>NC_090440.1:213065976-215630507 GCF_031143425.1 Pleurodeles waltl
CGCTTTAAAATCTGACACACATTGTACAACGCTGTTCCTTCTCCTGTGTCAGAAAACAACATTTTAGTCAATAAATCATTAGTCAAACAAACATGTTTTTTATCCTCAGTGGACATGAATTCAAATGGTGCACTCAATTTCACTAGTGACTCTTTTACCTGTGGTACACTAGCCCTGTCTTGCATGTACCAGATCCAGTGTATGATCCTAGCTAGGGGCACTCTTTTCTTCCCCTGTTCCTGATTTACATGTAAATCAGTGTTTCCCCCTTGCACTGCGCAGAAACCTAAAGTCTGCATTATTTCATTTGACAAATCACAAGCGCGCAGCTGCATATAATTTTTCCTAGTGACCATATACCAAAGTGTTAGGATTTCACTCAGATGAGGGCTATTCTGTTTCCAAAAATCAAACAAGCAAATGAAACTCGGTGTCTCTTGCTTAGTGCAAACATTAAGAAACTCTAAAATCTTTCTTTTTACTTGTGCCAGTAACTGCACATTTTGCGATGGTACCACGTAAATCACATTCTGAGCTCTGTTCTCCCTGTTATCAGTTAAGGAATGCACTTCGACTGCCAAAAAACCTGGCTCACACGGAGGCTCAGACTGTCTCACAGCTGTCTTAACCCCCTCATTACTGGAATGGGAAAAGACAGATTCTTCTAAAACAGCATTTTTATACATTTCAGCATTATCTTGCATTAATGTATTCTGGCTAATTTGCTTACGTAAATTCTTATTTTCATGTTCCAACTGCCTACATTTCTCCTGCATTTTTCTGTAAGCAGATAAAAGTATCCAAATCCTTCTGTCAAAAACAAAAGGAACATCATTGCTTCCAAAAGGCACATTTTCTAAATACGCTTTATCACAAAAAGAAAACATGTTTCTCACAGCACCATCAGGCAGTTTAACTACACATGCATTTTCAAACATGGTCTGCCGTGCTTCTGTAATTCTCTACACATCAAAAAACAATTACACTTTTAAATTGTGCAAGTAGAAATCTATAATTCGACCCCACTACTGGTACAAAAATGTTCTGCGTTCCTACTTATCTCCTATCGGAGCTTACAGAACCTCTCTGAATGCACTTCTGAGTTCAAAGAAGACCTTTATTGTTGTTAATTCTTCCCCACCCACAAGTTCTTGAGAGACAAATTAATAGACTTCAAGCACACGTTCAAAAGAGTAAAAGTAGTCGCAGCAATGAAAACAAAATATATCACAGTACTTCTCAGTTGCAATGTACACAGCAGATTATATTAGCAAAGCATAAAAATTAAATTCATCACCGTTTGAGCAAGGCGGCAGGGCCTAACTCAGCTTCATCTTTCTAGGGTCTGCAAGTTGATGACTCCGGTCAACTGCGAGAAAGAGATTATCTACCCAAACAGGAGACTGGCAACTGGCGCCTAGTTCCAGCCTGAAGTCAAGAAGATTCGAACCTAACTCACTGTAGCCCCGAGTCATCCTTACAAAAGCGTGCCCCCTCCTCTCACACTCGGGAAAACTACGCAAGCCTTTGGAGACTGGCCAGATCTCCTAGACTTCTCCTCTTCCCATGCCTGAGCAGAAAGGAAAACACCAAATGTACTCTCTCTTATCAGGTCTAGTCTGGTGTGAAAAAAACAGCTTGGTTCATCTTGTGGAAAAACACAGCTTGGAAAAATACAGCTTGGATTCTCAACTGCAATGTCTAACTCCACGTTAAAGGCAATAGGCAGCTAACCTAAATATCAAATGTAAGGTCTAATGTCATGTCAAAGCCAATAGGCAGCTGAGCTGAATACAAAATGCAATGTCTAATATCATGTCAAAGACAATAGGCAGCTGAGCTGAATACAAAATGTAATGTCTAATATCATGTCAAAGCCAATAGGCAGTTAACTGAATACAGCATGTCAAAGCCAATAGGCAGAATACAGAATGTAATGGTGAATGCAATGTCAAAGCCAATAGGCGGCTGAACTGAACAAAACATACAATGTGCTACTGGTGAACATTGAGCAACTAATATGCGCAGTGCTGAAACACAAAGTCATTGGTCAAACACAATTAATAGCATCACAATAGTGCTTCTTGATTCATGGGCAATGTGTCCCGCTGCAATTCTTTAGCATGCATTGACTGTGCCCTATGTGCCTCACCTTCTGGCATTTGTAAAATTGGCAGTTATCTCCCACATGCAACTTACCCTGCATTTGTGATGGTTGTTGGAAATCTGTGCTGTCCTGTCCTTGTATTCCTGTGACCACCTCTTCTGGGATGAATGCTGCAACCATCTCCTCCATCTCTTCCAGGTCCTCCTGTGGTGCTGGACTTCCACCTCCAGTTTCTAGGGCTGTCTTTCTATTCCTGGCCATTTTCTCCTTAGTTCTGCGCTTGCAATCATCCCAGCACTTCTTGCACTCCGTGACAGTTCGCTTCACCTCTGCCACACTGTTGATTTTGTCCACTAATTGCTGCCATATAGCCTCTCTCCTACCAATTGGCAATTTGGAGGTGACGAAGAGCTGGTGTTGGTGCTCTGTCACCTCTCTGACCTGATGTTGTGCTGCTCCTCACTGAAACAACATTTTCTCTTTTTCTTTTCCTTCTCTTGGGACTTCTGTTTATTCACTTGGCTG
Source organism: Pleurodeles waltl (assembly GCF_031143425.1). NCBI lineage: Eukaryota > Metazoa > Chordata > Amphibia > Caudata > Salamandridae > Pleurodeles > Pleurodeles waltl. Next base: position 213,068,609 of record NC_090440.1, read on the forward strand.
GTGCCTGGGTGTATGGGGGGTCACCTGGGGTATCTCCTGGCCTGTTGTTTCCATGCTTCCATCTTCCCTTTGAATTGCACTCTTTCTGATTGTGCATCAGCCTACCCCTGACCATCCCCTCCAACTAGCTTTGTTAACCACTCAAATCCTAAAAGAATGTGTCTGAAATTCTCTCTTTGGTAAATCCAACAACTGTAAACCCTTATGCAAAACAAACAGCAATGGGAAACGTGATACCCTCTGGCTTCACTCTTGAACAAAACTCCACCCGCCACCATCCGAACCCACCCAAAAAAAATATCCCCACCTCCACATTGGGCATACATTCTGCTTCTAGTATTCCTTCAACAGAACAACCTTGCCTCTTCCCCTCTGATCTGCCTTATACTTTGTTAAATCATGTCCTGCCTCCTCGGACTTGTAGTCACTCCAATCCCTACCAACTCAGCCACCCTAAATGCCCTGAACAGTAACAACACCATCAACAATGAAAAGCGTAATGCCTCCTTACCAGTAACACACACCAGCCAACCCCCTGATACAATCCTCTGTAGTAAAGTCAACAGTATTGGCTAAGTTTTCCTCTGTCTATTACCCCTCTCTCTAGCTTCTGCATCAGTGTCTTCCTCTTCTCCATTCCCTGGACAAGCCCATAGAATTTCCTCCAATGCAAAAGAAACAATGCATAAGCAATGCCATTGGCTATTCCTGGAACATGCCCTTCCTCTAAAACCTCACCTTTTTGACTTTGGAAAAAACAACCCCACAGCCCAAGGGCTACCACCAAAGGAAAGTACTCCAGGAAGGCAATGTTCCTGCCCTCCACTTTCAATGCTTAGGCCACTGCTTAACACGCCACCTCCCTTGCCACTACAATCCAAAACCACTACTGCCAGCCATATCTGAAAAAAATCTGTATAGACCACTCTGCTACATCATCCAGCCCTTGCAATGACACTTGGTAAACCTTGTCAGGAATGCTGCCCTCATACTTCAATCTGCCTTAGTCCTGCAGATAAATAGGCCCTGGGGTATGGAACTGACATCCTGCTGGGGTAAGACCAACCTTCTCTTGGAAGTCCATCCTGCCCTCACCACTCGGCATGCAAAATTTAAATGGCCCAACAATACTTGCAACTCTTGCGCCTGGACATCTGATTAAAGAATTCCAACATATTCACCTTCTCCACTGGAACCCTTGCCTCCATGGCAACAAAGGCAATTTCATTTCTTTACAATATTAGCACAATACCTTCCTTTCTGCCCTCCCTTAAAAAGGAAGTCATCCATATAATGCAGCCCATATTACACGCCAGTGACAAAGGAAACAACCATTGCAAAAAGGAGCTGAATTTTTCAAACAACGCAGAGATAGAACAGCCTTTTGGCAACTTCTTATAAACAAAATCTTGGGCCTAAAACTGCATGCCTAACAGTTCAAAATCTTCCAGTGTACTAGCAACAAAGTAAAAGCTGACAATGTCACTTTTTGACATCAGCCCTCCAGCCCCCATCACTCTACAAGTTCTACGGCATAATTTACATTTATATACTTCACTGATGCCACATCCTCCACTATAAAAGTATTCACGAAAAAACACTTCTGACCATGACAAATGTTGAGTTACACAAAACTCACTGACCTCTTTTTTGTGAACTCCCTTAAGGATGATATGATTACCCTGTCCAATGGCAACTGGCATTCTACCCTCCCTCACTTCCTTTATCAGCTTCTTCTCCACCACTACTTTCATGCTGGTTAACCATATATATATATTTTCACCCCATAGTCTCTTACAGTGCCCTAAACTGTCCACTTTAACTGGTGTACAAGCCCTTTTCCAAATGTCCTTGCCCCCCACCTCTGCCATCGCCTCGCCCCACCTGCCCTTGTCCTCTCCAGTCTGACCAACCCTGGCCAACTCCCAACACTGAGCAACAAGATTTTTCCCCCACTCTTGAAGCAGTGACATGTACACATGAAACACTCTTTTTCAGTAGCCTTTATTAATTGACCAGCATGAGCCTCTATGTCCTACTTTTCCCCTACCAGCTGCGCCCACCTCTCCTTCATTGCACTGCCCTTTAAATAGATTGTAAATCAATGGTCACCCACTAGCTGTATAGGCGGTGGGCACTGACTAAGTGTGTGTCATCCATTTTAACCAGCAGCCATTGTCCAACTTTCTCCATTTACCTTCCGTGTTCTCAGGTAGCAAGGCTCAAAATTCCTTATCATACCAAACCCACGACAACTCCCAAAATGTCTTCAGGGCCTTGCAACTCAATATGTTTAAACATAGCCCTCTGTGAATTTCTCGCAGTAGACACTGTCCAGGTTTCAGTGGTTACCGAGACCTTCAGCTTTTGGAGCAACTCATACTTCTACTCTTTGGAACCCTCCTTTGCTCTCACCACTTTATGGAGCAACATAAATATTACCATATATTAAAAGGCCGCTGCCCAGTTCTCAATGGTTACCAGGACCTTCAGCTTTTTGAGCAACTCATATTCATACTCCTCCTCTTTGGAACCCTCCTTGCTCTCATGTCTCTATGGAGCAACTTAAATACTTCAATATATTCCCCTTTCCGTATCTTTTCTTATGTGCCACTCATGAAGTTTGCTTCAAGAGGATTGATAATATCAATGCACAGGACCTTTCTGTGTTTAATTTTTACTTTCATTCCATTTGCTTTACTTCTGTCACTTTTCCAGATGTTTTTTCCCACTGAATATCACTGAGTTTCACATATCTCTTGTTTAAAAATAAAAATAAAAAAAATCAGCACAAAAAAAAACATTATCAGCAAATCAGATTTGAATGATAAAAGCAATCACTGTAAAGCAATGGAAGGGGATTAACATATTGATCTCATAACCTTTCACATCAGATACATCTACACAGAAAAGACTGAAACTTTTATACTCTGAATGAGATGATAGTGTGTCTAAAATAGCAATTGGATGTAGCATGAGTTCTACTCATGTAAAGGTGCACGGTCCACCTGAAAGGTTTGCTGGAATGTAAGCGAAAGTCAGAGTTCCACACTAAAAAAAAACACAGACAGTTAACTGTTAAGGTTGCTTAGTTCCAGTGGAAGAATGTAATCAAACAAGTTGAACTTGAACTGAAGGTGCCATTTGCGCAAAATGGATCCATGGTGCTTGCACTTTGCTCAATCAGGTTCAGGTTGGGGGTTCGGTCCCTTCCCCGACCCCACACGCACACACCCGAAGGGTGACCACACAGCACACTCAGGGACAGTGGCGGTACGTGGTAGGATCTGCAAAAGAAACAAGTATGACTTTTCTTGCAAATAACATTTGTCATTTGAAATGTACCCTTCCTCTTTTCCCTGTCTTATTATCAGCAGGACGTTTTTGGGGCCCTTTATTATAATTTCTGCAGGTTCTGGAGGGTCACTTGGGGCTTCAACCCACACCTCAGCACTGAGGTTTTTATCTGCAGCACCATAGCTTCCCTTTTCTTGCACTGTCAGAAGGGCTGGGGCAGACTCATTCTTTACCAAACCTCCAGTCACAGCACTTTTGACAAGTTGGGCCATTCTGTCTCCAATTTGTATGAATGAATCAGATTCTTTTCCAGTTATCAACATAATTTTGATTTCTCCTTGGTAATTAACAGCAATCACTCCCCCTAAAACCTGATCAATTTGCCATTTCTGTCCTGGTAACTTTCCTCTCCCCAACTGCTCTGTGACTGTTTGTGGGACAGATTGCGCTTCTGCGTGCTGCACAGTTTTTATCAAATCTAGGGGAATGTGCATCTCTCTCATCTCTTCCCACCTGAAAGTGTATTTTTCTCCCAGCTGTTCACATTTCTGGCGCACCCACTTAGCCATCCCCACTAATTCAGAATTCTGGGTGTACACTTCAGGCTCTGAATTTTTCTCTTTAACATCTGCAAGGGAATTGAACCAGTTAGGTGCAAGCCATGTGGAAAACCAAACGGCTAAACCATTGGCAATGAACCAAGAATCAGTGTAAAAATGACACATCTCACGCAGCTCTCGCTTTAAAATCTGACACACATTGTACAACGCTGTTCCTTCTCCTGTGTCAGAAAACAACATTTTAGTCAATAAATCATTAGTCAAACAAACATGTTTTTTATCCTCAGTGGACATGAATTCAAATGGTGCACTCAATTTCACTAGTGACTCTTTTACCTGTGGTACACTAGCCCTGTCTTGCATGTACCAGATCCAGTGTATGATCCTAGCTAGGGGCACTCTTTTCTTCCCCTGTTCCTGATTTACATGTAAATCAGTGTTTCCCCCTTGCACTGCGCAGAAACCTAAAGTCTGCATTATTTCATTTGACAAATCACAAGCGCGCAGCTGCATATAATTTTTCCTAGTGACCATATACCAAAGTGTTAGGATTTCACTCAGATGAGGGCTATTCTGTTTCCAAAAATCAAACAAGCAAATGAAACTCGGTGTCTCTTGCTTAGTGCAAACATTAAGAAACTCTAAAATCTTTCTTTTTACTTGTGCCAGTAACTGCACATTTTGCGATGGTACCACGTAAATCACATTCTGAGCTCTGTTCTCCCTGTTATCAGTTAAGGAATGCACTTCGACTGCCAAAAAACCTGGCTCACACGGAGGCTCAGACTGTCTCACAGCTGTCTTAACCCCCTCATTACTGGAATGGGAAAAGACAGATTCTTCTAAAACAGCATTTTTATACATTTCAGCATTATCTTGCATTAATGTATTCTGGCTAATTTGCTTACGTAAATTCTTATTTTCATGTTCCAACTGCCTACATTTCTCCTGCATTTTTCTGTAAGCAGATAAAAGTATCCAAATCCTTCTGTCAAAAACAAAAGGAACATCATTGCTTCCAAAAGGCACATTTTCTAAATACGCTTTATCACAAAAAGAAAACATGTTTCTCACAGCACCATCAGGCAGTTTAACTACACATGCATTTTCAAACATGGTCTGCCGTGCTTCTGTAATTCTCTACACATCAAAAAACAATTACACTTTTAAATTGTGCAAGTAGAAATCTATAATTCGACCCCACTACTGGTACAAAAATGTTCTGCGTTCCTACTTATCTCCTATCGGAGCTTACAGAACCTCTCTGAATGCACTTCTGAGTTCAAAGAAGACCTTTATTGTTGTTAATTCTTCCCCACCCACAAGTTCTTGAGAGACAAATTAATAGACTTCAAGCACACGTTCAAAAGAGTAAAAGTAGTCGCAGCAATGAAAACAAAATATATCACAGTACTTCTCAGTTGCAATGTACACAGCAGATTATATTAGCAAAGCATAAAAATTAAATTCATCACCGTTTGAGCAAGGCGGCAGGGCCTAACTCAGCTTCATCTTTCTAGGGTCTGCAAGTTGATGACTCCGGTCAACTGCGAGAAAGAGATTATCTACCCAAACAGGAGACTGGCAACTGGCGCCTAGTTCCAGCCTGAAGTCAAGAAGATTTGAACCTAACTCACTGTAGCCCCGAGTCATCCTTACAAAAGCGTGCCCCCTCCTCTCACACTCGGGAAAACTACGCAAGCCTTTGGAGACTGGCCAGATCTCCTAGACTTCTCCTCTTCCCATGCCTGAGCAGAAAGGAAAACACCAAATGTACTCTCTCTTATCAGGTCTAGTCTGGTGTGAAAAAAACAGCTTGGTTCATCTTGTGGAAAAACACAGCTTGGAAAAATACAGCTTGGATTCTCAACTGCAATGTCTAACTCCACGTTAAAGGCAATAGGCAGCTAACCTAAATATCAAATGTAAGGTCTAATGTCATGTCAAAGCCAATAGGCAGCTGAGCTGAATACAAAATGCAATGTCTAATATCATGTCAAAGACAATAGGCAGCTGAGCTGAATACAAAATGTAATGTCTAATATCATGTCAAAGCCAATAGGCAGTTAACTGAATACAGCATGTCAAAGCCAATAGGCAGAATACAGAATGTAATGGTGAATGCAATGTCAAAGCCAATAGGCGGCTGAACTGAACAAAACATACAATGTGCTACTGGTGAACATTGAGCAACTAATATGCGCAGTGCTGAAACACAAAGTCATTGGTCAAACACAATTAATAGCATCACAATAGTGCTTCTTGATTCATGGGCAATGTGTCCCGCTGCAATTCTTTAGCATGCATTGACTGTGCCCTATGTGCCTCACCTTCTGGCATTTGTAAAATTGGCAGTTATCTCCCACATGCAACTTACCCTGCATTTGTGATGGTTGTTGGAAATCTGTGCTGTCCTGTCCTTGTATTCCTGTGACCACCTCTTCTGGGATGAATGCTGCAACCATCTCCTCCATCTCTTCCAGGTCCTCCTGTGGTGCTGGACTTCCACCTCCAGTTTCTAGGGCTGTCTTTCTATTCCTGGCCATTTTCTCCTTAGTTCTGCGCTTGCAATCATCCCAGCACTTCTTGCACTCCGTGACAGTTCGCTTCACCTCTGCCACACTGTTGATTTTGTCCACTAATTGCTGCCATATAGCCTCTCTCCTACCAATTGGCAATTTGGAGGTGACGAAGAGCTGGTGTTGGTGCTCTGTCACCTCTCTGACCTGATGTTGTGCTGCTCCTCACTGAAACAACATTTTCTCTTTTTCTTTTCCTTCTCTTGGGACTTCTGTTTATTCACTTGGCTGGTGCCTGGGTGTATGGGGGGTCACCTGGGGTATCTCCTGGCCTGTTGTTTCCATGCTTCCATCTTCCCTTTGAATTGCACTCTTTCTGATTGTGCATCAGCCTACCCCTGACCATCCCCTCCAACTAGCTTTGTTAACCACTCAAATCCTAAAAGAATGTGTCTGAAATTCTCTCTTTGGTAAATCCAACAACTGTAAACCCTTATGCAAAACAAACAGCAATGGGAAACGTGATACCCTCTGGCTTCACTCTTGAACAAAACTCCACCCGCCACCATCCGAACCCACCCAAAAAAAATATCCCCACCTCCACATTGGGCATACATTCTGCTTCTAGTATTCCTTCAACAGAACAACCTTGCCTCTTCCCCTCTGATCTGCCTTATACTTTGTTAAATCATGTCCTGCCTCCTCGGACTTGTAGTCACTCCAATCCCTACCAACTCAGCCACCCTAAATGCCCTGAACAGTAACAACACCATCAACAATGAAAAGCGTAATGCCTCCTTACCAGTAACACACACCAGCCAACCCCCTGATACAATCCTCTGTAGTAAAGTCAACAGTATTGGCTAAGTTTTCCTCTGTCTATTACCCCTCTCTCTAGCTTCTGCATCAGTGTCTTCCTCTTCTCCATTCCCTGGACAAGCCCATAGAATTTCCTCCAATGCAAAAGAAACAATGCATAAGCAATGCCATTGGCTATTCCTGGAACATGCCCTTCCTCTAAAACCTCACCTTTTTGACTTTGGAAAAAACAACCCCACAGCCCAAGGGCTACCACCAAAGGAAAGTACTCCAGGAAGGCAATGTTCCTGCCCTCCACTTTCAATGCTTAGGCCACTGCTTAACACGCCACCTCCCTTGCCACTACAATCCAAAACCACTACTGCCAGCCATATCTGAAAAAAATCTGTATAGACCACTCTGCTACATCATCCAGCCCTTGCAATGACACTTGGTAAACCTTGTCAGGAATGCTGCCCTCATACTTCAATCTGCCTTAGTCCTGCAGATAAATAGGCCCTGGGGTATGGAACTGACATCCTGCTGGGGTAAGACCAACCTTCTGTTGGAAGTCCATCCTGCCCTCACCACTCGGCATGCAAAATTTAAATGGCCCAACAATACTTGCAACTCTTGCGCCTGGACATCTGATTAAAGAATTCCAACGTATTCACCTTCTCCACTGGAACCCTTGCCTCCATGGCAACAAAGGCAATTTCATTTCTTTACAATATTAGCACAATACCTTCCTTTCTGCCCTCCCTTAAAAAGGAAGTCATCCATATAATGCAGCCCATATTACACGCCAGTGACAAAGGAAACAACCATTGCAAAAAGGAGCTGAATTTTTCAAACAACGCAGAGATAGAACAGCCTTTTGGCAACTTCTTATAAACAAAATCTTGGGCCTAAAACTGCATGCCTAACAGTTCAAAATCTTCCAGTGTACTAGCAACAAAGTAAAAGCTGACAATGTCACTTTTTGACATCAGCCCTCCAGCCCCCATCACTCTACAAGTTCTACAGCATAATTTACATTTATATACTTCACTGATGCCACATCCTCCACTATAAAAGTATTCACGAAAAAACACTTCTGACCATGACAAATGTTGAGTTACACAAAACTCACTGACCTCTTTTTTGTGAACTCCCTTAAGGATGATATGATTACCCTGTCCAATGGCAACTGGCATTCTACCCTCCCTCACTTCCTTTATCAGCTTCTTCTCCACCACTACTTTCATGCTGGTTAACCATATATATATATTTTCACCCCATAGTCTCTTACAGTGCCCTAAACTGTCCACTTTAACTGGTGTACAAGCCCTTTTCCAAATGTCCTTGCCCCCCACCTCTGCCATCGCCTCGCCCCACCTGCCCTTGTCCTCTCCAGTCTGACCAACCCTGGCCAACTCCCAACACTGAGCAACAAGATTTTTCCCCCACTCTTGAAGCAGTGACATGTACACCTGAAACACTCTTTTTCAGTAGCCTTTATTAATTGACCAGCATGAGCCTCTATGTCCTTCTTTTCCCCTACCAGCTGCGCCCACCTCTCCTTCATTGCACTGCCCTTTAAATAGATTGTAAATCAATGGTCACCCACTAGCTGTATAGGCGGTGGGCACTGACTAAGTGTGTGTCATCCATTTTAACCAGCAGCCATTGTCCAACTTTCTCCATTTACCTTCCGTGTTCTCAGGTAGCAAGGCTCAAAATTCCTTATCATACCAAACCCACGACAACTCCCAAAATGTCTTCAGGGCCTTGCAACTCAATATGTTTAAACATAGCCCTCTGTGAATTTCTCGCAGTAGACACTGTCCAGGTTTCAGTGGTTACCGAGACCTTCAGCTTTTGGAGCAACTCATACTTCTACTCTTTGGAACCCTCCTTTGCTCTCACCACTTTATGGAGCAACATAAATATTACCATATATTAAAAGGCCGCTGCCCAGTTCTCAATGGTTACCAGGACCTTCAGCTTTTTGAGCAACTCATATTCATACTCCTCCTCTTTGGAACCCTCCTTGCTCTCATGTCTCTATGGAGCAACTTAAATACTTCAATATATTCCCCTTTCCGTATCTTTTCTTATGTGCCACTCATGAAGTTTGCTTCAAGAGGATTGATAATATCAATGCACAGGACCTTTCTGTGTTTAATTTTTACTTTCATTCCATTTGCTTTACTTCTGTCACTTTTCCAGATGTTTTTTCCCACTGAATATCACTGAGTTTCACATATCTCTTGTTTAAAAATAAAAATAAAAAAAAATCAGCACAAAAAAAAACATTATCAGCAAATCAGATTTGAATGATAAAAGCAATCACTGTAAAGCAATGGAAGGGGATTAACATATTGATCTCATAACCTTTCACATCAGATACATCTACACAGAAAAGACTGAAACTTTTATACTCTGAATGAGATGATAGTGTGTCTAAAATAGCAATTGGATGTAGCATGAGTTCTACTCATGTAAAGGTGCACGGTCCACCTGAAAGGTTTGCTGGAATGTAAGCGAAAGTCAGAGTTCCACACTAAAAAAAAACACAGACAGTTAACTGTTAAGGTTGCTTAGTTCCAGTGGAAGAATGTAATCAAACAAGTTGAACTTGAACTGAAGGTGCCATTTGCGCAAAATGGATCCATGGTGCTTGCACTTTGCTCAATCAGGTTCAGGTTGGGGGTTCGGTCCCTTCCCCGACCCCACACGCACACACCCGAAGGGTGACCACACAGCACACTCAGGGACAGTGGCGGTACGTGGTAGGATCTGCAAAAGAAACAAGTATGACTTTTCTTGCAAATAACATTTGTCATTTGAAATGTACCCTTCCTCTTTTCCCTGTCTTATTATCAGCAGGACGTTTTTGGGGCCCTTTATTATAATTTCTGCAGGTTCTGGAGGGTCACTTGGGGCTTCAACCCACACCTCAGCACTGAGGTTTTTATCTGCAGCACCATAGCTTCCCTTTTCTTGCACTGTCAGAAGGGCTGGGGCAGACTCATTCTTTACCAAACCTCCAGTCACAGCACTTTTGACAAGTTGGGCCATTCTGTCTCCAATTTGTATGAATGAATCAGATTCTTTTCCAGTTATCAACATAATTTTGATTTCTCCTTGGTAATTAACAGCAATCACTCCCCCTAAAACCTGAGCAATTTGCCATATCTGTCCTGGTAACGTTCCTCTCCCCAACTGCTCTGTGACTGTTTGTGGGACAGATTGCGCTTCTGCGTGCTGCACAGTTTTTATCAAATCTAGGGGAATGTGCATCTCTCTCATCTCTTCCCACCTGAAAGTGTATTTTTCTCCCAGCTGTTCACATTTCTGGCGCACCCACTTAGCCATCCCCACTAATTCAGAATTCTGGGTGTACACTTCAGGCTCTGAATTTTTCTCTTTAACATCTGCAAGGGAATTGAACCAGTTAGGTGCAAGCCATGTGGAAAACCAAACGGCTAAACCATTGGCAATGAACCAAGAATCAGTGTAAAAATGACACATCTCACGCAGCTCTCGCTTTAAAATCTGACACACATTGTACAACGCTGTTCCTTCTCCTGTGTCAGAAAACAACATTTTAGTCAATAAATCATTAGTCAAACAAACATGTTTTTTATCCTCAGTGGACATGAATTCAAATGGTGCACTCAATTTCACTAGTGACTCTTTTACCTGTGGTACACTAGCCCTGTCTTGCATGTACCAGATCCAGTGTATGATCCTAGCTAGGGGCACTCTTTTCTTCCCCTGTTCCTGATTTACATGTAAATCAGTGTTTCCCCCTTGCACTGCGCAGAAACCTAAAGTCTGCATTATTTCATTTGACAAATCACAAGCGCGCAGCTGCATATAATTTTTCCTAGTGACCATATACCAAAGTGTTAGGATTTCACTCAGATGAGGGCTATTCTGTTTCCAAAAATCAAACAAGCAAATGAAACTCGGTGTCTCTTGCTTAGTGCAAACATTAAGAAACTCTAAAATCTTTCTTTTTACTTGTGCCAGTAACTGCACATTTTGCGATGGTACCACGTAAATCACATTCTGAGCTCTGTTCTCCCTGTTATCAGTTAAGGAATGCACTTCGACTGCCAAAAAACCTGGCTCACACGGAGGCTCAGACTGTCTCACAGCTGTCTTAACCCCCTCATTACTGGAATGGGAAAAGACAGATTCTTCTAAAACAGCATTTTTATCATTTCAGCATTATCTTGCATTAATGTATCCTGGCTAATTTGCTCACGTAAATTCTTATTTTCATGTTCCAACTGCCTACATTTCTCCTGCATTTTTCTGTAAGCAGATAAAAGTATCCAAATCCTTCTGTCAAAAACAAAAGGAACATCATTGCTTCCAAAAGGCACATTTTCTAAATACGCTTTATCACAAAAAGAAAACATGTTTCTCACAGCACCATCAGGCAGTTTAACTACACATGCATTTTCAAACATGGTCTGCCGTGCTTCTGTAATTCTCTACACATCAAAAAACAATTACACTTTTAAATTGTGCACGTAGAAATCTATAATTCGACCCCACTCCTGGTACCAAAATGTTCTGCGTTCCTACTTATCTCCTATCAGAGCTTACAGAACCTCTCTGGAATGCACTTCTGAGTTCAAAGAAGACCTTTATTGTTGTTAATTCTTCCCCACCCACAAGTTCTTGAGAGACGAATTAATAGACTTCAAGCACACGTTCAAAAGAGTAAAAGTAGTTGCAGCAATGAAAACAAAATATATCACAGTACTTCTCAGTTGCAATGTACACAGCAGATTATATTAGCAAAGCATAAAAATTAAACTCATCACCGTTTGAGCAAGGCGGCAGGGCCTAACTCAGCTTCATCTTTCTAGGGTCTGCAAGTTGATGACTCCGGTCAACTGCGAGAAAGAGATTATCTACCCAAACAGGAGACTGGCAACTGGCGCCTAGTTCCAGCCTGAAGTCAAGAAGATTCGAACCTAACTCACTGTAGCCCCGAGTCATCCTTACAAAAGCGTGCCCCCTCCTCTCAGACTCGGGAAAACTACGCAAGCCTTTGGAGACTGGCCAGATCTCCTAGACTTCTCCTCTTCCCAAGCCTGAGCAGAAAGGAAAACACCAAATGTACTCTCTCTTATCAGGTCTAGTCTGGTGTGAAAAAAACAGCTTGGTCCATCTTGTGGAAAAACACAGCTTGGAAAAATACAGCTTGGATTCTCAACTGCAATGTCTAACTCCACGTTAAAGGCAATAGGCAGCTAACCTAAATATCAAATGTAAGGTCTAATGTCATGTCAAAGCCAATAGGCAGCTGAGCTGAATACAAAATGCAATGTCTAATATCATGTCAAAGACAATAGGCAGCTGAGCTGAATATAAAATGTAATGTCTAATATCATGTCAAAGCCAATAGGCAGTTAACTGAATACAGCATGTCAAAGCCAATAGGCAGAATACAGAATGTAATGGCGAATGCAATGTCAAAGCCAATAGGCGGCTGAACTGAACAAAACATACAATGTGCTACTGGTGAACATTGAGCAACTAATATGAGCAGTGCTGAAACGCAAAGTCATTGGTCAAACACAATTAATAGCATCACACTAGTGCTTCTTGATTCATGGGCAATGTGTCCCGCTGCAATTCTTTAGCATGCATTGACTGTGCCCTATGTGCCTCACCTTCTGGCATTTGTAAAATTGGCAGTTATCTCCCACATGCAACTTACCCTGCATTTGTGATGGTTGTTGGAAATCTGTGCTGTCCTGTCCTTGTATTCCTGTGACCACCTCTTCTGGGATGAATGCTGCAACCATCTCCTCCATCTCTTCCAGGTCCTCCTGTGGTGCTGGACTTCCACCTCCAGTTTCTAGGGCTGTCTTTCTGTTCCTGGCCATTTTCTCCTTAGTTCTGCGCTTGCAATCATCCCAGCACTTCTTGCACTCCGTGACAGTTCGCTTCACCTCTGCCACACTGTTGATTTTGTCCACTAATTGCTGCCATATAGCCTCTCTCCTACCAATTGGCAATTTGGAGGTGACGAAGAGCTGGTGTTGGTGCTCTGTCACCTCTCTGACCTGATGTTGTGCTGCTCCTCACTGAAACAACATTTTCTCTTTTTCTTTTCCTTGTCCTGGGACTTCTGTTTATTCTCTTGGCTGGTGCCTGGGTGTATGGGGGGTCACCTGGGGTCTCTCCTGGCCTGTTGTTTCCATGCTTCCATCTTCCCTTTGAATTGCACTCTTTCTGATTGTGCATCAGCCTACCCCTGACCATCCCCTCCAACTAGCTTCGTTAACCACTCAAATCCTAAAAGAATGTGTCTGAAATTCTCTCTTTGGTAAATCCAAAAACTGTAAACCCTTATGCAAAACAAACAGCAATGGGAAACGTGATACCCTCTGGCTTCACTCTTGAACAAAACTCCACCCGCCACCATCCAAACCCACCCAAAAAAAATATCCCCACCTCCACATTGGGCATACATTCTGCTTCCAGTATTCCTTCAACAGAACAACCTTGCCTCTTCCCCTCTGATCTGCCTTATACTTTGTTAAATCATGTCCTGCCTCCTCGGACTTGTAGTCACTCCAATCCCTACCAACTCAGCCACCCTAAATGCCCTGAACAGTAACAACACCATCAACAATGAAAAGCGTAATGCCTCCTTACCAGTAACACACACCAGCCAACCCCCTGATACAATCCTCTGTAGTAAAGTCAACAGTATTGGCTAAGTTTTCCTCTGTCTATTACCCCTCTCTCTAGCTTCTGCATCAGTGTCTTCCTCTTCTCCATTCCCTGGACAAGCCCATAGAATTTCCTCCAATGCAAAAGAAACAATGCATAAGCAATGCCATTGGCTATTCCTGGAACATGCCCTTCCTCTAAAACCTCACCTTTTTGACTTTGGAAAAAACAACCCCACAGCCCAAGGGCTACCACCAAAGGAAAGTACTCCAGGAAGGCAATGTTCCTGCCCTCCACTTTCAATGCTTAGGCCACTGCTTAACACGCCACCTCCCTTGCCACTACAATCCAAAACCATTACTGCCAGCCATAGCTGAAAAAAATCTGTATAGACCACTCTGCTACATCATCCAGCCCTTGCAATGACACTTGGTAAACCTTGTCAGGAATGCTGCCCTCATACTTCAATCTGCCTTAGTCCTGCAGGTAAATAGGCCCTGGGGTATGGAACCGACATCCTGCTGGGGTAAGACCAACCATCTGTTGGAAGTCCATCCTGCCCTCACCACTCGGCATGCAAAATGTAAATGGCCCAACAGTACTTGCAACTCTTGCGCCTGGACATCTGATTAAAGAATTCCAACATATTCACCTTCTCCACTGGAACCCTTGCCTCCATGGCAACAAAGGCAATTTCATTTCTTTACAATATTAGCACAATACCTTCCTTTCTGCCCTCCCTTAAAAAGGAAGTCATCCATATAATGCAGCCCATATTACACGCCAGTGACAAAGGAAACAACCATTGCAAAAAGGAGCTGAATTTTTCAAACAACGCAGAGATAGAACAGCCTTTTGGCAACTTCTTATAAACAAAATCTTGGGCCTAAAACTGCATGCCTAACAGTTCAAAATCTTCCAGTGTACTAGCAACAAAGTAAAAGCTGACAATGTCACTTTTTGACATCAGCCCTCCAGCCCCCATCACTCTACAAGTTCTACAGCATAATTTACATTTATATACTTCACTGATGCCACATCCTCCACTATAAAAGTATTCACGAAAAAACACTTCTGACCATGACAAATGTTGAGTTACACAAAACTCACTGACCTCTTTTTTGTGAACTCCCTTAAGGATGATATGATTACCCTGTCCAATGGCAACTGGCATTCTACCCTCCCTCACTTCCTTTATCAGCTTCTTCTCCACCACTACTTTCATGCTGGTTAACCATATATATATATTTTCACCCCATAGTCTCTTACAGTGCCCTAAACTGTCCACTTTAACTGGTGTACAAGCCCTTTTCCAAATGTCCTTGCCCCCCACCTCTGCCATCGCCTCGCCCCACCTGCCCTTGTCCTCTCCAGTCTGACCAACCCTGGCCAACTCCCAACACTGAGCAACAAGATTTTTCCCCCACTCTTGAAGCAGTGACATGTACACCTGAAACACTCTTTTTCAGTAGCCTTTATTAATTGACCAGCATGAGCCTCTATGTCCTTCTTTTCCCCTACCAGCTGCGCCCACCTCTCCTTCATTGCACTGCCCTTTAAATAGATTGTAAATCAATGGTCACCCACTAGCTGTATAGGCGGTGGGCACTGACTAAGTGTGTGTCATCCATTTTAACCAGCAGCCATTGTCCAACTTTCTCCATTTACCTTCCGTGTTCTCAGGTAGCAAGGCTCAAAATTCCTTATCATACCAAACCCACGACAACTCCCAAAATGTCTTCAGGGCCTTGCAACTCAATATGTTTAAACATAGCCCTCTGTGAATTTCTCGCAGTAGACACTGTCCAGGTTTCAGTGGTTACCGAGACCTTCAGCTTTTGGAGCAACTCATACTTCTACTCTTTGGAACCCTCCTTTGCTCTCACCACTTTATGGAGCAACATAAATATTACCATATATTAAAAGGCCGCTGCCCAGTTCTCAATGGTTACCAGGACCTTCAGCTTTTTGAGCAACTCATATTCATACTCCTCCTCTTTGGAACCCTCCTTGCTCTCATGTCTCTATGGAGCAACTTAAATACTTCAATATATTCCCCTTTCCGTATCTTTTCTTATGTGCCACTCATGAAGTTTGCTTCAAGAGGATTGATAATATCAATGCACAGGACCTTTCTGTGTTTAATTTTTACTTTCATTCCATTTGCTTTACTTCTGTCACTTTTCCAGATGTTTTTTCCCACTGAATATCACTGAGTTTCACATATCTCTTGTTTAAAAATAAAAATAAAAAAAAATCAGCACAAAAAAAAACATTATCAGCAAATCAGATTTGAATGATAAAAGCAATCACTGTAAAGCAATGGAAGGGGATTAACATATTGATCTCATAACCTTTCACATCAGATACATCTACACAGAAAAGACTGAAACTTTTATACTCTGAATGAGATGATAGTGTGTCTAAAATAGCAATTGGATGTAGCATGAGTTCTACTCATGTAAAGGTGCACGGTCCACCTGAAAGGTTTGCTGGAATGTAAGCGAAAGTCAGAGTTCCACACTAAAAAAAAACACAGACAGTTAACTGTTAAGGTTGCTTAGTTCCAGTGGAAGAATGTAATCAAACAAGTTGAACTTGAACTGAAGGTGCCATTTGCGCAAAATGGATCCATGGTGCTTGCACTTTGCTCAATCAGGTTCAGGTTGGGGGTTCGGTCCCTTCCCCGACCCCACACGCACACACCCGAAGGGTGACCACACAGCACACTCAGGGACAGTGGCGGTACGTGGTAGGATCTGCAAAAGAAACAAGTATGACTTTTCTTGCAAATAACATTTGTCATTTGAAATGTACCCTTCCTCTTTTCCCTGTCTTATTATCAGCAGGACGTTTTTGGGGCCCTTTATTATAATTTCTGCAGGTTCTGGAGGGTCACTTGGGGCTTCAACCCACACCTCAGCACTGAGGTTTTTATCTGCAGCACCATAGCTTCCCTTTTCTTGCACTGTCAGAAGGGCTGGGGCAGACTCATTCTTTACCAAACCTCCAGTCACAGCACTTTTGACAAGTTGGGCCATTCTGTCTCCAATTTGTATGAATGAATCAGATTCTTTTCCAGTTATCAACATAATTTTGATTTCTCCTTGGTAATTAACAGCAATCACTCCCCCTAAAACCTGAGCAATTTGCCATATCTGTCCTGGTAACGTTCCTCTCCCCAACTGCTCTGTGACTGTTTGTGGGACAGATTGCGCTTCTGCGTGCTGCACAGTTTTTATCAAATCTAGGGGAATGTGCATCTCTCTCATCTCTTCCCACCTGAAAGTGTATTTTTCTCCCAGCTGTTCACATTTCTGGCGCACCCACTTAGCCATCCCCACTAATTCAGAATTCTGGGTGTACACTTCAGGCTCTGAATTTTTCTCTTTAACATCTGCAAGGGAATTGAACCAGTTAGGTGCAAGCCATGTGGAAAACCAAACGGCTAAACCATTGGCAATGAACCAAGAATCAGTGTAAAAATGACACATCTCACGCAGCTCTCGCTTTAAAATTTGACACACATTGTACAACGCTGTTCCTTCTCCTGTGTCAGAAAACAACATTTTAGTCAATAAATCATTAGTCAAACAAACATGTTTTTTATCCTCAGTGGACATGAATTCAAATGGTGCACTCAATTTCACTAGTGACTCTTTTACCTGTGGTACACTAGCCCTGTCTTGCATGTACCAGATCCAGTGTATGATCCTAGCTAGGGGCACTCTTTTCTTCCCCTGTTCCTGATTTACATGTAAATCAGTGTTTCCCCCTTGCACTGCGCAGAAACCTAAAGTCTGCATTATTTCATTTGACAAATCACAAGCGCGCAGCTGCATATAATTTTTCCTAGTGACCATATACCAAAGTGTTAGGATTTCACTCAGATGAGGGCTATTCTGTTTCCAAAAATCAAACAAGCAAATGAAACTCGGTGTCTCTTGCTTAGTGCAAACATTAAGAAACTCTAAAATCTTTCTTTTTACTTGTGCCAGTAACTGCACATTTTGCGATGGTACCACGTAAATCACATTCTGAGCTCTGTTCTCCCTGTTATCAGTTAAGGAATGCACTTCGACTGCCAAAAAACCTGGCTCACACGGAGGCTCAGACTGTCTCACAGCTGTCTTAACCCCCTCATTACTGGAATGGGAAAAGACAGATTCTTCTAAAACAGCATTTTTATCATTTCAGCATTATCTTGCATTAATGTATCCTGGCTAATTTGCTCACGTAAATTCTTATTTTCATGTTCCAACTGCCTACATTTCTCCTGCATTTTTCTGTAAGCAGATAAAAGTATCCAAATCCTTCTGTCAAAAACAAAAGGAACATCATTGCTTCCAAAAGGCACATTTTCTAAATACGCTTTATCACAAAAAGAAAACATGTTTCTCACAGCACCATCAGGCAGTTTAACTACACATGCATTTTCAAACATGGTCTGCCGTGCTTCTGTAATTCTCTACACATCAAAAAACAATTACACTTTTAAATTGTGCACGTAGAAATCTATAATTCGACCCCACTCCTGGTACCAAAATGTTCTGCGTTCCTACTTATCTCCTATCAGAGCTTACAGAACCTCTCTGGAATGCACTTCTGAGTTCAAAGAAGACCTTTATTGTTGTTAATTCTTCCCCACCCACAAGTTCTTGAGAGACGAATTAATAGACTTCAAGCACACGTTCAAAAGAGTAAAAGTAGTTGCAGCAATGAAAACAAAATATATCACAGTACTTCTCAGTTGCAATGTACACAGCAGATTATATTAGCAAAGCATAAAAATTAAACTCATCACCGTTTGAGCAAGGCGGCAGGGCCTAACTCAGCTTCATCTTTCTAGGGTCTGCAAGTTGATGACTCCGGTCAACTGCGAGAAAGAGATTATCTACCCAAACAGGAGACTGGCAACTGGCGCCTAGTTCCAGCCTGAAGTCAAGAAGATTCGAACCTAACTCACTGTAGCCCCGAGTCATCCTTACAAAAGCGTGCCCCCTCCTCTCAGACTCGGGAAAACTACGCAAGCCTTTGGAGACTGGCCAGATCTCCTAGACTTCTCCTCTTCCCAAGCCTGAGCAGAAAGGAAAACACCAAATGTACTCTCTCTTATCAGGTCTAGTCTGGTGTGAAAAAAACAGCTTGGTCCATCTTGTGGAAAAACACAGCTTGGAAAAATACAGCTTGGATTCTCAACTGCAATGTCTAACTCCACGTTAAAGGCAATAGGCAGCTAACCTAAATATCAAATGTAAGGTCTAATGTCATGTCAAAGCCAATAGGCAGCTGAGCTGAATACAAAATGCAATGTCTAATATCATGTCAAAGACAATAGGCAGCTGAGCTGAATATAAAATGTAATGTCTAATATCATGTCAAAGCCAATAGGCAGTTAACTGAATACAGCATGTCAAAGCCAATAGGCAGAATACAGAATGTAATGGCGAATGCAATGTCAAAGCCAATAGGCGGCTGAACTGAACAAAACATACAATGTGCTACTGGTGAACATTGAGCAACTAATATGAGCAGTGCTGAAACGCAAAGTCATTGGTCAAACACAATTAATAGCATCACACTAGTGCTTCTTGATTCATGGGCAATGTGTCCCGCTGCAATTCTTTAGCATGCATTGACTGTGCCCTATGTGCCTCACCTTCTGGCATTTGTAAAATTGGCAGTTATCTCCCACATGCAACTTACCCTGCATTTGTGATGGTTGTTGGAAATCTGTGCTGTCCTGTCCTTGTATTCCTGTGACCACCTCTTCTGGGATGAATGCTGCAACCATCTCCTCCATCTCTTCCAGGTCCTCCTGTGGTGCTGGACTTCCACCTCCAGTTTCTAGGGCTGTCTTTCTGTTCCTGGCCATTTTCTCCTTAGTTCTGCGCTTGCAATCATCCCAGCACTTCTTGCACTCCGTGACAGTTCGCTTCACCTCTGCCACACTGTTGATTTTGTCCACTAATTGCTGCCATATAGCCTCTCTCCTACCAATTGGCAATTTGGAGGTGACGAAGAGCTGGTGTTGGTGCTCTGTCACCTCTCTGACCTGATGTTGTGCTGCTCCTCACTGAAACAACATTTTCTCTTTTTCTTTTCCTTGTCCTGGGACTTCTGTTTATTCTCTTGGCTGGTGCCTGGGTGTATGGGGGGTCACCTGGGGTCTCTCC
Source organism: Pleurodeles waltl (assembly GCF_031143425.1). Taxonomy (NCBI): domain Eukaryota; kingdom Metazoa; phylum Chordata; class Amphibia; order Caudata; family Salamandridae; genus Pleurodeles; species Pleurodeles waltl. The sequence goes on from NC_090440.1 coordinate 213,088,649, forward strand.
TGGCCTGTTGTTTCCATGCTTCCATCTTCCCTTTGAATTGCACTCTTTCTGATTGTGCATCAGCCTACCCCTGACCATCCCCTCCAACTAGCTTCGTTAACCACTCAAATCCTAAAAGAATGTGTCTGAAATTCTCTCTTTGGTAAATCCAAAAACTGTAAACCCTTATGCAAAACAAACAGCAATGGGAAACGTGATACCCTCTGGCTTCACTCTTGAACAAAACTCCACCCGCCACCATCCAAACCCACCCAAAAAAAATATCCCCACCTCCACATTGGGCATACATTCTGCTTCCAGTATTCCTTCAACAGAACAACCTTGCCTCTTCCCCTCTGATCTGCCTTATACTTTGTTAAATCATGTCCTGCCTCCTCGGACTTGTAGTCACTCCAATCCCTACCAACTCAGCCACCCTAAATGCCCTGAACAGTAACAACACCATCAACAATGAAAAGCGTAATGCCTCCTTACCAGTAACACACACCAGCCAACCCCCTGATACAATCCTCTGTAGTAAAGTCAACAGTATTGGCTAAGTTTTCCTCTGTCTATTACCCCTCTCTCTAGCTTCTGCATCAGTGTCTTCCTCTTCTCCATTCCCTGGACAAGCCCATAGAATTTCCTCCAATGCAAAAGAAACAATGCATAAGCAATGCCATTGGCTATTCCTGGAACATGCCCTTCCTCTAAAACCTCACCTTTTTGACTTTGGAAAAAACAACCCCACAGCCCAAGGGCTACCACCAAAGGAAAGTACTCCAGGAAGGCAATGTTCCTGCCCTCCACTTTCAATGCTTAGGCCACTGCTTAACACGCCACCTCCCTTGCCACTACAATCCAAAACCATTACTGCCAGCCATAGCTGAAAAAAATCTGTATAGACCACTCTGCTACATCATCCAGCCCTTGCAATGACACTTGGTAAACCTTGTCAGGAATGCTGCCCTCATACTTCAATCTGCCTTAGTCCTGCAGGTAAATAGGCCCTGGGGTATGGAACCGACATCCTGCTGGGGTAAGACCAACCATCTGTTGGAAGTCCATCCTGCCCTCACCACTCGGCATGCAAAATGTAAATGGCCCAACAGTACTTGCAACTCTTGCGCCTGGACATCTGATTAAAGAATTCCAACATATTCACCTTCTCCACTGGAACCCTTGCCTCCATGGCAACAAAGGCAATTTCATTTCTTTACAATATTAGCACAATACCTTCCTTTCTGCCCTCCCTTAAAAAGGAAGTCATCCATATAATGCAGCCCATATTACACGCCAGTGACAAAGGAAACAACCATTGCAAAAAGGAGCTGAATTTTTCAAACAACGCAGAGATAGAACAGCCTTTTGGCAACTTCTTATAAACAAAATCTTGGGCCTAAAACTGCATGCCTAACAGTTCAAAATCTTCCAGTGTACTAGCAACAAAGTAAAAGCTGACAATGTCACTTTTTGACATCAGCCCTCCAGCCCCCATCACTCTACAAGTTCTACGGCATAATTTACATTTATATACTTCACTGATGCCACATCCTCCACTATAAAAGTATTCACGAAAAAACACTTCTGACCATGAAAAATGTTGAGTTACACAAAACTCACTGACCTCTTTTTTGTGAACTCCCTTATGGATGATATGATTACCCTGTCCAATAGCAACTGGCATTCTACCCTCCCTCACTTCCTTTATCAGCTTCTTCTCCACCACTACTTTCATGCTGGTTAACCATATATATATATTTTCACCCCATAGTCTCTTACAGTGCCCTAAACTGTCCACTTTAACTGGTGTACAAGCCCTTTTCCAAATGTCCTTGCCCCCCACCTCTGCCATCGCCTCGCCCCACCTGCCCTTGTCCTCTCCAGTCTGACCAACCCTGGCCAACTCCCAACACTGAGCAACAAGATTTTTCCCCACTCTTGAAGCAGTGACATGTACACCTGAAACACTCTTTTTCAGTAGCCTTTATTAATTGACCAGCATGAGCCTCTATGGCCTACTTTTCCCCTACCAGCTGCGCCCACCTCTCCTTCTTTGCACTGCCCTTTAAATAGATTGTAAATCAATGGTCACCCACTAGCTGTATAGGCGGTGGGCACTGACTAAGTGTGTGTCATCCATTTTAACCAGCAGCCATTGCCCAACTTTCTCCATTTACCTTCCGTGTTCTCAGGTAGACAGGCTCACATTTCTTATCATACCAAACCCAAGACAACTCCCAAAATGTCTTCAGGGCCTTGCAACTCAATATGTTTAAACATAGCCCTCTGTGAATTTCTCGCAGTAGACACTGTCCAGGTTTCAGTGGTTACCGGGACCTTCAGCTTTTGGAGCAACTCATACTTCTACTCTTTGGAACCCTCCTTTGCTCTCACCACTTTATGGAGCAACATAAATATTACCATATATTAAAAGGCCGCTGCCCAGTTCTCAATGGTTACCAGGACCTTCAGCTTTTTGAGCAACTCATATTCATACTCCTCCTCTTTGGAACCCTCCTTGCTCTCATGTCTCTATGGAGCAACTTAAATACTTCAATATAATCCCCTTTCCGTATCTTTTCTTATGTGCCACTCATGAAGTTTGCTTCAAGAGGATTGATAATATCAATGCACAGGACCTTTCTGTGTTTAATTTTTACTTTCATTCCATTTGCTTTACTTCTGTCACTTTTCCAGATGTTTTTTCCCACTGAATATCAGCGTTAATAGCATCTACCGACTAAACTTCTTCTGCTATCTCTGTGACTTGATTCATCACATACCTCTCCTTGTAGAGCCTGGCTCCATGATCATTGTTCTCCACATCATTCTGAACCCTATAGAGAGCACCAGATTCTTATGCAAATTACCAGCTGGAATAATTGAGGCCCGCACCGAAGCATACTGTAGTATTGGGTTTGTGTAGTATTTCTATGTTTAGTTTCATTACATGTTTTAGGGTTCTGTGTATTATGTAGATCTTGTTTGGTATCTTCCAGTTCTACCTGCGGCGTTTGGTATCTCCCTCAGCTGGACAGCATTCCGTGCTGGACAGTTGAGGGTGCTGGAGGTTTTACTAGAGGCTGGAGTTCCTGTTATTCTGTCTCTGAAGTTTTACTGAATAAAAGACTTTTTCCATCACTTCCTGCGTGGACCTGGACTCATCTTCAACATTTTTACTACATACTTACTACATTTTTGGCGACGAGTTGGCGAACTTCATCCCTGCAACAGGAACTCCAGTCAATTTTGGCCCTGGTACTGTTGACCACCTTATATTACCTTGTAATTACTCTGTTCCCTTTAATTCTTTCCTTTTGCTACATGTCCTATTGTCTTTCTCTTTTTCCTTTATTCATTTATTACTCTCTTACTACTAATCTGTTCCTCCTGTTCTGCCTTTCTTTATTTTTTTGTTGTATTTTTTCTCAGTATTGTGTGCTATTTTATTGGCTGTTCGCCTTTTACAATTACGTGTTTTGTATTGCTAATGCTCTCTGACCGCGCGCGGTCTCCTATCTATCGTGAGCGTGTTGTTGGCTGTTTACTTTCATTATTGCTGCCAAGCCGTGCGCGCGCCTCCTTTTCTTCAGCAACGCGTTGTTTCATTTCATTTGAACAACGCTCTTGGGGAATTCCTCGTGCTTGGCCGCGTGTGCGGTTACCAAGTAACGGGGTACGCCTATGATAACATTGTGTTCGAGCAGCATTTCTAGAGTGGAATTTTTCATTGCCTGGCAACGTGTACTGCAACCTAGTAACGAGGCACGCTTAACCTATTCTTTTCGCACGCTTCCGTGTGCGGCCGGCTCGTGTGTTCCCTGATGCGCACATTTAACTTTTCTTTCAATCGCGCGCGTTCTCGTGTGCGGCCGGTTCGTGTGTGCCTCTATGCGCGCATTTAGCTTTACTTTCACTTCTCTTTGTGCAAATTTTTTGTGGTACACACGTTTTATCACATTTTTGTATAATTCGTATCTAATATTCTTCTGTTTTTCTGTAACTGACGCTCCTTCCTTTTCATTTTCTTATTTTCCATAATGCAGAACATTTCTCCTCCTCCTTTTTTCTTATCTTCTCCCGGTGATCCAACAATTCCTTGGCCAAAATGGAAGAAAGTTTTTTTAACATACATAAAGGTTTGTGGAACCAATCTATCAATTGAAAGAAAGACTTCACTTCTTCAACATTGCTTAGGTGCAGAAGGGCAAGAAATATTAGACACCTTACCTCCAGTATCAAATTTGGATGGAGCAATTGGTGATGCTCCTTTAAATGACTTTGAGGACACTCTTCTTCGTCTTGACACACATTTTTTACCTAAAGTATCAATTCTACTACAAAGATTTTATTTTGGAAAATGCAAACAAGTGGATGAAGAAACAATAGAAGATTATATAACGAAACTTCGTAAACTGGCTTCTCTTTGCAGTTTTGGTACCACTATAGAAGAACGCATTAGAGATCAATTTATGTTGGAATGCAAAAGTGATAAAATCAGGGAAGCTCTATGGTCCAAGAGTGATCCATTTCTCGACGAAGTTTTGAAAGTTGCAAAACAAATTGAACATTCTCAATCTTGTATTGAAACTCTAAGGAATTCTAAAGCATCTTCTTCTTTAAACAGAATTGATTCAAAACCAAAACATTTTGTAAACTTAAAGAACAAATCCCAAAGTTTTTGTTTCAGGTGTGGGTCACCTTCTCATCTAGCGAACTTTAAAGACTGTCCAGCTATCCATGTTGTCTGTAACAAATGCAACAAAAAGGGTCATTTCGCTAAGTGTTGCAAGTCCACAAACAAAAGCGTTGTAACAATCAGTGAAGTGTCAGATGATAATGATAATAAACCTTTTATCTTACAGATAGTAAATGATGTTAACTGTATTTCCACTGTTCAGTGTGAATACCCAAGAGACCTTGTAATGATAAACGAGATTCCTATCACCATGATGATGGATTCTGGTGCCAAGCTGTCTCTTGTATCAGTGGAAGATTTTATGACGTCATTTGAGGGTAAATTTGATCTATTGTCTCGTGATGTTTTGCCTTTCTCGTATGGTGGGAAACCCATTGAATTAAAAGGATACTTTAATGCAAAGATTAATTTCAAAGGAAATGAAATATCTGGTAAAGTTTACGTTCCTGTGGTTGGAGATACCATTTTGAGTTGGCCCCATCAGAAAGAATTGGGTATAGTTTTAAACCCTAATGCTGTGCCTCAAGTTATGGTGCAAGAGGTTTCTGATCTTGAACGTCAATTATGGAATGAATACCCAGATGTGTTTAGTCCTAAAGTTGGATGCATAAAAGGTTACAAACATCAGATTGTTTTGAAAAAGGATGCACAACCTATAATTTCAAAATTGCGAAACATTCCTGTAAGTTTAAAAGCAAAGGTGAAACAAGAACTTGAAAGACTTAAAAACAGTGGAATTATCCAAGAAATAGAAGCAGCACAATGGATCGCTCCTGTAGTAGTTGCGACCAAACATTCTGGTGATATTAGACTGTGTGTTGATCTTCGCAACCTGAATAAGCAAGTGGTTGTTGACAGATTTCCATTGCCGAACATTAATGAAATGATAAGTTCGTTAGGAGATGCTAAAGTTTTTTCTACCCTTGACCTAACTTCTGCATATCATCAAGTGCAACTGACTGAAGACTCTAAACTACTCACCTCTTTTATTACTCCTTTTGGTGTTTTCAAATTAAATCGTATGCCTTTTGGTTTATGTTCTGCAGCAGCTGTATTTCAAAGGTTAATGCAAGATATGCTAGGGGAATTGGGGGGTGTGTGTTTTTTCCAAGATGATGTTCTTGTATTCACCAACTCTCATGAAGAACATCTCAAGAAATTAAGAAGGGTACTTTCTCTGTTCAGAGCCAAGGGCATCACGCTGAAAAAAGAAAAGTGTAAATTTCTTCAGTCTCAAATTACGTATTTGGGACATGTGATTTCGAGTGAAGGTGTTAGGCCTAAGGATTGATTTAGTTCGTACCATTACAGGTTTATCTACTCCAAAGTGTAAGAAAGATATTCAAATCTTTTTAGGCATGGCAGAATTCTATGCTAGATACATTCCAAACTTTCCTAAGAGATCAAGCTCCATTAGGTTCTTGCTCAAGAAAGGGAGCGAATTTGTCTGGTCCAAAGATTGTGAGGCGGAATTTCTGGATCTTAAGGGTGCACTTTCTTCTGCCCAGTCGCTTTGTGGTTTCCAACCTGGCCTTCCTTGTTATCTCATTACTGATGCATCTGATAAGGGTTTAGGATGTGTGTTGAAGCAGATAAAGGGGGGGATTGAGACCACGATTGCGTTTGCTTCCGCGCACTCTTCGTGGTGCGGAATTTAATTTTTCTACCATTGAGAAAGAAGCACTGGCAATTTATTGGGCTATTAAAAAATGTAAGCAATTTCTTTGGGGATTCTCTTTTGAAGTACACACCGATCCTAAACCATTACAAGAGATTTTTGGTAGGAAAGGTTTAGATAACGTTTCTTCCAGGATTTGTAAGTGGATAGTTGGGCTCCAAGATTATCTTTTTACAGTGAAATATGTTCCGGGATGTGACAACAAGACGGCGGATTGCTTGTCTAGGTTAGTGTCTAGTGATGAGATGGATGAGTGTGATAGCTTGTCATGGTGGACGGATGAGGTAGTACAAGTTTGTACCATAACGGATGGGTGTGTTTTGGAAGGTGAATGGCGTGATGAGTTAAGTAAAGATGAAGTTATTTCTAAAGTGGTAAAATTGCTGGAGTCGAGTAAACTGAAGGATTGTAATGACATTTCCATTTCTTCGTATAAGAAAGTGTGGGATGAGTTGTGGTTACATGAAGGTTTGTTGCTTAGAGGTAACAAACTTGTTCCTCCGTCATCTTTACGTGACCGGCTACTTACTCTCTCTCATTCGGGTCATCCTGGTATAAGCAAAACGAAGGAAAGGATGAGGGTTTCATATTGGTGGCCAGGAATGGATATTGCCTTAGAGAGGAAGGTAAGAGATTGTGTTGAATGCTGCTTAGCAGACAAGACACTTAAGGTGAGAACTCAACCGTTAATGCTTAGAGAAACACCTAATGAGGTGTGGGAGGAAATTGCTATTGACATTATGGGACCTGTGTCCTCAGGGTCTACCTCTAAGTATATAATTGTGCTAATGGATGTGCTTTCCCGTTGGCCTTAAGTGTGCATAGCTTCTGAGATCACATCAAAAATAGTGGTGGATTTTCTGTCTAATGTTTTCAGCAGGGAGGGGAATCCTGGTGCGATTCTGTCAGACAATGGGGTTCAGTTCACCTCAAAGTTTATGAGAGATTTCCTTGTGTCAAGAGGAATTGTTCACCTAAAATGTGCACTTTATCATCCTGAAACAAATGGTATGGTGGAACGTTTAATAGAACTTTGAAAGAAACTATTCAATTAGCTAAAATAAATGGAGTAGGATGGGAGAATTGGGTGGAGAATAGAGTTGAAGAATACAGGTTCACTCCACATTCCAGCACTGGGCAGACTCCTTTCTTACTGTTTAGGAAACGTGTGCCACATACTAAAATCAATCCTCCCTGGCTTAAAAAACATCTTTCTGGTGTTGTGGATAATGAACTTGTTGGAAGTAATGCTAAAGATAAAGATGAATTTCACCGTCTTTAAAGAAAGGAAATCTTTGATGCTCGTAAATCTGTAAAAGAAAGGGTTGTTCGTATTGGGGATAAAGTTAAAGTCAAATTACCTGGAATTAACAAGTCTAGCTTTTCTAAGTTCAGTCCTGTTCATGAAGTTGTTAAAGTGTTTAGGGGAGCTGTCAAACTTGATGATGGGCGGATCTGGAATTTGAATAGAATTTTTGTGATTTAATTTATATAGGGAGGGGGGTGGTGTAGTATTGGGTTTGTGTAGTATTTCTATGTTTAGTTTCATTACATGTTTTAGGGTTCTGTGTATTATGTAGATCTTGTTTGGTATCTTCCAGTTCTACCTGCGACATTTGGTATCTCCCTCAGCTGGACAGCATTCCGTGCTGGACAGTTGAGGGTGCTGGAGGTTTTACTAGAGGCTGGAGTTCCTGTTATTCTGTCTCTGAAGTTTTACTGAATTAAAGACTTTTTCCATCACTTCCTGCGTGGACCTGGACTCATCTTCAACATTTTTACTACATACTTACTACACCTACATTCCGGGTTGTGATATCCTCATGCTGTTCTCTCCTGCACTATGCAGGTGGCCCTTTCTTCCTGCAAGACACCAAGGGGCATATTTGCAAGCCCCTAGCGCCACCTTGTGCTGCCATAGTGTCATTTTTGTTTTATGCTAGAGCAGTGCTAAGGTGGCTTTTCCACAGCACCGTACTTACAAAGTGACACAATGCTTGCATTTCACAACTTTGCAACCCCTTCTGCCACATTATGCAGGTGTTAAAATGTTGCACTCATTTTAATCAATGGGCCTCCCTGTGCTTTGCTGCATGATGCTAGTGCAGCAAAGTGCCACGATAGCGTCAAAAATATTGAAGCTATTGTCCTAACAAACGGCATGGTGCACTGTATTGTAAATACGGCACAACCATGGTGTCGTTAGGTGAGGCTAGGGCGACGCAAGAGAAGCCGTGCATTGGGACTGATGCACCACTTTTTTGTAAATATGCTCCCAAATTCCTCCATAATAACTTTTGGCCTCTCTTTGGCTTCTAGGCTTTCTGACCAACAGTGCCATTCCTAAGGAACGGCTAACTGAAGACCACTGTCTTCAATAACTTTTCCCTCCTTACATTTATCCTTCCATGCATCATAATCCAATATCTCTTCCTCCTTTGTCACTTTGTCCATAACACACCCAACATGGCTCCTACTTGGCCTTCCACTGTCACCCAGGCCACTGTTGCTGAACTGTGCTTTCCATAAGGCTGAATTGATGTCCAAGGAGGACAGACTAAACTTTCCCAGGTTTACTTCTAAATGAACTCTTAGCATCTCTGAGCCAACTACACAAAACGCTGCCCTCTCTTTGAGCTCGGGTAGCTGAGCCACACAAGACTCTCCTGGTCCTCTATCAGATATCCGGAGTGACGTTGTCCTTACCGGTTTCTCCAACCTACTATCTGGCCACCACTACTCCTGCCTTCCACCCCTGTTCCTCAAACTACATCTAAGTCCTCATCTACCCATGCCCCCTATTTCTGGAATTCTGAGCCATCATCGTACCAGGCTGTCCTTCCTTCCTCCTCACTTAGCCTCACCCCCAACTCTACCTCTGTCGTCAAGGCATCTACTAACTCTTGCTCTCTCTTCTCTGTTATGCCTAGGCCACCTGCTAACACATTTTGCTGCCTTTTTCCTAACCCCTCCACTTGTCTTTTCTTTTTTACCACTGCCTATTCTTAAAGATGTTGGAAACTGGAAATTTGGAAAGCACATGGGCAGCATAACCGCACCCTCAAGAGTTTTATTTTCTGCGGACATGGTCAACTTTACTGAATGCCCACTTGCAGATTACATTTTTGTGAGGCCTTGATTCCAAAACAATGGTTTGTACTGTAACCACTGAGCCTAAGTTCTTTATATTGACGTCCTTTGCATGATTTTGCCAGATGACCTCAATGGAATTGCAGTGTCTTACTCAGACAATGTGTACAGCTGGTGTGACTTAGCTCTTAAATGTGCCCTTGCTCCTTTTGGTTTTGCAGTATGATGCACAACATTTGCATCACATGCTGCAGAGTCTTTCTTTAATGCATACTGTTGCCCCTCTAAACAAAGTTGTGAGGAGTCTCTAAAATTTCATTAAAGAAAGACACCTCACTAATACTTATACCTCAAAGGCAGGCCACCTCCCAAAGGTTTAATGCACAGTGAGCAACAGAAATGTATGTTACATCCCTGTCTGCTTTTGAGATTTTGAAGCAGCGCTCAATGAAGATTCTGATTTTATCCTTTAACTAAAGATAATGAAAAAATGTATAGCTTCTGACAACCAATATACATAGGAATTCTGTGACACCCTGTTTTGCATTCACTAATGGCCTAGCTGACAAAAATCTCTGGAATGCACTTCATAGTGCAAAGAAAACATTTATTATTACTTCAACACGAGGTTCTTAAAAAGAGATTAGTAGGTCGAAAGCACACATTTAAAAATAGGCACATCAATGAAAGGAAAATATATCAAAGTGATTCTCAACTGCTATATACACAGCAAATATATGTGATTATATTTTAGCATAATTGCAAAGAATAAAGTAAAAATTCATCACCGTAGGGCCTGCCAAGCTCTTCATCTTTCTCATGCCAGCAAGAAGATGACCCCATTCAACTGCGAGAAAGAGATATCCACCTTCACGGGACAAGTGTGTGTATCAGGCATTCAACGTCTTATCCTGACCGAGGTCTTGCAGGGCCACCTATTTTATATCTTAAACAACCACGAAAGAACCTTCTAGAAGGCCCTCCCTCTCAGATGGAAATATTCAAACATGCTGGCTACTGTAGGTCAGAGTTGGAAGAAAAATTTTGAAAACTGGCCAGCCTTTCAAGGCTCTCCTCCCAAGGCAGACCTGTTACCTACACTGAAGAAAACAAAAAACATGTGCTCTCTTATCATGAACTGTTCGTGTTCGGTGAGGAAGAAATACAAAGGAACAAACTCAGTTTTCCATGTGGAAAAACACTGCTCAACTGCAATGCCTAAACTGCAGTGTCAATGCCACGATAAAGCCAATAGGCAGCTAAACTGAATACAAAATGTAATCTGCAACTGGTGAACACTGAACAACTAATATGCAAAGTGGTGCAACACAAAGTCAGTGGTCAAAAACATATTTTTTCATTACACGCCGTTGCCGACTAATGCCACAACAAGGTTGAAACTGTCTACAGAAACTTCAACCCCCAACCAAATGACCACTCTCATCTTGTTTATCAATCAACCTCTGATCGTCTGGATCCAGCTCACCACATCCAACACAAGCACACTCATGAAGTCAATGCACTCTGGGGCTCCCACCGACCAATGCCCCCACCGATTCTTCAACCTGGCAAGAGACAACATCAGTCTCCACCTTACCACCATCCTCAACACCTCCATCACCTCAAACACCTTTTTGAATGCCAGGAAACATGCAAATGTAAGACCCCTCCTCAAGAAACCATCAGCTGACCCCAACAAGCTCCAAAACTATTTTTCTGTCACCTTACCCCCATTCCCTGCCAAAGTCCTGGAAAAGGCCATCAACCTCCAGCTCATAGAACATCTGGAAAGAAGCAACCTCCTGGATCACTCACAATCAGGTTTCAGAGCCAACCACAGCACTGAAATAGCGCTCATCACCGCAACCAATGACATTCACACTCTGCTCGATAGAGGAGAAGCTGCAGCTGTGATCCTACTTGACCTCTCTGCAGCTTTCGACACCGTTTCCCACTGCACACTCAATCACTGTCTAAGAAAGATTGGAATCACAGAGGGTGCACTCCAATGGATAGCCTCCTTTCTCTCCAGACGGACCCAGAGAATCCGACTCCTTTCCTTCACCTCGCAACCCAAGCACATAATCTGCGGCATTCTGCAAGGTTCCTCCCTCAGTCCCACTCTCTTTGATATCTATATGACTCTACTCTTGGACATCGTCAGAGCCCACAACATCAACATAGTCTCCTATGCTGATGGCACCCAGCTCATCCTCTCGCTGTCAGTGGACCCCACCACGACAAAAGCCAACTTCCAAAACTGCATGAAGAGCATCTCAACCTGGATGAAGAACCACTGCCTGAAGCTGAACACGGACAAAAAAGAAGTACTGATCTTTGGCAAGCACACCTCCCTCTGGAACGACTTCTGGTGTCCACTAGAACTCAGACCCACTCCCACTCCCACTCCCAAAGATCACTCCTGAAACCTCTGTATCATTCTGAAAGCAAGCTCTCCATGAAGTGACAGGTCAACGCTGTCGCCTACTCCTGCTTCCACACCCTCCGCCTGCTCCGCAAAGTCTTCAAGTGGCTCCCAGTCAATACCAGAAAAATGGTAACTCAGGCTCTCAACACAAGCAGACTACACTATGGCAATGCAGTCTGTGCCAGCACCTCCACCGACCTCATGAAAGACTCCAGACAATCCAAAACTCACCAGCCAGACTCATCCTCAACTTGCATAAGAGGACCCACATAACCCAACCCCTGAGAGACCTCTATTGACTCCTGATGGATAAAAAATGTCAAATCAAGCTGCTGACACATCTACAAATCCATCCATGACCAAGGACCCGCCTACCTGAACCACCACCTGAGTTTCCATCTATCTCCGAGGAACCTCTGCTCTGCCCACCTAACCCTTACTCAGCTACCGCATATCAGATGCAACCGCACCGGAGGTCGCTACTTCTCCCACCTCACCGTCTACTCTTTGAACGCCCTCCACCTTCCACATCACCCTCACTTACACACTTCAGGAAGGAGCTCCAAACTTGGCTCTTCAACCAACGCAGCAGCACAGCACCTAGATACCCACTGGGGTGATAAATAGCGCTTTACAAATAGGATTTTATTGATTGATATCAAATTGACATCTGTTTGTTGTTGCTGATTGATAGTTGTGGCTATAAACCTAGAAGCAAACTGCTATTGTTCTGACAGAATGAAAAACTGTTCAAACAGGTCATGAAGGACACAAAACTTTGTTTCTTTTTGTCCAAGATCAAAGTTTTTCTGAAGTCAGCAGTTCTTCAGCTGATACAGGCTTCTATCAAGAGGTCATGCCTTTGACTAAGGGCCCAGTTGCTGACTAAACAGCATCCTTTATCTGCTTCTTTCAGTCATCCTTCCTGGCTATTCAAGGGGAAGTTCTCATAATTGGCTGAGGGACCAGCATGCCAGTGGCAGCTAGAACACAAGCTGCGTCCAACATCAGAAGACGCTGTAAGAGAGCTGCCTGAGTTGCAGATTTGGTCCATGGAAGCCTTTCCAGAAACCAGTGTCATCTTCACTCCTTGGCCTCAGAAACCTGTGAAGAAAGGTTTAAAGGGGCATATGCACGGTCACCTTATGAATGGTGCAAACTCTGAAGCTTTGTGAGAAGAACCCGTTAGTTTCTTTCTCTTTCTTGTCCTGAAATGCATTAGTGCCTTCTGGTCTATAAAAATATCTAAAGAGGATGAGCAAGTTTGTCCCAGTCATCCAGACTTATATGTAACTTTAAAGGATATAATTTAAACGTTGTAAGGAGGAAAGTTCCTCTCATTCATAAACCTGGAGGAGGATTCAAAAGAGTTACCTTAGGAGGAGCAACATGGCGCTCATGAAATCGCGAGGCTCACGAAGCCCCGCCCACCCGGATCCCGCGACCACAGTCGGAGCCGCGCTCACGGCCGAGCACGCTGGCAGAGGCTCCTGCAGTGATGATTAAGGCAGCGACAACGGCGGCAGACAAAGAGGCGCAGAGTGCCTCGCGTACTGAGAAGCCGCCTCGGAGCAGAGTGGCTCGAGCCCCCAATCGTGCGCTGGTCTTCTACGAGGCTGGGGGCTGTGATGGCCTCTAAGGTCTGAGGCTGGGCCTAAAAAAGAAGAAACGCAGCAAGGGGGGGTGAGCTCCATAGGAATGCTACTCGCCCACACCCAGGTAAGAAGAGGGTGTGAGCGGACTGTGACATTGATTTCTGGATCAAGTATTGAAGTATTAGGCAGCAAAAGCACCTGGCTGACGACAAGGGAAAGCCTTCTGAAGGCAGGCACTACAAGCAACCCGCCCCTTATTCAAAGAATAAAGGAGGACAGAGAACATTAAAAATATATATATATATATATATATATATATATATATATATATTTAATGGTGCTGCAGACTATCGACTATAATATTATAATTGAAATCCAAGCAGTTTGAAGTAGTTTCTTCTTTAAAGGGGGAAGGTTAAGCCAACTAGTAATTGAATTAAGAGGCATCACTACTCAGTAGGTGAAACTGCCATCTGCCACTACCATAGGGGCACTTTTCACTGGTGAGAGTAGAGAATGAACTACTAGATTGCTGCTGGGGGAAAAAAAAAAAAGGGGTCATCGGCAAACATTAAAAGAAAGAAAACCCGAACGACTCTGGGCCCTAATGCTGTTTGATGCACAAGTTGGTATATCTCGGTAACCATGCATTGCCTCACGGCCGGCAAAAAGCGTGATTAAAGAGGTAATATCCGAGGTGCAAGTGGCAGTAGCCGGGATAGCGGGACTTATAAGAGTGATGCCCTACGCCCTGAAAATAAGCATAGCACCTAAAACCATACAAGGCAGCGAGAATTCGCTAGGGACCGGAGACAGTAATGGTGCAACAAGAGAGAAGGAGCTGGGCCCCCCGCTGGAAGCGAGCAGCTTCAGGCACAACCACAACCCCAAGCACAGCAACCAAAGTATCAAACTAGTGAAGGAACCGCAAGTGCATCAGGATCTGCACTGTTTATTGAGGATATGCATAAGACTCCATTAAGCCCTAAAAGGTGGAATAAGGCAACTGGAAAGGATCTAAAATCTTCGGAGTGGGTTAAGGACAGTAGTGACAAATTTTACTCTCTGACAGAAGAATCTGATCTCAGCAGTGGCGACCATAGCTTTAGTGAATCAGGCAGTGGCAAGACCTCTGAGGCTGGAAATAAATCAATAATCAGCTGCGTCGACAGCGGAAATGCACAAAACCACAGCCTTAGTCTCAGGAGGATCCTGAAAATTCGACGTCTACAGGTGGTAGGACTTTAAAGTGGGATTACTCTGGTATTAGACTAACAGACTCGCCTACCACAAATGATCAGGGGTCGGTTAATAACAATATGGAAGGAAACATAGGCGGCCCTGCAAGGAATATGTGTGTGGCGGGCACCGAGGCTGGGATGCTGCAGTCAATATATAACTCAATTAAAGAGCTTCAAACAGAGACCAGGATCGAAAGTCGGCGTGCAAGAGTCGCTACAAAGCGATTGCAGGGAACGGTCCGTAAGGTTGCAAAGTCATGCACAGAAATTGAAGCTAAGTTATGCTCGATGGAAGAGAGGATAGGGGCAGTCGAGGTGGATGTTGATGTCCTTATGGAACAGAGTGCTACTAGGGATGATCAATTGACGGATGTAATGTGGAAACTGGAAGACTTTGAGAATCGACAGAAAAGAAATAATCTACGATTTTTGGGTATTCCTGAAGGGCTGGAAGGAAGCATTATACGGACCTATATGGTCAAGCTCCTGCGTGGGGCTTTCCCGGAGCTGGGGGACTGGGATTGGGAGAACGAACTTCAGCGTGTTCACAGGTTTCCGGCAATCCGGCGGGAGGGGGCCAACGGGCAGAGTCCAAATACCCTAGAGCTATTTTAGTATATTTTGGAAACTACTTACTACGACAGGAGATTTTTGATAAAGCTCGCCCTAATGCCCCACGCAGTGCGGAGGGGGTTACCTTCTTTACCCGGCCGGATTTCTGTCACACTACCGTTGAGCGGAGATGGCGGTTCCGGCAGCTCATTAAACCATTTTCGGAGGCCTATTTGTTGGCCCCTGCTCGACTTAAAACAGTAATGAATGGGAAAGTAAAAGTATTTACCTCAGAAATTAAAGCAAAAGAATACCTGATGGGGCTTAAGTAGTAGAGGGAGTAGACATGTAGAAGACAAGGGAGTTCGGGCAGTGGGTGGGTGGGCCCACACTTGCACGACACTAACATTCAGGCCATTGGGGGTATGATTGCTCAACAGGGTGGGGGGCCAGCCCTAGGGAGGGGGGTGGTGGGGAGGAGAGTGGATGGGATTGGTGTTGGGTGGTGGGAGGGGATGGGGGAAGGGTGGGGGGAGAGGGATTGGGAGAAGGACAGGGCATGGGGGAAGGTGATAGAAAGAGGGGGGAAACAAAAAGGAAAGGAAAGGATTAAGGAAAGTAAAAGAAACCGAAGGATAGGAATAGGGGAGCAAAGTGAGAGGAGAATTCAAGATCCTGTGCAGCTAGATGTGAAAATGGGGAGTGATAAAAGGGGGGGGTGGGGGAAGAATAGAAAATGACTAGACTTCAAATTGCCTCAATTAATATATGTGGATTAAATGACCCTTGCAAAAGAAGGAAAGTCGTCGAAGTGTTAAAAACTTTTAAGGCAGATATCTACTGCCTACAAGAGACACATGTGGAGTATAAAAACTCTGGAATTCTTGGGTTGCTCGGTATGAGAATGATAGCTTGCTCAGAACAAGAGGTCAGAACTAAAGGGGTGGCAATATTAGATCGGACTAACAAATTAAAATGTAGTAGACAGAAGGTGGACAGGAGCGGGAGATGGGTGATCGTAGAATGTTGCTATGGGAAGGGTAGCTTTACATTAAGTTCTGTATATGGGGTAGTCACGGATGACCCAGTAGTATTGGACACTCTCGCTATTGAGTTAACGGGGTGGACCCCTCCCTATATTTTATGTGGTGATTTCAATTTTAATGGCTCCTGGGAGGGACTGCAGGATTTACTAGCATCCACAACCAAGAAGTATCAGGGACATAAACCTCAGATATATAAGGCAATGGTCGGCATCAAGAAAGAATTAGGATTGGTGGACGCTTGGGTAAAACTACGCAACCCCGACCCTGGATTTACGTATTATTCGGCCCCTCACGTGAAGTTAGCACCACTTGATTATTTTTTGATTTCTCCTGTATTATTAAAGAATGGAACGATGGAATTGTACCCGGGGGCTATATCTGATCATAACCCTTTAGTATTTGATTTGGAACTGGATGGGCTTGAGCAGAAGGCTTTGAAAGAGGGCTCCTCAAGGACGCGGAGTACTGTGAGTATATGAGAAAGTGGATAGTCAAATTCTTGGGGTTTAACCGGGGATCAGCCTCAGCAGAGATAGTTTGGGATACCTTAAAAGCAGGGATTTGAGGGGACACGCTGAGTTTCACTCTCAAAAGGCAGAAAGACTCCCAAAGCAGAATAAAAGATTTGCATATGAAGCTGAGGGAAGCAGAAAGACAATTGATTATAGCCATAGAAACGGGGGTGGATATAAATAGGGTTCAGGAGGAAGTTGCTATAGCTAAAGCAGCAATAAACGAGGTTATTGCACAAAGAATAGCGGAGAAATACCTAGCGCAACGTACAGAAGGGTATGAGTATGGAGAAAAAACAGACGCCTGCTAGCAATAAGGGCAAGTCAGAAAACAGCATCTGGGGTCATTAGAGAGATTAGAGATTGGCAAGTACAGATAGTGTCAGAAGTGGATGGGATTAGAAAGGTGTTTCACAGATATTATATGGAACTATATAATGACACTTCCGTATTCCCCGATAAAGAAATGCTGGAATTCTTAAACTCCAATAAGACTGATAGGTTAACAGAGGAGGACCAGCTGTATATGGGAGATCAGACAGATATCCAGGAAATAGATAAGGCAATGAGTGAACTTGCCACCGGGAAAGCCACTGGCCCTGACGCAATCCCCTTAGAGTTTTATAAAACCTTCAAAGCATTACTGCTCCCGGTGATGATGGAGATATTTATTCAGGTACAGAATGGAGAGGAACCCATGGCAGTCTCACTATTAGATGCGGAGAAGGCATTTGACCGGGTGAATTGGAATTATCTGTGGTATGTAATGGAGTATTATGGTCTGGGGAAGAACTTCATTGTAGCAGTAAGGGCTTTATATAGGTCACCGGGAGTGAGAATTCAACTAATGGGAGGACAATCCAAGTGTATCCAGGTCAGAAGAGGTACTAGGCAGGGATGCCCATGATCTCCGCTGTTGTTTGCTTTATATATAGATCCCTTTCTCAGACAGTTGGAAGAGAATAGCAGGATCCCACCGATACGTAGGCATGGATGGGATACAAAAGTCCTAGCATATGCGGACGACATAGCTATACTAACCCCCACTCCCGATTTGGCACTGAAAGAGGTGGAAGAGGTGGCAAAGAAATTTGGAAGATTCTCCGGATATCTTCTAAATAGAGCTAAAACGCAGTTACTGACTAATCAATATACGAGTACCCAGAATAGTCGGAGGGTTGATCACGCAGTGTATTTGGGCATAGATATTACATCAAAAGTGGGAGAGATTATTAATCTGAATTTAGATCCCATACTCACGAAAGCCAGAAAGGATATGTGCAGATGGAATAATCTACATATGATTATAATGGGGAGGTGCAATATGGTTAAAATGATCTTCCTTCCTAAACTGTTGTATTTGTTTCGTGCTATACCATTGAGCTTTACAAATCTTAGATTTAAGGAGATAGATCGAGTGGTCATGAGATTCATCTGGGAATATGGCAAGTGTAGAAGAGCAAGTAAATATATGTCTCTACAGCGAGAAAGGGGAGGGTGGTCCCTACCAAACATAAAATTGTACCAAATGGCAGCAGCCTTTCAGTATATGCGCCCATTATGGGGTACTAAGAAAGAAGGGACTAAGGTGGAGGACTGCCCTAATATTTACGAATTGCAGGTAGGAACAGCAGCCAGTGGCTGCCTGGTAACATTTCATGAATCTGGATATTATAAGAAAACTCAATATAGGGTACTAGAGGCGGCCTATAAATGTTGGTGATTGTGGCGAAAAAAGAAAGGACTCAGTAGATTTAATTATTATACCATAATTGAGAATAATCCACTGCTCCCTGAAATATTTAAGGATAGCTATATGGCAAAATGGGTCTCCCTAGGCATAGAGAGGTTAGGGGATCTCTTCGACAATTTTGGGGTTAAGGCATTTGGGGATCTCCAGGAGCAGTATGGCTTAGAGCGAAGGGATTTTTTTCAAATATCTACAGATACGGGACTTCCTGGCAAAAAAAACAGGGGGGGTGCAGGGATTTGGAAGTAATCAACTACTTAATGGCATCTTGGTTAACCCTAACATAGCAATCAGGTCGATCTGTCCACTATTGATGGCAGAACAGCCAGACGACTTGGAGAAGTATAGTGAGAGGTGGAGAGAAATTGATGGGAGCAACAACTTTACTTGGTCATTAGAGCTGGGACATACTATTTTACTCTCCTCTTCGCTGCAAGCACAGCATTATAAGACCCTGTTTGACTTGTATCATACACCAGCTCATCTCGCCAAATGGGAGAGCCTGTCAAGAACAAATTGCCCCAGATGTGGGATTTATGGAACAGATATAGTACATATGTTGGCTACATGTGGGGAACTAACAGTTTTGAGAGATGATATTCAATTTGTTCTGAAAGGGGTCTTGAGATACGATTTGAACCTTACCCCCGAGACTATGATCTTAGGGGTCGCTGGAGAAGCAGGGGGATGCCACAGAGCATTTATCTTTGTGGCCATGGCGGTTTACCGAATATGTATTTCTTCTGCATGGTGGGACGTATGACCTCCGTCAAGGCAGCAATGGCTGGGTAAATTGTTGTCTATATATCATTTGGAAATGGCACTGTACGAATGCAAGGGAAGACGTGCTAGGAATAAAGGGAAGGCAATATGGGGGCCATTCCAGGACTGGATCTCGGCTCATTAATGATTAATGTTCAACTAAACTTGGATTCTCCCCCCCAAACCTAGTCATCCGGAAAACCTCCCTTCCCTAGACCAGTTGGGCTATATAGTTTCTCATTTATCTAGTTTCTTTTTACTTTTTGAATTCCTGTATTTGGTGTAAAATGATGTATGAGTATAATTGCTTGTGATTCCTTTCCAAAAAAAAAAAAAAAGAGTTACCTTTCGGCCTGTGGGCCACATGAAGATTTTTATGAGATTTCTCGCTGTTTTAGAAAGGCTCTGCCATGCAAGAGGTTATAGAGATCGATTTATACATTGACGATTGGATGGGCCACTCAAACTACTTTTTATGGGCAGTGATGGGCACACAGGAGGTTTACAGTGTCATCCAGGATTTTGGTTTAAGCATGACTTTGACAAATAATATTACTAATGCCATACCATCCTGAGTGCTCATGAGAGAAAAAAATGGGGAGACCATTTTTTCTCCACAATTAGTTACCAAGTTGAAACTACTTCTATTGGCCTTGTAGCAGGCAGGTCAGCCTTGGCATTGCACTGTCTTCAGATGAAGGAGGTCATCCTCTGCATTTAATTGGCTTCAGATAAATGGGGAAGTGGTCTCCTGAATGCTTGTTTTATAGTCCAGAATTTAGTCTTGTTGTTCATAACATTTTGTCTTCCTGGTTTACAGGCTCTCTGGGCGACCACCACCTGATATTAATCTTCCAATTGGTTATCAAGAAGTTGCAGGTTTAGTCGGCAGATGACAAGCTTAAGGGCGATATGGATTTGGATGCTCCAGCACTTGTAGTGTTCACCACATATGCCACCTTAAATCAATCAGGAGCCTACAGTTATGACTTTGAATATTCATGGTCTTTGTACTTTGAACTGGAGGAATCTTTCAGTAATTTGTGATGTGAGCCATGTCACACACCAAGGGAAAGTTTTCTTTTCTGAAGACAACAGACATCCTTGAGGCAAAACCACAGGTTGACACATACCTGCCATGGAGTCAAATCTCAGACTGATGTCAAAATCGCCTAAGAGGTAGTACCTATAGATAGAGATGACTGTCCAATTGTTGAGGGCTACCTAATTCTGAGGTTCATCTGCATGAGGTTTGATACAAAGATGATTGTTTGTCTCTTTTGGGATGGAAAAGTCCTCTTCATGGTAATAGACATGCACCCCTATCCTATCCCTATCCTAAAACCCAACTGTACTGATATATGCTTTTCAGGATGAAAAGGGAACAAACCCCAACATAAAGCTTCAAAAACTTAGATCCTAAATCACATTTGGTGTCTAGAAATGGACTACGGAGAGGAGGTTGAGACCCCAAACAATGTTTTCTGCAAAGCAGCCAGACGTGCTGTGTGATGAGAAGATCTGCAAGACTTTTGCCTCCTAATAGGAATGAGGACTAGGGGCCAAGGCCTGCTAGTCTTCCTTCTTGGTGTGGGGACATCATACAAGCAATCCAAGACTGCCTTCCCTGGAGCACCAGTGCCTGTCTGCTTGCCGAGACCAGTGTGCCCTGTGAGGAAGAGGACAGTGTTGGAACGAGCAGGGTTCAGTGGGGAACCCAGTCAAGTGGACACCTGGTGCCAGGTGTGAAGAAACAGCTGCTTCACTGATCGGGTTGCTGTCCATGTGCTGGACTGAGGCAGTGACCCCCATAAGCCGGAAGAGGGGCACCATTAAAATAGCTGTGGAAAAGACTGCAGTGTGGCAAGGGCTAAAACCTTGTGCTGTAACATTGTGGTGACCCTGTATGCCAGGAAGGGCCACCATGGTGAAGGCTATTGTGCACTATTTGTGCTGTGTTGATCCTGCCAGAGCACATAAACTGTGACCTGTAGGACAAGGAAACCAATGAGTACTGCTAATGGTCCGACCCCATTGAGCAAGAGAGAATGCAATGAGAGCATTGTCATCCAAGTTTGGGAACAAGGACCGTAATGTTGGATTCACCCCCTCCCCACACCCTCCATTCAGGATTATGGAGACCTCCAATCCCTGCCGGAGTGTGACTGCCAGGGAAAGAGAGCCTTCACATGCTTCACATAGAAGTAAACAATCATCATCATTTAAAGATTGTTTATATGCAGGAAGGGACACCTTCCTGCACATAAACAATCATTCCCTGCAACGCAGGCCCCCTTGCACCGTGTTGCTAGGGGGCCTGCGTTGGCGCTAGGCAACTAATTTTATTAATTAAAAATCAATAATGGCGTTTTGCTCTTTCTATGTGTGCCCAAGATTGCAGCACACATAGAAAAAAAGCAATAACAAGGAGAAATAAAAGTATTTATCTTCGTTGCGCCGCAAAGCAATGGGTGTCGGTGGAAAATCCCACAGCAACACCCATTGCACGCCCCACAGCCACAGAAAACTGCATTGGGGGGCCCATATTTACGAGGCAGCATTAAGCCGTGCAAAGTGGCTTAACACCGCATTGTAAATATGAAAAAGGGTACAGCGCCCCCAGACCATCACAGCAAGTGATGCTCCGGTGACGCTAGGGGCTTGTAACTGAAGTAAAATGTTGGTAGCCTAAATACATCAGGGATGACCTAGGCAGAATTAACAGTTCATTTTAGGAAGTGAGATTTTGGGTGGCCTGATCTTCAGACTGTTTTTGTAAGTTCTGTGTCACTGGGGCTCAAAGTACTGACCTCTCTTCTTGCAACTAGAAGAGCTGAGAAACAGCACAAAATACAGGTGTTTCCTACAACTATTGACCTACTGCAGCATTATTTCTGGAACCTTTATCGAATTCTAGAAACTTGTAAACATATCCCACCCTAAAGACTTGAGGCCTAAGAGTTCCTTCAAGCAACTAAGGAAGACTGAACCTTTACCCATAACATTGTTGATAGGACTCCATGCTATTATAGGCACTATAAATGTTTGGGACCGGGTCTAGGCATCAGACCGTTCTAGGCCCTGATCAATTTTACAGTGCATTTAATTTAGCAGCACGTTTTGCATAATTTGAGCCAGTGCCAGTTGCTGGTGGAGTCCATCAGCATTCATTTTTGGGGACCAGCACTTATTTTTCCACATCATTAACGAGAGTAAGAAAGGGAGAAATACAAGTGTGAGATAAAGAGGTAAGGAGTGTCTGGTAGTGGATTAAAGAGGCATGAGGTGGACTTAAGACTAAGCAGTCTTGGTATTTGGTGCACCAAAATTTAATAGCACTGGCTGCGGGCATTTGAGCAGAGATTTGGACATCACGCTCATTCTTTCACAAATAATACACTGACAAATGACAACCTCTTCCACAAGATATAGCTCTGACAGACCATCGAGTTTATTGTGTGTAATTGCTTGTCTTCTATAGCAAGTTAGCCTTAACTGCCTGCCCTTGCTGTTCTCGCAGTCAATAGTAACATATTTACCCTATTGAAAAGCAACAGTATCCAAGTCCATGGGCCATCAGTGGTAAATGACATGTACAACAACTGATAGAAACCATGCTCCTCAACTACAGTGCTCTTTTTTTGTTGCCTTCTTTTTCCACTTCCTGCTTATCTCTCACTCTCCAGTTTCTAAGTCCCCCACTCTCCCTTACCTCCTTCATTCACCTTTCCTTCTAGTTTGTTTACTGTCATGTTTTGACGGTTTGATGATCCTTAACCCCTAAACCATGAACTTTCACGAGTGATGAACGTCTTCTGATAGGAGTAGAAACGTTTTTTCAAACTTGTAAATCTTCCAGGCAGTGACTTAGCAGGGATTTCATGCCCCCCTTTACAATCAGCAAAAAAGGCCTGTCTTTATAAGTCATCTCTCCCCCTAGAACTCCATATTGGTTTCTAATACTGCTATCTCTTGCTAATACTGCCCCCTGGTGACCATCTATTTCTGTATCCCCTAGTTTGTGTTCTCCTTCCATTTGTCAACAAGATGGCTGTCT
This sequence comes from Pleurodeles waltl, assembly GCF_031143425.1. Classification (NCBI taxonomy): domain Eukaryota; kingdom Metazoa; phylum Chordata; class Amphibia; order Caudata; family Salamandridae; genus Pleurodeles; species Pleurodeles waltl. The sequence goes on from NC_090440.1 coordinate 213,112,041, forward strand.
CATTCTGAGTCTCGTTGATATCCAGGTAAGTGTGGCAGCAGAAGTGTCTGTTCAAATTTGGATTACGATTTGTGCCTAAAAGCCCACACGTTGGGTAAATTTTGCTAGGTCTGGTTTTATCTAGAAAAGCCCGACGAAATTGAGTGGCAATGTTGCAAAGTGGGGCCTCTGCCATCGCTGTTATTTCACGGAAGTCAGGTGCCACATTCATTTGGCAGAAGAATGGTGGGCGAACGCTGTGTGGCTCCAGTGGTGCATTTTGGAGCACATTGCCCTAAATAAATGAATAAAGCATGGTGTGCTAGGGTACTGCCTTTCATGTAGGGCACATTCCGCCTTAAAAAGGACTCTGAGGGGCATATTTATACTTGTTTTGCGCCAAATTTGCATTAATTCCGCCACAGCTATTATGACACACATCTCGGAAACCGCCGAAATTCAGACACCCACACAAGTCCGCCACACCAAAGGTCAGTGATAAACTCGCGATAACAAAACCTCCACCTCCACGCCAACAGAAACACGCCCATGCTATTACGACCCACGAATCCACGCAGCGGTCTTTCAACCGCGGTATTCCATTGGCGGTACACACCGCCGCGCTCAATATACACACACATCTCCAAAACACTGCCACATTGGACAATTCGAAATACACACACCTGACACACATACAAACAACACTCCCACACACCCAACGCAATATAAAACACACACCCACATCACCCACAAACCCCTACGACCAAAAATTTATCACGAAGGCCAGAGACACAGCACAGATCAGACAATCCCACCACGCAGAGGGACACAACACCATCACCAACACAACATCCACGCATAAAACACCACACACCACGACATATCGCCACACACATCAACACTCACACCGCCCCACACATCAAACACACCACCCCATGGCACGCCAAAGACACCCCCGCTTTTCCGAGGAGGAGCTCAGGGTCATGGTGGAGGAAATTGTCCGGGTAGAGCCACAGCTATTTGGCTCACAGGTACAGCACACATCAATAGCCAGGAAGATGGAGCTATGGCGAAGAATAGTGGATAGGGTCAACGCTGTGGGACAGCACCCAACAAATAGGGAGGACATCAGGAAGAGGTGGAACGACCTACGGGGGAAGGTGCGTTCAACGGTCTCCAGGCACAACATCGCGGTTCAGCGGACTGGCGGCGGACCCCCACCTCCTCCCCCACAACTAACAACATGGGAGGAGCAAGTCTTGACCATCATGCATCCAGAGGGCAGTCGGTGGAGGATGGGACACTGGTAAGTCAAATCTTAACTAACATATCCCCCACCCTACCTGCATGCTATCACACACCCCCACCCTCACACCCTCCCCTATCACCCCAAATCCTCACTAATGTACTAATAACACAAACTACACATCCCAACATCAAGCCCTGCATGACACAACAAAGCATGGACACCTATCACCTAAGCATGCCCACTGCACATACCCAGAACAACCCCCTAACCATCATCACACAAACCCCCACACAGGAATGCTAGCACTGGGGAACACGGTCACCCACCCATTGCACACCATGACACACACACATGCAATAATCATGCTCTTATGCCCCTGCAGGAACACGAAGGACTGTCACCACACCAGAGCGTCCAGACAACACAACTCCACCCCCAGAAGAGGCCCACAGTGACGATAGCAGCTCTGCCCTACTGGAGCCTGATGACCAGCCCGGACCATTGTGGGCCTCAGGACAGTCGGTTCCCCTCGCACAGGCACAGCCCAACACTGACCTTCCACCCTCTGGTAACATCAGCACAGCACCCACCCAGCGGGCCCAAACCTCCCTACCCAGGACAGGTCAATCAGCGGTGTGTCCACCACTACAGGGAACCCAGGCTAACCCACCACCCCAACAACAACAGGGACCTGGGGGCAGTGGTAGTGGGCACATGGTTCAGGGGACGGAGGCACAGGAACACAGGGGAACTGGGAGGGCTGCTGTGCGACAGGGGGCGGACAGGCCAAGGGAACCCACTCTCCACGAGGCCCTCACCTCCATCATGGGAGCATACCACCACTCCCAGGAGACGATGGCCACGGTCCTGGTCAAGTTTCAGGAGACCCAGCGCCTGCAGGAGGACCAGTATTTGGGGTTCAGGGAGGAGCTCAGGACCATCAGCTCCGCCCTGGGCACCATCGTAGGGGTGCTGAAGGACATACAGCAGACCCTGAGGGACACTGTGGCACTCCAAGGGTCCCCTGACACTAGCCAGGGCGATGAACTGCCCACCACCTCCGCCGGCGCTAGTGGACAGGACGCCCCGCCACAGGACCAACACACCAGCACCCCACCCCCTGCAGACGGACAACCACCCCGCAAGCGGTCAATGAGATCCAGGAACAGGACAGAGCAAGATGGCAAGATCCCCGCCAGGAAATGAGACCACCCTGATTGTCATCCCACTGTCCCACTTTGTTACCCTGTCCATACTTGAACTGCCCCAGCTCCTCTTCCTATGCCCAGATGGGCAGTGCACCTGTGAGACTAATAGACTGGACTCTGCCATGGACATTCCTCGGCCATCACCCATCACCATGTAACAACCCCCTCCCAATTCTGAGCACTGCAATAAACACCCTTGAAACACAAAACAATCTGGAGTCATTCTATGATTTGTTAAAATGTAAAATCAATGACAGTGTGAAAATGCGTTTTGAGATGTAAAAGCAACATACCAATGTTACACATCAAAAGTCCTTGAAGGATGCAAGTAGATGACACACATTGGTAACCACACCTGTGAAACCGTAATGGAAAGAAACAACTCAATTACCAAATAATCCCAAGTAATTACACACAGGATAGAGGAAGACATGTGACAGTGAATGTAATGTAAAATCTGAAAATGTTCTCACCTGTGTGTCACTGGAAATATTGCTGTATGACTGACTCCCTGTTGTCGTTGTCTTCTTCCTCAGCTTCCTCCTCATCACTGTCCCCAGGCTCCACAGGCTCTACAGCTGCCGCAACACCGTCATCTGGACCATCCTCCTGCAGAAAAGGCACCTGGCGTCGTAAAGCCAAATTATGAAGCATCGAGCAGGCGATGATGATCTGGCACACCTTCTTCGGTGAGTAGAATAGGGAACCACTTGTCATATGGAGGCACCTGAACCTGGCCTTAAGGAGGCCGAAGGTGCGTTCGATCACCCTCCTAGTCCGCCCATGGGCCTCATTGTAGCGTTCCTCTGCCATGGTCCTGGGATTCCTCACTGGGGTCAGTAGCCAGGAAAGGTTGGGGTAACCAGAGTCCCCTAATAGCCATAAACGGTGCCTCTGGAGTTGACCCATCATATCAGGGATGCTGCTATTCCGCAGGATGTAGGCGTCATGCCCAGAGCCAGGGAACATAGCATTAACCTGGGAGATGTACTGGTCTGCCAAACATACCATCTGTACATTCATAGAATGATAACTCTTCCTGTTTCTGTACACCTGTTCACTCCTGTGGGGGGGGACCAGAGCTACATGGGTCCCATCAATGGCACCTATGATGTTGGGGATATGTCCAAGGGCATAGAAGTCACCTTTAACTCTAGGCAAATCCTCCACCTCAGGGAAAATGATGTATCTCCTTACGTGTTTCAGCAGGGCAGACAACACTCTGGACAATTCGTTGGAAAACATAGGCTGGGACATCCCTGATTCCATGGCCACTGTTGTCTGAAAAGAGCCACTTACAAGGAAATGGAGCACTGACAGCACCTGCACGTCAGGGGGAATTCCAGTGGGATGGCGGATTGGTGACATCAGGTCTGGCTCCAACTGGGTACATAGTTGCTGGATTGTGGCACGGTCAAACCTGTAGGTGACGATGACATGTCACTCTTCCATTGTCAACAGGTCCACCAGCGGTCGGTACACCGGAGGATTCCGCCATCTTCTCACATGTCCCAGCTGACGGCGCCTACAAAGGACAAGAGCGACGATAAAGTAAATTTTCATCCAGGCATGTACCCACAGTTACACAGAACACGACACCACACACAAAACCCTTCCTGTATGTGTGTTGAGTGTAGGCCTAGCTATGTGTAACGCAGAATCAAATGAAGCCATGTGGGCCCCTGAAATGGCGGCTGCCTGACCTTTACACTGGGAAAATGGGATTGTGGGGTAACTGCGCTGGTGTGGCACACCGTCGCGGTAAGCGGTTGTAGACTGCGGCGCAATGCTGCATTGGTTCACATAGGACCCTATGGGTCCCAGGAGCCAATGAACAGGTGCGCCGGCAGTGATGATACGCACTGCCGCGGACGTCACCGCCATTTTCTATCTGTTCAATCACTAGATACCTGACCTTCGACAGGAGATGGCCTACACTGCAAGTGCTGCTGTGACCTCGGTCTGGAAGCGACGATGGCTGCTGCATCTGGGGAAAAGGCCCCTGCCTTCACTGCTCAGGAGTTGGAGAAACTGGTAGACCGGGTCCTCCCCCAGTACACGCTACTCTACGGTCCTCCAGACCAACAGGTTAGTACACAGGGAGCACGTTGTATGGGCTAGGCCTGGGTGGAGAGGGCTGGGTGGAAGAGGGAAGGGGGCAGAGTTCAGGGAACATTAATGCATGTCAATGAATGGGCCACATGGCTAGAGTAGGGAGGGGGGCCACTCACATCGACAGCCGTTGGTAATGACTTCTCTTCTTCCCTTGTGCATGTCATGTAGGTCAGCGCCCACCAGAAGAGGGACATTTGGCGTGCCATCGCCAAGGACGTCCGGACCCTGGGGGCCCACCAGAGACGGGGCACCCACTGCCGTAAAAGATGGGAGGACATTCGCCGCTGCAGCAAGAAAACGGCAGAGGCTCAGCTGGGGATGGCCTCCCAACGTGGGAGGGGTGCCCGTCGCACTATGACCCCCCTGATGTTCCCGGATCCTGGCGGTGGCCTACCCGGAGTTGGATGGGCCCTTGAGGGCATCACAGCAGACACAAGGGGGTGAGTACAACCTCATTCTGCGGACTTTGCGCGCAGTAGAGGGGTCTGGGTGGGGGAGGAGGGCTGTGAGTGTACTTAGGCCAGCCAGAAATGCGTAGACTAGGCCCCTCTGCAATGCAGCCCATGTGGCGCTCTAGCCCACCTCAGTACAGTGCCAAGTACAGGTATAGTTGCCCCTGTGGCATCCATGTGTGCAGATGTCCACCATAGCGATGTAGGCCATATCCCAGGAATTGCATATGCATAGGCCAGGAGCACGGCGTAATGCAGGGAGCTGCTGTGTCTGTCTTGTCCGCTAACGGCAGCGGTATGCCATGCACTCAACCTGTTCTTCTTCTGTCTCCCCCCCCCTTTTTGTGCTCTCCCTGTTCTTTTGTGCATCAGCATCATCAGGCGGAGGTACAGTGGCACCGGAGCACGATGGAGCTGCATCCCTCATGGCCATAGAGGGCCACACCACAGACTCAGAATGCACCAGTGGGATGGAGGGCGAGGGGAGCTTCACGTCGGCCACCGGATCACCAACCAGCACTGCCCTCCCAGCAGCCCCTCAGCGTTCGCCCTGTGCCCGCTCACCCAGGAGGGTGGGCATCACCTTCGCCCCAGGCACCTCAGGCCCTGCCCCAGTCACCTCTGCTGCCCTCAGTGAAGAGGCCATTGACCTCCTCAAGTCACTCACTGTTGGGCAGTCTACCATTGTGAATGCCATCCAGGGTGTAGAACGAGAGTTGCAACACGGTAATGCATTCCTGGAGGGCATTCATTCTGGTCAGGCTGTCCTTCAGCGAACCCTGCAATCTCTGGCCTCAGCACTGATGGCAGCCATTGTCCCTGTGTCTAGCCTCGCCCCTCCAACCTCCTCCACCCAGACCCAATCCCATGTACCCCAGCCCATCCCAAGCACACCTTACAGACCAGCTTGCACACAAGTCAGCACACACAAGTAGCTCAAGCAAACATAGGCACCACACAACCCACAGGCACTCACGCAAGCCTCACCCACATACAGACACAGCAACATCCACTGCCTCCACTGTGTCCCCCTCCTCCTCTTCTCCCTCCTCCCTCCCAGTCTCGTCTACACACACACCTGCATGCACCACATCTACAGGCACCAGGAATCGCACCAAGACACCCAGCAGCACAAGCAGCTCACCTGCACTCACCACCTCCACTGCCATTTACACGTCCCCTGTGTCCTCTCCCAGTGTGTCTGTGATGCCCTTTCCCAAAGTACACAAACGCCGGCAACCACACACCCAACATCCATCCCCCTCACGACAGCCTCCAGTACCTGCACCTGCACCCAAAACACCTAAAGTGACACCTCCTACAACCACCTCCTCTTCCTCCACTCCCAGACCCCCTCCAACTACCCATCCCAGTGTTCGTCAGAAACTGTCCCTGTGTAAAGTTGACCTTTTTGCCCCCCCTCCAATTCATCAGTCCCGTCGTAGCGCCTCAGCCAAAAAGCCTCCAATACCAGTGGTGCCTGTTCAAGGTATGTGGAATGCACCGGCCATCAGGGCAGGCAGTATGACCCGGAGCCAAGTCACTGGCAGCCCGCCCCCTGTAAAGGCTCTGAAATTGGAAAGTGGACGACGGGACCGTGTGAAGACTCCTGGTGGGAAAACAACTCACAGGGGTCCCAAGGGGATTGGAGAGTCAGCTGTGACTCCACCAAAGGTGGGGAAGGGCCAGAGGAAGTCTGCCCAGCCTGTTGTGAGTCTCACCGCGGGAGAAGCGCTGCATCATTCCCGGTGGTCGAGACGCCACCGCCAGCACCGTCGTCACTGGTCAGGAGACCACCGACGGAGTCAGTGCCCAGGAGGGCCCAAGTATCGTCACTGGTCAGGAGACCAGCGTCACCGTCGGAGTCAGTGCCCAGGAGGGCCCAAGTATCGTCACTGGTCAGGAGACCACCGCCGGAGTCAGTGCCCAGGAGGGACCCAGCTGCCACAGCCCCGGTGCGCTATGAGGGAACGTCATGCCACACACCAATGCCCAGTCTGGGTATCGTCATGCCACACACCAATGCCCAGTCCATGGAACGTCATGCCACACACCAATGCCCAGTCTAGGGATCGTCATGCCACACACCAATGCCCGTTCCAGAGACCGCCATGGCAAAGCACAGCTGAACAGTCCAGAGACCGCCATGGCACAGCACCGCTGAACAGTCCTGAACCGCCATGGCAAAGCACGGCTGAACAGTCCAGAACCGCCATGGCAAAGCACCGCTGAACAGTCCAGAGACCGCCATGGCAAAGCACCGCTTAACAGTCAAGAGACCGCCATGGCAAAGCACCGCTGAACAGTCCAGAGACCGCCATGGCAAAGCACCGCTGAACATGGCATGCACCGGGTAAGAATGTAAAGACCGCCACATCAAGCATCCTTATCCCATGTGCATCTGGGACAGTGACGGGACAGGAACTTTCACGGGGAGACTGATCCAGTCTGGCCACCAGTCCCCCTCCAGAGCCACTGGCGGATGTTATCTACTTGAGAGACTGTGGCTTTGCACTCCCCAGGATATGGAAGTGGGCAACCCACCCACTGTAGAGACTTGAGAGACTGTGGCTTTGCACTCCCCAGGATATGGCAGTGGGCAACCCACCCACTGTAGAGACTTGAGAGACTGTACCTTTGCACTCCCCAGGATGGTACAGTGGGCAACCCACCCAGTGTAGAGACTTGAGAGACTGTGGCTTTGCACTCCCCAGGATACATCAATGGGCATGGAGCCCCGTCATGGATCTGGCTTTGCAGTCATCCGGCTGAGGTAACCCCCTTCCCTTCCCCCTGAGGTACCTGTAGTATTTCTATCTGATGCCCCGGCAGTGTTCTCTCCGATTGAGGACAGGTATCTTTTGTGGGCCTCGCCCATGCTTTTTTGGACTAGTGGTGCACAGACATTGCTATGTGCATATCTGCACTACTTCTCGTAATGTATATATTTCTGGCTGATTTTCTTATATATCTGTATATTTTTGACAGACATGTATATTGATACATTACAATGTTTGAAAAGATTTCGCTTTGTCTTTGCATTCTTCCGGTGGGATTGTGGGTTGTTACTGTGATTTTTTTGGATGCATTGGTGTGTATGTTGTAATATGTGAGGGTGGGGGTGGGGGTGGGAGTGTTTCCCCCCTCCCCCATGTCGTAGGTGCTGTACTCACCGTTGTCTTCGGGCGCGCCGCTGTTGGTCTTCGTAGATGAGTAGGAATACAAGGGCTGGAAGAATGTGTAATTCGGGCTCCATGGAGTCCTCGTTCCTCGTGGGATGTGTTGAGGTGAGTGTTTTCCCATTGCAGTAACTGTTTCCGCCGTGTTTTTATCCATGGTGAATCCACCCCGGAAAAGGTGGCGGATTGGCAGGTTGTGATACTATGGGCGGTACATTGTCTTCTGCCTGTCTGTTGGCGGTGACCGCCGCGCTGCTTGTCTGTACCGCCGTGGTGGGCAGTGTGTTAAAGTGGCTGTCTTTGTTGGCGGTTTCCGCCAGGGTCATAATTCCCTTTTTTGGTCCGTCGGCCTGTTTGCGGTATTGCCGCACCTTTAACACCGTCCACCAGGGTTGTAATGACCCCCCATATTTATACTTTGCTGCTAGACTCGTCTAGCGACAAATTTATGGAGTTAAAGTAATTTTTTGGACGTGGAAACCTACCTTGTGTTAATGAGATGCAAAGTAGGCATTCCCATGCAAAAAATGACTGTATGGTTTTGGCCCCATATTTATCCACCGTGCTAAAATCACGCTCGGGGAAGGAGGGATCAAATATTGGTGCAAAGCATTTAACGCCTGGGCCAGGGCAGGCTTTAGGGAACCTGTGAGCCTGTTTCCACGGTGGCACACAATGGAATAAGCCCACAGGTTCCCTCTCCAGGCCCCAGGAACACTATCGCTCACACCAGAGGGACAGCAGAGGATGGGGGATACCATCCCAGGTAAGCATAGGTAAGTACAGGTAAGTATTTTTTTTTTTTTAAGTGCCATTGCGGGTCCTGAAATAGGCCCCCTACATGGCACCGAGTGCAATGGCCATGCCCATACGAACCTGGTTCCCTGTGCTGGCCATTGGGGTGATGGCCATGACTCCTGTCTTTACTAAGACAGGAGTCATTAGATATGGAAGGTTTTGCACCAGAAAATTACGCTAGGCTGGTTAGAGTATTTTTTTTTTACTCTATCCTGCCTAACGTCATTTTTTAGTGCAAAAACCCCTTCTCCCATACCACCACCCTTACCAGGCTAATGTCATTTTTTTCCGCTTGCCTACCCTTTGCGCCGACCTGCACCATTCCATAAATATGGTGCCTGGCTGGCGCAGAACTTTTTGATGCAAAACTGCGTTAGTGCAGTTTTGCACCAAAAAGTATAAATATGCCCCTACATTGGCATCAGTCATGCAGCTTTACTGTTTAACCTATGTAGCACATTAGATTTCTGTGCATATTTAGCATTCAAGCATTACAAGGGAAAGTGTATTTTTAAATCATATTAAAATCCTTGTCTCCATCAAACCTCAGAGTTACAAAAATATTACATGCCTCAATTGAAAGTTTCTTGTCCTTGATATATGTTGAATTATTTGTTAATTTAATTTACGAGTATTTACATATTATCCTGCAGACTTTCTTTTCATGTCTTCTATACCGCTGCAAGATTTACATGGTTCACATTACAGTTCAATCACTTTGCAGTCATGAAAAGTAAAAATAAACACTCATCTCCTCTTAAATAAGTTACAGTTTTGAATGACACTTTACTTTCTTTGTCAGGACAGCTGGTACAACCTTTCCTCCTTCTGAGGTTGATAAACCAACCACCACTGAGGTATGAAGGCCCATATTTAAACTTTTTTAGCACTGCATCTGCATCGGTTTTTTACGCAAAATCGTCATAAACTTACAAAATGCAATTGTGGCCCATATTTATACTCTTTGATGCAAAACTGCACCTTCGTAGTTTTGCTTCAAAACTTTTACCGCCGCCTAACGACATTTCTTTGCGCCGCTCGGAGTCAAATTTACACTTTGACCCACGGTGGCGCAACCACTGGTGTGAGTCATTTTTTTAAACTCAAACCAATGCATCACGTCATAAAGAAAAACAACATTAACGTAGCGAAAATGACTGTGAGCCGGTTTACGACGTCGCATACCGGATACACGCTTTTTTTTTACGCAGTTGCGTAAAAAAGCGGCACAAACACAGCAAAATGTGCTAAGGAGAGTCAAAATGCATCCCAGATGCTTGCACAGACCCCAGAAAGATGACAACAGACCAGGAACCAGCCAGGAGAACCCACACAGGACCCAGGAGAGGGAGAAGAAGAAAATAAAGTGTTGGTTCAGTGCAGAGGAGCTGGAAATTCTGGGGAAATAGGTGACGGAACACCAGCACCAACTGTTTGTCACCTCAAAGTTGCCAATCAGTAGGAGAGAGGCAATATGACAACAAATTGTTGACAAGATAAACAGTGTGGCAGAAGTACGGAGAACAGTCATCGAGTGCAAGAAACGCTGGCATGACTGTAAGCACAGGACCAAGGAAAAGATGGCCAGGAACAGGAAGGCAGCACTGCAGACTGGAGGTGGGAGTCCAGCACCCCAGGAGGACCTGAACCACATGGAGGAGATGGTGGCAGCCGTCATCCCTGAGGAGATCGTCACAGGGATTCAAGGACAGGACAGCACAGACTACCAGGAGACAACACAGATGCAGGGTAAGTTGCATGGGGAATTAAAATGCAAAAATATTAACTGCAATTGGGGGGACATACCTACTACACAATGCATGTCAGTCATGATATTCAGGGAGTGGAATGGATAAAGGGGCACGGCACGGGGGCATGGCCTGTTCAGAGGAAACTTGGGGCACAGTACTACACTACACCAACAACCTTTGCATGGGGGTATGCTGCCATGCCAAGGATGATGGAAAGGTAAAGCCAGTCCAGGAGAGCAGGTCACAACGTAAAACTGGCTTGCTGTCACACGTCAGCTGGTATTCTCCCTACATGAACTAGGGTTCAATTAACAGTCTCAGCCTATATCTGCAAGTGGAATTTAACATTGACAACAGTTGCCACTACCACCTCTGCTCTGTGTGCAGGTCATGTAGCTAATGGCAGTAACATCCCCATGGATCAAACACACCAAAATTAGAGGGTTCAGGATGAAAACTTTATCAATCCCCTGTAATCAATACAAATGTTTTAATCCTGTCAAATGTGATTGTTCATTGTTGCTACAAACATCAGCCATTGTCATAAAAATTATGAGGTACACAGCACTAATGTCATACCCAATCTGCATATGTCAGGGTCCACCCTGTGCCTGGGTCACAATAGCTCCAATGACACCATGCAAGATCCCAAATTTCATACTGCTCAGACAACAGCATTGAGGGGGAGGACATATGTCACCGGCTAGTGAAATTCACCCTCACAGTCAGAAGAGGAAATGGAACACTGCTAGGACCATCAATACAATCCAATGTAGCACACATTCCCCAACATCAACATTACACACTACCAATTCTAACATCTGTAGTGTGCCATGCCAATGCTGTACATAATATATGCTGGGTCTCAGCAACATATAGCTGGATGTCAAATATCTGAGACTGGGTCAGTTCCAGATTGTGAAGTGTGGTGCTAGTGCTATCAGAACAACCACAACCACAGCCAGTGCAAGGCCCCTCCATGAGAATGGAAGTAGATGGAGGGTTGAGTAGGACAAGAAGGTGGTAACATACACTTTGGACAGAACCTACACCTAGAGGATGTGATGCTGACAAGTCCCCCAAGTGACCACAATACATGTGACATGCAGGTGGGGCATAGGCCATTGGAGACTGCTAATATGAAAGACAGGAGTAATGAACCGGAACTAAGATCACAATGTGCAACAAATAGGAAGGCAGGCACGTCACATTACAAATCCCATAACACAGACACACTAATTGTACCATATCTCATTGCAGAGGATGATGGATCTCGTGGGGATATGCCTGTCCTGGACTTCCCTGATGACATGGATGATGAGCTGACAAACATCAGCCAGCAGGCCCTCCAAGATGTCCTTGGGACCCTCTAGACCCCACCTTCAGTTGCAAGGAGGAGCACAGATACAGCAGCCATCCCAGAGGAACCACCCACCACCCCCAATTGTACGACCTGCCAGCTCCAACGCAGATGAGGACTCTGACGACACTGGCACCAGCTTTGAGAGAGCTGTAGTTGGAGTACAGCAGGAGCTGGCCAAGGAGGTGCGGGTGGGGATGGAAAATATGGCAGCCAGCCTAGAGGGGGTGCGTTCGTGCATGATGTCAACTGCAGAACAGGCAGCAGCCATGCAAGGGCGAACATCAATCTTGCATGAACGTAAGAACCAGCAGCTCCTTCTTGCTGCAGTACTGCCCTTAATAGCCCCACAGCTGGCAGCTACCGGGATGTCTGACTCCACGTCTTTAAACACTGAGGTGTGTGTTGCCCCTTCGCAACCACCACCACCAAGGGCAGAGGAGAGAACACACACATCAGAAGATGAAGAAGTGGAACAGATGACCCTCACCCATAAGAGTACCCGTAGCACTAGTCCCTGCCACTTGGCCACCTATAACCAAGGTCATGTGCTTTGTAACATGCCAGTCTTGCAACAGCTGCTCACAAGCACTGTTCTCCAGCCCACTGTTTATCTTGTCACCCTCCCCTGTGATTGTCTCTCACTAACTCATTGGCAAATCCTGTCCCTTTGCACTGTCTGACACTTCACCCCAGCATGTCCAATGACATGTCCTTTTGCACTTCTGTAGGATCACAATGAAAGGTGTCACACTAATGGACTCACAACCATGGACAATGTACATATAGCACTACAGCACTTTAAAATAAATAGCACTTACACAACAACTTTGTCTCTGTGTAATGTGACCCATCAACCGTGATGGAGATCAGTGATGTTTACCTCAGGTCAATGATTATAGAATGTCAATACAACTGCCCTGAAAAAATGTTGGCTGATAACTATGCACTGTGGTCTGGATTGTGCCATCATCTGCCCTTCCTGAGGGTTAATTATGAGGGAAATAGAAACTATTCAGTATAATGCTGTGTTGGACAGAATAACGCTTCCTCAATGGATGTCTAAGCCAAAAGTTATTGCCTTAAACCTTTTATTCAAGCCAATATTTACGTATGTGACATTTGACCCAAATGTTTCCTAACACACACCATACAGCATGAATGGATGTGTATGAGTGTACATACAAATATGTAACCTAGCTAAACAATGTAACAGATGATGGGTGTGAGTTATGTATACCATACTACATGAGATCATACTACCACTCACCTTATAAGGCTTCACTTGAACATCAGGCTGCAGGTAGACTTCACACAGTGTCCTCAATACCAAATCTTGTCGCAAAGTATGTGAGATTGAAAACATACATAAAAAATTAACAACACTTTGGGATCCATATTAACCTTGAGTGGTGGGTGCAATGGATAGCAGATTCTTAGCAAAGTAGCTCTTGTGTAGCTGCCAATGTAACAGCTCAATTGGGATTTGGTTGCAGGATGGGACACAAATGCAAATACTAAAGAGACACTGTTCACCCGTGCCAAGGCCCTGATCCCCAAGCATGTGACACATACTGTAAAGGATTACCTAAATATTTACTTAACAGTAAAAAAGGAAGCTAAAACCTGGGGAAACACCTAACCTAACCTATCCTAACTACACATTACCCACAACAGGCCCTAACTAACCTAAGCTAAACTTACTTATCACATTTAACAAAACAATCTAAACATCAACCCCTCACCCCCCTTATAAGACGGGACACATGGAGGACAACATATACTAACCTAAACACATACTATCTTATACTAAACAAATATATATTTTTTGGGAATTTAATTTTTTTACATTTTTTTACACCAAAACCCCAACATCACCCAAAACCCACACATTATAAAAAACAGATAATAAAAGTATCATACCCCCACCCACTACTACTAACTTAACTAACAGCCTATTCTAACCTAACACTAAGCCCCCAAAACCCACTAATGAAAAGAACCAGGAAAGAGGAGGGAGGGGAGGAAATCATGGCTGAGGGTAAAATGTTTACAAGTTTTCCCTCCGCAGGGTCTTCTTTATAGCACGCACCCTCCTATTCACTTGTGCCGCCTCCTGCTGCAGCCTATTCATTTTCCTCAACATACGGTCAATGTCACGTTGCATCCGTCGAAAATCTGCTGGGTCAATGACTGCAGCAGGGGTGGTCTGGGTGCCAGTTGAAGATGTAGGTCCTGTTGTCGGTGCCATGCATGTAGGAGGAGGTGCAGGTGGTGCTGTGTTAGGTCCGGGAGCAGTGGAGGTTGACGGACCTGCAGTGGTGCCTGCTATGGTTGATGCCACCTGGGTGGTAGTGGTGGTGCTGGTAGTGGTGGCTGTGGTGGACACAGAAGGGCCCCCTTGGGCAAATGCCCTCCACACTCCGGAGGATCTTTCATGGCATAACGCCGTGCCATGTTGTGGAACCCAGACTCCACATCCAGAATGTGGCAGTAACGCCTCGCCCGGTGCTGAAACTCCCAAATCTGGATGGGATTCATATTGCCTGCTGTTTAAAAAAATATAAAACCAAACATTAGGTACTTCATTGTGTGATATGGCACCAAAAGTAAATCAGACAATACATCTAATGTACCAGAAACAGTCCATATAATCATACAGACCACTGATAGTCCCTGAGGAAGTACATGCCAACGCAGCCTACACATGTCCTATCAAACAGCACAGGAATGCTCTAAAAGATGTGTAACAACTTAAATGACCAATGCATCATTGTTCAGCCATTTGTCACATAACAAATGCTGCAAGTCCACCACATGTGACAGGCCAACTAAGGACTAACTTCTAGATGACAATCAAGGGCCGCAAAATCTGTGATTTGTCGAATGGAATTGCCAGGATAGAATGCAGTTGCTAATCATGAGTGGGTATCCTAGTTTTGGACAAGTGATTTACAGATTTACATGTCTGTGTACTAAACTTGGATCATCAGTCCTAGGGAAGCATTTCATAACCCTACGCCTGTGCCTGAGGGGGGGGATGGACAAGCAACAAATAATTTCCAACAGCTAGGACACCCAGGAAGCTTTGGACAGCTGAACATGGGTTTGGGAAGTCCACCACTGGTAAGGAGGCTGTCCAACTAGGATACACCCAAACCTTGGACAATCCCATCCACATTTATGTTTGGAAATGCAGACAATTGTCAACATCATTTCATACCAGTAATACATGACTTACAACAAGCAGATAGATGCAAGCACACATCTGGCCATAAGCTGCATGCACACCTATGACATTGTACTCAAGTGCCACATACACATAGCACAACATGTGGAGCTACATGCTGCTAGGAAGTCAAACATACAGTCAAACATGTTCATTAGTGAACAGGGAGGCTCAAGTCTGTGGGTAAGACTTTGGCATCCCTCTTCTGTGAGATTTAGGGTCTGACGTGCTGAATAAATCATAAATATGGTCCTCTGCTAAAATTTCTTAATAAATGTTTTATCAACAAATGTCACCCTATTCACATGGCCGTGCCTACAGGGCTGCACTACATTCCCAAAATATGACTATACGCTAATGATTGATAATGATTGTCTAACTCAAAGATGGAAAGAAAATGATACTCCACTCAAGTAACATATCCGATCATTTACCAGTGCATCATACCTTGCTATGTGTCCAACACACAGGAGTCAATCACACAACAGCAGAACAGAAATATCAACACTTACTGGAGATGTCTGGGTTCACAAATCGAGTCACCTCTCCGATTATGTAGGGGGCAGGTCCACCTGTAAAGCATGGAAGGGTGAAATGTGCTCAATGTCTGTGCACTGTACAACACTTCCAAATACAATTACTGTGTGGAAGATTAAATCAGAAAGTCCAGCCTCTCAGGCATGATGATACTGCAAAAGACATACCACTGCAAACATGTACAGACCAGGGCACTCCAGTGAGTGATAAACACATATCTGCACACATGCAGTGGCCCTAACTATCATGTGGTGGCAAACATGCTCCATCATTTGTTTGCAGACTCATTTATGGAGTGTACTCCTCTCATCATGTGTATCAATGAGAGACATGCAAAGCCACTTTCCTGGAGGACTGCAATACCAGTCACTCAGGTATTGTGGCTTTTGCATCAAAGGACAATCCTTTACTGTGTGACACACCTGTGGGTTGAATTAAGGGCATGATTTATCATGCTTTCTATGGTCCTTTACATGTAGGGCCTGTGTTGTGTCTAGGTTACATATGCTATATTAAAAGAGTACCCTGAGCCACATATATCCCCTATGACACCATAATGGCAGGGATCCTGTGCATTATTTGGTGACAGTTTTAGGCTAGCCATGGATTGACCAGTTTTCATATTTGGATACAAAAAGGAGATATATGTTGACAGTGTATATTGTATTCATCCATGACAGACTGCATGGGCACAGGTGTAGTCATTGCACCTTAAATGTGTCTCGCATTGCCCTGTTTACCCAATATGGGTTTCGGAAATCACAGATGAGCCACATTCATCATTTTACATTTGCCAATTTGGTTGATCAGCTGATATAGCAAACTGACACTGTGATATAATTAATACATGGTTTGTCAAATGTACCAGTGTGTCAATTATGATAATGTAGTTTTCAAATTGTATGTACCTTCGGAATGACAGCAGTCGCAGGAATGCTGGTCTACTGATCTTAGCATACACCCATGTCAGTGATAGCCTCCATACTGGGAGGTTAGTTATTAAACATATGCTGCACTTGATCAGCATGGGTGTGCCAAACTAAACTAGCTAAGTATCAGTCAACTTTATATGTATGATGGAATTGGTCAGTGGTCCCTTGCATGACATCATTCACTTAATCCATTGTGATCATGCATTCCCCAATGTCAGGTATCCCATGATGATCCCATAACTTATGAGAAGTACATGGCAATAGAGTAACACAGATGGCAAATGCATTAGTTCGGGGCCAGCTATTGTGACTAAGACCAGTGTAAAACACACAGGTACAATGTACAGAGGGCCATGGATAGTTGTTACCCCTCAATTTGTATCATTTGCTTCATATTATGTGCCACAGCTATGGTGCGTTGCACCAAACATTTTGATATGAACCCGTGTGCATTACTTTTGGCATCCATCCCTAATTTAATTGCGGCACAACAAAGTCCAACTATCAGTCTAAGATGTTACCTGAGGTCCGATATAACTTGTTACGTATGTGTCAGAATCCAGTTCAGACATGTATCAGAAATAATTTGGGGACACATTATTTCTTGAAAATATCTGGATTAAAAACATGTCTTTCCTGGTACACTCACAGACCATGCATCAAACATATGTTAGAGCCACGTTTGCATCATCGATTGACATGAAGGCAGCACTAATTTACAGGCTCCAGTTGTGTTTTGTAAGTGCACCTTCAACAAATGACGGTAATGTGTAGGAATTATTGTCTAACTCACGGCAACTGTATGTTTAACTTGCATTCCACAATCCAAAAACATTGTCTGCAGCATATGAACAAATCTGCTACTGTCACTACAGAGCATTTAAATGTGCACATTACTCTGAATTGTACTCACCAACAGGGCCACCAATCACAATCCCCAGGTGGTCCAGCAGGTCTTGCTCCCTGGCAACCAGGTCAGCCCAACGGTATTTTAGCTGGTGGTCGTTGCGCTATGTGTTGTATATTCTTTGAAGATGATACAGGACCTTTGCCCACCGGAGCCTCCATGCCTCTGTGTGGTACCCCTGTATCACACGGCCACCTGCTTCAATCATTAATGGGAAGAAATGGCACACCAGCCAAATAAATCCCCCCAGCTCCTCCTCTCCCATCCTACCAAGACATGCTTGAAATACAAGAAGTAATAAAGGGGTACAGAGGATAATGAAGGGAAAGGAGGAGAGGGAAATTAAAACTAATTAACAGTAAAACAGCCCAACTATCCCCAAACTAACACTACCCACAACAGACTCCCAACAGTACAAAGACAAAATTAGACACCAGAAAAGACAAAAATACACTTACACAGGATAACACAGTCAGACCTGGGGCACTCGTGCTATCCATTTGCTGCTTACATGGATTTCTTGTCATACATACTCCTTGCAAAGATAGCTGATGTCACACTTACTGCTGTCAAGGGTCTGGTCATACCTTCTTGTTACCAGTGCTATAGCACATCCACTGCCTCATGCATGAGGCATTTTTTCCTTAGTGAATGATGGTGTCTTAGTTGTGTCTCATTTGCTGCAATGAACCATGTTGCCAA
Source organism: Pleurodeles waltl (assembly GCF_031143425.1). NCBI lineage: Eukaryota > Metazoa > Chordata > Amphibia > Caudata > Salamandridae > Pleurodeles > Pleurodeles waltl. Next base: position 213,130,439 of record NC_090440.1, read on the forward strand.
TATGTATGTGTGAAATAGCTGTGGTCCTGTGATATTCCCCTTCAAATGTGAAATGGACAGAATATATGTCATTTACAGTGTGTGTGAAGTTGGGTGTACAGTCATACCCATCAAATGTGATGTGGATTTTTCAGTATCCTAATATGTATTTCTGCAATGCTCCATGAGGCTACACTCTGATTATGATTCTTAGGGATAATGTGATGCAAAAATGATTACCCAGACCATGATAAAGTGATTAGAATAGATGTTTATTGACATATGGTGAGACAGTGGTGATGGTGAGCAGAGTTAAAAGAAATTTTGGACAATGTGTTGTCTCCGACGCAATCCTGCAGCTGTGTTTGGATGGTCCCCCTCATGTTGATGGACAACGGCCTCCTCTTCCTCCTCTTCAGGCATTTGTGGGTCGAGTTCATTTAGGGGAATGTTCCTCCTTACACAAATGTTGTGCAGGATGGCACAGGTCAAAATGATCTTGCAGACCATTTCTGCTGAGTATAGGAAGTTGCCTCTGGTGATGTCGTGACACCTGAATCTTGACTTCAGGATGCCAAAGGTCCTCTCGACTATGGTGCGTGTCCTCCAATGTGCATCATTATAGGCACGCTCTGCTGCAGTGCTTGGGTTTGCAAATGGGGTCATGATCCATGGCTGGATCCCATACCCCTGATCAGCTGAAAGAGAAAATGAGTGAGAAAATGTTGATGTTGCTTGCACCATGGTTATCACTTTGCATGGCAGTTGTTCTCTTGTGTTCTCTGTGACTCATTGGTGTTTGTGTTATTGTGTGGAATCCTAGGCTTCTAGGATGTACCATCAGCATTGGGTTGTTTCATTATCTGAATTGGTGTTTGTCTGATTGACCGGATGTCAGCGGTATTTTTGTAGAGTTGCAGTACATTGTGTGCTCCCTTGCATTATGTCATGTGAAAGAGGTGTCCATGTGTCTGAACTGGGGGTGACATGATACTTCCATACACAGAATCAATTCCACAGTGTGGTAACACGGTTGCATCTATATGGCCTGGACATCCCATCCAATTTAACATATGCAATAGAATTAGTTAAACATCAGTGAGGCCCTTAGATTTGGCAAGGTGAAAATGTACAACATATCTCCATAAATTGCCAGCACTGACGTGTTGTCAATTGACTATGCACAAATATCCCATGTGTGACAAGTTCTCTGCAGACCTATTTCTCTGACCTTGCTGAGTCGACTCGTGTTCAAACGTGTACCTATACTACTGAATCCTGTTCCAGTTCAGCTGGCTAACTTGGTTGTGAGGTTGTCATTTACAGTATCAGAAGGTCCATATGCCTGTACATCTGTTGTGTATATGGGTAATTGTCTCAAACCGTATGTGTAGGAATGTGCACTTTCAATATTGTCACATCAATATGTGTTCTTAGCACAGTCCACTTGCTTATTGGTAGTGGGCAATGTCAGAGTAGGAGTGATGTGAGATATTGGTACTGCCTCAGTTATTCCATGTCACCTTCATTAGAATCATCATCCTCATGCTATGTGTCTCATGGTGTTTGACCTGCAGCAAAACACATTACAGATCCCTTACACAGTACTTATTGCTTGGAAGGTTGTTTGATTGAGTGTTATTGATGTGATATTGAAAGATTCATCTTCCAAGTTGTACTGCCAGTTAAGGCCATGGCATTGTCATTGTGTTGTTTTAAATTGTTCCCTTGTGTCTGTGGAGTGGCATCTGTTTTTATTTAGATCTGTCATTTGTCCATAGGTTTGCATCCAGATGGGTCAGGATATCACACATGCCTAGCAGTGTCACAACCTCAGTGTCTTCCTGGCTATGTGTCAATGTCGTGGTGTATGTGTTGTGTGTCCTACAGGGTTGATGTGCAGTGTGTATATAACTATGTTTCTGTACTTACAAACAAGTAGGCCCTTTTCATATCGTCCATCCTGGAAGTGTTGATTGATGGTGCAGTGACGGAAGATGAATGAATCATGTACACTCCCAGGATACTTTGCCACGATGTTGGTGATCAATCCCCGGTGATCGACAATGGCATGCACATTGATGGACTGTGTGTGCTTCCTGTTGCGGTATAGATGTTTGGTTGCAACAGGGGGTACAATGCGTACATGTGTGCAGTCAATGGCACCAAGCAGGTGTGGGAAGCCATTGATTTGATAGAAGCCCTGTTTGGTGTCCTGCTGCTTCTGCTGTGTGTTGGGGAAGCTGATGTGGCGAGGTGTGAGAGAGATGATGGCATCCAATACCTTGGGAAGGAAGGCAGAGAATGAGGGCTGTGAGATGTGGAGTACAGCTAGCAGCTTGGTTTCTGTTGGAATGGTGTGGGGTGTCTGCAAGCTGGGTGCCAACTGTGGCTCAATGTTGCGCAGCAGCTGCTGAATGGCTTGCCAGTTGAGTCTGTACCTCTGGATGATGCCTTGTTGCCAGAGTCCTAGAAGGGTTGCCCTGGTGCGGAATATCCTCTCCTGCCTTCTGTGTTGCCTTTGGGGTCCCTGCTGGTGTTGTAGAAGCTGCTGTTGTTGGTCCTGTGCTCTGCGTTGTCGTCCTCCATGTCTTCCTTTTGGAGCTCTGCTATTGCTTGTGTGTGTTTTCCTTAAGTAGTGGTGTGTTTGCCCCATTTTAACGCCTGCCCTGACCCAGGTGTTATTTTTTTACGCAAATCGGGCTGTGCGCCATTTTCCAACTCCACCTCCCGGCCGTGCAGGATTTTTGCACAGTAACATAAATATGGCGCATGGGTGTTTAAGTCATTTTTTGGACAGGAACGCCTACCTTGCATGTCATTAACGCAAGGCGGTTTCCCACATCCAGAAAAGTACGTACACAGCGGACTTTTGGCATTCGCTGGCTTGAGTGTCATTGTATAAATATGGTGCATGGTTTGCGCCGAATGTGCGTCAAAATGTTTGACCCACATTTTGCGCAAACAGAGTATAAATATGCCCCTGTATTTTTTAAGTTTGTGCCGAAGTAACGTAAAAAAACAACGCAAATGCGGCGCAAAAAAAGTATAAATATAGGCCGAAATTTCTAACAATGATTATAGATGCTGTTTTCCCCACTCAGTGCAACAAAACTGAGCTTGCATTTTCACAGCCTGGCTGCACCCATGCAGGATGCCACAGTCAGTGTTCACTTTCAGCCCTACACTTCTTAGGACGGCCTTCGTGCTCTATTGTTGTGGCATGTCTGGCACCGATCATAAACATTCAGGCCTGTACGTACTACTTTCACACATCCGCAGTACATCACGAGGCAGGCCAGGAGTCAAAACCTATGAGTTGTACTCGCCACACCCAAAGCTGCCTTACAAGTTCAAATAGAATGATGTGCTTTATATCACAAGTACTTAAAATGTATATATTGAACTACAGTGGTGTTCAAAAGTCATGATTCTCCAAATCATTTGTGCACACATATCAGTGGTGCTCAAAAGTCAAGATTCTCCAAATTAATTGTGCACACATATATTGCAAGGTGTTGTGTCCCCTGCTGATCCAGTGGTGGGAGTACTTTACACTCCCATACCTTACCCTGACACGTTATGGGGGCAGGGGATGGATGGGATGCTGATTTAATGTAACAGCCCAGACTTAAGCCTGTCCCCTACTCTCACTACAGTTTTGCACACATAGCAGTTTTCTGTTGCACATGGAGATAGCTGTCTGCCATGGTTGTTCTATCTATTCCTTTCCTGCTGCTGGCGTTGCTTGTCACTGTTGTGGGTTAACCATAAAACCTAGGGTGGGCACCCTAATTTTCACACTGGACCCATAGCTGTGCCTTTTACATTCAGACACATTTTATTAATTTAATATTTTTTAGTACAGCCAGCTTTTAGCTCCTTGTTTTTATAGTTTAATCAGCTGCTTCTTTCTAAGAAGACATAGGCCCTCATTATGACATTGACGGTAAATACCGAATACTGCCGTGGTGACTGTCGCCAACATACCAGAGCGGAGGCGAACATCCGTCTGCCAGATTATTACACAATCACACAAAACCGACAGAAATCAGCCACAACCTCAAATCCGCCAGACACACTAAATGCGATAAACTATTGGAACTACCACCCATATCAGTATGCCACCAAAACAACGCCCTACAAATAATGACCCACGAATCACCACAGCGGACAGTCTACGGCGGTAAACCATTGGCGGAGCACACCACCAAGGTGGGAACGGCCACCCAAAAACAAAACAGGACAACACTGGCCAAAACAAAATAACCCACACCTGACTCATATGCACACACCCCACACACCCACCAACAGCACTATAAAACAAACACCCACATCAAATACAAACCTCTGCAAATACGAGAAGACTGCTACACCTTCCCACAACCATCCTAGAGAGAACTGCATACACATACCACAACTGCCCATTCATCTACCACGCACCACACACTACACACCCCACTACAGTGCCCCCTCCTCAGAATCTAGCACCACAGCAGCCACCAACACCCTCAGACCTCTGTCCCCAGGACATACCAATCAGTAGTGTTCCCACCTGTACAGGGACCCGAGTCCACATCACACAGGCAAGACAATGACGGTCCAGGTGTCAGTGGGAGTGGGCGCGCCATTCAGGGAACACATGCTCAGGGAGACAGGGACACCTGGAAGCCAGCTGTGTCCACCGGGGGAGGACAGGCCCAGGGAACCGACTGCCCAGGAGGTACTCACTAATGTCCTAGGGGCATACCAACAATCCCAAAACAGGATGGGTCAGGTGGTCAACATCATGCAGGAGAACAAGCAGCGGCATGGGGAACACCAGCAGGAGGTCAAGCAAGAACTGCAATCCTTGAATATCACCATGGCCTCTTTTGCAGAAGTGCTGGGCGATATGGCCAACATCACAAGGCAGTATACAGCTCACCACCGGGCCTCTAGCACTAGCCAGTGTACTGACCAGCCCTCCACATTTGCTGCAGCTAGTGGACAGGAGGCCCTGCCACAGGACCCACAGGCCACCAGCACCCCTCCCCCTGCAGAAGGTGAACCACCCTGCAAACATTCCCTGCGATGCACACAGACACCAGAGACAGCTGCAAAGACCAGGACCACCGCCAGGAAAAGAGCACCTCAAGAATGTTCCTCTTGTGTTCCTCTATGCCACTATATCCACTTTGAACTGCCATTGCTCCTCTTCCTAAGGCCCCTTGGACACTGGACCTGTGCTACAAACAGACTGGCACACTACACTGCACTTTTCCTAACCATCACCCCGCCCTGATTGCACTTTCCATTGTCTATTTGAACTATAAATAAACACCCTTGGAGACAACTTGAGTGCTAGTGCTTTATCAGAAGGAAATGTAAAATGTACTGAACTGTATTGAACTGCATGAACCTGTGCAAATATCCTGTAGTGTGTTCATCCATCCTACAGATGTGTCTCAGCAGTCGGTACACATCACAGCAATACACTAATAACCACACCAACATCTGCAATAAGGGAAGGTATAGGTGACAGTCATTTGGGATGCAAAGGTAGTGACAGGCATTATACTACAGCCACACAGCACAACACCTAAACGTAGAAATGTATAGTTCAACAGCCTTATCTGAGTATCATTGGAAGTACTGCTGTATCATGTGTCCACATCCTCCTCCTCTTCCTCCTCTTCACTGTCCTCAGTGTCCTCTGCTGTCACTGCTGCATTATCACCCCCTCCTCCTGCAGATAGGGCACATGGAGACTGAGGGCCAAATTGTGCAGCATGCAGCACACAACAACAATCTTGCAGACCATCTCAGGGGAGTAGCATTGGGATCCACCTGTCAGGTGGAGGCACCTGAACCTGGCCTTCAGGAGACCCTAGGTCTGTTCAGAAAGCCTCCTGGTGTGCCCAAGAGCTCATTGTACCTATTCTCAGTCCCTGTTCTCGGATTCCTAACAGGGGTCAAGAGCCAGGACAGGTTTGGGTAGCTGGAGTCACCTGGAAGAAGTGAGGGACAGACATTAGCCTTGCTCAATGGAATGGGGTATGACTCCTGTAAGCATACACTGACATACATTGGGTGGGGATCCAGGCTCACCAATGAGCCACACTCTGTGCCTCTGTAGTCGTGCCAGCAGCTGTGGGACGCTGCTATTCCTCAGGACAAAGGCATCATGCACAGACCCAGGATAGTTGGCAGTGACGTGGGAGATGTACTGATCTGCAAGGCACACCATCTGGACAATGATGGAGTGGAAACTCTTCCTATTCCTGTACACCTGTTCATTGGCCTTGGGGAGACTAAGGCAATATGGGTGTCATCAAGGGCCCAAATCACATGTGGTATATGTCCCATTGCATAGAATCCAGCCTTCACAGTGAGCAAATCATCAACCTTGGGGAATGCAGTGTAGCTGCACATGTGTTTGAGAAAGGCAGGCACAACCCTGGCAAGAACAATTGAGAAGATTAGCTGTGACTTTCCTGCAGCTACGTCCACTGTCACCTGGAAAGAGCCTGTTGCCAGGAAATGGAGCAGTGAAAAGTACCTGCACAAGAGGGGGGGTTACTGTGGTGCAATGGATAGCAAGAAGCAGATCAGGCTCCAATTGTGCACACAACTCTGATTGTGGCCCTGTCCAGACAATAGGTAAGTATGATATGCCAGTCCTCCAATGTAGCCAAGTCCACAAGGGGTCTGTACACAGGTGCTTGCCTCCTCCTCCTATTCCTCGGCAGCGGTTGGTACCTAAGTGATCCAAGAGTAAGAAGGGAGTGACAACAGGACCTATGGACACACTACGTCAGAGTACACAGAGAATGTATGTATGTTGCACACTAGTATTGTCTAGGTGTGTACAGTCGACACCAATGACGCACTTTAAATCAATACATGTGTACTAGCAGTAGGAAATGGCAACCGCCTTTCCTGTATGCATGACAGGTGGAAGTGACCTCACTCTGCCGGCATTATGTGTCATGCCGGAAGGCGGTCTGCACCGCCGTGCAATTCCTCATTGGCTAACATGGAGCTCTATGGAGTACAGGAACCAATGATGATCAACGCCAGGGGTGACAGGTGTACGCCACCATGGACTTGACTGCCATTTTCTTCCTACTACTTCACTGCTTTCTGACTTTCCACTGGACTACATCTCCACTGCGTGTGCAGCTGTGACCTGTGTCTGGTACCTGCCATGACATGGGAAAGGGCTCCAGCCTTCACATCAGAGCAGTTGGGGAGACTTGTGTATTGGGTCCTACCCCTGTATGGGCATGTTGTATGGGCCTCCAGACCATAAGGTGAGTGTATAATGGGTACTTTGCATGCAACATTGTGGCATGTATGTGTGTACTGGCAGTGTGTCATTTGGGGGTGTGTGGCTGCAGGCAATGTGAATGAAGAGGTATGGGTCATGTGTGTGCTTGGTGTGTGGCAAATGCTGGATGTAGGCCATATGTGTGACAGGCTAGATTATATGGTTCATGGTGTCCCTCTGTCTGTGTTTCCTCTGCAGGACAGCATCCATCAGAAGAAGGGGTTGTTGTAAGAACGTGTGGGCCTGGGGCTCCACAGCCAGCAGCCACTGCAGAAAATGGAGGGAGGACCTGAGACGCTGGGCCCGGAAGACCATGGAAGACCAGCTGGGGGTGGCCTCCCAACGAGTGAAGGGTGCCCGTCGGAGCCTGACTCCCCTAATGGCCCACATACTGGCAGTGGCCTAACCAGAGCTCAATGGGCGCGTGAGGGATGCACAGCAGCCACAAGAGGGTGAGTAGAGTGTGTGTGACATTCATCATATGTTGCCTATGTTGAGTGCAAGGATCTAGTCAGTGGATGCCCTAATATGGCAGTGTAGACATTGCTGCCTGGTCGAGATTAGGTATGTTGGGTAGTATGCGTATTCATAATTGCAAGATAGCTGGCTTTCCAGACAGGACTTAGTTGTTCCCAGTAGGTGTGCAGATGGCAGTGTTTGGCACCTACATGCTGTTGTACCTAGCCAGTGGTGTGCTAGTGGGGTCCATGCTGCCCATTCTTAGTCCCAGTGAGTGATTGTGATGTATATGCCATTTGTACTGATGGTGCTGTAATTGGCCCTGGCTCCCTTTCCTACTCCACCCCTCTCCTTTTGTCATCCTGTCCATGTGTGCATTAGCATCATCTGGTGAAGGAGCAGGGGCACCGGCGAGTGAGGGAGTTGCAGCCCACGGGAACCAGGAGGCAGAGTCCACCGACGCCGAGGGGACCAGTGGGAAGGAGGCGAGGGAACACAACAAGGGGGACAGGAGCGGATAGTACTGATTTTGATTCCTCCTCTGATGGGAGCTCCCTGGTGGTAGCGGACCCCTCTGGGACCAGCCCAGTTACTTCATCTTCCGGCACCCACCCAGTTGCCCGTGCCCACTCACCCAGTAGGACGGTGGGCATCTCCTTCACCCCAGGCACCTCAGGCTCTGCCCAGTCAGCCCTGCTGCCCTCAGTAAGGAGGCCATTGACCTCCTGAGATCCATCTCTGTAGGGCAGTCAACCATACTGAATGCCATCCAGGGCCTGGCATCCCAGATGCAGGAATGCAATGCCTTCCTATGGGCATTCACAGTGGCTTGGCGGCCCTACATAGATCTTTTCAGGCTCTGGCCTCCTCTCTGACAGCAGCCAGTGTCTCTGTTCCTGTCCCCTCTCCTAATACTTCTTCCCAGTCCCTGTCTCCTCTCCCCCAAACCATTTCACTCACATGTTCAGGCAAACATGCACCCAAACCAACAGTCAAGTATTGCACAGACAAACACAGGCAGCACACTTTAGTCCACAAGCACACAGCCAACACACAGATGCACACACATCATCCACTGTCTCCACTGTCTCCCCCTCCTCCTCCCTCACAGTCGCATCAGCACTCACACCTGCATGCACAACATCAACAGTCCCAGATCCTACCACCTGTACAGCCTTGCCCACAGTCACCACGACAGCAGACCCACAGACATGCACCTCACACACCAAATGCACAGTCACCACCACTACCACCACCTCATGCAGCACACCCACCTTACTTACAGGCACCAACACAACATCCATCCACTCATCTTGTTTGACCTCCCCCACCCTTTCTGTCCCACCTTCTCCAAAGACACACAAACACTTCCACTCAAACCCCCAACAACCATCCACCTCACACACGCACACTGTCCATGCACCTGCTCCCAAGTGCAGCACACCTCCTTGTCCTACAACCATTCTCTCCCCCTCCACTCCCATCCCTCCTCCCACAACCCACCCCATTGGTCCTAAAAAGCTTTTCCTTTCACGCCTTGACCTCTTCCCTCCCCTCCCCAAGATGCCCATAAGAGAAAAGTCCCACCCCCCAAAAGCCCAGTACCTCAGCACCAAATTCATCCCTGATCCTCCCCCTAAGACATCAGCTGCCACTAAGGGGCACAAGAGTGCCACTCCGTCCCCCGTCCCAAGCCCACTCCTCCACCCTCTTAACGGAAGGGTAAAGAGCCACCCCCTCCAAAACCCAAGCCCAAGGACCCCCTCCCAAAAAGAATATCCCCCACCACCCCCTGAGGTGCCAGCCTACCTCTGACATGATGCCCTTGCCCAGTGGAGCTCTGTTGTTGACAGGAGTCAAGTTGGGCCTTGGACGTTGCCCAATGGCTATAGCATGACTTTGGACTGGCCAATGGCCCCCTGTATATAGTTGGCGCAGATGTTGTGGGTGCAGGGCCAGCGAAATACAGAGGTTGGACCTAAAGGTATGTGTGTCCAGGCTTTCCTTACTTCTGGATGATGTTGGTATTGTACACTCTCCAGATTGTTCTGGGTGTGTGGTGTGTGTGTCTGGTGTGTGTTGTGCATGTGTGCCACTCTGCCCCGCCTCCCTTCCTTGTGTGCTAAGCGGCTGTACTCACCGTCACGGGGCGGCTCCTCCATTAGGGTGGAGGAGCGTTGTCCCCCCGTCAGCAGCAGCCACCGCCAACCTTTAATAACCAAACAATAAGAGGCGGGGCCATGGGGTATCATGAGGATGAGGGGAGTTCACTGTTCACTCCCCTCAGTGCGCATGTGTGTTTGGCAGGCCGTCTCGTGCTGGCCAAAAACAGATGCACACAGAGCTGTCTCCAGCCCAGCAACACAGTTACCGGGCTGGAGAGAGCCTGCACAGGCTCCCAGTCTGGCTCACTTTTCCTGCAGTTGATGCAAATACAAACACTTTTTACACATACACTGTACCTAACACACTTGCACAGTTCAGAGTGTATCAATATTTATAAATATCACTAACTTATCACGGACACCATATTTGGTTTCAAGGCATGCCCTCCCACATGTTATTTGATAACATTAGATTAGGACCCTTTATTAATAATGGGGCCTCCTTGCCAGTTTTGCCATCTACACACCATTTCCAAATATACAAAAATTTACAGGCGGCAGATCTGTGTCCGTTATATAATAATTTAGATAGAAGTTGGGGAGAGGATGTAGTGCAGAGGTCAGAGTGACCACCTCAGGAGGTGGGGAACTGGAATCGCGCCACTGCATTGGCACAACATCCTGTGAATCTGGGCAAATCACTCGGGCCCTGATTACAGCCTTGGTGGTTGGTGATAAAGCGGTGGTAATACCGCTAAACAGGCTGGCGGCAATAAATATGAAATTATGACCACAGTGGAAACCGCTCAGACAGACAGACACTTTAACACACCGACCGCCAGGGCGAAATCAACAGGCACCACAGTAGTAAACACCTTCAGCCAGGCGGAAGACAATTTTCTGCCCACTGTATTATGAGACACCAATCTGGCATCTTTTCCGGGTGGTACCAACGACATCAAAAGCCTGGAGGAAACACTGCACAGAAGGGAAACAACTCACCTCTGGACACTCAAGGAAGAACCACACCGACATGGAGCCCGAGATGCATGTCTTCACCATGCTGTTCTACCTTCTGCTCCACTACGAACACCAACGCCGTTGAAGACGACTACCGTGAGTACTACCGCCTAACACACAGGGGAGGGAATGAGGAAAAAGAGAGTGACACACACATGCAAAACGCAACACCTCCACCCCCAACACCATACGCACAAGCAGATGCATTAGCATTACATATTCACCACGTAACCCTCAGGAATAATGCAAGAACAAAATGAATAGATTAAAGTGAGTGTAATAAGATAAATATAGTAGCAATAAGTGCATCCAAATCAACAAGTGTACACATATTTACAAATGTAGGGACACTGCCCAGTCCTCAATGTCCGTGGGCCACAGGGCCACCCCACTCCTACAACAACACGGAGAGAACACTGCAGGAGCATCAGGTCAGAAATAGCCAGGCACCTCAGGGGGATGGGGAATCGGGGGGCACCTCAGCTGGAAGATGGTACAACGCCACTGGTCCTGGAAGAGCCAGCATGCCCATTACTCTGTCCTGGGGAATGCAAGGCCACAGTCTCTCAAGTGGGTGAATACCCCACAGGCTCTGGAGGGGGCAACATGCCCTGTGCTTGTTCCTTGGAGTGCAAGGCCACAGTCTCTCAAGTAGGTGACTTGCCCAATGGCTTGGATGGGTCAACATTCCCTGTGCTCAGTCCTGGGGAGTGCAAGGCCACAGTCTCTCAAGTGGGTGACTTGCCCACATGCTGTGGAGTGGGCAACATGCCCTGTGCTTGGTCCCAGGAAATGCAAGGCCACAGACTCTGAAGTGGGTGACTTGCCAACTGGTTCTGGAGGGGGCATTGTGCCCAGTGAGCTTCATCTTGGGGAGGATGGGGTGAGTAGATGGCTTCTTCCACTGGTTTTAGATGGGGCATTGTGCCCAGTGAGCTTCATCCTGTGGAGGATGGGGTGAGTGGATGGCTTCTCCACTGGTTCTGGAGGGGGCATTGTGCCCAGTGAGCTTCATACTGGGGAGGATGGGGTGAGTGGATGGTTTCTTCAACTAGTTCTGGAGGGGACACTGTGCCCTGTGATACAGATCTTGGGGAGTGCAAGGTCACAGTCTCTCAGCTGAGTGTCAGACCCACAGGATTTGCTGGGGCCAGGCCGCACAACAGCCCATGGACGCAGGACTACACACTGTCTGCCGGTGGTGACGGCTGCCCAGTGGTGGTAGTAGTGGTGCTGCTGGTGGAGCTGGCAGTGGTGGGTGGATGTTCCAGCCCTTCCCCTGCAGCCTCGGATGGCTGCCCACTGCGGCTGCTGCTGCTGGCAGTGGTGCTGGTGGCGGTGCAGGTGGCGGTGCTGGCAGGGGTGGGGGGAGGCTCCAGCCCGTCCTCTGCAGCCTCGGATGGCTGCCCACTTGGGCTGCTGCTGCTGGCAGTGGTGCTGGTGGCGGTGCTGATGGCGGTGCCGGTCGCAGTGCTGGCAGTGGTGGGGGAGGCTCCAGCCCTTCCCCTGCAGCCTCGGACGGCTACCCACTTTGGCTGCTGCTGCTGGCAGTGGTGCCGGTGGTGGAGCTGGTGGCGGTGCAGGTGGCAGTACTGGCAGTGGTGGGGTGAGGCTCCAGTCCTTCCTCTGCAGACTCGGACGGCTGCACCACCATGGTTGGTGATGGGGGCTCCGACTGAGTCCCTGCACCAGGCTCCTTGTCTCTACTTCCTGCTGTTGCAGGCCCCTTGCCCCTCCTTCCTGCAGCTGGGGGTGCCTCCTTGCCCTTCCTTCCTGCAGCTGGGGCTGCCTTCTTGCCCTTCCGTCCTGCATCTGGTGCTGCCTCCTTGTCCTTCTGTCCTGCAGCTGGGGCTGACCCATTGCCCTTCCTTGACGCACTTTGGGTCTGGAACCCTGTCCGTCTACCTGGCTGGTGGCCGGGATCCTTTCCCACCTGGAGTAGTTGGGGACACTACTGGGCCCCTAGACTGGGTGGCTGAGGTGCTTGCCTGGGTTTTGACTGCCCTGAAGTGATGGAAGGGGGGAAGGCTAGGGAAGAGGTCAATGGTGGAGAAGAAAAGCTCCTTAGGGACATTGGGGCGGGTAGAGGGAGATGGTTTGGAAGTGGAGGAAGAGGGAGTGGTGGTAGGAGGTGTCGGTCTGCTGTGTATGGGTGCAGGTGCATGGACTGGATGCTGTTGTGAGGTGGATGGCTGTTGGGTGTCTGAGTGCTTGTGTTTGTGTACTTTGGGAGGAGGGGGCACAGACACAGTGGGAGAGGACACAGGGGATGTGTGCATAGAAGTGGGGGTGGTGACTCCCAGTGAGGGGTGTGTGCTGTTAGGTGTGCTGGTGATGAGGGTAGTGGTTGAGGATGTAGTGCATGCAGGTCTGAGTGGAGACGAAACTGGGAGGGAGGTGGATGAGGAGGAGGAGGGGGCCACAGTTGAGGCAGTGGATGTTGATATGTCCGCTTCTGGATGGTGTTTGTGTGAGTGCCTGTGGGATGAAGTGTGGTGCTTGTGTTTGCCATGTCCACTCTTGTGTGGGTGCATGCTGTTCTGACTGTGTGCTTGGCATAGGTTGGGGTTGAGAGGAATGGGACTGGGTAGAGGAAGTTGGAGGGGGGAGGGTGGAAACAGGGACAATGGCTGCCATCAGAAAGGAGGCCAGAGCCTGCATTGATCTATGCTGGGCCACCAAGCCAGTGTGAATGCCCTTCAGGAATGCATTTGTCTGTTGCATTTGAGATGCCAGCCCCTGGATGGCATTCACAATGGTTGACTGCCCAACAAAGATGGATCGCAGGAGGTCACTAGCCTCCTCAGTCAGTGCAGCAGGGCTAACTGGGGCAGGGCCTGAGGTGCCTGGGGCGAAGGAGATGCCCACCCTCCTGGGTGAGCGGGCACAGTAAACTCACTGAGGGGCTGCTGGGGGGGCAGTGCTGGTACGGGGGTGGCATCTCTACCTGTAGCTGCGGGGGGCACATAAGTGGCCACCACCACCAGGGAACTCCCATTGGAGGAGGTATCCATGTCCAAACTGTCCTCTCCTGTCTCTGCCGTCGTGCTCCCCTCGCCCTCTGTCCCACTGGTGCTCTCACCGTCAGTGGATTTGGCCTCCTGGGTCCTATGGGATGCAGCTCCCTCTGTCCCGTTGCCTATTCTCCTCCGCCAGATGATGCTAATGCACATAAGGACATGGTGACAAAACAAAAAGGGAGAGGAAGACACAAAGGATACACTTGGTCAATGGCTCCAACAACACTACTGTTGGTGTACACAACACACTCACACACAGGGAACAGCCCTACGCACTAGGCAATGCATTACCAGTCACAATGCTAGTCACCAGGCTGTGGATATGGACACCTAACACGAATTGCAGCATACCTGAGACCCACAAACCCCTGCCCAGTAGTGGATGCCTACTAGCTTGTGTGCGGGGTCCGCACATCCATGGGGATGGCACGCCATATACCCTTCTTTTGATGGGCGCTGACCTGCAGGGAAATGGACACAGGGAAAGATATTAGTCCGACCGTCCTGCCTGTTACACTCATGGCCCACCATGCCCCTTCCCATCCCCATAAGCACAGACAGGGCCCACCATACATGCAGTACGCTGCCCAGGGCCCATCCACCATCCACCCCCTACATGAGGCCTCCACACACAGCACTTAATGCATTCACGCACCATGCATCATACTGACGGTGTACTCACCTGTTGGTCTGGAGGCCCATACAGTATTTGGTACTGGGGTAGGACCCCATCCACCAGTCACTCCAACTCTGCCGAGGTGAAGGCAGGGGGCCTTTCCCCAGTCACACGAGCCATGGTCAGTTCCAGACACAGGTCACAGCAGCACATGCAGTGTAGGTCCTCTTCTGTTGAAGGTTAGGTAGCAAGTGAGTGAACAGATCGAAAATGGCGGTGATGTCCACAGCGGTGCATACCGTCACCACCGGCATACATCACCGTTGGCCACTGTACCCAATAGGGCCCAATGTTAACCAATGAGGAGTTGCATGGTGGTTTTTTACCTCCTCCCGCAACGGCGCACAACTTCAGTGGAATTACCTCATTTCCACCTGTCCCTCCATACAGGACAGACGGACACCATTTCAGGGTGGGGGGGCAGGCCATGGATCCTAACTGCGTCACAGTACACAAATGCACCATTTGGATATCTCCAACAAAATACTGTTACAGTCACAACATGCACTGGACTGTAGTGGTTGGAATTAAGAGATACTGACCAGCTGCTCACTATTTTACCCCATAGTTTGAAACTGCTGCGGATAATTAGGAGATAGAGACATCCCCCGTGTACAGCCCCCCTGGTGGACTTGGCAACAATGGAGGACAGGCACATTATCCTCACCTGTGGACTTGAAAGGCCACAATCACGGAGCTGTGTGCCCCATTGGAGCCTGTCCTAATCTCTGCTATCCGTCACCCCACCGGGATCCCCCTCTTGTGCAAGTGCTATCAGTGCTCCATTTTCTGGCAACTGGCTCCTTCCAAGTGACAGTGGGCTTGGCAGCAGGAATGTCTCAGCCAATGTTCTCAATAGTGCTGACCAGACAACACATGTGCAGCTACATCGTTTTCCCCCAGGTGGAAGATTTGGCCACAGTGAAAGCTGATTTCCATGCAATGGGACATATCTCCAACATTACTGGGGCTATTGATGGAACACATATTGCATTTGTTCCTCCCCCCAGTGAAATGAACAGGTGTTCAGAAATCGAAAGAGCTTTCACTCCATGAATGTGCAGATGGTGTGCCTGGCGGACAAGTACATCTCCCACGTCAATGCAAAGTATCCTGGCTCTGTGCATGATGCCTTTATCCTGAGGAATAGCAGCATCGAAGATGTGATGGCTCAACTGCAAAGGCACCGAGTGTGGCTAATAGGTGAGCCCTGGTTCCCACCCAGTACATGTTGGTGTATGGGTATGGTGTGGGCCCTAAGGGTTAGTGTGTGGCTAACAGTTGTCACTCAATATTTGCAGGTGAGTCTGGTTACCCCAACCTCTCATGGCTACTGACCCCTGTGAGGAATCCCAGGACATAGGCAGAGGAACGTTACAATGAGGCACATGGGCGAACAAGAAGAATTATAGAGAGGACCTTTGGCCTCCTGAAGGCCAGGTTTTGTTGCCTCCATCTAAGAGGTTGATCCCTGTGCTACTCACCCAAGAAGGTGTGCCAGATCATCGTGGCGTGCTGTATGTTGCACAACCTTGCCTTCGGTCGCCAGGTGCCTTTTCTGCAAGAGGAGGAAGCTGGAGAGGGCCGTGTGGCAGCAGTGGACCCTGTGAACAGTGAAGGTGAGGAGGCAGAGAATGAGGATATACATTACTGTACAGTTGGATTGCAATGTTTAAACCTTGATAAACAAATTCATACTTAAATCATTTGACATACTCCATACATGTAATTTATCAAATGGGTGTTTATTTAAGTGCTAAGAAGTAGAGGGGGTAGTTGAATGGGCTGGGTTGATGATGGAGGAAAGTCCAGGATAGAGTCCAGTCTATTTGGATCACAGGTGCATTGTCCAAGGGGACATAGGAAGGGAGCAATGGCAGCTCAAGGTGGACAGGGTGACAGAGTGGGACACAATGGTGACAATCAGGAGAGTCTTATTTCCTGGCAGGGGTCTTGGCAATAGTCTCCGGCTTCTGCCTGGATCGCAGGGAACGTTTGGGGGGTGGTTTTCCTTCTGCATGGGGAGGGGTGTTGGTGGCCTGTTGGTCCTGTGGCGGGGCCTTCTGTCCACTAGCCGTCGCGGAGGTGGAGGGCTGTTCATCGGTTTGGCTAGTGTCAGGGGCCCGGTGGTGTGCCACTGCCTCCCTCATAGTGTTGGCCATGCCTGCCAGCACCCCTGCATGGAGACCAGGGTGGTGTTGATGTCCTTCAAGTCCTCCCTGATCCCCAGGTACTGTCCCTCCTGCAGCCGCATGTTCTCATGGAACTTGTCTAGTATCTGGCCCAGCACATCCTGGGAATGTGGCTGTGCTCCCAGGATCGCGGTGAGTGTCTCTGGGAGAGTCGGTTCCCTGGGTCTGTTCTCCCCCTGTCGCACAGCAGTCCTCCCAGCTTCCCTGTTGTCCTGTGCCTCTGTCCCCTGAACCGTGTGCCCACTGCCATTGACCCCAGGCCCCTGATCATCCTGTGTTTGTGGGGTGGCCTGGGGTCCCTGTAGTGGTGGACACACTGCTGATTGACGTGTCCTGGGGACAGAGGTATTGGCCTGCTGAGTGGGTGCTGTGGTGGTGTTTCCTGAGGGGGGAGGCTCTGTGGTGGTGTGTGACTGTGCCTGGGTAACCGACTGTCCGGAGATCCCTGATGGGCCAGGTTGGTCATCGACATCCAGGCGACCAGACCTGCTGTCATCACTGTGGGCCTCTTCGGGGGGGGGGACTGGATGTTGCTGGCACCTCTTCCTAGCGGCATTGGCTGAGATACCTGTGGGGATGTAATTGCAGTGTTATTTTTTCTGCGTGTGACATATTGTGCATGGGTGTGTTGCCCTCTATGGTTGTTGTTGCTCTGGCAGATTTGCCTTTGTGTGAGTTGCTATTTGGTGGGCTAGGTGATTCTCTCCAGTGTGCATGCAGTGGTGATAGGTGTCCGTGCGGGTCTTTGAGGGGTGTCCATGCATCGGTGTTGCATGCTGTACTTGGTATAGGGATGAGTGAGTTGTGATGGTGTGGTATGTGGGAGGTGGTGAAGTGATGGGAGTGAGGGTAAGGGTGGGGGTTTGCTATGGCATGCAGGTAGTGGGGTGATGGTAATAGAGCTTTGACTTACCAGAGTCCAGTCCTCCTCCTACTCCTGCCAGGCCCTCAGGATGCATGATTGCCAAGACTTGCTCCTCCCATGTTGTTAGTTGTGGGGGAGGAGGTGGGGGTCCACTGCCAGTCCTCTGCACAGCTAGTTGGTGTCTTGCTGCCACGGAACCTTCCCGTCTAGGTCGTTCCACCTCTTCCTGATGTCATCTCTTGTTCTGGGGTGCTGTCCCATGGCGTTGACCCTGTCCACAATTCTCCGCCATATCTCCATCATCCTAGCAATGGATGTCTGCTGCACCTGTGATCCAAATAGCTGTGTCTCTACCAGGATGATTTCCTCCACTATGACCCTTAACTCCTCCTCTGAGAACCTAGGGTGTTGTTGTGGTGCCATGGGTGTAGTGTGAGTGGTGTAGGTGAGGGTGTGTAGGGTGATGTGTTGGGGTGTGTGATGTAACATGCGTGGATGGTGTATAGGTGATGGTGTTATGTGGCTCTGGTTGTGTGGGTGCTTTTTCTGTATCTCTCTCTTGTGGCATTAGTTTGTGGGTGTGTGTTTTATAGTGGTGTGGGTGTGTGGGTGTTGTCTGTGTTTGTGTGTCAGGTGTGTGTAGTTTGAATTGTTCAATGTGGTGTTGTTTTGTATGTGTGTGTGTATTTTGAGCGCAGTGGTATGTACCTCCAATGGTTTACTGCCATTTACTGCCATTGAATGTCCGTTGCGGTGATTCGTGGGTCCTAATGCTGTGGGAGTAGTTTTGTTGGCATAACGGTGTGGGTTTTGCTACCGACAGTTTATCACTGACCTTTGGGCTGCTGGACTTGTGTGTGTGGCTGTATAGTGACGGATTGGTATGTGTGTGTCATAATATTGTTGATGGTTATCCGCCGCCGGGGCATTATGTTGGCGTCAGTCGGCATGGCAGTAAGTGTGATTTACCGCCAATGTCATAATGAAGGCCTTACTCTCCCAGAGCCCATGCCCAGTGCCTGGATACCCTCACATATGATAAGCTGCGCTATTTGAATCTGCACATTTCAGTTTTATATTTTAGAATATATAGATGGTTAATACAGTTCATAATGCAGACTCTAAACACCGCCCCAGTGAGGGCTGCTCCAGCCGCTCAACAATTGGCTACACCTGGGATAAATCTGGTAAATTTTCATGCAATTATGGGTAAGGCTCCCACCAAACGTGAAGAAATTCTGTTTTGATTTGCACAAAAAACAAATCAGCTGGAAGCAGTGCTTCCCCACACAACTTGCCCCAAGACCCCAAGACAAACACAGAATTATCACAATATGCTTGCCATTTGGGATGGTTCCCTCTATAGATGACTGTGCCACTTGAGGCACGGTATTTGCTGAAATTTACACTATGACACATGGTCCATCGACACTAGCAAATTTACTGGATGTGTTGAAACATATTCAAAATGAACAAGGGCTGATCCTACCCTCGATTTGGGGATGAAAATAATGGGTAATTTCAACACAGTCACCTAAATAATTTTGAGTAACATTAAAGGGGAAGCAGCACTGTCAATATGCCAGTGGCTCAGAGAAGTTCCTCAAATAGACCAGGAATACGAGCTTCCAAAGATTATCACCAAGAATTATACTAGGACAGGCCGGGATAGGCTGGTGGCCAGACCATCTAAGCCACAGCTTAAAGGTCATTCCGAAAAGGATAATGCCAAGCAAGTGCTGGAGGGTTCTAAAAAACACTGGGACAAATAAAAACCGAATAGAGATAAAGTAAAACAACAAGGAGAATCTCCGCATTCAGAGACCTCAAGGAAACTATACAATCTTAGAGTGCATTTCAATTTGGAACCTTCTGACAGGTATCAGTATACTGATGCATGCTCTTCTCATACCTTTCAGGACTCATCCGACAAACAGACCAAGAGAGGTGGGCTGTCAGAACACAGAAACGAGTATGTGAAACCAAAAAAGGACTCAAAATGCTCTTCTGAAGTCACGATAAAAAAGGAGGAGAAACTTTCATAACAAATCCTCAATTCATAAAGTTTAGCATAAAGGTTGCAGCACTTTTGGCTAAGTATGCCTCACATATCGAGAATGCTTCTGAAGAATAGGACATGAGCAGTGACTCTGCTAGATAGCACGGCTGAGGTCACAATAGTTTTCCAGAATCTTCAAGAGCTTCTGGATGTGACAGCATCTAATGACTACCTTGAAGTTGAAATCCCAGACAGGCGCCCCACCTGACAGGGTTCAGAAATTAAAAATTCAAACTTAGAGGGGACATTAAAAGCACAATTAAAGTAATTATCTGGTAAAGATTAATGCTAAGCTATGACATTCTTCTGGCAGAAAAAGATGGGATGCCAGAGTTTGTTCGAAGGCTCCCACAAGGGGGAAATGTAATTTTGCCTTATTTCTCGGTTCTAGTTCCAGATTCAGTAAAAGAAGCCTATGCTGGAGATTGGGCTGTGGCCAGGCTCCAAAGCTAGTGTTCCAGACACAAAAGCATGATATCAACATTGCATACAGTGGACTACCTTCTTGTCTGCCACTTATGTTGATTATGTTTTTGATCTAAAACTTCAGACCCAATAATGTCTCCAATTTGAACTTGAGTACCCCATGCCCAATAGTGTCATGCCTTTTGATCATTACAGAGTAATCATCTATACTGATAGTTCAGCTCAACCCGCTATAGGTACCAAACAACAGTACTCAGCGGCTTGCACAGCCATGTGTGGAGTTATGAGGGATGGTAACTTCCACATTCTACAGACCTACACGGACTCCCTAGGGGATTGGACAGTACAACTTGCTGAGCTTAAAGCATTGCTTTTGGAACTGCAACATACAGATCCTGAACTTCCTACACTTAACCCCTCCTAAGAGCAAGTAAGCCTATGCAGTGTGTGTACCTTGACCATTGCAGCCTCTTACATTTAGATGGTGCATGCAAAACGATTCTATTTGCAGAAGACTCTTGCTCCAGATTTCTATGGGTGTGGCCACAATGATCGACTGTTATTAAAGATTTGCAAGTCTTTATGGCACATATGCAGTCCCAGCAATCCATTTGTACCAGGGCCCTGCTTTTGCCTCTAGTGCATACAGGGACGCCTTGGGAATGATGAGTATTACAGGGCATTATTCTTCACCCTAACATCCCGAGGAAAATTGGGTAGTGGAAAGAAGAAAAATAAAACTTTAAAAAATCCTTAACAAAGTCCTGTTCAGCATGCCTATGTACGTCCCACATCTTGATGGTCCTGGTGGGGTGGCGACAGAAACACCTTTTGACATTAATGAACATGTTGCTGTCTTGCAGGAATTGCAACAGTTTCATGATAAATACTCATCAGCACATGCTACCACCTTGGGAATGAGGGATTCAACAACATTCATAGGCTAAGTTCCCAAAATTAGAGACCTAGACAACGAAAAGATAAATGTGAAGAAGGAATTTTGCCCATCCTACAGGGCACCTGTGTCAGTTCTTGGAATACAAAGTACAATAACTGTCATTCTATCACCATTACCTGGCTCCAAAAACAACCGCTTTGTCTCCATTGATTACATAAAGTTACATCTTGTGGCCGATTCTACACAGTAGAGCACGAGGATTCCTGGGTAGTTCCTTTGCCTCCCTCACTATCACAAAAGAGGTACGTCTTCAAGCATTAAACAATACTGGAATTATATCCACAGGTTTGGGAAGGGCAGATAATTAACTTTTGTTGATTCTAGTTACAGCTACGACAAGAAATGTCCAAAATGTTAACCTGCTATTTACAAATGTAACACAGACAGATGGGATTGTGAACACCTAACCCCTTTTCGATACATCTACCAGTTGTCTTTCACCTGCTCAGCTGCAGTTTTTACACAGACTGCTTCTGGTTATTTTGCCAACATTGATAATTTTTCACCAGCGGATGGTATACATGAGATTATTATTTGGCCTAAACACAACTATTTGATTCATCCATGGTAAAATTTTGGATCATATTGGCATTGCTTGCTTTTCTTCTATATGGATTGGATTTGTTATTGTCATTTTTCTGCTTATACATTAACATTATCTTCCTGAACGCTCTGCTGTTGAACTGGTGGATAAGGTTTTAAACCCTTATTTGTCTTCCACAAATCGCAAAGAGACCAGTCCCTTGTGAACATTTCTGCAGTTCCAGTTCCCGATGGTATTGTTTGTGATAAACTACCTTATCATATATTTGGACCAACTGAAACAACACAAATTTAATATGTTTTTAAAATGTTTATGAATTATGTTATTAAACCTGAGGTTGTTTCTGATGACTGGGATGTTAAAACAGTTGATTCTATGCCTTCTAAGCTTGAAAAGTATATTGTGTTTGAAAGTGAAGATTTATATATGAACACTGCAAATTATGGGGAAATATTCTTTTATTATTATGGACACCATTTTTTACATCAAGCTAGTACTCCCAGGGTAGTTTCTAATTACACACAATGGGAACATTGTCCGACTCCACCTGTGGGAAGTTCCAAAACATATGTAGAAAAATTCACTTACTTTTCTGGCCATGATGTCACAAATGGTAAGTCACGTTTTTTCAAATTACCAACATCAAACACAAGGAAAATATTGCTAACCAATACTAAATCAATTTATTCTGACTCATTTGTCTTCCAGTTAGCCATCCAAGGATATGAACAATGGAAAAAGTAAATTGACCTAAAAACTGTTTGGGGAACAAGAGATTGGCAGATACAAGGCACGGACGCTATATTTAAAGCATGTTTAATTCCATTGCAAATGAATTTCTTGAATGACAATGTTCAGCAAACAACTTGCCTTGGGTTAGCAAAGATAAAAGAGATAAATATGCTAGGTATTGCCTCCATAACTAAATTTGACAATTGACGAAAAATTGTAAACGTTTCAGAAGATAAGCTCAATGGTATGGCTCAGAACGGTACCTTTAATTCATCAATTTCAGGTCCTGAAGGGTGGTTATTGTGGCCAGTGTACACAAATAGTTGTCATGCCCATTTTGTAAACTCCAAGCGGGGTTTTAGAGTGAGCAGACTGGATCCTCATTACATCACCATACAACATTCAGGTATTGTCATGCATACAGTAAGGATAAATTATGTCAACAATAGTTGCAAACATCCACATTGACAGCAGTTAAAGAACACCGCTTTCTCCTTTCCTTTCCAAAGATATTGATTTCTTTATGCAATATATAATTAAATTAGGAAGCTTTCGCAAATGGAAGCTGCTACTCGTTTAAGGGAAATAGATAAGGACAATTTAGATAAAGCTTTAGCCATTGTTGGTAATGGGTTGGACACATTGTCCACTCATATAAACACATTAAACAACGTTGTGTCATCTGCTATTGACATTATTCAAAATGATGTCATTTTTAGGCATGGGCATATACTTCAGCTCCGCCGGCACAGTTTGCAGAATCTGGGCATTTCACGCTATGCAGAGTAGTGCGGAGTTCCTGACTTCTGCAATCCGAAGTGGAGTTTATTCGCACACTGGAGGTTGGGTTTTGGTGCTCTCTCACAAGTGCCATGATACTCCCGGGCTGATAGTGAGCACAAGACTTTGCATGCGATCAAGCTGTTTCCAACCGCATGTGACAGACTTCATGTTTACTCTCGCTGCTTCAGGCCACAACGGCAGCCAACACAGTCCCGCTCCTGAGCATGAATGCACCCGGAGTAGATTTTGTATTCCAGATAAATCTAAATCTAGACAAAAAGTGGTTTTTGAGTGGTGTTTCTTCTCCAATGGACCCTTCAATGTGTTTTTTAGATTGAGAAGCCTTTTTTTCAAATAGGAAGGAGATGCCCCAGAGACTCCAACCTCCTGTTTCTGTCCAGCAGGCTCCTCCCAGTGCTTTGTCCATCACCTGGTCACTTTTCACTTGGATTTTAGGGTCTCTTTGTCTCCTAAATATACCTTTTGATTTAAAGAATTTGGCCCTCATTATGACCCTGGCGGACGGCGGTATTTTGGAGAAAAGTACTGCCAACAGGCTGGCAGTACCTTTCCTCAAAATATGACATTGCCAGTTTGGCTCAAGCCAAACCGGGAATGTACCACTCCGTCCGCCAGGGCGGTAACAGCCGCTGGTTTAGAGACTTCGGTCTCCAGCCAGGCGGCCGTCACAGTCCCACCCTCGGGATAATGACCTCGCCTACTGCCATGGTTTTCGTGGCAATCTTACAGCCACGAAAACCGTGGTGGTAGGCACTATCAGTGACAAGGAATTGCTTCCCTGACACTCATAGGGGTCTCCCCCACCCCCTCCCCTCCTGAGCGACCTCCCCCACCCAACTCCACAACATACACACACCTACACGCACATACATACACACGCATACCCACATTCAGCCACGCATGCATACATTCATACACACTCACATCAACACACAATGACATACATCCTAGCACACACTCATTCACACAACACAACATACATGCACACTTACACCCATTCATGCACACACACATTCCACACACCTCACACCCGTACGCACGCACATAAAAACAGTCACTCCCACCCCCACGCACACACACACAACACCCCCCACCCCTTCCCCTGTCGGAGCACCCGACTTACCTGCTTGCAGGGGGTCCTCCGGCAGGAGACGGGACGCAGCACTGCTACTGCTGCTGAGTCATGATACGGTCGGTGGCATTCTACTGGTGTGGCGCTGCTGCTGGCAGCAGCGCCACCTTACCGTCATCCACCGCCATGACCGTAGCCGGAATTCCACCAGCCTTCTGGCAGAATTCCAGCTACGGTCATAATATGGAGGACGGTATGTAGCCACGGCGATGGTCTTTTGGAGGCTGTCGCCGTTGCTGTAGGAGGCATTTACCACCTAGGTCATAATGAGGGCCTTTGTTTTTGTGAAATCACACAAGAAAAGTAAGTTAAAAAACTATGGAAGGAGGGTATTGTTTGTTCACTTGGGTATGCACCCCTTTTTCTTTGTAGTTTAATTTGATTTTCACATTTTTTATAGTGGTAGGTGGCCTGAAGTTTAAGTATGGGCCTAGTTATAATTTAATTTGCATTTCATAGATTTTTCATGTTTTGTAACATTTGCAATATTCTTTTTTAATGTGGCCTAGATTTCCAAAGGGCCATCTAGCCGGTAGTCCCAGTACTAGTAGTCATCAGTGTATGAAATAAATATTTCATTGGTATTTGTTTATAAAACTTTATTAAGGGCAGGGAAGGTATTGGATTAAATTAAAAATGCTGGCTATTTTTTGCATTTCATTTGTTTTGTAAAACGTGTATATGTCATGTGGTAATATTTGATGGCATAGGAGGATGTGTGTACTGTTGTTGTGAAATTATTATAGATCACTTCATTGTCATGTTTTGCATTGCTGAATTAATGTTAGTGTTTTCTTGAGTGTTATCACCATGCCTCCTTATGGCCAGTGTGTGTGTGTGTGTTTGTGCCGGTGCATGGTTTTCATTTTTCCTTGTTCTTTTTATTTGACCATGAGGCTGGAGGCCATTTTGTCCATCCAACCAGTGTCCCTTTGCCATAGACGTGTATGTGTTCTGTTTGTCAAGCCTCCTTGCTCCATGTTGCCGTTTGACCATGTGGCTGACAGCCGTTTTGTACATGCAGTCAGTGTTCCCTTGCCATAGCCTTGCATGTATTCTTTCTTTGTTCCCCATGCCCTCTTTCTCCTTGTTGTTATTGATTGACCATGTGGCTGGCAGCCGTTTTGTGCATGCAGCCAGCGTTCCTTTGCCATAGATTATTTGTTCCCCATTTCGCCCTGCTTCTTGTTGTTTCAACATGTGGCAGGTGGTCAATTTATCCATCGACCCAGTGTCCCTTTACCATAGACTGGCATGTGTTCTTTGTATGCCATGATGCCTTGCTTCTTCTTGTTGTTTTACTATGTGGCTTGCTTTTATGCATCCAGCCAGTGTGTCTTTCCATAGGCTTACATGTAAACATTGTTAATGATTGTTTATTTTAGTGTTATACTTTATTTTTCATTCTATTTGCTATTGATTTTTATTTTTTTTATTCTGTTATTTTTAATTACATTTTAATTTTAATTTTGAATTTGTTATTTTTTACTGTTTTATTTTTAAATTTTAATGCTGTTCGTTTCTTGTTTTTGTAATTGTTATTTTAGTTTTTCTAAATTTTTAACATATTTTTACATTTTTTAATTTTTAATTGTCATTTTATTTAATTCTGCATTTTGCCTTGATCCTTCCATCAACATCCATTCCTCCATCCATCCACCAAAGGCACACAGTTGCACTACAGCATTTTGTTTCTTTAGGTGTATAATAATTCCATTTCCTCCTGGACACCCTGGTTGCGGAGCCCTGCAGACAAATCAGCAGCATAATTCATTTTTTTAATGATCATTTTCCATTTCCCTTGGACCATCTTGCCACTATAAGTGTTTTTTTTAAGGGTTATTCCATTTCCCCATGCAGCTCTCTGTGACTGCCCCTTGTTTCTCCTTTAGAATAGATGGAGATGAAGCAAAGAGCTAAATCTGCATGTTGTGCTGCCTGATTTGAAATGAAAGTTTATGTTGTGGTAATGGGGTTTGACTTTACAATGTTTGATTAAATTGCTATTTATTACATAAGTAACCAACCACACTAAGATTGCATTTGTCTGTACTATTTCAACCTGCAACAATGCATGTGTCACTAACCACATGTTTTGTTGCTTGGTTGCTTTTAGGTGCACAAGAGAAGAGACCTCACATCACCTACAGTGCTGCCAAAGAGAAGGGCTTACAGTTACTTTGGTTCTCCAAACTCTTCTGCTTGTGCATCTTAGCGCCACTGCCAACTTAGAACTTAAGATGGCCCCGGAGAAAATTGCTCCCAAGAAAGTGGCCAGTGAGAAAAAAGCAGCTTTCCACCAGTGGTGTGCCAACCGCCCCCGTTTTCGGTAGACTGCCTGCCACACCAGTCTCCGGGGATGAACCTGGGAGCAGCACTGCAGCATCAACAGCACCACCCCAACCTAAGCCCAAGACCATGTCTGTCAGCGAGGCAGCCACTGCAACCATGGCAACTCCAATGAGCAGTGATGCTGAATTGAATTTGTCCCTTTCACAAAGCCGTACCCAATCATTTCAGGATACAGAGCAATGTGGACAGCAGCCAGCAATAGTAGATCTTCCCAAACCTAAAGTAGAACAGGAGGTCGAGTTTCCTGACAAGCAAGAACATCCTCTTTTAGAATCCTTGGCTCCCAGATCTCCAGCAAGAAAAAGGAAGGTTACTACTCCACTATCTTCTCAATGACGATGATAGGGACATGGAGTTGACCCCAGCAGAGTCTGGGACACAACGGGAGAGGCAGGGGAAAAGAAAAGTTCCAGAAAGCCTTAGAATCATGGAAGGGGATGACGATTAGGAGGATGATGACGAAGAGCCAGTCATTGGGGAAGCTGGCATATAGGAGTCCAACATTACTATCCAACCTGCCCTGAGGGATGTGATAAAGGCAGCACCACCAGCTCTCATATTTGTAAGGCCACAGCAGACACCTGCACTAACCCGTACCTCAGTAGACGTATGCACTGCAGAGAGGCAATTGACAAACCCACCTACTTCCAATTCTTCTTCAGGCATTGGCAGTGGCAAAATAAGAAAGTACTCCCACCCACTTTAGGACTTTTTATGATTAGCAAACAGGAGGAGAACATTGCCATTTGCTCCATTTGCCATGAAAGTGTTTGTCCCGGTAAACCTGCTTCACATTATGGCACCGGAGGTCAGATGACCCATATGAAAAAACATATTGCAATCCGGTGGAAGGAGCACCTTAAAGATATAACTGAACGTGGTCGCAGTTGTGAACGTGAGGAAAGCTGGGAAACATCAGCTACAACTGGTCAAATCATGGTGGAAGGCGAGGAAGAAGATGTTGACATCCTCATGCAAATCAGCCCTGTCCCCAGCAGTGCACCAGACTCACCCACCACTGAGACTTCACAATGGCACAGGAAGACTCAGACTCAGATGGAGACATACCATGGCATATGGTGATTGCACCACAATGCACATTGAGTCTACCACCACCTACATCTCAAAAGCCTCCTGCGTCAGTGGCCCCACAAAAGAAGAAAATATAGGCTACAATTACAGTCATGTTTAGTCAGAAGGGGCCCTACGATTGCTATATCCCAATGTCATGTTTGTACAATGGGAAGCTGGCAAAAATGTTAGTGCTGGATCTCTTCTATTTGGCTTTTGTGGAAGGAGTGTGATTCCTAGAAGTTGTGGCAGCCATCTGCCGAAAATGGAAGGTTCTAACTCATGCTGGTTTTGCCAGAGTTGCTGTTCTAGCACTGCTCACGATGTGCTGCAGTTGGTTGCACAAACTTTGCAGCAAAGTGTTGTCCACACTATTCACCTGGCAAGAGTCAATTAGACCAGTTGCAAGGCTACTGATTACATGTGCATCACTGCACGCTGGGCCTCTTTTTTCGAGGTAAACAAAAAGTTACCTATAGGTTTTGTCCCTGAAGACATTTTCAAGAGCATTCAGTGGCATTCAACAGTAGCCATGTTCACCATGGAGAAATCACACGCAGCTGCAAACATCTTGGACGAATTTAATAGCAAGGTGTTAGACCTGACAGCCTTAGGATGGTAACCCTCATCTTTTTGCCTGCCTCTCCCCACTTTTTGGACACTGTTTTTGCTGGTTTTAGGACCCTACGCACTTAACCACTGCTAGCCAGTGTTAAAGTGCATATGCTCTTTCCCTTAAAACATGGTGATATTGGCTCATACCCAATTGGCATATTTTAATCTACTTGTAAGTCCCTAGTAAAGTGCACTACATGTGCCCAGGGCCTGTAAATTAAATGCTACTAAGGGGCCTGCAGCACTGGTTGTGCCACCCACATATGTAGCCCCTTAACCATGTCTCAGGCCTGCCATTGCAAGGCGTGTTTGTGCAGTTTCATTGCCACTTCGACTTGGTATTTAAAAGTACTTGCCAAGCCTTAAACCCCCCTTTTCTACATATAGGTCACCCATAAGGTAGGCCCTAGGTCACCCAGAGGGCAGGGTGCTGTGTAGGTAAAAGGCAGGACATATATCTGTGTGTTTTATATGTGCTGGTAGAGGAAAAATCCTAAATTTGTTTTCAGCTGCTGTGAGGCCTGCTCCTTTCATAGGCTAACATTAGGGCTGCACTCATATTCTGTTTGAGTGGTAGATTCTGATAAGAAAGGGGTAAACAGGTTGTATTTAGTATAGCCAGAATGGTAATACAAAATCCTACTTATTGGTGAAGTTGGATTTTATATTACTATTTTAGAAATGCCACTTTTAGAAAGTGAGCATTTCTCTGCACTTAAATCCTTCTGTGCCTTACAATTCACGTCTGGGCTGGGCTGGTTGACAGTTCCCTTGTGCATTTCACTCAGACAACCACAAACACAGGATGCTTAGACACACCTGCACACATCTCCATACTGAATGGCTCTTCGTGGGATGGAAGGGTGGAGGGCCTGATACTTACATTTCAAAGGGCAGTGGCCTGCCATCACACAATGGACTGCCAAACACCCTACTGGGACCCTGGCAGACAGGGTTGTACTGAAAAGGGACCTTGTGTACTTCAAAACCACTCTTTGAAGTTTCCCACACTTCAAAGGCACTTTTGGGTATATAAACTGGGTCCCAGGCCCTACCAATTCAGACACTTATGGACACTTCAAGATACTCCTTGGGACAGACACTCTACCCAAGAACCTGCAACCTGCCCAGAGGAACTTCCTGGCTGCCTAAAGGACTCACCTTGTCTCGTAGGTTCTCATTATCCTAATGAGACTACTGGATTTGGGTGGCAGAGTCAGCTGTACTGTAGGGGACTGAGTCGGACCCTGCATCATGTGACCACTGTTGGCCTAATCCGGGTTTATTCCGGCTAACTAGCAGTGCCTCATCTCCACCAAAGAGCAGGGAGGATTAGGGCAACTGAGCGCACGACATAAATGACTCCTCAGGGGAATCGTGGTCACTCAAATCTCATCCGTTTCTCTCAGTTACATTAGTCTCACAGATGGAGGGACAATTAGAGGCAGAGTAAAGTTCAATAAGGTTTTATTGAAGTAACTGCATCTTGGATAATAAAGCATGCATTGCAATAACTAGGATGATGCAATAAGATTAAAATTGTGACAAGGAGAGTAAAACGCAAGAATACTGCTAACATATTGTCACTAGAGTTTGTAAAGATGTTCCTACCTAGGCCACGTTAGAGCACAGCATGTTAAGATCTAATTCTGCCCTTCTGGTTCCCCCTTATACTTGAGCAAGAGGCCTGCATTATACATAAGAAGCCGAAGCGAAGCAATCAGCAATCAGCATACAGTCGTGGTCATCTGGCTGGAATCTCCCTCTAACATACATGGGTCAAAGTAATATTGTTATGATAAAACAGCTGATGCTTCAAGAAAGGATCCCAACTTAAGAGTGTGTATGTTTCTGTGAACATTGGAGACAAAGCGTAGCACTTTTGCTGGCAACCTATCTTACTGTAGCCTTATGAAAAGCACAGAGTGAAAGAAATGTCCTGTTTAAGAACATAGTACTGACCTAGTCGAAGATAAAGAAAATAAAATGAGACCGGAACTGTGGCTAAGGTTAAAATAATATAACAAAGCTAAATATAAACATATCTAGGGTAAAGTGCACAGTGACAGCCCTAGTTTGCTAAAATAACGTGTATAAAAGCTAAATTGGCTATACAACAACCTGGACTGCTTTTCTGAGGACTGCTGCCTTGCTGGCCTGTGGCTCTGCTGAAAAGTGCTCTCCAAGGGCTTGGATTGAGTTGTAACAACCAACAGACAGGCGGAAGACAATGTTCCACCCACCCTATCACAAGATGCCAATCCGCCACCTTTTTGGGGCGGAACCAACGCGATCAAAAACACGGCAGAAACAGTACACAGAAGGGGAAATCACTCACCTCTCCACACCCCACGAGGAACCAGGACGCCATGGAGCTAGAAATTCACATCCTGCTGGCGATCGTCTTCCTGCTCCTCTATCAGGAGCTCCAGAGACAGTGGCGACTACCACAGTGAGTACTGCACCTACAACACAGGGGAGGGGGGGAGGGACAAGAGAGTGACACACACATGCAACACGCAACATCCCCGCCCCCACCCTCACCCACAACACCATACACACAAAGACATGCTGCAACATTACACATACACCTGCACCACCCCCCTTCAATAACGCAAGGACAAAAGGAATTGATTTGAACAATTGTAATCAATAAAAATCCAGTACTCAAAACTCTAAATACATTATATACAATTATGTACACCAACTACACAAGCCCGGATAGTGCACCAATCATTATCAGTGGGCCACTGGGCCAAAAATGCATGGGTGAGGCTCACACTCAATACCTTACTTCAAACGGAGAGAACACTGGAGGGGCATCAGATGGAAAATAAACAGGCACCTCAGGTGGAGGGGGAGGGGGGCACCTCAGCCTGATGAACGCACAATGCCAATGCTCCACGAGGGGGCTCCATGCCCACTGCTTTTTCCTAGGGAGTGCAAAGCCACCGTCTCTCAAGTCTTTCCAGTGGATGGTTTGCCCACTGCTCTCTCCTGGGGAGTGCAAAGCGACAGTCTCTCAAGTGGATTTGAATCTCCACTGGTTCTGGAGGGGGCCTGGTGCCCAGAGTGCTTCATCCTGCCAGGGCCTGAGGTAGTGGATGTCTTTCTCCACTGGTTCTGGAGGGGGATTTGTGCCTAGCGTGCTTCATCCTGCCAAGGACAGAGGTAGTGGATGTATCTCTCCACTGGTTCCGGAGGGGGCCTGGTGCCCAGAGTGCTTCATCCTGCCAAGGACTGAGGTAGTGGATGTATCTCTCCACTGGTTCTGGAGGGGGTTTGTGCCCAGAGTGCTTCATCCTGCCAAGGACAGAAGTAGTGGATGTATCTCTCCACTGGTTCTGGAGGGGGCTTGGTGCCCAGAGTGCTTCATCCTGCCAAGGACAGAGGTAGCAGATGTACCTCTTCTCTGGTTCTAGAGGGGGCTTTGTGCCCAGAGTGCGTGCTGGCGATGGGCTCTGTGGCGGCGCTGCTGGCGGCGGGCTTTGTGTCGGCAGTGCTGGCGGCGGGCTCAGTGACTGTGGTGCTGGTGGTGGGCTCTGTGGCAGTGCAGATGGCGGTCTTCTCCGCCGTACAGGTTGGCATCGACGTGGACAGAAGGTGTGACACTGGTCCCTCAGTCGGTGCCACCATGCCCTCTCCTGATCTGCCCTTCAGTTTCTGGCCCTTCCCCACCTTGGATGGTGGTGCTGCTGTCTTGCCACTATCTCCTTTGGGTTTCCCTGAGCCCTTGGTGGCAGGTGTTTTCTGCTTCTCCCTCTGGGATGTGGGCAACTTTTTAAGTTTTGCAGGTGGCGGAATGTCCTTGCCCTTGCTCCGAGGCACACTGGCAACCCTGATGGTTGTCGCACTTCAATAGCCCACAGTTGCTGGCACCACTGTGCCTGGTGATGTGATGGCTGAGGTCCTGGGTTGGGACCTGGAAAGCCTGGCCCTAGGGGATGGCCGGAGGGGCAAGGTGTAGGGAAGAGGTCAATATTAGCCAGGAAAAGTTTTTTAGAGACACTGGGAAGGGTAGATGGAGGGGGTTTGGGAGTGGAGGAAGAGGTAGTGGTTGTAGGAGGTGTACGCCTGCTGAAATTGGGTGAAGGTGCATGGTCTGGAGGTTGTTGTGAGGTGGATGGCTGTTGGGTGGGTGTGTGCCAGCGTTTGTGTACTTTGGGAGGAGGGCTCACAGACACACTGGTAGAGGACACAGGGAATGTGTGAATGGTAGTGGGGGTGGTGAGAGCACGTGAGCGGTGTGTGGTGATGGGCGTGCTGGTGATGGAGGTAGTGGCTGAAGATGTAGTGCATGCAGGTGTGAGTGGAGACGAGACTGGGAGGGAGGAGGGAGACGTGGAGGAGGGGGACACAGTGGAGGCAGTGGATGTTGGTATGTCTGCATGGATATGATGCTTGTGTGAGTGCCTATGGGATGCGTGGTGCTTATGTTTGCCTGAGCCACTTTTGTGTGTTGAGGTGTGTGCATGCTGGTCTGATGGTGTGCTTGGGATAGGCTGAGGTACAGGGGATTGGGTCTGGGTGGAGGAAGTTGGAGGTGGGAGACTGGACACAGGGACAGTGGCTGCCATCAGTGCTGAGGCCAGAGCATGAAATGCTCTCTGTTGGGCAGCCTGGCCAGAATGAATGCCCTCCAGGTATGCATTTGTTTGTTGCAAATGCCTCTCAACACCCTGGATGGCATTCACAATGGTAGACTGCCCAACAGTGAGGGATCTCAGGAGGTCAATAGCCTCCTCACTGAGGGCAGCAGGGCTGACTGGGGCAGGGCCTGAGGTGCCTGGGGCGAAGGAGATGCCCACCCTCCTGGGTGAGCGGGCACTGGACACACGCTGAGGGGCTGCTGGGAGGGCGGTGCTGGTAGGGGGGGTGGCGGCTGTACCTGTTGATGCGGGGGGCACAGAGGGGCCCGCCACTGCAAGGGAGCTCCCATCAGAGGAGGAGTCGCTGTCGCTGCTGTCACCTCCTGTCCCCACCGTGGAGCTCCCCTCGCCCTCCCTCCCACTGGTGGCTTCAGACTCCGTTGTTTCACCCTCCAGGGCCAAGTGGGATACAGCTCCCTCCTGCTCCGGTGCCACTGCTCCTCCGCCAGATGATGCTATTGCACACAAGAACAGGGAGACCACAAAAAGGGGGGAAGACAGAAGAAAGATATGTTCAGTGCATGAAATACCACTACCGTTGGCGGACACTACAGACACAGCAGACCTTAGCACTACGCCATGCACTAACAGTCCCTAGATTATTCACAAGGCCATGAGGTACAAGGCCTATGCCCGATTGCTGCACACATGGAAGTCACAGGAGCCTGACTAGGTGTAGATGGCTCTTACCACTGGTGGGGTTGGGGTGCCACATAGCCTGCCTCACAAGGGACCTTGCCTACCAACTTCGCCCTGGCATAGGGGAACCCACTGCCCTCCTCCCCCACCCAGACACCTAGTAATGCGCGCAGAGTCAGATGAATGTGTTTGTACTCACCCCCTTGTGGCTGCTGTGATGCTCTCAAGCGCCAATCCAACTCTGGATACGCCACCACCAGGATCCAGAACATCATGGGGGTCATGGTACGATGGGCACCCCTCCCACATTGGGAGTCCATCCCCAGCTGGGCCTCCGACATCTTCTTGCTCCAGCGGCGAATGTCCTCCCATCTTTTCCGGCAGTGGGTGCCAGTGTCCAGACTTCCTTGGCGACGGCACGCCAAATATCCTTCTTCTGGTGGGTGCTGACCTAGAAGAATAGTACAGGGGAAAAGGTAAATCTTTCACCGTCCAGACCGTCATAGTCATTGGCCCATGTTCCCACCCCTGCCCTGACACACAGACACTCACCGTTCGCTCATGCAGGACTCAGTCCCCCCCCATGTATCTTCCATCTACACCACTCCAAACAGCCATTGCCCGTGCAGCATGCTCACAGTGTACTCACCTGTTTGTCTGGAGGACCGTAGCGTAGCGTGTACTGGGGGAGAACCCCATCAACTAACTTCTCCAACTCCTCCGAAGTGAAGGTAGGGGCCCTTTTCCCCGACACATGAGCCATCGTCGCTTCCAGACTGAGGTCACAGCAGCACTTGCAGTGTAGGTCCTCTCCTGTTGAAGGTCAGGTATCAAGTGAGTGAACAGAGAGAAAATGGCAGTCACATCCACGGCAGTGCGTCCCGTCAACGCCAGCTTACATCGTCATTGGCTCCTCGGACCCATAGGGTCCAATCTTAACCAATGCAGGATTGCGCCGCGGTCTTCGACTGACTACCGAGACGGTGTAGAACGCCAGCGCAGTTACCTCATATCCCTTTGTCCCACCTTACAGGTCAGGCAGCCGGCATTTCAGGGGGCCACATGGCAATAATAATAACTGCGTCACACCTATGTAGGCCTTGCATTCACACACATTTCACACACACACAGTAACAGGCACATTGTGGATTAATAAATTCATGCTAATGACAATTTGTGATACCTCAGTGTTGGCTGACTCTCTGCTTGCTGTTCTCATCCATAGGGCACGTCCGCTGGGGCAGGTGATGAGATGGCAGCATCCTCCGGTGTACATACCGCTGGTGGACCTGTCGACAATGGAAGAGAGACACGTAATAGTCACCTACAGACTTGATCATGCAACAATCCATGAACTGTGTGCCCAGTTGGAGCCAGACCTGATGTCAGCTATCCGCCATCCCACAGGGATCCCCGCCTCTAGTGCAGGTCCTGTCAGTACTCCATTTCCTGGCAAGTGGGTCTTTTCAAACAACAGTGGCCATTGCATCAGGGATGTCCCAGCCAATGTTCTCTAACGTGTTGTCCAGAGTGTTGTCGGCCCTGCTGAAACACATGCACAGCTACATCGTTTTCCCTCAGGTGGAGGATTTGCCTACAGTGAAAGGTGACTTCTATGCCCTGGGACATATCCACAACATCATAGGTGCCATTGATGGGACACATGTGGACTTGGTACCCCCGCAGGAGTGAACAGGTGTACAGAAACAGGAAGAGCTACCATTCAATAAACGTGCAGATGGTGTGTTTGGCCGACCAGTACATCTCCAAGTTTCCTGGCTCAGTGCATGCCGCTTACATTCTGAGGAATAGCAGCATCCCTTATGTGATGGGGCAACTACAGAGGCACTGTGTGTGGCTAATAGGTGAGGACAAGGACCGTATACCCTGTGAATAGTTGCCTGGGTCTGGGGTTGTCCCTACGGGTAAGTGTGTGTCTAACAGTTGTCCCTCGACATTTGCAGGTGACTCTGGGTACCCCAACCTGTCATGGCTACTGACCCTAGTGAGAAATCCCTGGACAAGGGCAGAGGAACGCTACAAGGAGGCACATGGGTGAACTAGGAGGATTATAGAAAGAAACCTTCGGCCTCCTGTAGGCCAGGTTCCGGTGCCTCCATATGACAGGTGGTTCTCTCTACTACTCACCAAAGAAGGTGTGCCAGATCATCGTGGCCTGCTGTATTCTGCACAACCTGGCACAACCTGGCTTTGCGACAACAGGTGCCTTTTCTGCAGGAGGATGGTCCAGCTGGAGGTCTTGCGGCAGCTGTGGAACCTGTGGACAGTGAAGAAGAGGAGGCAGAAGAAGAGGATATCGACAACAGAAACAAAGTTATCCAGCAATACTTCCAGTGAGACACAGGTAAGAAGATATCACTGCATCACACATCTCATACTTTTGTTTGAACTATCATAAGTCTGTCACTTTCACCCAGTGTATGGACCCTGACTTGTCACTTTGCCTTTCCATTTCACAGATGTGGGTCCCACTGTGTGACCTCTGCTAAATTTCCTCATGGACTAGAGCTGTGTTACATTGGTATGTTGACAATAAACTTGACATTGCTATATTCCATAGTTATTGTAAATACACATTTGTGAAAGCACAGACTGACTCCAGATTGTTTTGTGATTGATGTGTGTTTATTTTTGTGCAAATAAGTGGAGGGGGTTGTAAAATGGTCAGGAGTGATGGCGGAGGAATGTCCATGGCAGAGTCCAATCTATTTGTTTCACAAATGCCTTATCCAAAGGGGCATAGGAAGTGGAGCTAGGGCAATTTAAGGATGGACAGGGTGACAAAGTGGGAAAGAAGGATGACATTCAGGGGCATCTCATTTCCTGGCGGGGGTCTTGGGAATGTTATCTGTTTTGTTCCTGGATCTCAGGGACCGTTTGCAGGGTGGCTCTCCATCTGCAGGGGGTGGGGTTCTGGTGTCGTGGTCCTGTGGTGGTGTCTCCTGTCCACCAGCGCCGGCAGAGGTGGTGGGCTGTTCATCATCCAGGCAAGTGTCAGGGGCCCCTTGTTGTGCCACCGTGTCCCCCCTGGTGTTGACAAGGTCCTGCAGCACCCCTACAATGGTGACCAGGGTGGTGTTGATGGACTTGAGTTCCTCCCTGATCCCCAGATAGTGTTCCTCCTACAGCCGCTGGGTCTCCTGAAAGTTGGCCAGTACCGTTGCCATCGTCTTCTGGGAATGATGGTACGCTCCCATGATGTTGGAGAGGGCCTCATGGAAGGTGGGTTCCCTGGGCCTGTCCGCCCTCTGTCGCACGGCAGTCCTCCCAGTTACCCTGTTTTTCTGTGTCTCTGTCCCCTGAACCGTGTGTCCACTGCCACTGCCCCCAGGTCCCTGATTTTCTTGGGATGGTGGGTTTGCCCGACTTCCCTGTAGTGGTGGACACACTGCTGCTTGACGTGTCCTGGGGACAGAAGGATGGGCCCGCTGGGTGTGTGCTGTGCTGGTGTTTCCTGAGGGGGAGGCTCTGTGGTGGCTTGTGCCAGTGTCAGGGGAACTGACTGTCCCAAGGTCCCAGATGGGCTGGGCTGATCATTTGGATCCAGTTGTAAAGAGCTGCTGTAATCACTGTGGGCCTCTTCTGTGGGGGGAGTGGACATGTTTGGAACCTCCTGTCCGGTGACATTGGGTAGGGGTCCTGCAGGGGTGTAAAGGCATGATTATTGCATCTGTGTGTGCCATGGTGTCCAATGGGTGAGTGACCCTGTACTCCATTGCTTGCATTCTTGTCTAGGTCCTTGTGTGATATTTGGTTTGGGATCTGTGTGGATATTTGTAGTGGACATGCTTTGGTGATGGGTGTCCATGCTTTGGTGTTGCATGCAGGGCTTGGATTTGGGCTGGGTGGTTTGTGATAGTGGGACATATGTGAGGTGTTGGAGGGATGCAGGTGAGGGTGAGGGTGGGGTTATGTGATGGCATGCAGGTAGGGTGGGGGATGTTAAGAGTTGACTTACCAGAGTCCATTCCTCCTGCTACTCCTGCAAGGCCCTCAGGATGCAGTATTGCCAAGACTTGCTCCTCCCATGTTGTTAGTTGTGGGGGAGGAGGTGGGAGAACACCGCCAGTCCTCTGTACTGGTCTTGAGACCACAGAATGCACCTTCCCCCGTACGTCGTTCCACCTTTCCCTGATGTCATCCCGTGTTCTTGGATGCTGTCCCACTGCGGTGACCCTGTCGACGATTCTGCACCATAGCTCCATCTTCCTAGCAATGGAGGTGTGCTGCACCTGTGATCCGAATAGCTGTGGCTCTACCCGGACGACTTCCTCCACCATGACCCTGAGCTCCTCCTCAGAGAACCTGGGGTGTCGTTGAGGTGCCATGATGTGGTGTGGGTGCTGTGTGGGGTGGTGTGTTTTGTGATGTGTGAGGGGATGTGTTTGTGTGTGTTGTCTGAGGCGTATGGATGTTGTGCGAATGATGATGTTGTGTGTCTGTGGATAATAGTGTTGTCTCTGGTGGTGTCTGTCTCTGGCCTTCTTTTGGAATTTTGGTAGCAAGGGTTTGTGGGTGATGTGGGTGTGTGTTTTATATTGGATTGGGTGTGTGGGAGTGGTGTGTGTATGTGTATCAGGTGTGTGTATTTCGATTTGTCCAATGTGGTTGTGTTTTGTAATTGTGTGTGTATTTTGAGCGCAGCGGTGTGTACCACCATTGGAATACCGCAGTTGAAAGACCGCAGCGTGGATTCGTGGGTCGTGATAGTGTGGGCGTATTCCTGTTGGCATGACGGTGGAGGTTTTGTTATCGCCAGTTTATCACTGACCTTTGGTGTGGTGGACTTGTGTGGGTGTCTGGATTTTGGCAGCTTCCGAGCTGTGGGTCGTAATAGCTGTAGCGGAATTCCGCCGCCGCAGCGGTGTGTTGGCGGTCTTCTGAACGGCGGTAAGTGGGATTTACCGCCAATGTTGTAATGAGGGCCTTAATCTCTGCAAAGAAATTCCTTCTGCGATGAAAATCGATGCACGGCCTGCCGAAATCGATGCAAAGCCTGCCGAAATCGACACACAGCCTGCCTTGTGGTGAAAGAATCATGCATTGCCGACCCAGAATGACGCAGCCTGGCTCCTCGAGTGGAGATCGATACAGCACCAGCATTCCGACTGGAACTCCAATGCACCTCCCACCGGATCGACACACCGCCGAACCAAAATAATGCAGCCCGACTTTCTTCATGAAGAATTGATGCAGTGCCTGCCGTCTGACAGAATCTCTAATGCATCACCCACCGGATCAATGTAACCCCTGTGACTTCATCCTGCGTGCACAGGATTTCTCTGCATCGTGCCGGGGCATCAAAAGACCACACATCGCAAGAAGGATTCAAGCCTGCGCGCTGGAATTAGATACAAAGCCCTTGCTGCGTGGAAAAGAATAGACGCATCGTCTGTGTGCGCCCAGAAATCTGACGCACACCCTTAGTTTTCCATGCACCTCCTCCTCTATGATCTCCGTGCGTATAATTTTGACGCAAACCAGGTACTTTGTGCTTGCAAGAGACACTTGTTGCTTTTAAGAACTTAAGGATATTCCTATTGATACCAAAGTGATATTTTCAACTTGAGATTATCAAATCTTGATTGTTTTGACCTTAATTTAATTAGATAAATAGCATATATTTTTCTGAACCTGTGTGGTGTCTATGGCCAAGATGGCGACCGAGACGGGTGCCTGAATCGCAGGCTTCGTCCCGGACCCAAGAAATTATCCTGTTTAGCGCCCTCGATAGACTCAAACAAATAAGGACACAATGCCGAGCCCCTCCGGATGCTGCTGAGAGTGCGGTGAGTGACCGCAATGGAGCGGATGTGCTTCGGCAGACAACTGCAGTGTTGGAGGCCTAATATCCGGCCGAGACCGGGACCTTGTTTGGCGGAAGAGCCAGGGACTGGCAGGAAGCTGCGCCCATCAGGGCGCCACAGAAAACGAAGAGTGAGGCTGCGACGAGACGGATGCGTCCCCGCAGCCCTCGAGACTGAGAGGAGCGGGGTGGTCAGCTGTGACTGGGGCTCCGGGCGCCGGGTGGTGCCGGGGCCCTGCGAGAAGCCGCGGCCCTCCCGACTGCGGACTGCACGCGGCAGGGAGCCGTGAGTGAGTGGACATGATCCGGCGGCCAGCAAACTGCAGAAGAGCCCGGCGGTGGTCCGCTACCGGGGCCTCGGGTGCTAAGGAGCACAGAGGACCATCATGAGAGGTCCCGGGCCTCGCTGGAACCGGGGCGACGGTGCCGCGTGCTGTGACGCGGTAAGTGATTGACGGGGCAACCAGCGGGACTGCTATGGGCTATATAGCCTTTTCCTCGCCTCGTGCCCCTCCTCCCCACTCACCACTACTGCACTACACAACAGAGCAGCAGGGGATATTCAGAGAAGGCCCAGAGGACCCCCATTGGACTCCCAGGGGGCAGCGTAGCAATCTTGAAGCACGGAGACAGGGGGTCAACGCCGCCTTCTGAATGCTGGGGCAGACATCAAGGGCAACCATGGTGGATTGAACATACCAGGGCGGCCCCCTGCGCCACGCGGGGCCCGGTGTCTGGCAGGGACTGAGAGACCGGGAAACGAAAAGAGACTGAGAACTGGAGCTGGGGGGCCAGAGAAACAGGTGGATGGGACAACGCTGACCAACACCGGAGGAGAAAGAGCGATTGATTGGGACTGGCGGATGGGGCTCCATTGGATGGGTGCCTTCCCCCCCCCTCGCTCCCCCGGCTGCATTGCCCGGTGCCAAGACCAGAATAGGACTCACAGCGGGGCATCAGGGACCCCCTTCAAGATTCATGGGACAACAAAAACGTGGCCGAAGCACGGGTGGAGGTTGGGGGGTAGGGGGAAAAAACTTTACACACACCAAACTATTAAAATAGCCACTACACGATGAGTCCCTGGGGCTTAGAGACTCGGCCCGAGCTGCAGATGACAACCGCCTGAGCCAATCCCCGGTGCTCGGCTGATATGAGACATGTGGCTCCGATCGGGGCGTGCGGGGGTGGCCGGGACCGCCCGGCTCGCACCTGCGGGCCCTGGAGGAGACATAACGGATGGCTCAGTACCTCTTTAACAGATGCCACGTGTGACTTAGCTTATGACATTTAACTGCAATTGATCCGACTAAAGGGAGGGGTCCACCACTCCAACAACAGTCCTTCTGGCTGTTTTGTTCTGGTTGGGTATTTGGGTGACAGATGCTTCCGGGGTGGGAGTATGGGGTGGGGGGCGGTTGGGGGGTGAAGAGATATGAAACAGGTTTAGATAGTAATGTGTTGATAAGTTTATTTTGTTGCCTTAATATTTCATTGTTACACTTGAAACGGTCTTCGCCAGGTCCACAGGCAGACAGCAATATATAGCAACCACGCAACCCACGCCTGGCCTTCACTGACTCAGATTATCTCATGGAATGTAAATGGCCTGTTAGATAAGATGAAGAGATCCGCAGTATTCAATACTCTCCACAGATATTCCCCCTCAGTGGTCTTATTACAA
Source organism: Pleurodeles waltl (assembly GCF_031143425.1). NCBI lineage: Eukaryota > Metazoa > Chordata > Amphibia > Caudata > Salamandridae > Pleurodeles > Pleurodeles waltl. The sequence continues at coordinate 213,171,559 of NC_090440.1, forward strand.
GAAACCCACCTCCTCGGGTCTAGGTGCCCCATGCTCACACGAGGGGGATACAACAGAGTTTATCACGCGGGCTTCTCCAGAGGCACTAGAGGGATGGCTATCCTACTCCATCGTTCATTACCTATGGTGATTACAGCCACGCAATCCGATCCACAGGGCAGGTTTTTAGTGGTCTCGGGGGTACTTCATGGATCACTGTTAAACCTTGTATGTGTGTGTGCCCCCCGGCGGGACTTGATGCCTTCTTACTCTGACTCCACCAGGTAGCAGTGGGACTCCCTCAGGGGACCACCTTGTTGGGAGGGGATTTCAACGCCGTTCCCGACCCCAGTCTAGATGTATCCGGCAATGTTACCGCTAGTAGATCCAACCGGGCTTCAAGTCTTACTGGCTGGGCTGAAAGCCTCAGCCTATGTGACGTGTGGAGAACTTGGCATCCCAGGGAGCGTCAATACACACATACATCGGCCACCCACCTGACGCAATCCAGAATCGATCTTGTATTTATGCCTGCTCTTGACGTCACCAGCGTCACAGGAGTGGAGATACTGCCTTGTGGAGTCTCGGACCACGCACCGGTACGTGTCCGGCTGGGTGGAGCGGACCCCGCCAGGCGCCCGGTGTGGTGCCTAAACGCATGGTACCTGCAGGACAACGACTACACCCTTGAGGTTGGGGACCATCTCGCTCAATATTTCAAACTGAACCTGGGATTGGTCCGATCTCCAGGCACAATATGGGCCGCATGTAAAGCCACTCTCAGAGGACATGCCAAATATCTTCTTCGTTCACGTGAACGCGCCCGAAACTCACGAGTGTCTGAGTTGGAAGCCAGGGCATTAAGCCTGGAGCGCCAAAATGCGACCTCAACGTCGGCCTCCAACCTGAGGCAGCTCACTATGGTTAGAGACGAAATTAAACACTTAGGTTTTTTTTACAACTTTGGAGGAGGTGTTAATCCATCCCAAAAGTGACGGTAAAGTGACGGATATACCACCAGCCGTATTACGAGTTCCATAGGATATAATGGACTCGTAATATGGCTGGTGGTATATCTGTCACTTTACCGTCACTTTTGGGACGGATTAACACCTCCTCCAAAGTTGTAATAACCCCCTTAGTGCTAGAATCAGCAAAACATATTTGGAGGGCCTCAGCCGCCCGAGTGTATGGCTGGGGGGACAAAAATGGGAAGCTTCTACACTGGCTGGCCACCCGCCCTCTAGCTAATAGAGTCATACCTGAAATTATGGAGGACTCGGGTTCTCTTTCCAAAACACCCATCGAAATCGCACAAAGTTTTGCCTCCTACTACGCTCGCCTATATGCAGAGCACCCCCGGCCCACCACTGAGAGAGAGTCCCCCCTCCTAAACGATATAACTCTTCCCAGAGTTTCCCTGGTGACAAGGAATAGGTTAGACTAAGCTATTAGCCTCGCGTAAATCGCTAATGCAATTGTCTGCCTGGCATCAGGCAAGACCCCAGGGCCAGACAGACTCCCGGCAGAGCTATACAGCAAATGCGGCGATATCCTGGGTCCCCACCTGCTTGGATTGTACGAGGAAGCTGAAAGACAGGGCTGTTTTCCTGATGGGATCGACCAATCCACAATTGTAGTGATCCCCAAGACCCAACCCCCGTCGCGGCACTGCTCGGCATACCGGCCCATCTCACTTCTAAATACCGAGATCAAAGTGCTGTCCTCAATCCTTGCCTCCAGATTGAAGGAGGTAATGCCCACATTGGTGCACCCCGACCAATGTGGCTTCATGCCCACCCGCAGCACTAGGCACTGCATTAGACGGTTACACCTGGCCCTGGGGCACCGCAGGACCCTGTCACACACCCCCCTTGGCATTACTTTTGCTCGACTTTGAAAAAGCATTTGATACGGTAGATTGGTCCTAACTCGACCACGTTCTGCAAAGAAATGGACTCGGGCCTAAATTCCGTGGCCTGGTGAGACTACTCTACTCTAACCCGACGGCCCGGGTCCAGGTGAACGGGTGGTCTCTGACCTGTTGCCCATTGGCCGTGGCACCCGACAAGGGTGCCCGCTATCCCCCCTGCTCTTTGCACTAACAATAGAGCCCCTGGCGATACTATTGCGAGAGGACCCTCTGATTGAGGGTTGGTCCTGGCCTGCTTGCGCAGAAGACCGTGTGGCGCTATACGCGGACGATGTCCTATTATACATTTCCAACCCGGTCACGAGCGGTCCTCGCGTTTTACATATTCTGGGCCTCTTCGCGGAGGCCTCAGGGCTGATTCTAAACTCCAGCAAGTCTCTGTTGATTCGCCTCCATCGCTCCCGAGACTGCGTGGACTGGCAACAAAACATCCCAGTGTGAAGAAACAGTTTTAAATACTTGGGAATACACATTTCACTACTCCCTGAGTTAACTTGGGAACTCAACGTTACACCTTTAACTAGAAGAATCAGGAATGACCTCCAGCGCTGGAGGACTCTCCCCCTCAATCTCCTTGGCAGAATAGCACTCTATAAAATGATGATCCTCCCCAGACTCCTTTACCTACTGCAAAACTTTCTGCATCCAATCCCCAAGAGATGGTTCAGGGAGACGGACTCGTTAGCGCGCCAATTCATATGGAACGGCACCCGTCCACGACTGGCGCTCAAAACCTGCCAGAGAGATGTCTACGATGGGAGATTGGGCATGTTCAACATCCATTATTGTCACCTCGCAATGCACCTGCTCGTGATTAACAACTGGGTGGGGGGTGGATGGACAGATCCGGCATACCGACTGGAACTCCAAACACTGAGCTACCCGCGGATCTTTGATGCCCTGTACGGGGAACGATCTCCCGGGACGTCCCGGACGTGACTAAGGTGATCCTACTGGGATGGCGGGCGGCTCAGAAGGTGTCGAGATGGTTGTGGCGCCTCACCCAACAGACCCCGTTATGGCACGGGAAACACTTAACAGAGGTAGCGGGCCTGGAGGGATTTCAGAAATGGGACAATATAGGCATTTCCACACTGGGCGACGTTTGGGGCGGGACACACATGCAATCCTTTGAGGACCTCCAAAAACTCTTTTCACTAAACAAGATGCAATTCCATAAATATCTCCAGCTCCGCAACGCCCTACTAGTACACGTACAGACAGGGGACAACATACCTGAATATAGCCCTATGGAGGCAAAGGCACTGATGGGGATCCTGGGCAAGGGAGGTGTTTCCCAGATATACAGCGCCTTGGTCACCAAAACTGCTTGTTCCCTGGAGGGGCTCTGCCAGAGATGGGAGGGATGGGTGGGTCCTATAGAAGAGGTGGACTGGGACGAAGCACTGATGGCCCCACGCACCCTAACAATAGGTTCCCGCTTCCGGTTAATACAGACCTACTACCTCCACATAGCTTATCTTACACCCACCAAATTACACAGAGCGGGCCTCGGGCCCACAGCTGATTGCCCCCGATGTACGAATCCCGCAGCCAATTTCTTTCACATGGTATGGGCATGCCCGGTCATAGCGACCTACTGGAGGGCGGTCTTGAAAGAAGTCTCTGGTGTCCTACAGGAAGATATAGGGAGGGCGCCACTGCCTCTCCTGCTGGGGATTATGGGAGACATTGGGTTGAGAAGATCGGACCGAACCTTCCTTGGGGTGGCATGCCTGGTGGCCAAGAGGGACATAATGGCTGACTGGAAGGCCAGGGGTGCTCCGGCTTTGACTAAATGGAGGCGAGGGGTGGATTGGTGTGCGCAATGTGAAAAACTTGTATGTGAGGCTAGAGGTTGCCCAAACAAATATAACAAGGTATGGGGGAAGTGGGAGGCCGCAGCATGTATCCCTCCCACAATGCCGAAAGGCACTACATCAAAGAGGGTCAGTGCAGACCCCCTCCCCCTTCCCCTAACTAATTGGTGTGTTGCATCATCAGGGTTATTCTAATAAGGCGGCGTATAACTTTCATCTATAATGTGTTGCCTGGGACAATGGGTTTGACCACTGTTAGGTGCCCGTTGGCGCCTTGTTAAATGTATGTAGCATTGTCTTATTTTTCGGCAAAATCAATAAAATTTCTTTATAAAAAAAAAAAAAATAGCCACTACAGGAGTTAATGGTGAATCAGAACCCGGCGAACTTTAGTGTCCGCTTGAGGGATACCCTCCCCTTCCCTTTGAACACACAGTGACCCCAATAAAGACAGAACAAGGGAGCCCAGTTGAAGTGACTTCACATCGGTCTGCAGGAGCCACCTTACATAGGGAGAGATTACTACTAGCCGCATACACTGGTACATCGGCATACCAACAGGAGGGATTGAGGGCGCAGCAGACATGGCTGGCAAATCTAAATCAGCTAAGGCGCAAAAGCAACCAGCATCAGTGGAAGCATTAGGAGAACAGCAAATAATGCCTAGCTTACAATCCCTAGGACAAACCCTACAAGCCCACTCAATACAATTTAAGAAAATTCTACAGGCGATTATGGACACCAAATCCTCACTAGAAAATAGAATTGACACAGTATCCCAGGACCTCAATCTATTGAGGGTGGATCATCGTAATTTAGTGGAACGTGTCGGGACTATAGAGAACACATTAAATGAGCTAAGCCCTACGGTAACAGAAAACCAAAAACAAATCCAACGTCTGGATGCTGAGGTGAAGGTCTTGTGGCGCCGTACGGAAGAAGCAGAGGGCAGATCCCGACACAACAACGTTAGCTTTTTGGGGTTTCCCAAAAGATCAGCGGGGCAAAACTCTGAACTATTCTTGGAGCAATGGTTGATTAAAGAGGTACTGTACAGCACCCCCACAAAGTTATTTTCAGTGGAAAGGGCGCACAGAATTCCTGGAAAGCAGCCAGCCCCGGGACAGCAGCCCAGGCCGCTAATAGCAAGATTTCTAAACTATAGGGATAGGGACGCAATTCTGCAGCACTTTCGCTGTAAAGGCCCCGCACAATTTGAGGGCTCCTCCATCACGGCATACCCGGACTTCACTCAGGAGGTACAAAGACAGCGTAACTCCTACATGAAACTCAAACAACGGCTCCGAGAACATGACATTAAATATGCCCTGATGTTTCCTGCCAAGCTGAGAGTTATCTCGGAAGATCAAAAACACGTCTTAGCGTCCCCGGAGGATGCATGGACGTGGCTACACGTCAAAGGATTAGCACGGCCACAGGAGGGTCCAAGAGAGGAAGAAACATGGCTCACCACGTCGTCAAAGAGGAAACCCAGGAAGCGGTCGAAGGCCCAACCTACAGTAACACAAGCGGCTGCGGAGAGAGCTAAGGTGCTGAAGGAAGCATTACTTCACACTACAGACTGTTGCAGAGGATCGCACGGACATGGATTCCGCTAGCTCCGACTCCACGTTGTTGGATGCCCTTAGGGGCCCGATGTTCACCCCTAGGTCCGCAGATACACTATGATAGCCGACTGTCAAATCGAAGGAACTGCCTATTGCTCTAATCATTCCAAAATAAGATGATTATATCAGACTATATCCTTGGAATATACGATATCTGCACCAATAACATGGAGGAGCCGGCAACATGAGGGCGCCGAAATAAGTAATATGTTTAAGTTAAAGGTGGGGGCCCATGGTAAGAGCCGCCACCAAGGACCGCCATGTACCTCCAGAAGGCATCCATATGGATACAGGTTCTGATTGCTGAGAGTGTGTTGACAACTTGGTTGTCATGGTTGATGTCTAAAATAATGCAAGTACAGCATAGTTCTAGGGATTTCGTTGGGGAAGGGGGAGGTGGGAATGTTTTCATGTTAGTTTAAAGGGTCTTCGCATAATGTACGATATTTTGCTACAGCTGTCGCACACTAATGAGCGGTGGGGAAGGAAAGCACCACCATGGGGCGAGACAATACTATGGATCGCGATGCATACCATTCTCCCTCATAACAAATCATGGCGCAATCCATAACTCACGGTATGCATGAATACAATATAATCACGTGGAACGTATGGGGGATGGTGGCACAGGGTAAGAAATATTGTGTTCACGCTCGCCTTAAATGACTGGGAATACACATTACCATCCTACAAGAAATACCTACTGGAGAACGACCTGAAAACACTTAGGGGTCAATGGGGCGGACAGGTTATAGGCACATCATACTCGGCCTATGCTAGAGGGGTACTGGTGTGGATTGCGCAAGGGGTGCCATATGTCCAACGTGTACACAAAATAGATCATGGTGGCCGGTACGTGGTTATGGAGGGGAAACTAGATGGTAGACAGTTTACGATAATCAGGATATATGCCCCACACATAGTGCATTATCAGAATTCTTGCGAACTTTAATGCCAGCTCTTCTGATTAATCCGGAAGCACCAGCTATCTGGGGAGGGGTTTTCAATAATACACCGGATATGGCATTGGACAGATCAGTCCCACCACCAAGGGGGTTACCGCATGGGAATACTACTAGCCAGTTATTGACATGAGGATACCTGATATCTGGTGTATGGGGCATCCAACAAAAAGAGAATACTCATTCTACTCCGTGCCACATAAGGTGCACACAAGGATAGATATCATATGGGGGACTCCTGACATATGCTCCCTAATAAAAGACACTGAGTACCTGGCTAAAACGCTACCTGACCACTCCACGCTGAAACTTATAATACGGTATGGGAGGAGGCGTTCTGTGATTCAGGTGAAGCTCTCCAGGATCAAGCATTGAGGGAAGAACTAAATACCGCAATAAGACAATACTGGGAGGTCAATAAGGATTCAGCGGGCACAAGAGCGATGGAGTGGGATGCCCACAAGGTCGTTGTCCGGGGGTACTGTATGTCAGCCAGATGGGGAGTGCGGCGTTCCCTCCATGTTGAGGTTATTCACCTATAGAAGGAAGTAAGAAAACTGGAAGTGGCAGTGGCACAAAACAGAACATCATACACAGAATTAAAAGATGCATGCATTAAATATGATGAAGTAGATTTAAGACTTCGTAGACACGACCACAATTATCACTTGACGCAATTACAAACTGAAGGAGACAGATCGGGGAGATTGCTGGTATGGCTCCTTCGTGAGGACCACCAGCGGTCCTCCATAGGCTTCATACGCCTGGCTGATGGAACCATAGCCACCAGCCAGGAAGCAATCAACAAAGCATTCGAGAACTACTACATCGGTTTATATAGGGGGCAGACAGAATGCACGGTTCGGCAACTGGGCTCCTTTATGGGAGGGACGCCACTAGCAAAATTAACACAATTAGATAAGGAGATCTTAGAAGCCCCTATACAAATGGAAGAGGTGGAGGCAGCCATGGGGCAGATATCCAGAAATAAAGCACCGGGAACAGATGGCCTACCAATAGAGTACTATACCACTTGCTCTAAGCACCTAAAACAGCATCTACTGGCAGTGTTTGAGGAAGCATGTTCCAACAAGATACTTCCACCCACACAAAGAGAAGCATTGATAGTGGTCCTACCCAAGCAGGGACGGGACCCTACAGACTTTAAATCATATAGACCACTCTCGCTTTTGAATCTGGACTGTAAAATCCTAGGCAAGATATTAGCAAATAGGCTGGCCCCCATTATACATACTCTAATACATGAAGACCAGAACGGCTTTATCCCTAAACGCAACACATTTCTAAATATTCGCAGATTGTTGAGCATAATGGGGGATACGCCAACAGAGGAATAGGACAGTGTAGCAATGTCATTAGACATAGAGAAAGCATTTGATACACTGGGGTGGGATCATCTGTTTATTACTATGCAAGAAATGGGATTTGGACCCAGCTATATACGCTGGGTGCAGACACTAAATGCGGAACCCCCGGCTAGAGTGAAAACAGGTGCCATCATATCTAATAGCTTCCCAATAGGCAGGGGCACCAGGCAGGGATGCTCGCCATCTCCTTTATTATTTGCCATAGCTATGGAACCATTAACCACTAAATTACGGGTGATGGAGGAGAGATGGGGGGTACTCGGTGCAGGAACAGACCACATTATATGCAGATGATGCACTGATATACGTGCGAAAAGGTACCTCAGTGATGCCCTTGGTGATATCCCTGTTAGAAGACTATGGGAGAATATCGGACTTGGTGGTGAACTGGGATAAATCCTGTGTATTCCCATTAACAAATTGGCCCATGGAAATCAGGGAGAATGCACCGACGGGTCACCTGAAGTGGTGCTTTGACACATTTAAATACTTATGGGTCCACATTTACCACATGATGGAGGACCTCCGGGATGGCAACCTGGGACGGGAACTGAAATCCATGAAGGGATCTTTACACTTTTGGTGCTCGCTACTGCTATCTCCGTTGTGCAGAGTGGCGGTGGCGAACCTGCTGTTGCTGCCCCGTTTTCTCTATTTCTTCACAGCATTACCGGTTGTGGTACCCAAGAGCTTTTTTTGCAAACTAAACACGGTTTTACAGGGGCTCATATGGGGTTCGGGCAGAACCCGAGTGGCATTAGCCACCTTGCATCGCCCACTGAGAGAAGGTGGGCTTGGAGCCCCGAATTTTTAATTATATTTTGCCTCTGCCCAACTGCAATGGATATTAAACTGGATACATAGACCAGGGACGGCAGAATCCAGGTGGATCAGAACACAGCTAAAGGGATTACCACTGATTACATGGTTATCAGGTGCCATACTGAAGGGATCCTCGGGTAATCGGCTACTGCTAGCCGTGCATACCTGCTGGACACAATATATTCAAAAACCTTGCACGGGACCTCCGTACTCTCCCCTCGTCCAATTGAGACAGATCCCGGGATCGGGAGGGACACATGGTATGTACTCAACCACCATCTGGGCGGAAGCAGGGATATTAACAGTGGGAGATTGTTTCGAGGAAGGAGTATTGATGTCATTCGCAGCCATGAACGATCTCACGGCATCGGGCTCTGGTCAATTTATGGCATATCACAATATACACCGCTTAGTTAAGAAGGCATGGGGGGGTCACTCAACCAGGAACCAACCATATCCCCGCATTTCACCATATGTTGTCATATGACACCCAAGATGAAATTATAACAAATTTATATAACACTTTAAATAGCCCTCCCGACATAAGGCTTGAGAGGACAAGAAATGGATGGAACACAGTATTACCAAACCAGTTAACACAAGAAGAATGGTCACATGCCCTGCAACATACACGAAGGGTTTCCAGAAACCCCAGATTTAGATATACACAATTTAATTATTTCCACCAGACATACTTGTCGCCCGCTAGGTTAAAACAAATATTTCCAGACTCTGACCCAGTCTGCCCCTGCTGTGGTGCTGTATCCACCCACTTCTATCACATGGTTTGGGAATGTGGCCCTCTCTCAGAAGAGTGGAGGAGAATAGTAACTGATGTCTCAGAAATAACAGATCATCTGTTTATCTTGGACCCGGGTTCTTCTCTATTGGGAGTAAGAATAAGGGGGAAAAAACATAGATATGTACATACGTTTGCAGACCTAGCATTCATAATGTACAAGAGACTGATAGCAATGAACTGGAAAGCCCTGAAGTCACCAGACGTGAAAACTTGGAGAGTTCTGACATGAAGATGGTCACGGACAGAGTATCTGGTGCTACCCAAATTATCAGACCAGGGCCAAACACACACTGGATGCGACGCATGGGAATCATTTAACATTAAATTAGAAGGTAAAAATGAAAAGGGCCTGCCATGAAAACTGACAGCATCTCGGAACCGGAGGGCGAGAAGCCACATATACAGCCCACCCCTGTGAGGGAGGCGGTCATGCATAATATCCACAGCTAACACATACTAAATAGGAACCAATCAAGACACAAGGAAAATGTATCTAGGAGAGCAACAGGAAGAGCCGTCGAGACTCACACATGATATATGAACACACACCCAAAGCATGTTCAGAAGCCAGACTAGTTAGGGGGAGGAACATAAGTAATTTGCAACTTTGCAGCAAGTAAAAAGGGAAACATTTGCACTAAATAGAAACAACGCAGTTCACACCCTGTCATACACAAATTGGGACAAATAGCGGGCACAATTGCCCAACCTACCATTCACATCATAACATTATTCATGTCTTGATCTACGTAAATACAAATTTCGACTCAGCTATGCATAAAGACAATATTGTGTGATATAATAGACCCTAGTTGTTATTGTAAATGTAAGATATTAACACAGGAAAACTATATATATTGTCATGATTGTGATTATGTTTGATAATATCTGTGTAGAACCAATAATAATAATAAAAAAGATGTTTTAAAAAAAAAATCTAACACATCGTATCAGAATGGCTTCAACCCAGAGGTCTACGAATTGGATTTGCTGCCACGGACAATGGCAGTAAAACACTCAAGTACATTGCGGACAGTGGCTATTTCAAGGTCCTGTGTTTAATGCACTGCATCAACCTGGTTGTGCAAGAGTTTCTAAAAAAAGAAGACATACTGATCACCTGCAGATGAATCTGCACTAATTTCAGCCACTCTTTTAAAGCCAGGAAATAGTTGCAGAGTATTCAGCCTGGTAACAGAGTACCAGTTAAAGCACTGATAGAGGAGGTGCCAACACATTGGAACTCAACATATTAAATGTTGCAATGTCTGCTTGAGTAGTACAGACGGATCAATGACGTTGTCATTCTAAGGGGAGGGGATGCAATTGGGAAAGCTATCACCATGGTTGTGGACAAATGGGGCCTAGTGAAATGCCTGACACAGATGCTGCTTCCTTTTGAGGTTTTCACATGGGAAATTAGCACGGTGGAGCTAAGCTATCTTGTTGTTGCATCTGCTACAGGACCAGCTAAAGAAGGTATGTGAAAGATTAACACTCGGAGGTGTGAACAAAAACACAGAAGCGCATGCCTTGGTTGAAAGCCTTAGCTATTGCTTGGTTTGTAATGCAAGGCTGCAAAATGACATTATGAAGTCCAAAGAGTACATCTGGGCCACCCTAGTTAATTCACACTACAAAAAAAATATTTCCTATTTCATTCCTTTTTCTGAAGGGAATTTTCAAAAATACAAGAGGTAGATTGTTGAGTAAGCTGGAGAACTGGAAGAACTGCTGGAACTTCGAGCCCCACTCCGCAGTTCTGAGGTGCAGCCTTCAACTTCCAGAGAGGGCAGTCTTGCCTCACACCAGCAAACAGCAGCAACAAGAACACTGGCAACAAAAGCAGCAGAAGAATTGGACCCAACCTCTGCATTGGCTTGGCTTCAAGTGGCAGGTGTTAAGTCTAGTGCAGAGGGCAAAAGAGGTTAGCAAGTGGCAGCACCAATGATACTTCAGAGGAAGTTCCAGGAGTATCTGGATGACCCAAAAGAGTTGTATGTGGATCAAAACCCATTGGTGTGTTAGTATGGAAGTTGTGCAAATTGCCAGAGCTCTGCAGGCTGGTGAAAAAGTATTGCAAAAATATCAGTTGATGGACGGAATGCAGAACAAATCAAACATTCACCCCCAGTCACAGATCTGGGTTTCATCCATCAGCCTGGCAGTTTGGGCCGGACTGTTCCCATGGGAAACGGGGTCAAGACTGATTTGCATATGGCTGGGTCCAAACTGGAATGGCATGGTGAGCAAAATAACTGATGGATAAAACCTGGATCTGTGACTGGGGGTGAATGTTTGATTTGGTCTACATTCGGTCCATCAACTGTTGTTTTTGCATTTGTCACCCCAAGTGGGAAGGCTATGCCCAGACGTGGGTCCCGTGCTCACTATGCCACCAGATTCAAGCTAGCTTGGCTGAAGAGGGGTGATACCCCAAAACCGGTCCCAGGATACTTGTTTCTGGTCCAGGGAGGACCTGGCCTGGCAGTTCGGGCTGGACTGTTGCATATGGCTGGGTCCAAACTGGAATGGCATGGTGAGCAAAAAAACTGATGGATTAAACCCAGATCTGTGACTGGGGGTGAATGTTTGATTTGGTCTACATTCCGTCCACCAACTGTTGTTTTTGCAGGTGAAAAAGTATTGGGCTTGTCCTGTAGCTATTGTGTCTACTGAACGTGTATTCAGTGTAGCTGGTGCAGTTGTTACAGTGAGAAAGACCAGTCCCTCGCTTCAAAATGTGGAGAGCTTAACCATGATCAAAATGAACCAGCATGTTATACCACCTATTTACACTGTTCCCAAAATACCATAGAGGGAGGAAAAAGATGATTGGTCAGAAGCAAGTATGTTTGCTGACCAACTTCTGGATGGACCACCTGAACTTGAGGACGAACTGTACTTCCTGGACTGAGTGTGCCAGTGCCAGCATAGAACGTTTTAATTATTCCTCATTGAACTTCTTTATTTCTTTGCAAAAAAAATGCTAGTGGAACATTATGTTTGAATTAGATTTATGCTGCACCACCATTTTTTATTCACATATTATATGGCCATATTGGAGTTGGACCCATGTGCAGAGAGGAAGCTCCACATTCCCTTCTGGGCAATGAAGATGATGCCTGCCTCCATCACATGCCATTGCCTATCTTTATTTTTACATCACGTAGAGGGCTGCCCCAGATGATCATTGATTAAAAGACTGCCAGCACCAGTGCCAAATTCCAATGTGTTGCTACTTGCTACTAATGAAGGAGCTATTATTTTGTTCAACCACCATGCTTGGATTGGATGAGATCATTACTAAATATTTCACCAATGATTGGTAATATATTGAATGATTGTGAGTGATGATTGATGAAGTATGTGGTGGCTGACAGTGAGGGAGGGAGTTAAACACATTTGCAAACTTGATTGTGATGATTTGTAATGTTTGGGGGCTGATGGGTGACCATTTTTTTCATGAAAATGATTGGTCTTTCAAACTTAGTAAAATTTACCTGCAGGGTTCACTCTCTTTTTTCTGGTTCTTCAAACCAGCCAGTCATTATAGTTACCAAACACAATTCTGCGCAAAATACTGCAGTTCTGTTTCTCTATTTGTTTTTCAACAGCAGTGCACTTGACTACACAGGTCTACCTCACTCAGTTTGGGACTAGGACAGAATTCTTCTGAATCAGTGGGAGGAGGATGGAACGTCTCAGGGCAGGACTACTTCAACAGATACAAGGAGAAAGTTATCAACTTCAAAGAGAAACCATGATGACGGTGAAGACTCTGAGGCCTAGTACTCACTCAGCTCTCTGGACTGGAGAGAGGTGTGTTGATCTGAGAAATGCTGTTGAGTGCATGTTTGCTGCATTGCTGGCACAAGCGTGAAACTCCTCTTTTTGTTCTTACTCTAACTTTGAATCTTCTTGGTCAACTCCTGCCTCCGCATGAATCTTACCTTGCTTCCTTTTGTCCTCCTTTACTCCGTAATGCAGTAACTATTTTTTTGCAATGCACAGGCCTTCTTCTACCATTCACCTTAGGAATTTTGTTGTTTGTTGGAAAAGACAGACAAATCAACCACAAACGTTTCATAATAGAGGGGCAGAGCTGAGTCATTGAAGTACAATAAAGGGGTGGAATACTTTAGTCAATCCAGGAGAACATATGGTGAGGTCCTGGTTGGCAAATGCAATAGGCATGAGCAAGGCAAAGAAAACCCTAACAAACTTATAGAAAAGCTGACTTGGGCATAAAATCCTGTTGGTAGAGTACCTGACCTAAAAATCAGTCCTCTTAGTTTTAAAGTACCAGTACGCAAGATATATATTTGGGAGAAGGGAAGGCTAAGCTTAATAGCAAAGCATAAAAAGCTAATACAGTAGGAGGAAGTCAGATACAGAAACATGAAAAATAGATAAATGCAGGTATAAAAAGAATTGAACAAAACGTAGAGTCAAAATAAATACAAAAAAGGTAGACAATCACAGTAAAACTAAAAGAAACATTATTCAAAATGAGGAGATGTGAAAATTAGGGAAGTAATAATAATAATCATAATAATCATAATAATCATAATAATATAACAGGAAGAGTTACTGAGGCCAGTAGATCCCCCAGCATTGGCATAATGGTGGCACTGGCACCCTCGTCTCCTCATGAGCCCGCCTCAGATGTTGCCCTCTTCTTCCCCTTGAGTGATGAGGTAAGGATTAAAGTAGATTAAAGAAAAGATTAGTGGTACAATTAATCCCCCCAAATATATTTTGACAAGCAGAGGCAAACAAAGTAACATTGTACTTTTCTAAATCAATTTGCCTCAAGTTGACCTATTACTTTTGATTTCCTAATTCCCACACCTAAGTCCTACTTCAAATTTACTAAACTACAGGGCCATATTTACAAACTTTCAATGGAGGTCAGAGCTGCAAGCCTTCTTGTAGTGCTTCATTGCATCAAAAGAAAAAGACAGGAATGTGCCTTATCTACCAGATATGGCACATTCCTGCTGTGTCCCCTGCGTTGGTGCACAATGGCGGCGATGAGTCAACGCAGGCACCGCTGCACCGTGCTGCAAGGGTGCCCTCATTATAGGGATGATTATTATTGTTGTTGTTATTATTATTGTTATTCTTTTTGTGCAGGAAGGGAGACCTTCCTGCAAAAAACACAATCACAAGTGGAGTTTTCCTTTTTCTAATTGTGCTGAAAATTGCAGCTCAATTGAAAAAAATGAGGAGAAATAAACGTATTACTCCTTGTTGCATCTCCCCTATGCCTCCTCTGTGAATGTGAAGGCTTTTGACACATTTCCAGGTTTCGAAAACCTTGTAAATATGAGAATGTGTCAATTACCATGGGTGTTAAGTGGGAACACCCATCGTAACACCCATAGCACGCCTCCCTGTTGCAAGGTGAGTCAGCATAGTGACTTGCGCTGCGTTGACTCAGTCCACATTTACTAGGCCATGAAAAGCCACAAAGGGTGGCATTACGTGGCCTTGTGAATATGGCCCTGCAGTGTGTGCCGCCGGATCATCACTAAACATGACTTCCAGAAGCACAAAGGTCTTTGTATAAATATGGCTCTACATTTACAACTATGTACCCCTTACAATGCATTCATATTGCAACAAATGATATTTCCTTCTCAACCACCTTGGATGCGGCGACTCAACCTCCATTTTTTTTTCAATGCATAGATGAATACATACTATGATGACATCAGATTCACTTCATCAGAAGATTGCGATTAGAAGGACTGCATAAGCTACATGAAGAAAGGCACAGAGAAGGGAATGCTAACTCACTGATATTACTTATTACTACTACCACTATCTTATTCTTTGTGACAGGTGGAGTCTGTCTGCATGGCCCCGTAAATAATCAGCCCAAAAGCACGCCCATGAGTATAATTAGGAAGCGCTGACTTATCTGGCTAGCTCAAACTAGATCACATAATAAATAAACATAAACTTAAATTACCCCTGAGAGTCAGCACTGTTATTAGAAAAACAAATTGCATTGTGGAACACACACAACAAATAAATATTACTCACTGAGACCCGACACCTCGATTTCCAGCAGGTCGAGCAGGTCCTGTTCACTGTCAATTGTGTCCACCCAACGCCCAACGGTACCTCAACAGCTGCTTGGTGCGCTGGACCCTAGTGTGTCGATGAACCAACTGGTGCACCCTCTGCCACAGCAGTGGACACTTCTGAAGAGCGTAACCACTCTCAGGCCACCTGCAAGCATGGAGCGGAGGTGGCGCTGCACAAAAAAGACAAGTGCTGCCACCTCTGCCTCAGGGAAAATGAGGCGGGGCTGCACCCCTTGGTGGCGCCAACACTAACAAGGTAAGCAAACAGCAGCTGCATCGGCACGACCACTCCCTATGCCGCCCTCTGCCATGGAGCTGGATGGGGAAAAGAAAGGGTAAGAAATAGAACGAAGGAAGAAAGAAAACAAATATAAAAAAGTTAAAGGAAAAGCAAAAAAAAAATAAAGTATTCAAAGAGGCACAAAAACAGATCAAAAATTACAGAAATTTAAAAATACACACTGATGAAATAAAGGAAAAACAGGGGTGGATCATTTTGAAAAGGGTGGGATTGAAAAGATTAAGGGTGGATTACAAATTAGAACCAGCACCATGTAAGGAGACAGAGAAAACAAAATGGCCGGGCCCTTGTGAACTGCGTGGTGCAGTTTATGCGATATCTGCAATGCAAAAACGCAAATCGTGCTCCCAACAATAAAAAATGTAGAGTGAACGGGTGTGTCACGCAACTCCATCCGCTGGCGGATCTTCACAGCATTTGCAGAGTTTTTTTATCACTTTGCAGAATTCCACATAGTGGGACTCCATGGGCTCCGCCTACCTTAGTAATTTTTGCCACATGGACAAGGTCAGCTTAAGTCCCTTATGCAGTTCAGTTGGACTTTACAAGTTCTGAAGTCTGGCTATGCGCCCTGGCAGCACGTTAACTCTTAAGAGTTATTTGCCACATTTAACCTTACATGTAGACAACAGATAATAGCAAAGAAGGAAGCTAATTACATCATGCTCAATATAGCTTTATCAATGTGGTTAATACATGGGGTGATCATGCTGCCAATATCAGTATTCCAATTCACCTTTTGTTTGAAAATTTTCCAGCTGTCAGGTTTGAACAGCTAAGGGATAGTTTTATCCAGGAAGCATGGGAGCTGCTGTTTGAGTTCAAATGAGTTAGTGTAGAAAAGGAGTGGAAACGAATGTGAAACTTCAGAAGCCATTTAATGATTTGGAATCAGGTGCCATTGTACGGCGCTTGCAATGTGTCAGTAGCTAACTTAACTTGCTACTTGAAGAGTATTCCCATCTCAGTGATCCACCAGGTATTTCAGTTACTCTTGAATAGACGTTACTTGATGCTAAGTGATCAAGGCTGTTGTAGGATGAGATCAGGTGGAGTATATGTGATTTCTGTTTATAGATAGTGACCTGATTGGAAATTTACTTTTCCCTCCCATGTAAGAGTTAAAAGTAGGAGATTTGTGGCCTCACATTGCTACTTACAATGTAAATTTCGATAATCTGAGCCAACCAAAGGCACTTTTGTTTCAAAAACACGTAGTGTTGGAATCAGCCTGCGTGACATATGACCTGCAAGTGGCAAGTTCATCTGCTGAGATACACTCTCTTTCAAATACAAACTTTCCAAAACACTTTGGTGAATTGGCGAGTGACATATTTATTGCATCTAACACTGCAGGGACTGTACACTTTATTAAGGCTGTCAGGTCTGGATCTGTAAGTACATTCCAGACTGTCTTTGGAGTTATGGGGGTCATTCCGACCCTGGCGGTCCATGACCGCCAGGGCCGGGGACCGCGGAAGCCCCGCCAACAGGCTGGCGGTGCTTCCTGGGCCATTCTGACCGCGGCGGTAAAGCCGCGGTCAGAAAAGGGCAACCAGCGGTTTCCCGCCGGTTTACCCCTGGCCTAGGGAATGCCGCCATGGGGATTCCGACCCCCTTCCCGCCATCCTGTTCCTGGCGGTTTTTACCGCCAGGAACAGGATGGCGGGAACGGGTGTCGTGGGGCCCCTGGGGGCCCCTGCACTGCCCATGCCACTGGCCCCATAATGCTTTGCAGACACTGAAAATCGCGACGGGTGCCACTGCACCCGTCGCACCCCTACAACTCCGCCGGCTCCATTCGGAGCCGGCTTCATTGTTGAGGAGGGTTTCCCGCTGGCCCGGCGGGCGGCCTTCTGGTGGTCGCCCGCCGGCTCAGCAGGAAAGCCAGAATGGCCGCCGCAGTCTTTTGACCGCGGTGCGGTCATTCGGCGGTTCCCTCCAGGCGGGCGGCTCCCGCCGCCCGCCGGGGTCAGAATGACCCCCAATATCTTCAGCCATTCACTCAGTGTTTTTGGAGTCGAGTGTAGCAAGGAATCTCTAGACTTTCTAGAATTGTACAAAATGGTTGGGTTGTCTATACCCTTTACACTTGTTGTAATGATGAATTACCATACTATGTCTGCCTTATTACCTCAGCCCAAGCATTTTATAGTAGGATGCAATTTCTTCAATAAATGCATTGAAATCGAGTTTGTATCTCTTGTTCTCATACGTTTTATGTCCTGACTTTGTGTTGTGTTTCTCACATCCATTGACTCTTAACATAATGTCTACAAGTATGGATGATATGTTACTTATACACCTTATAACTCTCAGGGTCATATTTACAAGGAACTGGCACATCGGCTACGATGCTCCAGTTTCCTTGCGTCACCCTGTGCCCTCCTAACAACACCATGGTAGCGCTGTAGTACCATGGCACACGTTAGCACAATAGCATCAAAATTGTTATTCTAGAAAAGTTCGGGAAGGCCCATAGGAAATAGCCTAGCATCACTTTAACGCCTGCCGTGGGTGCTAGAATGACGCTAGAATGGCACAGTGAAATCTTGTAAATTTAATTGCAGCATTTTTTTGGGCATCCCTGTGGGGGAACACCCTTCTTGCATACATTATACCTCGCACAGGTATAATGTGGCGCAAAAGTTTGAAAGTGGGGCAATGCTAGCATTGCTCCACTTTGTAAATATGGTGCAGGGTGAGGGCCTGTTTAGCACCACCGTAGCATTAAAAACATGACACTACGGTGGCGCTAAGGATGCACAAGGGGCTTGTAAATATGCCCCTCAGTGTCTTCGGTAACCTTTCCTGTACACTGATGTACACACTTAAATGATTTATAGTGCCTCTGTGTGTGATGTAAAGTGCTCTGACTCCCTACACTGGGATGATCAGGGCTATAAAACAGTTTAAAATAATAGTATGTGCGATTTAAATCCTTACCGTTCAAGCACATCTTTTACATCAGAAGTTAAATCATCTTGCATTCTTACAGTGCAAGCTCATTTCTTACATAGAAATGTAAACAAAGATAAAAACCTCCATTCAAGTCATAGTTTCTCTTGTGTACATGTGAAGTAATACCAAGCAGTGTGTCTTTGTTTCCTTACATTGTACTGGTGTCTAGGTATAAGGCGCCAGATGGCTTCCAGCCAGGATGATACTTAAACAAGAAGGGTTGATGACCCTTTAAATCAGTCCTTTGTTTTGGGCCCCTGGAATTTAAAATAATAAACCCCCCTCACTGCCTCACATTGTTGGACTGAACAAATGCAGACAGCATGTTGACGTGCTGAATTATGTCCTGGTGTCAGAAAATGACACCAGAACAAATTCAGCATGTTTTTCTGGGTCGGCCGAATCCGAAATGCGTCCCAGAAATAGCTGCCAGATCCAGGATCCAGCGGGATCAACTAACTTTCCAGCACTGGACCACAGTGGCCACCTTTTAAAACAGATGCAGTACGGAATAATGGTGAGCATTCGGAATAAGTATTACTTTTTCACTACCGTATCAGCAGCTCAGAAGAGCACTGATGCTGTTATTTCCCAAACCGCATCGGTTCCCCTGTCGATGAGTGGGCGAACATGCCGTCCAAGCGAGTCAGAGCTCTGTGCTGCAGCCGCAAATTGCATCTAAAAGTAATTTAATGAAACGTGAAATATTTGTGCACTCTCTTGGGTCATACCCTGAAGCTTTAACCCAGCCTACATAATCCTTGCAAGCGCAGGTTTCATTTCACTTCTACAAATGATATATTCCGATTTAATTACAGCTCAGCACAGACAGCAGTCAGTTAAGAATTGTCACTATGACGACCATGAAATCTTCTAAACAGAATTATATGTGTTTGTTTATTCAGCATTTGGCATTGTGCATCACTTTTCGAGCAGAATTAGAACATATGTTTTGGACTTTTAAGTGCAATACTAGGGATACAATTTTTAAGTGTTCCTTGGTTGTTAAGAGCC
Organism: Pleurodeles waltl; assembly: GCF_031143425.1. Classification (NCBI taxonomy): domain Eukaryota; kingdom Metazoa; phylum Chordata; class Amphibia; order Caudata; family Salamandridae; genus Pleurodeles; species Pleurodeles waltl. Next base: position 213,191,267 of record NC_090440.1, read on the forward strand.
CTTCTGATAGGGCTTGACATCATTGATCAAGGATGGAATTACGTTTCAACATTTTGGAAAAAGAAGTGGGACAAGGATGTGAAAAAAAAACCATTGTGACATCGCCAAATCAGGCAGAGACTTGGTAGTCATGAAATCATCAAGATCGTTTGATGTTGTGATGATGAAATCAATCAGTATCTCGACCACCATAGGGGTGTTGAAAGAGGTGTTCAAAGGGGGTTATTCCATGCAGTAACAGACAAGGCACACAACTGAATTCGATTGAAATGAAACTGGCCTTAGAGAAGTGTTTGATTTCACATTCTTACACTGCTTTGTACAGCCCTTACGCAAACAGATGGTTAAAGACCTCTAGCAATAGGATGGTTAAAGGGGCCATTCAGTTGGCATTAAGAAGAGGACTACATAAGAAAGAAATGGTGGCTGATTTGATGTTGGTATAGTAACCCACAGTAATGGTGTCATACGCAATACTCTATTTCAAGTTATGAGAAGTTGAGCTTCTGAAACAAAATTAGTACCATAATGGGCGAGGGACTTGGTAGGAGGTGTCAGTATAGACATGGAGACGTGCTGTAGGAAGAAGTGAGTGGATGTTGGTGATTGGATGAAGGCCATGCCACATTGAATGGGAGTGGTTTTATGAAACGCTGTGGCCCATATAAAGTCAAAGAAGTCAAATGATAATATGAAGTCTTTAAGAATTGTTAAATGGAATTGGAGGAGAGTTGCAGTGTATAAAATGTGTGGAATGTGAGAACAGGAGAAAGGTATTGAGATGAGGCAATGTAGTGTAGTCATAATGAAATCAGGAATAATGGTGGCATGATAGATGGAAATGATAGAAGGGTACAGATAAGGGATGGAAGTGGAAATGTAAGTAAGAGGATAGTGGTATATATGTTGTTATTTGAACTGATGGGAGTTGCATATGTAACACATTACATGTTGCTGTTTGAACTGCTGGGGGGTTCATTGTTGACATATGAATTATGGGCATGCGAGCAAGAGAATGTCTTAAGAGCATAAATAGTTTGGATAGAACGTTGAACTGCATCCATGAACTGGGAGCATTTTAACTGAGGAATAAAGGATTGGAGCATGTACGTTTTGGAAGTGTTCATGCTGTGTGACTCTTTATCGTCACTTGCTTCAACTTGTGATTTTGAGCACATTAATAATGAGTAGGTGTTGTGGGTTCTCCTTAGTGCCTAGTTTGGACACCCTTGTTTTAGCATTAGGCTTGTAGCCTGTGCTTTTTACACGTAGACACAATTTTATTAATTTCATATCTTTTAGCATAACTATCCTTTAGTTCATTTTCCAAGAATACATAGTTGTTTGCGCTGCACATTTTTCAGCATTCTGTACACATTACCCTTTGTGCCCTCTGCAAGGCGGTCATGTTAAGTACATGGTATTCTAACTCATATTACCACTCCAGGAGCTGAGTAGTCAGCCCCTAATTCCTAGACCCATCAGTTTGTCACACCTGTTCTTAGAATTCTGCAGAATTTATTATATAAACATCACACAGGCCTAACGGGGCAGAGGGCATTCCAGTCATGGCCATCCTTCTGCGCACATCATTCCACTGACAGCTTTGCTGATCCTGGTGCTGAATCTTCAGCTACCCAAGAGGGTTGCCATCCAGACAACAGACAAGAGGCAGACCCTTTCCAACCTCTTCAGGTATGGGGTCGAAGTCCCTCCCTTAGATTGGGACAGGCAGAAGGGTTACTACTGCTATGCTCTCAGGTTTTAGGCATAGAGTGTAGGTAGGATTCTTTAGGCTTTTAGGATCATACAAAGATGGTAGGGCTGTTTATTTGTTTCACACTGATTGTAATGATGATCACTGAATTATGTTTTATCTGCCTTATTATCGCAGCTCATGGTTTTTATATTTGGATGCAATTGCCTCAATAAATGCATTGAAATATATTTTGCACCTCTTGTTCTGCCTTGGCATGTGTGAGTCTCTGAGTAACTGAGCGAAAGGGATATGATCTGTTCACCACAACTCCTCTGAGGAATCAGAGTGTCAGGTTTAGATTGCCACAAATCACCTTTCCTTTCTAGGTGTGGGTGAGGCACTGCAGGCTAGTCAGAAGTTAGGCCAACAGTTTCCAGATGGTGTAGGACTCACTCAGTCACCCACACACGGTGGAAATGCCACTATGAACATGCAATCTTGTTACCAGAATAGGAACGACACAGCATAGGTATTAAGAGATCAGAACATGATCAGAATCAATAATACGAAAGTCCAGGAGAGGTTGTGGGCTATTGCTGATATGTCAGTTATGCGGCCATTAAGGCTGCCAAAGAAATAGAACATTCAGAAACTTTTGTAAAAGGGATATGGGGTTCACCCAGTGGTGAATGTTCCAATACAGAAATGAATACGTTCCAGGGAAAAACAATATTCATGCAGATTGCATGTCAAAATTAGTCAGTTGAAAATCTGATTAATGAATTGGAGGTAGTATTTACAGTTGATGATGTGAATTTGACAGTTATAGAAAATATTGACATTCTTGAATCTGAATGGGGTGATGAAATGAGGATAGACTCAAATTCGAAGTTACTCACTGAATTTGTAATAAGTGGATGGCCTGTGGAACGTATGTTTCCGGAGAGCTGAAAAGGTTCTTCAAGGTACATGAGGAGTTAGGTGTGAAATATGGAATAATTATGAGAGGTGACAAGTTCATTCCTCCTTTTTGGTGTTAGGAAGAATTTAACTGATCATGCACATGAAGGTCATTTGAGAATATCTAGTACCAGGATACTTATCAGAGATAATTTTGGTAGCCTGGAACTGATGTCATGGTTGATCAACAGGTAAGATTGTGTAGTGAATGTGCATAAAGTAATAAATCAGCCAAACCAATCATTCCTGATTCGTGCCAAGTGAATTTCCCAAAGGGGCATGAAATTTGGCATAGATGTTATAAGACCTTTTGCAGTCTTACCTAAGCATGAGGTGCTTGGGATAGCTCTCATAGATTAATTCTCAAAGTGGTTGAAGTCAGAACAGTTAAGGAGGTTAAATCTGAGAGTGTATTAGAATTCTTGGATGAGGTGTTTTGCAGAGAGGAAATAACACAGGAAATTGTTCCAGACAATAGTCCTCAATTTACCAGCAATTATACTCAAAATTATTTGTCTAGATGTGGTAATATTCATGGGAGGAGCTCTGTATTACATCCAGAATCCAATGGCCAAGTGGAGAGAATTATCAGATGGTGAAACAGTCTATTCAATTACCTGTTAATGGAGGGTTAAGTTGGAGGAAGGCTGTTAGAAATGGGATCTCTGGTTGGCAGTCAGTTTGCACTCTGTCCAAGCAGGGACCTTCACTCTAGTCAGGGCAAAGTAGAAACACACCTGGTTAACCCCCGCACACCACCTTGGTAGCTTGGCATGAGCTGAAAGGCTTAACCCAGAAGCAATGTGTAAAGTATTTGTACCAACAAACACAATAATATAGTGAAAACACTACAAAATGTCTCAAAACAATGGTAGAACAATAGCCAGTATCTATCTGAACAAAACAGGACCAAAATGACAAAAATCAAATATACACAAGTCAAGTTATGAATTTCTAAATATTGAACACCAAGGCCCATATTTATAAATTTTTGGCACCGCATTTGCGTCATTTTTTGATGCAAAAACAGCGCAAACGTTTTAAAAAATTGTATTTTGTAAGTTTGCGCCGATTTTGCATAAACAAATTACACAAATGCGGCGCTAAGAAAGTACAAATTTGGGCCAAGTGCTTCGGTTAGGTGATATCAAGACGTCGTGACGGAGTCGCTCCCAACAGTCCGACGCCAATGGTGCCGGTCACGAAGTCACACAGACCCCCAAGTACAGTACCTTGTGAAAATGAGGAAACAAATGAGTGCACAGAGTCAGGGATCGTGGCGTCGCTGGATCCGAGGTGGATTCAGTTCCGGTGCTGCAGAGTGAAGGAACGGAGGAGTTATGAAGAGATGTCGGGTCCTTGCTGCAGAGCGGTGGAGGTGAGGCATCGTGGGTGCTAAACGTTGGATCCACAACAATTCCGGTGGGGTCAATATCTGGCGGTCATGATGTGGTGTGGTGACTTCCACGGAGTCCCGGACTTCAGCGAGGATGCAGCGGTGTCTGGCCTGTGAGGTCATCGCACACCACTGAGGACCACAGCTTCGGTTGCAGGCAGTCATGGGATTCAGCAGTGGCGTCCATCTGGAGTTGTCCGAAGTCGGTTTTCTTGGATCTTCTTAGTTTTCCATCAGCTTCTCCTTTCAAAGGCCCAGGAACTGGATTAGGCACCACTTGGCAAGGCAGTAGTCTCATCGGAGAGTCCAGGTGATGGCAAAGGAAGTCTTTGATGGCCGGGAGACTTCAAAACAATAGGCAAGCTCAGTTCAAGCCCTTGGAATTCACAACAAAGCCCAGTCTTTGTCCACTTTGACAGGCAGAAGCAGCACCTGCAGGATAGCCCAACAGAGCATAGTCACAGGCAGGGGCAGCACTTCTCCTCAGCTCTTCAGCTCTTCTCCTTGGCAGAGGTTCCTCTTGATTCCGGAAGTGATCTAAGTCTGGGGTTTTGGGTCCACTACTTATACCCCTTTCTGCCTTTGAAGTTGCCCAACTTCAAAGAAAAGTCTCTGTTGTTTACAAGATCCTGCCTTGCCCAGGCCCAAGACACAAAGCAGGGGGTTGGAGACTGCATTGTGTGAGGGCAGGCACAGCCCATTCAGGTGTAAGTGACCACTCCACTCTAGCTCAGAAGGCTCATCAGGATATGCAGGCTACACCCGCTACACCCCAATTCCCTTTGTGTCACTGTCTAGAGGAGAATAACAAACAGCCCAACAGGCAGAGTCACAGAATGCTTAAAGCAAGAAAACGCCTACTTTCTAAAAGTGGCATTTTCAAACTAACAATCAAAAAAACAACTTCACAAAAAGATGTATTTTTAAATTGTGAATTCAGAGATACCAAACTCCATAATCCGTCTGTTCTCAACGTGAATTTGCACTTTAAGAATTTTTAAAGGCAGCCCCCATGTTAACATATGAGAGAAATAGGCCTTGCAACAGTGAAAACTGAATTTGGCAGTGAGAAACTAATTTGGCCAAATTTGGCAGTACTGTTCGGACATATAAAACACATCAGTAGATGTCCCACCTTTAACATGCACTGCACCCTGCCCATTGGGCTACCTAGGGCCTACCTTAGGGGTACCTTACATGTATGAAAAGGGAAGGTTTAGGCCTGGCAAGTGGGTACACTTGCCAAGTCAAATTGGCAGGTTAAAACTGCACACACAGGCACTGCAGTGGCAGGTCTGAGCCATGTTTACAGGGCTACTAATGTGGAAGGCACAACTAGTGCTGCAGCCCTACCAGTAGCATTGGATTTACATGCCCTGAGCACCTCTAGTGCACATTACTAGGGACTTACTAGTAAACCAAATGTGACAATCATGGAAAAGCCAATTACCCATTCATTTTACACTGGAGCACTTACACTTTAGCACTGGTCAGCGGTGGTAAAGTGCCCAGAGTACCAAAAACAGCAAAAGCAGAGTCCAGCACACAGTCAAAACATGGGAGACCACGCCAATGATGCCAGTTCTAACAAAGGCATTGCAAGCAATGCTCTTAGTGCATAGAACTACTCTTAATTCTGAGACTGATATTAACCCATTTGAATTGTGGAGAGGGTGTAAACCAAGTATTTGTATTTTACCATGGTGGTTGAAGAACACGAAGAGCCATGATACTGAAGTACATTTTCAAGAAACATAAGGAGTGTGGTAGAGGACTATGAGCACAAAATGAAAGTTGGGATGAATATGAGAAAAGGCATTCACAACAAAGTGAATGTGAATGTGGGTGATTTAGTTAGTCTAATAAAAAACAGGCCTGTAAGTAAGGGATTAGCGTGCTAGTCAGATCCAGTGAAAGTTGTGGAAGTGTTTAGAAATGCGGTGCGTGTAGTCGGTAAAACAGTGTGGAATCTCAATCATGTTTCCCTATTTATAAGGAAAATAGAGGAAGACAAGGGGAGGATAAAGTGGGAAGTAAAGAAAGTGATAATTTTTTTGGATGTGCCAAAAATGGTATGTCGATTTGGAAACAATGGAATAACACCATCCATGAATGCACCAACTAATCAATTTATCTCAGGAAGATCTGATGTCAATAGTGAATGTAGAACAAGTAGCACAGTATGCAGATTACCTATAGGGTTTAAGGACCATGTTCTGTAATTACTCATAATTGCCTGCCGGCCTTTAGTGATTACAGGCTGGAACTAATTTTCATTGTGAGTTTTATTGTTCTAAATATTTTGGGTGGAACATGTGTTACATATGTAGTTATTTGAACTTTTGGAAGTTGTATATCTAACACATTACATGTTGCTGTTTGAACTGCTGGGGGCTTTAGTATTGTCATATGAATTATGTGCACACAAGTAAGAGAATGTCCTGAGGGCTTAAATAGTGGGGATATAACTTTGAACGTCTTTCACAAACTGGGAGCGGTACTTGTAGCATTTAAAATGTGGACTCATTCTTGCTGTGTGACTCTTTTTCCTCTTAGAATATAGGTCTAGAGAGAGTTGTAAGGAAAGATCATAGTGGCTGGTCTGGGAGAACTTCATAGGTTGGAGAGATATGTTTGGGATTAATGTGTATTAGGTACTCATTTTATGTTTATGATGTGCCTTTTCAATGTTTTTAATATCTATTCTATGCTTAACTTTCAACTTCTATACCATACGGTTACATGTAAGGAAAGAAGATATATTTTGCCTTTAAAGTATCTTAGAAAATCACAGTGTTTGGATTTATGTTCTCTTGCCTGAGGAATGCTTCCATGATGTATTTGGGTAGGTGGCCATGTAAAAATCAGGCCTGGGTTGCTCATAATCAAACGTATTATTCCGTCATCACTGTAACTCACTTCTCTGTCACTACATGTTTCTTTTGTTCAAATCATGCAACATGGACAGTAGTATGGGCTCTTCAACTTCGGTCATACTCATTGACGTTTCACATCGGCCAGACCCAGCGTTTGTTCACATTGTCGAGCAGCCCCTCTCCTGTGCAGTTTGGTTCCCATTCATCTAAGCAGGCCAAAGCATCAGTGTGCCTGAAGATTACAAACCTGTTCACAGCCTCAGAGGGAATAGCAACAGAAACTCCTGATTTTGACCAGACACATTGACTAAAATGTGCTGTGCATTTCACCTAAGTGTAAAGGTAATACAGGGAACTGTCTCTGGAAAGTGGCCAATCTCAAGATGTGCCAACATTACTAACCATATTTCACTTCTGCATTTCACTTCTTCCTCAGTAATAGGATGGGGTGGAGGTTGCAATACCATAGGGATTGTGGATTCGAGAGAGACAGTTAAGAGTTCCTGAGCAAGTTGACCCCGCATTGCAGAAAGCCCTCGGTTCACCACATAGGGGCAGGCATTGATGACCATATGGTTTGGTAGTTAGCCACACATAATTCAAACACTCTTATAAGAGGTAACCCATCACTGAGCAATTCTGACAACAAGGCTTCTACAGCACCACCTCCGTCTTGGGCACACTTTAGTTTTATATAGTTTGAAGATTTGGGTGAAATATGTGGGCCAGAGACCACAGGGTGCAGTCTCCAGGTACTCCACCAAGATCATGGAAGCCAAAAATGGCGACCACCAACCTGTTAGCATACAAGGTGCTCTTGCAGAGAATACCATTCTTATTGCACATGCTCTAGATGAACACCTCATGTCAGCACAATGATACACAATCAGGAGTAAAATAAAGAAGCCAATTATAGGAGACAGCCTACATTTACTGAGAAGTTTGGTAAACACCTCTCCCAGGGATTGAAGTAATTTATTCTTTGTTTGAGCACCATGAATTATCTTCTATCAACCATAACATATTTCACAGCCTAACAAGGAAGCAGTATTTACTGTTCAGTATGGGTGGGAAGTGGGTACACTTTGGGCATTCCACTACCCAACAGAGTCTAGCACTCAGGTGGAAGAGCAACAAAATGTGTGGCACATCTGATAGCTGTCTCTTTGTGTAATGGTACTAGACAGAAACTTCATAGGGGAGGCTAGCCAGATTGTTTTAATTGGAAACAAGATGTCACAGGCATGCCATCCATGAGAGACCTTCATCCAAAAAGCTTGCATCATCCCTCATCCAACTTGGTGTTCAAAGTGGAATACAGAGTCTTGCCCTTTGTGGCACCTACTGGACATCATAGCCATGTTGGCTTGACTCATCAGCTGGAGCATATATATAAGGAATACTACATTGTTAGACTTTTCATCCTTGGATTGGTCTCCCTTAAGGTTGTTGATGTGTGCTGGACTCCGATTTTTCTGTTTTTGTTACTCTGGGCACTTTACCACTGCTAACCAGTGCTGAAGTGCAAATGCTCCTTTACAAAATGTGTATGTAATTGGTTTATCCATGATTGGCATATTTGATTTATTAGTAAGTCCGTAGTACAGTGCACTGGAGGTGCCCAGGGCCTGTAAATCAAATGCTACTAGTGGGCCTGCAGCACTGGTTGTGCCACCCATATAAGTAGCTCTGTACTCATGTCTCAGACCTGCCACTGCAGTGTCTGTGTGTGCAGTTTTAACTGTAAATTTGACTTGGCAAGTGTACCCACTTGCCAGGCCTAAATCTTCACTCTTCTTACATGTAAGACACCCCTAAGATAGGCCCTAGGTAGCCCAAAGGGCAGCGTGCAGTGTATGGTTAAGGTAGGACATATAGTAATGCGTTTTATATGTCCTAACAGTGAAATATTGCTAAATTAGTTTTTCACTGTTGCAAGTCCTGTCCCTCTCCTAGGTTAACATGGGGGCTACCTTTAAATCTGATTAAAGTATAGATTCCCTTTGGGAGTAGATGGACATGTGGAGTTTGGGGTCTCTGAGCTCACAATTTAGAAATACATTTTTTAGTAAAGTTGATTTTAAGATTGTTTGTTTGAAAATGCCACTTTTGGAAAGTGAGCATTTTCTTGCTTATACCATTTCTGTGACTCTGCCTGTTTGTGGATTCCCTGTCTGGGTCAGTTTGACAGTTGGGCTGGTTGCACCTCACACTAGACATTGACACAAAGGTTGCTGGGGTGTAGTCTGCATTTCCTGATGAGCCATCTGTGCTAGGAGGGAAGGGAGGAGTGGGCACTCACACCTGGAAGGGCTGTGTCTGCCCTCACACAATGCAGTCTCCAGCCCCCTGGTGAGTGTCTGGGGCCTGGCCTGGGCAAGGCAGGATTTCACATTTAAGAGAGAGACTTTGTTTAGAATTAGGCCTACTTCAAAGGAGAAATTGGGTATAAGAAGGGCACCCAAAACCACAGACTTTAGAACACTTCTGTAAACCAAGAGGAACCTCTGCCTGGAGAAGAGCTGAAGAGCTTAGGAAGAAGAGCTGCCCTGCCTGTGTCGGTGCTTTGTGGAGCTATCCTGCAGTTGCTGCTTCTGCCAGAGAAGGAGGGCACAGACTGGAGTTTGTGTGCCTTCCATCTTGTGAAGATCTCTAAAGGCTTGATTTAGAGCTTGCCTCCTGTTGTTTGAAGTCTCAGGGACAGCATAGACTTCTCTCTGCCAGCACCTGGAGAGACTACTACTCTGCCCTGTAGTGCCCATCCAGGTCCTGGGACCCTGAAAGGAGAAGCTGGCAGCCTAAAAGGAAGAAATCCACGCACAGAACGCTGTGCGGGGAAAAGATCGATGTGAGTCCGATCTGCGGCTGGGAAATTGACACGCCACAGGCTTCGCAGCTGAAAATCAACGCTTGGAGCTGGAGAAACTATTCACAGCATTGCTGACGGAGGCTGGTGAGAAAGCAACCCACGCTGCGCGGTTTTCGGATCATCGTGCGGCTGGATTTCCAAGGCAAGCTCCGCTGGGTGTGTAAAAACAACGCAAGGCTTGCCCAGACCTGAGAGTGCTGACCGAATCGGAGCATCGCTCTCCTCTGGAGAGAAGAAACAACGCACCCGACCCGACGAAAGGAGAAATGATGCAAGGTCTCGCTCATGAGTAAAATTGACGCATCAAAAGCCCTTTTTGACGCTCACTCACCCGTGCGGGGTTATTTTTGACGCACCCAATGGTACATTTTCACGCTAACAGTGTTAGTGTGTGTTTCAAACTACATGTAGACTCTTTTTGCTTTTTAATTGATAACTTGACTTGTGTATTGTGGATTTATTTTGTTTTTGTCTTGTTTTGTTTAGATAAATATTCTCTATTTTTCTAAACCTGTGTTGTGTTTATCACTAGCTGCTGGTCTACACCCAGAAAAATAAAAACTTACACAAATGAAAATCTGTCTGTGTCTGCTTCAAAAGATACCAACTAAGAACAGAAGACTGCTGGATAGGTACAAAATATGTAATAACAAGAAAGGGCATATATGGGCACCAGGTGAACAGAATAAATGCATGTGTTTTTCATTACATCATATATCTGAATGTTGCATTCTTACTTGTCCCAGTCTGGAAAATGTCAGTGACAGTGCATATCTGCACTCTACCCTTTCTGTAAAGGCCTGTGGCATCCTACATCATAGCATACCTGGCTACAACAATACAACTAGGCCCATGAGTGTTGTGCTCATGATCACACGTCTCTGTAGTTTAAAGAATAACACTGTTGGATTCTTCAAATACCCTTCCTAGTGGTTACTAGCATCCTGGATCCTGGTCAGTTAGTACTAAGCTGAAGAGAAAGAGGCCCACAATTGTGTATGGCTACCTTCTGTTGTGGTGGCATTATTCATTTTCAATAGTCAGAATGGATCCTCAGCAGCATAATGAAGATGTTCCTAACACACTAAAACCCCTAGTGTTTCTGACAACAAATGTTCCATTACAAGGCATGCCAAACTGTATTAGCTCATGCTGTTGTGTGATAATACCATTTCACATGATTGCACATCATTCCACAAGTATAGCTTGATTCTTAAGGCACACTGAGCAAGGGATCGACATCTGGATGTACCTGTTGCACAAATAGGGATTGCGCTGAGAAAAACAAAAAGTGATGATTGGAATGCTTTGATTAATCTCAGCCATTGGTAATTACTTGAGCCTTATTCTAGTCCATTGTTTTTGCCATCTCTGTTACTCTACACAGAGATCACCCCAATGCAAGTAAGCCATACTCTGATACCAACAGAAACATTTAGGTGAAGGTTGATTCCTATGGCACGGTGAGCATGAATCCCACATCTGGGTATACCCACTGCAGAGATAAATAGCATGCTCACTGTGGCATAGGAATCAAGTTGCACCTCACTGACTGACTCAATGGGCTGAACGCTGTCTTGGATTGCTTGTTTGCTGCTCAGAGGGAACCTGACTTAGCTGTTATGAGTGGACCAACCCTATTAGCGCAGGACCAAGTCTAATTTGTACAATGCTGGTTCTTGTCTGGAGTGGTAAGATAGACAAAACACAGTGGACTAGAATGGGGCATAAGCATTTTTGAAACAGTTACCTGTACCTGAAATTGATTCAATCATTCCATTCCTCAACCTTCTTTTTTTCTCAGTGAAATTCCCCAATCAAAATAGTAACCACAGAGTAACTTTCTCTTTGTAACTTTGCTAGCCTTCCTGACTGTTGAGACCATTCCTCGTGACCTATACCAGTGGTCTTCAAACTGCAGGTAGGGCCCCATAGGAGGGCCTCAAATGATCCCAGGGTGGGCACCAGGCTCTGGTCAAGAGAAGCAATATGCTGAAAACATGGCTTTGTTTTACGCTGAAAGAAAATGAGCAGTAGTAAACTGCTCTATAATGGGCCACCATTAACATGTTTTGTCATTTAAATCAAAGCTGGGAGTATGTTCAAAAGGAAAGGGACTCCCAATTACTTTTCAAAACCCCCACTCGACCCCCACTTCTAATGATCAGACTGTGTTTACCTTTACACGTTAGTAGGGCTTGCCTGACCAGAATAGTATGTTTGGCATCATGCATTTTTAAAACAGTCGCTTAACAACTGCAATGCATAAATCAGTCTAGACTTATTTAAACATTGCCAATTTATTGGGATAATTAGGAAAAATTCAAAGAGGGGCTCTGATGATTTTTTTCACTGGGTGGGTTCACCATTAAAAAGTTTGAAGACCACTGATCTATACCAAAGAATCAATCACACCCCTGTCCCCCACTTTTCTGATTGTTGTACGTGGATCTCCTGCCAGTTGGAGATTCACTGATATTAGCTTGTATTGCTTATTCTATCTGAGTCACATACATATGCTGTTGCTGTTTCAGAAACTTTACAAAAATTGGACAGTTTGAACTCTATATGTACTAACTTATTTTGTGATTACATCATTTTAATACAGTCATACATGGCCAGATGATGCCAATAGCAGTTGTCACATACAGCAGTAGAAAATGTCTTTAGCGGGGTAGTGGTATTTAAGAGAGGTCCTTTTTAGGTCTTCCCTATTAAACAGCGCATTAGCTGTTTGTGGTGAAATGTATTGTTAGCTTACAGTGGGCTTAGGCCCCGCCCACTGCTTACCAGTGGGTGGCTTTATTGTTGATCTCATTTATTTGCGTCATATTTACTAACTTACGTGGACTTTATTTCCTCTTCTTGTGTTTGATCCTTCCCTAGAGCATGGACACAGTACTTGTGTGCTTCCACTGCTTACTTTTCATGCACTACTAATTTATTTTTTTAACCACCCCACAAGAGTGCATGTGTTTTCCAGATGTCTCCCTTGGATACTTCACACCTCGTCTATGTGCCTCTCTCTCACTCATGTGCTTCTCTTCTACTTCCCCTTAGTTGCTTTCTCTCCCATTCAAGTGTTGCTCTCTCTTTCATCCATTTGCTCCTTAGTGCTTCACTTTGTTGTCTGTCATTTGTTTTGCCTTCATCCACACCCTTTGTGTTTCTTCTGCCCTCACCCACGCCCCCCATGTTGCTTTTGATCCCTCCGACCCACAGTGTTGTTTCTGATCCCCCTAGCCACCTGTATTGTTTGAAATCCCTCCAGTGTTGCTTCATCCCACACGCTTTAGTTACTGAACCAACTGGGATCAGTAACTAAAAAAGACAAAACTGTGCACCATTGTGTTTGTGTTTGTGTTTGTGTGGTGTGTGCACCTACGAAATAACGTTGACACAGCATCTTTTTTGTAAATTATTTTTAGTCATGCAGATGCTGTGCAGCCTGGCTAAAAACCATTGGCAAAACCAATAGGTTCCAAAGTAAGACCTATTGATTTTACTCTTTTCTGACAATATATTGGTACATGAGGTGCAGGTCCAAATCCACCCCCAGTGGATGAGGTCCAATGGGGAGGCTCTCACTTTGGTCTCTGTACAGCAAACTGCTCACCTCACCCTACGGTCTTCTACATCATGCTGCTTGTGCCTCAAAAATTCAGGAAAAAGAAGATCTACATACACATCTTCTCCGGTTCTGGCCCGGGAATATGGAACTTCTTCTCAGAGGAGATCACGGCCAACCCATCAACAGCCATCTTTAAGAAAGAGGTCAAAATGATTTTACAAGATGAATTCCTTCCATAAGGCCCCAGACTATGATCTATCTCCCCACAATGAACCTCTTCAAAGAACCTCAACCATCTCAGGAGAAGCACTTTATCTTGACAAGAGATAAGGGGCCATCAATCAATCATAAAATTTATAAAGCGCACTACGGACCCGTGAGGGTTTCAAGGCGCTGGGGGAAAAAAAAAGTGGGGGGGTGCTGTTTACTGATCGAAGAGCCAGGTTTTGATGAGTCTTCTGAATGCGAGGAGGTCTTGGGTCTGGCGTAGGTTGTTCGGGAGGGAGTTCCAGGTCTTGGTGGCGAGGTAGGAGAAGGATCTGCCGCCGGAGGTCTTTCGCTGGATGCGGGCGACGGCGGCCAGGGCGAGGTTCGTGGAGCGGCGCTGGCGGGCGGGGGTGTAGAAGTTGAGTCTGCTGTTAAGGTAGGCAGGTCCGGTGTTGTGGAGGACCTTGTGTGCATGGATGAGTAGTTTAAAAGTGATCCTCTTGTCCACAGGGATCCAGTGGAGGTCTCTCAGATGGTGGGAGATGTGGTTGTGGCAGGGTACGTTGAGGATCAGTCGGGCGTAGGCATTTTGGATGCGCTGGAGGCGTCGTAGGTGCTTGGCAGGGATGCCTGTGTAGAATGCGTTGCCGTAGTCTAGCTTGCTGCTGAAGAGGGCTTGTGTCACGGTTCTTCTTGTTTCAGTCGAGATCCACTTGTAGATCCCACGGAGCATGCGGAGGGTGTTGTAGCAGGAGGAGGAGACTGCGTTGACCTGCTTGGCCATGGAGAGGGAGGAGTCGAGGATGAATACTAGATTTCGTGCATGGTTGGTGGGAGTTGGAGGGGTTCACAGTGTGGTCGGCCACCATGAGTTGTCCCAGGTTGAGGGGGTGGTTCCGAGGATGAGGACCTCCGTCTTGTCCGAGTTCAGCTTCAGTCAGCTGTTCCTCATCCATTCGGCGATGGCCTTCATGCCCTCGTGGAGGTTGGTTTTGGCAGTGTGCGGGTCTTTGGTGAGGGAGAGGATGAGCTGTGTGTCATCAGCATAGGAGATAATATTGAGGTCGTATTGGTGGGCCGTTTGTGCGAGGGGGGCCATGTAGATATTTAACAGTGTAGGGCTGAGGGAGGAACCTTGGGGTACGCCGCAGATGTTGTCAGTGGCTGTGGATCGGAAAGGTGGGAGGCGTACACTTTGGGTTCGGCCGTGGTGGAAGGAAGCGATCCAGTCGAGGGCTTTGTCTTGTATTCCAGCGTTCAAGAGGCGGGCTATCAGGGTGTGGTGGCAGACTGTGTCGAATGAGGCAGAGAGGTCCAGGAGGATGAGGGCTGATGTTTCTCTGTTGTCCAGTTGGCGTCTGATGTCATCTGTGGCGGCTAGAAGGGCGGCCTCGGTGATGTGGTTCCGTCTGAACCCTGACTGGGAGGGGTCCAGGATGTTGTTGTCTTCGAGGTGGCGAGTCAGTTGCGTGTTGGCGATTTTTTCAATGACCTTTGCCGGGAAGGGGAGCAGGGAGATGGGACGGAAGTTCTTGAGATCGAGGGTGTCAGCTTTGGGCATCTTCAGGAGGGCGTGGATTTCGGCATGCTTCCAACTTTCCGGGAAAATTGCTGTTTCGAAGGAGATATTGATGACCTTCCGTAGTTGGGGGGTGATGGTTGCGTCGGCTTTGTTGTACACGTGGGGCCAGATGTAGCAAATAAAATATTTGCGAGTTGCAAAGTGCGAGTCCATACGACTCGCAATTTGCAACTCGCAAATTGGTATGCAGTACGGTGTCTCAGACACCGACTGCGACTCGCTATGGGGTCGCAATGACCCACCTCATGAATATTCATGAGGTGGGTCGCAAATTGCGGCCCCATAGCGAGTCAAGGCACTCGCAAACATGGAGGCCTGCTGTAGTCAGCAGACCTCCGTGTTCGTGACTGCTTTAAATAAAGCCGTTTTTTTTTTTTTAAGTGTAGCCCGTTTTCCTTAAAGGAAAACGAACTGCACTTAAAAAAAAAAACGAAACCTTTAGTTTCGGTATTTTTTCAGGGCAGGGAGTGGTCCCTTGGACCACTACCTGCCCTGAAAAAATAATATGGGGTCCGGGGAAGGGGTCCCATGGGGACCCCTTCCCGTTTGCGAGTGGGTTACCATCCACTTCAAGTGGATGGTAACTGCGACTCCATTTGCGACCGCGTACGCGGTCGCAAATGGAATTGCATCCCACTGCGAGTCGCAAATAGGAAGGGAACACCCCTTCCTATTTGCGAGTCGGAAATGCATTTTGCGAGTCGGTCCCGACTCGCAAAATGCATTTCTGCATAGGAAACTCACATTTGCGACTCGCAAACGGCCATTTTTGCCGTTTGCGAGTCGCAAATCGTTTCCTACATCTGGCCCGTGGTGTGGGCATGGGTCCGACTGTGATCCTGAGTGGATGGAGTTCATGATCTTGAGTGTCTCTGTGTCGTTGAAGTTTGCCCAGGAGGTCAGGAGGTTGGTGTGGTTGGGGCTTGCGGGGATGGGGTCTGGTGTGGTTGTGGTAGAAAAGCTGTTGTGGAAGTCGGTGATTTTCTGGAGGAAGTAGGTGCATAGGGAGTCGCAGAGTTCTTGGGATGGTGGGATGTCGTTGATGTTGGTGCTGGGATTGGAGTGTTATTTCACAATGTTGAAGAGCTCTTTGCTGTCATGTGCATTGTTATCCAGGCGGTGTTTGAAGGAGGATCTCTTGGTTGTTCTGATGAGTTGTTGGTGTCTGCGGGAGGCGTCCCTGAGGGCTGTGTGGTTGTTGGGGGTGCGCTCGTGGAACTATTTCTTTTTTAATTTCCGGCAGTCGCGTTTGGAGGCTTGGAGCCCGTTGATGAACCAGGTGGGGTTTTTTGCGGGCTTGGTTGTTGGGTGGGTTCTTGAGAGTTGCTAGGGAGTTGGCACAGTTGGTCATCCACTGTTTGAGGTTGAGGGCGGCGGTGTCTGGTTCGGTGGGTGGGTTCTGGTCGAGGGTGTTGGTTAGTTGCTCTTTGCTCCAGCAACGGCGAGGTGGTTGTTGGGGGCGGTGGTGCTTGGTTTGTTTCTTGAAGGTGAAGTGGATGCAGTGGCGGTCGGTCCAGTAGAGTTCGGTAGTGTGGTTGAAGGTGATGTGGGCGCTTGTGGTGAAGATGGGGTCAAGCATGTGTCCTGCGATGTGGGTGTGTGTGGTGACGAGTTATCGGAGTCCGAGGTTGCCGAGGTTGTCTATCAGCGTGGTGGAGTTGAGGTTGTTGTTGTTCTCTAGGTGGTAGTTGAGGTCTCCGAGGAGGATGTAGTCCGTGGAGGGGAGTGAGTGGGTGCTGGCGAGTTCGGCGATGGTGTCGTTGAAGGGTGCTCATGGGCCTGGTGGTCTGTATCTGATCGTTACTCTGAGGGTGGTGTTGGGGTCGGTGTGGACCTGGTAGTGTAGGTGCTCAGCGATCTTGAGGGTGTTGTCCGTGTAGGTGGAGACTTTGAGGGTGGATGTGTGGGCGATGGCTATTCCTCCTCCGATACCGTTGGTGCGGTCTCTTCAGGTGATCGTGTAGCTGTCTGGGATGGCTATGGCGATGTCGGGTGCTGAGGAGTCGTTCCACCAGGTTTCGGTCAGGAAGGCTATATCTGGGGAGGTGGTGTCGAGCAGGTCCCAGAGTGCGATGGCGTGCTTACGAGCGGAGCGGGTGTTGAGGAGTATGCAGTGGAGGTGGTTGATTCCGGCTCTTGGGGGTTTCGTTGTTTTGTCGCAGGTGAATTTGCAGGAGAGGCAGGAAAACGCACCAAAGGTGTTCCTTGGGAAGGATTGGAAGCAGTCAGTGTTGTGGCCAGGGTTGAGGGCGTTGAGGTCGCTGGTCGTATAGTGGTGTCTGGGTGTTGCGGTGGTCCTGAGGACCGGGGAGTGGCGCGGTCCAGGCACGGACACGCAGCGACCGCCATTAAGAAGGGAGAAGGGAGGGAGGAGCAACGGGGAGGCGGGAGGGAGCGGCTCAGAGGGAGCCAGAGCGGGGGAGCGCACAAGGGGCAAGATACGGGCACAGAGAGTGGAAAAACAGAGGAAATGGCACAATAAACAAGGGGCAAAGTACACGCACAGAGAGAGGAACAGAAACGGAGGAGAAAGGCACAAATAAACAAGGGGCAAAGTGCATGCACAGAGAGAGGATCGGAAATGGAGGAGAAATGCACAAATAAACAAGGGGCACAGTACACGCACAGAGAGTGGGACAGAAACGGAGGAAAAAAGGCACAAAAGGACAAGGGGCAGAGTACAGGCACAGAGAGTGGGACAGAAACGGAGGAAAAAAGGCACAAATAAACAAGGGGCAAAGTACACGCACAGAGAGAGGAACAGAAATGGAGGGAAAAGGCACAAAAGGGCAAGGGGTAGAGTACAGGCACAAAGAGTGGGACAGAAACGGAGGAATGAGGCACAGATCAACAAGGGGCAAAGTACGGGGCAAAAAACGGAGGAAATGGTACAAATCAGTAGAAGGGGCAAAATACAAGCACAACGAGCAGAGCGGAACAGGGGGACATGGCGCAAAAAAACAGAGCACGAAAAAGAGAAAATAGGCAAAGCAAAAGTCTAGCGAAGCTTTCCTGGAGCCCACTAGACACCAGGGATGAGGCGCAGGCTGGTGCCTGCGGGTGGAGGAGGGCCTCGAACACACGAACAGCAGCATGGGCGGGGGTCAGGGACACGGAGGCAGCAAGGTGGTGCTGCGATCGTGGGGGAGCGAGCTCCTGGCCAAAGGTAGGTCAGAGGTCGCTCACCCTCGATGTGCAGCGACCGTCATTAAGAAGGGAGGAGGGAGAGAGGAGCAGCTCAGAGGCGGGAGGGAGAGGTGAATGGGGACGCGAGGGGGGCGGGTCCGCAGGGACGCAGCGGCAGGGGAGCGGTGAACGGCTCAGAGGGAGCCGGAGCAGGGGAGCGCACAAGGGGCAAGATACGGGCACAGAGAGTGGAAAAACAGAGGAAATGGAACAAAAAACAAGGGGCAAAGTACACGTACAGAGAGAGGAAGAGAAACTGAGTAAAAAGGCACAAAAGGACAAGAGGCAGAGTACAGGCACAGAGAGTGGGACAGAAACGGAGGAACGAGGCACAGATCAACAAGGGGCAAAGTACGGGCAAAAAACGGAGGAAATGGCACTAATCAGTACAAGAGGCAAAATACAAGCACAACAAGCGGAGCGGAACAGGGGGCACGGCGCAAAAAAACAGAGCACGAAAAACAGAAAATAGGCAAAACAAAAGTCTAGCGAAGCTTACCTGGAGCCCACTAGACACCAGGGATGAGGCGCAGGTGGGTGCCTGCGGGTGGAGAAGGGCCTCAAACATGCGAACAGCAGCGTGGGCGGGGGTCAGGGACACGGAGGCAGCAAGGTGGTGCTGCGATCGTGGGGAAGCGAGCTCCTGGCCAAAGGTAGGTCAGAGGTCGCTCACCCTTGATGCACAGCGACCACCATTAAGAAGGGGGGAGGGAGGAGCAGCTGGGAGGCGGGAGGGAGAGGCGAATGGGGGCACGAGGGGGGCGGGCCGCACGGATGCAGCGGTAGAGGAGCGGTGAGTGGCTCAGAGGGAGCCGGAGCGAGGGAGCGCACAAGGGGCAAGATACAGGCACAGAGAATGGAAAAACAGAGGAAATGGCACAATAAACAAGGGGCAAAGTACACATAGAGAGAGAGGAACAGAAACAGAGGAGAAAGGCACAAATAAACAAGGGGCAAAGTACACGCACAGAGAGTGGGACAGAAACGGAGGAGAAAGGCACAAATAAACAAGGGGCAAAGTACACGCACGGAGAGAGGAACAGAATCGGAGGAAAAAGGCACAAAAGGACAAGGGGCAGAGTACAAGCACAGAGAGTGGGACAGAAACGGAGGAATGAGACACAAATAAACAAGGGGCAAAGTACACGCACGGAGAGAGGAACAGAATCGGAGGAAAAAGGCACAAAAGGACAAGGGGCAGAGTACAAGCACAGAGAGTGGGACAGAAACGGAGGAATGAGACACAGATCAACAAGGGGCAAAGTACGGGGCAAAAAACTGAGGAAATGGCACAAATCAGTACAAGGGGCAAAATACAAGCACAACGAGCAGAGCGGAACAGGGGGACATGGCGCAAAAAAAAAGAGCACGAAAAACAGAAAATAGGCAAAGCAAAAGTCTAGCGAAGCTTACCTGGAGCCCACTAGACACCAGGGATGAGGCGCAGGCGGGTGCCTCCGGATGGAGGAGGGCCTCTAACACGCGAACAGCAGCGTGAGCGGGGGTCAGGGACACGGAGGCAGCAAATTGGTGCTGCGATCCTGGGGGAGCGAGCTCCTGGCCAAAGGTAGGTCATACGTATGAAAGCTTTTTCCCCATAGACACAGAATGGGTAAAATCCTTTGGTACATCTGGCCCAAGAAGAAGGGGGCATGCTGTTCCTATGCTAAGAGACTGCTTCCGAAAACATGGGGTTTATTTTGGTTGGCATGTTACGGGTGCATATGTGTTATTGTTAAAGAATGTAGTGAAACGAGATAGGGTTGGTTATAAACAGAGCTCTGATACCCATTGGTCATGTTCGTGCTTTATATAACTCTATAAGTAAATAAATAGTATTATATGACATAAAGTATCCCCTACCAAACATTATAAGAATATTGCAAGTCAATTCGAAGTTCCATGAACTTCTAAAGGCACTCAAACTACTGCTTCGTGACTCTATCTGTCATAGAACTCCTCATCGACTTGCAATATCCTTATAATATATGGTAGGCGGGGTACTTTATCCCATATATGTTTGGGTGTCTGGGAAATGGATTCTGTACAACTTATCCGAACCACCAGATGAGGTAAACCTTATCACACCCAGATGCCAATAACCTCGAATTTTAGTGCAAAGATGTTCCGCTCTAGACGTCTGTTTTACATATCCCTCAGTATGTACTATATTGAATTGTACTGTTTCATCTCTAAAGTGCTTACTGCCACTATGCGGGATGCTGAAGCGTTTTCCTGCGTGGGTAGCATCCTTAATCGTGCAAGGTGTACGTATGTATTTATATATTTTAAGGCACGCTGGTATGACGTTTGAAGGGTGCTGTCTTTGTTTTTTATCCTATGTACAATCTAAATGTACACTTACTTTGATATTTGTTATGGTGTCTTACGCATTGTTACTTTGCAAATTCCCATCATGATCTAAAATACGCACATGAGAAGCTGTATCTAAGCCTTGCGTAAATTGCATTTTCCCTCATTAATTGCACCTAACATGCCCAAATCTGGTCTGTGTGTTTTTCTGGGTTGCCACTGGAGAGCAGTGTTGGCTAAAACAATGGTGTTCGTTTTATGATTCTATATCTATGTGCAGAGGTTTTGGGGTTGAACATTTCAAACGTTCGTCCTAATTTCCATGTTCCTTTTCTTGGAATTTAGCTACACAATCTACAAAATAATAATACAGATAAATCTACATTCCTAGGTTTTCACCTACGCTAAGAAGTGGGTTTGTCAATGCTTTAGAATTCTCAAAAGAACCCAGGAGTACTCCTGGAAGCTGTGGCTGTCACTACTTTCCAAGAGACCGAACACATGCAAGTATTACTCACATGTGAATGTACATGGTGTATTTTCATGCGTTTGTAACTTTTAATAAAAGTGCCCTTGCACATGCTACGTTTTTTTCCACAGGAAAATATTGTTCGCTCCGAGTTCTATTTCTGTAAACAGATTCACTTTTGCCCTTGCAGGAGCAGATCTCAGTTCATATTCAGGGCGGAATTCAGACCTTGCAAAAGTTTGTGACTGCTCAAGTGTTATACCTCAGTAGAAGTTCACATATTTTACAAGACATTCACAACCTGGAACTTAGATGTGCTTAGTATCTAGTGACTCAGAAAATTGGTCCTTTGGTCCTTTGTGCTGGATGCATTCATTCACTGTGGTCAGGAAGGCTTCTTCAAAGGGGGGGGGCTACTTATCAAAGTTTTGCATCGCATGCAAGGGCGACGCAATACCTAGATCAGATTTACCAACCCACGCAAGGTCACCTTGGTGCTTGGTAAAACTGGAGTAACGCAAACCATCTTCCACCAGCTTTGAGTAGGTGGAAAATGACAGCTAAATTTACGCCCAGAATTGATGAAAAATGCATGGAATTGGATGCAGAATTCCTGGATCTGTGTAATTGTTCCCCATTGCAGGCATAACTCATATTTGCCAGTTTTAATGAAATCGGGGCAGTTTATCTTTTTATATATTAAGCTACATTCTGATTCCAGAGGGTGTTTGAAGGAAATAAGTTACAAATTGTAAATTTTAAAGCATGCTAGTCAAACCTGAAGATAATTGAAGGAGAGTTGAAGGGTTATGCCAGATAAGTTCTCTGAAGAGTGGGAAAATAAAAATATCAGGCATCTCACAATCTCATGCATACATAGCAGAGACACGTGATTGACAGGCTCATACACAGTACTAATAAATACCCAAGCTCTTACAGGTCTAAAGAACACATTGTCAAAAAAAATTCTGAGATGGTACCAGCTATTGCTTCTAAAGAAAGTGAAACTGTTCCTTTCAGAATGCAACTTTATAACTGCTGTTCAAGCACCCACACACCTGCGTCTGGACAGTGGTAATGCCCTGCTCCGTGGCTTCCCTTACCCCACATTGGCACTCCCATCCCACATGCTGCAGCACATCTCATCCAAGGCCTGAAGATATATGATCACATCATCTCCAAAATGATGGTACTCCACTGGCTCCCTTTACTGGCCTGCATCATCTTTAAAACTAGATGCAGCGTTTACAAAGTCATCATTGCCACCACCCCCACTAATCTCGCAGAGCAACTCACCATCTCTCTGGTGGTTCTCAGCCATTGCAACCCAAACACGACCAGGCTTCAGACTAAGAAAGGTCAAAAAGAAACAAAAAATATCAGGGCTTTTCCATCTATGCACCTTGGATCTAGAAGTTCCCCTTATCCTCGCTAACCTCTGGCACGTTGCTTCAATTTAGGAAAGAGTTGAAGACTCACCCCTTAAACTTACATCACAATGTGTTAACCATCCACAACCCACCTATCACTCATATCACTCATTGAGTTTATGGTTGTCTTTGGTCCCTGACATCACTTTGCTGCTTATTGGCTAGGTTTGCACTACAGAAATATCATACACGTGCATACGTAAAAGTTACATCAGTCATTCAGCCTATGTTCTTAGAATGCAGTGGTGATTGTTACTTAAATATTAGTTTTAAATGTATCATTGACAATACAAACACCCTATCCCCACACCTCAGTTTTCAAAGTTTATATAAAATATGCACACTTTTCCTATTAACCCCTTCGCTGCCAGGCCTTTTCCCTCTTCCTGTACTGAGCCTTTTTTTGGCTATTTAGGGTAGTTCGTGCTTAGGCCTTCATAACTTTTTGTCCACACAAGTTATCCATGTCATGTTTGCGTCCTTTTTTTTCAACATCATAGGGATTCTGAAGGGTACCTAGAGTTTGTGGGTTCCCCTAGAGGAGACCAAGAAATTAGCCAAAATACAGCAAAATGTTCTTTTCGGAAAAATGGCAAAAAGGGCTGCAGAAGAAAGCATGTGTTTTTTCCCCTGTAAATAGAATCAACAAAGGATTTCTTTTGCTAAAATTACCATCCTCCCAGCTTTCAGGAACAGGCAGACTTGAATCAGAAAAACTAATTTTTCAAAAAAAGGGGAAAAGGGCTGCAGAAGAAAGCTTGTGTTTTTTCCCCTTAAAATGGCATCAACAAAATGTTTGCTGTGCTACAATCACCATCTTCCCAGATTTCAGACACACTTGAATTAGAAAACCATATTTTTCAACACAATTTTGGCATTTTACTGGGACATACCCCATTTTTCCAATTTTTTGTGCTTTCAGTCTCCTTCCAGTTAGTGACAGAAATGGGTGTAAAACCAATGGTGGATCCCGGACAGCTAAACATTTCTGAAAAGTAGACAAAAATCTGAATTCAGCAAGGGTTCATTTAGGTAGATTCTACAAGGTTTTCCTACAGAAAATAACAGCTGAAATCAAAAATATTGAAATTGAGCTGAAAAAAACAACCATTTCTGTCCACATTTTCTTCTGTAACTTTTTCCTGCTATGGCAGATTTTTAAAAGCAATATACCGTTACATCTACTGGATTCTTCTGGTTGCGGGTATATATAGGGTTTGTAGGTTCATCAAGAACAGTATGTACACAGAGCCAATAAATGAGGTGCAGCTTGCAATGGGTTTTCATTGTAAACCTGGTATACAGCATTTCATTTGGTAAAATATAAAGAGTGAAAAATAGGTATCAGGGAAACCTTTGTATTTCCAAAATGGGCACAAGATAAGGTGTTGAGAAGCAGTGGTTATTTGGACATATCAGAATTCAGCAGTCCCCAGACTAGCATGTGAATTACAGGGCATTTCTCAAATACACTTCTTTCTTACACACTGCCTTACATTTGGAAGGAAAAAATAGAGAAAGACAAGGGGCAATAACACTTGTTCTTCTATCCTGTGTTCCCCCAAGTCTCCTCATAAAAATGGTACCTCACTTGTGTGGGCGGGTCTTGTGCCCCATGGCAGGAAACACCCCCTAAAAAAACAAGGACACATCACATTTTTACATAGAAATCTAACGTGTTTTTTGAAAAGTGACTGGCTGTGGATTTTAACCTCTAGCTCAGCCAGCACCTAAGGAAACCTAGCAAACCTGGGCATTTCTGAACACTAGACACCTTGGGGAACCCAGGATGAGGTAACATGTGGTGCTCTCTCCAGGTTCTGTTACCCAGAGTCCTTTGCAAACCACACAATTTGGCACAAAACACTTTTCCTCACATTTTGGTGCTGCAAAGTTATGGAATCTGAGGGGAGCCACAAACCTCCTTCTACCCAGCATTCCCCTAAGTCTCCTAATAAATATGGTACCTCACTTGTGTGGGTAGGCCTATTGCCCACGACAGGAAATGTCCCAAAACACAACGTGGACACATCACATTTTCCCAAAGAAAACAGACCTGTTTTTTGCAAAGTGCCTGGCTATGGATTTTGGCCTCTAGCTCAGCCTGCACCTAGGGAAACCTAGCAAACCTATACATTTTTCAAAACTAGATACCTAGGGGAATTTAGAATGGGGTGACTTGTGGGGCTTTCACCCAGAATCCTTTGCAAACCTCAACATTTGTCTCAAAAAACACTTTTCCCTCCCATTTCGGTGCTGCAAAGTTCTGGAATCTGAGAGAAGCCACACACTTCCTTCCACCCAGCATTCCTCCAAGTCTCCCAATAAAAATGGTACCTCACTTGTGTTGGTAGGCCTAGTGCCAGCGACAGGAATTGCCCTAAAAGGCAACATCAACACATCAAATGTTTACATTAAAAACTGATGTGTTTTTTGGAAGGTGCCTAGCTGTGGATTTTGGCCTCTAGCTCAGCCGGCACCTAGGAAAACCTACCAAACCGGTGCATTTTTTAAAATTAGACACCTACGGGAACACAGAATGGGGTCACTTGTGGTGCTCTCACCAGGGTATGTTACCCAGAATCCTTTGTAAACCTCAAATTTAGCAAAAATAAATCACTTTTTCTTCACATTTTGGTGATGGAAAGTTCTGGAATCTGAGAGGAGCCACCAATTTCCTTCCACCCAGCATTCCCCCAAGTCTCTGAATAAAAATGGTGCCTCGCTTGTGTGGGTAGGCCTAGTGCCCACGACAGGGAAGGGTCCACAATACAACATGGACACATCACATGTTTCTTATGAAAACTGATCTATTTTTTGCAGAGCGGCTAGCTTTGGATTTTGGCATCTAGCTCAGTCGGCACCTAGGAAAACCTACCCAGAATCCTTTGAAAATATCAATATTTGGGAAAAAAATACTTTTTCCTCACAATTCAGTGCTGCAAAGTTCTGGAATCTGAGAGGAGCCACAAACTTCCTGCTACACAGTATTCCCCCACATCTCCCAATAAAAATGGTACCTGACCTGTGTGGGTAGGCCTAGTGCCTGCAACAAGAAATGCCCCAAAACACTACGTGGACACATCAAAATTATCAATTACAAAACTACCTGTTTTTGCAGTGGTGGCACCTGCGTTTTTGGTCCTGGGCTCAGCAGCCATGTAGGCAACCTACCAAACCCAGACATTTCTGTAAACTAGACACCAAAGGGAGTCCAGGGAGGTGTGATTTGCGTGGATCCCCCAGTGTTTTCCTTCCCAGAATCCTAAGCAAACCTCAAACTTAGCTAAAAAAAAAATCACATTTTCCCCACATTTCTGTGTGGGATCACCGCACCAGCACAAATTTCCTACCACCCAACGTTCCTCTCAGTCTCCTGATAAAAATGATAACTCACTTGTGTAAGTGGGCCAAGTGCCTGTGACAGGGAAGAGCCAAAAACCTTTTGAAATTAAGGGGTAACCAAAGAGGGTCCAAAAGGGCAGTTTGAAAAAAATCATTTTAAGGCTGACAAATGGGGAAGAATTTTTATCGGTATAGATTCGACAATGCTGGGTGGTAGGAATTTTGTTGATTCCTGCAGATTCCGAATTATTCCATCTCCAAAATGTGGGGAAAATGTGTGATTTTAAGTAAAGTTGAGGCTTTCAGGGCATTGTGGGTAAGAAAATGGTGCAGGGTGCATGGGAAGCACACCACCCAGGATGTTTAGTTTTCAGATGTGTCTAGGACTCGTAGGTTTTTCTAGATGGCAGCGTCCCAAGTTCAAAAAGTGTAGCCCTCACCATTCCAAGTGGGACAATTTTGAGAGTTAGCCAAGCTCTCATGGCCCAAATGTAAAATCAAACCCAAAATAATAAAATGCCATTGGGATAAGATATTTTAGTGTGCAGGGTGAGAACTAAAAGACTGTTACCCCCTTCAGTTGGGGTGGAGGCATAACCATGCCCATACTGGTTGGTAGCCACCAACCCATAATTTATTTTTATTTTTTTATTTTATTTCCTGGCATCTAGTAGGCTTTCTGCACCCCTGGGAAGTGGATCAGGGGTATTTGCCCCTTCTGCCCACTGGTGGGCAGAATAACGTTGTCCCCATTTATTTGGGGTGGGGGAATGGCCATACCGCCACCCTCTTTTAAAAAAAAAATCTTCCCTGGTGTCTAATGGGCTTTCTGACCCCCTTGGGTGAAGATGGGCCTTACAAAAATAGGCCAATCTGCCCCCAAATGGGGCAGATTGGCCAACAGTAGTCTGCCCACATAGGGAGCAACCCTTACCCAAGGGGCTGCCCCCCAAAACAAAACGCACACGCACAAATCCCTGTTGCCTAAGTGGTTTCTGAACCCCTGGGGGGCAGGTGGACCTAATAGAAATTGGCTGATCTGCCCCCAAGTGGGAAGAAATGGCCTAAAATATTTTGCCCCCATGAGGGACGGCCCTTGACCCGGGAGCCGCTCCTCTTACGTAAAATAGTAAAGAAAAAAAAATCCCTGGTGTCTAGTGGTTTCTGCCCCCCTTGGAGGCAGATTGGCCTAATAAAAGTAGGCCGATCTGTCCCCAAGGGGGGCAGGAATGGCCTCAAATAAAATTACCCCCAGGGGAGCGACCCTTGCCTAAGGGGTTGCTCCTCTTGCGTGAAATTGGCAGAAAAAAAATCCTTGTGTCTAGTGATTTCTGCCCCCCTTGGGGCAGATTGGCCTAATGAAAATAGGCCAATTTGCCCCGTAGGTGGGCAGAAATGGCCTAAAATAAAATTGCCCCCCAGGGGAACAACCATTGCCTAAGGGGGCACTCCCCATCTGTAACAAATAATTTAAAAAAACATCCCTGGTGCCTAGTGGTTTCAGCCCGCTTGGGGCCAGCTCGTGCTAAATAAAATATGCTGATCTGTCCTCAAGGGGGCAGAAAAGGCCTTTAAAAAATGCCCCTCCCCCAGGGCAGCGACCCTTGCTTAAGGGGTCGCTCACCTGGTGTGAAATTGGCATTAAACAAATCCCTGGTGTCTAGTGGTTTCTGCCCCCCTTAGGGGCAGATTGGCCTAATTAAAATAGGCCGATCTGCCCCCAAGGTAGGTAGAAATGGAATAAAATACATTTTCCACTCAGGGGAATGGCCCTTGCCTAAGGGGTCGCTTCCCACCTGTAAAAAAAAAAAACAATGTATCTCTGGTGCCAAGTGGCTTCTGGGCAAATTAAAATAGGCCGATCCGCCTCCAAGGGGGCAGAAATGGCCTTATAAGAAAATGCCCCACTTGGGGAGTGACCCTTGCCCAAGGGGCCGCTCCCCTCATGTCACTTTAGAAATAAAAAATAAACTCTCTGGTGTCTAGTGAGCATTTCTGCAGCATGATCGCTATGCAATATCCGCTATGCTATCGGAGGAAAGGAAAGGCATTTCCTTTCCTCCAATGCCTCTCTGACCTGCCCCTTCCCCTGTTCGGAAGAAAAATACTTTTGTTTCTCTTCCGATCTTGTTGGAAGCTGAGCTTCCAGCGCGATAGGGGTGACCTCCGATGAGGTCAGCACCCGATTGCACGCTGATATCATCAATCGCTTCCCCTGCCATCCCTGACTGGGGGGTGTGGGTGGGCCACAGGGGGAGCACTAGCGCTCCCCCCATGGGCCAGGTGCAGGACGAACTGGTCTCGTCCTCAGCACAAGGCGACTGTGGCCAAAGACGAGACCAGCTCATCACCCGGCACAGAAGGGGTTAATAACATGCTTTTCATTGTAGGAAAATATACTCAATCACTCAAAACAAAGGTTTATACGTGTTATGAAAAACACGTTTTTTTTTGTCCCAAAGTACTAGTCTTTTATTTTTAGCAATTGTATGTTTAGTGTCTCATCACTGGTTTGTCATTTTGATCAATTCCTCACATATACTAGTGTCACACATGGATAGATTATAAATGCCACATCCACTAATCATCCTGTCATGCCATGTCTGCACATAATATGTCAAGAATCAAGAATGTATGCCAGGACTATTATTACACTAGGTAGGTACAGCACAAAATCACCCTTACACATACTTGCAAGCACTCATACTCACCCCAAACATCATGCACACACTTACACAGACAGACACACACCGACCATTCAAGACATATACATATGGAAATTAGTTTACGGTTCCCCGTGAAATATGGATTTCAGCATCATATTGACAAGCCCCAAACCACTCTGCAGAGTTTTAACACTGTCAGCACGACTAGGATTATATGGAAAGGTTATATAAATTATGCTACAATGCAATCCAAATTATGCTACACACATTTTAAATTATGTGGCATATTCTCTGCCAACATTTGTCATCTGTTGAAGCTAGAAATATTTTTTGAGAGAAATCTCCAAATCATGCATATCGTGGGGCAAATTACATGGCTAGTCATATAAAGCTACCAACCCCCATTATTGCCCATTGCTTTATCAACAACTAATTAAAGATAAACAAAACCTAAACATTCTATTTCCAATCAGTACCCACTGTTAGCTGCATTTTGAATAAAATGGCTCAATAAATAAAAAGCTAAATCCTGCCAAAATAATAAGCACGTAATATAAAAACAACACATGAAGGGAAACATTTAAAATGGCCAAATATTGCCATCTCCAGATGCCAGTCAGCCATCAAATCTGTGGTTTATGATGTCACACGATATCTTTTGATGGCAATATTGGACTAAGTCACAATTTGCCCTATTATATATTCTCTCTCTTTTTCTCTCTCTCTTTCTCTCTCACATACACAGACACACACATATACACTGTGACACATAATAAACCACCCAGCTGAAGGATGAGTAGTTTGTAAATTTTCTCCAGAACCCCCAAGATAACAGCATAGGAACATATTACACGTTATCCGTTATGCATTTGTTATTATCATCTTTATTTTGGGGTAGTAAGTTTGAAATTTGAAAAAAATGTGTTTTCAAAGAGAAAAATTTTGAAAATAGTAAGTGAAATACTAAACCTTAATTGTTTGGTTAATTCCACATCTGATTCACTGATTGATGTCTCCGGAGATTGCATCTTCTTCTCTAAAACATTAGGATTTTGCTGTTTCAATGTAGTAAATCTTTTAGCAAAGGTTAGAATTCTCCCAGTTTCATAGTCAATCTCCTCTCTTCTAAGCTTCCTTTGCTTACGTTCCTCAATCATCTTTTCATACTGCCTTGGACTTGGAGATATTTCAATATTTAATCATTCAACTTCTTTTTTGATGTTTAGTAGTAATAGTGAAGTTTAGTGAATTCTGATTATATTATAATTGTTATAAGTTTTTATAGGGGACTACGTGTCCCATAATGCACTTGGGTGGTGGTAGGAAAACAAACTATAAATAGAGACTCATGGGAAGGCTTTTTTGTAAACTGTGATCAAGACCGAGAGGTTGAAACGCGTTGGTGGTGTCTTCTTACACTTTTCTTGAATAGAAGCAATAAAACTCTCCTGGAGTGCATACGAATCAATTGTTTTTCAATTGTTGGTGTTGGAGATATATATATATATATATATATATATATATATATATATATATAGTGTGTGTCTGGACAAAGTTACACCTCGCTGATAAGCTCTAATATTAGTAAAACACGTGTCAGGGGTTGCTTTTTTCCTATCAATTTTTTCCTTACCAATCCAAATTTGTAATACTGTGCCTGGAGTAGGTAAAGGGTTTTGCCATTTTCAGCTCAGCATGGATGGCACTAGCTAATTCTTGCTTAAAGCCTTTGCCACAAAAATGGCAACGCCTTTGTCACTTTCTACTTTGGCCTAAATGGCACAGCTTAAAAACTTTGCCTGAAAAACAGACTTTTGATGTAAGTGTCAGTGGTCTTGTAGGATTCTCTGCATAGGAGTTGCTCTCCACCAAAATTTGGGGGCTACCCAGAGTTCCCTGCTTTCGTTTTTGCATAATTTATACTCTATTTAGCACTCTAAGCCTGAAAGGGTATTGTTTGGAGTAATACTGGGTGCTCCCTAGTGTCTGGACAAAGTTATACCTCTCTGAAGAGCTCCAATAGGAGTGAAACTTATGTCGGGGTTCTTTTGTTCATTCCTGGTTGCCTTGGATGGTATTTACTAATCCAAAGGGATAATTCTGTTCCTTGAGTGGTAAAAGGCTTTTGTTATTTTTCACCTCCGCATGGATGGCACTAGCTAATCCTGGGCTTAAAGATTTTGCTGTAAAAATAGCAAAATGCTTTATCAGTTTCTAGCTCAGCGTGGATGACCCTCCCATAATCACCTGGCTAAAATCTTTGCTAGAAAACCAGACATTTGAGGTGAAGATATTCAGTGTCAGTGGTGTAGTAGGGAGCTTTATATAGGAGCTGCTCTCCATCAAAACTTGAGAATTACTCAGATTATTCTGCTTCCTTTTTGCATAGTTTTGTGGCGCTCTCAGCCTTAAAATCCATGTTAAGAGTCCTGCTCTGAATGCCTCATGGTTCCCACTTGGCTCCTGTTCATGCCATGTGGGACCCCCTGTATTATTTACAGTGTGACCGACAGTGACAGGGCCTATAAAACAGCCAGCCACATACATGTGGCTTGAGCTGCAGGGTGAATGGCTGTGTAACATGCCCTACGCTGGTAATCACCCTGTAAACATGATGCAGAGTTTGTAATTGGCTTTCAATTGCTGTCACACAGTGCTCTCCTCGAGTGCTGCAGGCTGCGATTGCAGGCCCCTGATCGCTAACAGAGTGCAAGTGGGTCAGTGATCTATGCAACACAAATAAGGCTTGTGTGATAGACTGAGCATAAACTGTCAACCATTCACACATTCCCTTTTTATTCTTTCTTCTCACTCTGAGGGTCTTGTGTTGTGGTGCTGAAGCAATTTTACAGAAAATTAGACAATAGAATAAAATGGGAAGAATTCTAATGATGCACTGCATGAACTCCCATGAAGCGAGCCATCTCTGTGTTAGAACCTGTGGCTGGAGTATCTCAACAAGGACAGTGTGGAAATATCTGCTTTGCAAAGTGTGCAACCTCTCCCAAAGTTGTCTCTTGATGCTTATTGCAAGGTGTACTGTTAATGAACTGAGGGGTGCTCATTTTATAGACTTGGGAGAGATAAATGTTAGGCCTGGGCAAAATATAGTTTATGAAGGTGTAATCTCACAGATTTTCCAGCATTTCACTGTAAATTTTTTACACAAAATGCCTAAGAGTACAGTATTATACAGAGTTGTGTAATTCAGATTTAATTTATGTAAAAATGTGATTGTAGGAGCATGGGAACAATGAGAACGAATAGAACATAAGTAGCTGTTTTTAAGTCTCATACAATTGTTAACTTTGATTTTGTGAAATGGACTCTCATTTTCAAATTTAATTTATGTACCCATTTCATGCTAAAAATAGCACAAAATGCCGGATCAACACTTTAGATAATTTTGTTTAAATTCCGCAAAGACAATTATGCGAATTTCACACAGGCCTACTGACTCCCTGGAACGTGGCCACATAACTAGACAGAGGCTCTAATAGTGGTCAAATTACTGCATTGAACTACCGACTGAAGAATGTTTCCAAGATAATATTTTTTTACATAGGGCCTCTTACCACAGTCTGCAATTTAGAAGGATTGTGAAAAAGAGGTGATTTAATAATACCCAATTTATCAAGCTCAGAAAGCTTAAAGGTTGAAATGGCCCTGCCAGGGATTCAACACTATGACCTGAAGCTCCCAGAACTCTTGAAGTGCTCAAGAAATACTGCTTTATAGAAAGGGCAATAAAGACATAGGAATGTCTGCCTCGAGAATTATCATATCAAATATAGCCTATTTAATTAGAAAATCTTGCGCCCTTTCACTTGCCTCCCCCTTTCTATTGCTCTCATTCATTCCATTAGCTTCTTCCTTTTCTTTCATCCCACTAGTTTATAAATATGAAACTTGAATCTGTGGGAACAGGTGATCTTGGGGCTGGCCTTGATTCACTGACCAAGGATTCCACATTTACGAAATAAGAGTCCTTACGCTGTAAAGCAAAGGAAGAAGCACCTTCATAACGTGTTAAAGGCAAAGAGGGACCCTAAAGTAAATGAAAATAATGAGTGGAAAAGTAAACTAGAACTAAGGCTGGAGAGGGCTGAAAGAGAGCAAAAAGCAGACGAAACACCTAAAACTGAACTGGTGACAGGAGGGTGGGATTAAATCAGATGTAAAGCTTGGGGTACTGTCAAATAGATCAACCAGCTTCGGAAAGGTATACAGATTAAAATTCTTTATAGATTTGCAGGGAATTCAAACGAGTGTAGTGTTTGAGCTCAGAGGTCTTTCAAAGGGCCACTAAAACAGATTAATAAATGGGATTAAATGGAGTATTCTTCAACAATGTATTGTTTAAAAGCAAGTTGATATTAACGGAAGTTGTAAAATATTCTGAATACTCCTCCACTCCTCATCATAGTTGACTGCAGGTGGCCTTACCACTCACCTCAGAGACATTAAAGGATTTTTGTTGCCCCATGCTAGCAATATGTTGGGGCTATCTCTTGGCAAAAATTTATTTATTACCATTTCAGCTACCTCAAAGCCTGATGATACCAAAA
The DNA here is from genome assembly GCF_031143425.1 of Pleurodeles waltl. Lineage (NCBI taxonomy): Eukaryota > Metazoa > Chordata > Amphibia > Caudata > Salamandridae > Pleurodeles > Pleurodeles waltl. The sequence goes on from NC_090440.1 coordinate 213,224,404, forward strand.
CATACTGAATGGTATCTTAACTTTCAGAAAAGGAGGTATGCAAACATAGCCAAAAACAGAAGGTGACAGGAAACCATCATCTCAATATAACCAAAGGAAACATGCTTTGATAAAGGCATTCAGTTTTGTGCTTGGAATTACATTTTTGTGTCACAATAACATTTTACATGAGATTTACTAGCAAACCAACAATCTCTTCCTCTCATTATAGGGAACACACAATAAATGTTGATGTGGAGGATATTTAGGAGCATCGTGAACATTATTATACTAAGACATATGCACAAGCATATGTGCTGGATATACATAATCACAATTAAATCCACCCCCTCAATTGGCATTTTCGCTGCAACTGATTAAGTATTTTCCCTATTCCATGCAATGAAATCTGATAACATAATCCTTAATTCTCTTCCCTGCCTGTCCTCTTTCTCTCTGTTACTGTTTAGCTAGCCAGTGACCTTCGACTCTGGTGAAGAGGGGAAATGAAAGGGGATGGTAGATAGGAAAAGATCGAGAGGTAGAGAGAATGGTGTAGTAAAAGAGGCAAAGTAAAGGGAGGAAGAGACTGAGAAAGAGATGATAGAGAGTAGTAGGTGAGGTGGTGAGGAATGTAAGGTAAAAAGAGAAAGGCTGGGTAGCCAGAAAGAGGTGGGTACATAATGTACAAAATGAGAGGTGGAGCGACAGGCATGGTTTTCAATGAGGTGTTGAGGTAGCTAGAGATGAAGAAAGGGAAAATTGGAGAGAGGAAGAGGGGTGGCTCACACCAAGGGGTGACATAGAGAGTGACGTAAGGAAGAAAGAAAGGTAAGTTACACATAAAGGAAAAGAGAGATAACGGTAGATAATAGATGAGGTAGTGAGAGGTGTATGAAGAGGCACAAGGTAGAGAGAGTGGTGAGAAAGGGAGCGTGACAAAATTAGAAGAGGTATATGGAAAGGCAGGTCAAGTAAAGAAAGCAGTAAGAAAGAGAGAGAAGGGAAGAAAGGAAAGGCGTGAAGGGTGGAAAGTGAGGTGTTGCAATATAAGACGTAAAGTAGGGATACATAAGTGAGGCACAGAAAGAGAGGTGAGGTTGATACAGCGATAGGGGAGAGAGTGAGAGAAACGGAGGGTGAGAAATGGAGTGTGTTGTGTGAGAAAGAAAGAAGTAGAGACAGATGTGAGTCATAGATATATACATAGAGGGTGGTAGAGAGAGTGAGGTGAGGTAGGAAGGGTGAACTGAAAAAGAGAGGGAGATGCAGAGAAAGATGAGGTTCTGAGGTGGTACTGATAGAGACAAAAGATAGAGAAGGAAGGGTAGCAAGACAGAGTAAAATATTGAAGGCACAGGGCTAGGAAGAAAAAGAGGAGAGGTGGAGAAGTTGTGTAGCAAACAAATGGTAGAGGTTTAGTAGTGATAGATCATGGGAATTTACATAGAGATAAACGAGATTGTGAGAGAGATGTGAGACAGAGAAATTAGGTGGAGTCAAAGGTGTGAGAACGATAGAGGGTTAAGATTGAAGACAAAAGAGGTTTCGTATATAGAAACTGAGTGAGCATCAGAGGTGAGGTTAAGGGATTGATACAGTTCAGAGAGACGTCAAGTATGGAGGAGAAACACAAGGTGTGAGATAGAAACAGAACAGTACGTGCAGAGAGGTGGTTCAGATAGAAAGTTGTGTAAGATAGAGGGGTAAGGAGGTACAGATGTGGAGGTAGGGGTAGAGACTAGTGGAGAGGTAGAGGTGAGGTCTTGAGAGAAAGCTAGCCAGACATATGGGGTGAAAGAGGTGTATTTATAATGAGGTTGGGTAAATCTAGGTGATGGGGTGAGTTCAAATAGATTGAGAACTGAGATACGTGCATACAGTTATAGACAATGGTAGAGAGGTAAAGAGAGATTGATTAGAAAGAAGAGGTTAGGTGATACTGGAAAAGGCAGAAATTGTATTCTTCAATGTAATTGTCACAAAGAGCCTGAAAGCGTGAGGGTTAAAGTTGGGCAGGACTTTGCCCATGCCTTAAAACGGTTCTGCAACAAGTACCACAAATCCAAGAGAGATCAGATTGCTCTCACAATGACATGGAGCATGAGTGCACCCAAGAGTACTGGCGATAGGCAACATGAGCCTCAAAGATGATATGCAGCAAGGCACTACATGGAGTTTGGCAGGATGGAAGTGTAAGATAATGTGCTTCAGTTTAAGGACCTACAGGCTGATGTACACTGGGAGCATTGAATGTTTTGCATCTGGGAGGGCAGGGTGATATACAGCTAGAGGCATGAGTGGTGTACAGAGGGATACTTCACTTTATGCATTAGAGGACATTGTGTGATGTGCAGCTGCGAGCACAGACTGATTTGCACATTCTTGATGCCCATTACTAGATGAGCACATGGTGATGTCAAAGTCCTCTGTAGTACAAGACTATGTATGAGTGTTGTTCTGTGCACACGGGAATCTGTGTGTCTGCTCGCCTGTGTGTATGAGTGTCTGTATGTTTGTTGATCAACAGCAAGCAAAATAACCACCTCTCATTGACAGCAAAGACCTCACCTCCCATCCATGACATCTGTTCGATTTTCACAGAGGAGATAATTTATCTCTAGGTGTTTGTAAAATCTAAATCAGTAGATAGGCAAAGTGACCTCTAACTGTAATATAACACTTCCTTTCACTAGTAGGGCATTCTTTCAAAACAAAAGTTCCATATGTTTATTACAACAACAAGGTTTGTAAATATTACTTCCAGCTCCAGAAAGAATTGCCTGTGTACAGAGATTACTAACAGAGGCACACAACATGCAGCCACTCTGGCACAAATTGCTCACACTGTTAGCTGGTGTGCATGGGTGCCTGTATGTGTTAGTCTGTATGCACGGGTGGTAATGTTGACCATATACACTGCATGTTGAGCCTTGTGCATGGATGCCTTTATGTTCGTGGTTCTGTCTGGATGGGTGTCTCTATGTCTGTGCGCATATTTGCCTATATGTCTGTTTTCCTATGTGTGTGAGTGCCTGTATTAACTCGTGTCTCTAGGGATGTAATTAACTCTATGTGGGTTTGTGAGCTCTATATGTGGGTGAGTCCCCATATACTGTAGTCTACTGTGTACATATGTTATGTAAACCAGGCCTCTTGGCTTTGCCACACTTGTTATGAGAAGAAAACAGATGCCATTGGTGTATTCTTCTTGGCTCTCCTTTCTTACAATTAAAAAAAAACATAACTGCAAAAGCATTGTTAATCGTAGGTTCACGTCTCATGATTTCACCCAGGCCTGAATTCACCCTGGCGATGGGGGCAGCAGACTGGAACAAAATGCTGTGGAGGAAGTTTCAAGAAAGGCATCATAGAAAGACAATCAGGATATGCTGGGAACGTAGAGAGATTACAGTTATTACCGGATTTGTCATTACAGGATTATGAAAGAAGGCCAGCACCCAGATTGATATCTTCTTTTTCCATATCATTCTTTTGCACGATAAGGAAGTAGCATTAACAAATGTCAGGCACAGCTCCTGGTCAAGCTGGCATAGCATGTTGAGCTGAGGCCTGTGCCCCTACCCAACAGCCTGACTGGGACCCTACTGCTACTGCTGCCCCCTGATGCCCTGTCGCATCAATCAGAATGAAACTAATATCCCAAACTGTTAACGCTTACAGCACTCTTGCAACAAGACAAGGGCCAGGCTGCGAATATCAGCCACAAAATGTTGTTTGGTTTTGTTTTAAAAGCACATAAAAAATAAAAAAAAGCACAGCTGTTAAATAGAAAACTGGTGCTGTGGGACTGTCGCGATCATATATCAGGTGACCTGGGGAAGGTGTGGGCTCTGGGCATGTGCCCATTTTGCCCGTGCCTTACAATGCCTCTGACTCACCTACTATCCGTGTCTTTGCAGTCAGTACTTCTATCCCGCACAGATACGCTGGCGGAGAGCCCCAAAAGCAGGGCGTTCACGCTTCATGTGATCTTGCTGGAGTGTCCACATGGATGGTAGTGAGGCTTTGGCTTGTAACTATTGATTCCAACTCCATGCACTCATGAGTCATATTAGTATCTTTCTGTGCGCCCGGGTGTGCACAGTGACCTCAGCCCTGCCCGCTTGCTTCAGTCTCTTCGCTTCCCTCAATTCTATGTCAGGACTAGAGGCTCCGATTATGCTTCTCTTTCTTCAGTTTTTATTTCCAGCAGCCAATCAAGTGAAGTTTAAAAACACTGCCTATCCCACGAACATAACAGTCACATGACCAACCACAGAGCCCTAGCCCTATATAATCCTGCTGCAATAACACCACTTCCTCTTTCTTTGCTGCTTCACAGTGAGTTAAGTGCAGTGCATGTCTCTTACTCTTTCAATATTACCCTGTTACACTGTTTCGCTTTGTCTGAAATCATACACATGTGCTTCATATTTACTTGCTTTGTTGCATATTGTTTGTTATTTCAGAATTGTGCATTTTTTTCTTGGGAGCATTTTTCCACTGTGCGCGGTGATTTCCACTGTGCGCGGTGATTTCCACCTCCCTGGTTGCTGACTTTGTGGAGCAGGAACTGGGGAGCAAGGACGCGTGGCGCCTGCTGCACCTTTTTTCTATTTTTAATTCTTCAGGGCCAGCGTGCATGCATGTGCAATTCGGCTTCCTTCTGGACTCGAATCGCCAGGAGTGAGATGCATGCCTGTTGTTTCAGCCCTTCAAGCCTCTAATCTCCCCGTCTACACCCAGGTTAACCCTATTTCCAGGGCTGCAATAATTTCTATAGGTTTTGCCTAGAGTATTATGCCGGTCTCCATTCACGTTTGAAGTTTGTGCTGAGCCTTTGGTTCTTGCTTTACCTGCCTTGAGGTTTTGTTATCTTACTCCCCCTTATTAGCTCCTGGATTGGATTGGCCCTGCCTTTCCTTGTTTTGTCTGGTCCTTATCCCTGAAACCATGGCTGAATATGATGATTGTTAGAAATGGGGTATTTGATTGGCAGTCTGGACCCTCACTCTAGTCGGGGCAAATGAGAAACATACCTAGTTAACTCCCACTCACCCCCTTGGTAGCTTGGCACGAGCAGGCAGGCTTACCCCAGAAGCAATGTGTAAAGTATTTTTACTAACACACACAGTAATACAGTGAACACACTTCAAAATGGACACCACACCAGTTTAAAAAAATAGGCAATATTTATCTCAATCAAACAAGACCAAAAAGACAGAAATCCAATATACACAAGTCAAAGTATGAATTGTCAAAAGAATAAGGCCCTCATTACGAGCCTGGCGGTCTTAGACCGCCAGGCCCGCGGTTGGCGGGAGCACCGCCGACAGCCTGGCGGTGCCCCGCCGGGCATTCTGACCGCGGCGCTTTGGCCGCGGTCAGAAATGGAAAACCGGCGGTCTCCCGCTGGTTTTCCGCTGCCCGTTGGAATCCTCCAAGGCAGCGCAGCTTGCTGCGCCGGCGAGGGGATTCTGACACCCCCTACCGCCATCCTGTTCCTGGCGGTTCGGCCGCCAGGAACAGGATGGCGGTAGGGTGTGTCGCGGGGCCCCTGGGGGCCCCTGCAGTGCCCATGCCAATGGCATGGGCACTGCAGGGGCCCCTGTAAGAGGGCCCCGCTTGTATTTCACTGTCTGCTTAGCAGACAGTGAAATATGCGACGGGTGCAGTAGCACCCGTCGCACCTTCCTACTCCGCTGGCTCGATTACGAGCCGGCTTCATCGTGGGAAGGACGTTTTCCCCTGGGCTGGCGGGCGGCCTTTTGGAGGCCGCCCGCCAGCCCAGGGGAAACCTCAAAATACCCACCGCGGTCTTCCGACCGCGGTACGGTATTTTGGCGGCTCCCGCCGGGCGCGCGGTGACCGCGCCCGGCGGGAGTCAGAATGACCCCCTAAGAGTCTTACTCCATAGAAAACAATGGAAACTTTGATTTTGTACAAAGTACTTGGTTAGCGTCAAATATAAAGCCACATGGGCGAGCGTGTGTTGGAAAAGGCAGCAATACATCGATTCCTTCCTCGCAAGGGAGGCCGTGCTTCGTTTCTTCTCTCATCAGTCGGCGATGTGTCGTTTTTCACACTCACAAGAGTGCAATCCGTTGATTTTCGGACAGGGCACATCGGATTCATGCAGGGTCGGGATGACTTTGATGCCCAAGGATGATGCATGAGAAATCCAGTTACCCGGTTTTAGAAAACCTCACTGCGCTGGGTTTGTGTCATCATCAGCAGCCACAAGCAGGTGTGGTGCACAGTTTCTCCAGCCGCGATGCATCAATCTCCGCAATGGCCCTGAGACTTCAAAACAGGAGGCAAGCCCTTGGAGATTCTTCTCAAGCAGAAATGCACATCAAAGTCCAGTCTTTGTCCCCTTTCAAAGGCAGAAGCAGCAACTACAGGATAGCCCAACAACACATGGTCACAGGCAGGGGCAGCACTTCTCCTCAGTTCTTCAGCTCCTCTCCTTGGCAGAGGTTTCTCTTGAATCCAAAAGTGATCTAAAAGTCTGTGGTTTTGGGTCCAATACTTATACCCCTTTCTGCCTTTGAAATAGGCAAACTTCAAAGGAAAGTCTCTGTTGTTTACCAAATCCTGCCTTGCCCAGGCCAGGCCCCAGACACACACCAGGGGATTGGAGACCGCATTGTGAGAGGGCAGGCACAGCCTATTCAAGTGTAAGTGACCACTCCTCCCTCCACTCTAGCACCCTTTGTGTCACTGTCTAGAGGAGATTCACAAACAGCCCTACTGTCAAACTGACCCAGACAAGGAATCCACAAACAGGCAGAGTCACAGAATGGTTAAAGCAAGAAAATGCCTGCTTTCTAAAAGTGGCCTTTTCAAAGTAACAAACTAAAAACCAATTTCACTAACAGAAGTATTTTTAAATTGTGAGTTCAGAGATCCCAAACTCCAAATTACTATGTGCTCTCAAAGGGAATCTGCACATTAAAGATATTTAAAGGCAGCTCCCATGTTAATCTAGGAGAGAGATAGGCCTTGCACTAGTGAAAACAGAATTTAGCAGTATTTTCACTGTTAGGACATGTAAAATCACACAAACATGTCCCACCCTTAACATACACTGCACCCTATCCATGGGGCTACCTAGGGCCTTACATGAATAAAAAGGGAAGGTTTAAGCCTGGCAAGTGGGTACACTTATCAAGTCAAATTGGCAATTTAAAACTGCACACACAGACACTGCAGTGGCAGGTCTGAGTCATGTTTACAGGGCTACTAATGTGGGTGGCATAACCAGTGCTGCAGGCCCACTAGTATAATTTGATTTACAGACCCAATGCACCTCTAGTGCACTTTACTAAGGACTTACTAGTAAATCAAATATGCTAATCAGCAAAAAGCCAATCACCAATAACATTTTACACAGGAGCACTTGCACTTTAGCACTGCCCATAGTACCAAAAACAGCACAAACAGAGTCCAGCACACAGTCAAAACATGGGAAGCAGAGGCAAAAAAGACAGGGGAGACCACACCAAGGATGCCAAGTCTAACAATGATGATCATCAGGAGGGATGTTATTATGACAGCCCTTCTGGGTTTTTGGAGCAGGACCTGGCTATGCATTTGGATGCTGGAGTCCAACATTCTGTGAATTTAGCTCTGGTCAAGGCAATTCATCCTTAAAACAGCACCTGTGTGGTTTCACTGAGTAACAAGGCTGGATCCTACCCTCTCATAGCAGAAGTGAATTCTTACCTCTTAAGACCTTTGCAGGTGACAAGAGTACTTGTGACCCACACGTGGCGGAATTTGAAAAAATTATGGGATCCCTTGCTAAGCAGCATCATTATAGCACGTCTTCCACTGCCGAAACTGCGCCCCAGCAAGAAGATGCTAGTTCGTCTTCATCTTCCCATTGTTCTGACCAGGGTGATCAACCCGGTCCTAGTAAATGCAATAAGATGTCTTGCCACTCCAGAGTGGCTCCTCAACCTCAGAAAGTCCTTTTTTTTTTGAGCCAGAGGATATCATCCATCTTAGGTCTACTGTCTGGTTCCCACCACCTGATCCGATTGTCCCAGCCCAGACCTACCTAGTAAGATTATAGATTACGGAGACCCCAGAGATCGACCCCACTCTGGTAACATATTTGAAAAGGAGTTCAAAGGATCCCAAGAAGGGAATTTATTGTGCTCGACAAGGATGCCAGGACAAATTACTAGATGTCTCCGGTCCGCTAACAAAGATCCTCAAACTAGGGTTTCATGCCAAAAAATCAGGCGCCCCTGTTGACCCTGATGTCCTGGTGGGTTGGGCCCAAATAGCCTTTTGTCTCTGAGGGAAAGCAAACTGTGCTATCTCCAGTATCTCCTCAAGTTGGATCTGAAACTGACTGATCTCGCTTCTTCCGAGTCTGGCCCGTTGCCTCAGGGCTTATTTTTTGGGCCCCCATTTATCAAAGAGTTGTCTGCTTTTGTAGCCACCTATAGCAACCTGGATAAAGCACAGGGATCCATCAAGATGGTCCTATGTTCCCTTTTTGACAGGGCCAGATGTTTAGAGGGCGAGCCTTTGGCCACAGTTACTCTCAAGGTCCTCAAAGAGACCTCTACCAGCAATATAGAGGAGGTTATCAGGATTCCGCATCCTCCTCCACCTTCTATTCTTCCAGGTCCCAGGCAGGCCGAATCAGTTTCTGCAAAGAAGATTCAGAGGGGCACAAATTTCCTTCCAGGAGCCCAGCTCTATATGTGACAATAATTTTTATCTCAGAGGTGATACTAGGGGGCAGAACCAGGTTGTTCCTTCACAGCTGGCCAAAGCTTACACAGGACCCCTGGGTTCTGGATACAGTTCAAGGATACAAGTTCGAGTTTTACGATTCCCCTTTTCAACCCTCTCCTCCCCCCGCATTTAAATTTTCCCTCCAATATCAGGAGTTCATCTCCTCAGAGGCGGTAGATATCTTGAGCCAGTATGCCATTGAAGAGTCCCTCCCTCACCCAGGAGGCTTCCTCAGTCCCATCTTTTTAGTAGACAAGAAAGGTGGTGGTTCCCGCCTGGTCCTGAATTGGAAGGTTGTGTCATTTACCGTCACTTCAAAATGGAAGCTATCTATTTGCTAAGAGATGTTTTGCAGGAGGGGGATTGGATGGTCAGAATGGATTTGAAAGATGCTTATCTGACCATTCCTATTTTTTTTCCACACCATCATTTCCTTCAATTCCTTTGGCATGGTTGGTGCTTCGAGTACAAAGTCCTCCCCTTTGGCCTATTGTCAGACCTTTGGTGCTTCATGAAAGTGATGCGGCCTATAGCGGAGGCCCTTTAGTCAAAAGCGGTTCATCTCAGCTTCTACCTGGACAATATCATCATCATGGCAAAATGCCCTCTCTTAATCCTTACCCATTTAGAATGGACTATCTCTCTCCTAAAAGACCTGGGATTTGTCATAAATCCTCAGGAGTCAATTCTGTGTCTTTCTCAACAGATAGAGTTATTGGGTTTCAGGTGGACTTCATTGGGTCCCAACTGATTTTGCCTTCCCTGAAGGATCGCAACATCAAGAAAGAATTGAGGTTGATGTTGTGCAAACAGCCTATATGAATGAGGATGATAGCCTGCATTGTGGGCTTACTGGCATCTTCGATCCAGGCCATCTTCCTGGGTCCCCTTCAATCGGGCGCTGCAGAGGCTCCAAATCCACCATCTCCAAAAGGGCTCAGTTATTCAGAACAGATTTCCCTGTCAGAGGAAGCAAAGAAGGAAATGTCTTGGTGACTAGATCACATGAAGGCCTAGAATGGGAGAGCAATTTTTGGCTCCTCCCCAGAAGTAGTGATCGAGTCTGACGCCAATCGTTGGGATTCAGGGGCACATTGCGGCCTGATCTTCTTGGGGGCCGTTTGTCCAGGGAGCAACTGAACCTCCACATCATTTGCTTGAACTCCTGGTGGGTTCTTTTGCAATTTTGAGTCTTTCCCCTCAGAAGTCGAATTGTTGCATACTCGTTCATACAAACAATATCTCAGCAGTGCGTTATGTGAACAAGTTAGGCGAGATGAAATCTCGCCTCCTGGCAGAGATAGCCAAGGATTTTTGATACTTCAGTCTTCGGCATCGAATTGCAGTGGTGGCGGAATGCTTCACGGGCTGGAACAATTCAGTGGCGGATTGGCAGTCTTGCCATCTCTGGGACTACAGTGATTGGAGATTACATCAGAAAGTCTTTCACCACATCCATCCCCTTTGGGGCATGTGGTTGATAGATCTCTTTGCATCACGCCTCAAAAACAGCTCCCAAAGTTTTTCAGTTGGCCTCCGGATCAGGAGGCTCTCTCCACTGACACATTTCTTCAGGATTAGTCCCCGTTCCAGGATTACGCCTTTCCTCCATTCATGATGATCCTCAGAGTACTGGTGTAGGCACATTGTCAGAAGGCAGACTTACTATTGGTGACTCCTCGCTGGAGGGCTCAGGCCTGGTACCTGGTGATCCTGGAAATTAGTTATGCCTGTCCGATCCTGATTCCCTTTTAGTGAAATCTTCTGGATCTGCTGGGCCTTCCTCATCATCTAATCCTATCTGTATATCTATCTCTCACGGCCTGGAGAGTTTCAGGGAAAGGTTGGAGTTTCCCAAGACTTTTGCAGGAGTCTCTAGTGACTTCATATCCCAAGCCTGGTCAGCGGGTAATCTCCTGTAAGCGTGTTCTAAGCTCACCATGCTCTTGTGATTAATCTTGTGCAAGATTGTTTCTGATGTTCAGCCCTAGATCTAGCAGGGAGTCTTCTCTCCAGAAGGGGTAACTTTTTCTACTTCCCTCCATACTAAATGTAATTCTAGATCTGTTTCATACCCTAGTTTTCCTGATAAACCTAAGCTCTATGTCATTCAGTGCCTAAAAGCATATGAGGTGAGTACAACTTAGTTTGGTACCGACATGGGGGCCAATTGTTGATTGCTTTGCAAAAGCCTTTTTGTCCGGTTACACCAGCTACTTTGGCCAGGTGGATGCAATGGCTATTGAGTGAAGCAGGTTTTGATATCCCCAAGTTTGGGGATCATTCTGCTAGGGGAGCTATGGCTTCCAAATCTTATGTGCTGGGTTCTCGTCTGGAGGATATTTTGTCCGAATTGGACCAGTGTTTACGGCTTGGGTGTTTTTTCCCTTAGTTTTCCGTAATGAGGACAAGTGATTATTTGGTTCTGCACGTCTACGAGTGCAGTATTCATCCTTCCAGGCTCTTCAGAGAATAGTCCTGCCTTCAGCAATGTGGGGAGGTCATCAGGAATCCTGGTTCTGGAGTTTGAAGTTAGTCCTCCATTGGGGACTTCGAGTGGTTTATCCTTGGAGTTGCCTGTTGTTGCAGTTTTTGAGACTGTTTAACTGTTTTGTTTTTCCTTATGCAAAGAAAGACAAGGTGGTGTTACTACAGCAGAATAATATAGGGCTGGGGTCTATGGTTGTTCATATGACTGTTATGTTCATGGAATATGTAGTGTTTTTAAACTTCACTTAATTGGCTGCTGTAAATAAAAAGTGAAGAAAGAGGAGCATAATTCTTGCCTATGTGTCCTTAATAGCATTGAAAAAATATTGCTGTGAATGCTAGAAAATGATTAACTCTTTTACTCTGGAGACAATCAAACGTTCTTACAGTTTCACAATTGGTAATGCAGGGAGGGCGGAGTCGGCAGATCACATACACTGCTTCAGAAGTCAAAGTTAACTATCTTTTTTAAATAATAGAAACTTAAAGGCCTAGGCCTTTCTGTTGGTATCGGGGGCAGAGCACATTATGCCCTGGTCCCACTCGGCCCACATCCATGGGACCGCCTACCCCTCATGGCTACGGTTTACAAATGTAAACTCTAATTCTGCTTTCTCCACTTAATTAAAATTGTGTGATCTTGGGCAAATCCCGTCACTTTTCTGCACCTCGGTTCAGATATATATCAGCATTTAGAGTGTCTAGAAACATGACAACTACATGCCATAATCGCTCCTTACTATCATCTTAAATGTAATGTCATCCAGAGTTTTCTTTAGCCACGAACTGAGGGAAACAATGTATCCATTATTTATAATTAAATTGGAATGGAACAGCATTGCTCACTTACTCACCTGACCAAGGTGGATAGCTTTCACTTCACGCTGAACTCATAAGTCTCCAGCAAAAATTGTTTTGAAATAAACATTTAAAGACCATTAGTGGGTCTCACGCCCCCTAATCCTTAATCCTTACCCATTTAGAATGGACTATCTCTCTTTTACAAGACCTGGGATTTGTCATAAATCCTCAGGAGTCGATTCTGTGTCCTTCTCAACAGATAGAGTTAAAACCCCTAGAAACCACAGAGAAACCGAAGCACAGTGGTGTAGACGTAATGCTGTTATGCCCCAATAATGTATTACGCATATCAAATTTTGAAGTATATTCAGTTAATGCAATAGTCACAGAGTGATTATAGAAATTCTCTAAAGCACTGTTGGTTGGGAAAATCTGCTGCAGGGATGTGTTAAAATCCTTTTATAAGTAAAGAGCTCCTCCCCCGGTGAAGCAGATGTAATCTTTCATCCTTCCACGTCTGATAGACTGAGTTAATAATTACATTGGCTAAAAATATGTACACCTTGTATTGGCAATTTAAATTTAAATAGTGGTTAAACTAGTGTACTTGTCTCCTATCACTGAAATGTTCGAGAGCAGATTCTCAAGATGTCCTCTGGAGCTGATTAGGATGTGTCTGGGAGCATCTCAGAATTATAACGGCCTTCTATCACCGCAAAGATTAGAACTGGAACAAACGGAGAGATTTCTGGAACTTCCTTAAGGTGCACTAGAGCAAACATTTGAACATACGACGTTTCAATATGCTCCCGGCACTACAGATTTGCTCTCAGGTAAATGGTTGTGAAAATAGTGTAAGACATCTCATATAAATCTAAGTGTCAGGTAGCAGAACAGACACCTGAGTATTAGCGGGATGAACCACTTCCTGTAGGAGGGAAACAGGAAGTAAGAAGGGACTAGGGGAGGATGGTAGTCTAGGGGTGGCCAGTGTAGAGTGGTAAAAGCTCTGTCATTCCTAGAGAACAATGTATCACAGAAGGGTCTCATACTAAGGAATCGTTCAGCTAGAGTTTATCGTAAAACAATTGAAAATGTCTCGAACAGGCAACAAGATTTCTTCATGCATGTCAGAGACAGTTCCACAATTTTCTTCCTTTGCCCATCATGCCTTACAAGGTAGTCTCGGGGGAAACATCTGGAACAACAAACCCAAAACAATGCTGTTGTTTATGTTGGAAGTGGAACAACGCTTGTTGGAAAAATGCAGGGCTTCTTCTCTGCCTTAACACGCATGTGCTGGACAATGCATATGCATGGTTAAGGCAGAGAAAAAGGGAGAGTACATCGCGAGAGGACGTGGTCAGGTAAGTGGGGCTGAGGCAGGGTTGCAGGAGTTGGGCCATTTTTTAAGGGGCAGGGTGGGGGGTCGGGGTAGTTATCTTTTTTAGGGTGGGTGTGGGGTGTCGGGGTAGTTATGTTTTTAGGTTGTGTGGGGGGTCAGGGTAGAAGTGTTTTTAGGGCTGGTGGTGGAGGGTTGGTGTACTTGTGTTTTTAGGGCGGGTGGGGGAGTTGGGGTAGTTTTGTTTTTTGGGCAGGTGGGGGTTTCGGGTAGTAGTGTTTTTAGTGTGGGTGGTGGGGGGTTGGAGTACTTGTGTTTTTAGGATGGGTGAGGAGTAAGGTAGTTATGTTTTTAGGGTGGATGGGGCGGGTAGTTGTATTTTTAGTGTGGGTAGTCGGTGTAGTTGTAATTTTAGGGTGGGGGTCGGGTATTTATCTTTTGAGGGCAGCTGGGGGTCAGGGTAGCTATATTTTTAGAGCAGGTGGGGGTTGGGTAGTTATGTTTTTAGAGGGGGTGGGATAGTAGTGTTTTTAGGGTAGTTGGGGGGTGGGTAGTTGTGATTTTAGGGCTGGGGCTGGTTAGTTACATTTTAGGGCGGGTGGTGGAATTTTTTTTAAGGGGCGGTGGTTGGGGAAGTTATAGTTTTAGGGCAGGTGGTGGGGGGTCAGGGTAGTTATGTTTTTAGGGTGGGTGGTGGGAAGTCAGGGTAGTTATGTTTTTTAGGGCAGGCAGGGGGTCGGGTAGTTATGTTTTTTAGGGTAGGTGGCGGGGTGGGGTAGTAGTGTTTTTTGGGTGGGCAGGGGCCAGGGTAGAAGTATTTGTAGGGTGGGTGGGGCCGGGGTAGTTGTGTTTTTTAGGGAGGTTCGGGTAGTTATGATTTTAGGGCGGGTGGTGGGGGGTCGGGGTAGTAATGTTTGGGGCAGGTGGTAGGGGTCAGGTTATGTTTTTAGGGCTGGTGGTAGGGGGGCCGGCGTAGGTATGTTTTTTTAGGGCAGTGGGGTGTTGGATAACTGTGTTTTTAGGGTGGGGGGTCAGGGTACTTGTGTTTTTCAGGTGGGGGTCGGGGTAGTTATGTTTTAGGGCGGGTGGGGGTCGGGGTACTTGTGTTTTTAGGGCTGGTGTTGGGGTTTTGGGTAATTATGTTTTTAGGACGGGTGGGGATCGGGTACTTATGTTTTTAGGGTGGGTGGAGGGTCGGTTGGTTATGTTTTTAGGGCGGGTGGGGGATTCGGTATTTATGTTTTTAGGGTGGGTGGAGGGTCGGTTGGCTATGTTTTTAGGGCGGGTGGGGGTTGGGTACTTGTGTTTTTAGGGTGGGTGGTCGGGGTAATTGTGTTTTTAGGCCCAGTGGTGGAGGTCGGGGTACTTGTGTTTTTAGGTTGGGGGGGTCGGGTAGTTATGTTTTGCACACAGGTGGGTGTGGCATGCTAGAACCATGCATGCCATTCCCACACATGCCTTTACTCACTGTAAAGGCATGCGTGGTAAACACAGGTGTGGAAACAACGCAGTCATTGTTGCAACTGCATTGTTCAGTCATGCGTGGTTCTCACATTACTTTTTCCATCATACATTGGTACTACATGGCTAAAAAAAACATTCACAAAGCCAACAGCTCTCACGCAGGTGAGACTTATACGATTTGGCAATGGCTGCCTTATTTTCCAAAAAGAAACCCACAAAGCAGTGTTCTGTTTGTCTAGGAAGGCCCTCCCTAAATGAGACGGATCTTTAAATGCAAAGACAGCTGGTTGTCCAACAATAGTGAGGTACTTATGAGGATGGAGCCAGTTGTGGAATCCCTCACCTATAAATGATGTAGGAAACCGAATAGTTATGTGAATAGGCATGCACCAGTTTTTGCTGGTGCCACATTACTTTCCATCACTAAAGAAGGCATTAAGTCAGATATTCATTTATTCGTATTATAGCACAACATCCATTATTATGATGCTAACCCGAGAGCTAGACATCTTGCGCCCCAATTAGAGCATAGAAACAAACTGTTATTGTTGAACAAACTGAGTAAAAAGGGATACTTGAAATCTACAAAAGTCATATAGCACACTGCAGAGCATCTTCAGTTTTCACGAGGCAAAGAGAAAGCCAGGCTTCAGGTGAAACAACAAAACATAGGAATGCCAAAATCAAAACAGTTCATAAATAGAACAGTAGAGCTTTTCAACATTTTTAATGATTTTGTAAGCCTGGGCTGCCTGAAACCCATCATCAGGGCCAAGGATGCTGACGACAAAAAAATCAATTACTTCATTTCTGTCTATTAGAGGCTTCTTGTCCTCCCATGAGCCTTCGCGGAAGGTCTGAGCAGCGCTCAGTAAATACTATCCCCCCACTCACATCACTTGTTAATACAGTTAAAGAGAAATCCTCCAGTGAGACACTCCAGGAAATCCAAGTAAGAAAGGAAACAATTGCTGCATACAAATACAGCCAAAGAGGAGTAGAAAAAGCGAAAGTTCGGGGCAAGTACACCAAAGTCAACAAGGAAGCAAAGAGAAGCTTAAGAGGAGATAAGCGAAGATTCATCAATGGTCTTGCCACAGAAGCGCAGGAACCAGCAAGCTATGGATACTTAAAAGAACTCTACGACATAATGGGGAAATTCTTCGGCAGATACAGCAAACCAGAAAGACTTGTTAAAGACAAAGCTGGGAAGATAATCATGGGTAATGAAGGGCAAAAATGAAGATCAGTGGAGCACTTTGAGGAACTGCTGAACCAGTATGTGTTTCCACAGCCAGCCGAAAAGGACTTGCCAATCGACTGCAGCAGAGCAACTAAGGAAGAAATATAGCAAGCTATCAAACATATGGGAAACAGGAAGGTAGCAGGACCTTACAACATTCCTGGGGAGGCACTAAAGGCAGATAATGAAACATCAGTAGACATGCTGTACTCCATATTTGGAAGGATCTGGGAAGAGGAAACTGCCATCAGACTGGAAGGAGGGGTATCTCATAAAGATCCCCAAGAAAGGTGACTTGAGTAACTCCACATACTACTAAGGGATAACTCTTCTATCAACCTCAGAGTCATCCTGAACATAAAAAAGGAACAACATGCTCAGTTGTGAGGCCAGCAAGCTGGCTTCCGTAAAGACAAATCCTGCACAAACCAGATTGCAACACTGTGTATCATCATTGAGCAGTCGAAGGGATGGAACTGCCTCCTCTATGTTAATTTCATCAACTATGAGAAGGCATTTGACAGCGTGGACAGGGATTCCCTTTGGAAAATCTTCCTCCACAATGATGTGCCAGATAAACTCATAAGAATAATCAGGACCTCTTATGAAGGAATGACCTGCAAGATAGTCCATAGAGGACAACTAATAGAAGCCTTCCAAGTGAGGACCGGAGTCCCCTGGGGTTGTTTGCTACCTGGCAACATTTAAATTTTTTGCTCCAGATAGAGGAAGAAGGTAAATGGAAGTGCTTTAGTTATATGGAGGGCCACTGGAAATATATGGTAGGAAAAGACACAACTACAAGGCTGGGTTCACCAATTTATGCAGCAAGAAAAGTCCAGTAATTAATTTACAATGCCAATGGGTCTAACTCAAGAACATGTGTGACCTATTGCACTGCAAATGCTTTTTTCTTTTTATTGAAGCCCTCTGCAAGTGTATGCAAAGCAACACTGTGGCCACAGACGTATTTAATGGTTAAACTACTTTAATCAACTTCACTTTTGATGGTGGACAGACCCATATTTTTTGGTATTTCTTCCCTTTTCCAGGTTTGTACTCTGAAATATCAAGTACAAGAATATTGTGGCACACGAATATTCAGGAGAAAATCGTAAGGGACAAAATAGTGAAAGGTAATTGCATATAGGGAAGTACAGATTTACTATTCTTAACTCCACATCTATGTACCTTGACAATATATACCGTCAAGATTTATAGATGTGAAGTTAGGTATAGAAAATCTATGCATACTTACTTTTCGATATTTTGTACGATGATACTCTATCTACGATTTCAGTGTCCCATGATATTCTATAGTTTGTATTTAGAAATCCCATGCTTTTTCAGTTCTGGCCGGGAGCTGAGCATTTCCACCTCTTCATCTCTATCCTGGTGGACTACATGTGTTGCTCCATTGTCGAGAGGGTCTCTGGTTTGTTGTCTTTGATAGTGGCTCTTCAGGCCATGGAGCCCTTGCACAAGTCCCTGTCATGCACCTGCATCCACTGTCCAGCAAGTGACAAGCCACTCACCACACTGTCCCCCACCCCCTGACATGACCACTGTGAGCCTCTCTAACAGCCACCTTAGATTTCCTCACACCTTCTCCTGTAATTCTTTTACTACACCCATCTCTGCTTTTTTTCACAGAGCTCCTGATATTCACTCTGCCCATCATATCCTCTCAATTGTGACGGCTGTCCTCAAAAGGCATTGACAAGCCAATTGATCTCATGTACGTGAGAACTGTTGGTTTGTTAATGTTTTTTAGCCATGTTGTACATCAGCACTTCTGCTGGCAACATGGATGAAAGTAAAAAGAAGTGCTATGACATGGGTAGCACCAAACCTGCCATAGTGCTTTTTATTTTTATTATCAGCCATGCTATGTAGTAGCCGCACTGCTGTACTACGTGGCTAATTAACATTCACAAAGCCAACAGCTCTGATGTAGGTGAGGCTCATATGATTTGGCAACGGCTGCTTTACTTTCTGAAAATAAACCCACAAAGCAGTGTTCTCTTCATCTAGGAATGCCCTCCCTAGAGAAGACAGGTATTTAAATGCAAAGAAAGCTGATTATCTAACAACAGTAGGCTATTTATGAGGATGGAGCCAGCTGTGGCATCCCTCACATCTAAATGACGTAGGAAACTGAACAGTCGTGAACGAGCAAGCACCAGTTTTTGCTGGTGCCACATTACTTTTCAGCGCTAAAGAAGGCATTAAGTCAGATATTAATTTATTCGTATTATAGCACAACATCTATTATTATGATGCTAACC
This sequence comes from Pleurodeles waltl, assembly GCF_031143425.1. NCBI lineage: Eukaryota > Metazoa > Chordata > Amphibia > Caudata > Salamandridae > Pleurodeles > Pleurodeles waltl. The sequence goes on from NC_090440.1 coordinate 213,242,771, forward strand.
CTACTGCTAGACATCTTACCACCCAATTAGAGCATATAAACAAACTGTTATTGTTGAACAAACTGAATAAAAAGAGATGCTTGAAATCTACAAAACCCCCATAGCACAACATCCATTATTATGATGCTAAACCTAGAGCTAGACATCTTGCAACCCAATTAGAGCATAAAAACAAACTGTTATTGTTGAACAAACTGAGTAAAAAGGGATGCTTGATATCTACAAAAGTCATATAGCAAAATGCCGAGCACCTTAAGTTTTCACGAGCCAAAGAGAAAGCCAGGCTTCAGGTAAAAACAACAAAACATAGGAATGCTAAAATCGAACAGTTCATAAATAAAACAGCAGAGCTTTTCAACATTTATAATGATTTTGTACAATGAGGCTGCCTGAAACCCATCATCAGGGCCAAGGATGCTGAGTACAAAAAAATCAATTGCTTAATTTCTGTCTGTTAGAGGCTTCTGGTCCTCCCATGAGCCTTTGGAGGGTCTGAGCAGCGCCCAGTAACTACTATACCCCTACTCACATCCCTTGTAAAATATAGTTAAGGAAAAACCCTCCAGTGAGACTCTCCACAAAATCCAAGAGAGAAAAGGAATGAATGCTGCAGTCGAACCAGACAAACAAGAGCGCAAAAAGCCAAAGTTCAGGGTGAGTACACCGAAAACAACAAGGAAGCAAAAAGAAGCTTATGAGCAGATAAGCAAAGATTTATCAATGGTCTTGCCACAGAAGCCCAGGAACCATCAAGCCATGGATACTTAAAAGAACGCTACGACATAACGGGAATATACTCTGGCAAATACAACAAGCCAGAAAGACTTGTTAAAGTCAAAGCTGGGAAGATAATCATCATTATGAAAGACAAAAATGAATATAGGTGGAGCATTTTGAAGAAACACTGAACCAGTTTGTCTTTCTACTGCCAGCCGAAAAGGACTTGCAAATCAACTGCAGCAGAGCAACTAAGGAGGAAATACAGCAAGCTATCAGACATATGGGAAATATGAACGCAGCAGGACCTGACTACATTCCTGCGGAGGCACTGAAGACAGATAATGAAACATCAGTAGACATGCTGTACTCCATATTTGGAAGGATCTGAGAAGAGGAAATTGTGCCATCAGAATGGAAGGAGGGCTATCTCATCAAAATACCCAAGAAAGGTGACCTGAGTAACTGTGCAAACTACAGAGGGATAACTCTTCTATCAAAGTGAGAGTCATCCTGCACAGAATGAAGGAACAAGTAGATGTTCAGTTGTGCGTCCAACAAGCTGGCTTCCATAAAGACAGATCCTGCACAAACCAGATTGCAACACTGTGTATCATCATTGAGCAGTTGATGCAACGGAACTCCCCCCTCTATGTCAATTTAATCAACTATGAGATGGCATTTGACAGCGTGGACAGAGACACCATTTGGAACACTCCTGCCACAATGGTGTGCCAGGTGAACTCATTAGAATCATCAGGAACTCTTATGAGGGAATGACTTACAAGATAGTCCGTAGAGGACAACTCATGGAAGCCTTCCAAGTGAGGACCGGAGTCCCCCAGGGTTGTTTGCTATCGCCTTTTCTCCTTCTGCTGATCATAGGCTGAACACGAAGACATCCACAGCAGGGAGAAGACATGGGTTTCAGTGGACCCCTAGGATGCAGCTTGACAACCTGGACTTTGCAGATGACCTCGTTCTATTCCCCCATACCGATCAACAGATGCAAGAGAAGACCGACAATGTGGCAGCCACATCAGCACAACTTGGCACTAATATCAACAGGGGAGAACTACAATCCTGAAGGTTAAAATGGCCAGAACAGCTGCAGTCACTATTACAGGTGATGCACTGGAAGAACTGAGGCCTTCATCTACCTAGGCAGTGTCATAGACAGGCAGGGTGGCACAGATGCTGATGTCAAGGCAAGAATTGGCAAAGCAAGGGCCACATTCATTTAGCTAAAGAAGATCAGGGACCTGATGCAGCTAACCATCATCAAGCTTCTCAACACTAACATAAAATCAGTTCTTCTGTATGGACATGAAACTTGGTGGGCAACAGTGACCAGAACTAACAAAGTTCAGACCTTTACCAACACCAGTCTGAGGAAAATCCTCCAAATCTGTTGGCAAAACACAATTAACAACAACAACTTACGTCAGCAGACTTCCAACCTCCTACCCATGAAGAAATCATGTGAAGACACTGAGGCTGGATAGGTCACACCACCCAGAAGCCCATGTAATACACCACCAGGAAGGCCAAGAAACACCTAGCAGCAAGGCAGACTGCAAGGAGATGGGCTACACTCAGAGGCAGATTGAAAGAAAAGCCCAAGATAGAGATGGCTGGAGAGTTCCTGGTTGAGGGCCTATACCACAGGAGGGGTAATAGGCATAAGTAAGTAAGTATGCCTGGATGAAGAGGGCACATGGTCAATAATTAGGGAATTCAGGGCCAGATGTAGCAAAGTTTTGCGAGTCGCACATTGGCCGAATCACAATTTGCGACACCGCAAAATCGGAAATGGGATGCAAAAATCCCATTTCCGTAGTGCAAATTGCGATGCGAGCCATTACCGACTCGCAAAATTTGCGACCTGATTTTGCGACCCACAAATAGGAAGTCTCAATTTGCGAGTCGCAAACCATATGAAAAAGCCACTCGCAAATTGCGACTAGTCGCAAAAAGCCCATTTTGCACACCCAAATTACCACTAAGTCAGAGCAGGTGGTAACCAGAACCAAAGTATAAAAGAAGACCCAGAAGGCATCTGGGTTACTTAAAATGGCTGAAATATATGTGATAGCAAGGAGGATGAGAGTCCACGCCGCCCAGCAGAGGAGGAAAAGGAGCCAGAGACAGGAGGGGATATACAGAACCAGGCAGACACTTTTCCAACAAACCGAGGAGGAGATTTATGACAAATACAGACTCAGCAGTGCAGCAATATTAGAATTAATTGATCTACTCAATCCGTAGCTTCAGCGCCAGACTGTGTGTGACAGTGCCATCCCCACACATGTGCAAGTGCTATGCTCACTGTACCTCTTGGCCTCGGGTAGCTATCAGGGGGTGATTGAAGTGGCAAGTGGGGTATCCCAAAGTGCACTCTCACGGTTCTTCAGATGTTTCCTAGATGCCATACTCACACACATGTCCGGATACATATACCTACCCAGGAATGAGGCAGAAATTAACAGCACCAAGTTGGAATTCTACAGAATTGCCAACTTCCCTCATGTAATAGTGTGTGTAGACGGGACACATAAACAAATTTGCCATCCTGCAAATCTGGAATATCTGTTCCGCAATAGGGAATGCACCCACTCACTGAACATCCCACCCTGAAGCTATACACACAGGTCACTGTAGAAACCATCCATGCCCTGCTAATATTGCTTATTTTTACCAAACAGGTGACAGTGCATATGCGCTATGACCATGGATACTAACCCTGTAGCTAACACCTAGCAATGAGAATGAGAGGCGATATAACAGTGCACATCGGCGGACCAGGAATGTCATGGAGAGGACCTTTGGAGTGTTTAAGGCAAGATTCCGATGCCTCCACAAAAGTGGAGGTGCGCTCCAGTATGCCCCAATAACAGCATTCAAGATAGTTGGCGCATGCGCAATACTACACAACATTGCCACCAGACGTGGGCTACATCTCACCACTGCAGACCCAGATTCGGAGGATTAGGAGCAAGAGCTACCACATCGGCATCCTGGCGATAGAAGCATAGCAAATCAAGGCAGACAGAGACGGGACCACATTGCAACCCAATACTTTGGAAGGTACGTGGCAACTGACACCACACTCACTAGTGTCACACACAAAGAGCCAAGTTGTGTAGTGGAACAAACAAAACATTTTAATTTGTGAACCTAATGTCGAAAGAACATAACTGTCCGGAAGGGGCTGCACATGTCCACCCTTTATGAGGACACATTAACTGCATGTGCCTCATTAGTCCTGCAGGGTTCCTACCTACATCCTCCTCCTGGTTCACCCAGCATGGCTCGTCCCAGGTGGGTCAGCTAACCCCTGAAGTGCACTTCCACTCCTCAGTACACGTGTGTCAGTGGCAGATACACTGCTGATAGTGGACCCCTCCTCACTGTCCTGAGGGGTCTCACCCGTGCCCCTTGCCACCTGCCTGGCCTCCAACATGTCCACTGCGTGGCTAAGTCAGCCCAGTCCCCGTGCCACATCCCCGGCAAAGTGGCCAAGTTCCACCTGCAGACTCACTGTCCGTCTTGACAGGCCTGTAGTGTTCATGGCAAGACGGCCAATGGATGTTGCCGTGCGGTCAAATCTAGTAACTAGGTGGCGCTCCCGGTGCCTTGCGCTGTGTGTCTCAGCCACCAGTTCCGTCACCAGTTGGCGGATTGACTGTGTAAGTTCGCTAACATTGTCATTTAGTCTTGTGAACTGTGTGGTCACATCAGGCAGGCCTTGTGTCATATTATTGTCCAGTCTCTGCAATGCACCTGATATTATCTGTAATTGCCTTGTTTGCAGGCGCTGACCAGAAAGGAGAGATGCCTCGACTGCAGACATTGATGCCTCCCCTATATCCTCCTGGGGCACCACCTGGACTTGGCCTCTGCGTCTGCAATGCGGTTGTGCTGCTGGCTCTGGATGTCTCACTGTGTGGCTGGGGCCAGGTGTTGTGTTTCCTTCCTCCATGTCCTGTATTTCTTCTGGAGGGGACTGTGGTGGTGTCGTGCTGGGCCCTGGAATGGCTGCTGCACCCTCCTGCACTGCCTGTGGCCTGCTGTCTTCTCCTTGGATGGTGTGGCTGGTGGGGGTGTCGTGTGGAAGACCTGTGGGACATAGGGAACAGAAAATCTTCAGGAGGGAGAGGGACCGGGAGGTTACAGGTCCAGTGTACGGTCTCCCATCTTAGTCATAAACACATACAGGGTACACTGTTCCTAAAAGACAAGAAAGGTCTAGGGAATTTGACGGGAATGCGCTCCGGAGGGTAGGTTCTTCGCTGAGGACCGTGGACAGACAATTTCTGTGCAGTCCTTGGGCTCGCGCTTCCTATGGAGCCATTTCTCCTAACAGGGGGCGACCGTTTTAGATGTAATTTAACAAATGATTAAATGTAAGTGATTTCTCTTCTATTGATAATTGGAGAAGCATTATTCTGGTCCTGAAGAAGCGTCAGCGGATCCATCTGGACCAACAGACCCGAAACATGTCGACCTTTTGGTAGAGGTACCACACTTTTTGGGACCCTCCATGTCTATTTCGAAAGCTGTTGAGCATTATACTCAATTTCTGCTTTCCTTTTGTGTTTTTAACCTTGGTCTTCATTTCCCTTTTCTGATTAAAATTATGATGGAGGTTGGAAGTGATTGACCAATTTTAACAAATTTTTTTGCTCTCCTGTTTTTGGACTGGTGGTTAGCTTCTTTCCACTGTTCTTCACACTAACAATTACGGCTGACAGCTCCCTTCTTGGGAGCACGTCAGGCATTGCAGTGCCGGCCTGACGTGGAGCAATTCCCGATGATGATGCCTGTCATCCAATGTGATGCGTGAGGGCTTTGCTCCTCAATATCTAGGTTCCCTAGACCTTTCTTGTCTTTTAGGAACAGTGTACCCTATATGTGTTTAGGACATAGGGAACACACTGTCAGTCTCTAACATCTGTTGTATGCCTCATAATAAACATTTGCCTATATGCTGACTACTGTACTACATTGCCCATAATGCACCATTCTGGTGGTTGCTAGTCTGGAATGGAGCTAGTCTGGTTGTGCCTGCTGCTGTGTACTAGGAGAGTGTGGATATAGCATTTGTAGGTGTACATGCATATTTCATGGTACTCACTTTTGGATGTCCCTTGCGCAGAAGTGTCCAATGCTCCCATTCCTGACACAGCCTCAGGCTCCAGTGTCTGCTCCACCTATTCCTCCATGGCTGTGGGTGGTGGGATGGTGGATGGGCCTCCTCCTGTGTCCCTCATTTCCCTGAGGCGCTCTGCCACCCTCTCCTTTGTTCTGGAGCGCAGGTCGTACCACCTTTTTTTGATTTCATCAAGGGTTCGGTGACTCACCCCAATGGCATTGATCCTCTCCTGGATTTGCAGCCAGATCTTCCTCTTCTCAGTGTCTGGGACACTCAGTGCTGCAATTGCTAAAAAGTTGGTCATGGTGCTGGCAGCATTCTTCTGTTAGCACCTCAAGTTCTTTTTCTGAGAACTTGAGTTTCCTTTTCCTTCCTGCACTGCCTGTGTCTTCCATGGTAGCAGCAGCTCCTCTCTCCAGGTAGTTGCACAGCAGTTTGAAAAGGGTGTGGTCCTCCCTCCTCCCAGGTGCATTTGATGACTTCCTGGTTCTGATGTCATCAGCAAGAGCCAGGAAGTGTTTTTCCAACTGTTTTGCTGTACCTGCATGCAATTTGCGGGCCAGTCGCAAATTGCGAAACCCGACTCGCAAAATGCGAGTTCGCTTTTAGCGAGGTCACAAAAAGCGACCTCGCTAACAGTGTACTCGCAATCTGCAGTGCGACATCATTTGCGAGTCACAATTTGATGTCGCTTTTTTTTCTTGGATCCCATTTTGCTAGTCGGAAATTGCGAGTCAATGCAAATCGCAATTTCCGACTCGCAAAATGTTTCCTACTTACATCTGGCCCTAAGACCCTCCAAAGTCCAAATAACAACTGATTCTAGCATGGGTGCTCATGGACTGCAAATATTGATTAAGATTTCAATGCACATTTATTTATCGCTAAATTATGTTCATTGTGTTGTCTAAAAGCAGTAGTTATTTCATTACTGAATGTAACTTCATCATGTCCAATAGCACACTGTATGGAATGCTGAGTTTGGCCTATCCAATCAGAAAGCTGAAGAGGCTGACTCTAACAACTGTTGCTGACATGCATTCTGCATTTATTGAGAAACAAAACAAGGGTATATAGCAGAGAAGGACATTTCGGCCCAGTTTATGCAACATATGCTGGCGCTTCATGGTACAATACAGCTGAATCATTTATGAAGACATACAGACCAAGGTAGGGGTGGCCAAGTTTTACAGCACAGAAGAAAGTCAGCCTTCCTGAGAATGAGGCCACTGCACTGATATCACACAGAATGTTGGAATCAAATACCAACACTTAATTCCAACCTTTCAAGTCGGATGTCACATTTCCCCTCTACTCAACATAGTCATCAGATACATTTACAAAGCAATACATTACTAAGAACTACATCTGACAGCGATTGCAGCCTTGGTTTACATGACCGTTTACCTGAGGTTCATGTATCTTTATGCTGTCTTTCATTGTGTAACTAGAAGTGTTCGAACTCCTTGTAAGCATATAGGGAAAGTTGTTCATGGCTCTGACAACCAAAACACATTCCAGCAAGTTTACCACCTTGCCAACATTGCACATATTTCCATCAGACATGTCAACATTCAGGCTCATTACTCCTACCACCCTCAAGAGATCAGAGAATTTAGACAGGCCTGCTCTCAACATTCGCTCTTTCCCAACTTTTACCAAATCACTCACTTGAAAATTGACACATTTTGTCCTACTCAACTGGTTTGTCCCTTGATATTTCTCCACAAAACAGTTATTTTCTTTTACACAAATCCCTTTATTTTCCTCCACAATTACATTAAATAATTCAGCCACTATGATATTGTGCATTGCTACTTGTACTCTCATCTTTTCAAAAGGCTATTGTCAACCACATATCTGGGAGTGGTGCAGTACGTCCATACCAATTCTTTGATGGCCTCCCTGCAGTTAATTCCCTTTGCTTAATTTAACACCAAACCACTTTTCTATAATGCCATTGCTTATTTTAATATACTGCTCTTTGTAGGTGTTCTATATCATTATTAGACAGAAACCTATTCCAAGCTCAAGACAATGATAGCTGGAGAGTCCTAGTCGCACTCCATTGTCTGTTATAGGGTTCTTTGGGAAGACTTCCTTAAGAAATCCACCTTTTCTGCATGGTCACCCCTGATTGTTTGCCTTTTGTTGTGCACTGTATTTTGGCTGGCTTTAGAACTCTGTTTACCCCTGCTAACCAGTAGTAAAGTGTCTGTGCTACTCCTGTAAACATGATTGAATTGGCATACTCTGAATTTATATATTTAACTTGCCATTTAAATTCTATTAGTGGACAGCAGCACCAATTGTGCCATCCACTAGAGTAGAGTTGTAAACCGGGTTTCAGGCCTACCACCGCAGCCTGACTGCAGCAGTGTAAAAATTGCAATTCGACCTGTCAAAATAAACCTTTTTGTGAGGTTAAATATTAAAAAGTCACCCATATGCAGGCCTTATAGACCATAAGGCAGAGTGCATGGTATTTAGTAGTAGGCTATGTAAAGATTAAGGTCTGCATTACAAGTTTGGAAGAATAAGTGAGGTATTTACCAAACATGATAAATAAACTTACTCTGGAGTGTGGTAAATAGATCCTGTTCCGACTTCTTAACCTGGAAATGATGCATTATCTGTGGAATCGTATTTAACAGAAAGAATTCCTGAATATCTTATCTTTTTTGTGGAACGTTTCCCCAATAAATTTTAGCGGGTTTGACTTGACTGAATTTATCAGGGGAAAACTGTAAGGGTGTGATAATTATAAAACAACTTGTGATTCTGATCCATGTTTGCAAAGTGATCAGAAATTAGCCTTACACATGTAATTAGGACCTTATTGTTAAACATGCCCTTATAGTGATTAGCAACTCAAACTATTTTCACTGTAGGAAAGCTGGCTGGCCAATAGAGAAAATCTGAGTGCAGATTAACATACTGATAATGTATCTCAGGAATAGCTGCAAAAATGATTAAACAACTACTTTAAAATATATATATATAGATATATTTATTCAATTGTTGCAGTTTGATACAGGAAAGAAATATAAGTTCAAAAATAAATCAATTGAAATCACGACTACAGTGTTCATCGCTGGGGAAGATTCGACACAATATACGTAGAGCCAGCGTACATCAACATATTACTATTACCCCAGGGTAGAAAATACTGGAATCCCTCTTTATGCGGCTAGAGCCCTACTTGCTCCCCAGATACCCTTGAACCTACGAGTTACACTGATTCGTTTAGCATACAATTATTCCTTGATACGTACTGTCTGCATTTTAAGTTCCCATGTCTCGTAGGGCAGAGGTATCAATGACTTCCATGCCTGTAAAATTAATGATTTAGCGACTAGGGAGGCAATAAAGAAAATTTGCTTTGAATGAGTCAATAAGTCTGTATTGCTGGAAATACTAAAAGGTGCTCTTAACCCCTTCTGTGCCTTGGACGAGGTGATCTCGTCCAAGGCACCGGTTCCCGGGTGCCTTGGACGAGATCACCTCGTCCTGCACCCGGGAGCCAGGGGAGCACTAGCGCTCCCCCCATGGGCCCCCCACCCACACCCCCCAGTCGTGGATGGAAGGAGAATCCCTTCCCTTCCAGGCCCGACCCCACCCACCCCCGTGACGTCAGCGCGCTATCATGTGCTGATTGTCACAGAGACCTCCTCCTTCGCGCTGGAAGCTCAGCTTCCAGCGCGCTCACAAGAGAAATGCAAAGCATTTTTTCTTCCGATCACGTGGAGGAGGCCGGAGATGAATTTCCTTCCCTTTGAAGTCTCTCTGAGCGTTTCAAAAGCCAGATTGTAAAGCAATCCGGCTTTTGAAACGCTCACTAGACACCAGGGAATTATTTATTGTTATGAAACTGCCCTGGGGGCAGAAATCTCTAGGCACCAGGGATAAAAATATATATATATATATATATATTTTTGTTGTATTTTTGAGGTGGGGAGCGACCCCTTAGGCAAGGGTTGCTCCCCTAGGGGCCAAATTATATTTATGCCATTTTTGCCCCCCCTGGGGGCAGATTGGCCTATTTTTATGAGGCCAATCTGCCCCCAAGGGGGACAGAAACCACTAGACACCAGGGAGTATTTTTTTTTTTTCTTTGAATTTCACGTAAGGGGAGCGACCCCTTAGGCAAGGGTTGTTCCCCTGGGGGGGGGGAATTTATTTTAGGCCATTTCTACCCCCCTGGGGGGCAGATCAGCCTATTTTAATTAGGCGATCTGCCCCCAAGGGGGGCAGAAACCACTACGCACCATGGATTTCTTTTTGTTTGTTGTTGTTTTACAGATGGGGAGCGACTCCTTAGGCAAGGGTCTCTCCCCTGGAGGGGCAAATTGTATTTAGGCCATTTCTGTCCCCTTTGGGGGCAGATCGGACGATTTTAGGTCAATCTGCCCCCAAGGGGGGCAGAAACCACTAGGCACCGGGGATCTTTTTTTTTGCTCCAACGTCACGCAAGAGGAGCGACCCCATAGGCAAGGGTCACTCCCCGGGGGAGTGCGGGGCAAATTTATTTTAGGCCATTTCTGCCCCTCCCGGGGGCAGATCGACCTATTGTAATTAGGCCGATCTGCACCCAGGGGGGCAGAAACCACTAGGCGCCAGGGCAAAAAAAGAATTGTGTTATTTGTTTTGTTTGTTTGTTTTTTTAGAGATGGGGAGCAACCCATTAGGCAAGGGTCGCTCCCCTGGGGGGGGCAAATTGTATTTAGACCATTTCTGCCCTCCTTGGGGGCAGATCGGCGGATTTCAGGTCAATCTGCCCCCAAGGGGGGCAGAAACAACTAGGCACTGGGGATTTTTTTTTTGCGCCGATGTCACGCAAGGGGAGCGACTCCGTAGGCAAGGGTCCCCCCCCAGGGGGGTTGGGGGGCAGGGGGCAAATTTATTTAAGGTCATTTCTGCCCCCCGGGGGCAGATCGGCCTATTGTTATTAGGCCGATCTGCTCCCGGGGGGCAGAAACCTCTAGGCGCCAGGGGTAATTTTTTTTGTGTTTTCTTTTTCTTTGTTTGTTTTTTTTAGAGATGCGGAGCGACCCATTAGGCAAGGGTCGCTTCCATGGGGGAGGGGGCAAATTGTATTTAGGCCATTTCTGCCCCCCTTGGGGGCAGATTGGCGGATTTTAGGTAAATCTGCCCCCAAGGGGGGCAGAAAGAACTAGGCACCGAGGATTTTTTTTGCACCAATGTCACGCAAGGGGAGAGACCCCGTAGGCAAGGGTCGCTCCCCAGGGGGGGTTGCGGGGTTGGGGGGGTGGGGGGAATTTATTTTAGGTCATTTCTGCCCCCCGGGGGCAGATCGCCCTATTGTTATTAGGCTGATCTGCTCCGGGGGGGCAGAAACCTCTAGGCGCTAGGGGTAATTTTCTTTTTGTGTTTTTTTTTTTTTTTTTTTTTTTAGAGATGGGGAGCGACCCATTAGGCAAGGGTCGCTCCCCTGGGGGTCAAATTGGTTTAGACCATTTCTGCCGCCCATGGGGGCAGATCGGCCAATTTTTGTTAGGCCAGTCTGCCCAAACCACTTAGGCACCAGGGATTGGTGTGTGTGTATGCGTGTGTTTTCTTTAGGGAGGCAGCCCCTTGGGTAAGGGTCTCTCCCCGTGGGAGCACATTACTGTTGCCCATATCTGCCCCCCATGGGGGCAGATGGGCCTATTTTTGGAAGGCCCATCTGCCCCAAGGGGTGGCAGAAAGCCCACCAGAGTCCAGGGAAGTTTTTTTTCCAAAAATAAGAGGGTGGGGGTATGGCCATGCCATAAATGGGGCCAAAGTTGTTCTGCCCACTAGTGGGCAGATGGGGCAATTACCCCTGATCCACACCCCGGGGGGGCAGAAAGTCTACTAGATGCCAGGGAATTTAAAAAAAACAAAAAATATTGGGGTGGTGGCTACCAACCTGTATGGGCCTGGTTACGCCGCCACCTCAACTGAAGGGGGTAACAGTCTTTCAGCTCTCCCCCGCACTCTAAAACATCTTATCCCACAGCAAGCAAGAAGGCATTTCATTATTTGGGGTTTTAGTTTTACATTTGGGCCATGAGAACTTGGCTTACTCTCAAAATCGTCCCACTTGGAATGGTGAGGGCTGCACTTTATGGACTTTGGGACGCTGCCATGTAGAAAAATCCACAAGACCTAGACACATCGGAAAACGAAACATCTGGGTGATTCCAGACTGGTGTGTTTCACATGCACCCTCACCATTTTTGTACCCACAATCCCCTGCAAACCTCCAACTTTGCTGGAAATCACACGTATTTCCCACGTTTTTGTGATGGAACCTTCCGGAATCTGCAGAAATCCACAAAATTCCCACCACCCAGCATTGTCTCATCTATACCGATAAAAATTCTGATGCACTTGTCAGCCTAAATTTTTTTTTGCAAACTGCCCTTTTGGACCACCTTTGTTCCCCCTCAATATCGACATGTTTTTGGCTCTTCCCTTTCACAAGCACTTGGCCCACCTACACAAATGAGGTATAATTTTTACCGGGAGACTGAGAGGAACACTGGGTGGTATGAAATGTTTCCCAGTGCGGTGATCCCACACAGAAATGTGGGAAAAATTAGATTTTTTAGCTAAATTTGAGGTTTGCTGAGGATTCTGGGTAAGAAAACATTGTGGGATCCATGCAAGTCACACCTCACTTGACTCCCTCGGGTGGCTAGTTTTCAGAAATGTCTGGGTTTGGTAGGTTTCCCTAGAAGGCTGCTGAGCCCAGGACCAAAAATGCAGGCGCCCCCCTGCAAAAACAGGTAGTTTTGTATTTGATAATTTTGATGTGTCCACATTGTGTTTTGAGCCATTTCCTTTTGTGGGCGCTTGGCGTACCCACACAAGTGAGGTACCCTTTTTATCGGGAGACTTGCGGGAACGCTGAATGGAAGGAAATTTGTGGCTCCTCTCAGATTCCAGAACTTTCTGTCACCGAACTGTGAGGAAAATGTGTTTTTTTAGCCAAATTTTGAGGTTTGCAAAGGATTCTGGGTAACAGAACCTGGTCAGAGCCCCACAAGTCACCCCATCTTGGATTCCCCATAGGTCTCTAGTTTTAAAAAATGCACAGGTTTGGTAGGTTTCCCTAGGTGCCGGCTGAACTAGAGGCCAAAATCTACAGGTAGGCACTTTGCAAAAAAAAACCTCTGTTTTCTGTCAAAAACTGTGATGTGTCCACGTTGTGTTTTGGGGCATTTCCTGTCGCAGGCGCTAGGCCTACCCACACAAGTGAGGTATCATTTTTATCGGGAGATTTGGGGGAACACTGGGTGGAGGAAATGTGTGGCTCCTCTCAGATTCCAGAACTTTCTGTCACCGAAATGTGAGGAAAATGTGTTTTGATAGCCACATTTTGAGGTTTGCAAAGGATTCTGGGTAACAGAACCTGGTCAGAGCCCCATAAGTCACCCCATCTTGGATTCCCCTCGGTCTCTAGTTTTAAAAAATGCACAGGTTTGGTAGGTTTCCCTAGGTGCCGGCTGAGCTAGAGGCCAAAATCTACAGGTAGGCACTTTGCAAAAAACACCTCTGTTTTCTGTCAAAAAATTTGATGTGTCCACGTTGTGTTTTGGGGCATTTCCTGTCGCAGGCGCTAGGCCTACCCACACAAGTGAGGTATCATTTTTATCGGGAGACTTGGGGGAACACTGGGTGGAAGGAAATTTCTGGCTCCTCTCAGATTCCAGAACTTTCTGTCACCGAAATGTGAGGAAAATGTGTTTTTTTAGCTAAATGTTGAGGTTTGCAAAGGATTCTGCATAACAGAACCTGGTCAGAGCCCCACAAGTCACCCCATCTTGGATTCCCATAGGTCTCTAGTTTTAAAAAATACACAGGTTTGGTAGTTTTCCCTAGGTGCCGGCTGACCTAGAGGCCAAAATCATCTACAGGTAGGCAGTTTGCAAAAAACACCTCTGTTTTCTGTCAAAAAATGGGATGTGTCCACGTTGTGTTTTGGAGCATTTCCTGTCGCGGGCGCTAGGCCTACCCACACAAGTAAGGTGTCATTTTTATCGGGAGACTTGGGGAACATAGAATAGCAAAACAAGTGTTATTGCCCCTTGTCTTTCTCTAAATTTTTTCCTTCCAAATATAAGAGAGTGTGTAAAAAAGACATCTATTTGAGAAATGCCCTGTAATTCACATGCTAGTATGTTCACCCCGGAATTCAGAGATGTGCAAATAACCACTGCTGCTCAACACCTTATCTTGTGCCTATTGTGGAAATACAAAGGTTTTCTTGATAGCTATTTTTCACTCTTTATATTTCAGCAAATGAATTGCTGTATACCCAGTATAGAATGAAATCCCACTGCAGGGTGCAGCTCATTTATTGGCTCTGGGTACCTAGGGTTCTTAATGAACCTACAAGCCCTATATATACCCGCAACCAGAAGAGTCCAGCAGACGTAATGGTATATTGCTTTCAAAAATCTGATATTGCAGGAAAAAGTTACAGAGTAAAACGTAGAGAAAAATTGCTGATTTTTTACCTCAATTTCAATATATTTCTTTTTCAGTTGTTCATTTCTGTAGGAAACCCTTGTAGGATCTACACAAATTACCCCTTCCTGAATTCATAATGTTGTCTACTTTCCAGAAATGTTTAGGTTTCTGGGATCTAGCAATGGTTTCATGCCCATTTCTGTCACTGACTGGAAGGAGGCTGAAAGCACAAAAAATCATAAAAATGGGGTATGTCCCAGTAATATGCCAAAATTTGTTGACAAATTGGGATTTCTGATTCAAGTCTGCCTGTTCCTGAAAGCTGGGAAGCTGGTGATTTTAGCACCACAACCCCTTTGTTGATGCCATTTTCAGGGGAAAAACAACAAGCCTTCTGCAGCCCCTTTTTCCCATTGTTTTGAAAAAGACTGAATTTTCACTGTATTTTGGCTAATTTCTTGGCCTGCTTCAGGGGAACCCACAAAGTCTGGGTACCTCTAGAATTCCTATGATGTTGGAAAAAAAGGACGCAAACTTGGCGTGGGTAGCTTATGTGGACAAAAAGTTATGAGAGCCTAAGCGAGAATTATTCCAAATAGGCAAAAAAAGGCCTGGCACAGGAGGGGAAAAGGCCTGGCAGCGAAGGGGTTAAGGAGTCTGGAACAAGAGAGACATGCACTTTGGAACTAATTCACCAAACTATTCTCTCCCAATATTCCACTGGACATGGGAAACATATATGTAGCCAGTCCCCCTGATTGCATCTACAATGCGGGTATTGCCCTGAGGCTGTTGGGAATGGTTTTTCTCATACAACAACACGGCAATTGTAGAAGCTAGCGGATCTATTGTTTTCTCAAATTTCTGCAAAAAATGATGAATCTGAACTTAGGAAAACATAAGACGATCTGAAAGAAATATTCCATCTGCTCTGAATTGGGTCCATGTTTTGGCTTGGTTGCCCAATAGAAAATCGGAAAGCCTGAAAAATCCCAACTTTTCCCACTCTCTGAGATGAGTCGGGCTCAGCTTGAGGCCCAGCATTCCCGAATTGCGAAGCTTAATTGATTGGTGAATACTCAGAACTTGATATTTTTCAGAAAATTGCAGAGCCCTGAGTGGAACTAGACTAGGAACTTTGTACTTAGTACATTTTGGAAGTTGCAGTACCTTAAGGAAATGTGGGAGCTGCGTACCGCTTCCTGCAAGCATTTGCTTTAAATAGAGATTGTAGTCTTATTTGTAGGATAAGGCAACTCTTATAGCCCAGTCCAAGAAAGCAGCCTCATAATTTTTACCGCAATGAGGTAGAGCCAGCCACCCTTCATCTACTGCTAAAGAAAGCGTATCAAGCTGAGTATGAGGTTTTTTATTTGTCCAGATAAGCTGCTGAAGCATTACCTCTATTGCCTTAGAATTTCATTGGAAAAAATAAACAGAAAGGGAGGACGGATCCACTAATGGTTCGTGGCAGATTTTGCCATTTCTGCAGAAGACCTTGCACTTTATTTAGGGGGAGACATGTAGTTGAGCTGATAAAGGTCGGGGAAGTTATGGGATACATAAATGCCAAGCCGGAAATGAGCCTGCATAATGTAAGGAAGAACGGATTTGGTGCTATTAAACAACAAAGCCTCTGACTTAGCCCTTCATTTCAACCCTGGCGGTCTTAAGACCACCAAGGCCACAGTGGCGGTCGAACTGCCGGCAACATAGGCCGCAGTTCAACAGCCACATTATGACTGTGGGGGGTGCGCCACGGTCGGACCGCCAGCACCACCAGGTCTCCTCCACTGGAGGGGCTGGTGATGCTGGTGGTCCTAATCCACCAAGGCAGCGCTGCAAGAAGCGTTGCCCTGGGGATTACGAGTCCCTTCACTGCCAACTTTTACATGGTGGTTGCACTGCCAAGTAAAGGACTGCAGAGACAGGGTGCAGGGTGCCCCATGGGGGCCCCTGCTCTGCCCTGCACTTGGCATGGGCAGTGCAGGGGCCCTCATGGCCTTCCCTGTTGCACTTTTCACTATCTGTTATGCGGACAGTGAAAAGCGAGATGGGTGCTGGTGCACCCTACGCACTGCAACATTATGCAACTATTATGAGCCGGTTTCAATGTTGTGGCCTGTTTCCCACTGGGCCAGCATGCGAAAACTCTGTTTCTACCCACTGACTCAGTGGGAAACTCTTAATAGGGGCCGCTGAAATCTTAATGAGGGGCTAAGTGTGGTTAACCTTATAACCACCCAAATCTGTAAACACCTTAATGTTCTTGAAGGCCCACTCTATATTCTGTGGCTTTCCTAGAAAATAGAGAATCATATTGTCAGGAAACAAGTTCAGTTTTGAAGCATGAGGTAATGGTGCTTGGATAGAAGTATCTTGGTGAAGAGTGGCTGCCAGGGGTTCAATAAAAAGCACAAACAGCACAGATGAAAGATGGTACCCCTAGCGAGTGCCCCGACAGACTTGCAAAGTCCTTGATTTACATGCATTGACTAAGATCTTGACTTCCACCTTAGAGTACAAATTGCGGATTGTTTGAATAACTTTCATAGGAAAGTCAAATCTATCCAAAATCAAGAACAGCACCTCCCACTGAATTAGATCAAATGCTTTCTCTGCGTCGAGCATGAAGATTGCCTCCCAGATGTTGTTGTGGGGGAAGTAATCAATAGTGTGTAGCAAGAAGTTAGTATTAGTTGATATAGATCGACATGGAAGAAAACCACACTGATCGCCATTGATTACCCCTTGGGCCACAGAGGTAATTCTAGTGGTCAAGATCTTTTTCAGGAGTTTATAGCCATGATTTAATAAACTAATCTGACAATAACAACCTGGTTTCTCAGGTGACTTACTCTTTTTTATGAAGCTGACAATGACAGCCCTTGAAAAAGACGCTAGAATCTCCGTCCCGTTCAGTATATCATTAAAGAGGATAACCAAAAATTCTGCTATTTGTTCTACCAATGATTTATACACCTCAGCTGACAGGCAGTCCTCACCACAGGCCTACCCATTTGGTGAGGTGAGGATTTCAACTTTCACCTCAGTCAGTGTAATGGGGGCTATTAAAGAGGTCTGTGATTCTTTTCCAAGAATTGGTAAATGGACTGATCTTAGGTATAGGTTTACCTGTCCCACATTAGCTGCAAGTGTGGTAGTATAGAGTCTTGAATAGTGGGACATACAAACCTCCTCTGCAGCCTTATAATTGTCAACTAGAATCCCCTGGGCCTCATCGAAAATTGACTTAACAGTGGCATTTTTTCTTTACAGACCAGGCCAACAGCTTGCCCATATGCTTGTTCTCTTCATACTGTTGCTGGAAGCATGTTAGCTGATTAGCTATTTTGCTTGATAAATAATAATCCCTTAATTTATCCTGGGCCTCCTTTAGTTTATGGGTGGCCTCTGAATCCTAAATAGTCTAATAGCTCTGAGCTGTCTTATCAAGCTCCTGCTGGAGGCTGGAAGCTTATTTCCCCCTTGTGAACGCCTTACAGGCTTCCCATATATCAAATGTGGAGGCTGACCCTTTGTTGACATGAAAAAACGCAGTGACCGATGATTAAAGGATCACTATCCCGCCTTCATCTGTCAAGAGTGATTTGTCAAAACTCCATCGCAGTCGCCCAGCCCCGGTCCAGGCTCGGGCTATATAGAGAGATTGAGGGAATCAAATGATCAGAAAAAGGATTGGAGAGAATACTATAACAACCCCTGGCCCACTGAAATAAGAGTAAGATGTAATCTATCTTAGAGGCTGTATTATGCCTTTTAGAAAAGTAAATTCTAGTACCTGGAGATGATCCACTCTCCAGACGTCAACTAACGCCAAGTCATTAATAAATTTTGCCAAAACGGAGGAGACCCTAGGTTTATTCTGTAGCTTATACTTACGCAATGTACCTCGTCGAATGTCTGGTATAATATTAAAATCTCCTCCTACAATGAGCAAACAAGGCAGTGTAATCAAAACATCATACAGGCCCTGAAGAGAGCTTACTTCATCTTCGAGAGAACCGTTAAACTTGGTTTAGAAATATTGTGCTAATTATAAGCCATCTTGCCTGTGTATCTTTAAACATCTGATAGACCTCCCCGGTAAATTCATGTGTTACTAAAATGGCCACCCTGCGTACCGCAGCATTAGCTGATGCAAAGAAGGACTGAGAGATAAAATTAGGCAGCTTGGGAATTTCAGCCTGAAGTTTTAAATGGGTCTCCTGCAAAATAATTATCTGAGAATGTGATGACCCTATCCAATTAAGTATTGCGTGAAATTCCACCTGATTATTAGCCCCATTTACATTGCATGCAGCTACCTTTAAACTCTTTCCTTCCCTTTATCTAGCTAAATAGCACACAAACTGGCAAACGTGGCCTCCCTATCCTGAGGGTGCCCTCTCAGTATTGCACCATCTTCAGCTATATTTACTTTTCAAATCTTAACATGTCCTCTCAATACCACATTGTATTTCCCAGCTACCCTCAGACTGACATAGCATACCTCAAAACAATCCGTGAGCATATCACCTGCTATTTTTCCCCACCCTGCCACCCCACACTCAACCCTCCAGTGTGCTCCCCCCTTTCTCTTTGGAGCCCTACACGTCATAGGCTCAAATCTACCCAAAAAAGCTCCGTCCCTTGGGAGCCCAAGACCCACCCCCAACCCATCCCACCTTCCTCCTGGGATGGAATGCAGTGATGTGGCACTCCTGGGTTACGTCTATGGAGTAACAGCAGCACATGGTTGTGGGTGAGTTGGTTAATCAAGATTAATACAGGAACAAATTAAACAAAGTCTAAATCATCTAAGATCAAAGATCTCTTCTAATTGATTGCAATAAATCTCTAGCATGAGCAACTGTCTAAAAAATTTGTGTCTGTCCCTTAAAGAATACTCAAAAACACCAGGAGCCTTATCCGGTAAAATGTGCTTGATGATACGGTTGGAGATCACTTTATTAAAAGAAGTCCAGGCCTCATACTCCTCGGGCAGACCTACAAATCTTAGGTTGGAGCATCGTGACCTGTTTTCTGATTCATCCAGCTTACTCTGTAGTTCTTCCAATTCCGCCTACATCCTTACAATTTCATTGACGTGCTTGGTATTAGAATGTTCCAGATCAGAAACCTGCTGCTTCACATGTGATATACAGGAAGAAAGTTGAAGAAGGTTGCTATTAATTTGACTCAACTGTTCATTATTTTCCTTGCAAGCTTCTTCCTGGGATAGCTTTATATCCTATAGTTTTTTAAGACCTCGGAGTGTATTGCTTTCAGTGATCAAATCTTGAGAGGCAGACATGATATAGGCACACTCGGTGATAAAGGCATTGAGGCTAAAGACTGTGTCACTGGTACAACACATAATGCTTCCATGAATAAAGAAGAGTACCCCTGACTGAGAATCTCCTTTCGTACCCTCAGAGTTGGATTAAGCCTGGAAAAATGCCTGATTAGAGCCTTCCAAAGCAGGGTGGACCGGCTGCCTCTGACACCCCAGATTGGACTTCTGAGGCTGGCACGCAATTTTGGGGGAAGCCCTCTCGGTTCCTGCACACTTTGGATTAGTGGCAGTAAACCTGGGATTTGCTGGTTTGTATTTAACACTTGCACTTTCATTTGGTTGAGAAGTATTACTGTTTGTTTCCCTTAGCTGGCCCCCGGAAAGGAGCTTCTCATGTTCTATTCTTAGAGACGTTTGGCACCTATATTGTTGACTGGTGTATGTAGTCTTCAATAATGGCAATTCAGCAGAGTTTTGGGGCTTTTGAATATCCAATGAAACACCAGTAGACTTAGACTTTGTCGGTTGTAGTGCAACCCCCTGTTGTGGCACCATTACAGAATCATTGAGATGAGCCTTTTTATTAGAAAACATGATAGTTTTCTGGGTCTTTGTAGTCACTGAAGGGGACAATGCACAAGCTTTTGCACTTTGAAGGGTTTAGCCGCTAGTTGAGATTTGGGCAATCCATCGCGTAAAAGACGCTTCATCCTCTTCACGTGTGATAGTCTGTAGCATGAAGAGCTTGGCAGGGGATGCCAGCGACTCCCAAGGCAGCAGCAGGTCACATCTATGCTACACAGACCACTTCCGCTACTCCCCTTGATCATCTCCACCGGCAGGTCGACATAGTGTCACCCTACTGGTTGCTTCTACCCCATATGAGCTTATAGCCTCAAAGATTCTTAGAGTGAACTGCTTGCTAATTCTGATCGGTGTGCAGGCCCCTAAAAAAGGGAATCACAAATCACGAAAAGACCTCACCCCTAACTCCCTATCTTGGCGCTGATTATTCTGATATACTGAAAGGTATCCTTTTGATCCTCATTTGCTTCCTGGTCTCTTCAACATATGTCATAGACAGAAAATCTTTTTTTTTTTTACTCTCCCCTCAATATGCAGTGAGAAGTTCCTGTAGTCGGCTGTAAAGAGGAGAACAAGTGCCTGGTTGCTGGCCCCCCTCACCCTCGCTCAACTTGCCCCCATTGTAGTGCTTTGAATGGTTAGCGAGATGAAGCCAGACTCACCACAATGTCTACCTGGGTGTCTGCGATGGCTGTCCCTCAATCTCAGCTCCTTCTGCTTGAGATGCTTGCAGTCAATATGCCTTTGTGGCATGTCAACCATGGCGCTTAAGAGGGCGACAAGCGCAGCTGTGCTGGTGCTGCACCAGTGCTTCCTGAAGGGGGTGCAATAGAGGAACGTTGCCTTGCTCGAGACGCGCTGCTGCAGCGAGATCTCAAGGACACTGGATGAACACTGTGCTTGAATACGCTATCCGCTCTTCGCTCTCGCAGTACCATGAACCTCTCCCCGCAAATGCCGTATCATTGTGGAGACATGCAACTCACCCTACGGCCATGTTAATGATAGATCCCAGACGCAGCTAGTCACTGAGCATGACGAGAGCTCCACGTGATGTCAACCGGTACATGGTCACTCATCGCAGCAAAATAAAACTACTTTTAATAATTATTAAAAATCAATTTCAACTGTGAAGTCAAATTTTAATAAATATTAAGAGAAAGTAACTTTTAGAAAGTTACTTTTTTCCTGCCTGAAGTTCCTGGATGCTACGTTTTGAATTGCTCTCCAAACGTCTGTGAGCTAGTAATTAGCACTTGAATAAGTGTGAAAATGTGTGAAATGACTCTCATAAGCAAACATTAGACTGTCCTTAATGAGTAAATGACTCCTCTGAATCTCATTAAACATGTAGTGTAGGGGCAGTGACACTGCAGTGTCCAATTCTGCTAAAGTATCAAATCCTGATTGACAGGTCTGCTGGGTCTACATATAAAAGTGAGGTTGCACTTGAAAAGACTGATACCAAGGCATTTTTTGTGTATCTACTGTATGGTTGCTGAAAGACACTGCTTTGTTCCACTTCTGTCTCTGGGTTTATTGGGGTATACTGGTTGCTTCATGCTGGATTTTGGTGTTAGATGTATGAGGATACTAGGATGACCATAGTGTACCCCCCATACTTTCCCAGCCCTTAAAGTCCATGTTAAGTGTGGCTGTACACATTTGTCATCTTGAAAATGCCCCTATTGGTTAGGATGTGCCCAGGTGTCATTACCCTTCACTGGCCAATGCCAGGCATAAATGTGGCACTTCAGAACACGTTCTAGACCTGAGGAGGAATATAGGATGACTGAACCTGCTGTCTGTGACCTGAGAAGAGCTATACAGGATTGGACTTGCTCCCTATATTGTACCCATGACAAAGAAGTGTACTTACATGGTCATAAGGATGGCCCTTTGTTTAAGCTACAGAAATACCAACTGAAAAAAGGCACAAACAAGGTACAAGTAAAAAATTGCATGAAATTGCTAAGCTTAACGTGTAATTTGCACAGCACTCTAAAAACTATAATCAAAGCAGACTGGGGTCGCAATGAGTACAGGGTAAGCCTAATTTAAATCTGTCAGGTAAGAAATCTAAGATAAGTAAAAGATCACATTGTGAAGGACAGAACTTCTGGGACTCATAAGAGGGACAACAATGTGGACAGTGTAGTTTAGAACAATTCAGATTAGAAGGCCTTCTGGATAGTTAAAGAGCACCTGCCACCTCAGTTGGCATACCCAAACAAATCAAAGCTAGACATTTAGATTCCATGCTGTCAGTCTTCACCTCAATCAACCGAGAATAGGACATATCAGCATAGAAGGTGAAAGTGTGATCTCTTATTCCAGACCTACCAATAAGATATGTAAAACTAGAAATCAAGTCTGCTTTTTCCAACATAGAACTAGCAGATTTATTGATTACCCCTACCTCCTACTTTTGATAAATATTCTGCAGAGCATAGGTATCAAGGGAAATGCAAACAATAATCCCATAATGACAAGGCATCCACTACCCAAGCTCCTTGCTTCCTCCTCTGTAAGTAGAGCAGAGTGGACTGATGGCATGCTGTCAGACCCTGTTCAGGACGTTCAGAGGGCAAACAGGGACTACTGTGACATAGATGTGGGTGCAGCAGTCATTTGCCTTTGATGTCCTGGAGTCCATCTTACTATGGCTTTGCAAACTGGGCCAAGTACAAGACCTTCAGTACTTGACGCTCAGTGGTAGCAATGATGAGCAATTACAGGCTTCTCAGGGAGGTAGCAGGGGGGTGCATCAAGTTCAAAACTCATCAATAACCCTACAATAATTGATTGTCCTTCTTAGTGCTTACCTTTTATAAAATGAAAATACTTTAATGCCCTCAAAAACAAAATACTACACACTACCATATGCAGGTATGAATAGGCACTGGGCCACAGGACCCAGAGTTCAAGGTCTCCTTCCCACCTCCTTTCCCTAAGTAAGTGCAAGATATGGGTGCAGTTTTCATGAACACGTGCATTGCTACCCCTCTCGTTCAGAGTTTGTGTGCTCAGTTTTACAGTCTTAAGTCCTGATTATGAGTGGGTTGGTGTGAACCCCTCTTTGTATAGGGGATCAGATTTACAATTTGTGTGATTTTTACTACACATACAGCTGCTAAAGGCACTTCTCAGGGTGGTAATGTAAGATAAGTCCAGAATTTAGGAAAATAAAGCATCACCACCATACGTTGTCTACTACCATTGTTGTACACCTTGATATTTCTGCCTAGTCGAGTAAAGTAAAGTCATTTTCATTATATTGATATTTATGTAAATAAGCCCAGAACTGAGAAAAGTGGAGCATGTCAGACCATACATTTGTCTGTCAAGCTCAAAGTATGCCTGTTTGTCACTACCTAGCCAATTTAGCACACTTTACAGTCGAATGAGTTGAAAAATGAAGTGGTCCAGCATAAGACTGCCATCTTGAATGATGCAGTCTAGTCTTTAGGATACCCAGAAGTGCGGATGTAGTGAAGGATGCAGTCCATGTTTTACTTCATATAAAAGCTCCTCTAAATGAGACACAGAAAAAGATATGGACCCCGATGTGGGGAATAGGTGAAATCACCCAAACGGAACCTTGATGTAGTGAGTACAGCATAGCTGGAGGAGAGGGCACGTTAGAGGATAAATAGCGTTCCTTTCTAAATTACATTAATTGTATTAATTATGACCCTTAGAGTATGACTACATGGTTGGATGGAGGATCCATGGGCAAAAGCCCATTGTTCTTTACTTATATGTATTTGTCATAAACTAAGGGCCTTATTATGAGCCTGGCTGTCCAAGTACAGTCAGACTTGCGGTGACTGTTGGACCGCCACACTCCAGGCGGTGAGACCACCACTTTATGACCATGGAGGTCAGACTGCCAGGGGACCGCTGTCACTGCTGTGACCATGGTTCCTGACAGGCTGATGGAGGTTGGGGTTGTGCTCAGCCATGGCGGATCTGAACTTAGCGTTTCAGTGCTGATCATAACCCCGCCTCTCCATGGCACAGACCCCATCTTGGAAAGACTGGTGGTAAACCGGTGCTGAGGGCCACGGGGGCCCTGCTTTGCCCATGGCTTGGGCAGTGCAGGGGCCTCCCTAACCAGCACCATTGGAAGGCACACGGTGTTCTTTGCTGGGGTGCTACGGTATTGGCCTTGGCTCCCTTAAGGCAGCCGAGGCCAATACCAGTGCACTGTCCCTGCAGGTCAGCCCAGTGGAAATGTCGTAATACAATTTTCCCGCCAGGCAACCCAGCTGAAACATTTAAATATGACTGGTGGGGGATGCCACTGGCATGGTGGTGGCATCCTCCATGCGGTATTGGCGGTCCTGTGGTGGGACCATCAATGTTGTAATGAGTTCCTAAGTGTTGTTTTTGTTTTTATATTTTAGTCTGTTACCACAGAGTTTTTCTGAACTCATGGTTTGCTCACCATTTTGTGTTTAAAAATATGCACTTCAAGCACTATGACAGCCCGATGTTTCATTGGAATTGCCCACAGAGTGGGGTGTTGTGGGCCAGAGATTACTTTTATCCGTTCTTGTGACACAATTATGAGTAGTTGTTTTCATTGATTTCTCCTCATTTTCCAGGTTTGGAAGAAGTGTCTACCAACTTGGTATAATTTCTTTCTACCTATAGGGAGAGAGTTTTTTGTAGCATGCAGATTGTGTGCAGTGTCTATATGTTATTATAAGAGTAATTTAATGTATATCGGAGAGAGGTTATAAAAATCATTTCAGTTGGTCCTGATGACACCCACAGGGAGAGTGGCCAAAAACAGATCGCCCAATAGAAAAAGGGGCCATTGAAACCACCAGTTTCTAGTATATCTTCCCCCTTTATTTTAATTATATCAGATCAGGACTGGAATAAAAGTAAAGGTAGTCCATCAGGCAGGCATTTTAAAATTTTTGTTGAAATAATCCCTCTAAACTTACCATCTACCATTATTTGGGACTGACCACCAAGTGCTCCTGGGTTGCTCATTGGTAGTAGCATGCCCTGTTCCATAACGGAACAGGAAAAAACCCTATGATGAAGCATGCCACCAAGGTGTAACCCTGGTGGGTGAGGGTTTAATATCATGCAAAAGTCAAGCGCTTCTTACCTGTAGGAGAAGAAGGGAGAAAAGGATAAACAGATTTCAAGTAAATAAGACAGTGATAGTATTGTTTTGTATACTGATCAGGTAGACAGCACATCCTGCACGGTTGGAACTCTCCTTCCCTCTTCTTCTTAGGCAAGTCACTCTCAATGCTTCTGAGGACAGGGATGCAGCTCTTCCTTCCAGGTTAGACTGCAGGCAATATCCCTTCACCTCAGGAAGGAATTCTGGCTGCAAGGCAGACATCAGCTTTAATTGCACAGCAGTATTCAGGGTAATCTCCAGTGCGCCTCCTTCCTTGGTCAAAGAGAACATGAAAGAAGTAGGTTAGCAGCTCCCACTTTCACACAAATTAAGCAGATATTGGATGTGGACTTTCTGTTTGCCGTCTCAGAACTGGTTTAGCTTGGTTCTTCTTTTATGTGCAGTTTCCAGGCTGTTTTCCAGACACCATATTTATGTAGAGTGATGCTCCTCACAGCAAGGTTGTCTCCACTTAAGAGAACAGAGGCACACAGAAGCATGAGCTACTTCATCTATGTATCAACATCTGCTCTGAACAATGACCATGAGTTATAGTTTCTTCAGTTAACAAGAAATGGTGAATTCCAGTGTTTTTGTTTAGTTTGAAATGTTACACTTTAACAGACACTTTCACCTAACTATAACGTCACTTTAACCCATGTTTTTTCAGTGAATTCCTAAGGATTTTTAAAAAAATGTAAAGTAAGATATTAGGATCATACCTAATTATAACGCCACTTTAATCTTTTTTAGTGAAAAAAAGGGTACACAAACACAGGGTACAGAAACAGCACACAGAGGTCAGTGCCTTCAAGGGTACTGGTCTGCGTGGGGCTTGTTTATACTTTGTTTACTTTTTGCCTGAGGCAGCACATGTGTTGTTCCTTGAGTCTATTGCTCTTTAAAAAAACTAAAAAGAGGCTTAGAGCCCACCCATTACTTAACATTGGCAGGTACGCTCGTTACTCTCCTTTCTCTTTCTTACTATTGGTAGGCCTGCTCGTTTCTCTTACTAAACTATTAGTAGGCTTAATCATCACTCTACTTTCTCTTGCTTGTATTGGTCTGCAGCAACTGGTTTCATTTTGCCAGTGTTTTATTCAGACAGCTTCGGGAGGATTTTTATTT
Source organism: Pleurodeles waltl (assembly GCF_031143425.1). Lineage (NCBI taxonomy): Eukaryota > Metazoa > Chordata > Amphibia > Caudata > Salamandridae > Pleurodeles > Pleurodeles waltl. Next base: position 213,269,264 of record NC_090440.1, read on the forward strand.
CAATTCTTTAGGTTCAACACACAGGGAAAAAAGCATTATTAAAGCTAATAGGTCATGAATATGCAAGATCGATTACATTTGTCAATTTTTTTTTTTTACAATTAATTTGTCCAGTATTTTCCTAAAACTCCCTTTTATGTGTTCCCTAATCCTAATAATACCTGCGTGTCCAATGTTCACTCTTGGTTGCATTCATACCGCTTTCCTGGCAGTCTTTGAAGCCTAATCATATAGGTCACATATTGAGAGCCCCTCAATCAGGCCCGCTCTTGGCAGGCCTTTGTCCTCTCATTCCTAATGTTCGTGGACATCTCGATGCTCGTACCTCGCCACCTCTCTCCAGGTCTCGCGCTTCCTCTCTCTCCCCGGCTGCAACTCTTGCTTCCAGAGAGTCTCACCAGCTCAGCCCACATGGTCTTGGCGATCCCTACCTACTGGGAGGAGGAAACTTGTGCTTGCTCCCAGGACACAGCTCCGCTCTGGCCCTGTATTCACTACAGAACAGTGTAAGTGGTAGGGGTTTGATTGTGTGTGGCGAGCAGCAGCTCATTCTGTGCTGTTTAACGAGACCTTTAACTTGAATATCGCCATAATAAAAGCCAATAAACCATGGCTGTTGTCTAAGCGGTCTCGTGCGTTATTCAGATAGAGCAGGCTAGAGCCAACATGCTCTCAGAACAATCAGCGCGTTTTCAGATGTCAAACAAAGTGGCAGAAATATGACAGAAAATGCTATTCAAATATGCAGTTCTCCCTCTCAGACCCGTACTTTAGGCAGACTTGTTGACACGTGCCATTGATGCAAAAGCCTCCACTGTCCAGATTTCTTGTATAAGAAACTGGCAAGCACACATGCTATTATCGGATTGTATAAATTGTGTTGAGCCAGGAGTGCACAGTAGGGATTCAGCATACAAATGTGCCCTTTAAAGCCGTGTAGGCTTATTTTAATTAAACATACTTGTTGCTAAAATACACGTTGTGGCACGTTTCTTGCAGGTGGCTTTCGGGACATACATACATGACACTCTTTTGGTGTAAAAGGTCATTTATTTTAGGACAGGTTTTAAACACAAACATCATTTAACATTTAACTGCATATCGTCCTTTTAAACCAGACCTTAACTTTTACAAATTCCTTTGCCTTCATTCTCCCCTCAAATAGCTCCCTTCAATTGTCCTACCGTATACGCTCCCCTATTCCTCCCTAACAACCTTAGGGTGGTCACCCCTAACTTTTTGACTGCCTCCCTCCACTTTTTGGACACTGTTTTAGCTGGTTTTTAGACTCTGCGCACTTTACCACTGCTAACCAGTGCTAAAGTTCATATGCTCTCTCCCCTTAAACATGGTAACATTGGATCGCACCCAATTGGACTATTTAATTTGCTTAGAAGTCCCTAGTAGAAGGCACAATGTACACCGAGGGCTTATAGATTAAATGCTACTAGTGGGCCTGCAGTACTGATTGTGCCACCCACTTAAGTAGCCCCTTAACCTTGTCTCAGGCCTGCCATTGTAAGGCGTGTGTGTGTGTGTAGTTTCACTGTCAATTCGACTTGGCATTTAAAAGCACTTGCCAAGCCTAAAACTTCCCTTTTTCTACATATAAGTCACCCCTAAGGTGTGTCCTAGGTAACCCCTACGGCAGGGTGCTGTGTGGGTAAAAGGCAGGACATGTACCTGTGTAGTTTACATGTCCTGGTAGTGTAAAACTCCTAAATTCGTTTTTACACTACTGTGAGGCCTGCTCCCTTCATAGGCTAACATTGGGGCTGCCCTCATACATTGTTGGAGTGGTAGCTGCTGATCTGAAAGGAGTAGGAAGGTCATATTTAGTATGGCCAGAATGGTAATACAAAATCCTGCTGACTGGTGAAGTTGGATTTAATATTACTATTTTAGAAATGCCACTTTTAGAAAGTGAGCATTTCTCTGCACTTAAATCTTTCTGTGCCTTACAATCCACGTCTGGCTGGGTTTAGTTGACAGCTCCTTGTGCATTCACTCAGACACACCCCAAACACAGGATACTCAGCCTCACTTGTATACATTTGCATTTTGAATGGGTCTTGCTGGGCTGGGAGGGTGGAGGGCCTGCTCTCACACAAAGGACTGCCACATCCCCTACTGGGACCCTGGCAGACAGGATTGAACTGAAAGGAGCCCTCATGCACTTCTAAGCCACTCTTTGAAGTCTCCCTCACTTCAAAGGCACATTTGGGTACAAAATCGGGGCCTCTGCCCTACCACCTCAGAAACTTCCTAGAGAAGAAACTTGTAACCAGAACCTGCATCCTGCCAAGAAGAACTGCCTGGCTGCCCAAAGGACTCACCTGACTGCTTTCTCTGAAGGACTGCTGCCTTGCTGTTGCCCTGCTGCCTTGCTGCTCCCTGGCTGTGGTGAAGAAGTGCTCTCCAAGGGCTTGGATAGAGCTTGCCTCCTGTTCCCTGAGTCAGGATCAAAAAGACTTCTCTCTTGCAAGTGGACTCCTTGTGCGGCGAAAATTCAATGCACAGCTTGCCAAAAACGACGCACAACCTGTCCCACGGTGAAAAATTCACTGCACACCGAACCGGAACGACGCCGCTCGACTTCGCAAGGAAAAGATCGACACGGCGCCTGCAGCGCAACCGGAGCGTCGACGCATGGCCCACCAGATGGACGCACAGCCGACCTGGGACGACGCAGCCCAACCTCCAGGGGAGAAATCGGCGTGGCGCCTGTCGTTCGGGAGAAATTTCCCCGCTCCGCCCACCGGAACGACGCAGAGTGTGTCACAAGCCCAGGTTTCCACGTACCGAACCCGGGACGTCTGAAAACCCCGCAACCCGATGAGGATCCACGACCAAGCGCTGGAAATCGACGCACAGCCGTCCCTGCGTGGAAACTAAACGACGCATCGACCGTGTACGGCCCGAGAAATCGACACACACCCTCTTTGCTTCCCCGCTTCTCCTCCTCTGAGGCCCTTTGCTGCGATTCTTCACGCGAACCAGGATCTTTGTGCTTGAAAGAGACTTTGTTTGCTTTTAAAAGACTTAAGACACCTAGGGGGTCATTCTGACCTCGGCGGTAAAAGGCTCTTACCGCCGGTCAGAAGACCACCATTCTACCGCCGCGGCCGCGGTAAACCGCCACAGTCATTCTGACCCACAACTGCCAAACCGACAAAAACCCGACATCCACGGAAGGCCGCCTCATCAGCGGTCAGCGATAAACTGGAGATGACCAAACCTCCACCGTCACGCCAACAGAAAAACGCCCATGCCATTACGACCCACGAATCCACGCGGCGGTCATTTAACCGCGGTATTCCATTGGCGTTACACACCGCCGCGGTCAAAATACACACCCAGCTCCAAAACACAGCCACATTGGACAATTTGAAATATACACACCTGATACACATACAAACACCACTCCCACACATCCAATCAACTATAAAACACACACCCACATCACCCACAAACCCCCACTACTAGAAATTCGGAGAGAAGGCGAGAGAGAGAGAGAGAGCACAGCTATCGAAAACCCCAACACACAGAGGAACACAACATCATCACCCACACTACATCCACGCACAAAACACCACACATCACCACACACACCACACTCATCACCACAAACACCACCCCACACCACCCCATGGCACCCCAAAGACACCCCAGGTTCTCGGACCAAGAACTCAGGGTCATGGTGGAGGAAATAATTAGGGTAGAGCCCCAGCTATTCGGCACACAGGTGCAGCACACCACAATAGCCAGGAAGGCGGAGCTATGGCAAAGGATCGTCGACAGAGTCAACGCTGTGGGACAGCATCCCAGAAACCGGGAAGACATCTGAAAGCGCTGGAACGACCTACGGGGGAAGGTGCGGTCGATGGTGTCAAGACACAACATCGCTGTGCAGAAGACTGGCGGCGGACCCCCACCCACTCCACCCGAATTCACAGCATGGGAGCAAGAGGTCTTGAATATCCTGCATCCTGAGGGCCTTGCTGGAGTAGGCGGAGGAATGGACTCTGGTAAGTCTAATCTCAACTACTTCACCCCCCAAACCACCAGCATGCCAACCCACACCCCCACCCTCACCCCCAACCCCCCAGCACACATCCTCCCTGCCAATGTCTCACCAGCACAACCCACCCAACACAACACCAATCCCTGAATGCCAACACAAACCATGGACACCCATCACCTAAGCATGACCACTGCACATACCCATCCCCCCCCACAAACCACCCTCACAACTCCTCCCACAAGGGAATGCCAGCACTGGGGGACAAGGGCACCCACAAATCGCACGCCATGGCACACACAGAAGCAATAACCATACTCTTTTACCCCTGCAGGGCCCGAACACCAACACACCGGCCAGGAGGGTCCAGATTTGTCCATCCCGCCCCCAGAACAGGCCCCCAGTGATGACAGCAGCTCTGTCGACCTAGAACCTGATGACCAGCCCGGACCATCGGGGACCTCTGGACAGTCGGTTCCCCACACACAGACACAGGCCACAGCAGACCCATCCCCCTCTGGGAATACCAGCACAGCTCCCACCCAGTGGGCCCATGCCTCTGTCTCCAGGACGCGTCAATCAGCGGTGTGTGCGCCACTACAGGGCACCCAGGCTGACCCACCACCCCAACAACAACAGGGACCCGGGGGTAGTGGTAGTGGGCACACCGTCCAGGGGACAGAGGCCCGGGGAAACAGGGGAACTGGGAGGGCTGCTGTGCGAGAGGGGGTTGACCGGCCCAGGGAACCCACTCTCCAAGAGGCCCTCCCCACCATCATGGGAGCATACCACCACTCCCAGGAGACGATGGCGACGGTACTGGACAGGTTCCAGGAGATCCAGGCACAGCAGGAGGAACGGTACATGGGGTTCAGAGACGAACTCAGGAACATCGGTACCGCAATGGGGACCATCGTCCTGGCCCTCAACCAGATAGTCACCACATTGCGGGACCATGTGGCACCCCAAAGGGCCCCTGTCACTAGCCCGGACGACGAACAGCCTACCACCTCCGCCGGCGCTAGTGGACAGGAGGCCCCCACACAACGACAGGCCACCAGAACCCCACCTCCTGCTGAAGATCAACCACCCCGCAAGCGGAACCTGAGATCACACAAGAAGACAGAGTAGGATGCCAAGACCCCCGCCAGCATAAGATACCCCTTGATGTCATCCCACTGTCCCACATTGTCACCCTGTCCAACCTTGAACTGCCCCTGCTCCATCCTTCCACAGGCATATGGACAATGCACCTGTGCTACTGAGAACTGGACTCTGCCATGGACATTACTCCACCCCCACCCATCACCGTTTTACTATCATGGACCTATATGCAGCACTTAAAATAAATCACCAATTGCACTTCAAATTTCAGGAGTCTGCTTGTATTCTTTACAAATGTATTACACATAACGGTGCAATAATGTGCAGTTACATTGTGATGACAACATACCAATGTCAATAAGCATTAGTCCATGGGCAAACAAAGCAGAAGTCACGCTGTGGGTCATACAGCTCTGAAAAGAGAAGGGAAAGTCAAAAATCAGTTAAAAGGAACTGGGGGGAAACACAGAAAGTAGAGATGCAGGAGGCCAGAAGTAAATGTAAAATGGCGTGGGTGATTCTTACCTGTGTGCTACTGAAAATACTGTTGTATAACTGTGTCCCTGTTGCCCGTGTCGTCCCCGTCGTCTTCCTCCTCTTCACTCTCCAGAGGCTCCACAGCTGCTACAACACCACCATCTGGACCATCCTCCTGCAGGAAAGGCACCTGGCGTCGCAATGCAAGATTGTGAAGCATACAGCAGGCCACGATGATATGACACACCTTCTTTGGTGAGTACATTAGGGATCCACCTGTCATATGCAGGCACCTAAACCTGGCCTTCAGGACCCCGAAGGTCCGTTCTATAATCCTCCTAGTTCGCCCATGGGCCTCATTGTACCGTTCCTCTGCCCTGGTCCGGGGATTCCTCACTGGGGTCAATAGCCAAGGCAGGTTGGGGTAACCAGAGTCACCTATTAGCCACACACGGTGTCTCTGTAGCTGTTCCATCACATAAGGGATGCTGCTATTTCGCATGACATACGCGTCATGCACTGACCCAGGGAACTTGGCATTTAGATGGGAGATGTACTGGTCAGCCAAACAGACCACCTGGACATTCATCGAATGGTAATTTTTTCTATTTCTGTACACCTGCTCATTGTCTTTTGGGGGTACTAAAGCCACATGGGTCCCATCAATGGCACCAATGATGTTGGGGATATGTCCAAGGGCATAGAAATCACCCTTCACAGTGGCCAAATCACCCTCCTCAGGGAAAACAATGTATCTCCGCATGTATTTCATCTGGGCAGACAACACTCTGGACAAAACCTTAGAAAACATAGGCTGAGACATCCCTGATGACATGGCCACTGTTGTCTGAAAAGACCCACTTGACAAAAAATGGAGTACTGACAGAACCTGCACCAGAGGGGGAATCCCTGTGGGTTGGCGGATGGGGGACATCAGGTCTGGCTCCAGCTGGGCACACAGTTCATGTATAGTGGCTCAGTCAAGTCGGTATCGAAGTATAATATGTTGTTCTTCCATTGTCGACAGGTCCACCAGCGGTCGGTACACGGGAGGATTCATCCTTCTCCTTGTAAGTCCCAGCGGACGGTGCCTAGGAAGGACAACATGGAGCACAGAGTCAAGCAACCCACAGGTACGTTCACCCAGCTTGCACAGTACACGAATCGCTATGCATTGAAAGGCTTGTATGAGTGGCAATGCAAGGCCTAGGCCTGTGTGACGCAGTAGCAATTAAGCCATGTGGGCCCTTGTAATGGCGGCTGCCTGACCTGAGAAGTGGGACAGTGGGATGTGAGGTCAACGTGCTGGCGTGGCACACCGTGGCGGTAGGCGGTCGAAGACCGCAGTGCGAAGGCGCATTGGTTAACATTGCACCCTATGGGTCTCAGGAGCCAATGACGATGTGCGCCGGCGGGCGCGGTACGCACCGCGCCGGTACGCACCACCGCGGGCGTGACCGCCATTTTCTATCTGCTTAATCACTCGAGACCTGATCATCCACAGGAGAGGACCTATACTGCAAGTGCTGCTGTGACCTCGGCCTGGAAGAGACAATGGCTGCTGCGACTGGGGAAAGGGCCCCTGCCTTCACTTCAGAAGAGTTGGAGAAACTTGTGGATGGGGTCCTGCCCCAGTATGCGCTACTCTACGGTCCTCCAGACCAACAGGTAAGTACACTGGGTGCACGTTGAATGGGCTATGCCTGGGTTGTGTATGGTGGATGTAAGATGGTGGGGTAGGGAGCGAATGAGGAGTGCAAGGCACGACAGATGAGAGCATGTGCCACATGGCAGGGTTGGGGAGGGGGGGGCAATCACATCTAACATGCAGAAAAATGTTGAAATTTCCTTTCCCACCCTGTACATGTCAAATAGGTCAGCGCCCATCAGAAAGTCGACATTTGGCGTGCCATCGCCAAGGAAGTCCGGGCCCTGGGGGTCCACAACAGACGGGGCACCCACTGCCGAAAGAGGTGGGAGGACATCCGCCGCGGGACCAGGAAGACCGCCGAGTCACTGCTGGGGATGGCCTCCCAACGAAGGAGGGGTGCCAGTCGTACGTTGACCCCCCTGATGTCCCGGATCCTGGCGGTGGCCTACCCCGATTTGGATGGGCGCGTGAGGACATCACAGCAGACACAAGGGGGTGAGTACCAGCACATTCTGCTATCTTTACGCGCAGTGGAGGTGCCTGGGTGGGGGAGGAGGGCTGTGGGTGACATTAGGCCAGGGCGCGTTCTGTAGTGTAGTCCCCTCCTTTAGGCATGGCCCTGTGCCCCCGCCCCCCACCTCTGTAGGGTGCCAAGTACAGCAATCCATGGTCCAGCATCACCCATGTGTGCATTTGTTGTCCATAGACCTGTAGGCCTAGTCACAAGTAATGAGTAGTGTACCCCGATTGCGCGGCGTAGTGCTGGAGGCTCCTGTGTCTGTCCTCTCCGACAACGGTGTTGACAATGCATGCACTCAACCTGTCTTTATTTCTCCCCCCACCCTTTTTCTTTATCTTCTTGTGCATGTGTGCATTAGCATCATCAGGCGGAGGAGAATTGGCATCGGAGCACGAGGGAGCTGCAACTCACAAGGCCCCGGTGGGCCATGCTACAGACACCGAGGTCACCAGTGATACGGAGGGCGAGGGGAGCTCCACAACGGGGACCCGTGGTGACACCAGCGACACTGACACGTCCTCGGAAGGGAGCTCCCTAGCGGTGGCGGCAACATCCGTGCCCCCCGCCTCAACAGGTACAGCCGCCACCCAGCGCACCAGCTCCGCCCTCCCAGCAGCCCCTCAGCCTTCGCTCGTGCCCGCTCGCCCAAGAAGGCGGGCATCTCCTTCGCCCCAGGCATCTCAGGCCCTGCCCCAGTTACCCCTGCTGCCCTCAGTGAGGAGGTCATTGACCTCCTACAGACCATCATTGTTGGGCAGTCTACCCTTTTGAATGCCATCCAGGGGGTAGAGAGGGAGGTGCATCGGAGCAATGCATACCTGGAGGGCATTCATTCGGGTCAGGCTGCCCATCAACGATCGTTCAATGCTCTGGCCTCAGCACTGACGGCAGTCATTGTCCCTGTTTCCAGCCTCCCTCTTCTAACTGGCTCCACCGTCTCCCAGTCTCCTGTTCCTCAGCCTATCCCATCCACAACATCAGACCAGCCTGCACACACCTCAACACCCAAGGGCAGCTCATCCAGACATAAGCACCACAGATCCCACAAGAATTCACCCAAGCAACATCCAGATGCAGCCATGGCAACAGTCACTACCACCTCTGTGTCCCCCTCCTCCTCGTCTCCCTCCCCCCTCCCTGTGACGTCTCCACTCACACCTGCATGCACACCACCATCAGCCAGTACTTCCATCACCACCACACCCTCCAGTACAGTCCGCACACGTGCAGTCACCACCCCCACTGCCATTTACACGTCCCCTGTGTCCTCTCCCACTGTGTCTGTCACCCCCTCTTCCAAAACACACAAACGCAGGCAGCCACCCACACAACAGCCAACTACCACACGACAGCCTACGTCACAAGCACCTGCACCCATAAACAGCACACCTGACTCTCCTACAACCACATCCTCTCCCTCCACTCCCATACCCACTGCACCTACCCTTCCCATTGCTCCTAAAAACCTTTTCCTCTCCAAACTTGACCTCTTTGCACCACCTGACCCACCCCCTCCATCTGGTAAGAGTCCGAAGAGCACCTCAGCCACCACCAGCCCTGCATCAAGTCTGACCATTGTGCACGGGTTTTGGAGTCCACCCTTTCCCAGCACAGATACATCAGCCAGCAGCAAGGGAACAGCCAGCCCCCCCCCTGGAAAGAGAACCCGTAAAACCAAGGCCCGCCGTGAGAAGGCTGACACGGCTGCCCCCAAGGAGCAAAGTCGTGGCGCGTCACCTGCCACAACATCAAGGGCAGGCAAGGGCCAGAGAGCCTCATCGAAGGAGGGCAAGGGCAGCAGGGCGGAGAAGTCAGCCAGCAGGGGCGCGGACCAGGAGGGCCCCACAAGCCCCATCCCGGGTGTGACGGAGGACACCCACGGGCCCAGGACTCCGTCACAGGAGGGTCCAGCAACTGCACGGTCGGAGGGCGACTAAGCAGGGAGTCCTGGCCAGGTCTGGCTCCCTTGATAGACAAGAAAGGCACAGCTGAACAGGGCCCCGCCGTGAAGACAGGCACCGCTGAACAGGGCCCCGCCGAGAAGAAAGGCACCGCTGAACAGGGCCCTGCCGTGAAGACAGGCACCGCTGAACAGGGCCCCGCCGTGAAGACAGGCACCGCTGAACAGGGCCCCGCCGAGAAGAAAGGCACCGCTGAACAGGGCCCCGCCGTGAAGACAGGCACCGCTGAACAGGGCCCCGCCGTGAAGACAGGCACCGCTGAACAGGGCCCCGCCGTGAAGACAGGCACTGCTGAACAGGGCCCTGCCGTGAAGACAGGCACAGCTGAACAGGGCCCTGCCGAGAAGAAAGGCACCGCTGAACAGGGCCCCGCCGTGAAGACAGGCACCGCTGAACAGGGCCCCGCCGTGAAGACAGGCACCGCTGAACAGGGCCCTGCCGTGAAGACAGGCACCGCTGAACAGGGCCCCGCCGTGAAGACAGGCACCGCTGAACAGGGCCCCGCCGAGAAGAAAGGCACCGCTGAACAGGGCCCTGCCGTGAAGACAGGCACCGCTGAACAGGGCCCTGCCGTGAAGACAGGCACCGCTGAACAGGGCCCCGCCGTGAAGACAGGCACCGCTGAACAGGGCCCCGCCGTGAAGACAGGCACCGCTGAACAGGGCCCCACTGTCTCAAGCACCGCTCCGCTGGGCCCTTCCTGTCAAGCACCGCTCCGCTGGGCCCTTCCTGTCAAGCACCGCTGCGCTGGGCCCTTCCTGTCAAGCACCGCTCCGCTGGGCCACGCCGTCTCAAGCACTGCTCCGCTGGGCCACGCCGTCTCAAGCACCGCTCCGCTGGGCCCTTCCTGTCAAGCACCGCTCCGCTGGGCCCTTCCTGTCAAGCACCGCTCCGCTGGGCCCCGCCATCTCAAGCACCGATCCACTGGGCCACGCCGTCTCAAGCACCGCTCCGCTGGGCCCTTCCTGTCAAGCACCGCTCCGCTGGGCCCTTCCTGTCAAGCACCGCTCTGCTGGGCCACGCCGTCTCAAGCACCGCTCCGCTGGGCCACGCCGTCTCAAGCACCGCTCCGCTGGGCCCTTCCCGTCAAGCACCGCTCCGCTGGGCCCCGCCGTCTCAAGCACCGCTCCTCTGGGCCACGCCGTCTCAAGCACCGCTCCGCTGGGCCCTTCCTGTCAAGCACCGCTCCGCTGGGCCCTTCCTGTCAAGCACCGCTCCGCTGGGCCCCGCCGTCTCAAGCACCACTCCGCTGGGCCACGCCGTCTCAAGCACCGCTCCGTTGGGCCCTTCCTGTCAAGCACCGCTCCGCTGGGCCCTTCCTGTCAAGCACCGCTCCGCTGGGCCCCGCCGTCTCAAGCACCGCTCCGCTGGGCCACGCCGTCTCAAGCACCGCTCCGCTGGGCCCTTCCTGTCAAGCACCGCTCCGCTGGGCCCTTCCTGTCAAGCACCGCTCCGCTGGCCCATTGACAGTGCCGGTTCTGTGTCGAGCTAGTGTTCACGCTGCACTCTGGGCACCCTGCCTCCTTCATGACCAGTGGAGTCTGTAATCCACCTGATGGACTGTGGCTTTGCACTCCCCAGGATGGCACAGTGGGCATGGTGGCCCCTTCGTGGTTCTGGCGTCGTGGACTCCTGTGGCTGAGGTGCCCCCCCTTCCCTTCCCCCTGAGGTGCCTGTAGTTTTGTCATCTGATGCCCCAGCAGTGTTCTCTCCAACGGACTCAGGTCTCCTGTGTGGGCTTTGCCCATGTGTTTGTTAGACATTGGCCCACGGAATGTGGATATTTGACACACTGAGCAGGACTTATTGACTATGTAAATAGCTTTCGCACTGTTCATGATTTTTGCTTTGATATTTCATGACGATAATTTTCCATGACTTCAATGAACCTAATTTATACATAAATTTAAATTAAAATTTTATTGTGTCTTTGCATTTTTTAGGGGGGTTTGGGGGTGTCACTCAGTTGTTGCTCTGCATTGGTATGTTGATAGTTGGGGGGGGGCGTATGTGTGTGCCCGTAACCTTTCGTCCTCCCCCCTCCCCTGTGTCGTCGGTGCAGTACTCACCGTTGTCTTCTGCGCCGGAGTTCGTACTCGTGGTAGATGAGCAGGTAGACAAGAGCTGGTAGGATGTTTAATTCGGGTTCCATGCTGTCCTCCGTCCTCGTGGAGTGTATAGAGGTGAGCGTTTTCCCGTTCGTAGTCTGTTTCCGCCGTGTTTTTATCGGCGGGGCTCCCGCCCCGGAAAAGGTGGCGGATTGGTGAGTTGTGATACTGTGGGCGGTACATTGTCTGCCGCCTGCTTGTTGGCGGTGACCGCCGCGCTGTTTGTCTGTCCTGCCGTGGCGGTCAGAGTGTTAAAGTGGCGGCCTGTGTTGGCGGTTCCCGCCAGGGTCAGAATTAATTTTTTTTGACCGCCTGCCTGTTGGCGGGTTGGCCGCCGCTTTATCACCGACCGCGAGGGTTGGAATGACCGCTTTAATATCACTTTTCAGTGATATCTTTACATTTTCTTATTGCATCTTTTATCGTTTTGACCTGCAAATATCCAGATAAATATTATATATTTTTTTCAACACTGTGTGGTGCATTTTTGTGGTGCTATATTGTGTTATTGTATGATTTATAGCACAAATACTTTACACATTGCCTTCTAAGTTAAGCCTGACTGCTCAGTGCCAAGCTACCGGAGGGTGGGCACAGGATAATTTGGATTGTGTGTGACTTACCCTGACTAGAGTGAGGGTCCTTGCTTGGACAGGGGGTAACCTGACTGCCAACCAAAAACCCCATTTCAAACATTGGTGATCAGCGGTGAGGATAGGACTTGTATTTGTGCAGTGACATACAGTAGCTAAGTATTCCACTACCTACCCACAGTTGAAGGTCAACTTGATTTTTGTTTTAATCTCTTTTTGCAACTCTGTTTTTCTGTCAATTTTTGACTGAAATCCTCACTCAACATGTCTCAGGCTGGGTCTCAAGCAGGAGATTTTGACCTAGCCCTGTTGGACACATATACTGTCAAAAAACTGAAAGGGTTCTGCAGGGATATGGGAGTACCCACCCAGGGTGCCTCCAGAACGGAGGAATTTCAAATGGCGCTGAGGGCCTGGGCAGAAGCCCATTCAGAGGAGGATGCTGAGGAGGAGGGTCCAGAAGATGGGCCCTCAGAGGATTTCTTTCCATTAATGGATAATGATACCGCTGCAATTGTGCCCCCTGCCAAACCAGGGAGCTGTGTCTCTGATCAAAGCCTGACCGCAGAGGAAAGGAGAGAGGAGAGAGAGTTTCAATTGCAAATGGCAATATTAAAAATTGAGGCTCAACAGGAGGAAAGGAGGGCAGAGAGAGAGAGAAGCCAAAGAAGCTGAAGTTGAAAGAGCAGCCAAGCAGATTGAAGCTGAGAGAGCTCTGGCTTAGAAAAAACGTTTGTTAGCTCATGAACTGAGTCTCAAGGAGCTGGAGATCAAGTCAAGACAGTCTGAGTCCAGCAGTGATGGTGGCAGCATACATACAGGACCTGTTGGAGAGAAAAAGGTTTGTATACCCAAGATGGTGGTGCCTAGTTTTGTGGTGGGAGATGATATTGACAAGTGGCTGGCTGCCTATGAAGTTGTACTAAGGACTCATGGGGTCCCTGAAGGGCAATGGGTGGCAGCCTTGTGGTTTTATCTACCCCCAGAGGGGAGGGATACACTCCTTACACTAGACCCACATGATCACTGTAACTATCCTATCATGAAAACCGCTTTACTGGCCAAGTTTGGACTGACCCCTGAGAGATACCGTCAGAGGTTTAGGGACAGTACCAAACTTTCCACACAAACCTGGGTTGACTGTTTTGATTTCTCCAATAAGGCACTGAATGGTTGGGCACGGGGCAGCAAAGTAGATGATTAAAAAGGGTTATATGACTTGATTCTGAGAGAGCATATGCTCAGTATTTCTTTTACAGAGTTGCACCAGCACTTGGTAGATAGTAAGCTGACTGATCCCAGGAAGCTTGCTGAGGAGGAAGACCTCTGGGTTAGCACCAGAGTGTCCCGAAAGGTATCTGGGGGGGACACCCACAAAGGTGGTCAGGGTTCCAAACAGAAGAAAGAGGGGGGAGATAAACTTACAGATAAGGAACTCTCAATGGGCCCCCAAAAGAGTTCCCAGGGAGGGGGTGGCAACTATTTCTCTTCCAGACTTGGGAAAAAGACAGGGTATTTTGATAAGTCATTAGGGAAATTCATCCCCAAATGCTTAGAGTGCTACCAGCATGGTCACTCTAAGGGCGACTCCCAGTGTTCCAAAAGAGAACCGTCCACTACGGGACAGACACCTGGGTTGACTAGTGTAGCGCTCGGGGGGGAGACAGACCCAGATAGCTTTGGGGAGCAGGCAGAGGTTTTCCTCGTGTCCCTACGAGAAAGAGAAACGGTGCCCAAAGCTCACATGCCACGAAATACTTCCAAGAATAGGCAGTGGGTCACCATTGATGGGTAAAGGGTAAAGGCTCTGCGTGACACAGGAGCCAGTATGACTACTGTGAAGAGTCAGCTGGTGTCAACAGAGCAGATAGTCCCTAATACATTCCACCAGGTCATAGTCGCTGACAATCGCAAGAGTCACCTACTGGTGGCTCTGGTTCCCTTTGAGTGGGGGTCTCTGGTACTCTGAAAGTAGATGTGAGTCCTGCCATGCCTGTAGATTGCCTGTTAGGCAATGATCTTGAACATACTGCCTGGAAGGAGGTAGAGTTCAGATCCACCCTGGAGATGTTAGGTTTGCCTTAGTGGATCTGCATGACCACACGGTCCATGGGAAGGGAGTCGAGGGCGTCTGGAGCCTGGAACCATGGCCCGGCCCAGACAGCTGCAAAAAGGAAGGGCAAGAGGTGCGGGAAACCCGCTTCAAATGTTCCCACGGTGGTGGACGGGGCCCTTGAGGAAGAGGAGGCCCCTGAGCCAACTGAGGAGGACATAGCTGACCTGGGCAACCGGCCTGAACTTGCTGGTTGGCAAGAAGAGGGTGGGCCAACCAGGGCAGATTTCTGCACAGCGCAGAAGGAATGCCCCACACTGGAGGGTCTGAGGCAACAGGCCACAGCCCAAGCAGCAGGTGACGCCTCTGGCACTCACCATATTTACTAGGAGAATGATCTCCTTTAAGTGAGCCTAAGGTTTCCAGGTCCTGGGGCAGCACGTGTGCTGGTGGTTCCCCAGTGTTACCGGGCCTTCCTACTCTGTCTGGCTCACGACATTCCCCTGGCAGGACACCTGGGCCAAGACAAGACCTTTAACAGGCTTGTCATCCACTTCCATTGGCCCAGAATGAAGATAGCCTCAGATCATTTCTGCAGAGCTTGCCCCACCTGCCAGGGTAGTGGGAAGACAGGGAAACAGCTCAAGGCTCCCCTACTCCCACTCCCAGTCGTCCTCACCCCCTTTGAAAGGGTGGGCATCGACATTGTTGGTCCCTTGGGCCCCAAAACTGCCTTGGGCAACAGGTTTATCCTGGTTTTGGTGGACCATGCCACCCGCTATCCAGAGGCAATCCTTCTGAGAACAGTGACTGCACCGGTGGTCCTGTTGGGAATATTTACCAGTGTGGGATTCCCTAAGGAAGTTGTGTCTGACAGCGGCACAAACTTCATGTCTGCGTACATGAAGTCCATGTGGGATGAGTGTGGGGTGACCTACCGGTTCACCACCCCTTATCATCCTCAATCCAATGGGCTTGCTGAGAGATTCAACAAGACCCTGAAGGGCATAATTAGTAGCCTAACTGAAGCCATGAGGCGCAAGTGGGACGTCCTCTTACCATGCCTGTTGTTTGCTTATAGAGAGGTGCCCCAGAAAGGGGTGGGGTTCAGCCCCTTTGAGCTTCTCTATGGTCACCCTGTCAGGGGACCTCTAAGCATTGTTAAAGAGGGCTGGGAGAAAGCTTCCAAGACACCTCCCCAGGATGTGGTCAGCCACATGCTGGCCCTCCGCAACCAAACCCAACGCGTCTGGAAGCAGGCCAAAGATAACCTTGAGGCCAGTCAAGAGGTGATGAAGGAGTGGTACGACCGGAAGGCCACCCTGGTTGAGTTCTCACCTGGAGACAAGATTTGGGTGATGGAGTCAGGGGAGCCTAGGGCTCTCCAGGACAGCTGGACTGGCCCCTTTGAAATTAAGGAGCGGAAGGGGGAGGCCACTTACCTAGTGGACCTCAAGACCCCTAGGCACCCCCAAAGGGTTCTCCATCACAACAGACTCAAACCTCACTTTGAGAGGTCTGAGGTCAGTGTGCTCCTGGTCACAGATGAGGGCATGGAAGAGGAGAGTGAACCTCTCCCTGACCTTCTCTCTGCAAAAGAAGGTGATGGGTCCGTAGGGGGTGTCATTCTATCTGACTCCCTGACTCTAAACCAGAAAGGAGACTGCAATGAGCTGTTAGAACAGTTCTGTTCCCTGTTCTCCCTTACTCCTGGACTTACCCATTTATGTGTTCATGATATTGACACAGGAGACAGTCCCCCTGTAAAGAACAACATTTACAGGTTATTGGATAAGGTCAAGGCCAGCATCAAGGAGGAGGTCTCCAAGATGTTGACCTTAGGGGTTATTGAGAAATCCAGCAGTCCCTGGGCCAGCCCTGTGGTGCTGGTCCCTAAGGCTGCTGCCCCCGGTGCCAAGCCAGAACTCCGGTTCTGCGTGGACTACCAGGGTCTCAATTCAGTCAGACGGACTGACGCTCACCCCACCCCCCGAGCTTATGAGCTCGTTGACAGACTAGGTGCTGCCAAGTTCCTGAGTACGTTTGATCTTACATCAGGATACTGGCAGATCGCCCTGACTGAGGGGGCTAAAGAGAGATCTGCATTATCCACACCTGATGGCCATTACCAGTTCCGGGTGATGCCATTTGGGTTGAAAAATGCCCCCACTACCTTCCAACGGTTGGTAAACAGGGTCCTAGCTGGCAAGGATGCCTACTGTGCAGCCTACCTGGATGACATAGCTGTCTACAGTCCCAGCTGGGAGGAACACCTGCTCCACCTCAAGGAGGTGCTTCAGGCTCTGCGACAGGTAGGCCTGACCATCAAGGCTAGGAAGTGCCAGATTGGGAAGGGTTCCGTGGTGTACTTGGGACACCTAGTAGGTGGTGGCAAGGTGCAGCCACTCCAGGCCAAGATTGAAACTATCAACGCCTGGCAACCACCTAGAACACAGACTAAAGTGATAGCCTTTTTAGGCCTCACTGGATACTACCGCAGATTTGTCAAGGGCTATGGTACCATTGTGTCTCCCTTGACAGAACTCACGTCCAAGAAACAACCTAGGTTGGTGAATTGGACAGAGGCTTGTCAGAAAGCCTTTGATTCTCTGAAGGAAGCCATGTGCACGGCCCCCGTGCTCAAGGCCCCTGATTACTCCCAGGAATTTATTATGCAGACAAACGCTTCAGAGCATGGCATAGGAGCTGTTCTAGCACAGCTAAATGAGGAGGGCTCAGACCAACCAGTAGCATTTATCAACAGAAGGCTATTACCACGGGAACAGAGGTGGAGTGCTATTGAAAGAGAAGCATTTGCTGTGGTCTGGGCACTGAAGAAGCTGAGACCATACCTGTTTGGGACTCACTTCCGGGTTCAGACAGACCACAGGCCCCTCAGATGGCTCATGCAGATGAGGGGTGAGAATCCAAAACTCTTGAGGTGGTCCATTTCCCTACAGGGGATGGACTTTACGGTGGAGCATCGCCCGGGGATTGACCACGCCAATGCTCGTGGTCTCTCCAGATACTTCCTCCTTAGCGATGAGAGCTCCCAGGAGGTTGGGTAGCTCTCCCCACTTTCAGCTGGGGGGGGACACATGTTAGACCTGACAGCCTTAGGGTGGTCACCCCTAACCTTTTGCCTGCCTCCCTCCACTTTTTGGACACTGTGTTAGCTGTTTTTTAGACTCTGCGCACTTTACCACTGCTAACCAGTGCTAAAGTGCATATGCTCTCTTCCCTTAAACATGGTAACATTGGATCATACTCAATTGGACTATTTAATTTACTTATAAGTCCCTAGTAGAAGGCAGTATATGTGCCCAGGGCTTGCAGATTAAATGCTATTAGTGGGCCTGCAGCACTGATTGTGCCACCCATTTAAGTAGCCCCTTAACCTTGTCTCAGGCCTGCCATTGCAAGGCCTGTGTGTGTAGTTTCACTGTCAATTCGACTTGGCATTTAAAAGTACTTGCCAAGCCTAAAACTCCCCTTTTTCTACATAAAAGTCACCCCTAAGTTGTGCCCTAGGTAACCCCTACGGCAGGGTGTTGTGTGGGTAAAAGGCAGGACATGTACCTGTGTAGTTTACATGTCCTGGTAGTGTAAAACTCCTAAATTTGTTTTTACACTACTGTGAGGCCTGCTCCCTTCATAGGCTTACATTGGGGCTGCCCTCATACATTGTCGGAGTGGTAGCTGCTGATCTGAAAGGAGTAAGAAGGTCATATTTAGTATGGCCAGACTGGTAATACAAAATCTTGCTGACTGGTGAAGTTGGATTTAATATTACTATTTTAGAAATGCCACTTTGAGAAAGTGAGCATTTCTCTGCACTTAAATCTTTCTGTGCCTTACAATCCACATCTGGCTGGGTTTAGTTGACAGCTCCTTGTGCATTCACGGGCGTCTGAAAACCCCGCAACCCGATGAGGATCCATGACCGAGCGCCGGAAATCGACACACAGCCGTCCCTGAGTGGAAACGAAACAACGCATCGACCGTGTGCGGCCCGAGAAATCTACGCACACCCCCTTTGTTTCCCCGCTTCTCCTCCTCTGCGGCCCTTTGCGGAGATTTTTCACGCGAACCAGGATCTTTGTGCTTGAAAGAGACTTTGTTTGCTTTTAAAAGACTTAAGACATTTTATATCACTTTTCAGTGATATCTTTACATTTTCTTATTGCATCTTTTATCGTTTTTACCTGCAAATATCCAGATAAATATTATATATTTTTCTCAACACTGTGTAGTGTATTTTTGTGGTGCTATATTGTGTTATTGTATGATTTATTGCACAAATACTTTACACATTACCTTCTAAGTTAAGCCTGACTGCTCAGTGCCAAGCTACCAGAGGGTGGGCACAGGATAATTTGGATTGTGTGTGACTTACCCTGACTAGAGTGAGGGTCCTTGCTTGGACAGGGGGTAACCTGACTGCCAAACAAATACCCCATTTCTAACATTGGTGATTAACAGTGAGGATAAGACTTGTATTTGTGCAGTGACATACAGTAGCTAAGTATTCCACTACCTACCCACAGTTGAAGGTCAACTTGATTTTTTTTTAATCTCTTTTTGCAACTCTGTTTTTCTGTCAATTTTTGACTGAAATCCTCACTCAACATGTCTCAGGCTGGGTCTCAAGCAGAAGATTGTGACCTAGCCCTGTTGGAGACATATACTGTAAAAAAACTGAAAGGGTTCTGCAGGGATATGGGAGTACCCACCCAAGGTGCCTCCAGAAAGGAGGAATTTCAAATGGCGCTGAGGGCCTGGGCAGAAGTCCATTCAGAGGAGGATGCTGAGGAGGAAGGTCCAGAAGATGGCCCTGAGGATTTCTTTCCATTAATGGATAATGTAACCACTGCAATTGTGCCCCCTGCCAAACCAGGGAGCAGTGTCTCTCATCAAAGCCTGACCGTAGAGGAAAGGAGAGAGGAGAGAGAGTTTCAATTGCAAATGGCAAAATTAAAACTTGAGGCTCAACAGGAGGAAAGGAGGGCAGAAAGAGAAGCCAAACAAGCTGAAGCTGAAAGAGCAGCCAAGCAGATTAAAGCTGAGAGAGCTCTGGCTGAGAAAAAACTTTTGTTAGCTCATGAACTGAGTCTCAAGGAGCTGGAGATCAAGTCAAGACAGTCTGAGTCCAGCAGTGATGGTGGCAGCATACATACAGGACCTGTTGAAGAGAAAAAGGTTCGTATACCCAAGATGGTGGTGCATAGTTTTGTGGTGGGAGATGATATTGACAAGTGGCTGGCTGCCTATGAAGTTGCACTAAGGACTCATGGGGTCCCTGAAGGGCAATGGGGGGCAGCCTTGTGGTTTTATCTTCCCCCAGAGGGGAGGGATACACTCCTTACACTAGACCCACTTGATCACTATAACTATCCTATCATGAAAACCGCTTTACTGGCCAAGTTTGGACTGACCCCTGAGAGATACCATCAGAGATTTAGGGACAGTACCAAACTTTCCACACAAACCTGGGTTGACTGTTTTGATTTCTCCAACAAGGCACTGAATGGTTGGGTGCGGGGCAGCAAAGTAGATGATTATAAAGTGTTATATGACTCGATTCTGAGAGAGCATATGCTCAGTATTTCTTTTACAAAGTTGCACCAGCACTTGGTAGATCGTAAGCTGACTGATCCCAGGAAGCTTGCTGAGGAGGCGGACCTCTGGGTTAGCACCAGAGTGTCCCAAAGGGTATCTGGGGGGTACATCCACAAAGGTGGTCAAGTTCCAAACAGAAGAAAGGGGGGGGGGGTAAACTTACAGATAGGGAACTGTCAAAGGGCCCCCAAAAGAGTTCCCAGGGAGGGGGTGGCAACTATTCCTCTTCCAGACTTGGGAAAAAGACAGGGTATTTTGATAAATCATTAGGGAATTCATCCCCAAATGCTTAGAGTGCTACCAGCATGGTCACTCTAAGGGTGACTCCCAGTGTTCCAAGAGAGCACCGTCCACTACCGGACAGACACCTGGGTTGACTAGTGTAGCACTCGGGGGGAGACAGACCCAGATAGCTTTGGGGAGCAGGCAGAGGGTTTCTTAGTGTCTCTGGAGAAAGAGAAATGGTGCCCAAAGCCCACTTGCCACAAAATACTTCCAAGTATAGGCAGTGGGTCACCATTGATGGGCAAAGGGTGGAGGCTCTGCGTGACACAGGAGCCAGTATGACTACTGTGAAGAGTCAGCTGGTGTCAACAGAGCAGATAGTCCCTAATACATTCCACCAGGTCATAGTCGCTGACAATCGCGAGAGTCACCTACTGGTGACTCTGGTTCCCTTTGAGTGGGGGGGGGGGTCTCTGGTACTCTGAAAGTAGTTGTGAGTCCTGCCGTGCCTGTATATTGTCCGTTAGGCAATGATCTTGAACATACTGCCTGGAAGGAGGTAGAGTTCAGATCCCACCTGGAGATGTTAGGTTTGCCTGAGTGGGTCTGCATGACCACATGGTCCATGGCTGCCCGGGAAGGGAGTCAAGGGAGTCTGGAGCCTGGAACCACAGCCCGGCCCAGACAGCTGCAAAAAGGAAGGGCAAGAGGTGCGGGAAACCTGCTTCAAATGTTCCCACTGTGGTGGAAGGCCCCTGAGGAAGAGGAGGCCCCTGAGCCAACTGGGGAGGACATAGCTGACCTGGGCAACCTGCCTGAACTTGCTGGCTGACAAGTAGAGGGTGGGCCAACCAGGGCAGATTTCTGTACAGCGCAGAAGGAATGCCCCACATTGGAGGGTCTGAGGCAACAGGCCACAACCCAAGCAGCAGGTGACGCCTCTGGCACTCACCATATTTACTGGGAGAATTATCTCCTTTACAGTGAGCCTAAGGTTCCAGGTCCTGGGGCAGCACGTCTGCTGGTGGTCCCCCAGTGTTACCAGGCCTTCCTACTGGGGCTGGCTAACAACATTCCCCTGGCAGGACACCTGGGCCAGGACAAGACCTTTAACAGGCTTGTCACCCACTTCCATTGGCGCAGATTGAGGATAGCCTCAAATTATTTCTGCAGAGCTTGCCCCACCTGCCAGGGTAGTGGGAAGACAGGGAAACAGCTTAAGGCTCCCCTACTCCCACTCCCCGTTGTTGGCACCCCTTTTGAAAGGGTGGGCATCAACATTGTTGGTCCCTTGGACCCCAAAACTGCCTTGGGCAACAGGTTTATCCTGGTTTTGGTGGACCATGCCACCCGCTATCCAGAGGCAATCCCTCTGAGAAGAGTGACTGCACCGGTGGTGACCAGAGCCCTGTTGGGAATATTTACCCGTGTGGGATTCCCTAAGGAAGTTGTGTCTGACAGGGGCACAAACTTCATGTCTGCGTACATGAAGTCCATGTGGGATGAATGTGGGGTGACCTACCGGTTCACCACCCCTTATCATCCTCAATCCAATGGGCTTGCTGAGAGATTCAACAAGACCCTGAAGGGCATGATTAGTGGCCTGACTGAAGCCATGAGGCGTAAGTGGGACGTCCTCTTACCATGCCTGTTGTTTGCTTACAGAGAGGTGCCCCAGAAAGGGGTGGTGTTCAGCCCCTTTGAGCTTCTCTGTGGTCACCCTGTCAGGGGACCTCTAAGCATTGTTAAAGAGGGCTGGGAGAAAGCTTCCAAGACACCTCCCCAGGATGTGGTCAGCCACATGCTGGCCCTCCGCAACCAAACCCAACGCGTCTGGAAGCAGGCCAAAGATAACCTTGAGGCCAGTCAAGAGGTGATGAAGGAGTGGTACGACCGGAAGGCCACCCTGGTTGAGTTCTCACCTGGAGACAAGGTTTGGGTGATGGAGCCAGTGGAGCCTAGGGCTCTCCAGGACTGCTGGACTGGCCCCTTTGAAATTAAGGAGCGGAAGGGGGAGGCCACTTTCCTAGTGGACCTCAAGACCCCTAGGCACTCCCAAAGGGTTCTCCATCACAACCGACTCAAACCTCACTTTGAGAGGTCTGAGGTCAGTGTGCTCCTGGTCACATATGAGGGCATGGAAGAGGAGAGTGAACCTCTCCCCGACCTCCTCTCTGCAAAAGAAGGTGATGGGTCCGTAGGGGGTGTCATTCTATCTGAATCCCTGACTCTAAACCAGAAAGGAGACTGCTATGAGCTATTAGAAAAGTTCTCTTCCCTGTTCTCCTTTACTCCTGGACTTACACATTTATGTGTTCATGATATTGACACAGGAGACAGTCCCCCTGTAAAGAACAAAATTTACAGGTTATCAGATAAGGTCAAGGCCAGCATCAAAGAGGAGGTCTCCAAGATGTTGACCTTAGGGGTTATTGAGAAATCCAGCAGTTCCTGGGCCAGCCCTGTGGTGCTGGTCCCTAAGGCTGCTGCCCCTGGTGCCAAGCCAGAACTCCAGTTCTGCGTGGACTACCAGGGGTCTCAATTCAGTCAGATGGACTGACGCTCACCCCATCCCCCAAGCTGATGAGCTCGTTGACAGACTAGGAGCTGCCAAGTTTCTGAGTACATTTGATCTTACATCAGGATACTGGCAGATCGCCCTGACTGAGGGGGCTAAAGAGGGATCTGCATTTTCCACACCTGATGGCCATTACCAGTTCCGGGTGATGCCGTTTGGGTTGAAAAATGCCCCCACTACCTTCCAACGGTTGGTAAACAGGGTCCTAGCTGGCAAGGATGCCTACTGTGCAGCCTACCTGGATGAAATAGCTGTCTACAGTCCCAGCTGGGAGGAACACCTGCTCCACCTCAAGGAGGTGCTTAAGGCTCTGCGACAGGCAGGCCTGACCATCAAGGCTAGTAAATGCCAGATGGGCAGGGTTCCGTGGTGTACTTGGGACACCTAGTAGGTGGTGGCAAGGGGCCACCACTCCAGGCCAAGATTGAAACTATCAAGGCCTGGCAACCACCTAGAACACAGACTGAAGTGAGAGCCTTTTTAGGTCTCACTGGATACTACCGCAGATTCGTCAAGGGCTATGGTACCATTGTGTCACCCTTGACAGAACTCACTTCCAAGAAACAACCTAGGTTGGTGAATTGGACAGAGGCTTGTCAGAAAGCCTTTGATTCTCTGAAGGAAGCCATGTGTACGGCCCCCGTGCTCAAGGCCCCTGACTACTCCCAGGAATTTATTGTGCAGATAGACACTTCAGAGCATGGCATAGGAGCTGTTCTAGCACAGCTAAATGAGGAGGGCTCAGACCAACCAGTAGCCTTTATCAGCAGAAGGCTATTCCCACGGGAACAGAGGTGGAGTGCTATTGAAAGAGAAGCATTTGCTGTGGTCTGGGCACTGAAGAAGCTGAGACCATACCTGTTTGGGACTCATTTCCGGGTTCAGACAGACCACAGCCCCCTCAGATGGCTCATGCAGATGAGGGGTGAGAATCCAAAACTCTTGAGGTGGTCCATTTCCCTACAGGGGATGGACTTTACGGTGGAGCATTGCACGGGGATTGACCACGCCAATGCTCGTGGTCTCTCCAGATACTTCCTCCTTAGCGTTGAGAGCTCCCAGGAGGTTGGGGAGCTCTCCCTACTTTCAGCTGGGGGGGACACATGTTAGACCTGACAGCCTTAGGGTGGTCACCCCAAACTTTGTGCCTGCCTCCCTCCACTTTTTGGACACTGTTTTCACTGGTTTTTAGACTCTGCGCACTTTACCACTGCTAACCAGTGCTAAAGTGCATATGCTCTCTTCCCTTAAACATGGTAACATTGGATCATACCCAACTGGACTATTTAATTTACTTATAAGTCCCTAGTAGAAGGCACTATGGGGCATATTTATACTCCATTTGCGCCAAATTTGCGTCGTTTTTTTCGACGCAAATTTGACGCTAAACTAACTATATGGAAGGTGACTCTGAAAACCCTTGAGGAATTCTGCACCAACAGTAAACTCGGTCCAAAATTTTTAAACAAAAGAGTAATTGGCTATCCTCATAAAGAGGCACAGAAAAGAAGGCTTGTGACAAGTCTATGACACTGAACCATTCAGTATCACATGGAATCTGAAATATTATCACAGTGTGATTTGGCACCACGGGGCAACATTTGTTCACAGTGTCATTTATTTTTCTCTATGGACAATTCCAACTTTCCCACAGGGCTTCTTCAATCCCATCATTGGTGAATTACATGGGCTGCTCAACACTTATTTTAAGACCCCTTGGTTTACAAATTCTGCAATTATGTGAGCAACTTTTATAAGGATGTCCTGTGGCATGTAATAGTGGAGAATCTGTGGAAAAATTGCATTTGGTTTTACAGGAACTTTAACTGGCTCAACTCTCTTTATCAGACCAATCTCCTTCCCTGTCAGATCCCACACTTCTTCTTCAACCGTTCCCTGTAAATAAGAAGGAAGCTCCTTCACTGTGAGTACTGGAAAGAAATCAATCAGGGGGTATTCCTCATTTATTGTTTCACACTCTGTCTCTGGGGTCGGGTCATCCTCATCATCACTGTTCATCTGTATCTTGATTCCATCATTTGAACAAGTAATCGAGCACCTGGTTTTACACAACAAGTCTCTTCCTACTAGGGATACCAGGATACCAGACTTAAATCACAGACTACGAATTTTTGCAATCCTTGAAAGCTGCTAATTTTAACCTGAACTAGTTCCAGGTTATGGAAACAGGTTAAAGTAGAGGAATTAGGCCCAGCTTTAGAAGCTGGTTGGGATAAGGCTAAAGCTATGGCCTTGCCCCTGATTGACAGCTTTCTGAAAGGAGTGGAAATGACCATGGAAGAAATGGTACCCCCTGTAATTAGAAGGCCCAATAGTCAGAAGAAACCAGGTCACCCTAGGTTTACAAAATACCTCAAACTCTTTCAAAGAAAGTATCGACAGCAGGAAAGACGGTGGAAACCTAATCCAGTACCTGAGGAAAGGGTGGCCCTTAAGTCCACTCTAAAGGCTTATAAAGCAGCACAATTTATGGCCAAATCTAAATTTTATACTACCAAAGTAAAGGAGGCTATTAATGCCCCCAGAGAACTTTTTAAGACTATTAAGGCCCTAACTGTGCCCATGAAGCCGGCTGGTCTAGAAAACTCTCAGGGTTTCTGTGACAAAGTTGCTTTTCATTTTGAAAATAAGACATTGCAAATACATAGCAACTTTGATACCCAGCTCATTCCTGAAGTATTACCCCTCCATGATAACAGAGAGTGCTACAGTAGATGGCCAGTCACTAATGTCATATTTCCAACCCCCTTCCATGGATACTATTAAAAAGAAGATTCTTGAAATTAAATCGGGCTCCCCTCTGGATCCGTGTCCTCCTTCCATTTTGTCACTTGGTTCCGGATTTAATGGCACGGATGTTCGTCCCCATTTACCAAGAGGTAGCTATGTCTGGGGAGTACCCAGCTATCTGGAAAGAAACAATAGTAGTACCCCTCAAGAAAAAACCAGAGGGGGATAATCAGGACATGAGTAATTTGCGGCCAATAGCACGTCTCCCATTTTTGGCAAAGATTCTAGAAAAAAATTTGAACTCTGAATTGATCGAGTTTTTAACAAAAAACAGATGCTCTTGATATCTCCCAGTACGGGTTCAGAAAAGGGCATAGTACTGAAACTGCCCTAATCTCATCCTCTGATACTATTCGAAGGATGGTTGATGAAGGCAAGGGGGCCGTTTTGGTTCTTTTAGATTTATCCGCTGCCTTCAACACTATCTCTCCCTCACTATTAATGTCCCGTTTGCATCATGTGGGTTTGAGGGACAAGGCGCTTCTTACAAATAGATGGACCACAGTTAGCTGTGGTGATTTCAAATCTAGACCTTATCTTCTGCCATGTGGGATTCCGCCGGGATCTTCCCTCAGCCCCACATTGTTTAATGTGTATGTAGCGCCTTTGGCTAGTCTAATTCGTACCTTTGGTTTCATTCCATCTTCCTATGCTGATCAGCCATGGGAGGAAGTTGCAGATCGGTTTAGTAATTGTATGGTGGAAGTGAGTAAATGGATGAAGACCAATTGGCTAAAAATGAATGCCACCAAAACTGAAGTTTTATGTTTTGGACCTGTAAAGAATTTATGGAACTCACTGTGGTGGCCCTCTGAATGTGGTAACTGCCCTGTGCCCACTACTGTTACTAGAAACCTAGGCATCTTGTTCGATGAACATCTGTCTTTTAAAAAACAGATTAATCATGTGGTAAACATCAGTTTATGGTCAATTAAAATGCTCAGAAAAATCTTCCCCTATCTGTTACATGAATGGAGAGTATCTGCTATCCTGGCATTGGTAATGTCCAAGATAGACTACTGTAATGCACTGTTCCTTAATCTGGATAAGGGGCTGATAAAAAGACTCCAATTAGTTCAGAATTCCGCTGTCAGAGCGGTTCTTAATCTCCCACGATGTATATCAGTTAGAGAGAGTCTCAGGAAACTACATTGGTTACCAGTGGCGCAGGGTATCCAGTTTAAGTCGCTCTGTCTTACTTTTAAGGCAGTTCATGGAATAGGACCACAGTACCTGACTTCCAGACTCCTCCTGCATGTACCTAAAAGAAGCTTGAGGTCTTCCCAAGCTCACTTGATTCAGGTCCCTCGCACACATAAAGCCAAATGGGGAGACAAAGCTTTTACAGTAGCTGCACCCAGAGGATGGAATTCTCTCCCACAGAATATTAGGCAAGAATCAGGTTATATGAAATTTAGGAAAATGGTGAAAACTTGGCTCTTTCCTCATTAATTTTTTGGTACATCAAGATCAGGGTCTTTGATTCAGTTTGTTTCAGTTTCTTCTATTGGATGTTTTTCTATCTTCATTATTTCTGTTATTTTTCTTATCCTCTGTCTATTTTTTACTTAGTGCTTTCTTCCCAGCGCTTCGATGCTCTTTGAGTAGGAACGCGCTTTATAAATCTTGAATTACATTACATAACATTCTGTAATTGGGTTGGTTAAATACTGATTCGCTACTCCTACAATCTGGACTGTCTTTCCTGAAAGTGGCGAATTCAGAACTTCTGCAGTTCGCACTGTAGAGCGTGTAGCTCCTGTGTCAACCAAGAATAAAACTCTGAGACCCATGACTTTTCCCTTCACCTATGGGCTTTTCTGATCTACTTCTAAAGAAGCTGCAAGCACACATTCCTCTTCATCCGAACTTTTGCTCACCCAATCATCGTTTATTCCATTTTCACTGTGTAACGGGAATTGGTGTACGGTGTTATTACTTTGGTTAGACCTCTGACCTGTGACCTATTTAGGAAGCATCACCTGCTGCTGTTCCATTGGGGCTTGAGGCATTTGAATTTGCTGTCTAGGTACCATTGGAACCTGCTGTTGCATTTTCTGCAACTGTGTCATTTGTACACATGGCATTTGCACCTGCTGAATGGGTTGAAAACTTTGCATCTGATTCACATTGTTATGAGAATTCGGATTATGGCCTCTCTTTCTCGGTCCTCTCATGTTTTGGAACAAATTGATGTAACCTGTTTGCTGAACAACACCTTCCTGTACCATCATCGGACACTTCTGCTTCCAATGTCCGACTGATCCGCAGGCGTGACAAGGCAACAATCTCTTCATTCCCTGCACATCATTCTGAACCACTACAGTACCCAAGTCGGGATTACGGTTTACATTGCCAATTCCTCCACGACCTCTACCTCTCCTCTGATTTTGAAATACCACATTTCTCTGCTGCTGCTGCTGCGGAAAATAAACATTTCCCTGCATGCCTGTTTGTGCAGCTTTAATCTGCATCACCATTGCCTTCTCTTTCAGCTTTCACTGATTCAACTCAATCTCATCACTACAGTACTTTGCATACTGCAATACCTCATCAATTGGCTTTGCTTGCCAGCAAATCAACTCTTACTCATCTGACTAATTTCAGGTCTCAATCCTTCCACAAATCTGAACACAAAATTATCATGTTTTCCGGCTCAATTGTCTCTGTACCACTGTAATGCTTGAACGCCTGCAACAATCTCTCATAGTACGCATGTGTTGACTCCTTTGCTTCCTGAGCTGTCCTGTCTATTCTCTGCCAATCAATATTGTTTCCTCTTGTTTTCAAAAATTCAGTCACTTTGTAATAATATTTAATTACCTCAGGAGACGGCGCACCTGTAACCTGATCTCTCTCTGGTTCTTTTGTTGGTCAATCTATGCTTCTCTTGCACTCCATCCACAAATCAGCTGGAACTACTATCTCTAATAGAGTGTTCAAGTACTCCCACAGGCATTTTGCTGGTTTCACAAACCTGTCTGTCTGCTGGTATCATTCTATTTGCTTCTCTCTCAGCCTAGGATAGTCATTTGTAAAAGACAGATTGTCACTTCTGCTCCAAGGGACATGGACAAAATTCCCTCCTGGAATCTCTCTCATTGGTAACATTTTCACTGGATCCTTACTTTGCTGCACATTTGTAGCAAGCTCCGCAGAATCCCTTTTCCTTTTATCGCTCTTCTTTAACCATCTGCCTTCCCATCTGTCTAATGCTTCCCAGGTCTGGGCACTTTGAAGTAACTCCCTAAGGTATGCCTTCATTCTGGCACATCTCAGGTGTTCAAAATCCTTTGTGTCAAAATCTAATCTGTAACTCCTTTTCAAATATTTAGTTTTCTCTATTTCTATGCCGTACTTCTCTGTCAGGTCTATTAGCTTTCGATGTGCATTGCTCACTTCCCTCGTAACTTTCGGGCACAGATATCTCAGCTCTGCTTCTGTGTAGGACTCTAATCTGTTCACACCCATAGTTCCTTCAATGAGCTCACCCGCTTCCATTCCTAGTCTTGCATACTTCAAGTACTCCTCTCCCTTAGGAGCAATCTGTGGGGTATTCAGCTTGTCTAACCATTCAGTTAATTGCTGGCCAGTCAAACCTTGCAACAAAATGTTTCTGGCCTGGGCATGTGGCATCTGTTTCACAACTGTATTTGGAGTATGCAGTTTTAGTAATTTCAGACTCTAATGTTCAACCCTATGACAGTATCCGGAGGAACTCTGAATGGACTAAAGTCTAGCAAGGATCTTGATCCGTCAAAAGTCTGTCCCATAGGCAAGACTACTCGGATATTCCCATTAGGTCCTCCCCTCATTTCATTTTGACTCAGGACTCCCTGTCCACTTGCACTGTTACTCTCTTGTGCAAACCAATGGTGACAGGTACAGACACACACAGCATCTGGGCTGGGTCTGACACTCAAGTTCTAGGGTGCATAATTCCCGTATTCTGGCTCATCAGTGCAGACATATTTGACTGTGTCCCAACTATTGGAGTGTACTTTGGCATCGCTTGGGACTGCACTTGGAGCAGTAAAAATGGAGTTGGTTCTGTCTGAACCAATATCAGTTTCAGGAAAACTTGTCCAGTTGGGACCATGAGGTTTGTGGAAGTTTCCACAATAGGTACATCAGGTAAAATTCTCGGGACATTAGACTGTGGCACCTGAGTTTGTACTTCTGGAGTAGTAGGAGCATTAAGTCTGCTTTGCATTGGATTCTGTGTCGGGCTAGGATTAACCTGCACTGGACTCGTTGTCACATTAACCGGTGACGGAGCTGAAGGATTTAAACTTGTGCTTGGACCACTCTCTTGTGCAGCATATGGTGGGGGACAATTTCTCAATGACTGCAAAATAAACTCTTCATCGTCTGACTCTTCCTCCAATTTCAAAGATCTTTTAGCCTCCCCACTCTTGGAAGGGCTTCTGTTTGTCTTCCTAGTAACTTTCCTTCCTTCTCTTTCACTGTCCTGAGTAATCGCAGGAAACAATTTAATCCCCCGTAAAGTCTTGGTTCTCCAAAATCTTTGATCACTGTTCCATCTAGCCTCCGTTAGTGTCTTTTCTGCTTTTCTCATTCTCCTCTTGAATTTCTGTTGCTGTTGTTGTCTGGCTACTAACTCCCAGATTGATAATGCCTCAAACTTTGTTTGACCCAGAGGGGGATTCAGATCATACAGCACCTCCTCAGATTCTCTAAACTCCTCAAATTAAATGGTCGGTGAGCAGGAAACTCTAAACTTCCATCTTTCTCTGTCACTTTGCACCATTGCTTTAGCCAAAGACATGGT
Organism: Pleurodeles waltl; assembly: GCF_031143425.1. NCBI lineage: Eukaryota > Metazoa > Chordata > Amphibia > Caudata > Salamandridae > Pleurodeles > Pleurodeles waltl. Next base: position 213,299,777 of record NC_090440.1, read on the forward strand.
GCAGCCCCTTTTCTTCGATTACAATGTAAGCTGGTGTACCTTCTGGTGGTGCAATATCCCCTGTACTCGTTGTAATATATGGATCTTTCCTTAAAGCGTTCTTTAAAGCTTTGAAAAATTTCACTTTTTCAACCTTTATTTTATTCTAAATCAAATCAGGAAGTGACTATTAATCCCAGAATGCACTACACCCTCCTTCTCAACCAATTTGGCTTCACGGTTGTCTGCCAATCTGTGCGTGACCCTTCTCATTAACCAACCTAGCCAACGTGGCTCCAATGAAATCACACTCACACTTACCGTGGCTGACAAAGTCTTGCGGCTTGTCCTCTCAAACTCAGATTCACATTAAACTAATGCAATTTATTGCAAGCACTAAGCAAAATCAAAACCCAATTTGTCTGTTTACTATAGGTAAGACAACACAGTGTCTTAAGAAACTTTACAGCTTTTTCACTGGCGGCATTTCACTCTAACAGCTACTCCTTCTTTCTCAGTTTCCCTGATTCGCAAGCAAAATTTGACCTACAAATTTCACTCCCAACTCATGATTGGGTCTGTCCTGGTGCACATAGGACTCGCCAGATCTCAGCTGAAAAATTCTTTCACTCACTTTGATTCACACTATGACTTGTCGACCACGCCCGATCGACCTATTAAACCAGACAAATTACAACAAAAGCCAAGTGTCTCATACACTTTTCAATATACTCAGGAGTCTTAGACCACGCAGGGTCCGTATACCAACAACCTCGTGGACAATATTTTAACACAGAACGCCCCAAACATGTGAAGTTGAACGACTTCCCTACTCTCTCACTTCGAAGTAAGCACACTCGTTTTACAACCTCCCGTGGAGTACACAAACTCCCTAATCCCTAATCCCTCACAAACATCACAATTCACATGTGATTTGCATAAGATGTGCAACCGCAAAACCTACTTCACTCAAACTGACACTAGAATGCAGAGAACATCCTCAAACTGTCATTGGCAAGCTCTGAGATTCTGGGACAGTCATTTTAAGTACTTAGTGGTACATTTTCTCTCCACTATCATTGAATCTGACAAAATCCAAAATGTCACCTATTTCACCCAATCTACGAATTACTTTGTAGGAGGCTAACCTTAACCCCGGTACCATCTCTGGGATCACCTGTTACTTCTTGCTTACAATCTCTGGGACCAGATACTTTACTACCTATCTCTGGACTATATGATGGACTCTTAAAGAGCCAAACCATGTACCGGGCCTCTATAATGGGCTCTTAATGAGACAAACCATGTACCAGGCTTTTCTGATGGGCTCTTAAGGAGACAAACCAACAATCTCTTCTACCGTCTCTGTTAGTGCATCAGACCCTAATAAGTAAACTTACAAGAAGACGCGAATAGGCCGATGGACCTTTTGACTGCGCTTCAAGTAGTTCGCAACATATAAACCCATACCAATACAAATCAATACTAATAACAATTGATGACATCAATAATCAATAGGAGTCAGTAATTTCAACACACCATGACCTCACGGCCATGAATAACCACACCTTTATGTAAAAGTTAGAATGTTTTCTTTCCCTATATTAACAATGCTAAAGTCTCAAAACTTAGTCTCAAAATCAAATGATAAACATACAGAAACAACACTGAAAGCGGAGAAAGAATCACGATCTAATCAAAGCTTGAACCACTACACAGTCTAAGTACAAATTAATAGCAAGAATAACTGCGCAAACTTAATACCATACATTTACCATACATTTAGATTCAGGAAAGAACTGAACTGTTATTACAAGTAGCAAGCATAATCATTGAGAACCCTAACTAACATTAATAGGACATTAGTTCGGTCAGCAATGCATCAGGTTCAGCATCAAAGTTCAGAAAAAGCAAAGTCTCTTTAAGCAAAAAAGTTAAGCATGTCTCTTCTCAGCACGGTCATGAAAATAATATCTCCTCTTGGTGCAGTGTGGCTAAGTTAGGTTTCCTAAAACTACTTCCCATGACCCTATTGGTCAAAGAATCGCCATTTAGTTTAATGAAAACACACCCTAAATCTACACTTCTACTAGTACATGGATCACGTCGATGATTGGCTCCTCTTCTCCTGTTTCCACCGTTTGGCTTGTCAGGTATCAATATTTTTGCAGCTCATACTCCAGTCAGTGCATTTATTGTCTTCTCCTGAAAAGGGTAGTCTTACACGCATTACATTATACAAGGTATCATACCTAGTACATGATCTTCTAGCAAGCAGGTTTCATCAGAAACACTTTTAAATACGAGCACTTGGTCAGCACAGTGGAAAATCACAATTTAATTCTCTAGACAGTCATTTTATACGTCAATTAAGAAATGCAGCCTGACATGAAGCCGTGCAACTAGGCCAAGACCTCGCTAAGTTAAGGCCTAAGATCAATAAAGCTATTACATAATACATAACCCTTAATATGACATATTTCTACATTAATCAAACATGAGCTCAACATTTTACATTAATAAGCTATTAAAAAGTACACTTCGTGAACATTGGTGGCCACTTAGGTGGGCCCACCTTCAAATGCGTGTGTTATTTTTCTCTACGTTAGTACATTTTCTATGCAAATTCAACACTTAGAATACATGAATAATCATTATTAAAGATCAGCATTAACACATGTCAAGTGGAATTTGTGGTTGGGTAATATGATTGCAAAGAATGTATTTGTAGAATAGGCAATGTATACAAAAGTGACAGTTTGGTGAGCAGTGAAAGATGCCTAAACTTTAGGTCTCATTTACAGGGCCTGTGGCACAGGGCAAGGCAGCAAGTGCCTTGCTGGACCTCCCTGTGCCACCAGGAATGGGCAGGAATGCGTCATACCTACAAAATGCAGTGCATTTCTGTCTTCTCTGCCTGCGCTGATGCACAAATTGCTCACATGCGCCAACGCAGGTACCTGGGTGCCTGGGTGCCTGCGTTGTGGGTATGATTGTTTTTGTGCATGAAGGGACACCTTTCTGCACAAAAACAATCACAAGAGGTGTTTTCCTCTTTCCCACACATAGAAAGAAGAAAAAGCACAGAGAGAGGAAAAACAGGGAGAAATACATTTATTTCTCCCCGTTGAATCACTCTTATGTCACCCCTGAGGTGGCGTAGGAATCTGATGCATTCCCAGACTTGTAAATCTGTGAGTTTGTCAGATTCCTTTATGTTCCACGGGTGTTGCATTGGAACACCCCAAGCAACACCTATGGAACGCCCCTTTCATGAAGAGTTATGTGTGAAAGGGGGCTATATTTGCAAAGCCAGGAAAAGTCGTGCAATGTAGATTTGCGTGGCCTTATAAATGTGGGCTGGCACACTGAGCCACTGGAGCGTAAAAAAATGACGCTCTGGTGGTGCAGTGTGCCTCTATTTTTAAGTGTCTCCAACAACAGGGAAGCACACTCGCTTGTGAGAGCTGTTGTATAAAATAAAGGGCTTACAGCCCAGCCTTTGCCCTTTTGTTCCGCCAGCAACAGCGCATGTGCTCTCACTTGCCCTTTGCTTAGTATTTTCTGGCTTCATTGTGACTCTTTGTTGCTGCCTTCTAATTGGTCAGTGCATTCTGCCTTCACTTCCTCTTCTTTCAGCTGGAGAATGCACCAAGTACTGATTGGTTCAGCATGATTGCTGTCCTTTTACTGATCGTCCTTTCCCTGATCGTTCTTTTATTTTGTCTTCTTCACTATCACCCTTGTTGAACTTTTTACCATTTGTAGCTATATTTTACTATGATACGCACACTTCAAAGAAGCCCTTTCTCCTTTGAAATGGAAGTTTGTTGTGACAACAGATATTGTCTGCGTTTATTGCGACAACAGTTGTTATCAGCTACTAAATGTCATATTTCTTTCTTTTTCATGCAACAAAGATTAATTGATTGCCTCAGAATCACAGGAATATTGTGCGGAGACCTAATAAGCATTGGAAAGGCCTTTGAGACAATTGGCTCTGCCATTGCCTTTTGTCCTCTACAGCATGGGTATTGCAGACTTTGGCAAAGGTTTGTGGCCATGCTGTATGTTATTTTTGCATTTGTTGCCCCCAGTGGGAAGGGTATGCCCAGATGTGGGTCCTGTGCTCACTGCGCCACTGGATTCAAGCGAGCCTAGCTGATGAAGGGTGATACCCTGAAACCAGTCCTAGGATGCTTGTTTCCGGTCCACGTAGGTCATTGGCCTGGCAGTTCGTGCTGGACTGTTCCCATGAGGAACAGGGTCAAGACTGATTTGCAAATGGCTGGGTCCAACCAGGGGTGGCGTAGTGAGCAAAAAAACGATGGATTAAACCCAGATCTTTGTGACTGGGGGTGAATGTTTGATTTGCTCTGCATTCTGTCCATCATCTGTTTTTCTGCATTTTTCGCCCCCAGTGGGAAGGGTATGCACAGATGTGGGTCCTGTGCTCACTGCACCACTGGATTCAAGCTACCCTAGCTGATGAAGGGTGATACCCTGAAACCGGTGCTAGGATGCTTTTTTCCAGTCCAGGGAGGACCTGGCTTGGCAGTTCGTGCTGGACTGTTCCCATGAGGAACAGGGTCAAGACTGATTTGAATATGGCTGGGTCCAACCTGGGGTGGTGTGGTGAGCAAAAAAAACGATGGATTAAACCCAGATCTATGTGACTGGGGGTGAATGTTTGATTTGCTCTGCATTCTGTCCATCATCTGTTCTTTTTGCATTTGTTGCCCCCAGTGGGAAGGGTATGCCCAGACGTTCGTCCTATGATCACTGCACCACTGAATTCAAGCTAGCCTAGCTGATGAAGGGTGATACCCTAAAACCGGTCCTAGGATGCTTGTTTCCGGTCCACGGAGGACCTGGCTTGGCAGTTCGTGCTGGACTGTTCCCATGAGGAACAGGGTCAAGACTGATTTGCATATGGCTGGGTCCAACCTGGGGTGGTGTGGTGAGCAAAAAAACGATGGATTAAATCCAGATCTTTGTGACTGGGGGTGAATGTTTGATTTGCTCTGCATTCCGTCCATCATCTGTTCTTTTTGCAATTTTCGCCCCCAGTGGGAATGGTATGCACAGACGTGGGCCCTGTGCTCACTGCACCACTGGATTCAAGCTAGCCTAGCTGATGAAGGGTGATACCCTGAAATCGGTCCTAGGACGCTTGTTTCCAGTCCAAGGAGGACCTGGCTTGGCAGTTTGTGCTGGACTGTTCCCATGAGGAACAGGGTCAAGACTGATTTGCATATGGCTGGGTCCAATCTGGGATGGTGAGCAAAAAAACGATGGAATAAACCCAGATCTTTGTGACTGGGGGTGAATGTTTGATTTGCTCTGCATTCCATCCATCATCTGTTTTTTTTTGCATTTATCACCCCCAGTGGGAAGGGTATGCCTAGATGTTCGTCCTGTGCTCACTGCGCTACTGGATTCAAGCTAGCCTAGCTGATGAAGGGTGATACCCTGAAACCGGTCCTAGGATGCTTGTTTCCGGTCCAGGGAGGACCTGGCTTGGCAGTTCGTGCTGGACTGTTCCCATGATGAACAGGGTCAAGACTGATTTGCATATGGCTGGGTCCAACCTGGGGTGGTGTGGTGAGCAAAAAAAAGATTGTATTAAACCCAGATCTTTGTGATTGGGGGTGAATGTTTGATTTGCTCTGCATTCTGTCCATCATATCTTCTTTTTGCATTTGGTGCCCCCAGTGGGAAGGGTATGCCCAGACGTTCGTCCTGTGCTCACTGCGCCACTGGATTCAAGCTAGCCTAGATGATGAAGGGTGATACCCTAAAACTGGTCCTAGGATGCTTGTTTCCGGTCCAGGGAGTACCTGGCTTGGCAGTTCGTGCTGGACTGTTCCCACGAGGAACAGGGTCAAGACTGATTTGCATATGGCTGGGTCCAACCTGGGGTGGCGTGGTGAGCAAAAAAACGATGGATTAAACCCAGATCTTTGTGACTGGGGGTGAATTTTTGATTTGCTCTGCATTCCGTCCATCACCTGTTCTTTTTGCATTTTTCGCCCCCAATGGGAAGGGTATGCACAGACGTGGGCCCTGTGCTCACTGCACTACTGGATTCAAGCTAGCCTAGCTGATGAAGGGTGATACCCTGAAATCGGTCCTAGGACGCTTGTTTCCGGTCCAGGGAGGACCTGGCTTGGCTGTTTGTGCTGGACTGTTCCCATGAGGAAGAGCGTCAAGACTGATTTGCATATGGCTGGGTCCAACCTGGGGTGGTGTGGTGAGCAAAAAAAAGATGGATTAAACCCAGATCTTTGTGACTGGGGTGAATGTTTGATTTGCTCTGCATTCTCTCCATTATCTGTTCTTTTTGCATTTGGTGCCCCGAGTGGGAAGGGTATGCCCAGACGTTCGTCCTGTGCTCACTGCACCACTGGATTCAAGCTAGCCTAGCTGATGAAGGGTGATACCCTAAAACCAGTCCTAGGATGCTTGTTTCCAGTCCACGGAGGACCTGGCTTGGCAGATCGTGCTGGACTGTTCCCATGAGGAACAGGGTCAAGACTGATTTGCATATGGCTTGGTCCAACCTGGGGTGGCGTGGTGAGCAACAAAACAATAGATTAAACCCAGATCTTTGTGACTGGGGGTGAATGTTTGATTTGCTCTGCATTCCGTCCATCATTTGTTCTTTTTGCATTTGTTGCCAACAGTGGGAAGGGTATGCCCAGACGTTCGTCCTGTGCTCACTGCGCCACGGAATTCAAGCTAGTCTAGCTGATGAAGGGTGATACCCTAAAACCGGTCCTAGGATGCTTGTTTCTAGTCCACGGAGGACCTGGCTTGGCAGTTCGTGCTGGACTGTTCCCATGAGGAACAGGGTCAAGACTGATTTGGATATGGCTGGGTCCAACCTGGTGTGGCATGGTGAGCAAAATAAATATGGATTAAACCCAGATCTTTGTGAATGGGGGTGAATGTTTGATTTGCTCTGCATTCCGTTCATCATCTGTTCTTTTTGTATTTTTCGGACCAAAGTTGGAAGGGTATGCACAGAACTGGGCCCTGTGGTCACTGCACCACTGGATTCAAGCTAGCCTAGCTGATGAAGGGTGATACCCTGAAATCGGTCCTAAGATACTTGTTTCCAGTCCATCTTCTGTTCTTTTTGTATAGCAGCATGTATGCAGGATACTATACCTATAATAATAAAAAAAAGACTAAAATTCATCTAGCTCTAATGCACCTTTATAAAAACAAAGTGCAGTAGCCCTGGTTGAGTCATAGCACTTTTAAAAATTATGTTTAGCTACACAGCAAAGCATCCTTGTTACTATACAGCATGGCTTCAAAATATTGCCAAAGCCAATGGGTGTCACAAGCGAGATCTATTGATTTCGTCAATGCTTGTTCTACTCAGAGCGCAGTTGTATGTACTTTGCTGCAGTGTGCATTCTGTTTCTTCTTTATACTAACTCAGGTTTGATTTTGTCGGACGTACTGACTTCTGTTACTTATCCATGATATTTTTAGGGACACAACTCGATCTTAAGAGCTGACAAGAAGGCTGAATGAGTCAAACTCTGCTGCTGACATCTATTGTGTCCTGAAACACAAGTTTGCGTCCCGACATGGCTACCATTACACTGGATAATATTAACACATGATGTTCAGCAACAGGAAACAGCAACTCAGTTGTATGATGCGCTATGTTCAAAAAGGTATCATAAGATCTCTTGTGAACAACACAGACTTTCCTTTGAAGTTTGCCCACTTCAAAGGCATAAATGAGTATAAGCAGTGGACCCAAGACTCCAGACTTTTCAAATACTTCTGGATCAAGAGGAACCTCTGCCAAGGAGAAGAGCTGAAGAGTTGGAGGAGTAGTACTGCCACGTTGCTGTGTGTGCTTTGAGGGTTAGCCTGGAGTTGATTCTTCTGCTTAGATAGGACAAAGACTGGACTTTGCTGTATATCCTGCCTGTAAAGATTCTCCAAGGACTTGGACTGAGCTTGCCCCCTGTTCTGCAGTATCAGGGACATCAAAGACTTCATCTGCCAGCACCTGGGGTCTATAGCTGAGCCCTGCCAAGTGGTACCACATCCAGTCACTGTGCCTTTGACAGGAAAAGCTGGTGAACCCAAGGTGAAAATCCACTCACTGCGGCCGCGCGGCAGAAAAATCTATGCATTGTCAGCTCAGCGTGGATTCATCACTGCCGTGGATCCAGATTTTCCATGAATCGTCCCTGGCTGTCAAAACCTGCAACATCATTGCACCGACCTGAGGCTGCTTATCCGGAAATCGACACCCCTCTTTACTGTGAGGTAAGAATCTACGCATTGTTTGCCCGGCTGAGAAAGAATTGATGCTGAGCCTCACTTCAAGTAAGGAATCGACAAGTCACTTGCTTTTCCCATGCACACCCACCCGTGCGGCTTTATTTTTGACGCATACCGGGTACTTTGTGCTAAAACAACATATCCATTGATTTCTATGGAAGAAGACTCATTTTACATTAAAAAATCATATCTTTTCTTGTGTATGTTGGATTCTTGTCATTTTTGACTTGTTTGATTTAGATGAATAATTACTATTTTTCTTAACTGGTGTGGAGTCCTTTTGTGGTGTTTCTACTGTGTTACTCTGTGTTGGTACAAATACTTTACACATTGCCTCTGAGATAAGCCTAACTGCTAGTGCCAAGCTATCAAGGGGGTGAGCAGGGGTTATCCTAGGTGTGTATCTCCCTACCTTGACTAGAGTGAGGGTCCCTGCTTGGACAGAGTGACAACTGACGGCCAACCAGAGACCTCATTTTCAATACTGCATCTCCTACACTGCAGCTGAATAAAGGATGCCAAAGAAATGTCTTTAGTGACATTGTGTGTCTGTAACTCTACCAATGGGATTGTTCCTCGAGCGCCATAATCATACAAGTTTATGTGAACCATGAGGGGAGGTTAAAGGCCCCCAAAGTCCCAGCCAGCTTCTGTCTCCTGCAGGAGTTGGCATTGCTCCTACATGCAGGGAGCTGCTTTAAAATAGCAGATCCCCAATTGAGGGAGCAAGGTTTTCATCTCAATCCCTGAATGCCTGTTTACTAGCTCTCTCTTGCTGAAAGCGGAGTTATGTTTTTTTTTGCTTGTTGGGAGCTGTTTGCTTCTGCCAAGCAAACAGCTACCTCCCAAGGGTGGTCACCTATGGAGGTAGCAGGAGCCAGCCCTGGGGGGTGGTGGTCCTCGGGGTCACGTATGGCTCCAAGAGGGTGGCTGTGTGGCCCTGCCACCATTTTTTTTTATTTTGCCCCGGGGAGGAAGTTCCCAGGGCCAGGGATCCATTAGAGACCCCTTGTCTAAAGCATTCTCTAGTCCAGAGAGGTGTCTGTCACCCTTATATTTGTGTAGGAGATGTCGCAAATATTTGTGATTTTTTCTGTGAATTTAAAAAAAATGCTTTTTAGTCCGGGGGGGGGGGAGTCCATGAGGGAACCCTGGACCAAGGATATGGGGTTAGGGTAAAGGTAGACAAAATGGCTGCCAACACTTCAAGGATGAAGTGTTAGCAGCCAAGCAAATTTCTGTGTGAGGTAGTATTCGCAAATTCTTTGCTACCCTGTATGTACAAATTTGGATTGTCTTTAACTTATCCTAAACTACTGAACGGATTTACACGAAATTTAAAAAAGAGTCATTTGTGGACCAAAAGCTACATTTCTGTTAAATTTGGTGTAATTCCAGAAGTTCCAGAAGTTAGGGCTGAAAGCGTGTCTAAAGAGTCTATGGGAATTAACATGGGAAGCATACTTTTTTGGATCCCCCTTTTTCTCTTCCCCCACTTGACAGATGATCCCGAAACTTTCCATGCCCCAAAGAGCACTTTTTATGGAAAAGTTTGTGAAGATTTGTAAAATGGTGCCAAAGGTATTGGAAAGTCAAAAAGGCTTTTTTAACGAAAACTAGGGGCCTGCTCACGAGTTTTGCGGTCACAAGACTGATCACAGACCATTGTGGCTGTGGTGTCGGGAGCTGTTTGCTTCTGCCAAGCAAACAGCTACCTCCCAAGGGTGGTCACCTATGGAGGTAGCAGGAGCCAGCCCTGGGGGGAGGTGGTCCTCGGGGGTCACGTATGGCTCCAAGAGGGTGGCCGTGTTGCCCCGCCACCATTTTTGTTTATTTTGCCCTGGGGAGGTAGTTCCCAGGTCCAGGGATCCACAAGAGACCCCCTGTCTAAAGCATTCTCTAGTCCAGAGAGGTGTCTGTCACCCTTATATTTGTGTAGGGTATGTCGCAAATATTTGTGATATTTCCTGTGAATTAAAAAAAAAATGCTTTTTAGTCCGGGGGGGTAGGGGGGGGTGGTGGGTAGTCTATGAGGGAACCCTGGACCAAGGATATGAGGTTAGGGTAAAGGTAGACAAAATGGCTGCCAACACTTCAAGGATGAAGTGTTAGCAGCCAAGCAGATTTCTGTGTGAGGCAGTATTGGCAAATTCTTTGCTACCCTATATGAACAAATTTGGATTGTCTTTAACTTATCCTAAACTACTGAACGGATTTACACGAAATTTAAAAAAGAGTCATTTGTGGACCAAAAGCTAAATTTCTGTTAAATTTGGTGTAATTCCAGCAGTTCCAGAAGTTAGGGATGAAAGCGTGTCTAAAGAGTCTATGGGAATTAACATGGGAAGCACACTTTTTTGGATCCCCCTTTTTCTCTTCCCTAACTTGACAGATCATCCCGAAACTTTCCATGCCCCAGAGACCACTTTTTATGGAAAAGTTTGTGAAGATTTGTCAAATGGTGCCAAAGATATAGGAAAGTCAAAAAGGCTTTTTTTATGAAAACTAGGGGCCTGCTCACGAGTTTTGGGGTCACAAGACTGATCACGGACCATTGTGACTGTGGTGGTCCGGACGCCACATTACAAGTTTGGCAGACGCACCGCCAACTGACCTCCATCTCTGCCAGGATCTAAGATCCTGATGGGGTGATGGTAGTCTTGGTTGCAATCAGCCAGGGTGGCGCTGAACTCAGCTCCACCCTCCTAATTACAACCTTGGTCTCTGCCAGCTTTTTCATGGTGGTTTCCCCACCATCAAAAGGCTGGCAGAGAACAAGTGCAGGGGGTATCTGGGGGGCCCTGCACTCCCCATTCCCATGGCGTGGGCAGTGAAGGCATCCCCCTGCCCAGCACTGTCAGAATGCGCATTGTCTGCTTTGCCAGACAGTGCACATTCCGAGGGCGCTGGATTGCCCCCTCTGTGTTATGAGATAGCACTCAGCTCGTATTTCTGTTTCACAATTGTTTATTGGAATAAATCACAAATGACAAAATACATAACACCACTGATGCCAAAGGAATGACATGAATTACAGCTGTTGGAGGAACATCAGCTACCTAATACATACATGGTTCTCAGGTGTGCAGAAGAGCACCCAGCCCTCTGTGCACGGAAAAGGCAGGCTACTTCTCCCTGGCCCAGGAACCCAGGGGAGTCGGGCTGAAGTGAGAGGGATCATACAGGATGAAGGGGATCATACACAACCTATATAAATCGAAGGATCCCACATGCTTAGAGGGTGTGTACCCCACCAGCTCAGAGCAGTTCAGGTGGAATATGGATCAAAGGACACTGAGTCCCAACGGTAAACAGATAAGACATCAAAACTGAGGCGCTGGGAAAAGGACATGCATAGCGGAGTTAAGGGTAGGGGAATAAGTAACGTTATCGGAAGCATGCACCCAGGGAGGGAATCTTTGTGCTATCACTGCTTGAGGATTTGCTGGTGTGCTCAATATCTATAGTATGTAATTTACCAAAATTATGGTAGCATCTCCGCGATTGCCAAAAAACAGTGATAGTAGAGGAGGGAAGAGGATAGCATGGAAGTATATAGATAGCTTGATCCTGCCATGAGAAATACAGAACTCCAGGATAATGAACATGTCAAAATTGTGATTGGGGAAAAGAAAAAGAAAGGAAAGAGAGTGCCGTGCTGTCAAAAATGAGGGAAATGAAAAGGGGCTGGAGGCAGAAATAGGCAAGGATAGGAATAGCATTAAAGGGAATGGAGATATCCAAGGAATGGAGGGTAGCTATTGAAGCTGCAAGAAGGGGGAATCGGTAAAGAACTCAGATAGATTGGGTTGGAGTGTGACTGAGGAGAGGAGGGGAAGAAGGGAGCGGGTAGGACCAGGAAGAGGTGGCAAGGTAGGGCAGGAGGGGGAGGGCCACAAGTGAAGGCAAGGAAGAAGCAGCTATTGATGCAAGGACTAATGTTTCACTGAGTGTCCACCTCAGCCTGGAGAAAGGGAGCCCAAGTGTGGGAGAATATGTCCACCTGATCCTGCATATTGTAAATGACCCATTAATATAATGCTGTTTGATACATTGCCAACAGCCATTCTCCATGCATGGGGAGTGTCGTGGATCTCTAATGCCGGAGGATACAGAGTTTGGCCGTGACAAGTGCAGTGTGAAAGAGACAGGTTTGGGGGTACATCAGATCTGGAGAACCTGCGAAGTCATGGAGAAGTAGTAGCGAACGCGGTAGCGGGTTCGATAGTGGCAGTGTTTTACGCAGTGTGTGTCCTACTGCATCCCAATGGGTGGTAATCGATGGGCAGCCACAGAGGATATGAAGGAGATCGCAGTGGACATGGGGACAGTACAAGCACCAGCATTGTGCATGAGGCAGGAGGCCTGCTGTCTTTAATTTAATAGGTGTCCAATACCAGTTGTGGAGCTTTTTAAGGAGGCAGAACTTCACCTGGCCTCCCATCTCTCTTTGATCACTGGCTTCTATCAGATGTGCCCAATCTTCCCGGTCAAATTCCATTTGGAGCTTCAACTGCCAGGAGGTGTGGAGAATGTGCAGAAAGGGTATGGAGTAGAGGTGTCAGATCAAGAGAGCATGTATGCTGGACATCATGCTGCAGTAGCATCCCCACAAATGGAGATAAGAAGCCAACGGGGAGAATGGCAAGGACCAGGGGCACAGACCCAGGCTACCAGCAAGGCAGTGTCATAGATGAGTATAGCGCCAAGCTTGTTGGGCGGGGAGGTTGAAATCCTCTTGCAGCATAGTGAAGGACTTCAGGTCTCCATCTACCAGGACCTGTCCTATGTGTGTGATGCCAGCTGTCTGCTGTACACTTCAGTCCAATCCTGAGCTTTGTGTTACCCCATAACGGGGTCTGGTCATGGAGATAAGCATCCACCCTAAGTAGTTTGTGGGCACGTTTCCAAAAACAGATCATGGCTTGCACCATGGGGTTACAGGAACGTGTTCAAGCTGCCCAAGCTCCATATTGGGGGCTCATTCCCCTCAGGCAGTGCAACAAGGACTGTTCCATTTGCACCCATTGCTGTGGGTCTTTCCTCCTGGGAAGCATGTACGTCATTAGGGAGAGGTACAGCGAAAGCACGTACATCTCTACAGAGGGTAAGCCTAATCCACCACAAGAGCGATGGGCCAGTAATTTGGCTTTGGTTAGATGGTGGCAGGCAGATCCCCAGACGAAAGAGCGTATGATCTTGTCTACTGAGTGAAATAGAGGTAGGGGTGTAAGCAATGGCAGCATACCTAGAAAACAGGTAAAGCAGGGTAGTAGAGAGGTGAGATTGGCAAAGTCTAATTGTGTTTGTGTAAGCAATGGCTCAATATTTTCAGAGACCATGTGTTCCAGGCCTCTTCTGATAAGAATCCTCAAATACTTAAGATGAGAGAGTGTCCAGCAGGTTGGTAGACCTGCGATAATCAACTTGGTGGTGACTCAGGAGATTGGCAGTACCTCGCTTTTGTCCCAGTTTACTTTATAGCCCGATAGGGCTGCGAGTTCCATGAGGATGCCTTGTGGGGATGGGAGAGAGCGTGGAAGATCCATAAGTGTAAGGAGGATGTCCTCCGTGTATAGATATAGCGTGGAAGCACCACCTGGGACCGAGATTCCCAACATCTCCAGGTTTTGTTGAATCTTGGTGGCTAAGAGTTTGATGGACAGGAGGAACAATAGGGGCAACAGCGGGCAACCCTGACGTATCCCACAGTTGATGGTGAATGACACTGATAGCAAGCCCCCGCAGTTTACCTGTGCAGTGAGGGAGTGAGTCATACAGCCACCTGACCTGGGCAATAAAATCATCTCTCAAACTGAAGAGTTTAAGGACTTCAAATAGATACCACCATTCAATCCTATTGGATGCACTTACGGCGTCCAAAGATAGGGCAAGGGCCTCTTCCTGGAGCTCCCCGGCTGACCATGAGGTATGCGCTAATGTGCAGAGGTGGTTATGGGAGGAGCGTCCGGGTACAAATCACACTTGGGTGTGATAGATAAGAGAGATAAGATGACTTTGCGTAATGGAGCCGCCAGTACTTCTGCCAGGAGCTTGAAGTCTCCATCCAAGAGGGAAATGGGCTGATAGCTTCTGCAAGCAGGGGGTCCTTCCCCTGTTTCAGAAGGACGTTTATGGAGATATTGGAAATTGGACCCAAGGTACCAATATCTGCCTTGTAGGCTTCATACAGGGATGTAATAACATCCTCTCCCGTCCACTTATACAATTCTGCGGGGAATCCATCTTCGCCTGAGGTTTTATGGTAGGATAGTCTGTAGATTGCCTGGGCAATCTTGTCCTTGCTTATTTCACCCTCCATAAGGCTCCTGCCATCGTTGTTAAGACTGGGTAGGAGGACATCTATTAAAAAGGTCGATAAGCCTGAGGAATCTACTGCAGTTTCTGGTGTATACAGAGAGTGGTAGGAGGCTTCAAATTTGTTAACAGTTTTCTGGGGTGCATGAGGGTATCGCCAGTTGCAGAGCGTATGGTCGGCATGGCTAAAGGCGATTCCTGCTGCTGCAGCTGGGCTGCCAGAAGGTGGCCTGCCTTCTCCCCTTGTTCATAGTGACAGCCCTTCATCCTGCTGTGGGCATATTCTGCCTTGAAGGTAAAGAGAGAGTAAAGATCAATTTTCACCTTTTTTGAGTTGACAGCGTAGAGCCTTACTTTTACATATAAGTCACCCCTAAGGTGTGCCCTATGTGCCCCTAGGGTTGGGTGCCATGTAACTATAAGCAGGGACCTTATAAAAATAGTTTTATAAGCCCTGGTGAGGTAGAAACAGCCAAATGTGTTTTTCCCTCACTATAGTGAATGGCCTCAATAGGCTAACATGGGCAGACTTTATTTTAATTAACAAAGTCCCCTTAAGTGCCAGATACCTGTTTGGTATCACATTAATTGTTATAATAAATCCCACAACTTACAATTGTTGGATTTAATATAACAAGTCCAGGTAAACAGTTGTAAACTCTACCTGAAAAGTTGCAAACTTCAGCTCTGTAGTGCCCTTCTTTGATTAGCCAGCCTCTGGATGAAGTGTGAAGTGGCCTCCGCTGAATAAAAAGGAATGTACCTGTGGGAAGAGAACTACCTCAGCAGATGGGGAAGCAGGAAGGGCTGCCAAACTGGTCTTCAAAGGCGGGAAGGACATTTGGAGCAACTCAGCACCTCCCTCACATCCTGCAACCCCAGACAATTAGGTGCCCTCTTGATTTGATTAGGAGAGGGGAGTGTTTAGGATTTGTAGCCACACTAGTGCATGTACTAGTGCATCAGATGTAACCTCCAAAAATCAGTTTCAGCCATGATGGATTTTTGAAGACTGTTGCTCCCTGGGACTGATTTTTGCCACACTTCCCAGGAAGTGGTCATCACAGGGGCAAGGACCCTGCATGTGATTGGGAAACCAGGACCCCCCTGTTTTTCACCCAGGACCAAGGATAAATATGGCAGAGTTGCACCCACACCTCAGTTCACTACCAGATCCCTATCAGATCCTACAAAGGAAGAATGTCAGAAGAAGGACTGCCCTGCTGGACCCCTGACCTGCACCTGGACACTGCACTCTGAAGGACTGCCCCGGCTGCACACTTGGGCTCCACCACAAGAAAGACTTTGCCTGGCTTCAACTAGTTCAAGGAGGGACTCCTTGTTTGCTACAGGTGAAGAAATGCTAACCAGAGTCCCCTGCCTCAGACCCTGAAGAAACTGACCAGCTGACCACTATCCAGTGGCAATTTTGGAGTTTGAGCTGGGTGCATTCTGGGAGTTGTAGTCTGCACCCTCAAGGAGCAACTCAGAGCTTCTGGAACCTTGGGGTATGCTGTGGACTCCAAAAGAACCCTAAAGGAACTTCTGGAAGAAGATCCAGAAGTTTGGAGAATTTTTGGGAAAAAGCTGCATAAAGGGACCTACCCGCTGCAGCAACTCTAACCGGCTTGCCTCAATCACGACCTAGCCTGGTTCGTCCCGCTAAAGAAAATCTCCAAAAAGCTACCGGGAGCTCCCAAGCAGGAGGGCTCCAGGGACATTGGGTCAAGATTCAGGTTCGGCCCGGTCAAACGATTTTCATCTCAAAAAATCATCTAAGTCCGAACGTAGACATCTTCACTGAGGGCTCCCACAATGGGTATCCAAGGAAGGGCTCCAAGGAGGTAGGACTGGACTGGTGACTTTGTCGCGCTGAAGAAAATCTTTAAGACAACAACTAAGTCCGAAGGTAAACTTTTGACCAAGGCCTCCCTCTTGCTGTAGCCAAGCAGGGCTCCTTTGCAGTTGGCCATAAACTTTGACTTTGTACCGGTGGAGGTGCGACCAGATGACCAGATTGGCGCTATGTGTTTCTACGCGCTAGAAAAATCAGATTTTAATCGTTTTGGTGTTATTTCAAAGATAAAAATTTTATCTTTTTTTATAAATTGGTGTTGGATTTTTATTGTGTTTTACTTATTTACTGTTTTGTGATTTTTAGTCTCATAAGTTAAGCCTTGTCGATCATTGCCAAGCTACCAAGAGTTGAGCTGGGTTTAATTTATTGAGACCGAAGTGGACCTAAGTGGAGGTTAGTTTCCTATTGCTAAGTGTAGGTACTTACCTGCCCTTACCGATAATCCACTTTCCAACACTTTACATTTGCTATTATTAGCAGGTACGAGAGCATATTTCTTCATAATTGGCATGACCTATGTGTGCAACAACACTATCAATCTGTACGTCTTAAACTCATTTGCATTTATGTGCTGGAAGGGTGAAGGTAAATCTTCCCTTCTCCACTGATAAAAAGAAAGTCTATCCCACTGAATCCGAAATGTCTGGTTGAAAAACACTCACAGCTGCATCTAAGAAAATACAGTTCACCAGATGAAAAAACAAAGACAAACAAAACAGTTGTTTCATGTCAGCTGTGCCGCCATTTAATCTCAAACCTTGGTTAGAAGATAGGGGCTCATTTACAAGCCCCTTGCGCCAATGAATCGCCATTTTTTTTACGTTACGGCAGCGCAGAACTGTCCCGCACCCTACGCCATATTTACTAACTGATGCAATGGGACCATTGGGGCAGTTTGTAAACCCTTGCACCACCTTATACCTGCGCCAGTTTTAATATATGCAAGGGAAGCATGCCCCCGCTAGAAGGCCCGCAGGAATGGCGCAGCGAAATCTAGAAGATTTCACTGCGTGATTATAGTGTCATTTTTTAACACATTCTCAAGGACAGGCGTTAAAGAGACGCTAGGCTGTTTGAAATGGGCCTCTCTGGGCTTTGCTGGACTACGTCAAAATTATTGATGCCAGTCCAGCAAAGCGCCACAACTACATCAGAAATTCTGATGCAGTTGTGCTAACAAGCGCTGTAAGAAAGGGGGTCTTTGGTTGGCAGTCAAGTTACCCCCTGTCCAAGCAAGGACCCTCATTCTAGTCAGGGTAAGCCACACACAATCCAAATTATCCTGTGCCAACCCTCTAGTAGCTTGCCACTGAGCAGTCAGGCTTAATTTAGAAGGCACTGTATAAAGTATTTGTGCAATAAATCCTGCAATAACACAGTATAACAACACAAAAATACACCACACAATGTTTAGAAAAATATAGAATATTTATCTGGTTAAATGCAGGTCGGAACGATCAAGATATGATAGGTGCACGGTGGAATATTACTTTAGAAAATGATAATAAGAGTCTTTAGTTCTTAAAAAGCAACAAGTGTCTCTTGCAAGCACAAAGTACCTGGTTTGCGTCTAAATTCTCCGCGAGGGGCCGCAGAGGAGATGATGCGTGGAAAACGGGGAGGTGTGCGTTAGTTTCTTTGGGCGCACACAGACGATGCGTCAATATTTTTTCACGCAGACCGGGTCTTGTATCGATTTCTGGCACGAAGACCTGGATCCTCTTCAGGTTGCAGCGTATTTGAACGCCCCAGAGGCGAGGCAGAGAATTCCTGGGTGTGCAGGACGAAGTCACAGGAGCTGCGTCCATCCGGTGAGCAATACGGGGAAATTTCTGTTGCACAGTAGGCGCTGCATTGATTCTTCTCACAGGAAGTCGGGCTGCGTCATTCCAGCTCAGCTATGCGTCAATTAAGGGGGCTGTGCTTCAAAGTTCCAATCGCAACACTGGCGCTGCGTCCATTTCCTCTCGGGGAGCCGGACAGCATCGTTCCAGTTCGTGTGCGGTGATCTCACTGCGATGCAGGCTGTGCGTCATTTCTGGCAGGCTGTTCGTCGAATTTTCACCACACAAGGAGTTCTTCGCAGGATGAAGACTTTTTGGTCCTGAGACTTCAAGGAACAGGAGGCAAGCTCTATCCAAGCCGTTGGAGAGCACTTCTCAGAAGAGCCGGAGGGCAGAAAGGCAGCAGGGCAACATCAGGGCAGCAGTCCTTTGCAGAAAAGCAGTCTGGTGAGTCCTTTGGGCAGCCAGGCAGTTCCTCTTGGCAGGTTGCAGGTTCTGGCTCAGAGTTTTTTACCAGTGGTATCGTGTCCAGAAGTTTCTGAGTTGGTAGGGTCAGAGATCCTGTTTAAATACCGAAATGTGCATTTGAAGTGGGGGACACTTCAAAGAGTGGCTTAGAAGTGCATCAGGCCCCCTTTCAGTTCCATCCTGTCTGCCAAGGTCCCAGTAGGGGGTTGGGCAGTCCATTGTGTGAGGGCAGGCTACTGTCCTTTCAAATGTAAGTGTCAGGCCCTCCTCCCTCCCAGCCCAGGAAGACCCATTCAGTATGCAGATGTGTGCAGGTGTGACTGAGCATCCTGTGTTTGGGGTTGTCTGAGTAAAATGCACAAGGGAGCTGTCAAGTAACTTAGCCAGACGTGGATTGTAAGGCACAGAAGGATTTAAGTGCAGAGAAATACTCACTTTCTAAAGTGGCATTTCTAAAATAGTAATATTAAATCCAACTTCACCAGTCAGCAGGATTTTGTATTACCATTCTGGCCATATTAAATATGACCTTGTTACTCCTTTCAGATCAGAATCTACTACTCAAACAGTATATGAGGGTAGCCTTAATGTTAGCCTATGAAATGAGCAGGCCTCACAGCAGTGTAAAACGAATTTAGGAGTTCTACACTACCAGGACATATACACTACTGCCTCTTACCTACATAGCACCCTGCCCAATGGATTACCTAGGGCCTACCTTAGGGGTAACTTATATGTAGATAAAGGGGATTTCAAGGCTTGGCAAGTACTTTTAAACGCCAAGTCGAAGTGCCAGTAAAACTGCACACAGGCCTTGTAATGGCAGGCCTGATGCATGGTTAAGGGGCTACTTAAGTGGGTGGCACAATCAGTGCTGCAGGCTCACTAGTAGCATTTAATCTACAGGCCCTGGGCACATGTAGTGCACATTTTTGGGGACTTACAGGTAGATTAAATATGCCAATTGGGTATGAACCAATGTCACCATGTTTTAAGGGAGAGAGCATATGCACTTTAGCACTGGTTAGCAGTGGTAAAGTGTGCAGAGTCCTAAAACCAGGAAAAACAGGGTCCACAAAGTGGACAGAGGCAGGCAAAACGTTAGGGGTGACCACCCTAAGGCTGTCAGGTCTAACAAGCACCATGGTGTTTGGTATTGTAAATACAATGCTACCATGGTGGCAATAGGGGGGACGCAGGGTGGCTCAAGCAAACTGCCACATTGTGATCAATGTGCCAGTTCATTGTAAATGAGGGCTATAGTGTCCATGTAGCACTCATAAACCAGTAACATGATTTCCTCTCTCCACAATATAAAACATATTCATGTTTCAGTGAGAGCGTGTACTGCTGTTATAAATGTTTCACTTCCTGATGGCTACACAGTTAGTGATGTGTACTATGCTGTGGTATAGGGTGTATGTGAAGAGCCTGACTAGCATTGTTTGAGGAAGGCTGCAAAGTGCATTCATTCCCTCTCTGCCTAGGATACTTCGAGGTGATGGTGTCCAGTTGATTGCAGAGGGCTGCTCTGTACAGTTTTTTTCCTCCTCAATGTGCTATGAGATACCGTGCTGTGCTTTGGGATTCAGTACTTGCTCTTACATTCAGTGAAGCATGATATACTGTTTGCAACATTTCGACACAGTGCTGCAAAATGAGGTATGCTCATTGGCTGTTTGCAGTGCGCTGTCAGGTGCACTTCATGCAATCTCTGCAGTGTATTTGTGAAGACTAATTTGACATGCTTCTTTGTATTTGGGGTGCTCTGGGCTGCTCTGAGAGAGTGACAGTATCTGGTTGTTTGCAGAGCGCTGCGCAATGCAGTTAATTATCTGGCAACATGCTTTTGATTGCAGGAGCGAGAAGTATTGTCTCTTGTCTTTATAGTGCTGCAAGGTGCACCTTTTTCATTCATGTTGTGTTTCTGTTTGATGATATGAGATGTGCTGTGGTGGTGGGTTTGTTAAGTGATGTGGAAATGCAGGTGATTTTTTCTCCCTTGTGATGCAGCGTAAGAGAGATATTTATTTTTTTAGACATTCTTATACAGTGCATTTAACCGGAGGGTATCTGTGCACTGTGCATAAAACTGGACACACCTAGACTTCAGCTTAACAAACAAGAGGTCAGAAACCATAGCTGATCGTGAGTATTTAAATAGAAGTCTTCACCACATAGGGTAATTTCTAGAAATAAACACATGAGATAAGTGTGCGGAAGAGAAGGCATGTTGAAGGCATGTTGAGAAGGCGGGGGACTCTGCAAGAGTGAAGTGAAAAGAAAAGAGTAAAGGATTTAGAAAACAAAGAAATTAGAGTGGGGGCCTCATTATGAGTTTGGCATCCCACCGCAGGGCTGCCAAACTCGCAGAAAGGATGCCACCGCCATGGCGTTGACATCCCCCCTGAGCATATTACTATGTTCCCGCCAGACTGACCGGCAGGAACATTGTAGTACGCGTTCCTGACGGGTTGCACGGTGGGAACAGTGCTACAATATTGGTTGTGGCTTCCTTAAGGGAGCCAAGGCCAATGTTGTAGCCCTCCAGCACCCTCGGAATGGACACTGCCTGCTTTGGAGACAGTGTGCATTCTGACAGTGCTGGGCAAGGGGGGGGCCCTGCACTGCCCATGCCATGAGCAGTGCGCCGTGTGGTCCCCGGCACTGGCTTTCTACCAGCCTTTCCATAGCTGGGTACCGCTAACCTCGTAATCATGCCCTGAGTCAGTACCCCCTCACGGATCAAAGTTTAGAAAGGAGAAGTCTGAAAGAGGGTGTTAAACAAGTTGAATGTCCCAATCTGGAGAGTTATACATTCAAAGATGTTATATTGTGTGGTTTTTTTGCGTAGTGTTGAAGATGCTGTTTGCTCCCATTCTCTGGTATGTTTTCTGATGTGTCATGCAGATATTCTGTGTCAGGTTGTTTGGTTGTTCGCGGAGTGCTGTGTGCCTTCTCTGAAGTGCCTAGGGGTTCAATGTATGACAGCTGTGCCTGGGTTTATGCAGAGTGGGGTTAGGTGCAGTTTGTGTCCTCTCCTCTACTTTTACGTTTCACCTGCACATGAACTGTTTCTGTGAGACATATTTATTACTGTAAGGGATTTGAGGCCCACCCATTGCTTCCTATTCCTTTGTTTAATTGTCATTCTTATTTGCTGCCTTCTAATTGGCCAACACTTGCTGATGCCACTTCCTGATCTTTCGACTGCAGCATGGACCAAGTACTGAATGTTTTAGCTTGACTAGTGTCCTTTGGCTGTCAACCCACTGCTCACTGTGATTCAGGTACTATTTTCTTTATTCTTCCCATTTGTGCTGCTTCTTCCCCTCACAGCCCCATTGCTTCTTTCCATCCCACCTTACACCCATTGTCCGTGTTGCTTCTTCGCCTCCAACCCACCATCTTTGAATGTGTCACTTCTTACCCTCCCAGCTACCAACTTTGTCTGTGTTGCACCTTTCCCTATTACTCCTACCCCATCTGTGATGCTTCTTTCCTCCCACCCTCCTGTTTTCGTGTTGCTTCTTGCTTCCCACCTCCCTCTCATTGTCTGTGTTGCTGCTCCACACCAGCTATAAGAAACAAAGCACTATGACACAGTCATCACTTAATACATCATATCTTTTTTTGCCGTTCTGTTGTCATTACCTTCTACGCTCCTTTTGCCCATGTTGCAAGTTGCCACCCTCCATCTAATTGTTTGTGTTGACCACTCCGCCATAAGAAAAAAAGCTTTCCAACTTTACTTTTAGCCATGCTGCACAGCCAAACTGTTGTACAACATGGCTAGAAGACATTTGCAAAGCCAATACCATTCACATAAGGGCAACCTATTGGCTTTGCCAATGCTTGGTTTAATTCCAGGCAAGCTAGATTTCGCCCATTGGATAGTAAACCTCATACTTAATGATTAAGACGAAGATAGGTAGGCATGGAGGTAATGGTGTGTTCATGATAGAAGCTCATGGCTATTAGGTGTGAATAGAGCTATTAGGCCACTGAAAGTCACCATGGCACACCTTTTCCAGTTCAGGGCTTTTCTTTTACAAACCGTTGTCTTCTGGAGCATCCATCTAATTGGCTCATTTGACTGAACCAGCAGTGGAACTATCAGAATGCACTGATGTAAAAATTCATAAGAATGGGTGATTTTTGAAAATGATTTTATTGGAGACAGCACAGTACCCACTTGCAGCTAAGGCAGGACAGGCAAGAACAACCATTCTAGAATAAGAACCTTCTTATGTAATACTAGCATGCAACACTTACAAAAGTAAACCAGATGCATTTAAAGTGACAATTTCAGTATGTAACCCTACCTCCTTAAAACACAAAAAACACAAAGACGGAAAACAAAAAGGAAAAAAGGAACATAGGAAACATTAAAATAAACAGGACAATACAACAATACCATCAATAAAAAAAAAATATTTTTGTGAAAACAACGGCAACTGATCTACACATAAGCAACATATTTTTGGGGAAACCTTATTGTATGGAAATTTTTGTTTGAACCTAAATGCCACACTGTCATCCTGATTTGTCTCACCAGAATGATAATGTTTCAAATCTTTGTTGTCACATTTACATTTTGCCACCCTCCTGACATTAAAGACGTTCCTGTCTTGTGTTACCACATTATTCCTGTTGACTTTGACTACCCTCATAGCCTCACCAAACTTAGAATCACTCTTACTCATCACTCAAGGTTTGTGAATCCTGACTCAATCGCCTATTTCAAACCTGGGCTCTCTAACCTTCCACTTGACATCATAAACACGTTTGGTCTTTTTCTACTTCCTTTGAACCCTCAAGGTTATTTCACCTCTGCTTACCATTTCTCCATTTCAACCTTCTCTTTTTGCTTCTTTCTAAATGACCAAGGGCACAAGTTGGATACAGGGTTCATTCCCTTGAGCAATTTAAAAAGATTAACTTCCGTAGTGGAATGTGGACTAATACAATGACCATAGTTTCTCGCACAGCTTGTCCTTCCATGCCCCTCCAAAACTCTGCACCCACACTATGCTCTCCTTTAACACACAATTAAATCCAATTAAATCTTTCAACCTGACCATTACCCTGGGGCTCATAAAGAGCAGTAGTGACATGACGGATATTACACAACTTGAAAAAACGTTCCACATGCTGTAACTTCAGTTGCACTCCATTGTTCATGATTAATACTTCCAGATACCCTTCTCTAGCAAATAGCTCCTTGAAAAAATCTATAACAACAGCCATAGTAACTTGGGACACAAAATTGACTTTGGGGCACTTTGAATAACAGTCCACTTATAAATTAAAAGGTCCAGAAATGTCAAACTCTACCTTTTTCCAAGGAAAATCTGGCTATTCCACAGGACATGAAGGTCCCTGCACCACTTTTAGCATTTTTGAACAGTTGGCAGATACCTCACACTCGCGTACAACCCTGTCCACTAATCTGTTAGGACTTGGCCATCAAAAGGCTGTCCTTATCAACCTCTTCATGGATGACATTCCCAGATGACCTTCATGAGCTACTGACAGAATATGATCTCGCAAGTTTACAGGGGGTGTACATTTTCCTTCCTTCAACAGCAAGTCACCCTCAACTTCTAATTCTTCTGCAATCTTCCAATAAGAAGACAACTCAGTAAAACTCTTTCTGTCTGGCCACCCGCTACTCATTTGCTCCATAACTTCTCTTAGAAAAGTATCCACATTCATACCATTCTTCCACAATTTTTCACTCAGGCACCTAAATTTCCCTGACACAATATCAGCAATACTATTGATCATTTAATCATCAATAATCTGACTGTTTTCCTCTCTATCTGTACATGGCAGTCTCAATAAACAGTCTGCCATAACATTTTTTTCCCCCGTACGTATTCCACTTCCATGGTATACTTTTGGAGTCTTGGCATCAATCTAGCAATGTGTGCTGTGGCATTGATTCCTCCTCTAGGTGATAATATTCCTACTAGAGATTTGTGGTATGATCTCAAAGTGAAACAAGAGCCCCAAACATAATTGCATAAATGCTCTAGAGCCCACACAACTGCTAAAAGCCCTTTTTCTATGACAGCATATCTCCTTTAAGTGTTATTTAAAGAATGCAAAGCAAACACACATTACATTCCTCTATACCACATTTTTATGACAATACTCAGTGGAACTACTCGAAAATTCAGATCTTTAGGTTCTTGTGAAATTCAAGAAGTGAAGAAGAGGCTTTTATGTGTAGAGGCATATTGTTCCATGCTTCAATAGCAATGTAGGAGAAGGCTCGACCACCAGATCTGGTTTTCCGCATGCATGCGATTTGTGCAAGTAGAAGTCTGGCTGAGCAGAGATGACTGGAAGGTTAGTGAAAGCAGAAGCGATTGTTGAGGATTGCTAGGCCAGTGTTGTGCAGTACCTTGAAAGTCTGGGTGAGGACCTTGAATTGTGCTTGTTTGTGAATGGGGAACCAATGGAGCGTCTTCATGTGTGATGTTATGTGGGTGTGGCATGGGAGGTTGAGAGTGATACTGGCCACTGAGTTCTGAATGGTCTGCAGAGATCTGGTTTTTGTTGACCCTGACATTGAGGGTGTTCCTATAGTCCAGCTTGCTTGTGATCAGGGCATGTGTGACAGTTTTCTGGATACTGATTGGGAGACATTTGAAGTCTTTCTCAGCATCTTCAGAGTATGGAAGCATGAGGCGATGATGGCCATGACTTGGGAGGTCATGTTGAGTTTGTTGTCAATGATAATCTAGAGGTTCTTGGCATAGTTGGTCAGCGGGGTGTCGGTCCTAACTCTTTAGGACACTAGACAGAGTCCCACAGTGATGTGGCTTCAAGAAGATCTCGTTTTTGGCCTTGTTAGTGTTCAGTTTTCGACAGTTGGTCTTCATCATGTGTCCGATTTCAGTATTGCATGCATTGAACTAGATCTGGGTACTGAGTGTTTTGTCTCTGAGGAAGACAGTGAGTTATGTGTCATCACCGTAGGAAAGGACTTAATATCCTGAGAGTGGAGAATGCTGGCTAGAGGGATCATGAATGTGTTGAGGAGGGTCGGGCTCAGGAACGATTTGTGTGGAACTCCGTGGATGAGGTTGCAGGTGCCTGAGGTTTACGAACAGGATGGAGCAGATCCGTCGGAGTGCATGTCCTTGGATTCCAATATCTTGTAGGCGTTGGATGAGGATGGAGTGGGAAACTGTGTCAAAGGCTGCGTAGAGGTGCAGGGGGATGAGGGCCACCATGTCTCCTCTGTTCAGAGTCATGTGGATGTCATCGAGGACAGTAACAAGGGCAGTTTCTGAACTGTGGTTAAGTATGAAATGATACTGAAAGCTGTCAAGTAGTTGGTGGTTATTGAGGTATTCAGTGAGGTGTCTGTTGTTGATTTTCTTTAAGACCTTGGTCAATAATGTTAGGATGGAGATCAGTCTGTAGTTGGCGAGTGTTGAAGGGTCCGCAGAAAGTTTCTTCAGCAATGGGAGGACAGTTGTGTGTTTCCAAGCATCTGGGTTGGTCGCAGAAGAAGTGGAGGCATCCAGAATGGTTGTAACATGGAGCTGATGGGTTGCAGTCCTCTGGAGTAGGTGTGGTGGGGCAAGATTCCAATGGGGCCCCAAGTGATTGAACTTCATTTTGGTGGCACTTTCTTCCGAGGTGATGATGAGCTACTAGATTAGAACTGGATCTTTGTATAAGATCAAGAGGTGGTTGGCGAGGTCTGTCGGGTCTGGTTATGGGATGAAGTTGCTGTAAATGGTGGTGATTTTATTGTTGAAGAGTTAAGAGGTACTGTTGCAGAGGTCCTTCGAGGAGGTGAATGAGTTAGAGGTGGTTGATGGTGCAGTGAAATCTTTCACATTGTCAAAGATTTCTTTGTTTCTGTTGGTACTGACATGGATGCGGAATTCCAGAGCAGTGCATTCAGTAGTCCAGATCAATTGGTGGTAGCGTTTTAGGGTGGATTTGAACATTCTATCAACATTGCTTTCTCTCGTTCTCCTTTCAAGCCTCTCTGTGCCTTCTGCAATTAGCCATGGGGAGTTGAGGAAAGTGACAGAGGGACCATGAGCAGCTCCCTGCCCTAAATACCAGCTTCCCGAGGCTCCAGCCCACCGGAAAAATGCCTAATGGAATAAAAGGCCTGCCCACACTCTGGCTACAAGGGCCTTGTTCAGTGTATATGTGTAAACGAGGCACAGAGGGCCCTATTCACAAGATACTTGCAAAATCTTACCTAAATGGGTATTCAAGCACACGTGTGTTGGAGTGTAGCTTTTATAATAAAAAAATTAACATGAAATGTTTGCGAATTAATGAGTAATGATGTTGCCTAGAAAGTGTATTAATGTGCTTTACTAAACGTGTGTTCGAAATATGCCCACGGGGAGTAGCCGCCAATGAATACGATGATTAATGAACTTGACTAATAATGAAATATTAATGTACTTATGTATGATTTTGTACTAGTATTAGGGAGTATATGTTAAGGTTTTGCTAATTAATCAATAGGCCTTAGTTAGCATGAGTCGGGGCCTAGCTTCCCGGTTTCATATTAACTGTGTTTTTCTAACGTGCAATGTGCTGACTTGCTGAAGGACATGTACTCGTACTTTTCCAAAAGCTAGAGGATGTATGTAACCGTAGTAAATCTGTTCTCATGAGACTCGACTTGCTCAAGGAGACGTTCTTGCCGAATGCAACAGTGTAGACTTGCAATAGGTACAAGGTCGCCTAAACTGGTTTAGACAATGCAGCTACAGACTGAGCTTGAAAGACTAAAAGTTTTTCATCTGACATTCTACCCGATGGAGACGTCAATCAAGGGAGCCAATAAACTACGTGAGAACTGTTATGGGGTGACAATCTTAATGAGGCGACAAATGGAACAAAGGTTGGAGATAATGGTGCGCTAAAACTTGTCTAATTGGAAATTAGGGGACTGTACACCAACTTTGGTATAACTATATGTCACAAGGAGAATTCAGGGAGAGAGAAGCCATTCTTGCCGTTATCTAGACACTCTGTCACTCTGCCTAAAGACTTTGCTGTTCGACTTATCAAACCATCTTCACCATATCTTATCGTGCCTAACCCATTCTATACTTTTCCTCCTTATGAGGGAAGTGTCCCCATTGCCCGTCTTGCTGAACTTTGCTGAATTTCCTGGCTGATGGTGAATCAACTGATATCCTGAGGACGAAGACTGACTCTGTATGCTGACCCATTACGGAGGGTAACTATATAAAGATGAAACTGTAATTGTCTGTTTGCCTTTTCTTCTAGGTACCAACTGCTTGTTTTGACAGAGACCATAGTTAGATGTTTTCTAAATTGATGTTGCTAAATTGTTTTGCATGAAGTCCAACATGCTAATGCCAATTCGAGGTTAGTTAAGGAGTTCACTGAATGACTGAATCTATGCTTTGTTGAATAATGCGCAATTGATACTCTGCTAAAGTTAATCCATGTTGACGTTGTGCTATGTACTAATGTTTATGATCTTTGCTTTGATGAAGTCTTATTCAAGTTGCCATATTATGACATTGCTGATGAGTTTTCTGGTATTGAGACTAATAAACTCACTGATAGAATTGTAATCAATAGGGAATAAATATCATAAATCTTACTACATTCTGTGTGGTTATTCGCACTGGAAGGTCATGGTGTGTCTCAATATTATTGATGTCATTGTTTAATTTGATTGACTTGCCATTGTGATTATTGATGAGGTTATTGATCCATTGATTGACATGTTGAGTAGTAATCTTGTTGTAAGAAGACTCCAATCAGGGTCAAAGGATTCATCGGCCTAAAACGAGTGCCAGAGTGAGTAAATTATCAAGATTGGGACGCGTTAGCACGTGTAGACATAATTTTTTTGCAATTCACAAACCTTCCTAACAGAAGGTCTGCAAAACAGCTCTAATTGCAGTCTACCAGACCTATTACACTCAGTGTTAGTCTGATTAAGGATGCTGCTATTTCTACAACATAGAATTGTGAGGAAGGTAAAATTCCACATTTGAGAGAGGCAGAGTTGTGCAGTTGCTAATTGTTTTATTCAGTATTTTTTTCTCATGGGAAGACATTTTCCCCCTTGGTGAAAAGCTATGCCCTATCCACTTACGACGTTTGGAGGCGTTTCCCTTAACACTCTAGAATAGTTTTAATTTTAGCCCTGGGCAGGAGTCTTTCAGGGATAGGAAAGTGAGGAATTGAAGTCTCACTAATTCATGTTTTTGCGTGAGTTTACAGACTCACAAGGCAAACCATGAATTGATGTGGTCACTATCCACTTCCTGAATGGAAGTTCCAGTGCATATTTTACATATGCCAGCGCACTCAAGGGCAGTTTACACGCCAGGTATGTACTCTCTCTCCGGTTCTTAATATTGCCAAGTATTGTCATCCTATATCCCAGCAGACCTCGTGCGTGACAGAGGGCTCTGCTAGCAGCCGAGGTAGTGGCATCGGACCAGTGAAGCATGCCGCCTATTGTGCTAACTCTGCAGCGTTTCAGCCTGCTGCCTCCCATCACCCACCTCTGTTCATCTTGAATCTGTTTATATTTGCAATTTCCTTGCTCATACCTCTCGCTTGACTTGCTCTCAGTGAACTGTGCTGAGAACAGGGAAGGTGAAGGAGGGGGGCAGAGATAAGGGTTTGGTAATGCTAGGCACAGCTACCTATCGAATTCCTATAGAACACCACCCACAACATCTCCTGGTGCTGATCAGTGTCTAAGGAGGGCTAAATCCAGCTGAAGTACAAGCACAAATCGACCATAAATCATCCTTTGGAAACCTATGCACATCGGAAATCACAAACCATTTCCACGGAGTACGATTGGTGAATGAAATAAAAACATGATCCAAATGAAATCAAACTACATGGCTAAACTGCTTACAATATTAAGTGGTCACAAAATCACAAAACGTTATTTAAAACAAATTCTCTCAAAGAAATATGAGGAAAACAAGCATTTTCTGTTCTTGTAATCAGACGATGAAATAAACTCCTTACCATTCACAGACCGGCAAAAGACTTCCGCCTCACGCCACTACAATTATGTATTTTTAAGCCTATGGCCCATATTTATACTTTTTGCCACAAAACTGCACTAACACAGTTTTGCAGCGAAATATTTAGCGCTGCGTCATTTAACAAAGCCAGCCGGGCGGCTTATTTATTGAATGGCGCAAGCCGGCGCTAAACTTGGGCTAGAGTCTTAGAAGAAGACACTAGCTGGATGGGGGTGGGGGCAGCTGTAGGGAAAGAGGGAGTTGTGCATCAGAAAATGACACTAGCCTGGGTAGAGTCCAAAAAATTGCCTCGAAACAGACTAGTGCCATTTTCTGGTGCACAACCAAAAACATGACTTCTGTCTTAGGCAAGACAGGAGTCATGCCCACCACCCCAATGGCAAGAACAGGGGGCAAGTGTTCCCTGGGCAGGGCCATTGCACCCTGTGCCATGCAGAGGGCCTCAAGTTA
Source organism: Pleurodeles waltl (assembly GCF_031143425.1). Lineage (NCBI taxonomy): Eukaryota > Metazoa > Chordata > Amphibia > Caudata > Salamandridae > Pleurodeles > Pleurodeles waltl. The sequence goes on from NC_090440.1 coordinate 213,329,998, forward strand.
GGGCCCCCGCTGGCAAAAAAAATGTAAAGAAAAAATACTTGCCTGGACATACCTGGGATGTGGTGCCCCATCCTCCGGTGTCCCTCTGGTGGGGGTGTTCCTGTGGCTTGGGGAGGGTTTTGGAGTGTGTTTTTAAAAAGCAATATTAACATGAAAAGCTTGCAATATATTGTATAATGAAGCTGCATAGAAAATGTGTTAACATAGAAATAATGTACGCGTTTGAAATGTGCCCACGGGGAGTGGCTACCAATGTATATGAAGACTAATGAAAGCTTGTTAATTCTGAATTAATTATGTACGACTGTTTTGAATTTGTATTAGCATATTATATTTAGAGTTATGTATTAGAAGTTGCTTATTAGATTAGAAGGCCTTACCTTAGCGAAGGTCTGGGGCTAGTTGCCTGGTCTCATATTAAACTGTGTTTTTCTAACGTATAATATGCTATTTTCCTGAAGGACACGAAGCTGTACTTTTCCAGAACTTAGATGTGTGTAGCCGTAGTAAATTATTTCTCATGAGAACTGATTTGCTCAAGGAGACATTCTTGCTGAATGCAACAGTGTAATTCGTAACAGGTGCAAGGCTGCCTGGAGTGCGAAAAAGCAATGGGGACACTGACTGGAGCATAAAGTGTAACTTTTCTTACCTGACATTCCAACCGATGAAGACGTCAATAACATGGACCAATCAGCGACATGAGAACTGTAGTTTGGGGAAAATTCTGGCGAAATACATGAAGGATTATTGGACAGAGATATCGATGCACCAATTATTATCCAATGAGAAATTATGGACTAATTAGTTAGTTTTGATTTAATGGAGTGACCCAAGGGGAGGAGGGACTGAGCAGAGCAGAGATGCAGAGAGACAGAGACTTGATTGTTTCCTTTTGCGTTGTCCTGATATTTTAAACTAATCTCTATCCATTCTTACTTATGCTTACTTCTCCTCCATATGAGGGAAGATCCTATTCCTTAGCTATGCTACATTGAGACTTTGCCCTGTCCTATCTCTGCTGATGGCGAATCGACTTATGTCCTGAGGACGAAGACTTTAGCTGTTTGCTGATCTGTTGGATTGGTAACTATCTGATGCAAAATTGTAATTGTCTGTTTGCCTTTTCATTCTAGGTACCAACTGCTATTTTGACAGAGGCCATAGTTAGATGTTTTTCCAAATTTGTGTTTGCTAAAATGTTTTGCATGAAGCCCAACATGCTAATGCTAATTTGAGGTTAGTTAAGGCGTTCACAATTATCCGGTGCAAATAGACAAATGACTGAGTTCTTGCTTTGTTGAATCATGTATTAAGGGGACTTTGCTAAGTTGCTTCATATTAACCGCTTCGCTGCCAGGCCTTTTCCCCCTCCTGTGCAGAGCCTTTTTTTGGCTATTTGGAGCAGTTCGCGCTTAGGCCCTAATAACTTTTTGTTCACATAAGCTACCCACGCCAAATTTGCGTCCTTTTTTTCCAACATCCTAGGGATTCTAGAGGTACCCAGACTCCAGAAGGAGGCCAAGAAATTAGCCAAAATACATTGAAAATTTCGTTTTTTTCAAAAAAATTGGAAAAAGGGGCTGCAGAAGAAAGCTTGTGGTTTTTTTCCTGAAAAGGGCATCAACAAAGGGTTTGCGGTGCTAAAATCACCAGCTTCCCAGCTTTCAGGAACAGGCAGACTTGAATCAGAAAACCCAATTTTTCAACACAATTTTGGCATTTTACTGGGACATACCCCATTTTTATGATTTCTTGTGCTTTCAGCCTCCTTCCAGTCAGTGACAGAAATGGGCATGAAACCAACGCTGGATCCCAGAAACCGCAACATTTCTGAAAGGTAGACAAAATTCTGAATTCAGCAAGGGGTAATTTGTGTAGATCCTACAAGGGTTTCCTACAGAAAATAACAACTGAAAAAGAAAAATATTGAAATTGAGGTGAAAAAAACATCAATTATTCTCTACGTTTTACTCTGTAACTTTTTCCTGCAATGTAAGATTTTCGAAAGCAATATACAGTTACGTCTGCTGGACTCTTCTGGTTGCGGGGATATATAGGGCTTGTAGGTTCATCAAGAACTCTAGGTACCCAGAGCCAATAAATGACCTGCAACCTGCAGTGGGTTTTCATTCTATGCCGGGTATACAGCAATTCATTTGCTGAAATATAAAGAGTAAAAAATAGCTATCAAGAAAACCTTTGTATTTCCAAAATGGGCACAAGATAAGGTGTTGAGAAGCAGTGGTTATTTGCACATCTCTGAATTCCGGGGTGCCCATACTAGCATGTGAATTACAGGGCATTTCTCAAATAGGCGTCTTTTTTACACACTGTCTTACATTTGGAAGGGAAAAATGTAGAGAAAGACAATGGGCAATAACACTTGTTTTGCTATTCTATGTTCCCCTAAGTCTCCCGATAAAAATTATACCTCACTTGTGTGGGTAGGCCTAGCGCCCGCGACAGGATATGCCCCAAAACACAACGTGGACACATCACAGAAAACAGAGCTGTTTTTAGCAAAGTGCCTCCCTGTAGATTTTGGCCTCTAGCTCAGCCAGCACCTAGGGAAACCTACCAAACCTGTGCATTTCTGAAAACTAGAGACCTAGGGGAATCCAAGATGGGGTGACTTGTGTGGCTCGGACCAGGTTCTGTTACCCAGAATCCTTTGCAAACCTCAAAATTTGGCTATCAAAACACAGGTTCCTCACATTTCTGTGGCAGAAAGTTCTGGAATCTGAGAGCAGCCACAAATTTCCTTCCACCCAGCGTTCCCCCACGTCTCCCGATAAAAATGATACCTCACTTGTGTGGGTAGGTGTTAGAAATGGGGTTTTTGGTTGGCAGTTAGGTTGCCCTCTGTCCAAGCAAGAACCCTCACTCTAGTCAGGGTAAGTCACACACAATCCAAAATCAGCCTGTGCTCACCCTCCGGTAGCTTGGCACGAGCAGTCAGGCTTAACTTAGAAGGCAATGTGTAAAGCATTTGTGCAATAAATCATACAACACCATAGTATAACACCACAAAAATACACCACACAGTGTTTAGAAAAATATAGAATATTTATCTGGATAATTGTAGGTCAAAACGATCAAAGTTGCAATACGAATTTGTAAAGATATCACTGAAAAGTGATATTAAGAGTCTTTAAGTCTTTAAAAAGCAATAAAGTGTCTTTCAAGCACAGAGTACCTGGTTTCTGGTGGGAAATCTCCTCAGAGGGCCACAGGAGAAGAGATGCGTGGAAAAAGGGGTGTGTGCGTCGTTTTCCGCTCAGCACACACAGACTTGCGTCGTTCTTTTCCACGCGGGGAAGTCGGGCGTCGTTTTCCGGCGAGCAGACAGTCTCTTTTTGTGGATCGCGAGGATTACCAGATGTCCCGGGTCTGTGCGTGGATTCTCCTGCTTATTTTCCGGCTGCGCGTCGTTCTGCGGGGCTGCGCGTCGAAGTTTCGATCTCACGGTAGGCGTCGCGTCGATTTCTCCTTGGAAGTCGGGCGGCGTTGTCTTTGCGAGGCCGTGCGTCGAAATTTTGGTCTCACGGCAGGCGTCGCGTCGATTTCTCCTTGGAAGTCGGGCGGCGTTGTCCTTGCGAGGCCGTGCGTCAAAGTTTCGCACTCACGGTAGGCGTCGCGTCGATTTCTCCTTGGAAGTCGGGCGGCTTTGTCCTTGCGAGGTTGTGCGTCGAAGTCTCGATCGTCCCGAGGGCGTCGCGTTGATCAGCGTCGGTGTGCGGCGTTTTTCTCGCCGCGAAACAAGCTGTGCGTCGAAATTTTCGGCGCACGGAGCGTCCACGTGAAAGGAAGAAGTCTTTTTGGTCCTGAGACTTCAAGGAACAGGAGGCAAGCTCTATCCAAGCCCTTGGAGAGCACTTTCACAGCCAGACAAGAGTTCAGCAAGGCAGCAGGGCAACAGCAAGACAGCAGTCCTTTGGAGAAAGCAGACAGGTGAGTCCTTTGAGCAGCCAGGCAGTCCTTCTTGGCAGGATGTAGTTTCTGGTTCAGGTTTCTTCTCCAGCAAGTGTCTGATGAGGTAGGGCAGAGGCCCTGTTTTATACTAAGTTGTGCCTTTGAAGTGGGGGTGATTTCAAAGAGTCTCTAAGAAATGCACCAAGTTCCCTTTCAGCTCAATCCTGTCTGCCAGAGTCCCAGTAGGGGGTGTGGCAGTCCTTTGTGTGAGGGCAGGCCCTCCACCCTCCCAGCCCAGGAAGACCCATTCAAAATGCAGATGTATGCAAGTGAGGCTGAGTACCCTGTGTTTGGGGTGTGTCTGAGTGAATGCACAAGGAGCTGTCAACTAAACCTAGCCAGACGTGGATTGAAGGGCACAACAAGTTTTTAGTGCAAAGAAATGCTCACTTTCTAAAAGTGGCATTTCTAGAATAGTAATATTAAATCCGACTTCACCAGTCAGCAGGATTTTAGATTACCATTCTGGCCATACTAAATATGACCTTCCTGCTCCTTTCAGATCAGCAGCTGCCACTTCAACAGTGTATGAGGGCAGCCCCAATGTTAGCCTATGAAGGGAGCAGGCCTCACAGTAGTGTAAAAACGAATTTAGGAGTTTTACACTACCAGGACATATAACTACACAGGTACATGTCCTGCCTTTTACCTACACAGCACCCTGCTCTAGGGGTTACCTAGGGCACACATTAGGGATGACTTATATGTAGAAAAAGGGGAGTTCTAGGCTTGGCAAGTATTTTAAATGCCAAGTCGAAGTGGCAGTGAAACTGCACACACAGGCCTTGCAATGGCAGGCCTGAGACAAGGTTAAGGGGCTACTGAGGTGGGTGGCACAACCAGTGCTGCAGGCCCACTAGTAGCATTTAATCTACATGCCCTAGGCACATGTAGTGCACTCTAATAGGGACTTACAGGTAAATTAAATAGTCAATCATGGATAAACCAATCAATAGTACAATTTACACAGAGAGCATATGCACTTTAGCACTGGTTAGCAGTGGTAAAGTGCTCAGAGGTCAAAAGCCAACAACAACAGGTCAGAAAAAATAGGAGGAAGGAGGCAAAAAGTTTGGGGATGTCCCTGTCAAAAAGCCAGGTCCAACATGACCCCCCACCAGCCTAAAGCCAGGGGAGAACAATCACTATCCTGATGTACTTCCCTGTTTGAGGCGACAGAACAAGGACCCAGGCCCACAACAGCAGGGGCATGCTCCAGTTCTTCGCCTTCCTGACTCCAATTGGATCCCTCTGTCCATACTCTCAGGGCCCACTAAGCCCATCCATGGGGAACCTTTCTCCTTTCCTGCGGATCCCATCTGTGCAGCACCTAACCTTACATTGCTCACAGATGTATCCCAGGAGCAGGATAGTACCACCAGGACCAACACAGTGGTGTTGCCCATTCTATCCCCGGGGTGGGACACTTGTCCCCTCCCCAGGGATAACTCTGTCCACCCGGACAGCAAGCCACAGTGATTACTGACAGCTGCCAGGGATGAGAGCCAGGCCCCAGGCCTCTCAAAGCTCTCCAACCACTGTGGCTGTGGAGAGTGGGGGGCGGTAGCCCCAGGTGCTGGGCACCCTTTAACCACTCTCCCTTCCACCAGGTCAGGGATGACAGCCTGAACCTGGTCCTCCCCTCTGGGGCTTTGTACCCTCCCTCCTGGAGCGGTACCCCCAGAGTCCAACATGGCCAGGGGACTTACAGAAGTCGCCCTGTACCATTCCTCCACCAGTGCAGGGCTGTTAACCTGCCACTGGCCCTCCAACCTGGGGTCTGTACCTTCAGGTTGGACTAGGGCCCGGGGTGAGGCTTCCCTCCCCCTGCCCTCACCTTCTGGGGTCCAGCACCCTCCAACTAGGAGTGGCCTCCTCAGAAGACAACATGGTAGGGGCACTGTTATCAGTAGCCCCTCCCTCCAGGTCCGGGGGGACACCCTGAACCTGGTCTTCCAGCCCAGGTTCTGTACCCTCAGACTGGATCACCGCCTGGCAAACCAGGACTTCCTGGGAGGCACACCTACCCCCCACCAGGTCAGAGTTTAACCTCTGCACCTGCCCATTCAACTCAGAGTCACCACCCTGAAGTTGAACAATTGCCTGGCACGCCAGGACTTCCTGGAGGGCACACTGACCCTCCACCAGTTCAGAGTTTAACCTCTGCACCTGACCATTCAACTCAGAGTCACCACCCTGAAGTTGAACAATTGCCTGGCACACCAGGACTTCCTGGAGGGCACACTGACCCTCCACCAGGTCAGAGTTTAACCTCTGCACCTGACCACTCAACTCAGAGTCACCACCCTGAAGTTGAACAATTGCCTGGCGCACCAGGACTTTCTGGGAGGCACACCTACCTCCCACCAGGTCAGAGTTTAACCTCTGAGCCTGGTTCCCCAACCCAGGGTCACCACCCTGAGGTTGGGCAATTGCCTGGCACGCCAGGACTTTCTGGGGGGCACACCTACCCCCCACCAGGTCAGAGTTTAACCTCTGAACCTGGTCATCCAACCCAGAGTCAACACCCTGAGGTTGGACAATTGCCTGGCACAGCAGGGCTTCTTGGGAGGCACACCTGCCTCCCACCAGGTCAGAGTTTAACCTCTGAACCTGGGTATCCAACCCAGAGTCAGCACTCTGAGGTTGAACAATTGCCTGGCACGCCAGGCCTTTCTGGAGGGCACACTGACCCTCCACCAGGTCAGAGTTTAACCTCTGAACTGGGCCATTCAACTCAGAGTTACCACCCTGAAGTTGAACAATTGCCTGGCGCACCAGGACTTTCTGGGAGGCACACCTACCTCCCACCAGGTCAGAGTTTAACCTCTGAGCCTGGTACCCCAACCCAGGGTCACCACCCTGAGGTTGGGCAATTGCCTGGCACGCCAGGACTTTCTGGGGGGCACACCTACCCCCCACCAGGTCAGAGTTTAACCTCTGAACCTGGTCATCCAACCCAGAGTCAACACCCTGAGGTTGGACCACTGCCTGGTACACCAGGGCTTTCTGGGGGGCACACCTACCCCCCACCAGGTCAGAGGTTAACCTCTGAACCTGGATATCCAACCCAGAGTCACCACCCTGAGGTTGAACCATTGCCTGGCAGGCCAGGACTTTCAGGGAGGCACACCTACCTCCCACCAGGTCAGAGTTTAACCTCTGAGCCTGGTTCTCCAACCCAGGGTCACCACCCTGAGGTTGAACCATTGCCTGGTATACCAGGACTTTCTGGGGGGCACACCTACCCCCCACCAGGTCAGAGTTTGACCTCTGAACCGGGTTAGCCAACCCAGAGTCACCACCCTGAGGTTGGGCAATTGCCTGGCACCCCAGGACTTTCTGGGAGGCACACCTACCTCCCACCAGGTCAGAGTTTAACCTCTGAACCTGGCCATCCAACCCAGAGTCGACACCCTGAGGTTGGACAACTGCCTGGCACGCCAGGACTTTCTGGGGGGCACACCTACCCCCCACCAGGTCAGAGTTTGACCTCTTCACCTGGTAAGCCAACCCAGAGTCACCACCCTGAGGTTGAGCCATTGCCTGGCATTCCAGGACTTTCTGGGGGGCACATCTACCCCCCACCAGGTCAAAGTTTAACCTCTGAACCCGGTTATCCAACCCAGAGTCACCACCCTGAGGTTGAATCTTTGCCTGGCATGCCAGGACTTCCTGGGGGGCACTCTCACCCCCCACAAGGGACACGCCGTCCCCAAGGGCCACACAAGAGTCTGGTTGGCGCAGGTCTCCCGACCTCTGCCCATCCGGCAGAGTCTGGGTTTCCCCCAAACCAGAAACGGTCTCACCTGGGTCATTCCTGGGGGGCTCTGCTCTCAGAGCTGACCCCAGACTTTCAAGATCCTCCACTGGGGTCTGCCACCCCCTCTCAACCCTATGTCTGGACTTCTGCACCCCCTCACTAGGAGTGGTACTGCCAGACACCAGAACTGTTGGGATGCTGTCTACAGTCATCCCCCCAAGTTCTTCTGACACTGCGGGGCTTCCCTCAAAAGGTGGCCCTACGGTACAGGTTAGGCTCTGAGACCTACCTGGGACACTACAATCCTCTCCCACCTCACTTGGTCGGAAACCACCTAGACCACTCCCTTCAGGAGCACCCCCAAATGCCTCTTCAGACTCTCTGGTACTCACCCAAAAGTCTGCCTCCACTGTAAGTTCCCTGGGGTCAGAGAACTCACACTCCACCTGGTGTTGGCGTAGCTCTGGAAAATAAGGACCAGACATATGCTCTCCAGCAATTACATCACTCTGCCCTTCACATGTATTAACCACAGTACCCTTCACCCAACCACCTAGTAACTCAGCCTTGGAAAAGCACTCTACATCACCCTCTTGAGACTGGTGAGACAGTTTCTGTCTGTCCCTGACACTCAACCCAAACTCTTCTGGGATGTCTCTACACTCTATATCCAGGACGTCCACCAGGGGGGAACCCTTTTCTCTGTCACTCTCTGCTAGAGTCAGTAAAGTGTCCCTCCCCCCAGTAGGAATATGACTCCCTGTGCCAGTTCCCCAATCCTTCTCAGGGACCCTGTGCATAACGGGAACTACCTCATACCCTTGAACTGCCTGGGGTGTGTCAACTCCCTTCTTCAAGTTGGGCACCACATCTCTGGGCTTGTGCCCTTCTTCAGCAGTACTAGATGCAAGATTTTTGCTGCCACCATCTGAACTGGACTCAGCCCTTCCGGCCTCCAGTTTCAGCTCTTTACAGCTCAGCTCTTGAGCTGCAATCTTTTCTTCTTCCAGGGCTAAAAGTCTTTTTGCCTCAACCTCTGCAAGATACTCCTCTAATTGTTGCTCCTGTCGCCTTTGACTTCGGAGCCATTCATCTATTTCTGGGTCACTGTCCAACTCTGAGTAGCCTTCCTCCTCATCTGAGTAGTCTTCCTCCTCATCTGAGGGGTACTTAGTCATTTGGTTTCTTGCTGCCTCTCTCTCTGCCCATCTTTCCTCCCCCCAGACTATGTAGTGATGGAGCATCTCCGCTTTAGTAGATCTCCTTGCTACAGGAAGGCCCCATTGTCTGCAAAGCTTCCTTAGGTCAGCCTTAGTGAGGTGGTCAGTACGAACAAAGAATGAGTAGGTAAGCAATCCCATTTTGATAAGATCTTATCAGCAAAAACCAAAATCCAAAGTCCAAAATATCAATAGTATATCCAGGAGGACATCAGAGAACCAAGAGCCAAAAAAAGATGAAAAATCAAGTTGACCTTCCACTGTGGGTAGGTAGTGAAATACTTAGCTACTGTATGTCACTGCACAAACACAAGTCCTATCCTCACCGCTGATCACCAATGTTAGAAATGGGGTTTTTGGTTGGCAGTTAGGTTGCCCTCTGTCCAAGCAAGAACCCTCACTCTAGTCAGGGTAAGTCACACACAATCCAAAATCAGCCTGTGCTCACCCTCCGGTAGCTTGGCACGAGCAGTCAGGCTTAACTTAGAAGGCAATGTGTAAAGCATTTGTGCAATAAATCATACAACACCATAGTATAACACCACAAAAATACACCACACAGTGTTTAGAAAAATATAGAATATTTATCTGGATAATTGTAGGTCAAAACGATCAAAGTTGCAATACGAATTTGTAAAGATATCACTGAAAAGTGATATTAAGAGTCTTTAAGTCTTTAAAAAGCAATAAAGTGTCTTTCAAGCACAGAGTACCTGGTTTCTGGTGGGAAATCTCCTCAGAGGGCCACAGGAGAAGAGATGCGTGGAAAAAGGGGTGTGTGCGTCGTTTTCCGCTCAGCACACACAGACTTGCGTCGTTCTTTTCCACGCGGGGAAGTCGGGCGTCGTTTTCCGGCGCGCAGACAGTCTCTTTTTGTGGATCGCGAGGATTACCAGATGTCCCGGGTCTGTGCGTGGATTCTCCTGCTTATTTTCCGGCTGCGCGTCGTTCTGCGGGGCTGCGCGTCGAAGTTTCGATCTCACGGTAGGCGTCGCGTCGATTTCTCCTTGGAAGTCGGGCGGCGTTGTCTTTGCGAGGCCGTGCGTCGAAATTTTGGTCTCAAGGCAGGCGTCGCGTCGATTTCTCCTTGGAAGTCGGGCGGCGTTGTCCTTGCGAGGCCGTGCGTCAAAGTTTCGCACTCACGGTAGGCGTCGCGTCGATTTCTCCTTGGAAGTCGGGCGGCTTTGTCCTTGCGAGGTTGTGCGTCGAAGTCTCGATCATCCCGAGGGCGTCGCGTTGATCAGCGTCGGTGTGCGGCGTTTTTCTCGCCGCGAAACAAGCTGTGCGTCGAAATTTTCGGCGCACGGAGCGTCCACGTGAAAGGAAGAAGTCTTTTTGGTCCTGAGACTTCAAGGAACAGGAGGCAAGCTCTATCCAAGCCCTTGGAGAGCACTTTCACAGCCAGACAAGAGTTCAGCAAGGCAGCAGGGCAACAGCAAGACAGCAGTCCTTTGGAGAAAGCAGACAGGTGAGTCCTTTGAGCAGCCAGGCAGTCCTTCTTGGCAGGATGTAGTTTCTGGTTCAGGTTTCTTCTCCAGCAAGTGTCTGATGAGGTAGGGCAGAGGCCCTGTTTTATACTAAGTTGTGCCTTTGAAGTGGGGGTGATTTCAAAGAGTCTCTAAGAAATGCACCAAGTTCCCTTTCAGCTCAATCCTGTCTGCCAGAGTCCCAGTAGGGGGTGTGGCAGTCCTTTGTGTGAGGGCAGGCCCTCCACCCTCCCAGCCCAGGAAGACCCATTCAAAATGCAGATGTATGCAAGTGAGGCTGAGTACCCTGTGTTTGGGGTGTGTCTGAGTGAATGCACAAGGAGCTGTCAACTAAACCTAGCCAGACGTGGATTGAAGGGCACAACAAGTTTTTAGTGCAAAGAAATGCTCACTTTCTAAAAGTGGCATTTCTAGAATAGTAATATTAAATCCGACTTCACCAGTCAGCAGGATTTTAGATTACCATTCTGGCCATACTAAATATGACCTTCCTGCTCCTTTCAGATCAGCAGCTGCCACTTCAACAGTGTATGAGGGCAGCCCCAATGTTAGCCTATGAAGGGAGCAGGCCTCACAGTAGTGTAAAAACGAATTTAGGAGTTTTACACTACCAGGACATATAACTACACAGGTACATGTCCTGCCTTTTACCTACACAGCACCCTGCTCTAGGGGTTACCTAGGGCACACATTAGGGATGACTTATATGTAGAAAAAGGGGAGTTCTAGGCTTGGCAAGTACTTTTAAATGCCAAGTCGAAGTGGCAGTGAAACTGCACACACAGGCCTTGCAATGGCAGGCCTGAGACAAGGTTAAGGGGCTACTGAGGTGGGTGGCACAACCAGTGCTGCAGGCCCACTAGTAGCATTTAATCTACATGCCCTAGGCACATGTAGTGCACTCTAATAGGGACTTACAGGTAAATTAAATAGTCAATCATGGATAAACCAATCAATAGTACAATTTACACAGAGAGCATATGCACTTTAGCACTGGTTAGCAGTGGTAAAGTGCTCAGAGGTCAAAAGCCAACAACAACAGGTCAGAAAAAATAGGAGGAAGGAGGCAAAAAGTTTGGGGATGTCCCTGTCAAAAAGCCAGGTCCAACAGTAGGCCTAGCAACCGGGACAGAAACGCCCCAAAGCGCAACGTGGACACATCCAAATTTTTGAAAGAAAACAGAGGTGTTTTTTGCAAAGTGCCTACCTGTAGATTTTGGCCTGTAGCTCAGCCGCCACCTAGGGAAACCTACCGAACCTGTGCATTTCTGAAAACTAGAGACATAGGGGAATCCAAGATGGGGTGACTTGTGTGGCTCGGACCAGGTTCTGTTACCCAGAATCCTATGCAAACCTCAAATTTTGGCTAAAAAAACACATGTTCCTCACATTTCTGTGGCAGAAAGTTCTGGAATCTGAGAGGAGCCACAAATTTCCTTCCACCCAGCGTTCCCCTACGTCTCCCGATAAAAATGACACCTCACTTGTGTGGGTAGGCCTAGCGCCCGCGACAGGAAACACCCCAAAGCGCAACGTAGACACAACCAAATTTTTGAAAGAAAACAGAGGTGTTTTTTGCAAAGTGCCTACCTGTAGATTTTGGCCTGTAGCTCAGCCGCCACCCAGGGAAACCTACCAAACCTGTGCATTTCTGAAAACTAGAGACCTAGGGGAATCCAAGATGGGGTGACTTGTGCGGGTCGGACCAGGTTCTGTTACCCAGAATCCTTTGCAAACCTCAAAATTTGGCTAAAAAAACACATGTTCCTCACATTTCTGTGGCAGAAAGTTCTGGAATCTGAGAGGAGCCAAAAATGTCCTTCCACCCAGCGTTCCCCTACGTCTCCCGATAAAAATGATACCTCACTTGTGTGGGTAGGCCTAGCGCCCGCGACAAGAAACGCCCCAAAGCGCAACGTGGACAGATCCAAATTTTTGAAAGAAAACAGAGGTGTTTTTTGCAAAGTGCCTACCTGTAGATTTTGGCCTGTAGCTCAGCCGCCACCTAGAGAAACCTACCAAACCTGTGCATTTCTGAAAACTAGAGACCTAGGGGAATCCAAGATGGGGTGACTTGTGTGGCTCGGACCAAGTACTGTTACCCAGAATTCTTTGCAAACCTCAAAATTTGGCTAAAAAACACATGTTCCTCACATTTCTGTGGCAGAAAGTTCTGGAATCTGAGAGGAGCCACAAATTTCCTTCCACCCAGCGTTCCCCCACGTCTCCCGATAAAAATGATACCTCACTTGTGTGGGTAGGCCTAGCGCCCGCGACAGGAAATGCCCCAAAGCGCAACGTGGACACATCCAAATTTTTGAAAGAAAACAGACGTGTTTTTTGCAAAGTGCCTACCTGTAGATTTTGGCCTGTAGCTCAGCCGCCACCTAGGGAAACCTACCAAACCTGTGCATTTCTGAAAACTAGAGACCTAGGGGAATCCAAGATGGGGTGACTTGTGTGGCTCGGACCAGGTTCTGTTACCCAGAATCCTTTGCAAACCTCAAAATTTGGCTAAAAAAACACATGTTCCTCACATTTCTGTGGCAGAAAGTTCTGGAATCTGAGAGGAGCCACAACTTTCCTTCCACCCAGCGTTCCCCCACGTCTCCCGATAAAAATGATACCTCACTTGTGTGGGTAGGCCTAGTGCCCACGACAGGAAACGCCCCAAAGCGCAACGTGGACACATCCAAATTTTTGAAAGAAAACAGAGGTGTTTTTTGCAAAGTGCCTACCTGTAGATTTTGGCCTGTAGCTCAGCCGCCACCTAGAGAAACCTACCAAACCTGTGCATTTCTGAAAACTAGAGACCTAGGGGAATCCAAGATGGGGTGACTTGTGTGGCTCGGACCAAGTTCTGTTACCCAGAATTCTTTGCAAACCTCAAAATTTGGCTAAAAAAACACATGTTCCTCACATTTCTGTGGCAGAAAGTTCTGGAATCTGAGAGGAGCCACAAATTTCCTTCCACCCAGCGTTCCCCCACGTCTCCCGATAAAAATGATACCTCACTTGTGTGGGTAGGCCTAGCGCCCGCGACAGGAAATGCCCCAAAGCGCAACGTGGACACATCCAAATTTTTGAAAGAAAACAGACGTGTTTTTTGCAAAGTGCCTACCTGTAGATTTTGGCCTGTAGCTCAGCCGCCACCTAGGGAAACCTACCAAACCTGTGCATTTCTGAAAACTAGAGACCTAGGGGAATCCAAGATGGGGTGACTTGTGTGGCTCGGACCAGGTTCTGTTACCCAGAATCCTTTGCAAACCTCAAAATTTGGCTAAAAAAACACATGTTCCTCACATTTCTGTGGCAGAAAGTTCTGGAATCTGAGAGGAGCCACAAATTTCCTTCCACCCAGCGTTCCCCCACGTCTCCCGATAAAAATGATACCTCACTTGTGTGGGTAGGCCTAGCGCCCGCACCAGGAAACGCCCCAAAGCGCAACGTGGACACATCCAAATTTTTGAAAGAAAACAGAGGTGTTTTTTCCAAAGTGCCTACTCGTAGATTTTGGCCTGTAGCTCATCCGCCACCTAGGGAATCCAACCAAACCAGTGCATTTCTGAAAACTAGAGACCTAGGGGAATCCAAGATGGGGTGACTTGTGCGGGTCGGACCAGGTTCTGTTACCCAGAATCCTTTGCAAACCTCACAATTTGGCTAAAAAAACACATGTTCCTCACATTTCTGTGGCAGAAAGTTCTGGAATCTGAGAGGAGCCAAAAATGTCCTTCCACCCAGCGTTCCCCCACGTCTCCCGATAAAAATGATACATCACTTGTGTGGGTAGGCCTAGCGCCCACGACAAGAAACGCCCCAAAGCGCAACGTGGACAGATCCAAATTTTTGAAAGAAAACAGAGGTGTTTTTTGCAAAGTGCCTACCTGTAGATTTTGGCCTGTAGCTCAGCCGCCACCTAGGGAAACCTACCAAACCTGTGCATTTCTGAAAACTAGAGACCTAGGGGAATCCAAGATGGGGTGACTTGTGTGGCTCGGACCAAGTTCTGTTACCCAGAATTATTTGCAAACCTCAAAATTTGGCTAAAAAAACACATGTTCCTCACATTTCTGTGGCAGAAAGTTCTGGAATCTGAGAGGAGCCACAAATTTCCTTCCAACCAGAGTTCCCCCAGGTCTCCCGATAAAAATGATACCTCACTTGTGTGGGTAGGCCTAGCGCCCGCGACAGGAAATGCCCCAAAGCGCAACGTGGACACATCCAAATTTTTTAAAGAAAACAGACGTGTTGTTTGCAAAGTGCCCACCTGTAGATTTTGGCCTGTAGCTCAGCCGCCACCTAGGGAAACCTACCAAACCTGTGCATTTCTGAAAACTAGAGACCTAGGGGAATCCAAGATGGGGTGACTTGTGTGGCTCGGACCAGGTTCTGTTACACAGAATCCTTTGCAAACCTCAAAATGTGGCTAAAAAAACACATGTTCCTCACATTTCTGTGGCAGAAAGTTCTGGAATCTGAGAGGAGCCACAAATTTCCTTCCACCCAGCGTTCCCCCACGTCTCCCGATAAAAATGATACCTCACTTGTGTGGGTAGGCCTAGCGCCCGCGACAGGAAACGCCCCAAAGCGCAACGTGGACACATCCAAATTTTTGAAAGAACACAGAGGTGTTTTTTGCAAAGTGCCTACCTGTAGATTTTGGCCTGTAGCTCAGCCGCCACCTAGGGAAACCTACCAAACCTGTGCATTTCTGAAAACTAGAGACCTAGGGGAATCCAAGATGGGGTGACTTGTGTGGCTCGGACCAGGTTCTGTTACCCAGAATCCTTTGCAAACCTCAAAATTTGGCAAAAAAACACATGTTCCTCACATTTCTGTGGCAGAAAGTTCTGGAATCTGAGAGGAGCCACAAATTTCCTTCCACCCAGCGTTCCCCCACGTCTCCCGATAAAAATGGTACCTCACTTGTGTGGGTAGGCCTAGCGCCCGCACCAGGAAACGCCCCAAAGCGCAACGTGGACACATCCAAATTTTTGAAAGAAAACAGAGGTGTTTTTTCCAAAGTGCCTACTTGTAGATTTTGGCCTGTAGCTCATCCGCCACCTAGGGAATCCTACCAACCCTGTGCATTTCTGAAAACTAGAGACCTAGGGGAATCCAATATGGGGTGACTTGTGCGGGTCGGACCAGGTTCTGTTACCCAGAATCCTTTGCAAACCTCAAAATTTGGCTAAAAAAACACATGTTCCTCACATTTCTGTGGCAGAAAGTTCTGGAATCTGAGAGGAGCCAAAAATGTCCTTCTCCCAGCGTTCCCCTACGTCTCCCGATAAAAATTATACCTCACTTGTGTGGGTAGGCCTAGCGCCCGCGACAAGAAACGCCCCAAAGCGCAACGTGGACAGATCCAAATTTTTGAAAGAAAACAGAGGTGTTTTTTGCAAAGTGCCTACCTGTAGATTTTGGCCTGTAGCTCAGCCGCCACCTAGAGAAACCTACCAAACCTGTGCATTTCTGAAAACTAGAGACCTAGGGGAATCCAAGATGGGGTGACTTGTGTGGCTCGGACCAAGTTCTGTTACCCAGAATTCTTTGCAAACCTCAAAATTTGGCTAAAAAAACACATGTTCCTCACATTTCTGTGGCAGAAAGTTCTGGAATCTGAGAGGAGCCACAAATTTCCTTCCACCCAGCGTTCCCCCACGTCTCCCGATAAAAATGATACCTCACTTGTGTGGGTAGGCCTAGCGCCCGCGACAGGAAATGCCCCAAAGCACAACGTGGACACATCCAAATTTTTGAAAGAAAACAGACGTGTTTTTTGCAAAGTGCCCACCTGTAGATTTTGGCCTGTAGCTCAGCCGCCACCTAGGGAAACCTACCAAACCTGTGCATTTCTGAAAACTAGAGACTTAGGGGAATCCAAGATGGGGTGACTTGTGTGGCTCGGACCAGGTTCTGTTACCCAGAATCCTTTGCAAACCTCAAAATTTGGCTAAAAAAACACATGTTCCTCACATTTCTGTGGCAGAAAGTTCTGGAATCTGAGAGGAGCCACAAATTTCCTTCCACCCAGCGTTCCCCCACGTCTCCCGATAAAAATGATACCTCACTTGTGTGGGTAGGCCTAGCGCCCACGACAGGAAACGCCCCAAAGCGCAACGTGGACACATCCACATTTTTGAAAGAAAACAGAGGTGTTTTTTGCAAAGTGCCTACCTGTAGATTTTGGCCTGTAGCTCAGCCGCCACCTAGGGAAACCTACCAAACCTGTGCATTTCTGAAAACTAGAGACCTAGGGGAATCCAAGATGGGGTGACTTGTGTGGCTCGGACCAGGTTCTGTTACCCAGAATCCTTTGCAAACCTCAAAATGTGGCTAAAAAACACATGTTCCTCACATTTCTGTGGCAAAAAGTTCTGGAATCTGAGAGGAGCCACAAATTTCCTTCCACCCAGCGTTCCCCAACGTCTCCCGATAAAAATGATACCTCACTTGTGTGGGTAGGCCTAGCGCCCGCACCAGGAAACGCCCCAAAGCGCAACGTGGACACATCCAAATTTTTGAAAGAAAACAGAGGTGTTTTTTACAAAGTGCCTACCTGTAGATTTTGGCCTGTAGCTCAGCCGCCACCTAGGGAAACCTACCAAACCTGTGCATTTCTGAAAACTAGAGACCTAGGGGAATCCAAGATGGGGTGACTTGTGTGGCTCGGACCAGGTTCTGTTACCCAGAATCCTTTGCAAACCTCAAAATGTGGCTAAAAAACACATGTTCCTCACATTTCTGTGGCAAAAAGTTCTGGAATCTGAGAGGAGCCACAAATTTCCTTCCACCCAGCGTTCCCCAACGTCTCCCGATAAAAATGATACCTCACTTGTGTGGGTAGGCCTAGCGCCCGCACCAGGAAACGCCCCAAAGCGCAACGTGGACACATCCAAATTTTTGAAAGAAAACAGAGGTGTTTTTTCCAAAGTGCCTACTTGTAGATTTTGGCCTGTAGCTCATCCGCCACCTAGGGAATCCTACCAAACCAGTGCATTTCTGAAAACTAGAGACCTAGGGGAATCCAAGATGGGGTGACTTGTGCGGGTCGGACCAGGTTCTGTTACCCAGAATCCTTTGCAAACCTCACAATTTGGCTAAAAAAACACATGTTCCTCACATTTCTGTGGCAGAAAGTTCTGGAATCTGAGAGGAGCCAACAATGTCCTTCCACCCAGCGTTCCCCCACGTCTCCCGATAAAAATGATACCTCACTTGTGTGGGTAGGCCTAGCGCCCACGACAAGAAACGCCCCAAAGCGCAACGTGGACAGATCCAAATTTTTGAAAGAAAACAGAGGTGTTTTTTGCAAAGTGCCTACCTGTAGATTTTGGCCTGTAGCTCAGCCGCCACCTAGGGAAACCTACCAAACCTGTGCATTTCTGAAAACTAGAGACCTAGGGGAATCCAAGATGGGGTGACTTGTGTGGCTCAGACCAAGTTCTGTTACCCAGAATTATTTGCAAACCTCAACATTTGGCTAAAAAAACACATGTTCCTCACATTTCTGTGGCAGAAAGTTCTGGAATCTGAGAGGAGCCACAAATTTCCTTCCACCCAGCGTTCTCCCACGTCTCCCGATAAAAATGATACCTCACTTGTGTGGGTAGGCCTAGCGCCCGCAACAGGAGACGCCCCAAAGCGCAACGTGGACACATCCAAATTTTTGAAAGAAAACAGAGGTGTTTTTTGCAAAGTGCCTACCTGTAGATTTTGGCCTGTAGCTCAGCCGCCACCTAGGGAAACCTACCAAACCTCTGCATTTCTGAAAACTAGAGGCCTAGGGGAATCCAAGCTGGGGTGACTTGTGTGGCTCGGACCAGGTTCTGTTACCCAGAATCCTTTGCAAACCTCAAAATTTGGCTAAAAAAACACAGGTTCCTCACATTTCTGTGGCAGAAAGTTCTGGAATCTGAGAGGAGCCACAAATTTCCTTCCACCCAGCGTTCCCCCACGTCTCCCGATAAAAATTATACCTCACTTGTGTGGGTAGGCCTAGCGCCCGCGACAGGAAACGCCCCAAAGCGCAACGTGGACACATTCAAATTTTTGAAAGAAAACAGAGGTGTTTTTTGCAAAGTGCCTACCTGTAGATTTTGGCCTGTAGCTCAGCCGCCACCTATGGGAACCTACCAAACCTGTGCATTTCTGAAAACTAGAGACCTAGGGGAATCCAAGATGGGGTGACTTGTGTGGCTCGGACCAGGTTCTGTTACCCAGAATCCTTTGCAAACCTCAAAATTTGGCTAAAAAAACACATGTTCCTCACATTTCGGTGGCAGAAAGTTCTGGAATCTGAGAGGAGCCACAAATTTCCTTCCACCCAGCGTTCCCCCATGTCTCCCGATAAAAATGATACCTCACTTGTGTGGGTAGGCCTAGCGCCCGCGACAGGAAACGCCCCAAAGCTCAACGTGGACACATCCAAATTTTGGAAAGAAAACAGAGGTGTTTTTTGCAAAGTGCCTACCTGTAGATTTTGGCCTGTAGCTCAGCCGCCACCTAGGGAAACCTACCAAACCTGTGCATTTCTGAAAACTAGAGACCTAGGGGAATCCAATATAGGGTGACTTGTGTGGCTCGGACCAGGTTCTGTTACCCAGAATCCTTTGCAAACCTCAAAATTTGGCTAAAAAAACACATGTTCCTCACATTTCTGTGGCAGAAAGTTCTGGAATCTAAGAGGAGCCACAAATTTCCTTCCACTCAGCGTTCCCCCACGTCTCCCGATAAAAATGATACCTCTCTTGTGTGGGTAGGCCTAGCGCCCGCGACAGGAAACGCCCCAAAGCGCAACGTGGACACATCCAAATTTTTGAAAGAAAACAGAGGTGTTTTTTGTAAAGTGCCTACCTGTAGATTTTGGCCTGTAGCTCATCCGCCATCTAGGGAAACCTACCAAACCTGTGCATTTCTGAAAACTAGAGACCTAGTGGAATGCAAGATGGGGTGACTTGTGTGGCTCGGACCAGGATCTGTTACCCATAATCCTTTGCAAACCTCAAAATTTGGCTAAAAAAACACATGTTCCTCACATTTCTGTGGCAGAAAGTTCTGGAATCTAAGAGGAGCCACAAATTTCCTTCCACCCAGCGTTCCCCCACGTCTCCCGATAAAAATGATACCTCACTTGTGTGGGTAGGCCTAGCGCCCGCGACAGGAAACACCCCAAACCGCGACGTGGACACATCCAAATTTTTGAAAGAAAACAGAGGTGTTTTTTCCAAAGTGCCTACTTGTAGATTTTGGCCTGTAGCTCATCCGCCACCTAGGGAATCCTACCAAACCTGTGCATTTCTGAAAACTAGAGACCTAGGGGAATCCAAGATGGGGTGACTTGTGCGGGTCGGACCAGGTTCTGTTACCCAGAATCCTTTGCAAACCTCACAATTTAGCTAAAAAAACACATGTTCCTCACATTTCTGTGGCAGAAAGTTCTGGAATCTGAGAGGAGCCAAAAATTTCCTTCCACCCAGCGTTCCCCCACGTCTCCCGATAAAAATGATACCTCACTTGTGTGGGTAGGCCTAGCGCCCGCGACAAGAAACGCCCCAAAGCGCAAGGTGGACAGATCCAAATTTTTGAAAGAAAACAGAGGTGTTTTTTGCAAAGTGCCTACCTGTAGATTTTGGCCTGTAGCTCAGCCGCCACCTAGGGAAACCTACCAAACCTGTGCATTTCTGAAAACTAGAGACCTAGGGGAATCCAAGATGGGGTGACTTGTGTGGCTCGGACCAAGTTCTGTTACCCAGAATTCTTTGCAAACCTCAAAATTTGGCTAAAAAAACACATGTTCCTCACATTTCTGTGGCAGAAAGTTCTGGAATCTGAGAGGAGCCACAAATTTCCTTCCACCCAGCGTTCCCCCACGTCTCCCGATAAAAATGATACCTCACTTGTGTGGGTAGGCCTAGCGCCCGCGACAGGAAATGCCCCAAAGCGCAACGTGGACACATCCAAATTTTTGAAAGAAAACAGACGTGTTTTTTGCAAAGTGCCCACCTGTAGATTTTGGCCTGTAGCTCAGCCGCCACCTAGGGAAACCTACCTAACCTGTGTATTTCTGAAAACTAGAGACCTAGGGGAATCCAAGATGGGGTGACTTGTGTGGCTCGGACCAGGTTCTGTTACCCAGAATCCTTTGCAAACCTCAAAATTTGGCTAAAAAAACACATGTTCCTCACATTTCTGTGGCAGAAAGTTCTGGAATCTGAGAGGAGCCACAAATTTCCTTCCACCCAGCGTTCCCCCACGTGTCCCGATAAAAATTATACCTCACTTGTGTGGGTAGGACTAGTGCCCGCGACAGGAAATGCCCCAAAGCGCAACGTGGACACATCCAAATTTTTGAAAGAAAACAGAGGTGTTTTTTGCAAAGTGCCTACCTGTAGATTTTGGCCTGTAGCTCAGCCGCCACCTAGGGAAACCTACCAAACCTGTGCATTTCTAAAAACTAGAGACCTAGGGGAATCCAAGATGGGGTGACTTGTGTGGCTCGGACCAGGTTCTGTTACCCAGAATCCTTTGCAAACCTCAAAATTTGGCTAAAAAACACATGTTCCTCACATTTCTGTGGCAGAAAGTTCTGGAATCTGAGAGGAGCCACAAATTTCCTTCCACCCAGCATTCCCCCACGTCTCCCGATACAAATGATGCCTCACTTGTGTGGGTAGGCCTAGCGCCCGCAACAGGAAACGCCCCAAAGCGCAACGTGGACACATCCAAATTTTTGAAAGAAAACAGATGTGTTTTTTGCAAAGTGCCTACCTATAGATTTTGGCCTGTAGCTCAGCCGCCACCTAGGGAAACCTACCAAACCTGTGCATTTCTGAAAACTAGAGACCTACGGGAATCCAAGATGGGGTGACTTGTGTGGCTCGGACCAGGATCTGTTACCCAGAATTCTTTGCAAACCTCAAAATTTGGCTAAAAAAACACATGTTCCTCACATTTCTGTGGCAGAAAGTTCTGGAATCTGAGAGGAGCCAAAAATGTCCTTCCACCCAGCGTTCCCCCACGTCTCCCGATAAAAATGATACCTCACTTGTGTGGGTAGGCCTAGCGCCCGCGACAAGAAACGCCCCAAAGCGCAAGGTGGACAGATCCAAATTTTTGAAAGAAAACAGAGGTGTTTTTTGCAAAGTGCCTACCTGTAGATTTTGGCCTGTAGCTCAGCCGCCACCTAGGGAAACCTACCAAACCTGTGCATTTCTAAAAACTAGAGACCTAGGGGAATCCAAGATGGGGTGACTTGTGTGGCTCGGACCAGGTTCTGTTACCCAGAATCCTTTGCAAACCTCAAAATTTGGCTAAAAAACACATGTTCCTCACATTTCTGTGGCAGAAAGTTCTGGAATCTGAGAGGAGCCACAAATTTCCTTCCACCCAGCATTCCCCCACGTCTCCCGATACAAATGATGCCTCACTTGTGTGGGTAGGCCTAGCGCCCGCAACAGGAAACGCCCCAAAGCGCAACGTGGACACATCCAAATTTTTGAAAGAAAACAGATGTGTTTTTTGCAAAGTGCCTACCTATAGATTTTGGCCTGTAGCTCAGCCGCCACCTAGGGAAACCTACCAAACCTGTGCATTTCTGAAAACTAGAGACCTACGGGAATCCAAGATGGGGTGACTTGTGTGGCTCGGACCAGGATCTGTTACCCAGAATCCTTTGCAAACCTCAAAATTTGGCTAAAAAAACACATGTTCCTCACATTTCTGTGGCAGAAAGTTCTGGAATCTAAGAGGAGCCACAAATTTCCTTCCACCCAGCGTTCCCCCACGTCTCCCGATAAAAATGATACCTCACTTGTGTGGGTAGGCCTAGCGCCCGCGACAGGAAACACCCCAAACCGCAACGTGGACACATCCAAATTTTTGAAAGAAAACAGAGGTGTTTTTTCCAAAGTGCCTACTTGTAGATTTTGGCCTGTAGCTCATCCGCCACCTAGGGAATCCTACCAAACCTGTGCATTTCTGAAAACTAGAGACCTAGGGGAATCCAAGATGGGGTGACTTGTGCGGGTCGGACCAGGTTCTGTTACCCAGAATCCTTTGCAAACCTCACAATTTAGCTAAAAAAACACATGTTCCTCACATTTCTGTGGCAGAAAGTTCTGGAATCTGAGAGGAGCCAAAAATGTCCTTCCACCCAGCGTTCCCCCACGTCTCCCGATAAAAATGATACCTCACTTGTGTGGGTAGGCCTAGCGCCCGCGACAAGAAACGCCCCAAAGCGCAAGGTGGACAGATCCAAATTTTTGAAAGAAAACAGAGGTGTTTTTTGCAAAGTGCCTACCTGTAGATTTTGGCCTGTAGCTCAGCCGCCACCTAGGGAAACCTACCAAACCTGTGCATTTCTGAAAACTAGAGACCTAGGGGAATCCAAGATGGGGTGACTTGTGTGGCTCGGACCAAGTTCTGTTACCCAGAATTCTTTGCAAACCTCAAAATTTGGCTAAAAAAACACATGTTCCTCACATTTCTGTGGCAGAAAGTTCTGGCATCTGAGAGGAGCCACAAATTTCCTTCCACCCAGTGTTCCCCCACGTCTCCCGATAAAAATGATACCTCACTTGTGTGGGTAGGCCTAGCGCCCGCGACAGGAAATGCCCCAAAGCGCAACGTGGACACATCCAAATTTTTGAAAGAAAACAGACGTGTTTTTTGCAAAGTGCCCACCTGTAGATTTTGGCCTGTAGCTCAGCCGCCACCTAGGGAAACCTACCAAACCTGTGCATTTCTGAAAACTAGAGACCTAGGGGAATCCAAGATGGGGTGACTTGTGTGGCTCGGACCAGGTTCTGTTACCCAGAATCCTTTGCAAACCTCAAAATTTGGCTAAAAAAACACATGTTCCTCACATTTCTGTGGCAGAAAGTTCTGGAATCTGAGAGGAGCCACAAATTTCCTTCCACCCAGCGTTCCCCCACGTGTCCCGATAAAAATGATACCTCACTTGTGTGGGTAGGACTAGTGCCCGCGACAGGAAATGCCCCAAAGCGCAACGTGGACACATCCAAATTTTTGAAAGAAAACAGAGGTGTTTTTTGCAAAGTGCCTACCTGTAGATTTTGGCCTGTAGCTCAGCCGCCACCTAGGGAAAGCTACCAAATCTGTGCATTTCTAAAAACTAGAGACCTAGGGGAATCCAAGATGGGGTGACTTGTGTGGCTCGGACCAGGTTCTGTTACCCAGAATCCTTTGCAAACCTCAAAATTTGGCTAAAAAACACATGTTCCTCACATTTCTGTGGCAGAAAGTTCTGGAACCTGAGAGGAGCCACAAATTTCCTTCCACCCAGCATTCCCCCACGTCTCCCGATACAAATGATGCCTCACTTGTGTGGGTAGGCCTAGCGCCCGCAACAGGAAACGCCCCAAAGCGCAACGTGGACACATCCAAATTTTTGAAAGAAAACAGATGTGTTTTTTGCAAAGTGCCTACCTATAGATTTTGGCCTGTAGCTCAGCCGCCACCTAGGGAAACCTACCAAACCTGTGCATTTCTGAAAACTAGAGACCTAGGGGAATCCAATATGGGGTGACTTGTGTGGCTCGGACCAGGTTCTGTTACCCAGAATCCTTTGCAAACCTCAAAATGTGGCTAAAAAACACATGTTCCTCACATTTCTGTGGCAGAAAGTTCTGGAATCTGAGAGGAGCCACAAATTTCCTTCCACCCAGCGCTCTCCCACGTCTCCCGATAAAAATGATACCTCACTTGTGTGGGTAGGCGTAGCGCCCGCAACAGGAAATGCCCCAAAGTGCAATGTGGACATATCCAAATTTTTGAAAGAAAACAGAGGTGTTTTTTGCAAAGTGCCTACCTGTAGATTTTGGCCTGTAGCTCAGCCGCCACCTAGAGAAACCTACCAAACCTCTGCATTTCTGAAAACTAGAGACCTAGGGGAATCCAAGGTGGGGTGACTTGTGTGGCTCGGACCAGGTTCTGTTACCCAGAATCCTTTGCAAACCTCAAAATTTGGCTAAAAAAACACAGGTTCCTCACATTTCTGTGGCAGAAAGTTCTGGAATCTGAGAGGAGCCACAAATTTCCTTCCACCCAGCGTTCCCCCACGTCTCCCGATAAAAATGATACCTCACTTGTGTGGGTAGGCCTAGCGCCCGCGACAGGAAACGCCCCAAAGCGCAAAGTGGACACATTCAAATTTTTGAAAGAAAACAGAGGTGTTTTTTGCAAAGTGCCTACCTGTAGATTTTGGCCTGTAGCTCAGCCGCCACCTATGGGAACCTACCAAACCTGTGCATTTCTGAAAACTAGAGACCTAGGGGAATCCAAGATGGGGTGACTTGTGTGGCTCGGACCAGGTTCTGTTACCCAGAATCCTTTGCAAACCTCAAAATTTGGCTAAAAAAACAGATGTTCCTCACATTTCTGTGGCAGAAAGTTCTGGAATCTGAGAGGAGCCACAAATTTCCTTCCACCCAGCGTTCCCCCATGTCTCCCGATAAAAATGATACCTCACTTGTGTGGGTAGGCCTAGCGCCCGCGACAGGAAACGCCCCAAAGCTCAACGTGGACACATCCAAATTTTGGAAGGAAAACAGAGGTGTTTTTTGCAAAGTGCCTACCTGTAGATTTTGGCCTGTAGCTCAGCCACCACCTAGGGAAACCTACCAAACCTGTGCATTTCTGAAAACTAGAGACCTAGGGGAATCCAAGATGGGGTGACTTGTGTGGCTCGGACCGGGTTCTGTTACCCAGAATCCTTTGCAAACCTCAACATTTGGCTAAAAAAACACATGTTCCTCACATTTCTGTGGCAGAAAGTTCTGGAATCTAAGAGGAGCCACAAATTTCCTTCCACTCAGCGTTCCCCCACGTTTCCCGATAAAAATGATACCCCTCTTGTGTGGGTAGGCCTAGCGCCCGCGACAGGTAACGCCCCAAAGCGCAACGTGGACACATCCAAATTTTTTAAAGAAAACAGAGGTGTTTTTTGCAAAGTGCCTACCTGTAGATTTTGGCCTGTAGCTCATCCGCCACCTAGGGAAACCTACCAAACCTGTGCATTTCTGAAAACTAGAGACCTAGGGGAATCCAAGATGGGGTGACTTGTGTGGCTCGGACCAGGTTCTGTTACCCAGAATCCTTTGCAAACCTCAAAATTTGGCTAAAAAAACACATGTTCCTCACATTTCTGTGGCAGAAAGTTCTGGAATCTAAGAGGAGCCACAAATTTCCTTCCACCCAGCGTTCCCCCACGTCTCCCGATAAAAATGGTACCTCACTTGTGTGGGTAGGCCTAGCGCCCGCGACAGGAAATGCCCCAAAGCGCAACGTGGACACATCCAAATTTTTTAAAGAAAACAGACGTGTTTTTTGCAAAGTGCCCACCTGTAGATTTTGGCCTGTAGCTCAGCCGCCACCTAGGGAAACCTACCAAACCTGTGCATTTCTGAAAACTAGAGACCTAGGGGAATCCAAGATGGGGTGACTTGTGTGGCTCGGACCAGGCTCTGTTACCCAGAATCCTTTGCAAACCTCAAAATTTGGCTAAAAAACACATGTTCCTCACATTTCTGTGGCAGAAAGTTCTGGAATCTGAGAGGAGCCACAAATTTCCTTCCACCCAGCGTTCCCCCACGTCTCCCGATAAAAATGATACCTCACTTGTGTGGGTAGGCCTAGCGCCCACGACAGGAAACGCCCCAAAGCGCAACGTGGACACATCCAAATTTTTGAAAGAAAACAGAGGTGTTTTTTGCAAAGTGCCTACCTGTAGATTTTGGCCTGTAGCTCAGCCGCCACCTAGGGAAACCTACCAAACCTGTGCATTTCTGAAAACTAGAGACCTAGGGGAATCCAAGATGGGGTGACTTGTGTGGCTCGGACCAGGTTCTGTTACCCAGAATCCTTTGCAAACCTCAAAATGTGGCTAAAAAACACATGTTCCTCACATTTCTGTGGCAAAAAGTTCTGGAATCTGAGAGGAGCCACAAATTTCCTTCCACCCAGCGTTCTCCAACGTCTCCGGATAAAAATGATACCTCACTTGTGTGGGTAGGCCTAGCGCCCGCACCAGGAAACGCCCCAAAGCGCAACGTGGACACATCCAAATTTTTGAAAGAAAACAGAGGTGTTTTTTCCAAAGTGCCTACTTGTAGATTTTGGCCTGTAGCTCATCCGCCACCTAGGGAATCCTACCAAACCAGTGCATTTCTGAAAACTAGAGACCTAGGGGAATCCAAGATGGGGTGACTTGTGCGGGTCGGACCAGGTTCTGTTACCCAGAATCCTTTGCAAACCTCACAATTTGGCTAAAAAAACACATGTTCCTCACATTTCTGTGGCAGAAAGTTCTGGAATCTGAGAGGAGCCAAAAATGTCCTTCCACCCAGCGTTCCCCCACGTCTCCCGATAAAAATGATACCTCACTTGTGTGGGTAGGCCTAGCGCCCACGACAAGAAACGCCCCAAAGCGCAACGTGGACAGATCCAAATTTTTGAAAGAAAACAGAGGTGTTTTTTGCAAAGTGCCTACCTGTAGATTTTGGCCTGTAGCTCAGCCGCCACCTAGGGAAACCTACCAAACCTGTGCATTTCTGAAAACTAGAGACCTAGGGGAATCCAAGATGGGGTGACTTGTGTGGCTCGGACCAAGTTCTGTTACCCAGAATTATTTGCAAACCTCAAAATTTGGCTAAAAAAACACATGTTCCTCACATTTCTGTGGCAGAAAGTTCTGGAATCTGAGAGGAGCCACAAATTTCCTTCCACCCAGCGTTCTCCCACGTCTCCCGATAAAAATGATACCTCACTTGTGTGGGTAGGCCTAGCGCCCGCAACAGGAGACGCCCCAAAGCGCAACGTGGACACATCCAAATTTTTGAAAGAAAACAGAGGTGTTTTTTGCAAAGTGCCTACCTGTAGATTTTGGCCTGTAGCTCAGCCGCCACCTAGGGAAACCTACCAAACCTCTGCATTTCTGAAAACTAGAGGCCTAGGGGAATCCAAGCTGGGGTGACTTGTGTGGCTCGGACCAGGTTCTGTTACCCAGAATCCTTTGCAAACCTCAAAATTTGGCTAAAAAAACACAGGTTCCTCACATTTCTGTGGCAGAAAGTTCTGGAATCTGAGAGGAGCCACAAATTTCCTTCCACCCAGCGTTCCCCCACGTCTCCCGATAAAAATTATACCTCACTTGTGTGGGTAGGCCTAGCGCCCGCGACAGGAAACGCCCCAAAGCGCAACGTGGACACATTCAAATTTTTGAAAGAAAACAGAGGTGTTTTTTGCAAAGTGCCTACCTGTAGATTTTGGCCTGTAGCTCAGCCGCCACCTATGGGAACCTACCAAACCTGTGCATTTCTGAAAACTAGAGACCTAGGGGAATCCAAGATGGGGTGACTTGTGTGGCTCGGACCAGGTTCTGTTACCCAGAATCCTTTGCAAACCTCAAAATTTGGCTAAAAAAACACATGTTCCTCACATTTCGGTGGCAGAAAGTTCTGGAATCTGAGAGGAGCCACAAATTTCCTTCCACCCAGCGTTCCCCCATGTCTCCCGATAAAAATGATACCTCACTTGTGTGGGTAGGCCTAGCGCCCGCGACAGGAAACACCCCAAAGCTCAACGTGGACACATCCAAATTTTGGAAAGAAAACAGAGGTGTTTTTTGCAAAGTGCCTACCTGTAGATTTTGGCCTGTAGCTCAGCCGCCACCTAGGGAAACCTACCAAACCTGTGCATTTCTGAAAACTAGAGACCTAGGGGAATCCAATATAGGGTGACTTGTGTGGCTCGGACCAGGTTCTGTTACCCAGAATCCTTTGCAAACCTCAAAATTTGGCTAAAAAAACACATGTTCCTCACATTTCTGTGGCAGAAAGTTCTGGAATCTAAGAGGAGCCACAAATTTCCTTCCACTCAGCGTTCCCCCACGTCTCCCGATAAAAATGATACCTCTCTTGTGTGGGTAGGCCTAGCGCCCGCGACAGGAAACGCCCCAAAGCGCAACGTGGACACATCCAAATTTTTGAAAGAAAACAGAGGTGTTTTTTGCAAAGTGCCTACCTGTAGATTTTGGCCTGTAGCTCATCCGCCACCTAGGGAAACCTACCAAACCTGTGCATTTCTGAAAACTAGAGACCTAGTGGAATGCAAGATGGGGTGACTTGTGTGGCTCGGACCAGGATCTGTTACCCATAATCCTTTGCAAACCTCAAAATTTGGCTAAAAAAACACATGTTCCTCACATTTCTGTGGCAGAAAGTTCTGGAATCTAAGAGGAGCCACAAATTTCCTTCCACCCAGCGTTCCCCCACGTCTCCCGATAAAAATGATACCTCACTTGTGTGGGTAGGCCTAGCGCCCGCGACAGGAAACACCCCAAACCGCAACGTGGACACATCCAAATTTTTGAAAGAAAACAGAGGTGTTTTTTCCAAAGTGCCTACTTGTAGATTTTGGCCTGTAGCTCATCCGCCACCTAGGGAATCCTACCAAACCTGTGCATTTCTGAAAACTAGAGACCTAGGGGAATCCAAGATGGGGTGACTTGTGCGGGTCGGACCAGGTTCTGTTACCCAGAATCCTTTGCAAACCTCACAATTTAGCTAAAAAAACACATGTTCCTCACATTTCTGTGGCAGAAAGTTCTGGAATCTGAGAGGAGCCAAAAATGTCCTTCCACCCAGCGTTCCCCCACGTCTCCCGATAAAAATGATACCTCACTTGTGTGGGTAGGCCTAGCGCCCGCGACAAGAAACGCCCCAAAGCGCAAGGTGGACAGATCCAAATTTTTGAAAGAAAACAGAGGTGTTTTTTGCAAAGTGCCTACCTGTAGATTTTGGCCTGTAGCTCAGCCGCCACCTAGGGAAACCTACCAAACCTGTGCATTTCTGAAAACTAGAGACCTAGGGGAATCCAAGATGGGGTGACTTGTGTGGCTCGGACCAAGTTCTGTTACCCAGAATTCTTTGCAAACCTCAAAATTTGGCTAAAAAAACACATGTTCCTCACATTTCTGTGGCAGAAAGTTCTGGAATCTGAGAGGAGCCACAAATTTCCTTCCACCCAGCGTTCCCCCACGTCTCCCGATAAAAATGATACCTCACTTGTGTGGGTAGGCCTAGCGCCTGCGACAGGAAATGCCCCAAAGCGCAACGTGGACACATCCAAATTTTTGAAAGAAAACAGACGTGTTTTTTGCAAAGTGCCCACCTGTAGATTTTGGCCTGTAGCTCAGCCGCCACCTAGGGAAACCTACCAAACCTGTGTATTTCTGAAAACTAGAGACCTAGGGGAATCCAAGATGGGGTGACTTGTGTGGCTCGGACCAGGTTCTGTTACCCAGAATCCTTTGCAAACCTCAAAATTTGGCTAAAAAAACACATGTTCCTCACATTTCTGTGGCAGAAAGTTCTGGAATCTGAGAGGAGCCACAAATTTCCTTCCACCCAGCGTTCCCCCACGTGTCCCGATAAAAATTATACCTCACTTGTGTGGGTAGGACTAGTGCCCGCGACAGGAAATGCCCCAAAACGCAACGTGGACACATCCAAATTTTTGAAAGAAAACAGAGGTGTTTTTTGCAAAGTGCCTACCTATAGATTTTGGCCTGTAGCTCAGCCGCCACCTAGGGAAACCTACCAAACCTGTGCATTTCTAAAAACTAGAGACCTAGGGGAATCCAAGATGGGGTGACTTGTGTGGCTCGGACCAGGTTCTGTTACCCAGAATCCTTTGCAAACCTCAAAATTTGGCTAAAAAACACATGTTCCTCACATTTCTGTGGCAGAAAGTTCTGGAATCTGAGAGGAGCCACAAATTTCCTTCCACCCAGCATTCCCCCACGTCTCCCGATACAAATGATGCCTCACTTGTGTGGGTAGGCCTAGCGCCCGCAACAGGAAACGCCCCAAAGCGCAACGTGGACACATCCAAATTTTTGAAAGAAAACAGATGTGTTTTTTGCAAAGTGCCTACCTATAGATTTTGGCCTGTAGCTCAGCCGCCACCTAGGGAAACCTACCAAACCTGTGCATTTCTGAAAACTAAAGACCTAGGGGAATCCAAGATGGGGTGACTTGGGTGGCTCGGACCAGGATCTGTTACCCAGAATCCTTTGCAAACCTCAAAATTTGGCTAAAAAAACACATGTTCCTCACATTTCTGTGGCAGAAAGTTCTGGAATCTAAGAGGAGCCACAAATTTCCTTCCACCCAGCGTTCCCCCACGTCTCCCGATAAAAATGATACCTCACTTGTGTGGGTAGGCCTAGCGCCCGCGACAGGAAACACCCCAAACCGCAACGTGGACACATCCAAATTTTTGAAAGAAAACAGAGGTGTTTTTTCCAAAGTGCCTACTTGTAGATTTTGGCCTGTAGCTCATCCGCCACCTAGGGAATCCTACCAAACCTGTGCATTTCTGAAAACTAGAGACCTAGGGGAATCCAAGATGGGGTGACTTGTGCGGGTCGGACCAGGTTCTGTTACCCAGAATCCTTTGCAAACCTCACAATTTAGCTAAAAAAACACATGTTCCTCACATTTCTGTGGCAGAAAGTTCTGGAATCTGAGAGGAGCCAAAAATGTCCTTCCACCCAGCGTTCCCCCACGTCTCCCGATAAAAATGATACCTCACTTGTGTGGGTAGGCCAAGCGCCCGCGACAAGAAACGCCCCAAAGCGCAAGGTGGACAGATCCAAATTTTTGAAAGAAAACAGAGGTGTTTTTTGCAAAGTGCCTACCTGTAGATTTTGGCCTGTAGCTCAGCCGCCACCTAGGGAAACCTACCAAACCTGTGCATTTCTGAAAACTAGAGACCTAGGGGAATCCAAGATGGGGTGACTTGTGTGGCTCGGACCAAGTTCTGTTACCCAGAATTCTTTGCAAACCTCAAAATTTGGCTAAAAAAACACATGTTCCTCACATTTCTGTGGCAGAAAGTTCTGGCATCTGAGAGGAGCCACAAATTTCCTTCCACCCAGCGTTCCCCCACGTCTCCCGAT
The DNA here is from genome assembly GCF_031143425.1 of Pleurodeles waltl. Classification (NCBI taxonomy): domain Eukaryota; kingdom Metazoa; phylum Chordata; class Amphibia; order Caudata; family Salamandridae; genus Pleurodeles; species Pleurodeles waltl. Next base: position 213,361,432 of record NC_090440.1, read on the forward strand.
AAAAATGATACCTCACTTGTGTGGGTAGGCCTAGCGCCCGCGACAGGAAATGCCCCAAAGCGCAACGTGGACACATCCAAATTTTTGAAAGAAAACAGACGTGTTTTTTGCAAAGTGCCCACCTGTAGATTTTGGCCTGTAGCTCAGCCGCCACCTAGGGAAACCTACCAAACCTGTGCATTTCTGAAAACTAGAGACCTAGGGGAATCCAAGATGGGGTGACTTGTGTGGCTCGGACCAGGTTCTGTTACCCAGAATCCTTTGCAAACCTCAAAATTTGGCTAAAAAAACACATGTTCCTCACATTTCTGTGGCAGAAAGTTCTGGAATCTGAGAGGAGCCACAAATTTCCTTCCACCCAGCGTTCCCCCATGTGTCCCGATAAAAATGATACCTCACTTGTGTGGGTAGGACTAGTGCCCGCGACAGGAAATGCCCCAAAGCGCAACGTGGACACATCCAAATTTTTGAAAGAAAACAGAGGTGTTTTTTGCAAAGTGCCTACCTGTAGATTTTGGCCTGTAGCTCAGCCGCCACCTAGGGAAACCTACCAAACCTGTGCATTTCTAAAAACTAGAGACCTAGGGGAATCCAAGATGGGGTGACTTGTGTGGCTCGGACCAGGTTCTGTTACCCAGAATCCTTTGCAAACCTCAAAATTTGGCTAAAAAACACATGTTCCTCACATTTCTGTGGCAGAAAGTTCTGGAACCTGATAGGAGCCACAAATTTCCTTCCACCCAGCATTCCCCCACGTCTCCCGATACAAATGATGCCTCACTTGTGTGGGTAGGCCTAGCGCCCGCAACAGGAAACGCCCCAAAGCGCAACGTGGACACATCCAAATTTTTGAAAGAAAACAGATGTGTTTTTTGCAAAGTGCCTACCTATAGATTTTGGCCTGTAGCTCAGCCGCCACCTAGGGAAACCTACCAAACCTGTGCATTTCTGAAAACTAGAGACCTAGGGGAATCCAATATGGGGTGACTTGTGTGGCTCGGACCAGGTTCTGTTACCCAGAATCCTTTGCAAACCTCAAAATGTGGCTAAAAAACACATGTTCCTCACATTTCTGTGGCAGAAAGTTCTGGAATCTGAGAGGAGCCACAAATTTCCTTCCACCCATCGCTCTCCCACATCTCCCGATAAAAATGATACCTCACTTGTGTGGGTAGGCCTAGCGCCCGAAACAGGAAATGCCCCAAAGTGCAATGTGGACATATCCAAATTTTTGAAAGAAAACAGAGGTGTTTTTTGCAAAGTGCCTACCTGTAGATTTTGGCCTGTAGCTCAGCCGCCACCTAGAGAAACCTACCAAACCTCTGCATTTCTGAAAACTAGAGACCTAGGGGAATCCAAGATGGGGTGACTTGTGTGGCTCGGACCAGGTTCTGTTACCCAGAATCCTTTGCAAACCTCAAAATTTGGCTAAAAAAACACAGGTTCCTCACATTTCTGTGGCAGAAAGTTCTGGAATCTGAGAGGAGCCACAAATTTCCTTCCACCCAGCGTTCCCCCACGTCTCCCGATAAAAATGATACCTCACTTGTGTGGGTAGGCCTAGCGCCCGCGACAGGAAACGCCCCAAAGCGCAACGTGGACACATTCAAATTTTTGAAAGAAAACAGAGGTGTTTTTTGCAAAGTGCCTACCTGTAGATTTTGGCCTGTAGCTCAGCCGCCACCTATGGGAACCTACCAAACCTGTGCATTTCTGAAAACTAGAGACCTAGGGGAATCCAAGATGGGGTGACTTGTGTGGCTCGGACCAGGTTCTGTTACCCAGAATCCTTTGCAAACCTCAAAATTTGGCTAAAAAAACACATGTTCCTCACATTTCTGTGGCAGAAAGTTCTGGAATCTGAGAGGAGCCACAAATTTCCTTCCACCCAGCGTTCCCCCATGTCTCCCGATAAAAATGATACCTCACTTGTGTGGGTAGGCCTAGCGCCCGCGACAGGAAACTCCCCAAAGCTCAACGTGGACACATCCAAATTTTGGAAGGAAAACAGAGGTGTTTTTTGCAAAGTGCCTACCTGTAGATTTTGGCCTGTAGCTCAGCCGCCACCTAGGGAAACCTACCAAACCTGTGCATTTCTGAAAACTAGAGACCTAGGGGAATCCAAGATGGGGTGACTTGTGTGGCTCGGACCGGGTTCTGTTACCCAGAATCCTTTGCAAACCTCAAAATTTGGCTAAAAAAACACATGTTCCTCACATTTCTGTGGCAGAAAGTTCTGGAATCTAAGAGGAGCCACAAATTTCCTTCCACTCAGCGTTCCCCCACGTTTCCCGATAAAAATGATACCCCTCTTGTGTGGGTAGGCCTAGCGCCCGCGACAGGAAACGCCCCAAAGCGCAACGTGGACACATCCAAATTTTTGAAAGAAAACAGAGGTGTTTTTTGCAAAGTGCCTACCTGTAGATTTTGGCCTGTAGCTCATCCGCCACCTAGGGAAACCTACCAAACCTGTGCATTTCTGAAAACTAGAGACCTAGGGGAATCCAAGATGGGGTGACTTGTGTGGCTCGGACCAGGTTCTGTTACCCAGAATCCTTTGCAAACCTCAAAATTTGGCTAAAAAAACACATGTTCCTCACATTTCTGTGGCAGAAAGTTCTGGAATCTAAGAGGAGCCACAAATTTCCTTCCACCCAGCGTTCCCCCACGTCTCCCGATAAAAATGATACTTCACTTGTGTGGGTAGGCCTAGCGCCCGCGACAGGAAACACCCCAAACCGCAACGTGGACACATCCAAATTTTTGAAAGAAAACAGAGGTGTTTTTTGCAAAGTGCCTACCTGTAGATTTTGGCCTGTAGCTCAGCTGCCACCTAGGGAAATCTACCAAACCTGTGCATTTCTGAAAACTAGAGACCTAGGGGAATCCAAGATGGGGTGACTTGTTTGGCTCGGACCTGGTTCTGTTACCCAGAATCCTTTGCAAACCTCAAAATTTGGCTAAAAAAACGCATTTTCCACACATTTCGGTGACAGAAAGTTCTGGAATCTGAGTGGAGCCACAAATTTCCTTCCACCCTGCGTTTCCCCAAGTCTCCCGATAAAAATGATACCTCACTTGTGTGGGTGGGCCAGGTGCCTGCAACAGAATAAGGCCCAAAACTTGTAGAGATAGAGGGGATAGCACAGCGAGTTTATAAGGACATAGGCCCGCCAAAATCAGGCCGCCGAAAGACCGCTCCGCGGTCAAAAGACCGCGGCGGCCATTCTGGCTTTCCCGCTGGGCCGGCGGGCGCCCGCCAAAGGAGCACCCGCCGGCCCAGCGGGAAAGGCCCTGCAACAATGAAGCCGGCTCCGAATGGAGCCGGCGGAGTTGCAGGGGTGCGACGGGTGCAGTTGCACCCGTCGCGATTTTCACTGTCTGCAATGCAGACAGTGAAAATCTTTATGGGGCCCTGTAAGGGGGCCCCTGCACTGCCCATGCCAGTGGCATGGGCAGTGCAGGGGCCCCCAGGGGCCCCACGACACCCGTTCCCGCCATCCTGTTCCTGGCGGTAAAAACCGCCAGAAACAGGGTGGCGGGAACGGGGTCGGAATCTCCATGGCGGCGCTGCTTGCAGCGCCGCCATGGAGATTCAGCCCATGCAGGGGAAATCCGGCGGGAAACCGCCGGATTCCCTTTTCTGACCGCGGCTTTACCGTCGCGGTCAGAATGGGCTGGGAAGCACCGCCAGCCTGTTGGCGGTGCTTCCGTGGTCCCCGGCCCTGGCGGTCCAAGATGACCCCAATATTCTTTTATACATCTTTAGACTGACTCTGCTTTGGGCACCCACATAAGTGAGGTGTCATTTTACTTGGGAGACTGAGGGGAACACTGGGGAGTAGGAATTTTGTGCTGGAGTGGTGATCCTACGAAGAAAAGTCAGGAAAATATGCTTTTTTAAGCACATTTTGAGGTTTACAGAGGAGTCTGGGTAAGAAAATGTTGGGGGTGCAAGCCACACCTCCCTGGACTCCTTGGGGTGTCTAGTTTTAAAAACTTTCTGGGTTTGGTAGGTTTCCCTAGATGAAGGCCGCACACAGGACCAAAAACATAGGTGCCCTCTCCCCCCCAAACACAGGAAGTTTTATAATATATCATTTTGATGTGTCCACATACGTCCGTGATGTGCCAAACACTAAAATTTTGGAAAGAAACACACTTAGGTTATGTGAAAAAGACCCCTCACCCACCAACCAAGTTGGTGGCATGCTTCATCATCGGGGTCCCACCTGAGGCACCTAGCGTGTCACAGTTGTGCTGCGACGCCTGATTACAGCGGAGCAGGTTTTGTCATTTTTACCACACATACTGGTTGGATTTGGCACGAGGGTGAGTGATGGTTCAGTGGATCAAATTTTACTAACAAGAGCTTTCACAAAAATGAAATGCACTGTTAATAACTGAAAGGCAAAAAACTGAACCAATGACTCACAGCTCGTGAGCTGTAAAGCCGTGACAAGGCACCAACCGCTTTACAGTCCATTCACACAACTTTCATACATGACACACACAAGGCCATTCACACCGCCAGCCACGGGCCCAGCACATTACAACACTCACATCGACAGACAGCGCCACTCAAGGGCCCATCACTTACATACGCCCACATGCCTGATACAACAATCACACCAGCTGATGGGAGTGTGTGGACTGGTGTTTGGCTGGCAGTGTGTTGCAGTACCCAACAGCAAGTCAATATGTACACTCTCAGCCAAAGCCCCACTCCACACACAATGGCATCATTTTTTTTTTTTTTTAACAGAGGAACCCCTAACTAAGTAGAAAGAATTACAAAACTACAAACACAAAAGCTCTAACTAAGAACATGACAGAAATGCTAACCATGAAACTAAACACATGAAAATACAAAACAGACATGAGTTTACACTCATGGTTGTTCCCAGAAATTCTTCTGGGTGTGGTAATTCTTAAAACAACCACCGACACACAGCCCAGGCTTTGAAGGACAATCTGGGCAGTACATTTGAGTCTCCCTCCGGATACCTCTTCGAAAACACACTCTACATTTCTTAGCTGGAAAGTCTTTTTTGGGTGTGGGAGGAATGTGCTCAGCAAAGTGGCGATCTTTCAATCTAGCCACATCCTCCACCACTGCTTCTCTAGGAACTCTGGACTGTTCCACCACAATAAGGCTCTCTATCACTGACTCCTGAAATTTCACAAATGTCATCTTTGACTCTGGAGACCTATCCCTAAACACAATAAAAGCATTGAAGGTTGCTAAGTGGAAGAGGTGAAGTGCTAACTTCTTATACCAAACGTAAGACTTACGAATAGCAGTATAAGGTTCCAACCTCTGGTAAACTCTATCTACACCTCCCATGTGCTTATTAAAATCTAAAATGCACACAGGTTTGCACACTTCAGCAACCTGGCCCCAAACAGTCACAGGGGAAGTACTCTCATCATGGATGGTACTTAGCATGTAGACATCCTTCTTGTCTGAAAATTTCAAAGCTAGCAGCTCCTCGTTCCGCAAGGCACAGCACTGTCCCCTCTCAAGTTTTTTACAGACAAGCTCCCTTGGATAGCCTTTCCGGTTAGAACGGATTGTGCCACAAGCAACTGTGTCCACTCTAAACAATTCCTTGAACAACTGCACACCAGTGTAGAAGTTATCTACATACAAATGGTGACCTTTGTTGAACAGTCGTCTACCAAGATCCCACACAATTTTCTCAGTAACTCCAAAAGTGGGAGGACAACCAGGGGGGTCAATATTGGAATCCCTACCAGTGTACACACGGAAACTATACACATATCCTGTCCTACTTTCAGATAGCATATACAATTTAATTCCATATCGTGCCCTTTTGCTAGGAATGTACTGCCTAAAAACCAAACGACCCTTGAAGAGGACCAAAGACTCGTCCACACTTAACTCTTTGCCTGGAACATAGACCTCCGAAAACCGATCTACAAAATGATCAAGGACAGGCCTAATCTTAAAAAGAGGGTCAGAATCTGGGTGATCTCGTGGCAAGGCTAATGCATTGTCAACAAAATGCAGCATCCTAAGAAGAAGCAAATACCGATTACGACTCATGGTCGCTGGAAATATAGCTGTTGCCATCAAGGGACTAGTAGACCAATAAGAAGCCAGTGACGGCTTCCTTATCAACCCCATCAAAAAAGTCAAACCCAAAAACTTTTTTATCTCCTCCAAAGAGGATAGGCAAGAGATAGCAGTATCCTCTCGGAGAATGATAAGAGGATAGGCAAGAGAAAGCAGTATCCGCTCGAGAAGGATAAGAGGATAGGCATGAGATAGCAGTATCCGAGCAGATACTGCTATCTCTTGCCTATCCTCTTATCCTTATTGGTAGACTAACTCACCTGCTAGATATGGTTACACGTCTTCATTTTAGAGTTTCTCAAAGGTCTATGCTCTCACAGTTACTTTCACCTCTCTTATTTTGTCTTCCACCATCAATGTCAATTTTATGCTGAGGATAACCAATTTTTCTTGGTGAGGGGAAAGCCACAAGGAGAGGGGCAAAAAGCTTGAGAAGCATAGGGAAATGGGACATCAGGACTATTGAGCAGAAGTCAAGGAACTGTTGATGCCAAATGGATAGTTTTGGTCCATTTTAGGAGGGAATAACACCTCAAAACAGGGAGAAGAAAGTACACAGCCCTTCTCATAGAGAGCCTGCTTGTGCAGAGCTGCAGACAGCAAAGATCAGACACAAAGAGTCAATCAAAGCTCACTGTTTTCAAGCTGTCTTTTTGCAGTTCATTCACTAACTCAGAGAACTTCAGAATTAAATGGATGCACTTAAGACACTAGAATCATAAAGAAACAGGCACTAATCTCTGTGCTGATCTAATCCATCTATTTTTGAGGCAGACCCAGATGAGGATAATGGAAGCACTAGTTCTAAGCTTTCCATGTGCAAAATGATATAACGTAACCACCAGAACAATGTACAGCAACATTGTAATTGCTGTGATTTAAGGCCCGATTTATACTTTGACAGACACTCCGACCTCTGCACGGTGACGGAGTAAATTACTCCGTCACTTTGATGGAAATGCTACCTGCCAAATTATGAAATGTCCTCTAACCATCATGGCGATTTCTGTCAGCACATTGCAACTTTGCAAATAGCTCCATCAAGCATGACAGAGCCATATGTCAAAATTACACTTTTTTTTTTAAAGATAAGTTAATCTTATAGCATGATTCATTTTTTTTAAATGTCCCCTTCGCCATCGGAGTTTCCTCCCATGGCCAGGGGGCATTGACCACTTTTCTGTGCCCCATTTTTCTGGCGGTAACGAGAACTGAAAGACAGCTATATGTCCGCCCATCTAAATTTGGTGGGTGGACATATAGCCAAACCTTCAACAGTCTTTGCTCTGTTGAGCCATCAAAGGAGTTTGACCACAATGGAGACACAGTAGTCTCCACTGTCGTCAAACGGCGGGCAATAGTTTTGGCGGGGAGGGAACTCCATTGCCATTGTGATGGAGTTACCTCTTCACCAAGATATAAATCAACTGCAAAAAACGCCCAGTGAAATACAATTTGTGCACAGTATCAGGTCGAGTTTTGCACCAGGTTCCCATTTTTGCACAAAACAATGGTGAATAGTGTGCAAAAATGATGCTGAAACTGTTTTTGCAAACACAGTAAATAATTACTACGGGCTTATTTAAGAGAACTATCAAATGAATAAATAAGCAGCAAATAAATCTTTTGCTTGGAGAAATCAATGCAAATGAAAACAAGTTGACTAGACCACACAATTAAAAGTTTACTATAAAAGTGCATTTATTCTTGATATCGCATCAGAGAAAGTGCAAAAAATCATAATTTTACAAAACATACCTGGTACTGAGAGAAATAGAAGGAAAAAGTGATGACCTGCTCTGTGTCCTCAGTGCTCACTCAAAGAAAGGAAGAGAGAAATTCGAAATTTTAATAAATGTATGCATTTACATACTGATCAAGTTCATTAGTGGTTTGGGGCCATATCCAAAGCATATTGACCCTAATGCCTTAAGTGAGTGTCAGTGCCGATTCTGTCTGTGAGTGGTGTTGTTAAAGGCGTTTCGACCTAGTTCAGGGTATGAACGTCTTATAAGGACTGTCTTTAGAATGTGGGACCCTAGGTAGTAAAAGGGAATAATAGTGACGGCGAAAATGTGGGTGGAACTAGTTACAAATCAAAAGAAGTTTGAGTAAAAATGAGTACCTTTGAGGAGAGCCAAACACAGTCTACTCAAATATAATATTGGCCCAAAGAATGAGGATGATGGGCGCTCTATGGCTATTAGGGGCTATACGTTCCCTCTGGGTGGTTTTAGTGAATAACTCACAGCACTGTGGTGAGTGGAACAATGGAGAGAGAGTCTCAGTGACTTAGCATACCCCCGCAAAAACTTAAATTAAGACATTGATCATCAAGAGTCACTGCAGATGTCTGGGAAATGACTTAAGAATGGCTGGGAACTCACCAACATAAGTAGCCCATCTGTTTGTCTGTTGCAAAAGGCCATGCCAGAAAAGGAGGTGAGTCCAATAACGTCGTTGATGCCTCAGCATAGGTTCACCCACCCAAAGGTACCTGTCAGGTACCATCTAGGAGAAAGAAAATAACTAACACACTCAGGGCCCCTTTTCTGAATTGGCATACAGGTGATAGCACAAACCATCACTGTCCACTGGGGAACGGCAACATGTGAGGGAAAGAGTGAAAGACCAGCATCCATTTGGCTAGCCTGCTACCTAGAATGGACTTTGTGTTCAATTTTTACTCCCATATGCTCATGCACTATCGTCCACCTTTGCCTGACGACACCCAGTGGCCTAACTAAGCTTGAGGGGGGCCACATTCAAAGTCTTTGGAGGTCCCCCCTCCCCCTGGACCCAGTCAGGGGCTTCTGCACTATGCTGAGGGGTCCCCCTGGAGCTCAGGGTCCCCACCACAGCACGGGGGCCTTTGTTACACCACTGACAAAATCCCTGGAGTTTGGAGTGCCTGCACCTTACCATCAACTTACCATCAGCACAGCTCCCTTTTCTTACTTGTACCGTGACAGTGGGGGTTGTCTCTGCGATTTGCATTGCTCTGTGTGTTTATGTTTACATACCTTTACTGTGACAAACTCTGTCACAAACCCTAATTGTTCTCAAAGTTACAATGTAACCCATTTTGGCAGGAAAACTGTTATCCTCTGTTTTAGCCATAATGTCTGTTTTAAATACTGCAGACTGTGGCCCTCATTACAACCCTGGCAGTGAGTGATAAAGTGGCTGTAATACCTCCAACAGGCTGGTGGTAATTACCACCAAATTATGATCATGGAGGTGATAACTCCCATAGAGAGCCAATGTACCACACCAACTGCAAGGGTGGAAACAACACTCACCACAGCAGTAGCCAACAACAGCCAGGCGGAAGACAAAGTACCGCCCACCATATTAACACATACGAATCTGCCACCTTTTCCGGGGTGGTACCAATGTAATCAAAAGCCTGGCGGAAACAGAGCTCAGCAGAGAAAGGACTCACCATCGGAGACACAGGGAAGAACAATGCCGCAATGGAACCCGAACTGCAAGTCTTCCTGATGATTTTCTATGTGATTCTCCATCTGGAATACCAACGCCGACAAAGACGACGACGGTGAGTACAGCCACCTAGCACACAAGGGAGGGAAGGAGGAAACACACACACACAACACACACCGACATACACACAATATACACACAACCAGCTGCAGAAATAAACCAATGGCACACAACACACGCCAGAATAACACAAGGACCAGAGTACGGATGTACAGAAAAAGATTTAGCATAGCAAAACCCACCACACAAATCAAATATATACAAATGTTCACAAAGGGCCAATGCCCAGTCCAAAGTCATAAGGGCACACAAGGCCACAGGGCACAGTCCAAGGCCCAACTTGTATCCATCATCCAGAGAGAACACTACAGGGGCATCATTTTGCAAGTAGGCAGGCACCTCAAGGAGATGGGGGGCACCTCAGCCGAATATGGGAACTTCCCCACTGGTTCTGGAGGGGGCTCCATGTCCATTTGTCTTTGCTGGGAGTGCAAGGCCACAGTCATTGAGCTAGGGAACATGCCCACTGGTTCTGGAGGGGGCTCCATGCCCATTTGTCTTTGCTGGGGAGTGCAAGGCCACAGCCTCTGAGCTGGGGAACATGCCCACTAGTTCTGGAGGGGGCTCCATGCCCATTTGTCTTTGCTGGGGAGTGCAAGGCCACAGTCTTTGAGCTGGGGAACATGCCCATTGGTTCTGGAGGGGCTCCATGCCCATTTGTCTTTGCTGGGGAGTCAAGGCCACAGTCACTGAAGTGGGGAACATGCCCACTGGTTCTGGAGGGGGCCCCTTGTGCAGCAGTCCCTGGAGGGTGGGCTACATGTCCTCCGCTGGTGATGATAGCTGCAATGCCTCAGCTGGTGGTGAGGGCTCCTCTGTGGCAACAGGTGATGGTGCCTCCTGGCCTGCCTCTACTGGCAGTGATAGCGGCACTGCCTCAGCTGGTGGTGAGGGCTGCTCTGTGGCAACAGGTGATGGTGCCTCCTGGCATGCCTCTGCTGGCGGTGATAGCTGCACTGCCTCAGCTGGTGGTGAGGGCTTCTCTGTGGCAACATGTGATGGTGCCTCCTGGCCTGTCTCTGCTGGTGGTGAAGGCTCCGTGACCATAGGTGAGGGCAGTGGTGGTGGTTTCACCTTCCCAGCCTCTGATGGAGTTGAGGGCTTCATTCCCTCCATGGCAGGAGGTGCGGCCACCTTCCCCTTCCTGGCTGTAGGTGTTGTGGACTCCTTCCCCTTCCTGGCTATAGGTGTTGTGGGCTCCTTCCCCTTCCTGGCTGTAGGTGTTGTGGGCTCCTTCTTCTTCCTGGCTGTAGGTGTTGTGGGCTCCTTCCCATTTCTGGCTTTTGGAGTGGAATCCCTCACAGTCCTTCCTCCATGACTAGGAGGTGCCTCCACACTCCCCATGGACTGTTTGGCTGAGGTGCTGGGCTGGCTGGTTGGCACCCTTGTTCTATGGGCAGGACAGGGGAGAGGGGGAGAGGGGGAGTGAAGAGGTCAAGTTGGGCAAGGAAAAGCTTCTTAGGGATGGTAGGGCAGGGGGGATGGGAGTGGAGGTTGAGGGAGTGGTTGTTGGAGGTGTACGTCTGCTGGACTTGGGTGCAGGTGCATGGGCAGTGTGCATGTGTGAGGTGGATGTCTGTTGGGTGTCTGAGTGCTTGCGTTTGTGTCCCTTAGGAGGGGGGGCAGAGAAGGTGGGAGAGGATATAGGGGACAAGTGGATGGATGCTGTGGAGGTGTCTGCTAGTGAGGTGTGTGTGCTGCTTGGTATGGTGATGCTGGAGGTGGATGTTGATGTAGTGCATGCAGGTGTAAGTGTGGATGTGACTGGGAGGGAGGTGGAGAAGAGGAGGATGGGGATGGGGAGACAGTGGAGGCAGTGGACGTTGTCATGTGTGCAACTGTATGGTGTTTGCATGAGTGCTTGTGGGATGAAGTGTGGTGCTTGTGTTTGCCTGAGCCACTCTTGGGAGTTGTCTTGTTTGCATGCTTGTCTGTATGTGTGCCTGGGATGAGTTGGGGTTGAGGAGAATGGGACCGGGAAGTGGTAATTGGAGGGGGGACAGGAGAAACAGGGACAAAGGCTGCCATCAGAGAGGAGGCCAGAGCCTGAATCGATCTCTGTTGGGCCGCCAATCCACCATGAGTGCCCTCCAGGAATGCATTGCAATGCTGCATCTGGGATGCCAGCCCCTGGATGGCATTCACAATGGTTGACTGCTCTACAGAGATGGATCTCAGGAGGTAAATAGCCTCCTCACTCAGAGCAGCAGGGCTCACTGGGGCAGGGCCTGAGGTACATGGGGTGAAGGAGATGCCCACCCTCCTGGTTGAGCGGGCACGGGCAACTCGCTGAGGGGCTACTGGAGGGTGGTACTGGTACGGGGGTGGTGGCTGTACCTGCATGTGGGGTGGTCACAGAGGAGGTGTCTGAGTCTGTGTTGTCTCCTCCAGTCTCTGTCGTAGTGCTCCCCTCGCCCTCCGTCGGTGGACTCTGTCTCCTGAGTCCTATGGGATGCAGGTCCCTCTGTCGCCGGTGCCCCTGCTCCTCCGCCATATGATGCTAATGCACACAAGGACAGGTGACAAAACAAGAAAGGGGGGAGACAAAGGATACACTGGGTCAATGACTGCACCAACACCAATATTGGGATGCACATCACCGTCACACACAGGGAACAGGCTTAAGAACTATGCATTGCACTACCAGTGATATGGCTAGTCACTAAGGCAAGATGAGGACCACACACCACCAACTGCAGGACTCCTGGAACCCACAATGCCCTGGCTGAAATGGACTGCTAGCATGCTTGGTTACCTGTACTTGCCAAACACCCATTACCCTTCAGTTGACCCACGCTGCAATGTCTGGCCCGGCCTTAGGGGAACCCACTGACACTCATCCACCACTTGGATACCACCCAACCAGCCAAAGTATGTATTAATACCCACTATACTCACCCCCTTGTGGCTGCTGTGATTCCCTCAAATGCCCATCCAGCTCAGGGTAGGCCACCACCAGTATGTGGGCCCTCAGCATGGTCAGGATCCTACCGGCACCCTTCCTCGTTGGGAAGCCATCCCCAGCTGGGCCTCCACGGTCTTCCGTGCCCAATGTCTCAGGTCCTCCTACTGTTTCCGACAGTGGGTGCTCTGCCTGCCAGGGACCCCCAGGGTCCGCACATCCTTGGTGATGGCACGCCATATTCCCTTCTTTTGAAGGGCGCTTACCTGCAGAGGCAATACAGACAGGAGAACACCATTAGACAAACAGTCCAGCCTGTCACACAAATGGCCGCCCATTCCTGTTTCCATCACCATTGGAACACATATAGCCCAGCGCACAACATGTACACCGATACACGACATTCCCCCCACCCCCCTTACACAATGCTTGCACACACACATCCATGCATTCTTCCCACATGCATCATGCTCAAAATCTACTCACCTGTTGATCTGGAGGCCCATACAGCAGTTCATTCTGGGGTAGGACCCCATCCACCAGTCGCTCCAACTCCTCCAAAGTGAAGGCTGGGGTCCTTTCCCCGGTCACACGGGCCATGGTAGATTCCAGACACAACAGCACAGGCAGTGTAGCTGTTCTCCTGTTGAGGGTCAGGAAACAAGTGAGACCTCAGATAGAATATGGCGGTCACGTCTGCGGCGGTGTACACCGTCACTGCCAGCGTAGATCCCCATTGCCCACTGTACTCCATAGAGCCCCATTTTATGCAATAAGGAATTGCACGGCAGTGCAAGACCGCCTTCCGCCATGATGCCCAACGTTGGCAAAATTACCTTATTTCCACTTGTCCCTCCATACAGGACAGGCGGTCGCCATTTCGGGTGGGGGGAAGAGGCCTATCGACAATTACTGCGTCACAGATTAGATTGGCACATACTTCACCATTTACACTGTCCCAATACATAAGTGCACGATGTGGACGTCAGTTGTGATTTTGTTGTTCCAGTTGTGACACCCTACTCACTCTTGTGTCCCTTAGATACCTACTGCTGTGGATGAATAGGAGGTAGAGACATACCCCCATGTACAGATCTCTGATGCACTTGGCTACACTGGAGGAGAGTCATATAATACTCACCTATAGACTAGACAGGGCTACAATCACGGAGCTCTGTGCCAAGTTGAAGCCTGACCTGATATCAGCTCTCAGTTATCCCAACGGGATCCCCCCTCTTGTGCAAGTTCAATCAGGGCTCCATTTCCTGGCAACTAGTTCTTTCCAAGTGACAGTGGGCTTGGACGCAGGAATGTCACCGCCAATGTTTTCAATCGTGCTGGCAAGAATTTTGTCTGCCTTGATAAAACACATGTGCAGCTACATAGCTTTCCCCCACGTGGAAGATTTGGCCACTGTGAAGGCCGGATTCTATGCAATGGGACATATCGCCAATATTATTGGCATGACTGACAGGACACATATTGCATTTGTCCCCCCGCCAGAATGAACAGGTGTTCAGGAATCGTAAGAGTTTCCACTTAATGAATGTGCAACTGGTGTGCCTAGTGGACCAGTACATCTCCCACTACAATGCCAAGTATCCAGGGTCGATGCATGATGCCTTTGTTCTGAGGAATACCAGCATCCCAAATGTGATGGCCCAACTACAGAGGCACAGGATGTGGCTAATAGGTGAGCCTTGTTCCCCACCCACTGTATGTTAGTGTATGCCTCTGATGTCAACCTCAAAGGATTGTGTGTTACTAAATGTTGTCCATCAATACCTGCAGGTGACTCTGGCTACCCAAACCTATTGTGGCTGCTGACCCCTGTGAGGAATGCCAGGGCAAGGGCTGAAGAATGTTATAATGAGGCCTATGGGTGAACCAGACGGATCATATCGAGAGGACCTTTGGCCTCCGGAAGGCTAGGTTCAGGTGCCTCCATCTGACAGGTGGATCCCTGTGCTACTCACTCAAGAAGGTCTGCCAGATAGTAGGGGCAGCTGGAGATGCACCTGTGGCAGCAGTAGACCCTGCTGACAGTGAGGATGAGGAAAACAGAACATCAGTTCTCCGTCAGTACTTCCAATGACACACAGGTGAAACAGTGCAGATTAACATTCCTCCGACTATTGGTGTATTCTGTGTGGCTGTGGCATGATGGCATTCACTTCCATTCACCTCTACTTACTGTCACGTATTGTTTTTTATTTTGCAGATGTTGTTGATATAACAACTGTGTACTGATGTACTGGCTACAGCCAGCTACAGGTCAATATTTCTATGCTCTCACAATGTACAGTACATTTGCAATGGATGAAACTGTCTCCATAGATACACATTTTCAACACATGACAATGCAAGTATTCAAGTTGTGTCCAAGGGTGTTTATTGTGGTGCTAAGAAATTGAGGGGAAGGTGCAATGGAATGGGGTGATGATAGAGGAAAGTCCAGGGTATTGTTCCAGTCTGTTTGTAGCACAGGTCCAGTGTCCAAGGGGCTATAGGAAAGGGAGCAACAACAGTTAACAGTGGACAAGGTGACAGGGTGGGACACAAGGGGGACAATCAGGAGAGTCTCATTTCCTGGCGGTAGTCTTGGCAAGTGTCTCTGGCTTCTCTCTGGGTTGCAGGGAACATTTTCAGGGTGGTTCACCTTCTGCAGGGGGAGGGATGGTGGTGGCCTGTGGGTCCTGTGGCAGGGCCTCCTGCCCACTAGCGGCAGCAGAAGTGGAAGGCTGGTCGATGGACTGGCTAGTGTTAGGGGCCGCTGGTGTGCTGATGCCTTCCTCATGATGTTGGCCATGTCTGCCAGCACCCCTGCTATGGAGATCAGGGTGGTGTTGATGGCCTGCAAGTCCTCCCTGATCCCCTGATATGGTCCCTCCTGCAGCCGCCTGTTCTCCTGCACGTTGTCTAGGATCTGGCCCATCGTGTCCTGGGAATGTTGGTAGGCTCCCAGGATCTCAGAGAGTGCCTCCTGGAGAGTCGGTTCCCTAGTCCTATTCTCCCCCTGGCTTACAGCGGTCTTCCCAGTTTCCCTTTTGGCCTGTGCCTCTGTCCCCTGAACGGTGTGCCCACTGACCCCAGGTCTCTGATTGTCTTGGGGCCGAGGCGTGGCCAGGGGTCCCTGCACAGGTGGGCACACTGCTGATTGACGGGTCCTGGGGACTGAGGTGTGGGGACGCTGGGTGGGTGCTGTGGTGGTGGATCCTGATGGGGGAGGCTCTGTGGTGGTCTGTGAGTGGGCTTGGGTGACCAGCTGTCCAGTGATCCCTTATGGGCCAGGTAGGTCATCCAGATCCAGAACTCAAGAGTTACTGTCATCACTGTGGGCATCTTCTGTTGGGGGACTGGATAGTCATGGCACCTCCTCTCCACTGACAATGGCTGGGGTACCTGTGGTGATGTAAGTGATGTATTATGCTTCATGTGTATGACATATTGTACATCCCTGGCTTCCCCTCTATGGTCGCTGTTGCACTGCCACCTTTTGTTTGTGTATGTGATGTATTGTGGAATTGTTCAATTCCCTATGCTGTGCATTCATTGCTGGTGGGTGTCCTTGCAGGGCTGGGAGGGCTGTCCATGCATTGGTTTTGCATGCAGGGGTTGGCATTGGGGTTAGTCATATGTGTAGGTGCAGTTTGTGGGATAGAGTGGAGTGATGGGAGTGAGGGTGAGGATGTGAGATGTCATGCAGGTATGGGGGGTGATAGGTAGTAAATGTTGACTTACCAGTGTGCAGTCCTCCAGCTACTCCAGCGAGTCCCTTGGGATGCAGTAATGTCAGTGATTGCTCCTCCCATGCTGTGAGTTGTGGGGGAGGATGTGGGGGTCCACCGCCGGTCCTCTGTACGCTGAGCTGGTGCCTTGTTGCAATGGAACAAACCTTCCCCCGGAGATCGTTCTGCCTCTTCCTGATATCCCTTGTTCTTGGGTGCTGTCCCACCGCTTTCACCCTGTCCACGATTCTCCACCATAGCTCCATATTCCGGGAAATGGAAATCTGCTGTACCTGTGCTCCAAACAGCTTTGGCTCTACCCTGACAATTTCCTCCTCCATGACCCTTAACTCCTCCTCAGTGAAACGGGGGTGGCTTTGTGGTGTCATAGTTGTTGTATATTGTGTGTTGGTGAGAGTGTGTTAAGTAATATACTAATGAGAGTGTGTGATATGGTGTGTGTGAGGGATGTACGGGTGTAAGTGGTATGTGTGTAGTTGTCTCTGTGATGTCGGTGGCTAACTCTTGCAGTCTTTTGGCATTGTCAAGGGTTGTGGGTAATGTGGGTGTGTGTTTTATAGTGGTGTGGGTGTGTGTATGAATGTCAGGTGTGTGTTTTTGGTATTGGCCAATGTAGTGTTGTTTTGATTGTGGGGTGTCCATTCTGAGCGCAGCGGTATGTATGGTTTACCACCATTGAATGTCCGCCATGGTGATTTGTAGGTCATAATGTGGTAGGTGTTGTTTTGTTGGCGTAACGATATGGGTGTTGGTACTGCACTTTAGCACTGACCTTTGGGCTGGCGGATTTGTGTGTGTGGCAGTATTCTTTTGGATTGGTGTGTGTGTGTCATAATATGGAAAACGGATATCTGCCACCGCGGCGATATGTTGTCGGCCGTCAGCGTGGCGGTAAGGGGCATTTACCGCCAATGTCATAATGAGGGCCTCTATCTCTTTGTGAACCCTGTGTTTCTGAATCTGAACTGCATTGCAGTGCTGCTTTGGCTTTCCTATTCAGATTTGTTCAGAGCTTGCTTCGAGAACAGAACAGCTGCACTTGTATTAGGTGCCCATGAACATTGTATGTTGTTTAGTAAGAGGCCCTGTTTTCAACAGTTTATAGAGTCTAACGCCTGCTTCCCACTTTTTTACTATTCCCACATGAGGTTACTGTTCTCATTGTGAAATGAATGGGTCATTGTGTCATTGTCATTTGTTTTTGTATCATATACTATGCTTTCAAATCATCTAAATACTCTTTATACTACAATTATGTAGACTATGTGACCGGTTATTAAAAGTGTGATCACACAACCTTGTTTGGAAAGTTATATTTAATGGCAATGTGCTATACCTTGGCCCACCACTCAGACCTTACTTGAGCATTAGACTGCTTGCCCACACCTACCAGGAGAGTTAAGGGCACATAAGTGATGCCATCCTCTGTTGTAGACTGCATAGGTGCTGGAAGTACGGGTGCTGGGGAGGGGTGGTATAGCACCCCAGAAATAACCATGCTGAGGTTCAGAAAGTTAATAAGCAATGCAGATGAGTTTAAATATATTATGTTATCTTGTCTCATTTGCTGTGCATTCAAAGACAAATTTCAAATATCAGGTTTTGTCTTTTGGCAAGTCCCTGCTTATTTAGAAACTGGAGTGAGCTTTTATTTTTCTGACTCCAAAGTGAGAGGATTTTGTAAAAGTGACCTAGTTGATAATCCTTCTGGGGTGCAGGAAAGGAAAGGTTGTAGCATGTCAGTTCTATCTAACACACAGCAACATTCAAGTCTTGGGAAATTATCTATACACATATTTCAAATTAAATCAGCACAAATGGATCACTTTTATTGTAATTCTGACATGAAATGGAAACAGAAATTTTAATAAGATCAAAACCAATCAAGGCACTTTACTTGGTGATACACAAATAATACATGTTTACTGACACCCTATTCCACACAATTTCCTTTTTGTGCAGTTCACTTTTGCCAGTAAAACCGCATGTCTCTGTGAATTTAGTGGTCCTCTCAATAGAATATGTGTTGTCTGTGAACGACAGTGAGCTACCACACCAGTGCTCCAAAATGCAACACTAGTTACATACTACACCCTTACCACTCTCCTGCTGCATAAGCATGGCACATTTGCTACACTTGTTTTTCTATCTGATGCCCAGATTTTACACAGTCCTTTTGACTTCAGGAATATAAAATTAATGGCAGCACCCCCACTCTATAAATTGTTCCTGCACTGCTGGTTAGCAATGTACCTTGAGCACTGATTATTATCAGGAGCTTTCTCTATTCAAGAGAGACAGAGAGGCTGTGCTGCTGCAAATACCTTCTCCAGATTACTTGTACTCTCAACCAAAAATGTGTATAAGCAAGCAGAGCTGTGCATTGTATAAATAATATGGACTTCATGATTCACTGTAGAAAAGGATGCCATCAATATGGATTTTAGCCTGAAAATGGGCAAACCTTGACAAGATTTTTCTTCACCATTGACTCACAAATGTGGCAGAGCCCCAGATGTTGTGGTATATTTAACTCTATGAACCTTATTACGAGTTGCACAGAGTTTAGAGGGTGAGAAACAACAGCTGAAATGACCGATTTGTTTGGACATTACAAGGTTAAGCTCCCTTAATAGGGAATAACCATGTGTCTCAGGATCACAGTGACTTTCTACAAGGCTCTCACTGATTCCCAGATTGTTTGCTTCCATTTACAAACAACAGTGAGACCCTGGACATTTTTGGTGTGAGAACACAGGCCCATTGAATTGGCCAGAATACCTTCTTTTAAGGATGCTCCACATTTATGGCTTTGGACTTTTTACTGTGGGTTAGTCTCACTACTGGTGCCTCACCCACGGTAATCACATGGCTTGTGTTTACCACCAGTGCCTGCCTTTCATGATAAAGCAGTTGCAACACAGCAAAGGTAAAGGACACTTGGCTGGTTACATGTGTGCACATGTGTGTGCACATGTGTGTGTGCTGCTTGTGAGAGACTACTTTTGTGCACAGATGAGTAGCTAGTCACAGGTAGCCTGGTGCAATCAGGACTCTGCAGGATTAGGTATTCACCAGAGATACCCCATTATAGACTTTGGGAGAGAACTGCCTTAGAGTGCAATTTCACTCCCCTTTGGCCTACAGAAATCATTGACATCTTGAATTGGAGTGTAACACGTGTAGGAAAATCAATTATGTAACTCCCAAAATGATAACTGTACATGTTACAGGTCATCCAGAGTGTTCAGATTTCCCTTGCTCAGCTCAGGATCAGAGCTCAGGCCTTTCGTCACCCTTCTGTGCCCAATTATTTACATGTATCTCCAGCAGCTGGAACAAAGTTTGCCCCACAAAAAAGGAGCAATTAGCAGGAGGGTTGGGACAGGGTGGAGAGGTGACATGACTCCCTTAGATTGGTCAGAGGTGCCTGGAAGTTTCCTCTCCCCTTTAAAAACTCTTACACAAGGGAGAGGCTCCGTCTTGCCTGTGGATTTCCCTACACTTTGCTGCTGTATCCTGAGACCACCATGGATAGTAAGAAGGAGAAACCCCCTGATCCCCTCCCAGGACATAGGACTATACCCAGTTGACTCCAGGACCAGTGGGTCTCCACAAAGGGCCAGTGAGGCTGGCCCCCTTACCCCTCCTGAGGACCAGTTGGGGTAAGCCTGGACTTTTCTGCATCTGGAAACCAAGGTCAGCCTGAGAGGTGGTGCAGGGAATCAGGAGAACCAGGACTTTGAGGAGGGTTGCTGCAACTGCCCCTGTGGCTAGAGCTCACCACCGAGGAGTAAAATGAGCCCAGGATCATCCTAATTGGTCCAAGGGGGCCCAAGCTACAGAATGTTTAATTTTGGCAACCTTTGACGCTTTTTCTGCCTCGGAACCCAGTAAAAGTTCCCCGGGGTGGACCAGGGCCCGGGTGTTGGTGCAAAGTAGCTGTCCTCCTAACTGTCAGGGAGGGGACATGTGTGGGCCCTCTCCCCCAGGGACCGCCATCCTCCAGGTGTGCTCTGATGTAAAGGGGTGCTGATCCACCTCTCCGGACCTTAGATGCTGTGGAGAAAGGAAATGCGGCGAAGTGCCGTTGTGCTCCCCCACAAGAAGTGAGAAGGTGCCCAGGACCCTATCCCTGGGCCCAAATAACAACAAGGAAGGAGGAGTGCCAACGCACTTCTCCCCTACCTGGACTGCTTTCTCTGTGCCTGTGACTGGAAGGTGCACGGAGGCCAGTCACAGAGTGAGCATTTGGCTGCAGGAGTGGGCAGACCAGAATGAAGCTGCTGGCTCCTGCGGCAGCACAGCAGAGTGCTGGCCGTGCGGGGAAATGGCGAGGTGAGCCGAATGTGGGCTCCCGCAGCTGCCCTACATTGAGGGAGCTGTTTGTGGGGTACTCAGGAAGCAAAAACATGGCGTGAGACCTCAAAAACAATAAAACAAACAAAAATAAAAACCTGACACAGCTCTCACTGGTGCTATGATATTGACTACACTTGCGAGGATTGCCTTGTAATGCATTGTGGGGCCTGCTCGATTTTAACTTGTCTTTGGTGATTTCTCCCTTTGTGATGGCCCCAGGATGATGGGGCCACCACCAATGACCTTAAGAGGGTTCCACCTTCCCCACCAAAAGGATTTTCAGAGTCAGTGGGAGAACTCCAAACACATCACCTTGCCTGGATTTTCCTTATGTTTCCAAGCACTAGCAAGGCTGAAGGTTTTGCTCTATAGTTGGGAGTGTTACATCCTCTAGGGAGTTGGTCTATGGTGACATTCATGAGGGCCTGAAAGGCCTAGAGGTGGTTAAATGTAATGCTGGTAAGAAGCACCCTCTAGGGGCCAAGTGTATGGTTGCAAAGCAATGTTATATCAAATTGATGCTCTCTAGGAGCTGTGTTTATAATCACAATGTTGTATAAAAAGCAGAAGAAATACATAAACCCAGGGTTTATTCTTTATTGGTTCAATATAAGGATTTTAAATGCTTAAATTGCTAAAGGAATATAAATTAGTCTAATTTCAGATACTCACTTGATATGTTTGGGTGACCCCTTTAGGGAGTCATCAGTGGTTACTCAATGTCATATATGATATTTTCCATCTGCCAATCTACATGTAGATGGTCATTTTGAACATGGCGGGAAAGCCCGCTCCGTCGGCGGTGGAAGTAATTACTGTCGATGGCATGGCGGTAGACAATCGCCATACAAAGAAGACAGTAGTGAACTGGCTTCAAGCAGCCAGTTCACTACTACCCACCGCCAGGCCTGAATTGACTGCTGGGCCGAAGGTAGCCATCTTCAACCCAGCAGTCGAGCATAGACCACAGGTGGGATAATGAACCCATTTCCACCAGGGATTTCCTGGCGGGATACCCCTCCAGGTAACCCCTGGCGAAATGCATACCGGTGACAGGAATACTTATTCCTGTCACTAGTATGTGACACGCTAGGCCCCCCCCACTGCTACAACCCCCAAATACCCCCCAATCCCCTGGACACCCCCACCCCCCAAATCCTGAAATCCTAAGCCCTACCCCTCCTCCCCCCGATCTCCCTGTAGGCCTTCCCCACCCCCCCACCTCTGTTTAGGCCCCCCAAACACAAATGCATGCATATATAGACATACACACATGCATTCATACACACAAACACACATCCCCCTTCACAAACACACATGCACACCCCCATGCACGCACTCACTCACTCAACATACCCCTCCTCATCCCTCCCCTCTTGGGCAGCACTTACCTGTTACGTGGCGCTGCTTCAGAAGGAAACGGACTCCTAGAATGGCCGCCATCATCGAGCTTGGCGCCCTCACCGCCATCAATGCCATATAGGCTATAGGCATCATTATATGGCATGGTGCCTATAGCCGCCACTGGCGGTCTTCTGACGCCCTTCAGCATGGTTGTCAGCGGTGTATCCTGCCATGTTCAAAATGACCGCCATAGTGTGTATAATAAATGTAGTTCTGCTTTTTCAAAGAGAAAATACTGACTGGACAATCATTTATTGACTGATATTATTGCGTGCCAGTGAATGTGATTACTAGCCCACATCGTCTACTTTGAATAGGCGTTACTCAAAGAACAAAAAAAGAGGGTCCAGAAAACCACAAGACTCCCTGATAAATGCCTTATAGTTGCGTTGGGACTTCACCAGAGGACAATGGACCCTGGTCCTCCAACAACAAAACGTAAGTCAAATGGCGGTGAGGTGCCCACTAAATAGATATGATTATTCTTCTCCGGGTCCTTTATAAGGACAAAGGGTTTACATTAAGCAAAACTTGCATCAATGTCAGTGTTGCTCCAAGATCAGTTTTATTATTTGAGAGGGGCAAAAAAGCATAAACGAAGTGTAGATACTCATAAGTCCAAGGAAATGTAAAGTAGGCCAGCCAACACGTGTTTCGCCCAAAAAAGGCGCGTAGGCAAGGGCTTTCTCAAGGCATCTGTAGTATGCAATGTTGAGGAAATTGTTAAACAGTCGGTCATATAAATATTAGATCAGCTATTGACCCGTTTATATTTGGGATGGAGGTGCGGTAAAAATATTCCAATCCGTCGCCTGCAGTATTATGTTCAAAATGAGGCAACATAGGCCTTGGTTTGCCCTTCTGTGCTACCCTGTGAGAGTCAAGCGCTACAATGGGGGTGTTTAGTTCCCAGTAAGGACCACAACTAATAGTCACAACTAATACCCAGATTTCCTATGGCTGTGCAGGCATTTTGTGGCCTCCTGGGGAACAAACATTGGACTTGCATGTGCTAGTGTTTTTGCATGGAAATCTTTCAAACCAAGCAACATGACTCACAACGCTTTTGATGGTGAAATTCAGCATCAGATCAGTAGCCAAACATAGCACAATATGGCCCTCATTATGACCTTGGCAGATCTGACTGCTGTGCGGCCGCCAATGCAGCCGCACCCCCGCCACGGTCATTAGGAGATTCCCGCTGGGCCGGCGGGCGGAAACCTGGTTTCCGCCCGCCGACCCAGCGGGGATCTCGGCCGCAACATAGGAGCCGGCCCCAAATGGAGCCGGCGGGGTTGCGGCCGTGCAACGGGTGCAGTTGCACCCGTCGCGATTTTCACTGTCTGCACAGCAGACAGTGAAAAGCTGCATGGGGCCCTGTCAGGGGGCCCCACGACTCCCCGTACTGCCAGCCTTTTCCTGGCGGTTTAAACTGCCAGGAAAAGGCTGGCGGTAGGGGGACTTGTAGTCCCCTGGGCAGCGATGCTAGCAGCGCTGCCCTGGCGGATTACTACCGCCGGTGCCATTGTGGCGGGAGTGATGCAGAGGGCAGTGGTGCAGAGTAGAATTGAGTGGCATAGAGTGCAGTGGTGTAGACTGTAGAGTAGAGTCAAGTGGCACAGAGTGGAATGGCGTAGAGTGCAGAGCAGAGTTGAGTCTCACAGAGTGCAGTGGCATATGGTCATGCAGGGTAGAGTGTAGTGCAATAGAGTACAGTGCATATAGTGCAGTGGCATAGAGTGGATTAGCATAGAGTGTAGTAGTGAAGAGTAGAGTGACATAGAGTTCAGTGGCGGAGAGTGTAGTGTTGCAGAGTAGAGTGACAGAGTGCAGTGGGACAGAAGTAGATTGGCGCTGAGAGCAGTGTCATAGAGTACTTTGATATAGGGTAGAGTGCAGTGTCGTAGAGTGCAGTGGCATAGAGTGCAGTTGTGTTAAGTGCAGTGATTAAGAGTAGAGTGGCGTAGAGTGCAGTTGTGTGAAGTGCAGTGATTAAGAGTAGAGTGGCATAGAGTGCAGTGGCACAGAGTAGATTGGTGCACAGTGGAGTAGAGTGACAGAGTGCAGTGGGGGATAGTTGATTGTTTCAGAGTAGAGCAAAGTGGTGTGGAGTGGAGTGGTACAGGGTACAGTGCAGTTGCATAGAGTGGCATAGAGTGTAATGGCATAGAGAAAAGTGGTGTCAAGTGCAGTGGCATAGAGTACAGTGGTGCAGAGTAGATTAGAGTGATGTACACTGTTTTGTCGTAGAGTGCAGGGGCATAGAATTGTGTGTTACAGAGTAAAGTGCATTGGTGTAGAGTGTATTGGCATAGACTGCAGTGGTATAAAGTGCAGTGTTGCAGAGTGGCAGAGTACAGCGATGGAAAGTGGAGTTGTGCAAAGTAGATTGGTGTGGCCTAGACTGGAGTGGTGTAGAGTGAGGTGGTGAAGAGTGCAATGGAGTTGAGTGGTGAACAGTACATTGGCATAGAGTAGACTGGGTAGAGTAGAGAGCCATAGCATTAAGTGGTGTTGAGTGCAGTGACGTAGAGTGGAGTGGTGCAGAGTGCAGTGGTATGAAGTTGTGTAAAGTGCTGCAGAGTAGAGTGCAGTGGTGTAGACTGGTGCACAGTAGAGTGGATGGTGTAGAGTGGAATAATCATGGTGTTGTAGCATACTGCCATTACAGACAGCACACTTTCAATTGAACTGAAAATTACCTTTGCACTGACATACATTTTTATTAATAAAACTATACAATGCACAGATGAAAATGTGTGGAAATTGCATCACCTATTGTAATGATTTGTTTTGATCATATTAAAGTATTTGTTTCCAACACACTCCAGACATAACAAAGAATTTGCTTCATTTGAGTTCCTAATTCTGATGTATTCTGGAATACTCACACAGTTCATTTACATGTTTTCATGTGCTAGAAGGAGCTACCCTAAATATCCAGCAAGATTGTAACATAAATCTTCTCGCACTGAAGCCAGAGAAAGAAAAGTAAACAAGCACCCTCGGAAGACAGCACCTGACATTTGACCTCAATCTTTGAATTCACAGCATACGTGATGCAATAAGATTTACACGCCTGTTTACAGAAGGGATCACTCTGAAGGATACTGTACAAAATGTTTGGGCAAGGGAAGGTACAAGCTCAAGCTGGACATCCTAAAACAAATAAAGCCACCAAATGGAAAGCAAGAAAATGGGAGTTACAAACCACAAAGCCAATGGCAAGCAAAGGGCAGAATGTAGTCTTAGGTCAACTTTCCCAGAATCCCCATAATTTCTTCAGCAAACCAGACTGCTGGTTCTCGACTTCACAGTTAGTTCTCGACCTGACAGTTGACACTTCCTCTGCAATTTTAATACGTCATTGCTTTGTTTGTATAGTGTGATTGTGGAATATTTTTCTATGTATATGCTTCATGATTAGCACACTTTCATGATAGGCTGCAACTTAAAAATGAGGTAGCTATACATGCAGCAAAATAGTATGCATAACATTACAAATAAATAAAACATTATGGGGGTCATTATGACCCCGGCGGTCATTGCTAATATGGAGGAAAATACTGCCAACAGGCTGGCAGTACTTTCCTCCATATTATGACATTGACGGTTTGGCTCAAGCCAAACCGCCGATGTACCACACTGACTGCCATGGCGGTTACGGCTGCCGAGCTGGAGACATCAATCTCCAGCCCGGAGACCGTCACTTGCCCGCATGCGGGATCATGACCCTGCTTACCACCATTGTTTATGTGGCATCCTTACTGCCACGAAAACCATGGTGGTAGGCACTATCAGTGACAGGAAATCCCTTAACTGTCACTGATAGGGGTCTTCTCCACCCCCGCCCCCTCCACAGGTTCTCCCCCACCTCCCCTTCCTCTCCAGATCCCCCCTTCATACATGTCCCTCCCTTCACACGCATACACACACCCATTCCCACATTCATCCACATTCATCCACACATGCATACATCCAATCACACACACATCCACACACACTTACATACATACACGCAAACACACATTCACACAACTCAACATACGCACACTCACACCCCCAAACATGCACACACATACAACATGCAACACACACCCGCATACACACATGCAGATACATACACACACACACACCTACACACACAACACTCCCCATCAGCCTCCCCTGTCAGATCACCCACTTACCTGTGTCCAGGGGGTCCTCCAGCAAGAGACAGTATGGGGCGCTTCTGCCAGCAGCAACGTCCGCCAGCAGAATACTGCCAGGCTGTATTAATTCTCATAATACGTCGAACGGTGGTCTACTGGCGTGGCACTGCTGCTGGCAGCAGCACCACCTTACCGCCATCCGCTGCCATGGCCACAGCCGGATTTCCACCATCCTTCTGGCGTAAATCCGGCTGTGGTCATATTATGGCGGACGGCTGGTAGCCGCAGCGAAGGTCTTTTGGCGGCCGTCCCTGCGGCGGTAGGCGGTTTTCACCACCAATGTTAAAATGAGGGCCTATGTTTTTCAAAACCATGTAGAACTCCCTCTAGGAGGGTCTAGCAAGAATTCTCACAGTGCAAATCTTCTACTCAGTGGGTTTGCCAGAGGGAAATAATAACACTGAAACTTTTGACTGCCATTTCAATCAGTGAGATTCAATGTAACAAAATATATATTGAAAAGCTTTGCCACATTGTGATAACATTCCACTCTCAAAAGCCTACTGTTTTAATCATATGCATTTCACAATAAACAGGCCAAGCCTACTCCCTTTATCATAACGTTTCATAATAAACAGATCAGACATATAGCAGCTGACATAATTTTTACCAAGGAACCAATCAGCCATATAGGTTTTAGCACTGGCTTCTTAGTATAACAAGTTTGGGACAACTGTATTGACCATAACTTAAGCAATCCCAAATGGAGGCCATTAGGCATGCAGATGG
Organism: Pleurodeles waltl; assembly: GCF_031143425.1. NCBI lineage: Eukaryota > Metazoa > Chordata > Amphibia > Caudata > Salamandridae > Pleurodeles > Pleurodeles waltl. The sequence continues at coordinate 213,388,453 of NC_090440.1, forward strand.
AACAATCTTAATATATACAAAATTACTTTTGTTAAAGGAATTGTTGTGTAAACTTTGGCTTATTCTACAAGGTTTGACTATCCTACCCACGGATGCCTGAAGTAAGTTCAGTAAACCAAAGCTTCTGATTGAAAGTACAGGTTGTTGTAGCGCCAGACAACCTCACTCAATACATAGTTGGTGTGGTGTCTCTGCTTTCTGGGTTACTAACAATCACTTAAAAAGGGATCAGGTGCACATTGGTAATTCAAACAAATGCTTTATAATATCACACATTAGTACTGAGTTAAGAGAGATACACTTTTTAAAGGTGTTCAATTTCAACAGTCTCGTTTTCTTGCGTAGCACCTGTGAAATAACCACACAATGTACTATTAAAACAGCACTAACGCTTGTCACTAAGACTGAGAATAATATGAACATATCTAACATGGTTGAAATGTCATTTGGCAAACTAACGCCCTAAAGACAATTTTTATATGGTATACTGTGAAAGCATTGAGTAGTTTAAGTTACATCATGAGTTTCTTAGAATTCAGCTCACTGCATACCTGTTCACAGCAAAAAGCTGTAGTTATCAGTAACTGTCAGAGAGCGTTCTCTCAAAAGGAAGTCACATCAGCTGGATTCGGCTCTTCTTCTCTCAAACTTGGCTCCGTATCAGCTCTCAGCGTAAGGCTGGATGCTGTGGCAGAATGGCAATCTGACAGACTCTAGCAGGACCTCTGGCAGTTTCTTATGCAATAATTTTGGGGGGAAGGTCTTCTCTAACTTAGTGGCCAAATGGTGAGCTTTTTTTAACTGTTGACCACTGATCTTATCTAGAATAGAGGATTTTTGAGGAATTTATGACATAACCTGTATGCATCAATAGGATAGTATTGGGATGCACTAGTCTAAACCTGTATGTTATGGCGTGGCCGGGCCACGAAGGAAGATGGCCGCCTAAGCTCCAAGCTCCGTGCTGCGGCGATCCTGGTGAGGTGGCGGGGGCTCCTTAGCGGCCGTGGCGAACATCCTGCCTGGCGTCAGAGCTCTTTAGAAACTACCGAGCCCCCGACTCATGAGAGCAATGGCCCGCAACTGCGACCCTGAAGGCCTGCGGCCTTCTTGTGAAGAGAGGCCCACGCGGAGGGCAGAGTCGCGTCATCCAGGTCCCGCGATCGGCCCTCCGAAGCAGAGAGGAAAAAAGGTAGAATATCATTGTGAAGGGCCTCAGGGACCCTTCCAACGCCCTGGACCCTCGGCCTCCGCGTAGAGACCTGCAGTGGAGCCCCGGAGAACCCGCACTGAACCTCGGCGCTAGAGGCCTTGCTGAGGGGGCGGAGCCGCACCCTCGAGTTTGAGGCTTTATGGCGTCCCTGGCTTTACGGCCTCTGGTACTGCAGGTGAGGATCCCCGCGCCCTCTCACCAGCATCGGCGGGAGGCAAAGCATTGAATTATCCCACAGCCCTCCGGCCCGATACTAGACACTGCACTTCCCCCCTCCTGGGGGAGAAACAGGAGGGGGGTGGAGAGGAGCGAGGAGCGACGGAAGAAAACGGGTGGAGAGCACAAGGACAGACAGCAACTGGGGTGTCCCACGCCTCCCCCCTCCTCATAGAACAGAGAGGAGGAGGATGAAGAGGGGGCAATGAAAGGCAGTAACAAAGGGAAGCAGTGAATACATTAATACATAAAAGAATAAACAAAGAATCCACACACAAGGAGCAGGGAAAAGGAGACCAAAGAGAAAGAAGCACTGAAACAAAACAAGGAAGAAAAAAAAAGGAGGAGGAGAGAAAAGGGGAGAATAACTAGACAGGGAAAATAAATAAAAGAACAAAGAAGTAGGTAATACACTGCCTACCTCTGTTCCACCCCTCAAGCCATCCAAACACCGGGACAGGGACAAGTATTTCCGCAACCGCCTGTAGGCATCGATGGGACCCCGGCGACAATAGAATACAAACCCAGGAATATACACCACCAATTACAACGGGCGGGTGGTAAAGCAACATAAAGAGGGTCTCGCCTGCTCCCCTTTCAATTTGCTCCCCATGATCCACTTCAACAGGTGGAGTGCTCTCTGCCAGGATAGAAGGAACTGCAACAAAGCCGACTAACAACGTCAAGTAACCGGTGCTGCTCTCACAGCATACCCCGGATTGCTACCAGCCTCACATTGGCCTCACTGCCTCGGTATCCTTATTGTCGTAATCTTCTTACCTACTGACAACAGCGGATTACCGCACCCTGCGAAGGCCTCTGAGACAGTACAAATAAAACGGGGACAAAGAAAGGAAAGAACAGAAACCAGAAGGAAAATAAGAAAATAAGCCACAACAATCGAAAAACAGAGAGGTGTAGAAATAGAGGAGAGGACCGACTGACCTGCAAACCTCTACTCCCACTGAACCCCGAAGAAGATTTCGGGCCCAATCAGGTAGCCCTCATAGATCAGCACGGCGATGCCCGGCAGCAAACCGAACCATAAACCCACTGGCAAGCCGGTACGACAGCTATTATTTTCAGAGGCGCTCCACCAGAAAAGACCAACCTCCATGGCAACAGAGACTCCCACACCACTACCCCCAATCCAGCCCGCCACGACATCTGACAAAGAACAGTCCACAACTATGGAACGGATACTACACAAGATCACTGCAGTCAGCCGTCGAATAGAGGGAATGGATGCTTCCATGTCCTCGCTGACCCTAGAAACCAAATCCGATTAGACATTGCAGGTTTTCAATCTAGAGTGACAGGTTTGTAACATCGTATGGGATCACTGGAAACGCAGATGGCCACATCCCAGGAAAGAGACCAGGACCTCCTCTACCTTAATAGCAAACTCACAGACCTGGAGGACAGGAGCCGAAGAGACAACATTCGCCTACTGGGGATCCCGGACAATGAAGAAGGCACAGACATACAGGCCTTCCTGAGCTCTACTCTCTCCAAACTGACCTCACTGAACTTTGACCCACCTCTAGAATTCCAACGAGTACATAGAGTAGGTCCGAAACGCACCGACACAACTCTTAGGCCCGTCCGATCATCGCCTGTTTACTACGCCACAATCAGACCCGGCTAATTCTGCAAACAGCGTGCAGCCACGGTCCTTTTCGGATAGGCCAACATGACATTCACATAACAGCCGACTATTCTAAAGAGACCAACGAGCGCAGGAAGGCCTTCCTAGCTTTAAGACCCGACTCTGCCAACTAGAGTTGAAATATGGCCTCTTCGATCCCGCAAGAATGTGGGTTACCAAAAACGAAGTTTCTAGGGACTTTTATAACCCTGAAGAATTGAACCTATTCCTTGACTCTTTTCAACATCAGCCCATGGATTCTATCAGCACAAGTCGCCTACTAGATGTCTCGGGGACAACGAGGGCAATGGAACTCTACCCCCAGGTCTGGAGAGCGAAAGCACAACTCACCATGACACCGACACCTGTCAAAGGGGCAGGGATCTAGAGAGACTAGCCAGATCGTACGATGATAGGGGTCAGGTTCTACACACTGTGGCAGTCCACACCCAGTTATCGGAGAGAGATAAATCCCGCTCACCCCTGAAACCATCATCCGCATCCCCCTGAGACGGTGACCCACTACAGTGCATACATGAGACAACTACGAAAACACTGAAGTACGACCGGCTACAACCCCACGGACGGATGAGTACACAGTGGGATTTTGCATTTGTGTTTACCCTATGGCTATTATTATCATCTTCAATAATAGACGTTTAGTATGCTCATGCCCTCCATAGAGAGGCATGAGCTCCTATACTGTAACAATATGGCAAGGGATGTCTGTTAAAAGGCACAAGGTACACACATTAGTGCACAGACCAGATTTTATCGCCTCTCATAGATCGCACATAAGCCAGGTCCTTGTCCTATAAGGACGTAATCAAATACGTAACCACATTTATAACAAATAAATTGGCTCTCACCGCACTACAGAACATCCCGCAGCAATAATGCAACACAGCTACATCTGACCTAATAGGTACACCATATCAATAAACTCTCTCGCCAGATTCCGCTAATCTCCAATCCTCACACAGAAGCCAAAATAAAAATAAACCAAACTATACACAGGGACACAAACCCTATCACTCAACAGGGTAACAGAACGGCGTGAGAACTTGCCATAGGGGATATCATACCACAGAAACATGTCACTATCCTCCACAGGGATACCATACAATGCCGGAAGTACAACAATTTAATCAACACATACGAGTTCATTTTAAAACCTCCTCCTGGTGCAACACAACCTTGCCATGAGTACATGACTGCTTTTGACCCCATGGATGGACAGCAGACCAACCACCCAGACATGGAATCAACGACCCCCTTTTATAACTGTAGATACTCCAACAGGCGACAAACATGCTCCTGCCCTTCATTATGCAATGCAACAAATCGCAGTACAATAATATAAACTATCAATAGCTTACACCAAACACGCATATTTGCACCTAGACTAACCTTCAATGACACGCGCAATCCCCACACAAAACTGGGCTTCGCGCGACCATGATCATATCATAGCTAATAAACCGTCAATCCCTCAATGTACTATACTGTATTATGATGTAATAATACGATACAAGACACAGATGTCGTAGTAAGAAGCCCACACTGGATACACATAGATCAGTACTCACTAACTCACATTATCTACTCTAAGATATGTTCCATGATACACGATCTAATAGACAATTACACGATTGTATGACAGGGAACTATGTTACATTATGTTATGCTATGTTATAAGAATTACTAGGTTATAGCGATATTATGATGTATGTTGCAGTGATATTATAGAAGTATGGAAGCACCTAAGCTGCTATATGCAAATATACCCCATAGTCTTCACTCGTCCCCATATCGCACCGCCCTATACCCTCACCCTTCCGGTCTTACCCCCCCCTCATCTCCCTGGTATCTCTCTTCTATCTTTATGAACTCCCCCTTTTTTTTTCTTTCATGACAGCACTCCCACATCACAGATTCCAATATGACGGTACTAATCAAGCAGGAGACCGCTTACTACCCCGCAGGCGCTAGTATGTCAACCGCACGATGCATCACATCAGACACTGACAAACTCCAGACAGATCTCCTCCCATATATAAGGACGAGCCTTTTTTCCCTGCTACACTCATACTACCCACGATGTTAAGTCTCCAATAATATACAGATATCTATATCTATATATTAGGCTCTCTCCACTGCTCGTGCGTTGTCCTTCCTCCTCCCACTGCCCCCCCCCTTCCTACCACCCAGGACAGTAGATCCCAACCATTATTACTAATATGGCTATTACCCCTCCCCGAACTCCCTTCACGACGCAACCGCGGCTCCCTCCCCCACCTCGGAACTCGGATTCCGCACATTCCTCTGTCATAAACCACCATCAGCTGCCCTGTGCCCATCCGCCGCCTCCCCGGCAGTGATCGCATCAACGGTACTGGGAGCCCCGATAGGAATCGGACTCGCCATCAACAGATCTACTTGCAAGAGGCTTCTGACCCCTAGCCTCTACCTACCCCTTCCTTGTTCTCTCCTCTTCGATCCTCTCTATTATTCCATTTTATCTCATCCTATATATATCAACGTCAACATCCTTCCACCCCTCCTTCCTATTATTTCCTCTCTATCCTTTCCTCCTCATTTAGGGGGTCATTACAACCTCGGTTTGTATTAATGAAGATTATAAAACAATACAGAATATACATAGACATATTTTCAACTTTCCACTTCACAACAAATAATTACACTATGTACATATGGATACGTACAATCTGATGAGTATGCCGAATAATAGGTGTTAGAGTGATAATTAGAATAATGGGGAGTGGATGAGGGGGAAGGGTGGAGAAAAGGGGGGAGAGAAACCTTGGGAAGGGAGGGTAGGGAGGGTAGGGAGGAGAAAGGTAGTGTAGGAAGAGAAGGGGAAGAATAGATAGGGTGGGGGAGAGGGGGCCCAAGGTTCAGTGTTTTGAGGTTATTAAGTAAATGTTCCGGTTGTTTCCTGTCTGATGTGGGTTATCGTATATTTTTATATGAAATGGTATGCGCTTCTAGATAATTTTAATATGGGGTATTGATGCGTGTACGTGAGGGAGGGAAATGCTGAGGGGGAATAAGCAGGGGGATGCCTGGGTAGACATAGGTTTGGGTGTGTAAGAGGTCGAGATCTTTCTGGGTGCATTAGGCATTCAGAAACTGACCAGGTAGGATGGAAGGGAGCAAGTCATCTGGTACGTTAGTGAACGCACTGGGGAGGAGGACATTTCCCAGAGCGGGCGATCTGGGGGGTAGAGAAAAAAGATACAAGGATGGGGAAGTGAGGAGGGAAGATGGAAGGAGGGGGTCCTGGAGTGTCGACTGCTGTCCACCGACCTTCCCCCAGCTGCCTCATGGTCCTGTCAGGAAGGGTCTCCAGATATCCGTGAATAGAGCCGATTGGTCCTGTAGATTATAGATTACACGCTCATGAGTGGCTGTTTGGAACATGGCTGTCATCAATTCTGCTGGCGTTGGGGCGGTGCTAGACCTCCAATGTCGGAGTATGCATATTTTAGCTGTGGCAATTGCCGTATGGAGCAGCCGTTTATGAGGTCGTGATAGGGAGGGATACGGGCACCTGTCATGTAGAAAAATGAGTGATGGTGGTGTCGGGTCTGGTATCAGTATAGAGTTCGGGAGTGTGTGGCGCACTGTGTCCCATAAGGGTTGTATCATCGGGCAATGGCATAGAATGTGAAGTAGGTTACAGTGGAGGTCTGCGCATCACCAGCACTTCGCGTGTGGTATCAGGCCTGCCCTGAAGAGTTTCATGGGGGTCCAGTACCAATCTTGAAGGATTTGGAATAAACAGAATTTCAGGTGGGCTTCGCGGACCCCCCCTATCAAGGGCTTCGATTATGTCCGGGCACTCTTCTTCAGTATAGGCTATCTCCAGTCGTTCTTGCCATTTTTGGTGGAGTCGCTCCTGGAGGGGTTGCAAGTAAAGGTGGTCCGTTATCTCTGCATATAGGCCGGCCATGACGCCTCTGTGTCGACCCCACGTCTGCAGGTAAGTGACTATGGGTGAAATCTTGACCGTCCACGGGGAGGGGGGGGGTTTCCTAGTGCCTTACGCGTTCTCTTGATTGTTGCTGATACCGAATTCTTCCCACAGGGAGTGAAAGGTTCGGAAGCGGTCACCATTCGCTATTTGAGATATATTCCAGCTGTACTCCATTGGGGCCACTTCAGGGTGTTTCCTCCTATTTGTTATACATTTATTTCCTGCTATAGGGGCCTGAGCGTGTAGGAAGAGATGTATGCCCAGTAGGCGGTGTACTCTACGCCATGCTGCGTTTGTGGCCATGAGGATAGGGTTGGCCGACTGGGGACAGTCAGTGTATACTCCTCCTAGCTCTGTATGCTGTCCCAGTTGAAGATTCTCCGTAGTTACCCATTTTGGGGGGCCCGGGGGGCCTGGTAGTGTATAGGCTAATTGCGATAATTGTAGGGCTAAAGAGTATTGCTCTACTGAGGGTAAACCTAATCCTCCATGGGGCTGTTGTGTCAATATTATTGCAGGCTTCAGTCTTGGGCGTGTAGAGCCCCAGACGAAAGATCTTATTGATGTATCGATCATTCGGAGGAAAGAGAGAGGTACCTGCAAATGGAGCATACCTAGTACATACGTAAAGCGCGGCAGGGTTACCATCCTGACTGCCTGTGTCCTGCCCCACATGGATAAACCAAGTAGTGACCACTTGGCGAAGTCTTGTTTCATCCGGGATATAAGAGGGTCAAGGTCGTCCCTAACCATGCGTTCCAGGCCTCGGTTAATATATGTTCCTAGATATTTAAGGCGGGTCGGGGTCCATTTGAATGGGAGGCCGTGGATTGCGGCCCTCGTTGTTACGCGAGATAGAGGCAGCGATTCGCTCTTGTCCCAGTTTACCCAGTACCCGGATAGGGGTGCGAAGTCCTCTATAATGGAGAGCAGTGATGGTAAGGATCTTTCCAAGTCAGACAGGGTTAATAAGACATCATCCGCATATAGGTAAATTTTGGAGGAGCCCCCTGGTAGAGGGATACCTTTTATTTGTTGGGAATTCCATATAGTTGCTGCCAGAGGTTCCATTGCTAGTAGAAATAAAAGCGGTGAGAGGGGGCAACCCTGTCGGGTGCCTCTTCCAATGGGAAATGGGTCTGTTATAAAGCCCCTGCAGTTAACCTGTGCCGTGGGATGGTCATACAGTTATCGAACTTTGGAGATAAATTGGTCTCCAAGGCCGAAGTGTTTCATGGTGGTGAATAGATAAGGCCATTCGATGCAATCAAATGCTTTCTCCGCATCAAGGGATCAGGCCAACGCTTCCTCTGGTAGGTGTAGTGCTTCGATTAGTGTATGACACAGGGTACTCATATGATTTCTGGAGGTGCGACACAGTAAAAATCCTACCTGGGTGATATGGACCAAGGACGGTATCACTTTACGCAGACGTGCTGCTAGGACGCTGGCTAGTAGTTTGACATCTCCGTTCAAGAGTGAGATAGGGCGATAGCTACCACAAAGTAGGGGATCTCTCCCTGGCTTAGGTAGGATGACAATTGTAGCTCTGTTGGACAGGGCGCCCAAAGAGCCGTCCTGGCATGCCTCCGTGAGCGCCTCATGCAACGCCGTGATTGCCTCTTCTCCTGCCCATCTATAAAATTCTGCTGGGAACTCATCCTCTCCCAGGGATTTATGGTAGGGGAGGTTTGCGACAGCTTGTTTTATTTCTTCCCTGCTTATATCGCCCTCTAGGAGGGTATTTTGGCAGCGGTAAGAAATGCCGTAGTCCGTGTATAATCAGTCAATGTTTCGGGAGTGTAAAGATGCTGATAGTATGTAGCAAATTCATTCACAATGTCTTGCGGGCGGGTCAATACCGCTCCTGAGGAGGACGTTATGGCCGGGATGGCAGAGGCAGCATCTCTTTGCCAGAGCTGTGCCGCAAGGAGGCGTCCAGCCTTCTCTCCTTGCTCCTAATGGCGACCACGTAATCTTTGCAGCGCGTATTCTGCCTCTGCTGTGTAAAGCTCATTGTGTGCCATTCGGGCCTGTTCGAGTGAGCGGCGTAACTCGGGAGATGGCTGGGCGGTATATTGTTTAGTGAGGGTCTGGATCTCATTTTCAAAGGTGCGTTGACGGGCCTTCCTGTCTCTATTGGCTAGTGCCGCATCACGCATCATATTCCCTCTCAGAGTGGCCTTCGCCGCTGCCCATAGCATCCGTTTGGACTCCACAGTACCCGCGTTTTCGGTCATGTACATGGATATGTGGTCTTTGAGTTGTTCTTTCCCTTGGGGAGAGCGGTATCTGTGTATAGCAAAGCGCCATGGTTTCCGACCGGGGGAGGCTAAACCTAGTATCAAGAGGGTCGGGAGTGGTCTGAGAGTCCACTATCTAGGATGCTAGTGGTTTGTATTTGGGGGATTATGGTGTGCGATACCAGAAAATAGTCCAGGCGTGATTGGGTGCTGTGGACCGATGATAGGAAGGTGTATTCCTTGTCCTTTGGGTGTGTTAGTCTCCAGCAGTGGACCAAACCTACATCCGTGGTTAGGTCCGTCAATAGTGCCCTATTGTGATTATTACCCACGTCTATGGAGCCTGTCCTGTCCAGTATGGCGTCTCGGGCAAGGTTCCAGTCTCCCCCTATAATGTAGAGGCGGTTCCAATTTCGGTCAATAGGCGATTTAGTTGCAGGAAAAAGGAGCGCTTTGTGCCGGTTGGTGCATAGACAGAGCCCACGCAAAGGAAGGTATTTCCTATTTTTAATTTAGCGAATATGTATCTCCCTTCCGTATCATTCCATGTTTTAATGATCGTAACCGGGAGGGATTTGCGTATAAGGATCACTACACCGCATTTACAAGGCGTGCTACCCCCGGTTTCCCAGCTTGTTGCGCAGCAGCTAAAGGCGACCCTTTCTACCCAGCCACGTCTGAGTTTACTGGATTCTAAGTTATCAAGGTGCGTCTCTTGGATCAGAGCTATGTCTGCTCTCTTGGATTGGAGATAGGACAGGATCTTTTTCCGTTTGATATAATTCGACATGCAGTGACCATTCCAGGAAAGGGTTCGTAGTGGGTGCGTCATATGGGAGGCGTTCCCTGCATGCTAAATGGTAGAGCGAGATCTCAGGGATCCTATGGGTAGCAGACGCGAAAAGAGGGGGGAAGGTGCTTCGGCTGATGGGGTAGAGACTATGCTCGCTAGAATATGGTAAGTTAGGGGGGTAGTGGGGGTAGCCGGTGGGGCCAGACACTCCAGCAGAGGGAAGGAGGGGGGGTGAAAACAAAAAAGATTAAGGGAGTCATTACAACCCTGGCGGACGGTGTTAAAGTGGCGGTAAGACCACCAACAGGCTGGCGGTCTTTTTTTTTAAATTATGACCATGGCGGTTACCGCCATAGTCATCCGCCGCTTCACCGTTCCGTCCGCTGGGCTGGAGACCTGGGTCTCCAGCCCGGCAGCCGTCACAAGACCGCAGCCGGTATTTTGACCCGGCTTACCGCCGTGGATTTCCAGCGGTAGGAACCGCCATGAAATCCATGGCGGTAAGCCCTATCAGTGCCAGGGAATTCCTTCCCTGGCACTGATAGGGGTCTCCCCCACCCCCACCCCCACCCCGACTCCCTCCCCTACACCCCCCACCACCCCTGCCACCCCCCAAAGGTGGCAGGGCCCCCATCCCCACCCGACCCCCAACATCACATAACTCACACACACACACAACACGCACGCAGGCACCACCAACACACATACACTCACACACACCAACATACATGTCTACATCCACACACTCAGTCAGACACGCACACCCATCTACAGACATACACGCACACATCCATACAGACATACATACAGACATACTCACTCCCAACACACGCAACACTCCCGCAAGCATACATGCACTCACACCCCCTCTACATACACAGACGCACACCCCCATGCACGCACACAACACACAACACCCCCCACCCCCCTCCCCTCTCGGACGACCTTGTCCGTCGATCCTCCGGGAGGGGACGGGAGCCATGGGGACTGCTCCGCCGACACCACACCGCCAACAGAACACCGCCACGGCGAATCACAGGACGTGATTCGGTGGGCGGTGTTCTGTTGGCGTGGCGGTGGAGGTGGAGCAACCTCCACTTCCCCGCCGCCCGCCAGTATGGCTGTTGGCAGCTCTCCGTCGTAAACAGGATAGGGAGCAGCCAACAGTCATAATACACCGAGCGGCAAACGGCCACTACTGGCGGTCTTCCGCACGGCGGTCCCTCGGCGGTCTTGTTAAAAGACCGCCGAGGTTGTAATGACCACCTATGTGCTTAAAGTCACATATGTCAAGCCACATACTTTTAAGTTTTACATGCCCTGGCAAGTTATGTGTGTAAGTACACTTACCTTTAGGTTTTACGTGAGCTGTTTGTGAAAAAGTCTTAAATTCGTTTTTCAATACTGCAAGGCCTACCTCTCCTGTAGGATAACATTGGGTTAACTTATTATCTTTAATGAGTGATATCTCTCAATTGGAAGCAGATAGGAATGCCATTTTTGGTGTTAGATTAAAAATCCTCTTTAGTGGTAAAGTGGGATTTTAAGGTAAAATTTTAAAAATGCCACTATTAGAAAGTGGGCATTTTCCTGCCCTAATTATTCAATGCCTTCAGCCTGTTTCTGTGTCACATGACTGGGTGTAGTTGGCAGCTGGACTTTGTTTATTCCTCCCAGATAACCACACAATAGAGGGATTTGGTGCGCCTGGATGGCCCATCAACTGGCAGGATGGGGAGGGAGAGCTAGGCAAAGCCCACTTGAGACTGAATAGGTTGTGCCCTACATTCACGCAAAGGACTTGTCACCACTGCTTTGTTCATGCAGGGAGTTTGAAGCCAGGGCAGGAGAGGCAGGAAACTTGAAGGACTTCAACAACAACTCTCTACAGACTTCCACTACTTCAAAGTGGACATCAGGTATAAAACTGGACCATCAGACCCAGCTCTTCAGTATACTCCTGAACATGTTGATGCTACAGAAGACAGACTGATGAGGTGTTTTGCTGCCAGAAGGACTGTCAACTTGCTACTCTGCTGCTCTGTTGACTGCAGCCCTTCTTAGAAGAAAGACTGAACCGTCATCCTTCATCCCAGACTGAAGTGACTCGAAGGGTCAGCAGACGGATCCCCTCTTTTGAGCTACAGGGACATAACAAGCTTCAGAGGCTACCTTGAACGGCCCAGCTGACCTGCTGCCTGGACCTGCAACAGGACCTTCCAGAACCCTGCTGGCCTCTGCTGGAGTCCCCAAGAGGTGCTCCTTAGGTCCTGGGCTCTTGCATTGGCCTCAGTTTAGCTCCTCTCCAAAGAAAAGGAGACATCAAGATGTTTTGACATCTTCATGAATGGGCATGTTTGTGGCAAGATCTTGCCACTGCAAACGCAAAGTTCCAGAAAACACAACTCTTCCTGCCAAAGCAACCACCAGTGATTCTCAGCAGGATGAGATCTACACTTCGCCCAACAGCATCAACAGCTTGCAGAGATCCCCAACACAAAGTACCAATGACAATCGTCCGCGATGCCAAGCCAGATCTTTGTGCTACATCAATGGCCATCTGTGACACTCTCTCTGCTTGCAGCTCTTTGCATTGTGAATGGATCTCTTCATGCTGGACTGTGAAGGTAACTCTTTCAGCGTGACTAACCTGGTCTCGATATCCAGCCTGTGCTCCATCAGGGTTGGCCTGAACTTGTGCCTTTCACCCAGTCTTGCACTACCAGAAAACCATGAGTGGTGCCTTGTGCTTTTAGGTTTTACTTACCTGAAATCTTTGAAATTGCATATCTTCAGTTCTATTGATTGGATTTGGTCATTTTTTTAAACTCTTTTTATTGAAAGTGTGCCCATAGTACAGCATATATATAGAAAAATATTCCACAATCACACTATACAAACAACGCAATGACATATTAAAGTTGCAGAGTAAGTGTCAACTGTCAACTGTCAAGTCGAGAATAGTGCTTTTACAACACATCATAACATTGATTTAGATCATCATCATCCAGGTTCCCACTCCCAAAGCATCTCTCATCAGTAACCCCTATACCCACACCAGCCCCCCTCACACTTTCCCACACCTTCCCACTTCTTGGGGCAGCCTCTACCGTTGTAAATTATCTGTTCAGCCCTCTGACACCAATCTAAATCTGACTCCCAGTCTGCGATTCCTGGGAAAGTCATTTTGCCCCATGCCTTTGCTATATTCCGTTTAGCTACTCCCGCGGACAGCTTCAGCCAGATCCTGCTGACAACACATAGGACATTATTTCTGTGATTTTCAACCAGTATTCTTGTATCATCTGGTATCCCCAAAGGATATGAAAGAATTTACCTTCTTGAGCTCACTCCCTTAGGCACAGTGGCCTGACCGCTCTGCCTATCTTGTGTAACAATGTCCACAAGTAGTAAGAACTTGGTAAATTTTCAGCTGGACCAACCTAAAATGGGCACGTATGGCCATGTCACTTAGGCTATGGAGGACCTCCACCCAATTTGCATCATCTAAGTCCCTGAGATCTCCTGTGCAGGTGACTCTCAGTGGTCCCAAAAGATCGAGGGAGTTATTGACCAGTTTTTTATAGACCACGGTAACTCCTTTTTCAGGTATGACCTCAGTGAGTAGATGGTCTTCTAAGGGAGAGGATTCTAGCAATTGCTCTCCCTCAAGTATAGGCTGTCAGAAGGTATGTCCCAATTGCAGACACCTAAATCGTATAGAGTCTGCTAAGTCATATTCCTGACAAGGGACCTCGAAATAGATCATAGCTTGACCTCTCCAAATGTCTCCCAGGTGTTCTATACCTATTAGTTACCACTTCTAGAACTCTGCCAGTCCCCCAACTTCAGATAACAGATCACTGTGACATAATGGAGCCAGAATAGTAAGATCCCCTTTCCAGCCCAAATAGTTAGTGGTGTCTCTCCAAACCCGCTCCACCATCCGAGTATGCATCACCAGGTCTTGATCCTTTCTCTCACCATACAGAATCACCTCATGCTCCCCATGGACTATAGCATCCCTCTCTACCCGGTAGGCCAGGTGAATTTTAGTCATTTTGGTGTTAAATAATGTATTCAATTTTACTCCTTTAATGTGGATGTTTTCTTGTTTTGTTTTTCACTTTATTACTGCCTGAAGTGCTGCATGAATGCTTTACACATAGTCTATAAGTGCAGCCTGACTGCTTTTGTGCCAGTCTAACAGAGGGTTAAGCACAGGTTAAGTTCAGGTTTTCTTGTGTTTTACCCTGATAGAGATTGTGGTTGCTGCTTGAGTAGGGTTACACCCCCCTCAGTCACCCAATTTCCAACACAATGTTTATGTTATTTTCATTCAACCTTAACCCCTAGGATGCCCCGGACGAGCTGGTCTCGCCCTCGGCACTGGTTGCCCGGCTGCAGATGGCTGAGCACCCCTCTCCCCTGGGCAGAGATGGAAGGGGAAGGGGAATCGCTTCCCCTTCCTCCCTGCCCCCTGACCACCCTGTGGCATCTGATGACGTCAGCTCAGCTTCCAGCGCCGATCAAAGGAAAAATGCAAAAGCATTTCTCCTCCGATCACATGGAAGGGGCAGAGAGGCATGAAAGGAGAGGAAAGTCCTTTCCTCTCCTTTCATGTCTCGATGAGCATTTGTGCTGCCCGATAGCGATGCGGTCGGGCCACTGAAATGCCCACTAGACACCATGGATTTTTTTTTTTTGCTATTTGAAATAAGGGGAGCGGCCCCTTGGGCAAAGGCCTCTCCTCGGGGGTGGGCAAATTATTTCTAGGCCATTTCTGCCCCCCCTGGAGGCGGATCGGCCTAATATAATTATTATCAGCCTATTTTTATTAGGCCAAACTGCCCCCAAAGGGGGCAGAAACCTCTGGACACCATGGATTGGTGTGTGTGTATGTGTTTGTTTTGTTTGGGGCGCAGCCCCTTGGGCAAGGGACGCTCTCCATGGGGGCACATTAGTGTTGGCCATAACTTCCCCCCTTGGGGGCAGATTGGCCTATTTTTGGAAGGCCCATCTGACCCCAAGGGGGGCAGAAAGCCCACCAGAGACCAGGGAATATTTTTTTTTTAAAATAAGAGGTTGGGGGTACGGCCATACCCCCACCCCAAATAAATTGGGCCAAAGTTGTTCTGCCCACCAGTGGGCAGATTGGACAATTACCACTGATCCACACCCAGGGGGGACTGAAAGTCTAGTAGATGCCAGGGAATAAAAAAACTAAAAGGAAGTAGTGGGGTGGTGGTTACCAACCAGTATGGGTCCTGGTTATGCCGCCACCCAAACTGAAGGGACTAACAGTCTTTCAGCTCCCCCCGCACACTAAAACATCTTATCCCATGGCAAGCAAGAGGACATTTAATTATTTTAGGTTTTTGTTTTACATTTGGGCCATGAGAACTTGGTAACTCTCAGAAACGTCCCACTTGGAATTGTGAGAGCTGCACTTTTTTTACTATGGGACGCTGCCATGTAGAAAAATCCGCAAGACCTAGACACATCTGAAAACTAAACATCTAGTTGATTCCAGGGTGGTGTGCTTCACATGCACCCCGCACCATTTCCTTACCCAATATGCCCTGCAAACCTGCAATTTTGCTGGAAAGTACGCATTTTTCCCACATTTTTGTGATGGAACCTTCCGGAATCTGCAGGAATCCACAAAATTCGTACCACCCAGCATTGTCTCATCTATACCAAAAATATTTCTGCTGCACTTGTCAGCCTAAAAATGTGTTTTTCAAACTGCCCTTTTGGACCCACTTTGGTTCCCCCTCAATTTCGACATGTTTTTGTCTCTTCCCTGTCACAAACACTTGGCCCACCTACACAAGTGAGGTATAATTTTTACCGGGAGACTGAGGGGAACGTTGGGTGGTAGGAAATTTGTCCCAGTGCAGTGACCCGACACAGAAATGTGGGAAAATTAGATTTTTTTTGCTAAATTTGAGGTATGCTGAGGATTCTGGGTAAGACAACATTGGGGGATCTGCACAAGTCACACCTCCCCTTGACTCCCTCAGGTGTCTAGTTTTCAGAAATGTCTGGGTTTGGTAGGTTTCCCTAGATGGCTGCTGAGCCCAGGACCAAAAACGCAGGTTCCCCCGCAAAAACAGGTATTTTCTATTTTCTATTCATTTTGATGTGTCCAGATAGTGTTTTGGGGCATTTCCTGTTGTGAGCACAAGGCCTACCCACACAAGTGAGGTACCATTTTTATCTGGAGACTTGGGGGAATTCTGGGTGGAAGGAACTTTGTGGCTCCTCTCAGATTCCAGAACTTTCTGTCACCGAAATGTGAGGAAAAAGTGTTTATTCAGCCAAATTTTGAGGTTTGCAAAGGATTCTGGGTAACAGAACCTGGTGAGAGCCCCACAAGTCACCCCATATTTGATTCCCCAAGGTTTCTAGTTTTAAAAAATGCACAGGTTTGGTAGGCTTCTCTAGGTAGGCACTTTGCAAAAGACACCTCTGTTTTCTTTCAGAAAATGTGATGTGTCCACTTTGTGTTTTGTGGCATTTCCTGTTGCGGGCACCAGGCCTACCACACAAGTGAGGTACCATTTTTATCAGGAGACTTGGGGGAATGCTGAGTGGAAGGAACTTTGTGGCTCCTCTCAGATTCCAGAACTTTCCATCACCGAATTGTGAGGAAAAAGTGTTTTTTTTAGACAAATTTTGAGGTTTGCAAAGAATTCTGGTAGCAGAACTTGGTGAGAGCCCCACTCGTCACCCCATCTTGAATTCCTCTAGGTCTCTAGTTTTGAAAAATGTACAGGTTTGGTAGGTTTCCCTAGGTGCCGGCTGACCTAGAGGCCAACATCCACAGGTAGGCACTTTGCAAAAAACACCTCTTTTATTCTTTGGGAAAATGTGATGTGTCCATGTTGTGTTTTGGGTAATTTCCTGTCGCGGGCGCTAGGCCTACCCACATAAGTGAGGTACCATTTTTATTGGGAGACTTGGGGGAACATAGAATAGCAAGACAAGTGTTATTGCCCCTTGTCTTTCTCTACACTTCCAAATATAAGACAGTGTGTAAAAAAAGACGTCTATTTGAGAAATGCCCTGTAATTCACATGCTAGTATGGGCACCCCAGAATTTAGAGATGTGCAAATAACCACTGCTCCTCGACACCTTATCTTGTGCCCATTTTGGAAATACAAAGGCTTTCTTGATACCTATGTTTCACTCTTTATATTTCGGCAAATGTATTGCTGTATACCCGGTATAGAATGAAAACCCACTGCAAGGTGCAGCTCATTTATTGGCTCTGGGTACCTAGGGTTCTTGATGAACCTACAAGCCCTATATATCCCCTCAACCACAAGAGTCCAGCAGACATAACGGTATATTGCTTTAAAAAATCTGATATTTGGAGAAAAAAGTTACAGAATAAAACGTAGAGAAAAATGGCTGTTTTTTTCACCTCAATTTCAATATTGTTTTATTTCAGTTGTTATTTTCTATAGGAAACCCTTGTAGGATCTACACAAATTACCCATTGATGAATTCAGAATGTTGTCTACTTTTCAGAAATGTTTAGGTTTCTGGGATCCAGCATTGGTTTCACACCCATTTCTGTCACTGACTGGAAGGAGGCTGAAAGCACAAAAAATCGTAAAAATGGGGTACGTCCCAGTAAAATGCCAAAATTGTGTTGAAAAATTGGGTTTTCTGATTTAAGTCTGCCTGTTCCTGAAAGCTGGGAAGCTGGTGATTTTAGCACTGCAAACCCTTTGTTGATGCCAATTTCAGGGGGAAAAACACAAGCCTTCTTCTGCAGCCCTTTTTTCCCATTTTGTTTTTTTAAAACAAACTTTTGACTGTATTATGGCTAATTTCTTGGTCTCCTTTAGGGGAACCCACAAAGTCTGAGTTACTCTAGAATTCCTAGGATGTTGGAAAAGAAGGACGCAAATTTGGTATGGGTAGCTTATGTGGACAAAATGTTATGAGGGCATAAACCCGCCCTGCCCCAAATGGCCAAAAAAAGGCCTGGCACCTGAGGGGGAAAAGGCCTGGCAGCGAAGGGGTTAAAAGATAGATGACAAGACACTTGTCCCAGTCTCATGTCCTATTAGGAGTCTTATCAAAGTCATTATCTGGATGATTTGACACTTTCGCAGGTTCTATGAAAGATAAGGAGAAAGGCATCTGGGTCAAAGGTAGACTTGTGCATGATCAGGCAGAAAATGGAGTCTTGGCCTGCTCAAGAGGAAGTCAGGCCTTAGTGTCTTTATGTCAGAAAGTCAGAATGTATAACTCCCCTAAGAGTACCTAACAAGAAATATTACATTGCAAATCTTCTAACCATGGATGTATCACAGGGGTTTTCCAAGGCCAAAACCCATACTAGGTAATCTGTCAGATTCAGATTCAATTAAGTATCTTTCTACAGATTTTTGTACAGTGTAATATTAATACACCCATAAATGCCTATTGGATTCAACATATGCTTTTTGCAATAAAGGAAAGCCAACAGTACTGCATGTATCACATTTGTAATAGCAAAGTGAGCTAGGTTATCTGCCATAAGTTTTGCAGTGAACCAATCTGGCCTATACATTTTATTGTTCGCCTCTCACCATAAAAAAAACTCAGTCCTTTTTTCAACAACACATCCATCAGCCAAATAGTAAACAAAATACAAATATGTGCAAAATCACAGTTAAAAAAACAATGTACAAACCCTAAGCAGGGCTAACATGGATTATCTCAGTGCACATTTTCTATCTCTAGGGTTTGTCAAAAGGGTAACAAGTGCAAAGATATTTGCCTACTGCTTGAGATTCTATATAGCCAATACTTGTATGAAAGGTTTCCTGTTGCACATTGTAATAACAGTCTATCCTAAATGCCTATTGACTTTAACATGTGCTTTTCAAAATAAATTAAGTCAGGGCTTCTTCATCTGTTATTACCTTTCCATGATAAGCATCTAGGCTATAGGCTTTCACATTGGCTTGTCAACATAACCATCTCATGCCTACTGGATTGATCATGCACTCTCCCACAAGGCAACAATAAGGAAAACAAACATAGAGGTTATAGATGTGTACAAAATTACAGCTGACAGAACAATACACAATCCCTCCTAAAATGGCCTAAAAAAGTCTATCATAGGGGATACCCAGCCCTATAATCCATGATTACGGTGGTAATCTGTGAGATAATATCTATCACAATTTCTAGCTACAGAATTTACCACAGACCACCCATGAAGGCCTAGTAGCTTTAAGGCACGGTTTTACCAATATGTAAGGTTCAGCTTTTCATGATTAACAGATCATACCTATGGCAATTGGCATATGGCAGCATTAGTATGTCACCATAACCAATTCAGGCCTACTGAACTGAGCATTAGCTTATCACCAAGGCAAAAAATGTAACACAAGCACTCTTTTTTAAGTAGAAGCACACATCTGCCCAATCAATTTGCTGTGGTAAAGACAACTAGGGGTGTGCAAAAGTTCTGCAATTTTCCTTTGTATAAGCATGCAAAATGTTTATGTAGGAATCACACAGTGGTTCTTGTTCTGTTTCTTCGTCCTTTATTTCAATTAAAACAGCATACAATCCATATAACCCCGAGCGACACTTCAAGCCTCCACCTTTGCTCAGCTTCTCTCTATGCTGCCTTCCTCCTTCTCCCACTTGGAATCCCAGCTCCCCAAGATTCCACCCTCACAGTATTCCATCCTTCAGAGGCATGATCCTACACATCTTCCCCCTTATGAATTACAAAATTTGTTTTTTTATTTATAGTTTAATTACAATAACTAAGAAGAAGGAAATTGAAGTTAAACGAGAACAAATGAAAACGAGTATTAACACATAATACATTTCTAAACAATACATTCCTAAACAATAATTCCTAAACATATGACAGTGTACAATATTATTACTAACCACTATAAAATGTTTACTATTCTAGTCTGGTAAATGCAGTTAAGAGAGATATGAATGACTAACAATATCTATTCCCTTTTAACTATGCACAAATTCCCTGTACTCCATTCCCTACCATCTTCCAATTTGACTACTGAATTCTTTACAGAAATCACTTTTTGTGGTGCATGAAATTTGCTGTCACCTTTTCTTACAACTCCTGCCTTCTTAACCGTTACGAGATCTCCACATTTCACTTCAGCAAATTTAACACCCTTTCTTTTGCCATAACTCATCTTGTTCTTCTTCTGAAAATGCATGACCATTGCCTGTAATTTTTCCTGATCAACACTTACTTGTTTTTTTTCACAGATCCACCAAGGAGATTCCTTAGTTCCCGGCTCTCTCCCTATAAGGGCAATGAAAGGTGACACGCCTGTTACAGAATGAGGTGTGCCCATAACATCTTGTTCAACTCATGTCTCCAATTCAACCCATTCGCCAAGGACAACTGTATATTTTCCACCACAACTCTGTTCACTCTCTCTACTAAACCATTAGCCTGAGGCCGAAATAATGCAACTCTCTCATGTTTTTTCCTTAGCCCATCGAGAAATTTGGTCATAGTAGCTGAAACTAATTGTACACCGTTGTCCGTAACCAGCATCTTCAGAATCTCTTCCTCCAAGAGTGAGTCTTTAAGAAATTCAGTCACCCTGTCCGTAATAATTTGTTCCGTGCACTTGATACGAAACCATTTACTGTAATAATCCACAAGAACCATGACAAAACGACTACTTCTTCCCAACATCTCTATTGGTCCTACTAAATCAAAAGCTAGCTTCTCCCACGGTGTCTTGGGAAATGACACTTGGCCTAAAGGAGGTTCCCTCACAGTTTTTGACTTATCACTGTTCCTACAAGCCTGGCATTCTTCTACCTCTTTCTCCACATCTCTGTCCATCCCAGGCCACCAGTAAAATTGCCGTAACCTTCTTTTAGTCAAACCTTTACCCAAGTGTCCTTCATGAACAATTCCTACCAATCTTTTCCTTAATTTAATTGGTGGAACTATTCTATTTCTTCTCAGAATCTTATTTCCCTGTATACTTAGTTCATCTTTTACTGCTGAATTTTTTTTCAAGTCATCCTCCACTATGTAAAAATCTTGATCTGTCACAAGTCCTTTTAACTTATTGTATTCTAAGTCATCTTTTACTGCCTCATCCCATTCCTCCTTATTTAGGGCTAGCTCCCCATCAATCAGGAACGCTTCTAACTGCACGCTACACATTTCTTCACTTCCTTCTTCGTTCCCACGTCCTTCAATAGGTAGTCGCGAAAGACAATCTGCGATCACATTCTTCTTTCCTTTCACATATTCCACTATGAAATTGAACTCTATAACAGACAACAACCACCTAGAAATGCGAGGAGTTAAACTACCTTCCAACCCTCGACCACACTTGAAAATGTGCAATAAGGGTTTGTGATCAGTTCTTAATATGAAGGGTAGTCCCCACAAATAATACTTGAAGTGGTTTATCCCCCAACAGCAGGCTAACGCCTCCTTTTCTATGGCAGAGTAAGTTCGTTCTGCCCCTTGCTAACTGCATGAAGCAAAGCCAATAATTTTCTCATCACCATCCTCCACCTGAACAAGCACTGCCCCAAGGCCTACATTACTGGCATCAGTGAATATAATTGTATTTTTTGTAACAATAAAGTGACCTAGGGTTGGAGCTCCTGCAATGAACACCTTAATTTGCTCAAACGCCTTTTTACAATCTTCGCTCCATTCAAACATTGCTCCCTTCTTTAATAAAATGCTCATGGGTTCTACAAGTTCAGCAAAATTGCATACAAATTTTGAGCAATATTCCGCCAGCCCTAAAAATGATTTCAACTGATCTTTATTGGTAGGACACGGAGCCTTTCTAATTGCCTCCACTATACTTTTCTTCGGTTTAAAGCCTTCAGCCGAAATCTCATGCCCTAAGTAGTTTACACAACTTTTCCTTAACTGGCACTTTTCCTTTTTAACAGTTAAGCCATGATCTTCTATCCTCTTCAACACTACCAGTAATAATTCATCATGATGTTCCAACGAATTTCCAATTACAATTATGTCATCTTGGAAGCATAGGACGTTATCCAGATTTTTGAAGATGTTTTGCATTATTCGCTGGAAAACAGCAGAAGCCGATGCTAAGCCAAAAGGCATCCTAGAATACCTATACGCCCCAAGAGGTGTTACAAAAGAAGTCAGAGGTCTAGATTCTGGATGCAAATTGACCTGGTGGTATGCAGTTGACATGTCCAACACACTAAACACCTTTCCACCACCCATTACACTCCGCATTTCGGTAATATTCGGCAGAGGCTGTCTATCGACCAAAATACTCTTGTTAAGATCTCTTAAATCAATGCACAACCGGACTTTGGTCCCATCCTTGGGTGCAAGAACTATTTGTACCAACCCCTCCGACGACTCCATAGGTTCTATTATTTTCTGTTGAAGCAGCTTATCTAGCTCGCATCGTAATGGTTCTCTCATTAAAAACGGGACCGGTCTCACCTTATGTACTATACTTTTTAGGATTATACGATGCGTAAATCCTTCTAATTTCCCAAGCTTGTCAGTAAAGACTTTCGAAAACCTAGACATCAAGTCTTCGGACCACTGTTCACTGTCATTGGAGATCAAATCATCTACATTGGCCGTTCGTTCCATAACCATAACTGGTGTCGCAGCATTTGGATCGAGCACAATATTGAGGCCTTTCTGATGTCTCCATCCCAAAAGATCTGACCCTTCATTCGTGACATAAACCTTCCCATGGACTTCATTCCCTTCAAACACAATATCCATCCATTGCATTCCCACTATTTCTATTCTCCTGCCTCCATAACCAACTGCTCTCACGTCGGTTTTCAATAAATCATTCACCTTCTTTTCCAATGTACCTTCAAAAGTCTCCCTTGAAATTAACGTGAATAAACTACCAGAATCTACTAACACTTTCACCATTGCGGAATCCATAAGCACATGGCAATGTGGTTTTTCTAACTTGTAAAAACTCTCATTCTTCCACATTCCCACACATTCAGGTTCCACCACCTTTTTCGGGGGCAGATTCACCGCAGATAAAAATACCGCGGAAACAGGAATTTCGAAGGGAAAATGCTCATCTCTACACACTCCACGAGGAATGAGGACATCATGGACCCGGAACTCCAAATCCTACCTGCGATAGTCTTCCTGCTCCTGTACCAGGAGCACAAACGCTGGTGGCAAAGAGCACGTCGAGTACTGCACCTTCGACATAGGGGACAGGGGAGGGAAAAAACAGGGACACACACACATGCAACACCCCCACCCCCACCCCCACCCTCACCCACTACAACACACACACTAATACATATCTATACATCATAGTTACACCTCCCAAACCTCCCGGAAGAATGCAAAGGCCAAAGGAAATGATTGTAACCATTGTAATCTATTAAAATACAGTATTATAAAATATATATACACTATAAACAAATATATACACCAATAATACAAGTCCAGGTATAGCACCATTTATAGTCCGTGGACCACTGGGCCCAAAATGCATGGGCGAGGCCCACACTCGATACCAGATCAAAACAGAGAGAACAGGGGCATCAGATAGAAATACAACAGGCACCTCAGGGGGAAGGTAAGGGGGGCACCTCAGCTGGATGAGTGCACGACGCCAGATCCACGAGGGGGCTCAATGCCCACTGTTCAATCCTGGGGATTGCAAAGCCACAGTCTCTCAAGTCTCTACAGTGGGTGGTTTGCCCACTGTTCCATTCCGGGGAGTGCAAAGCCACAGTCTCTCAAATCTCTACAGTGGGTGGTTTGCCCACTGTTCCATCCTGGGGAGTGCAAAGCCACAGTCTGTCAAGTCTCTACAGTGGGTGGTTTGCCCACTGTTACATCCTGGGGAGTGCAAAGCCACAGTCTCTCAAGTTGATAACAGTCTCCACTGGTTCTGGAGGGGGACTGGTGCCCAGAGTGCTTCATCTTGTTAAGGACAGACGGAGTGGATGCATGTCTCCACTGGTTCTGGAGGGGGACTGGTGCCCTGAGTGCTTCATCCTGTGAAGGACAGAGGGAGTGGATGCATGTCTCCACTGGTTCTGGAGGGTGACTGGTGCCCAGAGTGCTTCATCCTGTTAAGGACAGACGGAGTGGATGCATGTCTCCACTGGTTCTGGAGGGGGACTGATGCCCAGAGTGCTTCATCCTGTGAAGGACAGACGGAGTGGATGGATGTCTCCACTGGTTCTGGAGGGGGACTGGTGCCCAGAGTGCTTCATCCTGTGAAGGACAGACGGAGTGGATGGATGTCTCCACTGGTTCTGGAGGGGGACTGGTGCCCAGAGTGCATCACTCACCCTGTGACGGTCCCAGCTGAGTCATTGCCCCTGCCGCTCATGGGCTAGCGGTGCTTGAGTTGGCAGTGCCCTGTTCAGTGGTGCTTGAGTTGGCAGTGCCCTGTTCAGCCGTGCTTGAGTTAGCGGTGCCCTGTTCAGCGGTTCTTGCCCTGTTCAGCGGTGCTTGATTTGGCGGTGCCCTGTTCAGTGGTGCTTGATTTGGCGGTGCCCTGTTCAGTGGTGCTTGAGTTGGCGGTGCCCTGTTCAGCGGTGCTTGCCCTGTTCAGCGGTGCCTGATTTGGCGGTGCCCTGTTCAGCGGTGCTTGAGTTGGCGGTGTCCTGTTCAGCGGTGCTTGAGTTGGCGGTGCCCTGTTCAGCGGTGCTTGCCCTGTTCAGCTGTGCTTGAGTTGGCGGTGCCCTGTTCAGCGGTGCTTGCCCTGTTCAGCAGTGCTTCAGTTGGCGGTGCCCTGTTCAGCGGGGCTTGTGCTGGTGGTCCTTCATGGCCCAGCGGGGCTTGTGCTGGCGGTCCTTCATGGCCCAACGGGGCTTGTGCTGGCGGTCCTTCATGGCCCAATGGGGCTTGTGCTGGCGGTCCTTCATGGCCCAACGGAGCGTGTGCTGGTGGTCCTTCATGGCCCAACTGGGCTGGGGCTGGCGGTGGCCTCCTGGGCAGCTGGGCTAGGGCTGGCGGTGTCCTCCTGGGCAGCTGTGCTGGGGCTGGCGGTGTCCTCCTGGGCAGCTGGGCTGGGGCTGGTGGTGTCCTCCTGGGCAGCTGGGCTGGGGCTGGTGGTTGCCTCCTGGGCAGCTGGGCTGGGGCTGGTCGTGGCCTCCTGGGCAGCTGGGCTGGGGCTGGCGGTGGCCTCCTGGGCAGCTGGGCTGGGGCTGGTGGTGGGCTCCTGGGCAGCGGGGATGATGGCGGTCTTCTCCGCCGTGCTGCTCTTCCCAGACTTGGCGTGTTTCTTGTGGGCCTTCACCACCTTGGGAGGTGTCACAGCTGAGTCCACCCTCCCACCGGGACCCCTGGGAGTGGCTTTGGTGGCTGGAGTCCTCCCCTTCTTCCGCCGGGCACTGGCCAACTTCTGATGCTTCACAGGGGGGGGGGACTGGCTGTGCTGTGGCTCCGTGTCACACTGGCTGTCCTGGTGGCCGGTGCACTCCACATACCTGTGACTACAGGCACCACTGGTGCCGGAGATGTTGTGGCTGAGGTGATAGTTCGGGACCTATGAGATGGACAGGGTGGGGGAGGTGTGGGAAAAAGGTCAAGGCTGGACATGTTTTTTGGACACACTGGGACGGGTAGCTGGAGGGGGTTTGGGAGTGGAGTAAGAGGTGGTGGTAGTAGGAGGTGTACGTTTGGTGACTTTGGGTGCAGGTGAATGCGCTGGAGGCTGTCGTGAGGTGGATGGCTGTTGGGTGGGTGTGTGGCTGCATTTGTGTATCTTGGGAGGGGGCGTCACAGACACACTGGGAGAGGACATGAGGACTGGGACGTGTGAATGGTAGTGGGGGTGGTGACTGCACGTGACCGGGGTGTGCTAGTGGGTGTGCTGGTGAAGGACGTAGTTACTGAAGAGGTAGTGCATGCGGGTGTGTGTGTAGACGAGAATGGGAGGGAGGAGGGAGACGAGGAGGAGGGGGACACAGTGGAGGCAGTGGATGCTGGTGTGTCTGCATGTGTGTGATGCTTGCGTGAGTGCCTGTGGGATGTGTGGTGCTTATGTTTGCCTGAGCTTCCCTTGTGTGGTGAGGTGTGTGCAGGCTGGTCTGATGGTATGCTTGGGATAGGCAGAGGTACAGGGGATTGGGTCTGGGCGGAGGAAGTTGGAGGGGGGAGGCTAGACACAGGGACAATGGCTGCCATCAGTGCTGAAGCCAGAGTTTGAAAGGCTCGGTGAAGGGCCCTCCAGGAATGCATTAGTTTGTTGCAACTGCCTTTCTACACCCTGGATGGCATTCAAAATGGTAGACTGCCCAACAGTGAGGGACCTGAGGAGGTAAATGGCCTCCTCACTGAGGGCAGCAGGGGTGACAGGGGCAGGGCCTGAGGTGCCTGGGGAGAAAGTGATGCCCACCCTCCTGGGTGAGCGGGCACGGGGCAAAGGCTGAGGGGCTGCTGGGAGGGCGCTGCTGGTAGGGGGGGGTGGCGGCTGTACCTGTAGATGCGTGGGCACAGATGTTGCCGCCACCACAAGGGAGCTCCCATCAGAGGACGAGTCCGTGTCGCTGGTGTCAGCTCCTGTCCCCGCTGTGGAGCTCCCCTCGCCCTCCATCCCACTGGTGAATTCAGAGTCCGTAGTGTGGCCCTCCATGGCCATGTGGGATGCAGCTCCCTCGTGCTCCGGTGCCACTGCTCCTCCGCATGATGATGCTAATGCACACAAGAACAGGGAAACCACGAAAAGGGGGGGGGAACAGAATAAAGACATGTTGAGTGCATGGATTCCTGCTACCGTTGGCGGACAAGAGAGACACAGAAGCCCCCTGCACTACGCCGCGCACTTGGGCTCTACTGTACAATTCCTGGGAATTGGCCTACAAGGCTATGGACATCTGCACACATAGATGACACAGGGGCATGAATAGCTGTACAAGGCACTCTACAGAGGTGGGGTGGGGGGCCACAGGGCCATGTCTAACGGAGGGGCCTAGCCGACGGAACTCGCCCTGGCCTAGGGAAACCCACAGCCATCCTCCCCCACCCAGACAACTCCACTGTGCGCAATGTCAGCTGAATGAGAGTGTACTCACCCCCTTGTGTCTGCTGTGATGCCCTCAAGCGCCCATCCAACTCCGGGTAGGCCACCGCCAGGATCCTGAACATCAGGGGGGTCATGGTTCGACGGGCACCCCTCCCACGTTGGGAGGCCATCCCCAGCTGAGCCTCCGCCGTCTTCTTGCTCCAGCGGCGAATGTCCTCCCCTCTTTTCCGGCAGTGGGTGCTCCATCTGTGGTAGACCCCCAGGGTCCGGACGTCCTTGCCGATGGCACGCCAAATATCCTTCTTCTGGTGGGCGCTGACCTACATGAAATGTACAGGGGAAGAAGAGAAGTCATTACCAACTGCACCGTCAAAGTGAGTGGCCCCCATCCCTACCCTTGCCATGTGGCACATGCACTCACAGTCGTACATGCACGCAGCACTCAGCCCCCTTCCTTCTAACATACAGCCCTCTCCACACAGGCATAGCCCATACAACATGCTCCCTGTGTACTTACCTGTTGGTCTGGAGGACCGTAGAGTAGCGTGTACTGGGGGAGGACCCCATCAACGAACTTCTCCAACTCCTCCGATGTGAAGGCAGGGGCCCTTTCCCCAGACGCACGAGCCATTGTCTCTTCCAGACTGAGGTCACAGCAGCACTTGCAGTGTAGGTCCTCTCCTGTCGAAGATCATGTATTGAGTGATGGAAGTGATAGAAAATGGTGGTCACGTCTGCGGCGGTCACGTCCAGGGCAGTGCGTACCATCACCACCGGCGTACATCGTCATTGGCTCCTGGGACTCATAGGGTCCAATGTTAACCAATGCAGCATTGCGCCGCGGTCTCCGACCGCCTACCGCGATGGTGTACAACGCCAGCACAGTTACCTCACATCCCATTGTCCCACTTTAGAGGTCAGACAGCCGCCATTTCAGGGGCCCACATGGCCTCATTTTCAACTGCGTCACACATACCTAGGCCTAGTCTCAACACACATACAGGACACTTTTCGGATTATGATTCGTGTTTTGTGTAATCTGTGGGTACGTACCTCTGAGTTGGTTGAATCTGTGCTTGCTGTTGTCCTTCATAGGCACCGTCCGCTGGGACATGTGAGGCGATGGCAGAATCCTTCTGTGTACCGACTGCTGGTGGACCTGTCGTCAATGAAGGAAAGAAATTTGATAATCACCTACAGGTTTGACCGTGACACAATCCAGGAACTGTGTACCCAGTTGGAGTCAGACCTGATGTCAGCAATCCTCCATCCCACAGGAATCACCCCTCAAGTGCAGGTGCTATCAGTGCTCCATTTCCGTGCAAGTGGGTAATTTCAAACAACTGTGGCCATGGCATCAGGGATGTCCCAGCCTATGTTTTCCAACGTATTGTCCATAGTGTTGTCTGCCCTGCTGAAACACATGCAGAGCTACATCGTTTTCCCTCAGGTGGAGGATTTGCCTACAGTGAAAGGTGATTTCTATGCCCTGGGACACATCCCCAACATCATAGGTGCCATTGATGGGACCCATGTGGCTTTGGTCCCCCCCACGGGAGTGAACAGGTGTACAGAAACTGGAAGAGTTATCATTCGATGAATGTACAGATGGTATGTTTGGTAGACCAGTACATCTCCCATGTGAATGCCATGTTCCCTGGCTCAGTGCATGACGCCTACATCCTGCGGAATAGCAGCATCCCTTATGTGATGGGTCAACTCCAGAGGCACCGTGTGTGGCTATTAGGTGAGCCCCTGCAAGCAAGACAGTGGGAATGGTTGTCTGGGGTTATCCCTACAGGTTAGTGTGTGTCTAACAGTTGTCCCTCGCCATTTGCAGGTGACTCTGGTTACCCCAACCTGTCATGGCTACTGACCCCAGTGAGGAATGCCAGGACCAGGGCAGAGGAACGCTACAATGAGGCCCATGGGCGAACTAGGAGGGTGATCGAGCGGGCCTTCGGCCTCCTGAAGGCCAGGTTCAGGTGCCTGCATATGACAGGTGGATCCCTATTCTACTCACCAAAGAAGGTGTGCCAGATCATCGTGGCCTGCTGTATGCTTCACAACTTGGCTTTGCGACGACAGGTGCCTTTTCTGCAGGAGGATGGTCCTGATGGCGGTGTTGTTGCAGCTATGGAGCCTGTGGACAGTGATGAGGATGAAGCAGAGGAAGAAGACATGCAGAACAGGGACTCAGTGATCCAGCAATATTTCCAGTGAAACACAGGTGAGAATACATTCCTGCCTACTGCATGTACTTTTACACTGCTACCTTTCTACTGTCTGTCGTTTTCACCCAGTGTATGGTCACTGAGTTGTCACTTTCCCTTACGGTTTCACAGATGTGGGTCCCAACGTGTGTCATCTGCTTAGATTCCTCATGGACTAGAGCTGTGTGACATAGGTATGTTGACATTGCTATCTCAAGAACATTTTCTCACTGAAATTGCAAATACACTATTTCGAAATCACAGACAGACTCCAGATTGTTTTGTGCTTTTAGTGTGTTTATTTAAGTGCTCAATATTGGAGGGAGAAGTTAAATGGTGAGGGGTGTTGGCAGAGGAGTGTCCATGGCAGAGTCCAGTCTATTAGTCTCACAGGTGCATTGCCCATATGGGCATAGGAAGTGGAGCTGGGGCAGTTTAATTATGGACAGGGTGACAAAGTGGGACAGTGGGACGACAATCAGGATGGTCTCATTTCTTGGCAGTGGTCTTGGCATTGTGCTCTATCTTCTTCCTGGATCTCAGGGACCATTTGCGTGGTGGTTCTCCCTCTGCAGGGGGTGGGGTGCTGGTGTGGTGGTCCTGTGGGGGGGCGTCCTGTTCACTAGCACTGGTGGAGGTGGTGGGCAGTTCATCATCCATGCTAGTGTCAGGGGCCCTTTGTAGTGCCACAGTGTCCCTCCTGGTGTTGAGTACTTCCTTCAGCACCCCTATGATGGTGCCCAGGGTGGAGCTGATGGTTCTGAGTTCCTCCCTGAAACCCATATACTGTTCCTCCTGCAGGCACTGGGGTCTGAAACTTGGCCAGTACCGTTGCCATCATCTCCTGAGAGTGGTGGTATGCTCCCATGATGGAGGAGAGGGCCTCGTGGAGAGTGGTTTCCCTTGGCCTGCCGCCCCCTGTTGCACAGCAGCCCTCCCAGTTCCCCTGTGTTCCTGGGCCTCCGTCCCCTGGACCGTGTGCCCACTGCCACTGCCCCCAGGTCCCTGTTGTTGTTGGGGTGGTGGGTTATCCTGGGTTCCCTGTAGTGGTGGGCACACTGCTGATTGACGTGTCCTGGGGACGGAGGTATGGGCCCGCTGGGTGGGTGCTGTTCTGGTGTTTCCAGAGGGGGAAGGTCTGTGGTGGCCTGTGCCTGTGTCAGGGGAACCGACTGTCCCGAGGCCCCCGATGGTCCGGGCTGGTCATCTAGATCCAGTTGGACAGAGGTACTGTCATCACTGTGGGCCTCTTCTGTGGGTGGAGTGGACATGTCTGGACCCTCCTGTCCGGTAACGTTGGGTAGTGGTCCTGCAGGGGTGGAAAGGCATGATTATTGTCTGTGTGTGGCATGGTGTGCAATGGGTGGGTGACCGTGTACCCCAGTGCTGGCATTCCTGTGTGGGAGCTTGAGTGATGATGGTTTAGGGTGGTGTATGGGTATGTGCAGTGGGCATGCTTTAGTGATGGGTGTCCATGCTTTGTTGTTGCATGCAGGGCTTGGTGTTGGTATGTGTGGTTTGTGATATTGGGACGTATGTGAGGAGTTGGAGTGATAGGGGTGAAGGCAAGGGTGGGAGTATGTGATAGCATGCAGGTAGGGTGAGGGATGTAATAGTTAAGATTTGACTTACCAAAGTCCATTCTTCCACCAACTCCCGTGAGGCCCTCAGGATGCAGAATCGCCAAGACCTGCTCCTCCCATATTGTTAGTTGTGGGTGAGGAGGTGGGGGTCCGCCGCCAGTCCGCTGAACCGCCTGGTGGTGTCTTGAGACCACGGAACGCACCTTCCCCTGTAGGTCGTTCCACCTTTTCCTGATCTCCCGATTTCTTGGGTGTTGTCCCACTGCGTTGACCCTGTTGACTATTCTTCGCCATAGCTCCATCTTCCTTGCAATTGAGGTGTGCTGCACCTGTGCTCCAAATAGCTGCGGCTCTTCCCGGACGATTTCCTCCACCATGACCCTGAGCTCCTCCTCCGAGAACCTGGGCTGTCTTTGCCGTGTCATGGGGTGGTGTAGGTGATGTGTGGGGTGGTGTGTGTGGTGATAAGTGTGGTGATATGTAGTGGTGTGTTGTGTGAGGTGCGTGGAAGTTGTGGGAGTGATGGTGTTATGTGCCTGTCGATGTTGTTGTACTTGCTGGTGGTGTCTCTCTCTGTGCTTCGTTCTCGATTTTTGGTAGTAGGGGTTTGTCGGTGATGTGAATGTGTGTTTTATATTGTATTGGGTGTGTGGGAGTGGTGTGTGTATGTGTATCAGGTGTGTGTATTTGGAATTGTCCAATGTGGCTGTGTTTTGTAAGAGTGTGTGTATTTTGAGCTCAGCGGTGTGTACCGCCAATGGAATACCGCGTTTGAAAGACCGCCGCGTGGATTCGTGTGTCGTGATAGTGTGGGCGTATTTCTGTTGGCGTGACGGTGTCGGTTTTGTTTTCGCCAGTTTATCACTGACCTTTGGTGTGGCGGACTTATGTGGGTGTCTGAATTTTGGCGGGTTCCGAGATGTGGGTCATAATAGCTGTGGTGGAATTCCGCGGCCGCGGCAGTGTGTTGGCGGTCTTCTGCACGGCAGTAAGCGGCTTTTACCGCTAATGTTGTAATGACCCCCATAGTGTTTAAATTCCTCCTCTCGCTCATTTTCTTCTCTACGTTGTCGGCTGGCCCCTCTTGTTTCTTTACTTTTACTTCCTTCACTTCTATTGCCGATTTCTCATCAACATCCCTTATATGTGTGCTGGACTTTTCTATCTCCTTCATCCAGGTAGCCGTGTGTTCCACACTCCTGGCTACTTGTATACTTTCCTCCAGCGTGGGATCCATAGATGATAACTTTTCTTTCACCCTTTTATTATTTGTGCAATGCACTATTTGGTCACGGATCAAGGAATCCGATAAGTCTCGAAAGTCACATGAGACTGCTAACCCTCTCAGGGTTGCTAAGAATGACATAATATCTTCATCCTGGCCTTGGGCGCGGGAGAAGAATTTATGACGCTCAAATATCGTATTTAATTTGGGAGTGAAATGTTTCTCTAACATTAGCAATTACATTTCATATACATTAGTAGGTTGACCATCCCCAGTACCTAAGGATATTTCTGGTAGGTCATCATAAATTCTTCTCCCTTCCGCTCCAAGATAGTGAAGTAATATCGCTTGTTTCCTTACACGGGTATACCTATCCTCAGCAATTGATAATAAATATGTGGAAAATATGTCCTTCCATCGTTTCCACAATATTGATGGTTCACCTGGTAATGGCAGGAAACAATGGTGGTGAAGACATATTTGTTCTGCCATCCTGTGGGAGAGTGGAAAAAAATAACAAACTACAATAATATACTAAAATAATAAATTAAAATAATTAATTAAAGTAACAATCTAAAATATTAAAACCACAATGTTGGATCAATGAAACAGATCAATGTCTGGAGTGAAATGTTTCTCTCTCTTGATTGTAGAATTTCCTCATGTAGTCCTTCTATTTTTTTTTCCAGAAGTTGTAGTCCTTCCTCAATTGTTACATTCAGGGCAGAACTCACTGGTCGGCTGGCGAACTACCACAAAGATTTGGACGTAGGATACTTTTGTTTCTAGGATGTTAAATAATGAGGAATTCGTTCTCGGCGGTGGTAATCAATCAATAGGATTGATTATTTCCACATGCGCTAGCTGCGCGTGTACATTCAATTAAATTATTACCGACAGCACGCACTCAGCGCGTGCAGCTTGTCCTGCACAATTTGCGTCCTCCGTGCGCGCAGAAACACGTGCTGCCGTGTAGGCCTTGATTACATTCAAAGCCTGCGCCAGAAACACGCGCTGCCGTGTAGGCTTTGATTACACTCAAAACCCTCACGCGACACAGCGGATACAGGAACAACGTCCGAATATTCAAAAGTCTACACACACATAACGGAAATCTAGTTTTCAATGAAATCGACTTTGCCACTTCAACTTAAACACACAAGATTAAATGTGTGTTCAAATAGTTCATTGTTATTATCCATTCCCCGATATATCCGTTGTATTTTCTCAGAATTTCACTGCGTTCACTCACAATAGGTACACTTACTTGCAGAATGGAGGTACTTGTCTTCTTCAGGTTCAATCACTTACATTTTTCCTGCTGCCACAGAGAAAACTTGGTTGAGATAATTTGTTGATAACCTGGGGTTGGGGGTTATGAGTAATTTCTGCCCCCTGCGCAGAATAACCCTCGTCGCCAGTTTATGTAGGAATCACACGTTGGTTCTTGTTCTGTTTCTTCACCCTTTATTTCAATTAAGATAGCATACAATCCATATAACACCCAGCGACACTTCAAGCCTCCACCTTCGCTCTGCTCCTCTCTCTGCTGCCTTCTTCCTTCTCCCACTTGGAATCCCAGCACCCCAAGATTCCACCCTCACAGTATTCCATCCTTCAGAGGCATGATCCTACAGTCAGGTATAACATGAAATAATACAAAAGCAATTAATTCAACTTTTTAGTAGAAAAACCATCCTCGTGTCCATTTTGCACAAAAATATAGTGCTAAATGGCACATGCAGTGAACACAGTTGCTCACGCTCCCATCGTTCTCATTATTCTCATGCGTGATGGGATTTTCTCCCAAATGACAGAAATTTATTCAAAGTAATTTTAGGCATTTTGCCTAAAAGATATGACCTGAAAGACAGAAATTACTTGCCATTATGCGGTAGGATCACCATTTTTCTTGCTCCTAAAAACAATGAACATTTAGTCGGATTCAAAGGCGCTCTCATAGCATTGATCCTTAAAACTCTGGGGCATATATACAAAATAATGACACAGCCCAGCACCGCAAGCCATCTTCCAGTGCCAAGTTGCACCATTAGGAACAAAAGTCACTGCATGATTTGAGATAAAAAATGAAACGCGATTTATAAAAGCAAGGGACGCTTGTAAGAAAGCATACGAGAAAGAGTAAATGAGAATGTAATCCTAAATCGCCCCATTTCACTTCCTACTTGAAACCGAGTATTACTAAGGTGACCACCTAACTCAAAGTCATTACACGCACTAATTATTGTTTTCAGGTGTGTTTGTCTCATTAGTTCAATGGTAACAAAACAGGAACAGAACGCCAAGAATGCACTGTGTTAACAGGAGCGGAAACATAATCCATAGTGATCAAGGAGCGGTGGTTTCCCTTGGCGCTGCACAGGACTCGGTGGTCTCAAAATCAGGTTTCGACTTGTATGTAAGGGCAGGAGCGGTATAAATTGAAGGAGGAGAGCCTAACCAGTCTTCCTCTGGTAAGGCAGAACCCTGCCGACTATTGTGTGTTTCACCCCTACAATTCTCTGTGAGTGCAGACTGCTTCCTCGAGGCTCAACCGCATGAACACTTAGGTCAATTCAAAGACAACAAGGTCAAGGTGGGGGTCGGAGAATCCGATGACAGTAAGAAGTCATACTATCCCTGTTTAAATCCCACTGACCTAACATTTAAGACACACTTGACATTTGTTGTATCTGTGTGTGCGCACAACGTTCACTATGAAATACAGCATATTTTAGTTTTTTTGTTTTTGCTCAAAACCATATTGTGTGGGATTCATTTTCAGACAGTAATCCAGCTCGGATATTTTCGAAGTCTTGCGATCTGAACATTTTAGAAATGGCTACATCACATTGCTGGTACACCATGACAACTGCCACTGTTTAGAAAATGTCATTCATAGCATGTGATAACACGTCCAAACCTTGTTAATTTAACTTACAAGGGGACTCATTTGAGGCCAATGAATCATTTGACCGTGTTTGGGGACTTCCCAGAACGAGATATCCGTTTAACATTTCAATCAAGGGATCAATACCCTAATCAATATTCACAATAACTAGTCAATCAAACTAATCAATAACCTTTGATAAGAAGGAAACACACCAGCCATGAATAACCACACAAATCTAGTGATAGTTAGGATATTTATTCCCTATTAGTTACACTCTAGTATCATATTTATTAGTCGCAATATCATTAAGCACATCAATACCACTATGACTTGGCAACTCGAATAAGACTTTATCAAAGCATAGGTCATGAACATTAGAACAAAGTACGACGTTAACATGAGTCGACTTTAGCAAAGTATCATTAGTACATTGTTCAACAAAGCAAGAATTCAGTCATTTGTCTATTTGCACCCGATATTAGTGAACTCTTTAACTAACCTTGAATTAGCATCAGCATGTTGGGCTTCATGCAAAACAATTTGGCAACATGAATTTGGAAAACATCTAACTATGGTCTCTATCAAAAGAGCAGTTGGTACCTAGAAAGAAAAGGCAAACAGACAATTACAATTTATCATCAGATAGTTACCCATCCAAATGGGTCAGGATACAGGATCGGTCTTCGTCCTCAGGACATCAGTCGATTCGCCATCAGTCAGGATAGACCAGGTAAGTCTCAGCAGGGCATAACAAGAAACTCTACCCTCATAAGGAGGAGAAGTGCATATCAGGCAGGGGGTAAGGCGGGGATGGTTTAAAGTAAAAGACAAAGGCCCTCATTATGACCCTGGTGGTTGGAGGAGAAGTGGCGGTTTTACTGCCAACAGGCTGGCGGTAAAAAAAATGGAATTATGACCATGGCGGTAACCGCCATGGCCATCCGTCACTTATCCGTTCCGACCGCCAGGGCGGAGAAGACCGCTGGGCTGGAGACTTGGGTCTCCAGCCCGGCAGTCGTCACAAGACCGCCGGCGGTATCACGACCCGGCTGACCCCCATGGATTTCATGGAGTTGGGAACCGCCATGAAATCCATGGCGGTAAGCACTATCAGTGCCAGGGAATTCCTTCCTTGGCACTGACAGGGGTCTTCCCCACCCCATACCCCTCACCCCCACCACCGAGCCCTCCACCCACCCCCTCACCCCCCTGCAACCCCCCCAAAGGTGGCAGGACTCCCCTCCCCACCCCTACCCCCAACATCGCAACCCAGACACACACCGTACACGCATGCAGACACCACCAACACACATACCCGCACACATATCAACAAACATGCCAACAGCCACACACACAGACATACATGCACACCTCCATTCAGGCATA
Source organism: Pleurodeles waltl (assembly GCF_031143425.1). Taxonomy (NCBI): domain Eukaryota; kingdom Metazoa; phylum Chordata; class Amphibia; order Caudata; family Salamandridae; genus Pleurodeles; species Pleurodeles waltl. The sequence continues at coordinate 213,424,870 of NC_090440.1, forward strand.
CATGCAGACAGACACGCACATATTTCCAAACACAACACCCCCCAGCATGCATACACGCTCTCACACACACCCTCTACATACTCACACGCACACCTCAATGCACGAACACAACACACAACACCCTCCCACCCCCTCCCCTAATGGACGATCAACTTACCTGGTCCGTTGATCCTCCGGGAGGGGACGGGAACCATGGGGGCTGCACCGCCGCCAGCACCCCGTCAACAGAACACCACCACGCCGAATCACAGAACGTGATTCGTTGGGCGGTGTTCTGTTGATGGGGCGTGGAGGTGGAGCAACCTCCACTTCCCTGCCGGCCGCCAGTATGGCTGCTGGCGGCTCTCTGTCCAGAAAAGGACGGAGGGCTGCCAGCAGTCATAATTCGCCGAGCGGAAAACCGCCTGCACTGGCGGTCTTCAGCACGGCGGTCCCTCGGTGGTCTTTTGAAAAGACCGCCTAGATTGTAATGACCACCAAAGTCTCTCAGAAAGGCAATGGATGGCAAAGTAATGGGTCGGTGGAATGTCCGGTAACCGCTGATTTCTCCTTGGGTCACGCCGTTATATCAAAGTTGTCGAACAAATCTCTAATTTCCCATTGGGCAATATTTGGTGCATCGTTATCTCTGTCCAATAATCCGTCACACACCATACTAGAATTTTCACCTAAGACAGTTCTCATGCAGTTTATTGGCTCCTGTGATTGACGTCTTCAATGGGTAGAATGTCAGGTAAGAAAAATTACACTTGTTGCTGATTATCATCTCAAATCAATGCTCAATTTTCTTCTGATAGCCTTGAAGAAGTCTTGCAGACGACACACGTGTTGGCTGCAGTAACACTGTTAATCCTATGTACAGAATATTAACCCGAAAAACTGCGGCTGTGTTAACACAGTTCATTTTATGCACAGATCATTATCCTAAGGTACTGTAAATTCCCAAGACACATTGATTTTTTAACTTTCCTTTTTTTCTTGTGGGACACTTCTGTTAAATAATTGTTCAAATGATTGTATTGTTATTTTTCTAGACTCATTATGTATACATGTATAACTTTTGCTTGTAGGGAAATTGTGTAATTGTGTTAAAGTCACCCTTTTCACTTTTCTTAAATGTATGTACAGCATTTGTTAATTTGTGTGCATTGTGGGCTCCAGACAATCTGGTTACTTATCCTTTCTGCAATGTAACCTCACAATCAGACAGCTAGAGGTGCTGAAAGATCATACTAATGGCAAATTGTACGCAATACCTATGTCTAAAACAAAAAATAACAACAGAAAGTGAACAGCAATAAAGGGAGATAGATAAGAAGATTGAAAGTGAATGTCTAAAACTCTTAATGTATGTGGTAAATATAAAGAGGGAACGTTGGTAGTAAGGATAATATATAAATGCTACTGGCTAGGGTGATATATGGCGAGAGAGAGATATGGTCAAAATTAGCAGAATGCATATGATAGGGAAAACAAGGGACATTTGTTGAAAAACATACCAAAGTAAGTGAAAAGCTCGGGAAAGAACATCTAAGAAAGAAAGAGAAAGTATAGCTCACGAGAGCCTTCAGGGTGCTTGTGAAAGAAGTAATGGAAAAGGGGGGGATGGAGGAAAAAGAGAGAGACTTAAAAAGTGGAAGGAACATTGATATGATTCAGGACAGATGGAGAGTGGTTTGGAGGAAACTAGAGAGATACGTTAATAGGAATGAGAAGAACACCAAGACGGAAAGAGTTATTGGAAAGTGCACAGAGAGAACGCCTGTAAATATCGTTTCTGTGACAAGGTTTGAGGTAAAGAAGTTGTTTTGGGGAACCTGGGAAGTGAATGAATAGATGCAGTTCATGGAAAACTAAAACGCGTGGGATTGCCTGTTTAGAAACGCAAAGCATATTTTTAAATGTGTTAAAATTAATGCATTTCAGCCATTCATTACGCGTCCTATGAAGTGAACATTTCTTTCAAAGATCTTTTTCTGATTTGTCTTCCGCCATGAATAATTTTTCACAAGCACATTGAACAGAAGGTGCCCCATACATTTACCACCTGCTGGGATACAGCGACAGGTGGCTCCATGGCACGAGTGCTATTCCCGCTGTAATACCCGTATGGGAGGGAGGCTTCTCAGAGTGACATGCAGTACCTAATTTGCTGGGGCTGCTACATGAAGGAATAAGGTGCCTTAGGACTGCTGTCTGCTGAGCCCAGTACTTCAACAGGAGCAGATGCTGCAAGTCCTGATTGGGGTGCTAATAAGCTTTTTGGTTGCATTTTCCAGCCAATGTTTGACAGATCTCATTTTACTGCGCACGAAGAGTCACCAACACGTTAAAAAAGCGAAAAAAGAAGGGGTATTCGGTCCTTTTAATATGCTAATTGTGTTATTTTAATTATTTCCAAATGACTGTAGAATCAGTGGGCCGTAGGTAATGCTAATTAGCTTTCTCCTCGCTTTTCCTTCCCATATTTTATCTTCTTCTGCCTGGTGTCAGATTGATTTTACTACATTTCCCTTATAGCTGCACTAGTCAACTCACCCATTTCTAATAAAGAAAAATTGCACATAATATTGCAAGTGAGGTTGCACCCAGAGGTACTCTGGAAATCACTGGAGCCCAACCTCAGGGTCCTACCTCGACCACTCATTTCCAAGAAGGCTTTAAAAATGTATTTTTCAAGGTAGACTTCAGTCCTTATTAAAAAGTCACCTCACCCACTGTTTCTCCAACTGTAGCTCACAGCACCATAACAAAGCCCATCATGACAGTGAACAAAATGACACACAATCCTTAGGGGTTACATGCTGTCCCTCTGGATACCAGACGTATCACACAGTCCTATATTGTTGACTCTTAAGAGTTGCAAGGTGACTGCAAAGCTGCATGATACCCCTACGTAAACCAGATGATTGATTAAATGGCAGATTTTCTGAAACTGAACAATGCGAAGATGCCAGTTCCACACTGTTCAGACCTAGTCATCCTTCCCTGTTTTCATGTCATTCGTGATTGTGTGTTCTTGTGGTGGTGGTAGAGTTGTTCAATTACTTGGAACAGTAGCATCTTGTTGCGCATGGTGAACTAGGGGGCTGTTCCCTCTCCTGCTTTGCTTATGTTAGAGTGCTTTAATTCTTGCAAATTATTGTGCGAATTAAGGTTCATGAAGCGCTTAGGAACTGACTGAGGTTTACATTGCAATTCAATTAATTTTCAATAACATGAAGCATATTTGGTTCCACAAGGAAGACAGAGAGTGGTTAAGTTTCAAATCATAAAGGTTTTTAAAAGATTAGTTAAATCACAAACTCAAATCATCAAATACATTGTAAGTCAATAATCAATAATGAATCTGGAAGTCAGTGTATATTGCAAAGGGACTGAAAGTCATAAAAGCAAAGTCAAACTATTATAACGTTATCACGAGAGAAAGTCAGATGAAATCTGTTCTCCCATCAATGTAGCACATTAATTACTTTGGTAAGTCAGGGAAAGGTTCTGCTAATAGATCCAGAAAAAGGGTTCTACCATGAAGGCATCTGAAAAGAATCTGCTGTACAAACAAGTAAAAGAGCATCTTGCTAATGGTCTGGCAAAGAAACATCTGCAAAACAAGGGGAAAAGGCATCTGTCTCTCGATCTACATTGCATTAACCCAAATCACACAATTCTAACACTTGATACACCTAAACATGATTCCCAGAGAAAGGACCAATCAGGTTAAGGCACAAAAGGTTAACGCAAACTCATTGTTTTTCCTCAAGCTACTACACAAAGAGCTTATTCCAACTGTCCTTCAAACTAAGAGTTATCAGCGACATAATGAGATATATTAAGCCAAGCTGTGCTCTGCAGGTGCATTGTAACAGCTCTGTAATCCATTTTACAAAGATTGCATAAAGAAAATACACATGAGAACTAACCATTAAAGGTGTGGTTGTCCAGTTATTTTAATCACAGCATCTATGTACTTGGAGAAACAGATGGTCTGTTCCTTTCTTCTCTCACTCTTGCTGTTGTGTTCTTGTGGTGGTAGTGAATTTGTCCAGATATGTTTAAAAGTGTCATCTAGCTGGTCTCTCTGAAACAGAGTAGCTGTTGATGACGCAGAAAAAGAGGGTTCGACATATATTCATGTACACTGTGTAACCGACATATATATTGAAGTGTGATTTTAAGTAAAAGAAATAGTGTACGAGGGAAATTGTGCCCTTGGGGCAGTTCGCCATCATTATAAACGAGCTTTATTAATCATGAAGTATTAAAAATGTATTAATCCGTCATAATCGCAAATGTATGCCATGATTTCTTGTTTGAAAACTGTTTTGCTTAGCTTAAATTTAGTACAGGCTTTGGCCTAGTTGCTTGGTTTCAAATTCTAACTGCGTGATTCTTTTTTTTCCTTGAATTAATGAAATATATTCTTGCTTGAAGTTGTATTTTTCCAGTAGAAACTGGCTTGTACACTTATCTCCAAGGTTTCGTGCTAGGCCGGTTACATCCCCTTTGATACAAGGTCAGTCTCTGCAGGTGCGGACAATAAAGGTACAGATAGTAAAATAATTGGCAAACCATGATACAATTTGTGTTCCAAGGCGCCAAGGACAGTGTATGCATAAATGGGCGCTAGTAAAAGACAATTTTGATTGGACAATTTGAAGCCAACCTATGAACCCTCCAATGGAAGACCCTACAGAATTTGGAATGTTTCTTACTTAAACCCACCGGACAAAGAGAAGTCAGCCATTTTCCTCGATGCCAGTTTGAAGCCTGATGCCAGACTCCATTTTGGACGACACCCTGATGCCCTTTTCTCTATCTGAGAGAAAGAGACTTTAAGAATTCTCACCCTAGAGACTTTAACTTTGATTTGCCCCGTCTTGCCCATGCAGTAACTTTGCCCTATTCTCCTTGCCGTTGCAAGGAAGCTTGCCCTTAACTTTGCCCCTTTGAAATTTGCCCCATGCTGATCAACCGGTACCTGAAGGACGAAGACTTTTCTTGAATGCTGATTGTATTTGGTAAATATGAAAGGATAAATGTATTATGCATTGTTTTTTTTCCTTTTAGGTACCAACTGCTATTTTGATAGGATCCTAGCTAGAACTTTTCCAAATTTGTGTTGACTAAATTCGTTTTGCATGAAGTCCCACATGCCAATGCTAATTAGAGGTTAGTCGAGGTATTCATTCAATGTACCATGAAGAATTGAAATCTTGTTATGCTGACCGAATGTATGCAATTAGTCAAATACAGTTAGTCACATTGGTGATTTGCATTGCTATAACAGAGTGTATCATTATTCAGATTTTACGTAGATTGCGTTTCTTCCGCCGTTATGGACAGCTAGTAATGTTCATATACATATATCAATTGGTTTTGAGACACATATATATCGTGCTAGCTTTGTTAATATAGGGAAATAAATTCACTAACTTTTAATAAACTGGTGTGGTTATTCATGACTGAAAGGTCATGGTGCGCAGAAATATCAACTGTTATTGATTTCTGATGTATTATATTGATCTATTAATTGAGTATTGATTATCGATTACAACGGTTATTGATTATTGATTTGAGTGACTCGACTATTGAGGATGAGGAGAGCCCGACTCGGTTAAAAGATTTCACCGACCTCCAACGTGTCCAGGTACAGGTAATTTATAAGGGCTGGACGCGTTATCAGTAGATGGTAGCAGAGATTGATGGTTTAGCCCTTTGGGACCCCATCCGAACAATAGACAGAGTCAGGTTAGAATTTTCTTTGATAAAACAAGTTGGAGAGATGATGATGCCCTAAGTCCCCGATGACTTTCCCGGGATCTCGGAGCTTGCGAATGAGGAACATGCAGGTATGAGAACGGTCTCAGCGTTTCTAGTGACGGTATGAGTGAAGTTAGGGTTTCGCGCTTGCACAGCTTATCGCCGCAGATTAATTGAGAAGTTTGTGAGGATTTTAAGGGGGGTTAAAAGATATTAGAGGAGTGTTACTCCAAAAGGTGTGAGAGTAGGGAAGCCGTCGAACTTCACATGTGTGTGGCGCTTTGAGCAGAAAAATTGTCCACGTGGTTGTTGATGTTGAGACGGGCCCTGCGAGGTCAAGAGACTCCGGAGTATGTTGAAAAGTGTATGTGACACTTGTTTGATGTTGTGATCTGGTCGGTTTAATAGGTTGATCGGGCGTGGTCAACAAGTCGGTATGAATGTTGCAGAGTGAAAGAAAACTTCGACTTTGAGATTTGACGAATTCTAAAGTGCACTAGAATAGTTCATTGATCAGTTGAGAGTAAAGTTTGCGGGTCAAATTTTGCTTGCGAAAGTGAGAAACCGAGAAAGATGGAATAACTGCCGAGGCTAGTGAAAAATCCCTAAGGTTTCTGAAGCGGTTGTGTTACCCTTCCTGTAGTAAACCGACAGATCTGTTTTATTCTTTTGGTTAAGTGCTCGCGTTATATTGCAGAAATTAGTTTATGAGTGAAGCCGAATGAAAAGAGGACAAGCCGCAGGACTTTGTCAGCCGCAGTGTGTGAGTGTGACGTCACTAGGAGCCGCGCTGGGATAGGTCGGTTGGTGAGAAGGGTCGCGCACGGATTGGACGCAGTCCGTGAAGCGCAATTGGAAGGGGAAAGGCAAGCGAAGAGTATTCCGGGAATTAAAGTCACTTATTGATTACATATTGTCAGAAAAACAAAAGACGGAAGGATGAAATTTTTCAAAGCATTTAAGAGTGCCATGAGGGGAGATGTTTATATTAAAGCAAATGTAGGAGAAGAAACACCGCCTGAGGGTACACCAGCTTACATCGTCATTGAAGAAAAGGGTGTAGCGCCGTGTCTTTGGCTAAAGCAATGGTGCAAATTAACAGAAAACATGGAAGTGTAGCGTTCCCTATCCACGGGTCGTTTAACCTAAGGGTTTTAGAAAATCTGAGGTTTGCGCTATACGACATGAAAGTACCCCCAAGGCCAGCACAGTTTGAGGCATTGGCAATTTGGGAGCTAATAGCTAGAAATCAACAACAAAAGAAATTTGAGACAAGAATAAGGAAAGTAGAAAAGACCCTAGCGGATGCTAGATGGGACAGCACACAAAAGGTTTGGAGATCAGACGTATTGCAGGGAATTAAATTGTTTCCAGCGATTGCCGAGGAAGAGGAGACGGAAGGAAGGAAAGCCACCTGTAAGACAAACAGGAGTCAGTCCAGGGAAGGAGAGAGCAATAGAAACTCGAAAAGGGGAGACGAGTCAGATGATGAGGAGTTCATTATACAATTACTGAATGATCGCCCACCACCATATGTGGAAAGCGAAAAAGGCTCAAGCATTAGTACTGCCCCTCCAGAACCAATACAGGGTAATGTGATGCCAAATTTGAGAAGATCTCAGAGGCCGAGCAGTTCTGACATGCCTTTCTCACCACGAATACCACGGGTTCAGAGGATGTACCCAGACGTGCCAACATTGAAACCTGCTGATAACTATCAGCCACAGGTCCAAAGGCACTATTGCGATGAGCATAATGTGGGAATGACTTCCAATTCAATGGCGCAGGGAGGACAAAACTATCAGAGACCGACATTGATTCAAGCTGAATCAACACAGTTCTCGATGCCCCAAAAGCAGACACCAGAAGTGCGAGTGGTAGAAAGCCAGTTAGGTATGCCAGCAATGATGAACCACAATGTGGGGATTAACATGCCACAGAATTCGGGGAACAGACAGAATCCAGATGCAATATCTCTACCTATCACTGTAGGTCCACCAGTACCACTGTACATACAGGCAAATTCAAGCACCAGCGACCAAGGGTTAATGATACAGAATGGGACAGGGAGAAGATGCATAGAAACCACTCCAGAGACAACTCCGATAGCGGCACTGCCAAATGGATCTGGGTCCTTGTCGGAGTTTAGTCCAATTCCAATTTGTGCTCCGTCAACCGTGGTAAGGTCACATCCATCACTATTAGTACCGTTAACCTCACAGACTGAAACATTACAGAAACCGTCGATGGCAGTTGATGTAACTGCTACATTGATGGGACTGAACGCGCAACAGTTGACACAATGGTTCAACAGCCTGAACTCCCCAGAGAGTACATCAAGCGGGAAGGGAGAAGAATACCTGAATAAAATAAGGTTGGGTATGGAGGCAGACGAACTGGTAGAGGGAACAATGGGTTTGAACAGATTAGAATCATACACAGAGGAAGAACTAAGATACATGTGCCCTAGGATTACAAGAGAAGTGAGCAACATACATAAGAAGTTACAAGAAATTGCAGACAGAAACAAGATCGATATAGGTAAGACCAAACACCTGAGCAGAAGTTACAGGTTAGACTTTGAGATAAAAGATTTTGAACACATGAGATCCGCAGGGATGAAAACACACCTTAAAGAGATACTGCAGGGTGCACAGGTTTGGAGATGTTTAGACAAGTGGGAAAGCAGGTGGGTCAAGAAAAAGGATAAAAAGAAGGAAAACACTTCAGAACGAAGTGAGAAAAAACAACAGAATGACGATCTGATAACCATGTTACCAATGAGAGAGACAGCAGGGGGAAAACTTGTGCATGTACCATGGCACAGGTGCAATATTCAATCCTTTACGGATGACGTTCCCAAATTGAGAGAGAAGCTGATAGAGTGGTATCAACAAACGGATAGATTTGTGAAACTCGCGAAGTGTTTTTGGGAAGACCTGAATACCTTATTTGAAATTGTGGTTCCGGCTGATTTGTGGGAAGATTGTAAAAGGGCTGTAGGTTGGCCGACGAGTGAACCAGAGAGAGATAGGGACACAGGTGCGCCATCACCTATGGTAATGAGTTTGTACCACAAGGTGATCGAGCACTTGAAAACCAAGGTTGGGTCGAAAAATGTGGATTGGCAAAGGATTGACAGGACCGCTCAAGAGGTTAAAGAATCTATACACGCGTATTATGAGAGGTTGTTGAAAGCGTTTAAAAATTACAGTGGCACGGAAACGATTGAACCAAAAGACATGCTCCATTTTGTGTTCAGGTTTGTGGAAGGGCTGAGACCCGAAATTAGCCAGATGATTAAATCGCATTTGATTTGTTGGCAGTCAAAGTCGATCGATGAAGTGTTGAATTATGCCAAATACTGCAGTGATGAGATTGAGACAAAGCAGAAAAGATTGAATGAAAAGGTGATGGTGATGCTGCTCAGAGCAGCTCAGACAGGTTTACAAGGTTTGCAAGGGTTTCAACAACAGATGCCGCAGCAGCAGCAACAGGGAAATGTTATGTTTCAGCCACAGATGAGAGGCAGAGGTCGAGGAGGTTTTGTGAATAATGGTCCAGATTTGAATACCGTTATGATTCCAAATGGTATACAGGCAATGAAGAAGGTGATGCCATGTCACACGTGCGGAATTGTCGGGCATTGGAAACGGGAGTGCCCAATGATGGTGCAGGAAGGTGTAGGTCAGCAAAACAATGATGTCAATGCATTTCAGACTATGAGAGGACCGAAACTGAGAGGTCCGAACCCAAATTTTCAAAACAATATGAACCAGATGCAGGGTCTACAACCCATGCAACCGCAACAGGTGCAAATGCCTCGTGTGCAAATGACACAATTGCAGCCAATGCAACAGCAGTTTCCTATGGTACCTAATCAGCAAATGCAAATACCCTTAGCACCAATGAATCAGCAGCAAGCAATGCTTCCTCAACAGGTCACAGGTCAAGGAATGAATCAAAATGACACAGTACATCAGTTCCCGTTACACAGTGAGAATGGAATAAACGATGCATGGGAGAGTGAAAGTTCAGGTGAGGAGGGAAATTGTGTGCTTGCAGCATCCTTGGAAGTTGATCAAAAGGGCCCGTATGTGGAGGGAAGAGTTATGGGCCATCGTGTTTCATTCTTGGTTGACACAGGAGCTACACGTTACACTGTTAGGAGCATTGAAGTACCAAATTTGCCACTTTCAGGGAGAACAGTTCAAGTAGTGGGAGTAGCAAATAGGTACCTGACGAACCCAATCACAGATCCAGTACAAGTCAGAATTGGTAACTATCAAGGGTTGCATAATTTTGTGGTATGTGACTCAAGCCCGATATCACTGTTAGGGAGAGACCTATTGTGCAAATTGGGATGTTCGATTATGTGTTCGAACGATGGAATTAGAATTCAGACGAGCAGTGATGGGGAAGAAGAGGACAGTGTAGAAGGGGATGAGATGGAGACTATTGATGAAGAGTATCCTCTGATTACCCTTTTTCCGATGATCACTGAAGCAGATATTCCAGCTGAGTTACGGGAAACAGTCGGAAAAGAAGTGTGGGATATGACAGGAAAAGAGGTGGGATTGGTGAAAGGAGTGGAACCAGTGAAAGTGACCGTAAAACCCAATGTAACCTTTCCCCAGACCCCACAGTACCATATGGCACAAGACACCCTCATGAAAGTCGCCCAACTCATTGACGAGTTTGTAAAACAGGGAGTACTGAAAGAAGTGTTAAGCAGTCCATGTAATTCACCAATAATGGGACTAATAAAGCCAAGTGGAAAGGTCCGAATTGTGCAGGACTTGAGGAAAATAAATAACATCATAATTAAATGCTGCCCTGTAGTACCAAATCCAGCTGTGATAATGTTTCAAGTCCCTTGCGATGCCGAGTGGTTCTCAGTCATCGACTTGTCACAAGCATTCTTTTCGGTGCCTCTTCATGACGACAGCCAATTTCTCTTTTGTTTCAAATTCTTAGACAGAGTTTACAGTTGGTGTCGAATTCCTCAAGGGTTTTCGGAGTCAGCGTCAATTTTCAATCAGATTCTAAAGAAAGACTTGGAAGCGTTAGAATTGCCATTCGAGTCAACCCTAGTACAGTACATTGATGACTTACTGATTGCATCCAAGACAGAAAGTGACTGCACAGCCGACACCATTGCCCTATTGAACCATTTGGGAAGGAATGGACACAAGGTGTCTCCTTCAAAATTGCAGTTCTGTCAGAAGAAAGTGAAATATTTGGGTCATCAAATAGAGAAAGGGTCACAGAGAATAATGAAGGAAAGAATAACAAGTGTACTTCAAATGAGTCCACCAAAGACGAGGAGGGAGGTGAGGAAGTTTTTGGGGATGGTGAGCTACTGTCGCCAATGGATTTCCAACTTCTCAACTCTAGCAAAACCTTTACTGAAACTGACCCAGAAGGATGCATTGGATGAAATTGAGCTGAAAGGAGATGAGATGGATGCTTTTATTGAATTGAAAGAATGCATGTGCAGGGCTCCAGCTTTAGGTATGCCTGATTACACAAAGCCTTTCACATTGTTTTGTGATGAACGTGATGCATGTTCCTTGTCTGTCTTGACCCAAGCCCATGGTGGCATAAACAGACCAGTAGCGTATTTTTCAGCTACTTTGGATCCGGTCGCAGCAGCACTGCCAGGGTGTTTGCGCGCCGTAGCAGCAGTTGGTATCAGCCTCACTCAGAGTGAAGGAATAGTGATGGGACACCCATTAACAGTCATGGTCCCTCACTCAGTCGAGATACTTTTGACACGTTCCCGAACACAGCACATGACTGGTGCTAGACTCACAAGGTACGAAACAATAATTCTGGGATCACCTAATGTGCAGCTGAAAAGGTGCACTACGTTGAATCCAGCAACCTTGTTTCCCAGTGAAAATGCTGAAATTGAGAACGCTGAAGACATCGAGCACGACTGTCTTCAGGTGACTGAATTTTGCACCAAACCAAGGCCTGATATCAAAGATACCAAATTAGAAGAAAATGATCAAATCATTTTTGTTGATGGTTCATGTTTAAGAGATGCACTGGGTGTATTGAAAGCAGGGTATGCTGTATGTACTGTAACAGGTGTTCTGGAAGCCTCTTGGCTTCAAGGGGTTTATTCTGCACAAGTAGCAGAATTGGTAGCTCTTACTAGAGCATGACAACTTTCTGCACTAATGAAAGTTACCATTTACACTGACAGCCAATACGGGTTTGGAATAGTGCATGATTTTGGACAATTGTGGTCACAGAGAGGCTTCATGACCTCTTCAGGATCACCAGTGAAAAATGGTGAAAGAATAAGAGAATTGTTACATGCCATTCAGTTACCAGGGGAAGTAGCAGTGGTGAAGTGCAGTGCACACTCGAAGGGACAAGACTATGTTTCCCTAGGAAATGGATATGCGGATCAAGTCGCAAGGTTTTGCGCATTGAACTGTATATTGCTCAGGGATGAATGGAATTTGATAAGTGAACCAAGTTGAACAAAGCAAAATATTTGCTCTAAAAGTTATAGATACAATGGACGAATTGAAATCCCTACAGAATGGTGTCAGTGAGGATGAAAAACTCTCGTGGACTAAATCACAATGTGTAAAGAGACTAGATGAATTATGGGTTTCAAGTGAAGGGAAATTCGTTCTTCCAAATAGCCTTTTGACACAGATAGCCAGATTTTACCATGGACAAGCTCATCTTGGGAGGGATGCCATGATTAGGTTATTTAAAACTGATTGGTTTAACCCCAAATTCCGTCAAGTTGCTGAAGCAGTTTGCCACCGCTGCGTCATTTGCCAACAGATGAACGCAGGGAAGGGAACAGTAGTAAATTTGAGCCACATTGGAAGAGCAGGGGGTCCATTCAGCAGGATGCAAATGGACTTCATTGAGATGCCTGTGCATGGAGGCTTGAAGTATGTGTTGGTGATTGTGTGCATTTTTAGTCACTGGATTGAAGCATACCCTACACGCAGAAATGACAGTCTCACAGTTGCAAAACTACTCTTGAGAGAGTTAATACCACGTTTCGGATTCCCGATCTCTTTAGAATCAGATAGGGAAAGTCACTTCAATAATGAAGTAATAAAATTGCTTTGTGCAGCACTGAACATTGAGCAAAAGCTGCATTGTAGCTACCGCCCTGAAGCATCAGGTCTAGTGGAGCAAATGAATGGCACATTGAAATCAAGAATGGCGAAAATATGTGCATCGACAAATTTGAAATGGCCTGACGTATTGCCTTTGGTACTAATGTCAATGAGAAACACCCCTGACAGAAAGACTGGATTGTCCCCACACGAGATTCTCATGGGCAGAGCTATGAGACTTCCAGCAGTTCCTGCAAATGCGCTTTTGAATATTACAGATGATATGGTGTTAGACTACTGCAAAGGTCTAGCTGATGTGGTTCGATCTTTCTCTCACCAGGTGGAGGCAACCACCTTGCCACCGATCCAAGGTCCAGGACACACCCTGAAAGCAGGTGACTGGGTCGTGATAAAGAAGCACGTGAGGAAGTCGTGTTTGGAACCCCGTTGGAAAGGACCTTTCCAAGTGATTTTGACGACTACCACCGCTGTGAAGTGTGCGGGAGTTCCCAACTGGATTCACGCCAGTCACACAAAGAGGGTGTTGTGTCCCACAGATGAGGAAGTTGAAGCGCTGAAACTGCCAGTACCTGATAACAAAGTGCCGAGCGCTGAGGCAGAGCAAAACAGAACTAGAAGCGAACAGGCAGAAATAGAGGAGGGAGAAATATTCTCTGAGGACGAAGCAACCGATTCACTTGGGGAAGACCAAGGAGGAGCCTCAGACAGCGACGAAGCAGCTGAAGGTAACAAAGAGCCTGAAGCAGCTGAAAGTGACAAAGAGCCTGAAGAAAGCAACGGTGACAAAGGGCTCGAAAGAGGTGAAGAAGCAGGAGAGCCTGATCAGAGGAGGGCTTTCCCAGAAGCAGACGGTACAGAAAAAGAAAAGGAAAACCTGACTGACTCCCCAGAAGGAGAGGACAAGGCAGAACAGAACGAAACTGCTCAAACTTCTTCAGAAGAGATCGCAGGCCCATCAAGTGGACCTAGTGCAAAAAGAAGACCAAGTATATCACCAGTGAAACTGAGAACTAGAGAAACGTTGAACGACAGTGAAGGGCCAAGAGTGAAAGAGAAAAGAAAGGAAGTGTCTGTCGTGGTACCAACATCAAGTGAAGAAAAGGACTTGGCCAAAGAGGAAAGTACCAGTGAGACAGAATCAAAGAGAGATGCAAAACTGAAAAGAAAAAGGATACCGAGCAGGAGGTATTCCGGTCCGGAGTGGGCATACGTAGCCAATAACGATTGGTCAGACGAATTCGTATCCCTCAGCCTTGAGAACGAAGAGGCAGAACTTCATTTTGGAAATAAAAACTTTATGGACTCTGTTGATTGAAACCATTGATCACTTGATTGATTTTCTTTTACCGGCTAAGACATTGCTAACTTGACATTGCTAACCTGATTGACTTTTCAACCGGCTAAGACATTGCTAACCTGATTGACTTTGAAACCGATTTTGAGACAACGCTGCTAACCGATAAGAGACTAAGCTGCTAAAGAAACTGTGTGAACATTGAACTCGTTCAGCTTTGTAAATACCTGCAACTTAGAAAAAAAAAAAAAAAAGAAAAAAAAAACCCTGCAAATACGCTTTGATAAAGTGTCTTCAGCTTTCTGATTCTATACAGATCATGACTAGCTTCACTACACAGGGGCGTAAAATGAAGTGTTGTAAATACATGTGTATAGGCTTACTGATCGCATGCGTACTAATAATTGTAGCAATAGTTCTTGGAATGCATGGTAAAGGCGAGAGTGAGACGAATGATGCTTCTACTTCTAAACCTGTTATCGTTACTGAACTAACAGCTCTGAAGAGACTCGAGCAAGACGAGAGACACTTGCATGATAAGAAGGAACTTTCATCTAACGTTTTCTATCGCTTACTGAGTGAGTATGTTGAGACCATGGATGCGAAAGATTGTTATGTGTGTACACAAATACCTACCTCAGTAGTGGAGGGGGTAACGTATCACAGCATGCCTCTTACGTATGGAATTACATGTAGTATAGTAGCTTCCAGATTTTATGCTCAAAAAGACATTCATTATTTCTATACTAATTACGATGTTACATTTGCATATGTCCCCATAATAGGGCACCTAAGTAAGATAGCTAGAGATTGGTCTGCCAAATTAATGAGGGAATTTTTCGAACCAATGTCCCCTTTCCACACAGCTCACGCACATAGGGAGAACCTTACATGCTTGCTTTCCCCAATAGAAATAGAATTTTTAGACCGCACTGACGACAGAAAGAACGAAATGAAGGAGAAATTAGAGAAGGAGTTGCACGAAAGGATGTCTGTAGATAATTATGCTTTTACCGCAATAAAGACACAAGGGAAAATAGCCTGAGATACATTGCATGTGGGAAGATTTTGTATACATAGATTTCCATCATATTATGACACAGTTTTTGTGGGAACGAGTGAATGTAAACATACATACGCATTTCAACAAAAGTGGACGTTCATGCTGAATGGACAAGACCCAGTTATTCCTGGAGTATATTATATTTGTGGACTCAACGCCTATTATCGTCTTCCTAAAGGATGGTATGGGAGGTGTTATTTGGGAATATTGTTCCCAAAGGTTTACCAGTTAGATGACTTAAAGAAATTTCCAAGGCTGTCTGAATCACATCATGTTCAGAAAAGGGAGACAGCTGCTGGTGTGGTAGGAGATATATTTGGAGCTATGATTCCTTCAGTAGGAGTCATATTGAATTCAATCAAAATACGAAAGTTGTCTACTATTGTGGATAACATGTTGACAAAGTTTTCGGGAGCTATAATCCTGATGGATGCTGAACTCGCTGCAGAAAGAGCTATGACTCTTCAAAATCGGCTTGCCTTAGACATTCTTTTAGCAAAGGATGGCGGCGTTTGCAAAATGCTTGGTACGCGTCACTGTTGTACCTATATACCCGACAACAGTGGAAAAATTAGAACAATGCTTACAAATTTAACTAGAGAAAGTGTAGATTTAAAGGAATTGAAAGAACCCGGAGTTTGGGAGAAAATTGGAAAAGGATTTGCTTCTGTGGGAAATTGGCTCAACAACGTTTGGAACGGATTGTTACTAAAAATAGTAAAGGGAATATTAATAATATTAATTTGTCTATTAGGTTCTTGGGGAATATGGAAAGCTTTCAAAATGTTAAAAGCAAGGAACAAAAGAAAAAGAGAAGAGAAAATAGAGAACAAAATGGTGGAAATTTATAGGGAGAAGTCAAAAGGGACTAAAAGAAAAAGGGAATTGACTGAAGTGCCAAATTGCTATACAGAATTTTAATGGAATAAAATTTGTGGGTAGATTTGATGTGATGACATAATTAGTCATCAGAGGAGGGATTGATGACGCAGAAAAAGAGGGTTCGACATATATTCATGTACACTGTGTAACCGACATATATATTGAAGTGTGATTTTAAGTAAAAGAAATAGTGTACGAGGGAAATTGTGCCCTCGGGGCAGTTCGCCATCATTATAAACGAGCTTTATTAATCATGAAGTATTAAAAATGTATTAATCCGTCATAATCGCAAATGTATGCCATGATTTCTTGTTTGAAAACTGTTTTGCTTAGCTTAAATTTAGTACAGGCTTTGGCCTAGTTGCTTGGTTTCAAATTCTAACTGCGTGATTCTTTTTTTTCCTTGAATTAATGAAATATATTCTTGCTTGAAGTTGTATTTTTCCAGTAGAAACTGGCTGGTACACTTATCTCCAAGGTTTCGTGCTAGGCCGGTTACATCCCCTTTGATACAAGGTCAGTCTCTGCAGGTGCGGACAATGAAGGTACAGATAGTAAAATAATTGGCAAACCATAATACAATTTGTGTTCCAAGGCGCCAAGGACAGTGTATGCATAAATGGGCGCTAGTAAAAGACAATTTTGATTGGACAATTTGAAGCCAACCTATGAACCCTCCAATGGAAGACCCTACAGAATTTGGAATGTTTCTTACTTAAACCCACCGGACAAAGAGAAGTCAGCCATTTTCCTCGATGCCAGTTTGAAGCCTGATGCCAGACTCCATTTTGGACGACACCCTGATGCCCTTTTCTCTATCTGAGAGAAAGAGACTTTAAGAATTCTCACCCTAGAGACTTTAACTTTGATTTGCCCCGTCTTGCCCATGCAGTAACTTTGCCCTATTCTCCTTGCCGTTGCAAGGAAGCTTGCCCTTAACTTTGCCCCTTTGAAATTTGCCCCATGCTGATCAACCGGTACCTGAAGGACGAAGACTTTTCTTGAATGCTGATTGTATTTGGTAAATATGAAAGGATAAATGTATTATGCATTGTTTTTTTTCCTTTTAGGTACCAACTGCTATTTTGATAGGATCCTAGCTAGAACTTTTCCAAATTTGTGTTGACTAAATTCGTTTTGCATGAAGTCCCACATGCCAAT
Organism: Pleurodeles waltl; assembly: GCF_031143425.1. Lineage (NCBI taxonomy): Eukaryota > Metazoa > Chordata > Amphibia > Caudata > Salamandridae > Pleurodeles > Pleurodeles waltl. The sequence continues at coordinate 213,442,151 of NC_090440.1, forward strand.
GCTAATTAGAGGTTAGTCGAGGTATTCATTCAATGTACCATGAAGAATTGAAATCTTGTTATGCTGACCGAATGTATGCAATTAGTCAAATACAGTTAGTCACATTGGTGATTTGCATTGCTATAACAGAGTGTATCATTATTCAGATTTTACGTAGATTGCGTTTCTTCCGCCGTTATGGACAGCTAGTAATGTTCATATACATATATCAATTGGTTTTGAGACACATATATATCGTGCTAGCTTTGTTAATATAGGGAAATAAATTCACTAACTTTTAATAAACTGGTGTGGTTATTCATGACTGAAAGGTCATGGTGCGCAGAAATATCAACTGTTATTGATTTCTGATGTATTATATTGATCTATTAATTGAGTATTGATTATCGATTACAACGGTTATTGATTATTGATTTGAGTGACTCGACTATTGAGGATGAGGAGAGCCCGACTCGGTTAAAAGATTTCACCGACCTCCAACGTGTCCAGGTACAGGTAATTTATAAGGGCTGGACGCGTTATCAGTAGATGGTAGCAGAGATTGATGGTTTAGCCCTTTGGGACCCCATCCGAACAATAGACAGAGTCAGGTTAGAATTTTCTTTGATAAAACAAGTTGGAGAGATGATGATGCCCTAAGTCCCCGATGACTTTCCCGGGATCTCGGAGCTTGCGAATGAGGAACATGCAGGTATGAGAACGGTCTCAGCGTTTCTAGTGACGGTATGATTGAAGTTAGGGTTTCGCGCTTGCACAGCTTATCGCCGCAGATTAATTGAGAAGTTTGTGAGGATTTTAAGGGGGGTTAAAAGATATTAGAGGAGTGTTACTCCAAAAGGTGTGAGAGTAGGGAAGTCGTCGAACTTCACATGTGTGTGGCGCTTTGAGCAGAAAAATTGTCCACGTGGTTGTTGATGTTGAGACGGGCCCTGCGAGGTCAAGAGACTCCGGAGTATGTTGAAAAGTGTATGTGACACTTGTTTGATGTTGTGATCTGGTCGGTTTAATAGGTTGATCGGGCGTGGTCAACAAGTCGGTATGAATGTTGCAGAGTGAAAGAAAACTTCGACTTTGAGATTTGACGAATTCTAAAGTGCACTAGAATAGTTCATTGATCAGTTGAGAGTAAAGTTTGCGGGTCAAATTTTGCTTGCGAAAGTGAGAAACCGAGAAAGATGGAATAACTGCCGAGGCTAGTGAAAAATCCCTAAGGTTTCTGAAGCGGTTGTGTTACCCTTCCTGTAGTAAACCGACAGATCTGTTTTATTCTTTTGGTTAAGTGCTCGCGTTATATTGCAGAAATTAGTTTATGAGTGAAGCCGAATGAAAAGAGGACAAGCCGCAGGACTTTGTCAGCCGCAGTGTGTGAGTGTGACGTCACTAGGAGCCGCGCTGGGATAGGTCGGTTGGTGAGAAGGGTCGCGCACGGATTGGACGCAGTCCGTGAAGCGCAATTGGAAGGGGAAAGGCAAGCGAAGAGTATTCCGGGAATTAAAGTCACTTATTGATTACATATTGTCAGAAAAACAAAAGACGGAAGGATGAAATTTTTCAAAGCATTTAAGAGTGCCATGAGGGGAGATGTTTATATTAAAGCAAATGTAGGAGAAGAAACACCGCCTGAGGGTACACCAGCTTACATCGTCATTGAAGAAAAGGGTGTAGCGCCGTGTCTTTGGCTAAAGCAATGGTGCAAATTAACAGAAAAACATGGAAGTGTAGCGTTCCCTATCCACGGGTCGTTTAACCTAAGGGTTTTAGAAAATCTGAGGTTTGCGCTATACGACATGAAAGTACCCCCAAGGCCAGCACAGTTTGAGGCATTGGCAATTTGGGAGCTAATAGCTAGAAATCAACAACAAAAGAAATTTGAGACAAGAATAAGGAAAGTAGAAAAGACCCTAGCGGATGCTAGATGGGACAGCACACAAAAGGTTTGGAGATCAGACGTATTGCAGGGAATTAAATTGTTTCCAGCGATTGCCGAGGAAGAGGAGACGGAAGGAAGGAAAGCCACCTGTAAGACAAACAGGAGTCAGTCCAGGGAAGGAGAGAGCAATAGAAACTCGAAAAGGGGAGACGAGTCAGATGATGAGGAGTTCATTATACAATTACTGAATGATCGCCCACCACCATATGTGGAAAGCGAAAAAGGCTCAAGCATTAGTACTGCCCCTCCAGAACCAATACAGGGTAATGTGACGCCAAATTTGAGAAGATCTCAGAGGCCGAGCAGTTCTGACATGCCTTTCTCACCACGAATACCACGGGTTCAGAGGATGTACCCAGACGTGCCAACATTGAAACCTGCTGATAACTATCAGCCACAGGTCCAAAGGCACTATTGCGATGAGCATAATGTGGGAATGACTTCCGATTCAATGGCGCAGGGAGGACAAAACTATCAGAGACCGACATTGATTCAAGCTGAATCAACACAGTTCTCGATGCCCCAAAAGCAGACACCAGAAGTGCGAGTGGTAGAAAGCCAGTTAGGTATGCCAGCAATGATGAACCACAATGTGGGGATTAACATGCCACAGAATTCGGGGAACAGACAGAATCCAGATGCAATATCTCTACCTATCACTGTAGGTCCACCAGTACCACTGTACATACAGGCAAATTCAAGCACCAGCGACCAAGGGTTAATGATACAGAATGGGACAGGGAGAAGATGCATAGAAACCACTCCAGAGACAACTCCGATAGCGGCACTGCCAAATGGATCTGGGTCCTTGTCGGAGTTTAGTCCAATTCCAATTTGTGCTCCGTCAACCGTGGTAAGGTCACATCCACCACTATTAGTACCGTTAACCTCACAGACTGAAACATTACAGAAACCGTCGATGGCAGTTGATGTAACTGCTACATTGATGGGACTGAACGCGCAACAGTTGACACAATGGTTCAACAGCCTGAACTCCCCACAGAGTACATCAAGCGGGAAGGGAGAAGAATACCTGAATAAAATAAGGTTGGGTATGGAGGCAGACGAACTGGTAGAGGGAACAATGGGTTTGAACAGATTAGAATCATACACAGAGGAAGAACTAAGATACATGTGCCCTAGGATTACAAGAGAAGTGAGCAACATACATAAGAAGTTACAAGAAATTGCAGACAGAAACGAGATCGATATAGGTAAGACCAAACACCTGAGCAGAAGTTACAGGTTAGACTTTGAGATAAAAGATTTTGAACACATGAGATCCGCAGGGATGAAAACACACCTTAAAGAGATACTGCAGGGTGCACAGGTTTGGAGATGTTTAGACAAGTGGGAAAGCAGGTGGGTCAAGAAAAAGGATAAAAAGAAGGAAAACACTTCAGAACGAAGTGAGAAAAAACAACAGAATGACGATCTGATAACCATGTTACCAATGAGAGAGACAGCAGGGGGAAAACTTGTGCATGTACCATGGCACAGGTGCGATATTCAATCCTTTACGGATGACGTTCCCAAATTGAGAGAGAAGCCGATAGAGTGGTATCAACAAACGGATAGATTTGTGAAACTCGCGAAGTGTTTTTGGGAAGACCTGAATACCTTATTTGAAATTGTGGTTCCGGCTGATTTGTGGGAAGATTGTAAAAGGGCTGTAGGTTGGCCGACGAGTGAACCAGAGAGAGATAGGGACACAGGTGCGCCATCACCTATGGTAATGAGTTTGTACCACAAGGTGATCGAGCACTTGAAAACCAAGGTTGGGTCGAAAAATGTGGATTGGCAAAGGATTGACAGGACCGCTCAAGAGGTTAAAGAATCTATACACGCGTATTATGAGAGGTTGTTGAAAGCGTTTAAAAATTACAGTGGCACGGAAACGATTGAACCAAAAGACATGCTCCATTTTGTGTTCAGGTTTGTGGAAGGGCTGAGACCCGAAATTAGCCAGATGATTAAATCGCATTTGATTTGTTGGCAGTCAAAGTCGATCGATGAAGTGTTGAATTATGCCAAATACTGCAGTGATGAGATTGAGACAAAGCAGAAAAGATTGAATGAAAAGGTGATGGTGATGCTGCTCAGAGCAGCTCAGACAGGTTTACAAGGTTTGCAAGGGTTTCAACAACAGATGCCGCAGCAGCAGCAACAGGGAAATGTTATGTTTCAGCCACAGATGAGAGGCAGAGGTCGAGGAGGTTTTGTGAATAATGGTCCAGATTTGAATACCGTTATGATTCCAAATGGTATACAGGCAATGAAGAAGGTGATGCCATGTCACACGTGCGGAATTGTCGGGCATTGGAAACGGGAGTGCCCAATGATGGTGCAGGAAGGTGTAGGTCAGCAAAACAATGATGTCAATGCATTTCAGACTATGAGAGGACCGAAACTGAGAGGTCCGAACCCAAATTTTCAAAACAATATGAACCAGATGCAGGGTCTACAACCCATGCAACCGCAACAGGTGCAAATGCCTCGTGTGCAAATGACACAATTGCAGCCAATGCAACAGCAGTTTCCTATGGTACCTAATCAGCAAATGCAAATACCCTTAGCACCAATGAATCAGCAGCAAGCAATGCTTCCTCAACAGGTCACAGGTCAAGGAATGAATCAAAATGACACAGTACATCAGTTCCCGTTACACAGTGAGAATGGAATAAACGATGCATGGGAGAGTGAAAGTTCAGGTGAGGAGGGAAATTGTGTGCTTGCAGCATCCTTGGAAGTTGATCAAAAGGGCCCGTATGTGGAGGGAAGAGTTATGGGCCATCGTGTTTCATTCTTGGTTGACACAGGAGCTACACGTTCCACTGTTAGGAGCATTGAAGTACCAAATTTGCCACTTTCAGGGAGAACAGTTCAAGTAGTGGGAGTAGCAAATAGGTACCTGACGAACCCAATCACAGATCCAGTACAAGTCAGAATTGGTAACTATCAAGGGTCGCATAATTTTGTGGTATGTGACTCAAGCCCGATATCACTGTTAGGGAGAGACCTATTGTGCAAATTGGGATGTTCGATTATGTGTTCGAACGATGGAATTAGAATTCAGACGAGCAGTGATGGGGAAGAAGAGGACAGTGTAGAAGGGGATGAGATGGAGACTATCGATGAAGAGTATCCTCTGATTACCCTTTTTCCGATGATCACTGAAGCAGATATTCCAGCTGAGTTACGGGAAACAGTCGGAAAAGAAGTGTGGGATATGACAGGAAAAGAGGTGGGATTGGTGAAAGGAGTGGAACCAGTGAAAGTGACCGTAAAACCCAATGTAACCTTTCCCCAGACCCCACAGTACCATATGGCACAAGACACCCTCATGAAAGTCGCCCAACTCATTGACGAGTTTGTAAAACAGGGAGTACTGAAAGAAGTGTTAAGCAGTCCATGTAATTCACCAATAATGGGACTAATAAAGCCAAGTGGAAAGGTCCGAATTGTGCAGGACTTGAGGAAAATAAATAACATCATAATTAAATGCTGCCCTGTAGTACCAAATCCAGCTGTGATAATGTTTCAAGTCCCTTGCGATGCCGAGTGGTTCTCAGTCATCGACTTGTCACAAGCATTCTTTTCGGTGCCTCTTCATGACGACAGCCAATTTCTCTTTTGTTTCAAATTCTTAGACAGAGTTTACAGTTGGTGTCGAATTCCTCAAGGGTTTTCGGAGTCAGCGTCAATTTTCAATCAGATTCTAAAGAAAGACTTGGAAGCGTTAGAATTGCCATTCGAGTCAACCCTAGTACAGTACATTGATGACTTACTGATTGCATCCAAGACAGAAAGTGACTGCACAGCCGACACCATTGCCCTATTGAACCATTTGGGAAGGAATGGACACAAGGTGTCTCCTTCAAAATTGCAGTTCTGTCAGAAGAAAGTGAAATATTTGGGTCATCAAATAGAGAAAGGGTCACAGAGAATAATGAAGGAAAGAATAACAAGTGTACTTCAAATGAGTCCACCAAAGACGAGGAGGGAGGTGAGGAAGTTTTTGGGGATGGTGAGCTACTGTCGCCAATGGATTCCCAACTTCTCAACTCTAGCAAAACCTTTACTGAAACTGACCCAGAAGGATGCATTGGATGAAATTGAGCTGAAAGGAGATGAGATGGATGCTTTTATTGAATTGAAAGAATGCATGTGCAGGGCTCCAGCTTTAGGTATGCCTGATTACACAAAGCCTTTCACATTGTTTTGTGATGAACGTGATGCATGTTCCTTGTCTGTCTTGACCCAAGCCCATGGTGGCATAAACAGACCAGTAGCGTATTTTTCAGCTACTTTGGATCCGGTCGCAGCAGCACTGCCAGGGTGTTTGCGCGCCGTAGCAGCAGTTGGTATCAGCCTCACTCAGAGTGAAGGAATAGTGATGGGACACCCATTAACAGTCATGGTCCCTCACTCAGTCGAGATACTTTTGACACGTTCCCGAACACAGCACATGACTGGTGCTAGACTCACAAGGTACGAAACAATAATTCTGGGATCACCTAATGTGCAGCTGAAAAGGTGCACTACGTTGAATCCAGCAACCTTGTTTCCCAGTGAAAATGCTGAAATTGAGAACGCTGAAGACATCGAGCACGACTGTCTTCAGGTGACTGAATTTTGCACCAAACCAAGGCCTGATATCAAAGATACCAAATTAGAAGAAAATGATCAAATCATTTTTGTTGATGGTTCATGTTTAAGAGATGCACTGGGTGTATTGAAAGCAGGGTATGCTGTATGTACTGTAACAGGTGTTCTGGAAGCCTCTTGGCTTCAAGGGGTTTATTCTGCACAAGTAGCAGAATTGGTAGCTCTTACTAGAGCATGACAACTTTCTGCACTAATGAAAGTTACCATTTACACTGACAGCCAATACGGGTTTGGAATAGTGCATGATTTTGGACAATTGTGGTCACAGAGAGGCTTCATGACCTCTTCAGGATCACCAGTGAAAAATGGTGAAAGAATAAGAGAATTGTTACATGCCATTCAGTTACCAGGGGAAGTAGCAGTGGTGAAGTGCAGTGCACACTCGAAGGGACAAGACTATGTTTCCCTAGGAAATGGATATGCGGATCAAGTCGCAAGGTTTTGCGCATTGAACTGTATATTGCTCAGGGATGAATGGAATTTGATAAGTGAACCAAGTTGAACAAAGCAAAATATTTGCTCTAAAAGTTATAGATACAATGGACGAATTGAAATCCCTACAGAATGGTGTCAGTGAGGATGAAAAACTCTCGTGGACTAAATCACAATGTGTAAAGAGACTAGATGAATTATGGGTTTCAAGTGAAGGGAAATTCGTTCTTCCAAATAGCCTTTTGACACAGATAGCCAGATTTTACCATGGACAAGCTCATCTTGGGAGGGATGCCATGATTAGGTTATTTAAAACTGATTGGTTTAACCCCAAATTCCGTCAAGTTGCTGAAGCAGTTTGCCACCGCTGCGTCATTTGCCAACAGATGAACGCAGGGAAGGGAACAGTAGTAAATTTGAGCCACATTGGAAGAGCAGGGGGTCCATTCAGCAGGATGCAAATGGACTTCATTGAGATGCCTGTGCATGGAGGCTTGAAGTATGTGTTGGTGATTGTGTGCATTTTTAGTCACTGGATTGAAGCATACCCTACACGCAGAAATGACAGTCTCACAGTTGCAAAACTACTCTTGAGAGAGTTAATACCACGTTTCGGATTCCCGATCTCTTTAGAATCAGATAGGGAAAGTCACTTCAATAATGAAGTAATAAAATTGCTTTGTGCAGCACTGAACATTGAGCAAAAGCTGCATTGTAGCTACCGCCCTGAAGCATCAGGTCTAGTGGAGCAAATGAATGGCACATTGAAATCAAGAATGGCGAAAATATGTGCATCGACAAATTTGAAATGGCCTGACGTATTGCCTTTGGTACTAATGTCAATGAGAAACACCCCTGACAGAAAGACTGGATTGTCCCCACACGAGATTCTCATGGGCAGAGCTATGAGACTTCCAGCAGTTCCTGCAAATGCGCTTTTGAATATTACAGATGATATGGTGTTAGACTACTGCAAAGGTCTAGCTGATGTGGTTCGATCTTTCTCTCACCAGGTGGAGGCAACCACCTTGCCACCGATCCAAGGTCCAGGACACACCCTGAAAGCAGGTGACTGGGTCGTGATAAAGAAGCACGTGAGGAAGTCGTGTTTGGAACCCCGTTGGAAAGGACCTTTCCAAGTGATTTTGACGACTACCACCGCTGTGAAGTGTGCGGGAGTTCCCAACTGGATTCACGCCAGTCACACAAAGAGGGTGTTGTGTCCCACAGATGAGGAAGTTGAAGCGCTGAAACTGCCAGTACCTGATAACAAAGTGCCGAGCGCTGAGGCAGAGCAAAACAGAACTAGAAGCGAACAGGCAGAAATAGAGGAGGGAGAAATATTCTCTGAGGACGAAGCAACCGATTCACTTGGGGAAGACCAAGGAGGAGCCTCAGACAGCGACGAAGCAGCTGAAGGTAACAAAGAGCCTGAAGCAGCTGAAAGTGACAAAGAGCCTGAAGAAAGCAACGGTGACAAAGGGCTCGAAAGAGGTGAAGAAGCAGGAGAGCCTGATCAGAGGAGGGCTTTCCCAGAAGCAGACGGTACAGAAAAAGAAAAGGAAAACCTGACTGACTCCCCAGAAGGAGAGGACAAGGCAGAACAGAACGAAACTGCTCAAACTTCTTCAGAAGAGATCGCAGGCCCATCAAGTGGACCTAGTGCAAAAAGAAGACCAAGTATATCACCAGTGAAACTGAGAACTAGAGAAACGTTGAACGACAGTGAAGGGCCAAGAGTGAAAGAGAAAAGAAAGGAAGTGTCTGTCGTGGTACCAACATCAAGTGAAGAAAAGGACTTGGCCAAAGAGGAAAGTACCAGTGAGACAGAATCAAAGAGAGATGCAAAACTGAAAAGAAAAAGGATACCGAGCAGGAGGTATTCCGGTCCGGAGTGGGCATACGTAGCCAATAACGATTGGTCAGACGAATTCGTATCCCTCAGCCTTGAGAACGAAGAGGCAGAACTTCATTTTGGAAATAAAAACTTTATGGACTCTGTTGATTGAAACCATTGATCACTTGATTGATTTTCTTTTACCGGCTAAGACATTGCTAACTTGACATTGCTAACCTGATTGACTTTTCAACCGGCTAAGACATTGCTAACCTGATTGACTTTGAAACCGATTTTGAGACAACGCTGCTAACCGATAAGAGACTAAGCTGCTAAAGAAACTGTGTGAACATTGAACTCGTTCAGCTTTGTAAATACCTGCAACTTAGAAAAAAAAAAAAAAAAGAAAAAAAAAACCCTGCAAATACGCTTTGATAAAGTGTCTTCAGCTTTCTGATTCTATACAGATCATGACTAGCTTCACTACACAGGGGCGTAAAATGAAGTGTTGTAAATACATGTGTATAGGCTTACTGATCGCATGCGTACTAATAATTGTAGCAATAGTTCTTGGAATGCATGGTAAAGGCGAGAGTGAGACGAATGATGCTTCTACTTCTAAACCTGTTATCGTTACTGAACTAACAGCTCTGAAGAGACTCGAGCAAGACGAGAGACACTTGCATGATAAGAAGGAACTTTCATCTAACGTTTTCTATCGCTTACTGAGTGAGTATGTTGAGACCATGGATGCGAAAGATTGTTATGTGTGTACACAAATACCTACCTCAGTAGTGGAGGGGGTAACGTATCACAGCATGCCTCTTACGTATGGAATTACATGTAGTATAGTAGCTTCCAGATTTTATGCTCAAAAAGACATTCATTATTTCTATACTAATTACGATGTTACATTTGCATATGTCCCCATAATAGGGCACCTAAGTAAGATAGCTAGAGATTGGTCTGCCAAATTAATGAGGGAATTTTTCGAACCAATGTCCCCTTTCCACACAGCTCACGCACATAGGGAGAACCTTACATGCTTGCTTTCACCAATAGAAATAGAATTTTTAGACCGCACTGACGACAGAAAGAACGAAATGAAGGAGAAATTAGAGAAGGAGTTGCACGAAAGGATGTCTGTAGATAATTATGCTTTTGCCGCAATAAAGACACAAGGGAAAATAGCCTGCGATACATTGCATGTGGGAAGATTTTGTATACATAGATTTCCATCATATTATGACACAGTTTTTGTGGGAACGAGTGAATGTAAACATACATACGCATTTCAACAAAAGTGGACGTTCATGCTGAATGGACAAGACCCAGTTATTCCTGGAGTATATTATATTTGTGGACTCAACGCCTATTATCGTCTTCCTAAAGGATGGTATGGGAGGTGTTATTTGGGAATATTGTTCCCAAAGGTTTACCAGTTAGATGACTTAAAGAAATTTCCAAGGCTGTCTGAATCACATCATGTTCAGAAAAGGGAGACAGCTGCTGGTGTGGTAGGAGATATATTTGGAGCTATGATTCCTTCAGTAGGAGTCATATTGAATTCAATCAAAATACGAAAGTTGTCTACTATTGTGGATAACATGTTGACAAAGTTTTCGGGAGCTATAATCCTGATGGATGCTGAACTCGCTGCAGAAAGAGCTATGACTCTTCAAAATCGGCTTGCCTTAGACATTCTTTTAGCAAAGGATGGCGGCGTTTGCAAAATGCTTGGTACGCGTCACTGTTGTACCTATATACCCGACAACAGTGGAAAAATTAGAACAATGCTTACAAATTTAACTAGAGAAAGTGTAGATTTAAAGGAATTGAAAGAACCCGGAGTTTGGGAGAAAATTGGAAAAGGATTTGCTTCTGTGGGAAATTGGCTCAACAACGTTTGGAACGGATTGTTACTAAAAATAGTAAAGGGAATATTAATAATATTAATTTGTCTATTAGGTTCTTGGGGAATATGGAAAGCTTTCAAAATGTTAAAAGCAAGGAACAAAAGAAAAAGAGAAGAGAAAATAGAGAACAAAATGGTGGAAATTTATAGGGAGAAGTCAAAAGGGACTAAAAGAAAAAGGGAATTGACTGAAGTGCCAAATTGCTATACAGAATTTTAATGGAATAAAATTTGTGGGTAGATTTGATGTGATGACATAATTAGTCATCAGAGGAGGGATTGATGACGCAGAAAAAGAGGGTTCGACATATATTCATGTACACTGTGTAACCGACATATATATTGAAGTGTGATTTTAAGTAAAAGAAATAGTGTACGAGGGAAATTGTGCCCTCGGGGCAGTTCGCCATCATTATAAACGAGCTTTATTAATCATGAAGTATTAAAAATGTATTAATCCGTCATAATCGCAAATGTATGCCATGATTTCTTGTTTGAAAACTGTTTTGCTTAGCTTAAATTTAGTACAGGCTTTGGCCTAGTTGCTTGGTTTCAAATTCTAACTGCGTGATTCTTTTTTTTCCTTGAATTAATGAAATATATTCTTGCTTGAAGTTGTATTTTTCCAGTAGAAACTGGCTGGTACACTTATCTCCAAGGTTTCGTGCTAGGCCGGTTACATCCCCTTTGATACAAGGTCAGTCTCTGCAGGTGCGGACAATGAAGGTACAGATAGTAAAATAATTGGCAAACCATAATACAATTTGTGTTCCAAGGCGCCAAGGACAGTGTATGCATAAATGGGCGCTAGTAAAAGACAATTTTGATTGGACAATTTGAAGCCAACCTATGAACCCTCCAATGGAAGACCCTACAGAATTTGGAATGTTTCTTACTTAAACCCACCGGACAAAGAGAAGTCAGCCATTTTCCTCGATGCCAGTTTGAAGCCTGATGCCAGACTCCATTTTGGACGACACCCTGATGCCCTTTTCTCTATCTGAGAGAAAGAGACTTTAAGAATTCTCACCCTAGAGACTTTAACTTTGATTTGCCCCGTCTTGCCCATGCAGTAACTTTGCCCTATTCTCCTTGCCGTTGCAAGGAAGCTTGCCCTTAACTTTGCCCCTTTGAAATTTGCCCCATGCTGATCAACCGGTACCTGAAGGACGAAGACTTTTCTTGAATGCTGATTGTATTTGGTAAATATGAAAGGATAAATGTATTATGCATTGTTTTTTTTCCTTTTAGGTACCAACTGCTATTTTGATAGGATCCTAGCTAGAACTTTTCCAAATTTGTGTTGACTAAATTCGTTTTGCATGAAGTCCCACATGCCAATGCTAATTAGAGGTTAGTCGAGGTATTCATTCAATGTACCATGAAGAATTGAAATCTTGTTATGCTGACCGAATGTATGCAATTAGTCAAATACAGTTAGTCACATTGGTGATTTGCATTGCTATAACAGAGTGTATCATTATTCAGATTTTACGTAGATTGCGTTTCTTCCGCCGTTATGGACAGCTAGTAATGTTCATATACATATATCAATTGGTTTTGAGACACATATATATCGTGCTAGCTTTGTTAATATAGGGAAATAAATTCACTAACTTTTAATAAACTGGTGTGGTTATTCATGACTGAAAGGTCATGGTGCGCAGAAATATCAACTGTTATTGATTTCTGATGTATTATATTGATCTATTAATTGAGTATTGATTATCGATTACAACGGTTATTGATTATTGATTTGAGTGACTCGACTATTGAGGATGAGGAGAGCCCGACTCGGTTAAAAGATTTCACCGACCTCCAACGTGTCCAGGTACAGGTAATTTATAAGGGCTGGACGCGTTATCAGTAGATGGTAGCAGAGATTGATGGTTTAGCCCTTTGGGACCCCATCCGAACAATAGACAGAGTCAGGTTAGAATTTTCTTTGATAAAACAAGTTGGAGAGATGATGATGCCCTAAGTCCCCGATGACTTTCCCGGGATCTCGGAGCTTGCGAATGAGGAACATGCAGGTATGAGAACGGTCTCAGCGTTTCTAGTGACGGTATGAGTGAAGTTAGGGTTTCGCGCTTGCACAGCTTATCGCCGCAGATTAATTGAGAAGTTTGTGAGGATTTTAAGGGGGGTTAAAAGATATTAGAGGAGTGTTACTCCAAAAGGTGTGAGAGTAGGGAAGTCGTCGAACTTCACATGTGTGTGGCGCTTTGAGCAGAAAAATTGTCCACGTGGTTGTTGATGTTGAGACGGGCCCTGCGAGGTCAAGAGACTCCGGAGTATGTTGAAAAGTGTATGTGACACTTGTTTGATGTTGTGATCTGGTCGGTTTAATAGGTTGATCGGGCGTGGTCAACAAGTCGGTATGAATGTTGCAGAGTGAAAGAAAACTTCGACTTTGAGATTTGACGAATTCTAAAGTGCACTAGAATAGTTCATTGATCAGTTGAGAGTAAAGTTTGCGGGTCAAATTTTGCTTGCGAAAGTGAGAAACCGAGAAAGATGGAATAACTGCCGAGGCTAGTGAAAAATCCCTAAGGTTTCTGAAGCGGTTGTGTTACCCTTCCTGTAGTAAACCGACAGATCTGTTTTATTCTTTTGGTTAAGTGCTCGCGTTATATTGCAGAAATTAGTTTATGAGTGAAGCCGAATGAAAAGAGGACAAGCCGCAGGACTTTGTCAGCCGCAGTGTGTGAGTGTGACGTCACTAGGAGCCGCGCTGGGATAGGTCGGTTGGTGAGAAGGGTCGCGCACGGATAGGACGCAGTCCGTGAAGCGCAATTGGAAGGGGAAAGGCAAGCGAAGAGTATTCCGGGAATTAAAGTCACTTATTGATTACATATTGTCAGAAAAACAAAAGACGGAAGGATGAAATTTTTCAAAGCATTTAAGAGTGCCATGAGGGGAGATGTTTATATTAAAGCAAATGTAGGAGAAGAAACACCGCCTGAGGGTACACCAGCTTACATCGTCATTGAAGAAAAGGGTGTAGCGCCGTGTCTTTGGCTAAAGCAATGGTGCAAATTAACAGAAAAACATGGAAGTGTAGCGTTCCCTATCCACGGGTCGTTTAACCTAAGGGTTTTAGAAAATCTGAGGTTTGCGCTATACGACATGAAAGTACCCCCAAGGCCAGCACAGTTTGAGGCATTGGCAATTTGGGAGCTAATAGCTAGAAATCAACAACAAAAGAAATTTGAGACAAGAATAAGGAAAGTAGAAAAGACCCTAGCGGATGCTAGATGGGACAGCACACAAAAGGTTTGGAGATCAGACGTATTGCAGGGAATTAAATTGTTTCCAGCGATTGCCGAGGAAGAGGAGACGGAAGGAAGGAAAGCCACCTGTAAGACAAACAGGAGTCAGTCCAGGGAAGGAGAGAGCAATAGAAACTCGAAAAGGGGAGACGAGTCAGATGATGAGGAGTTCATTATACAATTACTGAATGATCGCCCACCACCATATGTGGAAAGCGAAAAAGGCTCAAGCATTAGTACTGCCCCTCCAGAACCAATACAGGGTAATGTGACGCCAAATTTGAGAAGATCTCAGAGGCCGAGCAGTTCTGACATGCCTTTCTCACCACGAATACCACGGGTTCAGAGGATGTACCCAGACGTGCCAACATTGAAACCTGCTGATAACTATCAGCCACAGGTCCAAAGGCACTATTGCGATGAGCATAATGTGGGAATGACTTCCGATTCAATGGCGCAGGGAGGACAAAACTATCAGAGACCGACATTGATTCAAGCTGAATCAGCACAGTTCTCGATGCCCCAAAAGCAGACACCAGAAGTGCGAGTGGTAGAAAGCCAGTTAGGTATGCCAGCAATGATGAACCACAATGTGGGGATTAACATGCCACAGAATTCGGGGAACAGACAGAATCCAGATGCAATATCTCTACCTATCACTGTAGGTCCACCAGTACCACTGTACATACAGGCAAATTCAAGCACCAGCGACCAAGGGTTAATGATACAGAATGGGACAGGGAGAAGATGCATAGAAACCACTCCAGAGACAACTCCGATAGCGGCACTGCCAAATGGATCTGGGTCCTTGTCGGAGTTTAGTCCAATTCCAATTTGTGCTCCGTCAACCGTGGTAAGGTCACATCCACCACTATTAGTACCGTTAACCTCACAGACTGAAACATTACAGAAACCGTCGATGGCAGTTGATGTAACTGCTACATTGATGGGACTGAACGCGCAACAGTTGACACAATGGTTCAACAGCCTGAACTCCCCAGAGAGTACATCAAGCGGGAAGGGAGAAGAATACCTGAATAAAATAAGGTTGGGTATGGAGGCAGACGAACTGGTAGAGGGAACAATGGGTTTGAACAGATTAGAATCATACACAGAGGAAGAACTAAGATACATGTGCCCTAGGATTACAAGAGAAGTGAGCAACATACATAAGAAGTTACAAGAAATTGCAGACAGAAACGAGATCGATATAGGTAAGACCAAACACCTGAGCAGAAGTTACAGGTTAGACTTTGAGATAAAAGATTTTGAACACATGAGATCCGCAGGGATGAAAACACACCTTAAAGAGATACTGCAGGGTGCACAGGTTTGGAGATGTTTAGACAAGTGGGAAAGCAGGTGGGTCAAGAAAAAGGATAAAAAGAAGGAAAACACTTCAGAACGAAGTGAGAAAAAACAACAGAATGACGATCTGATAACCATGTTACCAATGAGAGAGACAGCAGGGGGAAAACTTGTGCATGTACCATGGCACAGGTGCGATATTCAATCCTTTACGGATGACGTTCCCAAATTGAGAGAGAAGCCGATAGAGTGGTATCAACAAACGGATAGATTTGTGAAACTCGCGAAGTGTTTTTGGGAAGACCTGAATACCTTATTTGAAATTGTGGTTCCGGCTGATTTGTGGGAAGATTGTAAAAGGGCTGTAGGTTGGCCGACGAGTGAACCAGAGAGAGATAGGGACACAGGTGCGCCATCACCTATGGTAATGAGTTTGTACCACAAGGTGATCGAGCACTTGAAAACCAAGGTTGGGTCGAAAAATGTGGATTGGCAAAGGATTGACAGGACCGCTCAAGAGGTTAAAGAATCTATACACGCGTATTATGAGAGGTTGTTGAAAGCGTTTAAAAATTACAGTGGCACGGAAACGATTGAACCAAAAGACATGCTCCATTTTGTGTTCAGGTTTGTGGAAGGGCTGAGACCCGAAATTAGCCAGATGATTAAATCGCATTTGATTTGTTGGCAGTCAAAGTCGATCGATGAAGTGTTGAATTATGCAAAATACTGCAGTGATGAGATTGAGACAAAGCAGAAAAGATTGAAGGAAAAGGTGATGGTGATGCAGCTCAGAGCAGCTCAGACAGGTTTACAAGGTTTGCAAGGGTTTCAACAACAGATGCCGCAGCAGCAGCAACAGGGAAATGTTATGTTTCAGCCACAGATGAGAGGCAGAGGTCGAGGAGGTTTTGTGAATAATGGTCCAGATTTGAATACCGTTATGATTCCAAATGGTATACAGGCAATGAAGAAGGTGATGCCATGTCACACGTGCGGAATTGTCGGGCATTGGAA
Source organism: Pleurodeles waltl (assembly GCF_031143425.1). Classification (NCBI taxonomy): domain Eukaryota; kingdom Metazoa; phylum Chordata; class Amphibia; order Caudata; family Salamandridae; genus Pleurodeles; species Pleurodeles waltl. The sequence continues at coordinate 213,458,530 of NC_090440.1, forward strand.
ACGGGAGTGCCCAATGATGGTGCAGGAAGGTGTAGGTCAGCAAAACAATGATGTCAATGCATTTCAGACTATGAGAGGACCGAAACTGAGAGGTCCGAACCCAAATTTTCAAAACAATATGAACCAGATGCAGGGTCTACAACCCATGCAACCGCAACAGGTGCAAATGCCTCGTGTGCAAATGACACAATTGCAGCCAATGCAACAGCAGTTTCCTATGGTACCTAATCAGCAAATGCAAATACCCTTAGCACCAATGAATCAGCAGCAAGCAATCCTTCCTCAACAGGTCACAGGTCAAGGAATGAATCAAAATGACACAGTACATCAGTTCCCGTTACACAGTGAGAATGGAATAAACGATGCATGGGAGAGTGAAAGTTCAGATGAGGAGGGAAATTGTGTGCTTGCAGCATCCTTGGAAGTTGATCAAAAGGGCCCGTATGTGGAGGGAAGAGTTATGGGCCATCGTGTTTCATTCTTGGTTGACACAGGAGCTACACGTTCCACTGTTAGGAGCATTGAAGTACCAAATTTGCCACTTTCAGGGAGAACAGTTCAAGTAGTGGGAGTAGCAAATAGGTACCTGACGAACCCAATCACAGATCCAGTACAAGTCAGAATTGGTAACTATCAAGGGTCGCATAGTTTTGTGGTATGTGACTCAAGCCAGATATCACTGTTAGGGAGAGACCTATTGTGCAAATTGGGATGTTCGATTATGTGTTCGAACGATGAATTAGAATTCAGACGAGCAGTGATGGGGAAGAAGAGGACAGTGTAGAAGGGGATGAGATGGAGACTATCGATGAAGAGTATCCTCTGATTACCCTTTTTCCGATGATCACTGAAGCAGATATTCCAGCTGAGTTACGGGAAACAGTCGGAAAAGAAGTGTGGGATATGACAGGAAAAGAGGTGGGATTGGTGAAAGGAGTGGAACCAGTTAAAGTGACCGTAAAACCCAATGTAACCTTTCCCCAGACCCCACAGTACCATATGGCACAAGACACCCTCATGAAAGTCGCCCAACTCATTGACGAGTTTGTAAAACAGGGAGTACTGAAAGAAGTGTTAAGCAGTCCATGTAATTCACCAATAATGGGACTAATAAAGCCAAGTGGAAAGGTCCGAATTGTGCAGGACTTGAGGAAAATAAATGACATCATAATTAAATGCTGCCCTGTAGTACCAAATCCAGCTGTGATAATGTTTCAAGTCCCTTGCGATGCCGAGTGGTTCTCAGTCATCGACTTGTCACAAGCATTCTTTTCGGTGCCTCTTCATGAGGACAGCCAATTTCTCTTTTGTTTCAAATTCTTCGACAGAGTTTACAGTTGGTGTCGAATTCCTCAAGGGTTTTCGGAGTCACCGTCAATTTTCAATCAGATTCTAAAGAAAGACTTGGAAGCGTTAGAATTGCCATTCGAGTCAACCCTAGTACAGTACATTGATGACTTACTGATTGCATCCAAGACAGAAAGTGACTGCACAGCCGACACCATTGCCCTATTGAACCATTTGGGAAGGAATGGACACAAGGTGTCTCCTTCAAAATTGCAGTTCTGTCAGAAGAAAGTGAAATATTTGGGTCATCAAATAGAGAAAGGGTCACAGAGAATAATGAAGGAAAGAATAACAAGTGTACTTCAAATGAGTCCACCAAAGACGAGGAGGGAGGTGAGGAAGTTTTTGGGGGTGGTGAGCTACTGTCGCCAATGGATTCCCAACTTCTCAACTCTAGCAAAACCTTTACTGAAACTGACCCAGAAGGATGCATTGGATGAAATTGAGCTGAAAGGAGATGAGATGGATGCTTTTATTGAATTGAAAGAATGCATGTGCAGGGCTCCAGCTTTAGGTATGCCTGATTACACAAAGCCTTTCACATTGTTTTGTGATGAACGTGATGCATGTTCCTTGTCTGTCTTGACCCAAGCCCATGGTGGCATAAACAGACCAGTAGCGTATTTTTCAGCTACTTTGGATCCGGTCGCAGCAGCACTGCCAGGGTGTTTGCGCGCCGTAGCAGCAGTTGGTATCAGCCTCACTCAGAGTGAAGGAATAGTGATGGGACACCCATTAACAGTCATGGTCCCTCACTCAGTCGAGATACTTTTGACACGTTCCCGAACACAGCACATGACTGGTGCTAGACTCACAAGGTACGAAACAATAATTCTGGGATCACCTAATGTGCAGCTGAAAAGGTGCACTACGTTGAATCCAGCAACCTTGTTTCCCAGTGAAAATGCTGAAATTGAGAACGCTGAAGACATCGAGCACGACTGTCTTCAGGTGACTGAATTTTGCACCAAACCAAGGCCTGATATCAAAGATACCAAATTAGAAGAAAATGATCAAATCATTTTTGTTGATGGTTCATGTTTAAGAGATGCACTGGGTGTATTGAAAGCAGGGTATGCTGTATGTACTGTAACAGGTGTTCTGGAAGCCTCTTGGCTTCAAGGGGTTTATTCTGCACAAGTAGCAGAATTGGTAGCTCTTACTAGAGCATGACAACTTTCTGCACTAATGAAAGTTACCATTTACACTGACAGCCAATACGGGTTTGGAATAGTGCATGATTTTGGACAATTGTGGTCACAGAGAGGCTTCATGACCTCTTCAGGATCACCAGTGAAAAATGGTGAAAGAATAAGAGAATTGTTACATGCCATTCAGTTACCAGGGGAAGTAGCAGTGGTGAAGTGCAGTGCACACTCGAAGGGACAAGACTATGTTTCCCTAGGAAATGGATATGCGGATCAAGTCGCAAGGTTTTGCGCATTGAACTGTATATTGCTCAGGGATGAATGGAATTTGATAAGTGAACCAGAACTTAAACAAAGCAAAATATTTGCTCTAAAAGTTATAGATACAATGGACGAATTGAAATCCCTACAGAATGGTGTCAGTGAGGATGAAAAACTCTCGTGGACTAAATCACAATGTGTAAAGAGACTAGATGAATTATGGGTTTCAAGTGAAGGGAAATTCGTTCTTCCAAATAGCCTTTTGACACAGATAGCCAGATTTTACCATGGACAAGCTCATCTTGGGAGGGATGCCATGATTAGGTTATTTAAAACTGATTGGTTTAACCCCAAATTCCGTCAAGTTGCTGAAGCAGTTTGCCACCGCTGCGTCATTTGCCAACAGATGAACGCAGGGAAGGGAACAGTAGTAAATTTGAGCCACATTGGAAGAGCAGGGGGTCCATTCAGCAGGATGCAAATGGACTTCATTGAGATGCCTGTGCATGGAGGCTTGAAGTATGTGTTGGTGATTGTGTGCATTTTTAGTCACTGGATTGAAGCATACCCTACACGCAGAAATGACAGTCTCACAGTTGCAAAACTACTCTTGAGAGAGTTAATACCACGTTTCGGATTCCCGATCTCTTTAGAATCAGATAGGGGAAGTCACTTCAATAATGAAGTAATAAAATTGCTTTGTGCAGCACTGAACATTGAGCAAAAGCTGCATTGTAGCTACCGCCCTGAAGCATCAGGTCTAGTGGAGCAAATGAATGGCACATTGAAATCAAGAATGGCGAAAATATGTGCATCGACAAATTTGAAATGGCCTGACGCATTGCCTTTGGTACTAATGTCAATGAGAAACACCCCTGACAGAAAGACTGGATTGTCCCCACACGAGATTCTCATGGGCAGAGCTATGAGACTTCCAGCAGTTCCTGCAAATGCGCTTTTGAATATTACAGATGATATGGTGTTAGACTACTGCAAAGGTCTAGCTGATGTGGTTCGATCTTTCTCTCACCAGGTGGAGGCAACCACCTTGCCACCGATCCAAGGTCCAGGACACACCCTGAAAGCAGGTGACTGGGTCATGATAAAGAAGCACGTGAGGAAGTCGTGTTTGGAACCCCGTTGGAAAGGACCTTTCCAAGTGATTTTGACGACTACCACCGCTGTGAAGTGTGCGGGAGTTCCCAACTGGATTCACGCCAGTCACACAAAGAGGGTGTTGTGTCCCACAGATGAGGAAGTTGAAGCGCTGAAACTGCCAGTACCTGATAACAAAGTGCCGAGCGCTGAGGCAGAGCAAAACAGAACTAGAAGCGAACAGGCAGAAATAGAGGAGGGAGAAATATTCTCTGAGGACGAAGCAACCGATTCACTTGGGGAAGACCAAGGAGGAGCCTCAGACAGCGACGAAGCAGCTGAAGGTAACAAAGAGCCTGAAGCAGCTGAAAGTGACAAAGAGCCTGAAGAAAGCAACGGTGACAAAGGGCTCGAAAGAGGTGAAGAAGCAGGAGAGCCTGATCAGAGGAGGGCTTTCCCAGAAGCAGACGGTACAGAAAAAGAAAAGGAAAACCTGACTGACTCCCCAGAAGGAGAGGACAAGGCAGAACAGAACGAAACTGCTCAAACTTCTTCGGAAGAGATCGCAGGCCCATCAAGTGGACCTAGTGCAAAAAGAAGACCAAGTATATCACCAGTTAAACTGAGAACTAGAGAAACGTTGAACGACAGTGAAGGGCCAAGAGTGAAAGAGAAAAGAAAGGAAGTGTCTGTCGTGGTACCAACATCAAGTGAAGAAAAGGACTTGGCCAAAGAGGAAAGTACCAGTGAGACAGAATCAAAGAGAGATGCAAAACTGAAAAGAAAAAGGATACCGAGCAGGAGGTATTCCGGTCCGGAGTGGGCATACGTAGCCAATAACGATTGGTCAGACGAATTCGTATCCCTCAGCCTTGAGAACGAAGAGGCAGAACTTCATTTTGGAAATAAAAACTTTATGGACTCTGTTGATTGAAACCATTGATCACTTGATTGATTTTCTTTTACCGGCTAAGACATTGCTAACTTGACATTGCTAACCTGATTGACTTTTCAACCGGCTAAGACATTGCTAACCTGATTGACTTTGAAACCGATTTTGAGACAACGCTGCTAACCGATAAGAGACTAAGCTGCTAAAGAAACTGTGTGAACATTGAACTCGTTCAGCTTTGTAAATACCTGCAACTTAGAAAAAAAAAAAAAAAAAAACCTGCAAATACGCTTTGATAAAGTGTCTTCAGCTTTCTGATTCTATACAGATCATGACTAGCTTCACTACACAGGGGCGTAAAATGAAGTGTTGTAAATACATGTGTATAGGCTTACTGATCGCATGCGTACTAATAATTGTAGCAATAGTTCTTGGAATGCATGGTAAAGGCGAGAGTGAGACGAATGATGCTTCTACTTCTAAACCTGTTATCGTTACTGAACTAACAGCTCTGAAGAGACTCGAGCAAGACGAGAGACACTTGCATGATAAGAAGGAACTTTCATCTAACGTTTTCTATCGCTTACTGAGTGAGTATGTTGAGACCATGGATGCGAAAGATTGTTATGTGTGTACACAAATACCTACCTCAGTAGTGGAGGGGGTAACGTATCACAGCATGCCTCTTACGTATGGAATTACATTTAGTATAGTAGCTTCCAGATTTTATGCTCAAAAAGACATTCATTATTTCTATACTAATTACGATGTTACATTTGCATATGTCCCCATAATAGGGCACCTAAGTAAGATAGCTAGAGATTGGTCTGCCAAATTAATGAGGGAATTTTTCGAACCAATGTCCCCTTTCCACACAGCTCACGCACATAGGGAGAACCTTACATGCTTGCTTTCACCAATAGAAATATAATTTTTAGACCGCACTGACGACAGAAAGAACGAAATGAAGGAGAAATTAGAGAAGGAGTTGCACGAAAGGACGTCTGTAGATAATTATGCTTTTGCCGCAATAAAGACACAAGGGAAAATAGCCTTAGATACATTGCATGTGGGAAGATTTTGTATACATAGATTTCCATCATATTATGACACAGTTTTTGTGGGAACGAGTGAATGTAAACACACATACGCATTTCAACAAAAGTGGACGTTCATGCTGAATGGACAAGACCCAGTTATTCCTGGAGTATATTATATTTGTGGACTCAACGCCTATTATCGTCTTCCTAAAGGATGGTATGGGAGGTGTTATTTGGGAATATTGTTCCCAAAGGTTTACCAGTTAGATGACTTAAAGAAATTTCCAAGGCTGTCTGAATCACATCATGTTCAGAAAAGGGAGACAGCTGCTGGTGTGGTAGGAGATATATTTGGAGCTATGATTCCTTCAGTAGGAGTCATATTGAATTCAATCAAAATACGAAAGTTGTCTACTATTGTGGATAACATGTTGACAAAGTTTTCGGGAGCTATAATCCTGATGGATGCTGAACTCGCTGCAGAAAGAGCTATGACTCTTCAAAATCGGCTTGCCTTAGACATTCTTTTAGCAAAGGATGGCGGCGTTTGCAAAATGCTTGGTACGCGTCACTGTTGTACCTATATACCCGACAACAGTGGAAAAATTAGAACAATGCTTACAAATTTAACTAGACAAAGTGTAGATTTAAAGGAATTGAAAGAACCCGGAGTTTGGGAGAAAATTGGAAAAGGATTTGCTTCTGTGGGAAATTGGCTCAGCAACGTTTGGAACGGATTGTTACTAAAAATAGTAAAGGGAATATTAATAATATTAATTTGTCTATTAGGTTCTTGGGGAATATGGAAAGCTTTCAAAATGTTAAAAGCAAGGAACAAAAGAAAAAGAGAAGAGAAAATAGAGAACAAAATGGTGGAAATTTATAGGGAGAAGTCAAAAGGGACTAAAAGAAAAAGGGAATTGACTGAAGTGCCAAATTACTATACAGAATTTTAATGGAATAAAATTTGTGGGTAGATTTGATGTGATGACATAATTAGTCATCAGAGGAGGGATTGATGACGCAGAAAAAGAGGGTTCGACATATATTCATGTACACTGTGTAACCGACATATATATTGAAGTGTGATTTTAAGTAAAAGAAATAGTGTACGAGGGAAATTGTGCCCTCGGGGCAGTTCGCCATCATTATAAACGAGCTTTATTAATCATGAAGTATTAAAAATGTATTAATCCGTCATAATCGCAAATGTATGCCATGATTTCTTGTTTGAAAACTGTTTTGCTTAGCTTAAATTTAGTACAGACTTTGGCCTAGTTACTTGGTTTAAAATTCTAACTGCGTGATTCTTTTTTTTCCTTGAATTAATGAAATATATTCTTGCTTGAAGTTGTATTTTTCCAGTAGAAACTGGCTGGTACACTTATCTCCAAGGTTTCGTGCGAGGGCGGTTACATCCCCTTTGATACAAGGTCAGTCTCTGCAGGTGCGGACAATGAAGGTACAGATAGTAAAATAATTGGCAAACCATGATACAATTTGTGTTCCAAGGCGCCAAGGACAGTGTATGCATAAATGGGCGCTAGTAAAAGACAATTTTGATTGGACAATTTGAAGCCAACCTATGAACCCTCCAATGGAAGACCCTACAGAATTTGGAATGTTTCTTACTTAAACCCACCGGACAAAGAGAAGTCAGCCATTTTCCTCGATGCCAGTTTGAAGCCTGATGCCAGACTTCATTTTGGACGACACCCTGATGCCCTTTTCTCTATCTGAGAGAAAGTGACTTTAAGAATTCTCACCCTAGAGACTTTAACTTTGATTTGCCCCGTCTTGCCCATGCAGTAACTTTGCCCTATTCTCCTTGCCTTTGCAAGGAAGCTTGCCCTTAACTTTGCCCCTTTGAAATTTGCCCCATGCTGATCAACCGGTACCTGAAGGACGAAGACTTTTCTTGAATGCTGATTGTATTTGGTAAATATGAAAGGATAAATGTATTATGCATTGTTTTTTTTCCTTTTAGGTACCAACTGCTATTTTGATAGGATCCTAGCTAGAACTTTTCCAAATTTGTGTTGACTAAATTCGTTTTGCATGAAGTCCCACATGCCAATGCTAATTAGAGGTTAGTCGAGGTATTCATTCAATGTACCATGAAGAATTGAAATCTTGTTATGCTGACCGAATGTATGCAATTAGTCAAATACAGTTAGTCACATTGGTGATTTGCATTGCTATAACAGAGTGTATCATTATTCAGATTTTACGTAGATTGCGTTTCTTCTGCCGTTATGGACAGCTAGTAATGTTCATATACATATCAATTGGTTTTGAGACACATATATATCGTGCTAGCTTTCTTAATATAAGGAAATAAATTCACTAACTTTTAATAAACTGGTGTGGTTATTCATGACTGAAAGGTCATGGTGCGCAGAAATATCAACTGTTATTGATTTCTGATGTATTATATTGATCTATTAATTGAGTATTGATTATCGATTACAACGGTTATTGATTATTGATTTGAGTGACTCGACTATTGAGGATGAGGAGAGCCCGACTCGGTTAAAAGATTTTACCGACCTCCAACGTGTCCAGGTACAGGTAATTTATAAGGGCTGGACGCGTTATCACTGTCATGTCTCCTCTTTTACTTGTCATTGTATTCTTGTGGTTGTGCAGTTATTTGAAACAGTAGCATGTGGTTGTGCATTATGAAATAGAGGAGCTGTGCTTTTCTCATCTCTTACTAGTCATAGTGTTCTTGTGGTGATGGTATTATCCAGATACCTGGAACAGCACCATCAAGCTGTAGTCTGTGGAACAGAGGGGATTGTTGATTTCTCCTCTCTTACTTGTCATTGTGGTCTTGTAGTGGTGGTGGTGTTAGGATACTTGAAACAATACCATCTGGTTTTACTTTATGAAACAGAGGGGCTGTTTCTTTCTCATTTTATTCTTGTGGTGCTGGGGGTGTTCAGCTCCTTAAAATAGTAGCATCCCACTGCACTCTGTGAAACAGAAGTGATTCGTGTTCCTCCTCTCTTTCTTGCCATTGTGTTTTTGTGGTTTGTTGTGGTGGTGGTGGTAGGGTTGTCTAGATACCGTGCACAACCTTATCTAGCTAAACCCCGAGAAACTGTGGGGCTGTTCCTTTCTTTTCCATTACTTTTCATTGTGTTCTTTAGTAGTGTTGGATTTGTTCAGTTACTTAGAACAGTAGCATTTATCTGTACTCTGTGAAACAAAGGAGTTGTGCTTTTCGCATTCCTTGTTCTTATTTCTTATGTTTTTTAAGGCAAAGGAGCTGTAGAGCTGTTCGGTACAGATGCATCTATGTGTACTCCTTTCCCCTCTCTTATGTTCTTTTGGTTGTTCGTGAAGTTGGTTAGTTACCTAGCACAGAAGCATCTTGTTACACTTCGTAAATGTATTATTGATAATCAATAACCCCAAAGCTGGTAGAAATAAGTCATGGCATTATATTTAGCTCCAGCTGTTAAAGAACGCATTGGATAAGTCTTATTCCACTGTCATGAAAGCAGGTCATACTGCAACTAACTAGGCCTGGGACTAATTATGCACGAGTAATATGAGTAATTTTAGTAATTCTGTTTTAATCTTTGACGTGGAATTACCACAGTAACGTGATTACTTCTGCCTGCATAATTAAGTGTAATTTGGGGGGGGGGGGGAATCCTTCTGTAAGAGCACATTTAGCAAGCAAGAGAAGCCACTCACACTGCTGTTTATGTTCTTTTGCATTTAGCTCTATTTTGTTAATAAAAAAATGCATCCTTGAACATGAGGTGCATTTTGCAATAAGAAAATCGTGCCAAATGTTGGGTGCAACTAGAGATGAATTCTACCCAAGACAGATTTAGCGAGCACGAGTAGTTGCTTGTGGTGCTATTCACGTTCTGTTGCATTTAGTGCTAGTTCATTGCACACATTGCATCCTCGCATACATTTTGGATGCAAGAAGCAAATATTGCGCTAGTAAAATTGAGTTAATTCCAGAACTACTCATCTCACGTAAATCTGTGTAATCTTGCATGATTTTAGGTAGTTTCCCTTGATTACAGTACACAGAATTATGCATGTTATACCCATCCCTACAATTACCTCACTGCACAACAGGCAGTCATGTACAGAATTCGTCTGGAATTCCTTATACCCTGTTTCCTTTCTATTGTGTTTTGCTTCATCTAATGCCTCAGTTAGGCAAGGTAATCCCAGTAATAAAACATGCTGCTCTTTGTTGGCTAAATAACGGTCTCAGCACTGAGGGGAGACTCTCCTCACATCTGCAGCCTTTCAGCCGCCCAGGAACTTGCATGGAATGCTAACATCCCTCTCCATGCCTGCAGCATTCTCCACTGAGAATTCAGAGGAAAACTATTTCAGACCCCATGACTCCCAATGCCACGTCTGTTCACTGGCAGCGGTTTTATAGAGACACATCTATAAATAATTCACAGATGTCTCAGATGTTGCCTAAAGAAAGGACAACTTCTGTTCTCCCCACTGGTCCTTTGTAAAATGACAATTTCACTTTTCAGGTTCTATTACTATCCTACATCTTTCCAGTGCCATCCTAACAATCTTTGGGGTCCTGGACAAGACATATTTTCGAGACCCCTGTTCGGAACAAGTTTGCATTTTTTACCTATTGTTAGTTAAATACAAGTCCTCACTTTGCAAAGAAATATTGCATTTTTGCCTGAACTTTCAGAAAGGACACCAAATATAGTCTAATGCAGAAGCCGCCCCGTGTCTGCCATCCAAATCATAGCAAGACAACGCTTGAACACGCATTTTTTAAATATAATTCTTTCCGTGCATGGATCTAGTTTTTTTTGTCTTGCAACAATATTTTATGTGGAATATTTTATCTAAGTAGGCTTTTCCTCCATGGCGAAAAGAGAAAAGAGTGACTTGGTGGCTGTTTAGAGTAGTTCAAAATATTAAATAAGGCATTTACACAAAGTGCAGTCACAATGTCAAGTGAGAAAAACGGATGATACAACAATTTTGTGACATAAAAAGTGACGTCAAACATATTATGAAGGCAAATATACATGAGTAGGTACAGATTTACCTTTCCACATCCACGTACCTTCAAGATGTACATACATATAGTCAAGCTACATATATGTGGAGTTAACTACAATAAACCTATATTTACACATATATACTTTCGTTTACAATATTTTCGTACTTGATAATTAGGGCACAGTTTTTTATATGATAACATTCTGCCCATACAATTGTCGTAGAAAACCCAGAACCCTATACATTGTAGTTTTAATTGCTGTATATTCGCAATCACAAATAAATCCTTCCAAACTGGAATGTAGTGAAAGCCAAAGCACTGCTTTTTCCACTGCCATGTTTCTCCTTTCTTCTTTCTGTGTATATACTTATCTGGCTAGACAGTTTCCTCCAGCTCTGCTGAGTAAGGAAGAAAGGATGGGACAGGAGACAGAAGGCTATAGAAGAGGTAATGAGAATGGCATACTAAAAGAGGTGATCTGGAGGTAAAATGAAGGTATGGAATTAAATGGGGTAGAGATAGGTGAGAGGGGATAAGCCATAAGTTAAAAAAGAAATAGACAACATATTCAGTAAGAAAAATACAGAGAGGAAGACGTGGAAGAGGTAGGTACAGAGAGACAAGGTTATTGAGGTAGGTAAGTGTAAGGAAATGCCTTCCTCGGCATGGTTACCCTCTGACTTTTTGCCTTTTGTTGATGCCAGTTATGATTGAAAGTGTGCTGGGACCCTGCTAACCAGGCCCCAGCACCAGTGTTCTTTCCCTAAACTGTACTTTTGTTCCCACAATTGGCACAGCCCTGGCACACAGATAAGCCCCTTGTAAATGGTAACCCTGGTACCAAGGGCCCTGTTGCCAGGGAAGGTCTCTAAGGGCTGCAGCATGTCTTATGCCACCCTGGGGACCCCTCACTCAGCACATACACACTGCCTCACAGCTTGTGTGAGCTGGTGGGGAGAAAATGACTAAGTCGACATGGCACTCCCCTCAGAGTGCCATGCCCACCTCTCACTGCCTGTGGCATAGGTAAGTCACCCCTCTAGCAGGCCTTACAGCCCTAAGGCAGGGTGCACTATACCACAGGTGATAGCATATGTGAATGACCACTATGCCCCTACAGTGTATAAGCAAAACCTTAGACATTGTAAGTGCAGGGTAGCCATAAAGAGTTTATGATCTGGGAGTTTGTCAAACACGAACTCCATAGTTCCATAATGGCTACACTGAAATCTGGGAAGTTTGGTATCAAAGTTCTCAGCACAATTAATGCACACTGATGCCAGTGTGGTATTTATTGTAAAATACACCCAGAAGGCATCTTAGAGATGCACCCTGAATACCAGTCCTACTCCTAGTGCTAGGCTGACCAGTTTCTGCCAGCCTGCCACAACCAGACAAGTTTCTGGCCACATGGGGAGAGTGCCTTTGTCACTCTGTGGACAGGAACAAAGCCTGTACTGGGTGGAGATGCTTCTCACCTCCCCCTGCAGGTACAGTAACACCTGGCGGTGAGCCTCAAAGGCCCATGCCTTTTGTTACAGTACCCCAGGGCTTCCAAGCTAGTGGAGATGCCCACCCCTCCGGCCACTGTCCCCACTTTTTGGCGTCAAGGGTGGAGGAGATAATGAGGAAAACAAGGAGGAGCCACCCACCAGTCAGGACAGCCCCTAAGGTGCCCTGAGCTGAGGTGACTCCTGCCTTTAGAAATCCTCTATCATGAGATTGGAGGATTCCCTCATTTTGGAATAGGGATGTGCCCCCCTCCCCTCAGGGAGGACGCACAAAGAGAGGGTAACCACCCTCCAGGACAGTAGCCATTGGCTACTGCCCCCAGACCTAAACACACCCCTAAATTTACTATTTAGGGGCAACCCTGAACCCAGGAAATCAGATTCCTGCAACCTACAACAACAAGAAGGACTGCTGACCTGAAAGCCCAGCAGAGATGACGGAGACACCAACTGACTTGGCCCCAGCCCTACCGGCCTGTCTGCATACTCAAAGAACCCTCACAGCGACACATCCGACAGGGACCAGCGACCTCTGAGGACTCAGAGGACTGCGCTGAACCCAAAGGACCAAGAAACTCCAGAGAACAGTGGCACTGTTCAAAAACAGCAACAACTTTGCAACTTTTTAACAACTTTCAAAGAACTCTCTCTTCCAGCTGGAAGCATGAGACTTCATACTCTGCACCCGACGCCCCCGTCTCGAGCTCCAGATAACTAGCACCGCAGGCTTCCCCTGACCGCAACTGCCTAGTAACAAGGAACCTGATGCCTGGACCAAGCACTGCACCCGTAGCCCCCAGGACAGAGAAGAACCACCTTCCAGTGCAGGAGTGACCAGCAGGTGGCCCTCTTCCTAGCCCAGTCAGTGGCTGGCCTGAGAAGCCCCCCTGTGCCCTGCCTGCATCTCCTAAGTTACCCCTGTGTCCCTAAATTGCTTCCTATAGCAAACCCAACGTCTACTTTGCACACTGCACCCGGCCGCACTTGTGCTGCTGAGGGTGTGTTTTGTGTGCCTGTTCGTGTCCCCCCAGTGCTCCACAAAACCCCCCTGGTCTGCTCCCTGAAAACACAGGTACTTACCTGCCAGCAGACCGGAACCAGAGCACCCCTGTTCTCTATAGGCGCCTATGTGTTTTGAGCCCTCCTTTGACCTCTGCATCTGATAGGCCCTGTGTTGCTGGTGCGGTGACTTTGGGGTTGCCTTGAACCCCCAACGGTAGGCTGCCTATTCCTAGGAGACTGACTGTGTAAGTGCTTTACTTACCTGAGAAACTTAACCAAACTTACCTCCCCCAGGAACTGTTGATTTTTGCACTGTGTCCATTTTAACATAGCGTATTGCCATTTTAACCTAAACTGTGTGTACTACTGTTTTAAATCAACGTTCTCTACTTACCTGTGTGACATACCTTGCATTTTATGTACTTACCTCAAATCAAAAATAAATTAAGAAATTAAGAAAATAGATTTTTCTATATAAAAACTTTTGGCCTGGAGTTAAGTCTTTGAGTGTGTGTTTCTCATTTATTGTTTGTGTGTGTACAACAAATGCTTAACACTACCCTCTGATAAGCCTACTGCTCGACCACACTACCACAAAATAGAGCATTAGTATTATCTAATTTTGCCACTATTAACCTCTAAGGGGAACCATTGGACTTTGAGATAGTATATACAGAGCCAACTTCCTACAGTAAGGTTTTTGAGTGTGGTAGTCAGAGCTAGCAAAAGAGAACATGAAATGCAGAGAAATCGGTAGGCTATAAAGAAGATGATTCTGAGGTAAGCTAGGGGTGAGTTACAGAGAGCTAACAGCAAAGAGATAGGATAGACAGAGATTTAAGGTAATGCCAACAGTATGTAGATATATAAGTGGATAAAGATGGAGTAGAGAAATGGGCAAGCTGTGTAGTTGGGTAAACAAAGACAGAAAGTAGTGAGGCAGGGGGGAAAGTGGAGCAAGAGGGGTACAGAGTACAGATAGAGACTCAGTAGAGAGACTGAGGTGAAGTAGAGAAAGAAAAATGAAGTTGATACAGAGATAAAGAGATGGAGTTATCTAGAGAGAAGAGTAGTGAGTTACAGTTAGAGAAGTGTGGAAGAGAGATGTATAAGAAGAGAGAGAGTTAGATGGAGTGGTAAGGTGGGTTAGGAAGAGTGAATTGAAATAGAGAAGAGATGAGGTAGAGAGAGATAAGTGAGGAAAATAGTTGTGATGTAGAGATAAGCATGTAAGAAAACTAGAAAGGTAACACAAGTAGAGATGAATAAAGCTATGAGGTTGTGAGACACAGGGAAAAAAGGAAAGTTACAGCAAGATGAGATGGGAAGAGATCATTTCCGTACAAATACACCAGCTATGTTTAGACTGAGATGTGATAGGTAGAGAGAGAGGTGAGGTCATCAGAGAGAGGTAGAGATATGGGTTACAAAGAGATGCATTTGAGAGAGAGGAGGTACAGAGAGATGAGGAATTGAGGGATGAGTTAGAGACAGGGGTTAAGTAGTTGGAGGAGCAGACAGAGAGAGAGAGCGAGATAGAGAAACAGTGTGGGGTAACATAAAAGAGTTGCAGTAAAATTAAGAGGGATGCAGAAAGAAAGTATGGCAGAGAGAGAAAAGTGGGGGATGGTACAGAAAAGGGATACAAGTAGCCAGTGAGAAGGTTTGATAGGAAAATGAGGTAGAGAGAAGGCCAGGAATTTAGTGATTAGTGAGGAAGAGAGCATGATGCACAAAAAGACAGAGGAGTAGAGAAAAGTGAAGTAAAGAAATGTGAGGCAGAAAGAGAGGGTAGCAAAAGAGAGAGGCAAGGTTGTGGCAAAATGCACTAACATTGCAATACAGATCAATGGGAGCAATTTCTGCTTCTGCACTTCTCTGAATCGTGTGTCAGCCATACACCGAACAATATTTTGATTAGAAATAGATCTTGGAAACGGTGAATCAAGTAAGAAATAGAACTAAAGACCCTGGATATCTTCCACTCTGCCTGTCCATGGAGCTGTGCAAGGCCTTTAATTAAGGAGTCGTCTTATCTAAAGACAAGAGAAGGCTTTTAATGATTTTATCATTCGGGCTCCAGGACCTTATTCATGATAATGTATATGATATATGTTGGACCTGAACCTTTCTGCAGGGTAATCTCCAAACATTTTTACCTTCCTCCTCCTACTTTTTTGCTGAAATAGTTTCTGTTGGCCTTATCACTCTGTGCACTTCACCACTGCGAACTAGTGTTAAAGTACTTGTGATGTCTACTCAAAACATAGTAACATTGCCTTATCCTGGTTTACATATTCATTTTACTGATAAGTCCCTTGTAAAGTGTACTACATGTGTGCAGGGCCTGTAACCTTAATGCTATTAGTGGGCCTGCAGCACTGATTGTACAACCCCCTAAAGTAGCTGTTTAAACATGTCTCAGGCCTGCCATTGCAGAGCCTGTGTGTGTGGTTTTAAGCTGGCATGTTGACCTGGCAAAATTAACCTTTTGCCACACCCAAACCTTTCTTTTTAAAACATATGTTACCCCTAAGGTAGGCCCTGAACAGTCCCAAGGGCAGGGTGCAGTGTATTTAAAATGTTGGACATTTACTTTTAAGATTTACATGTCCTGGCAGTACTCGATTATAATAAAGCATAGACGGTACGCAGGCACACGCAGCCACATCAAGTGAGTTGACTTGGGAGTGTTTATTGGTGATCTAGTATATGCAACACGGAGGCATGAGAGGCAAAGGAGGCACAAAAAGAAGAAGAGTTTACAAAAGGAAATTGCAATCATGCAAAGACTGCAGATAAGAGTGATAAGCCAATGGAAAGGGAATAAAGTTTAAAACAGTTGTACATTTAGCTAGAGAGACTTCTAAAAAAGAAATAATGAATAGCTGGGAAATAATAACACAGTAAAAATATGTAGAAGTAGGAAGAGGCCTCAGGGTGTTTATGTTACCTAACCATCCAGATACAAGACCAGAGATGTTGGGGGAATGGGTAATGACCTGCGTGCTGTGTTCCAAGAACATGATGCTGATCATAATTAAATATGCAAAAATTGATGTAGAGGATATTCATAAATGAACAAGAGAAAATGAACCATGGATACAAGCACAAAAACAAGAAGAAGAGAATATTGGACTGAGGAAAGTAATGGAAACCAATTTCGACAACCATGAAGCAGAAATAGAAGGCTGAAAATAAAGAAAATCCAGGAGAAAGGAACACAACTATGCAAATGGAAGAATACGTACATTTGCAAAAAGATTTGAATTTAAAAAAGTAGTTTCATTCAGGCCATACAAAGTTGAATGCATCGCCGGATGGCATAATAAGTGAATCAGATGCAGAATAGAGTGAAGGAGAAGGAACATCTGGTACACATATTAAGACACTTTTGAGAGGAGATGAAACTGATGTTAACTGATGATACATATAGATCAAAGAACACCAAGAGGGAGAGGAAGGGGATGAGGTTGAGGAAGAGGACACCCAAGAGACAAGGCAAAGGATGGTGAAACACAAGAAGAGGGTGCACGAAGAAAATAGCTACACATTCAGAAGGGGAAGTGATATGTTGGAGGGAAGAAGAAGAACATGAAAATGTAGTGATTAATCTACCAGGTCACTAACTAAGTAAAGAGGCGATAGATATATTAAAAAAAGGTTTGACATTTTACTCAGAGAAACATTTTAATTATGACCAAACTAAAATTGATGTATAGAAATTCACACACAAAGTAAAGTTAGCTAAACTCTTTTCCAAATTGACTCAAACAAAAGGATGAGAGCATGGAGCAGATTCACAAGTGGAGGTACAAGTACTGGAGGTATTAGACATACACACGGACTGTCGAAAATACAGAGATCTCACACCAAAATCAAAGTTATGCCCGGTCCTGGCAACACATTTGATCTATTCTGTGAACTGGTAACAACAGAACTTGATAAAATAGAAAACAATAGACATGGACATGTGAAGAAAAATCTAATTATGGGGGAAAGAATGGCACTGGAAGACCTGATAAAAAAAGGACATGTTGGAAATTAAACCAGCAGATAAAGTTGGGAACATAGTGATCTTAAACAAACTAGATTAAATGAAGCAAGTGAACCACCAATTAAATGACACAACAAACTATAGGAAAAATGAAAGTAACCCCATAAATGATCTGCCAATAGAAATGAGCAGGAGGCTTAAGATATGGCACAGTGAGTCTCTGTTAAATGATGAGGAATTACATTATCTCATGATGGAAGGCCAAGTCATACCAACTATATATTTCCTTCCAAAGATTCACAAAACATTGAATAAACCCCCGGGCAGACATCATCTCTAGCTGTGATTCTCTTTTTAAAAATGTCTTAACATACATTGTCAAATATCTGGCACCTTTGGTGACATTTTTAAGTTCGTATGAAAAGGACACAGTGATTTCCTAAGAATTCATTGGCAAGAAGGATACATGTTGGCTACAATTGATGGTGTGTAGCTACATACTTCCAACAATCATCAAGTTGGATTGCAGATAGTAGAATACTTTTTGAGACAAAAAAATATCCAGCACTCCAACACTCACACGTTATTGGAAATGATAGACATGTGAGAAATAATGTATTCCTATTTAACCATCAGATGTATGTTCAAGCATGAGGAACTGCGATGGGAGTTTCCTTGTCACCAAGCTATGCTAATCTCACCATGGGATGGTGGGAGAAGGTGATAACTTGGGAAAAGAGAACGAGACATACGTAACAAAGCACTGTGGTTGAGATTTTTAGACGATTTCTTCATTATATGGACTGCCACAGTGGAACAATTCCTGGAATATTTTGCCATATTGAATCTCCATGAGTGTGGATTAAAATGTATCTGCCACACAAGTACAAGCCAAATAGATTTCCTAGATGTGAGAGTATGCATAAAAGACAAAGCTTTAGAAAGGACTCTTTAAAGAAGACCTGCTGCCACCAACAGTATTCTCCATGGAACTAGTTTTCATCCACAATCTTAGATTAGAAATATACCCTGTGGGAAATTAAACAGGTTGAGACAGAACTGTTTGAATGATGAGGATATGTTTACTCATTTCAAAATAACAGAACACAGAGGGGATACCTTCAGAGATACATAAACCAGGGAATGGGGACAAATTCTCCCTGTGAAAGATGGAGAGACCGTCGACCTTACTCTGTCCACTGACAAAACATACAGAACACTCCTTAAGGCCCTCCAGGAAGGGGCCCCTGGGCTTAATGGCCTTCCACAGGCTTGCTTTAGGGAAGAATCTGTTTTCTGGTCAGGAGTGCTGACATCCTTATTCCAGGAAGCAAGACTAGGAGGAGCATCCCAGAGAAATGGCGAGGCTCTATAATTAATCTAATCTTGAAAAGAGGTAAGAGACAATACGGGTGACTACAGGTTAATTGCCCTTGTTGGTGTTGAGGCAAAAAACTACGCCTCCCTGCTCTTCACTGAATTAACAGCATGGTCAGAAAAATTCAATATTATTCCACCCAGCCAAATGGGTTTAAGAAAAGGGGTGGGCACCACAGCGAACTTTCTAATAACCTCCTTCCTTGTAGAGCAGAGCAGATGGTGGCATGGAAAGTTACTCATTGGCTTCATTGATTTCAAGGAAACCTTTGACCGAGTGAACAGACACCTGCTTTGGAGTAAACTAAAGCAATGGGTTTTCCAGGCTCCCCTTTCGAACACAATAATCTCCTTATACTCTGATACATGGGTACAAATAAAAATCGGAGATAGCACAAGTCCTCAAGGAAAATCTTCACAACCCTTGCTTGAAACAAGGCTGTGTGCTTGTCCTGCACCTGTTTCACCTGTTCCTGGCAGACTTGACCCCAGCTTTGGACGCTTGAAATGTTCACCCTTCCCATTGGAGGGATCTCATTGACACATTTACTATATGCAGAATATCTGGTATTGTTTAACTGCACTAAGGTTGGTCTACAAAGATCCTTAAATATTCTGGCCAACTACGTTTATTCCAACCAACAGGAAATTAATGTGTCAAAATCCAAAATAATGCGAGTAGGATGTAGGCAGATATCCAGACCAGGGATGGCTTTAAACAACGTTTTGTTGAAAGTTGTGCCATATTTCAAATACTTAGGAGTAATTTTAGATGTGCAAGACACCTTTAGCCAACAGAGGAAATACATTGCACCAAGAGCTTCAGCATTAATTTATGCATTTTCTTTCCTGGGGCCCATCACTCCATCCACTGCTAACCATCATCTCCTCCAGACTGCTTCCTACACTAACGTATGCTATAGTGGCTATGCCTGCCCTGGAAGGGCCCCTGATAGATAAACTCCAGCTCAAGGTATTCAGACAAGTTTTCAAATTACCAAAGTCTGCCTCACCAGCACAGCTACACCTGGAATTCAGGCTAGTAAGGCAAGATCTGGCAGCAAAAGTAGAGGTGGCAAAAGCTTAGTACAAAATTAGCCACCCAGCTGATAAATTGAACGGTGCTCTTTGGCTGGCTCTAGAAAATGAACATCAGTCAGCTCATAATAACTATTTATGGTAATCTATTAGCCAACTACGGCTCCAAGACCTGTGGGAGGCAGCACCGATATATAAATCATTCACAAGAGGTGCTATTAAGGCCAGTAAACTGTTCTTGTTCATTAAAGCCAAATTCAGTGCTCTCTCACATGTGTGGATGATCATAAGGCACTATGCCAAACTAGAAACCGGCTGCTTAACTTTCTACACCTTATGTGCCACAAACGAAACACCAGTTAATGACAATGTGACTAGGAAACCTGCCAACTCCAGCCAATGCAACATCATGAAGGAACACACGTCTGCAGGCACTGTACATGCCTCAAGGAAGATCTCCCTCATATAATTTGCATCTGTCTGGGTCTGCTAGACCTTCAAAGAGGTTTCTCAAGAGAATGTTCAATGACAGAGCTATCCGGACCTGCATGGGAGCTATAGAAGCTTTTTTTAACCTGCATGATCCTCAGCTAAACTGTTTTTCAAGTTTTTGACACTAGCATTACAACAAAAGCGATGTCCAAGCTTGTGCAGTCAGCAAGGTATGACTAAAACAGCACGATTTGTGAACCTCCCAGTACATGCTGAGATTATACCAACAGCACTCTGGTCAATTGGATCAAGACATCTGTCTAATGCACAGGGTATCATAGACCTTTTTAAGGTGTTATGTCTAAAGACTTTTTAAGATGAGATGTGCAATTAGACTTCGGGGTCAAGGTATTTTAAACATTTTCTCATAACTTAGAAGATTTAATAGGTTCTTATGGCATGGTTTTAACTCTCAGGTAATTAATGAATGATGTGTCACAGCTAAGCACTTTGAAGTCTTGGAATGACTAAAACAGTATATAACTTTTGACCCCTTTAGTACAAAATTAGATAATACAAATTGCTTTTTAGATAATTGGATTAAGCCATCAACAAATTGCACAAAGGTCTTGTAGGCTCTTTTAGGTCTTACATTTAAAGACCTTATAATGTTGAGTTGTGCAATTAGATGTTAGGGATTAACTTAATTTATACAGTACCAGTTGGATTTATATTTTAGAAGATTTTTCTTGGTGTGTTCTCAGTTCTCAGGTAAACAATGAATGGTGAGTTATAGCTGAGCATTTGCACTTTTTGTATGATTAAAAAGAAGCATAATTCTTAAACCCCTTCAGAAATGCTGAAATTACACCAACTGCAGCCTAAGACATCTGTCTATTGTACATGGCACAAGAGGCCTTCTTAAGACTTATTTTTAAAGATTTGGGGCCTCATTCTGAGGCTGGCGGGAACCGCCAAATGGCTGCTCCGAGGCCATTCTGGTATTCCCGCTGGGCTGGCGGGCGACCGCCAGAAGGCCGCCCGCCAGCCAGCCCAGCGGGAAACCCCTTCCCACGAGGAAGCCGGCTCCGAATGGAGCCGGCGGAGTGGGAAGGTGCGACAGGTGCAGTTGCACCCGTCGCGGATTTCAGTGTCTGCACAGCAGACACTGAAATCCTTTGCGGGGCCCTCTTATGGGGGCCCCTGCAGTGCCCATGCCGTTGGCATGGGCACTGCAGGGGCCCCCAGGGGCCCCACGACACCCCATACCGCCATCCTGTTCCTGGCGGGCGAACCGCCAGGAACAGGATGGCGGTATGGGGTGTCGGAATCCCCATGGCGGCGCAGCAAGCTGAGCCGCCATGGAGGATTCTGTCGGGCAGCGGAAAACCGACGGGAGAACGCCGGTTTTCCTCTTCTGGCCGCGGCCAAACCGCCGCGGTCAGAATGCCCTGCGGGGCACCGCCAGCCTGTTGGCGGTGCTCCCGCATCCCCGGCCGCCGGGGTCGGAATGAGCCCCTTGGCGTCTAGGAGGTCCTGGACAGCTAAAATTTTAAACCGCAGTGTGTGCCTGTTTTTTTTCTTTTTGCAAATATGACTACCCTGTAAAGGAATTTAAAATCACAGTGAAATGCTTTTACTATGTAAACTGTATAATTGTTATGGCTTTAATTAACTGAAACAATTTAATCAATCAATCATAAACCAGGGAATAAAATGAACGAGATCTGTAGATTGAAATAATATTCTTACACAAGGTAATACAAACAAAAGAAAAGAACCACAAGATTACATTATCAGAGAAATCCTTTCTTATAGTAAAGAAAATGGAAAAATCTACAACATACTCAAGAACCATTGGAACTTGATAAGTAGGGATCCAGACATTGGGCATAAAGTGGGTCCCAACCCAACAATAGCATGCACAATAGTTCAGACAATTAAAGACAAATTGGCGAGGAACCATTGCACTACATGGAAGTAACAAACATGGCTAGATGAAGAGAATCTGGGTTTTGTGAAATTTAAGAAATGCAAGGCTTGTCAAATAGGAAAGAATACAAAAATGATACGAGACTGTAAAGGCCATGAGATCTAGATTGATCAAACAATACCAAGTGATACTAACTACATGGTGTGTGCCTTTGAATGCCAATGTGGATAGAAATATGTGAGTAGTACCATTTGTAGTTTGAAGAAACAGATTTTGAAAGATATTTGAGCAGTACAGAATAATGATGTCAGCTACACTATTGCCAAACACTGTCCTCCAGTCACTCTTTGGAGATGACAGATATTTAAATATTATGGCATCGCCTGTATACTAAAACATTAAAGAGGGGTAGATAGAGAACTGAAACTGCAAAGACTAGAATTGTGCCTCATTATAAGACTGAGTACGAAAACCCCACTTGGACTGAATAATGATGAGAAGATGTACATACATTTGAGATCAGTAACTGGATGTGCCTTATTAACTGTTGAAAACACCAGTACATAACGTGTATCCTTGATTCCAATAGAATGAGTAATACAGAAATGAGGGTGGAATTAGAAATGGAAAGGTGACAGTACAGGAACAATAGTCTTCCCAGCAGGATTTGGGAAATGAAGTTTAGAGTGTAAAATAGATAAAGGCACGGAGCCTAGTAAAGGGTTTATGGAATGTATTAAAAGGCAATGGTATGTAGTGTATAGCAGATCTATGCAGAAGGGTACATATTATAATTTCGCACAAGCAGTACATAGCCTACAGAAAGATAGCACCAGAGCAGTGCCTGAATAATTATGGGTCCGCTTATAAAGCACTTAGCTACACATAGAAACCAGGACACATAACATTTATTCATTACCAATTAGCACTGAGCTACATAGCTTAAACCAATAGAGCCAATTAAAGCCTAAGATGCACTGAGCTTGGAATAATGTACTCAGCTAACTCAGACGTACAAGGAATTCATTATTGCTTTATATACTAAACATAGGGGACTGCACCGTATTGAGTAATAATTGTAGATCATATGGGAAACTAAACACAGCGCACATAATCATCACACCATTAGTGCAGTTGTTCGCCACCTGCTGTGTGCACGAAAATGTGTGGGATACCAGTTGATTTTGATAATGATTCTGAGTTTAATGGTAATTGTTAGAAATGGGGTTTTTGGTTGGCAGTTAGGTTGCCCTCTGTCCAAGCAAGAACCCTCACTCTAGTCAGGGTAAGTCACACACAATCCAAAATCAGCCTGTGCTCACCCTCCGGTAGCTTGGCACGAGCAGTCAGGCTTAACTTAGAAGGCAATGTGTAAAGCATTTGTGCAATAAATCATACAACACCATAGCATAACACCACAAAAATACACCACACAGTATTTAGAAAAATATATAATATTTATCTGGGTATCTTCAGGTCAAAACGATCAAAGATGCAATATGAATTTGTAAAGATATCACTGAAAAGTGATATAAAGTGTCTTAAGTCTTTAGAAAGTAAACAGAGTCTCTTTCAAACACAAAGTACCTGGTTTCTGGTGGAAAATCTCCTCAGAGGGCCACAAAGGAAGAGGTGCGTGGAAAAAGGGTCTGTGCGTCGATTTCTCCCCAGCACACACCGACTTGCGTCGTTATTTTCCACGCGGGGAAGTCGGACGTGGTTTTCCGGCGCGCGGACAGTCTCTTTCTGTGGGTCGCGGGGATTACCAGATGTCCCGGGTCTGTGCGGGGATTTTCCTGCTTGTTTTCGGCTGCGCGTCGTTCTGCGGGGCTGCGCGTCGAAGTTTCGATCTCACGGCAGGCGTCGCGTCGATTTCTCCTGCGGAGTCGGGCGGCGTTGTCCTTGCGAGGCCGTGCGTCAAAGTTTTTATCTCACGGCAGGCGTCGCGTCGATTTCTCCTGCGGAGTCGGGCGGCGTTGTCCTTGCGAGGCCGTGCGTCAAAGTTTTGATCGCACGGCAGGCGTCGCGTCGATTTCTCCTGCGGAGTCGGGCGGCGTTGTCCTTGCGAGGCCGTGCGTCAAAGTTTTGATCTCACGGCAGGCGTCGCGTCGATTTCTCCCGGGAAGTCGGGCGGCGTTGTCCTTGCGAGGCCGTGCGTCAAAGTTTCGGTCGTCCCGAAGGTGTCGCGTTGATTAGCGTCGGTGTGCGGCGTTTTTCTTGCCGCGGAACAAGCTGTGCGTCGAAAAGTTCGGCGCACGGAGCGTCCAAGAGGAAGAGTGAAGTCTTTTTGGTCCTGAGACTTCAGGGAACAGGAGGCAAGCTCTATCCAAGCCCTTGGAGAGCACTTTTACAGCCAGGCAAGAGTTCAGCAAGGCAGCAGGCCAACAGCAAGGCAGCAGTCCTTTGTAGAAAAGCAGACAGGTGAGTCCTTTGAGCAGCCAGGCAGTTCTTCTTGGCAGGATGTAGTTTCTGGTTCAGGTTTCTTCTCCAGCAAGTGTCTGATGAGGTAGGGCAGAGGCCCAGTTTTATACTAAGTTGTGCCTTTGAAGTGGGGGTGACTTCAAAGAGTCTCTAAGAAATGCACCAAGTTCCCTTTCAGCTCAATCCTGTCTGCCAGAGTCCCAGTAGGGGGTGTGGCAGTCCTTTGTGTGAGGGCAGGCCCTCCACCCTCCCAGCCCAGGAAGACCCATTCAAAATGCAGATGTATGCAAGTGAGGCTGAGTACCCTGTGTTTGGGGTGTGTCTGAGTGAATGCACAAGGAGCTGTCAACTAAACCTAGCCAGACGTGGACTGAAGGGCACAACAAGTTTTTAGTGCAAAGAAATGCTCACTTTCTAAAAGTGGCATTTCTAGAATAGTAATATTAAATCCGACTTCACCAGTCAGCAGGATTTTGTATTACCATTCTGGCCATACTAAATATGACCTTCCTGCTCCTTTCAGATCAGCAGCTGCCACTTCAACAGTGTATGAGGGCAGCCCCAATGTTAGCCTATGAAAGGAGCAGGCCTCACAGTAGTGTAAAAACAAATTTAGGAGTTTCACACTACCAGGACATATAACTACACAGGTACATGTCCTGCCTTTTACCTACACAGCACCCTGCTCTAGGGGTTACCTAGGGCACACATTAGGGATGACTTATATGTAGTAAAAGGGGAGTTCTAGGCTTGGCAAGTACTTTTAAATGCCAAGTCGAAGTGGCAGTGAAACTGCACACACAGGCCTTGCAATGGCAGGCCTGAGACAGGTTTAAGGGGCTACTGAGGTGGGTGGCACAACCAGTGCTGCAGGCCCACTAGTAGCATTTAATCTACCTGCCCTAGGCACATGTAGTGCACTCTACCAGGGACTTACAAGTAAATTAAATAGTCAATCATGGATAAACCAATCAGTAGTACAATTTACCCAGAGAGCATATGCACTTTAGCACTGGTTAGCAGTGGTAAAGTGCCCAGAGGTCAAAAGCCAAAAACAACAGGTCAGAAAAAATAGGAGGAAGGAGGCAAAAAGTTTGGGGATGTCCCCGTCAAAAAGCCAGGTCCAACAGTAATGTTACTGAAATTCAGTGAAATGCTATCCCTCATGGTTATAAATGTGTGATTTACATAGAGAGGAATGACTGAAATATTGAACCGTAATGTTGTGCCTCCATGTAAACATGTAAATATGAGTATATTACCTTTTAGGACCATAAATCCCATAATGCCTCATAATGTGCATCAGGGCAGCATGTATATAAGGAGACATGGAAAAAAGGACTTGCATACCATGAGCAAGACTTATAGTTGAAATGCGTTGGTATGTGGAACAGTGTGTTGACTATTAAAATAAAACAGAGCAGAACCAAGCTTCCTGGAGTGAAGCATGTTCCTTGCATGAAAATGACCCACGGAGATAGCTCCATCTCTGACAGTAGCACCAGCGGTCTGCGCTCTATGTTCTGGACCACATTGTGACATAAATCTATCTTTCTGGCTGTCGCCAGTAGGTAGTTATGGTTCGGACCTAGTTTCCAAAGGAAGAGCATATTTGTTTTGCCAATAACTTTGGCGCCACTTGATGAATCTTCACAAAATGTTCGGTTGAGCTGCTGTCTTGAAAGTTTCAGGTTGATGTGTCAATTTGGAGGCAGAGAAAAATGGGGAGGGGTTTCCAAACCATGTTCTCCCCATGCATTTCCCTGAAGGGATTTTAAACAGAACTACAGCCCGAATCGCTGGATGGAATAACACCAAATTTGGCAGAAAGCTAGTGCTTTGTCCAGAAAGCGTGCTTTTTGTGATTTGGTGCAAATTCGTTCAGTAGTTTTTAAGATAATAAAGGTTAAAAATATAGATATGTGGGAATGCAGCTCCTCAGCGGATCCAATTGTCTCCATGCTGATATCTAATTGGCTGCCAACACTTCAACAAGGAAGTGTTGGCAGCCATTTTGGGACTCATCTTCAGAAAAAAACACAAAAAAATTGAAAATGGGCCAGGGCTAAAAAGTTAAAAAAAAAAAAAAAACTCGGAACAAACCACGGATGGATCTGCATATTGTTCTGATTTGTTTTTTTAAATAGCGAGGTCTCCTGTGCTCTTAATTTATTTTGCCTCCGGGCTCCAGGGACTGCCACCTCCCCAGGCCTGTAAAATGATTTAAGTAGGAGGTCCGTGTGGACCCCTGGCCCCAGGGACCATCACCTCCCCAGTGCCAAATAGAAAAGAAGGAGGGGGGCCGCACAGCACCTCTCCTGGAGCCATCCATGGCCTTGCGGACAACCTTTGCTGTGAATAACCAAAGGCCGTGTGTGGCAAAGGGTTGGTGTGGTTAAAGGGAGTTGGCCACAGACGAGGCCCCATGCCCTACCCTTGCCTAGCAGGCCAATGGCTGTGTGTGGCACAGAGTTGGGTGGTTATAGGGGATTGGCCACAGGCCCTGCGGCCAATCGCTGCTGTGCATGTGTGGCATGGAGTTGGGTGGCTATAGAGGGTTGATTGCAGGGCCTGGCGGTCAACCACTACCGCACATGACCGAAGGCCGTGTGTGCCAGTGATTGCATTAACATATAGGCGGTCATTCTGACCGCGGCGGTCGGCGGTCGCCGCCCGCCAAGCGGTTCCCGCTGAAAGACTGCGGCGGCCATTCTGGCTTTCCCGCGGGGCCGGCGGGCGACCGCCAGAAGACCGCCGGCCGGCCCAGCGGGAAAGCCCCTTCAACAATGAAGCCGGCTCGGAATGGAGCCGGCGGAGTTGCAGGGGTGCGACGGGTGCAGTGGCACCCGTCGCGATTTTCACTGTCTGCAAAGCAGACAGTGAAAATCTTTGTGGGGCCCTGTCAGGGGGCCCCTGCACTGCCCATGCCAGTGGCATGGGCAGTGCAGGGGCCCCCAGGGGCCCCACGGCACCCGTTCCCGCCATCCTGGTTCTGGCGGTGGACACCGCCAGAAACAGGCTGGCGGGAAGGCGGTCGGAATCCCCATGGCGGTGCTGCAAGCAGCGCCGCCATGGCGGATACCCTGGGCCAGCGGGAAACCGGCGGGAACACCCAGGAAGCACCACCAGCCTGTTGGCGGTGCTTCCGCCGCCCTCCGCCATGGCGGTCAGAATGACCCCCATAGTAATTAAAATTACTTTAGGTTAAAAAAAAACTTCAAATTCACTGAAAAAAACAAAGATTACAGGGACGCTGTTGTTAGGAAATAAAATGAAAAAACTGAAATTCACTTGAAAAAACAAAGGTTACAGAGATGTTATAGTTAGGCACACATTTTAAATGTACCAAACTATGGAAATTCAGCAGTTATAGTTAGACTTATTTCAAGTAACTATAACCGATGTCCTAAGGTAACTATAACTCCGGACCCCACCATGCAGTTTTCCAACCAATAATTTTACTGCAAAAGTTACAGTGATATTATCAATGATGTCATAGAAGATGTCATGCGAGAAGTAATATCTGGAGTAACTAGCAGGAAGGCGTGAGTTACAGTTACTTTAGAGCACCAGTTTAGTTACTTGAAATAACTATAATCATAACAGCTTAATTTCTATAGTTTTGTGCCTATAAAATCTGAACCTAATTATAATGTCCCTGTAATCTCTTTGAGTGAATTTCTAGCTTTTATTTTTTAACTTTAAGTAAGATACCTATCACAATGCATGGTGGTGGGGGGTTTGGAGGCAGGGCGTGGCCTGGCATTGTGCTGTCCCCACCCAAGCATGCTGCTCCTGCTCTTCCATAATCCAAGTTCATGCACTTGTTTTCACATTATAGTCCTGTGTGGCAGTTTTTCTGCCACTGCCCTTCCCACCTGCCCTGAACAGTTAGCTTTCTGCCCCATCCACCTGCTTCCTACCCTCTGTTGTCCAGGTCCAGGCACCAGGCACCAGGCCCCTCCCTCCTGCCCTGCCTGGTCCAATGTGCTGCTAGTGCCCTTCGTGTAGCTGGATGTCTCTATCCACTCTTCCTGCCCTTTTTTGCCAATTATATGCCCCATCTTTGCCCTCCTGTTTACCCTCTGTGCTTAGCTTCCTGCCCCTACCCTCCTTCCTTGCCCTCTGATGTCTGTGTGCATTCCCCTGCTCCTCCTTTTTGACCACCATGTTACAAAGACCTGCCACTCCCCCTCCTATCTACTATGAGTGTGCTGTTGATCTGCCACTGCCCCTCCTACCTTCCTAGCATGGTCAGATGGCTGCCGCCTGTCTCTGCCACCTCTACCCTGCCTGTCTGAGTTCCATGCCCTTATCCACTCCCTCATGTCTTCCATGGTCCATTTTGCTGCTACTCTCTTCTGTCTTCCATGCTCTGTTATGCTGAAACTACCCCTCCTACCTGCCCTGCATGGTCTGTTGTGAAATCCCTTCGTCTGCCCTCTCTTGTGTCCTGCTCTTATCACCTCTCTTCTGTCCTCTGCGGTTCTTTGTGCATGTTCCTGCCCCCTCCCTCTTGCCTACCAGGGCCATTGTGCTGCCACTAACCCTCTGCTTGCCATGCATGGTCTTCTGTGCTGCCACAGCCCCTCCCACCTGCCATGTGCGGTCATCTTGCTGCCATTATAGTCTCACTGTTGCCCTCCATGTTGTGTTGTGCTTCCAGTGCCCTTCCCGTCTGCCCTCCATGGTCAGTTTGCTTCTCCTACCCTAACCTCCATTTTCCATGTGCAGGCCCCTATCCCCTGCCTCCTTCCTTGTCTAGTCCATTGTTGTGTGCCTGGCACCCTCCCTCTTGCCCGTCATGGTCTGTTATGCTGGAACTGTCCCTCCCGTCTGTCCGGTATGGTCAGCTTGCTGCCCTTGCCTCTTCCCCTCTGCTCTCTTTTGACCATATGCATGACCCTCTCCCCTCCCTATTGCTTTCCATGGTCTGTTGTGCTGCACTATCTTCCTGCTTGCCACAAAGGTAACCCCGTTTATTGAACATCATAAACATATTATTAACTCCTCAAATTCCACCTCTGTTCAACATATCCTTTTGGCCCTGTGCAGCTGCCCATAAGGTATGCTCCGTTTTAGGACATCTAGGTGGTCATTGTTGGCATGCGTATAGGGTTGGTGGTCGTGGCCTTCCTATGGATCTTTATTACCAATTCCCCACTCAGGACATCCATTTCAAAATCTAGGAACTCACAGTGTGTTCGGTTATGTGTGGCAGTAAATTGTATATTAAAACTGTTCAGGTTCAATTTCTGTATGAAGTCACACAATTCTGGTTCTTCTCCTTCCCACTGAATGAAAAGATTGTCGATGAACCATACCCATATTACAACTTTTTTCATGGCCGGTTCATTTGCCTTTGCCCATGCTACCTCCTTCTCCCACCATCCTATGGGGAAGTTCGCAGTAGTGGGGGCAAAATAGGTACCCATTGCTGTGCTTTTTTGTTGATAATATTTATTTTTGAAGACAAATATATTATGTGATGGGCAAAACCACAACATTTCAATCATCACCCTGGTGTGGGATGCTCCACTGACCTCTCTCTCCAAACATATTCACAAGCTTGTATCCCATCATCATGGATCGATATAACAACACTACATCTAGAGTGGCCATGATGTAGTTAGGTATTAAAGGAACCCTATCCAACTTTCTCAAAAAATAGGTAGTCTTTCACATATGATGGCAGATTGGTGATATAGAGTGTAGTAATAGGTCTAGGAATTCTGAGCAATTCTTCAATAGAGAGCCAATGGAGCTCATAATATTTGTGTGTGTATATATATGCATATATATAGATATATATATATATACTAGAAAACAGCAAAGGTAATTTCCGATGGAAATGATAAAGTAACCGCTGGGTCTTGTTTTGTGTTGATAATGACTTTGGTGTTGTTTGATGAATCTCCACAAAACCGTGCAAAAAGTTTCTCTTTTTTGCCTAGTTTGCTCATGGAAAGGTTCAGGTGATCCGTCATATGGGGTGTAAGAAAAATGGGGAGGTCCCAAAACGCATGCACTTTCCATAGATGTTTTTAAGAAGCACTAACACAAAAAATGCTGAACTGAATTACACCACATTTTCCAGGAAACCAGATCTTGGTCCAGAAAGCACACTTTCTGTGATTTGGTGTAAATCTGTTCAGTAGTTTTTGAGATATTAAGGCTCAAAAATATTTGTATGTTTGAACCATTAGGATTGAGGGATTCTCACGAGAGTCCCTCAAACCTAGTTTAAAAATATATAGCCTGATTGTCCCAGGGTGCTTTTTCACCCCTGGGTCATCTTGCTCATGCAGGTACAAGGCTCTGATTGGCTGCTTCCAACATGAGGAAAAATGTTTCAGGCAGCCATTACAGAAGTCGGGGACTTTGACGCGTGCTCTGTGTTTAATTAAAAAAATATATGATGGGGCAGGGTAGAGATACCCTGCCCTGTCCCCCCCCCCCACGGCCTTGTAGGGTGATCCCAGTGGGACCCCCCCGGGCAAATATATATATTCAGTCAGGATCCTGTGGGACTGATCATAAAGGGGGGGGGCTTGTAGCCCCACCTCCTCAGAAGCATTGCGCCCCAAGGACCAAATATAATGGGTCAGGGAAGGGATATTCTGCAACTCTAAGTCCTGTGGGCATCCAGGCCAAAATATATATTTTTTTCAAAAATGGCATGATCCCACATGATGGATTATACAGGGGAGAAGGGTGTGCAACTCCACTGTCTGAACCTCATTCTGCCCCTTGTAACCTTTCTACCTGGGGCCATAAAAAAATGGAAGAGGGCTGTACACCCCCCTTCCTGTATTTATACTCGCCCAATTGAGCCCATCTACTGGGTCATTATACTCAAGTATCCAGGGGAGCCCACCCCAGAGCACTGTGCTTCCTGTGCTCTCCCTGGTGGGAATTCTAGTTTGCTTCCACTCTGTGGGAGCTGTAGGAAAATGCTTCTCCCACCGAGGAGGGAAGAAACAGAAGTGTCTGCTCTTCGCGGACAGGATGACGCTGATACCTTAGCGTGTCCCCAGTTTGCCACCTCTCCTGTTCTGGCCCCACTCCCGCATTTACGTTCTCAGCAGGGGGAGTTGGCTACCTCCGGAGGATGCTTGGAACACCCACTGCGGGCTCAACCACAACATTTTTTCTTGGTTACCTTCACTATTTTATAGTGCTGTGGCATTTTTAGTAATCGGAACAGCTGAATTTCCCCCTGTGACACGACAGGGCAGGAACAGGTCTGTTGCCTATGTGGTGAAGGTTTGCTCCCATAGCATTTGACAATGCTCTGGCAAATTGGTGCGCCACCCTCGACCTGGCTGTTATGGCACAGTTGGAGCATGAAGACATGGAGGCACATGTCTCTCCTTTAAAGAAAGTAGTGATGCCCATTGGGATTCTGCATTAGTTCCAACGTCGGGTAGAGAGCAGTGCTTCTTCTTTATGTATTGAGTTCTGTTTCCTTGCTACTCAGATGGAGGGGACTAATGGGGCTAGAGATGGGTAGGACAAACCCTTCTCTAAAGGTATCTGATTTTGAGACTTTAACTGTGACTATCCGCAACATCTGGGGCCCAGTAAGAAAAGATCCTCTGCTTCTCC
This sequence comes from Pleurodeles waltl, assembly GCF_031143425.1. Classification (NCBI taxonomy): domain Eukaryota; kingdom Metazoa; phylum Chordata; class Amphibia; order Caudata; family Salamandridae; genus Pleurodeles; species Pleurodeles waltl. The sequence continues at coordinate 213,490,655 of NC_090440.1, forward strand.
CTACATGATCCACATCCCTGCAAATTGAGTTACCAGAGCCCTTTTAATAGAATGCCGGCGAAGTTGGCCAAGTCATTTAAAACATCCAAGCATTCTAGTGAAAAAAGGAATACCTCTCTGAGCGATTCAAGGGGCACATAGAAAGCTGATGCAGGGTATGTCAAGGCCTTAACTACTACACTTGTGATACGCACCTCGGTGGAGGTAAACAAGGGAATTCCTATCAGTATATTGAGTAGTATACTTGCCGTAGACACCAGGACCAATGGGCATAGTTGGTGCATGAAATGATTTGGGGGCAGAGTTGCAGAGAACTGGGGATGGCTTAACTATGCCCAGGGGGTGAAATCCAAGTGTGGACAAAGCGACTGGAGCAAGTAGAGCGGACTGCTGAGTGCGGAGGGGCAGCTTGTGAGGCACTGTGCAATGACTCTTGGGATAACAGCCTGGATGGGGTCTTATCTTTAGGTGATACCGAAGGAAGGTGCGATGGGACATCGATATACATCCATTATTCCAGACCAGCCGGAATGGCATTAAGAGTGGTGCCAAATCAGATGGGAGAAGCCAGGAAATGTTTCTCCAAGGTAGTGGTATTGAAGTTTTGTTCAAGAGAGATGCCCAATCGAACTATACAGCTGGTGACCAGTGTGTGGCAATTACAATGCAAGCAGAGCAGCTGAAACTCATGCATTGTGGGAAAAAGTCACATGTCAAACAAGTAGGGAGAGAAGAAATTACTGCAAGTATCTCCAACATGTTAGAGGAGGCACTGAAAAAGGTAACGACTATTAAAATAACTCAGACAAAAATGGCAGATGAATTGAAAGAGCAATTATATATGTATACAGTTGGGGAACCTCTCTAACAGACTAAATGAAATAGAGCAACGAGTGTCATTGACATCTAGAAAAGGAGGTATTGAGACTTAAGGATAAACAGGAGCAAAGGGAGCAAAGGGAGAACCATGCAAGAAGGTCCAACTTATGATTAACTGCAATTACAGAACACAAAGAGGATGCCACTGGTTGTGTTTCCTGGTTGAAAATCTAATTAAAGCCTATGTGATTCCAGATTTCAATAAAGATATGTTGATCCCGCAGGCTCACAGAACCCCTGCACAGGTTGCTGATCAGACTAAGTATCCTAGGACAATGCTGAATTTAGCTATAGCATTAAAGAGAGGATACTGACCATTTAGAAGACGTTAAAGAGGACATCTAATTTTTGGGTTCAAAATGATTTCATATAAGACTGTGGAATCAGCTTGAAGGTAAAAAGAGTTTAAGAATATGCTTGCAAGATTTCGTGCACAGGCACTGATAGTGCAGCTCTCTAAACTCAAAGTACTGTCTAAAGGTGTATTTCAAACATTTAGTACTGTCATAGACCCTGTTATATTGTTAAAACCCATGAGGCAATGTGGAAGTTTGCAATGTGGTTATATGCTTAGAGAGGGGGAGTTTGGAAGGAGAGGTGGGAGGACTTGGTACTCAGACATGGTGACCAATTTTTCAGGGGGAGGGACGAATGTGAGAAGTGGCATTAAGGGTGGGGCTCCCAGCACAGTATGGGGATGAAGAAGGGGAAGGGGAGTCTGGGGAGCAGTATAAAATGAGATTCAGAGTAGTTAAACTAGAGAAAAAGCACCACTGGGTAAGAAAGCAGACAAGATGGTCAACAGGAAAAGCCACTTAGACAGGGATGGTGGAAATGAAGGGGTCATTTATGCTAATTCCTTGATTGATTGTTCTCAGTGTTTGACGCAGATTGAAGACCATTTCTTTCAACACTAATTGGCTAAAGAAAATGTGTGCTTGAATAAAAGAATGTAACACTGTTGGCAGGGCTACTGCAGGAAACTCACATTTCACTGGACAAACTAGCAAAGTTTACAATGTTTAACTTGTTGACTGCATGTGTTGACCAATGGCTCAAACACGCACACTCTCCCCGGTGCGTCTGTCCCTGGTTCGACGGTCTGCCGGGCAGGGCTTTAAAGAATCCTCCGTTGCTTTCCACCAGAGAATTTCTTTGTGTCTCTCCCTGCCGCGCGGTGCAGAGGCAGGAGCAGATGAGCCTGCTCTCTTCTCTGGTGAGGAAAAAAGGGCACAACAGCCTCCCCCTCATTTCATGAAGGCCTCATTTGAAAGGGAAGAGTCTCACCTTTGAAACAAGGCCTTCCTGAAAGGGTTTCCTGGCTGTGGATCCTGGCCATGCTGCAATCCACGGCCAGGAAACCTTGCTGGACATCAGGGATCATCAGGAAAATTTTGGCCCTCGTGCAAGTGGGCTGCCCCTCCCCACTGTGGTTTTCCCCTGGGAGGGTGCGATTGCCCACCCCAGGGATTTGATTTTATAAATAAATAAAAAATAATAATGGTACAAAATTGACAAGGGATTGCCCCTCCTGGTCATGGGCCGACCCCTGTGGGGCCTAATACTTTTTATAGATCTGTAGTTTTCCTGAGGAGCCACGATCAGCAACCAGGGAAACCACATGTATAAAGAAAAGTGATGTATACATATCTCTATATATAGAGAGAGAGAGTCTCTCTCTCCTGAGTTATACATATACAGTATATATCTCAGGAGAGAGAGTCTTGCAGGAGAGAGAGTTGTGCAGAGATCTGATTGGCTGCCAACACTTCAACCAGAAAGTGTTGGCAGCCATTTTGAGACCTGACATCAGCCAAGACTCAAACATTAAAGAAAAAACAAAGAAAAAGAGGCAGGGTACTGTTACCCTCACCCCCTAGCCTTGGCCCTTCCCCCGGGCTAAAAAGTATTTTTTCTAATTCACTGAGAAACTATTAGCAAATTTTGCTGAGCATAAAAAAAAAAAAAGCATATATGGTCTCCCGCGCCATGGGTACCACCACCTCCCTGGGGCAAATAATGGAAAATGAATGGGGAGGTCCGTGGACCTGGACCCCCCAGGCCCCAGGTACCACCACCTCTCCAGGGCTACAGTTATTTATGGTGTAGAGGGCTCCCTCACCTCAAAGAACACCAACTCCATGCGGAAAGCAATACAAAATGAATGGGGGATCCCATGGACCCCTCCTCTGCAGGTTCCGGAGACCTCCACCTTCCTGGGGCACCAATTATTTTATTTACAGGTGGGCTGTGCAGACCCCTGGGGACCACCACCTACCTGGGGCCAAATGAAGTGAATTAATGTTGGGGGGATGCTCAAACTGACACCTCCCCCGGGCTACAACATGTAACAAGAAGGGGGTCCATTGCGGCCCCCGACCTCGAGGACAATCACTTCCTCAGGGCCAAATCAAAAGAAGGAGATGGGCCACGCAGCCACCTTCCTGGAGCCATATATGATCTTGAGAACCACCACCCCCCAGGGCTGGCTCCTGCTACTATCCGAGGTTCACACCCTCTGGAGATAGCTATTTGCTTTTGCTTGGATGGAGGTGACAGATTCAGTCAAGCAAAAGGAACCATAACTTTGCTTTCAGCAAGCGGGAAACAGCTCCCACTTCCTGAAAGTGGAGTTTTCATCTCTTTCTCTGTACGCTAACATGCATGCAGGGCAAGGAATGAAAAAAATACTTCAGCACACAGGGAGCTGCTATTTGTAGCAGTCCTATGTGTGTGGGAGCAATGCCAGCTTCCACAGGAGAAGAAAGCTGGCTGGGATCGCAGGGGCCTTGAGGCTTCCCCCGTTGACCCCATAACTATTTACAGGGTGCCCTGGGTGGGGCCAGGGCACCCATTAAAACATGTCGGGGCCCTAGGGAATGGGAGCCCTGGGACAGAAAATGGTCTGGGAGGGGGACATTGTAGGAAGGTAGCCTCTTTCTCGCCTTGTTACCCCCACTTTTGGCCTGTTTGTGAGTATATGTCAGGGTGTTTTTACTGTCTCACTGGGATCCTGCTAGCCAGGGCCCCAGTGCTCATAGTGGAAACCCTAAGTTGTTAGTATGTTTGATATGTGTCACTGGGATCCTGCTAGCCAGGACCCCAGTGCTCATAGGTTTGTGTTCCGTTCCCTGTGTGGTGCCTAACTGTATCACTGAGGCTCTGCTAACCAGAACCTCAGTGTTTATGCTCTCTCTGCTTTTAAAATTGTCACCGCAGGCTAGTGACTAATTTTACCAATTCTGATTGGCACACTGGAACGCCCTTATAATTCCCTAGTATATGGTACCTAGGTACCCAGGGTATTGGGGTTCCAGGAGATCCCTATGGGCTGCAGCATTTCTTTTTACACCCGTAGGGAGCTCAGACAATTCTTACACAGGACTGCCACTGCAGCCTGAGTGAAATAACGTCCACGTTATTTCACAGCCATTTTACACTGCACTTAATTAACTTATAAGTCACCTATATGTCTGACCCTCACTTAGTGAAGGTTAGGTGCAAAGTTACTAAGTGTGAGGGCATCCTGGCACTAGCCAATGTGCCCCCACATTGTTCATGGCAATTTCCCTGGACTTTGTGATTGCGGGGACACAATTACATGTGTGAACTACATATAGGTCAATACCTATGTGTAGCTTCACAATGGTTACTCCGAACATGGCCATGTAACATGTCTAAGATCATGGAATTGACCCCCAAGCCAAATCTGGTATTGGGGTGCCAATCCCATGCACCCCTGGGGGTCCAGCATGGACCCGGAGTACTGCCAAACTAGCTCTTTCGGGTTTTCTCTGCAGCTACCACTGCTGCCAACCCTCAGACAGGTTTCCACCCCCCCTGGGGCCTGGGCAGCCCAGTCCCAGGAAGGCAGAACAAAGGATTTCCTCTGAGAGAGGGTGTTACACCCTCTCCCTTTTAGCAATAGGTGTTAAGGGCCTGAGAGGAGTAGCCTCTCCTGGCCTCTGGAAATGCTTTGAAGGGCACAGATGGTGCCCTCCTTGCATAAACCAGTCTACACCGGTTCAGGGACCCCCCAGCCCCTTCTCTGGTGCAAAACTGGACAAAGGAAAGGGGAGTGACCACCCCCCTGTCCATCAACACCCCAGGGGTGGTGCCCAGAGCTCCTCCAGTGTGTCCCAGACCTCTGCCATCTTGGATGCAGAGATGTGAGGGCACAATGGAGAGCTCTGAGTGGCCAGTTAGGTAGCCAATCCTCCTCTGGGGGCTATTTAGGGTCTCTCCTGTGGGTTTCTCTTCAGATAATGAATGCAAGAGCTCACCAAAGTTCCTCTGCACTTCTCTCTTCGACTTCTGCCAAGGATCGACCACTGACTGCTCCAGGACGCCTGCAAAACTGCAACAAAGTAGCAAGAAGACTACCAGCAACATTGAAGCGCCTAATCCTGCCGGCCTTCTCGACTGTTTCCTGGTGGTGCATGCTTTGAGGGCTGTCTGTCTTCACCCTACACTGGAAGCCAAGAAGAAATCTCCTGTGGGTGGACGGAATCTTCCCCTTGCTAACACTGGCACCAAACTTCTGCATCACCAGTCCTCAAGATCCCATCTCATCTTGACGAGCATGGTCCCTGGAACACAGGAGCTGGATCCAAGTGACCCCCGACAGTCCAATGGTCCTTCTGTCCAAATTTGGTGGAGGTAAGTCATTGTGTCCTCACGCCAGACAGTAATCTTGTGTACTACGTGATCTGCAGCTGCTAGAGCTTCTGTGCACTTTTGCAAGACTTCCTTCATGCACAGCACAGCCCAGCTCCCCAGCACTCCGTCCTGCATTGCCCAACTCGCTGAGTTGACCTCCGGCTTCGTGGGACCCTCTTTTGTTGTGTTGAGATGACCACTGTGCTCAGATGTCTTGAACGCCTGTCCAAGTGCTTCTGCGGGTGCTGCCTGCTTCTGCATGGGCTCTCTGTGTTGCTGAGTGCCCCCTCTGTCTCCTCCTCCAAGGGGCGACCTCCTGGTCCTTCCTGGTCCCTGGCAGCACCTATAATCTTTAACCACAACTCTTGCAGCTAGCAAGGCTTGTTTGCAGTCCTTCTGTGTGAAAACAACTCTGCATCATCCAGCACTCCGTGGGACATCTTCTGACCAAAGGAGAAATTCCTGGCACCTTCAGCTTCTTCCACCCAGACGCAGCCCTTTTGCACCTTCATCCGGGGTTTAGTGGGCTCCTGCCCCACCTGGACACTTGCGTGACTCTTGGACTTAGTCCCCTTCCTTTGCGGGTCCTCAGATCAAGGAATCCATCTTCAGTGCTTTGCAGTCAGTTGTTGTCTTCGCAGAATCCCCTATCTTGACTTCACTGTCTTTCTGGGGTAGTAAGGTAACTTTACTCCTACTTTTCAGGGTCTTGGGCTGGGGTATCTGGGACACCCTTAGTGTTTTCTTACACTCCCAGCGACCTTCTACACACTACACTAGGCCTGGGGTCCATTTGTGGTTCGCATTCCACTTTTGGAGTATATGGTTTGTGTTGCCCCCAGGCCTACTGTCTCCTATTGTATTCAATTGTGTTCTGCAGTGTTTGCACTGCTTTTCTAAGTATTTTACTTACCTGATTTTGGTTTGTGCGTATATTTTGTGTATTTTACTTACCTCCTAAGGGAGTATATTCTCTGAGATACTTTTGGCATATTGTCACTAAAATAAAGTACCTTTACTCTGAGTATTGCGTTTCTTATGATATAGTGCTATATGATATAAGTGGTACAGTAGGAGCTTTGTATGTCTCCTAGTTCAGCCTAAGCTGCTCTGCTATAGCTACCTCTATCAGCCTAAGCTGCTAGAACACTACTAAGCTACTAATAAGGGATAAATGGACCTGGCACAAGGTGTAAGTACCACAAGGTTCCCACTATAAGCCAGGCCAACCTCCTACACACATGCCCTCCCCCCCTTTTTAAATTAAGTGTTTGGCCCCAGGAGGGTGGTGGTCCCCTGGGGTCTATGTGGCCCTACTTAAAAAATGTTTAAAATAACCCCAGGGAGGTGGAGGTCCCCAGGGCGTCCATGTGCCACCCCTATAAATAATTTACGAATAGCCTTGGGGGTGGTATTCCTGGGGCGTGGTGGGGGTCCTTGCAGCTCCGTTAGAAATGTTTTTTAAATTGCCCAAGGGAGGTGGTGGTCCCCGGGGGGATACTTGCCCCCCATAAAACATTTAAAAAGAGCCCAGGGGATGGAGGTCCATGGAAATTTACTGAAAAATCCAAAGGTTACATGTACATTATAGTTAGGAAATAAAATGTTTAAAAACCATAGAAATTCACTTAAAGAACCAAAGATTACAGGGATGTTATGGTTAAACTCACATTCCAAACATACAAAACCATGGAAATTCAGCTGTTATAGTTAGAGTTATTTCAAGTAACTATAACTCGTGCAATAAGGGAACTTGCCCCCTTACCATGCACTGCTATTTAACACATATATTCTAGCACCCATGACATCTTTTTTCACACCATTGATAATGTCACTGTAACATTTGCAGTAAAATTATTGGTGAGAAGTTATAGCTACCTTAGGGCATGAGCATGAGGGCAGAAGAGAGTGGCTGCAAAATGGAGGACAAGAGGGAGGGTATATAGGCGTGTAACTCAGCCAGGCAGGGTGGAGGTGGCAGGAACAGGTGGCAGTCATCTGACCATGTGAGGCAGGTGGAAGGGGCAGTAGCACTGAAAAGAATACTCAGAGTAGATAGGAGGGGCAAGGACAGGTCCATGGAACATGGTGGCAAAAAGGAGGGAGCAAGGGCAAGCACACAGACATCGAAGAGCAGCAGGAAAGACGGTAGGGGCAAGCTAAGCATTAGGCTAAGCAGGAGGGCATAGAATTGGGCAATGGAGGACAGGAGGAGTGGGCAGGGACATCAAGCTAAATGGAGGACAGTGGTAGCACATCAGACCATGTAGGGCAGGAGGAAGGGGGCTGGTGCATGGACTCGGACAAGAGAGGACAGGGAGAAGGTGGATGGGGCAGCAAGCTAACTGTTCAGTACAGGCAGGATGGTCAGTGGCAGAACAACAGCCACACAGGGCTGTAGTGAGGGGGATGGGACATGGACTTGCACAATGGATGGAAAGGAGGAGGGGGCAGGAGCAGCAAGCTTGGGTGGGAGCAGCACAATGCCAGGTGAGGCCCTGCACCTACCTCCCCCCACCATGCATTATGATGGGCATTTTACCTAAGAAATAGAAATTCACTGGAAAAAAAACAAGGTTATAGGGACGTTATAGTTAGGAAATAGAATTTAAAAAAGCTTAGAAATACACTAAAAAGCCAAAGGTTAAATGGAAGTTATAGTTAGGTTAAGATTTTACACACACAAAACCATATAAATTCAGCTTTTATGGTTTGAGTTATTTCAAGTAGCGATAACTCATTCCCTAAGGTAACTATAGCATGTGCCCTTTGTAACGTTTCGTTTTGTAGTGGAAAAAAATACTATATATATATATATATATATATATATATATATGTAAAAAGAAGAAATGTCCTGACAAGCGTGTTGTGGCGCACTTATTTCTCCGGTGGTGCTGGTTGAAGGCAGGACGTCCGTATTTCAAAAAGAAGGGATTTCTCTTTCTGCTTTGTCAAGAGAAAAACCGCACTCCGTAGTTGTGCAAATAATAATTGAACTTTTATTCCATCAGTGAGATTACAAACAAACAAGACAGGATATATCACCTGCTGGCGGTCACCAGTAGATACTTACAGTTTGTAACATGTTTAACATGTTTCCATAGAAAAAGTGTTTGACTTCCCTATATCTTTGGCACTGTTTGACGAATCTTCACAAACTTTTTCAAAAAAAGTGGCCCAGTGATTCTTGCTGTGCACAGGAAGTTTTGGGGTGATCCATCTAGCGGGGGCTAACAAAACATTGCGTTTACCGTTTTAATTCCCATAGGACTTGTCAACACATCTACAACCCGAACCAATGGACAGAATTACGCCAAGTTTGTCAGAAAGCTAGCTGCCGGTACGCAGGTTGTGTTTTTTGTTATTTGGTGTAAAGCGGTTCAGTAGGTTAGAAGATATTTAAGGGCAAATAAGTTTGTATATCTCTGGCTGTGAATATTTTGCAAAATTCATGAATGTTTGTGAATATGCATGCGAAAAGGCGTGTTGCAGTTGACTGGCCGCAACCTGACTAGAAAGTTGCGACTGCCATTTTATTTCATGGACCCCAGGGGTGAAAATTCAAATTGAAAGTGGCATAAGGGGGCAGGGTGAAGGTATCCTGACCCACATAGGTGTGATATAGGTGGGAAAACTATTTGTGATTATGGAAACATTTGAAAGAAATACCACAGACTCATTCATACACTAATGAATTCACTCATATATCTACTCAGGCACCCACTCACACACCCACTCAGACACTCATGCACACACTCAGACCCATTCATAGACTCACACACCCACTTTCAGACCCACTCAGGCACTGACACACCCACTCACATATCCACTGACAGAGACAAGCCCTGTGGCCAGCCTGCGCTGCTCATGCATGGTGTGGGGTTGTGTGGTTATAAGGGCTTGGCAACAGGGCCTGGCTGCAAGGCCAGACCTTGCGACCAACCCTCCCAGCGCTCGGCCAAAGGCCATGAGTGACAGGGGTTGAAATAACTTATATGTTGGAAAGTAAATTATTGGTAGAGGCAGGTAAGTACCTGTTGGACCTGGCTTTTTGACAGGGACATCCCCAAACTTTTTGCCTCCTTCCTCCTATTTTTTCTGACCTGTTGTTGTTGGCTTTTGACCTCTGAGCACTTTACCACTGCTAACCAGTGCTAAAGTGCATATGCTCTCTGTGTAAATTGTACTATTGATTGGTTTATCCATGATTGACTATTTAATTTACCTGTAAGTCCCTATTAGAGTGCACTACATGTGCCTAGGGCATGTAGATTAAATGCTACTAGTGGGCCTGCAGCACTGGTTGTGCCACCCACCTCAGTAGCCCCTTAACCTTGTCTCAGGCCTGCCATTGCCAGGCCTGTGTGCAGTTTCACTGCCACTTCGACTTGGCATTTAAAAGTACTTGCCAAGCCTAGAACTCCCCTTTTTCTACATATAAGTCATCCCTAATGTGTGCCCTAGGTAACCCCTAGAGCAGGGTGCTGTGTAGGTAAAAGGCAGGACATGTACCTGTGTAGTTATATGTCCTGGTAGTGTAAAACTCCTAAATTCGTTTTTACACTACTGTGAGGCCTGCTCCCCTCATAGGCTAACATTGGGGCTGCCCTCATACACTGTTGAAGTGGCAGCTGCTGATCTGAAAGGAGCAGGAAGGTCATATTTGGTATGGCCAGAATGGTAATATAAAATCCTGCTGACTGGTGAAGTCGGATTTAATATTACTATTCTAGAAATGCCACTTTTAGAAAGTGAGCATTTCTTTGCCCTAAAATCTTGTTGTGCCCTTCAATCCACGTCTGGCTAGGTTTAGTTGACAGCTCCTTGTGCATTCACTCAGACACACCCCAAACACAGGGTACTCAGCCTCACTTGCATACATCTGCATTTTGAATGGGTCTTCCTGGGCTGGGAGGGTGGAGGGCCTGCCCTCACACAAAGGACTGCCACACCCCCTACTGGGACTCTGGCAGACAGGATTGAGCTGAAAGGGAGCTTGGTGCATTTCTTAGAGACTCTTTGAAATCACCCCCACTTCAAAGGCACAACTTAGTATAAAACAGGGCCTCTGCCCTACCTCATCAGACACTTGCTGGAGAAGAAACCTGAACCAGAAACTACATCCTGCCAAGAAGAACTGCCTGGCTGCTCAAAGGACTCACCTGTCTGCTTTCTCCAAAGGACTGCTGTCTTGCTGTTGCCCTGCTGCCTTGCTGAACTCTTGTCTGGCTGTGAAAGTGCTCTCCAAGGGCTTGAATAGAGCTTGCCTCCTGTTCCTTGAAGTCTCAGGACCAAAAAGACTTCTTCCTTTCACGTGGACACTCCGTGCGCCGAAAATTTCGACGCACAGCTTGTTTCGCGGCGAGAAAAACGCCGCACACCGACGCTGATCAACGCGACGCCCTCGGGACGATCGAGACTTCGACGCACAACCTCGCAAGGACAAAGCCGCCCGACTTCCAAGGAGAAATCGACGCGACGCCTACCGTGAGTGCGAAACTTTGACGCACGGCCTCGCAAGGACAACGCCGCCCGACTTCCAAGGAGAAATCGACGCGACGCCTGCCGTGAGACCAAAATTTCGACGCACGGCCTCGCAAGGACAACGCCGCCCGACTTCCAAGGAGAAATCGACGCGACGCCTACCGTGAGATCGAAACTTCGACGCGCAGCCCCGCAGAACGACGCGCAGCCGGAAAATAAGCAGGAGAACCCACGCACAGACCCGGGACATCTGGTAATCCTCGCATCCACAAAAAGAGACTGTCTGCGCGCCGGAAAACGACGCCCGACTTCCCCGCGTGGAAAAGAACGACGCAAGTCTGTGTGTGCTGAGCGGAAAACGACGCACACACCCCTTTTTCCACGCATCTCTTCTCCTGTGGCCCTCTGAGGAGATTTCCCACCAGAAACCAGGTACTCTGTGCTTGAAAGACCCTTTATTGCTTTTTAAAGACTTAAAGACTCTTAATATCACTTTTCAGTGATATCTTTACAAATTCGTATTGCAACTTTGATCGTTTTGACCTACAATTATCCAGATAAATATTCTATATTTTTCTAAACACTGTGTGGTGTATTTTTGTGGTGTTATACTATGGTGTTGTATGATTTATTGCACAAGTGCTTTACACATTGCCTTCTAAGTTAAGCCTGACTGCTCGTGCCAAGCTACCGGAGGGTGAGCACAGGCTGATTTTGGATTGTGTGTGACTTACCCTGACTAGAGTGAGGGTTCTTGCTTGGACAGAGGGCAACCTATCTGCCAACCAAAAACCCCATTTCTAACATTGGTGATCAGCGGTGAGGATAGGACTTGTGTTTGTGCAGTGACATACAGTAGCTAAGTATTTCACTACCTACCCACAGTGGAAGGTCAACTTGATTTTTCATCTTTTTTTTGGCTCTTGGTTCTCTGATGTCCTCCTGGATATACTATTGATATTTTGGACTTTGGATTTTGGTTTTTGCTGATAAGATCTTATCAAAATGGGATTGCTTACCTACTCATTCTTTGTTCGTACTGACCACCTCACTAAGGCTGACCTAAGGAAGCTTTGCAGACAATGGGGCCTTCCTGTAGCAAGGAGATCTACTAAAGCGGAGATGCTCCATCACTACATAGTCTGGGGGGAGGAAAGATGGGCAGAGAGAGAGGCAGCAAGAAACCAAATGACTAAGTACCCCTCAGATGAGGAGGAAGACTACTCAGATGAGGAGGAAGGCTACTCAGAGTTGGACAGTGACCCAGAAATAGATGAATGGCTCCGAAGTCAAAGGCGACAGGAGCAACAATTAGAGGAGTATCTTGCAGAGGTTGAGGCAAAAAGACTTTTAGCCCTGGAAGAAGAAAAGATTGCAGCTCAAGAGCTGAGCTGTAAAGAGCTGAAACTGGAGGCCGGAAGGGCTGAGTCCAGTTCAGATGGTGGCAGCAAAAATCTTGCATCTAGTACTGCTGAAGAAGGGCACAAGCCCAGAGATGTGGTGCCCAACTTGAAGAAGGGAGTTGACACACCCCAGGCAGTTCAAGGGTATGAGGTAGTTCCCGGTATGCACAGGGTCCCTGAGAAGGATTGGGGAACTGGCACAGGGAGTCATATTCCTACTGGGGGGAGGGACACTTTACTGACTCTAGCAGAGAGTGACAGAGAAAAGGGTTCCCCCCTGGTGGACGTCCTGGATATAGAGTGTAGAGACATCCCAGAAGAGTTTGGGTTGAGTGTCAGGGACAGACAGATACTGTCTCACCAGTCTCAGGAGGGTGAAGTAGAGTGCTTTTCCAAGGTTGAGTTACTGGGTGGTTGGGTGAAGGGTACTGTGGTTAATACATGGGAAGGGCAGAGTGATGTAATTGCTGGAGAGCATATGTCTGGTCCTTATTTTCCAGAGCTACGCCAACACCAGGTGGAGTGTGAGTTCTCTGACCCCAGGGAACTTACAGTGGAGGCAGACTTTTGGGTGAGTACCAGAGAGTCTGAAGAGGCATTTGGGGGTGCTCCTGAAGGGAGTGGTCTAGGTGGTTCCCGACCAAGTGAGGTGGGAGAGGATTGTAGTGTCCCAGGTAGGTCTCAGAGCCTAACCTGTACCGTAGGGCCACCTTTTGAGGGAAGCCCCGCAGTGTCAGAAGAACTTGGGGGGATGACTGTAGACAGCATCCCAACAGTTCTGGTGTCTGGCAGTACCACTCCTAGTGAGGGGGTGCAGAAGTCCAGACATAGGGTTGAGAGGGGGTGGCAGACCCCAGTGGAGGATCTTGAAAGTCAGGGGTCAGCTCTGAGAGCAGAGCCCCCCAGGAATGACCCAGGTGAGACCGTTTCTGGTTTGGGGGAAACCCAGACTCTGCCGGATGGGCAGAGGTCGGGAGACCTGCGCCAACCAGACTCTTGTGTGGCCCTTGGGGACAGCGTGTCCCTTGTGGGGGGTGAGAGTGCCCCCCAGGAAGTCCTGGCATGCCAGGCAAAGATTCAACCTCAGGGTGGTGACTCTGGGTTGGATAACCGGGTTCAGAGGTTAAACTTTGACCTGGTGGGGGGTAGATGTGCCCCCCAGAAAGTCCTGGAATGCCAGGCAATGGCTCAACCTCAGGGTGGTGACTCTGGGTTGGCTTACCAGGTGCAGAGGTCAAACTCTGACCTGGTGGGGGGTAGGTGTGCCCCCCAGAAAGTCCTGGCGTGCCAGGCAGTTGTCCAACCTCAGGGTGTCAACTCTGGGTTGGATGGCCAGGTTCAGAGGTTAAACTCTGACCTGGTGGGAGGTAGGTGTGCCTCCCAGAAAGTCCTGGGGTGCCAGGCAATTGCCCAACCTCAGGGTGGTGACTCTGGGTTGGCTAACCCGGTTCAGAGGTCAAACTCTGACCTGGTGGGGGGTAGGTGTGCCCCCCAGAAAGTCCTGGTATACCAGGCAATGGTTCAACCTCAGGGTGGTGACCCTGGGTTGGAGAACCAGGCTCAGAGGTTAAACTCTGACCTGGTGGGAGGTAGGTGTGCCTCCCTGAAAGTCCTGGCCTGCCAGGCAATGGTTCAACCTCAGGGTGGTGACTCTGGGTTGGATATCCAGGTTCAGAGGTTAACCTCTGACCTGGTGGGGGGTAGGTGTGCCCCCCAGAAAGCCCTGGTGTACCAGGCAGTTGTCCAACCTCAGGATGGTGACCCTAGGTTGGAGAACCAGGTTCAGAGGTTAAACTCTGACCTGGTGGAGGGTCAGTGTGCCCTCCAGGAAGTCCTGGCGTGCCAGGCGATTGTTCTACTTCAGGGTGGTAACTCTGAGTTGAATGGCCCAGTTCAGAGGTTAAACTCTGACCTGGTGGAGGGTCAGTGTGCCCTCCAGAAAGGCCTGGCGTGCCAGGCAATTGTTCAACCTCAGAGTGCTGACTCTGGGTTGGATACCCAGGTTCAGAGGTTAAACTCTGACCTGGTGGGAGGTAGGTGTGCCTCCCAAGAAGCCCTGCTGTGCCAGGCAATTGTCCAACCTCAGGGTGTTGACTCTGGGTTGGATGACCAGATTCAGAGGTTAAACTCTGACCTGGTGGGGGGTAGGTGTGCCCCCCAGAAAGTCCTGGCGTGCCAGGCAATTGCCCAACCTCAGGGTGGTGACCCTGGGTTGGGGAACCAGGCTCAGAGGTTAAACTCTGACCTGGTGGGAGGTAGGTGTGCCTCCCAGAAAGTCCTGGTGCGCCAGGCAATTGTTCAACTTCAGGGTGGTGACTCTGAGTTGAATGGTCAGGTGCAGAGGTTAAACTCTGACCTGGTGGAGGGTCAGTGTGCCCTCCAGGAAGTCCTGGCGTGCCAGGCAATTGTTCAACTTCAGGGTGGTGACTCTGAGTTGAATGGGCAGGTGCAGAGGTTAAACTCTGACCTGGTGGGGGGTAGGTGTGCCTCCCAGGAAGTCCTGGTTTGCCAGGCGGTGATCCAGTCTGAGGGTACAGACCCTGGGCTGGAAGACCAGGTTCAGGGTGTCCCCCCGGACCTGGAGGGAGGGGCTACTGATAACAGTGCCCCTACCATGTTGTCTTCTGAGGAGGCCACTCCTAGTTGGAGGGTGCTGGACCCAGAAGGGAGGGCAGGGGGAGGGAAGCCTCACCCCGGGCCCTAGTCCAACCTGAAGGTACAGACCCCAGGTTGGAGGGCCAGTGGCAGGTTAACAGCCCTGCACTGGTGGAGGAATGGTACAGGGCGACTTCTGTAAGCCCCCTGGCCATGTTGGACTCTGGGGGTACCGCTCCAGGAGGGAGGGTACAAAGCCCCAGAGGGGAGGACCAGGTTCAGGCTGTCATCCCTGACCTGGTGGAAGGGAGAGTGGTTAAAGGGTGCCCAGCACCTGGGGCTACCGCCCCCCACTCTCCACAGCCACAGTGGTTGGAGAGCTTTGAGAGGCCTGGGGCCTGGCTCTCATCCCTGGCAGCTGTCAGTAATCCCTGTGGCTTGCTGTCCGGGTGGACAGAGTTATCCCTGGGGAGGGGACAAGTGTCCCACCCCGGGGATAGAATGGGCAACACCACTGTGTTGGTCCTGGTGGTACTATCCTGCTCCTGGGATACATCTGTGAGCAATGTAAGGTTAGGTGCTGCACAGATGGGATCCGCAGGAAAGGAGAAAGGTTCCCCATGGATGGGCTTAGTGGGCCCTGAGAGTATGGACAGAGGGATCCAATTGGAGTCAGGAAGGCGAAGAACTGGAGCATGCCCCTGCTGTTGTGGGCCTGGGTCCTGGTTCTGTCGCCTCAAACAGGGAAGTACATCAGGATAGTGATTGTTCTCCCCTGGCTTTAGGCTGGTGGGGGGTCATGTTGGACCTGGCTTTTTGACAGGGACATCCCCAAACTTTTTGCCTCCTTCCTCCTATTTTTTCTGACCTGTTGTTGTTGGCTTTTGACCTCTGAGCACTTTACCACTGCTAACCAGTGCTAAAGTGCATATGCTCTCTGTGTAAATTGTACTATTGATTGGTTTATCCATGATTGACTATTTAATTTACCTGTAAGTCCCTATTAGAGTGCACTACATGTGCCTAGGGCATGTAGATTAAATGCTACTAGTGGGCCTGCATCACTGGTTGTGCCACCCACCTCAGTAGCCCCTTAACCTTGTCTCAGGCCTGCCATTGCCAGGCCTGTGTGTGCAGTTTCACTGCCACTTCGACTTGGCATTTAAAAGTACTTGCCAAGCCTAGAACTCCCCTTTTTCTACATATAAGTCATCCCTAATGTGTGCCCTAGGTAACCCCTAGAGCAGGGTGCTGTGTAGGTAAAAGGCAGGACATGTACCTGTGTAGTTATATGTCCTGGTAGTGTAAAACTCCTAAATTCGTTTTTACACTACTGTGAGGCCTGCTCCCCTCATAGGCTAACATTGGGGCTGCCCTCATACACTGTTGAAGTGGCAGCTGCTGATCTGAAAGGAGCAGGAAGGTCATATTTGGTATGGCCAGAATGGTAATATAAAATCCTGCTGACTGGTGAAGTCGGATTTAATATTACTATTCTAGAAATGCCACTTTTAGAAAGTGAGCATTTCTTTGCCCTAAAATCTTGTTGTGCCCTTCAATCCACGTCTGGCTAGGTTTAGTTGACAGCTCCTTGTGCATTCACTCAGACACACCCCAAACACAGGGTACTCAGCCTCACTTGCATACATCTGCATTTTGAATGGGTCTTCCTGGGCTGGGAGGGTGGAGGGCCTGCCCTCACACAAAGGACTGCCACACCCCCTACTGGGACTCTGGCAGACAGGATTGAGCTGAAAGGGAACTTGGTGCATTTCTTAGAGACTCTTTGAAATCACCCCCACTTCAAAGGCACAACTTAGTATAAAACAGGGCCTCTGCCCTACCTCATCAGACACTTGCTGGAGAAGAAACCTGAACCAGAAACTACATCCTGCCAAGAAGAACTGCCTGGCTGCTCAAAGGACTCACCTGTCTGCTTTCTCCAAAGGACTGCTGTCTTGCTGTTGCCCTGCTGCCTTGCTGAACTCTTGTCTGGCTGTGAAAGTGCTCTCCAAGGGCTTGAATAGAGCTTGCCTCCTGTTCCTTGAAGTCTCAGGACCAAAAAGACTTCTTCCTTTCACGTGGACACTCCGTGCGCCGAAAATTTCGACGCACAGCTTGTTTCGCGGCGAGAAAAACGCCGCACACCGACGCTGATCAACGCGACGCCCTCGGGACGATCGAGACTTCGACGCACAACCTCGCAAGGACAAAGCCGCCCGACTTCCAAGGAGAAATCGACGCGACGCCTACCGTGAGTGCGAAACTTTGACGCACGGCCTCGCAAGGACAACGCCGCCCGACTTCCAAGGAGAAATCGACGCGACGCCTGCCGTGAGACCAAAATTTCGACGCACGGCCTCGCAAGGACAACGCCGCCCGACTTCCAAGGAGAAATCGACGCGACGCCTACCGTGAGATCGAAACTTCGACGCGCAGCCCCGCAGAACGACGCGCAGCCGGAAAATAAGCAGGAGAACCCACGCACAGACCCGGGACATCTGGTAATCCTCGCGATCCACAAAAAGAGACTGTCTGCGCGCCGGAAAACGATGCCCGACTTCCCCGCGTGGAAAAGAACGACGCAAGTCTGTGTGTGCTGAGCGGAAAACGACGCACACACCCCTTTTTCCACGCATCTCTTCTCCTGTGGCCCTCTGAGGAGATTTCCCACCAGAAACCAGGTACTCTGTGCTTGAAAGACCCTTTATTGCTTTTTAAAGACTTAAAGACTCTTAATATCACTTTTCAGTGATATCTTTACAAATTCGTATTGCAACTTTGATCGTTTTGACCTACAATTATCCAGATAAATATTCTATATTTTTCTAAACACTGTGTGGTGTATTTTTGTGGTGTTATACTATGGTGTTGTATGATTTATTGCACAAGTGCTTTACACATTGCCTTCTAAGTTAAGCCTGACTGCTCGTGCCAAGCTACCGGAGGGTGAGCACAGGCTGATTTTGGATTGTGTGTGACTTACCCTGACTAGAGTGAGGGTTCTTGCTTGGACAGAGGGCAACCTATCTGCCAACCAAAAACCCCATTTCTAACAGTACCTACCTCGAGAAATAGCCCACTAACCTCTACTAGGTCCAGTTAGGTCTCAACAAATTAAACCCAGCTCAACCCTTGGTAGCTTGGCAAGGCTTAATTTAGGAGACAAGTGGGTAAAGCATTTAAAAATCACAAAACAGTAAATAAGTAAAACACAAAACACGATAAAAATCGAACACCGATTTATAAACATAGATTATATTTGTATCTTTCACATGACACTAAAATCCAATGTAGGAAACCAGAGAAATGAATGTTTAAAGATTAAAAGTAATTCTAGTGCTTAGAAGCAAATAGGAGATATGCATTTTTAAAGATCAAAAGTAATTCTAGTGCTTAGAAGCAAATAGGGGATATGCATTTTTATAGATCAAAAGTAATTCTAGTGCTTAGAAGCAAATAGCACTCAAAGGGTTAAAAAAGGTCACTCTGGACCGGGACAAAGTCCAGAGTTCAGGCCACCCACGATGTAACACTGTTACACTTACTTTCAGAAGTGTTTCTTGATACAGGAAAGTGCTCCACAGCACCAGCCAAAGGTTCGGAGGCTCTGGTTTGCCGCTTGGGATCTGGGACTACAACTCCCTAAATACACCTCCTCAACTTATGGAGTTGTTTACAACAGGTGCTCCAAATGTCTTCAAACTTCTGGATCTTGTGTTTACAAGTGTCTACAACTTGATACAAGGTTCCAGAAGCTCTGGGTTGCTCCTTGGGAGTTATGAATACAATTCCCAGAGTGCACCTTGTCAGAATCCTCAAATGTCCACTGGACGCTGATTGCTGGTTGGCTTCTTGTAGGACTTGATACAGGGGATTCTGGACAGTTCCTTTGTACATGTAGTTTACAGGTAATCCAGTCCTGGAGATGCAGAAGCAAGGCAAAGTCCTTTTCTTGTTGAAGCCCAAATGTGCAGCTGGTGCAGTCCTTGTGAGTGCAGTATCCAGGGGCAAGCCAGGGGTCCAGCAGGGCAGTCCTTCTTCTCCAGTATCTTCTTCCAGCAGGGATCTGAGGTGTGGGTGCAGCTCTACCAAATTTATCCTTGCTCCTGTGGTGGAAAGCAGTAGGGAGGCAACTATCCAATCACAGGCAGACAACTAACCCCTTGGATGACCATTTATTGGGAAGTGTGGCAAAAATCAATCTTAGGGAGCAACATTCCTTAAAAATCTAAAATGGATGAAACTGAATTTTGGAGGTAAAGTCTGGCTGAGCCCATCCACTGGTGTGGCTAAAAATCCTTAACATCACCCTCTCATGCTCTCTCCTAATCTAATCAAGAGGGCATCTGGTTGTCTGGGTTGCAGAAAATGGGGGAGATCCTGAGCTGCTACAAATGTTCTTCCCTCCTTTGAAGCCTGCTCTTCCCCATCCTGCTTCACCATCTGCTGACACAGATCTCCTCCCCCAGGCACTTCCTTAGTGTTCAGCCCAAGTCACTTCACACCTCATCAAGGCTGCCAGAGGCTGGCCAATCAGAGAAGGACACCATACAGCTAAAACTGGTAACTTTTAGGAAGAGTTTTAAAACCCTAGTTATATTAAATCCAACAATGACAAGTTGTAGCATTTATTATTAAATTAAAGTCTCTTCAGTTCAGCTTATGGAGTCTATTCACTACAATGAGAGAAAAACAAATTTGGCAATTTTTCCTCACAAGGACTTATAAACCATATTTTATAAGGTCCCTGCTTATAGTGACACTAGACCTAACTCTGGGAGCATCTAGGGCAGACCTTAGGGATGATTTATATGTAAAGAAATAAGGTAGTTTAAGACTTTTGGAAGTATTTTTAATTCCAAAGAAAAATTAGCATTTAACTGCTAAAAGCAGCCAGGAAGGCAAACATGCCTTTAAAATGACCGGACACCTCACTGTTGCTGGGGCCCCTATCTTACCTGCCCTACCATATACTAGAGTCTTTAAGGTAGATTAACATAGTCAATTATAATTAGCCTAATTTGTATACTCAATTTACACAGAACACAGGCCCTGGGACTGGTTAGCAGTACCCAGGGCACTACCAGAGTCAGGAAAACACCAGCAAAAAGTGAAAAATGGAGGCAAAAAGGTAGGGGGCTTCTGCAATCAGCCCAGTTTTCTCACAGTATAGTAATTAAAATTATGTTAAAAAACCATAGAAATTCACTGTCAAACAGTTATAGTTACAGTTCTTTCAAGTGACTATAACTCGTGCCCTGGGGTAACTATAACTCACTCCTTCGCCATGCACAGCTAATTACTCCACATATTTTGTCATTGATGAGATCATGTATGCCATCCTTGATATCACTGAAACATTTGCAATATCATTATTGACAATAAAACTGTGCATGGCAAGGGTGCAAGTTATAGTTAACCTTAGCCCACAAGTCATAATTACTTGAAAGAACTCTAACTATAGCTGCTGAATTTCTATGGTTTTGTACGAGTAACCTAACTATAACACCCTTATAACGTTTGGCTTTTTCAGTGAATATATATATATATATATATATATATATATATATATATATATATATATATATATATATATATATATATATATACAGCTTTCAGGCAGCAATACAAATGTCAAGATAACTCTTGTGATTATGTTCCTGCTAGAGAGAGAGATCAGAATTTTGTCTAGTGGCAGTTTTGACATGTTATAAAGTAAAGCCAGCTGTTACGAGCACTTTAAAACCAATGTGAGAGAGGAGCTATGGAGAGATGAGGTGCACTCTTGCTAGGTGGTAGTGAGGGAAGCCAAAGAGGAGGTCATAGAGGTGTGTAAAAAATGATTGTCACACTGGGCACTACCAGCGCCAAAGCCTGTGATGTTGGGTATGTGGCAAAGTTAAGTAATACTGTGTCTTTTTTGTTTTTTTTAAGGTCTTTGGAGAACCTGCACTTTTAGGAACAAAGACAAGGTAATATGACTTCATCATTATTTACTGCTGCACACATCACACATGCCCACGCTGACCAACTGTTTTAGAACAATGTAACTGCCATAAACATAGGATAGTGTTTTAGAAGGACTGTCTTAGCCAGTAGCAGACATGGCATCTCAGTGGATGACTGTTGCCAAGCCCTAACTCAGATTATGGAGGACAGCTCTGTGGCAGGATCAGAGACTGAGACAGCAGCTAATGAGACAGCATCTGAGGGAGAGGCAAATGGAGCAGAATCTGAAAGTGATTTTTCAGTTGGCGGAGTTACAACTCATCTTCCAACGATTCTGAGTGACGCGATGATGACAGTTGTGCTGTACCTTATAAAGCACAGTCTGTACAGATGGACAACAGTAGCAAGTTAGATCAAACCCAGAGAGCAGACACGTGCAGCAGCAGGCAAAGACGGAGTGCTCTCTTGGCAGCCCGCCAATTTAGTTCAGCCCCAAATTTCGCCTTTCACTGGCGACGCTGGATGTAATGTTGATACAGCCGACTTCTTCCCAATTGACTACATCCATCTCTTTTTGGATGTTGACTTCCTTAAGCAAATTGTGCAGCAAACAAATATGCGTGCCAAACTATTTCTGAGGGAGCATGGATACACTCTAGGGCCTCATTCTAGGGCACACCAGTGGACTCCCACTTTGCTTGAGAAGTTGATGATATTGTTGGGCCTTATGCTCAAAATGGGGTTAGTGCAAAAACCAACCTCGCACAGTTTGGATAACCCCCATCTTCGCATTATACATGAACAGAGATTGTCTTTGCTATTGTAACGCATGCTGCAATTCAATTACAATTCTGCTGCATTGCCCTGGGACATCCAGACCATGATAGGTTGTTCAAAATGTGGCCTGTTGTGTAACATTTGTCTTCAAGGTTTCCCGACATTTATAGTCCTGGAAGGAATATACCCGTCACTCCTGCACAAAGGGTGGCTGATTTTCAGGCAGTACATTGTGAGCAAAGGAACTCACTATGGCATCAAGCTACGCATGCTGTGTGCGAGCTCTACTGGCTATGTGTACAGCTTGAGAGTGTTTACAGGTAAGGACTCCACTTTAAACCCTGTAGGTTGCCCTTCCATGTTAGGAATCACAAGAAAGGCTGGGAGTTTGTCGAGTCACTCCGTCACAAAGGTTGCAACCTTTATGTGGACAATTTCCATACAGGAGTAGAACAGTTCAGTGAGCTGTACAAAGCTGGCACTGTGGCCTGCGGTACAGTTCATTGTTGCAGCAAAGTACTTCCACAGGAGCTTGTTTGTAAGAAACTCCAGAAATCACAGAGAACTGTGTTGAGTTCGAAGGAACTGCTTGCTTTCAAGTTCTTGGATAGCCATGAGACATACTTCCCCACTAAAATTCATGATAAAAGCACTTCCCCTATCACAGTTTTGGGGTCAGATGGCCAAAGTTTACAAGCCCACCTGTATACTTGATTGCAAGTACATGGGGGGAGTCAATAAAAATGACCAGGCCCTCCAGCCATACAACGCAAGTCCTAAAACTCACACTTGGTACTTTTACCTTCCTGATCCCGATGGCAACACACAATATGTATGTCGTTTATTGCCAGAGAACCACAGGAAGACTCATGTCTTTCCGTGCCTTTCAGTTGTCCGTCATTGAAAGTCCTACTGCTGCAGAAGCAGGATTCTCCACTTCATATGTTCTGGAGGACGTGGCAAGGTTGCAGGACAGACACTTTTCTGATCACATTCCTGAAACAACTAAAAAGGCTCGACCATGTCATAGTTTTAAAGTCTGCTCCAAGCAGGGAAAGAGGCAGGAGAATTATGTTTTCTGTCTCCAGTGCCCATCCCAGCCAGCCCTGTGTTTTCCTACTTGCTTAATATTGTATCATACAAATGTGAAGTTCTAGGAAATTGAGTGAAGTAGAGCTGCTGTCAGTTAGACCTTTCAATGACTGTGCATGGAAACCTACCATCCACCGGCCACTACTTTGCTAGCAAGCAACCACAGCATTTTAGTTTCACTACTTGAGGAAACTATGGACTTACTTATGGCATGCTCGACGCCATTATCTGCTGTCAAAATCTGGTAGGTGTTCTGCTCGCAGATTGATAAGTGCATTATAGTCGCCACACTCTACATACTGATGGATAGAACATATGCCATTTTGTCCCTGAGCACCCTTTGTGGCAAAATGTCAAATGCTTGACTAGGTTTTGAAGTGCTTCTTGGGAACTTATGTATACTACACAAGAACCACCCTGATTGCCCACAGGAACCACAGTAAATTTAATAAGTCAAACAAATGCCAAGAGGGACATATTCACCAACATTTCTACTTGTTTTGAAAGTGCGCAAACTCAATTTGTAACTTGTATCACAATCAATGTTGTTGAAAAGGGGTACAGAACACAATGGGGGTCATTCCAACCTTGGCGGTAAAAGCCGCTTACCGCTGTCAGAAGACCGTCAACATACCGCCGCGGTAAACCGCCACGGTCATTCTGACCCTCAACAGGCAAACCGCCAAAATACAGACATCCACAAAAGTCCGCAAAACCAAAGGGCAGCGAGAAACTGGCGATGACCAAACCTCCACCGTCACGCCAACAGAAATACGCCCACACTATCACGACACACGAATCCACGCGGCGGTCTTTCAACCGCGGTATACCATTGGCGGTACACACCGGTGCGCTCAAAATACACACACACTTACAAAACACAACCACATTGGACAATTACAAATACACACACCTGATACAAATACACACACCACTCCCACACACCCAACACAATATAAAACACACACCCACATCACCCTCAAACCCCCACTCCTACAGAATCGGGACCACGCACTGAGAAAAAGAGAACTGAGCACTCAGACGCGCATTTTACTTTCACCCAGCAATATTTCCACGCACTTCACACAACACACCAATACACATCACCACACAATCCACCCCACACATCACCCACACCACCCCATGGCACCACAAAGACACCCCAGGTTCTCGGAGGATGAACTCAGGGTCAAGGTGGAGGAAATTGTGCGGGTACATGGGAGGAGCAGGTCTTGGCAATCCTGCATCCTGAGGGCCTCGCAGGAGTAGGCGGAGGAATGGACTCTGGTAAGTATCATCTTCACTACTTCATCCCCCCGACCCCACCAGCATGCCAAATCATACCCCCACCCTCACCCCCATCACATCCTGCTCCTTGCAAATGTCTCCCCATCACAGCCCACCCATTCCAACCCCAAGCCCTGCATGCGACCACAAAGCATGGACACCCATCAACAAAGCATGCCCACTGCACATACCCATCCCCCCCAAACCACCGTCACAAAAGCCCCCACACGGGAATGCCAGCACTGGGGTACACGGGCACCCACCCATTACACGCTATGGCACACACAAATGCAATAACCATACTTTTATACCCCTGCAGGACCCGAACGCCACGTCACCGCGCAGGAGGGTCCACAAATGTCCACTCCACCCCCAGAAGAGGCACACAGTGAGGACAGCAGCTCTGTCGACCTGGATCTAGATGACCAGCCCGGCCCATCGGGGACCTCTGGACAGTCGGTTCCCCTCAGACAGCCACAGCCCATAGCCGACCTTCCCCCCTCTGGGAACACCAGCACACCACCCACCCAGCGGGCCCATACCTCTGTCCCCAGGACACGTCAATCAGTGGTGTGTCCACCACTACAGGGCACCCAGGTTAACCCACCCCCCCAACAACAACAGGGACCTGGGGGCAGTGGTAGTGGGCACACGGTCCAGGGGACAGAGGCCCACGGAAACAGGGGAACTGGGAGGGCTGCTGTGCGACAGGGGGGGGACAGGCCCAGGGAACCCACTCTCCACGAGGCCCTCTCCTCCATCATGGGAGCCTACCACCACTCCCAGGAGACGATGGCGACGGTCCTGGCCAGGTTTCAGGAGATCCAGCTTCTGCAGGAGGAACAGTATTTGGGGTTCAGGGAGGAACTACGAAACATCAGTTCCGCCCTGGCCACCATTGTAGGGGCTCTGAATCAGGTAGTCACCACATTGCGGAACACTGTGGCACCACAGAGGGCCCCTGACACTAGCATGGACCAAGAACTGCCTACCACCTCTGCCGGCGCTAGTGGACAGGAGGCCCCGCCACAGGACCAACAGGCCACCAGCACCCCAACCCCTGCAGAAGGAGAACCACCCCGCAAGCGGGCACTGAGATCCAGGAAGAAGACAGAGTAAGATGCCAAGACCCCCGCCAGGAAAGGATACCTCCCTGATTGTCATCCCACTGTCCCACAATGACACCCTGTCCATCCTTATACTGCCCATGCTCCACTTTCCACAGGCATTTGGACAATGCACCTGTGATACGAGTAGTCTGGACTCTGCCATGGACAATCCTCCACCATCACCCCTCACCGATTTGCAATCACCCACCAATATAGAGCACTGAAATAAACACAGTTATTGCACAAAACAATCAGGAGTCTGGCTGTGAATTTGTACAAATGTATTAGACATTACCGTGCCAAAAATGCATATTTACATTGTGATGCCAACACACCACTGTCACACAGCTGTAATCCATGGGGAAACAAAGCAGATTTCACGCAGTGGGGCCCACATCTCTGAAATTGAAAGGGAAAGTCACAACTCAGTTACCATACACTGGTGGAAAAGGTCAGACAGTAGAGAGGTAGTAGGGGTTAAGTATATGTAATATGCCGGGTTGGAATCTTACCTGCGTGCATTGAAAATACTGCTGTATTACTGCGTTCCTGTTGTCTATGTCGTCCTCTTCGGCTTCCTCGTCTTCACTCTCCACAGGCTCCACAGCTGCTACAACACCACCATCTGGACCATCCTCCTGCAGAAAAGGCACCTGGCGTCGCAAAGCCAGGTTGTGAAGCATACAGCAGGCCACGATGATCTGGCACACCTTCTTTGGTGAGTACAATAGGGATCCACCTGTCATATGGAGGCAGCGGAACCTGGCCTTCAGGAGGTCGAAGGTCCTCTCGATCACCCTCCTAATTCTCCCATGGGACTCATTGTACCGTTCCTCTGCCCTTGTCCTGGGATTCCTCATTAGGGTCAGTAGCCATGACAGGTTGGGGTAACCAGAGTCACCAATTAGCCACACACGTGGGCTCTGGAGTTGACCCATCACGTAAGGGATGCTGCTATTCCGCATGATGTACGCGTCATGCACTGAGCCAGGGAACTTAGCATTAACATGGGAGATGTATTGGTCTGCCAAACACACCATCTGTACATTCATAGAATGATAACTCTTCCTGTTTCTGTACACTTGTTCACTCCTGCTGGGGGGTACTAAAGCCACATGGGTCCCATCAATGGCACCTATGATGTTGGGGATATGTCCAAGGGCATAGAAATCACCCTTCACTGTAGGCAAATCCCCCACCTCAGGGAAAACGATGTAGCTCCACATGTGTTTCAGCAGGGCAGACAACACTCTGGACAACACCTTGGAAAACATAGGCTGGGACATCCCTGATGATATGGCCACTGTTGTTTAAAATGACCCACTTGCAAAGAAATGGAGTACTGACAGCACCTGCACTAGAGGGGGGATCCCTGTGGGTTGGCGGATTGGTGACATCAGGTCTGACTCCAGCTGGGCACACAGTTCATGAATAGTGGCTCGGTCAAGCCTGTATGTCAGTATGACATGTCTTTCCTCCATTGTCGACAGGTCTACCAGCGGTCTGTACACGGGAAGATTCCTCCATCTCCTCGCATGTCCCAGCGGACGGTGCCTATGAAGGACAACAGCGAGCACAGAGTCAATCAACCCACAGGTACGTAACCACAGCTTGCACAAAACACGATTCCCAATGCATTGAATGGCTTATATGAGTGTTGATGCAAGACCTAGGTATGTGTGACGCAGTAAAAAGTAAGCCATGTGGGCCCTTGAAATGGCGGCTGCCTGACCTGTGAAGTGCGACAATGGGATGTGAGGTAAATGCGCTGGCGTGGCACACCGTGGCGGTAGGCGGTCAAAGACCGCGGCGCTAAGCAGCATTGGTTAACATTGAACCCTATGGGTCTCAGGAGTCAATGACGATGTGCGCCGGCGGTCGCAGTACGCACCGCCGCGGTACCCACCGCCACGGGTTTGACCGCCATTTTCTATATGCTTAATCACTCGATACCTGATCTTCGACAGGAGAGGACCTACACTGCAAGTGCTGCTGTGACCTCGGTCTGGAAGAGACAATGGCTCATGCGACTGGGGAAAGGGCCCCTGCCTTCACTGCTCAGGAATTGGAGAAACTCGTGGATGGGGTCCTCCCCCAGTATGCGCTACTCTACGGTCCTCCAGACCAACAGGTAAGTACACTGGGGCCATGCTTAGTGGCCCATGCCTGTGTTGAGTGGGGTGGATGAAAGATGGTGGGGAGGGGAGCGATTGAGGCATGCATCAAACGACGGATGAGAGCATGTGCCACATGGCAAAGGTAGGGATGGGGGGCCACTCACATTGAGGGTGCAGAAGGTGATGACTCTTTTTCTCCCCCTGTACATTTCACATAGGTCAGCACCCACCAGAAGATTGATATTTGGCGTGCCATCGCCAAGAACGTCCGGACCCTGGGGGTCCACCACAGACGGGGCACCCACTGCCGGAAGAGATGGGAGGACATCCGACGCTGGAGCAGGAAGATGGCGGAGGCTCAGCTGGGGATGGCCTCCCAACCTGGGAGGGGTGCCAGTTGGACTTTGACCCCCCTGATGGACCGGATCCTGGCGGTGGCCTACCCCGATTTGGAAGGGCGCGTGAGAACATCACAGCAGACACAAGGGGGTGAGTACACTCTTATTCTGGTGACTTTGCGCGCAGTGGAGGTGTATGGGTGGGGGAGGAGGGCTGTGGGTATCCCTAGGCCAGGGCGATTTCTGTAGGCTAGGCCCCTCCGTAAGGCATGGCCCTGTGCCCCCGCCACCACCTCTGTAGGGTGCCAAGTACAGCTATTCATGGCCCTGTGTCATCTATGTGTGCAGATGTCGTCCATAGGCTTGTAGGCCATGTCCCACGGATTGAGTAGTGGACCCCAAGTTTCGCGGCGTAGTGCAGGGGGCTTCTGTGTCTGTCCTGTCCGCCAACGGTATCGCCAATGCATGCACTCAACATGTCTTTATTTTCTCCCCCCCTCCTTTTTTGTGGTTTTCCTGTTCATGTGTGCATTAGCATCATCAGGCGGAGGAGAAGTGGCATCGGAGCACGAGGGAGCTGCATCCCACATGGCCATGGAGGGCCATGCAACGGATTCCGATTTCACCAGTGGGACAGACGGCGAGGGGAGCTCCACAGCGGGGACTCGGGCAGACATAAGTGACACGGACTCGTCCTCTGAAGGGAGCTCCCTTGTGGTGGCGGCAACATCTGTGCCCCCCGCAACAACAGGTACAGCCGCCACCCAGCGCACCAGCACCGCCCTCCCAGCAGCCCCTCAGCGTTTGCCCCGTGCCCGCTCACCCAGGAAGGTGGGCATCTCCTTCGCCCCAGGCACCTCAGGCCCTGCCCCAGTCACCCCTGATGCCCTCAGTGAGGAGATCATTGACCTCCTGAGGACGCTCACTGTTGGGCAGCCTACCATATTGAATGCCATCCAGGGTGTCGAAAGAGAGTTGCACCAGAGTAATGCATACCTGGAGGGCATTCATTCTGGTCAGGCTGCCTTCAGCGATCGTTCAACACTCTGGCCTCAGCACTGATGGCAGCCATTGTCGCTGTCTCTAGCCTCCCCCCTCCAACTTCCTCCACCCAGACCCTATTACCTGTACCTCTGCCTATCCCAGACACACCATCAGACCAGCCTGCACACACCTCAACACCCAAGGGAAGATCATCCAGACATAAGCACCACACATCACACAGGCATTCACACAAGCAACATCCACATACAGACATACCAACACCCACTGCCTCCACTGTGTCCCCCTCCTCCTCGTCTCCCTCCTCCCTCCCTGTCACGTCTCCACTCACACCTGCATGCACTACATCTTCAGCCACTACGTCCATCACCAGCACACACACCAGAACCCCCCACACACGTGCAGTCACCACCCCCACATCCATTTACACGTCCCCTGTGTCCTCTCCCAGTGTGTCTGTAACCCCCTCTTCCAAAATACACAAACGCAGGCAGCCACCCACCCAACAGCCATCCACCTCACGACAGCCTCCAGCCCAAGCACCTGCACCCAAAGACACCAGACTTCAAACTCCTACAACCACATCCTCTTCCTCCACTCCCATACCCACTACACCTACCCTTCCCAATGCTCCTAAAAAGCTTTTCCTGTCCAAACTTAACCTCTTTCCACCAACTCCCCCACCCCTTCCATGTCATAGGACTCCAGTCAGCACCTCAGCCACCACAAAACCGGGCCCTGTCATGACAGTCTGCCATGGACTATGGAGTCCCCCACCCTCCAGGGCAGCCAGTTCAGTACGGAGCCAAGGCACGGGCAGCCCACCCCCGGAGAAACAATCAAAGATAGGCAGTGGCCGGCGCGAGAGGGGGAAGACACCAGGCACAAAAAACCCTACCATGGCTCCGGCAGGAGGTGTGGAGACAGCTGTCACACCGCCCAAGGTGGGGAAGGGCCACAGGCGATCAGGGAAGGCTGGGAAGGGCAGCACGCCCGACAAGACCGCCATCAGCCCAGCTGGCCAGGAGGGCCCGCCAGCCCCATCCCAGGTGGGCAGGAGGCCACCAACATGCCCGGCACTGCAGCCCAGGAGGGCCCCGCAAGCCACAGGACAGATGGGCAGGAAGGCACCGCCAGCCACAGGACAGGTGGCAAATGAGCTCCACGCCATGGCCAGATCCGCTGAACTGGGCTCTTCATCTCAAGCACCGCTGAACTGGGCACCGCCGTCTCAAGCACCGCTGAACTGGGCACCGCCGTCTCAAGCACCGCTGAACTGGGCCCTTCATCTCAAGCACCGCTGAACTGGGCACCGCCGTCTCAAGCACCGCTGAACTGGGCACCGCCGTCTCAAGCACTGCTGAACTGGTCACCGCCCTCTCAAGCACCGCTGAACTGGGCCCTTCATCTCAAGCACTGCTGAACTGGGCACCGCCGTCTCAAGCACCGCTGAACTGGGCACCGCCGTCTCAAGCACCGCTGAACTGGGCCCTTCATCTCAAACACCGCTGAACTGGGCACCGCCGTCTCAAGCACCGCTGAACTGGGCCCTTCATCTCAAGCATCGCTGAACTGGGCACCGCCGTC
This sequence comes from Pleurodeles waltl, assembly GCF_031143425.1. Classification (NCBI taxonomy): domain Eukaryota; kingdom Metazoa; phylum Chordata; class Amphibia; order Caudata; family Salamandridae; genus Pleurodeles; species Pleurodeles waltl. Next base: position 213,520,936 of record NC_090440.1, read on the forward strand.
TCAAGCACCGCTGAACTGGGCCCTTCATCTCAAGCACCGCTGAACTGGGCTCTTCATCTCAAGCACCGCTGAACTGGGCCCTTCGTCTCAATCACTGCTGAACTGGGCCCTTCATCTCAAGCACCGCTGAACGGGGCACCGCCGTCTCAAGCACCGCTGAACTGGGCACCGCCTTCTCAAGCACCGCTGAACTGGGCCCTTCATCTCAAGCACCGCTGAACTGGGCCCTTCATCACAAGCACCGCTGAACTGGGCCCTTCATCTCAAGCACTGCTGAACTGGGCTCTTCATCTCAAGCACCGCTGAACTGGGCCCTTCATCTCAAGCACCGCTGGACTGGGCCCTTCATCTCAAGCACCGCTGAACTGGGCACCGCCCTCTCAAGCACCGCTGAACTGGGCACCGCCGTCTCAAGCACCGCTGAACTGGGCACTGCCGTCTCAAGCACCGCTGAACCATGAGCGCCAGGGGCTGGCCCGCATCTTAGTCGGGCAGGGCTGCACGAAGCAGTCTGGGCACCAGGCCCCACCCAGAACCAGTGGAGACTGTTATCCACTTGTGAGACTGTGGCTTTGCACTCGCCAGGATTGAACAGTGGGCAACCCACCCACTTGTGAAACTTGAGAGACTGTGGCTTTATACTCCCCAGGATGGAACAGTGGGCAACCCACCCACTGTAGAGACTTGAGAGACTGTGGCTTTGCACTCCCCAGGATTGAACAGTGGCCATGGAGGCCCCTCGTGGATCTGGCGTCGTGGACTCATCTGGCTGAGGTGCCCCCCCCCCTTCCCTTCCCCCTGAGGTGCCTGTAGTTTTGCTATCTGATGCCCCTGCAGTGTTCTCTCCATTGGAGTCAGGTATATTGTGTGGGCTTTGCCCATGTGATTTGGGCCCAGTGGTCCACGGACAATACATGCTACAATGCTCGGAGTTGTACATTTATGTATATAACAGTTTTTGATGTAGAATTATATTTTTAAGCCAGTAATACAATATATTCCTATGTTTAGAATCATTTCCTTTTGTGTTTGCATTCTTCCGGGGGGCTTGGGGGGTGTCACTCTGATGTGTTGATACGCATTGATGTGTGTGTTGTAGTGGGTGAGGGTGAGGGTGGGTGTGTCGCGTATGTGTGTACCCGTAGTATTTTCTCCACCCCCCTCCCCTGTGTCGTAGGTGCAGTACTCACCGTTGTCTTCTGCGCCGGCGTTCGTGCTCCTGGTAGAGGAGTAGGAACACAATTGCTGGGAGTATGTGGAGTTCGGGTTCCATGCTGTCCTTATTCCTTGTGGGCTGTATGGAGGTGAGCGTTTTCCCTTCGAAATGGCTGTTTCCGCCGTGTTTTTATCGGCAGGGCTACCGCCCCGGAAAAGGTGGCGGATTGGTAGGTTGTGATACAGTGGGCGGTACATTGTCTCCCGCCTGTCTGTTGGCGGTGACCGCCGCGCTGTTTGTTTGTGCAGTCGTGGCGGGCGGTGTGGTAATGTGGCGGTCTCTGTTGGTGGTTTCCGCCAGGGTCGGAATTCCATTTTTTTTACGCCAGCCTGTTTGCGGTTTGGCCGCTGGTTTAACACCGACCGCCAGGGTTGGAATGACCCCCAATATCTTTTATAACCATTGTTTACACATCTGTGGTATAAGATGTGAAAACAATCATCATACAAGATATTGGGGGTCATTCTGACCCTGGCGGTCATGGACCACCAGGGCCAACGACCGCGGAAGCACCGCCAACAGGCTGGCGGTGCTTCCATGGGCATTCTGACCGTGGCGGTACAGCCGCGGTCAGAAATGGGAAACCGGCGGTGTCCCGCCGGTTTCCCACTGCCCCAGGGAATCCTCCACGGCGGCACTGCAAGCAGCGCCGCCATGGGGATTCCGACCCCCTTCCCGCCAGCCTGGTTCTGGCGGTTTTCACCGCCAGAACCTGGCTGGCGGGAACGGGTGTCATGGGGCCCCTGGGGGCCCCTGCAGTGCCCATGCCATTGGCATGGGCACTGCAGGGGCCCCCTAACAGGGCCCCACATTGATTTTCAGTGTCTGCTTGGCAGACACTGAAAATCGCGACGGTGCAACTGCACCCGTCGCACACCAGCAACTCCGCCGGCTCCATTAGGAGCCGGCATCCTCGTTGCTGGTGCTTTCCCGCTGGGTGGGCGGGCGGCCTTTTGGCTGTCGCCCGCCAGCCCAGCGGGAAAGCCAGAATGACCGCCGCGGTCTTTTGACCGCGGTGCGGTACCCGCCAAAGTTGGAATGACCCCCATTGTGTCATGTACCCTTTTTCAATAACATTGTGTATGATAGAAGTTATTAATTGAGTTTTCACGCTTTCAAAGGAAAAGTAGAAATGTTGGTGAATGAGTCCCACAGGACATTTGTTTGTCTTATTACTTTAGGGAAGTTAGGCAGTATTGCCAAGCATGTTTGCCTTAGTTTCAATGACAGATATGCTCGCTTAGTTTGAGGAATAGGCTTTGGAAGACATACTTGGACACCCCCAACTTGCATCCACAAATTGGAAGGAGTTGGATTTACCACAGTGTGTGTGCTATAGATACATGTAAGTCATGTCTTCCTGAGCCTCATATGGCTGTGATGGAAGCCATTAGTAAAGGTTTGCTAGGGATGCTTTTGGTATTGTTCAGAAAAAAAAGAGACGGTTACTTGACAGGTGGTAAAATGTAGTCACACATTTCGCCCTGTGGCTCATCAATGTAATGGGACCTTGAATGGTGGTGGTATGTTGACTTGAGTGCACTGAGCGGTTGGATTGGGTCGGCGATATGAAAGTCTTGTGTGTGGTGCATGAACGGCATCTGAATGGGCCATAAAGCGATTAGTGCCATGATGTGGCTTTATGGCTCAACTTAAGAAGCATAGGTTTCAATATTCAGATTCTTTGATAAATATTTGTGCTTCGAAGCCATTATTTCTGGAGGTGCTAAAACTTACCAGTGTAAGTGGTGGATTAACTTGAAAAGATTAGTACCATATTTATACCTCTGATGGTAAGATGGCTCTTACTAAGAGCTCCATTTTCTCATTATGGGCAGCTGTGGATTTTGAGCCCTAGCTCAGCAGGCACCTAGGCAAACCTGACTATTTTTTAAAGCTAGACAACCAAGGGAGTCCAAGGGTGCATGACCTAATGGCTCTCGCCAGGTAATATGACCAAAAAGCCCTTGCAAATGTCAAACTTTGCTAAGAAACATACATTTTCATCACATTTCTGTGACAGAAAAACATGGAATCTGCATGGAGCCAGAGGTTTTCTACCACCCTGAGATTCCACATGTCTCCCGATAAGAACTGTAGCCCACTTGTGTGAATGACCTAAGGGGAAAGGACACAAAAGGCCCTAAATCACTTTGTTGGGAGATAGGCAATAGGGGTCGTGCAGTATTTGGGGTCGTGATTTGGTGCCACCTACGTAAACCTAAGAACGACAGACATTTTTTAAAACTAGACAACCAAGGGAGTCCGGGATGATATGCCTTTCGTGGATCCTGCAAGGTTTTCTTACCCACAATGCTTACAAACCCCAGACTGAAATCACACATTTTCCTTCCATTTCTGTGGTGGAAAGCTCCGTAATCTACAGGAATCCACAAAATTCCTAACACTCTGGATTATACCATTTGTGCCCGGAAAAATGCTGTTCCACTTAAGTGGCTGGGCCTTGAACCCACTGAATGGCTCAAACCAAAGTCAATGGAAGCCCTAGCCAGGGGACTCCCATTGACCATGGTTAATCTGTGTCTGTCCCGAGCACTAGGCCTACCAACACAAGTGAGGTACCATTTTTATTGTGAGTCTTGGGGGACTGCCAGTTGGATGGAAGTTTGTGGCTCCCCGCAGATTCCATAACTTTTCCATCATAGAAATGGGATCAGTTTTCGGTGGAAAAATCTGATGCATTTATGTTGTGTTTTGGGCCATTTCCTGTTGCCTAGGCCTACCTGCACAAGTGAAGTACTATTTTATCTGAAGACTTGTGGGAGGATAGAATAGTAGAACTTTTGTTATTACCAATTGGATTTCACTGCATTTGTGCCTTATAAATGTAAGCCAATGTATAAAAAAGATGACAGTTAGAAAAATAACATCTAAATAACATGCTAGTATGGGTACCCACAAATCCAGAGGTGCACAAATAACCACTGCTCAAAAAATCCATATTTTGTGCCCATTTCAGGAATACATAGGTTTCCTTGATACACAGTTTTCATTCTGCTTATTTTGCTATATGAATTGCTCTATACTCGATACCCAGTGAATAAACCGTGTACGGTGCAGCTCAGTTGTTGACTCTAGGTAACTTGGAGATCCTACAAACCCTATATATCCACACAACCAGAAGCGTCTAATGAACATAATGATATATTGCTTTTGTAAATTGCTCAGATATTGGCTCTAGGTACCTTGGAGATTCTCCAAACCCTATATTTCTCCACAACTGGAAGGGTCTAGTGAACATAATGAAATATTTATTTTGAAAATTGGCCATTGTGACAAAACGTTACAGATGAAATTGTCACTAATGCCCATTGTTTCCTACTCATTTTCGATATTTCTTTATTTCAACAGTTATTTTCCTTGGGAAAACCATGAAGGATCCACGCATATGACCCCTTGATAAATTTAGAATTTTTGTCTATAGATGTTCTGGATCGCCCATGGGTTTCACTCTGGTTTCCACCACAAACTGGAAGTAGGTTGACAGCACAAAAAATAGGGAAAATAGGCTACTTGTTAGAAAAATGTCACAATTGTGGCACATAATTGAGTTTTTCATTGAGCTCTGCATGTTCCTGAAAGCTTGGAAGATGTTGACCATAGTACAGTAAAATATTTGTGGGTACCATTGTAGAAAAAAAAAGACACATTCATCTGGAGCACTTTTTCCTTATTTTTGTTTTCAAGAATCCCAAAATGTTGCTATTTTTTCTTGGTACCCTCCAGTGGAATCCACAAACTCTAAGTAACTTTATGATCCTCAGGGTGTGTTTTTAAATAAAAAGGATGCAAATTTGACATGGATATTTTATTTGAAAAGAAAAGTTATTGACCTCTATGTGCGAAAAACCCCTAGTAGCAAAAAAGGGCTCAGCACTGAGAAGGAAAAGCCCCCAAGTTTATGACTGGGTGAATGACATGCAAGACCGCTGGTTTTTATGCCCCAGTACAGGATAACATTAGGCCGCAGAAGGAGCTATTTCAGTCTTTAATGCAAGTCCCAGGTCAGCTCATCATAGATGGAGATTTTAATTTTTTGCAAAACCCAGAGATGGATCCCTCATCAGGCTCTAAAATGCAGCAAAAGCCAAGGCAGCGACAGCCATGCAAAATTATAAGTGGGTTGTTTCTCTTGGTAATTCCTAGAGGGAAGTATTCATAGAAAGGGGGGAGTTTACATGTTTTTTCAGGTAGATTTAGAATTGCCTCTTGGATTGACATCTTTCTTGTCTCAAAGTGTCTAGGTTTTAAATGCCTCTGGACACTTCCCAATGGATTGTTGGATCATGCAGCTTTGGGGTTGGACATTCTGGGTCAAGGGGAAAGCCCCAAGTTAAGAGGTGGGTCTCCAGTAAGCAATATTTGCAGGAGGAGGGTTGGGTTAGAATACGTAAGGAGGAGATTTGAGAGCTCTTGACAAGAAACCATAAGTCCGCTCCACCAAACATTGTTTGGGATGCTTTCACAGCTTATCTGTGGGGGCAGTTGATAGCTAAAAATGCAGCAGTTAATGGGCATGCAAGAGAGCATAAACTGGCCGTAGAAGACAATGTGGAAGAAGCACATGATAAACTTACCTGGAGCAAATATAAAGGAGCTTGAGAGAGTTAAACATGCGTGGAGTGATTATTGCTATGCTATGTTCTCTGTAATAACATGGCGTATGGGGAGAAGATTCATAAGGAGAGTAATTATGCCGGGAAATTCATGTCTTAGCAGGCCTGAGGAAAAAGCTGCTAAGAATACTACTCACAATTTAAAGTGTCTCATAAACAGTTAGCCTCTTTTCCATTGAGGAGATGGTTGAAGTGGTGAGGAGCTTGCCCAACTTTGAGGTTTGTGGCCCAGATGATTTTCCATCAGAGTTTTTTGAAGAGGTTTTAAATGTCTTAATTGACTACCTGCTTTTAGTTGCTAATTCTAAATTAGAAGGAGGTCCTTTTCCCTCTAACCTTTACTCTAGGTAATGTGGTTCATTTTTTTTTTTAAAGGGAAGGATGTGGAGGATCCAAATTCATATTGACTGATAACACAACTGAATTTGAAATATAAGCTAATCATGAAACTACTGGCAAATAGGTTCAATGAATATCTGCTAAATCGATACACTATGATTAGAAATGATCGGAATGGCTTTGTTGCAGCATGACATTTAGGAACAAAAACCCATTATTTAGTTGAAGTCCTTGGTTATTTATCCATTAATCAAATCCTTGTCACAGCCTTTTTACTGGATACTCAGAAATCTTGTGGACTGGGATGCTCTTTTTTAGTATATAGGGGAAATTTAAGATATCTTCCCACTAGGTAGATACAGAAGATGTATGAGAGTGGAGAGGCAAAGATTATTTTCAGTGCGCTAGAGGTGGAGAAAGTGCAAGTATTGCAAGTAACTAGGCTGGGTTATCACCTGTCTCCAATTCTTTATTCAACCGTTGGCGACTGCAATACGAAAAGATTAAGGCCCTCAGTATGACATTGGCAGTAAGTACAGCCATGCTGCCAACATACCGCCGCCGCAGCGGATTACTGCTACCCATATTATGACGCACACATAGCAATCCGTCACTATACAGCACACACACAAGCCGCCAGCCCAAAGGTCAGTGATAAACTGGCGGTAGCAAACCCCACACCATTAACCCAACAGAACTACGCCCACAGCATTATGACCCACGAATCACCACAGCGGACATTCAATGGCGCTAAACCATCGGCGGTACATACAGCCGTGCTCAAAGTACACACACACATACAAAACAACACTACATTGGACAATTTGAATAACACAGCCCCTCACACCCATAAAGACACCACACCCACACACCCACACCACTATAAAACACACACCCACATTACCTACAACCCTTTACGACTAAAAACAATTGCCACAAGAGAGATAGCAAGACCACAAACAAGACTACAGCCACACACCCCCATCACCAATACACCATCCATGCACCTTACATCACACCCGAACACATCACCCCACACACCCTCACCCACACCACTCACACTACACCCATGGCACCACAATGACACCCAGGTTCTCAGAGGAGGAGCTAAGGGTCATGGTGGAGGAAATCATATGGGTAGAGCCACAGCTATTCAGATCATAGGTGCAGCAGACATCCATTGCAAGGAAGATGGAGCTATGGCGGAGAATCGTGGACAGGGTAATCGCCGTGGAACAGCACCCCAGAACAAGGGATGACATCAGGAAGAGGTGGAACAACCTAAGGGGGAGGTGCGTTCCACAGCAGCACGACACCAACTAGCTGTACAGAGGACTGTCAGTGGACCCCACCTCCTCCCCCACAACTAACAACATGGGAGGAGCAAGTCTTGGCAATCATGCATCCTGAGGGCTTGGCAGGAGTAGGAGGAGGACTGGACTCTTGTAAGTCAAATCTCTATTACTATCACCTCCAATACCTGCATGCCTTCACAAACCCCCAACCTTACCCTCACTCCCATCACTCCACCACCTCACACACACCCCACAATCACAACCCACCCCTTCCAATGCCAAGCCCTGCATGTAACACCAATGCATGGACCTCCATCACAGACCTGCATGGACATCCATCACTAAAGCATGCACACTAGAGAGAGTCACCTAGCCCACCAAATAACTACTCACACAAGGCAAAGCTGCCTGGGCAATAACAACCATAAAGGGCAACACACCCATGCACAAGATGTCACACGCAGAAACAATAACACTGCATTGACATCCCCACAGGTCCCCCATCATATGTCTCCGGAGAGGAGGTGCCAGCAACTTGCAGTCTGCTCCCCCCCCCAAGAAGAGGCCCACAGTGATGACAGCACCTCTGGACACCTGTATCTGGATGACAAAAGTGGCCCATCAGGGACCTCCGGATAGTTGGTTACCCAGGCACATTCCCATACCACCACAGAGCCTCCCACCTCAGGAAACACCAGCACAGTACCCACCCAGTAGGCCCATACCTCTGTCCCCAGGACACGTCAATCAACAGTGTGTCCACCACTACAGGGACCCCAGGCCACCCCACAAACACAGGACGATCAAGGACCTGGGGTCAGTGGCAGTAGGCAGACAGTTCATGGGACAGAGGCACAGAACAACTGGGAAGCTGGGAGGACTGCTGTGCAACAGGGGGAGGACAGGCCAAGGGAGCCAACTCTCCAGGAGCACTTACCAAGATCCTGGGAGCATATCACCATTCCCAGGAGACAATGGGCCAGATAATGAACAAGTTGCAGGAGACCCAGCGGCTGCAGGAGGGACAGTACCTGGGGATCAGGGAGGACTTGAACGACATCAACACCACCCTGGTCACCATTGCAGGGGTGCTGGCAGACATGGGCAACACCATGAGGGAGGCAGTGGCACACCAGCGGGCCCCTGACACTAGCCAAACAGATGAACAGCCTTCCACCTCCGCTGCCGCTAGTGGACAGGAGGCCCCGCCACAGGACCAACAGGCCACCAGCACCCCTCCCCCTGCAGAAGGAGAACCACCCCGAAAACTGTCTCTGCGATCCAGGCAGAAGCCAGAGAATATTTCCAGGACCCCCGACAGGAAATAAAACTCTCCTGATTGTCACCCTTGTGTCCCACCTTGTCACCCTGTCCACCTTGAACCGCCATTGCTTCACTTCCTGTGCCCCCTTGGACAATACACCTGTTATCCACATAGACTGGACTCTATCCTGGACATTCCTCCACCATCACCCCAGCCCATTGCACATCCACCTCTACTTATTGGCACTTAAATAAACACCATTTGAATAAATACAAGTATGGAGTCTGTCAAATGATTAAACTATGTATTCATTTAACAAGCTTTAAACACTGCAATACAGTAATGTATACATAAGAATGACCTGTAGTTGGCTGCATTCAACACACCAGGAGCGATAGTGGGGCACAAATATCTGCAAATAGATATGCCAAAGGGTACAGTAAGTGGCAATAGAAGTGGGAAAATCAGCCTGCCAGTGATAATGTCAAACACAAAACTCTCAATGAAAAATGAAGTTACAGTGTCTTACCTGTGTGTCATTGGAAGTATTGTCGTATTATTGCACTTCTGTTGTCCTCATCCTCATCATTTGCCTCCTCATCTTCATTGTCCATAGGGTCCACTGCTGCCATACGGCCATCTCCTGCAGAAAAGGCACCTGGCGACGTAAGGCAAGGTTGTGCAACATACAGCATGCCACGATGATCTGGCAGACCTTCTTGGGTGAGTAGTACAGGGATCCACCTGTTAGATGGAGGCAATGAAACCTGGCCTTCAGGAGGCCGAATGTCCTCTCTATGATTCTTCTTGTTTGCCCATGTGCCTCATTATAACATTCCTCTGCCCTTGTCCTGCCATTCCTCACAGGGGTCAGTAGCCATGAGAGATTGGGGCAACCAAAGTCACCTGCAAATATCGAGGGACAACTGTTAGATGCACACTAACTCTTAGGGACCACACATTACCCATACACCAACACCTACTGTGGGGGAACCAGGGCTCACCTATAAGCCACACCTTGTGCCTCTGGAGTTGAGCCATCACATACGGGATGCTGCTTTTCATCAGGATAAGGGGATCATGCACAGTCCAAGGATACTTTGCATTGACATGGGAGATGTACTGGTCTGCCAGGCACACTATCTGCACATTCATGGAGTGAAAGCTCTTTTGATTTCTGAACACATGTTCATTTCTCCAGTGGGGGGTGAACAAATGCAATATGTGTACCATCAATAGCCCTAATAATGTAGGGGATATGTCTCATTGCATAGAAATCAGCTTTCACTGTGGCCAAATCCTCCACCCGGGGGAAAATGATGTAGCTACGCATGAGTTTAATAAGGGCAGACAACACTCTGGTCAGCACTATTGAGAACATTGGCTGAGACATTCCTGCTGCTAATCCTACTTGGAACAAGTCAGTTGCCAGGAAATGGAGCACAGATAGGACTTGCACAAGAGGGGGGATCCCGGTGGGCTGACAGATAGCAGATATCAGGTAAGGTTCCAATTGAGCACACAGCTCTGTGATTGTGGCCCTGTCCAGACTATAGGTGAGGATAATGTGCCTGTCCTCCATTGTTGCCAAGTCCACCAGGGGCCTGTACATGAGGGGGATGTCTCCATCTCCTATTCATCCACAGCATTTGCAATCTATGGGGGAAAATGGTGAGCAGCTGGTCAGTATTCCGTATTTACAAACACTACAATGCAATGCATGTTGTGACTGTAACAGTATATTGTTGGAAAGGCCCAAATGGTGCCTATGTGTACTGTTACGCAGTTAGGTGCCATGGCCTGCTCCCCCCCAAAATGGCGTCCTCCTGTCCTATATGGATGGACACATGGAATTGAGGTAATTCCACTGACGTTGTGCGCCGTTGCGGGAGGCGGTCGAGAACCGTCGTGCAACTCCTCATTGGATACCATTGGGCCCTATGGGTTACAGTGGCCAATGGTGATGTACGCCGGCGGTGACGGTATGCACCGCCGTGGACATGACTGCCATTTTTTATTTGTTCACTCACTTGCTACTTGACCTTCAACAGGAGAGGACCTACACTGCAAGTGCTGCTGTGACCTGTGTCTGGAACCGACCATGGCTCATGGCACTGGGGAAAGGGCCCTTCCTTCACCGCTGTGGAGTTGGAGAGACTGGTGGATGGGGTCCTACCCCAGTACCGAATGCTGTATGGGCCTCCAGACCAACAGGTGAGTACACTGAGAGCACGATGCATGGAGCATGAATGCATGAAGTGCTGTGTGTGAGGGCCTCATGTATGGGGAGTTGGTGGAAGGGCCCTGGGCAGCATGCTGCATGTATGGTGGGCAATGTCTGTGCGTAAGGGGATGTGAGGGCTATGGTGGGCCATGAGTGTAACAGGCAGGACGGTCTGACTGATACCTTTTCCAAGTGTATTTCTCTGCAGGTCAGCGGCCATCAAAAAAAGGGTATATGACATGCAGGACTTGGTGCTGCTGCTGGGGGCGGGACCCAAGGCACCTTTAAACTTCATTGCGTGCCCGCTTAGCGGGTCACGCAGGACTCAGTGCTACTGCTGGGGGCGGGACCCAAGGCCCCTTTAAATTTCATTGCGTTCCGCCTTTGCGGGATGTGCGCGGGACGCGCCTGGGCCAAGGACGGGCTCGTCCTGCGCCCGTCAGCGTCTGGAAGAGGCTGGGCTGGGCCACACCTCTTTATTTTTTGTATTGGGGTCCAGCAACGAGACCGTTAATCTAGAACAGCGAGGACTGAGGAGCTCAAGTTTGCTGCAGGTGAGCATTGCATTGCAGAGTCCAAACAGAACTCCAGCTGGGGGAATAGAGGAGCCAGCGTGCACAAGTGTGCATTAGTGAGATAAGTGCTTAAGCAAGTCCCTGACCAAGAAGCCTCCAGAAGAGTGAAAAAACGAGCCTGTTGGTCAGGGGGAGCGCAGGATCTTGCCCCTGGCAGCTGGGGCCGGGACCAAGCCTCTTTAAACTGAACATTGCCCGTCCTCTGCCTGTAATTGATAGGAAGAGATAGGCCATGACTTATTTCCTGGGTTTTTGCTTCCCCATTATATTTATTTTAAAGGAATGTTGTTATTTTTACTAGGATGGGGAAAAGAAAAGCTAGTGGCAATCCCACTGGGCAGGGAGAGGCGAAGAAACTACCTCAAAATGCTGCTGAAAACTGCACACTGACCCAGATTGACGGTCTAATTGAGGAAGTAGAGAGCTAGCCACTAAATCCTGCAAGTCCACAAAGAGAGGAACTGACGCTGCAACTAAAGATATCAAGTCTTTTTTTATCCCTGCAAACAGAGAGCTGCTGCCTGAATCATCACGGTGAACTCAGATGGATTCTACCATACCAGAAACCTCTGCTAACTTTACAGTGAACCCCAATTTAAGCATGTCTAACCATCAGGACTGTGTGTCACCCCCCATAAACTGTTCTAATCACGTTTTACCCCTTGTCTCCCTGGCATCCTCTAGTCCAGAGAAGAGTGTACCAAGGGAAGCTGAGGAGGTATCAACACGCCTGGTCACTCATGGGGAACGTCCTGTAGAAGCACAGCTAGTACGAATAAGATCAGAGATAGCGAGCCTAAGAGAGTATCTTACATCCTTTAGTCGCATGATACACGAGAAGCTGGACAGCATAACTGCCGTAATTGGGGATATAAGGAAATCCTCTTCTAAATCTGAGCTTAGCCCTCCATTTATACAAACCCAGCAACCCGAAATATCTACGGTAGGAAATCATAGGGGAAAGAGGGCTGGAGCGGCATCACGAAACTGGCAAAGGGATGACCGTGTAGCCCCTGAAGTGGTCAATCTAAACAAGCACGATGCCAACTTGATGAGAGGGGCAAACCACGAGGTGAACAGAAACAAGCCCCTCGATAACAGCAATAAAGACCCCCCATGGAGTGCTCTGACAAGCCAGGCTAAGCATAGTCAACATGACGTATATATGTTAAATATTCCAAAGCTAAATCACAATTCAAAGGAACAAGGGGATTCACTCAAAAATAAAGTAATTCATTGGATAAGGGGTGTTAAGAAGTGTAGGTCCGTTATACGGGATGACATAGTCACTGCTCAGAGATTCTCAAGTGACAGTTCAGAAATGGACCTCATAGGGCTGAAATTGAACAGCCAGAGCGTAGTAAAGGGCCTTCTAGCGCTTGAGCAAAGATCGAGACCTGGTACCTCATCCCAAGTGATTCTCTCCCAAACGATTCCGCCATCAATGGCTAACTTGTTGTCTAGAGGAAGTCCTAATAGCCCACTGCTTACTAATATATGCACTTCAAGGCGGGGTCGTAGGAGTAGCCCAACTCCAACTGCGGACTGACATAAAGCCCCCATAGTGAAGCCAGGGAGGGGTGATGTACACACTGAAAGGGTTTTGGAATATTGCACCCAAAGCAATCTCATTCTGGGCATTGTGGGAGCAGAGGTAGGAATGCACTGCAATGACCAAGTAGTAGGGAGGCACTGCGGGACAGCACCCCCTATAAATAAGATCAACGAGAGACTGCAAAATGTTGGGGATGGTAATGACCCGCTAATCAAACTTCTATCCTGGAATGTGGCAGGTGTGCTATCAAAAACAACCAAACCGGAGTGGTGCAGTTTCATAGACCAACATCATATCATTCTACTTCAGGAGACATGGGCCCCCTCTACGATTTACAGAGTAGGTTACTGGACCTTCGAGAAGACTGCGCTTCCTTCGCCATCTGGGAGGGCATCAGGGTGTCTGATAATTTGGTTAAAGCACAATCTGTTCCCCAAGGCAAAGGAGCTATCTACCCCAACTAAGGACATATTAGCTGTGGAGGCTGAACTTAGTAGTCCAAGGGGGCCTACTTGCATAGTGCTTGTAAATATATACATCAGACCTGGACCACAAAGCACCCAGATTGCCCTGTTAAATTTGCTCACAGATCTTTTGAACCAACTATCAGGGGGGCAGAGCTTAATTGTTGCAGGAGACTGCAATATGCAGCTGCGTTGCAAGGATGTTTATCAGAAAGAAGGAATCCAGTTTGCAGATCCCTGGGATAGATCAGGCCTGGTCCAGGATATAACAAAGAAAACAGGGGGAGTATTAGATTTATTTGAGAACCTAATAAAAACTATGGGGCTATGAATAGCAAATGGAAACACGAAGTCGGACATTCCGGCGCTCCCTACATACAGGAAAGCACCATACTCGAGTCATTTAGATTACATCTTAGTAGATGATACACTCTGGAATTCTCTTATTGATATGGCTGTCTCTCCACGAGACGATAGCGACCATCATGCTCTCTGTATATCTTTCTCAACTTCCACATTTAATTGTAATACTCTGACTAAATGGGTGAAGGGTAATGTTTTAGTCACGACGAATGACCGCAAAAATGTGAGATGGGAAACGCTGGCAGAAGATGCACATTTTCAGATATCTAAATATATGGTAGTTATATCAACGCTTTTCCCTTTGAAATACACTGACTTTGTGCTGGTTGAATTGATTAACTTGCATGGTATCTTGGTCAATCAATTAAGACCATATTTCCAGGTAGCAAGGAGGCGGATAGAAACTAGTGATAAAGAACTGTGATGGTTCTCTAGCTCCTGCAGACAGGCTAAAACACAGCTACTGAGAGCACTAAAGGTAGGGAGTCGCCGAGAGATAAGAGCAACCAGGATTGTATATAAAACAACATTGAAAAACGCCAAAAAGGAGTGGGAAACCAAACATTGGAATGCTCTGGTAGATGTTCTCCGTGAGAAGGACACAAAATTGTTTTGGAAGTTAGTGGCAGGGAAAGGACATTCCCAAAATGTGGAGAGCTATCCAGCAATTCAGCCAGAAATCTGGGTGTCACACTTTGGAAACTTGTACAAAGTGGCTCAGACTAGCTGCACCACTGTTCCTTCACCAACACTAGAGGGGTCTTTTTCCTATACACCAAAGTCTGGGGTAGCCATTTCATCTAATTTTGATATGGATCTCTTTTCCCTAAAAGAAACAACTCTTGCTCTCCAAACATTGCGTAAAGGAAAGGCTCCCGGGCTAGACGGTATCCCTGGTGACTTGTATTTGTCTCGACCCAGAACCTGGTCTCTATATTTAAATGCACTTAGCAATGAGATCTTGAGGGGTGGTGGGCTTCCTCCCACATGGCACGGAGCAATCATATTTCCTGTCTTCAAAAAGGGGTCAAGGGAACTACCGACTAACTACAGACCAATAAGTTTAATTGATGTGAGTCAAAAAGTATTCTGCAAGCAGGTCTTGTCCAGACTGCAGACATGGATAGAGGACCGTCAGATCCTCTCCAATTTTCAGGCAGGATTCAGGAAAGGAGTGAGTACAGTAGATCATGCGTTCAGGTTTAATCTCCTATGTTGGAAATACCTGATACTGAACAAGAGCCACTTGTATGTGGCCTTTATTGACTTGAAAGCCGACTTTGATATGGTCCCACGCGATTTATTGTGGAATGCCCTGGAATCTTACGATCTTGACAAAGAACTGCTGAGATTGATAAAGTATCTTCATGAGGGCACCTATGCTCAGGTACGCTGGTCTCAAGGTGGAGATCTGACAAAAACCATACCTGTTGATAGGGGGGTTAGACAGGGGTGTGTTTTGGCTCCTACACTGTTTAACCTCTTCATTAACGGTGTGGTAGAACAGCTGATGCATTGTAATCATAATGCCCCGAAGCTAGCAGGTGGCCCTGTTCCCATCTTAATGTTTGCGGATGATACTCTATTGATCTCAAGAACTCCAATGGGTCTCCAAAATGAACTTGATGCTTTTTCAAATTTCTGTGATAAAAAGGGCCTCGAAATAAATCCAACTAAGACTAAAGTTATGGCCTTTAATCCACACAAGTCATTCAGGCGGAAAATGACCATAGCTGGACAAACAGTAGAGAGAGTCAGCCAATTTGATTACCTGGGGATTAGGTTAGCGGATGATCAACAGTGGGCGGCACAGATTGGAAAGAGTTTTTCCGTTCTCCGGCAGAGGCCAGCCGTGATAGGGAGGAAAATTGCTAACACCTCGGAAGGGGAAATTTCACCTGCCATCACAGTATACAAGGCAGCGGCAGTGGCTGCTTCAATATATGGTGCAGAGTTATGGGGATACTGTAATTCTAGAAGTTTAACAATGGCAGAAAATCGGCTTATGCGTAATTTTTTGCGGATGCCGACAAGTACTCCTCTTCTACCCCTCTGATTTGATCTAGCTTTAAATGAGATTCGCAATGAAATTGCCCTAAGACCTCTTATGTATTGGGTCCGCCTTTGGACATCAGAACATCTGTCTGTTTATCAAGCAGCAGCAGCTGACCTTTTCGTGGATGACGGCGTGCTAAAAATTCCTTGGTTTAAATATATTAGGGATTTGAGTCAACTCATTAAAATGGAGGAGGTGTGGCGAGATCCTTATACTTTAACCAAGGAAGTGAAAGCACGCATAAAGCGATCTTACTGGGAGACCATTTTGATGCAGATTTGGACCAAGAAATCCCTAGGGAATAGGACGCTACAGTTTGTAGATTACAAATGCAGTCCCAAATTTGAGGCCTACATGGATAACATAAAACCTCCCCATACCAAAAGCCTTTTTATTAAACTCAGGCTAGGGATTTTGCCACTCAAGACATTAACTGCAAGGTGGAACAAGGAGGACACTAACCCGAGCTTCTGCAATTTTTGCCACAAGCAATTAGAGACATTTGCACATTTTATGTTCTTCTGCCCCAGATATTTGGTTCCA
Source organism: Pleurodeles waltl (assembly GCF_031143425.1). NCBI lineage: Eukaryota > Metazoa > Chordata > Amphibia > Caudata > Salamandridae > Pleurodeles > Pleurodeles waltl. The sequence goes on from NC_090440.1 coordinate 213,537,467, forward strand.
AGGAAGAAGTGGATTATCCCTCTATGTAGACTAATGGGGAAAAGGGAATATAATACATCCCTACGAATCCTGACAAGCGACACAAGTGGTAAGGTAGTTTTTGCAGTCGCAAGATATCTTCAAAGTGCATGGGCCATAAGAAGCAGAGGAATCCTTGCTGACTGACTGGCAAAACCAAAAGTATTGAAGTCTGAAGTAGATTATTAAGTGGAATTAAGTAAAATAGGCTTTCAGATTTTTAAAGCTTGATGCTCATTTTTTATTGTTATTGTAATTGTGTGCTCTAATAGTTTATTTTAGAAGGAAGTTGTCAAGACTTTTTAATGTACTCTGTGGCACTCTTCTTTTTTATTTTTAATTACTTATTTATTGCATGATTGTGTTATGCTGTTTTACTGGACACTTTTATGGCTTTTAGCAGAAATAAAGTTATTTATATATACGTGCCATCGCCAAGGACGTGCGGACCCTCGTGGTCTACGGCAGCACCCACTGTCGAAAACGGTGGTAGGATTTGAGACGCTCGGCACAGAAGACGGCGGAGGCCCAGCTGGGGTTGGCCTCCCAACGAGGAAGGGGTGCCCGTCGAACCCTGACACCCCTGATGGCCTGCATTCTGGTGCTGGCCTATCCTGAGCTGGGTGGGCACTTGGAGGCATCGCAGGAGCCACAAGGGGGTGAGTACAGTGATCCAATATACTACTTGCACGTGGTGGGGTGGCATCCGGGTGGGGGATATGGGCCTGTGGGTGCCCGTAGGCCAGGCCGGACATTGCAGGGTAGGTCCCATATTGGGCAGGGTCTGATTAAACCTCCTCCAACCAAGGTAATAGCATCCACTACTGGGCAAGGGTCTGTGGTTCTCAGGTATGCTGTAATTGGCTTTAGGTATCCCTGTCCATGGGCTAGTGACTAGCATTGTGACTGTTAGTGCATTGCCTAGTGCGTAGGGCTGTTCCCTGAGTGTGTGTGTGTGTGTGTTGTGTAGGCCAACGGTGGTGTTGTTGCCGCCATTGACCAAGGGTATCCTTTGTCTCACCCCCCCCACTTTTTGTTTTGTCACCCTGTCCTTATGTGCATTAGCATCATCTGGCGGAGGAGCAGAGGCACCGACGATGGGGAGAGCTGCATCCCACAGGGCCCAGGAGGCCAAATCCACCGACGTTGAGGGCACCAGTGGGACGGAGGGCGAGGGGAGCACCATGGAGGAGACTGGAGGGGACAGTTCTGACAGTGACACCTCCTTCCATGGATGCTCCCTGGTGGTGGCGGACACCTCTGTGCCCACCCCAACTACAGGTACAGCCGCCAGCCCATACCAGCACCGCCCTCCCAGCAGCCCCTCAGCATGTCTCCCGTGCCCGCTCACCAAGGAGGGTGGACATCTCCTTCACCCCAGGCATCTCATACCCTGCCCCAGTTAGCCCTCATGCCCTGAGTGAGGAGGCTACTGACCTCCTGCAATCCATCTCTGTTGGGCAGCAACCATTGTGAATGCCATCCAGGGGCTGGCAGCCCATTTGCAACAAACAAATGCATTCTTGGAGGGCATTCACTCTGGCATGGCGGCCCAACAGAGATCAATCCAGGCCTCCTCCCTGATGGCAGCCATTGTCCTTGTCCTTTTTTCTAGCCTCTCCCTTCAACTTCCTCTACCCAATCCCATTCCCCTCAACCCCAACCTATCCCAAGCACACAGGCAGATCAGCAGGCACACAAGACAGCACACAGGAGTGGTTCTGGCAAACACAAGCACCACACATCATCCCACAGTCACACATACAAACACCATACAGAATCAGACATACCAACATCCACTGCCTCCACTGTGTCCCCCTCCTTCACCTCGTCCACCTCCCTCCCAGTTGCGTCTGCACTCACACCTGCATGAACTACATCCTCATCCACTCCCACCATCAGCATCACGCCTAGCAGTACACGCCCCTCACTGGCAGTCACAACCCCCACTTCCATGCACACGTCCACACATGTCCCCTGTGTCCTCTCCCAATGTGTCAGTGCCCCCTCCACCCAAAATACACAAATGCAAGCACTCAGACACCCAACAGCCATGCACCTCACAACAGCATCTAGCCCACGCACCCAAACACAGCAGACAGACACCTCCTACAACCACTTCCTCTTCCTCCACTCCCAAACTTTCACCCTCTTCCCGCACCTAAGAAGCTTTTCCACTCCACCGTTTACCTCTTCCCTACCACTCCCCGCCCCGTACTTCCAGGGTGGTCAGAACCCAGGCGAGCACCTCAGCCACCCAGTCCACAGCCACAGTAGTGTCGACAGCTACTGCAGGTGGGAGAGGATCCCGGGCACCCGCAGCAACACTGAAAGGGTGCCTGCACCAGGTGCTTCAAGGAAGGAAGGGCAAGGAGGCACCACCAGCTGCGACAGGCAAGGGCAAGGAGGCTCCACTAGCTGCGAAAGGGAAGGGCAAGGAGGCATCACCAGCAGCATCTAGGAAGAGCAAGGAGGCACCACCAGCTGCGACAGGGAAGGGCAAGGAGGCACCACCAGCAGCGTCTAGGAAGGGCAAGGAGGCACCACCAGCTGTGACAGGGTAGGGCAAGGAGCAATCCCCAGCTGCTGACAGGAAGGGCAAGGGGCCTGCACCAGCAGGCAGGAAGGACAGGAGGCCTGGTGCTGGGATTCATTCGGAGCCCCCACCACCAAACATAGCGGTTCAGCTGTCCAAGGCTGCAAGGGAGGGGCTGGAGCCTCCCCCCACCACTGCCAGCACAGCCACCAGCACCGCCGCAAGCACCGCCACCAGCACCACCACCAGCACCACTGCCAGCAGCAGCAGCAGCAGTGGGCAACTGTACAAGGCTGCAGGGGATGGGCTGGAGCCTCCCTCCACCACTGCCAGCACTGCTGCCAGCACCGCCCCCAGCACAACTGCCAGCAGCAGCTGCCCCAGTGGGCAACCGTCTGAGGCTGCAGGGGATGGGCTGGAGCCTCCCCCCACCACGGCCAGCACTGCCACCAGCACCGCCACCAGCACCGCTGCCAGCAGCAGCAGCCCCAGTGGGAAGCCGTCTGAGGCTGCAGGGGATGAGCTGGAGTCTCCCTCCACCACTGCCAGCCCCAACACCAGCACCACCACTGACACAACTGAGCAGCCGTCACCGCCGGCGAACAGTGTGTAGTCCTGCCTCCATGGTCTGTTGTGCATCATGGCCCCTGCAAATCCTGTGGTTCTGACACCCAGATAAAAGACTGTTTCCTTGCACTCCCCAAGATCTGCATCACAGGGCACAATGCCTCCTCCAGAACCAGTGGAGAAGCCATCCACTCACCCCATTCATCCCAGGATAAAGCACTCTGGCCAAAATGCCCACTACAGAGTCAGTGGAAGAAGCCATCAACTTACCGCATCCTTCCCAGGATGAAAAAACACTGGGCACAATGCCCCCGCCAGAACCAGTGGAAGAAGGCGTCCACTCACCTCCTCCTTGACAGGATGAAGCACACTGGGCACAATGCCCCCTCCAGAACCAGTGGAGAAGCCATCCACTAGAGAGACGGTGGCCTTGCACTCCCCAGGACCAAGCAGTGGGCAAACCACCCACTTGAGAGACTGTGGCCATGCACTCCCCAGGAACAGGCAGTGGGCAACCACCCTCTTGAGAGACTGTGGCCTTGCACTCCCCAGGACCAGGCAGTGGGCAAACCACCCACGGTGGCCTTGCATTCCCCAGGACCAAGCAGTGGGCAAACTACCCACTTGAGAGACTGTGGCCTTGTACTCCCCAGGACAGAGCACAGGGCATATTGCCCCCTCCAGGACCAGTGGTGTTGTACCATCTTCCGGCTGAGGTGCCCCAATCCCCGTCCCACTGAAGTGCCTGTGTATTTTCGACCTAATGCCCCTGCAGTGTTCTCTCCGTGTTGCTGCAGGAGTGAGGTTGGGCCTTGGCCTATGTTTTGTGGCTCTTTGGCCCACAGACATTGAGGACTGAGCAGTGTCCCTACATTTGTAAATATGTATATACGTTTGTATTTTGATGCACTTATTCATGTTATTTTATCGTATTACACTCACTTTCTTCAAATCATTTTGTCCTTGCATTATTCCTGAGGGGCACGGGGGAATATGGTATGTTAGTGCATCTGGTTGTGTGTATGGTGTTGGGGGTGGGGGTGTTGCATATTGTGTGTGTGTGTCACTCTGTTTTTCCTCCCCCTCCCTTGTGTGCTAGGCAACGGTGCTCACTGTGGTCATCTTTGCAGGCGTTGATGTTCATAATGCAGCAGAAGGTAGATGAGCATCGGAAATATGTGCAGCTCGGGCTCCATGGTGTTGTGGTTGTTCCCTGAGTCTCCACAGGTGAGTCCTTTGACTTCTGTGCAATGTTTTTGCCATGCTTTTGATGGCATTGGTACTGCCTAGGAAAAGGTGGCAGATAGGTCGGTTGTAATAGTGTGGGCAGAACATTGTCTTCTGCCTGGCTGTTGGAGGTAACTGCTTGGTGCTTGTTGATTCCGTCGTGGCGGTTGGTGTGTTAAAGTGGCTGTCTGTCTAAGCGGTTTCCGCCGTGGTCATAATTCCATTTTGGTTACCGCCAACCTGTTGGCGGTATTACCGCTGATTTATCACCGACCGCCAGGGGCGTAATGAGGGCCTAAACCTCCAATACCATTGATGGACAAAATAAAACTTTATGTGGTATAATGTTACTGGTAGAAACTAGAAAGGTTATAAAGGAAAGAGCATTTTAGATTTTCACAATGTTTCAGGGGCTTTGGGTTATTGGATCAACAAATGAAAACTGAAGTTACTTTATGTAACAGTGAAGATGATCATCTGCTCCCAGATATTGGTACCTGTGTCATCAACTGAAGTGTTATTTGGATGTAAGTTACATGGTCAAAACTGTAGATTTGTTTGAACTCAACTATGACTCATTGTTTTTGAAGGTTAAAGCACTGTTTGCACAATGGGACTCCTTCCTACTTACCTTTTTCGGTAGGGTGGTATAGATAAAAATGTCAATTTAACCTTGTTTAATTTCTTCTTTGATGAAACACCATGTGTGCTTAAGGCTGCTTTTTTTTAAAGACGTTGAATCTTTGTTTTATTCTTTTATATGAAAGAAAAAAACTGCTAGATTAGCACTTAGCACTTTGGAGATAGATGAGAAGGAAGGTGAGCCCTCCCCAATTTTCAGAAATACTACTTTGCTTATTTTGCACAATATGGCCCTCTTTACGACCCTGGTGGTGTGTGATGAAGTGGTGGTAACACAGCCGATATACTAGCGGTAAGTACCGCCAAAATTATGACCATGGCGGTGAGAACTCCCATAGACTGCCAATGTACCACACCAACCGCCAAGGCGGAAACAACAGTCACCACGGCGGTAGTCAACAACAGCCAGGTGGGAGACAAAGTACCTCCCATCATATTATGAGACAGGAAACCACCACCTTTTCCGGGGCAGTACCAACGGGAGGGGTAGAAAGAGGTCAAATTGGGAAAGGAAAAGCTTTTTAGGGACAGTGGGGTGGGAGGAGGGAGGAGTAATGGGAGTGGAGGATGAGGGAGTGGTTGTTGGAGGTTTATGTCTGCTGGGTTTGGGTGCAGGTGTATGGGCTTGTTGGACTTTTTTGCCTATGCAGGGTCATCTCCAATTTTTTTGCCTCCTGCCTCCTATTTATTTCTTACCTGTTGCTGTTGGCTTTTGAACTCTGAGCACTTTACCACTGCTAACCAGTGCTAAAGTACATATGCTCTCTGTGTAAGTTGTATTGTTGATTGGTTTATCCATAATTGGCATATTTGATTTACTAGTAAGTCCCTAGTGAAGTGCACTGAAGGTGCCAGGGCCTGTAAATCAAATGCTACTGGTGGGCCTGCAGCACTGGTTGTGCCACCCACATAAGTAGCTCTGTAATCATGTCTCAGACCTGCCACTGCAGTGACTGTGTGTGCAGTTTTAACTGTAAACTCAACTTGGCAAGTGTACTCACTTGCCAGGCCTAAACCTTCCCTTTTCTTACATGTAAGGCACCCCTAAGGTAGGCCTTAGGTAGCTCCAAGGGCAGGGTGCAGTGCATGGTTAAGGTAGGACATATAGGGGGTCATTCCGACCCTGGCGGTCAAAGACCGCCAGGGCCGCGAATGACGGAAGCACCGCCAACAGGCTGGCGGTGCTTCCTAGCCCATTCTGACCGCGGCGGAAAAGCTGCGGTCAGAAAACTGGGGCCGGCGGTTTCCCACCGATTTACCCCCGGCTGGGCGAATCCACCAGGGCAGCGCTGCAAGCAGCGCTGCCTTGGGGATTCTGACCCCCTTCCCGCCAGCCTGTTTCTGGCGGTTTTCACCGCCAGGAAGAGGCTGGCGGGAACGGGTGTCCTGGGGCCCAGGGCGGCTTTTCACTGTCTGCTTAGCAGACAGTGAAAAGCACGACGGGTGCAACTGCACCCGTCGCACCGCCGCAACACCGCCGGCTCCATTCGGAGCCGGCTCCTGTGTTGCGGCCCTCATTCCCGCTGGGCCGGCGGGCGCTAACTTGCTTAGTGCCCGCCGGCTCAGCGGGAATGTCAGAATGCGGGAAGCGGTATTTTGGCCGCATGGCGGCCATATGGCGCTTCCCGCCTGGTGGGCGGCAACCGCCGCCCGCGAGAGTTAGAATGAGGGCCATAGTGTGTTTTACACGTCCTGACAGTGAAATATTGCTAAATTCGTTTTTCACTGTTCCAAGGCATGTCCCTCTCATAGGTAAACATGGGGGCTATCTTTAAATCAGATTAAAGTGTAGATTCCCTTTGGGAGCGGATGGACATGTGGAGTTTGGGGTCTCTGAGCTCACAATTTAAAAATACATCTTTTAGTAAAGTTGATTTTAAGTTAAGATTGTGCATTTGAAAATGCCACTTTTAGAAAGTGAGTTTTTTCTTGCTTATACCATTTCTGTGGCTCTGCCTGTTTGTGGATTCCCTATCTGGGTCAGTTTGACAGTTGGGCTTGTTGCACCTCACACTAGACAGTGACACAAAAGGAGCTGGGGTGGAGTCTGCATTTCCCGATGAGCCATCTGTGCTAGGAGGGAGGGGAGGAGTGGTCACTTACACCTGAAAGGGCTGTGCCTGTCCTCACACAATGCAGTCTCCGGCCCCCTGCTGAGTGTCTGGGGCCTGGCCTGTGCAAGGCAGGATTTCACATTCAAAAGAGACTTTGCTTTGAAGTAGGTCTACTTCAAAGGAGAAATTGGGTATAAGAAGGGCACCCAAAACCACAGACTTTAGAACACTTCTGGAAACAAGAGGAACCTCTGCCTGGAGAAGAGCTGAAGAGCTGAGGAAGAAGAGCTGCCCTGCCCGTGACTGTGCTTTGTGGAGCTATCCTGCAGTTGCTGCTTCTGCCAGAGTAAGAGGGCAAAGACTGGACTTTGTGTGCCTTCCATCCTGTGAAGAAATCTCCAAGGGCTTGATTTAGAGCTTGCTCCCTGTTGTTTGAAGTCTCAGGGACAGCAAAGACTTCTCTCTGACAGCACCCGGAGGCTCTGGAGAGACTCTTGCTCTGACAAGTGGTGCCCTATCCAGTCCCTGGGCCCTTGAAAGGAAAGCTGGTGGAAATCCAAGGAAATTGACTTCGGAAGACTTCGGACTGACGCCGCTGCTGAATCCGGTGACGCCGCCTGCAACCAACTCCGTGATCTTTGCTGGAACCCGACACCGCTGCAGCCCTGCTAAAGTCCACGACTCTGTGGAAGTCACCACACGACGTCGTGACCGACACTGCTTGAAGTGCGCAGATTTAACGTTTCGTTAAGACGCCGCGATCCCCGACTTTGCGCATCGACTTGTTTTCACTCTTCACCAAAGGTACTGTACTTGGGGGTCTACGTGACTCCATGTCCGGCGCCGCTGGTGTCGGCTTGTTAGGAACGATTCTGTCACGATGCCATGTTAACACCTCATTGAAGCATTTTGTGTTTCTAAGCACTATTTTTGAGTTTAATATTTAGAAATTCAGAACTTGACTTGTGTATGTCGGATATTTGCCATTTTGGTCTTGTTTTGTTTAGATAAATATTTCCTATTTGTCTAAACTGGTGTTGTGTCATTTTGTACTGTTTTCATTAAGTTACTGTGTGTGTTGGTACAAATACTTTACACGTAGCACTCTGAAGTTAATCCTACTGCTCTGCCAAGCTACCAAGGGGGTAAGCAGGGGTTAGCTGAGGGTGATTCTCTTTTACCGTGACTGGAGTGAGGGTCCTTGCTTGAACAGGGGGTAACCTAACTGTCAACCAAAGACCCCATTTCTAACAGGGCTGTATACTGATGTGAGGAGGATGGCTGTTGGGTGTCTGTGTGCTTGCGTTTGTGTCTCTTAGGGGGGACAGACACTTGGGAGAGGACACAGGGGACACATGCATGGTTGTTGTGGAGATGTCTGCCAGTGAGTTGTGTGATCTGCTTGGTGTGGTGATCCTGATAGTTGATGTAGATGTCACGCATGCAGGTCTGAGTGTGGACGTGACTGGGATGGAGGTGGAGGAGGAGTGGGAAACAGTGTAGGCAGTGGATGTTGTCATGTCTGCAACTGTATGGTGTTTGTGTGAGTGCCTGTGGGATGACGTGTGGTGCTTGTGTTTGCATGTGCCACTCTTGTGTGTTGCCTTATGTGCATGCTCATCTGTATGTGGGCCTGGGATCAGTTGTGGTTGAGGGGAGTGGGATTGGGAAGTGGTAATTAAAGGGGGGACGGTAGAAACAGGGACAATGGCTGCCATCAGAGAGGAGGGCAGAGTCTGAATCGATCTCTGTTGGACCACCAGTTCACAGTGGATGCCCTCCAGGAATGCATTGAATTGCTGCGTATGGGATGCCAGCCCCTGGATGGCATTCACAATGGTTGACTGCCTTACAGAGATGGATCTCAGGATGTCAATAGCCTCCTTACTCAAGGCAGCAGGGCTTACTGGGGCAGGGCCTGGGTTGCCTCGGGCAAAGGAGATGCCCAGCCTCCTGGTTGAGCGGACACAGGCAACTCACTGAGGGGCTACTGGGAGGGCAGTGCTGGTACGGGATGGCAGCTGTACCTGCAGCTGGGGTGGTCACAGAGGTGTACGCCACCACCAGGTAGCTCCCATGCGAGGAGGTATCAGTCTGTGTTGTCCCCTCCAGTCTCTGCCATGGTGCTTCCCTTGTCCTCCATCCCACTGGTTCCCTCGGCGTCAGTAGACTCTTCTTCCAGGGTCATGTGGGATGCAGCTCCCTCAGTGACCGGTGCCCCTGCTCCTCCGCCAGATGATGCTATTGCAGACAATGACAGAATGACAAAACAAGAAAGAGGGGGAGAGAGACAAAGGATACACTGGGTCAATGACTGCACCAACACCATAGTTGGCATACCTAGCACCCTCATACACAGGGACCAGGCCTACACAAAATGCATTGCACTAACAGTGATATGGCTAGTCACCAAGGCATGATGAGTAGCACACACTGCCAACTGCAGCACACCTGGGACCCACGATGCCCTGCCTGGAAGTGACTACTAACAAGCTAAGGCACCTGTATTTGACAGGCAACCATTACCCTTCAGAGGACCTACGCTGCAATGTCTGGACTGGCCTTAGGGGCACCCACTAACACACAACCAGCACCCGGATACCACCCCACCAGCCAAATATTGTTATGATACCCACTGTACACACCCCCTTGTGGCTGCTGTGATTCCCTCAAGCACCCATCCAGCTCAGGGTAGGCCAACGCCAGTATGCGGGCCATCAGGGGGGTCAGGGTCCGACAGACACCCCTTCCTCATTTGGAGGCCATCCCCAGCTGGGCCTTCGCGGTCATTTGTGCCCAGCGTCTCATGTCCTACCACCGTTCGCGACAGTGGGTGCTCTGCCTGCCATAGACCCCCAGGGTCCACACCTCCTTGGCGATGGCACGCCATATTCCCTTCTTTTGATGGGCGCTGATCTGCATAGGCAATACAGACAGGAGAAGACCATTAAAATAACAGTCCAGGCTATCAAACACATGGCCCACCATACCCGTTTCCATCACCATTGGCACACACGTTGCCTAGCGCAACACATGTACACCACCAACAGATGATCCTCTCCTTACACAATGCCTTCATACAAATCTTCATGCATCCATGCCACATGCATCGTACCCACAGTGTACTCACCTGTTGGACTGGAGGCCGATACAGCAGTCCGTACTGGGGTAGGACCCGATCCACCAGTTCACTCAAACTCCTCCCAAGTGAAGGCTGGGGCCCTGTCCCTGGTCACACAGGCCATGGTAGGTTCCAGACACCGGTCACAGAAGCACATGCAGTGTAGATCTTCTCCTGTTGAAGGTCAGGAAACAACTGAGGAATGATTTAGAAAATGGTGGTCATGTCTGCGGTGGTGTACACTGTCACTGCCAGCGTTCATCCCCATTGGCCACTGTACTCCATAGGGCCCAATATTATCCAATGAGGAATTGCACGGCGGTTCAAGACTGCTTACCGCCACAACGCCCAACGTCAGCGGAATTACCACTTCCACCTGTCCCTCCACACAGGACAAGTGTTCGACATTTCAGGAGGGACCAACGGGCCTATCGATAATTGCTGTGATAAAGAGGCACATATTTCAAATTTACACTGTCCCAATACGTAATTGCACACTGTGGACTGCTGTTGTGGTTTAGTTGTTCAAATTGTGACAGCCTGCACACTCTTGTGTCCCTTAGATACCTACCGCTGTGGATGTAGAGGAGATGGAGACATACCCCTGTGTACAGACCCCTGGTGGACTTAGCTACACTGGAGGACAGGCACATTATAGTCACCTATAGACTGAACAGGGCCACAATCACAGAGCTGTGCACCCAGTTGGAGCCTGATCTGATATCAGCTATCTGTCATCCGACTGGGACCTCCCCTCTTGTGCAAGTTCTATCAGTGTTCCATTTCCTGGCAACTGGTTCTTTCCAAGTGACAGTGGACTTGGCAGCAGGAATGTCACAGCCAATGTTCCCAATCGTGCTGGCAAGAGTCTTGTCTTCCCTGGTAAAACACATGTGCAGCTACATTGCTTTCCCCCAGGTGGAAGATTTGGCCACAGATGCAATGAGACATATCCCCAATATTATTGGTGCGATTGACGGGACACATATTGCGTTTGTCCCCCCCCCCCCAGCTAAAATAAACAGGTGTACAGGAATAGTAAAGGTTTCCACTCCATGAATGTGCAGATGGAGTGCCTGGCAGTCCAGTACTTCTCCCACTTCAATGCTAAATATCCTCGGTCGGTACATGATGCCTTTGTGCTGAGGAATAGCAGCATCCCAAATGTGATGGCCCAACTACAGAGGCATGGGGTGTGGCTTATAGGTGAGCCCTGGTCCCAAACCGGTGTATGTTAGTGTATGCCTCTGATGTTAACCTAATAGGATAGTGTGTGGCTAAATGTTGTCCCTTCATGCCTGCAGGTGACTCTGGCTACCCAAACCTATCGTGGCTGCTGACCCCTGTGAGGAATGACAGGACAAGAGCTGAAGAACATCATAATGAGGCACATGGGCGAACCAGAAGGATCATTGAGAGGACCTTCGGCCTCCTAAAGGCCAGGTTCGGGTTCCTCCATCTGACAGGTGGATCCCTGTGCTACTCACCCGAGAAGGTCTGCCAGATAGTAGTAGCATGCTGCATGTTGCACAACCTGGCCCACAGATGCCATGTACCTTTTCTGCAGGAGGAGGTGACTGGAGAGGTCCCTGTGGCAGCCGTGGACCCTGAGGACAGTGATGATGAGGAGGCTGAGGATGAGGATGTGGACAAGAGAACATCAGTTATCTGTCAGTACTTCCAATAGCACACAGGTGAGACAGTGCAACTTCACATTTCTATGGCTATTGGTGTAATCTGTGTGGCAGTGGCTGCTGGCATTATCCACTTTTTACCTCTACTTACTGTCACCTGTGGATTATCATTTTACAGATGTTGGGGATATGACAACAATGTCCTGATTTGATCACTACAGCCAGCTACAGGTCATTCTTTCTATGCTCTCACTATGTACAGTTCATGTGCAATGGATGTAGCTGTTACCATCAATACAAATTTTCAATACATGAAATACTAGTAGTCTAGTTTTTTCCAAGGGTGTTTATTGTAGTGCTAAGAAATGGAGGGGAAAGTGCAATGGAATAGGGTGATGATGGAGGAAAGTCCAGAGGATTGTTCCAGTCTGTTTGAAGCACAGGTGCAGTGTCCAAGGGGCCACAGGAAGGGGCGCAATGGCAGTTGAAGGTGGACAAGGTGACTGAGTGGGACAGAAGGGGGACAATCAGGAGAGTCTAATTTCCTGGCAAGTGTCTCTGGCTTCTGTCTGGGTTGCAGGGAACATTTGCGGGGTGGTTCACCTTCTGCAGGGGGAGGGGTGCTGGTGGCCTTTGGGTCTTGTGGCGGGGCTTCCTGGCCACTAGCGGCAGCAGAAGTGGAGGGCTGGTTGATGGACTGGCTAGTGGTAGTGGCCCGCTGATGTGCTGTTGCCTCCCTCATGATGCTGTCCCACCTGCAGCTGCCTGTTCTCCTGCACGTTCCCTGGTCCTGTCCTCCCCCTTGTGCACAGCAGTTCTCCCAGTTTCCCTGTTGGCCTGTGCCCCTGTCCCCTGAACAGTGTGCCTACTGCCACTGAACCAAGGTCCCTGATTGTCTTGGGTGTGAGGTGTGGCCTAGGGTCCCTGTACAGGTGGGTACATTGCTGATTGACGTGTCCTGGGGACAGAGGTTTGGTTACGCTGGGTGGGTGCTGTGGTGTTGGATCCTGATGGTGGAGGCTCTGTGGTGGTCTGTGAGTGGGCTTGGGTGTCCAACTGTGCAGTAGTTCCTGATGGGCCAGGTAGGTCCTCCAGATCAAGAAGTCCAGAGTTACTGTCATCACTGGGGGCCTCTGCTGTTGTGGGACTGGATAGGTGTGCAGCTCCTCTCCACTGACATTGGCTGGGGTACCTGTGGGGATGTAAGTGATGTATTATGCTTCAAGTGTATGACGTTTGTACTTCCCTGGCTTTCCTCTAGAATTGTTGTTGCCCTGCCAGCTTTTGCTTGTGTATGGTAATTTATTGTGGGATTGTTAGCTTCCCTATGCTGTGCATGCTTTAGTGATGGGTGTCCATGCAGGGCTGGGAGGGGTGTCCATGCATTGGTTTGGCATGCAGGGCTTGGCATTGGGGTTAGTGAAATGTGTAGGTGCAGTGTGTGGTATGGACTTAAGTGATGGGAGTGGGGGTGTTGGTGTGAGATGGCATGCAGGCATTGGGAGGGTATGATATCTGGTAAATATTGACTTAGCAGTGTTCAGTCCTCTGGGTACTCCAGTGAGTCCCTCAGAATGCAGTATTGCCAGTACCTGCTCCTCCCATGGTGTGAGCTGTGGAGGAGGAGGTGGGGGCCCACCGCCAATCCTCTGTTTGGCAAGCTGGTGTCTTGCTGCAATGGAACATACCTTGCCCTGAAGGTCGTTCCACCTCTTCCTGATGTTGTCCCTTGTTCTTGGGTGCTGACCCATGGCGTTGACCCTGTCCATGATTCTCCGCCATAGCTCCATCTTCCTTGCAATGCATATCTGCTGTACCTGTGTTCCAAAGAGCTGTGGCTCTACCCTGACAATTTCCTCCACCATGATCCTTAACTGGTAGATTTATGTAAGTGGCTGTATTCTGTCGGATTGGTGTGTGTGTGTCGTAATACGGTGAACAGATATTTGCCACTGAGGCGGTATGTTGGCGGCCATCAGCGTGGCAGTAAGCGGGATTTACCACCAATGTTATAATGAGGGCCTATGTGTTTAGATTTCATACAAAATGGGAGCCCACTGTAATTTATAAGAATGACCTGATGAGATTGATATTAGGGAAATACAACATAAGTGATGTTTTAAGATTGACTAAATTCCCCGGGAACTTTTTTATTAGGTCTTACATTGTTTAAAAAAAAAAAAAAAGCGAATGGATTTCTACAGGTGTTATTGAATTCCCTATATAAATACAGCAACACATCTGTCAAATTTAGATTTTAGTTTTGGGGATAGATTTCTCAAGGCTACTGACTTAATAATAGGGGATAACTGGAAATCCTGGTCAGAAATTCAAGTGTCAATAGGGAAGAACTATTGGCTGTGGTGTATTTAAAGCGTTTTAGTTTCAAATTTAAAGACAATGGATTTGAGTCTAATACTGAGCAATCAGGACATGGGCACTAATTTAATTGAGTCCACAGTTCTGAAGTGACCGTGTGCACGGCACCAATTCCCGAAGTGACTGGGTGCATGGAAAAGGTTTCTTGCATCATGCAGAGGGGTTGATATTTATCAAAAACTGTTACTAAGTGAGGAAAGTATGAAGGATTTCTACTGTGGGGGGAAAGTCAATAAATTGAACTTCATGGTGTTGGCATGAGCCAATTGGCACAGAATGCAGTTTTATGTGAAGCGTTTGCTCTATAGAACCCCACAATTGTTTCATGGGATCAATTAGTCACTTTCAGCCAGCTGTTTGAGGTGTGAATCAATAGAAGGGGCAAACTGGTCCCATGTTATTTGGCAATGTATGGTTATTAGGGATTTTTGGATAGCGATTTTTCAATGTCTGAAACAAGTGTGGCAAGTAGAGCCGGTGCCGAGTGCTTCATTGGTTCCGTGAGGCCATGATTCCTCTTTGAGATTAACCCCCAGACATGAAAGTCTACTTTATGTTTTAATGCAGGTGGTCAAAGTGTTGTTGTTGTAGAGATGTAAAACAAAGCTAATCCCCTTTTTGGGAGAATGGATAGGGAAAATAAAGCAAGTAAGGGCAAAAGAATTAGTATATACTACTCGATGTGGAGGAATTGTAAGATTTAATCAAATGTGGGCCCAATTTATGGTGGAACAGTGCCCTGCCTAGGGAATTGTAGTTAGGCCATTGTTAAATGCTTCGTATGGATGAATTCAGAATTGTAATAGAAAAATATAATTTAAAATGTTTTGAATGTTTAATTATTGGATGATTTTGGAAGAAAGATAATAGATCTGCTTTATATTTAAATGCTTTTTCCCCACACCGTTTCCATAGGGAAAATGAAGCGAAATAAAGTGCTGAACACAATTATACTTAATTTGGCAGAAAGCAAGATCTTTACCCAAGAAGTGCGCTTTTTGTGATCTGGTAATCATGTTAGCCATTTAAGAGAAATTAAAGTTAAAATTCAACAATATGTGGTGCTGCAGGAGTCTCTTGTGAAAAACAAGAAAATCAAACATTCAGATCGGGTAGATCTGTGGGACTGACCTAATAAATAAAGTAAATAAATAACATTAGTGATACACTAACCCCCTTGCCTTTGTGAGGGGGTGAGTTCCGAGAGTGACCCTCCCTGGTGACAAAGGTTTTTAAAAAAATTGGGGGGTCACCACAGATCTGCCAGACTTTGGAGGAGACAGCACAGCCACTTTTTATGCCTGTGGTAGTACTTTGGTACTGAAAAAATAGACTGTGCACCGCCGTGGGTTGGACACCTAAGAAAGTTTAGTGTTATGGTAATAAAGATCTTACTTTACATTAAAAAACAGAAATTCACTAAATATCACAAATATTAAAGTGACGTTTTAGTTTGGTGAAAATGCCTGTCATCATCATGTTTTAAACTAAAAAAACTACTGAAACTCCCCAGTTACGGTTTACAAAGTTAAGTATGACAAATCTACACAGAATTTTCCAAACAAAATAATTCCACTATTGGTTCTTCATGGCAAGTTTCATACCAATTCATCAAACGGGGGCCGAAATATAGGAGGTGTCCCTAAAGTGACATTTCCCATTTTAACTCCCAACACTTTGCTCTTCAGTACAGAAAAAAATGGTTCAATGGAATTACACCAAATTTGGCATGTAATAAAACTTTATCCAACACGGTGCCTTTGTAACTCCATTTGGCCATTTTTTAGGGATTAGCATTTAAAAGGTTTTCCAATCTAGGAATTAAGAGGTTAAAATGTGAACTGTTAATTCGATTATCAAAGCTGCTCTAATTTAAAATACAGGACACCATTGGATGAAGGAGCTTTTCCTAACCTTTGTGCATTGCAGGTTCATGAATCAGGCGGTGGATTCACAATTGACACAAAAGACTAATTTCAATTGTAGCTGTCCATTACCTGTCAAGGTGCACATAATACTAAATTGGAACAATAAAAAGAAAAGGGGCTCAAAGGGGCAGGCTCTTTCACATGTGATCCTCAAGAGCATGTGGGTGTGCCATAAAAAGACCGCCTTGGCAATATAAGACATATTAAAAATGTAATTATCAAATGATTCAAGAGTCCAAAACTAGATTCACAAATCCTATTAAGAAGGAGAATAAACAATTCACTACATTACTGCTGCATTTAGTCAATTTTAAGGTGGAGCAATGGTTAGCTTTGGTGTTAGCACACTAATACATGTTTAAAAAAATCTTAGCCATTAACACTTAAAGTGCAGTTATGGATACAAATTAAAAAAAAACGAAAATTTGTAAGCTATGGTTAGGACCAGTTCCATAATTCACTCTTGTTCTCTCTAGTAAGAGTAATTTCAATTTCCACAAGTTTTTTTCCAACAGCTTCTGAGAATAATTCACCTTACTCCCCACATAGTGCACTCGACAGTACCAACAAGAATATGCCAGACAGGGTAAGACTGCAGAGGGGTAGGGAAAGAGTGGGAGAGAGAGATAAAGGCAAAGGGCATTCCCAACTCTTCTTAGGTACAGAACGCTCTGGTGTTACGTGTCTAGTCACAGTGCTGGTATTCATGATGACTCTGAGGAGAACAACCATGGCTTTCAAAAGGCTTGTCACAGTGAACCTTCGCCAGGGTGAAGTGAAGACAATAAGCCCCAAAGTTAGGCACAGATTTGGTATATGTCTGAGCAGTGAAAGGAAACAGGAGAAACACAGTCAGACAACAAGACCAAAACAGAGCTCAGGGAGCAAGGTTTGCATACCAGGAGAAAGGGTCATAGAGTTGTACTGTTAAATCCACAGTAAAATGCCAAAACCAAAACAAATTCCAAGGATCAAGGCCAGATTAAACAGGCAAAGGATCAAAGAGCCATAAAGAGGGAAACTCACAGTAGTACGCCAAAGCTGGAAAGAATCTTTATTACAAGGCAAGGGTAAACTGGCAACAAGGGCAAGGAACCAAAGAACTATAAAGGAGAAAATAACAAAAGTAAGGGATAGGAATGGTGGATGAACTATTGACTGTGAAGAGCCAATCCAACACAAAGTAGCTAGACATCCTCTCAAATGTCTTCCTGGATCTTAAATACTGATGCTGCTTTTCATGTCCCAGAAATCCTGCCCTTGACCCAGGTTGACTAGCTAGTCTTAAAGAGAAACATCCTTAAAGAGAAACACCTCATCAATGTTCTGATAGTCATTCTAAGACCTAGGACACCTTGCTGATTTTTGACAGTTTACCCCTCCCCTAGTGCTGGTTAGTCACAGATTTTATTTATGGAAGGAGATCACTATTCTAGCAAATGTCGGTGGTTTCTTAAGAGCATTCTACAGGTCCATGCTCCATCCACATTATCAAGTACAGTAATTGACCTCCTACCCTCCTTAAGTCCATTATAGGTTCTACCTCAGACTCCTGTGACCCATCTTTTATAGCTGGTGGAGGAGGTGCTTCTGGTTTGGCTACTGGGAGTTTCACCATGGACACATGAAACCAAGGATGACCCCTCCAGACTTTTGTTAGTACTAAGGTTACCAATACTTGATCAATCAGCCGAGTCATAATGGATGGACCTACAAAGGGATATATGAAGTTAAAATGATTACTGAGAAAGAATAGAAAACAAGTTGATAGTCATACCAATTGTCCAAACTTTGTATGTGGGGACCATTTATCTCTTACATTCTGCACCATGTTTGTAATTTGCCATAGCCTGCTGTAAGTGTAGGAGAGTGTATGTATGGTAGATACTGCTGTTGGTAAAAGTGTAACAGAAAGGACAGAGTTTGGAGGAGATATATCTGGAAACAATTGAGCGTAAAACCCAAATAAATTATAGAATTGTGAGTGGTGAAGAATGAAATGATTTGTTATATGATAACTTAGTCAAGGACATCCAGGTAACCCACTTCTTTTGGTTCTTGACATAGCAGCAGAAATACTGTTCTAATGATTCTCTCTATCTGTGGATCAGTTTGGGGATGAAGGCTGGTTGATTTAAAGTTGACCATGTCCAAATGATTGAATAGTGTATTCCAAAGTTTGAAAATTAATTGTGTACCTTTACCAGTCACTATTGCAGGTGAAACCCCACACCATTCTCAGTTTCCTTCAAATAAACCATGGCTAGTTGTGTGGCCATAGGTAACTTTGGTAGTGGACCGAAATCTGTGTATTTGGTAAAAATAAGACACAATTTAACAAATAGACCTACTCAAAGTGAGCAGTCTTGAGATCCTCTTGGAGCTCTTAGCCATAGCCTGCAACTGATTGTAATCAGAACTCATGCCTCGTTGAACTCTGTGCCATAGCCTGAAACGGACTGATATCAGAACTCATGTCACTGTATGTCCAAGCAAACTGTCAGGTTTTGCATAGTTATCTGACGGGTTCTGATGACAATCTACCTCACTCGCCAGAGAGTGTACCTGTCCATACTAAAAGACGTGCACCAAAAGGGTCAAACAGCAGAAGGATAGGGTAATCAGAAAGAGAAAGACAGAGAGGTAGAGAGAGAGAGAGACAGAGAGAGAGAGAGAGAGGCAACACTCACAATTCACCTTAGATAAGGCTCTCTTTATTGCTATGTCTGTGGTCAGCGCACAGGTATTCATGGAGACCCTCATGAGGCAGAGCAACCCACAGCTTCTGAAAGGCTGTTCACAGTGAACATAAGCCAGGAAGAAGTAAAGTTGGAATAGAGAACAGGCGAAAAACAGCCAGACAACAAGGCCACAACAGAGTCATCCAGAATACAATCAGCAGAAAAGGGAAAAGAGTCAGAGAGTCTTACAGCTAAATCCACAGAAAAAACATCAAAGCTGAAACAGAATCCAAGGATCAAGGTCAAAGTAAACAGACAAAGTATCAAAGCGCCGAACAGGAGGACATCTACAGTAGTATGCCAATCTAAATAGAATCCAAAGAACGAGTTCAGGGTAAATAGGAAAAGAGCACAAAAGGGAAAAGAGTCAGAGTCGTACAGCTAAATCCACAGAAAAAACATCAAAGATGAAACGGAATCCAAGGATCAAGGTCAAAGTAAACAGGCAAAGTATCAAAGCGCGTAAAGGAGGACAGCTACAGTAGTATGCCAATCTAAATAGAATCCAAAGAACGAGTTCAGGGTAAATAGGAAAAGAGCACAAAAGGGAAAAGAGCCACAGAGTCGTACAGCTAAATCCACAGAAAAACATTAAAGCTGAAACAGAATCCAAGGATCAAGGTCAAAATAAATAGGCAAAGTATCAAAGTGCATAAACGGGGACAGCTACAGTAGTATTCCAATCTAAATAGAATCCAAAGAACGAGTTCAGGGTAAATAGGAAAAGAGGTCAAGGAAACAAGGAACCATTAAGGAAAAAAACAACAAAGTTGATGAACAGGAACAGTGGCCAAAGTAACACAATTAAGAGCCAATACAATTCAAAGTTGAAGCGAGTATCAGGACGGGGCAGGGCTACCTAAGTGTCAACAGCAGGGAGTAGTGGTGGGCTGCCTGTGTACTTGTTTAAAGTGCCAATGTCCCTTTGGCTAGCTGTCTTGTAACAGCCAGCCAGACAGGCACACTTTCAACCTCTCAACGAAGCTGTCTTAGACAAGCACAGGACTTCAGTGCCCTCAGGAGCACCGAGAGATGCTGCTCCCTCCAATCCTGGCGTTTCTCTCATTATGGTTAACAGCATGAGAGCAGCACCAGGATTGGTTAAGGGAGTTGGAGCCTGGACAGAAGACCGAACTCAGAGCGAGGAGGACACCAGCTTACAAGCAAAGTAAGTTATTTTTATTTTATATATTTTGTTTTATGTACTCCCTCTTTTTACCCACCCCCACTCATTAGCCCGTCCCACCATTCTAAGAAGTTGTCAGCCGCCCCTGAGAATGAGATGCGTGTTTGAGTAAAAGAGGACACTGATGTTGTGAAAGTGGACAACTGGACCCACATCAACACGGAAGAAACCAAATCCATCATGAACTCTATCCACTCCGGCGCCCCTTCGGACCCCTGCCCGCACTTCATCTTTAACAAAGCCGACGACATCATCGCCCCGCACCTCCAGACCGTCATCAACTCTTCTTTTTCTTCTGCTACCTTCCCCGAATGCTGGAAGCACGCTGAAGTCAACGCCCTACTAAAGAAACCTACGGCTGACCCAAGCGACCTGAAAAACTTCCGCCCCATCTCTCTTCTACCTTTCCCAGCCAAGGTAATAGAAAAGACCGTCAACAAACAGCTGACCACCTTCCTGGAAGACAACAACCTGCTCGACCCTTCACAAACCGGATTCCGAACCAACCACATCACGGAAACCGCCCTCATCTCAGTCACAGACGACATCAGAACCCTGATGGACAACGGTGAAACAGTCGCCCTCATTCTCCTCGACCTCTCGGCTGCCTTTGACACCGTCTGTCACCGCACCCTAATCACCCGCCTACGCTCCACCGGGATCCAAGGCCAGGCCCTGGACTGGATCGCCTCCTTCCTCGCTAACCGCTCCCAAAGAGTTTACCTCCCTCCGTTTCGCTCAGAACCCACCAAGATCATCTGCGGCGTACCTCAAGGCTCATCGCTCAGCCCGACACTCTTCAATGTCTACATGAGCCCCCTCGCCGACATCGTACGCAAGCACGACATCATCATCACCTCCTACGCCGACGACACCCAACTTGTACTCTCCCTCACCAAGGACCCCGCCAGCGCCAAGACCAACCTACAAGAGGGTATGAAGCACGTCGCAGATTGGATGAGGCTCAGCCGCCTAAAGCTGAACTCTGAAAAAACGGAAGTCCTCATCCTCGGCAACACCCCGTCCGCCTGGGACGACTCCTGGTGGCCCACGGCCCTCGGCACCGCACCGACCCCCGCAGACCACGCCCGCAACCTCGGCTTCATCTTGGACCCTCTTCTCACCATGACCAAGCAAGTCAACGCCGTGTCCTCCGCCTGCTTCCTCACTCTCCGCATGCTCCGTAAGATCTTCCGCTGGATCCCCGCCGACACCTGAAAAACCGTGACCCACGCCCTCGTCACGAGCCGCCTGGACTACGGCAACACCCTCTACGCCGGGACCACAGCCAAACTCCAAAACCGCCTGCAACGCATCCAAAACGCCTCGGCCCGCCTCATCCTCGACGTACCCCGCAACAGCCACACCTCCGCACACCTGAGACACCTGCATTGGCTCCCAGTCAGCAAAAGGATCACCTTCCGTCTTCTCACCCACGCACACAAAGCCCTCCACAACAAGGGACCGGAATACCTCAACAGACGCCTCAGCTTCTACGTCCCCACCCGCCCCCTCCGCTCCGCTGGCCTCGCACTTGCTGCCGTCCCTCACACCCGCCGCTCCACGGCGGGTGGGAGATCTTTCTCCTTCCTGGCGGCCAAGACCTGGAACTCCCTCCCCACCAGCCTCAGGACCACCCAGGACCACTCCGCTTTCCGGAGACTCCTAAAGACTTGGCTGTTCGAGCAGCGATAACCCCCCCGTTCCCCCCTAGCGCCTTGAGACCCGCACGGGTGAGTAGCGCGCTTTATAAATGTTAATGATTTGATTTGATTTGATGATGCTAGCTAGAATGATCATATCATTAAGTGGTACAGTTTTAATATCATACCATATAATATCACATCGTATGCCGATGATACTCAGTTTATTGTCACCCGTCACAGAATACAGCCAGTACAGCTATCTCATTGAGGATCTGTTTGTCAGAGGTCGCTCAGTGGATGCATCTCAACTGCCTGAAACCAAATGTAGAGAAAACAGAGGTCCTCATTTTAGGCAAGCAGCCATCACTCTAGTCCTCTGCCTGGTGTCCAGATTCGCTCAGACCTCTACTTTCCCAGAAGCTTAGGATTAAAAACTTGGGCATTGAGGGGCATATTTAAGGACAGAGGTGCTGCACTAAGTGCAGTGCCACTTTCTTTGCACCTTTTAGCACCCCCCTACTGCCACCATGTGTGCGCCATATCTAAGATACAGCATACCAAGGTGCAGGGTAGAGGGCAACAGCATAATTTTTATTGACACTATTGATGTACTCTGCAGGAGTAGTGCCAAAATATTGATGTTACTCCTGCAGAGTACATCAGGGCCCCTTATAAATAATGGAAGCAGCTCTGAGCAGGCGTTAAAAGTGCTCTAACAAATGACGCAAGGAAATCTGTTACATTTCCTTGCACCATTTTTTTCACCCCCCTAACAGAGAACGCCCCATTTGCATACATTATGCCTGGCACAGGCACAATGTAATGCAAAGGGTTACAAAATTACGCAATGCAAGCATTGCACCACTTTGTAAATATGGCGCGAGGATTTTGGCCTCGTTGGGCCACATTAGTGTAAAAACAATTATGCTAATGTGGTGCACAATGGCGCTAGGGACTTATAAAAATGACCCTTGGTTTGATGAAAAGCTTATTTTTGACAGCCAGATCACAGCCCTAGCAGACATAGGTTTTGGGATTTTAAAAACATAATTTGTCTCCTATCTGAATCTGCCAGGAAAACAGTAGTCCAGGCACTTGTCATACCTGGGCTGAATTACTGCAATGTCTTATACTTAGGAGTATCTCGGTCCCAGTTGATGAGACTGGGCTTTAATGAACAAGGGTGCCCATTACCTGCACCCTCTTGTCAAGCCCTAATGTCCCTCTAGATGCCTCAAATCTGCAGGCCTTTGTTATCCTGTGTTTCTACTGGAAAGAAAGCTTGCATTGGGGGCAGCTCCTTTAGCTTTTTAGCATCCAGGTTTTGGAGCTCCCTTCCCCTTCATTTAAGACAGGCAAAGACAGAATTATTGTTTCAGAAACAACTTTAAAACCTGGGGCCATATGTATCAAACCTTTTTGCATTCGCAAACTGTGCAAATTGGGAAATTCCACCATATGCGAATCCAAAAGTACCTTTCCACATGTATGAAAGGCACTTGCATTCCCATTTTAGGGAATCACAATTTTCTGGGTTTCCTTAAAATTGTGACTCCAAATAGAGAATTGAAATTAGCGATTCCCTAAGCACATGTAACAAGCATTTCCTAAATGCGAAATGGACATTTAAGGAAATACTATTACCACCATCTCCAAGTTTGTGGTAACCATGTGCAATTTTAAAAAAATGCATTAAGAAGGAATTTTTTAAGGTGCCATGTAGCACACACATGCCCGTAGGGCATGTGTGCGCATTACATGTGCACAAATTCTTTTCTGGGTGCCTTAGGCCCTCAACACCCTTGGGGCCAGATTTATCAAGCGTTTTTGCATTTGCAAACGGTGCGAATGGCCGTTTGCGAAGGCAAAAATGCCATTCATTATGTGTGAAAGGCATTCGCTATGCAATTTTAAGGAATCGCTAAAATAGCGATTCCTTAAAATTGCGACCCCGTTTAGAGAATCGCAAATAAGAAATTGCAAATAAGGACTCCTCATTTGCGATTTCTTAAGCACATGTATCAAGCTTTTCCTTAATGCGAATTGGGCATTAAGGAATCGCAATTTACCACCAAATACACCCTGTGCAAATTTAAAAAATGCATTTTTAAAATTGACATGTAATACACACATGCCCCTTTGACATGTGTGCGCCTTACATGTCCTTAAAAATGTTTGGGGGGGGTGCAGCAGAGGGGGCCTTAGGCCCCCAGCACCCTGGGGTTTTGCATTTCCTAAATTGGGAATTGCAGTTAGGAATTTGCAATGTGGGAAATGCAAAACATTTGCAAATATGGGCCTACAGGCCCATAGGTTCGAATGGGCTCAGAATCGCTATTTGCGATTCGGTAATAGCATTTGCGATTTTTAAGAAATTAGAGAATCGCAAAGTGGATTCTTGAAACATCTGGCCCTTGGTTTTGCATTTCCCAATTTTGTGATTTCCTAGTAGGTTATCACAATTTAGGTACTGCAGAAACATTCACAACTTTGGGCCTTCAGGCCATTAGAAACGAATGGAGCCTCAATCCCAAATAGCAATTCCCTAATATTGATTGTGATTCTGTAGGAATCATTATTAGGGATTCGTTATTTTGTTACATACCATTTTGCATTCCCTAAATAGCGATTTCTTAAAATTCGCTTTTTAGGGAATGCAAAATGGGACTTTGATACATCTGGCTCATAGTAATTTAGTTTGGCTTGATTTTGTTTTTTGGTTCTGCTGTGCTTTCCTGACCATTGGAGCTAGACTTTTGGCGCTGGGACACTTCTAATGAAGTAACTATGTGCTATGTAAATCGTATTATTATTATTATTATAATCATATATGCATATACTATAGTTCATGCTCTTCCAATTTCGACTACTTCCATCATTTATTTGCGCTCTCCTTGTTCTCACAAAAATCATACTTGACAGACATTTTGTTTCATCTTGGTTAGTTATAGCTCTCCTATTTCAAACTTTAACTCAGGAGTTCTTTAGGATCATACATGTTCTCTACTTCACTGCTTTTGTTTTTAACGAGTTGCGCAAATTTAGTTTCTTGTGTTTAGTCAAGCACACACTTCAAGTACATTTGAGAGAACGTCGAGTTCCTGTTATTTATCACTCAACTGTGCTTTTCTTGTCTTTTCTTCAATTTGCCAAGAAATGTCTCACACAGGCCTTTCATTCAAAGTAACTGTTAAGCCTTGCAATTTTAAATTATTATCTTTGTCAGTAACTACTCCATTGGTAGTGAGGGTGAAATTGTTTCCCAGATAAGCGCTTATGCATATGCCTAAGATAAAGTTTTTAAGAACTTATCTCTTTTCTTCTCCTCCTTTTGTTTTTCTCTTGTGGGCTGCTTGAGGTGATGTGCCTAGAAATGCATAAGGCTTTCATAGATTGTGAAATCGGGACAGGCTGTCAAGTAAGTGCCGCCCAAGATATGCACACTGATTGGCTAGCAATAATGTGGCTCACAGAGAGAGGTATTTAGACTTTTGGGCTTCGACAATGGTCCCCACGACTTCTAAATGTTTGCGCAAATCTTTCTAGTAGTTTCTTGTTCTGGAGACTGCAACAAGTTTAGATGTAATTGCCCTTTAGATATAAATTGGTTCTGGCGGCCAGATCTATGAGAGATCAACATTACAATTGTCCACCACATTAATTTCACACACTGCTTATTGTTCTGATTAACTAAGATTGAACTCACTTCTGGTGGTTTGTCCTATTAAGCATATTTTGATTATGCACATTCATAGACATCGTGGGTAATGTTAATCATAACTGTTGGAACCTGCTACCCTTTGTCTCCATGCCTTTACTTGCTCAGTCCAACCACTCTTGGTAGTATTAAAAGGGATCCTGTGAAACTTCCTGAGGTAAATGATCCCATGAACTGTGTAACAATTATTGGCATTTTGTGTGACCATGACAAGTAATACAATTGCTTGTCACAAACTGAACTTCTAAAGTTACTACAAACATATGTGCACAAACTATTTTTGAGCACCCATTTGGGATCATTAGTTCACAGTTCAGCTGTCTTGATCATACAGGAATGCTGGTGTAGTGGTGTGCAAGTCTGTAGACGCCTTTTACGTGTTACATAACATAACTATGCAGTGGGGCTTTTATATAGACCTGGACCCAGGTTTACATCCAAATAGAGGTAACCGGATTAGAGTCCAGAATATAGTTCTGGGCATGCAGTTGCAGGATCAGCTAGAAAACTCTTTTTTTTCTTGAGCTGCGACATTGGTTGCTGCATTTGTACTGCTGGACAGTCTCTCGTGAATGATGAATCATGGAGGACTAACACACTGTCCATGTACACTATCCTGAGACAACCTATTTTGTTTCACATAGCACTGTCAACTAACATGCTATGCTATAGTAGAAAAATAGTTAACTATTCATTTATCTTACAGTCTAAGACTTACCATTAACAACAGGTAATCACAAAATCTCCACATACTACACACATGTTTTAAGGTACAAATACTACACCCTTTAGCTAAATCACATACATTAGGTACTCAAAATTCCATGTTAATTTGTTTTTATTATAAGATTTTTTTAGTACTTTTGCTATATGCAGAGGCCTCCCTCTTGCATGTGTAGGTATCTCTTCCATATGAAGAGGATTCCCTGTAGCATGTTGAGTCTCTACTGTCAGACAGAGACCTCCAACTACTGCAACATTAGCAAATGACATACAAGAACAGAAAGTGTTAATGAATAAGAATGCAGGATAACAATAACTGCTGATAAGGAATATGACACTAAACCACTACTACCTAAACAACTACTTCTTAAACAACGACTTCCCAACACCGAATAAACGTATAAAACAAATTATTTTACAACGAAGTCTAAACAACCAAAAAAAACATTAACTAAATTATTCCTGAACAACGAACACCTATTTAACGAATACGAAAACCACTAAATCACGAATATTCCACTAAACCACTACTATGTAAACCATGACTACCTAAACAACGACTCACCAAATAACTACTACCTAAACAACGACTACCCAAAAAAAATATTACCTAAATAACGACTACCCAAATAACGAATACCCAAACAAACTACTACCCAAACAACGAATACTTAAACAACGAATCCTAAAATAACTACTACCCAAACAAACGACTAGCCAAACAACGAATACCCAAACAAATACTACCCAACACCGAAAACGCCTAAACACCTAATATATTTTAAACGAACTCCAAACAAAAAAAAATATTAATAATTAATATCACAACTAAACAATAACGATTAATAAATAAAATATTAAAACCACTACAGTACTGCGTAAAAAATAAACGAAATAGAAAATAACAATATATTTCCTACATACAAAAAACAAAACATCACAAAAATCCAAAACATATAAACACCGTTTTAAAACAAAATAAATAATACTTAAATAATTATAAAACAAACACAACACTAAAAATAAAACCTACATAAAACGATAGTCCTACAACACTTTCTACATGACCCACGAAGTACTTCCTCTACTAAACAAACGAGAACGAACATAAAAAAAAATACAAACTACAAAACAAATACACTCCACAATTATATATATCTAACATCACAAACGAATTCATAATAAAAAAACACATCGAAAACACATTCAATTTACAAATAAAACAATACTTACAAAAACACATATAAATACCAACGACCTCCATTTTCTACTCATTACTAAACCGAACAACTTACAGAGAAGACGAGCATATCACTACGGAAAAGAATTAAAATATAATTCATCCAACACCGCCATCTACTGAGATAACAAGGTAAAATATCCATAAATAAATATAAAGAAATGTACTAACCTATACCACAACTAAAATAATATATAATTAATGTACCTTTCGTACTATTTTGTTACAGGCATAAATATCAAGAATCTGACCAAAAAGATAAACACCACACCATCACCATCAAAGGTAAACCATTACCATTATTCAAAAACAATTTCACTAAACCATAAACAATTGCATTAAAAAAATTGTTAAATAACGAATACCATAATATAATTAAAATATATATATAAAATATTAAATCTACTAATTAGTTAAAAATAAAAATTAATTCACCTAATAAATTTAACCAAAAACCTAATATTATTCAGCAAATTTCAAACCTACTAAAAAAATTACTTCTAAATCAAAAAATTAAGAATTAATAAAACAAAAGAATAAACTAAATAATACACTCTTTCTTATTTCTTACAGACTCCAAGAACCCCAAAAAACACCAGAAGACATAAAAAAGTGAAATAAATAAATTAATAAAAAAATAACATCTGAAATAAGAAAATAAACTCAAAGTAAGTATAATATTTTCATTATAAGATACAACCAGATTTTCTAGTTAAATAAAACTAAACAAACATTCTTATTCAAATACCCCTTAACTTAACACCAAACACATAAATTCAATAAAATTAAAAACACTTCACAAACACAGTACATATATTATATAAAAAAAATTACTATTACAACTCCACCAAACACTTACCTCTAAACAGCTGCTGGACTATACATAAATAAATTTCACAACAAAACACCAACTTTCAAAACAACTACTACCTTAACAACAAGGACAGAACACCAACCTTGTTCTTACTAATAATTTTACCACAAATGCCTTAACAACAATATTTCATTGTAAAAGCATTCTTAATAAAAGCATTACTAATAATCAGCATTCACCCTACATCCCTCACCCCACCCCCCCAACCACACCCCAAAAGCTAAAACCCCCTGACCCCCCACCCCCTCCCCAAAACCAAAAATGCCCCACCCCCCCAACCCCACCCCAAAACTTAAAACCCCGTAACCCCCACCTCCTCCCCAAAACCCAAAAACGCCCCACCCCCCAACCCACCCAAAAACCTAAAACCCCCAAACCCCCCACCCCCTCCCCAAAACCAAAAACACCCCATCCCCCCAACCCCCACCCCAATAACCTAAAACCACCTGACCCCCCACCCCCTCCCCAAAACCAAAAACGCCGCAACCCCCAACCCCACGCCAAAACCGAAGAATAAACTAAATAATACACTCTTTCTTATTTCTTACAGACTCCAAGAACCCCAAAAAACACCAGAAGACATAAAAAAGTGAAATAAATAAATTAATAAAAAAATAACATCTGAAATAAGAAAATAAACTCAAAGTAAGTATAATATTTTCATTATAAGATACAACCAGATTTTCTAGTTAATAAAACTAAACAAACATTCTTATTCAAATACCCCTTAACTTAACACCAAACACATAAATTCAATAAAATTAAAAACACTTCACAAACACAGTACATATATTATATAAAAAAAATTACTATTACAACTCCACCAAACACTTACCTCTAAACAGCTGCTGGACTATAAACATAAATAAATTTCACAACAAAACACCAACTTCCAAAACAACTACTACCTTAACAACAAGGACAGAACACCAACCTTGTTCTTACTACTAATAATTTTACCACAAATGCCTTAACAACAATATTTCATTGTAAAAGCATTCTTAATAAAAGCATTACTAATAATCAGCATTCACCCTACATCCCTCACCCCACCCCCCCGACCACACCCCAAAAGCTAAAACCCCCTGACCCCCCACCCCCTCCCCAAAACCAATAATGCCCCACCCCCCCAACCCCACCCCAAAACTTAAAACCCCGTAACCCCCACCTCCTCCCCAAAACCAAAAACGCCCCACCCCCCAACCCACCCAAAAACCTAAAACCCCCAAACCCCCCACCCCCTCCCCAAAACCAAAAACACCCCATCCCCCCAACCCCACCCCAAAACCTAAAACCACCTGACCCCCCACCCTCTCCCCAAAACCAAAAACGCCGCAACCCCCAACCCCACGCCAAAACCGAAAACCCCCTAACCCCACACCCACTCCACAAAACCAAAAACACCCCAGCCCCCAACCCCACCCCAAAACCTAAAACCCCCTCACCCTCCACCACTTCTCCAAAACCAAAAACGCCCCACCCCCCAACCCCACCCCAAAACCGAAAAACCCCCACCCCTCCCCAAAACCAAAAACGCCCCACCCCCCAACCCCACGCCAAAACCTAAAACCCCCTGACCCCACACCCACTCCCCAAAACCAAAAACTCCCCACCCCCCCAACCCCACCCCAAAACCTAAAACCCCCTCACCCTCCACCACTTCCCCAAAAACGCCCCACCCCCCAACCCCACCCCAAAACCTAAAACCCCCTCACCCTCCACCACTTCTTCAAAACCAAAAACGCCCCACCCCCCCCAACCCCATCCCAAAACCTAAAACCCCCTGACCCTCCACCCCCTCCCCAAAACCAAAAACACCCCACTCCCCCAAACCCACCACAAAACCTAAAACCCCCTCACCCCAACCCCCCTCCCCAAAACCAAAAACGCCCCACCCCCCCAACCCCACCCCAAAACCTAAAACCCCCTGACCATCCACCCCCCTCCCCAAAACCAAAAACACCCCACTCCCCCAAACCCACCACAAAACCTAAAACCCCCTTACCCCAACCCCCTCCCCAAAACCAAAAACGCCCCACCTCTCCAACCCCACCCCAAAAACTAAAACCCCCTAACCCCCACCCCCTCCCCAAAACCTAAAACCCCCCACTAACCTAATTACCTCAATAAATAACACACAATCACCAAATATAAAAGATAACAAACCACCTACACCAAACACTCACAATTAGAACACATTATATATTAATTAACTTACTAAGTAGTAAACTAAATCCACCACAAATTTAATAATAAAAACTGCAAACTTCTTTTAACCTATTTCTTTTATATTATTTACAGATATTTCACAAATGGCATCGCAAGGAGAAGCAAGTTACATAACCTCAAGAACCGGAAACCAGCTGCTAAAATATGAAGGTTATCTTTATTGCAGAGACAAGGTTGTCAACCTCAGGAGCCATTGGAGGTGTGTACAATTCTACTCTTCACATTGTAGAGGCAGAGCTGTAACTCTAGAAAACACAGTTGTTAAGACATCAGATCACAACCACTCTGCCTCTGCAATACAAATTGAGTTAAGAGAAAACATACAAAAAATAAAAAACATTGCACACACCTCCAATGACTCCTGCGGACAAGTTATAAGGGAGGTAGTACAATATATTCCAGTACAGATTTCTGGTAGAATGCCTTCTGTACCAAACCTTAGGAGAATATTTCAACGAGAAAGACTGGCAAGTAATCCCCAACATATAACACCACAAACCTATGAAGACATTAACATCCCCCCAGAACTAACAATTACCTTCTCCAAAGAAACTTTCTTCATTCACGACAACGAAAACCCTCAAAAAGAATTTTAATATTCAGCACAACATCCAACTTACTAATCCTACAAAATAGTGAAATTTGGATGATGGATGGAACTTTTAAATCTACACCCCATCCATTCACTCAAATTTACACCATACATGCCACAAAAAATAACACTACAATCCCCCTAGTGTATGCATTACTACCTGATAAACATTCCTCTACATACAATGAATTTTTATCAACAATCAAAAACAAAACATTAAATAAAACACCTAGAAAAGTAATACTAGATTTCGAATTATCAATGATAAATACAATACTAAAAATATATCCACAAACCCAAATTCAAGGATGCTTTTTCCACTTTTCACAAGCATATTGGCGTAGAATACAAAAATCATCCCTAAGTAGAGAATATTTCTCAGATTGCATACTACAATTTGAATTAAAAAAACTCACAGCATTATGCTTTGTACCACCTACAAAAGTAGATGAGTATTACACCGCAATAACAGAATCTAACTATTATACACAAAACGAAGACAAATTAGAACCCTTACTAAATTACTTCAAAGAAACCTGGATTGGACACCTAAACAGATCTGGTCGCAGACGAAAACCAAGATTTCCAATAGAATGGTGGAACTGTTACCAAACCTGTTTAGAAGGTGGTGCAAAGACTAATAATGCCATTGAAGGATGGCACAACGCCTTCAATAAAGTAATAGGTAAACCCCACCCAAATCTTCATTCCAATCATTTCTTGGAAATTTTGAAAAAGGAACAAAGTTTCCAAGAAATGAGACTTGCTCAATCACTGTCATGTAACCTGAACCCACGCACAAGTAAAAAAAGCAAAGAAATGAGCGAAAGAATTTTGGCAAAAATACAACAATTTGATACAATAACACCATCAGAGTACCTCAACAGTCTAGCATATATTCTACATTACTAACAACCACTAACCTACTGAAAAATTACTTGCCAG
The DNA here is from genome assembly GCF_031143425.1 of Pleurodeles waltl. NCBI lineage: Eukaryota > Metazoa > Chordata > Amphibia > Caudata > Salamandridae > Pleurodeles > Pleurodeles waltl. The sequence goes on from NC_090440.1 coordinate 213,569,467, forward strand.
TTCTAAAAAACACCAAACACCATCAATTAAATTGGCATTTTTCAAATTTGTTTTACACTAAATTTACACAACAAAAATTGTTCTTACCTTTCAAGTTTTCATGTCTTTATCCAAACATGTGATGCTGAATAAATCTTCTTCATTAATATAGAAAGAAGCATCTCATACTTAGAAAAGAAAAAAAAAAACATTAGTCATCTAAAAACAAATAAAAAATATTCATATTACATGGATGATACAAAAAACAACTCTATATACTATAAAAACAATTAAAGAAATAAAATATAATACTTTACCAAATCAGAAATTCGAGAAATATCTAAAAAACGTAAAATACCAAATATACTTTTTTTTTACCAAAAAAAGTACAAAAATTAATCACCTACTAACCAAAGCCACATCATTAATTAAAACATTAACTATCAAGAAAAAGACATGAAAACAATATAAAGGATACTACTAACACAAAATAAAAAATTAATCACAAAACCTATTAACCACTTCGCTGCCAGGCCTTTTCCCCCTCCTGTGCCAGGCCTTTTTTTGCCTATTTGGGGCAGTTCGCGCTTAGGCCCGCATAACTTTTTGTCCACATAAGCTAACCAAGCCAAATTTGCGTCCTTTTTTTCCAACATCCTAGGGATTCTGGAGGTACCCAGACTTTGTGGGTTCCCCTGAAAGAGGCCAAGAAATTGGCCAAAATACAGGGAAAATTTTGTTTTTTTCAAAAAAAATTGAAAAAGTGGCTGCAGAAGAAGGCTTGTGGTTTTTCCCCTGAAAATGGCATCAACAAAGGGTTTGCGGTGCTAAACTCAGCAGCTTCCCAGCTTTCAGGAACAGGCAGACTTGAATCCGAAAACCCAATTTTTCTACACAATTTTGGCATTTTACTGGGGCATACCCCATTTGTGCAATTTTTTGTGCTTTCAGCCTCCTTCCAGTCAGTGACAGGAATGGTCATGAAACCAATGCTGGATCCCAGAAACCTAAACATTTCTGAAAAGTAGACAAAATTCTGAATTCAGCAAGGGGTCATTTGTGTAGATCCTACAAGGGTTTCCTACAGAAAATAACAGCTGAAAAAGAAAAATATTGAAATTGAGGTGAAAAAAACATCAATTTTTCTCTACTTTTTACTCTGTAACTTTTCCCTGCAATGTCAGATTATCGAAAGCAATATACCGTTACGTCTGCTGGACTCCTCTGGTTGCGGGGATATATAGGGTTTGTAGGTTCATCAAGAACCCGAGGAACCCAGAGCCAATAAATGAGCTGCACCCTGCAGTGCGTTTTCATTCTATACCGGGTATACAGTAATTCATTTGCTGAAATATAAGAAGTAAAAAATAGCTATCAAGAAAACCTTTGCATTTCCAAAAAGGGCACAAGATAAGGTGTTGAGGAGCAGTGGTTATTTGCACATCTCTGAATTCCGGGGTGACCATAGTAGCACGTGAATTACATGGAATTTCTCAAATAGATGTCTTTTTTACACACACCCCTATATTTGGAAGGAAAAAATGTAGAGAAAGACAAGGGGCAATAACACTTGTTTTGCTATTCTATGTTCCCCCAAGTCTCCCGATAAAAATGATACCTCACTTGTTTGGGTAGGCCTAGCGCCCGCGACAGGATATGCCCCAAAACACAACGTGGACACATCACAGAAAACAGAGCTGTTTTTAGCAAAGTGACTACCTGTAGATTTTGGCCTCTAGCTCAGCCGCCACCTAGGGAAACCTACCAAACCTGTGCATTTCTGACAACTAGAGACCTAGTGGAATCCAAGGAGGGGTGACTTGTGTGGCTCGGCCCAGGTTCTGTTACCCAGAATCCTTTGCAAACCTCAAAATTTGGCTAAAAAAACACATGTTCCTTACATTTCTGTGGCAGAAAGTTCTGGAATCTGAGAGGAGCGACAAATTTCCTTCCACCCAGCATTCCCCCACGTCTCCCGATAAAAATGATACCTCACTTGTGTGGGTAGGCCTAGCGCCCGCGATAGGATATGCCCCAAAACACTACCTGGACACATCACAGAAAACAGAGCTGTTTTTAGCAAAGTGACTACCTGTAGATTTTGGCCTGTAGCTCAGCCGCCACCTAGGGAAACCTACCAAACCTGTGCATTTCTGAAAACTAGAGACCTAGGGGGATCCAAGGAGGGGTGACTTGCGGGGCTCGGACCAGGTTCTGTTACCCAGAATCCTTTGCAAACCTCAAAATTTGGCTAAAAAAACACATGTTCCTCACATTTCTGTGGCAGAAAGTTCTGGAATCTGAGAGGAGCGACAAATTTCCTTCCACCCAGCGTTCCCCCACGTCTCCCGATAAAAATGATACCTCACTTGTGTGGGTAGGCCTAGCGCCCGCGACAGGATATGCCCCAAAACACAACCTGGACACATCACAGAAAACAGAGCTGTTTTTAGCAAAGTGACTACCTGTAGATTTTGGCCTGTAGCTCAGCCGCCACCTAGGGAAACCTACCAAACCTGTGCATTTCTGAAAACTAGAGACCTAGGGGGATCCAAGGAGGGGTGACTTGCGGGGCTCGGACCAGGTTCTGTTACCCAGAATCCTTTGCAAACCTCAAAATTTGGCCAAAAAAACACATGTTCCTCATATTTCTGTGGCAGAAAGTTCTGGAATCTGAGAGGTGCCACAAATTTCCTTCCACCCAGCGTTCCCCCACGTCTCCCGATAAAAATGATACCTCACTTGTGTGGGTAGGCCTAGCGCCCGCGACAGGATATGCCCCAAAACACAACGTGGACATATCACAGAAAACAGAGCTGTTTTTAGCAAAGTGACTACCTGTAGATTTTGGCCTCTAGCTCAGCCGCCACCTAGGGAAACCTACCAAACCTATGCATTTCTGAAAACTAGAGACCTAGGGGAATCCAACGAGGGGTGACTTGTGTGGCTCGGACCAGGTTCTGTTACCCAGAATCCTTTGCAAACCTCAAAATTTGGCTAAAAAAACACATGTTCCTCACATTTCTGTGGCAGAAAGTTCTGGAATCTGAGAGGAGCCACAAATTTCCTTCCACCCAGCGTTCCCCCACGTCTCCCGATAAAAATGATACCTCACTTGTGTGGGTAGGCCTAGCGCCTGCGACAGGATATGCCCCAAAACACAACGTGGACATATCACAGAAAACAGAGCTGTTTTTAGCAAAGTGACTACCTGTAGATTTTGGCCTCTAGCTCAGCCACCACCTGGGGAAACCTACCAAACCTGTGCATTTCTGAAAACTAGAGACCTAGGGGAATCCAAGGAGGGGTGACTTGCGGGGCTCGGACCAGGTTCTGTTACCCAGAATCCTTTGCAAACCTCAAAATTTGGCTAAAAAAACACATGTCCCTCACATTTCTGTGGCAGAAAGTTCTGGAATCTGAGAGGAGCTACAAATTTCCTTCCACCCAGAGTTCCCCCAAGTCTCCCGATAAAAATGATACCTCACTTGCGTGGGTAGGCCTAGCGCCGGCGACAGGAAACACCCCAAAGCGCAACGTGGACACATCCTAAATTTTGGAAAAAAACAGAGGTGTTTTTTGCGAAGTGCCTACCTGTAGATTTTGGCCTCTAGCTCAGCCGGCACCTAGGGAAACCTACCAAACCTGTGCATTTCTGAAAACTAAAGACCTAGGGGAATCCAAGGAGGGGTGACTTGCGGGGCTCGGACCAGGTTCTGTTACCCAGAATCCTTTGCAAACCTCAAAATGTGGCTAAAAAAAACACATGTCCCTCATATTTCTGTGGCAGAAAGTTCTGGAATCTGAGAGGAGCTACAAATTTCCTTCCACCCAGCGTTCCCCCCAAGTCTCCCGATAAAAATGATACCTCACTTGCGTGGGTAGGCCTAGCGCCGGCGACAGGAAACACCCCAAAGCGCAACGTGGACACATCCTAAATTTTGTAAAAAAACAGAGGTGTTTTTTGCGAAGTGCCTACCTGTAGATTTTGGCCTCTAGCTCAGCCGGCACCTAGGGAAACCTACCAAACCTGTGCATTTCTGAAAACTAGAGACCTAGGGGAATCCAAGGAGGGGTGACTTGCGGGGCTCGGACCAGGTTCTGTTACCCAGAATCCTTTGCAAACCTCAAAATTTGGCTAAAAATACACATGTTACTCACATTTCTGTGGCAGAAAGTTCTGGAATCTGAGAGGAGCTACAAATTTCCTTCCACCCAGCGTTCCCCCAAGTCTCCCGATAAAAATGATACCTCACTTGTGTGGGTAGGACTAGCGCCCACGAAAGGAAAGGGCCCAAAAGACAACGTGGACACATCACATTTTTTTATAAAAAGCAGTGCCTACCTGTGGATTTTGGCCTGTAGCTCAGCCGACACCTGAGGAAACCTAGCAAACCAGTGCATTTTTGAAAACTAGAAACCCAGGGGAATCCAAGATGGGGTGACTTGCGGGGCTCTGACCAGGTTATGTTACCCAGAATCCTTTGCAAACATCAAAATTTGGTCCAAAAAACACTTTTTCCTCTCATTTCGGTGACAGAAAGTTCTGGAATCTGAGAGGAGCCACAAATTTCCTTCCACCCAGCGTTCCCCTAAGTCTCTCGATAAAAATGGTACATCACTTCTGTGGGTAGGCCTAGCGCCCACAAAAGGAAATGGCCCAAAACACAACGTGGACACAACATATTTTTTCACAGAAAACAGAGGTGTTTTTTGCAAGGTGCCTACCTGTGGTGTTTGGCCTGTAGCTCAGCCGGCCCCAGGGGGGGGGGGCAGAAATGCCCTAAAATAAATTTGCCCCCCCAACCCCCCACCCTCCCCCACCGGGAGCGACCCTTGCCTACGGGGTCGCTCCACCTGCGTGACATTGGCACCAAAAAACAAATCCCCGGTGCCTAGTGGTTTCTGCCCCCTTGGGGGCAGGTTGACCTAAACTCAGCCAATCTGCCCCCAAAGGGGGCAGAAATGGCCTAAATACAATTTGTCCCCCAGGGGAGCGACTTTTGCCTGATGGGTCGCTCCCCATCTCTAAAAAAAAAAAATAAAGAAAAAAAAGAAAAATTGCCCTGGCGCCTAGAGGTTTCTGCCCCCCCCCCCCCCCGGGGGCAGATCGGCCTAATAATAGGCCGATCTGCCCCCCGGGGGGGCAGAAATGGCCTAAAATAAATTTGCCCCCCCAACACCCACCCCCCGCCGGGAGCGACCCTTGCCTACGGGGTCGCCCCTGCGTGACATTGGCGCCAAAATACAAATCCCCGGTGCCTAGTGGTTTCTGCCCCCTTGGGGGCAGATTGACCTAAAATTGGCCAATCTGCCAACAAGGGGGCAGAAATGGTCTAAATACAATTTGCCCCCTCAGGGGAGCGACCCTTGCCTGATGGGTCGCTCCCCATCTCTAAAAAAAGAAACAACAAAAAAAAAAAACACAAAAAAAAAATTGTCCTGGCGCCTAGAGTGTTCTGCCCCCCCCCCGGGGGGCAGTTCGGCCTAATAATAGGCCGATCTGTCCCCCAGGGGGGCAGAAATGGCCTAAAATAAATTTGCCCCCCCAACCCCGGGAGCGACCCTTGCCTACGGGGTCGCTCCCCCTGCGTGACATTGGCGCCAAAAAACAAATCCCCGGTGCCTAGTGGTTTCTGCCCCCTTGGGGGCAGATTGACCTAAAATTGGCCAATCTGCCCCCAGGGGGGCAGAAATGGTCTAAATACAATTTGCCCCCCCAGGGGAGCGACCCTTGCCTGATGGGTCGCTCCACATCTCTAAAAAAAGAAACAACAAAAAAAAAACCACAAAAAAAAAATTTGCCCTGGCGCCTAGAGTGTTCTGCCCCCACCCCCCGGGGGGCAGTTCGGCCTAATAATAGGCCGATCTGTCCCCCGGGGGGGCAGAAATGGCCTAAAAAAAATTTGCCCCCCCAACCCCCACCCCCCGCCCCCCGGGAGCGACCCTTGCCTACAGGGTCGCTCCCCCTGCGTGACATTGGCGCCAAAAAACAAATCCCCGGTGCCTAGTGGTTTCTGCCCCCTTGGGGGCAGATTGACCTAAAATTGGCCAATCTGCCCCCAGGGGGGCAGAAATGGTCTAAATACAATTTGCCCCCCCAGGGGAGCGACCCTTGCCTGATGGGTCGCTCCCCATCTCTAAAAAAAGAAACAACAAAAAAAAAAAACACAAAAAAAAAATTGTCCTGGCGCCTAGAGTGTTCTGCCCCCCCCCCCGGGGGGCAGTTCGGCCTAATAATAGGCCGATCTGTCACCCAGGGGGGCAGAAATGGCCTAAAATAAATTTGTCCCCCCAACCCCCCCCCCCGGGAGCGACCCTTGCCTACGGGGTCGCTCCCCCTGCGGGACATTGGCGCCAAAAAACAAATCCCCGGTGCCTAGTGGTTTCTGCCCCCTTGGGGGCAGATTGACCTAAAATTGGCCAATCTGCCCCCAGGGGGGCAGAAATGGTCTAAATACAATTTGCCCCCCCAGGGGAGCGACCCTTGCCTGATGGGTCGCTCCCCATCTCTAAAAAAAGAAACAACAAAAAAAAAAAACACAAAAAAAAAATTTGCCCTGGCGCCTAGAGTGTTCTGCCCCCCCCCCCGGGGGGCAGTTCGGCCTAATAATAGGCCGATCTGTCCCCCGGGGGGGCAGAAATGGGCTAAAAAAAATTTGCCCCCCCAATCCCCACCCCCCACCCCCCGGGAGCGACCCTTGCCTACAGGGTCGCTCCCCCTGCGTGACATTGGCGCCAAAAAACAAATCCCCGGTGCCTAGTGGTTTCTGCCCCCTTGGGGGCAGATTGACCTAAAATCGGCCAATCTGCCCCCAGGGGGGCAGAAATGGTCTAAATACAATTTGCCCCCCAGGGGAGCGACCCTTGCCTGATGGGTCGCTCCCCATCTCTAAAAAAAAGAAAGAACAAAAAAAAAAACACAAAAAAAAAATTTGCCCTGACGCCTAGAGGTTTCTTCCCCCCTGGGGGCAGATCGGCCTAAAATAAATTGCCCTCCCCCCCAGGGAGCGACCCTTGCCTAAGGGGTCGCTCCCTTTGCGTGAAAAAACTCCCTGGTGTCTAGTGGTTTCCACCCCCCTTGGGGGCAGATTGGCCCCATCAAAATAGGCCAATCTGCCCCCAAGGGAGGCAGAAATGGCCAAAATATAATTTTCCCCCAAGGGGAGCGACCCTTGCCTAAGGGGTCGCTCCCCACCAAAAAAAAAAACAAATGAAACAAAAAAAAAAAAATGTTCCCTGGTGCCTAGAGGTTTCTGCCCCCCTTGGAGGCAGATCGGCCTAATAGTAGGCCGATCTGCCCCCAGGGGGGGCAGAAAAGGCCTTCCCAAAAATATGCCCCCCCTGGGAGCGACCCTTGCCCAAGGGGTCGCTCCCTTTTGTCAATAAGAATAATAAAAATAAAAAAAAACCTGGTGTCTAGTGGTTTCTACCCCCCTTGGGGGCAGATTGGCCTCATCAAAATAGGCCAATCTGCCCCCAAGGGGGGCAGAAATGGCCAAAATATAATTTTCCCCCAAGGGGAGCGACCCTTGCCTAAGGGGTCGCTCCCCACCTCAATAAAAAAAAATGAAAGAAAAAAAAAAAAAAAATGGTCCCTGGTGCCTAGAGGTTTCTGCCCCCCCTGGGGGCAGAAAAGGCCTTTTCAAAAAAATGCCCCCCCTGGGAGCGACCCTTGCCCAAGGGGTCGCTCCCTTTGGTCAATTTCAATGGAAAAAAAAAAAAATCCCTGGTGTCTAGTGGGGTTTCAAAAGCCGGATTGCAAGCAATCCGGCTTTTGAAACCCTCGGAGGGACTTCAAAGGGAAGGAAATACTTTTCCTTCCCTTTGAAGCCCCTCCGGGCCTCCCAAGTGATTGAAAAAGAAATGCTTTTGCATTTCTTTTTCAATCGCGCTGGAAGCAGAGCTTCCAGCGCGACTAGGGAGGCCCCTGTGACAAATCAGCGCGCGCTCGCGCGCTGACGTCACAGGGGGGGTTGGGGGGGGTCGGGGGTGGAAGGGGAAGGGATTCCCCGGTCAGCCCTGACCTAGGGGCGTGGGGGGGCGGCCCTCGGGAGGAGTGCTAGCGCTTCTCCCGAGGGAAGCATTCAGGACGTAATGGTTACGTCCATGGCGCCACACGGGCGCTGCCATGGACGTAACCATTACGTCCGTGGCGGGGAAGGGGTTAATCCCAAAACTAAATTTATCACAAAAATATACATTTCTTTCCAACTACTACAAAAGCAGTATAATAATTTGTAAGATAAAACACTGCTAAACAAATTTGTTTACTTTTACGAAACCACTATCGTATTCAAAAATATACGATAACAAATAATTAAACATAAGAAACATAACAAACACCGAAAATCTACTGCCTACCTTCTAACTACCTCCAACAACTATTTCTGTAATAAAAATAACCTACTGCATACTGTAAAAAAAAATATAATCCCACTTACCTGAACGAGGTCTCTGCTTCCGTCCTATCTTGAACGGGACGCTACACCGACTGAACACAGAAGACGTCAAACAACGTAAACATGGAAGAGCACTAAAAATAGTAAACGGACTATTTCACTCATAGACTATAATAGGGAAAATAAGAAAATACCACAGAAAATAGATAAAGAAATATAAAAATAAAAATGAAAAAAATCTATAAATCTGTAAATATCAAACAATAATTTAAAACATTTTTTTTGCATTTTTTAAACTTGATTATGTTCAAAATAAAAAATATTTAAAATAAAACAATGGTATTTTTATTTTTTTTAAATTACATTTACATGAAAAAAAACAGTATTACAAATGCAAACATTTCTAACACCAAAAAAAAAAATCTATATACAATCTACAAATAATTATTTAATTAATTAATTTTTTGAAATAATATTAAGACAAATTAATATATGTATACAATTAAACATCCAAATAAATAATTACAAAATATGAATAATATTAATTACATCAGATCAAAAAAAAAAATAATCAAAATAAAAAATAAAAAACATTTTAACAAATTTAAAAAATCACAATTTCTTTTTTAAATCTAATAAATATTTAAAATAAAAAAATGTAACATTATTGTATTCCAAAATCTACTATACCAACTACTATACTATTAAAAAATCAAATATAAATTTTTAAACATAACTATTTTTAAACACAATTACTTTTACACCTTCAATAACAACAACAAAACAACCTTACATCCCCTATATCCCACCCCTAATTCTAAATATACTTTCAATAAAATAAATAAAAAAATAACCAAATACAATAAATAATAACAGACTACTAATCAACTTCCCACCCATAACTCCTAGATCGCAAAAGTCCCACCCCTAAACCCACAACATAAATTATAATTTTTTATAAAATACAATAACTTAAATTAATACCCAAGTATTAATACACTTCCCCACCCATAACCCCTACATCCCATATATCCCACACCAAAACCCACAATATAAATTGCAAAATTTAATAAAATACAATTACTTAAATTATTACCCTAGTATTAACACACTTCCCCACCCATAACAACCACAACCCATACATTCCAAAAATTAATCCACAATATACCCTTAATAAAAGATAAAAAAATACTTAAAGTCCTAATAAAATACTCAAATATGAATATACTACCCCACATCAATTTCACAAAACAAAAAAAAAATACCCAACTATGTAAATTAACACCCAATTACTAATACACTTTACCACCCATAAGCCCTCCATCCTATATATCCCGCACCTAAAACCACAACATAAACTACAATATAAAAAAATACAAGTACTTAAATTAATACCTGAGTATTAATACACGTCCCCACCCATAACCCCAACATCCCATATATCCCGCCCCTAAACCCACAAAATAAATTACAACATATAAAAAAACACAAGTACTTAAATTAATACCTGAGTATTAATACACTTCCCCACCCATAACCCCAACATCCCATATATCCCGCCCCTAAACCCACAATATAAATTACAAAATATAAAAAAACACACGTACTTAAATTAATACCTGAGTATTAATACACTTGCCCACTCATAACCCCTACATCCCACATATCCCGCCCCTAAACCCACAACATAATTTACAACATATAAAAAAACACAAGTACTGAAATTAATACCTGAGTATTAATACACTTCCCCACCCATAACCCCTACATCTCACATATCCCGCCCCTAAACCCACAACATAAATTACAACATATAAAAAAACACACGTACTTAAATTAATACCTGAGTATTAATACACTTCCCCACCCATAACCCCAACATCCCATATATCCCACCCCTAAACTCACAACATAAATTACACCATATAAAAAAACACAAATACTAATACACTTCCCCACCCATAACCCCTACATCCCATATATCCCACCCCTAAACCCACAACGTAAATTACACCATATAAAAAAACACAAGTTCTAAAATTAATACCTGAGTATTAATACACTTCCCCACCCATAACCCCTACATCCCATAAATCCTGCCCCTAAACCTACAACATAAATTACAACATATAAAAAACACAATTACTTAAAATAATACCTGAGTATTAATACACTTCCCCACCCATAACCCCTACATCCCATATATCCCGCCCCTAAACCAATAACATAAATTACAACATATAGAAAAACACAAGTACTTAAATGAATACCTGAGTATTAATACACTTCCCCACCCATAACCCCTACATCCCATATATCCCACCCCTAAACCCACAAATAAATTACACCATATAAAAAAACACAAGTTCTAAAATTAATACCTGAGTATTAATACACTTCCCCACCCATAACCCCTACATCCCACATATCCCGCCCCTAAACCTACAACATAAATTACAAAATATAAAAAAACACAATTACTTAAAATAATACCTGAGTATTAATACACTTCCCCACCCATAACCCCTACATCCCATATATCTCGCCCCTAAACCAACAACTTAAATTACAACATATAAAAAAACACAATTACTTAAAATAATACCTGAGTATTAAAACACTTCCCCACCCATAACCCCTACATCCCATATATCCTGCCCCTAAACCAACAACATAAATTACAACATATAAAAAAACACAAGTACTTAAATTAATACCTGAGTATTAATACACTTCCCCACCCATAACCCCTACATCCCATATATCCCGCCCCTAAACCCACAACATATATTACACCATATAAAAAAACACAAGTACTTAAAATAATACCTGAGTATTAATACAATACCCCACCCATAACACCAACAACCCATAAAATCCATTACTTAATCCACACAATATACTTTAAAAAACTAAACATATAATAATTAAACCCTAAACAAATAAAAAACAAAACACAAAACTCACCTTAAAATTCATCAAAAAATAATTCACTTACTTTAAAATTCGTTGTTCTGGCATTAGTTGTTAAGGTAAAATCGTTGTTAAACCAGTAGTTGTTCAAAACTTCGTTGTTAAGACCCAGTAGTTCTTCAAGATTCGTTATTAAAGCAAGTAGTAATTCAAACGTAGTTGTTAAGGTTGTTTCCCCTGATAAGATTTTAATATTCTGAATATGTCAGCAATGAGTGGCCTGGAGGCAATTGTTTTCTCCGCCATTTGTAATTATACAGTGGTGTGTTGGTCACATTTGTCATTAGAGAATCGGTCTTTATAACAAGTGAAATGCGTCCCTTCGGAAGAGGCATCAGGTGATGCATTCTTCACCTGAAGGTCATCTGGGTATGTCAGTCAACAAGAGGCTGTTTATTGAACAGTTGTTGTCCTAGCATGAACATTGATGTTAGGAATAAAATCAACCAGAGTAATGCTCACTAGGTCAGTGATAGGTGACTGAAATTGCCAATGGAAGGCATTGTATTTCCATTAAAGTAATGGCAAAGGTACGGTATTGATTTATTGGGAAATCTCAAATGCTCCGGAGTGAGAATACATTTGATCAACCACTGATCCAAATAGACTTAGGTAGGCTGCACGTGTTGGCTATTGTTAGAAACTGGGTTGTTGGTTGAGAGGCTCCACTCAAGTAACACCCACAATACTTATCAGGGTGAATAATAAAAGTCAATAAATTAATCTGTGCTTAACCCTAAGGTGCTTTGACACAAAGCAGTCAGGCTTAACTTAGAGGGAATGTGTCAAGTATTTATGCAGCACACAAATGGGAATGAAGTCGAAATATAACACAAAACATTTTGCAAGACAATTTGGGAAATTTTAATAAATAAAATAATACCTTAACTACAAAAATCCAATCAGTATAACTGAAGACTTTGTTTTTTTAAATGTTTTTAGTAAAAATAACAGGAAGTGACACTCATTATTATGTGGTCACACCAGACCTGGGGAAAGTCATTCGTTCAGGCAAACAGCAATGGAGCACAGGTTGGATACAGGAATCGGGTTAGTCCTGTTGTAGAGTTAAGTTCTCAAGCCCAGAGTGAAGAGATCTATTTGTGTTGGAGGAGGGTGCAAGGAGGAGGCTTTTGGTGCAAGGAATAGGTACAGACTCACAGACAGTTGCTGTTGGCCCAAAGTGTAGGTCTTGCATTGCCTGTCATCATTGACATTCATTGGGAGAGCAAGGGAATGTCCCTCTAGATCTTCACATTGGGGGTGTCATGGGCAGTCGATTCTCAATGAAATTAGGACACTTTGCGGATACGACCAGCACAAAAGTCAGGATTTTCATTTTTTTCTTGAAGAGTTCTCACTGATGCCAGCCAAGGGTTTGGGACCTGAGGGGGCACCTCTTGGTAATCAGGATTCACTCCAGTGGAGGCTAGCATCAGGGCTCAGGCAGGGTCAGTCAGGTCCAGGCAGGTACAGTTGGCACCGGTGAACTGGGTAGTTGCAGGAAGCTGGCCTCAGGAAGCTATCTTTATCCCTGTAGCTCACACAGGAGGTCAGCCAACTGACCACTGGAGTCACTCTGGGAAGGCCAGGATCAAGGCAAGCAGGTCTAATCTTGTTTCTTCAGACAGAAAGACTATTGTTCTAGAAGCAGGGCAGCCTTTCTGGCAGCAGGGCAGTCCTTCATCTGATTCTTTCACAGGTCCAGGAGTTTTCCTTTGCATGGTTCTGACGGTCCTTTTTTATACTTGGTTTTGTGTGGAGTAATTCCCTGACATACTGCCAAAACTGGCTCTAGACAGTTTCTCCTCTTTTCCTGGCTCTAAACTGTATGGGGTGACAAAGACAAGGGAAGGCCTGGTGTCATATGCCATTTTGTGAGCTGCATGCAGGGCCCTTTTAAATGTGATCAGGGCCGAGAACATCTTCTCCCCAGCCATAATCTCAGGAAGATCCTCTTCCCTCACATATAGGCTTCCTTTGTCTCACTCACTGGAAGCAATACACAACCCACAACAGCAGAGCCGTTCACAATCATGTGACCCAAGACAGAAAAGCACAGTTGGCTTCCAAAAGTGGCATTTTGAAAATTATAATTTAAAATCCACCTTTACTATTAAAGAGGATTATGAATTACAATTAATTTGAACACAAGCATCATTTCTCTGGCTGCTCTTAATCTGAAGTTAGCAATCATTAATAGTAATAAGTTAACCCAGTGTTAGCCTCTGGGAGAGATAGCCTTACAGCAGTGAAAAATCACTTTAGTAGTTGGACATGTAAAACCTAAACACTTATGTCCTATGTTTTTAAATACCTTGTACCCTGCCATATTAGCCTTTAGGGCCTACCTTATGGGTGGCTTATAAGTATTAAAAAGGAAGGATTAGGCCTGGAAAATATTGATTTGCTTCCTGTAGCAAACGCACCCTCAACGTGCATGTCTGGTGATGTCCTCAGCAAGAACATCAACAGATCAGCGTCCGATGAAAGCAAGCTCTGCGTAGAAAGACAAACTTTCAGTGCATGTTCAAATGAACACCAGAGACACCAAAACATGGGCTGCACATAATGCAAAACAGTTCTGAATGACAGAGACCATTCCATTCACACTCCAATTGCTCCAGGAGTGATGCTCCATGATAATGCATCATGCGTTCACAACACAGCTGTGCTGGTGGAAGCGCTTTCAGTCCTCCTTGTTGTGACAGGACGACCATTCCTCAGAAAAAGTAGCAATAGCAAAATTCCACCTATTTTAGCAAAGTTTATTAGAAATCCCCCTAAATACTGGTGAATTTTGAGTGGATGGCTGAAGGTATTCCAGCCAGATGACCACAACTGTATGCTGATTGCTCAGTGCTTCGCTGCAGCTGCTTATGTAGCCTACAGGCCTCTTGCTAAGGTATGAGGGATGATGTCTTCCCAGGGGAACTTGAAGGGCAGAATTAGACCTTAACATGCTGTGCTCTAATATAGCCTCAGTAGGGGCTATCCTTAACAATCGTAGTGACAATATGGTAGTGTTATTTTTATGTTTCACTCTCCTTGGCACAATTTTAATCTTGTCATGCTTCATCGTCCTAGCTATTGCAATTCATGCTTTATTATCTAAGATGCAGTTACTTCAATAAAATCTAATTGAACTATATTCTGCCTCTGATTGTCCTTGCATACATGAGACTAATGTAACTGAGAGAAACGGATGAGATCTGAGTGACTACAATTTCCCTGAGGAGTCAATTGTGTCATGCACTTGGTTGCCCAATTATCTCTGCTCTTGGGTGGAGATGAGTCACTGCTAGTTAGCTGGAACAAAACCCGGATTAGTCCAACATGTGTCACCTATAGTGGGTTCAGACTCAGTCCCCAACAGTGCAAGCGATTCTGCCACCCAAATCCAGTAGTCTCATTAGGATAATGAGAGCCTACGCGACATGACCTTGATTTTGTCAGGTCACAATGGCAATTTAAAACTGCACTATAGGATGTAGTGGCAGGCCTGGGCGCTGAGCGCTGCTGTCCAATTGTAGCATTTAATTTACAAGTCCTAGGTACATGTAGCACCATTTACTAGGGACTTACAATTAAATTAAATGTGCCAATCAGGCATAATCAAATTTGACCACGTTTTATAGAAAGAGCACAAAAACATTACCACTAATTAAAAGTGTAAAGTGCACGGAACAAAAACGAGTTCAGTAAGGTAAGGCAGTGAAGCCAAAACGTTTGGGGAATACTACACCAATAATGTCAGGTCTCACAAATATCTTAATAGATATTTTCTCACAGCATAACTACCTTAATGAAATAGTGTTGGAAAGAAATGCCCAATTCACCTTGAAGGTTCTACAGATTTTTTTTATGTGTGAGGAATCAAACACAAGTGATGAAGTGTATATCATCCTAAATGTAAATGCATAGCAGAAAGAGCGAACAGGTGTAGGTGGCTGATTGAGGATACCACTTGTGCCTTGTCATGATCACATTGACACAAACCATATAATGTTACATATGTGATATTGCTTATATTTGTGAGGGAAAGTGAAGTCAAAGCTTGAGGGGCTTGAGGAGAGATCAGAGGCATAGTGAATTGGAGTCAAAGAAGAGTAAAGCAAGATGTAATAGTTTAAATGTGTAGAAGTAGTCAGTGCTTAAAATGAAAGATGTTGTCAGGTTAAATTAGCCAATTACTGTAAAGAGAACCATGATGAAGTATGTATGAATATAACATAAATATAACTGAAATTAAAGCTAATGTGGCTCAGCAGGAAAGCAAACACTGGTGAAATCTTGGGCTTCTTGCTTAAGTGGGTAGGTGAATTCAAATTCAACAAACTGGTGGAAGTGGAAGAAAATAATGCCTGCTGGTCTTTTTTTTTTTTTACTAATGTGCAAAGGAAATTCCTTCTAGAAGTGAAATGTTGGCTTTAGCCATGGTGAACAACCAAAGTAGTTGTATATCCTGCATTTCAAAAAAGAGTTAATTAACTTGGCATCATTTAGAATTTGGCAAGCAGGACAGGAA
Organism: Pleurodeles waltl; assembly: GCF_031143425.1. Lineage (NCBI taxonomy): Eukaryota > Metazoa > Chordata > Amphibia > Caudata > Salamandridae > Pleurodeles > Pleurodeles waltl. Next base: position 213,585,349 of record NC_090440.1, read on the forward strand.
GTTACATGAGCAGGAAAGGCCCCCTTGCTGCTTACCCCATGGTGACCAAACCAGAATTTTTTTTTGTTTTGCAATTCTTTTGTGAGTAAATAGAGCATGAATACAATGATATGGAACCACATGGAAGGCAAATGAAAAGCCATTGCAGCATAATATTCCAAAGGAAAATATTCAACTAACTAGCACGAAAGGGACAAAAGGGAGGAGGAGGTCAGGATGGAAAAATATGTTGGAGGGACAGGTGTGGATCCAGGGAGATACGTCGGGGGCAGGGATGGTTGTTGGTAGATGATAAGGAAAAGGAGTCAGCTTTATGGTCTCTTGACCAATAAAAGAGTGAACTGCAGGATGACGGGAAGATGGAGGATAATGTAGATTAGTGAGGTCTGAGCCAAGATAATAGGGGGTAGCACAATACCATGTGACAGGTCTGATAAAGTCATAGGGTTAAATAAGATCCAAAGGGGACAGACATAGAAAAGAGGGGAGAGAGAGGAGAGAGCAGAGGGTGAAAGAGGTGAAGTGTTGAGAGTTCATTGACTGGGGTGATGGGGTGACACAGGGTGCAGCAGGACAAAGTTCACCTTAAAGGAATGACACCCATACTTTTAGAAATATTGCTGACTGGTCCTGGAGAATATAGATGACCAGTTTGTGGGCTGCTGTCTGGATCATTTCCACAGTCCAGTCATCTGATGAGGGTGGGGAAGCGGAGCGCCAATGGCAAAGGATACAGATTTTAGCAGTAGCTAAAGCTGTGTGCAAGAGTCGTGCTTGTGGGCGGGAGAGGGTTGTTGAATCTCCTGTATCATGGAGGATTATCTGCCCATGGGTCAGCGGCCTCACGGTTTCTAGGGTAGCCCTTACCGTTCACCAGAAGGGTGGAACTGAGGAACACCCACAAAGTTCTGGGGGTAAGCCACAGTAGGTGGCCGGGCATCACCGACAATTTAGGTGCAGCAGAAGACCAGCTTTATGCAATTTGGCTGGTGTCCAATGCCAATCATTGATCATCTTAAAAAGACAGAATCTCAGTTGGGCTTCCTGTGTGCCCCTATCGAGGGATCCCAGAATGTCAGGCCAGTCCTGCTATGTCAATCTGGAGTCGGTTTTGCCACTTGGTCGGAAGAGCAAAGAGGAGGGGCTCTGAGTAAAGATGATGCATTAGGAGCTCATAAAAGCCCTACATAATGTCCCTACTGCTACACCATGTCCTGAGATAGGGCAGTATTGGGGAGGCCAGCAGCATCCATGGTTTTGGTCCGAGGCAACTTTGTGGACAGTGCTGCAACTGTAGAGGCTGCCATTACTGGGAGGCTCATAGACCAAAATTCTCCTGCAATTGTCTAAAGGACTTGAGGTCGCCATCGACTATGATTCCCATCTTACGCTATTGATACCATTGTAGGGTAGTCCCTCCAATGCATAGACTCCTATGATCCAACAGGGGATTGTGCTTATGTAGGCATGGAGAGACACAGAGGAGGCGATGTGCTTTGTTCCACGCTTTTTTCATGGTCAGGACCATCGGGTTTCGAAGGTACATGCAGGGCGGATCACCCTTGTACAGGGGTCAGATGCCAGGTCCACAGGAAAGAACTGATTGTTCAGTAAGTACCCATTGAGGTGGATCCGGCATTTCGGACATCATATATGACAGCTGTGACCGGTGAAGGGCCAGGGCCCCAGAAAAAGGAACTCTTATTCATGCACGAATGCAGCGGAGCATCAGTAATGGAACCTGGAGGTGAAGCATATCCAGTACATATGTGAAGCATTGTAGCATGACCATTTTTACTGCTTGTACCCTGTCCCACATCGAAAGCCCCAGCTATAACTACTTGTCGAAGTCCATCGACATACAGCAATGACGGGGACCAAGTTGTCAGGTATATATGCTTTAATCATGGATTGATTAGGATTCCTTAATACATGAGGTGCAACAATACCCACTTCTTGAAAAGTAGCATGTGTGGTGAAGTGGGGTAGGGGTAGAGCTTCACAGTTACCCCAGTTTACTTTATAGCTGGACAAGACTGCAAAGTTATCGATAACCTCCACTAAAGCAGGTAGGGAGTGGGTCAGGTCCGCCAAAATTAAGCGGATATTGCCAACATACAAATAGATTTTGGATTCCCCTCCGCCAAGAGGTATCTATGTTAGATGTGATGTCTAGCGGATCATAGCTGCCAATGGTTCTAATGCTTAGCGGAATAGGAGGGGTGAGAGCAGGCAACCCTGCTTGTCCCCTTCTGAATTGGGAAAGAATCGGACAGGAAGCCTCCGGAGTCGACCTGAGCCGTAGGATTGTCGTACAACAGTTGAACCTTGGCAATTAGCTGTTTACACAGTCCAAAGTGCCGTAATGCTGCAAAGAGATAACCATATTGAATGTGGTTCAATGGCTTTTCGGCATCAAGGGACAAGGCCAGTACTTCATCTGACATATCTTTGGCTGTCCACAGGACATGGGACAGTGTACGTAGGTGATTTCTAGAGGTTTGTCCTGGTACAAATCCCACCTGGGTGTTGTGTATCAGTGAGGGCACGACTTTGCAGAGACAGGCCACTAGTACACTGGCAAGGATCTTACTGTCCGCATTGAGGAGCAAGCTTGGTCTGTAATTACTGAACTGGAGGGGGTCAGTTCCTGGTTTCAGGATGACCACAATCACCGCTCTTTTGGAAATAAACCCTAAGGAGCCTGATTGTTCTGCCTCTTGGAATGTAGCATGGAGGGTGTCCACTGTCTCTTCCCCTGTCCATTTATAAAACTCTGCTGATTAACCATCCTCCCCTGGATCTTTGTGGTATGTGTGTCTAGTGATTGCCTATGCTGTTTTGACCTTGCTAATTTCACCATCCAGGAGGGCCCATCCCTCATTGGTCAAACATGGGAGTTGTACTCCATTCAAAAAGGCTTCCATACTGGCACCATCAGCTATTGTTTCTGGGGTGTATAGTATCTTATAGAAGAGCGCAAATTAATCATTTCTTGTGGTTTAGTGAAGACTGTGCCGTCCGAAGAGTGGATGGCCGAGACCGCCTGTGCGGCCTCAAGTTGTCGCAATTGCACTGCCGGTAGGCGCCTGGCTTTCTCACCTGTTCGCAAGGCATTGCAGGGCATGTTCAGCTTTGGAGGTATATTAAGCGTTAAGAGCCATGCATACTCATTTGAGTTTGCACCTTAGTGGGGGTGAGGGATGTGCCATATATTGGCAAGTGAGGGATGCAATGTCCCTCTCTAGTTCTGTTTGGTGGGCTGCAGCTTGTTTATTGTGCAGTGCCGCTTAGTGCATCATCTGTCCCCGCATGGTTGCCTTCGCGGCTGCCAAAAGTACGCTGTGGGATGTCACTGATCCCCTGTTATCTTCCAAATAGTTGGAGCAACATGCCTTGTGGGGAGCAGTACCGGTGGACAGGCAGACGTCACGGTTTGCGACCAGGGGAGACAAGGTCGACCTCCACGGTTATAGAATGAGGGCATGGTCAGAAAGCGCAGTCTCCAGCATTCTGGAGTCCTGAATTTGCACCACCATCCCCTGGGAAGCCGGAGAGTAATCTTAGCAGCACTGTGTGCCACGGGCAAGGGAAAGGAAGGTGTGCTCTCTGTCCGTGGGGTGGGCGAGTCTCCAATGACCATTGGTCCTCCATCAGATCTCTTAATAGAGCTCTGTCTGGGTTGTTGGTGTCCAGTCCTGCCCAAGACTGTGTCTTGGGTGATGTTCCAGTCGCCCCCTATACAGAAGTGTGATGCACCTATCTCTGTCAAGAGCCAATTTAGACAAATGAGGAAAGTAAGTTTGGCACCCGTGGGAGCATATGGAGAGCCAATACACATCCCCAACCCTCAACTTTACAAAGACATACCTGCTGTCTGGGTCTGACAATGTTTGGACTATGGTGGCAGACAGGGTTCTTTTGTAGCAAAATCGCCACTCCACGTTCACGGGGTGGTCCACCTACGCTGTCAGTTTGTTCCAGACAGCTGCTGTGGATCACCTTGCCTACCCAATCCCCACGTAGTTTGTTAGATTCAATGCTGTCAAGATGAGTCTCCTGAAGTAAGGCCACATCTACTCTCTTTGCTAGCCGATAAGAGAGGATTTTCTCATGCTTCACATAGTGTGTCAGTCAATGGACATTCCATGAGATAATCCGTAGAAGATGGAGGAAGATGGCCCAGTCGCCATCATGACTCTAAAGTGCTTTTGGAGGTGTTACAGGTGCTCCCCGATGGGGGAAAGGGGAAAGGTAGTGGAGGGTGAGGGAGGTAGGAGAACAGAGAAAAAAAGAAGATAGGGAGTAGGTAGCAGTGGAGTAGGGGCCCTCAGGTCCAGACTAAGCTGAAACGTATGGCGGTCAGTTACAAAGAGAGAGAAGGATAGAGACATAGAGACATAGGGGAGGTTGCCATAACAAAAGGTGGTGAGGGATGGGGGTCCAATTAAGTAGTGGGCAAAAAAGAAGAACGTGAGGTGGTCCGGGTAGGAATAGGGAAAGTCAGCCTACTCCAGAGCAGGCCTCCAGGGCCTAAGTCTGTAGACTGCGGGTCTAAACCTATGGGCTCTATGTGCCATGGGGGGCCCCTTCAGAGAGGCAGGAGTGAACAAATCTTGTACATACTAACGCTGGGAGGAGGGGAGGGGTGGAGGAGGAAATGGAAGGTTATTAAAGCCAATTGTAGCGGACCCTCAGCAGGTGGTCGGGGTTCCGGGTAATCCAGAGCATGCTCCTGCCTGAAAAGGCAACAAGCAAAGCCAATAACCAATATATAGCACTGTTACAGGTTCTTTATCCCGAGTGGAAGGGATATTGGATTAAGACGACTGACGCATTTTCAAGGGGTTAACTAATTTATTTTTGTTACGTTTATAAGGTAAACTTATCTTCTTCTCAGAATACCAGACTTGGTATAGTCTCTAAATGCAAATAATAAATCCCTTGTTTATTTATTTTCTCTTCCAGGGTTCGGACAAGGGTCCTGGTGGGGTCTGGTCCGGCTTTAAGAGGGTTCTGCTTCTTCCGTGTGACAGCGGCCCAGGTATCCAAAATTAAGGAAGAAAAGAAAAGAAAAACAGGTAAGTGGGGTTTTAAGAAGTAGGTAGGATTATTTGGGTTTAGTAGGGGGGTGGGGGAAAAGGTAGGAGTGCAGGTAGGTGAGGGATACTTTTTATCACGTCCTCCTCCTTGCCCAAGTGCCTTCGTGGAGCTCCCCTTCTTGTGGTGGTAATTATTTAGGGTTGGGTTTCGTGCGGTTAGAAGGTACACTGGTTTCCCCTTTTTACACTGTCTCACCCCCCTGATAGGACGTCAGCCCCCTCCCCTTGGCCCTCCGTAGTCCCAGTAACCACCCGAAGCCCCAGTCCCACTTGGGGTACGACCGTACCTCTGTAGGCCACGCCCCTCCAGGGACGCGGCCGGCTGCCTGACGGTCTCCCGACTTCACTGACCCAGGGGCGGGAGGCTCCCTGCTTATCGCTCTTCCTTCACGGTGCTCGTCTGCTTCACGGGGACTCGCTCCGTTGTGGTGTGCGTTTTGCCGTTCGTCTTGCTCTCCCCCTGTTCTCAGCGTGTCCCAATCCTTCGCGTCTCTCTTTGCTGCGGCGGCGTCCCGATCCTCCGCGTCTCTCCTTGCTGCGGCGGCGTCCGTCCATTTAAATTTCCCTCCGACGTACATGACGTTTGACGTCATGAAGTCCCGAGCTCCTCGGGTGCCCCCAGGGGATCCCTCGTCAGTTTCCTCGCTTTCATGCAAACCGGCGTCGGGAGACGTCCGGTTACACATCCCCTCACTTGAATGGGGCTGTTCGAGCCCCACAGGATCCGGGAACCGGGATAGATAGTCGGCCTGACCCATAAGGTCACCTGGGAGATGGCAGACCTGAAAGGAGAAAGGTTGAAGCTCGATGAACCATCTCAGGATGCGATCGTTGGTATTTTTATATCTTGAGAGCCAGGTAAGGGGAGCGTGATCTGTATATAACAGAAAGGACCTGCCCAAAAGGTAATATTGGAGGCTTTCAATTGCCCACTTAATGGCAAGACATTCTCGCTCGATAATGGGATACTTCTGTTCTCTAGGAAACAGTTTACGGCTAATAAAGACTACGGGATGGCTTACTTCGGTTTCATCTTTCTGAAAAAGCACGGCTCCCAATCCTACGTCGGAGGCATCCGTTTGAAGATGGAAGGGTTTATTAAATTCAGGGCATTTTAAAATCGGTTGAGTAGTGAGACATCCCTGTAAGGTACGATAACTATGGAATTGACCTGGGCTTAGTCTCGTAAAGGTTTTAGGTTGTCCCTTTCTCAGAAGGTCAGTCAGGGGGGCGGCCAAGGTGGAATAATGGGGTATAAAGCGTCGATAGTATCCTACCAGGCCTAAAAAAGAACGGACCTCCTTTTTTGAGGTAGGAGCATCGATGCGTAGGATGGCCTCAATTTTGTTCATTTGGGGTCTCAGTATACCTTTCCCTATGTGATAGCCCAGGTAAGAGATATCTTTAAAGGCCAGACGGCTCTTAGAAGGGTTGGCTGTCAATCCAGCCCTCCTTAATGCTATAAAGATTTTTCCTATGTGTGTTAAATGGTCCTCCCAAGTCTCGCTAAATATGACGATGTCATCCAGATATGCGCCAGCGTACCTGGTATGAGGTCGTAGAATTGTATCAATGAGACGTTGGAAGGTGGCGGGGGCCCCATGTAACCCGAAAGGGAGAACATTAAAATGATATAGTCCAGAGGGGGTAGAGAAGGCCGTTTTTTCTCTATCTTCTGGGGCCAGGGGAATCTGCCAGTAGCCTTTCGTCAAGTCGAGAGTAGACATGTAGTGAGCTTTCCCCAATTTCTCTAAAAGTTCGTCTACTCTAGGAAGAGGATACGTGTCAAACTAGGATATAGAATTAACCTGTCTAAAGTCAATACAAAAATGTATAGACCCATCCGGTTTGGGCACCAAAACTACTGGCGAACACCAGGGGCTTTGAGAAGGTTCTATAATGTCTAGGTCTAGCATTTTCTCTATTTCGCTTTCCACCAGAACCTTCCTAGCTTCGGGGATACGATAAGGGCGCAAACGCACTATCTTGCCAGGAGGGGTTATGATCTGATGATGTACCAAATTGGTTCTACCGGGTGTAAATGAGAAGATCTGAGCATGTTCATCAAGGAGTTTGTTTAACTGCTTGTGCTGTTGAACCGAGATGTCTGTATTTATGACCGGTATCTCCTGTCCACGGGGCCGATCAGTGGGGCACCACTCCACCTCTAATTCCTTAACAGTGTTAACCAGACATCCTTGGACCGGGTCATTCACAGGCTCTTCCCATTTTTTTAGCAAATTAACATGAAAGATCTGTGACCTATTGGGTCTATCTGTGAGCTGAATTTTATAGGTCACAGGTGTTACTATTCCTGTCACGTTATATGGTCCCTGCCACTTTGCTAACAATTTATTGTCTGAGCTAGGGAGAAGCACTAATACTTTATCCCCTATGGAAAAAGACCTCAACTGAGTATTCTTATCATAATATCTTTTCTGTTTTTCTTGAGCCTTCTCCATATGTTCCCTTACATTCTCCCACACCGTGTGTAGGTGGGTTTTTAATTCTTGGGTGTATTTCAGAAGGGTCTTCTCTCCATCCTCCTCCTCCCATAATTCCGCTGCCATGTCTAATAGGGTTCTGGGTTGTCGTCCGAACAACAATTCAAACGGACTATGGCCCGTAGAAGCCTGCTCATGGGTTCTGACAGCGTATAATACTAAGGGGAGTTTCCTATCCCAGTCTTTACCTGACTCGGAGATAGATTTCTTTAAAAGGTTTTTCAGCGTTCGGTTGTACCGTTCCACTAGACCATCGGTCTGTGGATGATAAACCGACGTCCGCAATTGTTTAATCCCCAAGAGTTGACATATTTGGGACATTAGGGAGGACATGAACTGGGTGCCTTCGTCGGTTAAGACCTCTCGGGGAAAACCGACGCGGGAGAAGAATCCTATCATGGCGTGGGCAACACTCTTGGTGTTGATGCTACTAAGAGGGATGGCCTCGGGGTACCTTGTGGCGTAGTCTACCAACACTAATATGTAACGGTATCCTCGAGAAGAGGGTAGGAGAGGACCAACTATGTCCATTCCTATTCGTGAGAAGGGTATATCTATGATGGGGAGGGGTTGTAAAGGGGCTCTTCTCCTCGTCCCAGGATCAATCATTTGGCATTTAGGGCGCTGCTGACACAACTTCCTAATCTGAGAAAAGACACCCGGCCAATAGAACCTCCTCAACAGATACTCCTCCGTTTTTTCCCTCCCATAGTGCCCACCCCCTGGCTGACTGTGGGCTAGGTGGAGAACTTGTTGTCTGTAGGGTTCAGGGACTATCAATTGCTTCTTTTCTGCTCGGTCATTGCTGGTAACTCGATATAATAGATTTTTTTCTATGGTGAACGAGGGACCTTTATCTTGGAGGGTCCGGGGCCGTGCGCTTCTCCAGGCATGAACTAAACTTGGATCCTCTCTTTGGCAGCTCCGAAAGGGGGGAAGGTTAACAAGTAGATCAGCTCGGATTACGGACTGACTGCACCCTGAATCAACAAGGGCCAGCGTGGGTCTTCCATTGATAACCAATCTCTTCTTATATGGGGTTTCTTTTCCCCCGGTATAAAAGACTCGTCCCCTGGTAATTCCAATTTCCATTGGTTCTGGTTTTTCAGTTTTTAGGGGGCAAACCCGGGCTATATGACCCCATTCACCACAACTAAAACACTGTGGTTGTTGAACATACAGCTTTTCAAACCCTCGCGTTTTCCCACTTTCCTCGTTGGTTCTTCGTCCTGCCGAGGAGGATGAACTGGGATTCTGTCGAATCGGGCTAGGTGTTGGCCGAAGGGGGGGACCTTAAATTCGAGGGAGCGGTGAAAGGCACATGCTAACTCGATGGTGGTGTTAGTGTCTGGGTTTGGGTGTTGTTTGATCCAGTGACGTGTGTTGGGGGGTAGGGCATCTAGATACTGTTCGAAGAGGATGATCTCGATAATGTCTTCCCTATTAGCCCCGATGGGGCCTAACCACTTGAGACCCAAATCCTTGATCCGGAAATATAGGGCTCGGGGATTTTCGGAGGGTCCCCACTTGGCTTTTCTAAACCGGACTCGGTAGTGTTCTGAATCGAAACCCACCCTTTCCAGGATGCTCTTTTTAATGTCCTGATAGGGAGTTATTCCACCTGGGTTCACCGCTTGATAAGCTGCTTGGAGGGTTCCTGTCAATAGCGGGGCTATATATTGGCCCCATCGCTCCTGGGGCCAGGTAGCGGAAGTGGCAACTCGCTCAAAATTGGTAAAGAAAGCATCTGGGTCCTCGCCTTCCTGGTACCGCTGTAGGACCGAACTGGGTACATTCGGGTGCACCCGGGTGGCAGCAATGGTATCCGTGAGATTTTTAATGGCAGTTTCATGAACCAATTGATTGTTGGCCATGATAGTGGCCTGGCTTTTGAGCGCGTTTTGCAGGGCTTCCCTTTCCACTTTAACCTCCTTCTGTTGTTCTTCCCAGACTATTTGCAGATGCCTCTGTCCCTCGGCTAACTGCTGCATCATATCTGATATTGTGGGTTTATCCTCCATGGTCCTAGACTGTCTGTCGCCCGGTCCAATATCCCACTTCTGACACCACTGTAACGGGTTCTTTATCCCGAGTGGAAGGGATATTGGATTAAGACGACTGACGCATTTTCAAGGGGTTAACTAATTTATTTCTGTTACGTTTATAAGGTAAACTTATCTTCTTCTCAGAATACCAGACTTGGTATAGTCTCTAAATGCAAATAATAAATCCCTTGTTTATTTATTTTCTCTTCCAGGGTTCGGACAAGGGTCCTGGTGGGGTCTGGTCCGGCTTTAAGAGGGTTCTGCTCCTCCCGTGTGACAGCGGCCCAGGTATCCAAAAATAAGGAAGAAAAGAAAAGAAAAGAAAAACAGGTAAGTGGGGTTTTAAGAAGTAGGTAGGATTATTTGGGTTTAGTAGGGGGGTGGGGGAACAGGTAGGAGTGCAGGTAGGTGAGGGATACTTTTTATCACGTCCTCCTCCTTGCCCAAGTGCCTTCGTGGAGCTCCCCTTCTTGTGGTGGTAATTATTTAGGGTTGGGTTTCGTGCGGTTAGAAGGTACACTGGTTTCCCCTTTTTACACTGTCTCACCCCCCTGATAGGACGTCAGCCCCCTCCCCTTGGCCCTCCGTAGTCCCAGTAACCACCCGAAGCCCCAGTCCCACTTGGGGTACGACCGTACCTCTGTAGGCCACGCCCCTCCAGGGACGCGGCCGGCTGCCTGACGGTCTCCCGACTTCACTGACCCAGGGGCGGGAGGCTCCCTGCTTATCGCTCTTCCTTCACGGTGCTCGTCTGCTTCACGGGGACTCGCTCCGTTGTGGTGTGCGTTTTGCCGTTCGTCTTGCTCTCCCCCTGTTCTCAGCGTGTCCCAATCCTTCGCGTCTCTCTTTGCTGCGGCGGCGTCCCGATCCTCCGCATCTCTCCTTGCTGCGGCGGCGTCCGTCCATTTAAATTTCCCTCCGACGTACATGACGTTTGACGTCATGAAGTCCCGAGCTCCTCGGGTGCCCCCGGGGGATCCCTCGTCTGTTTCCTCGCTTTCATGCAAACCGGCGTCGGGAGACGTCCGGTTACAAGCACACAGCATGCAATGCAGTGAAGCCTAACAGTATATCATGAAGCAATCCGTTGGGAAGCATTCCCTATGACAGTACATTGAACAGAGCAAGTTAGCACAATGTTCAGTAGTCAATCACTGAAACTGTATTAGGCACGCAAACAAGTACTCAACGGTCTGCCGAGCGAAGGCATCTGTCCATCATCAGCCATGATGAGGCATAGAAATGGGCTGAGTACAGACTTTCAACAAAGTCAAGTGGCGCTGACAGTGGGGGAGACAGGCTTCAGAGAGGACCTCAACTTGTCCCCATCTTGAAGTTGAGTGATGTGGACCACAGCTTGCAACTCTTGGTCCCTGTCTTCTGGTGGCTTTGACATCCTTTCATGGTCCCTCCCCCTGGGATGTCACCCCCTCCTCTCTGGGCCATCTGCCACCTGGAACAGGGGAAGGAATTGGTGATACATGAGGGTGGCCCTCCTGGGATGAGGAGGGCTCCATTGGTGCCACTTCCATATTCGGGTTGGCATGTGCAGCCAAAAAAAGGCCAGATCCTCCAAAATGAAGAAGTCCTGAGATGCACCTTCTTTGGTTTTCCACATACTTGTCAGCTCTAAGAGCCTGTACTTAATACCGAGTCAGCAAGGTTGGGGACGGAGAGACAGAACATCTTTCAACAGTTGTTGGTTTACTTTAAGAAATCTGCTGCGATGCAGATCTTGTGTCCCTCATGGCTATAGGGACCATGGGTGCGAGTCACTGTCAGACGTTGTCACACCTGTTCATGCCACAGGAAACAGGCACTAATAAGGTAAGTCTGTGATGCATGGTCTTGCTGTGCTGGAACTATACAGTGCATTAGTTGCAGCTTCAGTGTGGGGGTCAAAGGAGAGACCCATGAGAGTCGGGAGGGTAGTCGTGAGAAAGCGCTTTGTGACGGATCCTTCCAGGTGTTCCAGGAATCCAAAAAAGTCCCTACAGCTCCTGTCCTCCAGCTGAATGATCTTGATGCGTAAATATAGGAGTACTTGATCCTTGTCCGGAATTTCATTAAAACAATCCTCTGCCGATGACATGCGAACTTCCAAACTTGCCATTTGGTTCTGGAATCCCACTATGTCCAAGTGAATGGATTTGGTTTCAGCTACTAGCACTGAAATGTTAGGATCCATACCTCCTTACCTACGATTCAGTGCTGTGAGTTAATTATTATTTGTTTCATCGTGTTGTCAGGTGCTTAGTCGGGCATGCTTGCTGATTACCCTGGTGGTGAGGGCATCCAAGTATCGGTTGAAGGTTAATGTTGAAGCAAGGCTTCTAAAAAAATAAGTTGTCCAGTTGGTTTACTTCGTGTACCCACGGTTTGCCAGGAGGCTTGCCACAGCACATTTCCAGATCAGACACCCAAGTCCTGAGCTGAGTCCTAGCTTCTCTCCTTGGTTGTCAACCGTTATCCCCTCTGTGATCCTCAGTCCCCTCAAGGCAACTACAAGATGTGGGGCCAGTTGTATCAAGTGATTTTGCATTTGCAAACGGTGCAAATCGCAAAATTCCACCATTTGCGAATGCAAAATCACCTTTCATGATTCATGAAAGTAATTCGCAGTGCAATTTTAAGGAATCGGAAAAATTGCGATTCCTTAAAATTGCGACTCCATTTAGGGAATCGCAAATTGCGATTCTCTAAATAGGAAATCACAAATAGGGAATTCCTATTTGCGATTCCCAAAGCACATGTATCAAGCATTTCCTAAATGCGAACAGGGCATTTAGGAGATGCAATTACCACTAAATCCAACTTGGTGGAAAGCATGTGCACAGTTTAAAAATGCATTGTAAATGCATTTTTAAAAATGACATGAAGAGCACATGTCTGCAAATATTTTTTTGGGGTGCATCAAAGGGGGCCATAGGCGCCCAGCACCCTGGGGTTTGCATTACCTAATTTGCGAATTCCTATTTGGAATTCGCAAATTAGGTAATGCAAAACCATTCGCACCTAGGGATGAATGGAGTCCCATTCCCTAATTGCGATTCAGTAATAGCGATTGCTAATTCTGAGAAATCGATATTACCGAATCGCAATTTTAATACATCCCATTTTGCATTTCTTAAATAGCAAATTCTTAAAATTTGCTATTTAAGAAATGCTAACCGAGAGCTTGATACATCTGGCCTTTGTAGTAGAGCACAGGTCAAGGACTTTGCCCAAGTAGGTCGTAATCGGAGAGGCAGGCCATTCAAACATTCAAGCCTTTCGGTAATATCACAATGTGTTTCAGGCACCAAAGGGGTCAGGACACACAGACTCCGTCACAGTGTGTGGTGGGGGAGATCCTGAACCAGTTAGTACCGGTCTTTCAGAGAGACGGAGTAGCATACTATGGTGTGTCACAGCGTGCCCGATCATGATCCAGTTGTCTTAATAAAAGCGATAAGGAGTGGGGCTGGTGCCTATAGGTCCATGCATCTGTCTCATGCATCCACTCTGATTCCATAGCTAGGGAGAGATAGAGTTAGGTGCCACTCAAGCTGTCAGGCTATGACTACCAGAGTTGTCGGCTGAAGATCACTGTGTAATGCCCCTGGTTGGATGAGTGGGCCTCCTGGTTGAAAGGTATACGTTCACTCACCGTGTCACCCACCCACAATGTATGCACAGGCAGTAGACCGTGCCTTTGGGTCCTTGCGCTGTGCCTATGAGTCTGAGCAGTTCATATACATAGAAGGCGGCTTTAGGGTTGTATGGGCGCATGTGAGTGCGTGCTCTTGATGCTGTCTTCAGAAATCAGGCGTAAGCAGTTAGTGAACTCCCCTCTAATGAAAAGCACACATAGACAAAACATAAAAGTACCCCCCTGGTGCAAAGCTGAATCCCAGCGGTCCCTGGATCATAATGTATGGAATGCACACAATCTGCTCTGCCAATGAAGGAACAATATTGCCAGGCCGCACCACGTTCAGATTTGCAGTAACCACTCTATGTTCGTGTTCCAGTGGGGTGCTGGACACATGCAATGATTGTTTGCAGAAGTGTAAGGGTAAGGAGTAGGCAATAAAGCAGTGGGTGGCCCTCTAGGGCACTAACTGCAGCTGTGTTGTGATCTGTGTGCTCCACCGGTCATTATGGTGAGTGTCACGTGCTCAGGGCCCAATCCTGACGTTCTTCTCCTGCCGTCAGCGGGCATCTCGTATCAGCACACTTACTGCTGTGGGCCGATGGTAGGATGATGCAACAGGTTCCAGGCAGGCATCAGCCTGTGTTGAGGCACATGGAAGACTGGATCTGAGCGCGAGGTGGGGCGCGTAGTGGGATAGTGGCCCCACAGTCCCGTCTGAGGCCTCGGGGTGCTGTATGCATCTCCCTACTTTGTGTGTCTCCGAGTGTCTCCGAGCAATGTCACCGCTAGGCCAGCCCCTGTTGGCGGAGAGCAGTGCGGTGAGAATGGAGGTGGCTGCGGTCCGTGGAGTGGTCCGCTGGTGATGGACCTGGTGAACAGGCAACCCTTGTGTCTAAAGGGGTGCCCCACAATGCGTACAAAAAGCTGCCGCCACAATTCAGGGCCCCCCTGCTCACAGGGCTCCATTTCAGAAGACCATCTTCATCTGTGGCCAGACAACACCCCAAACCAGTAAAGTCTGATTTTCTCACTAAATGTTTTTCCACCAACATACACTCTTGAAGCAACTTTTCAATGCTGGCCAGACTGCCCTGTCATGGCAGGACATTTACCATATTTCATAAACATACCTTCAAAATTGTTTAGTGGTTCTAAAAACAAAAGAACAATCAATGCCCCTAATGTGTTGGGAGTTTCCTTCCTTCTTGTTGGAGGTTCTGTATCATGTTTCTGGTGTTGACCACTAGACCTTTGTTGGGGATTTACAACAGGAAACAAAAGTGCTAGAAGCGTTGCACTATATAGAAAAATGCTTACAAAACTTGTGATGGTGGAACTTCAGTGCATGTCCTCGCAGAAAAGTGTTTCTGACAGAAGAGCTTGATAAGACTCTGCCTTCACAAAATAAGCTGTCCTCTACCTTTAAATGAAGTTGTTGAACAAAGAGAATGGCAGAGCATGTATTCACTGATTTGTGTGGATGGTCTTTTACTGCCTGCCTCTAAATGACCCACTTTGCTTTGCTCTTTCAAGTAACAAATTAGTGCAAGTATTGTGTTTTTGGGCCTGTGTTTTTGTTATTTCATATTGTTTATGTTGTTTTGTAGTTATATTGTTAGCCAGGTATTTGTGTTTGGTAAACAGTAAACAGTTTCATGTCTTACTAGTGGAATGTTCTGTCTGGGGAGACACTCTGCAGTATTAAGTACTTTCTCCTGTAGATATACCTCTAGGTGAGGATAACTCTCTACATGAAGTTAGCAATGGTATGGGTCCCTCCTTGGTCTCAGAATGAGGCTCATCTTCTCTCCCTTCTCTAACTCCCAATTAGACACATTTGCAATCTTTATCATTATAAAAACTGCATTATAAACCTATATGTGGGAAGGCATAATTTTCATCACTGAAGAGCAGACGGAAGCAGGGAACATGAGAGAACATGTTTACATGTTTTTACCATGCACATTTATAGATTATTTATAAACTTTTGTTACAATAAAAATATATTTTTTAAAGAAATTAACACTTTCTTTATGATTTATTGAAAACAAAAACTATCCCCAACCAAGATGGCCACAGTGAAAAAATATAAAGAATGCCAAGTCTTCCATAGGAATTAACGTAAAAGCAGGGGAAAATACCATTTATTGTTAAAAGAAAAGTAACAAAATATAATATTATATTATATTATATTATATTATATTATTTAAGTTTGAGAAAAAATGTATGTATTTCACACTATTTCTAAAAATGTTAAAAATAACATAATAAAATGTAATCTATCTTTAAAATAAAGTTTGATTTTGTAAATTTGAAATTGTGTTTTGTGTTTATTTTTTCTTAAATCAAATATTTGTTTATAATGTGTATATTTGATAAGTATAATTTTAACAGGTCTTGATATTATATACAAATTGTATATATTAGTTTTTTATTATTTATCATGAAGTATTCATTGAGTAATTTAAAGTTAACATAAAATAATGATCTCACAAACCTGACGGATACCCCGTCCACCATATTATGATTCCATTGTATCCTATAAAGATCGTAATATGGTGGACGGAATATTCATCACGTTTGTGATGGAGTATTCCATCTGTCAAGATCATAATCAGGCCCTTAGAGTCTTACCTGTACCAAAGACTCCCTTGGTAGTATTGCTGTACATGATAATCAGTCTCATGGTAGGGTTACAGTGACTTTGGGAGATTCCTTGAACAGAATTTCTTGTGAGCTCACTAGCCAGTTTTCTGGCTTTGTTCAAAACCCAATCAAGGTAACTCCTCTCTCTGAATCCCTGACACATAACCTGCTCTTCTTTCTCATATGTGGAGGTTTAACTTCAGTTGCGTCATGAGTTTACCATATGGGGGATTCCATTTCATGGTATAAGGGTGACTACTAAGGGCATGTAGGATGGTATTACCTGCTGTGGCCTTCCTATGCAGGGAAGTGGTCAGGGACCTATTCCTAATCTCTTCTATAGTGTCCAGAAATTCTATTCTCGCTTTACTGTTGTTAATGGTTAAATCTAAATTCAAATTTTTCCTCTTGAGACTGGAGGCAAAATCCCTGGCAGTTCTCGCTGTACCTTGACATATGATGAACAGGTCATCTATTTAGCGTAACCGATATATATATATTCTTCTTCACCCACAGTTTCTAATGGTCGGGGAGCCCAATTGGCAGTGGTGACGCACATCGGGCGGGGTACCCGAACACATACCTAACGTAAAATGACCCAAATGCTTAAACGTGTGCTCTGATGCGGAAACAAACACCAGTTTAATCCAAAAATACAGTCCATTTATGAGACTGCAAATACACGGTGCAGAAAAATACAAATCTTGACACATTTTGGTGTTCGAGGCTGCTTTATTATGGATATATATGATATATGTATATATATATATATTTTTACACACAAAATTAAAAAACAAACAAACACTAAAGTATTAATTAATACTATCTATCTACATCTATCAATGATAAATCATTTTTGATGGAGATCCCGAATCCCCTTTTTATCAAAAAATGTTTTGTATTTTGTAATAAATATTTTTTTAAACAAAAATGTTTTTAATGAAGAATAATATAAAAGTGCTAATGAATATTCTCTATCGACATTTTTAATGGTGGATTCCCACCCACAAACCATTTATTAAAAACATATTTTAATCATTGTTTTTTTAATGTTTTTAAATAAAATAATATTAAAGTATTAATGAATACTATCAAAAAACATTAAACATTTTGAATAAAGAAATTAAATGTAGCTTTTTATCATAATTACATAATAATTGGTGCGTGGGGTAGTTAACCTTCCCAAATCCCTTTTCTTACCACATAGATTTTTCTTTCTAACTGCCTTATGCTTATCCTATGCATTGTAAATCCGTGTGTGGTAAAGTCTTCTGTGGTAAAATCTTGTGTGGGAAACAACATTGTTTGTTAAAAACTGCATAGTAAATGTACTGCATGGTATTTAACACACTGTAACATAACATAATCCTTCAACTATTGTTTGATTAGAACACAGAATCAGCAAGCCAGTAGGCAACCGTATTTCTAGTGTCAGAGGACCTATTACTTAATACATGCGCAGGATGAGCTGTTGACTCTTGAATGACTGGTACAAGGGTTTTGGGGTATTTTTGAAACTCTGATCCCTACAAATAAATGCACTGAGGAAAGAAATGGGGCAGCAAGTCCCACTTGCTCCTGCTGTGTTGCTGGACAAAGTTCTGAAAACACACCAGGAGCAGAAGAGAAAATAAAGTGTATTTCATTGGGAGGCAGGAGTATTAGGACAGATATTCACTTGCCAATGACAGTAGAGTCATCTTCTGCTCAGCATAGATATCGGAACTATCCCTTATCACAGCCAGCTAATCTATGTAATCCAGAGGCATCAGAATTATCACACAGATTTGGCCCTTCAGCTGATGCACGCAGCAGAGATAAAACTACTGCTTACATACAGCAGAGCTACACCCTACTCCTCTGATTTATCCCTAGTCAGATAGGTACCTGCCTGCATGGAGCCTAGAATTCTAATAGATGAATTGAAGCCCCCAACCCTATAGATAGTCCTGGAAAGATTATGGGGGTTATTACAACTTTGGAGGAGGTGTTAATCCGTCCCAAATGTGACGGATATACCACCAGCCGTACTACGAGTTCCATAGGATATAATGGACTCGTAATATGGCTGGTGGTATATCCGTCACTTTACCGTCACTTTTGGGACGGATTAACACCTCCTCCAAAGTTGTAATAATGTTTCCATTTTTACCCCTCGAATAATTGTACTCCCTTGTTGCACATTGCATCATCAAATCCGGGTTCATTTTATACTGAGATGCAGTATCTTGCTGACAAATCAAGTACCTCCCCTTCTCTTTCATCCTCCCAGAACATGCCTAACCTAGGTTTTCCTCTTTCTTTCTGTCAATCATACTTTCAGAATTTTAGTTTCTGAACCCAGTCTAGCTTTGTTTCTTTTCATTCCTTCTTTCTCCCTTCTCCCTTAAGCTGTATGTTAAATGTTCCAAATATTTTGACATCAGGTATTTAAACACCATCATACCGTTCTCTAAGTACTCTGATTCCGATTTGAAGTGTACTACTACTGTTATTGTAACGTAAAGTGCTCACATACTGTCCAGTGGTTAACTGCTATAAAAGATTGTTATTTAATTAATAACATATATAAGCAAATCTGATTCCCTCGGGTTATGTTGGAGGGTCACAAGATTTGCCCCTGCTATTTAAGACTCTGTCAACTAATACTGAGAATAATGTAGTGGAATATATTTATCTCAAACAAGCTCATCAGCTGATGTGCAGGCTTTAAAATGCACTCAGAGTAGTACATAATGGAGATAGGAGCTCGAGATATGGCTGGTAATACAATTGTACACACATGCAATGGTGCTAGACAGGAAAGGGCCAGCCCTCCAGGGCCAGAAGTGAGGGAGTAGGAAGTTTCACGTTACTTGGGAACAAACTAGGGAAAAATACTTAGATGTCCGAATAAGGTTTTCTGTTAATTATTGCATGACCAACACTTGCATTGAGCGAACAAGGAAAGATGTAAAACATAAGAAATGCATAGAGTGACATTCAAATTTTTATCATAGAATGTGAATGGTCTAAGATTGCCTAAAGTAAAAAAGTCGGATCAAGCTAATTCAATAAACACATCTCCTCGAGTCAGAAACGAAAAGACCGGTCTTTGGAAGATTACTTGTCCTCCCACAATTACTTATCTTCTAGATACAGGCGATGCGCTGCAAGCTCCTCCAAATGCAGACTGAGTCCCCGTCTTAGTGTACCTGAAGCCAGGATCTAACTGATTTTTGTGTTTTGGAGGCAAGGGTTCTGGGTAATCTGTTTCCTTGCAGGGCATCACTTTAATCCCCCAGGCATTTAATTGTGCTTGCTCGCCCATGATCCTCTTTGCTGTTCCAAGCGAAGCCCAAGTTGCCATTGTTACCTCATTCTATGAGAGATGTTTGTACACTTTAAACTCAATTGATTTCAAGTCACCCAATTTTAAATCAACTAGTCCATTAATCACATAATGTTCCCTCTATTGATGGCGGCCCCCGGCCTCTGGACTTATACTCTGGTTTGAACAAGGTGATGCTGGTTTCTGTCTGCATCTGTGAGTCATTGAAGCCATCATTAGCTTGATGTACACATACTTACACTTTCGGCGGACTTAGTACTCCTGTCTATATGGATTCTAAGGAATTTCCACTGGTTGAATTTGTCATTCCGAGATGAATCTAAATGGCTGCTGCCCCCTCCTGTCTTGCACTTGATGTTTGGTCATCCTGGCTGTTGCCATCCCTGCTTTACTGGTTCTCTTCTATTACTTCAAAGTTACTTCCAGACTGATTGAGGGTATTCTGTGTGCCAGCCACTGGTTCCCTCCTCTGCTTGACGTCTTACCTCTGATGTTACGGAGCCAGGATGAAAGAAAGCTGTTATATCAGTCACCATTTTCCTACCCTTCCTATTCTGTTTCCAGCATTGCTTTGAGGAGCTTGCTGCTGTTGGTCCTGCTCCATCCTTTGATAACTGCTCTGGCTGAGAGCAGTCCTTCCTGGTTACTGAGTTGGCCATGGTACGAAACGGGAGCCCATTTGTCTCTTTGTCTTCCGTAGCCACATGCTTCTGAATAAGCCTGTTCTGTTTTGCAGCATTTCCCTGCTAATTCCTTCCTTCCCCATCTTCTCAGATATTTGGTTTGATGTTTCTTTACCCTGCATAGGGGTGCTTGAGCTGTGACTCTTTCAGCTCTATCAGCCTGAGCCTTTCTGATCAAACTGTTCATGTTAGACAACTTGGTGTCAATGTTTGAGACAGGTATAGCCATGTTTGAGACATGGAGTTAGGAAGTGATAGTTGCATGTACATTTTATTAGATTGATATTGCATTGATTGATAGTTGCATATTGTTTAACTGGAGGATCATATGTTGTCTGTCCCTTCCTGCTTCTCTTTAGTGTTTGTAATTCCACGCAGTTTTCTGTCATTCCCCTAAGATAACTCTGGAGCATTTGAAGTTACTAATTGTTACCACTCTTGAGTTGTCAAATATGATGTGTTCGATGTGTCATTGGTTGCAGTCGCATCTTCAGTTTCTCTGAGGGTCTTTATCAAAGTCACTATATGTAGGTCTCTCTGTTGCTACTAGAGCAGATGAAGATGCGTAGGGGTTTTGTAATTGTTGCCCAGTAGTATTTGAGTCTGGTAAAATAATGATTGTTGGTTCAAGCTGAGCCCTTGATGCCCTTGTTATCACCGTTTTGCATCATTATAATCAGTTCTCTGTGTAGTTGGGGTTTCTGTGGTGATCCATGCTGTGGTTTGATCAAGAGAGACCAAGCCTGTCTCTCCCAGGGCCTTGTTCATCCTTAGTCCTCCTGACGCCGCTGCATCCCAGAAGCCCCCAGTGCCCGGAGATTTATTTCCATCACCTGCATTTTCTTCAGTCATGATAGCTGATTTGCAATCTGAGGGGTTTTCTGATCAATAACTACTGGTTGCAGAGTGGATTGAAGACCATTGAGACCCTTGGCACTTGAAAATATCATAGCTCCTGCATCCTTCACAAAGGAGAATTTTGTGGAAATCTTTGACTGGTGCCCCTTTACCTTGGATGTTGCAGTCAGTTCCATGGCTACCAAAATCGGATGGGGGTACACCATTGTCTGCATCCAATGTTCTGTTTTTGTTACTTCATTTGTCCCTTTGCAAGTCCTTTCCCTTTTATTGGTTGTAAATAGTCCAGTTTGCTTCTCTCTTCATGATCTCAATTTAGAGGGAATGTGCCTTTTGGGCCTCTCTCAATCTTTTCTCGCATGAAACCACTTTACGTGTGACCTCTGGTACTACAGATCTTGGATCTACACAGATATAGGTGGATATATGATATACGGATTGTTGGTTATCCGAGCAACTGGAATGATGGTATTCTTTTAGGTGCTCAGTTATACTCAGTTATGTTGGTTGGGGTGTGCAAGGAATGTCTCCCATTCACAAGCTGCAGGCTGTTCCTCTTCTTACTGACCTAATGGTCTGCTAGGATCCTCGGTACCCTCAGTGTTCAGGCCGGCTGGCCAAATGACAAACGGAAACACTTAAGCAATGGTTTTACAGTTTTAGACTTTGACTTAGGTTATTTGTTAAGCTGTGGTTCGTCCTGGTCCTTGAGTTTCTGAAAGTCCTTGAGTCATTTATACTCTCAAATAAACTTTAAAACATTTTTAATAATCTTTTTGGGTCATCGAGCTTAACACAGCTGAGTCGAGGAAATCCAAAAAGGATAGGTGGAGAGATGGGCCTTGATGTGCCTTTGACCCGAGTTGGCTATTTTCTACTTGCTGGGCATAGGGGCACTCTGCACACACACTTACAGTTGTTATTGCTATTGCTGCTTAGTGGGCACACATCCTTAGAGCGACACCTCCCCTCAAATGACTTCCTACGGTGGCACAAGCACGCTCAGCCCAAGAGTCCTGCTCAGCTGCATCCAGGGAATCCATGTAGGATAGCTGCAAAGATGAGCCTTAATGTGCTTTGATAAGCCCTTGTGCTTAGAGTGCTGCCTCTCCCCTTATGCCTTTTCAGGGAGGCACGAGCACGCTCCACCTGAGAGTCTTGCCCATCCTAATGAGGGTCCAGGAAGGGTAAATAAATATCATCTATTGTTAGGGCCAAGCCAAGCCAAGCCAGGCTTTTGCTTCAGAAGATAAATTTCCCACCTTATTTGTTTTTATTCATCCTTTTACTTATTTTCTTTAGGGTGAAAAAAATCGATGTAATTGATGGAGTGCGCACAAGTTTAGTACAAGGTTGGGACAAGGTGGTGGCTGAGTTTTAGCAAATTTTTTGAGAGTGAGGGGGGGTTGATGGCGGCGGACCGGCCACAGAAGCAAGCCACACCAGCCTGCTGCCAGCAGCTTCTGCCCTTGCGGCAGGAACAGTGACTACTAAGTCTTCTGCCCCAGGCTTAGGGTTCACTCACCACCAGTGGCCTCGGGTCTCATGCTGCTTTTGCTCCATCCATTTGAGCCTCACTCCACAATCCTTTGTTCCTTGCTGTACTGCACTTGCACCTGTGCTTCTTTGTCTCCATTGGCCCTCGCCCACGTCTGACCCCTAGTACTAGTAAGGAGGTCTGGGGTGGATGCGGGGGTGTGACGGGGATGTGACACCAAATGTGGCAAAATGGAGGAATGCGGAGGGAGCGGCATGAATGCTGAGAATACGGATTCGCTAGAGTGCGCCAACCAGTTGTCAACCACCAGCAGCACTAGGCAGCACCGGACAGAGCATACTGTCATCCACCAGCATCCTCCTTGGACTCCTCTCTCTGCCCCACTCGCCAGGCCCCTCACTGGGTACAACGGTGAACAGCAGCGATCAGCGTCTCCCCGGCTGTAGCAAGCCTCATCTCTTGGTGCAGCAGCCTCCTCTCTCACCCACCTCAGCCCACCTTGCCTGTCACTCTGCTCTGCCCCTCAGAATGCGTGCGTGAAAAACATTCAGTAGGCATGAGATTACTTTTACAAACCCTTTCTTTACATTAAACTGTAGGGTTATACAATACATAATAATATTTAATGCCCATTCACTAAGTGGTGGGCCTGAAGCAAAATTCAAAGTTTCTGAGACTATTAGACATCCTTCATTTTTTAGGATTTTCAAAGGATTATTTCTAGGGGCCTTAGGCGAATGTGCCATTAGTAGACTTGGCATCCTTGGCGTGGTCTCGCCTAACTTTTTGCCTCTGTTTCCCAGGCTGTTGATGTGTGCTGGACTCTGTTTTTGCTGTTTTAGTTACTCTGGGCACTTTACTACTACTATCCAGTGCTAAAGTGCAAGTGCTCCTATATAAAATGTGTATGCAATTGGCTTTCCATGATTGGCATATTTGATTAACTGGTAATTCTATAGTACAGTGCACCTGAGGTTCCCAGGGCCTGTAATCTAATTGCTTGGGAGCACTTGTACAGTTTATGTTTTCCAAAGCTGTGCCAGCACCTAATTGACAGCAAGCTTACTGACCCCAGGAAGCTTGCACAGGAAGCAGACCGGTGGAAGAGCACCAGGGTCCAGAAGAGGTATGGGACAGACCACACCAAGGGTGGGCAGGGTCCCTCTCAGAAGAAAGGGGGGATAAGGGTAGACAGGGGGACTTCTCTAAAGGGCCCCAATCTGATGCCCAGGATAAGGATTCCCAGCCCCACAGTGAGCAGAAGCCATGGTTCTCCGAAGGGAAACCTGTGGCAGGGGCCCCCCCACATAAGTACTATGCATGTGACCAAGTGGGTCATGTGAGGGGGGTCCCAAATGCCCCAAGAGTACACCAGCACCCACTGGTGCGCAGTCCCAGGGTTTGGCTAGTATAGTGCTTGGGGAGGAGTTGGTTCCAGGTGGGTGGGAGCCAGCTAAGATGACCCTTGTCTCACTAGGGACAGTGAGATGGTCCAGAGAACCCTAGTGCCTGAGAACACTAAGAAGTACAGGCAGTCAGTGACCGTCAATGGACAGAGGGTCTAGGCTCTGGGAGACACAGGAGCCAGTGTGACTACAGTGAGGAGTCATCTGGTGTCTGAAGTGCAGATAGATTCCCGGGCACTTCACCAAGTAGTTGCGGTAGACAACTCAAAGCGCCTGTGCAGAGTGGTGCAGATTCCCTTTGAATGGGGCAGGGGTCTCAGGTTCCTTGATGGTAGCTGTGAGTTCAACCATGCCTGTAGATTGTTTGCTTGGCAATGACCTGGAGGATTCCCCTTGGAAGGAGGTGGAACACAGGTCACACTTGGAGATGTTGGGGCTGCCTGGGTGGGTATGCATATCCACCAGGTCTATGGCAGCTCGTGAGGGAGATCAGGAGACCCTGGAGCCTGAAAGAGTGGCCCAGGTGTCTGTCAGAAGGAGGAAGGGCAAAGAGCACGGGAAACTGGCCTCAGAAGTTCTCACGGTCCAGGAGGAGGCTGAACCTCAGGGGGAGGCCCTTGAGTCTACAGGGGAACTGGTGGCTGAACTGGGTGAGGTCCCTGAGTTGTCAAAGTGGCAGCAGGAAGGAGGGGCACACCAGGGAAGCATTCTGTGAGGCACAGAAGTCATGCCCTACTCTGGAGAGTTGCGGCAGCAGGCTGCAGACCAGGTGTCTGGCAAGGAGCCTGGATCTCATTTGATTTACTGGAAGGATGGCCGCCTAAGGTTCCTGAGCCTGGGTCAGCCCGTGTGCTGGTGGTATCCCAGTGCTTCAGAGTTTTCCTACTGGGTCTGGCTCATTACGTGCATTTAGCTGGTCATTTGGGGCAGGACAAGACCTTTGAGCGGCTTGTCACCCACTTCTATTGGCCCCAAATATGCAGGCATTCTGATGCTCATTGTAGGTCTTGCCCAACTTGTCAGGCAAGTGGCAAGAGTAGGGTGACATGTAAAGCTCCCCTCCAACCTTTTCCTGTTGTTAGTACCCCCTTTTAAAGGGTTGATATTGACAATGTGGGGCCTCTGGATCCCAAGACAGCCATGGGCAACAGGTTTATCCTGGTCTTGGTGGACCATGCCACCCGGTACCCAGCAGCCATTCCTTTAAGATCAATCACTGCCCCTGTGGTGGGCCGTGCCTTGATGGGAGTTTTTACCCGCATGGGGTTCCCCAAGGAAGTGGTGTCCGATAGCGGTACCAACTTCATATCAACATATATGAAGTCTCTGTGGATGGTGTGTGGGGTAACCTACAAGTTCACCACACCTTACCACCCCCAAAGCAATGGTCTGGTTGAGAGATTCAACCGCACCTTGAAGGGCATGATAATGGGCCTGTCAGAGCCCTTGAGGCGGAAGTGGGACGTCCTCTTGCCATGCCTTCTGTTAGCTTACAGGGAGGTGCCTCATAAGGGACTTGGCTTTAGTCCTTTTGAGCTGATCTATGGCCATCCTGTGAGGGGACCGTTAAGCATGGTGAAGGAAGCTTTGGAAAAAGCTCCTAGTAAACCCCCTCCAGGATATATCCAGTTACATCCTGGCTCTAAGAAACCAGACTGCCCACTTCAGGGGTCTCGCACAGGAGAACCTAGAAGCAAGCCAGGAGGATATGAAACGCTGGTATGACCAGAATGCCACTCTGGTCGAGTTTCAACCTAGTCAGAAAGTCTGGGTGATGGCACCAGTGGAGCCTAGAGCGCTCCAGGACAAATGGACTGGACCATTTGAGGTGGTGGAGCGCAAGAGTGAAGTCACCTACCTGGTGGACTTGCAGACTCCCAGGAACCCTTTGAGGGTCCTGCATGTGAAGTGGCTTAAGCCCCACTTTGAGCGGACTGAATTTCCCATGCTTCTCGCGACAGATGACGGGGTGGAGGAGGAGAGTGAGCCTCTTCCTGACCTCCTGTCTGCAGGAGAGAAAGATGGGTCTGTGGAGACAGTGAATCTCTCCCCCTCCCTGACTGCAGAACAGTAGAGGGACTGTCGCCAGGTGCTGGGACAGTTCGCCTTACTTTTCTCCTTGATTCCCGGGGTCACACACTTGTGCACACATTATATGGACACCTGGGACAGTACACCCATTAAACAAAAGGTTTACAGGGTGGCTGACAAGGTCAGGGCTAGCATCAAGGATGAAGTATCCAAGATGTTAACTCTCAGCTCTGTTGTTTTGGTCCCAAAGGCTGCTGCTCCTGGTGCCACCCCAGAACTCCGGTTCTGCGTAGACTACCAGGGTCTCAATGCGGTCACTAAAACTGATGTGCACCCCATCCCCAGAGCTGATGAGCTCTTAGATAGGTTTGGAGCTGCAAAAAAGATTTAACATCTGGGTAATGGCAGAATGCCTTGACTGAAGGGGCCACTGAGAGTTCTACATTTTCTACCCCATATGGGCACTTTCAGTTTAAGGTGATGGCATTTGGGATGAAAAATGCCCCTGCCACCAGGTGTTGGCTGGGCTGGATGAGTTCAGTGCCGCCTACCTAGATGACATTGCTGTATTCAGTTCCACATGGGAGAAACATTTGAAACACCTCTACAAAGTGTTGGAGGCCCTGCAAAAGGCAGGCCTCACTATTAAGGCAAGCAAGTGCCAAATAGAGCAGGGTTCTGTGGTGTACTTGGTACACCAGGTGGGGAGTGGCCAGGTGGCACCCCTACAGCCAAAGATTTATGCCATTCTGGCTTGGGAGCCTCCAAAGACCAAGACTGAAGTGAGAGCCTTTTTAGGTCTCACGGGATATAAGGGGAGATTTGTCAAGGGGTGTGGCACAATTGTTGCTCCCTTGACTGAGTTGACTTCCACAAAGCAGCACAGAAATGTGATATGGACTGAATCTTGCCAGACAACTTTTGATGCCCTGAAGGCTGCCATGTGCACAGCACCTGTGCTGAAGGCACATGACTATTCCAAGGAGTTTGTTGTGCAAACAGACTCCTCAGAGCATGGTATAGGAGCAGTACTCTCACAGCTTAATGAAGAGGGCCTGGATCAACCTGTAGCCTTTATTAGCAGGAGGTTACTTCCCAGGGAACGTAGGTGGAGTGCCATAGAGCGTGAAGCTTTTGCTGTGGTCTGGGTGCTGAAGAAGCTAAGGCCCTATTTGTTTGGGACTCACTTCCAGGTTCAGACTGACCGCAGGCCCCTCAAATGGTTAATGCAGATGAGTGGTGAGAATCCAAAATTATTGAGATGGTCCATTTCCCTACAGGGGATTGACTTTACGGTGGAACACCACCTTGGCACATAGCACGCCAATGCTGATGGTCTGTCCAGATTCTTCTGCCTTAGTGATGAGAACTCCCCTGAGGTTGGGTAGTTGCTCCCCACTTTCAGCTGGGGGGGACACGTGTTAGACTTGGCATCCTTGGCGTGGTCTCCCCTAACTTTTTGTCTCTGTTTCCCAGGTTGTTGATGTGTGCTGGACTCTGTTTTTGTTGTTTTTGTTACTCTGGGCACTTTACCACTGCTATCCAGTGCTAAAGTGAAAGTGATCCTATATAAAATGTGTATGTAATTGGTTTTTTATGATTGGCAAATTTGATTAACTGGTAAGTCCCTAATACAGTGCACCTGAGGTGCCTGTGCATGTAATTGTTTTTTTATGATTGGCAAATTTGATTGACTGGTAAGTCCCTAATACAGTGCACCTGAGGTGGCCAGGGCCTGTAAATAAAATGCCACTAGTGGGCCTGCAGCACTGGTTGTGCCACCCACATGAGTAGCCCTGTAATCATGTCTCAGACCTGCCACTGCAGTGTCTGTGTGTGCAGTTTTAAACTGCCACTTCGACTTGGCAAGTGTAACGACTTGCCAGGCCTAAACCCTCCCTTTTCTTACATGTAAGACACCCCTAATGTAAGCCCTAGGTAGCCCCCTGGGCAGGGTGCAGTGTATGTTTAAGGTAGGACATATGCTAATGTGTTTGATATGTCCTGACAGTAAAATACTGTCAAATTCGTTTTTCACTGTTGCAAGGCCAATCTCTCTCATAGGTTAACATGGGGGCTACCTTTAAACATGATTAAAGCGTAGATTCCCTTTGGGAGCAGATAGACATGTGGAGTTTGGGGTTTCTGAGCTCACAATTTAAAATTACATCTTTTAGTGAAGTTGGTTTTGAGATTGTGTGTTAGAAAATGCCACTTATAGAAAGTGGGCATTTTCTTGCTTAAACCATTCTGTGACTCTGCCTGTTTGTGGATTCCCTGTCTTGGTCAGTTTGACAGTTGGGCTGTTTGCACCTCTCTCTAGACAGTGACACAAAGGGAGCTGGGGTGTAGCCTGCATACCCTGATGAGCCATCTCTGCTAGGAGGGATGGGAAGAGTGGTCACTTACACCTGAAAGGGCTGTGCATGCCTTCACACAATACAGTCTCCAACCACCTGGTGTGTGTTGGGGGCCTGGCCTTGGCAAGGCAGGATTTCACAAACAAGAGAGACTTTCCTTTGAAGTAGGCCTACTTCAAAGGCAGAACTTGGTGTATGAAGGGCGCTCAAACCCCTGAAAATTAGATCACCTCTGGACATCAAGAGAAACCTCTGCCTGGAGAAGAGCTGAAGACCTGAGGAGAAGTGCTACCCTGCCTGTGACTGTGCTTTGTGGAGCTATCCTGCAGTTGCTGCTTCTGCCTGTGCAAGGGCACAAAGACTGGACTTTGAAATCTCTGCTCCACCTGCATCGCAGCTGGAAGATCAACGCATGCGGCTGGAGAAGTGACGCACAATACCCGCTGATGGAGGATGATAACATCGCAACCCACATAGCACGGTTTTCCTGATACCATGCGGCAGAATTTTCGATGCAAACCTCGCTGGGCATGGAAAAGCGATGCAAAGCCTGTCCAGACCTGAGGTGCTTGTCCGGATCGATGCATTGCTCTCCTGGGGAGAGGATAAATGACACACGCCGAACCGACTGGAGGAGGAATGACGCACGGTCTTGCTTGCGAGTGAGAAATCAACCAAACGCTGGCTTTTTCCGACGCACACTCGCCGGTGCTGTGTTATTTTGACACAAACCAGGTACTTTTTCACGCTAACACTGTTAGCACTGCTTTCTAAGGATGTAAGACTCTTTTTTAATTCATAACTTGACTTGTGTATGGTGGATTTTTGTCATCCTGGTCTTGTTTTGTTCAGATAAATATTACCTATTTTTCTAAACCTGTGTTGCGTCATTTTGTAGTGTTTTCACTGAGTTACTGTGTGTGTTGGTACAAATACTTTACACCTAGACTCTGAAGTTAAGCCTGCCTACTGGTGCCAAGCTACCAAGGGGGTGAGCGGGGGTTAACTGAGGGTGATTCTTCTTTATTCTGACAAGAGTGAGGGTCCTTGCTTGGACAGGGGGTATTCTGACTGCCAACCAAAGGCCCTATTTCTAACAGCCATTAATTAATATCTCAGTGCCACTCTCCCCATGTTTAGCATAGCGTGGGAGTGTTTAGCTTCTTCAGCCCTATGATGCTTCCGGGGACTCTGTCATGAGTCAGTACACTCATTGGGCTTGGAATTCACCTGTGAGCTATTTTTTTTCTCGATTTATAATGACCTATTGTTACTATAACATTCAGCCCTTCAAAAGGGTATCTTCCATAATGCCCAATGGTCTTTAAGGGGATTACAATTTTCTTCTAAGATTTCGGTGGACAGTAATTCAGTCACCAATTAAACCATTTCCCCATCAGTAAGCTAAGATCACTTTTAACAGAGAAAACCTGTATTTTCGCCCTACCTCAAGGGTTTGAGGACACATAGAATTCTTCCCTTTGCACTATTGAAAATATATTTTTTTAGCTTTCACTTTCAACTCTACATTTTTCCTGCACACATGTTCTTGTTTAGCATGGAATAAAGCAACAGAACCTTCTTACTGATTTGGTACTGAGGAAGGAGTAGAAACCTGGAGTAAAAATGTTTTCCTCAAGGGTCGGACCGTTGCTCCAAGGGTTAAATAAAGATATGCTTTCGGAAGGATTCTAATGTTGTATGTTCGGGGTCCAGGTTCATTGCTGCAGAGGCTTTTGTGAAGGAGAAACAGAGATGAGGTTTCCTTCTGCTTGCTGCACACGACT
Organism: Pleurodeles waltl; assembly: GCF_031143425.1. Classification (NCBI taxonomy): domain Eukaryota; kingdom Metazoa; phylum Chordata; class Amphibia; order Caudata; family Salamandridae; genus Pleurodeles; species Pleurodeles waltl. The sequence goes on from NC_090440.1 coordinate 213,615,237, forward strand.
TCAATGAGCTAGGTGGTCTTTCTAATTTTTGTGTCAGTGACCTTTCCTGTGCACGTATTTTACCATAAATTTAGGTATGTGTGGAGGACATTTTGGGCCTGATTTATACTTTTTTAGCGCCGCATTTGCGTAATTTTTTGACGCAAAAGCGCCAACCAAAATTTTTTGACGCAAATGTGGCGCTAAAAAAGTGTAAATCATACCCTTTGTTCCTTACAAAAAGCTAGGATGGAACTTGGGAATCAGCTTTTCTTACCTCATTGGTAAGGATCCTGCAATACAGCCAACAGAAATATATATAGATATACATATTGGGCTGTGAATTTACAGAGGGCCGGTGTTTTGTTTGTACCCCACCCCTTGTTCTGCACCTCTGCAAGTGTTTGCTGCTACTTGAATCTGGTGGTACGTACTGGTGCCATAAGATGAAGCATTTACACTTTAACTGGGATTTAAATAAAATCATGGGTACCAATACTCTTTTGGATGTACTTTGATAATTATTCCTTCATCTTCGGAAAGATTTCCTTTTTAGTTCTCAAGACTGTCTTTGGAGTCTTGATATTCAGGCCCTAAGTAAATATTACTTCTATGATCAGCTCTTTGGCCTCCAAAAATAGACAGCGACCCTTGACCCGAGGGTAGGTCGCTCCCCCTGCCGCTGCAGCTCCACCAGCCCAGGCTCCTGATACCTCCCAGCAAGACCTGCTAAAAACAGTAAGTACTCCCCCCGCCCAGCCCCTCGCCCAGCCCCGCGCTACTCACCTCTCTTCTCCTGTACCTCTGTCTTCTGCCTTCCGCTCTCTCCTCCAACCTCTCTCTGCAACTCTGCTGTCCTTCTTCCCTTCGCTCTCTGCCCTTTCTGCAGCCCTCTTGCTGCGTGCTCTGCTCTTCCTCGGCCCCGCTCCTCTTCCTCACCGCGTTCTCTTCCTGCTTCTTTCTTCATCTGTGTTCTTCTCTCTCCTCTGCACCCCGACCTGCATGTTCTTTCTTCATCTGTGTTCTTCTCTGCACCCGACCTACGTGTTCTTTCTTCTTTCTTCATCTGTGTTCTTCATTTCTCCTCTTCCTCACCGTGCTCTCTTCCTGCTTTGTTCTTCATCTGTGTTCTTCTTTTCTCCTCTTCCTCACCACGCTCTCTTCCTGCTTTGTTCTTCATCTGTGTTCTTCTCTCTCCTCTGCACACGTCCTGCGTGTTCTTTCTTCTTCTGTGTTCTTCTTCTGTGTTCTTCTTCTGTGTTCTTCCTCTGTGTTCTTCATCTGTGTTCTTCATCTGTGTTCTTCTTCCTCCCCTGCACCCCGACCTGCGTGTTCTTTCTCCTCCTCTGTACTTTTCTCTGTGTGTCCCTTCTCTTCCTCTGTGGCCTCTCCTCATCTTCTGGACGCTTCCCCTCTGCTTCTCAGATCTCTCCTCTTCTTCCTGACTCTTCTTCTTCTTGACCCTTTTTTCTTCTCTCCGGACTCTTCTCCTCTTCCTCTTCACTCTTCTCTCTTCTCTCTTGACTCTTCTCTCTTCGGTTATTGACTCTTCTCTTCTTCTTTACTCTTCTTATTGACTCTTCTCTCTTCGGTTCTTGACTCTTCTCTTCTTCTTTACTCTTCTTCTTGACTCTTCTCCTCTTCTGTTCTTCCTTACTCCCCTCCACATCTGTAACCCCCCTCCCCTATCTTTTCTCCCCTCCCCTCTACCTGACCCCCCACCCTCCGCTTTCCCGCCACCACCTCCTGCTCGGCCCCGCCCCCCCTGCTCCCATTCGTCGCCCCCCCTCCTGCCCCTCGCCCGAGCTGACCCCTCCTCCCCCTCCTCCCTCTTATGGCGGTCGCTGCGCAGCAGAGTTAGCGACCCTTGACCCGAGGGTAGGTCGCTCCCCCTGCCGCTGCAGCTCCACCAGCCCAGGCTCCTGACACCTCCCAGCAAGACCTGCTAAAAACAGTAAGTACTCCCCCCGCCCAGCCCCTCGCCCAGCCCCGCGCTACTCACCTCTCTTCTCCTGTACCTCTGTCTTCTGACTTCTGCTCTCTCCTCCAACCTCTCTCCGCACCTCTGCTGTCCTTCTTCCCTTCGCTCTCTGCCCTCTTCTGCAGCACTCTTGCTGCGTGCTCTGCTCTTCCTCGGCCCCGCTCCTCTTCCTCACCGCGTTCTCTTCCTGCTTCTTTCTTCATCTGTGTTCTTCTCTCTCCTCTGCACCCTGACCTGCGTGTTCTTTCTTCTTTCTTCATCTGTGTTCTTCTCTGCACCCCGACCTACGTGTTCTTTCTTCTTTCTTCATCTGTGTTCTTCATTTCTCCTCTTCCTCACCGCGCTCTCTTCCTGCTTTGTTCTTCATCTGTGTTCTTCTTTTCTCCTCTTCCTCACCACGCTCTCTTCCTGCTTTGTTCTTCATCTGTGTTCTTCTCTCTCCTCTGCACCCCGTCCTGCGTGTTCTTTCTTCTTCTGTGTTCTTCTTCTGTGTTCTTCTTCTGTGTTCTTCCTCTGTGTTCTTCATCTGTGTTCTTCATCTCTGTTCTTCTTCCTCCCCTGCACCCCGACCTGCGTGTTCTTTCTCCTCCTCTGTACTTTTCTCTGCATGTCCCTTCTCTTCCTCTGTGGCCTCTCCTCATCTTCTGGACGCTTCCCCTCTGCTTCTCAGGTCTCTCCTCTTCTGCCTGACTCTTCTTCTTGACTCTTCTCCTCTTCTTCTTGACTCTTCACTCTTCTCTCTTGACTCTTCTCTCCTCTTCTTCTTTACTCTTCTTCTTGACTCTTCTCTCTTCTCTCTTGACTCTTCTCTCTTCTGTTCTTCCTGACTCCCCTCCTCCTCTGTAGTCCCGCCTCCCCTATCTTTTCTCCCCTCCCCTCTACCTGACCCCCCCACCCTCCGCTTTCCTGCCGCCACCTCCTGCTCGGCCCCTCCCCCCCTGCTCCCATTCGCCACCCCCCTCCCGCCCCCAGCTGACCCCTCCTCCTCCCCTCCTCCCTCTTATGGCAGCCGATGTGCGGCCGCCCTGCTGGCGCGCCAAAGGCAAGCCCATCTGCGCCCGTCCGCGCCAGGACTGTGCCCAGCGCCCCAATCCCTTGCCCCCAGCACTCCCAAACCCCCACAGCACCGCTACGACCCCAACACCCTCCATGCCCTCAACCCGGGGCGCTCCAGTACCTGCTTCCAAGCCAACCCTAAACGCACCCATGGACCCTTCGGATGCCTCACCTGCAAACTCATCTTCCACCACGAAACCACCCCGGCCACCAGCCCACGAGCCAACAACCACCTCAAATGCATCCTGATCAACGCACGCTCCATCCACAAGCATGCCGTTGAACTATGGGACCTCCTGGACTCCACCGCACCGGACAACGCCTTCATCACTGAGACCTGGATTAACGCCTCTTCGGCCCCCGACATCGCCATAGCCATCCCCGAAGGCTACAAGATCTCCAGGAGAGAACGCACCAACCAAGTCGGTGGAGGAATCGCCATCATCTTCAAGAACTCCATCAATGTCACCACCTCCACCGAAGACACCCCCCTCGCCTCCGAAAACCTGCACTTCCAGATCCACACAGACCCCAGGACCACCCTCAGAGGAGCTCTCATCTACTGACCCCCTGGAACACGCGCCCTCTTCAGCGACTCTATCACTGACTTCATCTCCCCGCACGCCCTTGCCTCGCCGGACTACATCCTCCTCGGTGACCTCAACTTCCACCTGGAACAGAACAATGACCCCAACACCACCGCCCTGCTCGCCAACCTCGCCAACCTCGTTCTCAAGCAACTGGTGAACACCCCCACCCACATTGCCGGACACACTCTTGACCCCATCTTCTCCGCCAGTAACCACGTATCCTTCAGCCACTCCTCCGTAATACACTGGACCGACCACAGATGTATCCACTTCACCTTCCGACGCGAGACTCGCCACCTCCGCACACAATCCATCCCACGCCGACATTGGAACAAAATCCCCGCGGAACAGCTTCTCTCCACTCTCAGCGACAACCAACCCACCTTCTCCACCGACCCCAACAACGCAGCCCTCAGCCTCACGCATTGGATCACCAACTGCGCAGACAACCTCGCTCCCCTCAGACGCCTCCCAAGACAGACCAACACCAAAAAACCTCTCAGGTTCACAGACACCCTCAAGGAATCTAAAAAAACCTGCTGCACCCTCGAGAAAACCTGGCGCAAGGACCACACCGCAGAGAACATGTCTGCCCTCAAGAACACTACCCGCGAACACCACCAACTGATCCGCGCCACCAAAAGAAATTCCTTCACAGACAGACTGGACAAGAACACTCACAACAGCAAAGAACTCTTCAACATTGTCAAAGAGCTCTCCAACCCTAACGCCAACACCATCACGCCCTCACAAGACCTCTGCAACTCCCTCGCAGCCTTCTTCCATCGTAAGATCACCGACCTACACGACAGCTTCGGACACCAGACCCAGCCAACCACAACAGAACCTGCAACCCCAGCCATCACCCTCAACGCCTGGACTCACATCAACACGGAAGAGACCAAAGCCACCATGAACTCCATCCACTCCGGTGCCCCCTCGGACCCCTGCCCACACTTCATCTTCAACAAAGCCGACAACATCATCGCCCCGCATCTCCAGACCATCATCAACAGCTCGTTTGCTTCTGCCACCTTCCCGAGAGCTGGAAACACGCAGAAGTCAACGCCCTACTGAAGAAACCTACGGCGGACCCCAGCGACCTGAAGAACTTCCGCCCCATCTCGCTCCTCCCCTTCCCTGCCAAAGTCATAGAGAAGACCGTCAACAAGCAACTTACCAACTTCCTTGAAGACAACAGCCTACTCGACCCCTCTCAATCCGGATTCCGAGCCAATCACAGCACAGAAACCGCCCTCATCTCAGTCACAGACGACATCAGAACTCTGATGGACAACGGAGAAACAGTCGCCCTCATCCTCCTCGACCTCTCGGCTGCCTTCGACACTGTCTGCCACCGAACCCTAATATCCCCCCTCCGCTCCACCGGGATCCAAGGAAAGGCCCTGGACTGGATCACCTCCTTCCTCTCCAACCGCTCCCAAAGAGTCTACGTCCCTCCTTTCTGCTCAGACCCTACCGAGATCACCTGCGGCGTCCCACAAGGCTCCTCGCTCAGCCCGACTCTCTTCAATGTCTACATGAGCCCCCTCGCCGACATCGTACGCAAACACAAAATCAACATTACCTCCTACACCGACGACACTCAGCTGATACTTTCCCTCACCAAGGACCCCACCAGCGCCAAGACCAACCTGCAAGATGGAATGAAAGACGTCGCAGAATGGATGAAACTCAGCCGTCTGAAACTGAACTCAGACAAAACAGAAGTCCTCATCCTCGGAAACACCCCGTCCGCCTGGGATGACTCCTGGTGGCCCACGGCCCTTGGCATCGCACCAACCCCCTCAGACCACGCACGCAACCTCGGATTCATCCTGGACCCACTTCTCACCATGACCAAACAAGTCAACGCTGTATCATCCTCCTGCTTCCTCACCCTCTGCATGCTCCGAAAGATCTTCCGTTGGATGCCCGCCGACACCAGAAAGACCATGACCCAAGCCCTTGTCACGAGCCGCCTGGACTACGGCAACACCCTATACGCAGGAACCACCGCTAAACTCCAGAAACGTCTGCAGCGAATTCAAAACGCCTCCGCCCGCCTCGTCCTCGACATACCCCGCAACAGCCACATCCCCGCCCACCTGAGACACCTGCACTGGCTTCCCGTCAACAAAAAGATCACCTTCTGGCTCCTCACCCACGCACACAAAGCCCTCCACAACAAGGGACCCGAATACCTCAACCGTCGCCTCAGTTTCTACACGCCCACCCGTCAACTTTGCTCCGCCAACCTCACTCTCGCCGCCGTCCCTCGCATCCGCCGCACCACAGCAGGTAGGAAATCCTTCTCCTACCTGGCGGCCAGACATGGAATTCCCTCCCCACCAACCTCAGGACCACCCAGGACCACCTCGCATTCCGGAGGCAACTCAAGACCTGGCTCTTCGAGCAGCAGTAACCCCATCCCCCTAGCGCCTTGAGACGCGCACGGGTGAGTAGCGCGCTTTATAAATGTTTGTGATTTGATTTGATGTTTATGTGCTATTGTGGTGCACCTCAGGGTAGTGTCTTTTGACATTTTATTGACTGTAGTATGATTTAGGGAAATACAAGCCAAGCTCTTCGCATAAGCAAAATCTCGAAGTGGGTGAGCCATTACGTACCAAGGATAGCTCTGAATTTGCAGTTTGTACATCCAATACATTTTCACAGCAGTCCAAAGGGCCATCTACAATACACTGCATAGTTAGGTGTGAACAAACTCTAAATAGATACTTCTCTGCTATTATCCCTATATCTGCTGTATACATCTCCCTCTATGTACATGAACACAAGTGTCATTTAGTGATTCAGACCAGACACACAAAGTGACTCTCTGCATTTATGCCCTTCATCCCTTGATGCCCTGAAGAAGCAGATCTTTTAGATTGCTTTATAAAAGAGTCTTCAGGGTTTCTGTGAACTCAATATCTGCCTAAGAATGAGGAGTTCTCTCTCTCCCATGATAATTTTTTGTATCATGAAGTGACACGTTATTTCCGAGTTGCTTCTAATATAATAGGTGGCCTCTTATCATAGAACAGGTGTTTCTCGGACTTCATATTCTGTAGTAGGTCTCAGTGTTGTAGGAACTTGAGCAGGGAATAAGTTTGCCTGCTTAAATTCCTCTTCACTTCCCAAATTGTGTGCTTCCCAATGCCTTGTTTCCAAGACATATTACATTTATCATATTTTTCTGTAGAGTCTCTCTTCCAATAATGCGCAAAATCTCTAAAGTAATCCCCACAAGACACCACATCTGCCTTTTATATACACTTTGGTACCAACTCACATAAGCATTTATGAGTACAACAAGCAGTACTACAGAAGTACTTTTTGATGTACTCTTAGGGTGCCTTTGTGAATCGGTCCAGAAACGGTCAACTCACTATTAAAGGGACGAGGCGACGCGTGGCGGGGTGTAGGAGGGGTGGCGGGAGGGTAAAAATATTAATAATTATTTTTTTTTTTAAACTTACCGGAACGCTGTGCTCTGTCTGCTGCCGCCCCTTCGTCTCCTCAGCATGCTGCAGGCACAGGCTCCCAGCCTGCCCTGCGGCCAACCCTGACTCTGCTCCGAGCAGTGTCAGGATTGTCTGAGAGCGTGCAGTGTCAAGGTTTGGCTGGAAGCGCCCAGCTAGGACACTCCCAGGCAGACTGGGAGTCTGTGCAGGCTCTCTGCAGCCCAGCAACTGTGTTGCTGGGCTGGAGAGAGCCCACTGCGCATGTGTATTTGGCCGGCCCAAGACGGCGGGCCAAACACATATGTGCCCTGAGGGGAGTGTTCTGTGTTCTCCCCTCAAGTGTTTATCGCCCCCGTGGCCCCACCCCTTTTCAAGAAAAAGATAATAAACCCAGTTTATTATCTTTTTCTTGAAAAGGTTTTGCAGCTACCACTGCTGGCAGGGGGGCGGACGCTCCTCCACCCTAATGGAGAAGCCACTCATGGAGGCGGAACGAAACTGGAGGGGGCCTCCCTGCAAAGAACATGGAGGGTCCCCCCACCAGACTCACCAAGGCCAGGTGCTGTGCTGAGGGGCACCCCCTGGAGCTCGAGGCTCCACCGTATCATGGAGACTGCAGGAACCTTTGTTACACTAGTGATGCAACATATCATGACTATTACAACAATAACATCATGTGTTTAGTATCTTTTACACAACGAAAAGAAAGATGGCTGGATGACATTAGACGTTTCCAGCCCACTGTGGGGCAAACAAATGGACCTTACTGATTGTATTTTGACTATATTTAAGAATGAGGGTGAATAAAGCTTTACATATTTAACACAAATAGGGATTCCTACATTTCAGATCAACAATTGATTTAATTAAAATGGGATTAGGTTATGAAAGGTATACATAGTGCAGTGCTACCAGGAAAGTTGTAGAGAGGAACAAGGAACGTTTAAAAGAAAAATCTCTCAGGAAACGTGATGGACTGAATTGTGATCAAAGGCATATGTGTCATGAAAGTGTGTTTGCTTGCTTCTTCCTCCAGTATTAAAGGATAATGCTCAAGTGATACTCCACCACCCTTCTGTCCATGAATAAGGAACTTTCCAGCCTTTGGGGTTACTGGTCATCATTCTCATCAAAGTGATGGATGGAAATCAAACACCATGGGCTGTGTGAAAGAGTTTTCTAGAAATAAATCCCAATCTCTGCAGAGCAAAGAGCTGACATAGTGATTTCTTACTCAGTCAAGTATGGCTGTTTCTGCCCTTCTAGTCCGAATATAGTAATGGAATGCTCAACAATGTACATTTCTCAGAATCTGCAGATAAACTTTCACGTGGCCAAATGGCATCTGATCACAGTATATAAGGGTATTTTACTCCTTCCCTTCAAACCCTCCTGGTTGCCTTGTCTTGTTATGATTGGTATTTCAAATTAGTGTTCCTCATTGGTTAAGTAGCCTGTAATATTGCTTATTTCTTCTGCCAGTTTTCCAAACCTGACAGCAGAGTTTATTGAAAAGTCTCAAAATATTAAGTGAAATTCTGGTATTCATAATTATATGTTCCAGATTGAAGAGTACATGCTATACTTCCCCAAGTCACGAAGTCATTCATAACATTTAACGTGTAAATACACACTGCTAATAACATAACCAATAAATTGTTATAGTTTCAGGTTTGTTGCATGTGCCATTGTTATGACTGACTTTTTTTCTTGGCTACTAAAAGACATCTCCAATCATATATCTATTATAAATATCTAGCTCACATTACTATTGAGCCTTCAAATCCTTTCAAAGATGGGTTAGTGTTGAACCAAATGCAGATCATCTGTGTCCTCATGCATATTAATCAAGGTTATCAAATATTTTCGTTTCGAAAATACAAATTAATTCCACCACGCTTTACGTTTTGTCTGTAGGTGTTTAAAGATCTGTTTCAATACAGATAACCTCATATTTCATGTCTGAGAGGACACGAGTTATCCCATATTGAGGAGTTTATTTCAATGATTTAACAACGATGTATTCACCTCAGAGGACAGCTGCATGTAATGTGTCCAGTATCTGAAAATGTGTTTTGTGTTTTCATTGCTGTATTTGACTACTTTGGAAAGTTGGATTTATTTGAGCGCAAACATACTGCCCAACTATCACAAGGTTTAATTCTGATGTACGAAGTTAAATGTAATATTTCCCTCCCTTTTATCTACTAAAAACAAGGAAAACGTTTAAACATGCGCGTGTTAGTCCGTGGTCAAAACACAGCAGCTGACAAAAACGTGATTTTAGGGGTTTTAGGAAATCTGTGCATTTTTCAAAATTAGCCCTTTTGATAAAGTCGACAAATAACTGGCTTGAAAGGGCCACTGGGGGCAATGAGCTGTAGGAAGTACGCAAAACCTGCCTCACAAGCCCCATTCACATCTTTACTGATTGAAGGACCAGGCCACAGGACTTCGTGTTTTTGTGTACAGCAAGTGCAGCCCTGCACAGCATGGGAAGGGGCAGACGAAATGTGAAGAGGAAATGACTTGCTTTGATCCATAGGGCAAGACTGGGTTATCCATGGGAAGCATTTGGAGAAGGATGGAACGAGGCAGAAATGAGTAATACTTCTGAAATGATGGTAGTAAATAGTCTTTGACATAGCTGTAACAGTTAAGTGTACCCCTTAAAAAAGAACTGAGCTGAATTGCTGGAAAGGTTAGGTGGGCAAGCTGTGAGAACATCAGTTTGAATATGTAGGGATTTGTTGCCAATCACAGACTAATTTAACCTTTCAAACACCCCTGCAAGGTTACCTGATTTAACTTTGTATTGCTATTTGAGTATTCACATGTACTACAAACACTTTTCTGCACTGGTGGGGGGGGGGTTGCTTGTGCCAAGATTCCAAGGAAGAAACAGGTGTTCCTCACAGAAGGCATTATTTGTACTTAATAGAAACTAAAATTGTTTTGGATTTGTGTATGCTAAGCCACGTGTCATACCATGACTATGGATTCTGTCCTCCACATCTTAAAAATATGAATTCCTGCAGTTATTAGTCTCCTGAAAATAAGACTGAATCTGCTACTTTAATCCCTTGCACCTCTGTCAAAAGTTGATCTTTGAGAGTGCACATGTTTGATGCAAGACGCATCTGCAAAAGGAACTCTTTTTGGAGGAAGTGAACAGGGTGGGCCCACATCTAGGAATCAAAACGTACAGAGGCAGCTAGAGGTAGGAGTGTGGTTCAAAATGACTTTTTGTTCCTGTGGAGAAAGTCATAACTGTATCCTTTAGAACATGAGGCATTGTCAGAAGCTGCACGTTTTTGAAAATAGTAGTGTAAAACAAACAAATTACGAAAAAGGCTGAGGCATTTATTGTTACACTTATCTAATGTAGGAATCAGTTGTAGAGACCCGGGTACAAGGAGTCAGAAGGCCAGCCCCTTTCACCTTCCTCATAAGACAAAATGTCCCATACACACATAAATATAGGAACGTCGTTCCAGCACCACTTCCATGTACATTCTAAAACTTTATATTTTCAAAATAAAGGTTTAATCCTTAGTCTAGCAGTAATAGAACCATCCATACAAAAGGATCCTCAGTCCATTTCTTCCATCATAAAAAAGTGTATTCTTTATTCAAGTTCTCCTTCTTTTCCAAAAAGTCTTTACATTGAATTTATTCTCCCCATAGCCAAAATGTTTCGGCCTTTCACAAAACTTCTTCAGGGCTTACAAATTCTCCCGACTCCACCAGGCTGCAGTATTTGCTTGATTTGCCAAATCAAGCGAATAATGCAGCCGGTGGAGGTGGGATGATTTGTGCCCACAGGGATCACATAATGGTCAGGACTGTTGCATGCTGATACTAGGGAGGCCCCGTGATGTACAGAGGTGAGAGGAAGGAATTGGTTCCCTTATGCGGCTTGGAGACTGTGGAGCAATACATTACATATAACAGGAATGTACAATGGCCAACATACAGATGGGCTTATCGGGCTTTCAGGTAATCGAGAGGACATAACAATCTCTGATAACACTTCACATGAATTGGGGACAGTTGAACAACACACAACATATAGCAGCCCTCAAGAAGTCCTGTGAAAGGACTAAACACATTAGTTTCAGGGAGAATAATAGCAATGTAAAGACTTTTGGGGAAAAAAAAGAAGGATTTGAATAAAGAATATAATTTTATATGATGAACGTATTGGACTGATGATCTTTTCATACGGCTGGTTCTAAGACTGCCTGACTAAGGCTTAAAACTTTGTTTTGAAAACATAAAGTTTTGTAATGTACATGGAAGTGGTGCTGGAACAAAGTTTCTATATTAAAATACCAGATCAGCATTGCATGTAATTGCACATAATTTTCTGAGAATTTTATGAAGTGGTGGCCGGTAATTTTAGCAGGGATGGGGCAGTGGGCCACACACGTACACATGCATACTCTCTCACACCAATGCATTCATACCCGCTTGAACACACACTCATTCACAACACTCACTCACAAACACACACATACATACCTATACATATGCACCAAATATTTAAAAAAACATAAAACTTACCTCCACTGCAGCCCCCAGGGAGGGAAGCCTCGGAAAACCCGGGAGGGTTGGGGCTGCTGCTTTCCATCAATCAATCAATCAATTAATCAATCAACATTTGATAAAGCGCACAGCTGCTTCAAACAGAGGCGTACCAGGGCTCTAGCAGACAGTGAAGAGCCAGCCAAATAATTTTAAGCTAAGAGTTGTCCAATAGCCAGGCTTCCAGTTGATTTTTAAAGATTGTTTGAGACTCAACTCTACTTGGGTTAGGTGGGAGACTATTCCATAATTTAGCAGTGAGAACAGTAAAAGAACTGCCTTCACAACAAGACTTCAGGAATTTAAGGATACGTAGGAAGTGACTGTTGTTGGATGTAAGTACTCTCTCTAAGGTATATGAAGACAGTCTGTTCAACAAATATTGCTGGGCCTCACCATGGAATGCTCTAAAAGGAAGCATTTAGGGCCAGATGTATCAACTGATTTTGCACTCGCAAACTGCGAAATCGGCCGTTTGCGAGTGCAAAATCGGGGTCTGCAATGCATCAAATGCATTCGCAGACCAAAAAATGAAAATCGCAAAAATTGCGATTTTCTGCGTTGCGACCTGGATTCCAGGTCGCAAAGCAATTCTGGAAAAAAATCGCGATTTTTTGCAGAATGGTATTTTGCACTTGCAAAATACCATGACCTGCAACCAGGTGGTAACCTGGTGCAAAATTTTAAAATGCAGTATAACTGCATTTTTAAATTAAATATGGAAAGCACACATGCTCTTTTGGCATGTGTGTACTTTACATATGCAAAAAACTAAATTGGGGTGCAGGAGAGGGGGCCTTAGGCCCCCAGCACCCTGGCCCTTTGCATTTCCCAAATTGCGATTTCTGTTTCAGGCCAACAGGCCCATAGCTGCGAATGGGGCCATTATCGCAATTTGCGATTCGGTAATTGCATTTGCGATTTTTAAGAAATCGCAATTACCGAATCGCAAATGTGATACATGGCCCTTTGCGATTCGGTAATTGCGATTTCTTAGATTCATACATCTGGCCCTTAATGAGCTGTACCACTGGTAACCAATACAAATGTCCCAGATGGGGAGAAATGTGATGGCTGCGCAGGACTCTTGTGATTAGTCTAGCCATTGCATTCTGGATTACCTGGAGTCTGCATATAAAGTACTCATGGAGAACAAGGTAAAGGCTGTTGACGTAGTCCATGGTGAGAGATAACTAAGGCATGGACCATCATTTTCCTTATCTCCTATGCAACCAAATGAAGGAATGTTTTTAAAGTTTTCAACTTCATGAAACAGATGGATGAAATTTGTTTCATTTGAAGGGCAAAGGAGAGTGTGGAATTGTAAGGAAATGCCTCCTTGGCATGGTTACCCCCTGACTTTTTGCCTTTGCTGATGCTAATTTATGATTTGAAAGTGTGCTGGGACCCTGCTAACCAGGCCCCAGCACCAGTGTTCTTTCCCTACACTGTACCTTTGTCTCCACAATTGGCACAACCCTGGCACTCAGATAAGTCCCTTGTAACTGGTACCCCTGGTACCAAGGGCCCTGATGCCAGGGAATGTCTCTAAGGGCTGCAGCATGTCTTATGCCACCCTAGGGACACCTCACTCAGCACATACACACTGCTTCCCAGATTGTGTGTGCTGGTGGGGAGAAAATGACTAAGTCGACATGGCACTCCCCTTGGAGTGCCATGCCAACCTCTCACTGCCTGTGTCATAGGTAAGTCACCCCTCTAGCAGGCCTTACAGCCCTCAGGCAGGGTGTACTATACCACAGGTGAGGGCATATGTGCATAAGCACTATGCCCCTACAGTGTCTAAGCAAAACCTTAGACATTGTAAGTGCAGGGTAGCCATAAGAGTATATGGTCTGGGAGTCTGTCAAACATGAACTCCACAGCACCATAATGGATACACTGAAAACTGGGAAGTTTGGTATCAAACTTCTCAGCACAATAAATGCACACTGATGCCAGTGTGCACTTTATTGTAAAATACACCCAGAGGGCATCTTAGAGATGCCCCCTGAAAACATACCTGACTTCCAGTGTGGGCTGACTAGTTTTTGCCAGCCTGCCACACACCAGACATGTTGCTGGCCACATGGGGAGAGTGCCTTTGTCAATCTGTGGCCAGGAACAAAGCCTGTACTGGGTGGAGGTGCTTTTCACCTCCCCCTGCAGGAACTATAACACCTGGTGGTGAGCCTCAAAGGCTCACCTCCTTTGTTAGAGCACCACAGGGCATCCCAGCTAGTGGAGATGCCTGCCCCTCCAGCCACTGCCCCCACCTTTGGCGGCAAGGCTGGAGGAGATAATGAGGAAAACAAGTAGGAGTCACTCCCCAGTCAGGACAGCCCCTAAGGTGTCCTGAGGTGAGGTGACTCTTACTTTTAGAAATCCTCCATCTTGTAGAAGGAGGATTTCCCCCATAGGATTAGGGATGTGCTCCCCTCCCCACAGGGAGGAGGCACAAAGAGGGTGTAGCCACCCAAAGGGCCAGAAGCCATTGGCTAGTGCCCTCCCAGACCTCAACACACCCCTAAATTCAGTATTTAGGGGAAACCAGAACCAAAGAAGAGAGATTCCTGCAACCTAAAGAAGAAGAAGGACTGCTGACCTGAAGCCCTACGGTGAAGACGGAGACGACAACTGATTTGGCCCTAGCCCCACCGGCCTGTCTCCCTACTTCGATGAAAACTGCAACAGCAACGCATCCAACAGGGACCAGCGACCTCTGAAGCTCCCGAGAACAGCGGCCCTGTTCAACAAACTGCAACTTTCTGCAACAAAGAAGCAACTTTAAAGACTTCGCGTTTCCCGCCGGAAGCGTGAGACTTTCCACTATGCACCCGACGCCCCCGGCTCGACCTGTGGAAAACTAACACTACAGGGAGGACTCCCCGGTGACTGTGAGCCCGTGAGTAGCCAGAGTTGACCCCCCTGAGCCCCCACAGCGACGCCTGCAGAGGAAATCCAGAGGCTCCCCCTGACCGCGACTGCCTCCAACAAGGGACCCGACGCCTGGAACCAACACTGCACCCGCAGCCCCCAGGACCTAAAGGAACCGAACTCCAGTGCAGGAGCGACCCCCAGGCGACCCTCTGCCTAGCCCAGGTGGTGGCTACCCCGAGGAGCCCCCCCCACCTGTGCCTGCCTGCATCGTTGAAGAGACCCCCGGGTCTCCCCATTGATTCCTATTTGAAACCCGACGCCTGTTTGCACTCTGCACCCGGCCGCCCCTGTGCCGCTGAGGGTGTACTTTCTGTGCCTGCTTGTGTCCCCCCCGGTGCCCTACAAAACCCCCCCTGGTCTGCCCTCCGAGGACGTGGGTACTTACCTGCTGGCAGACTGGAACCGGGGCACCCCTGTTTCCATTGAAGCCTATGTGTTTTGGGCACCTCTTTGACCTCTGCACCTGACCGGCCCTGAGCTGCTGGTGTGGTAACTTTGGGGTTGCCTTGAACCCCCAACGGTGGGCTACCTTGGACTCAACTTTGAAGCCTGCAAGTGTTTTACTTACCTGTGAACTTAACATTTACATACCTCCCCCAGGAACTGTTGATTTTTGCAGTGTCCACATTTAAAATAGCTTATTGCCATTCTTGTCAAAACTGTACATGCTATTGTGATTATTCAAAGTTCCTAGAATACCTGAGTGAAATACCTTTCATTTGAAGTATTACTTGTAAATCTTGAACCTGTGGTTCTAAAAATAAACTAAGAAAATATATTTTTCTATATAAAAACCTATTGGCCTGGAATCAGTCTTTGAGTGTGTGTTCCTCATTTATTGCCTGTGTGTGTACAACAAATGCTTAACACTACCCTCTGATAAGCCTACTGCTCGACCACACTACCACAAAATGGAGCATTAGAATGATCTCTTTTTGCCACTATCTTACCTCTAAGGGGAACCCTTGGACTCTGTGCACACTATTTTCTTACTTTGAAATAGTATATTCAGAGCCAACTTCCTACAGGAATGATGAGTGAAGCCACGATTTCTAGCCAAAGGTGTTGAAACGGGTGAAGCATTTAGTTCAGCGGGCCACCAAATTGAGGGTGGAGAGGGTTGAGTTTGATTAAAAACCAACACTTCAGTTTTATAGGATTTTTTAAAACAATTATCTTTCATCCAAACTGTCACTCCTGTAAGACACCCTTTACTATTATCAAAAGCAGCCTCTGTGTTTTCTTGGAAGGAGAAAAGCAATTGGGTGTTGTCAGTGTATGGCATAACCTTTACACCCCAGGATTCAATGAGATCCACCAAGGGGGAAAGGTAAAGATTAAACAAAAGTGAGCTCAGGGCAGAATCCTGTGGCACACCACATAACAGTGGTTTAGGAGATGAAAAATGTGGATGTAAGCATACCCTTTGGGATCTGCCCCCCAAGAATGATTTGACCCACAAGAGGTCCTTAACCCGAATGCCCAGGTTGGTCAGTCTGTTCAACAAGATAGTGTGCAATAAGGGTGTCAAACACAGCTAACAGATCAAGAAGCAACACCATAACAGGCATGGTGTTGTTATGATTCCCCCTAACAAACTTTGCCACTACCAAAAGAGCCATCTAAGTGCTAAAACCTGCACGGAAACCTGACTGCAAATCGTAGAGAATAGAGTTGGCCTCCACAAAGCCAGTTGTTGCTCAACCAATTTCTCTAGATGTTTAGCAGGAGGTAGAAGTAGAGATATAGGCTTATAATTACTCAACACACTTGTATCAGCATGAGCCATTTTAGGAGTGTCAAAAGTGATACCTGTTTTCCAGCACGAAGGAAAAACTCCAGATGTTAAAAAGGCATTCCAGATTTTATTGGGGGGGTTAAGGTGTTGTGCCATTAGACTGAAGATATGCGGAGGACACACATCTCCTGGAGCCGAACTTGCATTTTATCATCTTGTTCAAGGAACATTGGACCAGATGTACATTTCTTACTGGTCCGAATCACTATTTCACCTCCACCCTTATGAACGGGCAGTGGCTGATGTTATGTCATTTCTGCAAAGAAAATTGGGTTCAATTTGCACAGGCCTACAGGGATCCAGTGGAAAAGGTCCAAATTCCCCAGAAGTTGCTTCCTATGAAAGCCACTAGGGGAATGTCGATCAGTGAAGGAAAGTAGCATCCTTACATCACAACATGCTAAAAATACACATTGAACAAGAAGAATAGATAAAACCTGCAACCATTAACATTACCTTAGACAACAGGAAGTCGCTCAAGGTAAGAGGAAAGAAATCCCTCAACCTAACACATTGGTACGAACGTGAGAACTACACAAAAGGCGCATGAGAAGCTAGGGATTGGAAGTTTGATGGTGCACATAGCAGGTTTTAGTTGGGAATAATGTGACCCTGAAACCCCCTAGTTATCATTTGTTTTACATCAGAGTCCAATGTAGACCACGAGGGCCGGATCCGTGCTAAATATTTAACCTTTCGGGTGCCTTGGACGAGGTCACCTCGTCCAAGGCACCGGTTCCCGGGTGAATTGGACGAGGTCACCTCGTCCAAGGCACAGGAACTGGGGGGAGCGCTAGCGCTCTCCCCCTGTGCTCCCCACCCACCCCCCCCCAAGGCAGGGATGGAAGGGGAAGCCCTTCCCCTTCCACCCCCGACCCACCCATCCCCCCCTGTGACATCAGCGCGCGAGCGTGCGCTGATTTGTCACTTGGCCTCCCCCATCGCGCTGGAAGCTCAGCTTCCAGCGCGATCGAAAGAGAAATGCTCAGCATTTCTCTTTCGATCACGTGGGTGAGGCCCGGAGAGGCTTCAAAGGGAAGGAAATGTATTTCCTTCCCTTTGAAGTCTCTCCGAGCGTTTCAAAATCCTTTTTTCCTTTCTGCTTGCAATCCGGCTTTTGAAACGCCCACTAGACACCAGGGATTTTTTTTTTTTTTAACTGGCATAAGGGAGCGACCCCTTGGGTAAGGGTCGCTCCCAATGGGGGGCATTTTTTGGGAAGGCCTGGGGGCAGAAACCTCTAGGAACCAGGGATCTTTTTTTTTTTTTTTTTTTTTTTTTTTTTTAGGTGGGGAGTGACCCCTTAGGCAAGGGTCGCTCCTCCAAGGGGCAAATTATATTTAGGCCATTTCTGCCCCCTTAGGGGCAGATTGGCCTATTTTAATGAGGCCAATCTGCCCCGAAGGGGGCAGAAACCACTAGACACCAGGGAGTTTTTTTTTGTTTTCAGGAATTTCACGCAAGGGAAGCGACCCCTTAGGCAAGGGTCGCTCCCCTGGGGGGGGGGAATTATTTTAGGCCATTTCTGCCCCCCTGGGGGGGAAGATCAGCCTATTTTGATTAGGCCGATCTGCCCCCAAGGGGGGCAGAAACCACTAGGCACCGGGGATTTTTTGTTTTTTTGTTTTAGAGATGGGGAGCGACCCCTTGGACAAGGGTCGCTCCCCTGGAGGGGAAAATTGTATTTAGGCCATTTCTGCCCCCATTGGGGGCAGATTGGCCGATTTTAGGTCAATCTGCCCCAAAGGGGGCAGAAACCACTAGGCACTGGGGATTTCTTTTTTTTGGCGCCAATGTCACGCAGGGGGAGCGATCCCGTAGGCAAGGGTCGCTCCCGGGGGGAGGGTTGGGGGGGGCAAATTTATTTTAGGCCATTTCTGTATACCCGGTATAGAATGAAAACGCACTGCAGGGTGCAGCTCATTTATTGGCTCTGGGTACCTAGGGTTCTTGATGAACCTACAAGCCCTATATATCCCTGCAACCAGAGGAGTCCAGCAGACGTAACGGTATATTGCTTTAAAAAATCTGACATTGCAGGAAAAAGTTACAGAGTAAAACGTAGAGAAAAATCGCTGTTTTTTTCACCTCAATTTCAATATTTTTCTTTTTCAGTTGTTATTTTCTGTAGGAAACCCTTGTAGGATCTACAACCCTTGTAGGATCCTTGCTGAATTCAGAATTTTGTCTACTTTTCAGAAATGTTTAGGTTTCTGGGATACATCATTGGTTTCATGCCAATTTCTGTCACTGACTGGAAGGAGGCTGAAAGCACAAATTATTTTTAAAATGGGGTATGTCCCAGTAAAATGCCAAATTTGTGTTGAAAAATTGGGTTTTCTGATTCAAGTCTGCCTGTTCCTGAAAGCTGGGAAGCTGGTGATTTTAGCACCGCAAACCCTTTGTTGATGCCATTTTCAGGGAAAAAACCACAAGCCTTCTTCTGCAGCCACTTTTTCCCATTTTTTTGAAAAAAATAATAATTTCACTGTATTTTGGTTAATTTCTTGGCCTCCTTCAGAAGAACCCACAAAGTCTGGGTACCTCTAGAATCCCTAGGATGTTGGAAAAAAGGACACATATTTGGCGTGGGTAGCTTATGTGGACAAAAAGTTATGAGGGCCAAAGTGCGAACTGCCCCAAATAGCCAAAAAAAGGCTTGGCACAGGAGGGGGAAAATGCCTGGCAGCGAAGGGGTTAAAATAAACACTGTGTTAATCTCTTCCGCTTAGAGTCGTGGTAAATGAATATATTCTAAAAATCTAGCATGGATCGTGCCATCTCAGACCTGGGTTTTAAATGCTTGTATGGTGAGCGAAAATGTGTCTGTCAGCCTTTAGGGAGCCTGGAAAGCATCTAACAATTAGTCGACTATATCCATTAGCTTTCCCCATTAAAACTGTTTTTAACTGATCACATTCACCCTCTCACTTCTATTGGTACCCGTACATGCAATGCAGCTGTATGACGAGTAATAGAACTCTTTAAAACTAAACAAACAAAGCGCGGTGGTAGTGAGGGTGCACTCCTCTCCCCGGGCGTATGTCTTGGTCCATGGGCTCCGCTGTGGGTATCCTGCTAATTGGAGCTGAATCAGACAGGCCTGGCTCGGATGATAATCCGCAGAGAAATGGGAGACTGAGAAGACTGAAAGGAGGAGGCTGAGAGGAAGCACGGTTTTTGAGGGCGAAATTGCAATTGGGCGGGGTAGGTGATGGCGAAAAGAGAAGGAATAAGCACATAGAGAGCGACATGGAGAGAGAGGGGGATGGCTATAGAAATAGGGACGTTTCTGTGCATAGTTCACGCAGGTGCTTGCCTAGGTGCTGATGTGGCCACGACCTCACCCCCCAGGTGACACCAACATTTAGCTTTGGAGCAGATCTTGGGAAACATGCATGACACAAAGCTGTGTTCACAAAATACGTACCTTGTACATGGCGCCAATAAACTTTGACAAGGCCATGTATACAGGGTTTAAATCACAGAGGCCCCTTCTACTCAGTAGAAATCACAATTTACCATTCCCTGGGCTTTGTACATCTGAAAAGCAAATGCAGCACTTCTTAACGGCCTGAAATAGCGATTCGGTCCATTTAGAAATGATAAATAGCTTTGTACATCGGCCCCTTAGTGTGTAATATATGATTTGTGTGTTTATATTACTTGTTTTTCATAAAAGCTTGTATTTGACTGGACAATTGTCTTATTACTGCTGCTCTTCATGCATCAATTAATGTGTGTCTATATGCCTACCACCTACCCTCTGGCCAAGGAGTATTTTACTGCTTGACTTGTGGTACCACAATGAATCAAGTGCTCAGGACCCATAGTAGGCCGGGCCCCAGGATGTCAGGAGGCTTCAACCCCAATGGTTAGGTCCAATAGCTTCTGCTTGCTCCGTGGCCCTCTGAAAGGAATTCTGACAAAAGGGGAAATTAGTTTTCTACAAAAAAAAAATACTTCATGTGTATTAAAGTGCACAGCTCACATGCAGTGTATAAGATTGTACTGAAATATGCCTAGGCATAGGAATTTGCACTGGAAGGTCATGCTTGCAATACAAATCCTATGCATCCTTATTTGCACATCACCACAGGGGATGACAACAGTGGCAGGCCAATCTTAGTAGATATGGCTGTGCACTATGTTTTTCCCTTTACACAAGGCAGAAAATTTGAATGCTGCATTGAATGAAGAATTCATGATACATATATATATATAGCTAAGTTAGGTGAACATGTCAGTCAAAATTTTAATGGTTCGAACTACAAAAACACAGAAATTCACAAGGTATAATTAGCAGAGCTATAATTTACGGCCGTGCCATGCACTGCTTATGCCCTCAAATATTACATCACTCATGACATGCTCTATGACATCATTTGCCTGACCCCCTCCCCTTAAAAAATACCTTGGACTCCAGGGCCAAAGATGACCCACCAAGGAGGGCCAAAATACTTCTTATTCTTATAAAAGTAAGCATTGGACCCAACACTGATTTTTTATGTCCTGTGTGCACTTTTTGCCCTCCACAGGGCTTGGTCGCCCCACTCACTGCTGCCGCTCCTGCCTGCCTTTGCCACCTCCTGCCTGCAGATTCCTTCGCTCGCTGCTCCTGGGATTTCCCGCCGCTGCCTCCCTGCGGCCCCGCCCCCCTGTGATTCCATTCGCCGGACCGCTCCCGCCACCCAGCTGCTCCTCACTCCCGGCTCCTTACTTATGACGCCCCCAGAGCGACCGCGCAGCACCGACTGAGCGCCGAAGGTGCGCCAAAGGTAAGCCCGTCTGCGCCCGTCCGCGCCTGGACCGCGCCCAGCGCCAGACCCCCTGGTCCGCGCCCTCGCCAGCACACCCTGCACAGCTACGATGCCAGAACCCTCCACGCACTCAACGCCGGCCGAAACACCGCCTGCTACCGAGCCACCCCGAGACGCACCCACGGACCCTTCACCTGCCTGACCTGCCGCTTCACCAGCCTACGACCCAACACTGCACCTACTAAACCGAGCCCCAGCAACAAACACCTGATGTGCATCCTGCTCAACACCCGCTCCGTTCACAGGCATGCCGTCGAACTCTGGAACCTCCTCGACTCGACAGCACCAGACATCGCCTTCCTGACGGAAACCTGGATGAACGCCTCCTCAGCACCCGACGTCGCCATCGCCGTCCCAGAAGGCTACAAAATCACCAGGAGGGACCGCGTCAACCAGACAGGAGGAGGCATCGCCATCATCCACAAGAACACCATCCGCATCACGACCAACTCCGATGACACCTTCACCTCTGCCGAACACCTCCACTTCCAGATACACACCAACCCCAAGACCACGCTCAGAGGCACCCTCATCTACAGACCACCGGGACCACGCACACAGTTCAGCGAAGACATCACAGACTTCGTCAGCCCCCACGCCATCAATTCCACCGACTACATCCTCCTGGGGGACCTCAACTTCCACCTGGAGGACGACAAGGACCGCAACACCACTGCTCTACTGGACAACCTGGCCAACCTCGGACTCAAGCAACTGGTAACCACCCCTACCCACCACGCCGGCCACACGCTTGACCCAGTCTTCTCATCCAGCAAATATGTCACCTTCAGCCACTCCACCAATCTCCAGTGGACTGACCACAGCTGCGTCCACTTCAGCTTCAGTAAAACGACGACCCACCACCACCCTCAACAAACCCCCCGCAGGAGCTGGAACAAGATCACCGGCGACCAGCTCACCACCTTCCTCAGCCAGAACCCCCCCACCAGCTCAACGGACCCCAACGAAGCCGCCAACAACCTCACACAGTGGATCACCAACTGCGCAGACGCCCTCGCACCACTGAAGAAGAACCCCCCCAGCAGACGCAGCAGCAAGAAAGCCTCCTGGTTCACCGACGAGCTCATCACCTCCAAGAAGAACTGCCGCTCCCTGGAGAACACCTGGCGCACCAACCAGACCACAGACAACATGACGGCCCTCAAACACGCCACCCGCAAACACCACCAACTGATCCGCGCCACAAAGAAGACAGCCTTCAAGGAACGACTGGACAACAACACCCACAACAGCAAGGAACTCTTCAGCATCGTCAAAGAGCTCTCCAACCCCGACGCCGGAAACAATGACATCACTCCCTCGCAAGACCTCTGCGACTCCCTCGCAGCCTTCTTCCACGACAAGATCGCCAACATTCACAACAGCTTCGGCCCACCAACCACAAACCCCACCACCGAACCGATGCCCCCCACCGCCACCCTCCGCACCTGGACCCCAGTCAGCACCGAAGACACAACACGCACAATGAACACCATCCACTCCGGATCCCCTACGGACCCCTGCCCACACCACATCTTCAACACGGCCGACCACATCATCGCACCCCACCTCCGTGACATCGTCAACGCCTCCTTCAACACCGCCACCTTCCCGGAGTGCTGGAAACACGCCGAGATCAGTGCCCTGCTGAAGAAACCAACTGCAGACCCCTCCGACCTCAAGAACTACCGCCCCATCTCGCTCCTCCCGTTTCCTGCCAAAGTCATCGAGAAGACCGTCAACAGACAGCTAGCTGCCTTCCTCGAGACCATAGGATCCCTCGACCACTCGCAATCCGGCTTCCGAGCCAACCACAGCACGGAGACCGCCCTCATCGCAGCCACAGACGACATCAGATCCCTAATGGACAATGGGGAAACTGCGGCCCTCATCCTCCTGGACCTCTCCGCAGCGTTCGACACTGTCTGCCACCGCACCCTGGTACAGCGCCTGAACAACACCGGCCTCCAGGAGAAGGCCCTGGAGTGGATCACCTCATTCCTCGCCGGAAGAACCCAGAGAGTCCGCCTCCCCCCGTTCCGGTCAGCGGCCACCGAAGTCATCTGCGGAGTTCCACAAGGGTCATCGCTCAGCCCCACCCTCTTCAACGTCTATATGAGCCCCCTCGCAACCATCGCACGTCAACACAACCTCAAGATCATCACCTACGCCGACGACACCCAGCTGATCCTCTCCCTCACCAGCGACCCGGACGCCGCCAGAGCCAGCCTACACGATGGGATGAAAGACGTCGCTGAATGGATGAAGAACAGCTGCCTGAAACTGAACTCAGACAAGACGGAGGTCCTCATCCTGGGATCATCACCATCCGCCTGGGACGACTCCTGGTGGCCCCCCGCCCTGGGAGCCACCCCCAAGCCAACGGACCACGCTCGCAACCTAGGCTTCATCCTGGACTCCTCCCTCTCGATGACCAGACAAGTCAACGCCGTCTCATCTTCATGCTTCAACACCCTGCGCATGCTTCGAAAGATCTTCCGGTGGATCCCCACCGAGACCAGGAAGACGGTCACCCAGGCCCTCGTCACCAGTCGGCTGGACTACGGGAACGCCCTCTACGCCGGCACCGCCGCCAAACTCCAGAAGAAACTCCAACGGATCCAGAACGCCTCAGCACGACTCATCCTGGACATCCCCCGACACAGCCACATCTCCGAACACCTGAGAGACCTGCACTGGCTCCCCGTCAACAAAAGAATCACGTTCCGACTCCTCACCCACGCACACAAGGCCCTCCACGACCTGGGCCCCAAGTTCCTCAACAGCCGCCTGACCTTCCACAAGCCCACCCGCCAGCTCCGCTCCGCCAGCCTCGCTCTCGCCACCGTCCCCCGCATCCGCAGAACCACTGCCGGAGGAAGATCCTTCTCCTACCTGGCAGCCAAGACATGGAACTCCCTCCCCATCCACCTCCGGACAACGCAAGACCATCTCGCCTTCAGGAAGCAACTCAAGACCTGGCTGTTCGAGCAGTAGCGTTCCCCCCCCCCCAGCGCCTTGAGACCCTCCGGGTGAGCAGTGCGCTATACAAATGCCTTTGATTGATTGATTGATTTGTCATTAGTTATGTTCACTTACCTGCCTCTACCCTTCCTCCTTGAGGGAGCCTTTCACTGGTCGCCCACAGCTACCACTGAGAGTCAAGTGCAGAAGGGGTACTTAACCCAGTTGCTCAGGATCCATAGCAGGTCGAGCCCTGGGACATCAGGTAAGTCCCAAAGTGCCCTGGGGCACAAGAGGTGTTTGTGGCTGCTTTGCACCCTCACCCGGGGCACTTTGGTATTAAAGAAGGGGCCACAGACGCTTGTGCGGCCCCTTCTGTAATACAGATAGTGCTGGTGCACATATAGCTCCAGCGCTATCATTAGAGGGCATTCCCTCATTTTCATGGGGGCATGGCCCCATGCAAATGAGGGAAACTCTTTGCCTCTGCACCTGCGCCAAATTACTGATGGGGATGCAGAGGCAAACATGACTTTAGAAGTCGCATTGAAAGTGTGCCAAAAAAAGGTTGCACACTTTCAGTATGCATTCCAAAGGCGTCTATCTGGAGGGATGAAAAGGGGTGCCGTGGACTCCCCAAATATCCCCTTGCAGAGAGGGGCAGTGTCTCACTGCTCCCCGTGCAAGGGGATCTCTAATCCATCTGAAAAGTGCAGGTGGCTTGCCACTTGCACAGGGAAACGTGAATCAGCTTTTAAGCAGCCACTCTGTATTTCTCTTGAATGTGCTGCCCTGGGGGCAGCCCTGAGGTCAGTGCATTCTGCCAAATAGAGTGCACTTTCCCTGTTTGCACAGCGTACCTGCTTCAAGGTGCACCGTGGCTCAAGCGGGGAAATTGCAACCTGCAGGTTACACTGACCCAGGAGTAAAATGCCTCAACTACAACAGTTGGGTTCAGTAGCCGCTGCGTGCCTCGTGATCCTTTGAAAGAGGTTCTGACAGGGACAATCTGAGGGATATCAGCCACTTTTTTTTGGGAGTGCCCAGTCCTAAATCTTATCCCAATCCAACTCTAGAGAGAGATGAAGCATTGAATGTGCAAGGAGGTGAAACTTCGTTAGAAGTTTTGTCTCTATCAGTAATACCTCTAACGAACAAACATTGAATGGGCATTTAAACAGAGCTATCCAACCAGTTCACTGCTGGAGGTGATTGGCCCTAAACGAGACGACATCTGGCGCTCTTCCCTGAGGCACATAAATGGGGTTTCATTTCCTAGCACAAAACCACAGCTTACATTTAAAGTACATTTCCGTATTAGCGTAGACGCATTGGAACGAACCCCAAGAGACATACTGAGAAAAGTTAGCATTTTTTTCTTGCCGACTGATTTCGTAAAATTATTTACGAATAAAATTATGAATAATTTAATAAATAGTAGTTGGGATTCTTTTTCTTGCTATCTAAATACGACCCTGGGCGCTTCTTATGCATCCTACAAATTCCTCTTTAGAACCCGTAATAATCAATTTTCTGGCAATTAACTCAATTTCATCTACGTTATGGGAGTTAAATGGGAATTTTAGTTAGCACTCGAGATCTCAGGAGGTAGCAGGGGGTTCTGGGTTGACTGACGCACAAGTAGCTACTCTAGGTGCTCAACCTGGCTGCAAATGTGTAAGGACAGGCCACCTACGACCGCCACTGCTTCAGATGACGGTATTAGCAGGAGAGAGGGATTCATGCTCTGTTTTGGGCAGTTGGCATATGTTTGGGGTCGGAATTAAAGATGACCTTCGCATTTATATTTAGTTTGGTTCTCAGTAAGAGATCATTTTTGTATAAAAATTATTTTTCTTAAAAAAAAAAAAAAGACTCTGACACACCATTACTGCATGCCATGAAATATAAATTTCATTGAATTTCAAGGCAGTATTTTATTTTCGTTAGAATGTTAGGTCCTGTGTCCAGGGAAATACATCCTGACCCTATCCGCTTAGCCAGTTAATTCAACAGTTACTCATGAAGTGCTTTAAATAAGCACAGACTGCAAGGTACTGAGTACCTGTGTTTCTTTGAAATGAAAGGGACCGCCGTAGTCCCTTTATCGGGAGAGTACCAGTACTTTTTAGTAGAAAAATGGCACTTTGGGCTAATAAGTACCTGAACATCTATATTTCAATTTAAAACACGATACCTTTTGCTTGGAACGCAGTAAGATATACTGTAGAGAACGAAGAGGAATTTACCTTCACCGTCTGCTCGGGCACCTCTCCTGTACATAATGGCGCTGATCTCTCTCACAGCAAGTTACCCCACCCGGGCACATGTTTGCTGATCTAAGGAGCACTTTGTTCTGAAATAAGAACTCAAGATAAAGTTGAGGTCAGGGCATTATCTCTAGAGGGGAGTAAAGTGATGATGAGGTATATGGCGGTGCATCTAAAAATACGTTTAATGGATTCCTTACGCATTTTATTGATGACATTAAGTGAGCTCCTAAAAGCATTTGGTTATCTGGTTCCTAACAAGCATTAGTCATAGTTTTTGAACATGGCCCAGAGTCAACATAACGGGCACGTGTGATGTCTAGAGTCCATTATGGTTTAGAATATATGATGCCATCTGAGCAAGCTTATTTTATCCCTCGGACTGAGGTAAAAAAAAAATGGCTCTGCTTCCCAGAGAAAGCTAAGAATGCGTTGCCGGTAAGGGGTGATATTTTTAGGAATGCCTGCAGCTATGTCACTGACAGTGTTATTAAACTAAGATAAGTATATATCAGAACTTGTATAGTGAAAACCCAGCTGCGGAGCAGTGTGGTGCCAAACAGCGGATGTGAGCCCTCGGAAATGATTCAGCATCCGCCACAGTGCCATAGGCTATAATACACTTATTTAATATTAGATGGGGCATCCACTTTATTTGACAGAGTATCACATTTGCAAAACTCTAAATAAGGCCCGAACTTCTTTTCTCAAAGGCTTTAACAAAGATGGTTCACCACGTAAGGCCTGGAAAGAGAGACATACAAATCCCTCAAGGAATATCATGAGGTAAGAGGGAGGAAATGTAATTTGATTTCAGGAGGCACTAGTGAACAAGAAAATCATGTACCCAAAAACATCACATCCATATACAACAACTTTGACCCCCCACAAAATCCCCTCAACCTTGCAGCTAGTCTTTCGCTCTCATTTGGAGAATGGGTCCAGAGCACATGGAATATCATTACCACAGATGAATCCTCCTCAAAAATGAAATTCATCCACTCCAAAGCCCCTTAACACCTCTGCCTTCGCCATGCCTTCAGCAATGAGCTCACCGCCTTCAGGAAAGTTCTCACTCCCATCTTGGATGCCTCCATTAATATAGTCCCCTCCTTGGAAGCTTAGAAGTATGCCGCTGACACCACTGTGCTCACCAACTACTGACCAATCCCTCTCTTTTCGTACCACACCAAGAATCCTACCGAAAGCCATCAACAGAAGTCTCACCAACCATGTTAGACCTGGCGTCCTTGGCGTAATCTCCCCAGTCTTTTTTGCCTCTACTTCCCATATTTTGACTGTGTGCTGGACTTTGGTTTTGCTGGTTTTGGTATCCTGGGCACTTTACCACTGCTAATCAGTGGTAAAGTGCAAGTGCTCCCTGTTTGAATTTGTATGTGTAATTGTTTTTTTCATAATTTACATATTTGATTTACTGGTAAGTCCCTAGTAAAGTGCATTAGAGGTGCCCAGGGCCTGTAAAACAAATGCTACTAGTGGGACTGCAGCACTGATTGTGCCACCCACAAGAGTGGCCCTGTAAACATGGCTCAGACCCGCCACTGCAGTGTCTGTGTGTGAAGCTTTTAAACTGCCAATTCGACTTGGCAGGTGTACCCCTTTGCCTGGCTGAAACCTTCCCTTTTTGTTCATGTAAGGCATCCCTAAGGTAGGCCCCAGGTGGTCCCATGGGCAGGGTGCAGTGTATGTTAAAGGTGGGACATGTACTGATGTGTTTTACATGTCCTAAAGGTGACATACTCCCAAATTTGGTTTTCACTGCAGAAAGGTTAACATCGGGGCTGCCTTTAAATATCTTTTAAGTTCAGTTTCCCTTTGGGAGAAGATCGAGATTTGATGTTTGGGGTCTCTGAACTCTTGATTAAAAATACATCTTTTGTTAAAGTTGTTTTTTAAATTTTCAGTTTGAAAATGCCACTTTTAGAAAGTGGACATTGTGTTGCTTAAATCATTCTGTGACTCTTGTGAATTCCCTCTCTGGGTGATACTTACAGTTGGGCTGCTTATGAATCTTCACTAGACAGTGACACAAAGGGAGCTGGGGTGTAGCTTGCATATCCTGATGGGTCATCTAGGCTAGAGTGGAGGGAGGAGCTGACACTTACACTTGAATGGGATGTGCCTGCCCTCATACAATGCAGTCACCAACCCCCTGGTGTATGGCTGGGGCCAGGCCTGGGCAAGGCAGGATCCTCTGATCAACATAGACTTTTTTTTTAAGTTGCCTACTTCAACGGCAGAAAGGCGTATAAGTAGTACACCCGAAACCCCAGGTTTTCAGATTACTTCTGGAACTAAGAGGAACCTCTGCCAAGGAGAAGAGCTGGAGAAGTAGTACTGCCTCCTTGCTTGTGACTGTGCTTTGCTGGGTTGGCCTGCAGTTGCTGCTTCTGCCTGAAAGAGGACAAACACTGGACTTTGTGGCATATTCATGCTTGTGAAGTGTCTCCAAGGGCTTGGACTGAGCTTGCCTCCTGTTTTGAAGTCTCAGGACCATCAAAGACTTCCTCTGCCAGCACCTGTACTCTCTGCTGAGACTTCTACCCTGCCAAGTGGTGCTGTATTCAGTCCCTGGGTCCAGGAAAGGTGAATCTGGTAGAACCAAGGTGAAAATCCACACGCAGGAGCTGTGCAGGGAAAATTTTGGCGCACCACCTGCAACGCAGTAGTAAAAATGACGCGCCACCCGCATTGTGGCTGAAATCAACTCACCACCTGCATTGCGGCTGGGAAATCGACGCACCACCTGCATTGCGGCTGGAGATACGATGCAACACCCACTTGCAGCTACTAAACTCGATGCTGGGTGTCAAAATCATTAATTATTTATTTAAAATCCTCTCCCCACACAAGGCACGTTCCAATAACTCATCCTGTTTTATTCCTGTGAGGCATGGGCCTCGGTGCTTCAGCATCTGCCCTTTAGAGTACAAATTGGTTTTCTAATAATTATACTTTCTCTCCTCTTTCCTCTAGGTACCCCTGCTTCATCTTACCCACATTCAGGGGAGGGGATGCTGAGAAGTTTTACCAATGCGCACAATTCTGTACACCTTTGAAAATTTTGTTTCACCTTTTTCACAAAGTTAGATATATAAGGTGAACATTTTTAGGAATGATTCCTATTTTTCTTTCTTGTTTGTGCATGACATTCTCCCTAGTACGTTTGTATGCAACCTTTAAAGACATAGGCCCTCATTACAACTTCGGCAGTCTATTCTTAAGACCGCCGCAGGCGCCGAAAGACCTTCAGCTTAAGACCACCCTATTATGACTGATTTTGAAATTCTGCCTGAAATCTGGCAGAATTTTGACATCAGTCATGCTGGCAGTCAGCAGTGAAGAAGCGGTTGCTCACCTCCAGCCCGGCGGACCGCAGAATAGCAGCTGGAAGGGCGGAGTATTTGCAGTTTGACTTCGACCAAACTGCCAAACTCGTAATTTGGCGGTCTTCACCGTCGGCACGTTGAGGTGAGACAGCCACCGCGGCATTGGCAGTGTTCATACCGTGAAGGTCATAATGAGGGTCATAGTTTCAGATGGGTTGAGCATAGTACAAGGTTTCCTATCTATGAACAGAACAAGATTTACTACCTATGAGAAGCTCAAAAGGAGTAAATCCAATAGTATTATGTGGGACCCCAAATCAGATTAGGATTATGTTCTTTGACATTATGTTCTGCCCTTAATGCAAATGAAACACCTTTAATAACCTCTTTATTAAATCTTTCTAGTAACCTATTCACATTGAGTGATTATAAGGTTGTGGTCTTAAGGATGATGCCCACATTTTTAAAGAATTTGTCCAGTTTGTGTGAGGTGAAATGCACACCTATATCTGTAAAAATGGAAAACAAAACACTTTACCTTCTGAAGCAAACTATCAAAAATTCACTCAAAGTAACAGTATTGTGATTAGGTAGCCATTTCAGTAGCACTGCTTTTGAAAAATAGTTTATAGCGCTGAGAGTATAGATTTCCCATCAGTTCATACTTCATAAGTGTTAGACCTAACAGCCTTTGGGTGGGCATCCCCCAACTTTTTGTCTTCCTTCCTCGACTTCGCTGACACTGTTTTTGCTGGTTTAAGGATCTGCGCACTTTACCAATGCTAACCAGTGCTAAGTGAATCTGCTCTCGCCCATAAACATGGTAACTTTAGTTCATTCCCAATTAGCATTCTTGATTTACTTGTAAGTCCCTAGTAAAGTGTACTACATGTGCCCAGGGTCTACAAATTGAATGCTACTAGTGGACCTGGAGCACTGGTTCTGCCACCCACATAAGTAGCCCCTTAACTGTGTGTCAGGCCTGCTGTTGCAAGGCCTGTGTGTGCAGTTTCATTGCCACCTCAACCTGGCATTTAAAAGTAATTGCCAGGTCCTAAACTCCCCTTTTTCCACATATAAGTCACCCCTAAGGTAGGCCCTAGGTAGCCCATAGGGCAGGGTGTTATGTAGGTAAAAGGCAGGACATGTACATGTGTGTTTTACATTCCCTGGTAGTGGAAAACTCCTAAATTCATTTTCCACTACTGTGAGGCCTGCTCCTTTCATAGGATAGCATTAGTACTACCCTCATATACTGTTTGAGTGTCAGATTCTGATCAGAAAGGGGTATCTAGGTCATATTTAGTATGGCCACAATGGTAATAGAAAATCCTGCTTATTGGTGAGGTAGATTTTATATTACTATTTTAGAACTGCCACTTTTAGAAAGTAAGCATTTTACTGCACTTAGAATCCTTCTGTGCCTTACAGCCTGTCTCCAATCAACGTCTGGGCTAGGCTGGTTGACAGCTCCCTTGTGCATTTCACCCATACAACCACAAACAAAGGACACTCAGTCACACCTGCACTCTTCTGCATACTGAATGGCTCTTCCTGGGCTGGAAGGGTGGAGGTCTGGACACTTACTGTTAGAAATGGTGTCTTTGGTTGGCAGTCAGGTCACCCCCCGTCCAAGCAAGGACCCTCACTCTACTCAGGGTAAAAGAGAATCACCCTCAGCTAACCCCCGCTGAGCCCCTTGGTGGCTTGTCACAAGCAGCAGGCTTAACTTCAGAGTGCTAGGTGTAAAGTATTTATACCAGCACACACAGTCATTCAATGAAAACACTACAAAATGACGCAACACAGGTTTAGAAAAATAGGAAATATTTATCTAAATAAAACAAGACCAAAAGGACAAAAATCCACCATACACATTATCAATTAAAAACCAAAAAGAGTCTTCATGTGATTTTAAACACAACGCTAATGGTGTTATCGTGGAAATGTACCTTGGGTGCGTCAAAAATAACCCTGCACTTGTGAGTGTGCATCAAAAGGGGCTTGTGATGCATCGATATCACTCAAGAGCGAGACCGCTGTTTCTCCTTCCATCGGGTTGGCGTGCGTTGTTTCTTTTCTCCACAGGAGAGTGATGCACCGATCCGAGCAGCGCTCTTGGGTCTGAGCAGGCTTTGCATTGTTTTTATACGCCCAGCTATGTTTGCGTCAGAAATCCTGCCGCACGATGATTGGAAAACCACGCAGTGCGGATTGCGATCTCACCAGCCTCCGTCAACGATGCTGTGCATTGTTTCTCCAGCCCGAGCATTGATTTTTCAGCCTAGTCTCAGAGTTGTGTCTTGCTCTTGTTCTGCCAGCTTCTCCTTTCAGGGTCCCAGGAACTGGATGGGTACCACTCGGCAGGGTAGGGGTCTCAGCAGAGGCTCCAGGTGCTTACAGAGAGTCTTTGCTGTCCCTGACACTTCAACAACAGGAGGCAAGCTCTAGTTCAAGCCCTTGGAGAGTTCTTCACAAGCAGGAAGGCACACAAAGTCCAGTCTTTGTCCTCTTGCACAGGCAGAAGCAGCAACTGAAGGATAGCTCCACAAAGCACAGTCACAGGCAGGGCATCTCTTCTTCCTCAGCTCTTCAGATCTACTCCAGGCAGAGGTTCCTCTTGGTTTCC
This sequence comes from Pleurodeles waltl, assembly GCF_031143425.1. Taxonomy (NCBI): domain Eukaryota; kingdom Metazoa; phylum Chordata; class Amphibia; order Caudata; family Salamandridae; genus Pleurodeles; species Pleurodeles waltl. The sequence goes on from NC_090440.1 coordinate 213,647,671, forward strand.
AGAAGTAATCTAAAGTCTGTGGTTTTGGGTGCCCTTCTTATACTCATTTTGCCCTTTGAAGTAGGCTTACTTCAAAGAAAAGTCACTCTTGTTTGTGAAGTCCTGCCTTGCCAAGGCCAGGCCCCAGGCAGACATCAGGGGGTTGGAGACTGCATTGTGTGAGGGCAGGCACAGCCCTTTCAGGTGTGAGTGACCACTCCTCCCCACCCTCCTAGCACAGATGGCTCATCAGGATATGCAGGCTACACCTGAGCTCCCTTTGTGTCAATGTCTAGTGAGAGGTGCAACCAGCCCAACTGTCAAACTGACCCAGACAGGGAACCCACAAACAGGCAGAGTCACAGAAATGGTTTAAGCAAGACAATGCCCACTTTCTAAAAGTGGCATTTTCAAACACACAATCTTAAAATCAACTTTACTAAAAGATGTATTTTTAAATTGTGAGCTCAAACACCGCAAACTTCACATGTCTATCCGCTCCCAAAGGGAATCTACACTTTAATCATATTTAAAGGCAGCCCCCATGTTAACCTATGAGAGGGATAGGCCTTGTAACAGTGAAAACCGAGTTTAGCAGTATTTCACTGTTAGGACATATAAAACACATTAGTATATGTTCTACCTTAACCATACACTGCACCCTGCCAATGGGGCTACATGGGGCCTACCTTAGGGGTGCCTTACATGTAAGTAAAGGGAAGGTTAGGTCTACCAAGTGGGTACACTTGCCGAGTCGAATTGGCAGTTTAAAACTACACACACACTGCAGTGGCAGATCTGAGCCATCTTTACAGAGCTACTGTCGGGGTGGTGCAACCAGTACTGCAGGCCCACTAGTAGCATTTGATTTACAGGCCCTGGGCACCTCTAGTGCACTGTACTAGGGACTTACCAGTAAATCAAAGATGCCAATCATGGATGAACTAATTACATACACATTTTGTATAGGAGCACTTGCACTTTAGCACTGGATAGCAGTGGTAAAGTGCCCATAGTAACAAAAACAGCAAAAACAGTCCAGCACACATCAACAACCTGGGAAACAGAGGCAAAAAGTTAAGGGAGACTACGCCAAGGATGCAAAGTCTAACACTTACATTTCAAAGGCTAGTGGCCTGCCCTCACACAATGGACTGCCAAATCCCCTATTGGGACCTTGGCAGACAGACCTGTACTGAAAGGGGAACCTTTGCACTTTAAAACCACTCTTTGAAGTCTCCCCACTTCAAAGGCATTTTTGGGGTATATAAACTGGGTCCCTGACCCCAGCAACTTATACACTTCTTGACCTGAACCTGCAACCTGTCAAGAGGACTGCCTGGCTGCCCAAAGGACTCTTCTGGACTGCTTTGTTGAGAAGGACTGCTGCCCTGCTGTTGCCCTGATGCCCTGCTGCCCTCTGACTTTGCTGAGAAGTGCTTTTTAAGGGCTTATATTGAGCTTGCCTCCTGTTTTCTTAAGTCTCAAGGCCAAAAAGACTTCATCTCTTCAGGACACTCCTTGTGTGCTGAAAATTTATGCAAAGTCCTCTGGAAATGATGCACAGCCATTTGGCGACCGAGAAATCGCCACACAGCTGAGCCGGAATGACGCAGCCCAGCTTCCCAAGTGAAGATTCAGCGCCCCCCTTGCAATTGGAAATTCGACAAACAGCCCTACCTCATCAACGCACAGCCAAACCGGAACGACGCAGCCAATTCCCCGAGGAGGAAATGCGCCTGCCGTGCAACAGAAAATTTGACCCATCGCCACACCGGATCGATGCAACGCCTGTGACTTCTCTCCACACACCCAGTATTTCCCTGCGTCACTGGGCGTCAAAAAGATCCCTACATCGTAGAGAGGAAGCAAGACTGTGCGCCGAAAAACATTGCAAAGCCCCTTCCAGCATGGAAAGAAACAACACATCATCTGTGCCGCATCAGAGAATCTGACGCACACCCTATTTTTCCATGCATCTCCTCCTCTGCGGTCTCCGTGTATGTTATTTTTGACACAAACCAGGTACTTTGTGTAAACAAGAGACAACTGTTGATTTCTAAGATTTAAGACTCTTCTTAAACCTGCAAAAGTGATATTTCATCTTGTGCTTATTGAATCTTTATCGTTTTGACCTTATTTAACCAGATAAATATCCTATATTTTTCTAAACCTGTGTGGTATATTTTTGTGGTGTTTTCACTGTGTTACTGTATGATTTATTGTACAAATACTTTACACATTGCCTTCTAAGTTAAGCCTGACTGCTTAGTGCCAAGCTACCAGAGATTGGGCACAGGATAATTTGGATTGTGTGTGATTTACCCTGAGTAGGATTGTGGTCCCTTCGTGGACAAAGGTGTATACCTCTGCCAACTAGAGACCACATTTCTAACAATAAGGTTAAAATAAATCCATTCCTAATTCCTTTTAAGGAGCAGATGGAAGCTCATGAGATATTGCATCTGACTTAGAGCCTGATTTAAATTCTGGAAGATGTCCCATTGTTCCATCAGCGTGATGGAGTAAATTCCTCCATCACCCTTGTGGAGGAACCACCTCCAGATTTAAAAATGAGCGGTAAGCGGGCGGTCATACATAAAGAATTGGCAGGAACCTCAGTCATGCGGTTGCTGTTCCTGTCAAAGGGTTTTCATGTTTGTGCAGGGCTCCATCAGCATGAGAGCACCCTGTACCAGACAGAATCCTTTTTTCATGTAAAAAAAAAAAAAAAAGCCCGATACAGGATTTCTTTTTGAAAATATGAAATACAATGCTCCCCTTGCCATAGGAGTTCACTCCAATGGCAAGGGGAGCATTTAGCAGTTTTCACTGCCCCTTACCTCCAGAATTTTCCTGGAGGTAAGGGGCAGGAGGAGACGAGTAGTCTCCACTGTGATTAATTCTAAGGTATTAATTTTGGCTGACAGACTCCAATCTTGGCAGTAAGAATACTCTGTTGCTGTTGCAACAGAGTATCCTTACCACCAATAATTAAATTGGGCCCTTAGTTTTTTTAAAGCTTTATATGACTCAGATAATTGTTATTACTTTTTCACAACATTCAGTCATACATGTATAGCCACCAATATAGGTCTCTTGTTTTTTCTTGGTGGCTGACTCTCTAATATGACCTTCCTACACTAAAGCTATAAGTTGAGAATGGACTGTCTTTGGAGGCACAAAGCAAGACCCTTTCAAAATCAAAGTACTCTCAACATACATTTCTTCCCTGCTTCTTTAAGTTTTGATTTCAAAGACTTCTTGTTCGGCCATCTCGATGAATTAAGGAAACAAACCTTTTCCAAAATAGCATTGTCCTGTGATGCCGGGATCCACTCAGCCTAATTTCCAACAAATTGTATATACTTATACCATGGCTCATTCTCCCTTATATAACAAACCATTTTGTTTGCCTTGAATTGGCAATCTGGAAATAAAATCTGCACAGACATTACACAAAACTGAAAATATTTCACAATTAAATTATATTGATACATCCTTGCCAACTATCTAACTAAACAAGAAGATGCTTTGTGAATATCATTACTATTCGGAAGAGATATAAATGGTATATCTCTGTTCTGACAATAAATGATTGACCCCCATGTAGACGATCTAAGATACTCAATCAGAAGTCACTGCTTTTCTTTCTATGGTGATGCAGTTTGACTTTGCCTGAGATAATACTCTAGATTCAAATTCAGCCATTTCATTTGAGAAAAACCACTCTGAAACCTAATACATTAGCATCAGCCATAATAGAATAGAATAGAATAGAATTCACAAGCACCTAAAAAAGATCTAAGTTGGTCCTTCTGTTGGTGATGGTTCTTCCTTAATAGAGGAACAAACAAACAAACAATATACAAAATCCGACATGACTTGTATGTCTCCTATAATAGCTCCAAGTGCTCAGGGCCTGACCAATAAACAATATTTAAAAAAATATATACATATTTATTTTTTATTTTTTCAACTTTTTTTTAGTTTTTCAGCATAGTAGCTACACCCTATACTGATTGCCAATATTATACTCAAAACATTATTTACACTTATTTTCCACTTACATTTCAATTTCTTAATTCATCAATAGATAATAGACATCAGTAAATCATCTTTAGGAGACATTCCTTCCTAGTAAATGTTGTGCCCCAAGTACTCCAATTTGTTTTTAAAGAAATTTACACTTTTCAAGTTGGAGAGTGACTCCTCTATCATGAAGGATACCTAAGACAGTATTAAGAATCTAATTGTGCTTATAATTAAATCAGCGTACACCAGGGTATCATCCATCACACCCTCAGTGACCCTAAACAACACAGGCATCATCTTCTGGAACACTGAGACTGCAGAGGCCAAGTCAAATGGCATCCTGGTGTACCTGAAAGCTTCTTCCAGAATGATGAGAATGATGACGTGGTAAGAAGCTTCATTAATTTATATCTGGCGATGATAGATAATTCTACTCTCAAACTCATGGGAACATGTCTAAGATTCTATTTAACCAGCTGGCATTTTTCTTAAGAATTATATTGTTTTTAAAACCCTTTACTTTACCAAATTATTTTCTAAAAACATTGCTGTGTTTGTCTAATAAGAATTCAATATCTTCATCACAACTTACAAACATACATTTTGAAGACTGTCATCTTCAACACAAAATATCGTAATTCTGGCATTAGATTTATAGAAAGTTTGTATTCTACACTGGTGACATTGTCCTTATACATGTTGACCATCAATTGCTACATAAACCTTGCATAATATTTCACTGTCTTCTTCAATAGCCATTTACCCTTATGCCAATAGGTTTAGATTTAGTTCACAAAAACTCTCATCATATCTGATGCAATGGTAAAAGGAGAATCTGAATCGTCCATCATTTCTAAACTTTCACTGCTTATAGCAGTAATGCAATTAGGAGGTGTAAAGAACTCTTCATTCACCCCTCACTCCACCCTCTTCTCGAAATATGTTTCCAGAATGGAATAAGCACCACTTTCATTCTTCTTTCCTGTCTTACCTTCACTTTTATTATGAACACACCTTTCATATACACACTCTTGGGTTGAAATACTCAATACTAAATGTTAAAATGTATCATTGCCCAGCGCAATATTAAACCATAGAAATTCTACTCTACCTACTTCCCTTTCATGCCCACACATGAATTACTCTGCATTTTGCCACATTTGAAACGTTCTTTTCCAATGGCCGGATACATTTTAAATGATTATCATTGACTTTTTCCATTTTAAAGTCTTCTTGCTCGTTCACATCCAAATATTAATAGCTGCAACTACTGCCTCTCCAGATGAGTTCAAAGCCTTGAATAAGAAATTAGAATGTTCCACACTTTTGGCAATATCGATAGTATCTGCAAGGGTTGGATTACGATTCCTATGCAAATATTTTTATTGGAGCATTGAATAATATTCTAATCTCCAATATATGTATGGATTGAACTTTCAAACCGTGATGGGCTGGCTGTTGATGTCTTGTGTACTTAAATGTTCTCAATATGGTAACATACAATTCAGTTAATTAATTTAGCAGTTGATGGCAAGTAGAAAAATTTAACTTCTCTATCATAACATGAGGTTCTTCAGTAAAACATGCCTTTAACACATCGAAGACGTCAGAATAACAATAATAATTAGCTGTGTTTACACACTTAGGCGCACTACTATCTTCTTGCTTTATGATCTGGCTGGGCTTTTGCTTTTTATCCCCGTGCTCGGTCCTTCTACTAAGAGTACAACCAGAGCTTAAGTTGTATAAGTGTAATTCCTGGGCCTATTTTCTGTTCAGAAACCCAAGCCGGAGATACTGAAGAACTTAGGGCCACATGTATGTACCATTTTGCACGTCGCAAATGGCAAATCAGGCCATTTGCGATGTGGGAAATGCACTTTGACATGTACCAAACCATTTTTGCGATTCGGTAAACTATTTACCGAATCACAAAAAGGGATTGCGAATAGCAATTAGGAAGGGGTGTTCCCTTCCTAATTGTGACTCGCAGTCCCATGTATGATTGTTTTGTGACCACGAATGCGGTCGCAAAACAACTGCAGTTAGCACCAGTGTCACACTGGTGCTAACCCATTTGCAACGGGAAGGGGTCCCTATGGGACCCCTTCTGCTTTGTGAATGTCAGTAAAAACATTTTCTACGCAACACTGCCTGCTCTGAAAAAATGAAACGAAAATGTTTCATTTTTTGTTTTTGAAATGCATCTTGTTTTCCTTTAAGGAAAGCGGGGTGTATTAAAAAAAAAAAAAAAAACGGCTTTATTTGAAAGCAGTCACAGACATGGTGGTCTGCTGTCTCCAGTAGGCCACCATCCCTGTGAGGGCCGCCTCATGAATAGTCATGAGGTAGGCATTTGCGACCCCCTTGCGAGTCGCAAATAGTGTCATTGACACTACACAACATTCGGTTTTGCGAGTCGCAAATTGCGAGTCACTCTGACTCGCAACTTGCGAGTCGCAAAACCAATGTTTGATACATGTAGCCCTTAGTGTTGAATACTAAAGCTGCACCTCATGCCTATTTAATACACTAGCAGATACTCCCTGCATTTTTTTCTCATTCATGCAGATTTAGCACTTGGTGTGGATACTCACTGGAAAGTGCCCATGAGACTTACATCCTTGATGTCAGCGGGCTGCAAATTTGGCATCCCCAAGCACCTTCGATCAACACTACAGGCTTCAGGTGCTTGGTAATAGCTATATTGTCGGCTCTGATTCTCTCCGATCTCTGTCTTTGCTATTTCTGCTGTTTCACTGTTAAGTAATAAAACCTAGGCATTTTTATAACCTTTGATTGTGTCATGTCAATTACATTGCTTGGTCTATCGTCATCAGCACAGAAGGCTTACCAGAGCCAGTAGGTCTCAAAGGGGATTATTGGGTCTCACCTCAAAAATATAGTTGTCCTGGTACTGATATCATTCCTATATTTGAGTGACGTACCTTACTTTAATATTTAATGATTTTACTAAATGTTAAAGGATGTACAGTGAAATTATTGCTACCACATTTATTTTGTCTTCTATGCATGGAATAAAGTACTATACACACCTGATGTGGGTTCATAGCATTCCACTGCATGCCAATTTATTACCTTATAACTGTGGCATTTGCAATTTCTTATAATATTGTAATCTGCAGGTGGGACCCACATACACTGATTGTTAGGACCAGTGCTTATTTTTCCCCTTCTGACTTTGACAGAGAGGAAGATAGAGAAAACACCCAACGGTTGAAAGAAGAAGGAAACGAAAAAACTGTGGCAAAAGGAGAAAGCAGGCTTCTGCGAATGTGAGATAAGGTGTCAGGGAGGGTTTGGTGGTGGTTTAAAGGGGCATGAGGAGGAATCAAGGCTGCACAGCCTTGGTACTTGACACACTGACATTCCATAGTGCTGACAACAGGCTTATGAGCAAAGCTTTAAGCCCAGCGCTTATTCTTGTACAAATGAAGCCCTATAAGTAAGCCCACTACTTCAGAATGTTGTTCTATCAGTAAATACAGCTCCATTAACCAGTTTGGGCAAAACTCAAATTTAGTCCCCCTTAAAATGTTAATTTTAGGCTATTTAATGCCTGATAATGTAATAAAAACATTTGCAAAATGTCTAAGCCTCACTTCATTCTTTGTATGTCCACTGACTTCTACAAATACCTTCCAGGGTTACACATGCACACCAGATGTTATCAAGAGAAGAGACATTGTTGCACATTGTATTTATCTGTCCAGCTTTCCTGGAGGCTCACAGGAAATGGTGAAGGAATTGTTTTGATCAAATTAGTATAAGGACGTGTAGGCAGACCCTGATTCAGAGTTTAAATAGTCAGCATATAAGTTTGTGCTATAACTTTGTTAGGTTTATGGACCATTTTTTAAGCTGCTAAAATATTGATTTTGGAATCTAAATTTTATTGTTGTTTGCACTGCTTTTGATAGATTTTTCTACGTTATACTTGTAATTGTTTCTATAATTTGAGTGTTCTGTGTTTTATATTACAATGGTTTTAAATAACCACATACAGTAAAGATTATTTCCCATTGTAAAAACAAATACCTGTACTCCTCTAAGCAGATACATGGACGATGCCTGCTCTTTTTACCTGCTTCCCGATGGTTTGCCATTTGCTGTGATAAGGAATTCTGTGACCCTGTCACTCCAGTCTTGCATACACTTCTGGACCAGCATTTTTTCAACCAGTAAAGATTTTTAGGGACTGACATAAGGTTTGGTGGAACCTGCCTGTCTCCCAGCAACAAGGGCAATTCTGGAATGGAGGGAACGGGAGGAGCAGGAGGAGCGGTTGGTGTGGATGACAGCCGGGCCAGGGGTCGTGAATATGAATAAACCTGCTTAGAATAAAGGAGAAAGATGCTCACTGTGTATTTTATCGATGTATATTCAGACGGACTTATCAATATTGAATGATAGGTCAGTTCTTAAAATTCCGAATTGCATTGGGTCGTAATCTGACTCATTCTAACTCATGCTTATTGATGAGCTAGGTCACACATTTTGGCTCGATGTGATCGGAGGCCATCATAGAAGTAGTCTATTGGAATCATGTAGACACTATTGTCTGTGATCACTTTTATATAGAGATAAAAAAATTTAAAAGCAACCTGTTTTCCCTAAAGGAAATGGGCCAGCGTTTAAATACCTTTTTTTTTTAGAGAAGGTTGTCTTTGTTACTGTGGGCCACTTTCTATCCTCCCCCAAACTTTTTTTTTAATTCCCTTTTGTCAATAGGTGACCACCTTCCTTGAGGTCTGGTAACTTTTAAATGTTTTGCAACCAAATTTCAGTTGCAAAAACATTGACACTTCCCTTCCATAGCGGTATCCAGTATCGTTTTGCATTGCTGGCTCCTAAAATGGGTCAACATAACAAGAAAGAAACCCCCTTTACCATATATATATATTTTTTTAAGTTTTGCAACATGCAGACCTATTTCAAGATGTCACTCTTAATTTACTTATATATGAATCAAACGCTGAATATGCAAGCAAAGATCACAGTTACCATGGAGAAATGATTTAAATTAGATAGTGACAAAAATAGATATACAATACATTTGGATTTTTAGGGAAATGGTTATATGTTCCCTCTTTCTTATTCTCGGCTTGTAGTCTGTTCTCCAATGTGATTTGTGCCGAGTTTTAGGAGTGAGTGTGTCCTGCCCAGGAACTTTCCGGTGTCCTTACGCATGGTTTAATTCATTGATTCAAGACACCTAAGCACTCCAGAGCAGTGCCAACGTATTTCAATCTCTGTAGAAACTGTGCATTTTACGAGATCTCAGTTGGGGTTTATGCAGTCCTTACCATAATAAATTGGGTGCCAGTTCTCTGCTTCTTAGGCTTGATAATATGCTAAACCAGTCACCACTTTTAGTTAATTTTCATATTTACGGAGATCCAAATGTCTAGTACATAAGAAAAAGCATTGTAACAGTAACAAATGCTGAATTGAAGCATTTACAACTGTTAAAATGTTTAGTACATCTGGCCATATCATAACTCATGAACCTGGGATTCCCATACCATGCATTATTTACTGAAATGTGTGTGAGTAAAAAAAAAAACATGAAAACAAACAGTTTGAATCTGACATATTTATTTTAACTTACAACGAGCTGGATAGTGAGTAAACTGTGGAAATGTTCCAGATAATTGCAATGTTCTTTTACCAGGGCAGCCTCTCAGAAGAGGTTTGAAATAATGTTGGGGGAAAAATTGACGGTATTAAAACATTAAGGGGGTCATTACGAGTGTGGCGGTCGTAGGACAGCCACCCTCGCAGTGGCGGTTAGAACTGCCACATGACAACCCTGGCAGTTAGACTGCCATGGAACCGCCAGCACCACTAGGATCATGGATCCCTACGGCTTTGTGGTAGCGGAGATCGTAATCCAAGCAGCGCTGCCCTCCAGATTACAACCTCGTTCTCTGTCAGCCTTTTCATGGTGGCGTTACCACCATGAAAAGGCTGGAGGAGAACAGGAGCAGAGGGCCACAGGGGGGCTCCTGCACTGCCTATGCACTTGACATGGGCAGTGCAGGAGCCCCCATGCCCAGGACCATATCAATGTTCACTGCCTACTGTGAAGACAGTGAACATTGCAAGAGTGCTGGTGCACCCTGCTGGCTGCAGCATTGCCACCGGCTCAATTATGAGCTGGAGACAATACTGTAGCCTGTTTCCCACTAGGTTGGTGGGAGAAAACACAAGTTTCCGCCCACCGACCTAGCGAGAAACTCATAGTGACTCCAGCGGGGAGGTAGACGCATAGGCGGCAGCCACCCTGTCAGGAGTTTAGTGGTCCGCCAATCTGGAAATTAGGCCCTAAGGATCTGATTTAGAGTTTTGCGTAGGGGTTACTCAGTCAGAAATGAGATAGATCTCCTGTCCGCAGTATTACAAGTTTTGTTATAGCCTATGTAACTTGTAAATCCTTGGATATCCGCCACTTTTGTAATTGAAACTGGGGTGTCATGGTGAGCAAACAAATGATGGATTAAACCCAGATCTGTTACTGAGGGTGAGTGTTTGCATTATTCACCACTCCGTCCATCATCCTTTTGTGTTGCTAAAGTTGCCCTAAGTGGGAAGGGAATGCCCAGACTTGGGTACCTTGCTCACTGTGCCACAGGATTCAAGCTAGCCTGGCTGATGAAAACTGATACCCTGAAACCAGACCCAGGATGCTTGTTTCCGGTCCAGGGAGGGCCTGGCTTGGTGGTTCGGGCTGGACTGCTCCCATGAGGAACAGGGTCAAGACTAATTTGCATATAACTGGGTCCAAAATGGGGTGGTGTGGTGAGCAAAAGAACAATGGATTAAACCCAGATCTGTGTCTGGGGGTGAGTGTTTGCATTGTTCAGCACTCTGTCCATCATCCTTTTATGTTGCTAAAGTTACCCTAAGTGGAAGGGGGTGCCCAGACGTGGGTTCCTAGCTCACTGTGCCACTGGATTCAAGCTAGCCTAGCTGATGAAGAGTGATACCCTGAAACCGGTCCCAGGATGCTTGTTTCCAGTCCAGGGAGGACCTGGCTTGGCAGTTCGGGCTGGACTGTTTCCATGAGGAACAGGGTCAAGACTGATTTGCATATAGGTGGGTCCAAGCTAGGGTGGCATGGTGAGCAAAAGAATGATGGATTAAACCCAGACCTGTGACTGGGGGTGAGTGTTTGCATTGTTCAGCACTCCGTCCATCATCTTTTTGTGTTGCTAGAGATGAGTAGAGCCCCTCAGGGAGAGTAAAACAGAGACAGCATCCCCAATGGCATAACAAAACTGGAGCCCCCCACCCGCACAGAACATGGAGGGGGGCCCCCCTCCAGACTCACTCAGGCCACGTGCTATGCTGATGGGGCCCTCTAGAGCTCAGGGACCCCCTGCACCACAGGGGATGTTGGGGCCTTTGTTACACCCCTGAGAATCTCTCTAGTCAGGCCTTTTGGCTGCTTTTACCTGTGTTAGCAGATCAAGCAGTGGGATCCATGGTACCAATGGGACACATTAATGCTACAAAGAGGCTGACCACAGTAAAGCTTTGTAACCAAGCTAACCCAGGGAACAACTACTAGAGTCTAGTTAACACCATGCACTGATAACTGGAGCATTTAGAAGTTCATGAAGAGTGCATACTACAAAACATATGGAAAACAGCAAGTGTGCCAGAAGTACATTCTGAAAACTTAAAAATATACTTTCTGTGGAATACATGCATGTTAATATGAGCTAACTGTACATTATGGATTTGGCAGGCAATGAACACTGTAGACATTGTAAAAGCTTGATAAATGAGTTATAGAAGTAAGGAAAAAATACAAAAGGATAACTTATATTGCATAGCATGCTCGCTAGCTATTACAGAAAACTGTGAAGTGTGAGCTGAAGAAATTCAGAGCTGTACTCAAAGAAACACAATGAAAACTGTCAAAATGTTAATTGGCACAATGATGACATTGATGTGCATTGTGTTTTCCTCCTCTTTTATTTTCCATTTTGTACCCTGGAATTATGACTTCTGCCATCGCCTGAGCTGTTTCCACAGGGGCTTTTATGCAAAGTTGTGCTACAGTTATCCAAGCCACCTCATGTTATTGTAGGCTTGACTGCTGTGAGAGTCTTAGGCTGACACTAGTAAATAATAACACATTTCAAACAATATGAAAACATGACCGTGCAGTCCATCTTGCTGGTTGGGTTGAGGTTTTGAGCGAGCAATGCATTTTATTCCATAATTCAAAGTTAATGTCATGCATTTTACCAATCTGCATTGACTTTTGATTATTCTGATGCAGGAACTGAATTAGTTTTTTACAAAATCTAAATTTGGAACATGTAATGGTGGAACTTCTTATTAGATGTCCCCATAGAGTGACTTTAGAATTTGCAAAGTCTGAACATTGAGGGAATTGCTTTAAGAGCAAGAGGGAATTATGGAAGTCAGCAAAATGTGCTAAGACCTGGGTTTAAAGTGATCATACATCCTGCCATGATTGTATAATTTTGCTTTTGCTACAAAATGCAACACCTGCTATGTGACTGCTCAATGCAATTTGGAGTCTAAGACAATGAGGCAATACCCTTTAACCCTTTTGACCAGGATAATGAACAAAAGTAAATAATGTACAGTCAATGCAAGGGGGAAGTACTCCTAGTCTTCCAGGGTAAGCCAATGATTAGACAATTACGTATATCCAATCTATGTTACATTAATTATGCTTTATTACTTTAAACTTCTTTTGAGCGATTTAGCATCATGTATTGTACATTTTTTAAGACAAGAGAAGATTGTACTTGTGATGATAGGTGCTCCTAATTGTAAAAACACAGTGGAAGTGAATATTGTGAAAGGAAGTGATGGTGTTATATACAATATATACAGAAGGTTGTTTAAGAACAATATGGATTTCTAAAGGATCCGACAATCCAGGAAGCCCTGAAGTCACACAGAATTTCTTTACAATTTTAATCCACATTCAATATCATGTCGACGTTTCGACCCTATATGTAGACATAAATCAATAGTGGGTCATAATCAGGACTGGGGATATTTTCTGTTCAGTAGCACCTAAGGATAGTGTAAATATCCATATTAATAAAGGGCATAATTAATCAGTCCAAATAATTTTGGTGGTAAAGCTAGAGATAAGCACTCACCTAGGGATTTCAGTGAAGGATTATGGTCTTCTAATAAGAGACGTCTTCCTAGTGGGGACATAATATATATAATTGTACCCTGTTTTTCAATGTATAGTGTTAGATTAATCATCGTGAAGATGTGGGTAATTACTTACATAATCAGCAGTTCCCTTTAAAACAACGATATGGTGAAGCCTGGTCTGTGGCTGTCAATCCAGGATATGCAGTTCTCTGTAGGATTCTGTCAGTATAATTAAGTCGCAAGACAGCCATACAATAATGTTGGCTGGAGGCTCACAGAATCTATAACAATAGAAGTGGCCTTAGTATAGGTTTCTGAGGGTAAAACAGCTCTATCGGGCTGTGTGTGCGAACACTTACTTGTATTTTGTCTATGGACGTCTTCTCGTGTAGCCGGGGATATTATTTTCAAGCCGTGCGTTCAAACGACGTAGTGGCTTAAAGAGAAAAGGCATCCATGTTAAACGGAATAAGAAAGGGAAAAATATAAAAGATACTCTCACTCGTGCACTATTACCTCAAATGCCCAAAAGAAAGGAAAACACATTATGGGGCTTACCAGCAGTTGTGGGTCACTACAAATGCAGTAATTGTGCGGCATGTAAAATGAGCTTCAATACAATGGAATTTCGCCATAAAGAATACACATTTTCCCTACCCTCATTTACTAATTGGAACACACAGGATGTAATCTATGCGAGCTGGTGCCCCTGCATACTCTTATACATTGGACAAACAACACAGAAGGTCAAATGTAGGATCCTGCAACATAAAAGCAGAATCAAATGTAAAACAGTAGGAGCACCATTAGTGGAACACTATGAAGCAATGCAGCATAAATGTGATGATATGAAATGGCAAATTGTGGAACAAATCACTTTAGGACCGAAGGGTGGGGACAAAGACTATGGCCCTCATTACAAAGTTTGCACCGCCAACAGGCTGGCGGTGCAAACCTGCGTATTACGACTGCGGCGGAAGCGCTGCGGTCGCACCGCCAGGATTGGCGGTTTACCACTAGGATGGTCCCGGGCCCAGGGGATTACGAGTCCCTTTCCCGCCAGCATTTTCATGTCGGTAGTAACCGCCATGAAAATGCTGGCGGAAAGGGGAGTCGCGGGGCCCCTGGGCCTTTGGCATGGGCAGTGCAGGAGCCCCCTGCCACAGCCCCATGGAGCTTTTCACTGTCTGCATAGCAGAGCGGTTGCTGCCCGCCAAAGTTGTAATGAGGGCCTATATCTTGACTAAGCGGGAATTATTCTGGATGGAAAAATGTGGCACCATTAATGAAGCAATAAATACCATAGAAGATTGGCGTCACGCCTCCCTATAACCTTACATTATCCCAGTATCCTTCGTAGTCTTCTAACAAATTTGGTGCCAACAGTGTCTCCAATTCTACTAACCTATATATGACAGGCTATCTCCACTACAGATACACATGTGCTTATCACTCCCTTTCAAATTTATATGTCCATGGAATAAATGTACACACATTTTTCCGTTCTCTACAATTCCACATACAGACGATTACTTATGAGGTATCTCCTTATGCACTGAATATATTGTTAAGCCCCTACTAATAACCAATGACAATACAATATACCATTCTCATTACACATGCCCACACGGGACCCCCTAGAGATAAGCCTTCCTCTATTAAATATATTCTGCCTTAAAATATCTCCTTATGTATTATACCTCTGAGCCAGGGTGGCGATTGATTCGTAATGTCTCATCTACGAATATATAATATATTGTCCATATGAGTCACTACCCCTGCACATAACACATGCCCTTTCAGACGCTCAATAAGATGAGCCTGCCACCATGAGATGCAGGTAGCCGTAATATTCTTAATGAGCATGATTTAGAATGAGACTGTCAGAGTCACCAGATCCTCGGGGTCTGTGCACGTTCCCAACACGTCCACCACTGAACATCTCCAAGACTCTGATAGATGAATCACAGAGACTGAGAGAGTTCAAGAAGGGAAGAGGGGATTAGGAAGGGAACAGCTGGGAAGGAGACCTGTAGTAAGAAAAAAGTTAGAACACACAATATGAAAATTATATCTCCTGAAATCAATACTAAACTATTATTCTAAGCCTAGTCACTCTGAAAACATGAACAATCTAAGGGTTAAGTTTAAAATGACTAAGTTTCAAGATGGCCGGATACCTGTAGGGGAATCAAGATGAATTAAATGAAAGTACTTTCCTTTACATGAGAATCAGATAAAACATTCTGACTAAATTTTAAACCAGTCGTATAAACCCTGATTTGAGAATGTATACTAGGACCATACAGTATTGCATCTAGAAACTCTGGCCTTCTGTGTACTCTTAAAATGTTTCAACACAAATTGCGAATATTGCAGATATATATATATATATAGTAAACACCATAAAAGGATTGTGCACCATGAATAACACAATATGGATTCAGAAAACAAATCACATAACTTGTCAACTCGAATATTACATAATAAATATCTTAGAATAGTGGCATACAATAAACAACATGAATTAAACTCGAGAAGAGAATCGTGTGTCTTGCCAATTCGAGTGTTACCATGTAAAATACCAAGAAATGGTAACATGCAATGAATATCAAAGTCAAATCCTCATTAATCGAATCGCGCGTCTTGCCGATTCGTAAAACACGATATAAATGTCAAGGAATAACAGCTCACAATAAATAACGAGATCAAGGTACAATGAAACAAATCGCGCTTCTTTTGTCGATTCTTAAGCCACCATGTAAATGTCAACAAATGATAGCGCGCAATGAACAACAAAGTTAAGTGCTCATGAAACGAGTTGCGCGTCTTGCCAACTCGTAAAACATCATGTAAATGTCAAGAAATAGCAGCGCGCAATGGACAACAATGTCCAAACACCATAAAACAAATCGCGCGCCTTGCCGATTCTTAAGCCACCACGTAAATGTCAAGAAATGGCAGCGCGTAATGAATAACAAAGTCAAACCTTAATGGAATAAATCGCGCATCCTGCCTATTTGCAAACCACAATATAAATGTCAAAAAATGGCAGCGCGCAAGTAATCTGTTATTCATTTAAGAATTAAACCAAGAATATGAAAATTCTCAATAACGGTGTCGGGAAATGTCCAACCACCGTCTTACCGCCTAGAACAATGATCGCCAATGAAGGATGAGGGCAGAAGACTGGAAGATCCAAATAGTCCGCCGGGACAGGAGCTCAGGAAGAAGCTGCTGCTCTGCACCGGGACCTCTGAATAGTGAGCACTGGAAGTTGGGCTGGCTCTCTTTTATAGAGTCTTGCCCCATCCCAGAACCACGCCCAGGCATGTTGCAGGGAAAGTCTCTGGAAGGCCCTGGAAAGGGGCCACAGCCTAACACACTCTCAAAACCTGCAGCAATACATTGCAAAGGAACAGTATTTGTAAACATATTAAAAATAAGTATTCAGGATTGAACTCTGCAATGCAAAAGGTTAAACCACAACATATCAGCACAATGCATAAATTACGTTGTTTTGAGAGTGCTGGGTTTTTGCATTTTTGTCTCCAATAGAGCGCGTACTGCTCTGGTGTTGACAGTACTCCCCTCTCCCAGACGCGCTCTAGGGCCTGGTTTGCTTGGATTAGGACAATGAAAGTTTCTCACAAGTACTGGAGCATGAACATCAGATGCGGAAACCCATGAGTTACTTTCAGGACCATAATCTTTCCATGAGATTAAGTACCATAGATTACGCCCTATCAGTTTAGAATCCAACACTTTCTTGACTTCGTATTCTTCTTCCCCTTGTACTAGAACAGGAGCTGGATGAGGGTGGACCTTTTGGACTGCCTTTTTAAAGAGGGAAGTGTGGAACACTGGGTGAATCCGTAAGGATCCGGGCAATTGTAGTTTATAGGTCACAGGATTGATTTGCTGAAGGACAGTATAAGGACCTATGAATTTGGGGTTGAACATGTGCTTCTTCTTGAAGTCTATATGTTTTATGGAAAGCCACACTTTGTCACCTGGTTGATATTGCGGTCCCTCACAATGTTTCTTGTCATAATGCCTTTTATATGTTTGCTTGGCTTTTTCTAAATGCTGTTGAATCAGTTTCTGGGTTTGATGTAAATGCTGAATGGTTTCTGACACAGCTGGAGTAAGAGAACTTTCTTGAGGAATTGTAATGGGCAAGGTGTCAGGATGATAGCCAAATAAACCAAAAAAGGGTGTAACGCCAATAGAAGTGTGGAATGAGTTATTGTAAGCTAACTCAGCTAACCAGAGCATAGATGTCCAAGAATGAAGTGCCTTTTCAGCATAGGCACGTAGGTATTGTTTCAAAGTCTGATTTAGTCTCTCCGTTTGACCATCTGTTTGAGGATGGTGACTAGTAGATAGCGTATATGTTACTTGGAGTGTTTTACACCATGTCTTCCAGAAATTGGAGGAAAATTGTGACCCCCGATCGGAGAGGATAACCTTTGGCAGTCCATGATAACAAACCACTCTGTTCGGTAAAATAGTTGCCAATTCACTAGAAGTGGTCAATTTTTTACAGGCAATGAAATGTCCATATTTCGTGAGAATATCTACTACCGCCAGAATTACTGAATGCTGTTGAACCACTGGCAGACCGGTAATAAAGTCTAAAGAAATGTGCTCCCATGGACGACTTGGGGTTGGAAGTGGATGTAACAACCCTTTTGGTTTTGAATGACTTGTTTTAATGCGAGCACAAACTTCACAGTTGTTTACCATTGCTTTTACATCTTTTGTTAGGGTAGGCCACCAAAAATAGCATTGGATCAGTTCAAGAGTTTTAGGAGTACCTGGGTGACCTGCCGTAGGTATAACATGCAACCAATGAAACACTATCTTGCGAAGTTTGGTAGTGGGTATGAACAAACGAGCGTCATGAAAGGGTAAACCTTGCTTGATTGACCTTTTGGGATCTGCTTGGGCCCATGTTTGCCATTTTTCAACAGTGAAAGAGTTGCGAATTTCTTCAAAGAAATCTTCAGTTTTTATGATATATAGAACCTTGTCAGGAGCAATGATAGCTCTGGAGGCTTGAAATGCAGGCAATGTGGTAGACTCTTGACGGGACCAGGCGTCAGCCTTGCGATTATCTTTACCAGGCCGGAAGGTTACTACAAAATCAAATTCGGCAAAAAAAAGCATCCAGTGTAATTGCCAAGGGGTCAAAAGTCTGGCTGAACCCATGAATTGAAGATTACCATGATCAGTATCTACTGTAACAGTGTATTTGGCACCCAACAAGTGATGTCTCCATTCATTAAAGGCGTCACGAATCGCCAGAAGCTCTTTTTCAGCAATGACATAGTTCTGTTCGGCTTCGTTCAACTTCCGAGACATATAAGCTACAGGATGAAGTTGACCAGTGTCTTTATTTCGTTGTGATAAGACGGCTCCTATTGCTACATCTGAAGCATCAGCTTCCACTATGAAAGGTTGATTCGCATCAGGATGAGTCAAGACTGGGGCAGTGGAGAAAGCTTTCTTCAAAGTCGAGAAGGCTTGATCAGCTTCTGGGGACCATACAAACGTTTCTTTCTTTCTTAGTAGCTTAGTGATTGGAGCCACTGTCTGGGAGAAATGATTTATGAACCTCTGGTAAAAATGTGCAAACCCCAGGAAATATTGTACATCACGAACAGTCTTTAGGGTGGGCCAATCAGATACGGCTTTTACTTTCTTTTCTGCCATCACCATACCTTGAGGGGTAAGAATAACCCCTAAAAACTCAACTGTGGTAACATGAAACTCACACTTGGTTAGTTTGCAATATAAATGGTGTTTTCGAAGGGCTGCAAGAATTTTCTTGACATGTTGGACATGTTTGTTTTCATTGTCTGAGTAGATCAAAATGTCATCGATGTAGACTATGGCAAATATGTCGAGGTACTCTCTAACAACGTCATTCAAGAAAAATGTAAATGCTGCTGGAGCATTCCACAGACCAAAAGGTATGACGGTGTATTCAAAAAGGCCATATCTTGTCTTGAACGCTGTTTTCCATTCGTCACCCTCTCTCATTCTGACCAAATGATAAGCACCTCGAAGGTCAAGCTTCATGTAGATTTTTGCTCTCTTTACTTGTTCCAATAAGACCGGAATTAGGGGTAAAGGATATTTATTCTTGATGTTGACTTTGTTCAAACCCCTATAGTCAATGCAAGTTCGAAGTTCTCTGTTAGACTTTTCATCCTTGGCATGGTCTCCCTTAACTTTTTGCCTCTGTTCCCCAGGTTGTTGATGTGTGCTGGACTCTGATTTTACTGTTTTTGTTACTCTGGGCACTTTACCACTGCTAACCAGTGCTAAAGTGCAAGTGCTCCTGTTTAAAATGTGTCCATAATTGGTTCGCCATGATTGGCATATTTGTTTTACTGTTAAGTCCCTAGTAAAGTGCACTAGAGGTGCCCAGGGCCTGTAAATCAAATGTTACTAGTGGGCCTGCAGCACTGGTTGTGCCACCCACACAAGTAACCCTGTAATCATGTATCAGACCTGCCATTGCAGTGTCTGTAAGTGTGTTTTTACACTGTAAATTCGACTTGGCAAGTGTACCCACTTGCCAGGCCTAAACCTTCCCTTTTCTTACATGTAAGGCACCCCTAAGGTAGGCCCTAGGTAGCCCCAAGGGCAGGGTGCAGTGTATGGATAAGGTAGGACATATAGTAATGTGGTTTATATGTCCTGACAGTGAAATACTGCCAACTTCGTTTTTCACTGTAGCAAGGCCTGTCTCTCTCATAGGATAACATAGGGGCTACCTTTAAATATGATTAAAGTGTAGAATCCCCAAGAGAGTAGATGGACATGTGGAGTTTGGGGTCCCTGAACTCACAATTTAAAAATACATCTTTTAGTAAAGTTGATTTTAAGATTGTGCGTTTGAAAATGCCACTTTTAGAAAGTGAGCATTTTCTTGCTTAAACCATTCTGTGACTCCTCCTTCTTTGTGGACTCCCTGTCTGGGTCAGTTTGACAGTTTGGTTGTTTTTCACCTCGCACTAGACAGTGACACAACGGGGTCTGGGCTGTAACCTGCATTTCCTGATTAGCCATCTCTGCTAGGAGGGAGGGGTGGAGTGGTCACTCTAATCTGAAAGGACTGTGCCTGCATCTGACAATGCAGGATCCAACCCCCTGGTGTGTGTCTGAGGCCTTGCCTGGGCAAGGCAGGATTTCACAAGTAGGTGTGAGTCCCCTTTGAAGAAAGGTGACTTCAAAGACTAAAATGGGTATAAGAAGGGCACCCAAATCTACAGACTTTAGAAACACTTCTGGAACCAAGAGGAACCTCTGCCTGGAGAAGAGCTGATAGCTGAGGAAGAAGTGCTGCCCTGCCTGTGACTGTGCTTTGTGGAGCTTTCCTGCAGTGCTGCTTCTGCCAGAGTAAGAGGGCAAAGACTGGACTTTGTGTGCCTTCCATCTTGTGAAGAAATCTCCAAGGGCTTGGGTTAGAGCTTGCCTCCTGTTGTTTGAAGTCTCAGGGACAGCAAAGACTTCTCTCTGCCAGCACCTGGAGTCTCTGGAGAGACTCCTGCCCTGACAAGTGGTGCCCTATCCAGTTCCTGGGCCCTTGAAAGGAAAGCTGGTGGAAATCTAAGGAAATCGACTTCGGACGACTCCGGACCGACGCCGCTGCTGAATCCGGTAACGCCGCCTGCACTCGACGCCATGACCTTCGCTGGAACGCGACGCTCTTCGCAGGCCCGATGCCGCAGCAGCCCCGCTGAAGTCCGCAACTCCGTGGCAGTCTCTGCACCACGTCGTGACCGACGCCGCTCGAAGTGCACGGATTCAACATTTCGCACAGACAACGCGATCCCCGACTTCGCGCATCGGCTTGTTTCCATTCTTCACCAAAGGTACTGTACTTGGGGGTCTACACGACTCCGTGTCCGGCGCCGCTGGTGTCGGCTTGTTGGGAACGACTCCGTCACGATGCCGTGTTAACATCTCATCGAAGCATTTTTGTTTCTAAACGCTATTGTTGAGTTTAATCTTTAAAAATTCATAACTTGACTTGTGTATGTCAGATGTTTTTCGTTTTGGTCTTGTTTTGTTTAGATAAATATTTCCTATTGTTCTAAACTGGTGTTGTGTCATTTTGTAGTGTTTTCATTGAGTTACTGAGTGTGTTGGTACAAATACTTTACACCTAGCGCTCTGAAGTTAAGCCTACTGCTCTGCCAAGCTACCAAGGGGGTAAGCAGGGGTTAGCTGAGGGTGATTCTCTTTTACCCTGACTAGAGTGAGGGTCCTTGCTTGAACAGGGGGTAACCTGACTGTCAACCAAAGACCCCAGTTCTAACATTGGTGATCAGCGGTTGGGATTTGGACTTGTATTTGTACTTGACATAGAGTAATTAAGTGTACACTACTGCTTGAGTTCAGACCACTACGTGACCACATACTGCTTGTCTTGAGATTTTAGCTTTTTCTCTTTTTGTGGATTTTTCCCTACGTCCACTTTGTTTTTTTTCATTGATCCTTGATTGACTTTGAACTTCATTTGGGAACTTGTTTCTGCTTTTGGAACTTTGCACTCTTTTTACCTTTCATCATGTCTCTACTTGGAGATGCATCAGTTGGAGCTGACTTTGACCTTGAGAAATTGGAGAGTTATACCAAAGCTCAGTTGAAGCAGTTCTGTCAAAGTTTTGACTGTCCCATTAAGAGCTCATCCAGGAAGGAGGAGCTGCAAAAGGCGCTGAGGGCCTGGGTGACAGCCAAGAGCACTGAAGGGCAGACAGAGGATGAGGGAGATGAGGAGGATGAGGAAGAGTGTTCAGTACACAATGGTATTGTGGGTGGGCCTGTTATGTCCAGGGAGAAGGTCTCCAGGGCAGGTAGCAGTGTCTCATCCAAGGGTCTGACACCTGAGGAGTTGCAGGACAGACAGGCAGAGAGGGCATACCAATTGGAGCTGCAGAAGCTCAATCTGGAGAAAGAAAGAGATGAGAGAAGAGCAGTCCTTGAGGAAAGGAACATGCAGCTGGCTCATGAGCTTAACTTAAAGGAGTTAGATCAGAGGAGCCAGTCCAGTAGGGTTGGTGTTAGCAATCCTACAGTGCAGTCGGAGAGAAGGGTACACATCCCAAAAGACCTTGTGAGGGATTAGAAGAGGGAGGATGATATCTACGTGTGGTTCAAGGGTTATGAGTCAGCTCTCCACATGAACCTGGTCTCTGAAGCTCATTGGGGGGCAGCCCTGTGGAAGCATTTTGAGGCAGAGGGGAGGGACACACTGACATCCTTAGGGGATGCTCAGAGTCTCACCTACCCTGTCATGAAGGAGGCCTTACTCACCAGGTATGGTCTCACCCCTGAGCAGTACAAGGAGAAGTTTAGATCCTACAAGAGAAAGGAATCCCAAACATGGTTGGAATGTGTTGATTCTTTTTGCAGGTCACTGGATGGTTGGGTGAAGGGCAGTAAGGTAAACACGTATGAGGGGCTTTACAATTTAATTGCTTGGGAGCACTTGTACAGTTTATGTTTTCCAGAGCTGCACCAGCACCTCATTGACAGCAAGCTGACTGACCCCAGGAAGCTTGTGCAGGAAGCGGACCGCTGGGAGAGCACCAGGGTCCAAAAGAGGTATGGGGGAGACCACACCAAGGGTGGGCAGGGTCCCTCTCAGAAGAAAGGGGGGGTTAAGGGCAAACAGGGGGAGTTCTCTAAAGGGCCCCAAACTGATTCCCAGGGTAAGGATTCCCAACCCCCCAGTGAAAAAAAGCCATGGTTGTCCAAAGGGAAGCCAGTGGCAGGTGGTCCCCCACGTAAGTGCTATGCATGTGACCAGGTGGGTCATGTGAGGGGGGACCCCAAATGCCCCAAAAGTACACCGGCACCCACTGGTGCACCGTCCCAGGGTTTGGCCAGTGTAGTGCTTGGGGAGGAGTTGGTTTCAGGTGGGTGGGAACCAGAAGAAATGACCCTTGCCTCACTAGGGGACAGTGAGATTGTCCAGAGAAACCTAGTGCCTGATAACACTAAGAAATACAGGCAATGGGTGACCATCAATGGACAGAGGGTGGAGGCTCTGAGAGACACAGGAGCCAGTGTGACTACAGTGAGGAGTCATCTGGTGTCTGAAGAGCAGATTGATCCCCGGGTACTTCACCAAGTAGTTGCGGTAGACAACTCTGAGGGCCTCTGCAGAGTGGCGCAGGTTCCCTTTGAATGGGGGGGGGTCTCAGGTTCCTGGAAAGTAGCTGTGAATCCAACCATGCCTGTTGATTGTTTGCTAGGTAACGACCTGGAGGATTCCCCTTGGAAGGAGGTGGAACACAGGTCTCACTTGGAGATGTTGGGTCTGCTTGGGTGGGTATGCGTATCCACCCGGTCTATGGCAGCCAATCAGGGTAGTCAAGAGCCCCTGGAGCCTGAAACAGTGGCCCAGGGGACCGCCAAGAAGAGGAAGGGCAGGGGGCGCGGGAAGCTGGCCCCAGAAGTTCCCACAGTCTGGGAGGAGGCAGAGCCTGAGGATGATGCCCCGGAGACTACAGGGGAACAGGTGGCTGAACTGGGGGAGGTCCCTGAGCTGTCGCAGTGGCAGCAGGAAGGGGGACCCACCAGGGAAGCATTCTGCAGAGAGCAGAAGGAGTGCCCTACTCTTGAGGGGCTACGGCAGCAGGCTGCAGCCCAGGCGGCTGGCGAGGCACCAGGTACTCACCTGATTTATTGGGAGGATGGCCTCCTGTATAGTGAGGCTACGGTTCCTGAGCCTGGGTCAGCTCGTATGATGGTGGTACCCCAGTGCTTCAGGGCCTTCCTACTGGGTTTGGCTCATGATGTGCCTTTGGCAGGACATCTAGGGCAGGACGAGACCTATAAGAGGCTTGTCTCCCACTTTTACTGGCCCTTGATGCACAAGCAGTCAGCTGCTTATTGTAGGTCTTGTCAGACTTGTCAGTCAAGTGGCAAGAGTGGGGGGGAATGCAAAGCTCCCCTCCAACCTTTACCGGTAGTCAGTACTCCCTTTGAAAGGGTAGGAATTTACATTGTTGGGCCTCTGGATCCCAAGACAGCCATGGGCAACAGGTTCATCCTGGTCTTGGTGGACCATGTCACACGGCACCCAGAAGCCATTCCTCTAAGGACGGTCACTGCCCCCGTGGTGGGACGTGCCTTAATGGGAGTTTTTACCCGCATGGGGTTCCCCAAGGAAGTGGTATCCGATAGAGGTACAAACTTCATATCCACTTATATGAAGTCTCTGTGGAAGGTGTGTGGGGTAACGTACAAGTTCACCACACCTTACCACCCCCAAAGTAATGGTCTGGTTGAGAGATTTAACCGCACCTTGAAAGGCATAATTCAGGGCCTGTCAGAGCCCTTGAGGCGTAAGTGGGACGTCCTCTTGCCATGCCTTCTGTTCGCTTACAGGGAGGTGCCTCAAAAGGGACTTGGCTTTAGCCCCTTTGAGCTCATCTATGGCCACCCTGTGAGGGGACCGCTCAGTCTGGTGAAGGAGGCTTTGGAGAAAGCTCCTAGTAAACCACCCCAGGATGTATTTAGCTACATGCTGGCACTAAGAAACCAGACTGCCCGCTTCAGGAGTCTCGCTCAGGAGAACCTGGAAGCAAGCCAGGAGGATATGAAACGGTGGTACGACCAGAATGCCACTCTGGTTGAGTTTCAGCCTGGACAAAAAGTGTGGGTCATGGCACCAGTGGAGCCTAGGGCTCTCCAAGATAAGTGGACTGGGCCTTTTGAGGTGGTGGAAAGAAAGAGCGAGGTCACCTATCTGGTAGACTTGCAATCCCCCAGGAAGCCTTTGAGGGTCCTACATGTCAACCGCCTCAAACCACACTTTGAGCGAACTGAGCTATCCATGCTCCTAGCGACAGATGACGGGGCAGAGGAAGAGAGTGAGCCTCTTCCTGACCTCCTGTCTGCAGGAGAGAAAGATGGGTCTGTGGAGGGAGTGATCCTCTCCCCCTCCCTAACTGAGGAACAGCAGAAGGACTGTTGACACGTGCTGGGACAGTTCGCTTCGCTGTTTTCCCTGATCCCAGGAGTCACACACCTGTGCACACATGATGTGGACACTGGGGACAGTACACCTGTTAAGCATAAGGTATACAGGGTGACTGACAGGGTCAGGGCTTGCATTAAGGAGGAAGTCTCCAAAATGTTAACCCTATGGGTTATTGAGCACTCCAGCAGTCCTTGGGCCAGCCCAGTGGTCTTGGTCCCAAAGGCTGCTGCTCCTGGTGCTACTCCAGAACTTAGGTTCTGTGTAGACACCCGGGGTCTCAATGCGGTCAGCAAGACTGACGCACACCCCATCCCCCGAGCTGATGAGCTCATTGATAGGTTAGGAGCTGCCAAGTACCTCAGTACGTTTGATTTAACATCTGGGTACTGGCAGATTGCCTTAACTGAGGGGGCAAAGGAGAGGTCAGCATTCTCTATCCCAGATGGGCACTTCCACTTCAATGTGATGCCCTTTGGGATGAAGAATGCCCCTGCCACCTTTCAGTGGTTGGTCAACCAGGTGTTGGCAGGACTGGATGAGTTCAGTGCCGCCTATCTGGATGACATTGCTGTGTTTAGTTCCACATGGGTGGAACACCTGCAACACCTCTGGAGAGTGTTAGAGGCCCTGCAAAAGGCAGGCCTCACTATTAAGGCGAGCAAGTGCCGAATAGGGCAGGGTTCTGTGGTGTACTTAGGACACCAGGTGGGGAGTGGCCAGGTGGCACCCCTACAGCCTAAGATTGACACGATTCTGGCTTGGGAGCCTCCCAAGACCCAGACTGAAGTGAGAGCCTTTTTAGGTCTCACAGGATATTACCGGAGGTTTGTTAAGGGATATGGTACCATTGTTACCCCCTTAACTGAGTTGACTTCTAAGAAGCAACCTAAGAAAGTGATCTGGACAGAGGCTTGCCAGAACGCTTTTGATGCCCTGAAGGCTACCATGTGCACAGCACCTGTGCAGCAGGCACCTGACTACTCCAAGGAG
Source organism: Pleurodeles waltl (assembly GCF_031143425.1). Taxonomy (NCBI): domain Eukaryota; kingdom Metazoa; phylum Chordata; class Amphibia; order Caudata; family Salamandridae; genus Pleurodeles; species Pleurodeles waltl. The sequence goes on from NC_090440.1 coordinate 213,673,865, forward strand.
TTTGTTGTGCAAACAGACGCCTCAGAGCATGGTATTGGAGCAGTACTCTCACAGCTTAATGAAGAGGGCCTAGATCAACCCGTAGCCTTCATTAACAGGAGGTTACTACCCAGGGAACGTAGGTGGAGTGCCATAGTACGCGAAGCGTTTGCTGTGGTCTGGGCACTGAAGAAGCTAAGACCCTACTTGTTTGGGAGTCACTTCCGAGTTCAGACCGACCACAGGCCCCTCAGATGGTTAATGCAGATGAGGGGTGAGAATCCAAAACTGTTGAGGTGGTCCATTTCCCTACAGGGGATGGACTTTACGGTGGAACATCATCCTGGTACAGAGCACGCCAATGCTGATGGTCTGTCCAGGTTCTTCCGCCTTAGTGATGAGAACTCCCATGAGGTTGGGTAGTTGCTCCCCACTTTTAGCTGGCGGGGACACGTGTTAGACTTTTCATCCTTGGCGTGGTCTCCCTTAACTTTTTGCCTCTGTTCCCCAGGTTGTTGATGTGTGCTGGACTCTGATTTTACTGTTTTTGTTACTCTGGGCACTTTACCACTGCTAACCAGTGCTAAAGTGCAAGTGCTCCTGTTTAAAATGTGTACGTAATTGGTTCGCCATGATTGGCATATTTGTTTTACTGTTAAGTCCCTAGTAAAGTGCACTAGAGGTGCCCAGGGCCTGTAAATCAAATGTTACTAGTGGGACTGCAGCACTGGTTGTGCCACCCACACAAGTAACCCTATAATCATGTATCAGACCTGCCACTGCAGTGTCTGTAAGTGTATTTTTACACTGTAAATTCGACTTGGCAATTGTACCCACTTGCCAGGCCTAAACCTTCCCTTTTCTTACATGTAAGGCACCCCTAAGGTAGGCCCTAGGTAGCCCCAAGGGCAGGGTGCAGTGTATGGATAAGGTAGGACATATAGGGGGTTACTCCAACTTTGGAGGAGTGTTAATCTGTCCCAGAAGTGACGGTAAAGTGACGGATATACCACCAGCCGTATTACGAGTTCCATAGGATATAATGGACTCGTAATACGGCTGGTGGTAAATCCGTCACTTTTCCGTCACTTTTGGGACGGATTAACACCTCCTCCAAAGTTGGAATAACCCCCATAGTAATGTGGTTTATATGTCCTGACAGTGAAATACTGCCAACTTTGTTTTTCACTGTTGCTAGGCCTGTCTCTCTCATAGGATAACATGGGGGCTACCTTTAAATATGATTAAAGTGTAGAATCCCCTAGAGAGTAGATAGACATGTGGAGTTTGTGGTCCCTGAACTCACAATTTAAAAATACATCTTTTAGTAAAGTTGATTTTAAGATTGTGCGTTTGAAAATGCCACTTTTAGAAAGTGAGCATTTTCTTGCTTAAACCATTCTGTGACTCTGCCTTGTTTGTGGATTCCCTGTCTGGGTCAGTTTGACAGTTGGGTTGTTTTTCACCTCGCACTAGACAGTGACACAAAGGGGGCTGGGGTGTAACCTGCATTTCCTGATTAGCCATCTCTGCTAGGAGGGAGGGGTGGAGTGGTCACTCTCATCTGAAAGGACTGTGCCTGCCTCTGACAATGCCGGCTCCAACCCCCTGGTGTGTGTCTGAGGCCTTGCCTGGGCAAGGCAGGATTTCACAAGTAGGTGTGAGTCCCCTTTGAAAAAAGGTGACTTCAAAGACTAAAATGGGTATAAGAAGGGCACCCAAATCTGCAGACTTTAGAAACACTTCTGGAACCAAGAGGAACCTCTGCCTGGAGAAGAGCTGATAGCTGAGGAAGAAGTGCTGCCCTGCCTGTGACTGTGCTTTGTGGAGCTTTCCTGCAGTGCTGCTTCTGCCAGAGTAAGAGGGCAAAGACTGGACTTTGTGTGCTTTCCATCTTGTGAAGAAATCTCCAAGGGCTTGGGTTAGAGCTTGCCTCCTGTTGTTTGAAGTCTCAGGGACAGCAAAGACTTCTCTCTGCCAGCACCTGGAGTCTCTGGAGAGACTCCTGCCCTGACAAGTGGTGCCCTATCCAGTTCCTGGGCCCTTGAAAGGAAAGCTGGTGGAAATCTAAGGAAATTGACTTCGGACGACTCCGTACTGACGCCGCTGCTGAATCCGGTAACGCCGCCTGCACCCGACTCCTTGACCTTCGCTGGAACGCGACGCTCTTTGCAGGCCCGATGCCGCAGCAGCCCCGCTGAAGTCCGAGACTCCGTGGAAGTCGCTGCACCACGTCGTGACCGACGCCGCTCGAAGTGCACGGATTAAACTTTTCGCACAGATGCCACGATCCACGACTTCGTGCATCAGCTTGTTTCCATTCTTCACCAAAGGTACTGTACTTGGGGGTCTACACGACTCCGTGTCCGGCGCCGCTGGTGTCGGCTTGTTGGGAACGACTCCGTCACGACGCCGTGTTAACATCTCATTGAAGCATTTTTGTTTCTAAACGGTATTTTTGAGTTTAATCTTTAAAAATTCATAACTTGACTTGTGTATGTCGGATTTTTGTCGTTTTGGTCTTGTTTTGTTTAGATAAATATTGCCTATTGTTCTAAACTGGTGTTGTGTCATTTTGTAGTGTTTTCATTGAGTTACTGTGTGTGTTGGTACAAATACTTTACACCTAGCGCTCTGAAGTTAAGCCTACTGCTCTGCCAAGCTACCAAGGGGGTAAGCAGTGGTTAGCTGAGGGTGATTCCCTTTTACCCTGACTAGAGTGAGGGTCATTGCTTGAACAGGGGGTAACCTGACTGTCAGCCAAAGACCCCATTTCTAACATTCTCCATTAGCTTTTGGAACAAAAAACAAAGGCGAAGCTGCAGGAGACTTAGAGGGGCGAAAGAAGCCATTCTCCAAAAATTGATTTAGGTATTTTCATAAATGTTGATTTTCATGTTCTGACAAGGCATATACATGACAGTTGGGAAGTATCACACCTGGGGCTTGGTCCATTTGACAGTCATAAGATCTATGAGGAGGTAGAGTCTTTGCTCCTTTCTCATCAAATACATCTTTGTTAGATGAATACTGTTTGGGCAGCTGAATTTCTTTCTCCGCGGCAGTAGCTATGTAAGAGTTGCAAACTTTTGGTACTTGAATCTTTTGGAGACATTGTTCGTTACATAGCACAGATGAGAACACGATTTTTCATTCTGCCCAATTGATCTCCAGATTGTGATGAGTTAACCATGGCAAGCCGAGGATAATCCCATATTGGGGAGCATGGATCACGTCTAGGATGATTTTCTCTTCATGTTTCTTTCTTTGAATCTTATCTTCACAAATCATCGACAAGGGGATAGTCTGAAGAGTTACCTGACCTCCAGTCAAGAGGTTTCAATCGACTGCCTGGATGATTTCTGGGGTCTTCTTTTCTATACATGGGATCCCCCATGCACGAACCAATTGGACATCAACAAAATTCCCAGTAGCCCCAGAATCGATTAGAGCTTTTTTGAAATAGATCTTTTTCTTGACCTGAACTCTTATTTCCAGTTTAAGATGTCTAGATTGTGAGGGGTCCACGGTGACACACAAGAGCAACCCTTCTCTGCATCTTGGGTGTTTTAGTTTTCCAACTCGACTGGTGCAGTGGCTGCGACCTTCTGAACTGGACCTTGCTTGTTCTTTGGTTTGATTGGACAAATTTGGCAAAATTACCTTTTCACACACAATAAAGACATTGTCCATTTTTTCTGCGTAGATCCTTTTCATCTTTGGTCAAAGGTCTTCTGATGGTTCCAATTTCCATCAGTTCCGGCGTTCTTTCTTTCGGAGTTCTTGAGTCTCTGTTATCATGAACGCGCCATGAATATTTTTCAATCTTTTTGCGCATTCCTTTACGTTCTGCTAAACGATGATTAAGTCTCAAGACCAGATTTATTAATTCTTGACAGTCTGTAGGTTGTGGATCGATTTGCGCTAAGATATCTTTTAATTCCTCTTTGAGTCCCTTGTAAACCAAGACCGCTTGTTTTTCTTCAGGCCAGGATGTCTCGGCAACCAGCCGGTTAAAGTTGTCTAAATACGACACTAGGTCTTGATTTCCTTGGCATAAATCTAATAATTCACGATCTGCTGACTGTGTTACAGTTCTACGATCAAAAACTCTCTCAAATTCACGAACAAAATTTCTCCAGTTATACAACAAGGGACTATTTTTACGCACAAGAGGAATTGCCCAAGTAGCTGCATCCCCAGTCAGATATGATAACAAGAAAGCTACTTTGGACTGGGCATCGGGAAAAGTATTTGGTCTGCAGGTGAAGTGTAGTTCCACTTGAACCAGGAAAGATTGCGCTTTCAGAGGGTCACCTGAGAAACGTTCTGGGGGAGCTAAAGGAATTGCAGAAGGAACATTTAGGGAAATCGGATTACTTCCAGAGGCCTGAGAAGAAGTACCTGGCCAAGACACACCTGTGGGACTTTGTTCCTTCTTCTCTACCTTATCTTGCAACTGACTCATTCTCTCTGCTAAGCTAGTTGTCAATTCTTTGGATGATACCACCTCTGCTTGGAGCTGGGTGATAGCCTTGACTAACTCGTCTAGCGTGGCCATGCTGAGAACATACATAAGCCAGGAGGATAATAATTAGTGGGGTTACTATTCTGTCAGAGTCACCAGATCCTCGGGGTCTGTGCACGTTCCCAACACGTCCACCACTGAACAGCTCCAAGACTCTGATAGATGAATCACAGAGACTGAGAGAGTTCAAGAGGGGAAGAGGGGATTAGGAAGGGAACAGCTGGGAAGGAGACCTGTAGTAAGAAAAAAGTTAGAACACACAATATGAAAATTATATCTCCTGAAATCAATACTAAACTATGATTCTAAGCCTAGTCACTCTGAAAACATGAACAATCTAAGAGTTAAGTTTAAAATGACTAAGTTTCAAGATGGCCAGATACCTGTAGGGGAATCAAGATGAATTAAATGAAAACTTTCTTATTCAAGTACTTTCCTTTATATGAGAATCAGAAAAAACATTCTGACAAAATTTTAAACCAGTCATATAAACCCTGTTTGAGAATGTATACTACGACCATACAATTTTGCATCTAGAAACTCTGGCCTTCTGTGTACTCTTAAAATGTTTCAACACAAATTGCGAATATTGCATATATATATATATATATATATATATATAGTAAACACCATAAAAGGATTGTGCACCATGAATAACACAATATGGATTCAGGAAACAAATCACATAACTTGTCAACTCGAATATTACATAATAAATATCTTAGAATAATGGCATACAATAAACAACATGAATTAAACTCGAGAAGAGAATCGTGCGTCTTGCCAATTCGAGTGTTACCATGTAAAATACCAAGAAATGGTAACATGCAATGAATATCAAAGTCAAATCCTCATTAATCGAATTGCGCGTCTTGCCGATTCGTAAAACACGATATAAATGTCAAGGAATAACAGCTCACAGTAAATAACGAGATCAAGGTACAATGAAACAAATCGCGCTTCTTTTGTTGATTCTTAAGCCACCATGTAAATGTCAAGAAATGATAGCGCGCAATGAACAACAAAGTTAAGTGCTCATGAAACGAGTTGCGCGTCTTGCCAACTCGTAAAACATCATGTAAATGTCAAGAAATAGCAGCGCGCAATGGACAACAATGTCCAAACACCATAAAACGAATCGCGCGTCTTGCCGATTCTTAAGCCACCACGTAAATGTCAAGAAATGGCAGCGCGTAATGAATAACAAAGTCAAACCTTTATGGAATAAATCGCGCATCCTGCCTATTTGCAAACCACCATATAAATGGCAAAAAATGGCAGCGCGCAAGTAATCTGTTATTCATTTAAGAATTAAACCAAGAATATGAAAATTCTCAATAACGGTGTCGGGAAATGTCCAACCACCGTCTTACCGCCTGGAACAATGATCACCAATGAAGGATGAGGGCAGAAGACTGGAAGATCCAAATAGGCCGCCGGGACAGGAGCTCAGGAAGAAGCTGCTGCTCTGCATCGGGACCTCTGAATAGTGAGTACTGGGAGTTGGGCTGGCTCTCTTTTATAGAGTCTTGGCCCAGCCCTGAACCACGCCCAGGCATGTTGCAGGGAAAGTCTCTGGAAGGCCCTGGAAAGGGGCCACACCCTAACGCACTCTGAAAACCTGCAGCAATACATTGCAAAGGAACAGTATTTGTAAGCATATTAAAAATAAGTTTTCAGGATTGAACTCTGCAATGCAAAAGGTTAAACCACAACATATCAGCACAATGCATAAATTACGTTGTTTTGAGAGTGCTGGGTGTTTGCATTTTTGTCACCAATAGAGTGCGTACTGCTCTGGTGTTGACAGAGACCATCCACATAGTCTTGATATACGATCCCCGGACTACATAGGTCGTTTACCCGCATAGGCTACCTTCTTTGAACATTACACTGCACATATGCGCAATTTCTCATCACACGCATTGTGCCGTAACAGAGAGGAAACTGACTTAATTCCCCTACCACTGGTCTGCGCGCGCAGCTTCGCAATACATGCTGTCGGCGGACCACATGGGGAATTGCGCTCCCCTGATTGGCCCTTAGACGGACCAATGGTAGGAGCACTTGCTCCGTTTAACATGGATGCCTTTTCTCTTTAAGCCGATACGTCGTTTGAACACGCGGCTTGAATGTAATATCCCCGGCTGCACGAGAAGACATCCATAGACAAAATACAGGTAAGTGTTCGCACACACAGCCCGATAGAGCTGTTTTACCCTCAAAAACCTATACTAAGGCCACTTCTATTGTTATAGATTCCGTGAGCCTTCAGCCAACCTTATTGTACGGCTGTCTTGCGACCTAATTATACTGACAGTATCCTACAGAGAACTGCATATCCTGGATTGACAGCCACAGACCAGGCTTCACCATATCGTCGTTTTAAAGGGAACTACTAATTATGTAAGTAATTACCCACATCTTCACAATGATTACTCTAACACTATACAGTGAAAAACAGGGTACAATTATATATATGATGTCCCCACTAGGAAGACGTCTCTGATCAGAAGACCATAATCCTTCACTGAAATCCCTAGGTGAGTGCTTATCTCTAGCCCCACTGACAAAATTACTTGGACTGATTAAATAGGCCCTTCATTAATATGGATATTTACATTATCCTTAGGTGCTTCCGAACAGAAAATATCCCCAGTCCTGATGACGACGCACTATTGATTTATGTCTACATATAGGGGCGAAACGTCAACATGATATTGAATGTGGATTAAAATTGTAAAGAAATTTTATGTGACTTCAGGGCTTCCTGGATTGACAGAGCCTTTAGAAGTCCATATTGTTCTTAAACCACCTTCTGCATATATTGTTTATTCCACCATCACTTCCTTTCACAATATTCACTTTCCCTGTGTTTTTACAATTAGGAGCACCTATCATCACAAGTACAATCTTCTCTTGTCTTAAAAAATGTACAATACATGATGCTAAATCGCTCAAAAGAAGTTTAAAAGTTTAAAAGTAATAAAGCATAATTAATGTAACATAGATTGGATATACGTAATTGTCTAATCATTGGCTTACCCTGGGAGTCTAGGAGTACTTCCCTTGCATTGACCGTACATTATTTACTTTTTGTTTTTTTCAGTACAATTTGGAGACAGTACCAAACTCCTGTAAACTTGTCTTTATTTCCTACCACATTTTGGCCTATGTTACTATACTAAAATATTTAAAATGCATCTGTTCTCTATACTTACCAGGTGTTCTTTGTGGGGAAACCTTCAATAACTTCAATGTAAATGGTCTTTCATTCCTACCAAGGTGTCACCATTTTGGAGCATGATATATGCGAAGTATGCAATGCGCCACTACATTTCCATGCAGTTCCATTAAGGAGAACCTCAAAAATACTTGTAGAATGGTGTTTAAGCCTACAAAGGAATATACGTATGCCGCTGCCCTACTGCTATTTAAACTGCACCATTTGTTGCTAACTTGCCGGGTGTTCACCAGGGAAACCTTTATATCCCTTGCAGAATAGTTTTAATCCTTTTAAAAACACTGCACCAAGTTACTGGGTAAAAACTAGACATGTGCATTTGTTTTGCTATTTGGGGAATTTCAAATTATACTTGTTGAAATTATACAATTTTTCAATTTTACAAATTCACAGCAAATGCGCCATTCGTTGTAAACAATTATCATGACTGCAGTGGAACAACAGAGTGCGAGTGGCTGTTGGTTGCATTGTATTTGTTTTCTTGCACTTTTTGTTTTAGTGTCAAATATGTCCCCATGACAAAAATTGGAGCAAGGGTGCATTTCGTACTAAAACATAGTGCAAAATTTTGGATTTGCATTTGTGTATGCATGCCTAATTATACATAATTTTGCTAAAATTTCACAAAATTATGCAAGAACAAATTATGCATCTTTCGTACACCCTAGTAAAAACAATTTAATAAACAAACATGTCTTGCAATCACTAATGTCTCAGTCTAATTTCCATCAATAATAAAGCTTACCATAGGCTTCTATCAATGGTTAAAAATGCCAATTCCCAATACAGTGACACTTGAAACAACTTATTTTGTCAAGATCATTGCCAAGATACTTTTATGCATCTTTCCAATTCTTACATATTTATCTCGTTCACTCCCTTTTAAAGTTCACAATGTGGCATTACTTTGAAAACAAACCTGCGCCCACTTCACCTTGATCTTTAAATCCGTTCACATTTTGGTTGCAGCCTAAACTGGGCTCTGAACTGCAAAATGTGTCTTTTCTCTAAATTTCCCTCAAGATACTGTTTATTACTGCTCAATATGTTTATTAGACAGCTAGTTCATGTTTCAATTGTATTTCCAATACATATATATTTACATGTTCCCTTGTGGTTCAGATGTTTCTTGTTGTGTTGATTGACACAGAAATGTTGCTCATTGCTTACAAAATTTTGGGAACCTCTGTTCTAGTGGATTACACTTTGAGGGTTGATTTCCCCCTTTCCCACCACGTCACCTTCACTGATGAGTTTTGTTGATTTTTAGAGTTCCTTTAATGGGATTACAGTGCAAGGCATGGTGGTGAACACTCGATAAACCCTCTATCTGCATTAAATTAAAAAATCTGGTGCTATTACGGAAACAATTTAACTCTATTATGAATATACACCCCTCCTTCCTAGCCTGTCGTCAACAACTTATCAGGTGGCTTCATTATGGAGTAAGCTGGATATGACGTGGATAAATATGGGCTACCATTCCTCCCCAACTAATAGCATCTTCAGGAAAAAGCAAACATCCCATCAAAACGTCAAGCTGCTGCTTTTCTCTAGATATAATTGCCTGTCTAAGAGGTAGGCTGAAAGGAAACAGTGGTCCATCATTTCAGAACAGTTCAGCCTCAACAAGCGCTTGCAGTTAAAGCAGTGTAGGATGGTGCAAGAAGCAAGATGGCCGTTGCATTATAACCTCCACTGCTAGCCTGCCTGAACGATGAACTGAAAATGCACATGTGGTGAATTTCACCATTTGCCATGCAAGGAAAAGTTCTACTGACACTGCAAAGAGCATTTTGATGTTTTTTACTGCTTTCAGCAAGGTGAAGGTGAGTTTTGAAGGGTTTCCTTTCAGGAACTCCTCCCTTCCTCATAGGATGCATCCTCTTCCTCAGAAGGAGATGGCCTGACATGACAACTTGAAATGTCATCTGTGACTCCTTCCTTTCCAGGCTCTCCTTCTTAAAGGGATCTTCACCAGCTTCACTTTCCCTTTCATTCAAGGAGGAGATTTATGCACAGTAAGCATCTTAACAGATTTTTTAGGTGAATAGCAGTATATGATGGTCAGAACTTGCCATTGATATGCCATAAGCTACAAAGTTCCTGTTATTGCATGTGATTGGCTATATTTTCATCACTCAGCTTGTTTTCCCTCATAAAAAAAATGCTTGGTGGTCACTCCAAATTGCTTGAGAGTACAAAGATTTTACTTAGAATCACATGCTACGAGATTACTTTTCAGCCATTTCAATTCCCTCACCTATTTTTGAATATGCATCCTTCTCACAGTGGATTGGGGAGGATTACTGTTTCATACTTTATTAGTACTCCGTTTCCTTTTCATCAGCTATCCGTCCTCAGATATACAGTTCTTTCAGACAGTATGGAAGTGAAACTTTCATCTGCACTCCCAAGCAGACATAAACAAACAGATTCTCCACTACCAACTAACTCCGAAGTGGTGGACTCACAGGAACTCTCACTATTTTGGAGGAAATACAGGCTATAAACAATAATGCTAACTGACGTCTATGGATATCAAACACATTCAAGGAGATATTGCTTCTCTCTCAACAAAAGTATCAGACAATGAGATTAAAATGCAAGACGATACCACAGTTATTACTGCCATTGCTCCGTTAGTTCAACAAATCTTGCCAATGCATACAACTCTAGTGGACCTACAAAATTTAAACTGACAATATAATGTAGGTATATTCAATGTTCTGGAGCATGCTGAAAGCTCAAACTGTCTACTGTCTAAATTACTAAAGCTTAAATTTCAGGAACGTTTTGAAATTGATAAAGCTCTTTGCATTCCTTGTCACCGGAAACCTCATCAGTCGAAACCCCATCAAATCATCTTCAAAGTTGTACGACATTACCATCTCATCCTCATACAGAACACTGCTCATGAAATCTCTTTGCTTCTGATCAGGAGAACCAGGTATTTATACACCAAGACTTTGCTATAGAGACGGTAAATATTTCTCATTGTTTTTCAGATTTGAGACCAAGATTGAAGGAAGCTGGAAATACATTTGGTCTGTTTAAACCCTCCAAAATACATATATTGAACAACTATATTTCTAAATCGTTCTCATCTCCTTGAGACTTAATTGCAACCTTGAACAAAATGATCCTATTTAGATGAACTCACAAGCTTATGGTACCACTTGACATTTTATTTCACCCACATTTTGTTTATTTTGTATATTTATGGAAAGCAGATTGTGCAGTATAGTTCTACATATCTTGTTTCATACCTTGGTCTCTTTTTCCTATTAGTATGTGGCCCTGGAATAAGATCGTTCTGTTTTTTCTATGTTCTGTTTGCCATGTTTGTCTAGTTTCCCCGGGCTACTGTCTCTTCGCTTGATATACATCCCACTTTTCCTTTTTAAATGTGTCACTCTCCTATGGCTACCCCTATACATATATACACTCACTCTACTTTATTCAGAATCAACTACCTACTTACCACTGGACATTTATGCCGCATGACTTCTAAGCACAAAACTGAACAACTTTCAGTTTCAGACCTTGCCCTGATATCCCTTTATCTTATATTAGATGACACAAACTCACATAAGTTTCATTGGAGAATAAATGCTTGTATTGTGCTGAATGAAATTAACTCTGCAATACTTTCTAATGCCATTTCCAATTTTTCATATGAATAACCACCCTGACCTGACCTCTAATCTAACCTATTGGGGTGCTTTTGATGAATATATTTGATGTGTTACCATATTTATTATAGCACATGAAAAAAAAAGGTTTTTATGCAGAGCTCAATTCCCTGTCGAAGCAAATCACAGAAAAGAGTGCCTCTTTATTTCTTCCAGAGATCCAAAATATAAGTTTCTACTTCAAAAAATGCATTATGACTACAGTAGCTTAATAAGTAAAGGAGCAGGTTTTCTGGGGCCATATGTACAAAACTTCAAATTTGCATCTCCTAAATAGCGAATCCTAGGAAATCTCTAGTAAAGCGCTCCTAAGCCCTTGGAGCGAGTGTGCACTTCAAGGCACTGCAAAAATTGCATTTTGGGTTCCATTCTAAATGTGCACATGATTACCATTGGATTGGATTTGATGGTAATAGCGTTTCCTAAATGCCCATTTTGCATTTAGGAAATGCTATGTAAATGGAATATGTGATGGAACATCTAGGTCCTAAACAACTACTTGCCTAAACCACTACTGCTAAACAACTAAAAAGTCTCTACAACAAAGCACTGAACAACTTCTGTCTAAACAACGATTTTGCCTGAATAACGATTGCCTGAACAACTAATTTTAAGGTAAGTTTTTCTTTTTTTTTTATGGCTTATTAGTTGTTTAGGATTTATATATATAAATCCTAAACAACTAATAAACCAAGTCTAATTACAATTAATTCTAAAGGTTTATTAGTCGTTTAGAATTGATTATAAATATAACTAATAAAACATGAAAAACAAAGAAAAACGTACCTTAAAATTAGTTGTTCAGGCAATCGTCATTCATGAAAAATTGTTGTTTAGACAGTAGTTGTTCAGTACTTCATTGTAGAGACTTTTTAGTTGTTTAGCAGTAGTGGTTTTGGCAAGTAGTTGCTTAGGACCTATTGTTTAGTTCCCTATTTGCTATTCCATATTTTGGTAATCGCAAAATGCGATTTCTATGGGGTAGAAATCGCAGTTTGTGTCACCACTAAGACCTTTGTACATTGGAAAAGGCTGATTTGCATTTCTTAACAGGCTGAAATTGCGATCCAATCTGTTAAGAAATGCAGAAGACTTTTGTACATGTGGGAACTGATCTCTAAACAAAAATCAAAAAATTTAATTTAATCATAATACATCTGAAAATGTATTAGCTTTAGCAGCTGTAATCCGGATGTTCCTCTGCATATTCAAAAAGAAAACTCGAAATGCCTGCTATTAGAAAATCTAACAGCACATTACTACTTAGGACAGAAGCTATAGCACAGGAATTTTTAATTTTTTACTCTGCTCTTTAAGATGAACCTGTCCCTATTCAAGCAGATGTTATTACTCATTTTTAACTAAATGCAAATTACCTCTAATCTCTGTGGATGATCGATTCTTCCTAAAACAACCTATTACTACCAAGTGATTCTACTTGCAATTAACTATTTAGGCCCATATTTATACTTTTTAGCGCCGTATTTGCATGATTTTGTGACGCAAAAGCTGAGCAAACTTACAAAATGCAATTCTATTTTGTAAATTTGCACTGCTTTTGTGTCTTAAAATGACGCAAATGCTGCGCTAAAAAAGTATAAATATGAGCCTTACAGTAGGGCCAGATGTAGAAAGCTTTTTGCATGACGCAAACTGCGAAAATCGCAGTTCGCGGCATGCAAAATTCTTTTGCGATGCTCATTTACAAATTGCGAGTCGGGTGTTCCCTTCCTATTTGCGACTCGCATCGCAATTCAGAGTTGCTTTGTGACCGCGAATGCGGTCGAAAAGCAACTCGCAGTTACCACCAGTGTCACAATGGTGGTAACACGTTCGCAAAAGGGAAGGGGTCCCCATGGGACCCCTCCCCCTTTGTGAATGTCGCTAAAAATATTTTTTCAGAGCCGGCAGTGGTCCTATGGACCACTGCCTACTCTGAAAAAAATGAAACCAAATGGTTTCGGTTTATTTTTCATTTTGTAACTCGTTTTCCTTTAAGGAAAACGGGCTGCAAAATGAAGGGAAAAAAAACTGCTTTATTTATAAAGCAGTCACAGACATGGAGGTCTGCTGACTACAGCAGGCCACCATCCCTGTGAGTGCAGGGACCCACTATGGGGTCGCAAAATGCGACCCACCTCATGAATATTGATGAGGTGGGTCTTTGCGACCTCATAGCGAGTCGCAGAAGGTGTCTGAGACACCATTCTGCATCCGTTTTTGCGACTTGCAAATTGCGAGTCACTCAGACTCGCAATTTGCAAGTCGCAAAAACAGATTTTTCTACATCTGGCCCTTAATGTCTTACAAATCTCTGGGTCATGAAGGCACCTTGGCTGAATTTTACACATTTGTTTCAATCCTTTCCGCTGCATTACTTCCAATGTTTCATGCTTTCCAGTCAACACAGTCACAGTTGGTGAATCTTTTAGAGAGGCCATTATTATTGTTGTACAAAAACCAGACAAAGAACATATCTCTGTTGCCAATTACCGCCCAATTTCTCTCATAAACCAAGAGTGTAAAATGTATGCAATAATATTAGCTAATAGGCTAACACCTATTTTAAATACTATTATTTATTCAGATCAAACAGGTTTAATGAGTGGGAGACTGTCAACACACAATACATATCTTTTATGTCACGTTCTCTTCTCTGCTGACAAACTCGAGTTCCCAGCTGGTATACTAGTTTTCTAGTTTTGGATGGTGAAAAAGCATTTGTCAAAGTAAATTGGCAATATCTATTCCAAAGACAGGAAGCTTTTCGTTTTGGCACTAACTTCATAAATTCGACTAAAGCTTTATGCCATCACCAGACAGCCTCTATTCAAATAAAATGTACCTTTTCTTCTTCTACTTTCAATCTCTATAAAGGTTCTAGGCCCTCTTTTATTTCATTGGCTATTGAACCATTACTATATTTGTTTCGTTTTAATTGTGGATAATGCTTACACTTTTCCTATTACTTTATAGCTTATTCATAACTATGCCCATGTGTTTGGTTAGGGCCTTCTTATGACTATGGCAGTCCGACCGTCGAACTGCCAATACAGCAATGCGGAGGCGGCTGCTAAGCCGGCGGCCTCCCCACCACCATATTATGGTGTTCCCGCCAGGCCGTTTGCCAGAAACAATAAGGCGGCATTGTCTACGTCCCTCAGGGATAGCCGAGGCCAATGCCACTGCACTGTTGGTGCTGCCAGCTCACTTGGAATGTTAGAATGCGACCATGGCAGACAGTGCAAATTCCAAGTGTGCTGACAGGGGAACCTCTGCTCTGCCTATGACATGGTCATTGGCAGTGCAGGCCCCCACTGTAGCCCTTCCTCTGCTTTTCTGCTGGCCTTTTTCATGGTGGGGTCCCTGCCATGGACAGGCCAGCGAAAAAGCAAGTTGTGATCAGCACGGCGGTGCCTACATCGACATACCCGTGCTTGATCACGGCTTTCACCACCACCAATGCGTCAGGATCCCAGATGCTGGCGGTGGTAGTGGTGTTGTGGCAGTCCTACTGCCAGCGTTGTAATCTGGTGGCTGGACTGCCAAGGATGGGTTGGACCGCCCGCACAGGCACATCAGTCCAAGGGACTGCTGTACTCATATTAAGGCCCTAAATGTCAATAAAACTTAATTTTTTCCATTAAAAATGTTGTGCATGCCTAATATGATAACAAACACATATATTATATGGAATTCCAAAGCTCTTAACTACATAGATATTCTCTGTTCCAAATCTATTAAAGCCATGATTGATGAGGCCTGCTCTGATCTAATAAGTAAACAATTTAAAGGCAGTGGAAAGCGAGATGCGTGCCACATTGCCCGCGCATACGAGCCAGCGTCAACGTTAAGCCCTGGTTCCCGCTTGGCTGGCTGGCGGAAATGCTTGTATTAGGACCGGTGGTATTCTGGCCACACAGGCAGTCAGATGGCGGGATGAGTTTGGTGGACGGTCTCCGCCACCTGCTAAACTCATAATTAGGGCCAATATGTTCTCACCTTTAGCTGACTTAGCATCTAAAATCCACCTTTCTAGCTCTGAAATCTATAAATATGAAACGGTTTGTAATTCCATTCTTAATCACTATGTCAAAAAAATGTCATGAGCTAAAGTAGCTGGCATGGAACTATACATAAATATAATGCAGTCCTCAGGACATATTGCTTCAGAAGCATATCAACAGCTTAGAATTATGTCTGCCCCCTTTACTACTGTAGTAAACATATGGAATTCAGAACTGGACACAAAGTTAACTGCTAACCAATTTAAATCTATTTGTATGTGCAATTTTAATGCTGTATTTCGGCTTCTCTCCTACAAACTAACCTGTTTCCTTTATGTAACTATTTCTAGACTCTGTTGAACCTGTTTAAGGCAAAACTGACTGATACAATGAAGTGTTGGTACTGCAAAACTCTACTAGGCTGTCTCAAACACCTAGTGTATGATTGTCCTGTCATCTGTAGTTTCTGGTCAGATGTCTGGAACATAATCAAAAAAATGTTCCATATACAGTTATTGTCTTTGGATAAGATTGTTATTTGTAAATCATGTGCTCTTTCTTACTCATTCCCTCCTACTTATCGTAAGCTATTTGGCTTACTTAATCTAAAGCTATTAAATCCATCACATCAAACTGGAAATATTCTAGTACATTATGCATGGTGGGAATGGATAATTTCTCTTAGAAATGGGCATTTTTCCATATTATCGCCTCATACTGAATCTGCAACAACTGCTTCTTCTTTGTGGTTTAGTCTTGACTCTAACATGATGCACACTAACAGAACCTAATTTATGTTTATTTCATGGTACAATTCTCAATGCAGTAGTCCTCTTAGTTTGGTTATGTTACAGTTTGTTATGTATGATAATATTCAAAATAAGGTTATGTAAACTATTCTTTATTTACCTATTTTCTAATTTTCCCACATGTATTTTCTAACAGTTACTGAAAGGTTTTTTGTATTTCATGTATGTTCCAGAACTTAATAATAACAAATTTTTTACCAAAAAAAAGCATTGTAGGGTTGACTATAATATGACAGAATCTACATTTTACAGTGATACAATATAAATTCTCGGACGCCTCGCTGATGGACTTCTATCAGGGGAACCTCATATTAACAATAGCTGATGACCATCCCAGAAACCTGTTTGTGTACAATGAAATATGTTGTAAAGGCATGCGTGGTAAAGGTGTGGGTGGTTAAGACGTGGTTGTGGTTCCGACTGCATTTTTAAGCCATGCGTGGTTCTGTGAGACAACCACCTTCACATGCTCCCTGTATTTCCTGAATTCACAATGACAACATTTTTCTTTATTTATATGATGCCAAATGGGCTGATGAATTCACCACTTATCCTTTTAAGATAGAACATCCTTGAATGGGAGTCTTCATTCAAATGCTCTTTCAACACATGCTGTTACCAAAAAGTTTGTTCATTCCACAGGACCATTTGCTTGTTGTGAGTATAAGGTCTTTTGATAAGTGGTTACTAAATCTTTTAGGAAAGTCTGCATCTCTTGGGATTCTATTATCCATCAATAAATACCTAGGTGCTCCTTCATTGGTAAACCTATCTCTAAAGAACCCAAGAACAACTCTGGTATTTATTATGCTCATACATCTAGTAGAAACCCTTTGGGAGGTGTAGTCAAACAACAGCAAAGAAATCTCTCTGTGTATGGTAACAGTTCAAATTGGCCCGTAATATCTAAACCCAATTTCATCCATGGCTCATCTGATATTGCCAGAGTGAACAATGGAGCTGGATTAATAATGAGTGACTTGACACTGGTGGCACACATCAAACTGTTCCTGACCACCTCCTCATCTTGACGGTCCATGCATGGCCACCAAGACCACTGTCTCACTCTTGCTTTAGTATGATTCCTTCCTGGGTGTACTGCATGTGCTAGATTTAGTACTCTAATTATCAAACCTTCTGGAGGAGCTATTCTTCCCTACCTCATGAGTTTGCTGCCACCAATAGTTTGTCTCTCAAGTTCCAAAATGGTTGTTATCAAAGGATCCAAAGCTTTGTGATCCGGCCACCCTTGCACAACATAATCCTTGATTATTGTGAAAATTACATATTTCTCTTTACTAGCTTCCCATTTTTCTTTAGATACAACACTCTCACTCAACTTACTTCAAGGGTATTCGTCAAACCCTGGATTTACACACTCTCCCCGGGCAACCGAGAAAGACAATCAACTGCCTTGTTTCTAAGTCCAGGTAGGTAGTATTTGAAAATTAAACGTATTCCTAACTCCATGTTTTCCACCATGGACTCAAACACTCACTATCCTTACAGGAAGTTAGCTGAACTAAGGGACGATGATCTGTCCTGACACAAAGGAGTATAATCCCATAAATAAAGCTTAAAATGTGTATTGCTCATGCTACTGCCAAAGCTTCTTTTTCAGTTACTGAGTTGTAACCTTCACCTTCTTTGAGAGCTTGTGGCGCAAAAGCCACTACTTGTTTCCCCCCATCAACTACTTGGGCTTAAACAGCTCATAATACCCTCAAACTCTCATCTGTTGTCAATTTTATTGTTTACGTCAAAAAGTCCTAAGGTTTACTTTTTGATGATCTCATCTTTGATTGCTTTAAATCAACCTCACACTCATTTGACCAACAAAAGGAAGACCCCTTCTTTTGTAGCAGGCTAATTGGTTCACCGCCACTTGAAAACCTTTAATGAATTTAGAGTAATATTCTACCAGACCCAAGAAAGACCTGACTTGTTCTTTGTCTAGTGGCATCAGGGCTCTTGATATGCTATCTGTGTAGAAAACACTGAGGGAGATATGGCAGGTGAAGAAAGTTTATTGTGAAACTCAAGTAGCACCACTAACAGTTCCTTGCCAGGTACAGGTCCCAGATCAACTGGCAGTGCTTAGAACCCTCATGCAGCTCAACAAGCAACAAGTGCTCTAACATGCATAACTTTCTAATAATACCACAAACACAAAAGAAGCTCATGAGATAACAGTCCATAACACACATATATATATATATATATATATATATATATGCATATATATATATATATATATATACATATATATATGATGTAGCCATAGAAAACATAAAAGTGCAGTGATTATCAGCAACAAAGAGCTCTGAGCACTAAGAGCTCTGCTTCTTAGTGTACAGTGTAGCCTTGTGTCCATTTATGACACAAGTGTTCATTTTATGCTAATAAAATAGAGCTGAAAATACTATCCTATGATCACATTTAGCAAGCACAAGTGGTTGCTCACGTTCCCTATTTATAGTGCAAAATGCATCCTCGCGTCCATTTTGAATTCAATAGGGCATTTTTGTGCCAAGAAATAGCAATAAATGCATAATTCCTCTTTTTGCATAATTCCAGCATAATCTCACAGCATTCTTAAGTCATTTTGCGTGATTATGGTACATGGAACTACGTGAGTTACACCAAACCTTAGTTATAACATCATCATAGAATCACTATCTTGCCACCCCTCAGTTATTCAACATCATGCTACATTGCTTTCACAGGAACTGGATAATTTCCATATTTTTGGCAGAGAACAGAAGCACAGAGGTTTGACTTGCTATATGTCCACTGTTAGACCTGTTAGACTTAAGGTGATCTTCCCCCAAACCTTTTGCCTTACTCCTTCATTTTTGCCGATCTTTTTTTTGTTGGTCTCAGGACTCTGTGCACTTTAATACTGCTAACCAGTGCTTAAGTGTGTGTGCACTCTCCTCTAAGCATGGCAAAATTACCTTGCACTCAATTGGCATATCTAATTTACTTGTAGGTCCCTAGTAAAGTGCCACTACATGTACCCAGGGTCTATACATTAAATACTAATGGTGAGCCTGTGGCACTAATTGTGTCACCTATTTCAGTAGCCCTTTAAATATGTCTCAGACTTGCCATGGCAGACTGTGTGTGCACTTTGAAGTGCCATTTTGACCTGGCATAATAAACCTTTTGCAGGCCCCAACCTTCCTTTTTCATACATATGTCACCCCTAGAGCAGGCCCTAAACAGTGCAGAGGGCAGGGTGCAGTGTATTTAAAATGATGGTCATGTAGTTCTACGTTTTACATGCCGAAGTATTGAAAACCTCTTAAATTTGTTGTTCACTACTGCAAGGCCAAGCTCTCCTATAGGATAACAGTGGGCTGCCTTATTACTGTTTGTAAGTGCTAACTTTCAAATAGGAGCAAGCAGGAATGTAGCGTCTAAAGAACAAAAACCCTCTTGAATGGTGAAATTGGATTTTAAGTCACAATTCTGAGAATGCCTCTTTTAGAAAGTTGCCATTTTCTTGTCCTGACCATTTGGCACCTGCAGTCTGTATCCTGGGTCACATGACTAGGTGTACCTGGCAGTTGCTTTTTGTGTATTGATCCAAGACAGTCGGACACAGGGGAATAGGTGTTGGCAGGATGGGCCATTTCTGAGTTGATGAGGGGGAGGTGCTGTCATCTATCACACTTGCATATCACAAAGACACTTCCTCAGCACATTTAGGGAGGGTTACACACTAGTCTTTTGTGTCACAATACATAGTGTGTGCCTTGCGGGGGAGGTCCAGACCCCTCTGCAAGGGGAGAACTCTAGTAGCTTCTCCCACTTCAAAAAGGGACACCAAGAATAATTAGTGAACTCTCAGATCCAACGCTTCAGATCACCCCTGGACCTGTGGAAGACTCAGAAGAAGAATGCTGTGCTGCTTTTCTGCAAGGAGGAATGTTACTCTGCTACCCTGTTATCTAAGTGAGAAGGGCTGGGCCTGCTTTTTCAACCCAGGACCACCAAAGTGACTCCAAGGGCTAGTTAGCTGGCCTCCTGATTAGAGCCTCAGAGACAGAAAGGGATCCAACCACCTTGAACTCTGCTCCTGAACCTTGCCTGCTTCGAGAACTAACCACCAAGTTGTGCCCCTCTAGTATAGACCCTTGGAAGTGGGACTAAAGGTGCTTGGCCAGCCCCACTGTGGTCCTCAACAGAACTGATGCAGTGCAGCACATCTCTTCCCAGCTCAGCATTGGAATGGCCAGTATGCAACGCATCTCTAACACAGAATCTTGCAGCTCATCAGAACCACTGCTGAATGGAGCATCTTAGATGCAGGACCTCGCATCGCAGCCATGCAGATCCTCAGAAGTGCTGCTGGTTGACACATCCTCGACAGAGGACCTCTTACTGCTCCACAACCAGGGCTGGCGGTAAATGTTTTTGGAGGGACTAACTTGGTCCTTGAATCTGGCTCCATTGCATTGGGCCTGAACTTGCAACTTTGTCCCCAGCACGTCAAGATAAGCACTGCTTTTACCTAAAACTTTAAAAATGCATTTCTCCAGATCTAATTACTGTTTTTTGTTGTTTTGGTGTCAAATAATGTATTACATTTTACTCTGATTTTCTAATTAGGTGTGAGTTATTTATCGTGTTGTATTTTCACTTTATTAATGTTTGTGTGCTGCATAAATACTTCACACATTGCCTCAAAGTTACGCTTGACTGCTTGCGTGCCAAGCCATCAGAGGTTTAAGCATAAGATAGTTTGAGGCTTGCTTTTGTTTTACTCTGAGAAGAATTGTGGTTGCTGCTTGCGTACGGTTTCACACCCCTCTGTCAGTAACCTAATTTCACATAGGGCCAATCCAAGAAAGGTGGCCATTTCTAGAACAATTTAGGTACTCATCCCACAGAGAATAACACCCCTTCTTGTAGTGGCATGCTTCATAAACATTTTACATCGTGGTTCCTAACCATGATTCCATGAGCAATTTTGAAATTGTTTTGTACCGAGTTCTATACTAAAAATACCTCAAAACGCCCAGGTATCACTTTTAACAGGAGGTATTTTTAGCTTAGATAAAAAATTGCATTTTGGGTGACAGATGGACATTATGGCCCTACACCCCTATTTAATATGACATAGGCCCTAAGGCTTTCATCAGATTTAAGGGTGTGCCCTGAGAAAAATTTGATATACTGCCTGTTTCTCCCTATCTCTTGTCCTTGCTCAGTCAGTATAGTGCCAGTCATAGTTTATCTATATAAGACCTGTGTGGTTGTTTATCCTTGTTTAACCTCTTTCATGTGTTGGACGGCCGCGAGCCATCCGGGCACATGACAATGGAAGTCCCTCTGGTGTGGGCACCACATGGATTTCATTGGAATATTTTTAGCCTTGGTTGCTGGGGAAGAACTTCCCCAGAAACCAAGACTAAAACGATCCCCACCCTGAAATGATGATCAGCATGCACAGCGATGTCATTAGAGGGGAAAGAGAAAGTAAAATGAGCTGATTGACTCATTTGCTTTCATTTTCTTCGGTGCTCAGGGGCATATCTCAGCCCCCCCAAGCACTGATTTGAATGGGAGGAGTACTGTTGGAGAGGGGAGAATCTCCCCTTTCCAAATGTACCTTTCCCTAGTGGATCCCTGCTTGGGAATCACCAAAGCAGGGATCCAGGCCACAAGGGAGGAGGGAGCGGCAACTTAGGCAAGGGCTTTTGCTCCTAATTTTTTTTTTTGTGATACAGTCTATCTGCCCCCCTGGGTAGCAGATGGGACAGTCGTCATTAATCTGCCACCCCCAGGGGGCAGAAAGCCAACTAGCCACTAGGGAGTTTTTTTTATATATAGGCAAGGGTGATGGCTACCCGGAATGCACAAGTCAATGCACCTACCCACCCCGAAAAGCAGACACAGTATCTCTGCCCCCCTTGTGGGGCAGATGAGTGGTATTACCCCCCAATGTGCCCCCATGGGTCAGAAAGCCCACTAGACACCAGGGATTTTTTTTTATAAAAGAGGGGTGGGGCCTGCCCAGAATAGCGAGGCAATGCCCTACCCTACCACCAAATGTATGCATAGTCTTTCTGCCTCCTGGGGACAGATGGGGTTGTTATCCCCAATCTGCCTGCAGGGGTCAGAAAGCCCAGTAGGCACCAGGGATTGTTTTTTTTTTTTTTTTTTTGACAAGTCTAGGGATGGGGGCTGCCCAGACAGGGCACAATTCCCCACCTAAAAAATAGGCACAGTATTTATTTATTTTATAAGCAAGGGGCAGGGCTGCCCACAATGGGCATGGCCATGCCCTTGCTTTCATCCCAAATAAATGGGGACCAAAGTATTCATGGCGCCTTAGGGGCCAGATGGAGGTAATTACCCCTGGCCAGCTCTGAGGCAGGGGTGTGGGGAGGGGGTAGACAGCCCACTAGATGCCAGGGAATAAAAACAAAAAAGAGGGCTCGGGCCGCCTGCCACCAAGGAAGGGGGCAACAGTCTTTCTGCCCTACCCCTGCAGAGTGAAGCATCTCATCCCAATGGTAAGCAGGCGGACATTTGACTATTTGGGTGCTGATTTTACGTATGGGCCAGGAACGCTTGGCTAACTCCCAATATCATCCCACTTGCAATGATGAGTAGTTGCACTTTCTGGACTTGGGTATTCTGCCACGTGGAAAAACCTACCAGACTTAGACACTTCTGAAAGTTAAACATCTGCAGGCATCCAAAAACTTTGCCCCAATTGTGTGGGTGCCCAAAGCAGAGTCAGCTTAAAAATGTTTGGAAAAAAACTGCCCATTTGGACCCGCTTTGGTGACCTTCAATTTCTACATATTTTTATCCCTTCCCTCTGGCAGGCACTTGACCCGCGTACACAAGTGATGTATCATTTTTATTAGTATACCAAGGCGAACCCTGGCTGGTAGGAAATGTGTGGCTCCTCTCGGATACCAGAACTTTCCATCACAGAAATGTGAGGAAACTGTGTTTTTTTAGACAGATTTTGAGGTTTGCAAGGGATTCTGAGTAACAGGACCTGGTGATAGCCACACATGTCACTCCATCATAGATTCCCCTGGGTGCTTAGTTTTAAAAAATGTAAAGGTTTGCTAAGATTTCCCTAGGGGCTGATTGAGCTAGGACCCAAAGTCCACAACTAGGCACATTGCAAAAAAAGGTCAGTTTTCAGCGGAAGATGTGATGTGTCCATGTTGCGGTTTGGGCAGTTCCTGTCGCAAGCTCTAGGCTTACCCACACAAGGGAGGTACCATTTTTATTGGGAGTCTTGGGGGAATGCTGGGTGGAAGGACGTTTGTGGTTCTTCTCAGATTCTAGAGCTTACCATCACAGAAATGTGTAACAAATGTGTTTTTAAGACATATTTTGAGGTTTGCAAGTGATTCTGGCAGAGGCGTCTCCTCCTAAGGAGCGTCATCCTGCCTGCTGCTAGCGAAGCAGGTCCATGTTATGGACTGATCATTATTATTATTGAATTACACCCAGGTATGTGCGCTGTTCTAGCACAAGTGTTGGAGTAGGAGGGCAGGGCTGATTCCAGAAGCAGAATCAAGATGACCTTTGTGAACTGGCTGCCAGTGGGGGGTGCGCATGTTGTATTGGCCGGCTGACTTTCGATAGCCAGCCTGACATGCATACTACAGACTGCACAACTCCCTATGGTGTTAACCTGCGGGAGATTGCAGGCACCTAGAGTCTTAAGGAGCTCTGGCATACCCCGCCTGAAAACAGCATGAGAGCAGCAGCAGGATTGGTTGGGTTTGCGTTGGCTGCAGGAATTCAATCTAAATCACCTTCCATTCTTTTTCTTTACTCTGGCCCAGCAGCAAAGCTGGATCAGCCCTGAGATAGTTTCGGCACACACCAGCCTCTGCCTGCACTTCCAGCAGCCAGGGGAGTTTCCACATCAGCAGCTGTCCCTGCAACTCTGCCAGACTCAGGAGTTATTCCCCCTTCTTGTTCTTGCCACTGGGTGGGAAGTGATCTGAGAGCACGATCAGATTTCCCACTGGGATCATCACCAGCAGAAGCAAGCTAGCTCTGGCCAGTCTCTGAAAATCTGCAGGGAACTTCAGTGCTCCTTGGTGGCTAGCATCTTCTGACACCAATCCAGCCTTAGCCAGCGAAGCACAAGTATCAGCTCCAGGAAACACAGGCGACCATTGGAACTCAGTGCCTTAAGGCCCATGACAGATGGCTGCACACCAAAAGAATGCATGCCATTTTATTGGACCTTTCTGTTTGCCTCAGCGTGCCCTCAGATCACAGGGACACAGACTGGTCCGGACCACCACTGCACTCTAGGGATGGGACCAAGCACTGTGGAATAAGAGCCCTGCACACAGCCCTGCTCCGAAGGACTGATGCTGGAGCCAACAGCCCAGGGATGATAAACATTATGGCCCAGATTTATGGTGGCATAGCACCATTCCAACACCACATTATTTAATTGTAAGACTCTAATGTGGCGTTGGAAGGGCAAAAACGCAGTGTCATATTTACAAAGTGGCACAATGCTTGCATAGCGTCACTTTGTAACCCCTTGCGCCACATTCTGCCTGCACCAGGCATAATGTATGCAAGGGGGGGGTTCCAGTGCTTGGGGGGACATAAAAATGGTGCAAAGGAATCTATGAGATTCCTTGGTACCATATTTTAAACCCTGCTAAGTGCAGGCATTAAAAAGAGACTCCCATTGTGTTCAATGGGCCTCTGGGTGCTTTGCAGAATTAGCGTCATTTTTTCCACTAGTCCTGCAAAGCGCCGGACTGGCGTAAAAAATTATGACACTAGTCCACCTGACTACCGCTATGGTGTGCTGAATTTTAAATATGGTGCACACATGGTGCTGTTAGGGGCGCAAGAAAAGTATGTATTTCGGTAAATCTAATCTGGTTCTGGGATGGGGGGACAGACACCTGATTCTAACTGAGTTCATAGGAACTCTTCAGGACTCCAAGCTATCAACCTCAGATGAAATGAAAGGCTGGCGGGACCCATTGTGTGGAAGCTGCTGGGGGCCTACTAATCTCATAGATGCATTAACCCGCTGAGCCGCCTTGCATGTTTAAATGCCAACTCGTGCCATCTCCAAGTATTGACTTGTTTCCAAAGGTCCGCGTTCCTGATAGGTTTTCATACTCAGAGCCCCAGCACAGTGTCCTTCTATTCACAACCCAGGCTTTCCACCTTGCGGGTGCACAGCGCCCTCACTGTTCACGGGGCTGCTGTGATTCTAAACGCTACACTGGAGGCAAGCATGATGCTGTTCTCCAGTGCCAGGGCTGACTCGCAGGTTCTGAGCCCTTTCAGTATAAAACTCATCTTGCAGAGAGGAGGGCTAGCGGGCCTTTTTATAATTTCGAATAATTTTATTTTATTAATGTGAGGCAGTTAGAGGAAATGAAACACCTTGCTCAGTCTGGGCAGAAAAAAGAGCTTAAGATAAATCATAGTCCAACATTTATTCAGAATCCAAGACGGGGTAGGCAAAAATTGAAGTGCAGCTTGCTGCAATCAGCCCTAAAGTTATTTATTGTCAGTTCTTCTGAAATGTTACAGCAGATCAGCGCGCCGTCAGAGCACAAGCCAAAATGCAAAACCACTGTTTTTATCAGTTGCAATAGATTTACCAAACCCTTTCTTCTTCAGAGCCTTTAAGACTTGCTGAGCCCTTGCAACTCTCATTTAATTTTCATGACATCTCATTGCCATGGAAATTCATTTAGCTGTAATCTTTAATCGCTCACTGTTTCTGAAAAGGAATTCACATTCCCGTTTACATTGACGGGATTGTTATACTTTGTTCTAAACAATGGTTTATGTCAGGCATGCTGTGGGAAGAGGGGGCGAAGGCAGCTTGGGTGCGGTGAAGAAGGGATGGAGTCGGGCTTTGAGGTGGCAACTGCGGACAGTGAGCGAGGCTCTG
This sequence comes from Pleurodeles waltl, assembly GCF_031143425.1. Taxonomy (NCBI): domain Eukaryota; kingdom Metazoa; phylum Chordata; class Amphibia; order Caudata; family Salamandridae; genus Pleurodeles; species Pleurodeles waltl. The sequence goes on from NC_090440.1 coordinate 213,700,061, forward strand.
AGCAGTGGAGAGGAGCCGGGACGTGCTGCACCCACACGTCCTCGGTCTCTCCCAGACTTACCTGCACAGGTAAGCGCAAACAAAGAAACACGTTTATGCTGCTTTTAACTTATCTGAGGAAGGGGGGGGGGGGGGGGTTGCAGGTTCGGGACTGGGGTTATGTCTGCCGGTAGGTTCTATTCTTGCTGTGCCACATGATCAATAGAACAGGACTCCCTGTCCCCTCTCTAGTGAATGTCACACTTGCATAACGTGTGGATGCTGTCATTAAAAAAAGTATTTTTTAATATGAATTTAGAAACATTCCTGTGTCCTCACTCCAACGACAATGCTATTTGTAAGTTGTACACCATACATGTGGCAAACAAGATGTCTTTGCACAGAGTATATCCTGAACTTGCATATTTTAAGGTGCACTCATATGTAAGAATGAAGAAAAGTGAAGCTTGGTAAAATAAAATATTTGCCTAGGATCACACAGTTTGCTCAAGTGGGGGAGTGGGAATTGGTCACAGGATTTCTGCTTTTACATCATGCAGTTCAGACCTTGAGACCGTGTGGCTGCTTGGTTGTGCCATGAAAGTGGGAAAGGACTTTAATACCCCAACACTTTCAAGTCACCAGCCTCCACTGGATTCTGGGTAATAGAACCTGGTGAGAGCCACACAAGTCGGGGTGACTTGTGTGGCTCTCACCAGGTTCTCACCAGGTTCTATTATCCTGGATTCCTCTGGGTGTATAGTTTTAAACAAGCATTTGCACTGCAGAGGGTCTCGAGTTTGCTTGAGGTAGAGCTATTAGCGTTGTAAATTCCTAACCAACCTTTTCTCGCTACACAAACTGAAAATAAAAAGTAAAGCAGTTTACATAAGCAAGCTGATTTAAAGTGCTGCCGTGAGCGCGAAGAGAGGCACAAAAGGAAAAAGAAGTTCGCTTGCAGCCAAAGTTATTAGCAAAAGTGCAATTATCCATGTAACAGGGTCGATGGCCAAGGCGGTAACAAAATCACCTCAAGGAGGGACAAACGTAAAGCAGTTACCAACAGAAACAAAGGATTTTTGAAAGGCAGGCCAATGAACGAATGATAGTGATGGATGTGCAGTAGGCGTGGTTAAAATCCCAGATGCCTACCAACATGTCAGAAAAGCAGCGCATAGACGCTGCTATGCTCAACCTAAAAATGTACAGGTTTGCTAGGTTTGCCTAAGTGCCGGCTGAGCTAGGACCCAAAATCCACAGCTAGGCACATTACAAAAAAGGGTCAGTTTTTAGTGGAAAAATGTAATGTGCCCACGTTGCACTTTGGGTCATTCCCTGTCGCGGGCACTAGGCCTACCCACAAAAGTGAGGTACCATTTTTATCAGGACATTTAGGGGAACAAAGAATAGTAGAAAAGGTGTTATTTCCAATTCCCTTTTTCTGAATTTCTGCCTTCCAAATGTAAGATAGTGTGCAAGAAAGAAGTCATTTTGAGAAATGCCCTCTAATTCACATGCTAGTATGGGTATCCCCAAATTCAGAAATGTGCAAATAACCACTGCTTCTAAACTCCATATCGTGTTTCCCTTCCGGATATACATGTGTTTTCTGGATAACTAATTTTCATTCTTTATATTTTACCAAATGAATTACAATATACCTGGTACACAGTGAAAAACATTGTAAGGTGCAGCTCAGGTATTGTCTCTGGGAGCAATAATGGTGTACCCAGATCTTGGTGAACCTACAAGGCCTATATATCCCAACAACCAGAAGGGTTCAGCGGGCATAACAATATATTGCTTTTGAAAAATCGGCCATAGTTAGAAGAAGTTACAATGAAAACAGACCAAATGGCTGTTTTTTCAACTTAATTTTAATCTTTTTTTTATTTCAACTATCACTTTCTATTGGAAAACCTTGAAAGATCTACGCACATGACCCCTTGCTGAATTTGGATTTTTATCTAGTTTTCAGAAAAGTATAGCTTGCCAGGATCCATCATTTGATTCACACCCATTGCTACCACAAACTGGGAGGAGGTTTAAACCACAAAAAAGTAGGGAAAATGTGCTATGTCCCAGTAAAATGCCAAAACTGGGTTAAAAAATAGTTTTCTGATTCAAGTCCGCCTGTTCCTGAAAGTTGGGAAAAGTTTGATTTTAGCACTGCAAACCCTTTGTTGATGTAATTTCCAGCAAAAAAAACAGAAGCTTTCTTCTACTGTTCTTTTTTCCAATTTTTCCTCCAAAAAACACAATTTAGCTGTATTTAGGCTAATACCTCGGTCCGCTCCAGAGGGATCCACAAACCCTGGTTACTTTTAGAATCCCCAGGATGTTTGAAAAATTGATGCAAATTTGGCGTTGTCATAAGTTATGGTGGCCTAAGAACAAACTACCCTAAATAGCCAAAAAAAGGTGTAGCCCCGGGGGGAGGAAGGCTTAGGAGCGAAAGGGTTAAAAACATATTATCATGCAACACACCACACAAATCCTATGCACTTTGATATGCAATCATATTTACAACAAGCACGTGACAACAATCCTTAAAGGTATATTGATATATAGGGAATAAGAAAAACATATATATGTATATGTGTGATCACTGTGTAATTCGCTCCACGTGGTTCATTGCAAAACAAAAGTGAAAAAGTGCTAGTGTAGTCCATAGCGACGTTGTCTTACCCAATTTGGGATCCGTCTATTGCGGCATAGGAAAAAAGAAGGACATTCACGTGTAGTTACATGCTATTATTCAAATATCCCATAGTAAGTGGAGGGAGAAAATAGGAAGAAACATAAACGGGTTAGTCTTGTTCACTTCAATGAGGGTGTAATGCCAAAAACTCTCATGTAAACCAGCTACTTACTTAGTCAAGGGTGTCATGTCACTTTTAACACCTAATAATACTCCCCCTCTCTTCCTGGCTGCTGGCTTGTGTTCACTCTGAGTCTCATATTTATGAGAGGGGAGCCTTGAAGTAAGACCTGATCTAGAGCTCGCTTCCGTTGTAGTGTCACACGTGTGGCCTCAAAAGTATGCTGCACAAGTAGGTGTGTATGGTAGCGAGGATGATGGGAAATGTGCATCACCATGTGGCACATATAGGCATGTATGGGAGTAGGGATAATGGGAAATGTAATTCTCTTCAAATGTAAAAAAAAGGCTCAGCATTCACACAACAATATGGCAAAAAAAAAAAAAGCGTAAGAAGTCTCAATTTCAAATAACCCCCCTCAATTAAGAAAGTGAGCCCTTGGTTGGGTCATTGAAATTACAAAAGAGAAAAAAAAGAAAAATCAATTCCTCTTTCAGCTCAGTAGTTTGGATATATCTCTCAATGCATAAGTTGGCCAGAAGAAATTCTTAGCAATGTCAATGTAAATATACAGAGAATTCAGTGACTAATCATTGGTTCATTCTATTCCCGGAGTGGTATACAGATACATGCTGTGCACTAAGGACTATCCTAATGATGTTGTTGTATGGTATTCAATTTATATCTCATCATTAGGGCCATATTTGTGTGTTTGTAATTTATAAATCCATTGTTGTTCTCATTCAAAATATGTCTTAGTCATTTCATTACCAATCGTTATTTTTTCAATGACAGTCCACATTAAATATTTGTATGATTTTTCTAAAGATAATTGGCGGTCAATCGTGTTGTGCTACACTGACATCTAATGTTACATAAAGTGTTCAATGATTCTTGTTTTAATTTATCTAGATGTCATGCCTATGCATCTGTCTGTAGGACACAAAATGAGGTAGATGACATTAGAAGCCCCAGTCCATTTCTTTGCTCTGTGAAGTGAACAGACATACTGAACATGGCACACATGGGTAGTGACCTTAAAGGTTAGGGAGATCTCATAGGGTTCTTCAATCATTCTTCAACACCAGTTTTGGTCTTGTATGAACCAATAATTCCTTCACACTAGTGTTCCTTCAGCAAAGAGAACAAGAGTTTCCCACAATTCAGACTATTGCAGTCAAGAGTATGGCAGTGCTTGCTGATTATCTTCTTTACTGTGTTAATACTAACCCAGATCCACTGTCTGTTCTCCTGTCTTGTCTTGTCTTGTCTTAAGTAATCCATCCCTATGGTAATTCCTTGCTCTTTTGTTAGCTTTATGCATTAGGTGCCTCTATTAGTGTTTCGTTACCAGATTCTTTGTTTATTTATCTGCCTCCACTTTAAACTCCTGTATATCTAAGCAGTGTCCTCGAATGCGAAGGGGCTGTCCTACTTGTAAGTTCTCTCTAAGGGAGCATGGGGGACCGCTTCCAAAACGATGTAGATTGTCTTTGTCAGTTGGTTTAGTGTACTTTGTTTTTGTCTGTTTTTCATTTTCTACCCTAATGATCAGAACTAGAAATTATATTTCTGTATTTTTCATAGTGATTGTGAAATGCAAATATGGTTTTGTTTAACCAATCCAAAAACTTTGGCAATAGTGATGTTGCCCTTAAAATGCTGAAAATATCAGCAATAAAGTGGCACCACAGTCTTACATTTTCACAGAATATCTTTGTGAGAAGATTACATAGATTGTTCTGTACCCTATATTTTTGGGCTAGGAATAACAAGGTGGTAGGATACTTATATGGGTGTTGGATTCAGTTAGAAATGTGTTTATCCGACAGCACAATTTCTCTCTCCCGTTCCTGATTAGCAACCTTATTAGTTATGTTCTGGTTTTATAAGAGTACTGGGTATATCTGTATACATGCACATATACATTTTATTTTAGTTATAGGAAAAAGTTAAAAAACTGAAAACAAATGTTTTTTTAAATGAATCTATATATTAAAATAAATGTGTGTATTTTCCATTGTGCAAATATAATACACACACACACATTTATATATATATATATATATATATATACATATACATATATATATGTGTGTGTGTGTATATATATATATATATATGTATATTATATATATATATATATATATAGATTCACTTAAAAAACCAAAACCAAAGGTTACAGGGATGTTATAGTTAGGAAAAAGGATTAAAAAAAACATAAAAATTCACTTAAGAAACAAAAGGTTACAGGAATGTTATAGTCGAGCCCCGCCATGCACAGTTTTCTCATCAATAATTGTATAACACTGATGTTTTCAATGGTGCTATAAAACATGTCATGAGTGCTGTAATATTTGTAAAAGCACTGACTCACCCACTCACTCACCATACAGTCACAAACACACTCTGTCACTCACCGACACAAGCAAACACATCCAGTCACCTTTACAGCCACTCACACATCCATACAACCACTTACAATCACTGGATGATGTCATCAGTGATGTCATTTGAGATGTCATCAGTGATGTCATTTACCATGTCATGAGTGATGTAATATGTGAGGTCTTAAGCAGTGCATTACAGGGGTGCAAGTTATAGTTAGCTGAGGTAAATATAACTGCTGAATTTCACGGTTTTGTATGTATGAAATGTGAGCCTAACTATAACGTTCCTGTAATCTTTGTTTTTTTTTCGGGGAATTATATATGTGTGTGTGTGTGTGTGTGTGTATGCCATAGTACACAATAAATACATCTTATTTACATAACAGTATGTGTATATGTCTTATGGTTCTTTCTATGAAAATATGTATTTGTCATGGTATGTAAATCTGATTATGGGGAAGACACCTGTAAGAATATTGTAATATATTTTAGGTATAAAAATAAATACTAGCAAAAAAATGCTAGCAAAAAAATGCTACATGCATGTCTTTATATATTTATATATGTATATGTGTGTATGTGTGCATGTATATGTATGAAGACAGAGTGCATGATGTTAGTGCTTGTATGTTTAGGCATGACAAGATATGCATGTCAAAGCTTTAATGGCTGATAACGTCTCAAGCAATTAACCTAAGACACTATTAATAAATTCACAGACTAACACTGAGCGTTAGTTAGCCCGTTTTTTTCCCAAAACTACAGCAGTCTTGCAAATTGCATAGCTCCAGAAGTTGAAAAAAAGGAAAACGAAGGACAATGGTATTGGTGCATATAGACACAGAAAACTATATCTGCTGCTGTTCTTCTCACGCAGAGCAGTGGGGGAACTGGTGCTGGCCAGCAGGTTGCCAAGACTCCGCCCAAGTAAATATCCAGGGCTGATCTGTCTGTTCCTGCAGAAACCAATATATTTGTCTGGCAGGCAAGCCTCCTACACGAATCAACTCGCAACCTGCTAGAATCCGCCACCAGCATCGTTACAGGTTACTGTGGAAGGGTGCAGAAGCAGTCTTTTTCCACGATTTCCTGTCCCACCAACAGACAGATCTTCTCCATTAATCAATTCTCCTGAACTTAGACATATTCTGTTTTTTTTCTTTCAATCTACGTATTCCTATGTGAAATCTCTATCAACATGCCTGCCAGCTAGTAAACAAACCTACAAAGCTAAGTGGTACACTAAATATCCTGAAACAAAAGCCTCAGAATTTGAAGGATAGACGGGAAAGGAAAAACAAGAATTCTCATAATCCCCCTTTGAAATCTGAATGCTAGCCCTCTGTACTCTAAACCTACTTATGTTGCAAAGACCTGCATTTGTTAAATGTCAGAATACTTAACTTACAACTGGCGTTCCTTCTTGGTTCTTAGGCTTAAAGGTGAACACCTCATTGTTTGGTTAAGCAGTTTTCAAGATCAGTGGCAAGAAACTCAGCTGGGATTCTGGGGGCTATATAAAAGTAATTCATCTATCGATCAGTTAATGAGTAGATAACAAAATATTTAGGGATAGGTGAGTTACTCAGGAGAATTGAGTGCAAAAGTTCAACCATATACACAAGTTAAAGATACAAGGAAATTTAGGGCTGAAAGCAAAACTACACATTATCTATAAAATGTGTCCCAGGGACTACTGGGACACCAACACCATCGGAAGAGGTGAGCGAGGCGAGCAGCGGTGGCAGAAACAGGTACGTTTTTTTTTAATTTTTATTATTTTGTTATGTTTTCCCACCTCCTTCTCCCACCCACCTTCTGCCCCCCTTTGAGATTTGTGGCGGCAACCACTGATTATCGATACCCATCCTATTATAAATATTGGCAAAAAACGGGAGTTATTCAAGATGGAACATGTCTTTTTGAGAGTGGCCACATAATTCAACTATGTATAACTCCAAGAAATCATGTGTAACAAAGATTCCTAAATACCTTATGGGGTGAGTGTCTGAATAATGTTCTTCCATCTCTCTGGGCAATATTTCAGATGAGCAATGAAACAACAGGATTATAGCCCCCGGTGTCAGAAAAGGACTGGATCTTTGCTAGAGTGTTCTGGTCATTTAGTGCTGTTCTTGCTAAACAGAGTAAGATATCATCTGCAAGTAGTTTAAGTTTTGGGGGTCCATATAGTGGCAATAAAATTGCCGGGTCTTGTCTAATGGCCAACGCCAATGGTTTGTATTGCTGGAAATAAACCTACCCAGCAAAAACCCATTTTACCCAGCAATAACCCATTTTGATCCCTGTGTACAACTGATGCAGCTGCAGTGGCAAGTCGTAGTGCCATCATTTTGGTAAACGTTTATAGTCTGTGTTTAACAGACTTATCGGGTGATAGGAGCCTGTTGACTTAGAAGACGTATCTTTCTTATGAAAGCTCACTATAACTGCTTCGAGGATCTTTTGGAATTTTGCTTCCGTTCAAGAATTCGTTAAATAAAGTAAGCAAGTGACCCACTATTTGTGCGGCGAATATCTTGGAGAATTCTGACGGTATACCGTTGTTACCGCATGTTTTGATACTAGGAAGACTTTTAATGACATCCAAGACTTCCACCCGTGTAATGGGAGTTACTATACTTTCCCACAGGTTATTGCACAACACAGGGCGTTTGACTGGGTTAAGGAATGCGTCAACCTGATTGGGTAAGGGGTCATCACTATAAGAATACACATCGGCATAAAGCTCTAAAAACACTTTGCCTATTTGTTTGTTATCAGTTGTCGCCACCTTATGCTTAGGGTCAAATACGGCTCAGAAAATCCCCTGTTTGCGCCTCTTTTTAGCTGACCATGCTAGAAGGCGCCCAGTATACTCGTTCCCTTCATATACTTTCTGAAAACAGGTCTTTTGATTAATAATCTTGTGTGAAACGAAATAATCTTTAAATTCTTGACTGGCTCTTAGTAGTCTGCTATTAGATTAAGTAGACTTTAAACTGACATCCTTCCTCCTGGCCTGTTCGAATTGCCATTGCATTACATTTATTTCCTGCCTCTTACTCTATTTAGACAAGTTGTGTAAGCGATACAATCTCCTCGTATAAAGGCCTTACATGCCCCCATGTTGAATAGTTGAAGACTATGCCTTGGTTCCTATGTTAAAAAAAAAAAAAAAAAAAGTTAATGCCACCCACATATTGGCCACCCAATAATCTTGAGTCAGCAACGACCTATCCAGAGCCCATCGTGTTGTCCTCCGCCCCCCACCCGCGGAATTGCTGACTTTTAAACATACATACGGGGAGGAATGATCTGAGAAAGGGTTCGACAGAATACCGGACCCAGCAGTGTGAAACCAAAAAAGAAAACGATACGAGACACCGTGTTGAAACATTTGGAAAAATATGTAAATTTCCACCCAGTAGGGCAATCTGCTATCTGGGGATCTATCAAAGCAAGATCCCTTTTGATCCGAGCCAAATTTCAATTTATTCAGTGTTTTACTTTGGCGGGAACAATCGCAAGTGATCTCTTGTATACAATTTAAATCACCTCCAATTAAAACTAATCCCGTCAAAGGGGTTAAACGATCGTAGACTTCCTGTAATGGTGTCACCTCATCTACTATTGGCCCAAAGAATCCAACTAAAGGAATTGTAGTTCTGTTAGTTTTTACACTTACCAAAATCCATCAAGCTTTCGGATTGTGCACTACCTGTAACACTTCTCCCTCACACGTTTGAGTAAAAAAAGAAGCGACTTCACTGACGGCTGCATTTGCGGATGCAAAAAAGCCTTTGATATATACTTTGGCAGAGTCAGCTGTTTTGCATTTACCTTCAAATACGTTTCCTGAAGAAAGATTAGTTGCCCTGTTGATTTAAGCCATTTGCTCGGGCTGTTAATACCATTCATGTTAAATGAAATAGTCCTAAATATTTTCTCAATTTGACTTAAATTAGCCATAATGATCCTCTCCCGTCTGGCTCCCTACAGTTTGCCCTAGTACAAATTAAGGCCCCTCATTGTCAGCCTTCTCATTTAAAGTGTTCTCTGACATGCCACTTATGGCGGCATGACGTCCCAAAGAACTGAAGAGTATGATTGACTTTTTCAAAACTCTTTGGGGCACCTGCTGGAATAGTCCAGCAGTCAAAATGAAATGTTCTATATACAACAGACATGCACAGATCTTCCAGTCGGTAGAGAAAGCCAAGACCCTTCTGGATTGAATTTGTCAGAACTGAACAGCAGTAATTTTGGGGGGTTCATTTCCATGTTTCAGCAATTTTTTGTTAAAGGCGGGTGGGTAGTTAATACACATGAAATCAGCTAATGGCTAAGACTCCAGATGTTAACAAAATAGGAACTATAGATGAAGACTGATCTGTGCACGGTTTAGTGGGCGTGCTCTAACCACTTTTCTCTTGGGAACCTGCCTCAAGGCACCATGTCACAGTGCCATAATCAAGGAAAAGGGGTGAAGGGAGGGACGGGGTGTAAGAGGGTATGCACAGGGGGAGAAAGGAAGTGAAATCTCCTAGAAGACCGGACAGGGAGGCTTCACAGACATGGAGAGCAGGAGATGGGTGGGGTAGGAGGGGCATTTACAGGGCAAGCACACATGATAAAAAAGGATAAACAGGAGAAGGTATACAACATAATCAAAGCGTCTTTTAGACTAGAAGGTGCATTTGAAAAGCGGAAGGAGGAGGGCAAGGTAATTGATGAGGTTCTAATGACACATGGAAATCACACTTCATGTTAAATCTAATGTGACATACTCAACACATTAAAAATGGTTTTAATGTCATAAAGATAACCTATGCGAAATGAATACCTTCCTTCAACTGCCACCATCTCTTGTACATCTCCATAAGGAACCAGTTCCCATTTACGTCTGCGGACAGTAAGGCTCTCATTTTGAATCTGTGTAGTACTTCCAGGGGGATTCAGCTTCTTTCATCCAAAAGCTATTGAAAGGTGACATTTCGATACTAAAAAGAGAAATTACTGGAGGAATTGTATGCAGAATTACAAATTCCTCTGGTAATGTCAACAGGGATCCTCAGGCCTCATCTGTAATACCTTTTAACTCCACCCATCCTTTGGTTTCGGTAACTCCAGGGGCGGACTTAACAGAGCCAATGGAGTGGCCGTGGGGGCAGCTGATTGCACTGTCTGCCCTATGGACAATTTTGGGAAAATGTATTAGTCTGTGAGACTGTGATAGGTTTTGGGCGGATTATGGTTGGTGGGGTTGTGGTAGATATATATATATATATATATATATATATATATATATATATATATATATATATATATATATATAGGGTTTTTGGGCTGCCTGTCACCATGCTGTTGTTAGGTGATAACTTGGATGGATGCCCCAAGATAAGGGGCTTAGAAATTTAGCATTTGCCTAGAATTTTGGCATTAAGTCAGACTGGGACAACAACAGGATCTGAGAGGCATTTTGCCTCCTAAGAGAAGTTGGGAGAGAGTATCTCCTGGTGGTGGTGCAGGTGTGAGGGGGCACCGGTAGGGAGTGTCAGATAGAGTGGTGGCAGTGGTGATTGCCTACTTGACCGCTATGTTCCAAAATTCAGAGAGAGGGTAAAGTGGGGTTGGGGGGAGGGGAACTGTTTTCAAGGGGAGCAAGTAGTTGAGAAGGGGACTTCTATCAAGTTGTTAGGACACACTGGGAGAGCAGGGCAAGGTGGTGTTCAGTGAACTGGTGAGAGAGTTTTGGGGGAGGGATTGGAGCGCTATTGGGCAGCAATCACTGGGAGGGCTTAGAAGAATGTACACAAGGAGAGGGGAAAGAGGGACATGGTGGGCAAGGGGAGGCTCTGCAACCTCGTGGGTGGTACAGGCCTGGGTGTACTCATTTATTGCTTACATAAAGGAAGGCCTCATGGGTGTGTTTGGCAGTTCAGCAGGGTGGGGTGATGAGGGGTGTCATCTGAGAAACTCAAGGAGGAAAAGGCTGCAGCAATAGTGTGAGCCATGTTAGAGTGAAGTGATGGGGGAAGAATGATGGGGAAAGGTCTGCAGCATTCACGGAACGAAGAGATGCAGGGGAGGAGCCCATTCAATCCCATAGCAAGCAGACAAAGCAGCTAAGAGTCTACAGTAGGAAAAAGGTAAGGAAGACCCTGGGTGGGGTGTAGGGGTCCAGGTTGTGAGAGGGACTTGGGGGGTACTGGGCGAGGGGCTGTTGAAGAGGCAGAGCACAGAAAGCTGGAGTGGTCCAGGTGAGTGCTCTCCAAGAATAGGGAGGGGGAATCACAGGTGTGGAGCAGTCAAGGAGTTGGGTTTGGGTCGCAGAGGTGGGAAAAGTGGAAGATGGGTTCAGAGGAGGCACTGGCATCAGAGTTTACCCAAGGTAGTTTGGTTGAAGATGCCCGTAGGATCCCCTTCTCCATGGTGAAAAAATGGTATGGTCTGTGGTGGCCGACCTGACAGTGATGAGATATGGTGTGGGAAATGTCTAGGGTGACCTCCTCAGAAGTGGAAAGGGGAAGGTTTAGTGTGGCTTCCCTGGACACAGTAGTCAGGAAAAACACATGCATGGTGTGACAAACAAACTTCACATAGATGGAGAGGTGGCAGGTCCCAATGGGATGTGAGCAGAAGGGGATGATGCAGGAGGTAAATTGGTGCTTGATTATGAGGAGGGTGAAGTACAGTTGAGGATGAACATGTGGCAAGAAGAATAGAGGGCCAATGGTGGGAGTCAGCAGATAGAGTGGGGGTTGTCTCAATAACACTCTTCCAGTATTTTGCAGGAGGACTTTGGGGTCAGGAATACCGAGCTGGAGCATGAGGGGGTTGCGCAACAGGAGAGTGATGGAAAGGTGGCAAACTTTGAGGACAAGTAAGTTACCACATGCAAGAGATAGGCAAGAAATGTTGTCAAAAGGGGTGGAGACGGAAGCAAGGTGCTTGAGGTCTATTAAGAAATTGTGGATCAGCCGATGATGGAGTCAAAGGGTGTGGGTGTTGGGTGCGAGGAGGTGCAACAAGAAAAAAAAGTCCATTTGAAGTGAGGAATGTATGTGGAAGACAAAGGGGTGTGAACGAAAGACAGAGAACAACAAGTGACGACAGGTAGCAAAGGTGATGCTATGAACACAGACAAATTGGCAGATGCAGACAGTGATGAGGGGAGTAGCGAAAGAGACTAAAAGGAGAATGAGAGGAAAGAAAGTAAGGACTTGAAGATGCAAAAGCTGAAGTATATGGGGATCACAAAGACCTTGGAGGTGCATTTGATGTGGGCAATAAAAGAAAAGATGTGTAAATGGGAGATTATAGAAGTGTGCATATTGCTGCAAAGGAAAATACGGGCCAAAGAAAGCTCAAAGTACGCAGAATATCACCTGGTGAAAAGAACAAGCATGCCAGGTACAATAGAAAATTGTGTGGTGGCATTTCGAATTGCTAGCGTCTACTGCAAAAAGTTTCCGGGGGGAAAGTGGGTCTCTTTAGGTACATGGATGTCATACACATTACTTTTAGGGGTTATGATTGGTTACGGTAAGATGAGAAATTCAGGGCACGATTAGGACTCAGAAGGAAAGTGGGGTAATTGGACAGTGATTTGTGACTATACATGATGGGACAAGTGAGGCCCGTGCCCACAGCATTTAATTTAACGGACTACTCATAGTACCCCGGCCCTTTCAAGGCTGTTCTACCCAGAAAGGGATAGGATCAATGGGCAGGGGTCAGGTGTGTTTAGGGGAGGATGCTGGGTCTTCAACAGACGCTTTTGCAGCAGGGAATATTGCAAGTTTCTCCATGAATGCCACAATGTGTGGCAAGACACCTGGTTATCCATTGCGGGGGTGGTATCGGAATGCAACAAGGGGGCAGAGTGGAGTGTGGCAACATCAAGGTCAGATTGGAGGTGGGGAGAGGAGCGCAGGGACATGTGATAAAAGGCTGTTATACCAATTAATCTGGACAAGTTGACATGGTGGTTAGGGCAAAATGAAAAAGAGGAAGACGCACAGTTAGGATTTTCAGAATGGTTCTGAGTTGGGCCCAAGTGTGAGGCGTTGGGCAGAAAACTTCAAGTCAGACAAGGAACAGGTGTTGTGAAGGTGTGGTGAAGGATAAATTGGAGAAAGAAGTCAGGGAGAGAAGGATGGCAGGACTATTCACAACTGGCCTGATTGTCTCACTGACTGAAGTGTTGGCAAGAAAAAGAAAAGGGCCAGTTTTGCTTCACCCATCACCTATGTTGGCTGAAGGCCAGTAAGTAAACGACAACATATCAGACCAAATAACCGCGGTGTCTTATTCCTCAATGAATATGGCAATAGACCTGGTGAACTCAGTGGGGAAAGGGACATACATGGCTAAGAGTGATATAAAATCTGCCTTTCTAACTTATGCCTGTGTGGCTAGAAGACTTTCAATTGCTGGGTATATGGTTTGACGGAAAATGGTGTGTAGACAAAGCTATGCCCATGGGCTGTTCTATTTCCTGTGCACTGTTTCAAAAGTTCACCTCTTTCTTGCAGTGGGTTTTCACTTTTACTACAGGATTTAAAGCAGTGATGCACTATCATAATGATTTATTTTTTGTGGGTAAGAAAGGCTCTACGGACTGCCAGCAAGTTTTGGACAGTTTTAAGGAGCTCATGTTTGACCGTAGAGTTCCGCCAGCATCCACATGACATCTCTATGACAGGTTTAGGAGATGAAGTAGAGTGGAGAATTCAAATATTCTATGATGCAACAGGTGGAACAGGCTATGGTCTGTATTGGCAGGGGCATTATAGTGTGGGGGAATGGCCAGAGAAATGGAAAAATGGGAGAAGCAGCATTGCCTTTTTTTAGTTTTTTCGACCACTGGTTGGATTGATCTTGTGAGCAAAAGAGTTAGCGAAGAAGTGAGTGCTGTTTAACATCGACCACATGGTAGTGGTGCAGGTTGTCAACAGGCAGTCATCAAGGGATTTGCAGGTGGTGAAGCTGTTGAGAATGTTCGTGCTAGGCTGTCTATGATATAACATCAAGTTCATGGCACAGCATGTTCCAGGATTACAAATTACATTATAGATGCTTTATCTCGTTCGCAGCCACAGAGGTTCTGTTTGCTTGTAATGGAGGCAGATCAGGAGAAGAAGTACATCCCAGCTGAAGTGTTAGCACAAAAGGATCTTTTAGCTGGTAGTCGGTTCTTTGGCATCTTCACCTAGGAGAGTTTACAGACATAGGCAGCATGGTTGGAATTTCGGGAATCATGAATGCAGTGGTGTGATGATGGGGAGAAGGCTTGGAGAAGGATGAATGATGTAATGAGCTATATTATCGATATGATTGACAAAGGTTGGTCACAAATTATGATAGTGGCTAAGTTGGCAGGTATTGTATTTGTAGGAGAAATTATGTGGATGTATACCTGTTGGCATGAGTGGTGGGAGCCAGGTTGTTGGAGAGCCTGGTGATGTAGCCATGAATGAGGTTTGGAATAAGGGGAGAAGACAAAGGCCTTTAGGGTCAGTGGAGTTGGGAATGTTGATGGGGGCGTTGAGTAGCATTTGCCATAACGGAAGGAAAGTGTTTTTTTCACCTTGCTCATTTGGTGGATGTTTTTCAGGACTTAGCGTGTCAGAATTATTAGGAGTCAGGGGAATTGCCGTCCCGATGTAGGAGGACACAAGAAAACAGGCAGGAATCCACCATTAAGCACTATAGGAAGGACCAGAAGGCCAAGCGGATAAATGAGCAGTTCTAACTCTATCTGATTCAGAGTTTTGTGCTGTTTATTAGTGTTGGCATTTTCAGACATGCAGCATAGAAAGGGGAATATAGGTTTCCGGCACCTGAATGGGGCTAGGGTGACATCCTACCAGTTTCTGGCAGTCTGTGGAACTGCGAGAGAATGAGTACAGGCCACACTCCTTTAGAATAGGGGCAGCAACAGAAGCAAACAGGCAGGCTGGTCCAGGACAAGAATAATGGATACGGAAAAATGGTATTACGATTAGATGATGAAGATGGAGAGATGGTCTTTCAATTGTTATCAGAAATATGTGTAATAGAGGTAGGGAGGCAAGGACCAAAAGTTAATGGATTTGTTTTTACTTGTACGTACTATTTTTGGCCCCCAGTGGGAGTATGTTACTGAGTGGATGGTGGATCACTCATTCATGAAATTGGCAGAAAAACATGCAGGCAGCAGAAGTTATGGATCTCTATTGGGCCTGAATTGTCATGTTAGGGAAAAGGGGATATGTTGTGGAAGAAGTTGCCACGGCTAGATAGATTTTTGAATACAGAGTGCTGCCCGGGTGTGTCAGTTATTCACTTGGACAAGAATGACTTAGTGAGAGAGAAGGATTTGCCCTTGATAAAAGCAAAAAAGGCAGACCTGAGACAGGTCAAGAGGCTACGGGCAAGAATGTTTATATTCTGGAAGAAGTCGATACAGAGGAAGGTATTAAGGGGAGCAGACAGGCTGGCAGCCATCAACATGGTCAGAAGGAAGGTGAACAGGGAGATTAGAAAAGCTTACATAGAAGAAGAGATGAGCAGAATATAATTTCAAGAGCTGCATTTTGACCTTCTACAGTTCTTCTGGGGGGCAGGGTGTATTTATCCATAATGGGGATGGAGTTGCATCTGATGCAGGCCAGAGACACAGTGTCAGGGGCCTTAGGTGTCACGCTAAGGACAACTGTGTAGGGGGTGCCTACTAGAAGGTGGCATGGGCCAGGGAAAGGCGAAATCCCCCCAAAGTAAGGTAATCTTTGAGTGGCAGCCTGATGAGAAGTTGTTCAGGTTTTTTGAAGCAGTTTTTGATGTTGGAATGGGATGAAAAAGCTTTAAGGGGGAAGTGATTAAGATGACACTTGAGAAATATTACAGTTCTAAGAAGTTAAGTTAGTTCAGGGGGTAGAGCAAGTGGACAGCGACAGATAGTCGAGTTGGGGGTTTTGCTGGGGGATGGACAATTAAATGTGGGGCATAGGATAGGTAGTAGCTGATCACCTATGTATAGTGAGGTAACTAGTTTTGTAAGGCATTTGACTAGGATTTTTTAAGGTTATGTGTGCACCTGACTCATTAAAGAGGCCTTTCCCATACAATATCAGCTCTTCAGCTCTTCTTCAGGCAGAGGTTCTTCTTGTTTCCAGAAGTGTTCTAAAGTCTGTAGTTTTGGGTGCCCTTCTTAGACCCAATTTCTCCTTTGAAGTAGGCCTACTTCAAAGCAAAGTCTCTTGTGAATGTGAAATCCTGCCTTGCCCAGGCCAGGCTCCAGACACTCACCAGGGGGTTGGAGACTGCATTGTGTGAGGGCAGGCACAGCCCTTTCAGGTGTGAGTGATTACTCCTCCCCTCCCTCCTAGCACAGATGGCTCATCAGGAAATGATGACTACACCTCAGGTCCCTTTGTGTTACTGTCTAGTGTGAGGTGCAACCAGCCCAACTGTCAAAGTGACCTAGACAGGGAATCCACAAACAGGCAGAGCCACAGAAATGGTATATGCAAGAAAATGCCCACTTTCTAAAAGTCACATTTTCAAACACACAATCTTGAAATCAACTTTACTGAAGGATGTATTTTTAAATTTTGAGCTCAGAGACCCTAAACGCCACATGTCCATCCGCTCCCAAAGGGAATCTACACTTTAATCAGATTTAAAGGTAGCCCCCATGTTAACCTATGAGAGGGAGGGGCCTTGCAACAGTGAAAAACGAATTTAGCAATATTTCACTGTCAGGACATATAAAACACATTACTATATGTCCCACCTTAGCCATACACTGCACCCTGCACTTGGGGCTACCTAGGGCCCACTTTAGGAGTTTATTACATGTGAGAAAAGGGAAGGTTTAGGCCTGGCAAGTGGGTACTCTTGCCAAGTTAAGACTGCACACACAGACACTACAGTGTCAGGTCTGAGACATGATTACAGATCTACTTATGTGGGTGGCACAACCTGTGCTGCAGGCCCACTAGTAGCATTTGATTTTCAGGCCCTGGGCACCTCTAGTGCACTGTACTAGGGACTTACTATTAAATCAAATATGCCAATCATGGAAAAGCAAATTACATACACATTTTGTAAAGGTGCACTTGCACTTTAGCACTGGATAGCAGTGGTAAAGTCCCTAGAGTAACAAAAAGAGCAAAATCCGAGTCCAGCACACATCAACAACCTGGGAAACCGAGGCAAAAAGATAAGGGAGACCACACCAAGGATGAAAAAGTCTAACAGTAATTAATTGCCACTGATGAGCAGGTGTTGATTAGTAATGTTCTGAGAAGTTATTCAGGTTTTTTTAATCAGATTTTGATGTTGGGGTGGAGCGAAGCAGTTTCAATGGGAGAGTAAGCTGCCCTTGCAGGAAGAGAAGAGTTACAGTTGTAAGAAATTAAGGGGGTCATTCTGACCCTGGCAGTATTCCGGGGTCGGCGGTAGCACCGCCAACAGGCTGGCGGTGCTCCGCCGGGCATTCTGACCGCGGCGGTACAGCTGCGGCCAGAAGCGGAAAGCCGGCGGTGTACCGCCGACTTTCCGCTGCCCATGGGAATCCGCCATGGCGGCGCAGCTTGCTGCGCCGCCATGGGGATTCTGACACCCCATACCGCCATCCTGTTCCTGGCGGGTCGCCCGCCAGGAACAGGATGGCGGTATGGGGTGTCGTGGGGCCCCCGTAAGAGGGCCCCACAAAGAATTTCAGTGTCTGCTTTGCAGACACTGAAATTCGCGACGGGTGCAACTGCACCCGTCGCACCTTCCCACTCCGCCGGCTCCATTCGGAGCCGGCTTCCTCGTGGGAAGGGTGTTTCCCACTGGGCTGGCGGGCGGACTTTTGGCGGTTGCCCGCCAGCCCAGTGGGAAACCCAGAATGACCGCCGCGGTCTTTTGACCGCTGTACGGTCTTCTGGCGGTTCACGCTTGGCGGGCGGCTCCCGCCGCCCGCCAAGCTTAGAATCAGGCCCTAAGTTAGTTCAGAGGATAAATTAAGTAGACAGCGACGGATAGTCGAGCTGGGGGTATTTCCTGGGGGAGGGACAATTAGAGGTGGGGGTACAAAAAGCAATAGCCAATCACTGATGTATTGTGAGGTAACTAGTTTTGTAAGACACTTTCCCTAGGGTTTTTTACGGTTATGTTTGCGCTTGACTCATTAACGCAGCCTTTTCAACACAATATTAGTGTCAGTCATTTGTGCTGTGCCCTCTTGCCCAAATCCAGGCTGCTCATCTTGAGGACCTGAGCGTATACTGATTAGTCAAAAAGAAAAAAGGGAGCACACTGCCTCACACTCCAGCAAAAAGTTAGCCCCAATGCATCATGGTAAATGCAGTCACTTTGTTTTGTGTTGAAAAAGTAATCAAAAGTCTTTCACCTAAGTAGGTGCAGCAAGTGCTGTGTATCTCTGGACACGTGTTTCTAGGTTTAGCCCGTCATCAGCAGAGAGCAGCCAAAGTCTGTGGGGTTGCTTGAAATGCCGCCAAAAGTCTTCTCAGGTTTATGTACCACTCACTGGCGCACAGGTGCCTCACCAGAGCTCGTCAGCTCGTTAGCTCAAGGGAGCAGTCATTGGACAAAAAGAAAAAAGGGAGCACACTGCCTCACACTCCAGCAAAAAGTTAGCCCCAATGCATCATGGTAAATGCAGTCACTTTGTTTTGTGTTGAAAAAGTAATCAAAAGTCTTTCACCTAAGTAGGTGCAGCAAGTGCTGTGTATCTCTGGACACGTGTTTCTAGGTTTAGCCCGTCATCAGCAGAGAGCAGCCAAAGTCTGTGGGGTTGCTTGAAATGCCGCCAAAAGTCTTCTCAGGTTTATGTACCACTCACTGGCGCACAGGTGCCTCACCAGAGCTCGTCAGCTCGTTAGCTCAAGGGAGCAGTCATTGGACAAAAAGAAAAAAGGGAGCACACTGCCTCACACTCCAGCAAAAAGTTAGCCCCAATGCATCATGGTAAATGCAGTCACTTTGTTTTGTGTTGAAAAAGTAATCAAAAGTCTTTCACCTAAGTAGGTGCAGCAAGTGCTGTGTATCTCTGGACACGTGTTTCTAGGTTTAGCCCGTCATCAGCAGAGAGCAGCCAAAGTCTGTGGGGTTGCTTGAAATGCCGCCAAAAGTCTTCTCAGGTTTATGTACCACTCACTGGCGCACAGGTGCCTCACCAGAGCTCGTCAGCTCGTTAGCTCAAGGGAGCAGTCATTGGACAAAAAGAAAAAAGGGAGCACACTGCCTCACACTCCAGCAAAAAGTTAGCCCCAATGCATCATGGTAAATGCAGTCACTTTGTTTTGTGTTGAAAAAGTAATCAAAAGTCTTTCACCTAAGTAGGTGCAGCAAGTGCTGTGTATCTCTGGACACGTGTTTCTAGGTTTAGCCCGTCATCAGCAGAGAGCAGCCAAAGTCTGTGGGGTTGCTTGAAATGCCGCCAAAAGTCTTCTCAGGTTTATGTACCACTCACTGGCGCACAGGTGCCTCACCAGAGCTCGTCAGCTCGTTAGCTCAAGGGAGCAGTCATTGGACAAAAAGAAAAAAGGGAGCACACTGCCTCACACTCCAGCAAAAAGTTAGCCCCAATGCATCATGGTAAATGCAGTCACTTTGTTTTGTGTTGAAAAAGTAATCAAAAGCCTTTCACCTAAGTAGGTGCAGCAAGTGCTGTGTATCTCTGGACACGTGTTTCTAGGTTTAGCCCGTCATCAGCAGAGAGCAGCCAAAGTCTGTGGGGTTGCTTGAAATGCCGCCAAAAGTCTTCTCAGGTTTATGTACCACTCACTGGCGCACAGGTGCCTCACCAGAGCTCGTCAGCTCGTTAGCTCAAGGGAGCAGTCATTGGACAAAAAGAAAAAAGGGAGCACACTGCCTCACACTCCAGCAAAAAGTTAGCCCCAATGCATCATGGTAAATGCAGTCACTTTGTTTTGTGTTGAAAAAGTAATCAAAAGTCTTTCACCTAAGTAGGTGCAGCAAGTGCTGTGTATCTCTGGACACGTGTTTCTAGGTTTAGCCCGTCATCAGCAGAGAGCAGCCAAAGTCTGTGGGGTTGCTTGAAATGCCGCCAAAAGTCTTCTCAGGTTTATGTACCACTCACTGGCGCACAGGTGCCTCACCAGAGCTCGTCAGCTCGTTAGCTCAAGGGAGCAGTCATTGGACAAAAAGAAAAAAGGGAGCACACTGCCTCACACTCCAGCAAAAAGTTAGCCCCAATGCATCATGGTAAATGCAGTCACTTTGTTTTGTGTTGAAAAAGTAATCAAAAGTCTTTCACCTAAGTAGGTGCAGCAAGTGCTGTGTATCTCTGGACACGTGTTTCTAGGTTTAGCCCGTCATCAGCAGAGAGCAGCCAAAGTCTGTGGGGTTGCTTGAAATGCCGCCAAAAGTCTTCTCAGGTTTATGTACCACTCACTGGCGCACAGGTGCCTCACCAGAGCTCGTCAGCTCGTTAGCTCAAGGGAGCAGTCATTGGACAAAAAGAAAAAAGGGAGCACACTGCCTCACACTCCAGCAAAAAGTTAGCCCCAATGCATCATGGTAAATGCAGTCACTTTGTTTTGTGTTGAAAAAGTAATCAAAAGTCTTTCACCTAAGTAGGTGCAGCAAGTGCTGTGTATCTCTGGACACGTGTTTCTAGGTTTAGCCCGTCATCAGCAGAGAGCAGCCAAAGTCTGTGGGGTTGCTTGAAATGCCGCCAAAAGTCTTCTCAGGTTTATGTACCACTCACTGGCGCACAGGTGCCTCACCAGAGCTCGTCAGCTCGTTAGCTCAAGGGAGCAGTCATTGGACAAAAAGAAAAAAGGGAGCACACTGCCTCACACTCCAGCAAAAAGTTAGCCCCAATGCATCATGGTAAATGCAGTCACTTTGTTTTGTGTTGAAAAAGTAATCAAAAGTCTTTCACCTAAGTAGGTGCAGCAAGTGCTGTGTATCTCTGGACACGTGTTTCTAGGTTTAGCCCGTCATCAGCAGAGAGCAGCCAAAGTCTGTGGGGTTGCTTGAAATGCCGCCAAAAGTCTTCTCAGGTTTATGTACCACTCACTGGCGCACAGGTGCCTCACCAGAGCTCGTCAGCTCGTTAGCTCAAGGGAGCAGTCATTGGACAAAAAGAAAAAAGGGAGCACACTGCCTCACACTCCAGCAAAAAGTTAGCCCCAATGCATCATGGTAAATGCAGTCACTTTGTTTTGTGTTGAAAAAGTAATCAAAAGTCTTTCACCTAAGTAGGTGCAGCAAGTGCTGTGTATCTCTGGACACGTGTTTCTAGGTTTAGCCCGTCATCAGCAGAGAGCAGCCAAAGTCTGTGGGGTTGCTTGAAATGCCGCCAAAAGTCTTCTCAGGTTTATGTACCACTCACTGGCGCACAGGTGCCTCACCAGAGCTCGTCAGCTCGTTAGCTCAAGGGAGCAGTCATTGGACAAAAAGAAAAAAGGGAGCACACTGCCTCACACTCCAGCAAAAAGTTAGCCCCAATGCATCATGGTAAATGCAGTCACTTTGTTTTGTGTTGAAAAAGTAATCAAAAGTCTTTCACCTAAGTAGGTGCAGCAAGTGCTGTGTATCTCTGGACACGTGTTTCTAGGTTTAGCCCGTCATCAGCAGAGAGCAGCCAAAGTCTGTGGGGTTGCTTGAAATGCCGCCAAAAGTCTTCTCAGGTTTATGTACCACTCACTGGCGCACAGGTGCCTCACCAGAGCTCGTCAGCTCGTTAGCTCAAGGGAGCAGTCATTGGACAAAAAGAAA
This sequence comes from Pleurodeles waltl, assembly GCF_031143425.1. Classification (NCBI taxonomy): domain Eukaryota; kingdom Metazoa; phylum Chordata; class Amphibia; order Caudata; family Salamandridae; genus Pleurodeles; species Pleurodeles waltl. The sequence continues at coordinate 213,721,998 of NC_090440.1, forward strand.
AAAGGGAGCACACTGCCTCACACTCCAGCAAAAAGTTAGCCCCAATGCATCATGGTAAATGCAGTCACTTTGTTTTGTGTTGAAAAAGTAATCAAAAGTCTTTCACCTAAGTAGGTGCAGCAAGTGCTGTGTATCTCTGGACACGTGTTTCTAGGTTTAGCCCGTCATCAGCAGAGAGCAGCCAAAGTCTGTGGGGTTGCTTGAAATGCCGCCAAAAGTCTTCTCAGGTTTATGTACCACTCACTGGCGCACAGGTGCCTCACCAGAGCTCGTCAGCTCGTTAGCTCAAGGGAGCAGTCATTGGACAAAAAGAAAAAAGGGAGCACACTGCCTCACACTCCAGCAAAAAGTTAGCCCCAATGCATCATGGTAAATGCAGTCACTTTGTTTTGTGTTGAAAAAGTAATCAAAAGTCTTTCACCTAAGTAGGTGCAGCAAGTGCTGTGTATCTCTGGACACGTGTTTCTAGGTTTAGCCCGTCATCAGCAGAGAGCAGCCAAAGTCTGTGGGGTTGCTTGAAATGCCGCCAAAAGTCTTCTCAGGTTTATGTACCACTCACTGGCGCACAGGTGCCTCACCAGAGCTCGTCAGCTCGTTAGCTCAAGGGAGCAGTCATTGGACAAAAAGAAAAAAGGGAGCACACTGCCTCACACTCCAGCAAAAAGTTAGCCCCAATGCATCATGGTAAATGCAGTCACTTTGTTTTGTGTTGAAAAAGTAATCAAAAGTCTTTCACCTAAGTAGGTGCAGCAAGTGCTGTGTATCTCTGGACACGTGTTTCTAGGTTTAGCCCGTCATCAGCAGAGAGCAGCCAAAGTCTGTGGGGTTGCTTGAAATGCCGCCAAAAGTCTTCTCAGGTTTATGTACCACTCACTGGCGCACAGGTGCCTCACCAGAGCTCGTCAGCTCGTTAGCTCAAGGGAGCAGTCATTGGACAAAAAGAAAAAAGGGAGCACACTGCCTCACACTCCAGCAAAAAGTTAGCCCCAATGCATCATGGTAAATGCAGTCACTTTGTTTTGTGTTGAAAAAGTAATCAAAAGTCTTTCACCTAAGTAGGTGCAGCAAGTGCTGTGTATCTCTGGACACGTGTTTCTAGGTTTAGCCCGTCATCAGCAGAGAGCAGCCAAAGTCTGTGGGGTTGCTTGAAATGCCGCCAAAAGTCTTCTCAGGTTTATGTACCACTCACTGGCGCACAGGTGCCTCACCAGAGCTCGTCAGCTCGTTAGCTCAAGGGAGCAGTCATTGGACAAAAAGAAAAAAGGGAGCACACTGCCTCACACTCCAGCAAAAAGTTAGCCCCAATGCATCATGGTAAATGCAGTCACTTTGTTTTGTGTTGAAAAAGTAATCAAAAGTCTTTCACCTAAGTAGGTGCAGCAAGTGCTGTGTATCTCTGGACACGTGTTTCTAGGTTTAGCCCGTCATCAGCAGAGAGCAGCCAAAGTCTGTGGGGTTGCTTGAAATGCCGCCAAAAGTCTTCTCAGGTTTATGTACCACTCACTGGCGCACAGGTGCCTCACCAGAGCTCGTCAGCTCGTTAGCTCAAGGGAGCAGTCATTGGACAAAAAGAAAAAAGGGAGCACACTGCCTCACACTCCAGCAAAAAGTTAGCCCCAATGCATCATGGTAAATGCAGTCACTTTGTTTTGTGTTGAAAAAGTAATCAAAAGTCTTTCACCTAAGTAGGTGCAGCAAGTGCTGTGTATCTCTGGACACGTGTTTCTAGGTTTAGCCCGTCATCAGCAGAGAGCAGCCAAAGTCTGTGGGGTTGCTTGAAATGCCGCCAAAAGTCTTCTCAGGTTTATGTACCACTCACTGGCGCACAGGTGCCTCACCAGAGCTCGTCAGCTCGTTAGCTCAAGGGAGCAGTCATTGGACAAAAAGAAAAAAGGGAGCACACTGCCTCACACTCCAGCAAAAAGTTAGCCCCAATGCATCATGGTAAATGCAGTCACTTTGTTTTGTGTTGAAAAAGTAATCAAAAGTCTTTCACCTAAGTAGGTGCAGCAAGTGCTGTGTATCTCTGGACACGTGTTTCTAGGTTTAGCCCGTCATCAGCAGAGAGCAGCCAAAGTCTGTGGGGTTGCTTGAAATGCCGCCAAAAGTCTTCTCAGGTTTATGTACCACTCACTGGCGCACAGGTGCCTCACCAGAGCTCGTCAGCTCGTTAGCTCAAGGGAGCAGTCATTGGACAAAAAGAAAAAAGGGAGCACACTGCCTCACACTCCAGCAAAAAGTTAGCCCCAATGCATCATGGTAAATGCAGTCACTTTGTTTTGTGTTGAAAAAGTAATCAAAAGTCTTTCACCTAAGTAGGTGCAGCAAGTGCTGTGTATCTCTGGACACGTGTTTCTAGGTTTAGCCCGTCATCAGCAGAGAGCAGCCAAAGTCTGTGGGGTTGCTTGAAATGCCGCCAAAAGTCTTCTCAGGTTTATGTACCACTCACTGGCGCACAGGTGCCTCACCAGAGCTCGTCAGCTCGTTAGCTCAAGGGAGCAGTCATTGGACAAAAAGAAAAAAGGGAGCACACTGCCTCACACTCCAGCAAAAAGTTAGCCCCAATGCATCATGGTAAATGCAGTCACTTTGTTTTGTGTTGAAAAAGTAATCAAAAGTCTTTCACCTAAGTAGGTGCAGCAAGTGCTGTGTATCTCTGGACACGTGTTTCTAGGTTTAGCCCGTCATCAGCAGAGAGCAGCCAAAGTCTGTGGGGTTGCTTGAAATGTCGCCAAAAGTCTTCTCAGGTTTATGTACCACTCACTGGCGCACAGGTGCCTCACCAGAGCTCGTCAGCTCGTTAGCTCAAGGGAGCAGTCATTGGACAAAAAGAAAAAAGGGAGCACACTGCCTCACACTCCAGCAAAAAGTTAGCCCCAATGCATCATGGTAAATGCAGTCACTTTGTTTTGTGTTGAAAAAGTAATCAAAAGTCTTTCACCTAAGTAGGTGCAGCAAGTGCTGTGTATCTCTGGACACGTGTTTCTAGGTTTAGCCCGTCATCAGCAGAGAGCAGCCAAAGTCTGTGGGGTTGCTTGAAATGCCGCCAAAAGTCTTCTCAGGTTTATGTACCACTCACTGGCGCACAGGTGCCTCACCAGAGCTCGTCAGCTCGTTAGCTCAAGGGAGCAGTCATTGGACAAAAAGAAAAAAGGGAGCACACTGCCTCACACTCCAGCAAAAAGTTAGCCCCAATGCATCATGGTAAATGCAGTCACTTTGTTTTGTGTTGAAAAAGTAATCAAAAGTCTTTCACCTAAGTAGGTGCAGCAAGTGCTGTGTATCTCTGGACACGTGTTTCTAGGTTTAGCCCGTCATCAGCAGAGAGCAGCCAAAGTCTGTGGGGTTGCTTGAAATGCCGCCAAAAGTCTTCTCAGGTTTATGTACCACTCACTGGCGCACAGGTGCCTCACCAGAGCTCGTCAGCTCGTTAGCTCAAGGGAGCAGTCATTGGACAAAAAGAAAAAAGGGAGCACACTGCCTCACACTCCAGCAAAAAGTTAGCCCCAATGCATCATGGTAAATGCAGTCACTTTGTTTTGTGTTGAAAAAGTAATCAAAAGTCTTTCACCTAAGTAGGTGCAGCAAGTGCTGTGTATCTCTGGACACGTGTTTCTAGGTTTAGCCCGTCATCAGCAGAGAGCAGCCAAAGTCTGTGGGGTTGCTTGAAATGCCGCCAAAAGTCTTCTCAGGTTTATGTACCACTCACTGGCGCACAGGTGCCTCACCAGAGCTCGTCAGCTCGTTAGCTCAAGGGAGCAGTCATTGGACAAAAAGAAAAAAGGGAGCACACTGCCTCACACTCCAGCAAAAAGTTAGCCCCAATGCATCATGGTAAATGCAGTCACTTTGTTTTGTGTTGAAAAAGTAATCAAAAGTCTTTCACCTAAGTAGGTGCAGCAAGTGCTGTGTATCTCTGGACACGTGTTTCTAGGTTTAGCCCGTCATCAGCAGAGAGCAGCCAAAGTCTGTGGGGTTGCTTGAAATGCCGCCAAAAGTCTTCTCAGGTTTATGTACCACTCACTGGCGCACAGGTGCCTCACCAGAGCTCGTCAGCTCGTTAGCTCAAGGGAGCAGTCATTGGACAAAAAGAAAAAAGGGAGCACACTGCCTCACACTCCAGCAAAAAGTTAGCCCCAATGCATCATGGTAAATGCAGTCACTTTGTTTTGTGTTGAAAAAGTAATCAAAAGTCTTTCACCTAAGTAGGTGCAGCAAGTGCTGTGTATCTCTGGACACGTGTTTCTAGGTTTAGCCCGTCATCAGCAGAGAGCAGCCAAAGTCTGTGGGGTTGCTTGAAATGCCGCCAAAAGTCTTCTCAGGTTTATGTACCACTCACTGGCGCACAGGTGCCTCACCAGAGCTCGTCAGCTCGTTAGCTCAAGGGAGCAGTCATTGGACAAAAAGAAAAAAGGGAGCACACTGCCTCACACTCCAGCAAAAAGTTAGCCCCAATGCATCATGGTAAATGCAGTCACTTTGTTTTGTGTTGAAAAAGTAATCAAAAGTCTTTCACCTAAGTAGGTGCAGCAAGTGCTGTGTATCTCTGGACACGTGTTTCTAGGTTTAGCCCGTCATCAGCAGAGAGCAGCCAAAGTCTGTGGGGTTGCTTGAAATGCCGCCAAAAGTCTTCTCAGGTTTATGTACCACTCACTGGCGCACAGGTGCCTCACCAGAGCTCGTCAGCTCGTTAGCTCAAGGGAGCAGTCATTGGACAAAAAGAAAAAAGGGAGCACACTGCCTCACACTCCAGCAAAAAGTTAGCCCCAATGCATCATGGTAAATGCAGTCACTTTGTTTTGTGTTGAAAAAGTAATCAAAAGTCTTTCACCTAAGTAGGTGCAGCAAGTGCTGTGTATCTCTGGACACGTGTTTCTAGGTTTAGCCCGTCATCAGCAGAGAGCAGCCAAAGTCTGTGGGGTTGCTTGAAATGCCGCCAAAAGTCTTCTCAGGTTTATGTACCACTCACTGGCGCACAGGTGCCTCACCAGAGCTCGTCAGCTCGTTAGCTCAAGGGAGCAGTCATTGGACAAAAAGAAAAAAGGGAGCACACTGCCTCACACTCCAGCAAAAAGTTAGCCCCAATGCATCATGGTAAATGCAGTCACTTTGTTTTGTGTTGAAAAAGTAATCAAAAGTCTTTCACCTAAGTAGGTGCAGCAAGTGCTGTGTATCTCTGGACACGTGTTTCTAGGTTTAGCCCGTCATCAGCAGAGAGCAGCCAAAGTCTGTGGGGTTGCTTGAAATGCCGCCAAAAGTCTTCTCAGGTTTATGTACCACTCACTGGCGCACAGGTGCCTCACCAGAGCTCGTCAGCTCGTTAGCTCAAGGGAGCAGTCATTGGACAAAAAGAAAAAAGGGAGCACACTGCCTCACACTCCAGCAAAAAGTTAGCCCCAATGCATCATGGTAAATGCAGTCACTTTGTTTTGTGTTGAAAAAGTAATCAAAAGTCTTTCACCTAAGTAGGTGCAGCAAGTGCTGTGTATCTCTGGACACGTGTTTCTAGGTTTAGCCCGTCATCAGCAGAGAGCAGCCAAAGTCTGTGGGGTTGCTTGAAATGCCGCCAAAAGTCTTCTCAGGTTTATGTACCACTCACTGGCGCACAGGTGCCTCACCAGAGCTCGTCAGCTCGTTAGCTCAAGGGAGCAGTCATTGGACAAAAAGAAAAAAGGGAGCACACTGCCTCACACTCCAGCAAAAAGTTAGCCCCAATGCATCATGGTAAATGCAGTCACTTTGTTTTGTGTTGAAAAAGTAATCAAAAGTCTTTCACCTAAGTAGGTGCAGCAAGTGCTGTGTATCTCTGGACACGTGTTTCTAGGTTTAGCCCGTCATCAGCAGAGAGCAGCCAAAGTCTGTGGGGTTGCTTGAAATGCCGCCAAAAGTCTTCTCAGGTTTATGTACCACTCACTGGCGCACAGGTGCCTCACCAGAGCTCGTCAGCTCGTTAGCTCAAGGGAGCAGTCATTGGACAAAAAGAAAAAAGGGAGCACACTGCCTCACACTCCAGCAAAAAGTTAGCCCCAATGCATCATGGTAAATGCAGTCACTTTGTTTTGTGTTGAAAAAGTAATCAAAAGTCTTTCACCTAAGTAGGTGCAGCAAGTGCTGTGTATCTCTGGACACGTGTTTCTAGGTTTAGCCCGTCATCAGCAGAGAGCAGCCAAAGTCTGTGGGGTTGCTTGAAATGCCGCCAAAAGTCTTCTCAGGTTTATGTACCACTCACTGGCGCACAGGTGCCTCACCAGAGCTCGTCAGCTCGTTAGCTCAAGGGAGCAGTCATTGGACAAAAAGAAAAAAGGGAGCACACTGCCTCACACTCCAGCAAAAAGTTAGCCCCAATGCATCATGGTAAATGCAGTCACTTTGTTTTGTGTTGAAAAAGTAATCAAAAGTCTTTCACCTAAGTAGGTGCAGCAAGTGCTGTGTATCTCTGGACACGTGTTTCTAGGTTTAGCCCGTCATCAGCAGAGAGCAGCCAAAGTCTGTGGGGTTGCTTGAAATGCCGCCAAAAGTCTTCTCAGGTTTATGTACCACTCACTGGCGCACAGGTGCCTCACCAGAGCTCGTCAGCTCGTTAGCTCAAGGGAGCAGTCATTGGACAAAAAGAGAAAAGGGAGCACACTGCCTCACACTCCAGCAAAAAGTTAGCCCCAATGCATCATGGTAAATGCAGTCACTTTGTTTTGTGTTGAAAAAGTAATCAAAAGTCTTTCACCTAAGTAGGTGCAGCAAGTGCTGTGTATCTCTGGACACGTGTTTCTAGGTTTAGCCCGTCATCAGCAGAGAGCAGCCAAAGTCTGTGGGGTTGCTTGAAATGCCGCCAAAAGTCTTCTCAGGTTTATGTACCACTCACTGGCGCACAGGTGCCTCACCAGAGCTCGTCAGCTCGTTAGCTCAAGGGAGCAGTCATTGGACAAAAAGAAAAAAGGGAGCACACTGCCTCACACTCCAGCAAAAAGTTAGCCCCAATGCATCATGGTAAATGCAGTCACTTTGTTTTGTGTTGAAAAAGTAATCAAAAGTCTTTCACCTAAGTAGGTGCAGCAAGTGCTGTGTATCTCTGGACACGTGTTTCTAGGTTTAGCCCGTCATCAGCAGAGAGCAGCCAAAGTCTGTGGGGTTGCTTGAAATGCCGCCAAAAGTCTTCTCAGGTTTATGTACCACTCACTGGCGCACAGGTGCCTCACCAGAGCTCGTCAGCTCGTTAGCTCAAGGGAGCAGTCATTGGACAAAAAGAAAAAAGGGAGCACACTGCCTCACACTCCAGCAAAAAGTTAGCCCCAATGCATCATGGTAAATGCAGTCACTTTGTTTTGTGTTGAAAAAGTAATCAAAAGTCTTTCACCTAAGTAGGTGCAGCAAGTGCTGTGTATCTCTGGACACGTGTTTCTAGGTTTAGCCCGTCATCAGCAGAGAGCAGCCAAAGTCTGTGGGGTTGCTTGAAATGCCGCCAAAAGTCTTCTCAGGTTTATGTACCACTCACTGGCGCACAGGTGCCTCACCAGAGCTCGTCAGCTCGTTAGCTCAAGGGAGCAGTCATTGGACAAAAAGAAAAAAGGGAGCACACTGCCTCACACTCCAGCAAAAAGTTAGCCCCAATGCATCATGGTAAATGCAGTCACTTTGTTTTGTGTTGAAAAAGTAATCAAAAGTCTTTCACCTAAGTAGGTGCAGCAAGTGCTGTGTATCTCTGGACACGTGTTTCTAGGTTTAGCCCGTCATCAGCAGAGAGCAGCCAAAGTCTGTGGGGTTGCTTGAAATGCCGCCAAAAGTCTTCTCAGGTTTATGTACCACTCACTGGCGCACAGGTGCCTCACCAGAGCTCGTCAGCTCGTTAGCTCAAGGGAGCAGTCATTGGACAAAAAGAAAAAAGGGAGCACACTGCCTCACACTCCAGCAAAAAGTTAGCCCCAATGCATCATGGTAAATGCAGTCACTTTGTTTTGTGTTGAAAAAGTAATCAAAAGTCTTTCACCTAAGTAGGTGCAGCAAGTGCTGTGTATCTCTGGACACGTGTTTCTAGGTTTAGCCCGTCATCAGCAGAGAGCAGCCAAAGTCTGTGGGGTTGCTTGAAATGCCGCCAAAAGTCTTCTCAGGTTTATGTACCACTCACTGGCGCACAGGTGCCTCACCAGAGCTCGTCAGCTCGTTAGCTCAAGGGAGCAGTCATTGGACAAAAAGAAAAAAGGGAGCACACTGCCTCACACTCCAGCAAAAAGTTAGCCCCAATGCATCATGGTAAATGCAGTCACTTTGTTTTGTGTTGAAAAAGTAATCAAAAGTCTTTCACCTAAGTAGGTGCAGCAAGTGCTGTGTATCTCTGGACACGTGTTTCTAGGTTTAGCCCGTCATCAGCAGAGAGCAGCCAAAGTCTGTGGGGTTGCTTGAAATGCCGCCAAAAGTCTTCTCAGGTTTATGTACCACTCACTGGCGCACAGGTGCCTCACCAGAGCTCGTCAGCTCGTTAGCTCAAGGGAGCAGTCATTGGACAAAAAGAAAAAAGGGAGCACACTGCCTCACACTCCAGCAAAAAGTTAGCCCCAATGCATCATGGTAAATGCAGTCACTTTGTTTTGTGTTGAAAAAGTAATCAAAAGTCTTTCACCTAAGTAGGTGCAGCAAGTGCTGTGTATCTCTGGACACGTGTTTCTAGGTTTAGCCCGTCATCAGCAGAGAGCAGCCAAAGTCTGTGGGGTTGCTTGAAATGCCGCCAAAAGTCTTCTCAGGTTTATGTACCACTCACTGGCGCACAGGTGCCTCACCAGAGCTCGTCAGCTCGTTAGCTCAAGGGAGCAGTCATTGGACAAAAAGAAAAAAGGGAGCACACTGCCTCACACTCCAGCAAAAAGTTAGCCCCAATGCATCATGGTAAATGCAGTCACTTTGTTTTGTGTTGAAAAAGTAATCAAAAGTCTTTCACCTAAGTAGGTGCAGCAAGTGCTGTGTATCTCTGGACACGTGTTTCTAGGTTTAGCCCGTCATCAGCAGAGAGCAGCCAAAGTCTGTGGGGTTGCTTGAAATGCCGCCAAAAGTCTTCTCAGGTTTATGTACCACTCACTGGCGCACAGGTGCCTCACCAGAGCTCGTCAGCTCGTTAGCTCAAGGGAGCAGTCATTGGACAAAAAGAAAAAAGGGAGCACACTGCCTCACACTCCAGCAAAAAGTTAGCCCCAATGCATCATGGTAAATGCAGTCACTTTGTTTTGTGTTGAAAAAGTAATCAAAAGTCTTTCACCTAAGTAGGTGCAGCAAGTGCTGTGTATCTCTGGACACGTGTTTCTAGGTTTAGCCCGTCATCAGCAGAGAGCAGCCAAAGTCTGTGGGGTTGCTTGAAATGCCGCCAAAAGTCTTCTCAGGTTTATGTACCACTCACTGGCGCACAGGTGCCTCACCAGAGCTCGTCAGCTCGTTAGCTCAAGGGAGCAGTCATTGGACAAAAAGAAAAAAGGGAGCACACTGCCTCACACTCCAGCAAAAAGTTAGCCCCAATGCATCATGGTAAATGCAGTCACTTTGTTTTGTGTTGAAAAAGTAATCAAAAGTCTTTCACCTAAGTAGGTGCAGCAAGTGCTGTGTATCTCTGGACACGTGTTTCTAGGTTTAGCCCGTCATCAGCAGAGAGCAGCCAAAGTCTGTGGGGTTGCTTGAAATGCCGCCAAAAGTCTTCTCAGGTTTATGTACCACTCACTGGCGCACAGGTGCCTCACCAGAGCTCGTCAGCTCGTTAGCTCAAGGGAGCAGTCATTGGACAAAAAGAAAAAAGGGAGCACACTGCCTCACACTCCAGCAAAAAGTTAGCCCCAATGCATCATGGTAAATGCAGTCACTTTGTTTTGTGTTGAAAAAGTAATCAAAAGTCTTTCACCTAAGTAGGTGCAGCAAGTGCTGTGTATCTCTGGACACGTGTTTCTAGGTTTAGCCCGTCATCAGCAGAGAGCAGCCAAAGTCTGTGGGGTTGCTTGAAATGCCGCCAAAAGTCTTCTCAGGTTTATGTACCACTCACTGGCGCACAGGTGCCTCACCAGAGCTCGTCAGCTCGTTAGCTCAAGGGAGCAGTCATTGGACAAAAAGAAAAAAGGGAGCACACTGCCTCACACTCCAGCAAAAAGTTAGCCCCAATGCATCATGGTAAATGCAGTCACTTTGTTTTGTGTTGAAAAAGTAATCAAAAGTCTTTCACCTAAGTAGGTGCAGCAAGTGCTGTGTATCTCTGGACACGTGTTTCTAGGTTTAGCCCGTCATCAGCAGAGAGCAGCCAAAGTCTGTGGGGTTGCTTGAAATGCCGCCAAAAGTCTTCTCAGGTTCATGTACCACTCACTGGCGCACAGGTGCCTCACCAGAGCTCGTCAGCTCGTTAGCTCAAGGGAGCAGTCATTGGACAAAAAGAAAAAAGGGAGCACACTGCCTCACACTCCAGCAAAAAGTTAGCCCCAATGCATCATGGTAAATGCAGTCACTTTGTTTTGTGTTGAAAAAGTAATCAAAAGTCTTTCACCTAAGTAGGTGCAGCAAGTGCTGTGTATCTCTGGACACGTGTTTCTAGGTTTAGCCCGTCATCAGCAGAGAGCAGCCAAAGTCTGTGGGGTTGCTTGAAATGCCGCCAAAAGTCTTCTCAGGTTTATGTACCACTCACTGGCGCACAGGTGCCTCACCAGAGCTCGTCAGCTCGTTAGCTCAAGGGAGCAGTCATTGGACAAAAAGAAAAAAGGGAGCACACTGCCTCACACTCCAGCAAAAAGTTAGCCCCAATGCATCATGGTAAATGCAGTCACTTTGTTTTGTGTTGAAAAAGTAATCAAAAGTCTTTCACCTAAGTAGGTGCAGCAAGTGCTGTGTATCTCTGGACACGTGTTTCTAGGTTTAGCCCGTCATCAGCAGAGAGCAGCCAAAGTCTGTGGGGTTGCTTGAAATGCCGCCAAAAGTCTTCTCAGGTTTATGTACCACTCACTGGCGCACAGGTGCCTCACCAGAGCTCGTCAGCTCGTTAGCTCAAGGGAGCAGTCATTGGACAAAAAGAAAAAAGGGAGCACACTGCCTCACACTCCAGCAAAAAGTTAGCCCCAATGCATCATGGTAAATGCAGTCACTTTGTTTTGTGTTGAAAAAGTAATCAAAAGTCTTTCACCTAAGTAGGTGCAGCAAGTGCTGTGTATCTCTGGACACGTGTTTCTAGGTTTAGCCCGTCATCAGCAGAGAGCAGCCAAAGTCTGTGGGGTTGCTTGAAATGCCGCCAAAAGTCTTCTCAGGTTTATGTACCACTCACTGGCGCACAGGTGCCTCACCAGAGCTCGTCAGCTCGTTAGCTCAAGGGAGCAGTCATTGGACAAAAAGAAAAAAGGGAGCACACTGCCTCACACTCCAGCAAAAAGTTAGCCCCAATGCATCATGGTAAATGCAGTCACTTTGTTTTGTGTTGAAAAAGTAATCAAAAGTCTTTCACCTAAGTAGGTGCAGCAAGTGCTGTGTATCTCTGGACACGTGTTTCTAGGTTTAGCCCGTCATCAGCAGAGAGCAGCCAAAGTCTGTGGGGTTGCTTGAAATGCCGCCAAAAGTCTTCTCAGGTTTATGTACCACTCACTGGCGCACAGGTGCCTCACCAGAGCTCGTCAGCTCGTTAGCTCAAGGGAGCAGTCATTGGACAAAAAGAAAAAAGGGAGCACACTGCCTCACACTCCAGCAAAAAGTTAGCCCCAATGCATCATGGTAAATGCAGTCACTTTGTTTTGTGTTGAAAAAGTAATCAAAAGTCTTTCACCTAAGTAGGTGCAGCAAGTGCTGTGTATCTCTGGACACGTGTTTCTAGGTTTAGCCCGTCATCAGCAGAGAGCAGCCAAAGTCTGTGGGGTTGCTTGAAATGCCGCCAAAAGTCTTCTCAGGTTTATGTACCACTCACTGGCGCACAGGTGCCTCACCAGAGCTCGTCAGCTCGTTAGCTCAAGGGAGCAGTCATTGGACAAAAAGAAAAAAGGGAGCACACTGCCTCACACTCCAGCAAAAAGTTAGCCCCAATGCATCATGGTAAATGCAGTCACTTTGTTTTGTGTTGAAAAAGTAATCAAAAGTCTTTCACCTAAGTAGGTGCAGCAAGTGCTGTGTATCTCTGGACACGTGTTTCTAGGTTTAGCCCGTCATCAGCAGAGAGCAGCCAAAGTCTGTGGGGTTGCTTGAAATGCCGCCAAAAGTCTTCTCAGGTTTATGTACCACTCACTGGCGCACAGGTGCCTCACCAGAGCTCGTCAGCTCGTTAGCTCAAGGGAGCAGTCATTGGACAAAAAGAAAAAAGGGAGCACACTGCCTCACACTCCAGCAAAAAGTTAGCCCCAATGCATCATGGTAAATGCAGTCACTTTGTTTTGTGTTGAAAAAGTAATCAAAAGTCTTTCACCTAAGTAGGTGCAGCAAGTGCTGTGTATCTCTGGACACGTGTTTCTAGGTTTAGCCCGTCATCAGCAGAGAGCAGCCAAAGTCTGTGGGGTTGCTTGAAATGCCGCCAAAAGTCTTCTCAGGTTTATGTACCACTCACTGGCGCACAGGTGCCTCACCAGAGCTCGTCAGCTCGTTAGCTCAAGGGAGCAGTCATTGGACAAAAAGAAAAAAGGGAGCACACTGCCTCACACTCCAGCAAAAAGTTAGCCCCAATGCATCATGGTAAATGCAGTCACTTTGTTTTGTGTTGAAAAAGTAATCAAAAGTCTTTCACCTAAGTAGGTGCAGCAAGTGCTGTGTATCTCTGGACACGTGTTTCTAGGTTTAGCCCGTCATCAGCAGAGAGCAGCCAAAGTCTGTGGGGTTGCTTGAAATGCCGCCAAAAGTCTTCTCAGGTTTATGTACCACTCACTGGCGCACAGGTGCCTCACCAGAGCTCGTCAGCTCGTTAGCTCAAGGGAGCAGTCATTGGACAAAAAGAAAAAAGGGAGCACACTGCCTCACACTCCAGCAAAAGGTTAGCCCCAATGCATCATGGTAAATGCAGTCACTTTGTTTTGTGTTGAAAAAGTAATCAAAAGTCTTTCACCTAAGTAGGTGCAGCAAGTGCTGTGTATCTCTGGACACGTGTTTCTAGGTTTAGCCCGTCATCAGCAGAGAGCAGCCAAAGTCTGTGGGGTTGCTTGAAATGCCGCCAAAAGTCTTCTCAGGTTTATGTACCACTCACTGGCGCACAGGTGCCTCACCAGAGCTCGTCAGCTCGTTAGCTCAAGGGAGCAGTCATTGGACAAAAAGAAAAAAGGGAGCACACTGCCTCACACTCCAGCAAAAAGTTAGCCCCAATGCATCATGGTAAATGCAGTCACTTTGTTTTGTGTTGAAAAAGTAATCAAAAGTCTTTCACCTAAGTAGGTGCAGCAAGTGCTGTGTATCTCTGGACACGTGTTTCTAGGTTTAGCCCGTCATCAGCAGCTGATTAGTACCTTCCCTGGGGCGAAGCAAAGACCTGATAAAGGCCACCTGGTAAAGAGAAAAACCTAATGAACATCAACAAATGTACATAAAAAGACAGGAAGACATGTCAGTGTCATCAAGTATAAAATTTTATTCATATAAGAACTTAATATAAAACTTAATTGAGGAAACTCTGAAAAACATCACAGTAAACTGAAAGGTAATAAGTGGCAGATTACCCCGTGCTGACAGCATAAAAACAGCAGGCCTGATTTAAAGGCATAATATGGAATTATTAGTATTCATGAAAATCAGGTTTCCAGACTCCCTTGCCCCAGTTTTAACTTGTTTGTACCAGGTGGCTTAAAGATAATTAACTATGATAGACAGAACAAGACAGCGAAAGGAAATATCTGAAGCTCTGCAGTATTTGGTTGTGCATCAGTTAGAACAGTAGCTATCCCGATGTCTCCATCATACACATTTTACTTCCACTTGATATTCTGTCCCTCTGTGATCAGCCACTGACTTCAAAGAATATTTTAAAGACCCCACAACTACTAAGAAAAGTATATTCAACATCAACATCTATTTTAAGGACTTTAACTCATATTGGGAAAGAAATCTTCTAAATAACAAAATCGAGAAGACCTCCAACTTTCACAAACATATACACATGGGCACACTACTAACCCAGTAAAAATATGTCATAATAGCACTTGGAGTGCAATGTTGGAACTTAGACAACCAATCATAATGCTGCCTTTGTGGGCTATACCAATGTTATAGGCCTACAACATAGTTTAGTAGCTATTAAATTTGGAGCATGTGGTGACCGATAGTGCCCCAGAGGCACAACAGGCATGTGAGCCTGCTTTTTACACCCCTGGGGCACAACAGTATTACAGAAGGGTCCGCAGATACTGTGCAGCCTTTTCTGTAATAATGATAGCACTGGCGCACATGTTGGCAATGCTACTGTTAGAAATGGGGTCTTTGGTTGACAGTCAGGTTACCCCCTGTTCAAGCAAGGACCCTCACTCTAGTCAGGGTAAAAGGGAATCACCCTCAGCTAACCACTGCTTACCCCCTTGGTAACTTGGCAGAGCATTAGGCTTAACCTCAGAGTGCCAGGTGTAAAGTATTTGTACCAACACACTCAGTAACTCAATGGAAACACTACAAAATGACACAATACCATATTATAAAAATAGGAAATATTTTTCTAAACAAAACAAGACCAAAACGACAAAAATCCGACATACACAAGTCAAGGTATGAATTTTTAAAGATTAAACCCAAAAATATCGCTTAGAAACACAAAATGCTTCGATGAGGTGGTAACACGGCATCGTGACAGAGTCGTTCCCAAAAATCCAACACCAGCGGTGCCGGACACTGTGTTGCGTAGACCCCCAGGTACAGTACCTTTTGTGAAGAGTGAAAACAAGCCGATAAGCGAAGTCGGGGATCGCGGCACTTCGAGCGGTGTCAGTCACGACGTGGTGCGGCGACTTCCACGGAGTTGTGGAATTCAGCGGGGATGCAGCGGTATCGGGCCTGTGAAGGTCGTCGCGTTCCAGCGAAGATCACAGAGTCGGTTGCAGGCAGCGTCACCGGATTTAGCAGCGGCAGCGGTCCAAAGTCAACCGAAGTTGATTTCCTTTAATTTTCACCAGCTTTTCCTTTCAAGGGCCCAGGGACTGGATAGGGCACCACTTGTCAGAGCAGGAGTCTCTCCAGAGGCTCCAGGTGCTGGCAGAGAGAAGTCTTTGCTGTCCCTGAGACTTCAAACAACAGGAGGCAAGCTCTAAATCAAGCCCTTGGAGATTTCTTCACAAGATGTAAGGCACACAAAGTCCAGTCTTTGCCCTCTTACTCTGGCAGAAGCAGCAACTGCAGGATAGCGCCACAAAGCACAGTCACAGGCAGGGCAGCTCTTCTTCCTCAGCTCTTCAGCTCTTCTCCAGGCAGAGGTTCCTCTTGTTTCCAGAAGTGTTCTAAAGTCTGTAGTTTTGGGTGCCCTTCTTATACCCAATTTCTCCTTTGAAGTAGGCCTACTTCAAAGAAAGTCTCTTGTGAATGTGAAATCCTGCCTTGCCCAGGCCAGGCTCCAGACACTCACCAGGGGGTTGGAGACTGCATTGTGTGAGTTAGGGCAATCTGCCAGTACCCCAATGTTAAATCAAACGTATTGAGGTAATTGGCAGCTCCCAACCGATCAATGAGCTCATCAGCTGGGGGGAAGGGGTGTGCGTCAGTCTTGCTGACATTGAGTCCCCAGTAGTCCAAACAGACCCTGAGTTCTGGAGTGGCACCAGGTGTAGCAGCCTTTGGGACCAATACCACTGGGCTGTCCCAAGGACTGCTCGAGTGCTCAATAACTCCTAGGGTAAGCATTTTGGATACCTCTTCCTTAATGCATGCCCTGACCCTGTCAGTCACCCTGTAAACCTTCTGTTTAATAGGTGTACTGTCCCCAGTGTCCACATCATGTGTGCACAAGTGTGTGACTCCTGGGATCAGGGAAAACAGTGAGGAAAACTGTCCCAACATGTGGCGACAGTCAACTTGCTGCTCCTCAGTCAGGGAGGGGGAAGAGGATCACTCCCTCCACTGACCCATCTTTTTCTCCTGCAGACAGGAGGTCGGGAAGAGGCTCACTCCCCTCCTCTACTTCATCATCTGTTGCAAGGAGCATTGACAGCTCAGTCTGCTTAAAGTGTGGCTTGAGGAGGTTGACATGCAGGACCCTTAAAGGGTTCCTTGGAGACCGCAAATCCAACAGGTAGGTGACTTTGCTCTTGTGCTCCACCACCTCAAATGGCCCAGTCCACTTATCCTGGAGCGCCATAGGCTCCACTGGCACCATCACCCACACTTTCTGACCAGGTTGAAACTCGACCAGAGTGGCATTCCGGTCGTATCTCCGTTTCATATCCTCCTGGCTTGCTTCCAGGTTCTCCTGAGCGAGACTACTGAAGCGGACAGTCTGGTTTCTTAAAGCCAGCATGTAGCTAAATACATCCTGGGGTGGTTTACTTGGAGCTTTTTTCAAAGCTTCCTTCACCAGACTCAAAGGTCCCCTCACAGGGTGGCCATAGATCAGCTCAAAAGGACTAAAGCCAAGTCCCTTTTGAGGCACCTCCCTGCAAGAGGACTTCCCACTTCCGCCTCAAGGCCTCTGGCAGGCCCTGGATCATGCATTTCAAGGTGCGGTTGAATTTCTCAACCAGACCATTACCTTGGGGGTTGTAAGGGGTGGTAAACTTGTAGGTTACCCCACACACCTTCCACAGAGACTTCATATACGTAGATATGAAGTTGGTACCCCTATCAGATACCACTTCCTTGGGGAACCCCATGAAGGTAAAAACTCCTATCAAGGCATGGCCCACCACAGGGGCAGTGACGGTCCTTAGAGGATTGGCTTCTGGGTACTGGGTGGCATGGTCCACCAAGACCAGGATGGACCTGCTGCCCATGGCTGTCTTGGGATCCAGAAGCCCCACAATGTCAATACCAACCCTCTCAAAGGGGGTACTAACTACTGGAAAAGGTTGGAGGGGTGCCTTACATTTTTCCCCACTCTTGCCACTTGCCTGACAAGTTTGGCAAGACCTACAGTAGGTATTAGAGTGCCTTCATATTTAGGGTCAATGAAAGTGGGTGACAAGCCTGTCAAAGGTCTTGCCCTGCCCCAAGTGTCCAGCTAAAGGCACATCATGAGCCAGACCCAGTAGGAAGGCCCTAAAGCACTGGGGTACCACCAGCACACGGGCTGGCCCAGTCTCAGGAACTTTAGGCTAGCTATACAGGGGGCCGTCCTCCCAGTAGATTAGGTCTGATCCTAGCTTCTTGCCAGCCACCTGGGCTGCAGCCTGCTGCCACATCCCCTCTAGAGTAGGGCATACTTTCTGTGCCTCACAGAATGCCTCTCTGGTGGGCCTCCCTTCCTGCTGCCACAGCGACAGCTCAGGTACCTCCCCCAGTTCAGCCACCTGTTCCCCTGTTAGCTCTGGGGTGTCACCCTCAGGCTCGGTCTCCTCCCGGACCGTGGGACCTTCAGGTGCTGGTTTCCCGCACCCCCTGCCCTTCTTCTTCTTGGCGGTCCCCTGGGACACTGTTTCAGGCTCCAGGGGCTCTTGACCACCCTGACAGGCTTCCATTGACTGGATGGATACGCATACCCACCAGGCAGACCCAACATCTCCAAGTGAGACCTGTGTTCCAACTCCTTCCAAGGGGAATCCTCCAAGTCATTGCCTAGCAAACAATTAACAGGCATGGTTGGACTCACAGCTACCTTCAAGGAACCTGAGACCCCCCCATTCAAAGGGAACCTGCGCCACTCTGCACAGGCGCTCTGAGTTGTCCACTGCAACTACTTGGTGAAGTACCCAGGGACCTATCTGCTCTTCAGACACCATCAGACTCCTCACTGTAGTCACACTGCTCCTGTGTCTCTCTGAGCCTCCACCCTCTGTCCATTAATGGTCACCCAATGCCTGTACTTCTTAGTGTTTTCAGGCACTAGGGTTCTATGGACCATCTCACTGTCCACTAGTAAGACAAGGGTCATCTCAGCTGGTCCCACCCACCTGAAACCAACCCCCCCCCACGCGCTACACTGGCTAAGCTCTGGGACCGTGCATCAGTGGGTGCCGGTGTACTTTTGGGGCATTTGTGGTCCCCCCTCACATGACCCACCTGGTCACATGCATAGCACTTACATGGGGGATCAACTGCCACTGGCTTCCCTTTGGAGAACCATGGCTTCTTTTCACTGGGAAGTTGGGAATCCTTACCCTGGGAATCAGTTTGGGGCCCTTTAGAGAACTCCCCCTGTTTACCCTTACCCCACTTTCTTCTGAGAGGGACCCTGCCAACCCTTGGCGTGGTCTCCCCCATACCTCTTTTGGACCATGGTGTTCTCCCAGTGGTCCGCTTCCTGCGCAAGCTTCCTGGGGTCAGTCAGCTTGCTGTCAATCAGGTGCTGGTGCAGCTCTGGAAAGCATAAACTGTATAAGTGCTCCCAAGCAATCAGATTGTAAAGCCCCTCATACGTAGTTACCTTACTCCCCTTCATCCAACCATCCAGTGACCTGCAATAACAATCAACACATTCCAACCATGTTTGGGATTCCTTCTTCTTGTAGTACCTAAACTTATCCTTGTACTTCTCAGGGGTAAGACCATAGCTTGTAAGCAAGGAATCCTTCATGCTAGAGTAGGTGAGATTCTGTGCATCCCCTAAGGCTGTCAGTGTATCCCTCCCCTCTACCTCAAAGTGTTTACATAGACCCGCCCGCCAATGAGCTGCAGGGACCAGATTCATGTGGATAGCAGACTCATACCCCTTGAACCACAAGTAAATGTCATCCTCCCTATTGTAATCCTTCTCAAGGGCTTTAGGAATGTGCACTCTCCTCTTAAGCTGCACTGTAGGATTGCTTCCACCATCTCTGCTCGACTGGCTCCTTGTGACTAACTCCTTTATGCTAAGCTTGTGAGCCAGCTGCAGCTGCAGCTTCCTTTCCTCAATGGACAACCTTCTCTGCTCCATCTCCCTTTCCATCTCCATCTTTAGACTGAACTGTTTTCCGCTCCAATTGGTATTCCCTCTCTGCCTGTCTGTCCTGTAACTCTTCAGGTGTCAGACCCTTGGAGGACACAATGCTACCTGCCCTGGAGACTCTCTCCCTGGACATAACAGGCCCACCCACTACATCATTGTGAGTGACTTGCACCCTCTCCTCCTCACCCTGCTCCTCCTCTGTGTGCCCCTCAACCTCTTTGGCTGTTACCCAGGCCCTTAGTGCCTTTTGCAGCTCCTCCTTCTTGGAAGAGCTCTTAATTGGACAGGCCAAATCTTTGCAGAACTGCTTCAACTGAGCCACGGTGTAGCTCTCCAATTTCTCTATGTCAAAAGCAGCTCCAGCTGATGCATCTCCAGATTGAGACCTAATGAAGAGTTAAACAAAAGTGCAAAGTTCCACGGCGGAAAACAAGTTCCCAAATGAAGTGCCCAAAAAAGGCAATCAAGGAACCAGCAAAAATAGAAGTAGAACACATATAGTCCCAAAGGGAAAAAAGCAAAATCATAAGACAAGTAGTATGTGGTCACGTAGTGGTCTGAACTCAAACAGTAGTGTCCACTTAGGGCCAGATGTAGCAAAATCCGTTTTTGCGACTTGCAAATTGCGAGTCTGAGCGACTCGCAATTTGCAAGTCGCAAAAACGGATGCAGAATGGTGTCTTAGACACCTTCTGCGACTCGCTATGGGGTCGCAAAGACCCACCTGATCAATATTCATGAGGTGGGTCGCATTTTGCAACCCCATAGCGAGTCCCTGCACTCACAGGGATGGTGGCCTGCTGTAGTCAGCAGACCTCCATGTCTGTGACTGCTTTTTAAATAAAGCAGTTTTTTTTTTTTCATTTTGCAGCCCGTTTTCCTTAAAGGAAAAGGAGTTGCAAAATGAAACAAATACCGAAACCATTTGGTTTCGTTTTTTTCAGAGTAGGCAGTGGTCCATAGGACCACTGCCTTTTCTGAAAAAATATTTTTGTCGACATTCACAAAGGGGAAGGGGTCCCATTGGGACCCCTTCCCTTTTGCGAATGAGTTACCACCAGTGTGACACTGGTGGTAACTGCGAGTTGCTTTGCGACCACATTCGCGGTCACAAAGCAACTCTGAATTGCGATGCGAGTCGCAAATAGGAAGGGAACACCCCTTCCTATTTGCAAGTCGCATTCCCAAATTGCGAGTCAGTACCGACTCGCAATTTGGGAATGAGTATCGCATGAGACCGTTTGCAAGGCGCAAACTGCGATTTCTGAAGTTTGCGACATGCAAACAGATTGCTCATCTGGCCCCAAATCACTGTATGTCAAGTACAAATACAAGTCCAAATCCCAACCGCCTATCACCAATGTTAGAAATGGGATCTTTGGTTGACAGTCAGGTTACCCCTGTTCAAGCAAGGACCCTAACTCTAGTCACAGTAAAAGAGAATCACCCTCAGCTAATCCCTGCTTACCCCCTTGCTAGCTTGGCAGAGCAGTAGGCTTAACTTCAAAGTGCTAGGTGTAAAGTATTTGCATAAACACACAGAGTAACTCAATGAAAACACTACAAAATGACACAAAAACAGTTTAGAAAAATAGGAAGTATTTATCTAAACAAAACAAGACCAAAATGGCAAACATCCGACATACACAAGTCAAGTTATGAATTTTTAAAGATTAAACTAAAAAATAGCGCTTAGAAACACAAAATGCTTCGATGAGGTGTTAACACGGCGTCGTGATGGAGTCGTTCCCAACAATCCGACACAGCGGCGCCGGACACGGAGTCACGTAGTCCCCCAGGTACAGTACCTCTGGTGAAAAATGAAAACAAGCTGATGCGCAAAGTCGGGGATCGCGGTGTCTGTGCGAAACGTTGAATCCACGCACTTCGAATCACGACGTGGTGAGGTGACTTCCATGGAGTTTCGGACTTCGGTGGGGCTGCAGCGGTGTCAGGCCTGAGAAGGTCGTCGCATTCCAGCCCGAAGATCACAGAGTCGGATGCAGGCGGCGTCACCGGACTCAGCAGCGGCATTGGTCCGGAGTCGTCCGAAGTCGATTTCCTTGAATTTTCACCAGCTTTTCCTTTCAAGGGCCCAAGAACTAGATAGGGCACCACTTGTCAGAACAGGAGTCTCCCCAGAGACTCCAGGTGCTGGCAGAGAAAAGTATTTGCTGTCCCTGAGACTTCAAACAACAAGAGGCAAGCTCTAAATCAAGCCCTTGGAGATCTCTTCACAAGATGGAAGGCACACAAAGTCCAGTCTTTGCCCTCTTACTCTGGCAGAAGCAGAAACAGCAGGATAGCTCCACAAAGCACAGTCACAGGCAGGGTAGCTCTTCTTCTTCAGCTCTTCACCAGGCAGAGGTTCCTCTTGTTTCCAGAAGTGTTCTAAAGTCTGTAGTTTTGGGTTCCCTTTGTATACCCATTTTCTCCTTTGAAGTAGGCCTACTTCTAAGCAAAGTCTCTTTTGAATGTGAAACCCTGCCTTGCCTAGGCCTGGCCCTAGACACTCACCAGGGGGTTGGAGGCTGCATTGTGTGAGGGCAGGCACAGCCCTTCCAAGTGTAAGTGACCACTCCTCCCTTCCCTTCTAGCACAGATGGCTCATCAGGGTATGCAGGCTACACCCAAGCTCCCTTTGTGTCACTGTCTAGTGTGAGGTGCAACCAGCCCAACTGTTAAACTGACCCAGACAGGGAATCCACAAACAGGCAGGGTCACAGAAATGGTATAAGCAAGAAAATGCTCACTTTCTAAAAGTGCCATTCTCTAAAAGATGCATTTTTAAATTGTCAGAGACCCCAAACTCCACATGTTTAATCAGATATTTAAAGGTAGCCCCCATGTTAACCTATGAGAGGGATGGGCCTTGCAACAGTGAAAAACGAACTTAGCAATATTTCACTGTCAGGACATATAAAACACATTACTATATGTCCTACCTTAACCATACACTGCACTCTGCCATTGGGGCTACCTAGGGCCTACCTTAGGGGTGTCTTACATGTAAGAAAAGGGAAGGTTTAGGCCTGGCAAGTGGGTACACTTGCCAACTCGAATTTACAGTTCAAACTGCACACACACACTGCAGTAGCAGGTCTGAGACATGATTACAGAGCTACTTGTACGGGGGCACAACCAGTGCTGCAGGCCCACTAGTAACATTTGATTTACAGGCCCTGGCACCTCTAGTGCACTTTACTAGGGAGTTACTAGTAAATCAAATATGCCAGTCATGGAAAAACCAATTACATACACATTTTGTAAAGGAGCACTTGCACTTTAGCACTGAGTAGCAGTGGTAAAGTGCCCAGAGTAACAAAAACAGCAAAATCAGAGTCCTGCACACATCAACAACCTGGGGAACAGAGGCAAAAAGTTAAGGGTGACCACGCCAAGGATGAAAAAGTCTAACAGCTACTTTTAGAAGGGGGATTCTCATTTGCATGAGGGTGTGGCCCCATTCATAGGAAAGAGTCTCTTTGCCTTTGCACCTGTGCCATATTATACAAGTGGATCAGAGGCAAACACACACTTAGGAGGCACACAGGCAGTGGGCCACAAAATAGTAGTGCACTGTGAGTGAACCCACGGAGGACAGCTCTCTGGAAAGGGGGGAAGGGGGCTTGGTGAATCCATATATCCCCGCAGGCACAGAGACTCACTGTCTCCACATGCAGGGGAATCACTCTTTCCTCTATAAAGTGCAGGCTGTTTGCCGCTCTGTATTCCACTGATTGCACCTCCCCTAGGGCAGCACAAGTTCATGGCTGTCGTGGGCCAATGCATTTGTTGTAATAGGGTGCACTGTTTGTGTTTGGGCCCAGGGTACCTGCCTGCGGCATAAACAAGGGAAGTGTGCCCTATCAGTAATAAGGGGTCCAGAGTCTTAGGGGTCTGGCTACCTCTGGCTTACCATTTGATATCACTAGCACTGCTCCCACCACTTTTAGTAACATGTCATTAAGGCACTGCAGTAACAAAAGAGGTTTAAGATTTATGTTCTGTTATGCGTTAACCACTCCTTGCTCCAACAGTAGCCCCTCACCAGCAAATAGCACTGGTAGGGTGATGAGTGGGTCAGGTGATGTCATCTGTGGTTAAAGGATTCCTGATGTTACTTATACTAGCCCTGGCACTTTGGACATGCCTATGGTAATAAGCAGTGCCCGGTGGTATCAAACGTCATTAAGAATTTGAGACTGACCAGGGGGCGTAGTTACATTTGTATATTACCTATGGCTACCCATGGTACTGTATCATATTTGCAGCAGGGCTAATAAACTGGTTATGAGGATAACTGCAGGTAGTAATAGCCCACGTGTCCCAGGAGTGCCAAGTCCTTTCTATCTACTTTGTGCGGGAAGTTT
Source organism: Pleurodeles waltl (assembly GCF_031143425.1). Taxonomy (NCBI): domain Eukaryota; kingdom Metazoa; phylum Chordata; class Amphibia; order Caudata; family Salamandridae; genus Pleurodeles; species Pleurodeles waltl. The sequence continues at coordinate 213,745,335 of NC_090440.1, forward strand.
AGATGAATGAGGAAGAGGTAGTTTGCATGATTAGCAGCGTCTTGGTTGTAGGTTTTCAGAAAGGAGACAACTCACTCAATTTTGACAGCAGAGCAAAAGGTTCCAGTGTGAAGGGGAGGTATGAATGTCTTTGAAGGTGGAGACAGCAGCAGTGGAGACATACTTGCTAGTGATAGACTAGAGTATGCCATAATGGGAGAATATTAATAAGTCCTTTGCTGGGTAAAGTAATAATAGTTTTGAAGTAGTGATTTGTCATAGCCAGGTGTATGGTTATGTTTACAGGCATATATTCTAGACATATTGGTCATCTTGGAATGGTAAAATAATGATACCATGTGTACAATAGTATTCTAACATGGCTGCCATGCTGATTCTAAACGTAGTAGCCATTTTGGAGCAAGAAACCAATGACAGACTAGGACAGACGCAATTGAGAGACTTGGACTCCATCCACACTGTATTTCATGCCCAGAGTCATCTGGTTAAACTACAGATGAGTTCTGTGATGCCAGGTGCCCCCAGCTGCATCTGTTCACTCATCATGTCCAGCGAACTCCCCAAAGAGACTCAGTGGTGATCATTTTATTGTTCATTCTTTACCAAAGGTTGCACTTGGTTTTTTGTTTTTATAAACTTTGGGAGGTATGTAAAGTCTTGTTGGACCCACACTAGTGTTTGCAAATTAAAGTGTTACCAGCCACTCCCTTAAAGGCTGGCATTCTACACTCACCCCACGCCCATCCATCACAGGTGTCACCAGTCAGGTGGAGGGGACCCTGCTAATAAAAGAGCCCGTTCGCATGTGCTTGTGGCGAGTGGTATGTACCATAAGCACAGTCTCCCTTTTATTCAACAAATTCAGCCATTTTACATGGAGTTCATAGAAGACACCTACTCTGTTTTAGCCCTATGTCTGCACAAATATCGTTTCGTATCAAGCGTTGTCCTCTGAAGCTAATAATTAATTCTGAGACTGGTCAATCTGGCCCCTTTCTTCACCTTTAAATGCAGGCACCGCTTAGCTACTGTCCAGTGGATGAGACACAACTATGTGAACTTAATGTGAGTAAAACTTACACTGAGATAGCAGTTTGAGGCCTACATGTATGGGGGTTCTGCCATTTTCCACCCATAACACTAATCCTGTAGCAGTGATTTTGGGCCAAGAGGTGGCTTTGAAACTGCGGGTTAAATTTCAGACGATTTTCACTATTAATTGGTCAAAAGAATTCTACCCTGTTTTCAAACTTACATGTACTGAGTAAAATCCTACTACTGTTTCTTCAGAAATGGAACTAGCTAGAAAACAATTAAACAACTATTGGTGGCAGTTCCAGTGAACTTCCAGATCAATTTCTTGCAAAAAATGTACACACTAAAAGACTAGTTAGTTCTAACTTACAGCAGTGAGCCATTTATACAAGAGCATTGCTTCTTGGTGGGATACTCCATTCAAAATTCATCATGGTGATGGTTTTATTTATTTGTCAGGAAGAAGATGAGAACACAATCGATGATCAGAAGGATTATTGTAAATCTGGCAAGTAGTCTAGAGACCACTGAATGAAATAATGAATCCAAAAACTGTTTTAAATCAGATCCAATGCTGCTGAAGAAATGAGCTATGCCAGTTGTGTTGGATGAATTAAAGATAGGCTGTCTGTAAGCCAATTTTTTTCTGCTATGGAGATTAAGGAGACCTCTTTCGGCATTCTTATGGCAATGGGTTTATTCAATTTATCAAGCTGCATATTATCTATATTTATTATGGGCCAAGGAACATTCTCAAACAGTCTTTTAGGAAGAGAGTATAAGATTGTCCAGCTTCATTTTATGATGTATAAAGCAGTTAACAAATACAGTTGGCCTTGGATTATTCCAAAACATGCATCATGTGTGACCATTTTTTACCTTTTTTTATTGTAGTACAACAACAATTTCAGCCCAGTGAAATAATTATCCAATATTTATCCATGGCAATAATACATACACAATACAAATAGTGCCAATGCTCATGTATATTGGAATGTTCACAAACCTACAGCACAATGTGACTGAGGGGGGGCTTCTTGATAACAGACGGGTGAGGAGTTCCCAATGCGAAGAGGTGGGGACGTATCAGGTCTGTGTGTGGGTCATGGCAGTTGATATCTTTTATAATTATTCCTCAGTTCCTCTGTGGGTGGAGCTTTCAAATTATCATTCTTCTCAGGGCTATGTTGTGTTAAATATGTGCTGAGGGGGGGGACACATTTTTTTGAGTCTGGACGTCACTGGGTATAGAGAGGTGCATACTTGGGACTGGCCATTGCATGTGATAAGATCTTTTAGAAAATATTTTTGAATTAGTGCACATTTCTTACACCAAGTCATTGCCACTGTGTTTGAACAGAAGTAGCACTGTGGGTGTATACATGTGGATCGTAGATGACACTGTTTTTACATATCCCCACAAAGCAAGCTCATGGTCTGGATTTAGCAGTGGTTTGGAATACTTCCCGCCTATAGCAATAAAATGGGGGGAGGGCATGCCCATGCTGAATGGAGGAAGTCTGACTGCTGTGCCCAGGATCTCGGGTAGTTATGGTATTTAGTGATATCAAACTTGTGCTGTCTGACTGGTGTGATGTATAACTGATGAAGAAATTGATAACATAAGAATTTATGGAGGTGATTTAGCAAGATCAATTGCATTTGTGCAGAGCAATACGCCTATTTGTTGTCTGTTGTCTCCCTCCCAAGTTCCCCCTTCCAGGTCTGTTTGGATCGTGTGTGAAACCTTACCTGTGACCCCTGCCCAAACATGTTTAATTTAGAGACCCATCTAGTGGTATCTTTGGATGGTATAATCTGGATCAGTAGGATCAGTTTACAAGGTTCATGTTGGAAATCGGGGATGGATTTCCACACTGTTTATTGCAGCCTCAAATATGTGTATGTGGAAAGTGATAATCTGCTGCCAGTTTGGGTGAATTACTCAGAGGATAGAAAAATACCATTGTTGTACAAGTGCCCAAATTCCACCATGCCCATCACCAACAGTGTGTGTTGCACTTTAGTTTCTATCATCAAGGGGAATAATGGGTTGTGTGCGAGTTTGATAGCAGGTTAGTAGGGCTGCGAGAGTCTTACCTTTTCCATCATTTTCGGCCAGGCCCAGATCATGACTGCTGTGGTGACAATGTCGGTCGTAGGATGAGGAAGTCCATTTGGCAGAAGGAATGAGAGGCGGATGTCTTCATTTTTGCTCATTTCTGGGGATTAGGTATGGGAGCCACCTGTCTGGATGATACCACCATCTAGCAAAGTGTCCCTGGCCTGCAAGGTAATGGGTCTCAAAGTCAGGGACATCAACCTCACATATGGGAGGGTAAGGGCCTCCCATCGAATACCGTATTATCAACCCATATCAGCCAGAGTAGAAGTGTGCAAAGGGAGCGGAACAAGAATTTGTTCACTATAATGGGGATACTGAGAAATAAATACAAAAAAATGGGTAAAAAGACTATCAATTTAATAGGATCCACCCATCTCACCATGGATACCAGCAGTTGTATTCAACTGTCTACCTGGCTTTGCAGGCTGGTCATAGCAAGCCCCTAGTTCATCCTGACCCTCTTCTCTCGGTTTCTGTATATATATATATATTACTAAATAATTGACCAAGTCCATTGCCCAGCAGTTCAGATACACCAGTACTGGCATAGTAGTATTGTCTGTCAGGGGGACTAGCTTTGTCTTTTCCCAGATAATTTCTGGAATGTTCCTCAAACTTTATAATCCCTCATATTGGGGGCAGACAAATCATCACTAGAGCAAGCAAAGGAGGATGCCAACATATACAACCCATCTTAAATGCTAGACCTCTCTGTGAGTGGAAATCCTGCAGTTCTAGCCAGCAGCTCCATGGCAAGGATAAATAAAAGCGGTGATAGGGGGCACCCCTGTCATGTGCCCCTGGATCCTGCCCACTGGATGGAGCACAGAAGTTTTGAAATCTCGGTGGGGTGCCAAACCTTTTCACCACCACCATCAGGAAGGCCCATTCTATGGAATTGAGGCTCTTTTTGGTGTCCAAAAAGTCAGCTACCTTCTGAGATTTCAGATTGAGATGTTGTAGTAAGGCAAATATTGTGCAGATATTGATGGCCGTGGATCTATGAGGAACGGAACTGGACTGTGCGGGCGGATGATTCCCTCCATCAACAGTTGATTAGTACTGACCTTAGCCAGTATCTTATTATCAAGATTCAACTATGAGGAGAAAATAGATGTATCCTTGCGGAGTTTGGGGGAAACAGTAATGGTGGTTCTAGTTGGTGTTAGCACGTCAGAGCCTTAATAAGTAAACTTACAAGGAGACGTGTTTAGGTCGATGAACCTTTGGACCACGTTCGGGGACTTCCCGGTTCAAGATGTCTTTTTGTCATTTCAAATCAATGGACCAATAACCCAATCAATAATCACAATAACTAATCAACAAGTTAATCAATAACATTTAATAAGAGTCAATAAGTTGAACACACCATGACCTTTTAGCCATGAATAACCACACCAATTTAGTAAAGTGTTAGGATATTTATTTCCCTATTACTTACAATCTAATGTCATTTCTGTTAATCTCATTAGCAATTAATCTCATTAGGAACTCAACTAATTAGCAATTAGATTGTGATCAATCAATGCATAGAGAATATTCATTCAGTATTCAGGCACATCATCAACATGAAGAAACTTAGCAAAGTCTCAGTAATACATGATTCAACAAAGCAAGAACTCAGTCATTTGTCTATTTGCGTAGGATATTTGTGAACAGCTTAACTAACCTCAAATTAGCATGTTGGGCTTCACGCAAAACCTTTTAGCAAACACGGATTTGGAAAACATCTAAACTATGGCCTCTATCAAAAGAGCAGTTGGTACCTAGAAAGAAAAGGCAAACAGTCAATTACAACTTTTGCATCATATAGTTACCAATCCAACAGATCAGCAAACAGCGTCAGTCTTCGTCCTCAGGACTTCAGTCGATTCACCTTCAGCAGAGATAGGATGGGGCAAAGTCTTGATGTAGCATAGCTAAGGAATGGGATCTTCCCTCATGTGGAGGAGAAGTAAGTACTGGGCATGAATGCGTAGAGGATGGTTTAAAGTATCAGGACAAAGCAAAAGAATGAAAAGTCTATGTGAAGTAGGTGGAGTCTAAAGATCTCTGAGCCAGTTTCTTCTTGGGTCACTCCGTTAAATCAAAACTGTCTAATTAGCCCACAACTCCTCACTGGATAATAATTGGTTCATCGTTATCTCTGTCCAATATTTTTCATGCTTCTTGCCAGAATTTTCCACAAACCACAGTTCTCATGTCGTGGATTGGTCCATGTTATTGATGTCTTCATCGGTTGGAATGTCAGGTAAGGAAAGTTACACTTTGCACTCCAGTCAGTGTCTCCATTGTTTTCTCCTACTAGAGCTAATCTTGCACCTGTTACGAATTACACTGTTGCATTCAGCAAGAACGTCTCCTTGAACAAGTCGATTCTCATGAGAAATAATTTACTACGGCTACACACACATAACTTCTGGAAAAGTACAGCTTCGCGTCCTTCAGGAAAACAGCACATTACACGTTAGAAAAATACAGTTTAATATGAGGTCAGGCAGCTAGGCCCAGACCCTCGCTAAGCGCAGGCATTCTAACTTAATAGGCAACTCCTAATACATAACTCTAATTATGATATGCTAATACAAATTCAAAACATTAGTACATAATTAAGTCAGAATTAACAGCTTTCATTAGTCTTTGTATGCATTGGGAGCCACTCCCTGTGGGCACATTTCAAATGTTTGTATTATTTTCTATGTTAACACATTTTCTATGCAACTTCATCACACAATATATTGCAAGCTTTTCATGTTAATATTGCTTTTAAAAGACACACTCCAACAATCCCTCCTCTGATGACTCTTGTCATCACACAAAACTTTCCCCACAAATTTTACATCCTAAAATTCTCTCAACTCAATTTCCTCCCTTATTGGTTTCCCCTTAGATTTTGCCCTATACAATTTTTCCCTTTGTTTTTCTTCCTCTTCTTATCATTTTTCACCATCTTCAATTTTATTCTTTTGCTGATTTTACATGCTACCCATAATCCAAATAGGCAAGCTATAACAATCAATATCCCCTGTACTATTTTGGACAATAGCGCATGCCAAATGTTACTAAGCCAATTTCCCACTGAAGCAAATCCTTTTCCATCCTTTTCCCAAACACCTGGTTCTTTCAATTCCTTCAAGTCTGTACTATCCCTAGTCAAGTTAGTAAGCATACTCCTAATCTCATTACTATTATCTGGTATATATGCACAACAATGACGCTCATTGAGCATCCTCCAAACCCCGCCATTTTTCGCTAAAAGAATGTCTAAAGCAAGCCTGTTTTGAAGAGTCATAGCCCTCTCCGCAGCAAGTTCAGTATCCATCAGGAGTATAGCCCCTGAAAAATTTGTCAGCATGTTATCCACAATAGTAGGCAACTTTCGAATCTTTATGGAGTTCAAGATAACTCCCACTGAAGGAATTATCACCCCAAATATGTCTCTTACTACACCAGCAGCAGTTTCTCTCTTCTGTGTAGTATGATGTAATTCAGACAATTTCAGAAACCTTTTCAAATCGTCAAGTTGATATATCTTTGGGAAAACTATCCCCAAATAGCATGTGCCATACCATCCCTTTGGAAGCAGGTAATAAGCATTAAGTCCACATGTGTAATAGATCCCTGGAATCGCTGGATCCTGTCCATTTAACCTGAAGGTCCATTTACTCTGAAACAAAAACACATGCTTACATTCACTCAATCCCACAAACACATTGTCATAATATGACTTCGGCCTAGATATGCAAAGCTTCCCTTGTTCTCTAATTGCACCATAACCTTCACTACTAGCAAAAGCCTGCTGCTGCAATCCTTTTTCTTATGTATCCTTTAATGCCCTTCTTCTATCTTCCGTGTGATCTAAAAAGCTTTTCTCTACAGGTGTAAGCATGCATGTCAAATTATTACGGTGTACATAAGATGTACTAATCGTTAATGTCGACTCAAAGAATCCTTTCACTAGCTTTATACTATAGTACCTAGCTACCCCACTCAGATCCTCTATTACAGGCACATAAGAAAACACAAGGTCATAGTTTGAGTAAAAGTATTGAATCGCTTTCTGATTATAGAATCTTGTTTGTAACAGACTACAACTAATCCCATAAGTTAGTGGCAAACTATGATAGGTAACCCCCTCTTGTACTGAAAAAGGAATCTGTGTACACACAAAGCAATCCTTCGCATCCATTTTGTCAACATACTCACTCAGCAAGCAATAGAAAACGTTAGTGGAAAGTTCCCCTTTTGCGTTAGTTCCCTCATGCAAGTATCTCGTATCGCTCTCAAACCTTTCCCAAGCTGTTAGTGCAGTGGTAGTTTCAGGAATTGTAGCATTGTTAGTCCCACTCTTATCCATTAGTGTCATTCCTACAATCACAACCATAATGAATATCGCACATGCAACACCTAAACCAACACCCAAATATTTACAACGCCTACTCCCTCTACTATCCTGTCTAATGCTAACCATGATCTGTAAAGAATCAGAAAGTGAAGGATGGTTAATTCAAACAACAGAGGCTAGTTAGAAGTTTTGTCTATTTTTTTTTTCTCGCAGAAAAGTCAAAACAAGCGAAAGTCTTCCTTTAGCAATTATTTACATCTTTCAGTTTCACTCCCAGGATCCTTGTCAATTCAGGTTAGCAGCTTGTCAAAATCAGTTTTCAAAAGTCAATTTCAGGTTTTCAAAGTCACATCCGGTAAATTTCTCAGTCTCTTTTCTCAATTTTCAACTTTAATTCGATCTGTATACCAATTTAGTCTTCTTCAGTTAGACTCAGGTACCAAAGTACTGACCTGGAATCTCTCGATCAAAGCAAATAGCCAAGAACTCTTGTTGCCATTCAGCTGTCATTGCATACGCCCATTCAGGACCTGCATACCTTCTGTTTGCTATTCTCTTTCTCTTCAACTTGCGATCACCTTGCAACTCTCCTTCACTGAGGTCTTCTCTCCTTGTTGTATCAACTTCTTCCTCTATTGCATCTTCGACAACCACTTCTCCCCTTTTCACTCACAATTCAGTATCTCTCTGGTCTTTGATCATTCCTGTGGCAACTCTTCGCCCTCTCTTGGCTCTATGGTGTTTTCTCTTGATGGACCTGCAATTTGCTCAGGGAGAGTTTGGACATTCTGACTCTCTTCTACCTCAACTCCTTTGCCTTCTGGATCTGTCAAATACTCTAGCTCATTCCCATTATCGTCTGCTTCTGGGAGAACCTCTCTCTGATTAGGCTCTCCTGTTGCCTCAGTTGTGATAGGCTCACCGTCACCCCTCTGGATCTCTTCTCCCTTGTCTCTTACTGGAGTGTCCAAGCCGTCCTCAGCGGGCTCTCCTTCTGTCTCAGTTCCCCTTCTTTCACTCTCCGGCCCTGAGACTTCCTTCTCTGTTGTTGGTACTTTCAACAACGCAACTTCCTCATCAGTTGGACATGTCCATTTCGGAATGGCATGGATCCAGTTCGGAATTCCCGCACACTTCACAGCAGTAGTAGTCATTAATATCACTTGATGTGGCCCCTTCCACGTGGCTCCAAACACGTCTTCCTTACATGTTTCTACCATTCTGGTATTGGGGATACTATTCCATGATTCCCGGGTCTCTAGCACAGAGCCCAGGTACTGCCAAACTGCCTTTCCGTGGTTTCCACTTCAGCTGCTGCTGCTGCCAACCCCTCAGACAGGATTCTGCCCTCCTGGGGTCCAGGCAGCCCTGGCCCAGGAAGGCAGAACAAAGGATTTCCTCTGAGAGAGGGTGTTACACCCTCTCCCTTTGGAAAATGGTGTGAAGGGCTGGGGAGGAGCCTCTGGAAATGCTTTGATGGGCACAGATGGTGCCCATCTCTGCATAAGCCAGTCTACACCGGTTCAGGGATCTCCCAGCCCTGATCTGGTGCGAAACTGGACAAAGGAAAGGGGAGTGACCACTCCCGTGACCAGTACCTCCCAGGGGAGCTGCCCAGACCTCCTCCAGTGTGTCCCAGACCTGTGCCATCTTGGATTCAGAGGTGTTGGGGGACATTGGACTGCTCTGAGTGGCCAGTGCCAGAAGGTGACGTCAGAGACCCCCTCTGATAGGCTCTTACCTTTCTTGGTAGCCAATCCTCCTTTCTTGGTAGCCAAACCTCCTTTTCTGGCTATTTCGGGTCTCTCCTCTGGGGTATTCTTCAGATAACGAATGCAAGAGCTCACCAGAGTTCCTCTGCACTTCCCTCTTCGACTTCTGCCAAGGATCGACCGCTGACTGCTCCAGGACGCCTGCAAAACCGCAACAAAGTAGCAAGACGACTACCAGCAACATTGTAGCTCCTCATCCTGCCAGCTTTCTCAACTGTTTCCTGGTGATGCATGCTCTGGGGGCTGTCTGCCTTCACCTTGCACTGGAAGCCAAGAAGAAATCTCCTGTGGGTCTACGGAATCTTCCCCCTGCTAACGCAGGCACCAAAAGACTGCATCACCTCTGGGTCCCCTCTCATCCTGACGAGCGTGGTCCCTGGAACACAGGATCTCTATCCAAGTGACTCCCACAGTCCAGTGATCCTTCAGTCCAAGTTTGGTGGAGGTAAGTCCTTGCATTCCCACGCTAGACTGCAAACCTGTGCACTGCGTGATTTGAAGCTGCTCCAGCTTCTGTGCACTTCTCCAAGGATTCCTTTGTGCACAGCCTAGCCTGGGTCCCCAGCACTCTATCATGCAGTGCTCAACCCTCTGAGTTGGACTCCGACGTTGTGGGACCCTCCTTTGTGACTCTGATCCAGCTCCGGTTCACAAATCTTTTAAGTGCCTGCTCCGGTACTTCTGTGGGTTCTGCCTGCTTCTGTGGGGGCTCCCTGAGTTGCTGAGTGCCCCCTCTGTCTCCTCCTCCAAGGGGCGACATTCTGGTCCTTCCCAGCAGCACCCAAAAACCTCTACTGCGACCCTTGCAGCTAGCAAGGCTTGTTTGCGGTATTTCTGCGTGGGAACACTTCTGCAACCTTCAGCATGCTGTGGGACAACTTCCATCCAAAGGAGAAGTTTCTAGCTCTCTTCGTTGTTGCAGAATCCTAAGCTTCATCCATCTGGAGGTAGCTTCCTTGCACCTTCATCCGGGGTTTCCTGGGCTCCTGCCCCCCCTGGACACTATTGCGACTCTTGGACTTGGTCCCCTTACATTGCAGGTCCTTGGGTCCAGGAATCCATCTTCAGTGCTTTGATGGTGTTTGTGGTTCTTGCAGAATCCCCCTATCACGACTATTGTGCCCTTTTGAGGTAGTAGGTGTACTTTACTCCTACATTTCAGGGTCTTGGGGTGGGGTATCTTGGACACCCTGACTGTTTTCTTAACGTCCCAGCAACCCTCTACAAGCTCCCATAGGTCTGGGGTCCATTCGTGATTCGCATTCCACTTTTGGAGTATATGGTTTGTGATGCCCCAAGACCTATGTTCACCAATTGCATCCTATTGTAATTCTACACTATTTGCATTACTTTTCTTACTATTACTTACCTGTTTTGGGTTTGTGTACATATAACTTGTGTATATTACTTACCTTCTTACTGAGGGCACTCACTGAGATACTTGTGGCATATTGTCATGAAAATAAAGTACCTTTATTTTTTAGTAACTCTGAGTATTGTGTTTTCTTATGATATTGTGCTGTATGATATAAGTGGTATAGTAGGAGCTTTGCATGTCTCCTAGTTCAGCCTAAGCTTTGCCATAGCTACCTTCTATCAGCCTAAGCTGCTAGAAACACCTCTATTCTACTAATAAGGGAGAACTGGACCTGGCACAGGGTGTAAGTACCACAAGGTACCCACTATAAGCCAGGCCAGCCTCCTACATTGGTGGCAGCGGTGGGATAAGTACTTGCAACTGCTTTACCACTTTGTCATGTTGTACTTTTCATAAGAGAATCATATACCAAATAGTTCAGTGTATGTACACTTAACCAAAAAAGTATAATTTTCTATTCTAAAACTTTTAACAAAGTTCCGAAAAGTTTTTGAAAACTTCTAAAAGTTTTCCCAAAGTTAGAAAACGTTTTTCCGTGCTTTCTATAGTTCTAAAGCTTTTTTCTTTCTCACTATCCTTAAACATATACTATCACGTCTGTTGTAGAGCCCACTCCCAAAACTGTTAATGCAACAAATTAGAGTTTAAACTATAAAAGATTGAGGGGTCTCTGCCTGGATAGAGGTTTGGGTATAGGAAAGAACCCTACAAATTAGTTTCTCTTTATCATGCTCATTGTAGATGACCAGAACCAGTCTGGCCCATCTCAGGAGAGGTTGGAAAAGGGAGAAGCTTCTCAGTCTGATTCAGAGGAGTCCCCTGGAGAAGCTGGGGAGAGTTCTTACAAGGGTCTGCCCCCTAGCAGGGCACCTAGTGATGCTGGTAGTGATAGAGGTTCCCATAACAGTAGGGCATCCTTTATCCCTGGAGGCCAGGTTACTAGGGTCCAGACAGTTAGGGACAGGTCCCCCTCTGAAACTTCCCACATTTCATCTGTGTCAAAGCATTCCGAACCCACCCACCCTGAGGATAACTTGTTAGAAAGGGAACTTAAAACATTGAGGGTTGAAGAGACCAGACTGAAGCTTAAACAGCAGCAGCTGGCCTTAGATAGGGAATCCCTAGACATAGAGAGGGAAAGACAGAGGTTGGGGTTAGTTCCCCATGGTGGCACCGGCAGTATTCCTGATAGCAATCCTGTTAGAGAGCAAGATTCCAGGAATCTGCACAAGATAGTCCCCCCTCACAAGGAGGGGGATGACATTAATAAGTGGTTTGCTGCACTTGAGAGGCCCTGTATGGTACAGTCGGTTCCTCAAAGGCAGTGGGCTGCTATTTTGTGGCTATCTTTCACTGGAAAAGGTAGGGATAGGCTCCTTACTGTTAGAAAAAGTGAAGCCAATAACTACAAAGTTTTGAAAGATGCACTCTTGGATGGATTTGGCTTAACCACTGAACAACACATGATTAAGTTCGGAGACACCAGAAAAGAGTCTTCTCAAGACTGGACAGATTTTGTGGACTGTTCAGTGAAGGCCTTGGAAGGTTGGTTGCATGGCAGTAAAGTTTCTGACTATGAAAGTCTGTATAATCTTATTCTGAGAGAGCATATTCTTAACAATTGTGTGCCTGACTTGTTGCACCAATACCTAGTGGGCTCTGATCTGACCTCTCCCCAAGAATTGGGAAAGAAGGCAGACAAATGGGTCAGAACAAGGGTGAACATAAAAGTTCATACAGGGGTGACAAGGATGGGAAGAAGAAGGATGGTAAGTCTTCTGAGAAGGGTGGGGAGAAAAGTAAGCATTCTGAGTCTTCATCAGGTCCACAAAAATCCTCTGGGGGAGGTGGGTCCAAATCCTCTTCTAATAATCAACCTAAAAAGCCTTGGTGTTATTTGTGTAAAGTCAAAGGCCATTGGGCAACTGATTCCACTTGCCCAAAGAAAAACACCAAACTTCCCACCACCACAACCCCTGCTGCAAATTCTAGTGCCCCTAGTAATATCAGTGGTAGTGGGAAATCTACTACTAATAGCCAATCCAAGGGTGTAGCTGGGCTCACTATTGGCAATGTAGTTGGGGTTGGTCTTGTTAGGGAGACAACAGAGGATGTTTTAGTCTCTGATGGTGGCATTGATTTTGACACCTTGGTGTCTTGTCCCCTTAATATGGATAAGTACAAGCAACTTCCCCTAATAAATGGTGTTGAGGTTCAGGCCTACAGGAACACAGGAGCCAGTGTAACTATGGTGATAGAAAAATTGGTCCACCCTGAGCAACACCTACTTGGTCAGCAGTACCAAGTGACAGACGCTCATAGCAACACTCTTAGCCACCCCATGGCTGTTGTGAATCTCAACTGGGGGGGGGGGGGTACTGGTCCAAAGAAAGTTGTGGTAGCCACAGATTTACCTATAGACTGTCTACTAGGAAATGATTTGGAGACATCAGCTTGGGCAGAAGTGGAGTTGGATGCCCATGCAGCAATGAGCAATGCTGGGCATTCCTGGGCATATTTTTGCTTTAGCCAGGGCTCAGGCCAAAAAGCAAAAAGGACAGGGTAACTCGGATCCTGGAACAACGGACCAAGTGCTCCCTAAAACTAGGGGTAAGAAGGGTAAATCCCAACCCACTATGCCTCCCTCTACAGATGATTCCCCTTCTGAGGAAGAGGAATTTCCTCCCTGTGCAGAACCTGCACCAGAGGAGGTGGCAGCAAGCACTGCTGAGCTTTTGGGTGGAGGGAGGCCTGCCAGGGAAGAGCTGAGTGTGGCACAGCAAACCTGTCCCACATTAGAGGGTCTCAGACAGCAAGCTGTCAAGCAGCAAAATGGGGATGTCAGTGACAGTCATAGAGTATACTGGGAAGACAACCTCTTGTACACAGTCAAGGGACCCAAAACCTGGAGCAGCCAGGAGATTGGTCACTCCCCTGCAGTACAAAGAGTTTATTCTCACTCTAGCACATGACATTCCTTTGGCTGGGCATTTGGGCCAGACGAAAACTTGGGAAAGACTTGTCCCCTTGTTTCACTGGCCTCATATGTCAGAGGATACCAATGATTTTTGCAAGTCTTATGTGACCTGCCAAGCTAGTGGCAAGACGGGTGGCACTCCAAAGGCCCCTCTAATTCCACTTACAGTGGTTGAGGTGCCCGTTGAAAGGGTAGGGGTTGACATAGTTGGACCCCTTGACCCTCCAACTGCTTCAGGCAATAGGTTTCTCCTTGTGGTAGTGGACCATTCCACAAGATATCCTGAAGCTCAAAATCTTTAGGCTCAAAATCTAACCTGTAACTCCTCTTCAGATGTTTGGTATTTTCTAAATCTATACCATATTCACCTGCCAAGTTTGCCAACCTCTGGTGCACCCTGCTCACTTCTCTAGTTATCTTTGGACACAAGTATCTCAATTCTGCTTCCGTGTATGACTCTAACCTGTTCACTCCCATGCTCCCTTCAACAAGTTCATTTGTTTCCATGCCCAACCTCACAAAATTCAGGTGTTCTTCTCCTTCCGCTCTCCCTGCAGCTACAGGAGCAGTCTGCGGAGTATTAAGCTTGTCTAACCAGTCGGTCAGCTGTTGTGCTGTTACACCTTGTAATGAGATATTCCCAGCCTGCGCTAAAGGTGTCTGCGGTATATTAACACTCGAGATCTGCGGAGTTAACAGTCTCAAACCTGTCTGTCTCATGGCCTCTGGAGGAGCCCCAATCGGACTGAAGTCTAACAGGGATCTAGATCCTTTGAATATTGGTTCCACTGGAGTCATTCCTTGGGAGCTTCCTACAAACCCTCCTCTTGTCATATCTCGTGTCATTACCCCTTGATCGCATATACTAGGCTTCGCCTGCTCATACAATGGTACTGATGGACCAACTGTATAGGCAAAGATATGGCGGCTAGCAGCTATCTGTTCCCCAAACCCTGTGGGGGATTAAGTCCCATATTCTGGTTCATCACTGGTGCCATGTTTGCTGCCGGTCCCGTGACCGAAGTATAATTCAGAATCATTTGCTGCTGTACCTGGGGCAGTAAAGGTGGAGTTGGATCAGTCTGAATCAACTTTGGTCTTCCATATACTTGCTCTGTTGGCACCATCAGATTTGTTGTAGTCTCTAAGACGGGGACATCAGGGTTAAAGTCCCCGAACCTGTGGTGGTTGCAGCTGAGATTGCATACTGTGGGCAGTGGACACGCTAAAACTACTCTGCACCGGAACTGGTGTCGAGACAGGACTAATCTGTATCAGATTCGTTGTCACCTTCTCTTGGGTCGAACCTGCAGAACATGTGCTAGCTCTCAGTCTATTGTCATCTATCACATATGGCGGTGGTTGGTCATTCAGTAACTCATTAAGGAACTCATCATCGTCTGAGTCATCTACCTCTGACCAGGGCTTCCTAGCCTCTTTGTCTTTGGAAGGACTTTTGTCAGGCTTGCAAGTGTATTTCCCCCCTTTGTCTTCACCTTCTTGGGCTATTGATGGAAACAGCCAGACTCATCTATTGTCTCTCTCCTCCAAACTCTCTGTGCACTATCCCACCTAGCCTCCGCTAGTGTCTTTTCTGCTTTCCTCATTCTCCTCTCATATTTCTGTTGCTGTTGTCATATTGCCATCAGTTCCCAAATTGCTAACGCCTCGAACTGTGCTGGCCTCGGAGGTGGCTTTAGCTCGTTTAGTACCCTCTGCAAATTTTCCAAAATCCTCAAATTGAACGTTCCGTGCTCCAGAAACACCTTTCTCTGAAGCTTTGCACCATTGCTTTAGCCAAAGACATGGCGCGACACCCTTTTCCTCCATTACAGCATAAGCCGGTGTATCCTCCGGCAGTGTAACCTCCCCTACACTTGCGGTAATATATACGTCTCACCTCAAAGCACTCTTTAAAGCCTTGAAAAATTTCATTTTACGTCTTTTATTTTGTTCACAATCGAATCAGGAAGTGACTTTAGTTCCCAGAACTCTCTTCGCCTACCTTCTCAACCAATTGCCTCTCACGGACCGCTGCCAATCCGTGCGTGACCCTAACCACTAACCAACCTATCCCAGCGAGGCTCCAATGACGTCACACTCATACACACTGCTGCTGACAAAGTCTTGCGGCTTGTCCTCCCACTCTCAAATTCACACACAACAAATGCAATATAATGCGAGCACCAACCAAAAACAAACTCAAATTTGCCGGTTTACTACAGGAAAGGGTAACACAATCACTTTAGAACTTTACAGAGATTTCGCTTAGCCTCGGCCGCTACTCTCTCCTTCTCAGATCCCACACTCGCAAGCAAAATTTGGCCTGCAAATTTTACTCTTCACTTGTCAATGGATTATTGTTCTAGGGCACTTTAGAACTCACCAAATCTCCATCGAAGTTTTCATTCACTCACTATGACTCAAACTTGACTCGTCGATTTCACCATCGACCTATTAAACCGCGCAAATTACAACATAAACCAAGTGTCTCATTCACTTATCAATATACTCCGGAGTCTTAGACCACGCAGGGTCCGTACATCATCAACAACCACGTGGACAGTTTTTGAGCACAAAGCGCCACACTCACATGAAGTTCGCCGACTTCCCTACTCTCATACTGCAGAGTACGCACACTCCTACTAAAACATCATCATCTGGCCTAAAATCCTCACAAACGTCACAATTCACCTGCGATATGCATAAGCTGTGCAAGCGCAAAACCTACTTCATTCACACTATCACTAGAACGCCGAGAACATACTCAGACTTCCCTCATCAAACTCCGAGAGTCTGGGAAAGTCACTTGGGACTTAGGGGCACATCATCTCTCCTATTTGCATCATTGAAAAAGAATAATTTTTTCCAAACCAATTTTTCCAGATACACGTTGCTTACTTCCAAACCATGCCCATCAATTTCCACGAGACCTTTTGAACCATCAACTCTGTCAAACCGTAGTCCCTCGTACTGGGGCCCCAAAGGGCCAAACCATCCACACTGCTACCAAAAACTGTTAGTGCGTCAGAGCCTTAATAAGTAAACTTACAAGTAGACGCGTTTAGGTCGATGAACCTTTGGACCACTTTGGGGAATTCCCAGTACGAGATGTCTTTTTGTCATTTCAAATCAATATACCAATAACCCAATCAATAATCACAATAACTAATCAACAAGTTAATCATTAACATTTAATAGGAGTCAATAAGTTTAACACACCATGGCCTTTTAGCCATGAATTACCACACCAATTTAGTAAAGTGTTAGGATATTTATTTCCCTATTAGTTACAATCTAATGTAATTTCTGTTAATCTCATTAGCAATTAATCTCATTAGGAACTCAACTAATTAGCAATTAGATTGTGATCAATCAATACATAGAGAATATTCATTCAGTATTTAGGCACATCATTAATATGAAGCAACTTAGCAAAGTTTCAGTAACACATGATTCAACAAAGCAAGAACTCAGTCATTTGTCTATTTGCGTAGGATATTTGTGAACACCTTAACTAACCTCAAATTAGCATTAGCATGTTGGGCTTCATGCAAAACCTTTTAGCAAACACAAATTTGGAAAACATCTAAACTATGGCCTCTATCAAAAGAGCAGTTGGTACCTAGAAAGAAAAGACAAACAGTCAATTACAAATTTTGCATCAGACAGTTACCAATCCAACAGATCAGCAAACAGCGTCAGTCTTCGTCCTCAGGACTTCAGTCGATTCACCCTCAGCAGAGATAGGACAGGGCAAAGTCTTGATATAGCATAGCTAAGGAATAGGATCTTCCCTCATATGGAGGAGAAGTAAGTATTGGGCACAAATGAGTAGAGGATGGTTTAAAGTATCAGGACAAAGCAAAAGAATGAAAAGTCTCTGTGAAGTAGGTGGAGTCTAAAGGTCTCTGAGCCAGTTTCTTCTTGGGTCACTCCGTTAAATCAAAACTGTCTAATTAGCCCTCAACTCCTCATTGGATAATAATTGGTGCATCGTTATATCTATCCAATAATTTTTCACGCATCGTGCCAGAATTTTCCACAAACCACAGTTCTCATGTTGCGGATTGGTCCATGTTATTGACGTCTTCATCGGTTGGAATGTCAGGTAAGAAAAGTTACACTTTGCGCTCCAGTCAGTGTCTCCATTGTTTTCTCCTACTACAGCTAACCTTGCACCTGTTACGAATTACACTGTTGCATTCAGCAAGAACGACTCCTTGAAAAAGTCGATTCTCATGAAAAAGAATTTGCTACGGCTACACACACATAACTTCTGGAAAAATACAGCTTCACGTCCTTCAGGAAAACAGCACATTACACGTTAGAAAAATACAGTTTATTATGAGGTCAGGCAGCTAGGCCCATACCCTCACTAAGCTAAGGCCTTCTAACTTAATAAGCAACTCCTAATACATAACTCTAATTATGATATGCTAATACAAATTCAAAACATTAGTACATAATTAAGTCAGAATTAACAGCTTTCATTAGTCTTCGTATACAGTACATTGGTAGCCAATCCCCATGGGCACATTTCAAACGTGTATATTATTTTCTATGTTAACACATTTTCTATGCAGCTTCATCACACAATATATTGCAAGCTTGTCATGTTAATATTGATTTTAAAATACACACTCCAACATTGGTCAACACAATATTGTTCATTGATGTGTGATCGCCTAGTTCCCTCTACTTACAAGACTATAGTCAGCATGGTCCCAGTATTTAGAGTAACTTCTTACAAGTGTTCTTGGCATCCATGGGCAACAAGAATTGCTGTGTTTTACCATTGATGTCATGTCCTACTTCATGCCACTGGAGCGAACAGCCTGTTTGTCCAACCTGCATCTAGCCTCCTGGACCATTGGTGTGAAATCAGTGAAGATAGATATCTCTGA
Source organism: Pleurodeles waltl (assembly GCF_031143425.1). Classification (NCBI taxonomy): domain Eukaryota; kingdom Metazoa; phylum Chordata; class Amphibia; order Caudata; family Salamandridae; genus Pleurodeles; species Pleurodeles waltl. The sequence goes on from NC_090440.1 coordinate 213,763,874, forward strand.
TTCTTCATTGTGCAGCGGCCCCTTTTCCCTGGCCAGATCTAATGCGGTGTCTCACACCTGGTAGTTTAAGAGGCCTGCATTTAACAGCCTGGGAGGTGCTCCCAGCAGGGGCTTGGACGAAGGCAGCAGTGCGCCCTCACTTTACAAATGGCAGTGGAGAATGACTCTTCTCAAAGTGTGGCCTGAAATATTGTCTCCACAAATCTATCGAGGCACCCAGTGTTTGCAGTTTCATGTATACCAGCGATGCATATATTATTGCAGCATGATAATATCTGCATCCTCAGTTGCTTATGGTTGCAGATCTTAATTTTTAGCCGCAACCATAAGCAACTGCTTTTCCATACATGTCACCTTCTTTTACAATGCGGTTGCATTGTCCTTAATGTCTCAGATCTTCTTTTCCACACCAACTGAATGTGAATTTTGTTTATCCATATGCTCAGTAAAGCAATCCAGGCAGCCTGTCATGGTATCAATGTTGGCATCGATCAATGTCAGCCTCACTTTCAGATCCAGTATGAGTGCCTCAGTTTGGTGTTCCAGGTGCCATCTCCATGGGCCTTGGCCATGCTCAGGCATCCTGCCGTCGTAGAGTCTTCAAAGGTATGGCTTTCAAAGGTGAGTTTTCTCTGCTGCTTCTGATCAGCTTTGCCCATGATCTCAACCGGTCGAAGTGGCCTGTCTGGCCCGTCAGTGGCCCACAGATAAAGATGATGGGTGGTTTCGGGCCACATGCCACCAAGCATACACCGGCATTGGCCTACAAGGCCAGCCACACCAAGGCATGCAATAAAGGAAGCAGGTGCTAGGATTAAAAGTTCCATCTCGATTCATTGCTCCAGTGAGGGAACACTCCTTTAACAATTTTTATGTCTTAATTTTTAAATCTTAAAAGGAACCAGGTGTTATTATACCCTGGAGCAATTTTTAAGACATAGGGTATTTTTAGAATCTTTGTAGGTCCTATGATCTGACAAGGAACCTTTTCCATGCAGTCATGTTCACACATGATGATCCTGATGTGCTCTGTGAAAAGAAGAATGTAGTTGCAATTCTTGAACTTCAGGAAATGGCACCATTTTATCAAGACTGTAATAGTGTGATCAGAATGAGGATCCACGTTATGAAGTGATCCGAAAATAGGACCCGGGGGTAGAAGATACTTGTCATGCTATTCAATTCACATCTTCAGAAGAGAAAACCATTGCTGCTTTAAAGAAATGTTTAAGGATTCAAAACTTCATAAAAGAAAAGGGACAATCTGAGAGACATACCATTGTTGATTGCAGCAGCCAAAATCTCAATTCAAACTCCATGGGATAGAAAGCTAACTAGAAATATCATTGGTTATAGTGGACGTCTTGAAAAGTGCAGTGATTTGAAGATAGAGAATTATTTATATGTCTTCAGATGGGAACTTGAGAAAGTCTTATTCACAGAATTAGTGAACAAAGCAAAGGAAACATTTGCAAGTTGTGACGCAAAAATGCTGAATGTTCATTGTAAAAGGCTGTATGTGTAATAACATGAGACAGAACCAACTGTGTGACTACACTACAGACAATTCGAGTGGTACAAGATGCCAGGTAAACAGATGCAGGCATCTTTGCTGATTCCCAGCAGGCATCATTCTTGGTTTGTGCAGATGTAATTCTAGGGTGAATGTAAGCCTGTGAACTAAATTACAGAAGTCCCTCTGTCAAGAATCACAGGTATAAAAGTATTCTGATCTGTTGGGGAAATGTGGAAGCATGTAACCTACACACATTGTTAATAAATATTCCTTTATCATTTCAAATCTCCCTCCCAGTCATTCCCTATCTCAATACTCTACCCCTCACGTGGCCACTCAACAACCTCTTCCCTATGGAGAAAAGATCAGGGAACTGGTTCTGCCTGGAGGTGGGAATATTTTGAGCATTGTATCACGGAGGATATTCGCACTCTGACACTTTCTTCTTGAGCCTTTATCTTGGGCTCACTCTGTAACGGAATGACGTGCAATATATTCTTTATCCTACCCTGCTTGGTTTTTATACAGCATTGGAGAATGCTTTAAAGCCTACTCATGTGCATATTTTTCTTAGGCCTACAGGTATGTTTGCTAACATTATTACTTCTGCTCCTCGGGGAGTCTCCCTTATGAAGACTAGAGGCTAGTCACCCTCTTCAGAAAATGGTGTCACAGGCATCTGATAAATGCAGCCAGCATATTGCTTCAGTTATGTATAGTAAATCAATGTGTATTTAGATTTTTCACATTATAAACCCTGTTGGGTTGGTTTACATATCTATCTGGAGTTTATGTCTATATATGTTCTTCAGTCTGATTCACTACCCAAATCTATTGAAAAGTCTGGGACACTATTGCTACTTCTGCAGCGCCGTTCAGTATTGCTGTCACCCAAGTCCTGTGCTGCAGAAGTATCTGTAGTTTGCAGGGTATGTTTTTTAGCTAGCCTGGCTACTTTTTAGGGTCGAGCCTGCGTTGCATGCGCTCGCGCATGCGTATCGCAGCGAGACTCTTTTGTATTTAGAAAAGGGCTCGGAGCCCTGTCAACTTCACGTCAGTGTTTTTTAGTGGTTCGCGGGCTTCCCTAATAAAATCTGCTTGCTTTCATTAGTCGAAGGCACGCATATGTCATGCCTTTTCCGGTGGCTAGCCCTCCTCGAGTGCTGCAACCAAGTACAGAAAACATGCGAGCCTCGCTGTTTTCCATTGGGCTCGTGGACTTTTTTTCTCTAATTTACGAGCGCGATCTCGCTTGGCAGAAGTCGAGCGCTTTACATACTTGATTTCATTTTTTCGGGTTATGTACATAAATGCACTTTTGCCCAATAGGTGAAAAGTCGGGTTAGGAGTTTACAACGCGATTAGCTCTAACATGAGCAAACGCGAGACCTGTTGCATTGTAAATGCTTGTTTGTTTTTAAAGTGAGTCTTGGAGTCCTAACCTTTCTATTTCCTGTTTACACTAACCCCAGCTTCATGTCCCGATTAACCTTTCCTCTTGGTATGCTGTTTTCTGCGGTACTCTGTCCATCCAGCCCTCTCTGCCCTCATACTGTCAGAGTCCTGAAAAGAACAGAAAGAATGGCAATCAGAATACTGATACTGATCTGCCTTTTTTATTTTATCACGGTCCCTCAAATTGTAACCACCATGGCTGGACTCAGTCTCTATTGCTTTTCACTCTCTGTAGTTTTTTCCTCACCAGAACCTTCAGTGTCTTTTCATTTGAGATGTGATTTGAATGCTTGTGATCCCAAAGCGCCACTTCCCACAGATGTTTATGTCTTAGAATTTTCTTATATAATTCTCATTCACGCTGTTGAACAGGAACTGTTGCAAGGTTCTGGGAAATTGTCGGAGCTGCTACTTCTCTGTGAATGTTGCTCAGAGCGATTCAGCAAACTGTTTCAAAATTTGCTATTAAATTCATTCCTAAATCTAGAGTCAATGAGCGCGTGCTACGTTTATTAGTGTAGATACAAGCAAATATACATCCTCAGGTGTTGAATCTTTCTAAGGTGACACCACTCCAAGGAAAAGACACTTTGGACCTCATTTAGGGTTTGGCAGATGGGTTACTTTGTCAAAAACATGAGCTATATCCCGTTCACCGTATTACGATCTCCATAGGCTATAATGGGATTGTAATATGGCGGATTGTATATCCCTCACATTTGTGATGGAGTAACCCCTGTGCCATAACCCCCTCTGCCAAACTCTAAATCAGGTCCATAGTCAGAATTCTATACTTGTCTTGAGGTGTTGTATGAGGCTAGACCACTTCCAACTGGTTGGTCTTGTGAGGTATCTAGCAGGCAGTTTTGTCACTTGTTACGGGTACTTTTCCAATACTAGCATTTATAATCTGTGGACCGATTGCCTGTGGGACAACCTGTTCCTATGGTGCAGGTCCTACTGGAAAGGCTCTGCAGTATGTACTTTCTAAGACTTCTGTATAAGGATACAGTGGTATTTAGTATAGTAAAGCTAATACTTCCCTAGATTGTAGTTTCTGTGAGTTAAAAAAGGGATGGCCATGGCCAGAACTGTCCAGGTGGCCCTGTCATTACATAGAGGACCCTGTCTGACATTCTAATGTGTGTGTGTGTGTATTCAGTGGTGTTCTTGGTAGGTCACCCTCCAAGTCATGATAGGTTTGCTGTTGTGCTTGAAGATCTGTAGCTTTATATGTGTGGAAATGGCCAGTATCAGTATCTATAGGATCAAACTTCCGCACATGAGCTAAAAATAATTCAAAGGCATAGGCATCATGTGCACGTAGCACAGAAGTTACTGCAACCTGGATACAGCTCTATCTTTGAGTGATTGTACACCTGCTACACTGTGATTTATCCCTCTTACAACTAGGGCTGCCATGTTTAATGGAGAGATTCAATTAGCATGAGATCCAAAATGTGGAAACCTCCGGTGGGAAATACCCTTTTATGAGCCAAAATTGACAAACCTACAGACATCAGGGGAGTCCTATGTAATCTAAAAGAGGTGACCAGTATTACAGCATACATCTCCATATGTGTGTAATAATTGTTTTTTTAATATGTCATCAAAACTTACTCAAGAATCCTGATAATGTGCGCATGCCGACATAGGACACCAATTGTGACAATCTGGGGGGCCCCAAGATCTGCAGGGGTTGGGTTTCTAACCTCCCGGTGCAAGAACTTAGCTCAATTCACCAACCCAAATTAGAAACCCAGTTGGACTCTGATCAGTACACAACTCACTGAGCCATATTGTGCGGATGGCATTTCCTGGTCATGATTAGTCCAACTGGATGAATTTAGGAACACAACAGAAGTCCAAACCCTCTTTTGTAAATAAATAATACACTCAAACTAGCACTAGGAAACTTGGGATAAAACATTTAGAGGGTTTATTTCTAAAACCTGATCTAGTGGATAACTTAAGAATGGTAATCACACAGAATGAGAAAATAAATGAAGCAATGCATGATGTGGCAAGCGAAAAAAATATGAACAGTCCTAAAATAGTTGGTACATTCTTACCATCCTAAAAGTCTATAGCCACTTCTAAATGCTGTGCTAAAATTTAGTAGAAACAGAAATTAGCAAGACTATAAATCGAGTTTGTTAAGATGCACTGCACAGCATAACTTTCTCTCTAAGAAATAGGTGTTTAGCTATTCACCATCACAGCCCTTCTCCAGGAATGCTAAGAAGTGCCTGGCTAAAGGCCACTTATCTGCATAGCTCATGGAGCCCTGGACCAGTCCTCCAACTTGGGCTGGTTTGTTGCTATCTGGCTTGAACACTGGCCTGATAATTCCATTGTGAAGTCTCTCCAAACTGTGGCCAAATTCAGGAGTGTTAAAGCACGATTGCCAATGTGCATCTCATATCAATATCGTCCCATGAAGACAAAATAAATATGAAGATAAATGTGTCATCTTGACTCACATGTTGACACGCTAGCCTTCACTGTAAGTGTCCATATTAACATGGCAGCAACCATAATGTAAACAACGAAAATATGTCAGACCTAATAGGAGCCAGACATGATGCTAACACCATGATGCTAGCACTAACTGGGAGTCTAAACTCCCACTTTCCAACAGAAAGACATAAGAGTCTGCTAGCAGGCAAATGATTAAAATATAAGAGATTCATATGCGCTTTGTAACATTGTACATGACAGTCTAACTGGTGCAAGTGAAAGTTCCCGACTGCTCCTGGTTCTTTGATATTGGGTTGATATGGGCATGCAGATACCTTAGTGTCGTACGTGAGTTGACGTACGAGATGCGGTGGACAGGGTTTGGACCTTCCTCTATGTTTGATCGCCTCCTGACGTCGCGGCCAATCCGGATCGAGGATGGTCGTGACGTCAGGGGGCGGCGCGAGGGACGGGAAAAAAAAGCGGAGCGCGAAGACGCGACTCGGCGGCGTTCTCGCCGGCTCCTCGTGGGCCTTATTGTTAGTGGCATGAAAATAAAGAATGATTCAAATACAACGCAGCTGCCTCGCATCCTTCATTTCTTGCCACTACAAATGGCGACGAGGGTCACAGCTTCTAACATGGCCCACGAGTGTAGCCCTACATGCCTGATGGTTCCTGATGCCAGTGGGGCGCGCTGATATCTCCTCGCCGATGACCACGTGCACTGCCCCGGTGAGCTGATGCGGGGGAGCTCTATGCGACTGATCTTTGACGACCCCTGCCACGTGAGGACCAGGCAGTAGGCCCGTGCCCCGGGTTCCCGCCCACGTGTGCACACCCCATTGGAAGTGGCCGGTGTACTGGTGGTCCCCGGCTATCTGACGTGCTGGGGTATCCTTCCGCGCCGCCTAGGAGCTTTCCATAGCTGCTGCTGCACCTGTATCACGTGGTCTCTCCGGGAGTGGTGCCCGCTTTCCGGTCATGTCGCAGACCGGTCATATCTGCGTGCCTCCTCTCTTCCTGGACTCTCCCGGTAAGCCGTGCATGAAATGGAAGGGATGGCTGCGCGCATTTGAGAACTATATCGTCTCCATTGATGGTAAGGGGTATAGCCCCGAGCGGAAAAAGTCGCTGTTATTCGGACTATTGGGGAAGGCTGGCCAGGAGGTTTTTGATAGCTTGCCGGTTTATGTGAATCCCCCTCGGGCTATAGCTCCTCTGAATGAATACCAGGAGGCCGTTAAGCGACTTGAGCTGCAGTATGCTGAGGAGTGTAACATCATGGTGGGGCGCCATAAATTCGCACTGCGGAAACAGGAGGAAGGAGAGACTATCGAAGAGTATATTGCGTGCCTACGGGTTTTGGCCCAAGATTGTGAATTTGCGGAGATGACTGATACGTACATCAGAGACCAGGTGGTGTTCTACTGCCATTCGAAGAAAGTGCAAGAACGTTTGCTTTCATGCAGGAACCCTTCACTGAAGGAAGTGATGGCCATTGCAAAGGCAGTGGAACGCTCCATGGTGTCTTCTAAGGAACTGGCGAGCACTAGTCAGGCTTCAAATGTGTTCTATGTGCAGGACAGGCATAAACATGCGCCCAAGACTCCAGACAGGGCGGCGAGCGATAGAGGGGGAGGCAGGAGGCCGCTCGCTTGTTTTAGATGCGGGTCAAGGGACCACTTAGCGGACAGCAGGACCTACCCTGCTTTGTACAAAAGCTGTTCTAAATGCAGGAAGATGGGCCACTTTGCGGCTGTGTGTAAAGCCAAGAAATACAGTACGGGCATGAAAGTGAGCTCGGTGAGCGAGAGTGACATGGATGCGGATGCGGACATCGTGTTGTCCATTGATGATGAGGACGGAAGAGTGAAGGGGCCCATTGGCTCCGTCATGATTGGTGCGGTTGAATTGCCATTTACGGCTGATTCTGGTTCCCCTCTTACCCTGATCTCTGATAGGACATTTGATTTGAAATGTCAGAATGTACGACTGCATGAGACGGATGTGAATCCAAAGGCCTTCGGGGAACACGACATAGTGATGAGGGGGTACTTCTGGGACTCCCTCACCTTTCGAGGGTGCACTGTGAGAACAAAGATATATGTAGCTGAAAAAGGGAGGAGCCTTGTGGGGTGGAAGGACCTGGCGAAGCTGGGTGTGATGCTAGTCCCTGGGGCAGAAGATCTCATAGTTCTGAGGGATGATTGGGTCAATTACGTGCAGCCTGAGGATTTGCATGAAGGATTAGCTGAGGTTCTCGATGAATTTGATCCCGTTTTCGAAAACAAGGTAGGGTGTGTAAGAGGATTTGTGCATGCCATACGGTTGAAAGAGGGTGCCATACCAATTAAGCACAAGGTCAGAACGATTCCCCTTTCTGTAAGGGGCGAGCTGAAGGCTGTTCTGGATAGGCTGAAAATGGAAGGAGTAATAGAGGAAGCAAGTGCATCAGAGTGGGTGTCCGCAATCGTGGTGTCCAAGAAGAAGAGGACAGGGGACATTCGGTTGTGTGTAGACCTGCGATCCTTGAACAGGAATATCCTGGTGAATTGCCATCCTCTGCCCAACATTCAGGAGATATTATCTTCTACATCAGGATCGAAGTTTTTCACCCTGATAGACCTGAAGTCTGCATACCACCAGGTATGTCTCACGGAGGATTCCAAGGAATTGACCACCTTTATTACCCCGTTTGGAGCATACCGATACGTTCGTCTTCCGTTCGGCCTTGCATCGGCCTCGGGCGTCTTCCAAAAGCTGATGGACCTTCTCTTCTGCGATATGAAGGGAGTTGAAGCCTTCCAGGACGACATTCTGATACACACGGAAGATGAGGAGGGGCACCTGGAACTGCTAGGCAGAGTGCTGGAGGTGCTAAAAGAAAGGGGGATGACGGTCTCCAAGGACAAATGCAAGTTCATGGAAGGGAAGATAGAATACCTAGGGCATGTGCTTACTCCAAATGGCATTGCGCCTAAAGATGATTTAGTGAGGGCCATACGAGATGCCCCTTGCCCAGGAGACAAAGACGCCTTGCGATCGTTTCTGGGACTCAGTGAATACTATTCCAAGTTCATGCAAGGATACGCGACCACCGTGGAGCCTCTAAGGAAACTGCTGCGGAAGAACGAAAAATACACATGGACGCAGGAACAAAGCGCTGCCTTTGTATCCGTCAAACAGGCAATCGCCGCGGCTCCAATATTACAGCCATACAACAAGGATCTCCGGAACTTAATCACGGTTGACGCTAGTGCCAAGGGAATCAGCGCAGTGTTTTGCCAATTTCAAGGGAAGAAGGAGAACACAGTCGCATTCATATCCCGGTCATTGAACGAAGCAGAGAAGCACTACAGCACCATCGAGCAGGAGACGCTCGCGTGCGTCTGGGCTGTGGAGAAACTGAGGAACTATCTGTGGGGCAGGGAGTTCGAACTGGTCACTGACCACAAACCCTTGATATACATGATGGACGGTGAAGGACGTGGCAATGGCAAAGCCAGCTCGAGGCTCCTACGTTTACTGTCCAAGTTGCAAGAATACCACTTCATCATCAGACACATCAAAGGTGGCCTCAATTGCAGGGCGGATTGCCTATCGCGCATACCGGTCACGGATGTGGAGGACGGTTCCCTGGATGACACGGAATGCGTGGTGGCAGTGGTTGACGCAACAGCCATGTGCGAGGGATCCATAACGGAGGAAGAGTGGTTGACGGCTCAGGAGAAGGACACGACTATTCAAAGGGTGATGGACCACATGACGGCTCATTGGCCCCCGGTCCGGAACTTGCACGGAGCACTCAGGAGTTTCCAACAGGTTAGCTCTGAACTCACCATTGAGGGCGGCTTTGTGAAGAGACACGAGCTGTTTGTACCTCCGGAAAGTTTGAGAGACAAGCTAATCAGGATTGCCCATAAGGGCCACCCGGGCAGTACCGCTACAAAAAATCTCCTCAAGCAGTACTACTGGTGGCCAGGGATGTGCAGTGACGTCTGCAACTTCATTGATCGGTGCGGACCGTGCTTAAGGGCCGACAAGCATTGGAAGACGGCAAAAGGGGAGCTGCAGCTGGTGGACATTCCGGCTGGTCCATGGAACAAGATTGCCATTGATTTTGCGGGCCCATTCACCCTGCTACCAGACGATTGTAGACATCTCATCGTCCTCACCGATTACTTCTCCAAATGGATTCACTACAAGTTCGTCAGGGAAGTTACCACTGAACGAGTGATCAAAGCATTGACGAAAATGTTCGCGATTGAGGGGCAGCCGAAGATCATGGTTTCCGACAATGGCACCCAGCTAGTGTCCAGGCAGATGACGGATTTTCTGTCCAGGTTAGGGATTAAGCAGGAGAAGACCCCGCTGTACAGCCCGAAGAGCAATGGGCAGGTTGAGCGGATGAATAGGTTCCTCAAAGAGGGCGTGCAACAGGCAGTCGCCTCCAACATGGATGTGAAAGCATTTCTGGCGGACAAGGTGCACACTTTTCATAACACGCCCAGTGAAGTTACGGGACACACTCCGTTCTACTTTATGAGAGGGAGAAGATGCATGAGTGAGCTTACCCCCAAATTCAATAAGTGGTATGACATGAGGGAGGAAAGTGAGGGGGTATCTGATGAGAGTTTGAGAGTCAAAGGAAGAATAATGGCTAAACAGGAAAGCAACAAGCGGTATGCTGACAGTGTGAACAGAGCCAAAACTAAAAATATAGTGAAGGGGGATTGGGTATTGGTGAAGAAACCTAACAAGGTGATGAAAGGAGAGTCTGTGTTTCAAACCCCTGTACGTGTGCAAGGAGTGACAAGAGGGGCAGTCTGTTTGGAAGGAGGGGGATGGCGAAGCAAGGACGACATCATCAGGCTCAAGGCTGGTCAAGAGGAAATCATTATGAGAGGTAGTCGTGCGTGTGGGGCCGAGAGCACGGACGATGTGGATGAGTGGCAAAGTCACGGGGCCAGGGATGTAGTCAATAGTGATGAGGAATGTGTGAATACGCCCCCTATGCGAGGGCGAATCGGGCATGGAAGTGCAGAGCGGTGTGAGAAAGCATGGCGCGGCTTGATGGATGCCGAAGGACAGAATGGTAGCAGGCCTGAACCTGCGAAGAGCGACAGTCACAACGTAATGAGTCCAGATCAAGAGGGTGCATGCGCCGTCAGGGTGGGTTCACCCCAGTATATTACTCCGAGCAGGCCAATGAGGCATATCCGAGCTCCCAAGAGGTTCGAAGATTTTGTTATGAGATGAAGTTCCATAAGTTTTCTTGTTCTGTTAAAAGGGGAGATGTCGTACGTGAGTTGACGTACGAGACGCGGGGGACAGGGTTTGGTCCTTCCTCTATGTTTGATCGCCTCCTGACGTCGCGGCCAATCCGGATCGAGGATAGTCGTGACGTCAGGGGGCGGCGCGAGGGACGGGAAAAAGAGCAGAGCGCGAAGACGCGACTCGGCGGCGTTCTCGCCGGCTCCTCGTGGGCCTTATTGTAAGTGGCATGAAAATAAAGAATGATTCAAATACAACGCAGCTGCCTCGCATCCTTCATTTCTTGCCACTACACTTAGTAAGTTTAGAACTTGTTATTTTCTTGGGTTGAGTGAAAATGGCACAATGTGTAGCTCACTGGCTATTTATTTGTTGTGTATCTTTATTTGTGGAGACTGAACTTTCTGTGCTTAGGTTAAACAAGCAGACCCCATCTTTACGTTTTTGGCACTTTTGCCTTTGATTTACCAAGTTGCATCCAACATACTTCAGACGCTCAAGCTGTGAAGTTAGGAGCTGATATTACAGTTTGCCACAGACCAAGGAAGTTGAAAGATGTCTATTCTCATAAACATATATATCAAAGAGATCCTGAATATATAAATATATCAGAATAAACAGGCCACAGATAAAGCACAGGTTCTAATTTTTCAGGTGCGACGCCGATCACGGATTTCTTCACCCTTTTCCTTTCATAATGCATTTGATCTCTGAATGTTTGCTTCTGTTTTCACTGCACAGCAGTCATCTGAGAGCCGCAAGAAACTGAAGTGACATGTTAAGACCTTCTTTGCTTTTCCCCAGAGGTGGCAGTCGGTAAACTTGTTAGAGTCGCTTTGGTTACTGCAGAGGTACTTGATCTCCCGGTTGGGTAAGCCGTGGCTGTCAGTTCCAATGACTCCAAAGAACTGTTCCTGATCTCTGACAGCCGAATGACGTCTGGCTTTTCCGGCCGAGAATAAGAAGCTGACAGGCTGATGTGCCTGAGGCAAAACTCGGACGGTTGAGTATTTTGCTCAGGCAGATTAAATATTTTGAGTACAGTGGTGATTGTTCCTCGCTTTCGTAGGCTCCAGGCTTCCCGGGTCCACGCGTGATATGTTGCTCCAGTCCACGGTTTTTTTCTTTGAATCCTGGGATTTGTAGTCTGGTTTTATAATGGAATAAACAAGACTACATGTCCCAGAAATTAAATAAAAAAACTGAACTGGAGAAGCATATCATGCGTGGATCTAAGAAAGTTGGCAGGGCTGCGTATTTCTTTTCCCAGCTATTCTAGTGCAGCTCTGCCAACGCCCATCTATTGTGTCCTCATCACCCACTTCTATTCCAGCACTGAGGCCTGTGTTCTGGACCAAGCATCCTCTTCTATTGTCAGATTGATATTGACTGAAGAAGAAACACTGATGTTCCACTACTGAGAAGCACAAAGCTCCCCTTCACAAATAGGTTTTAAGAATAACTTCACTCCTGATATTACTGTACTGTACTGTACTACCTCAGCTTTACCCCTGGTGCACTTCAGGAATGAAGGCACAAACCCCTGAGACTCAAGTGCATGTACACATGCAGTGCTGGCAGTTATCTGCTACTTCATCATTAGGAGCCTGTGCTGAGCTCTATTCTACTGCAGGACCCATCCCCAAACTTGCACTACTAGCAGCATGCAAAAATTGCACCTCCCTTTGGGTCATTTTTCCTCTACTTGTCTTGCACTGGTCACCTCCAACACTTGTCACAGATAATAGTGAAGGAATATTAGTGTGAAACCAATGCAACAGGGAGAAATGCCCAGTTTGGCTGCTTGCATGGTAAAGGCAGCCATAATTATGGTGCGCTGGGCACCTCACACCTCTTGCCACCAATCATGGGAACAACTAGGCCTGAACTTTATGAGAGAGGGATTAACATTTTAAGAATTTGTGTTGGGGTTAACACTTCAAATAATTAGAGTGGAGCTATCCATTGGACGAGTTTGAGAGGATGTCTCAGTAAGCACTGTATTTTACACATATTTAAACATAATAAACTCACACAGTAGGATTAGAACAAACATTTAGTTGTGGATTTGATATTTAAATTAAGTCACCCGTCAGGTTTATGTATACTGCATTGTACTGTATTGTAGTTGCATTTATTTGGATCTTCATACTCCTTGCAAGGAACTGGGGTGCATATACGGACAGGTAGTATGCAACTGTGTTATGAGTGGAAGAGCATTTTTTTGTCACTGCAAGGAAATGCCTTCCTTGGCATGGTTACCCCCCCATCTTTTTGCCATTTATTGTTGCCAGTTATGACTGAAAGTGTGCTCGGACCCTGCTAACTAGGCCCGAGCACCAGTGTTCTTTCCCTAAACTGTACCCTTGTTACCACAATTGGCATAGCCCTGGCACACAGATACGTCCCTTGTAAATGGTACCCCTGGTACCAAGGGCCCAGTGGCCAGGAAAGGTCCCTAAGGGCTGAAGCACGTACTATGCCACCCTGGGGACCCATCACTCAGCACATCCACACTGCCTCACAGCTTGTGTGTGCTGGTGGGGAGAAAATGACTAAGTCGACATGGGACTCCCCTCAGAGTTCCATGCCCTTAACCCACTGGCTATGGCATAGGTAAGTCACCCCTCTAGCAGGCCTTACAGCCCTAAGGCAGGGTGCACTATACCACAGGTGAGGGCATAGTTGCATGAGCACTATGCCCCTACAGTGTCTAAGCGAAACCTTAGAGATTGTAAGTGCAGGGTAGCCATAAAGAGTATATGGTCTGTCAATTACCACAGTTCCATAATGGCTACACTGAAATCTGGGAAGTTTGGTATCAAACTTCTCAGCACAATAAATGCACACTGATGCCAGTTTGGAAGTTATTGTAAAATACACCCAGAGGGCATCTTAGAGAATACCAGTCCGACTCCTAGTGTTAGGCTGACCAGTTTCTGCCAGCCTGCCACAACCAGATGAGTTTCTGGCCACATGCGGTGAGTGCCTTTGTAACTCTGTGGCCAGGAACAAAGCCTGTACTGGGTGGAGGTGCTTCTCACCTCCCCCTGCAGGAACTGTAACACCTGGCAGTGATCCTCAAAGGCTCCCTGCCTGTTGTTACAGCACCCCAGGACATCGCAGCTAGTGGAGATGCCCGCCCCTCAAGACGCAGCCCCCACTTTTGGCTCCAAGTCCAGAGGAGATAATGAGAAAAACAAGGAGGAGTCACCTACCAGTCAGGACAGCTCCTAAGGTGCCCTGAGCTGAGATGACCCCTGCCTTTAGAAATCCTCCATCTTGAGTTTGAAGGATTCCCCCAATGGGAATAGGGATGTGCCCCCTCCCTTCAGGGAGGAGGCACAAAGAGTGTGCAGCCACCCTCAAGGACAGTAGCCATTGGCTACTGCCCCCAGACCTAAACACACCCCTAAATTTTGTATTTAGGGGGGATCCTGAACCCAGGAAATCAGATGCAACCTGAAGAAAGAAGAAGGACTGCTGACCTGAAGCCCTGCAGAGACGACGTAGACACCAACTGACTTGGCCCCAGCCCTACCTGCCTGTCTCCAGACTCAAAGAACCTGCACAGTGACGCATCCAGTGGGACCAGCGACCTCTGAGGACTCATAGGACTGCCCTGCACCCAAAGGACCAAGAACCTCCCGAGTACAGCGGCACTATTCAGAAACAGCAACAAATTTGCAACTTTGAAACAACTTTGAGGAGACTCTCACTTCCCGCCAGAAGCATGAATCTTCACATTCTGCACCCGACACCCCCGACTCGAGTTCAGGACAATAAACACCGCAGAGAGGTCTCCCAGGTGACTCCAACAACGTGGACACCCTGAGTAGACCCCCTTATACCCGCACAGCGACACCTGCAGAGAGGATCCAGAGTCTCGCCCTGACCCCGACTGCCTGGCAACAATGGAACCCGACACCTGGACCAAGCACTGCACCTGCAGCCCCCAGGACCGAAAGGAACCACCTACCAGTGCAGGAGTGACCAGCAGACGGCCCTCATCCTAGCCCAGTCAGTGACTGGCCCGTGAAGCCCCCCTGTGCCCTGCCTGCATTGCCTAAGTGACCCCTGCTTTCTATAGCAAATCCGACTCCTACTTTGCCTACTGCACCCAGCCGCCCCTGTGCCGCTGAGGGTGTGTTTTGTGGGCTTGTGTGTCCCCCCCCCCAGTGCTCTACAAAACCCCCTGGTCTGCTCCCCAAGGACGCAGGTACTTACCTGCAAGCAGACTAGGACCGGAGCACCCCTGTTTTTCATAGGCGCCTATGTGTTTTGGGCCCTCCTTGGACTTCTCCACCTGACTTGCCCTGCGTTGCTGGTGCTGTTGCTTTGGGGTTGCCTTGAACCCCCAACAGTGGGCTGCCTATGCCCAGGAGACTGACGGTGTAAGTGCTTTACTTATCTGAGAAACCTAACCAAACTTACCTCCCCCAGGAACTGTTGATTTTTGCACTGTGTCCACTTTTAAAATAGCTTATTGCCCTTTTAACCAAAACTGTGTGTACTACTGTTTTAAGTCAAAGTTCTGTACTTACCTGTGGGAAGTACCTTGCATTTTATGTACTTACCTCAAATCTTGAATCTTGTGGTTCCAAAATAAATTAAGAAAATATATTTTTCGATATAAAACCCTAATGGCCTGGAGTTAAGTTTTTGAGTGTGTGTTCCTCATTTATTGGCTGTTTGTGTACAACAAATGCTTAACACCACCCTCTGATAAGCCTACTGCTCGACCACACTACCACAAAATAGAACATTAGTATTATCTAAAGTTGCCGCTATCAACCTCCAAGGGGAACCCTTGGACACTGTGCACACTATCTCTCACTTTGAGACAGTATATACAGAGCCAGCTTCCTACAGTCACATTACTGATAAAGGAAGTGTTTTGATGTCCTGCATCAGTACCAGAGTTGAGCTGTTACTTTGCCTATATGTGAATGTAAATCAAAACAATGTGAGGCCTCTTATACAATAAACATCATGGTATTGATGGATACAAGTGTGAAAGCATAGCATGACCTACTTGGAAAGTGTTTTGAAGTTGTGTATGTATGGCAGAGATTACTGAAAACGTGTCATAAACAATTGTGCAGCTTCACATACGCATATGAGAGTAGAAGAAAATCATTAGAATAGATGCAGTGGCTTATGCTAATAGATATCAACTACAGGTAGCAGTGGCCTGCAATTACAGAACCCTATAGAATATGGGTCTAGGAAAGAGATGAAAGGTTTTGCCCTTGCATGCTACCGGTGGATGCACCCTTACCTTAAATTTGGAGTTTATCATGGCATGGCACAGAGCAGCCAATTTACATCCAAGTATGGTGTATGCTGTGGACTCCACTATGTTGAAGTACAGAGCAATTAACTATACCATATGTTCGAAGGAGTCCACCTCATTGGAGCATCTAGCTATGGGGCAGAGATGAAGGAGTCAAACCGTGGCAGTGAGTGTTATACAAAGATCTACCACAAGTGCTGTTAAACCAACACATCATTCGGATTGCATTAAGGAAACAGAAGAGAGAGGGTCAAAGGGGTGATACTGTTGAAAGAATGCATTACGTTACAACATAAGAGAAGGGAAGCAAAAGGTTTCGCTCAAGGAATGATGTGATAAGGAGAAAATGGGGCTGGGTCTATCCTTAGTTCATAACTTACTCTAACACAGGAGAGATGTATACACCCTCTTCACTTTTAACATGGAGACTTAGGCCCTTTATCAGGCATCTTGGCCGAACAACATGAGAAGGAGGTTCATTTGGGCCAGAGTGGTGGGTGATAAAAACAGTGTGTTCTATACAAAGACCAAGAGCACCCACAATACACTTTGCTTAAGCCCACAATTTCAACAGCAGGGCCAGGCCAGGTCATCTGGGATCAGTGGAGATAAAGTGCAGGGACAGTGCAAATTAAAAGCACCTCTACCCTTGCAAGGCTGATCAGAAGTGGTTGTTCAGATGGGACATAAATCTAATGGGTCAGAGAAGAGCTGGACTAAGATTGAACAAAATGAGAACTACCAAATCTGTTCAATGCTGCTATCCTAGACAAAACAGTGGATGCAAGTCTCCTTTCAACATATTGGGCCTCATTATGACCTTGACGGTCTTTTTGTAAGACCGCCGAAGCCACTGCAGCCAACAGACCCGCCAGTGCTGGCGGTCTGCTGACCGTCATAGTAAGAGTCATTGAGGTCCGACTCTGAAGAGGCGGTTGCATCGCCAGCACCACCATGCCAGAAAGACTCCACCCACCATAATATGAGCCATAATATGGTTTGCGGAATCTTGCTGACATGGTGGAGCTGGTGATACAAAACCTCCAGGACCCGTCTCCTCCCGGACGACCAGCTTGCTAGAAAAGGTAAGTTAATTGTCATAAGGGGGGTTTGGGAGTGGGGGGTGTCTGTGTGTGTGGGTGCGTGATTGCGAGTGTGTGGAGGGGGAGGGGGTGTAGTATGAGTCTGAGTATGTGGAGGGGTGTGTGGTGAATGCGTGTGTGTATGCAATTGAATTTGAATGTTTTTGTGCGTGTATGTGTGTGTGTGAATGGGGGGGTGCATGCATGTGAGTGGGTGTGTCTGTGTGAATGTATGCGTAGGCTGAAGGGTGTGTATGTAAATCCATGCATGTGTGAAGGGGTAGGAGGTTTGTAAGTGTGTGGTTGGGCGAGGGGGTGTCTGCATGTGTGTGGATGTATGGGGGGTGCGGGTGACAGTAATAGGAATTCCTGTCACTGGGTGTGTTACCAGCAGGGTTTTAGTGGCGGGGTGACTGCCACGGAAAGCCTGGTGGCCTGCAGCCTCGTCATCCAGCTGGCAGGCTGAGGCCTGCTGCCGGGTTAGAGGTGTCATCGCCGGCCGCATCAGTGCATCTGAACCAGCGGACCAAGCGGTGTTTTGGAGGTTTGGCTTCTGCCAAACCCCACAATTTATGATGTGGCGGTCTTTACCGCTGGGTCTGCGGCGTTAAGACCACCGCTGCGAGTCTGGAGGCCTGATGACCGCCAGCCACATAATGAGGGCCATTGTCTTTTTTAACCCTGAAATGTAATTCACGGCTACTAAAGTTGTAGTTGACTGGGAATGAATTCCAGACATGTAGGAGGATGCCTCCTAATGTAAACTATAATCACATTGCGAGGACCTGTGCCACAAGACAAAATAAAAGCACCTCTGTGGTCAATCGTGCATGACACCTAAACATTTCCTACATAGAATTACAATGAATACAACTCGCGGCCAACCAGCCAACCACACCTTTCCCCTTTGGTGTAGTGTGCTGCTCATCAGAGAATGCACTTGGAGTAAGAGGCTACAATTGAATAAAATACCTTTAGACCTCTACCCATAACACTTTAACCACAGCCCTTTAACCTTAGCCCTGCACCCTTAACCCTGTGTTCATATCTCCATAACCTTAGCATGCATCCTTAGGCCTGTAGCAGTACGCAGTACGCATTCACCCTGTAGCCATAACCGCACACCCATGACCCTGCACAGTGTAGCCATAATCCTATACTTAAAACCCTACCACATAACATTGCTTTTTCTATAATGCGTTAATTCCCTGTACCCCTAACCATTAACATTTTACATTTACCATTGCACCGAAAACCCTCTATCCTTATTCCTGTATTCTTAGCCCTCTAGCTAAGATTTTATATTGTATGAAACATGCAACATAAAATCATTAACTCGTACACTGGACCCTGTCCTGTATTCATACCCTGGAGCTTATACACATAACCCTTCACCCATAACCTCATACCCTTAGCAATGTGTCTTCTAGCCTGAATTAATATCCCTGTACACATGCCACTTAATCGTATACAATTAGCCCTGTACCATTAACCCTGTACCCTTAGGCCCACACCCAGTTGCCAGAGCCCCATGTTAATAGCCCTATACCCTTAAACCTGTATCCATAACCATGAAACACAAGTCCTGTAGCTCTAGTCATGTATGTTGTGCCCTCCAGCCACAACCCTGCACCCTGCAGCCATAGCCCTGTATCCTTAACTCTGTATCTCTAATCCTGTACCTCTAACCCTGCGTCCTTAACCTTTATCATTATCCTTGTATCCTCTATCCTCTATTTGTTGTACCCATGATATTGTAAACGTAGCTCTGTACCCATTATCCTGTACCCCTAGCAGTGCATGCCTATCTCTAACATCTCTTCCCCATCCCAGTGCTAGCATTGTACTCCAAGACAAGATACAAGCACCTCTCAGGCCGCTCACTTAACACCAAAACGTTTCCCACAAAGGATCACAATAAATGCAACACACTGTCAACCACGCACTCCCCCAAAGTGTCGCGTGCTAACTGTCTGAAAGCGTGTTTCGGCACCCCACATCAGGGTATGAAATAAATGCTACAATACAAAGGTTGCGTTAGAAACGGAGAGGGAACCATCATGTAAAATTTTATGATGCAGACAACTCCAAGGCCCGAAAGTTCATCCCTTCAACCCAAACAGCCTCTGTGGCAGAAAAAACAAATACATGGCACAGTACAACACCGTGTACTTGAGCCAACAATTTTCTGGAATGAGGGAAGCAGAAGTCTGGGAGGGCTTATCAATAAACTGGATGTTACAATTCGATATTTCGAACATCTGGTTTTGGTTTAGATAGTGTCACAATTGGTGCTGTGTCTGACATCACTGCCACTGCACTAGTGATAACGAAGCGCTTGTCGCATACCTAAATTGGATGGCTTACTCTCCCTGTGTCCCTATTGTTCAATCACTCACCATTTTTTTAAAGATTGCCCGGGTTTAAACAGCATCTATGGGCCCATTTTAGCATACCTGTAGGCATGTTTTTGTAATTCAATTTTATCTCGCGGGTGTAACTTGTTTTACTCAAGTTCTGATAGCTCACATCCAGCAGCAATTGAAAGTAATGGCATTTACAGTGAGTGGCATGAACGTGTGGTGAGGTTTTATTTCCTCACTTAGGCCCTGCGGTGCTAACAATGAACCATATTGCTACTTGTCAAGGATGGTTCAGAACAGAAATAGATCGGTCATGCAAGCAGCTGCTGTCTCTCAATTAAAAGAGACGAGCTAGTTACATTCCATCAGACCTCCTTCTAGAATTTCGACGCGTAGTGCTGTCGAAAAAGTGCTTGGAGAATAATTCCACTCCGAGTTGGTACATAAATTTCCAGATGTTCTCGATTAACGAGTTAGCCAGTGCCATAGAATCCCAGCAGGAGGTCGAGGCATCAAGACTGGCTCTGTTTAAGAGTTTCAAGTAATTCCGTTACCCTACCAAAGCTAGCAGTGCCATTTGTTTTGCAATGGCGTCGCTGCGCGGTGGACTAGGGAAGCCACAGGTGGCTTGAGATGCCCCAGACAGATAGTGGTTGGATCTGGGAGGTGATGCCCTGCCCCGGTTGATGATGTTATTTATGAATTTATTTTATTTATGTGTGTGATGTTATATAGCGGGGACTAAGCCAGTGGCATCAGAGCGCTTTACAATAAAGACAACACATAACAGTAACTGTTGCAGGGACGGACTGGTAACCAAAAGCAGCCCTGGCACATTTTGTCAGACCAGCCTCCCTAAGGTACATAGCGAGGAAGTCTCACCACTACAATAAAGTGTGGGGGAGGTGGTAGTCTCCCCCCCCCCCCCCAAGTAAATCTGGGGAAAAAATGGCAAAAATGGTGCATTCCACAACACATTTTCATTATATATTCCATTGTATTACATTTTAGTAAATGATGACCTTACAGAGCACCAGGAAATGACAATCTTTATTGGGGCTCTTCAATGATTCCCTCACCATCACCCACTAGCAGTGCCTCTCATCTCTCCATAGCCCCTCTCTCACATGTATTTCATTTTGTTTTATAGTTGCCCCTCTTATCAGCCTAAGGTGCTGGAGCACTTTGCAAAGACAATAAATCCTACGTGTGTAAATCAGTGTATAGAAAATGTTATATAATACAAAGGTGTAGGATTCACCTCATCAATACTGGTAGTCATTTTATGTGTGCTTAGTCTGGGGAAGCATAAACTCAGGATTCAGAACCTACCACAGTGGTTATGGTTGACTTTTCTAATAACAATTTATTTCTACGCTAACAAACCCTTTAAGCAAAATAAGGATAATCAAAAAGTGAGAAAAAACATAACTTTCTAACCTATACCATGCAGTTTGCATGCAGCTGTTTGATGGCAGTTCATAGCTCACTGTGCTCGATTATGAACTACACAGTAGCAAAAGGAGCTCTATGACAAAAGCAGTGCCCCACGAGCTATGCACAGAAAATACTGTTCTGTAATCTGCATATTTCACGTTCTTTGCAGCAGGCATACTGACCCTCTGTGCTACCTTAGATGAGTCAAAACTGCCAATAAACAGAAGATCTCTCTCCAGCAGAAAGGCACTTAGAACTCTGCAGTGCTTTTAAAACTGCTTCATTGCTGCAAAAACGACCCCCCAGGCAGTCCTCCACCCTTCCAGCCTCCTTGGGAAACACCCAATGCCTGTAATGGCCAGGCCACCCTTCAACCATAGGAGAAAATAAGGGATTGCTTCTCAGGAGAGAGGGGGACAAGCTACCCCTCACGAAGCAGAAAAACACATGTTCTTAGCATAACCAAATAGAGAAGAAATGTAGGTAGTTAACTTAAAGTTGATGGAAAAGGAGCACTTTGAGGTCCTTTTTGAAGGTGATATGGCAAGGGGTCATGCAAAGCTTCTGAACGAGGGATTTCCAGATTCTTGTGCTTCCAGAGAAGGATTGGGACATGTAACATTCCCTTCTACAAATGGAAGGTTCATGGAGAAAGAACTGATCAATTCTTGAATCGCAATTAGCTCCTCAGATTTTCAGTTTCTCCATTAGGTATGGGGGTGAAGAGGAGTGAAGTGCTTTGTACATGCTGCAGACCAACTTAAAGCTGTCTCTTGCCTCTGTAGGAAGCCATTGAAGGGAGGAGAGACTAGGGGTACTGTGACTGAATTTCTTGCGGTTTGTTAAAAAAGCATGCTCCTGCATGTGGAACTGCCCGGAGTGGTCCTAGGTGGATATTTGGGATACCTGATAGGAGGGTAATACTGTAATCGAGTCTGACGAGGACAAGGGCCTGGATGACTAATTTTAGGTCCTGTTCAGGGATGCGATATCTGATTCCCCGGAGTATCCTTAACTGGAGCCAAGCATTCTTAATCAAGGATGATAAATGGTTCTTGAGTTTGCGATATCTGTCAAGTGTGAAACACAGCGATTTCGTATTCTGAACATTGGAGGGGCAGCCTTCCAGGTCAGGGGGAGTGACATCCATTCTTGCGTCAAGAGGTTTAGTTTCTTTGGGGAGATAAGTAGGAATTATGGTTATTCTCGGTTAAATTTAGGGTGGTTGTTTGTCATTCAAGATTGAATCTTTTTCAGGGTGTGGATTAGGAGGGTGAGATTATCCTGGGAGGACACTTTCAGGTATAGATGGGTGTCATCACTGTATAGATGAAAAAGTAAATCAGATGTCATAGTGGGAGCAAACTAGTGAAGAGAAACGAGGTTGTTTACAATACAGGGTCAGACTGGGAGAGAATATGAGAACCAAAATAAAAGTGTCCTGTATTATTTCGAATCAGATAGCTAGAAAGGTCTCACATTTGTAAATTGAGGAAGTTTAAAACTTGCACAGAAATGCTGCATGGCTGTTTTGCAAGATATCGGAGACTGCGGGCAGTTTTTGTGGTAATATCATCAGTAGCTAATGGACCACGAAACCGGCCCCCAAAAAGCCAAAAAAACTGGCCCCACACACTGCCCTCTCATACAACCCGTAGCTGCCATATTGCAGTAAAGGCAAACGTGACCCTGTTATTGAGGGTTGAAAGGATGCTTGTGGTGCTGCACAGTTTTGTTCTGTGCCTCAACAGGTTTTTAAAAGGGTAACTAAATCAATGCAATGGTTTGCGTTTTTTAGAATTTGGGTTATTGTTTGATGGGGGAGAAACCCTTGTCAAGCAGCAACCACAGCCCTTCTCAGGGTGATGTCACAAACAACCCTAAATTAACCCTTTGCTCATTCTTCAGGTAGCTTGGTGGTACAGAGCAGTCAGACTTAACCCAGAGGCAACGTGTAAAGTATTTGTGCAACACTTCAATCAGTAACACAGTGAAAACACACTTCAAAAGGATCCACACCAGTTTAGAAAACTGAGTAATTTTTAATAAATAAAATAAGACCAAAATGACATAAATCTAACCAGTTAAGCAGGTAATGAGAGAAAATAGAGGTGAATAAGCCTGAATGGGTGCTGCTACTGAGTTCCTGTCGTATACATAGTAAAACAGTCTGCAATAGTTGCTGCAAGAGAGAAGAAGGGGCCACCAATCCACTTCACAAGGAAACACATGTCCCCAACAAACTCAACTCGATCTCTTGAGCAACTGTAAAGCAGCATAAATCATTGTGAAAAGTCCATATACTAAAAATCTGTTTATTTTGCTATCTTCATTTTCACCCAATGGTTCTTGACGAATATATGTAGGCAGAACGCATGCTGGAACCACGCATGCCTGAACAATGCGGTCGGAACACCGACCCCATTGTTAACACTAATGCCTTTACCACGAATGCCTTAACAATTATTTTTCGCTGTAAAGGCGTTCGTGGTAAAGGCATGCGTGGAATGGCATGCATGGTTCCAGCATGCGACCCCTTGACCCCCCACCCCTAAAACTACCACGACCCCCACCCCACCCACCCATAAAACCTAAAACGACCCCTACCCCCACCCCGCTCCTAAAACCTAAACTACCCTGACCCCACCCCGCCCCTAAAACTTAAACTACTCCAACCCTCCACCCCTACCCCTAAAGCCTAAAACTATCCTGACCCCCCACCCCACCCCTAAAACCTAAACTACCCCAACCCCCCACCCCGCCCCTAAAACTACCCCAACCCCGCCCCTAAAACCTAAGTTAAACAGTAACCATCAATAAATATAAGGCTGGATGCTTTAAAAATGCTGAACCATTCAAGTACATGAAATTGTCCAACGACAAAGGAATTGCTTCACCCAAGGTCGAGAAGATCAAGAGTAGGGATATTTGACAACTGTTAGGAGCACTAAGGTGTCCAGGTTTACTTTTTTGCAAGGTATCAATCATAGGGGGCATATTTACAAGCCCCTACCACTGACTTGAGTGTCACTTTTTTTGATGCCCTGGTGGTGCAGTGTTCCGGCCCACATTTACAAGGCCATTCAAAGCCATCTTGCGTGGCTTTTCATGGCCTTGCAAATATGGCACCCTTTCAAGCATTACTATGCATGAAAGGGGTGTTTCATGGCTATTGCTGTGGGCGTTCCCAAGCAACACCCATGAGATCGGATACATTCCCAGATTTACAAGTTTGGGAATGCACAAAATTCCTATGCCACCCCAGAGGTGACATAAAAGTTTGGCAACGAGGAGAAGTAACTTTATTTCTCCTTGTTTTCTGCTCTTTCTATGTGTCCTACCTTCTGCAGCACATATAGAAGGAGGAAAACACCATTAATGGTCCCTTCCTACACATACAAAATCATCCCTGTGACGCAGGCACCCTTCCACCATGGTGCAAGGGTGCCTTCGTTGTGGGAAACGTCATTAACAACCCGTCCTTAAGGACGCAGATGTTTCCCATGCAAGAGTGACCACGCTTGCCTGAACAACACATGGCTTGCCCTGTTCCTTAACCACGCTGTGCTGAACTATGCATATGCGTGGTTAAGGCACAGAAAAAGCCATGCGTTTTTCAGGAGGGGATGTGGAGAACGCGATGAGGTAAGTGGTTTTGGGAAAGGGGTGGGAGGTTGATTGAGGGATTAGGGTGGGTGGGGGGTCGGCTATTATTTTTTAAGGGGCGGGGGTCTGGGAATTCTTTTAAGGGATTTGGGTGGGGGTTGGGGTATTTTTATTTTTTTTAAGGGCAGGGAGGGTATTTTTTTTTTTTTTAGGGCTTAGGGTGGGGACAGGGTGGTTTATTTTTAAAGGTGGTGGGGGAAGGTTTAAGGAAGCCCGGGAGGAGAGAAGAGGAGGAAGAATCGGGAGAGGACGTGGTGAGGTAAGTGGGGTTGGAGCAGGGTTGGTGGGTAGTTTCTAGTGGTGGGGTGCTTTTAGGGCTAAGGGTGGGTGGGGGTTTCGGGGTGCTTTAGTTTTTACATGCAGGGGTGGGGGGTCGGGATTTTTTTTTAAGGCTCAGGGCTAACTTAGTTTTTAGAGGCAGGGGTCGGGTGGTTTTATTTAGGGCTCAGGGTGGGTGGGGGTTTTCAGGGTAGTTTTGTTTTATGGGGCAGGGGTCGGGGGTCATTGTAGTTTTGTTTTTAGGGTCTAGGGGATGGGGGAGGGTTTAGCTACTTTAGTTTATAGCGGCGGGGTGGGGGGTTAGGATAGTATTTTTTTTAGGGCTCAGGGAAGGTGGCGGGTCTGGGTAGTTTAGGTATTAGGGGTTGAGGTAGTTTTGGGCCTTGGGGCAGGAGGGGGGTTGCATGGCAGAACCACACATGCCATTTTGCATGCATTTCCACACATGCCTTTATTAGGCATGTTTTTACAATGAAATTCGTTGTAAAGGTATGTGTGGTAAAGGCACACGTGTGAATAATGCAGGGTTCCGACCTTTGTTAAGGCATGCGTTGTTCTGGCATGCGTGGTTCAATCATGCAACCCTGCATTGGTGCAAGGCTGCCAATTGTGCTCCATGGTTGAGGAAAGTACAGGGATGCATCATATTTCTGTAAATATGACACATTCCTACCCTTTCATAATGACACACCTCGGTGCTGCAAAATGACTTGCAGCGTTGGGCTGCATCATTATTTTGTAAATATGCCCCAGGTCTTCAGAGAATATAGAGGGAATTCACACCATGCCTTGCACAAGCAAGCAGTCTCTGACGCAGGTCTTCATTTTCACAATATTATCGATGCCTACGTGAGCTAGCTTAAACCTAATGGTACAATGGCTTGTGGCTTAATTATTCAAGATCCTCTTTGGGGCAATCCCTCTTTAGACATTGATATTTCTTGTCTAATCTTCATATTTGCCACAGTTACTTATTATCTTTCTGGGTGTGTTTTCACTCCCTCAACTGCTTTCTCGAGTCATTTTCTGAGGGCTCTGGTTATGGTAGTGCCCACAGTCAGCCCCATATGTTCTCTTTATCTCAGTATCTTCATTTAGTTGAGCTGTTGTGACAGGGCACAGTGATAATAATCACAAGTAGCCTGGCAGCTGGCTCTATGGTGAAATGTCACTACAAATCTGCATTTGTGTCTACTGGCTATTACGAATGGATGGCCATAAAAGAAAATGTGAAAGTCTCAAAATGTTATCAGTGTACTAGGAGGCAAGAATCCCAGAAAAATAAGCAGCAAAGGAACCCGAACACGTTAGTTTCTTTTAGTGCTAGACCATGACGTTGTCGTGGGTTATTTTGGAGTTTTGCTTGGGCACACTTATTTTAGCTTCGGGCCCCTTTTCCAAGTTCATTTCATTTATTCATTTTTATTATTTCTGCATGGCTTCATATTAACATGAATTTTTTAATTATTGTTTATCTGCTGCTTTTCCACCAGGAATTGTTATTAGTTCTTTTGCACAACATTCTCATCTTGTGCTTTGCTCAAAGTTGTATATGATAATCTATCAAGCATTGCCTGTCCAAGAGTACAAAGTCCACCTTCCACAGAAAAGATGCTTATCACGTTTGGCCAGTTCTCAGAACAACAACACATTTTGTTATAAAAACATCACACTGGCAAAATAACAGCCATCCATCTTGCGCTGTACCATGTTGTTGCAGCTCTTCTGAATGTGGCCTTGTCGCTCCAGCCACTTGGGAGGACTGCCAGCAGATCACAGGTAAACCCCTGCTTATTATACAGGTATGGGGCAGGGGCTTCCTTTCAGAGATTAGTATGGGCAGAGCCATTGGCCACTCCCTCCCACCTCCCGCCTCCCAGCTGCTCCTCCCTCCCACCTCCCCTTCTTTATGGCGGCCGCTGCGCAGCACCTAGTTTGACCCCCTGACCTGCTTTGGGCCAGGAGCACACTCGGCTCCACCAGCCTGCCTCCGTGCCCCTGACCCCGCCATTGCTGCAAATAGAAGTTCGAGGCCCTCCACCACCCGCAGGCACCTGCCTGCGCCTCATCCCTGGTGCCTAGTGGTACGCGTACCTAGTGTGCTTTGTACCGTGTATTTCATTATTTGTATATCGTATTTAGTTTCTTGCAATTTGTTTTTCGTTTTAAACACTGTTTTGAACTGTACCTGTGCCCATTTTCTGCTCTGCTTCGTATTGCTCTGATTGTGCCGTTTTTTTCTTTTCCGGCTCTTGCCGGTTTGTTCTGACCCTGCCGCTGCGTCCCCTATGGCCCGCCCCCCTCGTGCCCCCATTGGCCACTCCCTCCCACCCCCCAGCTGCTCCTCCCTCCCACCTACCCTTTTTAATGGCGGCCGTAGCGCGGTCGCGGTGCTGGCGCTCCGGAGGTGCACCAAGGGCAGGCCCGTCTACGCCCGTTCACGCCTGGACCGCGCCCAGCGCCCGTCCCCCTGGTCCACGCTCCTCCGGCCCCCCCAAGCGCTGCTACTCCTCCACAGAGCTCCTTGCTTTCAACCCCGGCCAACCCCAGACACACACACGGACCTTTCACATGCCACTCATGCAACTTCTCTTGCACTCACACCATCACCAACAACACCAACAAGCACCACAACAACACCAAATCCCCCAATCACCTCAACTGCATCCTATACCCGCTCCGTCCACAAGCACGCCATCAAGCTTTGGGACCTACTCACCACAAACTCTCCCGACATCGCCTTCCTCACTGAAACATGCATGAACTCAGAACCCAACATCGCCATAGCCCTTCCAGAAGGATACAAAAACACCCGTAGAGACCGCACCAAAAAACCAGGAGGAGGAATCGCCATAATACATAGAAACTCCATCAAGATTTCTACCAACACCAATGACACCCTAGACAACGCAGAGCACCTACAATTTCAGGTACACATCAACACTAACACCACCCTAAGAGGAACCCTCATCTACAGACCACCAGGACCCCGCCCCCCATTCTGTGACACCATCTCCGACACTGTCAGCTTCCACGCCCTCACCTCCACAGACTACCTACTGCTTGGTGACCTTAACTGTCACCTGGAAAGCACCCACAACTGCAACTCCACAGCCCTGCTGGACAACCTCACAAACCTCGGCCTCAAACAACTGGTCACCTCACCCACCCACTCAGCCGGACACACGCTAGACGCCATCTTCACCTCCAGCAGCCACATCGCCTTCACTCACACCACCGAACTCCACTGGACTGACCACCACTGCATCCATTTCTCATTCCTGAAACCCCCCACCCACCACCAACAACATCCTACCCCCTACCGCAAGTGGAACAAGATCTCCAAAGAACAACTGATCTCCAACCTCACACAAGCTCCACCTCCTAGTACCAACGACCCCAACACCGCCGCCCTCAACCTCACACGATGGCTAGAAACAAGTGCAGACTCCCTCATCATCTCCCTCACGAGGAACCCATCTACCACCAAGAATAACCTACACGCCGGACTCCTCGCCATCGCTAACTGGATGACAGCAAGCCACCTCAAATTGATCTCAGAAAAAAATGAAATCATCATCTTCAGTCCCAACAAGACAGCATGGAACGACTCTTGGTGGCCCACCACCCTTGGACCACCCCAACACCCACCACCCATGCACGCAATCTTGGCATCATATTGGATTCATCTCTCTCCATGACTCAGCAAATCAACGCCATATCATCCTCCTGCTTCAACACCCTTCGCATGCTACGCAAGACTTTCAAATGGATTCCTTTAGAAACAAGAAGAACGGTCACCCACGCCCTTACAAGCAGCAGAGTGGACTACGGCAACGCCCTCTATGCAGGGACCACAGCCAAGCTTCAGAGAAAACTCCAGCGAATCCAGAATGGAGCTGCACGCATCATCCTCAACCTTCCTCACCACGAACACATCTCCACCCACCTCAGATCCCAAAACTGGCTGCCCATCAACAAAAGGATAATTTTCAAAATCCTTGTCCACGCTCAGAAAGCCCTCCACGACACCGGACCGGCCTACCTCAACGAATGAATCAACTTCTACAAACCAACTCGACAGCTCCGCTCCTCCGACCTCGCCCTCGCTACAGTCCCCCGCATTCAACGCACCACCTCCGGCGGAAGATCCTTCTCACACCTCGCCGCCAAAACCTGGAACTCCCTCCCCACCAACCTATGCAAGACCCAGGACCTCCTAACCTTCACAAAGCACCTCAAAACATGGCTTTTTGAGCAGTAATCCCCCCACCCCTAGCGCCTTGAGACCCCACCGGGTGAGTAGTGTGCTTTGTTTGATTGATGCTGGGACTTTTTATCTGTTTCACGCTCTTCATCACAATAATAATCGGATTGTATTTCATTTACCTTATAATCGCAGTTAATGCATGTTTCCATAGAATGCTGTTGTTTCAATAAAATATATTAAAGCCTGTTCTGCATTTCACTGTCTGTCTTGTATGTATGAGACCATGTGGAACTGAGAGAAAGTATTAGATCGGTACTACCACGACTTCCCTGAGGAGTCGAAGTGCCATGCATCAGGCTGCCACAAATGACCTTTAGTTTCTAGGTTTGGGCGAGGTGCTGCTAGAAAGCTGAGAGGGCTAGGCCGACAGCTGTCAGACAGTGTGGGATCGACTCTGTTCCCCACACGTGGTGGTGCTGTCACCCTCAACCAGCAGTTTTACCTCCATGGTGAGAGTCCTACGACATGGTGTCACCAACGTTGGTTAGGCATTACCTTTACAGGTCTATTGAGTATCTCTGTCTCTTTACATGCTAAAGGCACCCTAATCGCCATATATGAACATCTGTGGTATTAGGGCTACATCCTCCTCAGCTAAATAGGTAGTACCTATCTTAGGCTGTAGGTTGTTCAAGCTTGAACATTAAAAAAGGATTTTCCCAAAATTGGCGTTTCTATTTCTGAACTAACTGTTTTTTAGAATGGCAGACCCTCAATGAGTAGCAATTGCAGCACACATGAGACAACCTCTCACACAACATCTATTCAATAATGTGCTCACTGATGAGGGCTGGGAAGTTAAGTTTGTGGTTGAGCACACAAATTGTACAGAACTGAAATGTTCTATTCCTGGGTCACTTTTCCAGCAGCAGATGGGAACTTGCATACATTTCACAATTACACAGAAGCAAATACATCGCCACAATACAGACCATATACATATTTAGAAATACCACTATCTTATCAAGAACACCAAAATTGACTTGATGGCACCCTACCACATGTTCCACAAAATGTTAAATTAGGTCCATTAAGTAACATATACACCACACCCTAATGCAGGAAACATGTCAGTTGTGGAGGTATGCTGCTTACATAAAAATGTAGTGGAAATATGTAGACATGTAATACAATTCGTAATGCGGACCTTAAACATCGCCCCAGCGAGGGCTGCTCCACTGCAACCACATTTGGATACAGCAGGGATAAATCCCACAGCTGTGCATTCACTAATAGGTAAGGTACTCACCAAATGCAAAGAAATTCTATTTTGGTTACCACAAAAAATATGCTTACTGGAAGCAGTGTTTCCCCATACAGGACCCTAAGGTAAACATAGAATTCTCACAATGTGCCTGCCCTTTGGGATGGTTCCTTCAATGGACAATTGTGCCACTTGGGGTGTAGTATTTGCTTCACTCTACACTACTGCACATGGAACATCAATACTTGCAAATCTGTCAAAGGTGTTAAAACAAATTCAAGATGAATATGGGGATGCCCCTGACTTGGACTCAGGCATGCAATTAATGGGCAGTTTTGCCACAGTGTCCTCAATCTTATTAAGTCATCTGTGGGGGGAAGCAGTAGCATTGGCAGTATGCAATCGGCTCTGGGACATTCCTCAATAGGAACAAGAATGCAAGCTGTCTAAGATTATCGTCAATACCTATACATAGTATAGGTAGGGATAGTCTGGGAGCCAGACCAGGTAAACCACAATTGCAAGGTAAATCCAATAAGGGTTCTACCAAACAAGAACAAAATGGTTCTAAAAAGCTCTGGGATAAATTAAAACCTAACAAAGATAATAGAAAAGAAAGAGGAGAATCTTCACATTTGGAGACGTCTGAGAAATGATACAACCTTAGAAATATGAAAACTTTAAAAGCTCCTGATAGCTACCAACATATTGATACTCACCAATCACGTTCCTTCCAGGACTCACCCGACAAACGCAGTGAGAGAGGAGGGTGCTCAGAACACTGAAATGTGTATGTGATACAGAGAAAAGATTCACAATGCTCCTCTGAAGTTTCAATCAAAACAGAAGAGAAACTTCCACAACAAACACCCCAATTCAATAAGAAAAAGGTTGCAGCCATTTCCACTAATAATGGCACACACATTGAGAACTTTACTGAAGAATAGGACGTTGGCAGTTACTCTGCTAGACAGCATGGCAGAGGTCACAATAGTTTGCCAGAATCTTCAAGAGCTACTGGATATGACACCAACTAACAACTTTCTTGAAGTGAAAACTGCAGACAGGCGGGTCTCCCCACCTGACAGGTTTTACAAACTAAAAATTCAAATTGAGGGAGACATAAAGCGCACAATTAAAGTTATATTTTGGGGAAGATTAACACTTCGTTATGACATCCCCCTGGCAGAAAAAGATTGGCTACCTTAATTTGTCTGTAATCTCTCGTAAAGGGAAGATGTATTTTTGACTACCTTCTCAGTCCTTGTTCCAGATGCAGTAAAAGAAACCTATGCCACAGACCGGAAACTGGTGCAGGCTCCAGGGCTGTATCGCAACCATGTGGGTTGGGATAGGGAATCTCCTTATCATGTTATACCAATTATGTCAACCCCACAGATCCAACCACAATACCCGTCAAACAGGAGGCTAAAGGACCAGTGAGTGAAATAGCATCACAACTTGAGGGAATAATTGAAACCTGCCTATCACCAATGAAAAACCCTTTGTTTCTCATAGCTAATCCACACCATTCATACAGAATAGTCTTAGATCACAGCTCATTTGCAATACAAAATGCACACAGCACAGCACTTATTAACAATTTAGTGCACAAACAATTGGATATTTCCAACATTTGTTTCCTGCCAAACTCTAGCTCCTGGAAGTAGGGTTTTGAGTGCCTTCAGTGCGCTTGGTTCAAAAAGGAAATTTTGCCTCCTTCCTCAAGGGTATAAGAACAGTCCAGGATTGTTCTCAGCCCATATAATATCAATATTACATGATATTGATTCCGAGGCATTGTCTTATGCAGTGCTTAATTTGTAAATAAAAAGGTGCCGGTGCTCAAAGCCCTCTTCTTAAACACACGGCTGCTGCAATTAAATGTGGGAACACAGAATACTGAGGCTGCGTAATCCTGAAGCCATCTCGGGCCCCTTCAATCCATTTGCACCCACTCCCTGCCCCTTCAGCTTACTCTTGCAGCTTTCTACTTTCTACCTTTGTGATGCTTTTTCATTTTTCTCTTCCTCTGTCTTTCCAATATGTGTCTTTTGCTCACAGCAAATGCTTAAAGCAGAAGAGTAAGCCCGGCACTCAAAAATAAGTGCTGGTGCTTAGCATCGGAAACAACAAGCACAAATTAAGCACTGGACTTATGTCGATTACATCTATCTCACAAATGATGACCTCAACACAAATTTGGCCCAGGTGGATCTCATTGTACTGGGATTTGTGGCACAGGTCTATAAATTTAATTTCAAAAAGACAAAAATAGTTTTTCTTAGTGTCCTATTCTTGAGGTGTGAATTATCAGATAAGAGAAAGAGCCTGACACCACACTTTCTAGAAATATGTGTGCTGTTACAACCTCCCAATACCATCAAGAAGCTACACTTATGACTAGGCTTTTTTAATTTTTGCAGAACATAGATTCCAGAATATGCACAACACATAAAACCTCTCTATGACTTAATTCATCCAGATTTCTCAAGCAAACATTGGACACCTGAACATACACGCATACTCAGAGCACTACAATTAGACATGCTTGATGCTAAATACTTACACATGTGACAATAAATCATCGGGGTAATTCCTGGTGCCATCGGGATCACTTATGTAACATTCAATGAGGGTGACACCGTATCCGTAGCATACAAATTAAATTTTTACTCAAATGCTGAACAGTGTTTTACACCCACAGAAAAAATACTGAAAGCTGTCCAAATGGCTGTCATAAAAGAGAGACCTCTTGCCCAGGGGAAAATCATCATTGTTGTTACCCCAATACCAGCCCTTGAGGCTGTTACCAAAGCTATGGTCCCGGACGCAAATCATTACATCCACGTTAGATCCAATGGGCAATGTCCCTGACGGCCACTGATGTTGATTATGTTTTTGATGCAAAGCTTCAGACCCAAACATTTCTTCAATATGGACTAAAATATCCCATGTCCACTAACATCTTGCCTCTTGAACAATATTGGATCATCATTTATACTGGTGGTTGAGCCCAACCAGCTGTAGGTACCAAACACCAATACTCTGCTGCTTGAGCAGCTTTTAGCGGGGCAATGAGGGATGGTAAATTTCTTCATCAACATACTTACTCGCAGACCCTAGGGGACTGCATAGCACAGCTTGCAGAGCTTAAGGCTCTAAGATTGGCACTGGAACACATGGATCTTGAACTTTCCACTCTGATTGTGTGTGATTAGAATTACTGTGTCCAGTCCTGCAATGAATACTTACACTATTGGCACCTAAATGGGTTCCGAGATTCAAAACAGAACACCATAAAACCTAAATTCTTGTGGGGAAAGGTAGTAGATCTTAAAGACAAGCTACCAAAGGCTCATATAGATCATATACTGGGTCACTAACGTGTTGGAACACACATTGTAGGAAATACTTTGCTGATGAAGCAGCCAAATCTGCAATATCCACAGCTTCTGTTGCTGCAATTACTTGTTCTCAATTGAGACTGGATGATAATGGATGTGTTGCATTTTCAAGAGTAGCAGGGGTGGGTGATCGTGTGATCACGAACCAAGACTAGAAATTGGATCTCATCTAAGGAGCGCATGATGGGGTTGCTTTTGCCCATGCTGGTGTCTACTGTTGGAAATAGGGTGTTTAGTTGGCAGAGGTATGCATCCTGTCCAAGAAATGACCACAATCCTAATCAGGGTAAGTCACGACACAACCTAAATTATCCTGTGTTCACACACAGACCAGCAGGCAAAAATTTGGGGGAGGAGCACCTTAAGGCTGTCAGGTCTAACAGCTAACTTCTCTCTCTTGCAGAAACTCTATTGGTGGTTGGGCCTATACAAACAGACCAAATAGTATGTCCTTTGCTGTAATATCTGTCAACATATTAAAGGGCCCACCATCAAATGCCCATAGCAGGCACCTCTCTTTGGGGCATATTTGCAAGAAAGTGGTTCACTTTTCTTACATCCCCCTACCACCACCTGATGACACCATGGCTGCGCCATATTTATGATACGGTGCACCATGGTGGTCGTTAGCACAATGGCATCAGAATTTTTGAAACTATTGTGGTGTGTTGATGCACTGGCTTCAAAAAATGTTATGCTACTGTAGCAAAGCACAGCGATGCCCATAGGATGCCCATAGGTGAATATGGGTTCGTTATTTTAATGCCTGCTCTGACCAGGCGTTAAAAATGACAGAAAAAGTGGCACAGTGAAATGTACATTTTTGGGCCTCCCCTGCCTCAGAATGCCCCCCATGTATACATTATGCATGACACAGGCATAAAAT
Source organism: Pleurodeles waltl (assembly GCF_031143425.1). Lineage (NCBI taxonomy): Eukaryota > Metazoa > Chordata > Amphibia > Caudata > Salamandridae > Pleurodeles > Pleurodeles waltl. The sequence goes on from NC_090440.1 coordinate 213,798,472, forward strand.
GGCGCAAGGGTTTACAAAATGGTACAATGCATCCATTGCTCCACTTTGTAAGTATGGCATGGTAGAAAGGCCTCCTTAACGCTGCCTTAGTGTAAAATAAATGATGCTGGGAAGGCGGAAGGTGGGGCAAGGGGCTTAGTTTAAAACAAGCAAACAATGGGTGTACCTGGACCACTTGTGGTCCCTTACAAACTGGCGATGCATTCAAATATATTTTAGTCGCTGGTGACTCATGCTCCAGATTTCTATGAGTATGACCACAACAATCGGCTGACCCTTGAACTGCTATGATAGATTTGCAAGTCTTTATTGGGATATATGGTGTTGGAGCATTCCACTCAGACCAGGTCCCTGCTATTGCCTCCAGGGCATTCAGGGACGCCATGGCAACAATGGATGTTCAACTGCATTTCTCTTCTCCCTACCATCCCGAGGGAAAATCAGTTGTGGAGCAGAAAAATGGAGTCTTAAACTAATTCTTAGCAGCAAGAGTATTAGGCACAGGTTGTAGTTGGCTGCACCACCTGCATGGCCCTCCTGCTGCCCTCATCATTCCCAAGCCCTCCTGCCTTCCAGGACCACCTTCCAGTGCCGCCACCAGCCTCATCGCAGCCCCAGACCACAACCCCAAGAAGCCTTAACTGCGGAGGAGTGGCCATCAGTCTCTTCTCCCGCCTCTTAGTGGCTTAAAACTGCCAGGGAGGTCCCACAGTGCAGGATTCCTTGGACGCTCTCTCACTGCCCTCATCATTCCCCGAACCCTCCCACCTCCCAAGACTACCATCCAGTGCCACTGCCAGCCTCCTCGCAGCCCCAGACCACAAACCCTAGGAGCCTTCGCTGCGGAGGGAGGTGCCATCACCTTCCACTCCCACCCCCCAGCAACTTAAAGCCACCAGTGAGGTCCCGCAGCACATGACGTGCGTGGGACGTGCCTGGGCCACACCAGGGTGAAGCCCCAGCCAAGGGTGGGCCCATCTAACCCATCCATGCTCAGAGGAGCCTGGGCTGGTCCACCCCTCTTTCATCAGTCCTCAGCTACCTGTGCTTACCCTGCCCCTGCATCACTCCCTGCCCCTGCATCACTCCTTACCCCTGCGTCTCCCCTGCCTCTCCGCCTACCCTGTCCCTGCGCCACTCCTTTTCCCTGTCCCTCCTCTGCCCCTGAGCCTCTCACCCCTGCACCCCCTGCCCCTTCGCCTCTCCTGCTCCTACATCACTCCTCACCCCGGCATCACACCTTGCCCCTGTGTCGCTCCATGTCCCTGCATCCTCTCCTGCCCCTGCACCTCCCCTGCTTCTTCACCTCCCCTGCCCCCGCATCACTCTTACCTCCGCACCGCCCCTGCACGACTCTGGCCTGCACTTGCCCATCACCACCCCTACTCTTCCCTGCGATGCCTACCACATGCTGACCACCCAGGACCTCCATGGAGACTGGCACACCATACAAGTCACAATCAGCAAACCCAATGGCGACACACCTCCAGGCAGATCCCTGGATCCACCACCAGCAGCCGTTACTCCGCCAAGGAACTCCTAAGCCCCGGAGGTTAAAGCAACTGCACCTCCGCCATTCCACACTCCAGCAAAGGACCATTCTCTTACTGACACTACATCTTCTTCTGCGACACCGCCCACAAGGAGCTCCATGCTACTCCAACCAAGAAGCCCAACACCACCACTCGTGTGTTGCAATGCATCTGGCTCAACACCTGCTCCCACTGCAAACACACCATAGAAGTCTGGAACACCAGCACCAGCCTCTCCACGTGCACAAGATGGGACGCCGCGACTGCGCCAACAAACAAGTTGGAGGAATCTCCATATTTTTCAAAGACACCATGACATGCTCCATCATTAACAGTGACCCCCATGCTGCTCATGGAACACCTCAACATCCTACTTCAACCTGACCCAAAGATCACAATAAGAGGCACCCTTGACTACAGACCTCCAGGACCCCACGCCATCTTCTGCAACATCTCCAACCTCATTGCCCCCCTAGCCATCGACTCCCACCACTAATTCCTACTCTGCGACCTCAATCTCCATATCGACGACCCCAGTGACAACCAATGCCCCCACCTTCCTAGAAAGCCTCAATAGTGTTGACCTCATGCAACTGGTCACCATACCCACTTACAATGCCAGACATCATCTCAACCTCCAACGACAGAATCAAGTTCAGCCACACCACCGAACTTACGTGGACCAACCACACCATTGTGCACTTCACCATCACAGAAGCCCAGCGCTCCACCTTCAAGCAACAGACCTCCTCCCACTGATCCTTGATCAAGTTCACCAAAACCTAATGGATACAGACCCTCTCATCCTACCTACCACCCGAAGCCACTGCTGATCTCAATCAAGCAGTTTAGAACCTCACCTCCTGGAGCACCAGCTGCACCAATAGGGTGGCTCCACTAAAACCAGCAAAAACCGACAGGACCTCCAAATGAGCCAGCTAGTCTACCACAGAGCTCTGAACCACGAATCGCAAATGTTACCAACTCGAGAAGCAATGGTGCAACAGCCATCAGCACCTACCACCGACACATCAAAGAGGCCAAGAAAGCAACCCTCCCTACCCACATAGACCCAGCAGCCAAAAGCACCAAGGAACTTTTCAAAATAGCCAAAGATTTCTCCAACACGACAGCCACAAAGAACATCATTCATCCTGCCCAAGAATTCTGTGACACCCTCTCGGATTTCTTGCACAACAAAATCGTCAACATCTACCACAGTCTCAAATCGCAACCAGCTACTTCTAGCCCTGGCTACACGAACCAACAAGCTAACGTCAGTCAGACCATCACTGCGTGGACTCTGCACACCACCTCAACCACCTCAGCCATCATGACCTTCATCCACTCTAGTGCGCCCACCGACACCTGCCTCTTCCACCTCTACAACCTCGAAACTAACCCGATTAGCACACACCTCACTTGCATCATCAATGTCTCCATTTCCACTGCAACCTTCCCGGATAACTGTGAAAATGCTGAAGTCAGCCCCCTCCTGAAGAAACCCTCCACCGACCCCTGTGACCTCTAAAACTACTACCCGATCTCTCACATTCCTTTCCCAGCCAAGGTACTGGAAAAAGCCATCAACCTCCAACTCACCACCTTCATAGAACCGAACCACCTTCTGGACACCTCACAGTCAGGATTCTGTGCAACCTACAGCACTGAGACTGCTCTGCTCGCCGCCACAGATGACATCAGAAGACTCCTCAACCATGGAGAAACGGCTGCTCTGGTCCTACTTTTCCTCTCCGCAGCTTTTGACACAGTCTCCCACAACATCCTCATAAAGACGCTCCACAACCTAGGAATACAAGAACACACCCTCAAGTGGATAACCCCCTTCCTCACAAGACCCACCCAAAGAATCCACCTCCCCCCTTCACTTCAGCACCCAAAGACATCATCTGCGGCACACCCCAAGGATCAGCCTTCAGTCCCACCCAGGTCAACACCTACATGACACCCATCGCAAACCTCATCAGATCCATTGGCATCAGCATCATCTCCTACACCAACGATGTGCAACATATTCTCTCTTACCAATGACCCAGCCAACACCAACAACAAACGTCTCCAACGCCATAACCGACATAGCCAACTGAATGTGAGAAAGCCACTTCAAGCTGAACTCTGACAAAACTGAAGTGTTCCTCTTCAGGAGCGACAGCTGCACCTGGGACAACAGCTGGTGCCATCCCAACTTGGACCTAGTCCTACCCCTACAGACCACACCCCCAAACCTAGGGATCGCCCCCGATAGTCAAATGACCATGAAATGCCAGGTCAACACCTTTGCCTCCTCCTGCTTCCACACCCTCTGCATGCTCCACAGACTCTTCAAATGGATCCCGACTGAAACCAGGAACACCGTCTCTCAAGACCTCATCACCAGTTGCTTCAACTACAGCAATGCCCTCTACACTGGCATCTCCAACCAGCTACTCACGAGACTGCAGACCATGCAGAAAGCAGCAGGCCGACTCATCCTGAACCTCCCCAGACGTACTTACATCAACCCTCACCTGAGGAACCTCCATTTGCTCCCCATCCAGAAGAGATGCTAATTCAATATCATCACCCTCTCCTACAAGGCCCTCCACTACCTCAGGCCCTCTTACATTAACAAGAGTTTGAAGTTCCACCAACCCTCCAGACACCTTTGCTCCATCTCTGTCACCCTCGCACCCTCGCACTCCCCAACATACATTGCAGCAGCTGTGGTTGTCGCGCCTTCTTATATATTGCTGCAAGAGCCTGGAACGACCTGCCACCCACCTCTGGACCTCCCCCTCACTGGCAGAATTCAGGGAGAAGGTTAAGACTTGGCTCTTTGACTAGGCACAGCACTCAGATACCCCGGGGGTGATGACGTGTACTATACAAAAGCGTATTGATCGATTGATATGGAGTCCAGAGAGCAGTAAATAATCTACCCAGAAGGACTTTGGGAGGATGTACCCCATATGAAGTCCTGTTTGGCATACTTATGTATGTTCCAGATCTTGATGGCTCTGGCGTTGTGGTAGCAGAAATACCTTTTAGCATAAATGAACATATCACTGTCTTGCAGGAATTACAACAGTTCTGGGACGAAAATTCATCTGAACATGCTGCCACTTTGGGAGCGAGGGATTTGCCAACAACATCCACTGGCTGGGTTCCTAAAGTTGGGGATCAAGTGACTAAAAAAATTGCTATAAAGAAGGAATTTATCCCATCATGTAGAGCACCAGTTCCAGTCCTGGGAATACACGGTATCAGAACTGTCAGTCTGCCACTGCTGCCTGGTTCTAAAGAAAACCGCTTTGTTTCAGTTGACTATGTCACATTTCACCATATGGCCAATCCTCCCCAGCAGACCACAAGGACTCCTGTGTAGTTACTGTACCCTCCTCACAGCCATTCAAGATGTACTTCTACAAACTCTCAAGAATGATGAAGATAGCTCCTTGAGCATGGGGAGGGTGGAGAATGAACTTTCATTAGTTCCTGTCACTGCATCGATGACAAAAAATGTCCAGAATTCTGAACTACACTATTCAAATTCATGACAAACAGATAGGATTGTTTACTACGAACCACCAAGGAATACATATGCCAGTTCTGTTTCACCTGCACCGGCACCAGTTTTGCACAAACTCTGGTTAGCTTGCCAACATCAACAATTTGTTTTCAAACTCATCAGCATCATCTGCAGCACCTGTATCAAAATCACTTAGGGGGTAAATCTGACCCTGGCGGTCGGCGGTCAAGCGGCGGTAAGACCGCCAACAGGCTGGCGGTCTTTTTTCATGTATTCTGACCTTGGCGGTTACCGCAATGGCCAGCCGCCGCTTCACCGTTCCGACCGCCACGGCGGTAACGACCGCCGGGCTGGAGACCTGGGTCTCTAGCCCAGCGGACGTCACATACCGCCGGCGGTATTCCAACCCGCCTGACCCCGGCTTACCGCCATGGATTTCATGCGGTTGGGGACCGCCATGCAATCCATTGCGGTAAGCAGTATCAGTGCCAGGGAATCCCTTCCCTGGCACTGATAGGGGTCTCCCCCACCCCCAACCCCCACCCGACTCCCTCCCCTACCCCCCCACCACCCCTGCCACCCCCAAAAGGTTGCAGGACCCCCGTCCCCCACCCCGATCCCCAACATATACATACACATACACACACACAGGCACGCATTCATGCACATACACACACCCCCCCGCATTCATGCACGCATTCATGCACATACACACACCCCCCGCATTCATGCACGCATTCATGCACATACACACGCCCCCCGCATTCATGCACGCATTCACACGCCCCCTCAATATACACACACGCACACCCCCATGCACGCACACAACTCACAACACCCCCCCACCCCCCTTCCCTAGCGGACGATCACCTTACCTGTTCCTGGTGATCCTCCGGGAGGGAACAGGCAGCTCCGCCGACACCGACACGCCAACAGAACACCGCCACAGCGAATCACAGGTCGTGATTCGCTGGGCGGTGTTCTGTTGGCGTGGCGGTGGAGGTGGAGCTACCTCCACTTCCCCGCCTGCCGCCAGTATGGCTGTTGGCAGCTCTTCGTCCGGAAACGGGCGGAGCGCTGCCAACAGTCAGAATGGCCCATGCGCAAGACCGCCAGCACTGGCAGTCTTCCGTACGGCGGTCCCTCGGCGGTCTATTGAAAAGACTGCTGAGGTCGTAATGACCCCCTTAATCTCTACATGTGGCTTAAAAATAAGTATTTGATTTGTCCATGATTATCTGTGCATACTTTAGACTTTGCTTGCCTTTCTGCTTTGGATTGGTTTTGTGATCGTCTTCTTGCTGATACATAGTCATTAACTTCCTGAACGCTCTGCTGTCGTACTGGATGAGCTTTTAAAAACTTACCTATCATCACATGAAGTCCAAAGAGCCTTGTCCCTTGTAAACATTTCAGCTGTTACAATTCTTGATGGGATTGTTTGGGATAAGGTACCATTCGATGTCTTATTCAAAGTATCTATGAATTATATTATGACACCAGGGGTTGTTTATGATGACTGGAAGGTAAAAACAGTTCATTCTATGCTTTTAGTGTGAATATTATACTGTAATTGAAAGTGAAGATGTTTATATAACATTCTGAATTATGGGGAATGTTTTGTTACCATCATTATGGACGCTATTTTCTGCACAGAGCTAGTACCCCGAGATTGGTTTATAATTACACACAATGGTAACATTGTCTGACTCCGCCAGTGGGGAGTTCCAAAACATACATAGAAAAGTTTGTATATTTTACTGAGCATAGTGTTAAGAATGTTGATTATTATTATTTGAAATTGCCACCTTAAAAAATTATGGAACATTTTGTTATCTGACGCAAAGTTGATTTATTCCTTTGTTTCCCAGTTGGCTAAAGAAGGCTGTGAATATTGGTTAAAGTCAATTGACTTAAAGAGCGTGTGTGGAACTAGAGATTTGGAAATACTGGGTAGGGAGGCTGTACTTAGAGCATGCCTTGTTCCATTACAAATTACATTTCTCAATGAAACTGTACAACAAACAAGTTGCTTAGGCTTGGCAAAATTTAAACAATTGAATGTGCTCAATATTCCCTTACCAGCAAAATTTGATAAACAGCAAAAGTTTTTAAATATCAATGAAGAACAGCTCAATTGGTAGGTGCAGAATGGCACCTTTAATTCAAAACTTTCAGGTCCGAATGGCAAAAGAGTTTAAATGTCACTGAAGAGCAGCTCAATTGGTAGGTGCTGACTAGCACCTTTAATTCAACACTTTCAGGTCCCAACGGGTGGTTATTGTGGCCAATGGACAAAAATGGTTATCATGCATGTTTTGTCAACTCCACATGAGGTATTAGAGAGAGCAGACCTGACCCTCATTACATCACCAAACAACACTCTGGTATTGTCACCAGAAATAGTGTGGGCAAACTATGTCAACAATTATTAAAATCTTCCACACTAACAGCCATTAAAGAACACTTTAGTCTCCTGTCAGAAGATGTACACTTACAAGATTTCTTGTTAACTCCCAGGAAACCACGGGTGAAACATTTCTTATATGCAATATAAAATGGAATTTGGAAGCTTTCCCAAAAGGAAGCTACAGCCTGGTTAAGGCAAATAGATCAGGAAAATTTGCAGAGAGCTCTAGCCATTGTTGATAATGGTATGAAAACATTGTCTAGCTGCATTTACAAACTAAATAACATTGTGTCATCTGCAATTGACATCATTCAAAATGGCATGTCACTTTTACATCATGGACAGAGTCAACTTAGGTCCATTATGCAGTTGTGGTGCACCTTAGAAGCTCTTAAATGTGGCTGTGTGCCCTGGCAGCACAATAACTCCAAGGAGTTATTTGCCACATTTAATTTGACACAGAAACAACAGATAATGGCTAAGAAAGAAGCAACTTACATTGTGCTTAACATTGAGAAATTAGAAAAGTTGTTTTTTATTGTGGTGGAAATTCTATCAGCACTGTAGTTAATATGTGGGGTAATCAATTTGCCTATTTCAACATTCTAGTTTACTTTGTGTTTAAAATAGTTTCCAGTAGGCAGATTTGAGCCACTTTCCAGTAGGCACATTTGAGCTGCTAGGAGACAGTTACATTTATGAGGTGTGGGAGCTACCCTTTGCATACAAATGTTTCAGTGGTATGAATGAGGTCTTTCTTAGCGGCAGCAAATGTGAGACTCTTTGAGCCATTCAATGATTTGTAATCAGATTTTCTTGCATGGAGCTTGTAATGTTTCAGTAGCTATCTTAGCCTGTTATCTGAAGGGCATTCTCATCCCTTGACCAGTGTTCCAGATGCTCTAGAATGGGAATTATGTAATGCTGAGTGATGAAGGCTGATGTGGTATGAAGGCCGGCATTACCTACATAGCTTTGGTCTCTTAAATTATGAATGGTTGATTTTTTTCCCCACACAAGAGATGAAATTAGCAGACATATGGCCTCAATTTGCTACTTCTAATGTATATTTTTTTGCTACTTCTATTGCTACTTCTAATGTAAATGTTGACAAGCTGAGCAGACTGAAGGCTCTTCTCTTTAAAAAACATGTGGCGCTTACATCTGCCCGCAAGACCTGTGATCTCCAATTAGCAAGGTCTTCCGCAGAGGTACAGTCCCTATTAAATACCAACTTTCCAAAACATTTCAGTGAATTAATCTGTCACATCTTTAATGCACCCAGCACTGCTGGGATTGTGCACTTGTTTAAGTCTGTTGGTTCTGGTTTTGTTAGTACCTTTCAAACCGTCTTTGGATTTATACCTTCAGCTATTCATTCACTATTTTCAAGTATTTTGGGGGATTCCCAATAACTTTGGCATTAATTAGCAGTAATCTGGTACTGCTGTTTTTCATTTGCAATGGGTGCCCCATCACAACAAAGAGGAATGATGGAGCTTCCACCAGCCCAACTGTGTCGTGAATGCATGATGTAGTACTTTGGAGCACCTCTTCTGGAAAAACTGGAGTCAAACTGGTCACTATCATTAACACAGGTTCTCAATAAGGGTGGGCTGATTCCACAGGAATGCACTCCTGATTACATTTTGCGCGACTTATACAGAAATACTCCATGAGAACTCCATGGTCTTGGGTGTCACTGCACCTGCCGTAGCCTTGGTGACTCTAAGAGGCGGTGGGGAATCTGCTCAAACTTCAATGCACCTTTGGGTTGCTTGCTTATGCGTGTAACCCCAAAGTAAAAACTTTCTTTCATATCAGCCACTACCAAGCATCAAAAGCAAACTGTTGTTTACCAAATTGAGTTAGGCAATAGTAGAGGTAAACCTTGTTAAAATAAATAGCACTATGGCTTATAAGGAAACATTAACTTAAACATGAAACCTCTTGCTGTTATCCAAATTTGCGAACAGTAACGGTTAGATGTTTGGCACAAGAAACTAGCATTGCAACAACCTTCATGTCTACCAAAGTGCACTTCTAACCAGTGTTGTTTCATTACTGTTCATAGGTTTCTAGGGTTGCACCATTGTCAAGTCTAATGAAATCAATGTGAAAACAAGGGCCACCCTCCTCGGCCTCACCTGTCAGACAGGGAGCATAGTCCAGCTTCCCAAAATGCGACCCACTTCAGCAATTAAGTGACATAAAAATCAAACATATTAGCAAGTATAAAGTGACATCATAGTCAAACCGATTAGTGAGCAGAGAGCTGTGCAGACTGTTTGCATGTTAATGGCCTCGCCGCTGAGTGGGGGCTTTTGCACCTGAAATGTCACTTTCCCACTGAAGGGAATCTGAACAGTGCAGCCACATTGAAATAGGTAGGTTTCTTTTAATTACAGTTGGGGGGTGACAGTATACTCTGCCACATGGCAGCTGGCAAAGTTTTTGTTGAGCTCCGTGCCCCAAGCGGTGCGCGGAGTGGCAAAACTCCGTGAACTCCACCCAGGGAGCAGAATTTACCACTTACCCTTAGTTCTCAATTGCATGCAGCCCATCTTTCGATGCTTGTGGTGCTCATTCAAACATGCGGGGGAAGTGTGTCTTGTTGTGCAGCACCTTTGGAGACATGTCTGATTGTGTTCTCAACAAGGGCTCTGAGATCGTGGTTGCTGCTAGATGAGCCACCCTGTGTCTACTTTGTGTCTCCTGGTGCTATAACACCTGGCACTGCACGGAATGCTGCCTTCTCGGCTGGACCTACGGCTAAGGCACTGGAACATGACTGAGGCACCACGACATGTGTGCTCCCTCCCAGGTTAACTTATCATCTGCAGGAGTAGGAGCTTTTCTGAATTCCATCACTATTTATGGTATTGGTGATTTTCTGTTGGGATGATTATTGTTGACTTTGACATTTGACCATAATTTGGGTTTATTTTGTCAAAATCTAAATTGACCGTTTTTTATTTTGCCTGCCTTCGTCTTCTCATCATGAATTTTTTTTCTCTTTGTATGCATATTTTAACCTCCTTTTAATTAGTAGTTTAGGTGTAGTGCTTTTAGCATAAGTGTTTTAGAATTGACCCGTGCACTCTTGTATCAGCACTAGGGAGAGTGCTGTCGGGTTATTTTAGAGCTTTGCTTGGACAAACTTATTTTAGCTTTGGGCCTGCGGCCAGTGCCTTTTTACCAAGTTCATTTCATGTATTCCTTTTTATTATTTCATCATGGCTTCATATTCGGGGCAATGTTTTATTATTTTTTATCAGCTTCTTTTCCACGCATGAATTATTAATAAATATTTTGCACAACATTCTCATCTTGTGCTCTGCCCAAAGCTGTACATGATATTCTACCAAGTATTGCATGTCCAAAAGTACGATGTCCACCTTACACAGAAAAGTTGCATTATCACGTCAGGTCGGTTCTCAGAACAACAACACATTTTGTTATAAAAACATCACACTGGTAAAAAAAGGTTAGAAGGAACATTCCAACCATCCATCTTACACTGCACCATGTTGTCGCAACTCTGCTGACCCTGGCCTTGTTCCTCCAGCCACTTGGGAGGACTGCCAGCAGATCACAGGCTAACCCCTGCTTATTATTCAGGTATGTGGTAGGGACTTCCTGTCAGAGTTTAGTATGGATAGAGAAGGGCTATCACTGCTATGCTCTCATATAGAAGCTAGAAGTGTGGGTAGGGATTTAGATTCACTAGTGTGACAGGGTGCTGGGGCTTTTTATCTGCTTCATGCTCGTTCCCACAATAATAATAGTATTGTGTTTCATTTTCCTAATAATCGCAGCTCATGCTTTTTACATAGAATACAGTTGCTTCATTAAAATATACTGGGATCTGTCCTCCATTTCTCTTTCTGTCTTGCATGTATGAGACAGTGTGCAGCTCAGAGAAAGGGGTAAGATCAGTTCTACCTTGACTTCCCAGAGGAGCCGGAGTGCCATGCGTCAGGCTGCCACAAATCACATTTACTTTTTAGGTTTGGGTGCGGTGCTTCTAGGTAGCAGAGTCCACCACACTCAGTGGTGCTGCCACGCCTCCATGGTGAGAGTCTTACAACAACATTGATACAGAATTGTATAATGAGCCAGCTGACGGAACCCATGATTGAGCTTAGCATGTGTGAACCATCTAACATTGTTTAAGTCCATCATTACATAATCCTTCATGGTGGTCAGGTGTCTCTCCTGCCCTGTGGCGCAGTTTGTCAGGCACTTATCTAGGAATGTAGATGTCTAGGTGGTATAATGTTTTTGTGACAATGCTTGGTGAGGTCTATGTGGGGAGGGGCTTTTATTTACTTGGTTGTCGTTGTCACCTTATCTTTTTGAGTTCTTTCTCTACCTTTGTCCTGATGTGGAATAGTATGTAATAGTGTTTCGGGCACAGACTGTGAGGAGGATTCTGTGGAATTTCTCCTTTTTGTTCCATATGCATCCCATATTTGAGAATTTCAGCTTGAGTTCCTCCAATGTGTCCTCCACAGTACTGGCCAAGGTAATACAAGGAGGTGCCTTTAGAACTGTGCAAGAGAGATAGGAAGAGATTTTTTAGGACTAATGGACATCAAGAACCCCCTTTTAGTCGTACAATCCATGCTAATAGCAAACTGTTTGTTACACATGTGTAAGATGACAATGTCCAAAACAATAATAATAAGGCTGCAAAGAAGGTTATATGGGAAATTCTTAGCAAGATGAAGTTTGGCACACTTAAAAAACTCTGCAAAGTTTGTGAAAACTTCATTAGCAAATTTTCCCTTATGTCCACCATATGCTAATATACTGGGAACAGTTTCTGTTGGCTTGTGCAAAGAAACTTAGAGGAGTTGATGTGTATATTGGACTTGCTGTCCTGTGATTGAACCATCAGGTTGTGAAGAGTGGTTCTGCCATATACTAGTTTCTAACCGGGACTAGAAGTTTGAGGAATGATGATAAGTTGTATTTGAATCCTTTCTTTTAAGGTCTATGATGATTGTGTAATCCTGAAAAGAAGTTCCTCAGACATGCACCATGAAGTTTTAATGAAGGCAAGAAGAATATGACCAAGACTTATCCATGGATCTTAGATGCAGTGCAGATGGAGAACATTGCCCAGTGCAATGGAGATGAGGAGAATCCTAATATAGTGTACCAATAAACTGAGAATTACTGTCCTGTGTTAAGGAGATAAGAAGGGTTTTTCTGCGCTATTCATGAATCTGGGAAGGGTTTCTCTCATCCCACATCTAAGAGATACCATTCTAGGACCAAGCAGTACTAGACGACTAAGAATATTGGAATCAAATTACCCCTCAAGGAAGGACATTTGGCTGTATTACCAGAGAGGCTTGCAAAAATTTGCTTTGTCTAGTGATGTACAATCCTTGCATTAAACATAAACAAATGTCCTGCGGCACCTCTTATTGATCTCAAAGTAATCACGTGGCATCTATTCTTAGTTCTTTGTCTCAGTACAAGCATTTTCTCAGATTAATAAAGTATGTTCAGATCCACCCCTTCTCTAGGCTGAAAGCATGCACTGATTAAAGGTATGTATCTCCAAAGAACTATAAAAGTAAACTGCTTTTTTACTATTACCACTTTCTGTAGCCTGTAGGCATTAACAGATTATCCTAAATTATATGATTATGTGCTTTCATAATCCCCTTAATTTATGCCTCAAATATAAATCAAACCAAGAGAATTTATAATATGATCTATTTTCTCAAGACAAATTTCACTAGAAATATTACTATGATGACTTTTCCTCCCATGTTGGGAAATTAAGATACTCTGGTAAGATTCCATACAAAATATACATTTTCACTCTGAGTTTGTTGGCTTTAATAAGGCAATGCTATCACTTTTCACATCAGAAATATGGCATTTTCTGTATGAAATTTCTTTTGAGATAAATTCATAACATTCTTTCAGCATAGGAAATCGAAGTTCTCCCACTAGAAACACATATGGTTTCCAGAAGACTCAAAGACTCAGATTTAAGATGCACATCATCTTTAAAGTATTTTAATCACCTACATTGTTCGAAAGTGTTTATGACACTCACTATAATTTACCCAAATCATGCACTGTGTTAATATTATAAAAAGTGTGGTTGAGGGTGCACTATACAATTATGGCGGTCATTACAACATTGGCGGTAAAAGCCGCTTACCGCAGTGCAGAAGACCGCCAACACACCGCCGCGACCGCGGAAATCCGCCACAGCTATTATGACCCACATTTCGGAATCCGCCAAAATTCAGACACCCACACAAGTCCGCCACACCAAAGGTAAGTGATAAACTGGCAAAAACAAATCCTCCACCGTCACGCCAACAGAAATACGCCCACATTATCACAGCACACGAATCCACGATGCGGTCTTTCAACCGCAGTATTCCATTGGCGGTACACACCGCCGCGCTCAAAATACACACACTCTTACAAAACACAACAACATTGGACAATTCAAAATACACACACCTGATACACATACACACACCACTCCCACACACCCAATACAATATAAAACACACACCCACATCACCCACAAACCCCCACGACAAATAATTCCGAAAGAAGGACAGAGAGAGACACCACCAGCAAGAACAACAGCATCCACAGGCACACAACACCATCACCCACACAACTTCCACGCACCTCACACAACACACCACTACATATCACCACACTTATCACCACACACTCCACCCCACACATCACCAACACCACCCCATGGCACGGCAAAGACACCCCAGGTTCTCGGAGGAGGAGCTCAGGGTCATGGTGGAGGAAATCGTCCGGGTAGAGCCACAGCTATTCGAATCACAGGTGCAGCACACCTCAATTGCAAGGAAGATGGAGCTATGGCGAAGAATAGTGGACAGGGTCAATGCAATGGGACAGCACCCAAGAAATTGGAAGGACATCAGGAAGAGGTGGAACGACCTACAGGGGAAGGTGCGTTCCGTGGTCTCAAGACACCACCTGGCGGTTCAGCGGACTGGCGGTGGACCCCCACCTCCTCCCCCACAGCTAACAACATGGGAGGAGCAGGTCTTGGCGATTCTGCGTCCTGAGGGCCTCGCAGGAGTAGGTGGAGGAATGGACTATGGTAAGTCAAAGCTTTACTATTACATCCCCCACCCTACCTGCATGCTATCACATACCCCCACCCTCACCCCCAGCACCCCAACTCCTCACATATGTCCCAACATCACAAACCACCCATCCCAACACCAAGCCCTGCATGCAACAACAAAGCATGGACACCCATCACCAAAGCATGCCCACTGCACATACCCATACACCCCCCTAAACCATTATCACACAAGCTCCCACACAGGAATGCTAGCACTGGGGTACACGGTCACCCACCTATTGCACACCATCACACACACAGATTTAATAAACATCATTTTATACCCCTGCAGGACCCCTACCCAATGTCACCGGACAGGAAGGTCCACACATGTCCACACCACCAACAGAAGAGGCCCACAGTGATGACAGCACCTCTGTCCAACTGGATCTAGATGACCAGCCGGGACCATCGGGGACCTCTGGACAGTCGGTTCCCCTCACACAGGCACAGGCCACCACAGACCTTCCCCCCTCTGGAAACAACAGCACAGCACCCACCCAGTGGGCCCATACCTCCGTCCCAAGGACACGTCAATCAGCAGTGTGTCCACCACTACAGGGAACCTAGGCTAACCCACCACCCCAACAACAACAGGGACCTGGGGGCAGTGGCTTCACGGTCCAGGGGACGGAGGCCCAGGAACACAGGGGAACTGGGAGGGCTGCTGTGCGACAGGGGGCGGACAGGCCAAGGGAACCCACTCTCCACAAGGCCCTTTCCTCTATCATGGGAGCCTACCACCACTCCCAGGAGACAATGGCAATGGTACTGGCCAAGTTTCAGGAGACCCAGCGCATGCAGGAGGAACAGTATATGGGCTTCATGGAGGAACTCAGAACCATCATCTTCACCCTGGGCACCATCGTAGGGGTGCTGAAGGAACTAGTGAACACCAGGATGGACACTGTGGCACTACAAGGGGCCCCTGGCACTAGCATGGACGATGAACTGCCCACCACCTCCGCCGGCGCTAGTGGACAGGACGCCCCGCCACAGGACCACCACACCAGCACTCCACCCCCTGCAGAGGGAGAACCACCCGGCAAACGGTCCCTGAGATCCAGGACAAGACAGAGCACGATGCCAAGACCCCCGCCAAGAAATGAGACCACCCTGATTGTCATCCTACTGTCCCACTTTGTCACCCTGTCCATAACTAAACTGCCCCAGCTCCACTTCCTATGCCCATATGGGCAATGCACCTGTGAGGCTAATAGACTGGACTCTGCCATGGACACTCCTCCGCCATCACCCCTCACCATTTCACTACGCCCTCCAATATTGAGCATTTAAATAAACACACCTAAAGCACAAAACTATCTGGAGTCTGTTTGTGATTTCGAAATAGTGTATTAGCAATTACAGTGCTAACATGTTTTTAAAATAGTAATGTCAACATACCTATGTCACACAGCTCTAGTCCATGAGGAATCTAAGCAGATGTCACACAGTGGGACCCACATCTGTGAAATCGTAAGGGAAAGTGACAACTCAGTGACCATACACTGGGTGAAAACGACAGACAGGAGAGAGGTAGTTGGCAGTTTTGTATTCCTACCTGTGTCTCACTGGAAATATTGCAGGATCACTGAGTCCCTGTTGTGCATGTCTTCTTCCTCTGCTATCTCCTCATCACTGTCCACAGGCTCCACAGCTGCCACAACACTGCCATCTAGACCATCCTCCTGCAGAAAAGGCACCTGTCGTCGCAAAGCCAAGTTGTGAAGCATACAGCAGGCCATGATGATCTGGCACACCTTCTTTGGTGAGTAGAATAGGGATCCACCTGTCATATGGAGGCACCTGAACCTGGCCTTCAGGAGGCCGAAGGTCCGCTCGATCACCCTCCTAGTTCGCCCATGGGCCTCATTGTAGCGTTCCTCTGCCCTTGTCCTGGGATTCCTCACTGGGATCAGTAGCCATGACAGGTTGGGGTAAGCAGAGTCACCTGCAAATGGCGAGGGACAACTGTTAGACACAAACTAACCTGTAGGGATAACCCCAGACCCAGACAACCATTCCCAATGACTTGCTTCCAGGTGCTCACCTAATAGCCACACACGGTGCCTCTGGAGTTGACCCATCACATAAGGGATGCTGCTATTCCGCAGGATGTAGGAATCATCCACTGAGCCAGGGAACATGACATTCACATGGGAGATGTACTGGTCTGCCAAACATAGCATCTGTACATTCATAGAATGATAACTCCTCTGGTTTCTGTACACCTGTTCACTCCTGTGGGGGGGGACCAAAGCCACATGGGTCCCATCACTGGCACCTATGATGTTGGGGATATGTCCCAGGGCACAGAAATCACCTTTCACTCTAGGCAAATCCTTCACCTGAGGGAAAACGATGTAGCTCCGCATGTGTTTCAGAAGGGCAGACAACACTCTGGACAATTTGTTGGAAAACATAGGCTGGGACATCCCTGATGCCATGGCCACAGTTGTTTGAAATGAGCCACTTGCAAGGAAATGGAGCACTGACAGCACTTGCACTTGAGGGGGGATTCCTGTGGGATGGCGGATTGCTGACATCAGGTCTGGCTCCAACTGGGTACACAGTTCCTGGATTGTGGCACGGTCAAGCCTGTAGGTGATAATCAAATGTCGCACCTCCATTGTCGACAGGTCCACCAACGGTCGGTACACCGGAGGATGCCGCCATCTTCTCACATGTCCCAGAGGACGGTGCCTATGAAGGGCAACAGTGAGCACAGAGTCAACCAACTCAGAGGTACGTACCCACAGTTTACACAGAATACCATCCATACACAAAAGGTGGCCTGTATGTGTGTTGAGTCTAGGCCTAGGTCTGTGTGACGCAGTTGAAAATGAAGCCATGTGGGCCCCTGAAATGGCGGCTGCCTGACCTCTAAAGTGGGACAATGGGATGTGAGGTAACTGCGCTGGCGTTGTACACTGTCGCGGTAGGCGGTCGAAGACCGCGGCGCAATGCTGCATTGGTTAACATTGGACCCTATGGGTCCCAGGAGCCAATGACGATGTACGCCGGCGGTGACGGTACGCACCGCCGCGGACGTGACCGCCATTTTCTATCTGTTCAATCACTCGATACCTGATCTTTGACAGGAGAGAACCTACACTGCAAGTGCTGCTGTAACCTCGGTCTGGAAGAGACAATGGCTCGTGCGTCTGGGGAAAGGGCCCCTGCCTTCACATTGGAGGAGTTGGAGAAACTTGTGGACGGGGTCCTCCCCCAGTACCAGCTACTCTACGGTCCTCCAGACAAACAGGTAAGTACACAGGGAACATGTTGTATGGGCTATGCCTGTGTGGAGAGGGCTGGATGTAAGAAGGAATGGGGCAGAGTGCTGCGTACATGAAAGACGGTGATTGCATGTGCCACATGGCAAGGATAGGGATGGGGGCCAATCACTTTGACGGTGCAGTTGGTAATGACTTCTCTTTTTCCCCTGTACATTTCATGTAGGTCAGCGCCCACCAGAAGAAAGATATTTGGCGTGCCATCGCAAAGGAAGTCCAGACCCTGGGGGTCTACCACAGACGGAGCACCCACTGCCGGAAAAGATGGGAGGACATTCGCCGCTGGAGCAAGAAGACGGCAGAGGTTCAGCTGGGGATGGCCTCCCAACGTGGGAGGGGTGCCTGTTGCACCATGACCCCCCTGATGTTCAGGATCCTGGCGGTGGCCTACCCGGAGTTGGATGGGCGCTTGAGGGCATCACAGCAGACACAAGGGGGTGAGTACAGTTTAATTCTGCTGACTTTGCGCGCAGTGGAGGTGTCTGGGTGGAGGAGGAGGGCTGTGGGTTTCCCTAGGCCAGGGCGAGTTACGTAGGCAAGGCCCCTCCGTAAGGCAGGCCATGTGGCACCCCACCCCACCTCTGTAGAGTGCCAAGTACAGCTATTCATGCCCCTGTGTCATCTATGTGTGCAGATGTCGTCCATAGCCTTGTAGGCCATTTCCCAGGAATTTAACAGTGGAGCCCAAGAGCGCGGCATAGTGTAGGGGGCTTCTGTGTCTGTCGTGTCCGCCAACGGTAGCGGTAATCCATGCACTCAACATGTCTTTCTTCTGTTTCCCCCCCCCCCTTTTTGTGGTCTCCCTGTTCTTGTGTGCATTAGCATCATCAGGCGGAGGAGCAGTGGCACCGGAGCAAGAGGGAGCTGCATCCCACATGGCCATGGAGGGCGACACTACGGAGTCTGATTTCACCTGTGGGACGGAGGGGAGCTCCACGGCGGGGACAGGAGCTGAGACCAGCGACACAGACTCGTCCTCTGATGGGAGCTCCGTTGTGGTGGCGGCAACATCTGTGCCCCCCGCATCTACAGGTACAGCCGCCACCCCCCCTACCAGCACCGCCCTCCCAGCAGCCCCTCAGGCTTTGCCCCGTGCCCGCTCACCCAGGAGGGTGGGCATCACCTTCGCCCCAGGCACCTCATGCCCTGCCCCAGTCACCCTGCTGCCCTCAGTGAGGAGGCCATTGACCTCCTCATGTCCCTCACTGTTGGACAGTCTACCATTTTGAATGCCATCCAGGGTGTAGAAAGGCAGTTGCAACAAACCAATGCATTCCTGGAGGGCATTCATTCTGGTCAGGCGGCCCTTCACCGAGCTTTTCAGACTCTGGCCTCAGCACTGATGGCAGCCATTGTCCCCGTCTCTAGCCTCCCCCCTCCAACTTCCTCCACGCCGACCCAATCCCCTGTACCTCTGCCTATCCCAAGCACACCATCAGACCAGCCTGCACACACCTCAACACACAAGGGAAGCTCAGGCAAACATAAGCACCACACATCCCACAGGCACTCACGCAAGCAACACACATATGCAGACACACCAACATCCACTGCCTCCACTGTGTCCCCCTCCTTGTCGTCTCCCTCCTCCCTCCCAGTCTCGTCTACACTCACACCTGCATGCACTACCTCTACAGCCTCTACGTCCCTCACCAGCACACCCACCAGCACACTCCGCTCACGTGCAGTCACCACCCCCACTACCATTCACACGTCCCCTGTGTCCTCTCCCAGTTTGTCTGTGACGCCCCCTCCCAAGATACACAAACGCAGGCACACACCCACCCAACAGCCATCCACATCACAACAGCCTCCAGCGCATGCACCTTCACCCAAAGTCACCAAACGTACACCTCCTACTACCACCACCTCTTCCTCCACTCCCAAACCCCCTCCAGCTACCCGTCCCAGTGTGTCCCAAAACCTTTTCCTGTCCACCCTTGACATTTTTCCCACACCTCCCCCACCCTGTCCATCTCATAGGTCCCGAAGTAGCACCTCAGCCACAACATCTCCGGGACCAGTGGTGCCTGTAGTCACCGGTATGTGGAGTGCACCGGCCACCAGGACAGCCAGTGTGGCACGGAGCCACAGCACAGACAGTCCCCCACCTGTGAAGCATCAGAAGTTGGCCAGTGCCCGGCGGGAGAGGGGGAAGACTCCAGCCACCAAAGCCGCTCCCAGGGGTCCAGTTGGGAGTGTGGAGTCAGCTGTGACACCTTCCAAGGTGGGGAAGGGCCACAAGAAACCCGGCAAGTCTGGGAAGAGCAGCACGGCGGAGAAGACCGCCATCATCCCCGCTGCCCAGGAGGCCACCGCCAGCCCCAGCCCAGCTGCCCAGGAGGCCACCGCCAGCCCCAGCCCAGCTGCCCAGGAGGCCACCGCCAGCCCCAGCCCAGCTGCCCAGGAGGCCACTACCAGCCCCAGCCCAGCTGCCCAGGAGGCCACCGCCAGCACCAGCCCAGCTGCCCAGGAGGCCACCGCCAGCCCCAGCCCAGCTGCCCAGGACGCCACCGCCAGCACCAGCCCCGCTGGGCCATGAAGGACCACCAGCACAAGCCCCACTGGGCCATGAAGGACCGCCAGCAAAAGGCCCACTGGGCCATGAAGGACCGCCAGCACAAGCCACGCTGGGCCATGAAGGACCACCAGCACAAGCCCCACTGGGCCATGAAGGACCGCCAGCAAAAGGCCCGCTGGGCCATGAAGGACCGCCAGCACAAGCCCCGCTGGGCCATGAAGGACCACCAGCACAAGCCCCACTGGGTCATGAAGGACCGCCAGCAAAAGGCCCGCTGGGCCATGAAGGACCGCCAGCACAAGCCCCGCTGGGCCATGAAGGACCGCCAGCACAAGCCCCACTGGGCCATGAAGGACCGCCAGCAGCTGAGACCCTGCAATGTAGACCGCCATCTGAAGAACCGCTGAACAGGGCACCGCCATCTGAAGCACCACTGAACAGGGCACCGCCATCTCAAGCACCGCTGCACAGGTCACCGCCATCTCAAGTACCACTGCCAGGGCACCGCCATCTCAAGCACCGCTGCACAGGGCACCGCCATCTCAAGCACCGCTGCACAGGGCACCGCCATCTCAAGCACCGCTGCACAGGGCACTGCCATCTCAAGCACCGCTAGCCCATGAGCGGCAGGGGCACTGACGCAACTGGGTCCGTCACGGGGTGAGTGATGCCCTCTGGGCACCAGTCCCCCTCCAGAACCAGTGGAGAGATCCATCCACTACCTCTGTCCTTAACAGGATGAAGCACTCTGGGCACCAGTCACCCTCCAGAACCAGTGGAGACTGTCATCCACTTGAGAGACTGTGACTTTGCACTCACCAGGATTGAACAGTGGGCAAGCCACCCACTGTAGAGACTTGAGAGACTGTGGCTTTGCACTCCCTAGGATTGAACAGTGGGCAAGCCACCCACTGTAGAGACTTGTGAGACTGTGGCTTTGCACTCCCCAGGATATGGCAGTGGGCAAGCCACCCACTGTAGAGACTTGAGAGACTGTGGCTTTGCACTCCCCAGGATTGAACAGTGGGCAAGCCACCCACTGTAGAGACTTGAGAGACTGTGGCTTTGCACTCCCCAGGATATGGCAGTGGGCAAGCCACCCACTGTAGAGACTTGTGAGACTGTGGCTTTGCACTCTCCAGGATATGGCAGTGGGCAAGCCACCAACTGTAGAGACTTGAGAGACTGTGGCTTTGCACTCCCCAGGATTGAACAGTGAGCAAGCCACCCACTGTAGAGACTTGAGAGACTGTGGCTTTGCACTCCCCAGGATATGGCAGTGGGCAAGCCACCCACTGTAGAGACTTGTGAGACTGTGGCTTTGCACTCCCCAGGATATGGCAGTGGGCAAGCCACCCACTGTAGAGACTTGAGAGACTGTGGCTTTGCACTCCCCAGGATTGAACAGTGGGCAAGCCACCCACTGTAGAGACTTGAGAGACTGTGGCTTTGCACTCCCCAGGATTGAACAGTGGGCATGTGGCCCCCTCGTGGATTTGGCGTTGTGCACTCAAGCGGCTGAGGTGCCCCCGCTTTCCCTCCCCTGAGGTGCCTGTTTTCTTGCTGTCTGATGCCCCTGCAGTGTTCTCTCCGTCATGGTCGGGGATCTTGTGTGGGCCTCGCCCATACCGTGTGGTCCCAGTGTTCCACCGACTTTCTTTGTGCAGTACCTGGACTACTATGCCTGGTATTTATTTTGTACATTGTGTATATATATATATATATTTCTGCCTACTTGTTTTTAATATATTCTGATGGTTACACTCATTTTCTTTGGTCTTTGCATTCTTCCGGGGGGGTTTGGGGGGTGTAACTGTGATGTATTGATATGCATTAGTGTGTTGTGGTGGGTGAGGGTGGGGGTGTTGCGTGTGTGTGTCCCTGTTTTTTGCCTCCCCCCTCCCCTGTGTCGTAGGTGCTGTACACACCGTGGTCTTCGCCGCCGGCGTTCGTGCTCCTGGTAGAGGAGCAGGAAGACTATCGCAGGGAGAATTTGGAGTTCCGGTTCCATGGTGTCCTCGTTCCTCGTGGAGTGTGTAGAGGTGAGCATTTTTCCTTCAAAATTCCTGTTTCTGCCGTGTTTTTATCCGTGGTGAATCCGCCCCGGAAAAGGTGGCGGATTGGCCTGTCATAATAGTGTGGGCGGTACAGTGTCTCCCGCCTGTCTGTTGGCGGTGACCGCCGTGCTGTTTGCTTGTACCACAGTGGCGGTCTGAGTGTTAATGTGGCTGTCTTTGTTGGCGGTTTCCGCCACGGTGGTAATTGCAATTTTTTTACCACCGGCCTGTTGGCGGTCTTACCGCCGCTTTAACACCGTCCGCCAGGGTTGTAATGACCACCTATGTGTTGAGGTTGTGGTATTGAATCTCATTTGCACCACTTAAAAGTAAATTGCAGTGGACTTTATCCAGGGCTAAACTATGTTGTCAAGTAAGTTGAGATTTGGACAGACGCTGCAGAATTGTAATGAAGTAACCAACTTACAATATATCTTAATGATGCATATTCTCTTACCATTATCAATTGACACAGACAGACTGTGGAGTAACACAGTGTACGGAACTGAAAGCATGATTTGTCCTGATGATGACATAGGATAAATAAGTACAAAGTAGATGAAATATCAACATCCACGAGTGGTGGTTTTGTATAAATGATTTGGAATTATGCATGTTTTTCAGAACTTTGCATGCTTTTCTAGTAAACACATGCATTTCAGTAAACTGATATAAGAAAACTTTCTTTCTCTATATGTGGAACATTGTATTCTACTGTTCTTACTCGGATATGAAAGTTTGAGAATTCTTTCAAGACTATGGCCCTCATTATGTACATGGCGGGACAGTCCTCTGCCGACCATGCTGACGGTTGAAAGAAGACCTCCAGTGGCGGTGGCAGGCATCCCGCTATATTCTGTTGCATAAAGCCTTACCGCCATTGATGGTGGCGAGGCCCGCCATGCTGGCGGTCGATGGCTGGGGTGGATGCTGCTCCACCTTCACCGCCATGGCAGTCCAGACACTGCCACGCCTATAATGATGCAGTCATAGGCGTGGCAGTGTATAGAGGCGCGGCGATGCCAGCAAAGCAGCATCCAAAGAGCCCGTTCCTTCCTGGAGCAGTGCCACGGAACAGGTAAGTGCTGTCTGGAAGGGAAGGGGGGGAGAGGGGTGTGTGTGTTGAGTGTGTGAGTGCATGAGGGTGTGTGTGAAGGGGGGATGTGTGTCTGCATGTATGAATGTGTGTGTGCATGTAGGAATATGGGTGCATGTGGGGATTTGGGGTTTGGGTGGGACCTGCATGGAGGGGGGGGTGGGTGGCGGATGGTGAGGGGGGTTTGTGAGACCTACAGGGAAATTGGAGGGTGGAGGGATGGGTGGTCGGTTTTCAGGGTTCCGGGGTGGGGGTGGTTCTAAAGGCTTGGGGGGGTGGGTAGGGGTAGTGGCAAGGGGGGGCCCTGGCATGTCACATACAGGTGACAGGAATGAGAATTCCTGTCACCCGTATGCTTTCCGCCAGGGATCCCGCCAGGAAATCCCTTGTGGAAATGGGATCATTCTCCCACCGCCGGGTCAAATGTGCCTGCCGTCGGCCTGGCGGTCGATTGTGGTCTGGCCCTGGGTAGTAGTGAACTGGCTGCATTGCAGCCAGTTCACTACTGTGTTCAGAATATGGCGGTCTGAACCGCTATGCTGTTTGCGGTAATGACTGCCACCACCGGAGTGGAGGTCATAACCACAATGTTCATAATGAGGCGCTATGTATCCTTTTTTGCCATTTGGTGAATTATGTTCTCTTATGTCAATTCAAGTCGATGAATGATCTAATCAATTATAATTTATTTTTAGTCCAAAGCGAAATGACCATTCAGCAAGATAATTCAGCAAAAATAACACTCACTGCTGGCATCCTTGTGTCCCCAGCAAGATATAACTGTGAACCTTTCAGCCATTCATCCTTCTGATGCTGATACACTGAACAATGTTAAGGAATGTTACGCATACTGTATACACTCTTCATAAACAACAACTATTAAATTACTTCAGGATTAAATATTAAGATCCTGGTTAGGCCATGACGGACGGTACTCTCTTAGGATGACGGGTGACTTTACTTCCTTCACCCTGACCGACTATTCTCCGCCAAATTTAAAGTTAACCACCGGCCCAGTGATCATGTGCGCACCCTGAAAGGACCATCATCATGACAGTGACATTTGTTGGACGGTCGCCATTGGTTATGGAGGCTGTTCACCAAACTTTTATCCTTTTTTTGTTTATCAGAAACAGTTCTAAAGCAGAAGCCTATTTCTAATAAACAAATGACCCCACACCTTTGGAGTTCTAGGGGGCTTTATTTTGTTATTTCCCATCCCTCACAGTCAGGTTTTACCTAGCAGTGACAGCTAGAAAAACATGTTTGGGAGACAGGCTGCTTTGCCCATCAGACTCCAAATTGGACCCTAAATAAAATTAGCATTGCTAAGGCCAACAGGTCTGTCTTATTTTAGGTTTATGCATTTTTTGTTAGAATAGCTGCAAGATGAGTGTACAAACAGATAACATATACAGGCGCACACTTAAGCATAGTTAATGCATAAAAGGCACATATAGACACATACAAAGAGACAATGTGACAACAGGTTTACCTGCAACAGACATACAATGATTGTGCATATTACCATAAGCCAAATTAAACTCAGGTCTGCAATGGAGACCTCAAGACATTTTAAACTCCTATTCATGGACTCTGAACGGTCTGCTACGTCTTACCAATGTCCGGTTTCGCACTATAAAAACGTCAGTTACAATAACATGTATGCACTAGCGGATGTATATACATTGATAGGTTGATTGCTGTCTGTGTGTAAATGGATAAATATATTTTGGATGGCTGTGAGTGCACATAGCAGTGCGTAGATAGGCTGATGAATTGGTGTGCATGCATAGCTGGATGGACACAAGCAGTGGCGGCCCCGTCCTTTAATGGCGGAGGGGCCACGCCCCCCCACCCCATGAAGAGTGTCTGTCAGGCTGAACAAAGGTCAGCCTGACAGACACCCTTCATGTTCAGGTCAGGCAGCCAGGAGCAGACATGCGCAATTTGCACAGACTCCTGGCTGCCTGAGCTGAACTTTGCTGGGCTGAGGAGATCACGACCCCTATGGGCGTGACCTCCTCAGCCCAGCAAAGGTGCCTCGAGGCCCTCCCCTGGGTGACGAGGAAAGCGTCACCCATTGACACTCTCCCTGGGCGCTTCAGGTTTAAGCCCTGAAGTGCCCAGGGCGAGTGTCAATCAGTGACACTTCGTCACAGAGTGGGGTGGGGTCAGCAGTCTCACTGACCCCATCCCACTCTGTGACGAGGCTGGGACTGCTGCCTTCCCAACCCTCCTGGGACCTGGAGGCTAAAGGTAAGTGTGTGTGTGTGTGTATGTATGTATGTATGTATGTGTGTTATGTTTTACATTGAATGTTTGGTGCGCGCCTGCATGTTTGAGTGTTATGAGTGTTGTTAATGGATGTGAGTGCGAGCGTGCGTGCATGTGTGTGTGTGAAAGAATGAATGTGTGTGATCTTGTAAAATGAATGTTTGGTGCGTGCGTGTATGTTCGAATGGAATGAGTGTGGTTAATGGATGAGCGTGTGTGCGTGTCTGTGTGTGAAAGAATGAGCCTGTGTGTGTGTGTTTGTGTGTGTGCCCCGCCCGCCCCCTCCTAAAGCTGCCGGCCGCCACTGGACACAAGTATGGGTGAGGGCGGGTGGATAAACGAATGCTCATCCGTAAACGGATGGATGGAGCCGTTCTACTGAGCTGCTAGAAGGCCAAGAACAGACAATGCAACGCCTGCTAAAATGCATAAGCATTTCAAGACTGGCATCGAGGTCATTTAAATGCTGGATAAAATGTGTTATGATGTAACATTGGAAAGTTGTCTGCAATGACATAGCAGACTAGTGATACAGGCTTAATGTGCGAAATGTAGCAATTGCAAACATTTGTTTATAAACACATGTAGAATGCCTTCAATCATCCATGTACATAATGCACTTGAAGCCACGTCTTGTGCTTTGTAACATCAAGCAAACATACTTTGCATGAAAAGCAAGGCAAGTTTTGCCAAAGTAAATGTACGGAATGCTTCATGTTATGCACTAATGCAAAAATTGCGAGTTGACTTTCTGGGAAGTTTAAGTCAATATTTCACCTACTCCTCCCTAACCTTCACCTTTAATATTGCATATTTTTTACTGAGTGGATAGATGCCTAATGATTCCTTTGCGTGCTCTGTTTCAAGAGCGATTACACTTGAAATCTAAAAAAATCCTTCCCCAGGAATGCAATGAAATGTGCTACTGTCAAGCAAGAATACCTGGGGCTGTTTCATGGATCAGACACACTTTTCCAGTCTGTGCTGTAGGGATCACAAACGAAAATGCACTGTAGCAAGTGCAGGAGCACACCTGAAAGTTTGCATTTGTGCTACGCAGAGCGCATCGGTGAAAGGAGCTGCGATTTGATAATGTCTCTCCATTATTCACTGCCAAGCTACCTGGCCACATTTTCAAGAAGGAGTATGGTTCCTCCTTGCGGGAGGGTGCTGTGTGTAACTGTACCTGTTGGAGGGGTAAACCTGGGGTGGTCTGTGGGATCCATGTGACCTTCCAAGGGGTGACCTTGGGGTGCACACTGATTGCGTGCCACCTCATAAATGGCACACATTTTCTCTTCTAATACTACAAGTGCCTGCATCTGTGATACGCATGGATGCAAAGGTAGAGTTGTACCCTCATTTACATGGGGCCACTACCTATGGGGACAATCCCAGCATACATTTTGTGTCAGCACTATCCACAGCAACAAGCGTCTGCAGCACTTTCTGTAATACCTAAGTGACCCTAGACACAGCGTCCATTGCATCTCTGAATACTACTACTAAAATGCCATACATCTGTATTTGCAATTTCTGCAGATTACTTTAAACAATGTTGATTTTTTGTGTCTTTCTACTTATTACCGGTCTTGTATTACAAAAAAAGTGCAATTCCTGTGAATGACCTATTTTAAGGAGCAGGTCACTAAGTTACCAAGATTCATACAGAGAAGCAACTTGATATGGCCTTTCTGTGCGACTGCAAAATCAGCATGTGTGAAGGTAAGGAAGACGGAGGACAAAGCGAAATCAGCGTGTGGGAGGCGTAGAGGGTGGAGGAGTGAGGAAATCTCTGTAACTAGCTGTGCCGGTGATTCAAACTGTGAAAATGTCATTAAATAACTTCGTGGGTGTGATCCGGTGTAGGCTGATTGATCTTCACCATTGTCAGAAGGAGGTGAAGGATTGGACAAAGAATGTTAAGATGGCATTTGTATACATAAGTAAACATGAATATCCACCCCATAACTGACCCACACATGCCAACCCACCATCCCTTCATTTTCCACTATTGGCTCTTGAATTGGCCCTAAAACACTTAAAGTGTGAATAGAAAGAACTGTGCACTCTTTGCAATTTGTTTATAGGGGGCCAGGTCTTGTGCATCAGTGAACTAAGGCATCCACTGCAATGCTCTGAAATTGACTGCAGCGTCTCAGCTTCAAATCCTGTTGGGTTAGCTATGCCTTTCATCCAGTGCTTAATTTGTAAAAAACAAAAAGCCAGGACCCTTGTCAGGAAGTCACTGCAGCTTGTGCCACCTATTGCCACTGGTAATAACTACTAATCATGACCCTTTTACAAGGGTAACAATTTGGACGTTTACAGGCCGACCAAAGCTTAGTGGCTAGTATTAGTCATTTTTAATATATAAATAATTACCAAAGTGCTGTTGTGCTTTTCATCCAAATTATGCCAGGCAGCAGCACCATGTGGTGGATTATAATAAGTACCGGTGCCAAGCACTGGAAACAACTGGCTCAAATTAAGCACTGCTTTCATGCTTCTGAGAGCAATAAATTGAGTACCAATGCTACGATTCTTGTGAACATGCACTTTACAAGTACACATGTTATTTTTTGGGGCTCATTTTCGAAGGAATGTAAGAGTACTGTTGTAGTACTCGTACATTCCTTTAGAATTGGCTCTAAATTATCTAAAATGGGAATAGTCAAGGAATATTCCTGTATGATTAGTACAAATAGAAAGGACTGTTTCCGCTTTCTACTTTTACTTATAGTGACTTGGATGTTTCGGGCCGAGGCCAATTCTCAAAGGCATGCAAGAGTATGTAAAAACAGTACCCTTGTAATTTTACTTTCTCTACCCATAAATGCTTTTGTGAATTTGCTCCATTGTTTCCCCTGTAATCAGAAGCTCTTGATAGGCCACTTGGTGAGCTAGTGCCCTTCCTATTCCCCACCTACAGTACAGGGTCACATTCACAGACACAACAACCTCTTCTATGCAGTTATATCACTGTTTCTCCTGTCGGCTGTCATCCTTCATCCCAACTAAACCTTACACAATTCACAACATGGCCATAGTCATTTCTTATGTCCTTCCTTAGCTGTTGTGTAGGCTTACCAGGATCCAGTTGTGCTTCTTGAATAGTTGTTTACACTAACTGAGCAGCGCAATCCACTGGGTTAGCTCTACTAAACACCAAACACATTTTCACTCATGTTAAAAATGGGGTCTCTGGTTGGCAGTCGGTTTGTTCTCTGTCCAAGCAGGGACCCTCACTCTATTCAGGGTAAGGGAGGTACACACCTAGGATAACCCTTGCTCACCCTCTTGGTAGCTTGGCAGAAGCAGTAAGGCTTATCTAAGAGGCAATGTGTAAGGTATTTGTACCAAAACACACAGTAACCCAGTGAAAACACCACAAAAGGACTCCTCACCAGTTTACTAGCCAGTTTACTAGCCAATATTGATCATAATCGAACAAGACCAAAACGACAAAAATCCAGCATACACAAGCAAAGTTATGAGTTTTTATAGTAAAAAGAGTCTTGATCTATAGAAATCAATGGATGGGTTGTTGTAGCACAGAGTCCATGGTGGGCGTCAAAAATAAAGCTCCCTATCCAAAAGTGAGGCCGTATGTCGATTCTTTCTCCCCCTGGCAAGTGATGCATCAATTTTTTTCTTGCAGGAAAGAAATGCGTTGATTTCCAGACAAGCAATCTCAGGTCTGCATGGTGATGTTGAAGGTTTTGACGCCCAAGGATGATGCATGGAAGATCTGGCTGCATGGCAGCAATGAGTCTGCGCTGAGTTTGCGATGCATCAATTTTACCTGCAATATGTACATTTTTCATCTGCGGTGCAGGCGCTGTGTTGATTTTTTTGCCGTTTGGATTCGGTGTGTGGATTTTCAACTTGGTTCACCAGCTTCTCCTTTCAAGGGTGCAGGGACTGGATGTGGCACAATCTGGCAGGGTAGAGGTCTCAGCAAGGTGCTGGCAGATGAAGGCTTTGATGGCCCTGAGACTTCAGAACAGGGGGCAAGCTCAGTACAAGCCCTTGGAGAAACTTCACAAGTAGGATTCAGAGCAAGTCCAGTCTCTGTCCTCTTTAAGGCAGAAGCAGCAACTGCAGGCCAACCTAGCAAACACATATAGCAAAGGGGCAGTACATATCCTCCAGTGCTCCATCTCCTCTCTCTGACAGAGGATCATCTTGATCCAGAAGTATTTTAAATGTCTGGGGTTTTGGGTCCACTACTTATACTTATTTCTGCCTTTGAAGTAGGCAAACTTCAAAAGAAAGTCTATGTTGTTGACAAGATCCTGCCTTGCCCAGGCCTGGCCCCAGAAACACATCAGAGTGTTGGAGAATGTATTGTGTGAGGACAGACGCAACCCCTTCATGTGTAAGTGTCAGCTCCTTTCTCCCCACTCTACCCCAGGACACTCATCAGGATATGCAGGACAATCCTCAGTTCCCTTTGTGTCACTGTCTAAAGGGAATACACAAACAGCTCAACTGTCAGTCTGACTCAGATGTGGATTCCACAGGTAGGCAGAGGCACAGAATGGATAAGCAAGAAAATGCCCACTTTCTAAAAGTGGTATTTTCAAACACAATCTAAAAAAACAACTCTATCAAAAGATGTATTTATAAATTGTGAGTACAGAGATCCCAAACTCCACATCTATGTCTGCTCCCAATGGGAAACTACACTTAAAAGATATTTAAAGGCAGTCCCTATGTTAACCTATGAGAGAGATAGGCCTAGCAGTAGTGAAAATCAAATGTAGCAGTCTTTCACTATCAGGACACGAAAAACACACCAGTAAATTAACTCCCTTTTACGTACACTGCACCCTGCCCATGGGACTACCTAGGACCTACCTTAGGGGAGACTTATATCTAGTAAAAGGGAAGGTTTGGGCCTGGTAAGTGGATACACTGGCCAGGTCAGATTGGCAGTGCAAAACTCCACACACAGAAACTGAAGTGCCAGGTCTGAGACATGTTTACAGACCTACTCATGTGGGTGGGACAGTCAGTGCTGCAGGCCCACTAGTAGCATTTGATTTACAGGCCCTGGGCACCTCTAGTGCACTTTACTAGAGACTTACTAGTAAATCAAATATGCCAGTCAGCAATAACCAATCATAATCACAATTTACTTAGAAAGCACTTGCACTTTAACACTGGTTAGCAATGGTAAAGTGCCCAGAGTACCTAAGACCAGCAAAAACAAAGTCAAGCAGACAGTCAAACAAACAGAAAGCAGAGGCAAAAAGACAGGGTAAGCCACTCCAAGGATGCCAGGTCTAACACGTGTCCCACCTAGCTGAAAGTGGGGAGAACTACCCAACCTCATGGTAGTTCTTCACTAAGGCGGAAGAATCTGGACAGACCATCAGCATTGGCCTGTTCTGTACCAGGGCTGTGTTCCACTGTGAAATCCATTTCCTTGTAGGGATACAGACCACCTCAACAGTTTTAAGTTCTCACCCCTCATCTTCATTAACTATCTGAGGGGCCTGTGGTCTGTCTGAACCCGGAAGTGAGTCCCAAACAATTAGGGTCTTAGCTTCTTCAGCCCCCAGACCACAGCAAAAGCGTCTCTCTCAATTGCACTCCATCTCCATTCCCTGAGAAGTAATCTCCTACGAATCTAGGACCTGTTTGTTTAGCTGTGCTAGAACTGCACCCACAGCATGCTCTGAAGCATCAGTCTGCACAACAAATTCTTTGGAGAAGTCGGGTGCCTTCAGCATGAGTATTGTGCACATGGCAGCCTTCAGGGCATCAAAAGCGGTCTGACAAGCCTCAGTCCAGATCACTTTCTTGGGCTGCTTTTTGGAGGTCAGCTCTGTAAAGGGGGCAACAATGGTGCCATACCCCTTGACAAACCTCCTGTAGTAACCGGTGAGACCTAGGAAGGCTCTCACCTCTGTCTTGGTCTTGGGGGGTTCCCAAGGCAGAATAGTGTCAATTTCAGGCTGCAGGTGTGCCACCTGGCCACTCCCCACCTGGTATCCTAGGTAAACCAAAGATCCCTGCCCTATTTGTCATTTACTGGCCTTAAAAGTGAGGCCTGACCTCTGCAGGGCCTTCAACACTTCACAGAGGTGTTGCAGGTGTTCCTCCCAGCTGGAGCTGAACATTGCAATGTCATCCAGGTATGCTGCGCTGAAATCCTCCAGCCCAACCAAAACCTGATTGACCAACCTCTGAAAGGTGTCAGGGGCATTTATCATCTTAAAGGGTGTGACCTTGAACTGGTAGTGCCTCTCTGGTGTTGAAAATGCTGACCTCTCATTGGTTTCATCGTTTAAGGCAATCTGCCAGTACCAAGGCATTAAACCAAACGTGCTGAGGAACTTGGCAGCTCCTAGCTAATCTATGAGCTCATCAGCTCGGGGGATGGGTTGCATGTCAGCCCTAGTGATGGCGTTGAGTCTACGGTAGTCCACGCAGAACCTAAGTTCAAAAGTGGCCCCAGGGGCAGCAGCCTTTGGCACCAAGACCACTGGGTTGGCCCAAGGACTACTGGAGAGCTCAATTACCCCTAACACTAACATATTGGAAACCTCATCCTTGATGCTGGATCTGACTTTGTCAGTCACCCTGTAAAGCTTGTGTTTCACAGGTGGCACATCGCCAGTGTCCACATCATGAGTACACAGATGAGTGACCAGTGGGGTCAAGGAAAACAAGGAGGAAACTGTCCCAGCAACTGGCAACAGCCCCTCTGTTGTTCTGGGCTCAGTGTAGGGAGAGGTTCACACCCTCCACAGACCCATTTTTCTCCTGGGCAGACAGGAGGTCAGGAAGAGGCTCACTCTCCTCCTTCACCCCATCATCAGTTGTCAAGAGCAAAGTCAGTTCAGACCTCTCAAAATGAGGTTTGAGGCGGTTCACATGTAGGACCCTCAAAAAGTTCCAGGGGGTCCGCAAGTACATAGATAGGTAACATCACTCTTGAGCTCCACCACCTCAAAACCAGTCTGCTTGTCCTCGAGAGCATGTGGCTCCACTGGGACATGAACCATACTTTCTAGCCAGGCTGAAACTCAACCAGAGTGGCATTCTGGTCGTACCACTGTTTCATGTCCTCCTAGCTGGCTTCTAGGTTCCCCTGAGCGTGTTTCCTGAAGCGGGTAGTCTGGTTTCTGAAGGTCAGCACATAGCTAAACATGTCCTAGGGGGGCTTACTGGACGCTTTTTCCAAGCCCTCCTTCACCAGACTCAGCGGTCCCCTCACAGGGTGCCCACACACCAGCTCAAAGGAGCTAAAACCAAGTCCCTTCTGCTGTACCTCCCTGTAAGCAAAGAGAAGGCATGGCAAAAGGGCGTCTCTCTTATGCCTCATGGGTTCTGACAGAACCATAATCATACCTTTCACGGTGTGGTTGAACCTTTCAAGCAACCTATTTCCGTGAGGGTGGTAAGGATAGTGAACTTCTAGGTTACCCCACACTCCTTCCACAGAGACTTCATATAAGTAGATATGAAGTTGTTACCCAGGGAAGATACCACCTCTTTGGGGAAACCCATGTGGATAAAAATCCCCATCAATACCTGGCCCACCACAGGGGTTGTCACCGACCTCAGAGAGATGGCCTCCGGATACCGGGTGGCATGGTCAAGGATAAACCTGTTGCCCATGGCTGTCTTGGGGTCCAGAGGCCCCACAATGTCAATTCCAACCCACTCAAAAGGGGTGCTGACAACAGGGAATGTTTGGAGGGAAGCCTTACATTTTCCCCTACTCTTGCCACTCACCAGACAAGACCTACAGTAGGTGTTAGAGTGCCTGCAAATCTGGGGCCAGTTAAAGTGAATGACACTCCTCTCAAAAGTCTTGTCCTGCCCCAAATGTCCTGCCAAAGGCACATCATGAGCCAGTCCCAGTAGGAAGGTTCTGTAGCGCTCGGGTACCACCAGCACAAGGGCTGTCCCATGCTCATCATCCTTACGCTCACTATACAGAAGTGCGTACTCCCAGTAAATCCAGTGTGATCCAGACTCCTTGCCAATGCCTGGTTTGCAGCTTGTTGCTGCAAACCCTCAAGAGAAGGACATGACTTCTGTGCCTCACAGAACTCTTCCCTGGTGGGACCCCCTTCCTGCTGCTAATGTGTCAGCTTGGGCATATCCTCAAGTTCAGCCACTTGTTCCCATGTAGGTTCAGGGCATCCCCCTCAGGTTCAGCCTCTTCCTGGACCATGGGAACTTGTGGGGCCTCCTGATCACTGTGACAGGCTGCCATAGACCGGGTGGTCATTCATGCATGCCCACCCAGGCAGACACAACATATCCAAGTGTGACTTGCATTCCACCTCACTCCAGGGGGAATCCTCCAGGTCATTACTTAGCAGGCAATCAATAGGCATGATTGGACTCACAGCTACCCTCAAGGAACCTGATACCCCCCAATTCAAAGGGCACCTGCGCCACCTTACATAGGCGCTCTGCATTGTCCACAGCAACTACTTGGTGAAGTACATTAGGGACCACCTGCTCTTCAGACACCAGGTGACACCTGACAGTAGTCACACTGGCTTCAGTGTCTCTCAGAGCCTCCACCCTCTGTCCATTGATGGTCACCCACTGCCTGTACTTCTTAGTCTTCTCAGGCATGAGGGTCCTCTGGACCATCTCCCTGTCTTCTAGTGAGAGATGAGTCATCTCAGTTGGCTCCCACCCTTCTTCTGGAACCAACTCCTCCCCAAGCGCTCCAGTTGATGCATCTCCAGATTGGACATGATGAAAAGTCAACAAGGTGCAAAGTTCCAAAGGCATCAAGGGATCAGCAAAAATATGGAAGTAGAACAAAAAAGAGTCCACAGAGAAGTAGCAAAAATCACAAGACAAGTAGTATGTGGTCACGTAGTGGTCTGCACTGAAAACAGTACTGTACACTTACTCACTGTATGTCAAGTACAAATACAAGTCCAATCCCAACCGCTGATCACCAGTGTTAGAAATGGGGTCTTTGGTTGGCAGTCAGGTTACCCCCTGTCCAAGCAAGGACTCTCACTCCAGTCAGGGTAAAGGAGAATCACCCTCAGCCATCCCCCGCTCACCCCTTTGGTAGTTTGGTATGAGCAGGCAGGCTTAACTTCATAGTTCTAGGTGTAAAGTATTTGTATCAACACACACAGTAACTTAATGAAAACACTACAAAATGACACAACACAGGTTTAGAAAAATATTAAATATTTATCTAAACAAAACAAGACCAAAACGACAAAAATGCAATATTCACAAGTCAAGTTATCAATTTTAAAAGCAAAAGAGTCTCAAATCCTTTTGAGACTCCAGGTAAAACACTGTTAGCATTGAAAAGTACCTAGGTAGCGTCATAATAACACGCACAGGTGAGTGTGTGTCGAAAAACGTAAGTGGTGCGTTGATTTCTCACCCGTAAGCGAGATCGTGCGTCATTTCTCCTTCTCCGGTCGGGTTGCCGTGCATTGGTTTTGCTCTCCGCAGGAAAGTCATGCGTCGATCCGGGCAGCACTCCAGTCCAGACAGGCGTTGTGATGTGTTTCACCATCCAGCAAGGTTTACGTAAAAGATCCTGCTGCACGGTGTTAGGAAAACCGCGCTGTGTGGGTTGCGAAGTTACCAGCATCTGTTAGCGATGTGGCATGTAGTTTCTCCAGCTGCGAGCGTC
The DNA here is from genome assembly GCF_031143425.1 of Pleurodeles waltl. NCBI lineage: Eukaryota > Metazoa > Chordata > Amphibia > Caudata > Salamandridae > Pleurodeles > Pleurodeles waltl. The sequence goes on from NC_090440.1 coordinate 213,833,998, forward strand.
AATCTTCCAGCCGCGCTGCAAGCGGTGTGCCAATTTCAGCCACAGAGCCAGTGGCGTGTCACTTTTTCAGCCACATCTCTGAGGTTGTGTGTCGCAAATTTCCCGCACTGCGGTTGGTGCGTGGATTTTCAATCTTCATATGCCAGCTTCACCTGTCAAGGCCCCAGGAACTGGATAGGGCACCACTTGGCAGGGCAGGAGTCTCAGCAGGGAGTCCAGGTGTTGGAAGAGGAAGTCTTTGATGGCCCTGAGACTTCAACAACAGGAGGAAAGCTCAGGACAAGCCCTTGTAGAGTTCTTCACAAGCAGGAATGCACAACAAAGTCCAGTCTTTGTCCCCTTTCTTCAGCCTCTCTTCAGGCAGAGGTTCCTCGTGATGTCCAGAAGTGATCTAAAGTCTGTGGTTTTGGGTGCCCTTCTTATACCCATTTTGGTCTTTGAAGTAGGCTTACTTCAAAGGAAAGTCTCTCTTGTTTGTGAAATCCTGCCTTGCTCAGGCCAGGCCCCAGACACACACCAGGGGGTTGGAGATTGCATTGTGTGAGGGCAGGCACAGCACTTCCATGTGTGAGTGACCACTCATCCCCTCCCTCCTAGCAAAAATGGCTCATCGGGATATGCAGGCTACACCCCAGCTCCCTGTGTGTCACTGTCTGACACAAATTCAGAAGAAAAACCTTTGTAAACACATAAGAGATAAACCAATACACTCCTAGTACTGGGTTCACCACAAATCCCACTTCTAATTACTTGGACAGGTAAATCAACCAATACCAGGGCATTTTTTCATAAATTGCCATGCTAAATGGCGCCGAAAATCAATTTAAACTTTATCTCACACTCTTTCTGGACATAAGAACTAATTTATTTGAGGAACCATGGGTGTAAGACCCTTAGCATTTTACAAACAGCACTGCATCTACCAAACCCAAGTTTCAACATCCTTGTCTATAGCTAGGTGCTAACACCTCTCTTTGACTTTTTTTGTTTAGGGCCATGTTATCATTACTGAACAAAAGAACTCTTTTCGCACACAACTCTGTCTGAACTTTATTGTTTCCCTAAAAAATGTACAACCAATTTTATTTCTCTTAGCCGACTATTCCTCATAAAATCAACCACTGTCAGCAAAACTCCATCCTCAGAAAAGGCTTTTTCCCCAATCACCCTCACAAATGCATGTACTGCCATTCCAGCAAATATTACCTACAAAACAGTCAATGCCTTGCTCACCTTCCACCAAGTCATCAAGCTAATCATCAGAAACTGGTAGATGAGACAAACTCTTTCACCCTTTCTATGGGGAAAGTACTCAACCTCAAAATGATGCTCAAATAATTTAGCACTCAGCATAAATTATTCTGACAGTGGCTTTGCTAGAATTGATATAAGTGCCACTCAAAATTAGAACAAGCAGTTTGTGATCTGGTGGTATCGAAATTTTGTGCCTCACACATATGATCTGAACATTTCAATTGCCCAAGGGCCGCAAGCATCTCCTGCTATGTCACTGAATATAGGGTCTACTGAAGTCTGAAAGTGCAAGACTCAAATGCCATGGTGCTTTCTAAAAATCCCTTCAATACCCACATTGCTAGCATCAGCTGTAATGCAGAGCATCATTCAAGGAGTTTAAAGACTAAGCAAAGGTGAATATGTCAAGCATTCTGTTTTTCCTCACACCAGGTAAATTTTGCATTTTCCTTCCACAACCTGTGTGATGGTTCAGGAACAGTTGCAAAATTATCAATGCATTTGCTATAGAAATACACATACCCAAAGATGACATCAGTTTTTCACAATGCTCTTAAATTGGCTTATCTTCAATTGATTTTAGTAGCCCTGGTCATAATGCAATACCTTTGGAGGAAACCACATAGCCACGATTTTCATCCTCTTGCACTCCAAACATTTTTTCTTCTTTAATCCCAAACTTTTCCCACAATATTAAGGGCCTCGTTAGGAGTCTGGCGGTCCAAGGACAGCAAGACCTGTGGTGGTGGTCAGAGTGGCGCACTCCAGGCAGTGCGCATTCCGAGGGTGCTGGTGTGCTACAGTATTGGCCTCGGCCCCCCCTATGGTTGGGGCCGATACACCGTAGCACTGTTCCCGCCGGTCAGTCTAGCAAGAACATTGTAATACGACAATCTCCAAAGTCCTAATGACCCCCTAAGTCTCATGTCATTCTTCACATAGACCCAATATATCGTCTAGAAAGCCTGGCAGTGCCTCTGGAGATGTGCTCACATTCGAGTAGAGTACAGAGAAGTAAAAGTGTGCAGAATCAAGGCAATCACTGTAAGGGGCAAAAGATGAATACAAACACACATCAGCTTCTTCTTTATCACTCATCGTCAGTGTTAGAGTGAAGAAAACACTGCACAGAAGAAATGTAGACTCAACAAAGTTTAGTGAGTGGAGTGAAATAAAAGGGCAGCTACTCTTGACCATTGTCTCTCCAATCACCATCTACATATATTTCCAGCCAGTGACTTTGCACTCCAGAATGCTGACCAAATAAAAGATGCTAGAGCAGCAGGTGAGGAAATTCTGGAAGGACACAGCACAAGGGTAGCAGATTCTCTATACTCAGGAGGACATGGTTGCTGATTGCTCAAACTCTTAACTGCCTGGCACAGTTATAGAGAGACATTCAAAATGTGGATTAGAACACTTCTAACAGCCTATGCTAAGATCCAACTGCTTAACATGATATAGTACCAGAATATTGTGGCATACATATCTGATGAAAATACTATGTACACAAACATCGCCCCTTTGGAGTTAATAATGAAAGCTTTACACCCAATGGAGTGATATTGATATTAAACACAATAATTATGTCCGACAATATTGTTTTCCTATGTTCCTTCTGACATTCAACCCTGGAGTACCAGGGCAATCATGAGGGATTCCTCCACTGGTAGCCTTTCTCTGTCAATTATGACTAAGGAAATCTGTTTTTTTGGAGTTCGTAGTGCTGGAGAAAAAACTGAGAAGTTTTGTTGGTTAGCTCAATTTGATCATGGCTGTCATGTCCATATACAGCAGACTTAAGAGAGTTATTTGATTAGACGTACATTATGGACTTGGCTGTGTCCCTTTTTGTGTACATATGTATATATCTCTTATCTTGACTCACTTATTTTTCTTGATGTGTTTCTCTCATTACATTCTCTTTCTCAAAATCATTTTGTCCTTGCATTATTCATCCGAGGTATGGGGTGTAAATGTTTTGGTAATGCAGCTGGTTTTGTGTATGGTGCTGGGGGTGGGGGGTGTGAGTGTTACATTTGTGTGTCAATGTTCGTGGTGGAGCAGCACGTAGAAAATCATGGGGAAGACATGCAGCTCGGGCTCCATGGCGGCGTGGTTCTTCCCTGTGTCTCCGATCGTGAGTCCTTTCACTTCTGTGCAGTGTTTCCGCCAGGCTTTTGAAGTTGTTGATATCACCCCAGAAAAGGTGGTGGAATAGTGTGTCTTAATATAGTGGGCGGAACATTGACTTCCGCCTGGCTGTAGGCGACTACCACCATGGTGGCTGTTGTTTCCGCCCTGGCGGTCGGTGTGGTACCTTGGATGTCTATCGGAGATAACACCGACATGGTCATAATTTGGCGGTAATTACCACCAGCCTGTTGGCGGTATTACCGCCACTTTAACACCAACCGCCAGGGTTGTAATGAGGGCCTTAATATTTTATATCTACATTTTCTTTGTATTACTATGCCACAACTATCTCGAACAACACCTAATTGGTAGACCTCTATAATGTTGTAGAGCCTGTGCTTAGTCTCCATTTTGGATTTCTGTTTTAGCTTGACATATTTTTCTGATGGTGACTTTAGACATATTTTCCACTAATAAAAGAATGTGCTGAATACACCTTTATTGATGGTAGGCATTGTCCCTCTGTAACCTGCACATGTAGTTCTAAGGTCGTACAATCAGAACAGGATGACCTTGTTTTTGCCATGGAAAACGCCCTCCCCTACACTTCAAGCAAGTTTAGTGGTGTTCTAGTCTGCTTCCCAGCTGAAAAACGAATTTATCCCAGCCTTTTGCATTAGCAAATCTTCAATTATTTCGACAGTAGGAAAATGTCAAAGATGAGTGTATTACTGCTTACAAACGTGCACGTTTGTGGGTGTCCACAACCTCACAAGGCTACACCTTAAAATACCTACTCCCCAACTCATGCATGGGACTTACTCCTGATGATTGTACAACTGTGGTGTACAATTAAGCATGAGTTGGAAGGTTATAGCTTCTAGAGGTATCCTTCTTTAATTGTCTTTGGTGTCTTACTTGGTAGTGGGATTATCTTTTGAAGCAATGGAGAGTTGATGGTTGCTACCCCTGGAAGCTAGTCGCATAAGATTAAACCTCAATTGTTTCTGTGTGCCTGTCAAATTTTTTTCATAATAAATAACTAGCATAGATAAATACATACATTTTCTGTCGTGAATTTACAGTTGGAAAGGGCTTTCGTTAATTTATGTCAGGTATCCTGGAGTCTTTGATCTTCATCATTTTACTGAAGCAATACGCAGTTACTATTAAATTGCACTTACATAAACCAAAAGCTATTGCAAACCTGGGTCCAGGATACATCATAGATATGACGTGTATTAAAAGAATATAATTTTTTGGGATAGCGGAGTTACGCCCACCAATGGTGATATGCTTCATCATAGGATACCCTTCCACATTCTAAGTAAATGCCATGCTCGAATGGGCTCCACAATATAAGCAACTTGTAAATACTTAACAACATCCTGGAGTTGATAAAACACTTACCATACTAGTTTACATTTAACATTCTTTTATTGTTATATATCACCATCAAACAGTGTGTTACACAAGGTAGATAATTGGTTTGATTTGAAGTTCTGCAGCTGCTGATGCATGATCTGACAAAGTTATGTTACTTATCTGTGTTTGCTGAGCACAGTCTTTAGCTGTGCTATCAATGAAGGCATCATTTATGTGATCAACGCAGAATTCCTTCCACGTACCAACTAGGCCTACAATGTCAATTCAGTCTCCACCCTTTGCTCTTGGGGCCAGATGTACAACCGATTTGTGAGTCGTAAATCGGTTGTAATTTTGTTTGTGACCCAAAAACGTGCCAAATCACATGTATGAAAGACACATGCAAATACCAGCTGTGGCTGATGTGCGAGTTGGTATTTGTGAGTCGCAAGTAATAGCTAACAAATTGCATCTATGAATGTGTCACAAATTGCGAATAGTTGCAATTTGCAGGGTTTGCATGTGCAATTAACCATCAATCAAGAGCAGGTGATACATTGGTGCAAACTATATAATGTGGCCCAACATGGACCAGGACTTTGCACAATGGCTTCCCTTTACCTGATGGCAAGGAGGAGGCGCATTCTGGCCCTGCAGCAAGGAGGGAGGTGGAGACAAGCAAGGATATTTTACACCAGGTTGACACTGTTCAACAAGACAGAGGAAGAAATATAGACCAGTACAGGCTGAGTAGCACTGTCATATAGGACATTATTGATTTGTTGAGGCCACATCTAGAACCCACTACTCAGCGCAGCTATGCTATCCACTTGTTACCCAGTGGAAGCTACCAGGATGTAATTGCTCTGGCTCAATGCAATGCTCTGCTACATAAACCAGTACATAAACGTGCCTAGGAATGCGCAGGAAATACAAACTGCCAAAATAGACTTCCATAGGATTGCCAATTTTCCACATGTCATAGGGTGCATAGATTGGATGCATGTAGCCATATATCCACTGTCCTACATTGAGTACTTATTTAGGAGCCACAAGGATGCCCATTCAATCAACATACAGGTCATGTGCAATGCCCAAAACCTCAGCACTGACTGTGTGGCAAAAGTTATTCGAAGCACCAATGATTCAAACATGTTTAGGCACAGTGGCCTTTACAGATGACTTGAAACTGGGGAGTTTGATAATGGATACTATTAGGTATTGCACATACCTGTTCAGACACATATGTAGTTGCACGTGACTCACCATAAGTTTATTGCATAACCTACTATTAGCCTTGGCATCCTTGGCGTGGTCTCCCCTAATTTTTTGCCTCTGTTTGCCAGGTTGCTGATGTGTGATCACTGGTAAGTACCTAGTACAGTGCACTATAGGTCCCCAGAGCCTGTAAGTCAAATGGTACTAGTGGGCCTGCAGCACTGGTTGTGCCACCCACATTAGTAGCCCTGTAAACATGGCTCAGACCTACCACTGCAGTGTCTGTGTGTGCAGTTTTAAAGTGCCAATTCGACTTGGCAAGTGTACACAATTGCCAGGCCTAAACCTTCCCTTTTCTTACATGTAAGACTCCCCTAAGGTAGGCCCTAGGTAACCCCATGGGCGGGGTGCAGTGTATGTTTAAGGTAGGACATATGTCCTAACAGTGAAATTATGCTAAATTCGGTTTTCACTGTTGCAAGGCCTATCCCTCTCATAGGTTAACATGGGGGCTGCCTTTAAATATGATTAAAGTGTTGATTCCCTTTGGGAGCGGATAGGCATGTGGAGTTTGGGGTCTCTGAGCTCACAATTTTAAATTACATCTTTTAGTAAAGTTGATTTTGAGATTGTGTGTTTGAAAATGCCACTTTTAGAAAGTGAGCATTTTCTTGCTTAAACCATTCTGTGACTTTGCCTGGTTGTGGATTCCCTGTCTGGGTCAGTTTGACAGTTGGGCTGGTTGCACCTCTCTCTAGACAGTGACACAAAGGGAGCTGGGGTGTAGCCTGTATATCCTGATGAGCCATCTGTGCTAGGAGGGAGTGGGGGAGTAGTCACTCACACCTGAAAGGGTTGTGCCTGCCCTCACACAATGCAGGCTCCAACCCCCTGGTGTGTGTCTGGGGCTCGGCCTGGGCAAGGCAGGATTTCACATACAAGAGAGAGTTTCCTTTGAAGTAAGCCTACTTGAAAGGCCAAAATGGGTATAAGAAGGGCACCCAAAACCACAGACTTTAGATCACTTCTGTAAATCAAGAGGAACCTCTGCCTGGAGAAGAGCTGAAGAGCTGAGGAAGAAGAGCTGCCCTGCCTGTGACTGTGCCTTGTGGAGCTATCCTGCAGTTGCTCTTTCTGCCTGGTGAAAGGGGACAAAGACTGGACTTTGTTGTGCATTCCCGCTTGTGAAGAGATTTCCAAGGTCTTGTCCTGAGCTTGCCTCCTGTTGTTGAAGTCTCAGGGCCATCAAAGACTTCCCCTGCCAGCACTTGGACTCTCTGCTGAGACTCCTGCCTTGCCAAGTGGTGCACTATCCAGTTCCTTGGGCTCTGACTGATGAAACTGGCAGACGAAGCCTGAAAATCCACTCACAGACCGACGTGCGGGGACATTTCTGACACGACCTCTGTGAGCAGCTGAAGAAACGACATGCCTCTGGCTCTGCGGCTGAAATCGATGAATCGCTTGCACTGTGGCTGGGAGATCGATGCACGTGGCTGGAGAGACGACGTGCCGCATTGCTGGCGGCGGCTGGTATTGTCGCTACCCACACATCGCAGGTTTGCTATCACAGTGCAGCAGGATTTGTGACGCAAACCTTGCTGGGCATGGAAAAATGACACAACGACTGCCCAGATCCGAGTGCTGCCTGGATCCACGCACCGTTCCCCTGCAGGGAGGAAAAACAACGCACGCCTGTCCGAATGGAGAAGGAGAAACGATGCACAAGCTCACTTGTGGGTGAGATATCGACGCACCGCTTACCTTTTTTGACGCACACTCGCCCTTGTGTGTCCTTTTAACACGACCCGGGTACTTTTCAATGCTAACAGTGTTTTATCTGTTTACCAAAGGATTTAAGACTCTTTTTGCTTTTTAATTAATAACTTCACTTTTGTTTGTTGGATTTTTGTCGTTTTGATCTTGCTTTGTTTAGATAAATATTTCCTATTTTTCTAAACCTGTGTTGTGTCATTTTGTAGTGTTTTCATTAAGTTACTGTGTGTGTTGGTACAAATACTTTGCACCTAGCACTCTGAAGTTAAGCCTGCCTGCTCGTGCCAAGCTACCAAGGGGGTGAGCGGGGTTAGCTGAGGGTGATTCTCCTTTACCCTGACTAGAGTGAGGGTCCTTGCTTGGACAGGGGGTAACCTGACTGTCAACCAAAGACCCCATTTTTAACAACAGTTAAGGCAGGAATCCAGGTACTGTGCCACTGTTCAGTGCTGCATTATTTTACACATTCAACACACATACTTTGCTCAACTTGCTTATTTTGTCATTTTAGTTGGTACAAATTGTTTACTTTTTCACATACCAGCTTTTTGGTGAATCCACTTGTGTCATTGAACAAATAAAGTATAGCATTCATATAAATCAACCAACATTATGAAGACTAAAAAGAAATTCATAATTGTATCAACATTATCGTACAAACAAAACATTATCAAACCCTGACTAATGTTCTAGTTAATTGGATCTGCCGGCCCTTAAATAATTTATGGACATCTGCAATCAGTTAGCGACTACATCAATTAATGATGTCCTGTGAGAGGGTACTGTGGTAGTGCCTCAATACATTGTTTTGCATTATTGCACCCAAACATTAAGAGTTTTTGTGTCACACAGTAACTCCTCAGGCTGTGCAGAACCATAACTAGTTGAAGCAGAAGGCATCAGATTTCCAAGTCAAGAATCAATCCTTTTAAACTGTTTGAGTTATAAGTTCTAACAACCTATCTTCTCAGCATTTCTGCAATTGGAGATGCCTTGGAAACAAACAATGGAAAACAGACTGCCCTAGTTACTATCTCCAAATTACTTGAGGGACTGCATTGTTTGCAACAGGATCCGTGTAGTGTTTTCAGGAGTATCTGGGCAGTCAGTGGTTAGTGTCCTCAGATTGTATTAACCAGAACTTAGTCACTGGTGACCAGGGGCTCATACAGTCTGGTCGACCCAAAATTGATCACTAAGTACAATCCTTTAGCACTTAACACTCAAGCAGTCCAAGGCTTGCTTAGGGGGGTGAGCACAGTACAGTCCTGTAACTGATAATAAACCACTGCCCAGCCAATAGCTTGATTTGCAGGAGATAAATTACTTTAAAATGATCACTTACTATAAAGAAAAAGGATCAATGTGCACAATTTAGCAGAGTGCTGTAAATCAGGCACTCACTGGCATCAGTACCCTTGTAATGCTATGGTATAATCTTTTCTGCTGCGGTACACAAGCCATTGGCCTTTGCGTGGTAGGCATTACGGTGCCTGGAATGTTGTCCTACCTGGCACTTTGTTTACTCTCAGTTGCACTCTAATGTCCAAGGAATCTTCCGTTAGTAACTGCCACACTCAAAAGGAGAGAAAACATTTGGGGCATATTTATGAGAGCTTTGCATCATGCTTGCACCACGCAGTGTGGTACATGTGTGACGCAAACTTCTAAGTCAGATTTTTGAAGCCATGCAAAGCCACTTTGCATGGCTTTCAATGGCTTCAAAAATCTTGAGTATGCAATGCAGCGGAAATCGCACAACCACGCAAAGCCCATGGAATGCCTAAAGGCATTCCATGGGCTTTGCATGGGTGTTCCTATGCAACTCCCATAGTTTTTGATGCATTCCTAGATATACCAAACCTGGTAACCTTAGGAATGCACCAAAAAGATACACCTCCACAGAAAAGGCGTAACAAGGAGAAATATCTTTATTTCTCCTTGTTACTTCCTCTTTCTATGTGTGCGGCATTCTGTAGCAAATATAGTCAGAGGAACATGTCTCTAAGGATTTTTATTGTGCAGGAAGGTGCCCCTTTCTGCATAAAAATAGTCCTACATGCAAAACAGACATCATTGCACCATAGTGCAGGGGGGCCTGCGTTGGCGCTAGGCAGCCCATTGTGCACCAGCGCAGGGGAAAAGGACAGGAATGAGCTGTGTGCCTTAAATACTGTGCATTCCTGTCCTTTCTCAGTGATCCAGTGCAGCGCAACAAGGTGACTTGCTACGCTGCTCTGCGCCATAAATGTCGCACTATGGTTTAAGTTCAGTCATTCTTTACTATTTTCTTTTCGAGATATCCCAACTAGAGAACTTCATTATAGAGTCCTTTAGTGTTCAGAGTAATAGGCTTTTATACATGTTTTTTGACCCGTTTCAAGCGATTTGAATTTGTTCAGGAAAACATAATAGCATTTATGTTGTCAAAAATGAGCTTCATTTACCTTTGGCAGAAGCATATTAGAACTATATATTATTATATGTTAAATATAATATTCTAAAGTACATTGCATTGTTTAACAGAAAAAGACGAGTGAATGCCTAAAAAAGGAAAGCAACACAGTATTTCCTTGTGTGCTGATTCTTGCATTTAAATGCTTCTCAAGTCCCCACTTTGTTATCCATAAAGTCATTCTGGTACTAGTCAGTCACCAGAAGAAATATTTATTCAGTCTTAACATTATTGCTTAATGACAGCTTTCTTCAGATTTCACCCTGGAGGTGTGTAGTCGTGTTTAAGATGTAAATCATTACAATTTTGAATAGACCTAATTTATTTGCCTTTTCTAATTTACTAATTTACCCATGTTCTTTCCAAAAAATCATAAATGGATTCTTTATTAATCAGTTGAACATTTTGCACTTCCTTTCTCGAATGTCTATTGTAGGAAAGTCCTCCTTTTTTGCCTGATCACCCCCACACTTTTTTGATAGGTACTGGTGGTTACTGACTCTTGGCTGTGCCCTGGGTACTGCTGACCAGTCCCAGGGCCAGTGCTCTGTGTAAAATGGATATGCAAATTAGGCTAATTATAATTGGCTAAGTTAACCTACCTATAAGTCCCTAGTATATGGTAGGGCATGTAGGTTTAGGGACCACAGCATAGGTGGTGCACACCGAGGTGCACTGCTGAGGTGCCCAGTGTAATTTTAAAAGCAAGCCTGCCTTGCTGGCTGCTTTTAAATTAAAGTTATATGCAAATTCGACTTTGGAATTAAAGGTACTTCCAAAGTCTTAAACTACCTTATTTTTACATATAAGTCACCCCTAAGGTGTGCCCTATGTGCCCCTAGGGCTGGGTGCCATGTAACTATAAGTAGGGACTTTATAAAAATAGATTTATAAGCCCTGGTGAGGTAAAAACAGCCAAATTCGTTTTTCCCTCATTGAAGTAAATGGCCTTCATAGGCTAGAATGGGCAGACTTTATTTTAAATTTTAAAGTCTCCTTAAATGTTACATACCAAGAATTTGGTATCAAATTAATTGTTGTAATAAATCCCACAACTTCCAGTTGTTGGATTTAATATAAATTGTTCAGGTAAAAAGTTTAGACTTTACCTAAAAAGTTGCCAATTTCAGCTCTGCATTGTTTTTGCTGCTGTGCTCTGATTGGCCAGCCTGCAGCAGCTTCTGCCAGGCTGCCTTGATGAGGTGTGAAGTGGCCTGGCTTCACACAAAGGAATGTGCTTGGGGGAGAGAATCTCCCCTCAGCAGATGGTGAGGCAGGAAGGAGGAGGGATGCCAAACTGGTCTTCAAAGGCAGAGAAGGACATCTGGAGCACCCAGCAACACCCCCACATCCTGCAACCCCAGACAGCTAGGTGCCCCCTTGATTAGATTAGGAGAGGGCAGGAGAGGGGTGTGTTTATGATTTTTAGCCACACCAGTGGGTGGGCTCAGCCAGATGTAACCTCCAAAAATCAGATTCAGCCATGTTGGATTTTTAGAGACTGTTGCCTTTTGGGATGGATTTTTGCCACACTTCCCAGGAAGTGGTCATCACAGGGGGACGACCCTGTACCTGATTGGAGAACCAGGGCCCCCCTGCTTTTCACCCAGGAGCAAGAATAAAACTGGCAGACCTGCCCCCACACCTCAGATCCCCGCCAACTTTCAAGAAGAAGGAACTTAAGGAGAAGAAGGACTGCCCTGCTGGACCCCTGGCCTGCACCTGGACCCTGCACTCAGAAGGACTGCACCAGCTGCACACTTGGGCTTCACCACAAGAAGGACTTTGCCTGGCTTCAACTGGTTCAAGGAGGGACTCCCTGTTTGCTACAGGTGAAAAATTGCTATCCAGAGTCCCCTGCACCAACTCCTAAAAAAGAGACCAGTTGACCACTGCCCAGTGGCCAAAAAGGAGTTCGCGCCAGGTGCATTCTGGGAGTTGAAGTCCGCACCCCCCAAGGACCATCACAGAACTTCTGGACCCTTGGGGTGAGCTGTGGACCCCAAAAGAACCTTAAAAGAACATCTGGGTGAAGCCCCAGAAGTTAGGAAAAGATTTGAGAATTTTTGGAAAAAAGCTCCAGAGAGGGACCGACCCGCCGCGGAAATTCTAGCCGGCTTGCCTCAACCGTGACCCGGCCTGACTTCGTGGTTCGTCCCGGTAAAGAAAAACATCCGAAAAAGAGACTAAGTCCAAACGTAAAAAGTTGACCGGGACCTCCCAGCCATCGTATCCGAAAAGGGCTCCACGGACGTCGGATCAAGATCCAGGTTTACCCCGGTCGAAGGATTTTCATCTCGAAAAAACGACTAAGTCCGAAGGTAGAAATCACCACCGAGGAAACCCACATCGCGTATCCGGACAAGGGCTCCAGGAGGTCGGATTCAACTGGCAGGTTCGTCCCGGTGAAGAAAAACTTCAAAATAAAGACTAAGTCAGAAGGTAACTTTTTAACCGAGGCCTCCCGCGACTTGTAGCCGAGCAGGGCTCCATCGCGGTCGGCCTGAAACTTTGACTTTGTCCCGGTCCTGGTGCAACCAGATGACCCGATTGGCGCTTTTTGTTTCTAAGCGCTAGAAAAATAATAATACTTTAAAAATTCATATCTCCGGTTCCCCTGAACCGATTTTAATCGTTTTTGTGTCATTTTAAAGATAAAAATATAAACTATTTTTATAAATTGGTTTTGGATTTTTAAACTGTTTCCTGTGTTTTATTTAATTACTGTTTTGTGATATTTGAATGCTTTACACACTGTCTCCTAAGTTAAGCCTTGACGCTCGTTGCCAAGCTACCAAGGGTTAAGCTGGGATTAATTTACTGAGACCTAACTGTACCTAGGTGGAGGTTAGTGGCTTGTTGCTAGGTGTAGGTACCTACCTGCCCTTACTAATAACCCATTTTCCAACATTTTTGGTGGCAGCGGTGGGATCCTGTACTTGTGTTCAGTATCACGTTACAGTTTTAAGTAAAACAAATTAAAAATCCTTTAAATTGTCTTAGTGCAAAAATTATTTTTTTTAATTTTTAATTTTTTTTTGTTTTTAGTTTTTATTAATTATTAATTTGGATTAATTTCAATTATTGAATTTTTGTAATTTTTCTAAATTCTTGTTTCCAATTTTTACAAAAAGTGTTTGTTGACACAAAACTAGGGAACCATGGAGCTTGATCTGGCTAGCCTACCCACACTGACAGTAGTCCAGCTTAGGGGGTTGTGTATTGAAAGAGGGTTGCCTGCAACCACAGATCTCAGGAAGCAAATCCTGATTAAATCCCTGACAGCATGGGCTGAGGCCCAAGAGGTAGAGACAGAGGAAGCTCCAGAGGAGGAAGAAAAAGGGGAAGATGCTAACTCTACCCACTCAGGGGAGGGAAGGCATCTGAGCCTAAGTGAGGAAGAGGAGGAACGGTCTTTAGTAGATACAGTCACTAGGGGCAGACCCAAAGCTAGTGGTAGGAAGGGGGTCCCTTCAGGAGGAGAGAACCCATCCATCAGAGAAAGAGAGCTGGAGGCCCAGCTAGCATACATAGCTTTGGAAGCAGAGAAGCTGGCCCTAGAAATGAAAAAGTGGGCAAGCAAAGAGAAAAGAGATGGTGGCAGCGATAAAGAGGCTGAGGTGTCCCTGGGTGGGGGTTTTGCCCCCAGATTACCCAAAGGGGTGGTTCCTGCCTATGTAGAGGGGGATGACATAGATAAGTGGCTGGGGGCCTTTGAAAGGGCCCTCCAGATGAGGAAAGTCAAGCCTCAGTACTGGGGTTCACTTCTTTGGGAGTTGGTTCCCAACTCTGGGAGGGATAGGCTCCTAACCATGAGTGGGGAGGATGCAGACTCATACCCCAGTATGAAGAGTTGCTTGACTAAAAAGTTTGGTCTGACCCCAGAGCAGTATAGGCTCAAGTTTAGGGACACCCAAAAGACAAGCACCCAGTCCTGGGTGGACTTTGTGGACATTTCAGTAAAGGCACTGGAGGGCTGGATACAGGGCAACAGGGTAAGTACCTTTGAGGGGCTGTACAATTTGATTATGAGGGAGCACCTTCTAACTAATTGTGTCCAAGAGAGGCTCCGCCAGTATCTAGTAGACTCAAGGTTGACCAACCCCAGAGAGCTGGGGGAGGCAGCAGATGACTGGTTAAGAACTAGGGTTAACCAGAAACCCCCAGGGGGTGATCAGAAAAAGGGAGGACATGGTTCTTCTCAGGGGAAGAACCAGGGGAAAGATGATAAAAAGCCCAAAGAGTCCTCACAAGAGTCCCCAAAAACTTCTCAGGGAGGGGGAGCCCCGAGCCAATTCACTTTTAAAGGGAAAGGGTATCAGGGAAAGAATTATGATCCTGCTAAAGCAGGAAGGTTTCAGGAGCTTGCTAAGGCCGGCAAGTGTTTTGATTGTCATCAACCTGGACATAAAAGAGGAGATGCTATCTGCTCCAAGAAGCCCCCCACTGGTGGGCAATCCCAGGGGATTGCTAGTGTAGGGTTGGGGGTAGAAGTTGGCCCAGGGGTGGAATCAGGGTACACTGAGATCACCTTAATATCCGTGGGTGGGGTGGACATTGCAACTATGGCCACCTTACCTCCCATCATGGAGAGGTATAGGCAGAGGCCTAAAGTCAATGGGACTGAAGTGGAAGCTCTGAGAGATACAGGAGCCAGTGTGACAATGGTCACAGAAAAGCTGGTTTCTCCAGAGCAGGTCTTACCTGGTGTCTTCCACCAGGTGACTTATGCAGATAGCAGAACCAAACTCCATCCCATGGCTATGGTGAGTCTGGAATGGGGAGGTGTGACTGGCCCTAAAAAGGTAGCTGTAGCTCCTGCCCTCCCAGTAGAATGTCTGCTGGGAAATGATCTTGAAGCATCTGAATGGTCAGAAGTGGAGAGAAGGGTCCATGCACAGATGCTGGACCTCCCTGAATGGGTGTGTGCTGTGACCAGGTCACAGGCAGCACAACAGGGAAATGCTGGACACTTGGACCCTGGAACAATGGGCCAAGCCTCCAAGAAAAAGAGAAAGGGCACTGGGTATGGCTTGCCAGCCCCAACAAGTACAGAGGGTCAGGAAGAATCCAACCCTGAGGGGGAGGATCTGAACTCTGAGGGAGGGACACTTTCCCTGCAAACTATGCCTGATTTGGCAGAACTGCAAGGGGCAGGTGGGCCCACCAGAGAAGATTTGTGCCAGGGACAAAGAGAGTGTCCCACTCTTGAGGGCCTGAGGCAGACTGCTGCCAGGCAAGAGCAAGGGGATACCAGTGGGTCCCACAAGGTTTACTGGGAGGAAGTGGTTCTCTACACTGAGGCAAGGGCCAGGGGCTACTAGGAGAGTAGTGGTCCCCCAGAAGTATAGAGAATTCCTCCTTACCTTAAGCCATGATATCCCCTTAGCTGGACATTTGGGACAGACCAAGACCTGGAACAGGCTGGTCAACCATTTTTATTGGCCCCAAATGTCAGAAAAAGTCAGGGAGTTTTGCAGCTCCTGTGTCACCTGCCAAGCCAGTGGCAAGACAGGAGGCAAGCCAAAGGCTCCCTTGATACCACTGCCAGTGGTTGGGACTCCCTTTGAGCGGGTGGGGATTGACATTGTTGGTCCCCTAGACCCACCAACTGCTTCAGGTAACAGGTACATTGTGGTGGTAGTGGACCATGCCACCAGGTACCCTGAGGCAATACCCCTCCGGACAGTCACTGCTCCCACAGTGGCTAGGGCCCTACTTGGTGTGTTCACCAGAGTGGGATTCCCAAAGGAGGTGGTCTCAGATAGGGGCACAAACTTTATGTCGGCCTATCTGAAAGCCATGTGGGATGAGTGTGGTGTTACTTATAAGTTCACCACCCCCTACCACCCACAGACCAATGGTCTCGTGGAAAGATTTAATAAGACCCTGAAGGGCATGATCATGGGTTTGTCTGACAAACTCAGGAGGAGATGGGATGTCCTCCTCCCATGCCTGCTGTTTGCCTACAGAGAGGTGCCACAGAAGGGGGTTGGATTCAGCCCCTTTGAGTTACTGTTTGGGCACCCTGTAAGAGGCCCATTGTGCTTGGTGAGAGAGACTTGGGAAAAGCCTCTCAAAGAATCCAAGGAGAATGTGCTAGACTATGTACTGGGCCTGCGGTCACGCATGGCTGAGTATATGAAGAAGGCAAGCAGAAACCTGGAGGCCAGCCAGGAGCTCATGAAGCTCTGGCATGATCAAAAGGCTACCCTGCCTGAGTATCACCCAGGACAGCTGGTGTGGGTTTTGGAGCCCATGGCTCCTAGGGCACTACAGGCCAAATGGACTGGGCCCTATCCAATTCTGGAGAAAAAAGGTGAGGTCACATACTTGGTGGACCTTGGAACCCCCAGGAATCCTCACAGGATCCTGCATGTTAACAGGATGAAACCCCACCAGGACAGGGCAGACATGACCATGCTAATGGTCACTGAAGAAGGAGGAGGAGGGTGAACCTCTGCCAGACCTCCTGTCCTCAAAGGCAAAAGATGGGTCAGTAGAGGGAGTGGTACTCTCTCCCAAATTGACAGATCAGCAACAAAAAGACTGTAAGCAAGTTTTGGGACAGTTTGCTAGTCTGTTCTCCCTGACCCCAGGACTCACCAATTGGTGTGTCCATGATGTTGACACTGGTGACAGCTTGCCTGTCAAGAACAAGCTGTACAGGCTGTCTGACCAGGTCAAGGCCAACATCAAAGCTGAAGTGGCTAAGATGTTGGACCTCAAGGTAATTGAGCCCTCTGATAGTCCTTGGTCCAGTCCAGTGGTACTGGTGCCCAAAGCTAATCCCCAAGGTGGGAAGAAAGAATTGAGATTCTGTGTGGACTACAGAGGTCTAAACGCAGTCACTAGGACTGATGCTCACCCCATACCTAGAGCTGATGAGCTCATTGACAGGTTGGGGGCTGCCAAATTCCTGAGCACATTTGATCTGACCTCAGGATATTGGCAGATTGCCTTAAGTCCAAGAGCTAAGGAGAGGTCAGCATTTTCCACACCAGAGGGCCACTTTCAGTTCAAGGTGATGCCCTTTGGCATGAAAAATGCTCCTGCCACCTTCCAACGGTTGGTGAACAGAGTCCTATCTGGGTTGGAATCTTTCAGTGCAGCTTATCTGGATGATATAGCTGTATTTAGTTCCACCTGGAGGGACCACCTGGTCCACCTGAAGGAAGTGCTTCAGGCCCTGCTTCAAGCAGGCCTGACTATCAAGGCAAGCAAGTGCCAGATAGGGCAAAGCTCTGTTGTGTACCTGGGCCACCTTGTTGGTGGAGGCCATGTACAACCTCTCCAGCCCAAGATCCAGACTATTCTGGATTGGGAGGCTCCTAAAACCCAGACTCAGGTCAGGGCCTTTCTTGGCCTGACTGGGTACTACAGGAGGTTTGTTCAGAATTTTGGGACCATAGTGGCCCCTCTGACTGAGCTTACCTCCAAGAAACAGCCCAAGAAAGTCATTTGGACCCCAGAGTGTCAGAAAGCTTTTGACACCCTAAAGCAGGCTATGTGTTCAGCACCAGTGTTACTGGCCCCTGACTATAGCAAGGAGTTTGTAGTACAAACAGATGCTTCAGAGGAAGGGATTGGGGCAGTGTTAGCACAAGTTAATGAAGAGGGCCATGATCACCCAGTTGCCTTCATCAGCAGGCGACTACTCCCCAGAGAGAAAAAATGGAGTGCCATTGAGAGGGAGGCCTTTGCTGTGGTCTGGTCCCTGAAGAAGTTGAGGCCTTACTTGTTTGGCACTCACTTCCGTGTACAAACTGACCACAGACCTCTCAGGTGGTTGATGCAGATGAGGGGGGAGAACCCAAAACTGTTAAGGTGGTCCATTTCCCTACAGGGGATGGACTTCACAGTGGAGCACAGACCTGGGACTGCTCATGCCAATGCAGATGGCCGTTCCAGGTTTTTCCACTTAGCTGCTGAGGACTACCAGGGTGTAGGTTAGTACCCATCACCTTTCATCTGGGGGGGGGGCAGTGTAGGAAAGTCCTCCTTTTTTGCCTGATCACCCCCACACTTTTTGGATAGGTACTGGTGGTTACTGACTCTTGGCTGTGCCCTGGGTACTGCTGACCAGTCCCAGTGCCAGTGCTCTGTGTAAAATGGATATGCAAATTAGGCTAATTATAATTGGCTAAGTTAATCTACCTATAAGTCCCTAGTATATGGTAGGGCATGTAGGTTTAGGGACCACAGCATAGGTAGTGCACACCTAGGTGCACTGCTGAGGTGCCCAGTGTCATTTTAAAAGCAAGCCTGCCTTGCTGGCTGCTTTTAAATTAAAGTTATATGCAAATTCGACTTTGGAATTAAAGGTACTTCCAAAGTCTTAAACTACCTTATTTTTACATATAAGTCACCCCTAAGGTGTGCCCTATGTGCCCCTAGGGCTGGGTGCCATGTAACTATAAGCAGGGACTTTATAAAAATAGATTTATAAGCCCTGGTGAGGTAAAAACAGCCAAATTCGTTTTTCCCTCATTGAAGTAAATGGCCTTCATAGGCTAGAATGGGCAGACTTTATTTTAAATTTTAAAGTCTCCTTAAATGTTACATACCAAGAATTTGGTATCAAATTAATTGTTGTAATAAATCCCACAACTTCCAGTTGTTGGATTTAATATAACTTGTTCAGGTAAAAAGTTTAGACTTTACCTAAAAAGTTGCCAATTTCAGCTCTGCATTGTTTTTGCTGCTGTGCTCTGATTGGCCAGCCTGCAGCAGCTTCTCCCAGGCTGCCTTGATGAGGTGTGAAGTGGCCTGGCTTCACACAAAGGAATGTGCTTGGGGGAGAGAATCTCCCCTCAGCAGATGGTGAGGCAGGAAGGGGGAGGGCTGCCAAACTGGTCTTCAAAGGCAGAGAAGGACATCTGGAGCACCCAGCAACACCCCCACATCCTGCAACCCCAGACAGCTAGGTGCCCCCTTGATTAGATTAGGAGAGGGCAGGAGAGGGGTGTGTTTATGATTTTTAGCCACACCAGTGAGTGGGCTCAGCCAGATGTAACCTCCAAAAATCAGATTCAGCCATGTTGGATTTTTAGAGACTGTTGCCTTTTGGGATGGATTTTTGCCACACTTCCCAGGAAGTGGTCATCACAGGGGGACGACCCTGTACCTGATTGGAGAACCAGGGCCCCCCTGCTTTTCACCCAGGAGCAAGAATAAAACTGGCAGACCTGCCCCCACACCTCAGATCCCCGCCAACTTTCAAGAAGAAGGAACTTAAGGAGAAGAAGGACTGCCCTGCTGGACCCCTGGCCTGCACCTGGACCCTGCACTCAGAAGGACTGCACCAGCTGCACACTTGGGCTTCACCACAAGAAGGACTTTGCCTGGCTTCAACTGGTTCAAGGAGGGACTCCCGGTTTGCTACAGGTGAAAAATTGCTATCCAGAGTCCCCTGCACCAACTCCTAAAAAAGAGACCAGTTGACCACTGCCCAGTGGCCAAAAAGGAGTTTGCGCCAGGTGCATTCTGGGAGTTGAAGTCCGCACCCCCCAAGGACCATCACAGAACTTCTGGACCCTTGGGGTGAGCTGTGGACCCCAAAAGAACCTTAAAAGAACATCTGGGTGAAGCCCCAGAAGTTTGGAAAAGATTTGAGAATTTTTGTAAAAAAGCTCCAGAGAGGGACCGACCCGCCGCGGAAATTCTAGACGGCTTGCCTCAACCGCGACCCGGCCTGACTTCGTGGTTCGTCCCGGTAAAGAAAAACATCCGAAAAAGAGACTAAGTCCGAAGGTAAAAAGTTGACCGGGACCTCCCAGCCATCGTATCCGAGAAGGGCTCCACGGACGTCGGATCAAGATCCAGGTTTACCCCGGTCGAAGGATTTTCATCTCGAAAAAACGACTAAGTCCGAAGGTAGAAATCACCACCGAGGAAACCCACATCGCGTATCCGGACAAGGGCTCCAGGAGGTCGATTCAACTGGCAGGTTCGTCCCGGTGAAGAAAAAATTCCAAATAAAGACTAAGTCAGAAGGTAACTTTTTAACCGAGGCCTCCCGCGACTTGTAGCCGAGCAGGGCTCCATCGCGGTCGGCCTGAAACTTTGACTTTGTCCCGGTCCTGGTGCAACCAGATGACCCGATTGGCGCTTTTTGTTTCTAAGCGCTAGAAAAATAATAATACTTTAAAAATTCATATCTCCGGTTCCCCTGAACCGATTTTAATAGTTTTTGTGCCATTTTAAAGATAAAAATATAAACTATTTTTATAAATTGGTTTTGGATTTTTAAACTGTTTCCTGTGTTTTATTTAATTTCTGTTTTGTGATATTTGAATGCTTTAGACACTGTCTCCTAAGTTAAGCCTTGACGCTCGTTGCCAAGCTACCAAGGGTTGAGCTGGGATTAATTTACTGAGACCTAACTGTACCTAGGTGGAGGTTAGTGGCTTGTTGCTAGGTGTAGGTACCTACCTGCCCTTACTAATAACCCATTTTCCAACATCTATCTATCTATCTATCTATCTATCTATCTATCTATCTATCTATCTATCTATCTATCTATCTATCTATCTATCTATCTATCTATCTATCTGTCTGTCTGTCTGTCTGTCTGTCTGTCTGTCTGTCTGTCTGTCTGTCTGTCTATCTGTCTGCCTGTCTGTCTCTCTCCACCCTTTTAAAGAGGCCAGCACCACGGACTGCCCTGTTATCAATCAAAGTACTTTAGATTTCGATATGGCACTGAAACAGGATTTGAAATAGTTAGCATTCAAAACTGAGGCAATTTTAGCTTTAAACCTCATGAGTTGCAATCAAATTAGTAGGTATAGTTATGGCCTAGTTTCAAGAGTTTCATTTTTTTTAATTTGATAATAATTCTGGCACTGTTTAATGAGTCTTCACAAATTTTTTAAAACTAGTGGACTACTTACTTCAGCTGCTGTCTTGAATGTTTTGGGTGATCCATCAAGTGGAGGCTGAGGAAAGGAGGGGTCCCAAAACACGTTTCCCCCCTGCAATTTACAATAGGGATTTGAACATGACTACAGTTGAAACCACTGAATGGAAGTACACCACATTTGGCAGAAGGTTAGACTGTGGTCCAGAAAGATTTCCTTTTGTTATTTGGTGTAAATGATTTCAGTAGTTTTTGAGTTATTAACCCCTTTGCTGCCAGGCCTTTTCCCCCTGAGGTGCTAGGCTTTTTTTTGGCTATTTGGGGTGGTTCACGCTTAGGCCCTCATAACATTTTGTCCACATAAGCTACCCACGACAAATTTGCGTCCTGTTTTTCCCAACATCCTAGGGATTATAGAGGTACCCAGACTTTGTGGGTGCCCCTGAAGGAGACCAAGAAATGAGCCAAAATACAGTGAAAATTTCGTTTTAAAAAAAAGTAAATTGGAAAAAATGGCAGCAGAAGAAGGCTTGTGGTTTTTTACCTAAAAATTGCATCAACAAAGGGTTTGCAGTGCTAAAAGCACCATCTTCCCAGCTTTCAGGAACAGGAAGACGTGAATCATAAAACCTCATTTTTCAACACAATTTTGGCATTTTACTGGGACATACCCCATTTATTCTATTTTTGTGCTTTCAGCCTCCTTCCAGTTAGTGACAGAAATGGGTGTGAAATCAATGCTGGATTCCAGAAAGCTAAACATTTCTGAAAAGTAGACAGAATTCTAAATTCAGCAGGGGTAATTTGTGTAGATCCTACAAGTTTTTCCTACAGAAAAGAACAGCTGAAATAAAACAATGTTGAAATTGAGGTGAATAAAACAGCCATTTTTCTCCACATTTTACCCTGCAACTTTTTCCTGTGATGTCAGATTATTTAAAGCAATATACTGTTACATCTGCTGGACTCTTCTGGTTGCGTGGATATATAGGGCTTGTAGGTTCATCAAGAACCCTAGGTACCCAGAACAATAAATGAGCTGCACCTTGCAATTGGTTTTCATTCTATACCTGATGTACAGCAATTCATTTGCTGAAATATAAAAAGTGAAAAATAGGTATCAAGAAAACCTTTGTATTTCCAAAATGGGCACAAGATAAGATGATGAGAAGCAATGATTATTTGCACATCTCTGAATCCTAGGGTGCCAACACTAGCATGTGAATTACCGGGCATTTCTCAAATAGATGTCTTTTTTACACGCTGTCTCACATTTGGAAGGAAAAAATGTAGAGGAAGAGAAGGGGCAATAACACTTGTTTTGCTATTCTGTGTTGCCCCAAGTCTCCAGATAAAAATGGTACCTCACTTGTGTGGGTAGGCCTAATGCTCGCGAAAGGAAACACAACATGGACACATCACATTTTTACATTGGAATCTGACATGTTCTTTGCAAAGTGCCTAGCTGTCGATTTTGGCCTCTAGCCAGCTGGCACCTAGGGAAAGATACCAAAACTGCAAATTTTTGAAAACTAGACACCTAGGAGAATCCAAGATGGGGTGACTTGTGGGGCTCCGACCATGTTCTGTTACCCAGAATCCTTTGCAAACCTCAAACTGTGGCTGAAAAAACACTTTTTCCTCTCATTTCGGTGACAGAAAGTTCTGGAACCTGAGAGGAGCCACAAATTTCCTACCACCCAGCCTTCCCCCAAGTCTCCTGATAAAAATGGTACCTCACTTGTATGGGTAGGCCTTGGGCCTGTGACAGGAAATACCCCAAAACACTACGTGGACACATCACATTTTCCCAAAGAAAACAGAGCTGTTTTTTGCAAAGTGCCTAGGTGTGGATTTTGGCCTCTAGCTCAGCCGGCATCTAGGAAAACCGACCAAACCTGCTCATTTCTGAAAACTAGACACCAAGGGTAATCCAAGATAGGGTGACTTGTGGGGCTCTCTCCAGGTTCTGTTACCCTGAATTCTTTGCAAACCTCAAAATGTGGCCAAAAAAACACTTTTTCCTCTCATTTCGGTGACAGAAAGTTCTGGAATTTGAGAGAAGCCACAAATTTCCTTCCACCCAGCGTTCCCCCAAGTCTCCCAATAAAAATAGTACCTCATTTGTGTGGTTAGGTCTAGTGCTCGTGAAAGGAAATGCCCCAAAACACTATCTGGAGACATCAAAATCATCAAATACAAAACTACCTGTTTTTGCGGGGGGTGC
Source organism: Pleurodeles waltl (assembly GCF_031143425.1). Classification (NCBI taxonomy): domain Eukaryota; kingdom Metazoa; phylum Chordata; class Amphibia; order Caudata; family Salamandridae; genus Pleurodeles; species Pleurodeles waltl. Next base: position 213,857,290 of record NC_090440.1, read on the forward strand.
ACCTGCGTTTTTGGTTCTAAGCTCAGCTGCCATCTAGGGAAACCTACCAAACCCAGAGGTGTGACTTGCCTGGATCCCCCAATGTTTTCTTACCCAGAATCCTCATCAATCCTCAAATTTGGATAAGAAATCACTTTTTTCCCATATTTCTGTGTGGGATCACCGCACCGGGACAGATTTCCTACCACCCAACATTCCCCTCAGTCCCACAGTAAAAATGATATCTCACTTGTGTAGGTGGGCCAAGTGCCTGTGAGAGGGAAGAGCCAAAAACACATTAAAATTGAGGGGGAACCAAAGCGGGTCCAAAAGGGAAGTTTGAAAGAAAACATTTTTAGGCTGACAAGTGCAGCAGAATTTTTATCAGTATAGATGAGACAATGTTGGGTGGTAGGAATTTTGTGGATTCCTGCAGATTCCGGAAGGTTCCATCACAAAAATGTGGGAAAAATGTGTGATTTCCAGCAAAGTTTGAGGTTTGCAGGGCATTGAGGGTGAGAAATTGGTGCGGGGTGCATGTGAAGCGCACCACCTGGAATCAACCAGATGTTCAGTTTTCAGATGTGTCTAGGTCTTGTGGATTTTTCTACCTGGCAGCGTCCCAAAGCCAAAAAAGTGCAGCCCTAACCATTCCTAGTGGGACAATTTTGAGAGTTACCAAGCTCTCCTGGTCCAAATGTAAAACCAAAACCAAAAATAATCAAATGTCCTCTTGCTTGCTGTGGGATAAGATGTTTTAGTGTGCAGGGGGAGAGCTGAAAGACTGTTACCCCCTTCAGTTGGGGTGGGGGCATAACCAGATCCATCCTGGTTGGTAGCCACCACCCCACTATTTATTTTTAAATTCCATGCCATTTAGTAGACTTTCTGCCCCTCCCCCCCCCGGGTGTAGAGCAGGGGTAATTGCCCCATCTGCCCACTGGTGGGCAGAACAATTTTGGCCCCATTTATTTGGGCTGGGGGTATGGCCATACCCCACCCTCTTATTTTGAAAAAAATATCTTCCTTGGTATATGGTGAGCTTTTGGGCTTCCAGAAATAGGCCAATCTGCTCCCAAGGGGGGCAGATATGGCTAACAGTAATGTGCCCCCATAGGGAGCGACCCTTGCCAAAGGAGCTGCCCCCAAAAGAAAGCACACATACACACATACCAATCCCTGGTGTCTAGTAGTTTCTGTCCCCCTTGGGGGCAGATTGGCCCAACAAAAATAGGCTGATATGCCCCCAAAGGGGGCAGAAATGGCCTAAATACAATTTGCCCCCCAGGGGAGTGACCCTTGCCTAAGGGGTCACTCCCCACATATCAAAAAGAAAAATAAACAAATTAAAAAAATGTATCCCTGATGTCTAGGGGTCCCGGGGGCAGATTGGACAAATTATATTAGGCCAATCTGCCTCCAGGGGGGGCAGATATGGCCCACAAATATTTTGTCCCCCCACCCCCCGGGGAGAGTCTCTTGCCCAAGGGGCCGCTCCCCTTATGTGTAAGTATAAAAAAAAAAAAATACCTGGTGTCTAGTGGTTTCTGACCCCCCGGGGGCAGATCAGACTAATTATATTATTAGCGGCCCTTGCCTAAGGGGTTGCTCCCTACACATAAAAGAAAGGAAAAAAAAATGATCCCTGGTCTCTAGGGGTTTTCTGCCTCCCCAGGGGCAGATCGGCCTAATTATATTAGGCCGATCTGCCCCCAAGGGGGGCGGAAATGGCCTAAAAATAATATGGCCCCCTAAGGAGCGACCCTAGCCCAGAGGCCGCTCCCTTTATTGAAAATCCCTAAAAAATAAATAATCCTCTGGTGTCTAGTGGACATTTTTGCTGCCCAATCGCATCGCGATCGGGCAGCAGAAATGCTGTGAGAGACAAGAAGGAAAGGAAAGGTCTTACCTTTCCTTTCTTGTCTGCCCCACCCCACCTCCCAGTCAGAAGAGAAATCCAAAAGCCTAGCTTCCGTGACAGGAAATGCCCCAAAACACAACGTGGACACATCACATTTTCCCAAAGAAAACACAGCTGTTTTTTGCAAAGTGCCTAGCTGTTTCAGGTCCTGAGCTCGCCCCCCACGACCGCAGCACCAACCTGCTGCCTTCTGCCTCTGTCCCACGAGCACGCTGCCGTTTGCGTGTTCGAGGCCCTCCTCCACCCGCAGGCATCCTCCTGCGCCTCATCCCTGGTGGCTAGTGGGCTCACTTGACCCGTGTGCCGCTTCCGCCGTCCTGTAAGTGTTTTTTGGCTTTTTCGTTTTTTCAGCGCCTCGCCGCCGGCGCTTCTGCCCCCTCTGTGCCCCCCTGATTGCTGTCTCCCCGATCGTGTATTGTGCCATTATTGTATTTCTGATTGTATTTTCTCATTGTAACTGCTTGTAGTTTTGCTTGTTTTCAGTGTTTTTTGCCCCTTGTGCGCTCCCCGTTCCCTGCCGCTGCCTCCCTGCGGCACCGCCCCCCTCGCGCCCGCATTTGCCGCTCCCTCCCGCCTCCCGCCTCCCAGCCTTCTCCTCCCTCCTCCCTCCCTTCTTAATGGCTGGCGCTGCGCGTCGCGAGTGAGCGAACTCTGGCCTGTTTCAGGTCCTGAGCTCGCCCCCCACGACCGCAGCACCAACCTGCTGCCTTCTGCCTCTGTCCCACGAGCACGCTGCCGTTTGCGTGTTCGAGGCCCTCCTCCACCCGCAGGCATCCTCCTGCGCCTCATCCCTGGTGGCTAGTGGGCTCACTTGACCCGTGTGCCGCTTCCGCCGTCCGGAAAGTGTTTTTTGGCTTTTTCGTTTTTTCAGCGCCTCGCCGCCGGCGCTTCTGCCCCCTCTGTGCCCCCCTGATTGCTGTCTCCCCGATCGTGTATTGTGCCATTATTGTATTTCTGATTGTATTTTCTCATTGTAACTGCGTGTAGTTTTGCTTGTTTTCAGTGTTTTTTGCCCCTTGTGCGCTCCCCGTTCCCTGCCGCTGCCTCCCTGCGGCCCGCCCCCCTCGCGCCCCCATTTGCCGCTCCCTCCCGCCTCCTGCCTCCAAGCTGCTCCTCCCTCCCCCCTCCCTTCTTAATGGCTGGCGCTGCGCGTCGCGAGTGAGCGAACTCTGACCTGTTTCAGGTCATGAGCTCGCCCCCCACGACCGCAGCACCAACCTGCTGCCTTCTGCCTCTGTCCCACGAGCACGCTGCCGTTTGCGTGTTCGAGGCCCTCCTCCACCCGCAGGCATCCTCCTGCGCCTCATCCCTGGTGGCTAGTGGGCTCACTTGACCCGTGTGCCGCTTCCGCCGTCCTGTAAGTGTTTTTTGGCTTTTTCGTTTTTTCAGCGCCTCGCCGCCGGCGCTTCTGCCCCCTCTGTGCCCCCCTGATTGCTGTCTCCCCGATCGTGTATTGTGCCATTATTGTATTTCTGATTGTATTTTCTCATTGTAACTGCTTGTAGTTTTGCTCGTTTTCAGTGTTTTTTGCCCCTTGTGTGCTCCCCGTTCCCTGCCGCTGCCTCCCTGCGGCCCCGCCCCCCTCGCGCCCCCATTTGCCGCTCCCTCCCGCCTCCCGCCTCCCAGCTGCTCCTCCCTCCCCCCTCCCTTCTTAATGGCTGGCGCTGCACGTCGCGAGTGAGCGAACTCTGACCTGTTTCAGGTCCTGAGCTCGCCCCCCACGACCGCAGCACCAACCTGCTGCCTTCTGCCTCTGTCCCACGAGCACGCTGCCGTTTGCGTGTTCGAGGCCCTCCTCCACCCGCAGGCATCCTCCTGCGCCTCATCCCTGGTGGCTAGTGGGCTCACTTGACCCGTGTGCCGCTTCCGCCGTCCTGTAAGTGTTTTTTGGCTTTTTCGTTTTTTCAGCGCCTCGCCGCCGGCGCTTCTGCCCCCTCTGTGCCCCCCTGATTGCTGTCTCCCCGATCGTGTATTGTGCCATTATTGTATTTCTGATTGTATTTTCTCATTGTAACTGCTTGTAGTTTTGCTCGTTTTCAGTGTTTTTTGCCCCTTGTGCGCTCCCCGTTCCCTGCCGCTGCCTCCCTGCGGCCCCGCCCCCCTCGCGCCCCCATTTGCCGCTCCCTCCCGCCTCCCGCCTCCCAGCTGCTCCTCCCTCCCCCCTACCTTGTTAATGGCTGGCGCTGCGCGTCCGCGCGCAGCGGGCGCGCCGCTGGCGCGCCTGAGGCGCGCCAGAGGCAAGCCCGTCTGCGCCCGTCCGCGCCTGGACCGCGCCCAGCGCCACACCCCCTGGCCCTCGCGCCCCCCGCATCCGCTACTCGATCAACGAACTCCGCGCCTTCAACCCCGGCCCCTCCACTGAATGCTGCCGGGCATCCCCGAAGCACACTAAAGGACCTTTTTCCTGCCGTACCTGCAACTTCTCCTGCATCAGAACGACCAATCCAACTACTGAAACATTCAACCCCAACCACCTGAACTGCATCCTCATCAACACCCGCTCCGCACGAAAACACGCCATCGAGCTCTGGGATTTGCTCGACACCACTGCTCCTGACGTGGCTTTCCTGACCGAAACCTGGTGGAACGACTCCTCGTCTCCGGACATCGCCATCGCCATACCGGACGGCTACAAAATCACCAGAAGAGATCGAACCAACGGAATCGGCGGCGGAATAGCCATCGCTCACAAAGCTACCCTCAAAATCCACACCCACTCGGACGACACCCTCAGGACAGCCGAACACCTCCACTTCCAGATCCACACGGACCCCAACACGACCCTCAGAGGAACCCTCATATACCGCCCTCCAGGACCAAGAGCCCCCTTCAGCGACACCATCGCCGACCTTGCAAGCACCCACGCCCTCGCTTCCCCGGATTACATCCTCCTGGGAGATCTGAACTACCATCTGGAAAATGCCAACGACGTCAACACCGCATCACTGACCTCCAACCTCCTCAACCTCGGACTCCGCCAGCTAGTCAACACGCCCACCCACATCGCCGGACACACCCTTGACCCCCTCTTCACCTCAAACAACCACATTTCCTTCAGCCACACCTCCGAACTCCACTGGACCGACCATCACTGCGTCCATTTCACCTATAAGAAAACAACAGAGCAACACCGCATCCAGCTACCTCCCCACCGCCGCTGGGGCAAAGTCACCCAAGACCAACTGACCAGCACCCTCATCAACAACCTTCCACCCGACGCAACCGACCCGAGCACAGCCGCCATCAACCTCCATCAATGGATCCTCGACTGCGCCAACACCCTTGCCCCTCTCAAGAAACCCACCGCCATCCAAGGAAAGAAAAAACCAGCCTGGTTCACAGACGATCTAACCACCTCCAAAAGCATCTGCCAGAAGCTCAAAAAGAAATGGATCCAAGAACGCACACCCGACAACCTCGCCGCCCTCAAAAACGCCAACCGCGAACACCACCAACGGATCCGCATCGCCAAGCGCGCCCACTTCACCGAACGCATCAACAACAACGCCCACGACTGCAAAGAACTCTTCGGCATCGTGAAGGAACTCTCCAATCCAAAAGCCAACTCCAACGACATCCCGCCCTCCCAGAAACTCTGCGACGACCTCTCCACCTTCTTCCACCAGAAAATCGCTACCATCCACGACAGCTTCAACACCGGTCCACCGCCAGACCCCACCCCCGACGTCTCCTCCCGCGACTGCCGCCTCACCGCCTGGACCCACGTGGACGAGGCAGAAACCATAACAACCATGAACACCATCCACTCAGGCTCCCCCACGGACCCCTGCCCCCATCATGTTTTCAACTCAGCCAACGCCACCATCGCCCCCGAACTCCGCAAAATCATCAACCTCTCCTTCACTTCTGCCACCTTCCCGGACAGCTGGAAGCACGCAGAAATCCAACCCCTCCTCAAAAAACCCAAGGGCGACCCCAACGATCTCAAAAACTTCCGTCCGTTCTCTCTCCTCCCTTTTCCAGCGAAAGTCATCGAGAAGATCGTCAACACTCAGCTCACCCACTTCCTCGAAGACAATTCCATCCTGGACCCCTCACAATCCGGATTCAGACGAAACCACAGCACTGAGACTGCTCTCCTCGCCGCCACAGATGACATCAGACATCAAATGGACAACGTCGAAACCTCAGCCCTCATCCTCCTCGACCTATCAGCCGCCTTTGACATCGTCTGCCACCGCACCCTACTGACCCGCCTCCAGGAAGCCGGCATCCAAGATAAAGCCCTCCAATGGATCTCATCCTTCCTCTCCGACAGAACGCAGAGAGTCCGTCTCTCCCCTTTCCGCTCCAAAGCCACCAACCTCATCTGCGGCGTCCCCCAAGGATCCTCCCTCAGCCCTACGTTGTTCAACGTCTACATGGCCCCCCTCGCTCAACTGGCCCGCCAACATCATCTCAGCATCATCTCCTACGCCGACGACACCCAGCTCGTCCTCTCCCTGACCAAAGACCCGCTCACCGCCAAAACAAACCTCCACGAGGGACTAAAATCCATCGCCGATTGGATGAACAACAGTCGCCTGAAACTCAACTCCGACAAGACGGAAGTCCTCATCCTCGGGCGCACTCCCTCGGCCTGGAACGACTCATGGTGGCCCTCGTCCTCGGACCCCCGCCCACCCCTGCCAGCCACGCAAGAAACCTCGGCTTCATCCTGGACTCCGCCCTCACCATGTCCAAACAGGTCAGCGCCGTCTCCTCCTCCTGTTTCAACACCCTTCGAATGCTCCGCAGAATCTTCAAGTGGATTCCAACAGAAACCAGAAAGACGGTGACCCAGGCCCTCGTCAGCAGCAGACTTGACTACGGCAGCGCACTCTACACAGGCATCCCTACCAAAGACATCAAACGACTCCAACGTATCCAAAATGCCTCCGCCCGACTGATCCTCGACATACCCCGCCGAAGTCACATCTCCCCTCACCTAAAGGAACTCCACTGGCTCCCGGTAGACAAGAGGATCACCTTTAAACTCCTGACCCACGCTCACAAGGCACTTCACAACACCGGACCCTCCTACCTCAACACCAGACTTAACTTCTACACTCCAACACGTCAACTCCGATCCGCCAACCTCGCCCTCGCCATCGTACCCCGAATCCAGAGCAAGACATCCGGCGGCAGATCCTTCTCCTTCCTCGCCGCCAAGACCTGGAACTCTCTCCCCACATCTCTTCGCCAGACCCAGGACCTCCTCGCATTCAGAAGGCTCCTCAAGACCTGGCTCTTCGACCGCTAAATCAGCAGCGCTCCCCCCCCCCCTCAGCGCCTCGAAACCCTGACGGGTACATAGCGCGCTTTATAAATACTATGATTGATTGATTGATTGATTGATTTTGGCCTCTAGCTCAGCTGGCACCTAGGGAAACCTAGCAATCCTGCACATTTTTTAAAACTAGACACCTAGGGGAATCAAAGATGGGGTGACTTGTGGGGCTCTCACCAGGTTCTGTTACCCAACGTAATCGTGGTGACCTCTGATGAGGTCAGCACACGATTTGCGCACTGACATCATCAGACGTCACTGGGGGGTGGGTGGGGTCAGGGGTGGAAGGGGAATCGATTCCCGTTCGATCCCTGACTGGGTGGTGTGGGCCGGGTGCAGGACGAGCTGTTCCCATCCCAAGCATATGGCAACGGTGTGCCTGGACAAGACCAGCTCGTCCCGGGAATGGGAGGGGTTAAAGGAAAAAGAAATACAGATATCTAGGGACGTGGACCTACTGTTGATCTACCAAGGTGGATCCATGAATCCACATGCTACCAACAATGGTGTTAAGGACTGGCCACAACCTGACTGGAAAGTTGTATCCGAAAATTTTAGATATTGAGGCACGTTCCTGGGGTGTAGAAATTCCAATTAAATGTAATAGAAGGGGTCAGGTTAGAGATATAGGGGTTTGTGATGGACCCTGGATGGTTTAAAAATCGCTCCAGAATGATTTTTTTCCCACTGGCCGGATCCACCGCTGCACTCAGTGTGAATCTGTGTGAATCTGCAGCACATCCAGGCGCAATTATAAAAAACTACACCCACTCACAGACCCAGACACTCATAATAAAGATCAAATTTATCTAATACATTAGTAGCGTAGAAGGTAGCATATGACAACTTACAGGTTTCATTTAAAAGTCTAACTGAGAAATTAACATTGGGTGTTAAAATGTACATATTTGAATTATGGTGCATATTGTGATCTCCACTTGTTTTCAACATCACGTTTGCCATGGGAAAATGTTGTGCAGTTATATTTTAATGAATTACTGACTTGAATTAATATTAAAAGTATTATTTTTTTAGAGAAACAGTAGAAATGAGAAGAATATTATGAGTATTAAATGAACATGAATTAAATTGTACTTATGTTGATTTAAATTAATTTATTAAAGTGAGCTACATGTGTGCAGAAAATAAAAGCATGTTTACACTGTTTAATGAAATAAATAATTAATAATAATAATAATAATAATAAGCAACTAAATAATTTGCTTTGCATATTTGATTTTAAATTATAAGGTGAACAATAGGTTTTATATGTATTACATTTTACTAATAATATGTATTTAGGTTTTCTTAGCTAGGCTAGGTCTGAAAAATCATTTTGCAGCAGTAATGGAAAAGTGCTAACTCATTCTGTTTCCTTTGACCTGAATATTTTCCTAGATTGCTGATGTATTAGAGAATGTCCTATTGTGTTGAAGACAGAGACAGCTTTTAATTAATAACAAATGTAACAATATTTGTTCTAGCTGTCGAACAAGGCAGGAAGTATTGTTTTATTCATAGGAAAACTGTTAGAAACATCCTGTACAAGCTAGGGAAAGATGCCCCGTGTTTTAAAAACCTTAAAATGTCATATTTTAGCGGAACTGTATGAACTCATCAAGACAACATCGCACCATCCCTGAGAAAATCTGGAATAGTTATAAACCTGAAGGACGTCTACAATTCTAATTGGATATTGATCCATTGGCACAGAATGAGTCCACTCTGAGGTCCAATCAGAACGTACTGTACATTTCTAGTTAGAGAGAGACTTTTGAAACTGAGAGTCGGTGTGTATGAGCGAGAGAGACTTCTTCCCTGCATGTTTGTGCTGTCACCTTCTATATGCCCCATTTAATAATGATGTTCAGTACTAATATTCCCAATAAACTCTGAATTGCTTATTTGCCCTATGTGCAGCTTGTGTTCTGCACTGCCCCTGATGCTGCTGTCTACTGATGCTGCAAAGCTGTGAGTGCTCTAACCAACAAATCCTTCCTCTCTGCTGTCCCATTAGGAGAGTTATAATTTGCAATGTTGTTTTCCGTGTTTCCTTTTCAGCTTAGATAATTACACAAGTGTATTTTTAGAGTGAGTTACCCAAGTTAGATGATTTTCCAAATTATTTTTCTCTTCTTTTGTTTTTGCCCGCATGTGTTAGTCTGCCCCCACACATTCAAGTCTGTTGGAAAATGGGTTATTGGTAGGGCAGGTAGATACCTTCACCTAGCAACAAGCCACTAACCTCCACATAGGTACAGTTAGGTCTCAGTAAATTAATCCCAGGTCAACCCTTGGTAGCTTGGCAACGAGCGTCAAGGCTTAACTTAGGAGACAAAGTGTAAAGCATTCAAATATCACAAAACAGTAATTAAATAAAACACAGGAAACAGTTTGAAAATCCAAAACCAATTTATAAAAATAGTTTATATTTTTATCTTTAAAATGACACAAAAACGATTAAAATCGGTTTAGGGGAACTGGAGATATGAATTTTTAAAGAATTATTACTTTTCTAGCGCTTAGAAACAAAAAGCGCCAATCGGGTCATCTGGTTGCACCTCGACCGGGGCAAAGTCAAACTTTCAGGCCGACCGCGATGGAGCCCTGCTCGACTACAGGTCGCGGGAGGCCTCGGTTAAAAAGTTACCTTCTGACTTAGTCTTTATTTTGAAGTTTTTCTTCACCAGGACGAACCTGCCAGTTGAATCCGACCTCCTGGAGCCCTTGTCCGGATACGCGATGTGGGTTTCCTCGGTGGAGACTTTTACCTTCGGACTTAGTCGTTTTTTCGAGATGAAAATCCTTCGACCGGGGTAAACCTGGATCTTGATCCGACGTCCATGGAGCCCTTCTCGGATACGATGGCTGGGAGGTCCTGGTCAACTTTTTACGTTCGGACTTAGTCTCTTTTTTGGATGTTTTTCTTTACCGGGACGAACCACGAAGTCAGGCCGGGTCGCGGTTGAGGCAAGCCGGCTAGAATTTCCGCGGCGGGTCGGTCCCTCTCTGGAGCTTTTTTCCAAAAATTCTCAAATCTTTTCCAAACTTCTGGGGCTTCACCCAGATGTTCTTTTAAGGTTCTTTTGGGGTCCACAGCTCACCCCAAGGGTCCAGAAGTTCTGTGATGGTCTTTGGGGGGTGCGGACTTCAACTCCCAGAATGCACCTGGCGCAAACTCCTTTTTGGCCACTGGACAGTGGTCAGCTGGTCGCTTTCTTCAGGAGTTGGTGCAGGGGACTCTGGTTTAGCAATTTTTCACCTGTAGCAAACAGGGAGTCCCTCATTGAACCAGTTGAAGCCAGGCAAAGTCCTTCTTGTGGTGAAGCCAAAGTGTGCAGCTGGTGCAGTCCTTCTGAGTGCAGGGTCCAGGTGCAGGCCAGGGGTCCAGCAGGGCAGTCCTTCTTCTTCTTTAGTTCCTTTCTTGTTGATTTCTGGAGGGGATCTGAGGTGTGGGTGCAGGTCTGCCAGTTTTATCCTTGCTCCTGGGTGAAAAGCAGGGGGGCCCTGGTTCTCCAATCAGGGACAGGGTCGTCCCCCTGTGATGACCACTTCCTGGGAAGTGTGGCAAAAATCCATCCCAGAAGGCAACAGTCTCTAAAAATCCAACATGGATGAATCTGATTTTTGGAGGTTACATCTGGCTGAGCCCACCCACTGGTGTGGCTAAAAATCATAAACACACCCCTCTCCTGCCCTCTCCTAATCTAATCAAGGGGGCACCTAATTGTCTGGGGTTGCAGGATGTGGGGGTGTTGCTGGGTGCTCCAAATGTCCTTCTCTGCCTTTGAAGACCAGTTTGGCAGCCCTCCCCCTTCCTGCCTCACCATCTGCTGAGGGGAGATTCTCTCCCCCAAGCACATTCCTTTGTGTGAAGCCTGGCCACTTCACACCTCATCAAGGCAGCCTGGCAGAAGCTGCTGCAGGCTGGCCAATCAGAGCACAGCAGCAAAAACAATGCAGAGCTGAAATTGGCAACTTTTTAGGTAAAGTCTAAACTTTTTACCTGAACTAGTTATATTAAATCCAACAACTGGAAGTTGTGGGATTTATTACAACAATCAATTTGATACCAAATTCTTGGTATGTAACATTTAAGGAGACTTTAAAATTTAAAATAAAGTCTGCCCATTCTAGCCTATGAAGGCCATTTACTTCAATGAGGGAAAAACGAATTTGGCTGTTTTTACCTCACCAGGGCTTATAAATCTATTTTTATAAAGTCCCTGCTTATAGTTACATGGCACCCAGCCCTAGGGGCACATAGGGCACACCTTAGGGGTGACTTATATGTAAAAATAAGGTAGTTTAAGACTTTGGAAGTACCTTTAATTCCAAAGTCGAATTTGCATATAACTTTAATTTAAAAGCAGCCAGCAAGGCAGGCTTGCTTTTAAAATGACACTGGGCACCTCAGCAGTGCACCTAGGTGTGCACCACCTATGCTGTGGTCCCTAAACCTACATGCCCTACCATATACTAGGGACTTATAGGTAGGTTAACTTAGCCAATTATAATTAGCCTAATTTGCATATCCATTTTACACATAGCACAGGCCCTGGGACTGGTTAGCAGTACCCAGGGCACCATCAAAGTCAGGAAAACAACAGCAAAAAGAGGAAAATGGGGGGAAAAAGTTATGGGGCCTCTGCAATCAGCCCTGTTTTCTCACACAACCCCCCCCCAGCCCACACGCCCAGGAGACTCAGCCCAACCCTGGGAGAGTCTTCCTGGCTTGTTAGGCGAGGAAGACAGTGAAGAAAACTGGCTGTCCCTTTGCAGGGCCTACTCTGCCTTATATCCTCCTGTCAGGGTCACTCCCTATGGGTAGTGAAGCCATCCCAACAGTAAAAGGACCCAACTCAAACTGAAACTTCCCTCTAGGGGGGTCTTCCTTCTTTCTCTCTGCCAACTTGGGTAGTGAGGTGCCCACCTCCCCTACTCCAAACTTTGCTAGGGCAACACCTAGCTTACCCAAAGAGGTCACCCAACACTTGAGCAACCCCACCATGACCAATAGGGTCAGGGGGCCTACTTTGCTATTGGCCCTGGGGTCTGCCTCCCAGGCCAAGTACAGTGCTGCCAGGAAGGCTAGCACCCAGCAGAGGCTACTGACAGCTGTCAGTACCCAGAACCACACCCTAAGCTCTCCACTGACAGGTGGCTGAGCTGCTTTAGGGGGCATTTTGGGGTCCTGGCACCCCTCTTGCTGTCTAGAGTGGGGGGCTACCACTTCCTGTGGCAGACACCCTCCTTCCACTCTCCCTTCTGTCAGTGCAGGGGCAACACCTTGCATCTGGACAGCTGCCTGACTACTCAGGACTTCCTTGGGGTCAGGTGAGGCCTCACCAGTGCCAACTCTGGGCTCCCCCCTTACTGGGGCAGAAGGCCCTTGGCTCCCTGGAACTCTCTTTAAGAGTGGCCTACCCTTCCTTTTCTTCTTTCCTTTTCTTGGGGACCCCTGTCTCCTAACTGTAGGGACTGACTCCCCAGGACTTTGGGTTGGGGGGGCGCCCTGGGCGACCACCCCATCTGTGACCAGACTCACCTCTGGGAGGTCATTGCCCAGGATACAATCTAGGGGAAGGTCAGCACTGACTACCACCCTAATCCAGTCAAGGATACCCTCCCTCTCTAGGGGCACTATGGCTACAGGTTTGGAGGTGACCTCCCCTGTGGCTATCCTGACTTTCTTTGTCTTTCCTGGGACATACATGTCTGGGGTCACTAACCGGTCACTCACTATAGTGTGACTGGCACAGGTGTCTCTCAGGCCAGTGGTAGGGATCCCATTCACTTGAATGTGGTGGAAGTGCCTACTCCCACCCTCAGGGATCACCAGCTTACCATCTGGTCCTGTCTCCCAGCTCAATGCTAAGAGGACTTCATCATCTGAGGAATCCTCCTCTATGGCTACACTGGACAGCCCAGTGCTAACCACCTTCTTTGGACAGGCTGCATCTCCTCTGAAGTGACCTGTCTGCTGACAGTCAAAGCAAGCCCTACTGTCCAAGAGCTTTTTTAACCCTGGGTCTAACTGTCTCTGCTGGTCAGAGGGGGAGTGGGATTTACTCTCCTCCTTCTTAGGGTTCTGGGGTACAGAGGGAGTCTCTGTGGTGGGCTTACCACCTCCCTCCTTAGGTTTTTGGGGACCTGTCCCCCCCTTCTTGGAGTCTCCCCCCTGGGACTTGACAACCACCCTGGTTCTCAACCACTCATCAGCTACCTCCCCTAGCTCTCTAGGGTTGGTCTGCTTAGAGTCCACTAGATGCTGGCGTAACCTTTCTTGGGTACAATTGGTCAAGATGTGCTCTCTCATGATCAGATTGTATAACCCCTCATAAGTATCTACTTTGTTACCAATAATCCAGCCCTCTAGTGCCTTTAGTGAAATGTCCACAAAGTCAACCCAAGACTGGGTACTGACCTTCTGGGTGTCCCTGAACTTCATTCTATATTGCTCTGGGGTCAGACCAAACTTCTTGACTAAGCACCTCTTCATACTTGGGTATGAATCTGCCTCCTCCCCCCTTAAGGTCAGAAGCCTATCCCTCCCTGAGTTGGGGACCAACTCCCACAAAAGGGAACCCCAGTATTGAGGCCTAACCCTTCTCATTTGGAGTGCCCTCTCAAAGGCCCCCAGCCACTTATCTATGTCATCCCCCTCTACATAAGCAGGAACCACCCCCTTGGGTAATCTGGGGCAAACTCCCCCACCCATGGACACCTCAGCTTCTTTATCGCTGCCTCCATCTCTTTTCTCTTTGTATGCCCACTTTTTCTTTTCTAGGGCCAGCTTCTCTGCTTCCAAAGCTATGTATGCTAGCTGGGCCTCCAGCTCTCTTTCTCTGATGGATGGGTTCTCTCCTCCTGAAAGGACCCCCTTCCCACCACTAGCTTTGGATCTGCCCCTAGTGACTGTATTTACTGAGGACCGTTCTTCCTCGTCCTCACTTAGGGTCAGATGCCTACCCTCCCCTGAGTGGTTAGAGCTTGCATCCTCCCTTCTTTCTCCCTCCTCTGGAGCTTCTTCTGACTCTACCTCTTGGGCCTCAGCCCATGCTGTCAGGGATGTGATCAGGATTTGCTTCCTGAGATCAGTGGTTGCAGGCAACCCTCTTTCAATACACAACCCCCTAAGCTGGACTACTGTCAGTGTGGGTAGGCTAGCCAGATCAAGCTCCATGGTTCCCTAGTTTTGTGTCAACAAAAACTTTTTGCAAAAATTGGAAACAAGAATTTAGAAAAATTACAAAAATTCAATAATTGAAATTAATCCAAATTAAAAATTAAAAACAATTTTTGCACTAGGACAATTTAAAGGATTTTTAATTTGTTTTACCCAAAACTGTAATGTGATATTGAACACAAGTACAGGATCCCGTCGCTGCTTCCAATTATGTTGGAAAATGGGTTATTGGTAGGGCAGGTGGATACCTACACCTAGCAACAAGCCACTAACCTCCACATAGGTACAGTTAGGTCTCAGTAAATTAATCCCAGCTCAACCCTTGGTAGCTTGGCAACGAGCGTCAAGGCTTAACTTAGGAGACAAAGGGGGTTATTCTAACTTTGGAGGAGTGTTAATCCGTCCCAAAAGTGACGGTAAAGTGACGGATATACCACCAGCCGTATTACGAGTTCCATAGGATATAATGGACTCGTAATACGGCTGGTGGTAAATCCATCACTTTTCCGTCACTTTTGGGACGGATTAACACCTCCTCCAAAGTTAGAATAACCCCCAAAGTGTAAAGCATTCAAATATCACAAAACAGTAATTAAATAAAACACAGGAAACAGTTTAAAAATCCAAAACCAATTTATAAAAATAGTTTATATTTTTATCTTTAAAATGACACAAAAACGATTAAAATCGTTTAGGGGAACCGGAGATATGAATTTTTAAAGAATTATTACTTTTCTAGCGCTTAGAAACAAAAAGCGCCAATCGGGTCATCTGGTTGCACCTCGACCGGGGCAAAGTCAAACTTTCAGGCCGACCGCGATGGAGCCCTGCTCTGCTACAGGTCGCGGGAGGCCTCGGTTAAAAAGTTACCTTCTGACTTAGTCTTTATTTTGAAGTTTTTCTTCACCGGGACGAACCTGCCAGTTGAATCCGACCTCCTGGAGCCCTTGTCCGGATACGCGATGTGGGTTTCCTCGGTGGAGACTTTTACCTTCGGACTTAGTCGTTTTTTCGAGATGAAAATCCTTCGACCGGGGTAAACCTGGATCTTGATCCGACGTCCATGGAGCCCTTCTCGGATACGATGGCTGGGAGGTCCCGGTCAACTTTTTACGTTCGGACTTAGTCTCTTTTTTGGATGTTTTTCTTTACCGGGACGAACCACGAAGTCAGGCCGGGTCGCGGTTGAGGCAAGCCGGCTAGAATTTCCGCGGCGGGTCGGTCCCTCTCTGGAGCTTTTTTCCAAAAATTCTCAAATCTTTTCCTAACTTCTGGGGCTTCACCCAGATGTTCTTTTAAGGTTCTTTTGGGGTCCACAGCTCACCCCAAGGGTCCAGAAGTTCTGTGATGGTCCTTGGGGGGTGCGGACTTCAACTCCCAGAATGCACCTGGCGCAAACTCCTTTTTGGCCACTGGACAGTGGTCAGCTGGTCGCTTTCTTCAGGAGTTGGTGCAGGGGACTCTGGTTTAGCAATTTTTCACCTGTAGCAAACAGGGAGTCCCTCCTTGAACCAGTTGAAGCCAGGCAAAGTCCTTCTTGTGGTGAAGCCAAAGTGTGCAGCTGGTGCAGTCCTTCTGAGTGCAGGGTCCAGGTGCAGGCCAGGGGTCCAGCAGGGCAGTCCTTCTTCTTCTTTAGTTCCTTTCTTGTTGATTTCTGGAGGGGATCTGAGGTGTGGGTGCAGGTCTGCCAGTTTTATCCTTGCTCCTGGGTGAAAAGCAGGGGGGCCCTGGTTCTCCAATCAGGGACAGGGTCGTCCCCCTGTGATGACCACTTCCTGGGAAGTGTGGCAAAAATCCATCCCAGAAGGCAACAGTCTCTAAAAATCCAACATGGATGAATCTGATTTTTGGAGGTTACATCTGGCTGAGCCCACCCACTGGTGTGGCTAAAAATCATAAACACACCCCTCTCCTGCCCTCTCCTAATCTAATCAAGGGGGCACCTAATTGTCTGGGGTTGCAGGATGTGGGGGTGTTGCTGGGTGCTCCAAATGTCCTTCTCTGCCTTTGAAGACCAGTTTGGCAGCCCTCCCCCTTCCTGCCTCACCATCTGCTGAGGGGAGATTCTCTCCCCCAAGCACATTCCTTTGTGTGAAGCCTGGCCACTTCACACCTCATCAAGGCAGCCTGGCAGAAGCTGCTGCAGGCTGGCCAATCAGAGCACAGCAGCAAAAACAATGCAGAGCTGAAATTGGCAACTTTTTAGGTAAAGTCTAAACTTTTTACCTGAACTAGTTATATTAAATCCAACAACTGGAAGTTGTGGGATTTATTACAACAATCAATTTGATACCAAATTCTTGGTATGTAACATTTAAGGAGACTTTAAAATTTAAAATAAAGTCTGCCCATTCTAGCCTATGAAGGCCATTTACTTCAATGAGGGAAAAACGAATTTGGCTGTTTTTACCTCACCAGGGCTTATAAATCTATTTTTATAAAGTCCCTGCTTATAGTTACATGGCACCCAGCCCTAGGGGCACATAGGGCACACCTTAGGGGTGACTTATATGTAAAAATAAGGTAGTTTAAGACTTTGGAAGTACCTTTAATTCCAAAGTCGAATTTGCATATAACTTTAATTTAAAAGCAGCCAGCAAGGCAGGCTTGCTTTTAAAATGACACTGGGCACCTCAGCAGTGCACCTAGGTGTGCACCACCTATGCTGTGGTCCCTAAACCTACATGCCCTACCATATACTAGGGACTTATAGGTAGGTTAACTTAGCCAATTATAATTAGCCTAATTTGCATATCCATTTTACACAGAGCACAGGCCCTGGGACTGGTTAGCAGTACCCAGGGCACCATCAAAGTCAAGAAAACACCAGCAAAAAGAGGAAAATGGGGGCAAAAAGTTATGGGGCCTCGGCAATCAGCCCTGTTTTCTCACAAAGTCCAAATCTGTATTAGGGATAAAGATGGCCCAGCCCCAATGATCGTTCGTTAATAATTGACTTTGATGATTAACTGATGTTACCATCATCTGCTTTGAAATCTGATATTGATGTGCATATTATTGGTTGGTTGGTTTGTGTTATTGTCTTGGAGTGTTTAATCGCATTGATGTTTACTAGGCTAAATCTTTCAGACATTTTGGTCAGCCTATTAGTTTTATGTATGTTTATAACTTGATCGTGCGCACCATTTATGTCCCAGGATGCTTGTTTCCGGTCCAGGGAGGACCTGGCCTGGCAGTTCGGGCTGGACTGTTCCCATGAGGAACAGGGTCAAGACTGATTTGCATATGGCTGGGTCTAAACTGGGGTGCCATGGTGAGCAAAAGAACAATGGATTAAACCCAGATCTGTGTCTGTGACTGGGGATGATTGTTTGATTGGTTCCGCATTCCGTCCATCATTTGTGTTTTGCTTTGCTTTTGCCGCAATAAGTGCACCGGGTATGCCCAGACGTGGGTCCCGGGCTCACTATGCCACTGGATTCAAGCTAGCTTGGCTGATGAAGGGTGAAACCCTGAAACCGGTCCCAGGATGCTTGTTTCCGGTCCAGGGAGGACCTGGCCTGGCAGTTCGGGCTGGACTGTTCTCATGAGGAACAGGGTCAAGACTGATTTGCATATGGCTGGATCTAAACTGGGGTGGCATGGTGAGCAAAAGAACAATGGATTAAAACCAGATCTGTGACTGGGGGTGAATGTTTGATTGGTTCTGCATTCCGTCCATCATTTGTGTTTTGCTTTGCTTTTGCTGCCATAAGTGCGGCGGGTATGCCCAGACGTGGGTCCCGGGCTCACTATGCCACTAGATTCAAGCTAGCTTGGCTGATGAAGGGTGAAACCCTTAAACCGGTCCCAGGATGCTTGTTTCTGGTCCAGGGAGGACCTGGCCAGGCAGTTCGGGCTGGACTGTTCCCATGAGGAACAGGGTCAAGACTGATTTGCATATGGCTGGGTCTAAACTGGGGTGGCATGGGGAGCAAAAGAACAATGGATTAAACCCAGATCTGTGACTGGGGGTGAATGTTTGATTGGTTCCGTATTCCGTCCATCATTTGTGTTTTGCTTTGCTTTTGCTGCCATAAGTAGGCCAGGTATGCCCAGACGTGGGTCCCGGGCTCCGTATGCCACTGGATTCAAGCTAGCTTGGCTGATGAAGGGTGAAACCCTGAAATCGGTCCCAGGATGCTTGTTTCCTGTCCAGGGAGGACCTGGCCTGGCAGTTCGGACTGGACTGTTCCCATGAGGAACAGGGTCAAGACTGATTTGCACATGGCTGGGTCTAAACTGGGGTGGCATGGTGAGCAAAAGAATGATGGATTAAATCTAGATCTGTGACTGGGGGTGAATGTTTGATTGGTTCCGCATTCCGTCCATCATTTGTGTTTTGCTTTGCTCACCATCTCCAGACAGATCAACTCCGTCGCCTCTACCAGCTTCCATACTCTCCACCTCCTACGGAAGAGTTTCAGATGAATAGCAACCGACTACTGGAAAACCATCACACAGGCACTAATCATGAGCAGGCTAGACTGCAGCAAAGCTCTCTATGCCGGAACTTCCAAGAAGAACCTGACTAAGCTGCAACAAATTCAGAAAGCCACCACTAGACTTGTCCTAGACATCCCTCGCCTAGAACACATCGCAGAGCCCCTGAAAAACCTCCACTGGCTCACCGTAGAGAAGAGTATCAACTTTAAACTCCTCCTACATGCCTACAGAGCGCTCCCCAACAGCAGACCTAGCTACCACAACCACTGCATCATCTGGCACGCCCCCTCCAGACCTCTCTACTCGTCCCAGCAGTCGCTCACCAACGTACCCCACACAAAGAATTCCTCGGCTGTAGATAGACCTTTTTCTTACCTGGCAACAAAAGGTTGGCACACCTTACCGCCTACCTCAGACAATCACCATCACTGCCTTAGTTCAGGAAGGACCTCAAGACCTGACTTTTCAAATGATCTCTGAGGACACACCCCTCAGCACCTTGAAACCCTGTGGGTGAGTAGTGCATTCTAAAAATACATGATTGATTGACTGATTTATGTTATTTTGGCTTGGTGTTTGTAATAAAGCTTGGGAAACTTTTTTCAGTTTGGAGTCTTGTTTCCGTGGACAAACTGGTCATGGTGTGTAACATTGTTTTTTTTTCTCATGTTTCATGTTGAATGAATCTGATGATCACACTCCTCACTGAGACCAAAGATCTGGTCGACCTCTATGTAGGTGAGACGATTTGTGGTGTCTCACCTGCGAAGTCACAGTTTCTGAACCTGAGGCAAAAAGAAGACCCTCTGTGTGCGCTCCTGCACTCACACACCCACTCACTGACCCACACACACCCACACACCCACTCAAAGAACCACACAGGCACACACACACACTCAAAGAACCACACAGACACTCACACACCCACTCACAACCCCACATCGACACTCACACACTCATAGACACTCATCACCACTCACTGACTGAAACAGTCGCTCACACAGCCACTTACACATTCAGAAAAGCTTTCACACACCCACTACACAGTCACTCAAAACCTACTCACACACCCATAGAGCCACTCACACACCCAGTCACACAGTCTATCACTCAACACACAGCCACTTACACACCCAATCAAATACCCACTCACACACTCACATACCCATTCACAGAGCTACGCAGTGACTCAGAAACCCACTCACACAGCCACACAGCCACTCCCACACTCTCTGATACCCATGTAGCCAGTTATGCAACCACTGTATTACATGTTGTTTTGTATAAATGCTTTGGGTCAGGGACAGTTTTGTGGATCCATTGCAGAGCCAAAAAGCATTGCTATTTTGTTTTGAATGTGCCCTTTTGGTTTGAGATTTGCAATGAATCTGCAGATCTTAGTGATATAATGAGAAAAAAATAAAGAAAATAAACTACTGTTTAGAAACAGGGTTGGCCCTGAAAAGAGCCTTTGTGTTTATGAGTAGTAAATGATTACTACACACAGAACCAAATGCAGTCTTTCAAGTCATTGAGGTACAACCATGTTGCCATTCTCTGTGAAATGAACTCCATCATTTCTATATAGTTCATCCATATCAAAGTGTAAATTGTTGTGGTATAGAGATGGCATGTTGTGGTCTCTGAGGAATTCAGTAACAGTTTTATTGACATGTTTCCTGAGTTTGTCTATCTGTGGACAAACTTGTTTGACCATTTCAACTCCTGCCTTTGGCAAATGTTGGAGAACACCAAGGCAGTGTTTGTGAAAAGTCCCATTAATTTACCAAAGATATCCTTTTCTAGAATTTCCAGTAATATCCCAGTAATTGTGCCTAGGTCATGACCACGACAGTGCACAAACATGAGGCCAGGATGTTGGCAATCTGAAATGCTTTCAACCAAAGGCAGCAATTGATGTCACTTTAACCCTCTCTGGCCAACCCAGGTAATGTCTACATTAGGAAAACCCTGGTCCATTTCAATGCCACTTTTTCTAGCACTTCCTCTGGCCCAAAACACAAAACTATGACTAACAAACCAGAGTGTAACCATTTTGGAGGAAACGAGGAGTAGTGCACAGGAGACGGCTGCAGCTGAGTGAGACAGTTTTCAAAATGAAAGACAGTTAAAAGGACTGCTCTTAAAATATGAACAAACATATTTGATTGGATGGTGGAAATATGCAGATAGTTCAAATTAGGTTGTGATTTTGAGAAAAAAGTAACTACATGTGATTGACTTTGGAAATATAAATAAGAGTTACTCTTTTTGGGATATGGTTGTATTTCCAAGCATCAACCACACCTGCTATAGTTCAATTTGAAGCTAGCATGCTGCTCACAGAAAGTCTTGTGAACTTTTGACCTACTGCTAGCAGAGAGTGTTCCAAACATGCTTACTATGGAATCAGAGTTAAAAGAGCATGGGGAGAAGAGAAAAAAAGACTATACTGTGAAACTAAAAAGCTAAACGATTTCAAAACATTGCAAAGTAAAATATAAATAGAAAGTAAAATATAAATGCAAAGCTTTAACAGCAGATTATTAAACTGTTTTACGGGCTTCTGTGTGGAGTGACAGGTCTGCCTCAATTTTACACAAGAGGATTTTGCACAGAGTGCCAAGCGGATTCATTAATTCACCTAAACACACTACCAAATTGGGCTTGTTTACAGGAGTCTTCGGAAGCGTTAACAATACTGACCATGTAAAAGTAGTGTAACAAAATATAAAATATGAAAGGGAGGTTGTGACTTGATAACTACAATAGTATCAGTGAAAGCACAGTGGAAACTGTTGCCATTATTGGCTCTTTTGGACTGAAAGTGGAATACCATTCTTATATTTCTAACTTGAGATTTTCACTGACAAGAGATTGTATGGGCTACCGAGATACAAATTGCAGAACAGCAAACAGATTTCACATATATGTGAAATAGGGGGCACCTTTAAAAAGTGTATGTATATATAAAAAAGTTATGAGTGCATCTAAGCTGAAAGAAAGTTTGCAGGTTCTGCAGAACAGTAAAAGGGAAATATAACACATAATTGGTGAGAATAATAAGTAAAAATGAAGTGAGCAGCAAAGCAGGAAGAAAACGGCTATAGAGAAAAGATAGGTATTTTATTAAGCTATTATGAAAGAGTGTGGCCCATATTTATACTTTTTTAGCGCTGCATTCGCGTCATTTTTTGTTGCAAAAGTGGAGCAAACTTGCAAAATACAATTGGATTTTGTACGTTTGCACTTTTTGTGTAAAAAAGCGGCGCAAATGCGGCGCTAAAAAAGTATAAATAAGGGCCTGTGTTTGGAAATAGATGTGGGTGATGGATTACACAATATAATTTAATATTATAGAATTTGAACCCACTCACACAATCAGACATGCACTCATACACTTAGTTACAGTCCCAAAAAAACACTTATGTACCCACAACTGATATAACCAGACAATAACTGACATACTGAGAAAGACATCGATAAAACCACTCACACACCCATTTACACACAGAAAGATTAACTTACATACTCATTCACACAGGCATGCAGGCACTGTCAGATCCACTCAGACACACATACTGCTTTTGATTTACCCAGCACTCGGTCAGGTATAGAAATATGTACACAGCTGTACACCCAGTTATGTATGCAGTCACCCACCAACACAGCCACTCACATACCTTTTTACAAAACCATAGAGCTACTCATACACTCAGTCAGAGAGTGACAGAGACACTTAGATATCCATTCACACACCTAGACAGGATTTATGTACTAATCTAATCATGCTATGATTTACCTTCCATACAAGCACTCACATAACAAAATATGTGTATTTTTAAAGCACATGTTTATCCAGAAGGGTATGTTGGCACAGAGCAACAGATGTTTATTATTACCCAACTGAATGGTATTAATTTTAAGGACCTTGAAATGATGGAAGGCAGAGTGTGGGTTGGGGGAGTTAAACTGTAACCTTGAGGTGAAACACAGCCTCAACAGTGCACACATTAGTATGTTAGCCAACTTGACCCAGGATACTGATTTATACATGGATAGTCACAAACTTACACAGGCTCTTACACAATGACATATCTAGTTATGTAGGTACTCGCTTATACATAGTGAGGAAGTGACTGGTACACCAGTTACATTCCTAGAAAAGCACTAACATACCCACCATTCATATGGGTAGACAGTGACTAAGAAACTCAGAAATGCACCAATTAAAACATTCACATATGAATGTACTTACATAGTCATTCAGAGATTCATACAGGCAATTCTATAAGCACTGACAAGACAACCCTATAGAGCCATTCATATACCCAGCACTTAGACAGCGAAAACAGACAATTGCAGATGAATTTTGGCAGTTATACACCCAGTTACCTGCACAAATAAACCCTCATATACCTATTTACAGAACTAAACAGTTACTCACACACCCAGCGGCACAGCGACATAGTCAATTGCACATCCATTTACAGTTATATGTGTACCATAAAACAGTCAGTACTACACACAGTTTTACATCCAAAGACGGGCTAACACACCCAGTTGCCAATCCATACAAGCAATTACATACCCATTTACAAACCCATACAGTGAATAACACAGCCACTGATATACCCAAACAGCTACTTACATATCCAGTGAAACACATACAGGCACTGATACAGTTATTGAGATATCCAGTTAACCAGTAACACATGTAGACACCTACCTATATGGCAGCTTTTGAACATATTTACATACTTATAGTTAGAGAGTTAGAAAGCCTGTTATGAACTGATACAAACTTGTATTTATGTATTGATTTGCCTATAATGTAATGAAATGGCATTCCTTATATATTTGCATGTATTTTATGTTTGCTTTTCAGATATTTTCTTATGTTTAAAGAAGATGACAGTGCAAAGAAAGATGGAAAGGAGAAAAAAGTGAGGAAACACTACTGTCTGCTTGAAACCCAAAGTAAAAAAAGCACAAGATGTGGGGAATGCACTCAGAAAAAAAGAGGTGCTGATAAGAGAACTAAGGAGTTTGCTAAAACAGTACATAGGAAAATGCAGAATGTGGAAACAAAAAGCCAGCTTTACAATCAAGTGACAATAGATAAGAAATAAGTCATACTGAAAGTAGAAAATGTTCTAAAAAAGCTCACAGTTTAACAAGAAGATAAAAACAATTTAAGGGAATACGAGTGAGAATATTTAGAAATAGGATAATACAGAATTTGGTATGAAATATGAGAGAGAGTAAGAGAAGAAGGACAGCATTGAAGCAAAAACAACATATTGAAAGTGTGGTTGATAATGTGTTGGCCCTGAAGTGAAACCTATTTATCTTAATACTGAAAAGGATGTGAACACTGGCTAAAACAGTGTTGTATATGAAGAGAAAAAGCCAAAAGAAAAAGAAGAGAAGCATACATATTTAATGAAGAAAACTACTTACGGGAGAACACATGCAGTTGAAACAACTGGCCGATGCTATGAGGTAAAAGACTGTACTCCCATTCCAAAAGAGAACATGGTTCCTACAAATGTTGAGGGAAAGATAACTGAAGAGGTACAAGGAAGGCCTCTGCCTCACGGCCACATTACAAGGAAGCAGACCTCCAGGCTTTCCGTGGTGGTCAACCCGCCACGAAAACCCTGTTGGTCACGCACCCGGCTATAGGAATCCCCATTCCTGTCACTGGCACACACATGCACACTTGTCCCCCCACCTCCATGCACCCCCCCACCCAACCACACACCTCCATGCACCCCCCACTTGTCCACACACTTGCAAACACCCCACCACACTGCATATATCCATACAAACACCCCCACCCACTCTCACACTGACATACACACCTCCACTCACACTCACTCATATGTACCACCTCTGCAATCATTCACACCCCCACACCCCTCTGCATTCATGCACACCTCCAACCCCTCCATGCATGCATACATTCAAACAATCTCTCTCCACTAATGCACACTTTCACACCCTCTCATCTACACACTTGCACACACCCTCTCACCCGCACACTTGCACAACGCCCTCATCTGTACACTTGCACACAGACAACCCCTCTCACTCACACTCTTGTACACACTCCCACCCACTCGCAGACTTGCACACATGCACCCCCACTCACATGCATCCCAATACACACAACTACTCACTCACACCCGAGACCCCCTACCCCCTGCTCATACATGTAGACTCACACAGCCTCCATTCACACATTCATACACGCACGCACACCTATTCAAACACACATACATGCACGCACCACACACATGCACCCAACACCCCCCCTTTCGGACTATCAACTTACTTTTTCTGACGAGGTGGTCATCTGGGAGGGGATGGGTCCTGGCACATTCCACCACCAGCACAGCACCACCGAGAGGACTCCGCCATGCCGTATTACGTAACATAATACTGTGGGCGGTGTTGTGTTGCCGTGTGGTGCTGGCGGTGAAACCGCCTCTTCAACTCTGTCGGCCTGGTCGATGGAGTCAGACTTCTGCCCGTAAATGGGCAGAAGTCCAAACAGGAATCCTAATATGGCGGTCAACGTTTTGTCATCTCCTCGGGGGGTTTCCGAACGAGTGGGTCAGACCCTCGCTATATATCACCAGAACATGCTGAAATAATTACGACATAAAGTGTGGGAAAATTGTGCCAGCAATGGCTAAAATCATCCTCGCTAGATGCAGTTAAGACACATCTCACACTCCTGTACATCCATGAGGTGTGGGAGCTTCCCTTCTTATACAAATGCCTCAATGGCATGAAAGAGGTCTTTCTTAGCGGCAGTGAATGTAAGACTTCAGTCAGCCATTCAATGATTTGTAAGCAGCTGTCCTTGCATGGGGTGTGTAATGCCTTGGTTGCGAACTTGGCTTGCTATCTGAAGGGAGTTCCAGTCCCCTTGATTAAACGCACGTTCCAGGTGCTTTCAAACGGCAGCTACGTCCTCCTCAATAGCGAAGACTGTTGTGGCATGCGGGCCGGAATAGTTTACATTGTTTCGGTCATTAAGGTTGTTACTTGCTGCGGGAATGTGTTGTTTCCCCCCACTAAAATTAGGGAGGTGGCAGATATTTGGCCTCACATTGCTACTTCCAAGGTGAATTTTGACAAGTTAAGCAGACTGAAGGATTTATTGTTTCAGAAGCATGTGGCCCTTGCATCTGCACGCGAGACCTACGCACTTCAGGTGGCAAGGTCATCAGCGGAAATACAGTCCCTGTTAAATACAAACTTTCCGAGCCACTTTGGTGAACTCGTGGGACGTATATTTAATACTTCCAGCACGCCTGGGTTGGCACATTTTTTCAAAGCTGTTGGTTTCGTTCACACCTTCTCTTCCATATTCGGTTTAATACCTTCGGCTATTCATTCCATTTTCGGAAGCATTTTTGGGGGATTTCCAATAACTTTGGCTTTATTAGCCGGCATTTTGCTGTTGCTGTTGTTTTTCCGCAATGGCTGTCCCGCCGCAACAAGGACGAATGTGGGCGCTCCCATCAGCGCAGCTGTGTCGTGAATGCGTGATGCAGCACTTTGGAGCAACACTCCTGGAACATTTGGAGTGTAACTGGTCTCTGTCATTCAGACCGTTTTTGGATTGTGTGCAGCCCGTGTTTCGGTGCCGTTGGTGCTCTTTTGAACATGCACTGGACATTTGTCTCTCAAAGCAACGCCCCCCAGTGGTTGATGCTGATCTGTTGATGTTCCCGATAAGGGCTCATTACCAGACATGCGCGCTGCGGCTGCGTTTGCTTCGAGAAGCTGATTACGAGATACCCTTCCTGGAGGAAGTTGATATTAACTTGTTCATAGGCACTGCACGGGATGCCGCCTTGGTTGATACTGGGGCTTTGGAACACACCCGTTCCTTGATAGTCTTTGGCGTGGATTTTCCGGTTTTGTCATCTGCCGAAGTGGAGAATCTCCTGCTTTCCATGACCACTGCTTGATTTGGACTTATTCTAAATTGACATTATCCTTTGAATTCGGCATTTGGCTGCATGCTCATTTTTTAAATTGAAAATTACTATGCTTGTGTGTCCTCTTAACTTGTTGAAATTGAATAGGGTTTTACTTATATTTTAGCTTAGGGCATTTTTAGCTTCGGCTTAAACCACTTTCTATCGACAAGGGGAGGGCCATTTTTAATATAGCTTCATGCACATTAGGTTAACATATTAGGCCTCTGTGCACTTTGTCCTAGATTCATTTTATTCAGCCTCGCACTGTTATTTTACAATAACCAGTTTTACGGTCTTGTTTTTATTTATTTCTATCACACTGTTTAGCTTAGTTCAGCACTACGTTCTACAACAATGCATTCTTGCTCACCCTGTGCTTCAGTCAAGGCTACAGTCTGGTACATTGCAGGTAAACGTGGTAGCAGTTTAGTCTCTAGTGTTCATAGAAAATACGCATCCTTACGTAGGGACATTTTCTTAGAACATCTGCGTGTTAGTTATAAAAACACTTTCTAGTCCTAGTACACGTCAGAGGGAGATTCCGACCAGGAACCTACAACTAGATGCTGACTGCCCCGTTGCAGATGCTGATGCAGATTACAGGCCTTTGCTCAGGTATGAGGGTTGATGTCCTCCCGGGGGAACCTGAAAGGCAGGCTTAGAGCTTTACATGCTGTGCTCAGAATATAACTTAGAGAGAACCTGATCTAGTTGCACTATGATAGCCTGATTCTTGTGCTTCACTCTCATCGTTACTATTTTAATCCTACTGTGTTGCTTAGTTCTGGTTATTGCAGCTCACGCTTTGCTATCTAAAATGCAGTCGTTTTACTAAACCAATCTTTAAAACTTAAACTGCCTTTGTCATTTATATATGAGACCGCACTGTGTATGAGAGAACCGGTTGTGACCTGAGTGACCACAACTTCACTGGGAAGTACTGAGATATCATGTGCTCGGCTGCCCAATTGTCTCTTCCCGTTGAGAGAGATGAGGCACTGCTAGTTAGCCTGAGCAAAACTCGGATTTAGAGTGTCAAGGGGCCTTCACCGTGGGTCAGACTTAGTCCCCCACACTGTGAACGATCTTGCCGCTCAAAATCCAGTAGTCTCATTAGGATAATGAGAGCCTACGCGACGGTCTGTTGACTGCAGCAGCACTATATCACAAGTAACCTAGATTTCAGCAAAGTATTCCATATATATATTCCACATGTTAATTCAAAGTGATTTGTCTGGACTATCATACGCTGTTAACCACATTCCTAAGGCAGGAGTTAATCTACAAAATATCTGCAAAAGACTTTATCGACAAAATTAATCGAAAAGATGAGAAGTTGGAGCAGAATTTGATAGATTTTGATGTCATGCCAACGTAGGACCAATGAGCACTGGTATCGTTGTCATGGTAAACTGAAATGTATGTATGAAAATTTTACACAAAATGTTGTTTTAGATTTCGTAAACCTATTGTTTCAAAAGGTGGCATCAACATTTTTTTGTCTGCTGTGAGATATACACTTCCTCAAAAATCATCCAAAAATACATGCAACCGAAGAAGAACAGAGGCTTCAAAATAAATTGATGATTACAATCCAGTCATTCTGAAAATATGGAATGCCAATATGGATATTTATAGACAACTCCATAGCTATTGCTCGTTATATAACTCCGCACATAACAGAATCGTAGAAGTCGGGTATGAAACATATGTTGGATGACATTTCTGCCAAAACGTCTTTAAGAAAGAAATTGTACAGCTTCAGTTTGAAAATGTTTTCACACAAGCATATTGGGTCCTATGAGTGCTATGATTGGTTGAGTTCAGCTAGTTTATACTTTAACTCAAGTGGAATTGTTTGGGTGAGTTTAGACCTAGTATGCATGCAGAACAGAGTGCTGACGTTTTTTCCATAAATTCAATAGCTTGCAGAATCTGACCCAGAAAGTACAGACATTGTAAAAACAAACATGTTGGACATGTACTATTCAAAAAGGAGTGTACATATTGAAAATGTGTCCTTATGGAATATTTTGTAACTAAAGATATAGAAATAATGTCACAGAAAATGTAGATGAAGGTAAACTTTCAGTAGTTGATTGCGATGGTTGTTTGGTATGACACAGCAAAGACAGTCTAATTAACCATAGAAAAGTGAGTTGCCAGACTGCTGTAATGCTGAAAAAGAGAGTATTTCTATTTGGCACTTTTAAATCTATTTTAACCTTGGCATTTTGAAGTAGAATTACTAGGAGAGTTTGACTGCTATGAAGACTCTTTCCATATTGCAAAGGATAGTATTGAGTATTCAGTATTTCCTAACTCTCGGAAAATGTAAAATGATGAAATTGAAGAGGTAGAAACAGTTGCTGCTGGGGTAGCTAAGGAGAGTTCACAAAGCAGCCAAAGTACAGGTCCTCAAAGTCAAGATGCACTTCGACAGCCAATAATTGAAAAGGAAGCTGCTATTGCAAAAAAAAGAGGTGGAGACTACAATGGAATAAGCAAGACAAGAAACAATTGGTTTGGAAGACTTAGTTGGACAAGTAATTGACGAGAAAAAGGAAATATATATGGAAGTGAAAGCCATAGAATGTCATGTACGTCATTTAGGCCTATACTGTTGTACGTCAGCGGACAAGCTGGTACTGGTAAAAGCTTCTTAAAAACTACATACTGTAATTTGGCATGTGTTGTTAAAGCATTTACTGGATTATCAAAGGAATTACTTTACCTTAACTTTTGATGCTGCCTGTGGAACATGACAACAAACTGGATTACCAAAACGTATCTGGTGAAGTTTGCCATGAAGTGTGGAGAGTGCTAAAATGTTTAAACCTTTTAATCATCGATGAGGTGAGGATGATCTCAAACTTAAGCTTATCTTTGCACTTTGAGAATGTAACAGGTTTTAAGAACAGACTATGATGCTCTATTTGGAGGAAAATACTTGATTGTTTTCAGAGATGTACTGCAACTTTTACCTGTCAAAGGACAGCCTGCGTTCAAAACACTGCTTCATGAAGAAACCCAGAAGTCTTTGGGAAGCATTGAAAATGTGAATAAACTTACAATACAAAGAATTACTTAGGAATGTGCAAAAGGCATTTAACATTGAATAAGGGGATATTCTGAAGGATAGCAGGGTAGGTGTTCTGTCAAAAGAAGAAAAGCATCTGCTAGAAAGTCATCTTCTTAAAAAACTTTCAAATAAACGAGGCAGCAGCACACATAATGCTCATTCTCATACAAGAAGGAAAACCATTTGTGTGCCTAGTCCCTACACTGGAGGAGTGCACTTCCTTCAACAAAGAATTGCTCAAATTGGAGAAAGAATACATTTTGGAACTGATGCCAATAGAGAAAATAGAACACCAGTGTGTCACAGTATTTATAAATGAAAAGTCACAAGCAAAACTTTATTCATTGAAAACAATCTGTTTTATGAACTGCAGGATTGGATAATGTTTAATTGTTTGCTGTAGAGTAGTTTTGCATCAACATTTAAATGTTGAAGAAGGATCAGTTAATAGTGCTATGGGTCAAGTATTGAGTTAATTAGCTTTCCTAATTGGAATGAGGTGGAATACCTAGTGATTAAATTTGGTCAGGTTGATAGCGTAAAGCACATTGGAAGGTCCATTGTACATTTTGTGATTGTGAAAGACTTATATGTTCGATATAAACCGTTTCCAGTTTCTGTAGCGTACACTGTTACTGGTTATAAATCTCAATGTTTAATTGTAGATGCAGCATGTATTAATTTTGACAGTACAGTGGTTAAGGAAGGTGTGTGAAATGTAGTGTTACCTGAGTTAGGACATTGGTGGTCATTTTGACCCTGGCGGTCTTTTGACCGCCAGGGTAGATATGGCGGTCCCACCACCAACAGGTTGGGGGAACAGAGCACCACATTATGAGTGTGGCGGGGTTTGGCCTCTGCCACATGCTACATTTGATGACAGCAAAGTAAATGCAGATGCAAGATGTGTAAAAGAAAACAACTGAATAAAAAGTGTTTATGCTCCTCATTTAGGACAGTTACCTGTTTATGGAAAATGCACCTCCTGTCCAAAGCAAACACTTTGAAAGGAGTGTAATGATGTTCTTGAAAAGAAGGAAAAGAAAGAGAAAATTGTTATGAAAAAGAATGACAATGAGGGAGATATTGTTGGTTGCCATTTGTAAGACAACGCTGCAGTTCAACTGTTATGCTAATGTTGTTCTATATGTACTCTTTACATGACCTCATGTTGTAAATGAACTTGAACAGAAACAACAGAAATCATTGTGTCCTGCACTGTTGCGGGAATTGCGTAGTGGTAGGACTAAACCACATTATGCATCACACATTTGAGACCTTGAAGATATGTCCAGTGGATCGGTCAAGTTTACACAAAACACTCAAAAAGATGCACAGGCGTTTTTAATGGTGATGTTTGCTGTTTTAGAAGAAGAGGAAGTACATATTGAGGAGTTATTTGGACTTACATAGTCATGGAAGCATGAGTGTGAAGATTACTCATTCACATCAAGTACAGGAATAGATTTGGAGTGTTTTTATGTAACATTATCAAATTGCCAAACTGTGCTTATGATAGATGGTTGAAACAGACTACACAATACAATACATGTTCAAATTGTCAAACAGTTCTTGTGTCAACATTATGGTGGTCATTACAACCCTGGCGGTTGGTGTTAAAGCGGCGGTAAAACCGCCAACAGGCCGGTGGAAACAAATTTGGAATCACGACCGTGGCGGAAACCGTCAACATAGTCAGCCATTTTAACACTCCGACCGCCAAGGCGGTACAAACAAACACTGCGGCGGTAACCGCCAACAGACAGGTGGAGGACAATGTACCACCCACAGAATTACAATATTCCAATCCGCCACCTTTTTCGGGGCGGCTTCACCGCAAACAAAAACACGGCGGAAACAGGGCTTGGAAGGGAAAACGCTCACCTCTACACACCCCACGAGGAAGCAGGACGCCATGGAACCGGAACTTCAGATTCTACCTGCCCTTGTCTTCCTGCTCCTCTACCAGGAGCACGAACGCCGGCGGCGAAGACCACGGTGAGTACTGCACCTATGACACAGGGGATGGGGAAGGGAAAAGAAAGTGACACTCACACGCAACAAGCAACACCCCCACCCCCACCCTCACCTACTACAACACACACACTAATACATCATGATACATTACAGTTACACCCCCCAAGCCCCCTGGAAGAATGCAAGGACAAAAGGAAATGAGTCGAATGATTGTAATATATTCAAAGACATGAATCAAAAATATATACATATATAAAGATATTCACACTATAAACAAATATATACACCAAGAATACAAGTCCAAGGGATTCCACCATCATAATCCGTGGACCACTGGGCCCAAAATGCATGGGCGAGGCCCACACAAGATACCCGAACAAGATGGAGAGAACACTGCTGGGGCATCAGACAGAAATAAAACAGGCACCTCAGGGGGAAGGGAAGGGGGGGGCACCTCAGCCGGATGAGTGCACAATGCCAGATGCACGAGGGGGCTCCACGCCCATTGATGTATCATGGGGAATGCAAAGCCACAGTCTCTCAAGTCTCTACAGTGGGTGGTTTGCCCACTGCTGCATCCTGGAGAGTGCAAAGCCACAGTCTCTCAAGTCTCTACAGTAGGTGGGTTGCCCACTGCTGCATCCTGGAGAGTGCAAAGCCACAGTCTCTCAAGTCTCTACAGTGGGTGGTTTGCCCACTGCTGCATCCTGGGGAGTGCAAAGCCACAGTCTCTCAAGTCTCTAAAGTGGGTGGTTTGCCCACTGCTGCATCCTGGGGAGTGCAAAGCCACAGTCTCTCAAGTGGATAACAGTCTCCACTGGTTCTGGAGGGGACTTTGTGCCCAGAGTGATTCATCCTGCCAAGGACAGAGGTAGTGGATGTCATTCTCCACTGATTCTGGAGGGGGCTTTGTGCCCAGAGCGCTTCATCCTGCAAAGGTCAGAGGTAGTGGATGTCATTCTCCACTGGTTCTGGAGGGGGATTTGTGCCCAGAGTGCTTCATCCTGCTCGTGGCGGCCTCAGTAGCATCGGAATCTTTGGCGCTCAGTGGCCTGCGGTGCTGGTGGCGGCGGTGTCCTGTTCAGTGGTGCTGGTGGTGGCGGTGTCCTTGGCAGCGGTGCTGGTGTTGGTGGTGTCCTTGGCAGCGGTGCTGGTGGCGGCGGTGTCCTGTTCAGCAGTGCTGGTGGCGGCGGTGTCCTTGGCAGCGGTGCTGGTGGCGGCGGTGTCCTTGGCAGCGGTGCTGGTGGCGGCGGTGTCCTTGGCAGCGGTGCTAGTGGCGACGGTGTCCTTGGCAGCGGTGCTGGTGGCGGCGGTGTCCTTGGCAGTGGTGCTTGTGGCGGCCTTGTCCATCGTGCAGGTTTTCCCAGACTTGCCAGTTTTAGTGTGCCCCTTCCCCACCTTGGATGATAGCAGCTGGATCCACACTCCCACCTGTACCCCTGGGGGTGGCTTTGTTTGAAGATTTTTTTCCTCCCTCCCGCCGGGCACTGGACAACTTTTGGTGTTTTTGAGGTGGGGGACTGTCTGTGTTCTGGCTCCTTGGCACACTGGCTGCCCTGCTGCCTGGCGCACTCCAGAAGCCGGTCACTATGGGCACCACTGCTCCCGCTGATGTTGTGGCTGAGGCGCTGGGTTGAGACTTGGAGAGGCGGGCCCTAGGAGACTGAAGGGGTGGGGGAGGTGAGGGGAAGAGGTCAAGGTTGGACAGGTAAACTTTTTTGGACACACTGGGATGGGTAGATGGAGGGGGTTTGGGAGTGGAGGAAGAGGTAGTGGTTGTAGTCGGTGTACGTTTGGTGACTTTGGGTGAAGGTGCATGGGCTGGAGGCTGTCGTGAGGTGGATGGCTGTTGGGTGGGTGTGTGGCTGTGTTTGTGTACCTTGGGAGGTGAGCTCACAGACACACTGGGAGAGGACACAGGGGATGTGTGAATGGTAGTGGGGGTGGTGACTGCACGTGAGCGGGGTGTGGTGGTGATGGAGGTAGTGGCTGACGATGTAGTGCATGCAGGTGTGAGAGGAGACGAGACTGGGAGGGAGGAGGGAGACGAGGAGGAGGGGGACACAGTGGAGGCAGTGGCTGTTGGTATGTCTTCATGTGTATGATGCTTGCGTGAGTGCCTGTGGGATGTGTGGTGCTTATGTTTGCCTGAGCTTCCCTTGTGTGTTGAGGTGTGTGCATGCTGGTCTGAGGGTGTGCCTGGGATAGGCTGAGGTACAGGGGTTTGAGTTGGGTAGAGGAACTTGGAGGGGGGAGGCTAGAGACAGGGACAATGGCTGCCATCAGTGCAGAGGCCAGAGTCTGAAAAGCTTGCTGATGGGCTGCCTGACCAGAATGAATGCCCTCCAGGTGTGCATTGGTTTGTTGCAACTGCCTCTCTACACCCTGGATGGCATTCAAAATGGTAGACTGCCCAACAGTGAGGGACCTGAGGAGGTCAATGGCCTCCTCATTGAGGGCAGCAGGGGTGACAGGGGCAGGGGCTGAGGTGCCTGGGGCGAAGGAGATGCCCACCCTCCTGGGTGAGCGGCCACGGGGCAAATGCTGAGGGGCTGCTGGGAGGGCGGTGCTGGTAGAGGGGTGGCGGCTGTACCTGTAGATGTGGGGGCACAGAGGGGACCACAAGGGAGCTCCCATCAGAGGAGGAGTCTGTATCGCTGGTCTCAGCTCCTGTCCCCTCCGTGGAGCTCCCCTCGCCCTCCGTTCCACTGGTGGCTTCTGAGTCCGTTGTCTCGCCCTCCAGGGCCATGTGGGATGCAGCTCCCTCCTGCTCCGGTGCCACTGCTCCTCCGCCTGATGATGCTAATGCACACAAGCACAGGGAGACCACAAAAAGGGGGGGAAACAGAAGAAAGACATGTTGAGTGCATGCAATACCGCTACCGTTGGCGGACACTACAGACACAGAAGCCCCCTGCACTACGCCGTGCACTTGGAGTTCCCTATTCAATCTCAGTGACATGGTTTACAAGGCCATGCCCGATAGCTGCACACATGGATGTCACAGGAGCCTGACTAGGTGTAGTTGGCTCTGTACACAGGTGGGGTGGGGTGCCACAGGACCTGCCTTAAGAAGGGACCCTGCCTACTAAACTCACCCTGGCCTAGGGGAACCCACAGCCCACCTCCCCCACCCAGACACCTTGACTGTGTGCTGAATCAGCTGAATTAGACTGTACTCACCCCCTTGTGGCTGCTGTGATGCCCTCAAGCGCCCATCCAACACCGGCAACGCCACCACCAGGATCCGGGACATCAGGGGGGTCATGGCGCGACGGGCACCCCTCCCACGTTGGGAGGCCATCCCCAGCTGGGCCTCCCCCATCTTCTTGCTCCAGCGGCGAATGTCCTCCCATCTTTTCCGGCAGTGGGTGCTCCGTCTGTGGTAGACCCCCAGGGTCCGGACTTCCTTGGCGATGGCACGCCAAATATCCTTCTGGTGGGCGCTGACCTACACGGATAGCACAGGGGAAAAGGAGAAGATATAAGTGCCCGCACCATCACAGTCATTGGCCCACATCCCTACCCTTGCCATGTCGCAAATGCACTCACCGTCGTTTCAAGCACGCCTCATTCTCCCCCCCCATTTTTCATCCACACCACTCCAAACAGCCATTGCCCATACAGCATGCTCAGAGTGTACTCACCTGTTTGTCTGGAGGACCATAGAGTACCGTGTACTGGGGGAGGACCCCATCCACTAGTTTATCCAACTCCTCCGTGCTGAAGGCAGGGGCCCTTTCCCCAGACACACGAGCCATTGTCTCTTCCAGACTGAGGTCACAGCAGCACTTGCAGTGTAGGTCCTCTCCTGTCGAAGATCAGGTATCAAGTGAATGAACAGAGAGAAAATGGTGGTCACGTCCACGGTGGTTCGTACCATCACCGCCGGCGTACATCGTCATTGGCTCCTGGGACCCATAGGGTCCAATGTTAACCAATGCAGGTTTGCGCCGCGGTTTTTGACCGCCAGCCGCGACGGTGTACAACGCCAGCGCAATTACCTCATATCCCCTTGTCCCACCTTACAGGTCAGGCAGCCGCCATTTTAGGGGGCCACATGGCATTAATTTTAAATGCGTCACACATATATAGGTCTTGATTATACACTAAGACAGCCATATGTCGATTTTGAAAATGTTTCATGTAAAGTTGTGTTTACGTACCTCATTGTTGGTTGACTCTCTGCTCGCTGTTTTCCTCCATAGAGCACATCCGCTGGGGCAGGTGAGGAGATGGCGGCATCCTCCGGTGTACAGACCGCTGGTGGACCTGTCGACAATGGTGGAAAGACATGTGATCATCACCTACAGACTTGATCGTGCCACAATCCAGGAACTGTGTGCCCAGTTGGAGCCCGACCTGATGTCAGCTATCCGCCATCCCACAGGAATCCCCCCTCTAGTGCAGGTGCTGTCAGTACTCCATTTCCTGGCAAGTGGGTCTTTTCAAACAACAGTGGCCATAGCATCAGGGATGTCCCAGCCTATGTTTTCCAACGTGTTGTCCAGAGTGTTGTCTGCCCTGATGAAACACATGCGGAGCTACATCGTTTTCCCTCAGGTGGAGGATTTGCCTACAGTGAAAGGTGACTTCTGTGCCCAGGGACATATCCCCAACATCATAGGTGCCATTGATGGGACACATGTGGCCTTGGTCCCCCCACGCAGGAGTGAACAGGTGTACAGAAACCGGAAGAGTTACCATTCGATGAATGTGCAGATGGTGTGTTTGGCAGACCAGTACATCTCTCATGTAATGACCAAATTTCCTGGCTCAGTGCATGACGCTTACATTCTGAGGAATAGCAGCATCCCTTATGTGATGGGGCAATTCCAGAGGCACCGTGTGTGGCTATTAGGTGAGGACATGGACCCAATACAGTGTGACTAGGAGTCTGGGTCTGGGGATGTCCCTAAGAGTTAGTGTGTGTCTAACAGTTGCCCCTCGATATTTGCAGGTGACTCTGGTTACCCCAACCTGTCATGGCTACTGACCCCAGTGAGGAATCCCAGGACAAGGGCAGAGGAATGCTACAATGAGGCACATGGTCGAACTAGGAGGATTATAGAGAGGACCTTCGGCCTTCTGAAGGCCAGGTTCAGGTGCCTTCATATGACAGGTGGTTCCCTATTCTACTCACCAAAGAAGGTGTCCCAGATCATTGTGGCCTGCTGTATGCTTCACAATTTGGCTTTGCGACGACAGGTGCCTTTTCTGCAGGAGGATGGTCCAGATGGAGGTGTTGTGGCAGCTGTGTAGCTTGTGGACAGTGAAGACGAGCAAGCAGAAGAAGAGGACATAGACAACAGTAACACGGTGATCCAACAATACTTCCAGTGATACACAGGTAAGAAGACAACACTGTCTGCTACATCTGTTTGATCCTTCTACCTCTCATCTGTCTGTCATTTTCGCACAGTGTATGGACCCTGGGTTGTCACTTTCCCTTATGATTTCACAGATGTGGGTCCCACTATGTGACATCTGCTTTGTTTCCTCATGGACTAGAGCTGTGTGACATAGGTATGTTGAGAATACAATGGATATAGCATTTTTCCACAGTTATTGCAAATACACATTTTCGAAAGCATAGACTGACTCTAGATAGTTTTGTGATTTAAGGGTGTTTATTTAAGTGCTAAATAGTGGAGGGGGTTGTAAAATGGTCAGGAATGTCCATGGCAGAGTCCAGTCTATTAGTCTCACAGGTGCATTGTCCAAAGGGGCATAGGAAGTGGAGCTGGGGCAGTTTAAGGATGGACAGGTTGATAAAGTGGGACAGAAGGATGACAATCAGGGTGGTCTCATTTCTTGGCGGGGTCTTGGCATTGTTCTCTGTCTTTGTCCTGGATCTCAGGGACCACCTACGGGGTGGTTCTCCATCTGCAGGGGGTGGGGTGCTGGTGTGGTGGTCCTGTGGCGGTGCCTCCTGTTCACTAGCGCCGGCGGAGGTGGTGGGCAGTTCATCGTCCAGGCTAGTGTCAGGGGCCCCTTGTTGTGCCACAGTGTCCCTCCTGGTGTTGACGAGTTCCTTCAGCACCCCTACAATGGTGCCCAGGGTGGAATTGATGGATTTGAGTTCCTCCCTGAACCCCAAATACTGTTCCTCCTGCAGCCGCCGGGTCTTCTGAAACTTGGCCAGTACCGTTGCCATCTTCTCCTGGGAATGGTGGTAGGCTCCCATGATGTTGGAGAGGGCCTCGTGGAGAGTGAATTCCCTGGGCCTGTCCTCCCCCTGTCACACAGCAGCCCTCCCAGTTCCCCTGTTTCCCTGGGCCTCTGTCCCCTGAACCGTGTGCCCACTGCCACTGCCCCCAGGTCCCTGGTGTTGTTGGGGTGGTGGGTTAGCCTGGGTTCCCTGTAGTGGTGGACACACTGCTGATTGACGTGTCCTGGGGACAGAGGTATGGGCCTGCTGGGTGGGTGCTGTGCTGGTGTTTCCAGAGGGGGGAAGCTCTGTGGTGTCCTGTGCCAGTGTGAGGGGAACCAACTGTCCTGAGGTCCCAGATGGGCCGGGCTGGTCATCTGGATCCAGTTGGACAGAGCTGCTGTCATCACTGTGGGCCTCTTCTGTGGGTGGAGTGGACATGTCTGGACCCTCCTGTCCAGTGACGTTGGGTAGGGGTCCTGCAGGGGTGTAAAGGCATAATTATTGCATCTGTGTGTGCCATGGTGTGCAATGGGTGGGTGAACCTGTGGCCCAGTGCTTGCATTCCTCTGTAGGACCTTGTGTGATAATGGTTTAGGGGGGTGTATGGGTATGTGCAGTGGCCATGCTTTGGTGATGGGTGTCCATGCTTTGGTGTTACATGCAGGGCTTGGGTTTGGGATGTGTGGTTTGTGATATTGGGACATATGTGAGGAGTTGGAGTGATGCGGGTGAGGGTGGGGGTATGTGATAGCATGCAGGTGGGTGGGGGATGAAGTAATGAAAGATTTGACTTACCAGAGTCCATTCCTTCAGCTACTCCTGCGAGGCCCTCAGGATGCAGTATAGCCAAGACCTGCTCCTCCCATGTTGTTAGTTGTGGGGGAGGAGGTGGGGGTCCGCCGCCAGTCCTCTGTACCGTGATGTGGTGTCTTGAGACCACGGAACGCACCTTTCCCCGTAGGTCGTTCCACCTCTTCCTGATGTCATCCCTAGTTCTTGGGTGCTGTCCCACTGTGTTGACCCTGTCCACGATTCTGCGCCATAGCTCCATCTTCCTAGCTATGGTGGTGTGCTGCACCTGTGATCCGAATAGCTGTGGCTCTACCCGGATGATTTCCTCCACCATGACCCTGAGCTCCTCCTCAGAGAACCTGGGGTGTCTTTGCAGGGCCATGGGGTGGTGTGGGTGATGTGTGGGGTGGTGTGTGTTGTGATGTGTGGGGTGATATTTAGAGGTGTGTTGTGTGAGGTGCGTGGATGTTGTGTGAGTGATGGTGTAGGGTGCCTGTGGATGCTATTGTTCTTTCAGGTGATGTCTCTCTCTGGCCTTCTGTCACAATTGTGGTTGTAAGGGTTTGTGGGTGATGTGGATTTGTGTTTTATATTGTATTGGGTGTGTGGGAGTGGTGTGTGTATGTGTATCAGGTGTGTGTATTTGGAATTGTCCAATGTGGTAGTGTTTTGTAAATGTGTGTGTATTTTTAGCGCTGCGGTGTGTACCGCCAATGGAATACCGCAGTTGAAAGACTGCTGCGTGGATTCGTGGGTCATGATAGTGTGGGCGTATTCCTGTTGGCGTGACAGTGGAGGTTTTGTTATCGCCAGTTTATCACTGACCTTTGGTGTGGCGGACTTGTGTGAGTGTCTGGATTTTGTCGCATTCCGAGCTGTGGGTCATAATGACCGTGGCGGAATTCCGCAGCCGCAGCGGTGTGTTGGTGGTCTTTTGCACGGCGGTAAGCGGC
The DNA here is from genome assembly GCF_031143425.1 of Pleurodeles waltl. Lineage (NCBI taxonomy): Eukaryota > Metazoa > Chordata > Amphibia > Caudata > Salamandridae > Pleurodeles > Pleurodeles waltl. The sequence goes on from NC_090440.1 coordinate 213,897,076, forward strand.
TTTTACCGCCAATGTTGTAATGACCCCCTGTGTATTTTGAGCGCAGCGGTGTGTACCGCCAATGGAATACTGCGGTTGAAAGACTGCTGCGTGGATTCGTGGGTCGTGATAGTGTGGGCGTATTCCTGTTGGCGTGACGGTGGAGGTTTTGTTATTGCCAGTTTATCACTGACCTTTGGTGTGGCGGACTTGTGTGGGTGTCTGGATTTTGGCGGATTCCGAGCTGTGGGTCATAATAACTGTGGCGGAATTCTGCGGAAGCAGCGGTGTGTTGGCAGTCTTCTGCACGGCGGTAAGCGGCTTTTACTGCCAATGTTGTAATGACCCCCATAGTGTCCATTTCTCTGTTCTTTTTTTTCAATTATATGATTGTTTTTTCCACACTGTTCAAGGATGATTCTTTGTACAGTCATCATTTATGGTGTATAAGTATACACCCTGAGAACAGTAAAAAAGGGGAAATTAAATGCTTACTTTTTTATAACATAGCATTACGGCATGAGACGTGTGGTGGTGTGTTAGTATTATGAATTTATGCATTATTGTCATTTTAGGTTTCATTTCTAATTTATAAATTGTAATACCAATTCATATATATATATTTTTTTATACAGACCAATAGCACCATCTTATGAAGTAATGTAGTTTCACTGTTCCTCCATACGATTACATTGTCAGTGTGTTCCAGAGTACAACTAAAAAACATACACCCACTTCCACAATCAGACACCCACTTAGACCTACAGCCACTCACACACCCTGTCACACACTCATACGCACACTCACACATCCACTCACGCACTGATTAAGCATCTCACACACCCAGCCATATACCGATACTGCCACCCACACAACCGGTCACACTCTGTTGCAGTCTCTGAAAAACCTTCTGACACACTGATAGAGCCACTCACACACCCTGCTATACACCGATACAGTTTCTGACATACCCACTCAAACACCAATACAGCCACTCACACACCGATACACCCACTCACACACCTAGCCACACACCAATACAGGCACTCATACACCCAGCCACACAGTGATACAGCCACTCAGACACCCAGACACCCAGATACAGGCACTCACACACCAGTACACCAAATGACACACCCAGCTATACACTGATACCACCACTCACACACCCAGTCACTCCAATACAGCCACTGACAAACTTCTGACACACTGATACAGTCACTCACACACCCTGCCACGCAAAGATACTGTCACTCAGGCACCCACTCACAAACCAATACAGCCAGTCACACACTGATACAGACACTCACACACAACACAGACACTTACACACCCACTCACACATTCATGGAGCTACTCACACACCCAGCCACAAATGATATGACCACTCATACACCCAGGCACACACTGATACAGCCACTCACAAAGCCAACCACACACTAATACAGCCACCCACACACCCAGCCACACACTGATACAGCCACTCACACACCCTCTCACACACTGATACAGCCACTTAGACACCCAACTGCACACCGATACAGGCACTCAAACACCCAGACACACAATGAAATAGCACTCAAACACCCAGCCACATTGTGATACAGCCACTCACACACCGAGGCACACGTTAATACAGCCACTCACATACCCAGCCACATGCTGATACAGCCACTCACACATCCACTCACACACTGACCCAGCCACCCACACACCCGGCCACACACTCATACATGTGCCCAAACACCAACTCACACTGATTCATCCCCTGACACACTCAGCCATGCACTGATACAGGTACTCATACATCTAGCCACACAGATACAGGCACTGACACACAACTCACACACCAACACAGCTACTCATACACCCACTCATATACTGATATAGCCACTGACAAACCCTCTGACACATTGATATAGCCACTCACACACCAGGCCACACATTGATACAGTCACTGCCACAGTTACTCACACACCAATACAGCCAGACACATTCCAATATAGACACTTAAATACCCCCTCACACACCAATATAGCCACTCATACACCCAGTCACACACCAAAACATCCACTCACATATCCACTGACACCCTAATGTATCCACTGACACACCCAGTCACACACCAATACAGCCACTCACACACCCACTCACACATTCATGCAGCAACTGACACACCCAGTCACACGACTACGCACACGCTACACACCCATAAAGCAACTTAGATCCAACTCTTACACCCAAACAGAAACTCATACACCACTTGTACACCCATAAAATAATAAAACACCCAGTCAAACTAACATACGTGCACACAAATAGCAATAGGTATTCAGACATTCACAAACCACCATATAACATATAGTTGTTCTTTTGTAAACCAGAAAACTTATATGTGTTTTTGAAAATGTTCTCTTTTTGGTGATTTTTGTCAAATGGCAGCTAGAAAAAATAAACTTTTAATAAAAACATACAAAACTTGCACAACAAGTGTTCTTTAAGACAACAATTTAACAATTATGGCTTTCTGCAGCCTGAATATCAACAGAGATGGGCTACTCCCCCAAAGTCAGCAATTTGTTGCAGAGTGTGCAAATGTTCCCAGGTTGGAAAATTCAGGAGTTCTTTCAGACAGATGTTGTTGAACGTGAGCTGGCAAAGGATCACCAGGCTCTACCTGTGCTGCACAAGATTTTGATGCATGAGGCACAGTTGGCGAGGATGTCTTGTCTTTAATTGTTTTATCATACTGCTTGTTCCATGTGAGTACTTCTTGAAAGTACCCTGCACCAGCTCCTTTTCGCATTGGTTGCACCCATAGGTTTTGCTACAACCTTCTTCTCGCCTGTTGGAAGGGTGAAAAATTGCTAGGCGATAGATGCATTTTTTTCCGTTGGAGTTAATCTTCTAAAGAATAGCTGTGTATCTCTTGCTGCTGTTGTTCTGAAATATCTCCAAATGCCATTTTATCATTTCCAAAACATAAACACTATTCCAAAAACAAAAATGGATATACAGTGTGTCTAATATGAACTTTCTTACAAACACACCAAAAGGAGAAAAAACTGAGAGAGGGCTTCCTCTACATAATTATGAAAAATGGTTTAACCAGTGAAATCCCTTTGCTGGTCTGTCAGGTGGGATTTGCAGTGCCCAAAGTCACCGCAAATTAGGAAATATGTAATAAAACAACCTTCTAGCATTCAATTTCCTATGTAAGTTTAAAATATGATTTTAGTAAAGCACTTACCTCAAACAACGTGTATTATATGTTTTAAGTGTTGTTAGAAATCACGCTGTACCCGTGGATGTCCCGCGGAACTGGGATGTACATAACATAACAGATTTATGAATCCAAAAAATAAAAAATACAAAAAAGTGAACATTTTGTTTTTAAAATAATCAATGTTATGTAATTTAAAATATTTAAGTTATTTTTTAATGTGAAATACCACAGTAAAATAAGTTAAAAAAATAACATTAAAGCAATATTTTAATTAGATGTGCTTTATTAAAGTATCTTTAAAAAAAACAGAAAATCAATAAAAAAAACTAAAGGTTACAGAGACATTATACGTAGGAAAGAAGACAAAAACATAGAAATTAACTAAAAAACAGGAACATTTATGTTAGGGAATAAAATTTAAAAAATCTTAGAAATTCTCTTAAAAACCAAAAGGTTACAGGGGCATTATAGTTAGGAAATAGTAATAAAAAAACCTTTGAAATTCACTAAAAAAACAAAAAATACAGGGACGTTATAGTTAGGCTCAGATTTTACACACAATGCCATAGAATTCAGCAGATATTGTTACTAGAGCTAACTATAAGTTATGCCCCCACAATATACTGCTTAGGACCTCACATATTACATCACACATGACATGATCAGTGACATCACTGATTACATCACTGATGACATCTTAAATGACATCACTGAGGACATCATTTCATTTTATTAATGGGACACAACCCCTCTCCCCTAGCGTCCAGAGAGCCCATCCCAGAGCTAAAACGTATATGAGGAGGGGGCTGTGTGAATGCCCCCCCATGCCATCACCACAGTGACTAACAAGGCTCAAGGATGGGAGCTACACAGTCCCATCCCTTTAATGTTAGTTGTGACCGTAGGGCATGGAATCCCCAGGGCCTAACAATGCTCAGAGGGAGGGGCTGGATGACCTGCATCCTCTTTGTTTTAAAATAGTAACCCTGGGGGATGAGGTCCCTAGGGCCTAAAAAGGCCTGGTAAGGGGGGGCCACGTGCCCCCTTTCCATTTAATTTAAAAACACAGCCCTAGGGGATGGGTCCCCATGGCCTAGTAAGGCTTGGGGGAGGGGCACGCAGCCTCTCTCCCCATTCATTAACAAAAAGGCACTGAGGATGGAGTCCTCAGGGCCTAAAAAGGCTCAGGAGGGGGGCCATTCCTCCCGCCTGTCACAAAAAAGACCCTTGAGGATAGGGTTCCCAGGGCCTAATAAAGCTTGGGACAGGGGGCACACCACATCCCTTCCCTTTAAATAAAAAATGGCCCTGGATGATGGGGTCCTCAGGGCTTAGTAATGCTCAGGTAAGGTGGCCACCTCCCCTTCCATAAAAAAGACCCTCATAATGCTCTCCAGGTTAAGGGAGGGTGGCAACTTGTCCCCCTGCTCTTTTAAAAAAATGATCTTGGGGAATAGGGCTCCCAGGGCCTGATAAGGCTCAGGGAGGATGTGGACGTGGTCCCCTTTCCTTTCAAAAACATAGGCCCTCATTATGAGTTTGGCAGCAAATGCCGTCTACCGCCATGGTGACGACTGCCAACATACCGTGGCTATCGACCGTCCATGCCATTATGACCGTAGCTGGAATTCTGCCAGAAGGCTGGTGGAATTCCGACGACGTTCATGGGAGCAGACGGCGGTAAGGTGGCGCTGCTGCCAGCAGCAGTGCCACGCAAGCAAAATACCACCTACCGTATCATGTTCCATGATACGGCCTGGAGGTTTTTGCTGGCGGACGCTGCTGCTGGGAGCAGCACCACACCCCGTTTCCTGCCGGAGGACCCCCTGCAAGCAGGTAAGTCGGGTTATCTGGCAGGAGATGGGGTGGGGGGTGCTGTGTGTGTGGGGGGGGGTGTGTGTGACTGTGTTTGAATGTGTGCATGCGTGTGTATTGCGTGTGTGCATGAGTGTGTGTGTGTGTGTGTGTACGTGCATGTTGTGTCCTGTGCTTGCGTGTGTGCCTGGATGTATGTATGTGAGTTTTGTAGTGAGTGTGTATGTATGTATGCATGCATGCGTGGGTGAATGTGTGTATGGGTGTGTATGTGTGTTTAAGTGGGGAGAGTGGTCAGGAGGGGGATGGGGAAGGTGGGCAGGACTCTGAGGAGGGGGAGGGGGGCTTGGGAGACCCCTATCAGTGCCATGCCTACCACAATGGTTTCCATGGCGGTACAGAAACCACAGAAACCATGGCGGTGTCAAAATGCCATGGGCGGCCTTGTGACAGCCGCCAGGCTGGAGACTAAATGTCTCCAGCTCTGCAGTCGATACCGCTGTGGCGGTCAGTGTGTTGACAAGGCAGTTTTGCTTTGGCCAAACTGCCAATGTCATAATAGTGGAGGTAGGTACCGCCAGCCTGTTGGTAATACCTCCACTATAGCACCGACCGCCAGGGTTGTTATGACCCCCATAATGTCCTGCCCTTAATACATTACTTCAAGCAGAGACAGCGCAGCGCTTAGTTTGTGTCTTATACCACACTATAGAACTGGAGATAGATTCCATGGGAGAGCAGGAATGCACCTGCTGGCAATCAGATATAGATAATGCCCTAACGGATGACATTCGGTGCAAGAGCTGTGCACATACTGGGAGACTTGCCTCCAGTAGTCGACTCCAAATTATACACTGCAAATTCCTCCATAGAGTATATTACACCCCACAAAGGTTGTACAGATATGGACTGCACACAGTTGACAAATGTCACCAATGCAGTATAGAGGGTGCTGATTTTTTACATTTAGCTTGGGAGTGTAGCTCTATATGTATGTATTAGAGAGAGATAAATGATGTGCTGTGAGATATGATTGGTCACAACCTCATGCTCCCCCACTTGCTTGCTTTGCTGGGACACATGCAGCAGCTTGAACCATGTTACAGGAAATTTGTGGTGCTGTCCCTATTGCTAGCAAAGCGAAGAATCGATTGCCGATGGGGAAGGAGCAGAGTGCCTATATTCTAAGAATGGCTGCTTGACTTATTATACTTTAAAGACCAGATAGTTTTAAATGCAGAAACACTACCACTAAGATCTAGGCCTAAGACATCTGAGATTCCCTACGTAAGTATCTGCTGAAGCACCCAGTTTCTCTCCCAGACACAGAAACCACAGCAAACTAATAAGCTGAGAATATATGTGACATAACGGGCAAGTATCCTGTCACAGAAAGTCAAAGGAACTAGGAGATATACTTCATGTATGGATTGTGAGCATGAAAGTGTATATTGTGCAGGCACTGCTGGTAACTTGATATCAGAACGTGCACATACCTACTATTAGATATGGTAAATTACTGTTTCATGAAATAAAATGTTAAGATGATGTGCCTGACAGAGGATAGAGAGGTTGGAGAATTGTTATTATGCACATTGTAAATTCATTGAGCTGTCTCATTCTGACCATTTGCTATAACAATACTAAAATGTTTGCACTTGTAGCCCAATTGGGCCTATGTTTGTAAAGTTGTGGAAAACTAAACAATAAATAAATTAATAAATAAAAAAAAAAATTAAACCCATAATGTCATTTGGCCACCTGTCGCTGTGCATGTCCAAGGGCTGTGTGCATGGGGTTTGGCTTTACATACGGCAATAAAATATTACATTTTGTTAAAAAAAAACTAGAAAGTTAAAGAAAAAAATCTAAAGCTTAAAGTAAACATTATAGTAAGGTGTGATTAAAAATATTTGTTTTTGTCTAAAATAAAACCTTAGAAATGCACTAAAAATACAAAGGTTAAAATAATGTTATAGTTCATTAGCAGTTCGTAAGAAGTGCCTGGCAGGGCATAAGTTATAGTTACCCCTACTAACTGTAACTGGTGAATTTAGTGTTCTTTTAAGTTAAACATTATTGTTGTCACATGTTCACCTAACTATAATGTCACTTTGACCTTTGGTTTTCTCAGTGAATATATTTCAGCAATGCTTCCTCAAGAGTCATCTCCTCACAAGGAAAACGGTTACCAATACACTGAAGTTTAGAATTCCAGTGTTTTGTTCATGCTCTGCCATGACACTTTTCGAAGGGATGGTTTAGTAGAGAGCAGCCCCGAATGTGTGAGAAAATAGAACTGGTTTGAAGAAAATAAGGGTTTTAAAAACTGCAGCAAGTGCAAGGCTTGCCAATATTGAGTCAACACCAAAGAGTATGAATGACTGCTCTTTAATAATAATAATAAAATACAAGGATATTTCCATTGCAAGAGTGAATATGCGGTGTGCATTTCACAGAACAACACTGATGTTTCAGGTGCTGATGGCACACGATGTAGCAAGCAGCAGAAAGATGCTGCTGGATTTTTCCTAGTACTCTGTCTAGACTGCACCTCCTACAAAATGGGAGTCTCCTTGCCTTTTCAGGATTGGGAGATGGTGGGTGCCCTGAGGTGAGCTCCTGGTTCAAGGTGATTCCACAAGCATCCAATGCACCTTCACAGACTTTGTATGGCTCAGATGTTCTCCTGGGTGTCTGGACTTGGAAACTCATACATGTTTTTTAGGTGTGGATTTAATATGCAGTAGGACTGGCAGCACAGTATTTCTTAAAGTGGGATATTATTGCTGTATTACCAAATGACTCGCAATGAAGGACGTAATGATTTCATAAGAGAAAGTATTACGATGAATACTCCATCACTTTGTTGAATGAACAAATAGTTTAAACTATATAAATTTGCCTGAAGAAATACAGTACAATGCTGGCTAACGTCCTTCTTCTGCTCCAAACCTCTTTCTTCAACATTAATTTTCTCCTGTAACCCAGGAACATGGTCACAACTCAAACACGTACCCACAAGCCACAACACATTCCCCTCTTTATTCGAAATGCAATAAGACAATACAAACTCAAAAATAACAATAATAAAAATAATAAAATAAAACACAGCTAGCAACATGTAACTTACACTCTGAAACTATGTGCATAATCTACTTTAAAATACCTCAACAATACAATGTGATATTTTTTATTTTACTAACTATCGTGTATATAATCCTCTAACTGCTTAGGAGCTTTTCTTACTTATTTACACTTCTGTACTCTTACTTTTCCTCCTCAATTCCCAAATCACGTGCTTCAATGCTTTTGTCAACACCAGGATACATGGTCAGATCATTTCTCAGACTCTCTCCACTCTCACAACACAGACCCTCTCCACTCTTTCAACACCTATTTGCATCAATGTCTATATTCTCAACATATTTGTCCTTTACTAACCTTACCATTCCCAATTCTTCAGTTTTACTTTGATCAATGGTTCCCCTCAGGTTGTATCTCCATGTTAGGTTGTTCATTAGTCATGTGTTACCTTTCCTTGAAATCATTTTCATCTCCTAAATCTATCTTTAACTTGCAACCTTATTTATACACTTGTTGCCAAAAATCCTTATGCTAAAAGCTACATAATTCAGATTCCTAACTTTCCAATTACTTAATCTTACAGCATTCTGCAACACCTCAACAACCTCTTCAGGTTCGTAAAAACTGCATTCTTCTTTTAGTACCACACCCGGTCTCTTTATCCTGACCCAGTCACCCACTTTAATGTTTACTTGTTTGGTACCTTTCTTATAATCATAAAATGCTTTGGTTTTGTCTTGAATCTCCACATCATCCATTGGCCACTGTTCCACACTTGAACGGAAAAACCATCCTGGAGTAAATTTGGTCCTAGCATTCCTACCACACATCATAACAAAAGGAGAAACACCTGCAGGATCACAGTCTGTGACTCTATATGCCTAAATCATTTTTCCCAGTTGGGTAATCCAATCATCATTACTAACCATCGCCAATTGTATGATTCCTTTAATTACTCAGTTGAACCTTTCAACCATGCCATTCCCACTGGGATTGTAAAGTGAAGTGGTTTTGTGTTTAATTCCTACTTGTTCAAAATGACTTTTAGGCTGTAGTCACATGAATTGCACCCCGTTGTCACTCAAAATATTTGCTGGAATACCTTCAGAAATAAAAATTTCATCTAAAACTCCTCAACACAACCATGTCCCCACAAAAGCACCCAGGGTTCACAGACGATGAGTTGAGGGTCATGGTGGATGAATTTGTCAGAGTAGAGCCACAACTGTTTGGAGCACAGGTCCAACAAACGTCGATTGCCAGGAAAATGGAGCTGTGGCAAAGAATTGTTGACAGGGTCAACTCAGTAGACAGCCATCTATGCACAAGGGATGACATCAGGAAGAGGTGGGTTGACCTATGGGGGAAGGTATGTTCCATGGCATCATGACTCCAGATCGGCATGCACAAGACTGGTGGTGTGTCCGCACCTCCTCCCCCACAGTTCACATCTTGGGAGGAGAAGGTCTTGGACATCCTGCATCCTGAGGGCCTGACTGGAATACCTGGGTGACTGGACTCTGGTAAGTACCCACAACTTCCATGTCACACAATGGCCGTGTCCTGCATGCTTCCTTGCCACCCATATACTCCTCAATTCACTGTATGTCTCACTAGAACTCCCACTGTTCACCTAATGCCCCTCTCCTGCATGCCACACCACCACACAAACTGCCCACATAACCATTGACAAAGGCACAGATAGCATTGGCTAATACTATCACAACGACTCCCACAATCCACTAGCCCATCTATGTGGAAACCTGGAATTTGTACATCACATTACATCTCTTGCATGTATGACTGTTGTACAAGCTACACCAATTTGATGGTACAACTCAGGGCCACTACATGGCAATGACAGCACTGCAATGGCACACCACAATGGCAACCAAAGCTAAACATAGGTGAAGCTCTATGACAAATCCAAATGGCCACTTATCTAGATCTCCAACCCTGAAATGGGCTGACCATAGTATGGAAAGTAAGATGGCAGACTCCATGCACATGCACAACATGCACAGGCAGGACATTTAACCTTGCATACTCACATACTATCCTCCCACTGGGACATCCTGGTGCAAATCTCCAGCCATTTTGTGTGACATCTAGCAAGCCTGACTATTCACTAGGTAATAGTGCTGAACAGCCATGTGAAGTATCGGACAGTACCTGAACACATCCACAGTGCTATATGTACCAAACCTGAATGACAACACCCAACATGGAGTATGTAACATATGTCACAGAATAGTATGTACCACCAAAGTTATGCTGTGTGGCATCTGTCATTGTCATAGCTGGGTATCATGTTAAGACAATGTATACATATGACAAAGAGATAACCAAACACACTTTCTATATTTAACTCAGTGTATCCCTGTCAAAGCCCAGCTCACCTGAGTCCTTGTTCAGTTCTGATGGAGGTTGAAGACAATCCGACCCCACCCTGAAACTGCTTGTTCCAGCACACTAGTTTTTAAAACAGTGCACTAAGAACAGAAGCTCAAGGGAAGGGGGGAAGTGGTAAAATAAAATAAAGAGACAACAGCGTTCTTGCGTTTCCACTGTTGAAGTGCTGCACAAATCTGCGGCCCTCTCTGACTTCTGTAGAAACTGGTGCCTAATGAAACATAAACAAAGAACAGATAAGTACATCCTATTCCTAACTGGGTTCCTGACTATCCCTTTATTTATTAGAAATTTTCTTCTAAAAGTACCTCTTGGATCCTGGTCTCTAGTTTCCAGGTTTGGAATGTGTTACTGCTCTGGGATGTGCTTTCTATTACTCTAAAGCTTCTAAAACATTAAACAAATACCGTTATCAGAATTATCAATATCAAACATTCATCTTAATATAACTAAAGCCTAAATTGCCAATAGCAGACTCACTTTTCCCATATTTCCAGAATCTTTTATAAAACAAATACTGTACTTTTACGTCAAAATACAGCATGTAATTTGTGCAAGTCCTTGATTTACTGTTTGCCTTGCTGTTAATGGTTTCCACGGTTCGATTCTTAAAAGTTCCATAAAAAAATGTTTGCTTCACAAAGTTCTGCAAAGTATTGTTGTAACAAAGAGTTTGAATCACAATGTTCGTGGAAGGTATCTTGTTTCAAATGTCTATACACGAATCCAGAAATTGTAGTCAAAGTTCTTTCAGGTAATAAAAGTTTTGCACTTACTTGTTGCTGGCAAGAGATACTGATCAGTCTAACCTTGTCTTCTTTCTCTTTTGCAGGTTGCTTGTAGGAGAGAGGCTGAGGCAAGGAGGAACCGGAAACCGGAAGAAGGAAGAGCCAGCAGCTGCGCCCATTGAAGCCAATGAAAGTCTGTAGAGAGCAGGAGTGCCAGCGCCGAGGGATCTGTCCTCAGGTAAGCGGGAGGTAGACGAGCACAAGCACTGGGCGAGGCTCGGGGGCTGCCTTTTATAGACAGGGTTGGGTGTGGTCCTCACATGCTGCACATGTTCTTGAAAGGTGTGCAGAGTTTCAGTTATTATGCAAATGAGTTAAATTAACACATGGCCTAGAGAGGAGTGTTTTAAAGAAGCCTTGTTAAAAGCAAGGCCCAATGTGTAAATAAAACAGCACATTAAACAACATACACAGAAGCCTAGGGGGGGGGAAGGTGAGATAACAAGAAAGGCTTTCAATAGTAAGTTTAAAAGGGAGCTATTACAGAACCCACTAGTGCAGTGAGAGGGGACATGCTCTTTGCTGTGCACAAACCCTAACAGTTGCCCCCCTCAAAGGCCCTCCTACAGGACGGGGTTTTCCTGGATTTTTTAAATAAAAACGTCTAATCAGCTGTGGGGCATGTACATATGATGCTGGTTCCCATGAATTCTCAGATTCATCATATCCTTTCCATTCTACTAAATAAAACAGACGTCCACTAATTCTTTTTGAGTCTTTTATGCTTTTCACTTCATATTCTAGATTTCCCTTAATTGGTATGGGTGGAGGTGGTGGTTCAGGTCGGGTTTTTGGATTGTACGGCTTAAGCAAGGACACATGGAATGTAGTATGTACTGGATATTCTTTTGGTAAATCTAATTTTACTGTTACCGGGTTTACTATGGCAGTTATACTAAAGGGTCCAATGAAACGTGGTTGCAGCTTTCGGGATCCCTCTATGTTTAGGTTCTTTGTGGAGAGCCATACCTTGTCACCGATTTTATACATTGGGGCCTCAGATCTGTGTTTGTCTGCTTGTCTTTTCATGCTTTCCTTGTACTTTAATAAATGTTTCCTGGCTTTGTCTTGTATGTCACCTAACCTTGTTAGTCTATTCGTTACTGTAGGTAACAGAGAATCTTCTAACAAAATGGGTATAGCTCTTGGATGATACCCCTGCAAGAAATAGAATGATGAGCAAAGTAGAGCTGAATGCTCAGTATTATTATAAACAAACTCCGCTACAGGGAGAGCTTCCAACCATTCACTAGAATAATCAGCCAATAAACAACGTAGCGTTTGAAGTAAGGTTTGGTTCAGTCGTTCAGTCTGTCCATCTGTCTCTGGGTGGAAAGCAGTGGATAATGCCACATCTATTTTCAGTTTTTTACATAATTTTTTCCAAAATTTAGAGTTGAACTGGCTCCCTCGGTCTGACACCACTTTGCTTGGCAAACCATGTAAACGCACAATTTCCCTTATAAAAATATCGGCAAATTCTGCCGCCGTGGGTAATTTCCATAATGGTAGAAAATGTGACATTTTAGATAAAAAATCCACTATAACCAACACTGTTGTGAAAGATTTTACAGGTGGTAAACCTACAATAAAGTCTACGCTCACAGTGTGCCAAGGTTGCTTGGGTGTTGGCATTGGTATTAACAAACCGTCAGGGGCCTTATGAGAAGATTTATGTCTTGCAAAAATTGGACAAGTAGTGACAAATTGCTTAATGTCCTTTCTTATAGTGTCCCACCAAAAGTGTTTTTGCACATTTTCCAGGGTTTTTACCCAACCAGGATGACCTGCCAACGGTGAGGCGTGATGCCAAATTATCACCTGTGTTTGTAATTCAGAGGTGGGCACTAACAGCATGTTGTCGTGATACAATAAACCTCGTTGTATTGTGTTATGGGAATACTTTAACCAATCCTGAGGTGCTATTTGCATGTGTGCATTATATAGATCTGTGATGAAATCCTTCTGTTGTACTGGTGCCAAAAACTTTTGGGGAGGAATAATGGGTTCTCCTATTTTATCATGTTTCATGTCTGAAGTATGTCCGTATCTAGATAACACATCAGATTGAATTTGTTGTGCACCTGGTCTATAGGTTATTACAAAGTCAAATGTGCTAAAAAAAATTAACCAGCGCATCTGACGTGGTGTTAGTGCTTTAAGTGATCCAAAAAACTGTAGGTTCCTATGGTCAGAAAAGATTGTAACTGGGTACTTGGCTCCCATTAAATGGTGCCTCCATTCTGAAAAGGCTACTTTGATAGCTAGTAGTTCCCTTTCAGCCACAGTGTAATTTTGTTCAGCTGGTAATAACTTTTTGGAATTGAAGGCTATAGGATGTAACTGGCCATCTACTGCATCTCGTTGAGAGAGAACTCCTCCTAAAGCTACTTGTGAAGCATCCGCTTCAACAAAAAAAGGCAAGTCAGGATCAGGATGTTTCAGAATTGGGGCTGAAGTGAACTTTTGTTTTAGGAGTTGAAAGGCGTGTGCCGCCTCATCAGTCCAAAGAAATCGTTGCCCTTTCCGCAACAAGGTAGTTATTGGGGCGCAATGTCTGCAAAATGTGCAATAAACCTCCTATAAAAATTGGCGAAACCCAGAAATTTCTGAATATCTTTTACAGAGGATGGTTCTGGCCAATCAGCAATAGCACTGATTTTCTTTACATCCATAGTTATTCCTTGAGGTGACAGGCAGTATCCTAAAAAGTCCACCTTGCTGACATTAAAAGTACACTTTTCTAACTTAGCAAAAAGATGATTTTCTTTTAACTTTGATAATACTGCACGAACATGTTGGGTATGTTCTTCTGAGTTCTTAGAGTAAATGAGGATGTCGTCTATGTATACTATGACACAAACGTTCAGGAATTCGTGTAGGACCTCATTTATAAAGAACTGAAAGGCCGCAGGGGCATTACATAACCCAAAGGGCATTACTGTGTACTCAAATAAACCAAACTTTGTCTTGAAAGCTGTCTTCCACTCATCCCCCTCTTTTACTGGGACCAGGTGGTAAGCTCCCCGCAGATCTAGTTTAGTGTATACAGTAGAATGTCTTAACTGATCCAACAACACAGGTATTAGAGGAAGAGGATATTTATTCTTTATTGTAGCCTTATTTAGTCCTCTATAATCGATACACGCGCGCAGGGATTTATCCGGCTTCGGGATAAAAAAGAGTGGAGATGACACCAGAGATGTGGAATGACGGATGAACCCAGACTGTAGTAGGTCATCTAGGTAGGTTCTTAAGTATTTGGTTTCTTCGTCAGTCAAAGCATATACTCTGTTATTAGGTAAAGGGGCCCCTGGGATAAGATCTATACGACAGTCATAAGACCTATGTGGGGGCAGCACACTAGCCTTTACTGGATCAAAGACGTCTTTAAAGTCAGAATATTCAGGAGGGAGACTTGGTTCATCTTGTATAACACCAGCACAGTGTAATACTGTGCTCTGTTCTGTACCTGCTTCTTGATAGCAATTGGTTCTACAGAAAGAGGAATCCAAAGTAACATTTCTATTCACCCAATCAATTTTTGGGTTATGAGTTGTTAACCAGGGTACCCTGAGAATCAAACCAAAATTAGGAGTATCTATCAGATCAAAGCTAATCACCTCTGTGCGCCTGTTCTGACAGACCATAACAAGTGGACTTGTTTGTTTTGTGATTAATCCAGAGGTCAATTCTGACCCATCCACTGCACATACTGCTTCTGGACAAGGCTTTAGGCACATAGGAAGTCCTAAGTTTTCAGCTAACTTATTATCCACAAAATTTCCTGTCGCGCCTGAGTCCAGTAGGACAGGGAGAGAATGCCTCACTTGGGTAGTAACAATTAAAACGACCTGAATTATGAAATGTCTAGGTATGTGCGGTACCATGAAGGCTGCAGCATTAGAGGTTTGATTAAGATGTTTTCTCGAACAAGTAACCTCTCCCCTTGTCGAGCTTAATCGTTTCCCGATTCAGTTGAGGAGGTGGAGGAAACAGCACCCTTTCGTGGATTTTTAGGCTTTACTGGACATTCTCTGGCAAAGTGACCTGCCCTTCCACAATATCAACATAATTGAAGTTTTCTCCTTCTTTCTTTTTCCTCTGATGTGAGTGAACCTCTGAGTGTCCCTATTTTCATAGGCTCAGGTTCAGGGAGTTTATTATTTGGGTCTTTCTTCTCGTGTCTAATAAAAGTTAACCGTGATTCCAGTTTGTATTTATCTCCCTTTCTTTCTCCTAGTCTTTGTTCTAATTTCACAACTAAATCTACAAAGTCCGAATAGTCTTCTGGCAAATCAACGATATGAGCCAGCACGTCTTTTAACTCGTCTCTCAAACCTTTATAGAAAAGGGAGACACGCTTTTCTTCTGGCCAGTGTGTCTCGGTGAGTAAACGATTAAAACTAGTGAGAAAGGTCAATAAATCCTTGTTACCTTGTTTAAGATTTAAAAGCTCATTATCACTTGCCTGCATGAAAGTGTGTTTTGCAAAAAGGCTGGTCATGGTACGTTTAAATTGATTCCAATTATGGAGGATGGGATCATCTCTCTCCATGAAAGGAATTGACCAATTGGCTGCTGTGCCACCCAAATAAGACAAGACAAATGCCACTTTCGTAGCATCAGTAGGGAACTGTTGTGGCTTACAAATGAAGTGTAATTGACATTGATTGATAAAAACATGGAATTTGTTACTATCTCCATGAAAACGTTCAGGTGCTGCTAAGGGCACAGCATTAGGAACATTAACAGAAACCTCAACTGGGGGAGGCAAAGTTGTATGTTTTGATGGCGCCCCTGTCTCTGAGGAGGTTTTAAACAAAGGCGTAAAAGCTGTGTTCCACTGAGATATCCATAATTTATACCTGCTTAAATCCTGTTTTAAAGAGGTATTCTCCATCTTTAATCTCTCTATTTCCTCTTGCATATGTTGCAAGATGCCAGACACTGATTCATTATGAGCCAAGTCCTCATTTACGGCCTGCGCCATATCCGTGACGTCAATGCCCTCTATTTCTTCCCCGATATTCATCGTCCACCAGAACTGATTTTTATTTTTTTTATTTAAGGCTTGTGCTTCTGTCAAAGCCCAGCTCACCTGAGTCCTTGTTCAGTTCTGATGGAGGTTGAAGACAATCCGACCCCACCCTGAAACTGCTTGTTCCAGCACACTAGTTTTTAAAACAGTGCACTAAGAACAGAAGCTCAAGGGAAGGGGGGAAGTGGATAAAATAAAATAAAGAGACAACAGCGTTCTTGCGTTTCCACTGTTGAAGTGCTGCACAAATCTGCGGCCCTCTCTGACTTCTGTAGAAACTGGTGCCTAATGAAACATAAACAAAGAACAGATAAGTACATCCTATTCCTAACTGGGTTCCTGACTATCCCTTTATTTATTAGAAATTTTCTTCTAAAAGTACCTCTTGGATCCTGGTCTCTAGTTTCCAGGTTTGGAATGTGTTACTGCTCTGGGATGTGCTTTCTATTACTCTAAAGCTTCAAAAACATTAAACAAATACCGTTATCAGAATTATCAATATCAAACATTCATCTTAATATAACTAAAGCCTAAATTGCCAATAGCAGACTCACTTTTCCCATATTTCCAGAATCTTTTATAAAACAAATACTGTACTTTTACGTCAAAATACAGCATGTAATTTGTGCAAGTCCTTGATTTACTGTTTGCCTTGCTGTTAATGGTTTCCACGGTTCGATTCTTAAAAGTTCCATAAAAAAATGTTTGCTTCACAAAGTTCTGCAAAGTATTGTTGTAACAAAGAGTTTGAATCACAATGTTCGTGGAAGGTATCTTGTTTCAAATGTCTATACACGAATCCAGAAATTGTAGTCAAAGTTCTTTCAGTTAATAAAAGTTTTGCACTTACTTGTTGCTGGCAAGAGATACTGATCAGTCTAACCTTGTCTTCTTTCTCTTTTGCAGGTTGCTTGTAGGAGAGAGGCTGAGGCAAGGAGGAACCGGAAACCGGAAGAAGGAAGAGCCAGCAGCTGCGCCCATTGAAGCCAATGAAAGTCTGTAGAGAGCAGGAGTGCCAGCGTCGAGGGATCTGTCCTCAGGTAAGTGGGCGGTAGACGAGCACAAGCACTGGGCGAGGCTCGGGCTGCCTTTTATAGACAGGGCTGGGTGTGGTCCTCACATGCTGCACATGTTCTTGAAAGGTGTGCAGAGTTTCAGTTATTATGCAAATGAGTTAAATTAACACATGGCCTAGAGAGGAGTGTTTTAAAGAAGCCTTGTTAAAAGCAAGGCCCAATGTGTAAATAAAACAGCACATTAAACAACATACACAGAAGCCTAGGGGGGGGGAAGGTGAGATAACAAGAAAGGCTTTCAATAGTAAGTTTAAAAGGGAGCTATTACAGAACCCACTAGTGCAGTGAGAGGGGACATGCTCTTTGCTGTGCACAAATCCTAACAATCCCTCCATCCACAGGTACTCCTGTCAATGCCACCCTGGAGAGGATACCAGAGACTGACAGCCCTCCTTAGGATGAAAAAGCCCCAGTGAGCACAACACGCTCTGGACAGTGACGACCTACCTGGCCCATCTCGGACACCTGGTAAATCTACGACTCCCTGCCTCACCCTGCCTACATCAATTCCCCTTGTTGCTACAACATCACAGCCAACCCTTCATCCCCAAAACCTGTGTCCCAAGGACTGTTCAAACTATTGTGTGCCCTACAGTACAGGGACTTGAGTCGTTCCAAGACATCCCAGACAATGAAGGTCCTGCTAACACTGGAAGTGGGCACACTGTGCCAGGGGCACAGGTACCTTGGGGAGGTGGTGTGGGAGAGAAGCTGTGGACCAGAGGAAGGGGCTCCCAAGGGACTCAACTGACCAGGAAACCATCTCCCAAGTCCTGGAAGCATAAAAAAGTTCTCAGGACAGGATGGGCCAAATTATCACCATGTTGGGGGAAAACCAAAGGCTGCAGAGAGAATACCACCAGGAGGTCATGCAGCAGTGGCAGGCCCACAATGCCACCATAGCCTCCATTGTAGGGGTGCAGACGGACATCAACACCACCTTGGGTATTTCCTCGACCCACCATCACGCCCCTTCCACTAGCAATCTTACATCTGCCCTACCTACATCAGCAGTAGCTAGTGGGGATGGAGGCCCTGCCAGGAGAACCACAGGCCTTAGACACCCCTCCCTCTGTAGCAAAGAACTCTCGGAAAATGTGAACGTCCACACAGACATCCAAATGCCAAGACCTAACCCACTGCCAGGAGGTGAACCTCACCTGATTTGTCTTCCTTGTCTGCCACTGAGATACCCTGTTAACTGTTCAAAGACATGACTCCATTTTCCATGACACTTGGATACTGGACTTGAGCGACCAACTGCTGTAGCAGCTACTGTGATGATTCCATCTATCATGACCTCACTCATCACCTTTATGTCAATTTATGCACCTTTATTTTGACTTTCAATATTATGATATGCACAATAAATCCCCCTTGAACACAGCTACTGTATATGTGTATTTAATGAAACATCAGCAATTGTTATGCTTTCCAACTGTGGCCTGGTGATGCCCTCCTACATCGAACAGGCAGTGTAATCCACAGCAGATGGAGGCACCCTCAGCAGGAGACCAAAAAACAGATATGTCCCAGAACAGATGTCCGAAAGGTAGGAATCCAGGCCCACACACGAGTATAGTCAGTATTCCAACATGCAGAAAGACCATGACAGAGTCCCTTCAGGATGGAAGGCATGGTGTCACACAGCGTACTTATGCAAGTCATAGATGTCATGCCCAGTGTAGAATACCTTCTAGGCAGGGGCCCCGAGATATTACCACACATCACCAGTCAGAGACTAATCACACAAATCATTTACCTGCCATCTGTCATGCACAACCCTCATGTCTGGAATCATTTAGCAATGGCTAATGACTATGAATGCCCCAAGCCATAGGTAGCAGAAGCACAGATTAAAAACCAGTCAGTGGGTGGAATGACATGAGAACAGGAGAATGCAGCAAACATAGCTCAATCCTTGTCTGTCTATTTGAGAAGTGAATGTAGGTAACTGTAGTGAACAAACATGTTAGAGCTTAACCACTTTTACAGTGCACCTTACATTATATCAGTTAACTTCCACAACTCACACATAGGGATAGGACCACATTACACTCCCACTGATGAATCACATCAAAAGGACTATTGTCACCAATCCACCTCTGAATGTGGGCATTCAAGACTTGTAAAACCCCACTCTACACACCTGTATGTCACTGGAAGTATTGATTGATATGCCCTGTCCTAGAGTCTGCTGCACCTTCTTCCTCTGGCTCCTCATCACTGGCCATTTCAGCATTTCCAGCCACTGGACCAGCTGCCTCACCCTCATTAGCTAGCAGTGGTATCTGACATCTTAGGGCTATATTGTGGAGCATGCATCAGGCAACGATGATTGTGCATACCTTTTGGGGCGAGTAGAGAAGGGCACCAACAGATAGGTCCAGACACCTTAATCTTGCCTTCAGGAGGCGAACGTTTGCAAGGTTACCTTGTCCTGCTGTGGGCCTCATTGAAATGGAGTTCCCCTTCTGTGGCAGGGTACTTCACTGGTGTCAACAGCCAAGGAAGGTTTGGATAGCCAGAGTTACCTGTGTGCACAAATGTAGGGCTTGTGAAATAATAGGTACAGCGACTGGGCAGATTGTGATGACAGGCGCCATAACAGTTAAACATCTTCATATGCATCCATACCAGGGAGCAAGGCCATCTGTGTGTGTAGTTGTGCGATCAGGTGTGGAACATTGCTGTTCCGCAAAATGCAGGAGTCATGCACTCACCCTGGAAACTTGGCTGTCACTTGTGAGATGTACTGGTCTGCCAGACACACCACCTGAACATTTATGGAGTGGTGGTTCTTCCTGTTCCTATATACCTGTTCATTAGCACTGGGATGGACCAGGGCTACATGGGTTCCATCAATGGCCTCTATCGCATGAGGAATGTGTCCCATTTCATAAAAGTCTGCTTTCACACGGGCTACGTTTGCACGTTGGGGGAACCTGATGTTGCTGTCCAGGTGCTTTAACAAAGCACACAGTACATCCTTCAAGACAAGACTGGACATGGGCTGAGACTTGCCTGCTGCTAAGGTCACTGTATTTTGAAAGAAGCCTTGGCCAGGTACTGTAGCACTGACAAGACTTGTACAACGGGAGGGATGCAATAGGGATTGTGTATCTCTGGAAAGAGATATGGCTCCAACTGTGTACATAGATCCATGATGGTCTGACAATACAGAAGATATGCCTGGATGACTTGCGTGCCATCCATGGATTCAAGGTCAACTATTGGACGGTACATTGGTGGTTGTCTCAATCTCCTCATGACAGGATATCTAAGTTGAGAGAAGAGAATGTGTAATAAGTAATGCAGTAGGCACATGTAAGTACCACATTGTATATTAGCTCACACCTAACACTATAGGGGATGTGTTGCCCTGCTGACATAAACAATAATGACCATGGTTATGCGCAGGTTACACCCTCATTGCTGCGCATTGGTTGACTTGTAAGTCATACAAGACATATGTCACGTGTAATTGAACATGTGTGGCTTACTGAGCTGTGCTGCACTGATCACACATTTATATTTGGAATCTACCAATGTATAGCCCTTGCCTATGTGCTTCCGAGTATCTAAATATAGCTATCAACAATTATTCAGCCTCAACAAGTCATTGTGTTAAGAATGTCACAATTTAAAGCACTTCCATGATGACACAACATAGGGTTGCACCACCATTTGGGCGAGTATGTGTATGGCACACTTCATTAGGCTCATCCATCGATTAAATGTGCACAAAATGGCAGTCGCATGTCCTGATGTAGTGGACAATTGAAAGTGACCTATGTCCACAAGTGGAAGTCGTCATGGAGGTAGGCAGTTCCAACCACCGTGCAACTTGTCTTTTGTTAACATTGCTGCCTGTGGTAGACTGGGGCCAGTGGCGGTGACGGTCCTGATTGTGGCAGCCATGGCTCCATTTTCTGCAGCCTTGCTCACTTGACTCCTGACACTGTTGCTAGCAAGACTTCCACAACATGAGTTGCTGTGTACTGCCTCTGGGAGTCATCGTGCCTCATCCTGAAGGGGGTTGGGCCCCTACCTTCACCCCGGAAGACCTGGAGAAGCTAGTGTAGGAGGTGCTGCCCCTGTATGGACAGCTATATGGGGCAACAGAGGAGCAGGTGAGTCCAGTGGACCAGCCTCGTTTGATAGGGGTTGCGCGTGACGTTGATTCGGGCATGTGTACTGATAAGGGAGTATATGCATGCAGAGTCCATATAGTGAAGGCGTGTGAGCAGAGGGTATGGGTAGGTATGGCCGCTTGCTGTGACAGATGTGCTGTGTCCACTCCTGTTGGTATGGTGCATGTGTACATGACTTTCTCCTTTTGTCTGTGTCATCCATGCAGGTGAACGCCCATCAGAATAAAGGGATCTGCCGTGCCATCGCTAAGCAAGTGTGGACCCTGGGGGTCCACAGCAGGCAGAGCACCCTTACTGGCAAGTGGTGGGAGGACCTGAGACGCTGGGCCCGGAAGACCGCGGAGGCCCATCTTTGGATGTCATCCCAACGAGGGAGGGGTGCTCATCGGACCCTGACCCCCTTAATGGCCTACATTTTGGGAGTGACCTACCCTGAGGTGGATGGGCGTTTGAGGGCAGCACAGCAGCCACAAGGGGATGAGCACTGACTATATCCAAGTACTTGGCTCTGGTTGTATGATATTTTTTGTCCAACTGCAGCTTCTGTGACAATGTAGTAAGTACAACATGTATGTAGACTAGTGGACCTGTGTAATTCCCACCTTGCCTGAGTAATAGATGTGGCTTCATGTTTTGCTATCAGTAAATGTACATCTCTTGTATCAAGACATCTCCACGTCTGCATGTGGAAATGGTCAAATGACAATGCTGCATGCGTTACTTCAACCTGCCATTTTTACGGATGTGAGCTTGTGTATCCCGCTAGCCCTTGAGTATGACCTGGTCCATCCATACGTATATGAGCTTTAGTGGCTCTAAGGTGTCTGCCCACTCCCATATGTATTGATCACATGTATTTGCAACTGGCTGACTCTCAATTTCGATACACAGACTTGTACTGGTACATGTATAGACTCCATGTGAGGCAGTCATCTCATTTACATCACAGATATGGCCTATATTGGACTGTTCTTAGGGCTTAGGAGTTGTATCCCCATTGTCTGTTCATTTTAATCTATCGGGTATGTGAAGTTAGCAACAGTTAACTAATATGATTTGGGTGTCTGATTTGGTATAAATGGAGTCATCATGCATTTCCATGTGCTTGACTTTTAGGGATATATCCTTCAACCCACTGGGTTTGTTCTAGAGGAGGTAAGTGCCTAGGCAGATCTTGCCTTTGACAATATGCTATGTCAATGCCGTGTGTGCTAATGACCTTCAAATTACAGGACAACATACCTCAGTTGCAGCTTACATCATGTCTCAGTAGTTACTTGGGAACACATCTGAAGAAGTGGGACAATGACTGCTAACCTTGACCTATCTGATGTGGGTAATTTTGACAGGGTGAGGTTTTATTTGTCTTACGAAATGGTGATATGACCTTTATGTTGTATCATGTCACTCCTGTAGCTGCCCTATGTGATAGTGGGATATGTTGTCAGTGCAATGGCAGTCGCGTAGGTCCATATTTGCATAATGCGTACATGTCATTTCCGTCTGACATGTGTGCTGTCTGGACATAGGTACAGGTAAACACAAGTCAGCAATGGCGTGAGTGATGTAGGTTTGCTCATGTTGTGAAGTCAAACTACTGTAACTGCATGTCAGGTGGGATAGTAGGTATCCTATGATATAGTATGTGACTTTCTGAAGTTCATTAGTTGTGACACTGCTCTTAGTGATTGCCTGTGGATGTATCATGTGTGCTATGTAGGCCATTGTAAATGCACGTAGATGTATGAATTGTTGTGGTTTATATGTGTTTGGTATGTGCAGGTCTTTCTCTGTGATTGGGTCAAACTAATCACATGGCTGTACCCCAGACTTGTATTCTCATAAGATGTGACATCTATGGGAGTCCAGCCTGTAGTGTCTACATCAGTTAATGGATCCACATTGGCATTTCTGTACAGAGTGTTAGGTCAGCCATGTTATGTGACTGGCAGGTGAGAGTGGAGTAGTCTTCACTATCAAGGAACATTACAGATGGACATGGACTGATCAGGTGTAGTTTCAGTACAAGTCTGATATGTTTTGTTCAGTCACCTGCTCTTCCAATAGGAGGTAGGAATATGGAGCGGTATGTTCAGGAATCAGGTAGTCATTTGTACTGATGACAGGGCATGATGTGCATGCAGACATGACTTTGCTGGTGATCATGTCGATTACTCAAGTCGTGCTAACTTACTTGGAATTTGACGTGGGTGTGAGGCTTGACATACTGGGCTGGCTAGTACTGGTATGTTGTGACATAATGTAGGATATTTGTAATGCCAACAGAGATAACCTAGCCAGGAAGTGTTTACCTACAGATGTGAATGTTTAAATGGGTGTATGTGAGGATTATGTTAACCCTCTCTCACCCTCTCACTCTCTCTATTTGTGTGCATCAGCAATGGCAGGCGATGAGCTCAGGCGAGTGGGGATGCTGCAGACCAGGGGACCCAGAGTGCTGTGACCTGCAACAGTGAGGGACCCAGTGGCAGGGAGGCCGAGGGGAGTGCCACAGGGGAGACCAGATTTACAAATCCATTCTCAGAATCCTATTCCACTGGATACTCCCTGGTGGTGGTGGACCCTTCTGGGACCACCCCAGCACCATCTTTGTCCACCCCCCGCTTACTACCACCGCCCTCTCTGTAGCTCCCCACCCAGTTGTCTGAGTCCGCTCACCCAGGAGGGTAGGCATCTCCTTTGTCTCTGCCCACATGCAGCACATCGTCCATACCTGCAGACACCACCCCAACAGACAGTCACCCATCCACCATGGCATTTCCCAGCACCTCCTACCTCCCTCCTCCCAAGACAAATAAACATCCACACTCACCCACCCAACAGACACCCAGCACCCACAAGCATTCCTCGCCCAAACATGCACTAAAGACATCCACCAAGACACCTCCTACAACCACTCCCTCTCCCTTCACTCCCAAAACCTTTTGTCATGACCGTCCTCATGTGTCCAAAAAGGTTTTCCTCTCCCTCTTCCCTACTCCTCTCCCACCCTGTGATAACCCCAAATGCTCTGTATCCCTCCCTAAGTCCAGCCCTTCTACCTCCAAGACTTCCCCTGTGCCCCCTGCTAGTACCCATGCTCCTCAACCCTGCCAAGAAGTCAACCCCTCCCAAGTTTTCCCAGCCCTCCCCAAAACCCCCTCCTAATGACCCCTCCTCCCAAACCGAAGCCCAAACCCCTCCTCCACCTATCCCCAATCCCGGAGGTTCATGCCTGCCCCCTTCATGCCCCTACCCTGTGGAGGTCATATAACAGTCAGGAATCAAGTTGAGGCAAACTGTTGTGCCATATGTGCATTGTGCACATTGTTGTTTGGACTGGCCTATGGCCCTTTATTTTGTACATAGTTCCTTATTTATTTCCATGTTTATTTTTATAACATATCTGGGCAAACCAGTTTTTGGTCCCATGGCCACATATTTGTCCTGCCTTTCTTTTAACATGGCTGTTTTGGTTTTGCCTGCTTTAGTTTGTGTATGAGTAACTTTTGTGTGCATTTTGGTTGTGTTACCAGCTTGTGTCTGGGCAGTATGTGTGGGTCTGGCCTTAGCCTTTGGTCTTAGCATTTGTCCTGCAGTAATGGCTGTGTATTATTTGTAGAACATATTTGTGTTTGGAACATGCATGTATGTTGATATTGTGTGTATTGTTTGTGTTGACATTTTATTTGTAGTGTTGTGTGTCCTTGTGTGGTTGTACTGTGTGTGTATGTTTGTGTGGTGATTAGTATGTCAGAACCGTTGTGTGGTGTGTTTGTGTGGTATGACGTATGCTTCATTGTATGGTTGTGTGCTTGTGTGTATTGGCTGTCAGGGGTTGTTACGTGTTGCACGCATGTAATGTAAGCTGGAGGTGTGAATTGTGGTTGCTTGACAATGTATTTGAATTGCTGTGGTTGTGGTGTAGTTGTGTGAATTGCTGGTGTTGTGTATTGTTGTGTTCGACTGTGCCGGTGCTGAGTGTCTGCGGGTTGGTGTGTGCTTTGGAAGTGTGTGTTGGCCATGGTGTGTGTAGTATATGTGTGCGTGTGTGTATGTGGCTGTGTGTGAATGTGCATATCAGTGTGAGGGTACATGTGTGTGTGTCGGCCTCGCTATCCGCCCTGGATGTGTATGTTGTGTGTACGTATGTACTTTCACAAATTACAACAGTGACAGGTAAGTGTGTGTACTTACGGTTGGTGTCCTTGTCGCTGGTTCCAGAGTCATTGGGCAAGCAGGAGCAGTGTGAGGATGTGCAGTTCAGGTTTCATGATGACTCCAGACGGGTATGGCTTCGTGAAGGTGAGTGTCTCCTTTTATAGAGTTGGTTTCCGCCTGGGTGTCCGTGGTGGTGCTACCGCGGCTGAATCCTTTGCAGTGTGCAGCCTCGTAATCTGTCCAGCAGGTATATGCTCTCCGTCGGCCTGAAGGTGGCTACAACTGTCTGTGGTGGGTTGAGCGCAGTGGCGGTGCAGGCAGTGGATTGGCTGTATTCAGTTGTGAATACCGCCATGGCCATAATTTGGCTGTCTTCTCTGCCGACCTGTTGGAAGTACGACCGACACCACCAACATGGAGGTCCTGTGAGTGCCAAACTCGTAATGACCCCCATAGTCTTATTTTCCCTTTACTTCGTCTTGCAACTACCAAGGCAGAGATCCAGTTGAATGCTTCGATTACACCTGATAGTACCAACTTTTCCAATTCCGCAGATACTTCATCTCGCACCATAAATGGAATGTTCCTCACCTTATGGATTTTTGGTATGGCATCATCCTTTAAAATGATTTAGTATTCTAAACCTTTAACATTTCCTAGATCTATGCAAAAAACGTTTGCAAACTTGAGTTGTAAATCCATGCCTATTTTGACACCTTCATCCACCATTACATTTAATTGATTATTGGGATCCAACACAATGTGTAAATTGCCTTGGTAATACCACCCAATTATTGGAGGTCTTTTTTGCCACATCAAGTTTCCATCTTCCTGTTCTTTAATCTAAAAACAAACCACCTAAATTTGTTCACCACTATATCCTTCAGGATTAATGTCTGAGGGCAGTAACTTGTCACCCACTTTTTTGATAATTTTTTCTTTCCAAATTGTTTTGTTAATGATAGTATACGCTGAGCCCGAATCAATATACACTTTCAAGGATACACCCCCAATATTCATCCAACATTCAGATTTAGGTTTGATTATGTCCCTTTTGATATTTAGAACTAGGGGCCAGATGTAGGAAAGGAATTGCAACTCGCAAACGGCAAAAACTGCCGTTTGCGAGTTGCAAATCACATTTTCCTATGCAGAAATGCATTCTGCGAGTCGGACCGACTCGCAAAATGCATTTCAGAATCGCAAATAGGAAGGGGTGTTCCCTTCCTATTTGCGATTCCTAGTGGTATGAAACACCATTTGCGACCGCATATGCGGTCGCAAATGGTGTTGCAGTTACCATCCACTTCAAGTGGATGGTAACCCACTCGCAAATTGGAAGGGGTCCCCATGGGACCCCTTCCAGTTTGTGACTGGACCCAGAAACATTTTTTCAGGGCAGGGAGTGGTCCAAGGGACCACTCCCTGCCCTGAAAAAATACCGAAACTAAAGGTTTCGTTTTTTTTTTTTAAGTGCAGCTCGTTTTCCTTTAAGGAAAACGGGCTACACTTAAAAAAAAAAAAACTGCTTTATTTAAAGCAGTCACGAACACGGAGGTCTGCTGACTACAGCAGGCCTCCATGTTTGCGAGTGCCCATAGTCGGTATGGGGCCGCAATTTGCGACCCACCTCATGAATATTCATGAGGTGGGTCATTGCGACCCCATACCGACTTGCAGACGGTGTCTGAGACACCGTTCTGCATAACATTTTGCGACTTGCAAACAGCGAGTCGCAATGACTCGCTATTTGCAAGTCGCAAAATGTTATTTTGCTACATCTGGCCCAAAGTTCTTACTCAGGCTAGTTACTTTCTCACTATCGCACTTGTCATCACTCAAACTGCTTCCCTTCTCTTCATAGGTTGGTGCACTTACGCATTTCACTAAATTCCTTTTCCTCTTACATACTTTGTACAGTGCCGAATAATAACCCAATTGGCACATTTCTGTCTGACCGCAGGACAACTTTTGTAAATGCAAGGTGGCCTTTCCTATCACATCAATAATATCTTGGTGAGTCTTTAGGTTTTATGTGCTTAGTTGTTTGTTTTCAAACTTTTATATTTGTTTTGGATTTTGCACACCATCTCACACTCTTTTGTATCCATTTTCAATGCACCAACACATATACTAGACATTTTAGCTTTATTAACAATAACTAAAACATCACTCAAAGGAGCATCTCCGTTAATCCATGAATGTTCTTGAATAGCAGGGTTATTTGCATGCATAACTACTTGATCTCTGATGAAATCATCCTTTAGTACACCAAATTTGCAATCTAACACTAACTTATTTAATTCTGCTATGTAATCATCTACAGATTATTTTTTCTGTTGTAACGTTGGAAGAATTTGTACCTAGCATTACCGATACATATTTTAGGTCTGTAATAACAGTCTAGGTCTTGAATAGCTGCTTTAAAAATATTGATGTCACCAGTCACTACCATTTTATTCATTTGAGTATACGTTTTAAGCTCAATGGGACCTAATACATGTAGAAGTAACCTTGTTTCTGTTCTGCTGACATTGTGTTCTTCTCATCAATTGCTGCAATGTAATTTAAAAAATATTCTTTCCACTCTTCACATTTTAACATAAGTTCAGTCCCTGAAGACTAAAAAGATGCAGGAGGGCTGATAGTGAAGTTTGTGCAGGTACAGTATGCAATGGGTTTGGTGAACTCATTTCTTAAACAGTAAACTAATGTTTTGCTAAATAAAAAAAAGTTCTAAATTAATTTATGCTGTCAATAACTAAAATTTACCCCAACTATGGAAGATAATCATCAGCTCCTTTGAGTCCGTCACCTTCCTGGAAAGCTGGAAACACACAGAGATCAACGCCTTCCTCAAAAAACCCAAGGCGGACCCAATCAATCAGTAAATTTATATAGCGCTATGTACCCGTTAGGGTTTCATGGCGCTGAGGGGGTTGGGGGTGGGGGGTAGCTGCTATCGGTCGAATAGCCATGTCTTGAGGAGTCTCCTAAAGGTGAGGAGGTCCTGGGTCTGGCGCAGGGAGGTGGGGAGTGAGTTCCAAATCTTGGCGGCGAGGCAGGAGAAGGATCTGCCGCCGGCGGTCTTGCGCTGGATTCGGGGAACGATGGCGAGGGAAAGGTTGGCAGAGCAGAGTTTGCGTGAGGGGATGTAGAAGTTGAGTCTATTGTTCAGGTAGGCGGGTCCGGCGTTGTGTAGAGATTTGTGCGCGTGGGTGAGAAGTTTAAAGGTGATCCTCTTGTCCACGGGGAGCCAGTGGAGGTCCTTCAGGTGGTGGAAGATGTGGCATCGGCGGGGTATGTCGAGGATCAAGCGGGCAGATGCGTTCTGGATGCCTTGGAGTCGTTGGATGTCTTTCGTTGGGATGCCTGTGTAGAGTGCGTTGCCGTAGTCAAGTCTGCTACTGACGAGGGCTTGGGTCACCGTTTTTCTGGTTTCCGTTGGGATCCACTTGTAGATTCTGCGGAGCATGCGGAGGGTGTTGAAGCAGGAGGAGGAGACTGCGTTGACCTGTTTGGACATGGTGAGCACGGAGTCGAGGATGAAGCCGAGGTTTCGTGCGTGGTTGGCTGGAGTAGGAGGGCGGCCTAGTGTGGTAGGCCACCAGGAGTTGTTCCAGGCCGAGGGGGAGCGACCGAGGATGAGGACTTCCGTCTTGTCGCAGTTTAGTTTCAGGCGGCTGTTTCTCATCCATTCAGTGTTGGATTTCAGTCCCTCGTGGAGGTTGGCTTTGGCGGTGTGTGGATCTTTAGTAAGGGAGAGGATGAGCTGTGTGTCGTCGGCGTAGGAGAGGATGCTGAGGTTATGCTGACGGGCCAGTTGTGCGAGGGGTGCCATGTAAACGTTGAACAGCGTTGGGCTTAGCGAGGAGCCTTGGGGGACGCCGCAGATGAGGTTGGTGGCTTCGGAGCGGAAGGGTGAGAGTCGGACTCTCTGGGTTCTACCGGAGAGAAAAGAGGAGATCCAGTTGATGGCTTTGTCTTGAATTCCGGCTTCGTGGAGGCGAGTAAGTAGGGTGCGGTGGCAGACCGTATCGAAGGCGGCGGATAGATCTAAAAGGATGAGGGCTGAGGTGTTGCCGTTGTCCATTTGTTGTCTGATGTTGTCTGTGGCGGCGAGGAGTGCAGTCTCAGTGCTGTGGCAGCGTCTGAAGCCGGACTGGGAGGGGTCTAGGATGGAGTTGTCTTCGAGGTAGTGGGTGAGCTGTGCGTTGACGATCTTTTCGATGACCTTCGCTGGGAAGGGGAGGAGGGAGATCGGTCTGAAGTTTTTGAGGTCGTTGGGGTCAGCCTTGGGTTTCTTGAGGAGGGGTTGGATATCGGCGTGCTTCCAGCTGTCCGGGAAGGTTGCGGTGTCGAAGGATAGGTTGATGATCTTGCGGAGTTGGGGGGCGATGGTGGAGTCGGCTTTGTTGAAGACGTGGTGTGGGCAGGGGTCAGAGGGAGATCCAGAGTGGATGGAGTTCATGGTCTTTAGGGTTTCGGCGTCGTCTACGTGGTTCCAGGTGGTGAGGCGGTCGGCGTGGGAGGAGTTGTTGGGGGTGGGGTCTGGCGGAGGTGTGGTGATGAAGTTGTCGTGGATGGCGGCGATTTTCTGGTAGAAAAAAGTGGAGAGTGTGTCGCAGAGTTTCTGGGATGGTGGGACGTCGTTGACGTTGGCGTTGGGGTTGGAGAGCTCCTTCACGGTGCAGAAGATTTCCTTGCTGTCGTGTGCGTTGTTGTTTAGGCGTTCTGTGAAGTGGGAGCGTTTGGCGAGACGGATAAGTTGGTGGTGCTTGCGGTTGGCTTCCTTGTGGGTTGCTAGGCTGTCGGGTGTGCGCTCGAGAATCCATTTTTTCTTGAGTTTCTGGCAGGTGCGTTTGGAGGTGATCAGTTCGTCTGTGAACCAGGCTGCTTTTTTCTTTTCTTGGTTGACGGTGGGCCTCTTGAGTGGTGCGAGGGTGTTGGCGCAGTTGAGGATCCACTGTTGGAGGTTGATGGCGGCAGAGTCCGGGTCGGTGGGGTCGGTTGGTGTGTTCTTGGCGAGGGTGCTGGTTAGTTGGTCTTCGGTGACTTTTCCCCAGCGGCGGTGTGGCGGTAGAGGGGTGCGGTGGTGTTCGGTGTTTTTCTTGAATGTGAAATGGACGCAGTGGTTGTCGGTCCAGTGGAGTTCGGTGGTGTGGCTGAATACGATGTGGTTGCTTGCAGTGAAGAGTGGGTCTAGGGTGTGACCGGCGACGTGTGTGGGTGTGTTGACCAGTTGTCGGAGTCCGAGGTTGGAGAGGTTGGTGGTCAGAGATGCGGTGTTGTTCTCCATGTGGAAGTTGAGGTCTCCCAGGAGGATGTATTCTGTTGAGGCGAGGGCATGGGTGCTTGCGAGGTCGGCGATGGTGTCACTGAAGGGGGCTCTTGGTCCTGGAGGACGGTATATGAGGGTTCCTCTGAGGGGAGTGTTGGTGTCCGTGTGGATCTGGAAATGGAGGTGTTCGGCTGTCTTGAGGGTGTCGTCCGTGTGGGTGTGGATCTTGAGGGTGGATTTGTGGGCGATGGCTATCCCTCCACCGATTCCGTTGGTGCGGACTCTTCTGGTGATCTTGTAACCGTCAGGGATGGCGATGGCGATGTCTGGGGCCGAGGAGTCGTTCCACCAGGTTTCGGTTAGGAAGGCTACATCTGGGGCGGAGGTGTCGAGCAGGTCCCAGAGCTGGATGGCGTGCTTTCGTGCGGAGCGTGTGTTGAGGAGGATGCAGTGCAGGTGGTTGGTGTTGGTTGTTGTAGGCTTCGTTGTTCTGTTGCAGGTGAACTTGCAGGTGCGGCAGGAGAAGGGTCCTTTGTTGTGCTTCGGGGTGGCCTGGAAGCAGGCTGTGGAGGGGCCAGGGTTGAGGGCGAGGAGTTCGCTGGCCGAGTAGCGAAGGCTGGGGATGCGGGGGCGTGAGGACCAGGGGGGGTGGCACTGGGCGCGGTCCAGGCGTGGATGGGCGCAGACGGGCTTGCCTCTGGTGCGCCTCTGGCGCGCCAGCGGCGCGGACGCGTAGCGCCAGCCATTAACAAGGGAGAGGGGAGGGGGGAGGGGAGAGGGAGGAGCAGCTGGGAGGCGG
Source organism: Pleurodeles waltl (assembly GCF_031143425.1). Lineage (NCBI taxonomy): Eukaryota > Metazoa > Chordata > Amphibia > Caudata > Salamandridae > Pleurodeles > Pleurodeles waltl. Next base: position 213,928,895 of record NC_090440.1, read on the forward strand.
GAGGCGGGAGGGAGCGGCGAATGGGGGCGCGAGGGGGCGGGGCCGCAGGGAGGCAGCGGCAAGGGTAGATCGGCAAGGGGGAGCGCCCAAGGGGCGAAAAAACCAGGGAAAAAGCAAGGCACAAACAGTAAGGAAAAGTTCAAAAAAAGTCACAAAGTACAATTATGGCACAAATTACAATCGGGGTACAGTAATCAGAAGGGGCACAACGGGGGCAGAAGCGCAAGGAGGCAAGGTGCTGAAAAATAGGAAAAAAACTTACAGGACGGCGAAAAGCGGCACACGGGTCAAGTGAAGCTTAAACAGAGCCCACTAGACACAAGGGATGAGGCGCGGGAGGATGCCTGCGGGTGGAGGAGGGCCTCGAACACGCTAGCAGCAGCGTGGGTGGGGGTCAGGGGCACGAGACAGCTGGGTGGTGCTGCGGACGTGGGGGGCGAGCTCTAGACCTAAAGCAGGTCAGAGGTCGCTCACTCGCGACGCGCAGCGCCAGCGCCAGCCATTAAGAAGGGAGGGGGGAGGGAGGAGCAGCTGGGAGGCGGAAGGCGGGAGGGAGCGGCGAATGGGGGCGCGAGGGGGGCGGGGCCGCAGGGAGGCAGCGGCAAGGGTATATCGGCAAGGGGGAGCGCCCAAGGGGCGAAAAAACCAGGGAAAAAGCAAGGCACAAACAGTAAGGAAAAGTTCAAAAACAGTCACAAAATACAATTATGGCACAAATTACAATCGGGGTACAGTAATCAGAAGGGGCACAACGGGGGCAGAAGCGCAAGGAGGCAAGGTGCTGAAAAATAGGAAAAACACTTACAGGACGGCGAAAAGCGGCACACAGGTCAAGTGAAGCTTAAACAGAGCCCACTAGACACCAGGGATGAGGTGCAGGAGGATGCCTGCGGGTGGAGGAGGGCCTCAAACTCGCTAGCAGCAGCGTGGGCGGGGGTCAAGGGCACGAGACAGCTGGGTGGTGCTGCGGACGTGGGGGGCGAGCTCTAGACCTAAAGCAGGTCAGAGGTCGCTCACTTGCGACGCGCAGCGCCAGCCATTAAGAAGGGAGGGGGGAGGGAGGAGCAGCTGGGAGGCGGGAGGCGGGAGGGAGCGGCGAATGGGGGCGCGAGGGGGGCGGGCCGCAGGGAGGCAGCGGCAAGGGTAGATCGGCAAGGGGGAGCGCCCAAGGGGCGGAAAAAACAGGGAAAAAGCAAGGCACAAACAGTAAGGAAAAGTTCAAAAACAGTCACAAAATACAATTATGGCACAAATTACAATCGGGGTACAGTAATCAGAAGGGGCACAACGGGGGCAGAAGCGCAAGGAGGCAAGGCGCTGAAAAATAGGAAAAACACTTACAGGACGGCGAAAAGCGGCACACGGGTCAAGTGAAGCTTAAACAGAGCCCACTAGACACCAGGGATGAGGCGCAGGAGGATGCCTGCGGGTGGAGGAGGGCCTCGAACACGCTAGCAGCAGCGTGGGCGGGGGTCAGGGGCACGAGACAGCTGGGTGGTGCTGCGGACGTGGGGGGCGAGCTCTAGACCTAAAGCAGGTCAGAGGTCGCTCACTCGCAATGCGCAGCGCCAGCCATTAAGAAGGGAGGGGGGAGGGAGGAGCAGCTGGGAGGCGGGAGGCAGGAGGGAGCGGCGAATGGGGGCGCGAGGGGGGCGGGCCGCAGGGAGGCAGCGGCAAGGGTAGATCAGCAAGGGGGAGCGCCCAAGGGGCGAAAAAAACAGGGAAAAAGCAAGGCACAAACAGTAAGGAAAAGTTCAAAAACAGTCACAAAATACAATTATGGCACAAATTACAATCGGGGTACAGTAATCAGAAGGGGCACAACGGGGGCAGAAGCGCAAGGAGACAAGGCACTGAAAAATAGGAAAAACACTTACAGGACGGCGAAAAGCGGCACACGGGTCAAATGAAGCTTAAACAGAGCCCACTAGACACCAGGGATGAGGCGCAGGAGGATGCCTGCGGGTGGAGGAGGGCCTCGAACACGCTAGCAGCAGCGTGGGCGGGGGTCAGGGGCACAAGACAGCTGGGTGGTGCTGTGGACGTGGGGTGCGAGCTCTAGACCTAAAGCAAAGGACATCAAGAACTTCCGGCCCATCTCCCTGCTCCCCTTCCCGGCAAAAGTCATTGTGAATGCTGTCACCAGCAGAACCCAGCGAGTCCGCCTCCCCGATTCTGCTCGGAGGCCACCAAAATCATCTGCAACGTACCCCAGGGTTCGTCCCTCAGCCCGACTCTCTTCAACGTCTACATGGTCCCGCTCGCTAACATTGCCCAATCCCACAACCTCAACATCATCTCATACGCTGACGACACCGAGCTGATCCTCTCCCTCACCAAGGACTACGCCAAGACCAACCTCCAAGAAGGAATGAAGGCCATTGCCGAATGGATGAAGAGCAGCTGCCTCAAAATCAATTCCGACAAAATGGAAGTCCTCATCTTCGGCTCTAATCCCCCACATGGGATGACTCCTGGTGGCCTGCCACTCTCGGAGCCACTCTGACTTCCACTGACCACGCACGCAACCTAGGATTCATCTTTGGACTCCTCATTATCCATGACCCATCAAGTCAACGCCATCTCCTCCTCCTGCTTCAACACCCTCCCCATGCTCCGAAAGATCTACAAATGGATACCTACCGAAACCAGAAGAAGAGTCACCCAAGACCTCGTAAGCAGCAAACTGGACTACGGCAATGCCCTCTATGCAGGAACCATGGCCAAACTCCAGAAGAGGCTGCAACTCATCCAGAACACCTCCGCACACCTCATCCTGGACATCCCCTGCCACTGCCACATCACAGACCACCTGAGAAACCTGCACTGGCACCCAGTCAACAAGAGAATCACCTTCAAACTCCTCACCCAAGCTCACATAGCACTGCACAACAGCGGACCAGAATACTTCAACAGACGGCTCTCCTTCTACACCCCGACCCGGCATCTCCGCTCCTCCGACCTCTCCTCACAACCGTCCCATGTGTCCGCAGAGCTACAACCAGCCGTAGATTATTCTCGCACCTCGCCGCCAAAACATGGAACACTCTTTCCACCCACCTGCACCAGACCAAAGACCTCCTTACCAATCATGGCACCACTTTCTTTCAAATCTTCGGCAGGTTTGCTTCGATTCGTGGAGGTCGGCGGTAAACCAGAAGGCCTTTCTGTCGGTGCATCTGTTGGAGGGATTCTAGATTGGGGCGAGAGTATTGGAACAGGTGTCAACCCATTATCTGAAGTTGCGGGCAGCTGCATCAGTGTCAGTGGTGTTGATGGGTGGGTTCCGGGAGAGGGTCGCGAAAAGTTGGTCTTCGGTGACCTTGTTCCAACTGCGGTCGGGGATCCGCTGTGGGTGGTGGTGTGTTGTGGGTTTCTTGAAGGAGAAGTGGATGCAGCGGTGATCTGTCCAGTGGCGTTCGGTGGTGTGGCTGAAGGAGACGTGATTGCTGGTGGACAAAATAGGGTCTAGTGTGTGTCCTGCGTAGTGGGTCGGTGTCGTGACGAGCTGTTTGAGGCCGAGGTTGGAGAGGTTGTCGAGCAGGGTGGCGCTGTTGTTGTTGTTGGTGCTCTCAAGGTGGAAGTTTAAGTCTTCGAGGAGTATGTAGTCAGTGGATGCGAGAGCGTGCGTGCTGATGACGTCGGTGATGGAGTCGCTGAACTGCTGTTGGGGGCTGGGGGGCCTGTAGATGAGGGTGCCTCGGAGGGTGGTGTTTGAGTCAGTGTGGATCTGGAAGTGCAGGTGTTGGTGGTGCTAACCATGTTTTCAGTGCTGGTCATGATCCTGAGGGTGTTCTTGTGGATGATGGCAATGTCTCCTCCTCGTTTGTTGGAGCAGTCCCTGCGGGTGATCTTGTAGCTGTCTGGGATGGCTAAGGCGATGTCAGGCGCTGAGGAGGTGTTCATCCAGGTCTCGGTCAGGAAGGCGATGTCTGGGGAGGCTGAGCAGATAGATTCCATAGCTCTACTGCGTGCTTGTGGAAGGAGCGGGTGTTGAAGAGGAAACCTCAAAGATGGTGGCGTGCTGCCTTGGTGGGTGGGTCGTTGGCGTGGAGGATGGTGAAGGTGCAGTTCCAGCAGGAGAAGGATCCGTGGGTGGTCTGCGGGGAGGCTTGAAGGCAGACGGGAGAGCGGCCGGTGTTGAGGGCGCGGAGGGTGGCAGCATCGTAGTAGACATGCTTGCCTTTGGTGTGCCTCAGACACATCAGCTGCGCGGCCACACAGCGGCTGCCATTAAGTAGGGAGGTGGTGGGAGGAGAGGACAGCTGGGAGGCGGGGCAAAATAGGGTGCAAAAAAGGGGGTGTGCCGCAAAAAGGGGGCAGGGCTGCGGGGGTAGCAGCAGCGGGGGAGAGAGAGAGGTGGGAGAGCAAAAGTGAGAGAGAGGAGTGAGAGAAAAACGAGGAAGAGAGTAGCATGAAGCAAAAGGAGCACAAAGGGACAGAAGTGAAGCAGAGCAGAGAGCAAAGCAGAGAAAGGAGGAGAAAAGGAAGAGAGAGGCAGAAGGTTGCCTAGTAGAAAAGCCTGTGGGTGGAGGAGGTGTCAGGAGTTCAGAGGAGCCAGGGAAAGGGCTCTACTTGCAAGGTGGATCCACAGGAGGCAGAGCACTGCACTGACCAGGTCAGTGGTATCCCTTGCACTCATGTGTTGTGAGGGAATGCAACCTGCTTTCAGTGTTTGTAACGTCCAACCTAACTGCATATTGCATCTTAACTGACTTTGCCCATATTGCAAAAATGACACATCACTTTGTACTATGTCTATTGTAGAGAACACAATATTATTTAAGGTGTATATTCGGTCGGATAAGGAGTTAATCCCATTATCTACAATGGCTAATGCTTTCTGGAAATTTTCCTGATCTATTTGCCTTAACTGGGTGGGCGCTTCTTGTTGGGAAAGTGATTGTTGCATATAAGAAGCATTTTCTGCGTTGTTCTTCTGGGGCCTAACAGAAAATCCTGGAAATCTGTGTTATTGGATAGAACACTAAGATGTTCTTTGACAGCATCCACTGAATAACACTTCAACCATTGCTGGCATTGTTTTCCTACACTATATGTGCACGAGTGTTCTGAGGACACATAGGGGGTCATTTCGACCTCAGCAGTCTTTTGACAAGACCGCCTAGGGACCGCTGTGCTGAAGACCGCCAGTGGTTGCGGTTTTCCGCTCGGCGTATTATGACTGCTGGCAGCCCTCCGTCCTTTTCCAAACGGAGAGCCGCCAGCAGTCATACTGGCGGGCGGTGGGGAAGTGGAGGTTGCTCCACCTCCACCGCCACGTCAACAGAACACCGCCCACCGAATCACGCTCTGTTATTTGGCGTGGCGGTGTTCTGTTGACGGTGTGGTGGTGGCGGAGCAGCCCCCATGGATCCCGTCCCCTCCCGGAGGATCAACGGACCAGGTAAGTTGATCGTCCATTAGGGGAGGGGGTGGGGGGGGTGTTGTGTGTTGTGTGCGTGCATAGGGGTGTGCGTGTGTGTATGTAGAGGGGGTGTGTGAGTGCGTGTATGCATGCGGGGTGATGTGTGTATGGAAGTGAGTGCGTGTCTGTCTGTATGTATGTCTATATGGATGTATGCGTGTATGTCTGAATGTGAGTGTGTGCGTATGACTGTGTGTGTGGCTGTTGGCATGTATGGTGGTGTGTGTGCGGGAATGTGTGTTGGTGGTGCCTGCATGCGTGTCGGGTGTGAATGTGTAATGTAATGTTGGGGGTAGGGGTGGGGAGGGGGGTCCTGCCACCTTTGGGGGTGGCAGGGGTGGTGGGGGGTGTAGGGGAAGGACTCGGGGTGGGGGTGGGGGAGATCCCTATCAGTGCCAGGGAAGGAATTCCCTGGCACTGATAGTGCTCACCGCCATGGATTTCATGGCGGTTCCAAACCCCATGAAATCCATGGTGGTCAGCCGCGTCATGATACCGCCGGCGGTATTGTGACGACCGCTGGGCTGGTCTCCAGCCCAGCGGTCGTCTCCGCCATGGCGGTCGGATCGAGAAGTGGCGGATGACCATGGCGGTAACCGCCATGGTCATAATTCCAAAATTTTTACCTCCAGCCTGTTGTCGGTAAGACCGCCGCTTCTCTGCCGACCCCAGGGTTGTAATGAGGGCCATAGTGAGGGTCTGGTCTATTTGTTCTAAAACCCCCAGAGGAGTTTACAAAATGTGTGTGGCACCCATTGGTGTCTACTGGCCATAATACCCACCCACCAGGATGTGACAATGATGCGTTCAATGTTCTATTCTGGACCATTCATTTGGCTGATCTTCAGACGCATTTATATAGTTTTGCCATTTAAAAAATTTAGCAGGAGCAGGAATACTGGGCGCATTCAATTCCTTAATGTTTGCTAAGCCTAAACAACTTGTTTGTTGTACTGTTTCATTTATTTAAAAATATCATTTGAACCAGAATCATGCAGGCTCGAAATAAAGCTTCCTTTCCTCTTATTTGCCAATTTTTAGTTCCCCACGCACTTTTTAAGTCAATCGACTTTAACCAGTACTCCTAGCCTTCTATAGCCAATCGGGAAACAAAGGAATCAGAATAAATTATTTTTTATCTGTCAATAAAACATGTTGACCTTCCATTACTGGCAATCTAAAATAATATGACTCAGTATTTTTAACATTGTGCCCAGAAAAATATGCAAACATTTCAGTATAGGTTTTGGAACTTCCTACTGGAGGAGTCGAGCAGTGTTCCCACTGTGTGTATTCAAAGATAGCCTTTGAGGTACTCACTCTGTGAATGAAATAGTGTCCATAGTAATTATAACAGGACATATCTCCATCATTTCATTTAAACTGGTACACATCTTCATTTTCAAAAACTGTATAATACTGCAGATCAGACATCATAGTATCAACAGTTTTTACATACCAATCATCAGAAACCACTCCAGGTGTAATTACATCATTCATAGAAAGTTTGAATACATATGCTATTTGAATGACCTCTGAAGGTCCATTTATATAAAATAATAATTTCTCCCAAACAATCCCATCAGGAATTGTATGGCTGAAATGTTCACTAGGGACACGTCTCTGTGAATTTTGTGTGATGAAAAATGTGGTTTTAGAACCTCATCCAGCAATTCAACCGTAGAGTGTTCAGGAAGGTAATGACCATCTATAAGAAAAGAGAAAATAATGACAAAACCAATCCAAAGGAGGAAATCAAATATAGTTAATGAGAGCCACAGATAGTTCCATGGATGAATGAAACAGTTTGTTTTGAGCTAAAGTATTAGCTTACATGCTCTTGACAGTTCTGTTGCAATAGAGGCAGATGAGTCAGTAAATGTTGTCGTAGTTTGGACTCTTGCTCTGAGCAAGACTGCTGGTCTCAGGATGACAGTACTTTCGTTCGTAGGTGACTAAGGGCCTGATTCTTACCTTGGCGGTCGGCGGAGAGGCGGCGGTCGGACCGCGAACAGACCGGCGGTCCAAAAAATGGCATTCTGACCGCGGCGGTCACCGCCGCGATCGACCGCCACTTCCCCACTCCGACCGCCACGGCGGTCATGACCGACGGGCTGGAGTTCGCACACTCCGGCCCGGCGGTCGACCCAAGACCGCCAACCGTATCATGACCCTGCTTACCGCCACGGTTTTTGGCGGTCGGGAACCGCCATGCGAACCATGGCGGTAGGCACTATCGGGGCCAGGGAATTCCTTCCCTGGCACTGATAGGGGTCTCCCCCACCCCCCACTGCCCCCCGAGTCCTCCCCCCACACCCTCCACCCCCCTGCTACCCCCCAGAGGTGGTACGAACCCCCTGCCCCCCCACCCCGACATGCACATACACGCACCCCGACATGCACGCACCCCCAACATGCACATATGCACACCCCCTACACACACACATACACAACGGGGGCACATACCCGCACACATACATGCCGACATGCGCACCCGCCGAACTACACACATTGCCCAAAGGCACAGCAGCACCCCCCGCCCGCATGCACGCACTCACACACCCCCTCTACACACCCCCATGCACGCACACATCACACATCACACAACAGCCCCCCACCTCCTCCCCTCACGGACGATCAACTTACCTTGTGCGTTGGTCCTCCGGGAGGCGACGGGAGCCATAGGGACGTGACCGCCAACAGAAGACCGCCAACAGAAGACCGCCACACAGAAATGTGGGTCGTAATTCTGGGGGCGGTGTTCTGCTGGCGTGGCGGTGGAGGTTGACCAGTCTCCACTTTCCCGCCGACCGCCAGTGTGGCTGCTGGCGGTATTCCGGCGGAACGCTCCCAGCGGTCGGAATACGCGCAGCGGCATACCGCCGCGGTCGGCGGTCTTTACCGCGGCGGTAACTCGGCGGTCTTGCGAAAAGACCGCCGGGGTCAGAATGACCCCCTAGGTCTCTTCCTACAACTATTTGTAACTGTTGTCCAAACCTTACCGGCTTACTAGCAGTACCTCACCGAAAACACAATAGTAAAAGGTGATTTGTAGCAGTCGCTTATCCATGGACTCAAAATACAATATCTCAGGGTTGTCGTGGTTAAACGGAAATTACCCTTTTCTCACAGATTTATAATGTCTCATACAAACAAAGGCAATAACACAGATGCAGTAAAGTTATAATAGTTTTTATTCAACATAACTGCAATTTGTGATAAGTTGCATGAACTGCAATGATTAGGATAATGAATATACCAAGCAACAGTATAGTAAAGAGGAGAGTCATTGTTATAAAGACCCCCACCATTATGCAATATAAGATAAAATATATGTATATGTAAAAGATGGAATAAGCCCTAATACCCTAAGGAGAGTAGGTCTAACCTTCTACCTAAAAAGGAAGAGCTGGGTTCGTTAAACCTAATCTGCCAAAACCGTGTCCATGAGAGGAGCCCCCAACCCTCGTTACCTTGGAATGAGGTCTCTATCTCAGACTCCGCAGGGACACGAAGACTGGATCAGTGTCAAGATGACTGCAGCATCGGTATCAGCGATGGTGGCGATGCCCTCTGGTCGGAATCCCTCTGATTATCTGTCTAAAAGTGTGTTGTATTTATACAGATCTACAAGGTCCCCTGTCATAAGTGTTATTCATAACAATAGATAACAGGCATGCTTGGGACGGCAATTAATATCAACAATCCCTCGAAAGTATAGAGAGGGAAAATCCCTAAGTGTGAATGCCTACTGTATGTTTGTCTTTCGTGCTTGATCTTGACGCCTTGGCGCAGTGACACTGATAATAGAACCCATAACAAATGGCCTAACTATAAACAAGGCCGCCATTTTAAAGGAAATAAATAATTAAATGGACTAAGCCAGAGCAAGCTAAGTAGGTTAAAAGTCACTGGGTGACGGGGGCACGAGTTTACAAGCCTACGGCTAAGCTAACTCCTGTTAACCCGTTAAAACAAACTAGGATTCACTACACCCTCCCTATTGCCGTAACAGGTATGATGAAGGTAAAGAAAACCCAATCGCTAAAAAGCTGCTACTGAACTAAAAAAGCCAAAAAACTTAACGAAAAAAATAAATGCTGTGTTATAAAATTCGTTTCTTAAAAAACATTTCAGAGACTTTAATATCAACCATGACAAGTATAGCAAACTTTTAGTATAATTGCTTCTTTTATTAGAATCGGGAACTGGCAAACTAATTCATCAAATTATGTGCTATATGCAGGATCTTGAAGAATGTCATCGAAGTCACCATTCAAGGATCTCAAAAATGAGTCAACATCGTCTGAAGTGAAATTGAGAGCTGGGCGGACAAACGGATCCACAGAGCAGAAGTGAGCCATATTCATCGGTGCATCGACACTCTCTGCAGCGTCCTCATCCATGTTAGTTTGTATAACAGAAGGCTCATAGGTGGCCTCGCGGAGCAACCTCAGTCTCAAGGGGCATGACCGTGTATGAACCCTCATCGGGGACATCAGCAGTTCGTGGTCCACAGGAGATGTCGGTGCAACAGCAAGACAGACCATAGGCAGATGTTCAAAGAGACACCATATGCAGCGGAACACCGGTTGTACACACCATAGTAGAGGCCCGAATGACAATGACCAGTCAAACTCTAGTTCCACCAGCAAAGGTGTACCAAAGATCCGAACCATGCGTTCACGGCACAGCGGGGTTGACGGGAGCGGCTCCATTGCTCTGTGTCGCTGGAAAGAAACAACCACCGCGAATCAGAAAATATAGCAGTAGTAGTCCGCCAATTAAAGCCAAAATAATTGGAAAGCCACCAAACACACTGGAAAAGAGTGAATGGATGGCTGATGGGGTGACTCCGAAGATTGTCTGGAAGATGGACACGAAACCAGACCCGACAGGCTTAAAGAAATGAACAATCCCAGTGGTGCTTGAAGCATTGAATATTCTCGATACCAACTCTCCAAAGTGTAAGGGGAAATCGGTATTTAAAAGGGATTGTATCTCGGCTGATGATCTCGCAACCTGGAGAGCATACGTCTCCTTTGCGGATGTCAAGGCGACCTGTTTTTGAAACAATAGCGCCTTCAGTCTACTCAACTTGTCATAGTTCACATTAATAGTATCAATGTGGGGCCACATTTCAGATACTTGTATCTCTTGTGTGGGGGGAAACAAAACATGGCCACAACACGTAACGACCTTCGTGACTGAGATTGCGTAGGCAATTCCAGGTCGCAAGCCACAACAGCTGTCATCGCTCAGAAGAACATAACTCCCATTAGAAAGAACATGAAACACTGAACGAATCAAGGGGACGGGAGTACCCTTCAGAAAACAGGCCAAATTTGCGACCCACGCATTGCAAAGACCGTGAAGAGACACCTGTTTGCATATCATGGAATGACGAACATTAGTCTCACATTCACTTCCTCTAAGAAAGACCTCTTGTTCGCCGTTCAGACATCGATACTCAAAGGGCAACTCCCACTCTTCCTTAATAAAGCTATCTCCTAGCCGTTCATATCGTCCCACTGCAAGATGTTTCAGGCAGCTTGAGAAATGAAACGTTGAAAACGGTAAATTAATAATGCTGTGTAAGAGCCAGATAGTTGAAGGACTCTGTGCTACTGTGAAGGGCAACTTATCTAATTTTTCTACTTGAAGCAAGGTGAAACGAGCCTCTCTTTTAGCCATTGTCACTTGTTCCCCGGAAAAATTAAAAGCAGCGAATAGTTCACTCCCATTAAGGTATTTCCATGGAATGTGGCCACTTTTCAGTGTCTGTAATGCCCAACTCAGCTGCATGATGGAACGCAGCTGTGTTTGCCCATGATATAACCGAGACAACTCAGTCTGAGTGATATCAATAGCAGATGACACTATATTCGACAGGGAATAAATCCTGTTGGAAAGCGTGTTCATGCCATTGTCGACAACAGCCAATGTATTTTCCAAATTCTCTTTATCAAGTTGCCGTAAACGTGCAGCAGCCTCAATTTGAGAAAGTTTCCAAATTTCATTATACATGGAATATAAAAACCGTTTTGAGCGTTGCTTTCTAGGACCTAATAGGAAATCTTGTAGGTCTATACTGTCAGAAAGAGTATTCAGGTGTTGTTTCACCGCTGTTAAGGTGTTCGTTTGTACCCATTGTTGGCACAGCTTGCCCACACTGTAAGTTGTAATTATACCAGCATGCTGACCTGACAAAAAGCGAGGGTCTGGTCTATGAATGGAAAAAACCCCTGAAGAGTTCAAAAAACGCCTTTGACACTCATCAGTATCGGTGGGCCATACCAACCATCCCCCGGGATTGGAAAGTGAAGAATTATAGTCACCAGCCTTAACCAATGCATCTAGCCTATCCTCAGAAACATTTAGAAAGTGTTGCCAATCTTTAAATTTTGTCGGTGTAGGGATACTGGGCGTGTTTAGATCCTTTATTTTAGCTAATTCCAGACATGATGTCTGCTCAACAGTGTCATTTAAAAAACTCATTTGCACAGGAATTAAGCAAGCTCGAAACAAAGCCTCCCTACCCTGTATCTGCCAATCTTGCGTTCCCCATACACTCTTCAAATCGATAGTGTACTTCCAATATTCATAACCCTCAATCGAAAGTCGGGAAACAAAGGGATCTGAATAAATCAGTTTGGTATCTGTTAGCAACAGTTTTCTAATGTGTGTCTTAGGTAAATTAAAATAATATGATTCAGCTTTCGTTGTATCACGCCCAGAAAAGTATGTGAATTTGTCACTGTAATACTTTGGACTCCCCACCCGTGGTGTTGAACAATGTTCCCATTGTGTGTAGTTAAAAAGAGGCCTATATCTAGATGCACGGTGCAGGTAGTGATGTCCCCAATTAATATAGCAGAACATTTCACCATAATTCATTGTAAAATCATATACATCATCACTTCCAAAAGCGGAGTAGTCCTTCATTTCAGTTAGCATGGAATCCACTGTTTGGACATCCCAATCATCAGAGACAACATTAGGTGTAATAACATCAGACATAGAAATTTTGAACACGTATGGTATTTGAATTATCTCTGTAGGCCCGTATATATTGAACGGAACTTTGTCCCAAACAATCCCATCAGAAATTGGAATAGCTGTAATATTGACAGGGGACAAATCACGTCGGACCTTATGAATGATGCGGTGTTAAAATTACATCAACAGGCTCCACTGAGGAGCGATCAGCAATATAGTGACCATTAATTAGTAAAAAGAAAACAGTCACAAAACCAATCCATAAAAACAATGCAATAAATGTCAAACAGGACCAGAGATAGTTCCATGGATATATCAAATAGTTCTTTTTAAGCCATTGATAGAACTTGCTACCTCTGGAAAGTTTGTCAGTCTCAGTTGAGGATGAATCTGAAGAAAAATCATCAATGTCCACAAAATAGCCAGAGGAAGTCTCCGCAAACACAGGACTCATCGAATTCCCATCCACTGTTCTTGGAGGTTCATGATAGATGACGTTACCAGTCGTGGAAGTGTTCGTGTAAAATACAGCCAAATCCTGTAGCGGTGTGTTCTCCGAAGTTGTTGCAGGAACCAACAAAAGTTCATTTTCTGCCCTCCCATGGTCGAGGAAGTGTCTGGAACAGCAGCTGACATAGTTGTATAGTCAGTAGTAGCGATGGTCATCCTACTATGTAGAGGGATGTCCTGTTGGGTAGTGAGAGGGGATCGGGAACTACCCAAGGGACCTCCTGGTCTACTGTGAAGAATCGGCCACATGGTGTAATTTGATGTCATCAATGGAGATGAATCTGTTTGATTTGGAACCAGACAATGGCGGAAGGATGACAGTCCTGGTGCCTTGTATCCCCAAGACCGGTACAGGTGCTCTGTATGCGGGACCAAACTCTTTTCTCACAGCGATCTTCTCACAAACCAGATCCACAACGTTAGGAATCCAGCCAGTCGAAGTTTTCGCCAAATCCCTTATTCCCAAGGTGGCAGCGCTTGCAGATGATTTTTCATCGCGTAATTGTTGAAGCTCCTGTAAAACAGCGAAACGTTCTTTTATGTCAAATGGTGTTTCTGCTGCCACCATACCAGGAGCATCAAGATCGGGAACATACATAGTTGTCCCAAAGAGAACCTCATATGGAGACTTGCCCCTCAAGGACCGTCTTGGCAGATTATTCAGTGCTCTCTGGACCCCATATAGGTGATGTAACCAACTACGGTCTGAACCTAATACTCGAGCTGTTAAGGACTGCTTTAGATCACGATTCCGCCTCTCCACGACCGAATTTGCCTTGGGATGGTATGGTGAGGAGTAATGGAGTTCAACACCCATCGTCCTCATGGTGTCCCTGAAAGCCTTAGAGGCAAATGCAGGGCCCTGGTCCGAATGGAATGCTGCAACCGCATATGTACCGATAAAGATCAGCAAATCTTTTATAACAGTCCGGGCGTCAGCCGACCGCTGTGGCCATACCCACAGGAATCTAGAACAGGAATCTACAGCCACTAAAATGGATTTGTATGCACCATCAGGTTGCAAAGGACCACAATGGTCCAGGTACACACAATGGAGTGGTTTGTCTGACACTAAGAGAGATGTCTGCGGAGGGCGTCTGATAGTCGAGCCCTTAATCTGCTGACAAATGTCACAGCAAAGGACATACTGTTTAGTCCGTCTGCATAGACCAGGCCACCAGTACCGTTGTTGTAAAATGGTGATAGTGGCCTGTATACCAGCATGTGCAGAAGCGACACCCTCATGTGCAGCTGTAATCAATTCCAATCTCTGATCTTCATTTGGGATCACTCGATCACCAACATCTGGAATTGTTGCAAAAGCAACATTCTGTGCACTGATATGATATGTATAGTTCGTAGGGTATCCTTTCGGAAGGGGCTTGCCTGCAGCCGAGGCTTTAACAGCAAGCAGTATTTCATTATCCAACCTCGTCCGAGAACGAGTCACTGCAGCCACAGAAGCAGTAGCTACTGAAGCTTTGGCTGCTTCGTCAGCCAATGTATTACCGGCAACATGTATTCCTACACGTTGGTGCCCCAATGTATGAACTACATGGACACATGGCAGCTTTTCCTTAAGATCAGCCACCCTTCCCCACAATATTTTGTGTTTAATGGTGTTCCCTTTAGAATCTCTAAACCCGTTCAGTATCCAATGATTGAGGTATTCATTGTATGACTGGATGCAGTAATACGAATCATAGACGATCAAAGTCTGCGTTCCTGGCTCTGAATGTTCGAGCGCTAGAAGAAGAGCCTTGAGCTCGGCCAATTGGGCTGTGCAGTCCCCTAAGGTCTGAGTGTACGTGTTATGAGGATGAAAAACTCCGTCTTCCATTACCCCGCACACGGCTGCGCAAGCTGCCGAGTATTGATGTTTAGTACCCACAGCCGGTTGTGCCGATCCGTCAGTGTAAATGATGGTATTATAACGGTCTATTGGCAATATGTGTAAGGGAGCGGGGTACTCCTGTTCATACTGGAGAAATTCTTGTGTCTGAAGTCTAGGGTCAAACACATAATCAACATCAGTGGCGGTCAGAGATGTTGCCCATTGAATCCAGCGTGGATGCAATGCCTTAGCGTTAGGAACGCTCGCTTTAGTGACAGCCTCTAAGGCCGGAACCGTGGAGACAACAACAATGCGTTTTCCCTGGGCAAGCGGTCTCTCCTTTATGACGGCAATCTGAACTGCCGTCAGAATTTTTTCAGTAGGAGCAAAACGTTTTTCTGCATTGGAGTACAAATGTGATTTGTATGCTATTGGCACCGTGTCACCCTCATTAAAGGTGACATAGGTAAATCCTAGGGCACCAGCTATTATTCTGATGACCAAATTTGTTTTATTGTCCCGTGTGTACAAGTGTCTAGCTTCTAGCATGTCTCGTTGCATGTCACTTAGGATGTGTGTATGTTCAATTGTCCATCGCCTGCCAGAATAATTGGGCTGAATTAAGTCATATAGTGGTTTTACGCGTTCAGCATAATCTGGAATATATGTTCTGCCAAAATTAAAGAAACCCAGTAATGACTGTAATTTCTTAAGCGTGTTCGGAGGCTGTAGCTGAGCACACTTCTCTAGGAAGTGTGGGGCCAGGCTCTTCCCCTCGTTCGACAGTTCATATCCTAGGAACAATACATGAAGAAAGGCTATCTTGCTTTTCTTAAAATTTAATTTATATCCGAAGGCGGCAAATCCCAAAATTATCTGATCGACCCTGGCAAGATGAATGTCAAGGGTGTCATCAGTGAGATATATATCATCCACATATGATAATGCCTCGGAATCAAGCTCCAGTAATATGGATGTGACACGGGCCGAAAACAGTCCTGGGCTGTTTTTATAGCCTTGTGGTAAACGACAAAAGCGTTTCTGAGAACCATAGGAAAATGCACTTAGGTCTCTACTTTCATGTGCTAAATTCTGGCAGAAAAAAACATTAGATATATCCAATGTAGTTTTGTATTTTTTACGCACTATATTATTAATCAGCGCTGTGCTGTGTGAATTTTGTATAGCATAAGTGCGTGCATGACTATTCAAGTGCCTCTAATCAACCACTATTCTATATGAATGATCAGGTTTCGCAACGGGAAATAGCGGATTATTCATTGCCGATGTACAGGGCTCAATTACTCCCTGGTATTCAAGTTGTGACAGTATCTCTGTCACTGGAGCTTTTGCTTCATGTTTAACAGGGTATTGTGGCTGCGGGTGTGGTGTAGATCGAACAGGAATAACATGGCATGGAGAGTCCTTGTCCCATCCTACATGATTGCGGTATAATGCAGGTGCCTGCGCTAAAGCCCATTCAGCAGCTAATGCTCGTTTGTCTGTCTCCGGAACAAGATCGGAGAAAGAAGGCAAAATGACATCTTCCCCATGTGGGAGCATGCGGACATGTTCAGGTGGCCAGTCTCTCTCGGCCAACAGGATATCACTAGTAAGTTCATCACAGAATATTACACTAATAATGCGTTCCACGTCTCCCTCTATCTGAATTGTTAAATCAAAAACCCGATCAGGTGGAAGTACGCGGCCATCCGCCGTTTCAACTGCGATGTAATCGCTAGTTGCTGTCGCATCCAGATGATCTTTCAGATTCTGGCGACATATCGTGACCTCTGCCGCGCTGTCCAACAGAGTCACTGCCCACTTCTTGTTCCTCAACAGTGTTCTCAATACTACTGGCATTTTTAATGGTCAGTGCAGCCACTTTTTTCTTTTTAAATTGTGGCTTTTGTTGAGGAGTCTTTTCTTCTTTTTTAACAATAGACTGTGGCGAGTCTTTCTTTTCTTTCACGTATTCCGGACGTCGATCTTGACGGCCCCCTCTCTCGCTACGTCTATCCGGTGCATCCTGAAAGGAACGAGAAGGACGTGAATCAGTATATCTGTCTGGAGTTCTAATGTTATCCCTATTTCTGAGATTATATCTCCTTTCGCAGTACTCCGGATGAGGAGAATCAGCTCTTTTGTTTCTCCTATCATTGAAATCTTTTTGTTTGTCCCAGCGCTTCTTAGAGCCCTCCTGTGCCTGCTTCGTACCTTCCTTATGGGTGGTACTTGGTATGTCCAATTTTTTAGGTTTGGCTCCCAGCCCATCCCGTCCTATACTAGTATAAGTATCAGAGATTATTTTTGGTAGCTGTCTCTCTTGTTCCTGGTGTGGAGTTTCCCGGAGACGCTGGCGTATCGCCAGTGCTACTGCTTCCCCTTTAATATTACTCAATATTATCGAGGAGACGGCGTCAAAATTACGCATCAATTTCATCCCCAGATCTAGGGCTGGTGCAGCCCCATGCTCATTTTGTATTTGTTTCAATACTTCCGGCAAATTGGCCAGTGTAGGGGTACCATGCGTGGTAGTATAAACGGCAGCGAAGACTGTACCCGAAGTGGCACATTCATCAACCGAGGGAACCATCCCGAATGGCAAGCACATAGTGAGCAATCTATGTTTCTCCTGTGGCCCCGTATGGGGGAACACAGCTTCCAGCTGATTTGTTTTCTGAGCAATCCAGAACGGTATTTTTTCTCGATCCAATGGCACTTTACCCATAATGGTATGCACCGTTTGTGGATTAATCCCAGTAGCCAATTGATATCCACCAGCTACTGGCGGTGCTGGACGCGCTGGTGTAGTGTTCAATGTTCGCATTACGAACTGGACTAATCGTCTATATAATGCCACTAATTCATTATATAATATCCTTAAATCTACAAGCGGCATAGTCTGAATGCCTGGATGAGGTGTATATGTGGCAAACATGGGCCACGTAGGCCCTTCATTACTTAAAGGACCTAGCCTCACCCGCCGCAGTATATGTGGTAGGGCGCCTTCAAACCAGTTTTGATGCTCCTGATATGTGAGCGATATTTCATGATACTGGTATGCTTTATACCTTACGGGTACGTCCGCAATGTCATAAGTGTGAAATGTGTGCGTTCGTTGGTCAGCCTCAGGAAAGGCAACCCAACAATAAAATGTTTCCGTTTGGTATGCTTCTGTTGCTTCTATAATCAAAGTAACTTCCCAGCCCTCTTCTGTAAGGCCATGTGCTAATAAATGTTGTGTAAGTGCATGTCTAGCATTTGCAGGAATGTCTATGGTATTAGCCATAGTTGTTTAGAGAAACGGAACACCAAAATAGGGGAAGTTTTTCCTTTTGTGAGTTCGAGCTTGAACAACCTACAGTCTAAGAAGGTGTTACCTGTTTGGCTGAGGAGGATTCTCCCAAAGACCACGGACGTCTCCGTATAATGGTACTGAGGGTACCTGTTGTCTGTGAGACAGTGATAGTCAGGGTATCCGTAAATTAGTGCCTAAACACCATCGTTGGTGGCGCCATGTCGTAGTTTGGACTCTTGCTCTGAGCAAGACTGCTGGTCTCAGGATGACAGTACTTTCGTTCGTAGGTGACTAAGGGCCATATGTACGAACACATTTTCCCATAGACACAGAATGGGCAAAACTGCTTGCTACATCTGGCCCTAAGTCTCTTCCTACAACTATTTGTAACTGTTGTCCAAACCTTACCGGCTTACTAGCAGTACCTCACCGAAAACACAATAGTAAAAGGTGATTTGTAGCAGTCGCTTACGCATGGACTCAAAATACAATATCTCAGGGTTGTCGTGGTTAAATGGAAATTACCCTTTTCTCACAGATTTATAATGTCTCATACAAACAAAGGCAATAACACAGATGCAGTAAAGTTATAATAGTTTTTATTCAACATAACTGCAATTTGTGATAAGTTGCATGAACTGCAGTGATTAGGATAATGAATATACCAAGCAACAGTATAGTAAAGAGGAGAGTCATTGTTATAAAGACCCCCACCATTATGCAATATAAGATAAAATATATGTATATGTAAAAGATGGAATAAGCCCTAATACCCTAAGGAGAGTAGGTCTAACCTTCTACCTAAAAAGGAAGAGCTGGGTTCATTAAACCTAATCTGCCAAAACCGTGTCCATGAGAGGAGCACCCAACCCTCGTTACCTTGGAATGAGGTCTCTATCTCAGACTCCGCAGGGACACGAAGACTGGATCAGTGTCAAGATGACTGCAGCATCGGTATCAGCGATGGTGGCGATGCCCTCTGGTCAGAATCCCTCTGATTATCTGTCTAAAAGTGTGTTGTATTTATACAGATCTACAAGGTCCCCTGTCATAAGTGTTATTCATAACAATAGATAACAGGCATGCTTGGGACGGCAATTAATATCAACAATGCCTCGAAAGTATAGAGAGGGAAAATCCCTAAGTGTGAATGCCTACTGTAAGTTTGTCTTTCGTGCTTGATCTTGACGCCTTGGCGCAGTGACACTGATAATAGAACCCATAACAAGTGGCCTAACTATAAACAAGGCCGCCATTTTAAAGGAAATAAATAATTAAATGGACTAAGCCAGAGCAAGCTAAGTAGGTTAAAAGTCACTGGGTGACGGGGGCACGAGTTTACAAGCCTACGGCTAAGCTAACTCCTGTTAACCCGTTAAAACAAACTAGGATTCACTACAATGTATCCTTATCATCGACAAAATAACCAGAATCAGTTAGTGCAAGAACTGGATCTGTGTTTTGTAGAGGAGAACTTGCTGAAGGCGCACTCTGTGGCTCATAGCAGACTATGCCATCCGTTTGTGTAGAATTTGAATAAAATTGTCACTATCACCAGTAATTATTGTAGAAGTAGTTGTTAGTGGAACCAATGAAAGCTCCTTTTCCACCCTCCCCCTGCTCGGAGAGGTATCAGCATTGCTGTTGAAGACTTGTAGGGGAACATCCTGGTCTTTAGTCGGATGGATTCAGGTACTACCCAGGAGTCCCCTAGGTCTGCTGTGCAGGATCAGCCAATTGGTGTAGCTTGACATTGTCGATGGAGACAAAGAAATTTTCTTTAGAACCAGGCAGCGGTGGTAAAATGACAGTTCTGGCACCATGTATTCCCAGAACTGGACTGGTGCACAATAAGAAGGACCAAACTCCTTTTTCACAGCAATCTTTTCACATACTAGATCCTTCAGTTTCAGAATTCAGCCGGTAGATGTTACTGGCACATCCCTAATTCGAGAGGGGGAAGCACTGGCAGATGCGTTGTCATCACAGAATTGTGTTGTGTAGCCATTTTAGTTATAGCTCCATGCACGTTGTTTTAACACACTAGGCGCTGTCCACTTTAACCTAGATATATTTTATTCAGCTTCGCTTTATGATTATTATTATTCCAAAGACCATTAATACGTCTTGTTTTATTTTTATCTATCTAACTGTTTTTGCCTAAGCCAGCACTCTGTTCTCAAACAAGGCATTCTTGATCACTCTGTGCATCATTCAAGGCTGCAGCTTGGTACATTGCCAGTGAACGTGATAGAAGTTTAGTCTTCGGCATTCGTAGAAAATACACATCCTTACGTAGGGACATTCTCTCCGAACATCAGCTGAGTTATTATATAAACACTTCCTTGTCCTTTACACTTTAGAGGGAGATTCCAGCCAGGGAACCACGACTGTATGCTGATTGCTGAATGCTTCGCTACAGATGCTAACGCAGACCACAGGCCTTCGCTCAGGTATGGGGGTTGATGTCTTCCCAGGGGAACCTGAAAGGCAGAATTAAAGGTTAACATGCTGTGCTCAAATTACAACCTAGGTAGGAAATAGTCCATTAATCATAGTGGCAATATGATAGCGTTGTTTTTGTGTTTCACTCTTCTTGTCACAATTTTAATACTGTCATGTTGTGTCGTCTTGGTTTTTGCAGCTCAAGCTTTGCTATCTAAGATGCAGTCGTTTTATTAAACTCATTATTGAAACATATACTGCCTCTGTTTGTCATTTATATATGAGACTAAGTTGTAAATGAGAGAACCGGATGCGACCTGAGTGACCACGACTTCCCTGAGAAGCCTAGTATGTCATGCGCTCGGCTGCCCAATCATCACTATCCTTTGGTAGGGATGAGGCACTGCTAGTTAGCCGGAACGAAACCCGGATTGGAGTGACAGGTGTCACCCGCAGTGGGTTGGACTTAGTCTCCCACACCAAAGGCGATTCCGCCACTCAAAATCCAGTAGAATCATTAGAATAATGAGAGCCTGTGCAACAGTTGTAAATCCTGCAAGACAGTGACACGTTCATTTATGTCAACGGGTGTATCTGCCACATCCACGCCAGGACCATCAACATCTGGAACATATATTCACGTTCCAAACAGGCATTCCTATGAAGTACGTCTCTCAGGGACCTTCTGGGCAGATTGTTAAGTGCTCTCTGGACTCCATACAGGTGTGTAAGCCAACTACGACCCGTGCCTAATACGCTGGCAGTTAAAGATTGCTTTAAATCTCAGTTTTGTGTCTCCACAACATTATTTCCCTCTGGATGATATAGAGACAAGTGATGAAGTTGGATCCCTAATAAAGCCATTGCGTCCCTGAAAGCCCTTGAGACAAAAGCAGGGCCCCGGTAAGAGTGGAAAGCCGCAACAGCTTATGTACCGATAAAGGTTTGCAAATCTTTAATAACAGTTCGAGCTTCAGCCGAGCGTTGTGGCAAACCCATAGAAATCTGGAGCATGAGTCAACAGCGACTAGGATGTATTTGTGTGCACTGTCAGGTGTCAGTGGACCACAATGGTCCAAGTACACTCATTGTAATGATTTGTTGGAAATTAAGAGGGGTGTCTGCAGTGGGCGTTTGATGGTGGAACCTCTAATTTGCTGGCAGATGTCATAACAAAGGACATACTGCTTGGTCTGCCTGTAGAGACCTGGCCACCAATAACGTGCTTGTAACAGTGAAATTGTAGCTGCCACACCAGCATGGGCAGAAGCAACTCCCTTATGTGCTGCTTTGATTAACTCAGGTCTTAGGTCTTTATTGGGAATCACACGATCTCCCACACCTGGTATTGTTACTTGTGCTGTGAAAATGCCTGCCATACAGTAGGAATATTTAGCAAGATATGCTTTAGGTAAGGGCGTGCCGTCAGCTGAAGCTTTCGCAGCTGCCAGTGTTTAATCATCCAGCTTCAATTTAGAACGAGTTACTGCAGCAACAGAAGCCAAAGCTGCTGCTGATTTTGCTGCTTCATCAGCCAAGGTGTTGCCTTCAACGTGTATTCCAACACGCCTATGTCCTAGTGTATGTACAA
Source organism: Pleurodeles waltl (assembly GCF_031143425.1). Classification (NCBI taxonomy): domain Eukaryota; kingdom Metazoa; phylum Chordata; class Amphibia; order Caudata; family Salamandridae; genus Pleurodeles; species Pleurodeles waltl. Next base: position 213,951,003 of record NC_090440.1, read on the forward strand.
CATGGACATTAGTTAGCATTTCTTTCAGATCCGCTACTTTCCCCCACAGGAGTCTGTGTTTAATTGTGATGCCTTTTGAATCTCTGAACACATTTTGGCGCCAGTAATGCAGATATTCATTGAAGGACTGGACACAATAGTATGAATCACAGACAATCAAAGTCATCTGCTCAAGATCTGTATGTTCCAGTGCCATCACCAGAGCCTTGAGCTCTACAAGTTATGCAGTGCAATACCCTAGAGTCTGTGTGTAAGTATTTGTGGATGGAATTTGCCATCCTTCATGTATCCACTCACGACTGCACAAGCGGCGGAGTGTTGATGTTTGGTGCCTATTGCTGTTTGGCTGAACCATCAGTGTACAAGATTGCTTGCCTTCATGCAACAGTTTGCATCCCAGAAACACGACACTAAGGAAGGCTAGTTTTGTTTTTGTTGAAAAATGTGTTATTGGTAAGGGCAGGTAAGTACCTACACTTAGCAATAGGCCACTAACCTCCACTTATGTCCAGTTAGGTCTCAGTAAATTAAACCTAGCTCAACCCTTGGTACCTTGGCAACGAGTGACAAAGCTTAACTTCGGAGACAAAGCATAAAGCATTCAAATATCACAAAACAGTAATTAAATAAAACACAAGAAACAGTTTAAAAATCCAAAACCAATTCATAAAAATAGAAAATAAGTTTAGCTTTAACATGACATCACAACCAATAAGATCAGATAAAAGGACCCGGAGATATGAATTTTTAAAGAATTAATGCTTTTTTAGCACTTAGAAACGAATAGAGCAGATCCGGTCATCTGGTCGCACCTCGACCGGGCAAAGTGAAAGTTTGAGGTTGACCACGATGGAGCCCTGTTCGGCTAAAGTTTACCTTTGGACTTAGTCATTTTTCTGGAGATTTTCTTTCATCTGGACCAAGTCGCCAGTCCAATCCGACCTCGGGATACACTGCCTGGGAGATCCCGATCAACTACCTACAGTCAGACTTAGGGGGTCTTTATGAACACAGCGGTAAACACCGTCGACCGCCGTGGCAACGACAAACAGAAGACCGCCATTGGCGGTGAACAGAAACCCATCATATAATGATGCAAAAATCAGAAACTGACAAAGTCTACCTGCACCAGTCACCGCCAGGACCTTGTCAGCGGAAATGCTGGACCTCCCACTCCACCACCGCCGAGCACACAAACTCCCCGCCCTCGAAATAATGAAGCACAAATCACTGCGGCAGTCAGTGGAAGCCGAACGACCATTGGCAACACAGACCACTACGGGCAGCAAGTGGACCCAACAGTAAGAAATGTATACATTGGCAAGTTTGAAATCCACACACCTGACACACATCCACAACACTATAAAACACTCACAGACACACCCCAGGATCCTTTGCAACGAAATTAGGCCAACTAATACAAAAACCCCAAAAGCAGACACCGAGCGCCACAATACACGATACATACACCCAACCACACAAGAGCACCCTCACCTCGATCCTCACAAGACACCATTGACAACACACACCATGGCACCCCCCAAAATACCCACGCTTCACAGAAAGGGAGCTAAGGACCATGGTGGATGAGATATTGAAGGTTGAGCCACAATTATTTGGGGCACAGGTCCAGCACACACCCTTCGCCAGGAAGATGGAACTATGGCAAACAATAGTCAACAAGGTCAATGCAGTGTGACACCATCTATGCACCAGGGATGACATCCGCAAGAGATGGAACGACCTGCGTGGGAAGGTCAGGTCCATGGCATCTAGGCATCACATTGCAGTCCAGAAGACTGGGAGAGGACCTCCACAAACACCACCCAACTACACTGACTGGGAGAAAAAGGTACTGGCCATCCTGCACCCTGAGGGACTCACTGGACTCACTGGAGGAATAGACTCGGGTAAGTAGTCTACATTTATCCCATATCCATCACACCTGCAATGCATGCACCACCCCACCCCTCCAACACTCACCCGGACCACTACCCCACCCAGGCCACAATCACTACATCCAGTCACCCTGCATGCCCACAAACCCATTAACAGGCCCACATCCCTCCCCATGGGCACAGCCAACTACCCCTGCAAGGAATCACAATGGCCTACAGCATCCACAATGTACCTCCTCATCCAAAGCAAAATGCAATGCTAACCTCACAAAAGCACCTTGCATGGCCCCAAAGTGTGAAAACCTGCACAAAACTGCCCAGTCCTGTGCACCCCATCCCATCATGCAATTGTAACAGAAATGTCCATTCTCCCCAACAGGCACCACCACCCATGCCACCCTGATGGACAGGACAAAGAGTGGCAGTGCCCCACAGGGAGACAGAGGCACCTCCCAGGTAACTGGGGATGGAACCCTGGACATTGACGATCACCCTGGCCCCTCACACAGTCCTGGACTGTCATCATCCAGCAGCCCCACCCAGGACACCACTGACATCCCTACCATCCAGCCAACAACATCAGCCCAGGACAACCGTCCCCACACCTGTGTATATAGGCCACAGACTGGTGCAACACATGGACAGAGGCCACAGTCACCATCTACCAACAGGCAGGAAGACGATGGCCCCAGAACAAGTGCTACCACCAGACCTGTGCAGGGGACACAGGCACAGGGGGCTAGGCCCAGTGGAAGGGCATCAGTGGCCCAGGAGGGAGGCCACAGGATTGATGCAGCAGCCCAGGACATGATCTCCTGGGAGCATAGCACCATACCCAGGACAGATTGGCCCAGATAGTTTCCACCCTGGAGTCAAAGAATGCAGCTAGCACACCACCAAGAGCCATGGAGCAGTGGAAATTGCAAAATGCCACAATGGCCAGCATAGCAGGTGCGCTGCTGCACCTTGTCCCAATACAGCCTGAGGCCCACACAGACCAGGAAGCCTCTACTACAGGCCAGCCTACAGACCGGACAACAGCAGCACCTGCACATATTCCACCCTCTCAGGACACACAGGGGACATCCATCTCAACCCGTACAGGCCAACATCAGGCACCCAAACGGACCCTCAGGCCCGATATGGCACTGGAACACCTGCCAAGACCAAGGCCCCCTCAAAGAAGTGACTCTGGCAATAACTGTCCTCCAAGTGTCCCACTAAATCAACGACCAAACCGTGTGAAAACAAACTCTTGTAAACATAGATGGACCTACCACTACTGCCAACAAATGCTGCAAATATGTTGCCGTATTGTACAACCACCATTAGCCCACTCCCATCACTGTAATCTAGACAATTTAATCCCTGCACCAAATAAAACACCAGTTCACCGATTACAATGTCCCCTGTCATTATGTTTAAACAAAGTGAAGTATGGATGCAATTGTATTATAACTCATTTATTATTATCTGAGTAGCAAGAAATGCACCACACGCATAACATGTTGTTGTGCCTACAGATGTATTGAACTATTATTATACTCTTATGTTACCTGTCCTATGCAGACCTGGTCACAGTGGCAATGATTATTGACCCAACACCCCCCCTAGATGGAAAGGCACACTGACAGTATGCTGCACAGACAGCAATTTCATCCAATGGTCCCACATAGTTACTGGAAGTAGAGTTGTATTAGTTGGGTCCTGGAATTTGAATCTTCCCCCTCCTCATCATCACCATCACTCTCATCCCCTCTCTGAGGACGCTGGTCTGGATATACAGCACCCTCCTCCCCCAAGAGGGGATAGAATTCCTCACAGCCACGTTGTGCAGCATGCAGTAGGCCACCATTATTCTACACACTTTTTCAGGCCCATAGGCCAGGGAACTGCCAGAGATATGTAGGCAACGAAATCTGGCATTCAGGAGTCCTATTGTGTGCTCTATTCCTCTCCTAGTACGTCCATGGGACTCATTGTAATTCCTCTCTGCATCTGTTCCAGGATTCCTCACTGGTGTCAGGAGCCAACGCAAGTTGGGGTAGCCAGAATAACCTAGAAAATGGTGCAAAACAGGACTGTCAATGACAGCCCTCAGAGGCAGACAGCTTTGTTGTCTGCTATGTGGCAATAAGTGTCAGAAACACCTACCTATGATCCATCCTCTGTCTTCTTGTAGTTGTTCCATCTTGTGTGGCACACTACTGTTCCTTAGCACAAAGGAATCATGGACTGATCCAGGGAACATGGCATTCACATGTCAGATGTACTGGTCTGCAGTACACACCAATTGAATGTTTATGGAATTAAAGTTCTTCCTGTTTATGTACACCTATTCACTGACTCTTGGGGGGGTGATAGCTATGTGGGTGCCATCGATGGCACCTATCACATGGGGTATGTTGGCAAAGGCATAGAAGTCCGACTTGATGGCAGGGAGGTAAGCACTTTGGGGAAACCTCACAGAGGACTGCAGGTGTCATACAAATGCATTCAGGAATCTGGACAGTATAATGCTAAACATTGGCTGTGAAAAACCTGCACCCATGCCCACTGTCACTTGAAATGAGCCCGTGGCCAGGAAATGGAGTGCAGAGAGCACCTGCACTTCAGTATGGATGGAATGCTGATTACGATTAGCCGGTCTCAGTGCTGAATCCAGTAATGCACAAAGTTCATCAATAGTATCACGAATGAGTCTGTAATTGATAATGATGTGATGCTCCACCATGGTCCGCAAATCAACAAGTGGTCTGTATGGTCTGTACACTGATGGGGCCCTCCCTCGCCACAAGGGTCCGTACCTAGGAGGAGTTGAAAACACGCGTAAGGAACGCACATACATCTGCACACATTGTTTCTCATTCAGCACTGCTAGCATGATTGTCGATGACACAACTGCTGAGTGTGTGTGACATTACAGCAACATGACCACAGTGATATATCAGGACTGGTCAGGTGAGATAATGTATATTGTTTCATGCCTATGGGTGTTTAGGGGACAATAGGGCCTGCATTGTGCTGATGAGGGTTTTACAACTGTGTAGTTAAGACCAAAATGTCTGCCCCCTGTAACCCAGAAGTGTTGTGGTGGAAGTGACCTCATACCGCTAGCGGTTGACGTAATAGCGTAAGGTGGTGTTTACCGCAGTGCGCAAATTCATTGTTTAACATGGTTGTCAATGGGCAATCTTAGCTTATCATGATCGCCGCCGGCGGTGACGGTGCACACTGCCACGGTGTGTACGCAAACTCGTCACCCCAACTTCACTTGACTCCCTGATCTTGTGCTTGCAGGTACTCCACTGAGTGTCCTGCTGTGTCCTGCTTCTGGCCATGGAAATGCCACATGTTGCAGGGGAAAGGGCCCCAGCCTTCACCGACGAGGAATTGGAGAAGCTTGTGGATGGGATCCCGTCCCTGTACGACAAACTCTAAGGTCGGCCAGAGGTACAGGTGAGTAGGAGGATTGGGGGGTATGGATGTGTGTAATGGTGGTTGATGGCTGCATACATGTGTGCACGTGTGACACTGTATAGTCCAGGGTTCCTGACATGCTGCGTGTGTGCTGTTAGGCTGTTTGAAATGTCCGTCCCATAGTGGACGTATAGGCAGCTGTATATTATTGGCCATAGTGTGACCTCAGTCTTACTTTTTCTGAGTGTCCCCTATAGGTAAGTGCCCACCAGAAGAGGGGACTTTGCCATGCCATCTCCAAGGAGGTGCGGACCCTGGGGGGCTACAACCGGCAGAGCACCCACTGCAGGAAGAGGTGGGAGGACCTGCGGCACCGGGCGAGGAAGATCTTTCCTCCCAACTAGGAAGAGGTGCCCGTCAGGCACTGACCCCCCCTTATGCAATGCATCCTGACGGTGGCGTACCCGGACCTGGATGGGCTCTTGAAGGCTGCACAGCAGTCACAAGGGGGTGAGTACATATACCATATTTTGGCTCCTTGATGGATGTGTGTGTGTGTGCTTTCGTATTTATGCTGTCTAGTGGCAGGGACTCTAACTGATGTCCATCTACATAATGGCCCCGTGGGGAGAAGGGGTGTAAGGGTCAAGTCTGCAGTATGTCATGTCCTTAAGTTCTGTGGGGAATGGCTGTAGAGCAGGGTTCTAGCCACTAGTCAGGGGCATAGCTATGTGCATAGCGGTAGGTGCTGGGTGTGTATATGTGTGAACCACTTATGTACCTCCATTCAGCTATTTACAAGTGTCTCTCCTGTTTTGTCTCCCCATCCCTGGTCTCTTGTGTTGTCTGTGTACATCAGCATCATCTGGTGAGCGAGCTGAGGCAGCGGCGAGTGGGGAGGCAGCGGCCCATGGATCCTCGGAGGCAGAGTCGTCCGATGCCAAGGGGACCAGTGGGTTGGAAGGAGAGGGGAGTACCACGGTGAGGCAACTACCACTGGAGGTAGTGTCTCCATGGGAGCTCTCTGGCGGTGGCGGACTCTAGTGGGCCCACCCCTACTGTGTCATCTTCCGCCACCGCCCATACCATCACCGCCCTTCCAGTTGCTCTCCACTGACTTGCCCGTGCTCGCTCACCCAGAAGGGTGGGCGTCTCCTTCGCCCCAGGCTCCTCATCCCCTTCCCCAGTCAGCCCTGCTGCCCTCACAGAGGAGGCTATTGACCTCCTGAGAAACATCTCTGTAGGGCAGATAACCATTGTCAATGCCATCCAGGGGCTAGCATCAGAGGTGCAGCAGACCAATGCCTAGCTGGATGGCATTCACAGTGCTGTGTCTGGCCTACAGAGATCTTTCCAGGCTCTGGCCTCCTCTTTGATGGCAGCTATTGTCCCTGGTCATTCCGTCCCCCCTCCAACCACCTCTAACCCTTCCAGCACCACACTCCCTTCACCCGTCCAAAGCACATATTCTGAAACACAGGCACACACCTCAACAAACAAGAAGCACACTTCAAAACACAAGTACCACACCTCCCACCACAAGCATACACAGCCAATATACACATGCACACACACCAACATCCACTTCCCCCAGTATGTCCACCTCTTTCGCTTCCATGTCTGTCCCCTGTACACACACACCCACAGGCACTGCACCCTCATTCAATGTTGCTGACCCTATTCCTGCAGTCACCACAATAGCACACATACATTCATGCATCCCAGACACCACACCTGCACTCACCAAAACTTTAGTTGACACATGCAGCACACTCACCAGACTTGCAGACACCCAGACAGTATCCATTTACACTGGCAGCCTGTCTTCTCCCACTGTGTCCACCCCCCTTCCTCCCAATACACTCAAATGCACCAAAACAGCCACCCATCACACATCCACCACACCTCAGCATACTGTCCAGTCACCTGCACCCACGTCACGCACACCTACACCTGTCATGACCCCTCCCTCTACCTCCACTCCCACGCCTTCCTCCAGGTCCACCCCAATTGCACCTAAGAAACTTTTCCTATCCCATGTTGACCAATTTGAACCCACTCGCCCACCCTGTCTCGTCCCTAAACGTGCTCACCTCTTTGCCCTGTCCACTCCTCCCACATCACAACCCGCCCCTGTCTGCCCTTCCCATTCCTGTGCTACCTCCCCTGTGAGGAAGATACCCTTTGAGGAACCAGGAACATCTGCCGCACCCCAGGCCAAGTCCACTCCACCAGCTGCTGTCACAAAACCTAAGCCCCCTCCACCTTCCAAACGGAAATCTAAGCCCCCACCTCCCAGTTGTAACTCCCCACCTCCACCACCCCCTGCCCCTGTTCCCTGAGGTGCCTGGATGCACCATTGTTGCCCCTATGAGGTGGAGTACCATTGCACTTGCGGGAGTCAAGTTGGGACCATTGTGGCCCATCGGACTTCTTTACCTATGGACTGGTCATTGGCCTTATATGCACTTATGTTGCTCAGTGAGAAAAAAAAATGTTAATGTGTGGCCTGTGTTGTTTAAGGCACACTCTGGATCCGTGGTATCTCGTTTCATTGTTTGAGGGTGTTGGGCACATGTATGTACTTTGGGCAGGTTGGATTTGCCATGTGTCGGGGAAGTACCTCTTGCTGGGGGGTGTATGGCTTGTGCTGCTGTGAAGGGTTGTGGGGGCGTTGCAGGGTGGGTGGAGTGGGTGGGTATGTTACTGTGCCCTTTCTTCCCTTGTTTAGTAGGTTGCGGGACTTACCGTCGTCATCTTCGTCGGCGGTCTCGGAGGTATATGGCAAGGAGCAGGACTGGCATGATCTGCAACTCTCTCTCCATGTCTGCTTCGGCGTATTGTGAGAGCCTCCGGTGTGTGTTCCATTATATTTGGTTAGTTTCCACCTGGCTTTGCGTGGCGGTGGTTCCCGCCCCAGAACTGACAGCGGTTTAGTGCTTCATTATTTGATGGGCGGGTAGGGCCTTTCCGTCAGCCTGTGGGTGGGCTTTGCCGTCGTTGTGGCACTCCTCTGCTGGTGGTGAGTGGTTTTCAGGATGCCTGTGTTTTGGTTGGTTCATTATTTGGCGGTTCGGACCGCATGTCTGTTGGCGGTTGTTACTGCCACCGCCGGCGGTGCGGTGCAATGCGTTGTTTCCGGCCGTGTTCATAATGAGGGCCTTAGTCACTTTTTCTGAGATTTTCTTCACCGGGACGAACCTGCAAGTTAGACAGGGTCGCGTTGAGGCCAGTCATCTAGAGTTGTAGCGGCAGGTCATCCCTTTATGGAGCTTTTTTTTTCAAACAGTCTCCAAACTTCTCCAAACTTCTGATGCTCCTCTAAGGTTCGTTTGAGGTCCACAGCTCACCAAAAGGTTCCAGAAAGCTCTGAGATGCTCCTTGAGAGTGCGGACTACAAGTCCCAGAATGCAATGGGCGCAAACTCCTTTTTGGACACTGGACAGTGGTCAGCTGGTTGGTTTCTTCATGAGTTGCTGCAGGGGACTCTGGTTAACAAGTTTTCAACTGTCGCAAACAGGGAGTCCCTTCTTGAACCAGTTGAAGCCAGGCAAAGTTCTTCTTGTGGTGAAGCCCAAGTGTGCAGCTGGTACAGTCCTCCAGAGTGCAGTGTCCAACTGCAGGCCAGGGTCCAGCAAGGCAGTCCTTCTTCTCCTGTAGTTCTTCCTTGTAGGGATCTGAGGTGTGGGTGCGGGTCTGCCAGTTTTATCCTTGCTCCTGGGTTAAAAGCAGGGGGGTCCTGGTTCTCCAATCAGGGTACTTCCCCCTGTGATGACCACTTCCTGAGAAGTGGAAAAAATCTATCCCAGGGAGCAACATTCCTAAAAAATCCATCATGGCTGAATGTGATTTTTGGAGGTTACATCGGTTGAGCCCACCAATTGATGAGACTAAAATTCCTAAACACACCCCTCCCCTGCCCTCTCCTAATCTAATCAAGGGGGCACCTAATTGTCTGGGTTTGCAGGATGTGAGGGTGTTTCTGGGTTGCTCCAAATTTTCTTCCCTGCCTTTGAAGATCAGTTTGGCAGCCCTCACCCCTTCCTGCCAGAGTGAAGATCTCCTCCACCATGCACATCTGTTTGTGTGGAGCCAAGCCACTTCACACCTCATCAAGGCAGCCTGGCCAGGCTGCCAAAGGCTGGCCAATCAGTGCAAAGCAGCAAAAACACTGCAGGCCTGAAGTTGGCAACTTTTGAGGTAAAGTTTCAAACTCTTTACCTGAACAAGTTATATTAAATCCAGCAACTGGAAGTTGTGGGATTTATTATAACAATTAATTTGATACCAAACTTGAGGTATTTTTTTACTTAAGGGGACTTTTAAAATTAAAATAAAGTTTCCCCATTCTAGCCTATGGAAGCCATTCACTATAATGAGAGGAAAACAAATTTGGCTGTTTTACTTCACCAGGGCTTATAAAACTATTTTTATAAGGTCCCTGCTTATAGTTACATGGCACCCACTCCTAGGGTCACATATGGCACACCTTAGGAGTGACTTATATGTAAAATAAAGTTTACGAATGTGGAACTACTTTTAATTCCAAAGTCGAATTTGCATGTAACTTTAAATTAAAAGCAGCAAGCAAGGCAGGCCTGCCTTTAAAACGACACTGGGCACCTCAGAAGTGCACCTATGGGGCCACCACCTATGCTGAGGTCCCTAAATCTACATGCCCTACCATATATTTGGGGCTTATAGGTAGGTTAATTTTGCAGATGATAATTTGCCTAATTTGCATATCCACTTTCACAGAGCACTGGCCCTGGGACTGGGAAGCAGTACCCAGGGCACAGCCAAGAGTCAGTAACCACCAGTGTCTGTCCAAAAGGTTTGGGGGTTACCAGGGCAAAAAGGAGGACTTTCCTACAGTTTTTTAAAGTTAAATTTGTAGCCAATTTTGGCAAATTCTACAACAATTCGGGCTACCCGTCTTAAATGTTGCATGAAGTCATCGTCTGTGAGATACATGTCTTCCACATAAGACAATGCCTCAGGGTCTAAGTCATGTAAAATCGATGTAACACAAGCTGAGAAGATCCCTGGACTGTTATTGTACCCTTGTGGGAGTCAGCACATTTTTTTTTTGAGAGCCTAAGGCACTGAAATTTGTTAAGTCCCTACTTTTGGGCTCTATGTTTTGGCAGAAAAACCCATTGGAAATATCCAGGGTCGTCTTGTATTTTTTGCACAATGTTGTTCATGAGTGCTGTGCTGGGTGCATTTTGTATTTAAAATTTGCGTGTATGACTGTTTAAATGTCTGTAGCCAAAACTGTTCTATATGAGTGGTCAGGATGGCGACCGGAAACAATGGATTATTCATTGATGAATTTGAGGGTTCAAGTACATCCTGGTACTCTAATTGGTTGAGGATTTCCCTCATAGGTTCTTTTCCATCAAACTTTATTGGATACTGAGGTTGGGATTGGGATTTTATTGGTATTATGAGGTGGGCATAATCTTTGCCCTGCCCTACATGATTGCTTTCTGGGAACGAGGGGAGAAAAATGACTTTTCAATATCGTCATCTCTGTAAGGGAGATCGTGGACAAATTCTGGTGGCCAATCTTTTTCAGCCAGCAAAATATCATAAATGGAGACAATGTTCCCCCAAAGGATGGCACCTATCATACGTTCAATGTCTCCCTCTAACTGAATAGTTAGTATATACACCCTGTCGGGTGTGGAGACACTCATGCCCTCTGTCTAAACTTGCAAGAAGTCATCAGTTGCTCTGACATCCAGATGCTCTTGAAGATCCTGGTGAACTATTGTGACCTCTGCCGCACTGTCTAACAGTGCTAGTGCCTACTTCCTGGTCTTCAGTAAAGCCCTTTTCTTGAGTGGCATGTCAGATCTTAACTGCTGCCACTTTTTTCTTTTTAAATTGGAGTTTTTGTTGGGGAAGTTTCTCTTCTTTCTTAACTGAAACTTAAGACAAGTTTTGTGAGTCCTTTCTCGGGTTCATGTACTCAGTTCACTGCTCTGACCGCCCACCTCACTCGCTGCGTTTTTCCGGTGAGTCTTGAAAGGAATGAGATTGGCGTGTATCAGTATATTGATATCTGTCAGGCGTTTTTATGTTATCTCTATTTCTAAGATTATATCTATTTTGTGGGATCTCCGCATGCGGAGATTCTCCCCTTTCTTTTTTAGGTGTTTGTTGTTTTTTATCCCAGTTTTTTTTGGAACCTTGCTTGGTAGTATCTTTATTAGCTCTACCTTGAAATTGTAGTTTGGTCGGTCTGGTCCCCAGACTATCTTGATCAATACTAGAGTAGGTCTCAGCGATAATCTTGGGCAGCTCACATTCTTGATCCTGTACAGGAACATCCAGGAGCCGCATGCGCACTGCTGGTGCAACTGCTTCCCCTTTAAAGTTACTTAATATAATTGAAGACACTGTGACAAAAATTGCCCATTAATTGCATCCCCAAATCCAGGGCTGGGCCAACGCCGTATTCATTTCAATTTGTTTTAACACCTCCAGTAGATTGGCAAGTGCCCCACGTATTGCAGTTGTTAACTGTGGGAACCAACCCGAATGGCAAGGACATAGTGAGAATTCTATGTTTATCCTAAGTTCCTGTATGTGGAAAAACTGCTTCTAGCGCATTTATATTTTTAGCTAACTAAAACAGAATTTCCTCCCGCTTGGCGGGTGCCTTACCCATTATTGAATGTACAGGTGCAAGATTAATGCCTGGCGTAACTGCATGTGTTTCCGCTGGGCAGCATGTGCTGGGTTAGTATTTAGGCCCGTATTTATACTCCGTTTGCGCCGAATTTGCGTCGTTTTTTTCGACGCAAATTCGGCGCAAAACTAACGCCATATTTATACTTTGGCGTTAGACCCGTCTAGCGCCAAAGTATGAAGAAAGAGCATCATTGTTTTGCGTGAACGCCTTCCTTGCGTTAATGAGATGCAAGGAAGGCGTGCCCGTCTAAAAAAATGACGGCGACGCAAATGCGTCGTATTTATACTCCCGGGCAAAAATCACGCCCGGGAGGTGGCGGGTCAAAAAAACCCGCATTTGCGTCTGAATTTAACGCCTGGGTCAGGGTAGGCGTTAAGGGACCTGTGGGCTCAGAATGAGCCCACAGGTGCCCTCCCCTGCCCCCAGGGACCCCCCCTGCCACCCCTGCCCACCCCAGGAGGACACCCAAGGATGGAGGGACCCATCCCAGTGAAGTACAGGTAAGTTCAGGTAAGTATAATTTTTTTATTTTTTTATTTTTTTTGTGGCATAGGGGGGCCTTATTTGTGCCCCCCTACATGCCACTATGCCCAATGACCATGCCCAAGGGACACAAGTCCCCTGGGCATGGCCATTGGGCAAGGGGGCATGACTCCTGTCTTTACTAAGACAGGAGTCATGAAATGGCGTCTGGGCGTCGAAAAAATGGCGCAAATCGGGTTAAGACGATTTTTTAGCGTCAACCTGACTTGCGCCATTTTAAGATGGCCTAACGTCATTTTTTCCCAACGCCGGCGCTGCCTGGTCTACGTGGTTTTTTTCCACGCACACCAGGCAGCGCCGGTCTGCTAGCGCCGTCTAACGCCATTCCATAAATACGGCGCCCGCATGGCGCTTCAGAATGGCGTTAGACGGCGCAAAATTTTTTGACGCTAAACTGCGTTAGCGCAGTTTAGCGTCAAAAAGTATAAATACCACGTAGACCAGGCAGCGCCGGCGTTGGGAAAAAATGACATTAGGCCGTCTTAAAATGGCGCAAGTCAGGTTGACGCTAAAAAATCGTCTTAACCCGATTTGCGCCATTTTTTCGACGCCCAGACGCCATTTCATGACTCCTGTCTTAGAAAAGACAGGAGTCATGCCCCCTTGCCCAATGGCCATGCCCAGGGGACTTGTGTCCCCTGGGCATGGTCATTGGGCATAGTGGCATGTAGGGGGGCACAAATAAGGCCCCCCTATGCCACAAAAAAAATAAAAAAAAAATAAAAATTATACTTACCTGAACTTACCTGTACTTCACTGGGATGGGTCCCTCCATCCTTGGGTGTCCTCCTGGGGTGGGCAGGGGTGGCAGGGGGGGTCCCTGGGGGCAGGGGAGGGCACCTGTGGGCTCATTCTGAGCCCACAGGTCCCTTATCGCCTACCCTGACCCAGGCGTTAAATTCAGGCGCAAATGCGGGTTTTTTTGACCCGCCACCTCCCGGGCGTGATTTTTGCCCGGGAGTATAAATACGACGCATTTGCGTCGCCGTCATTTTTTTAGACGGGAACGCCTTCCTTGCATCTCATTAACGCAAGGAAGGCGTTCACGCAAAACAATGACGCTCTTTCTTCATACTTTGGCGCTAGACGCGTCTAACGCCAAAGTATAAATATGGCGTTAGTTTTGCGCCGAATTTGCGTCGAAAAAAACGACGCAAATTCGGCGCAAACGGAGTATAAATACGGGCCTTAATGTTTTCATAGCAAACTGTACTAACAGTCTGTATATTGTTGTGAGCTCTATATATAGACAGATCTCAGCTACCGCTAAGGTTGCTGCATGAAGGTGTGGTGTATATGTGGCCAATAAAAGCCAGGTCGGGCCATCATTGCTCAGAGGACCTAACCTAACGTGTAATATTGTATGGGATAGGGCGCCATCAAGCCAGTTATTATGGTCTTGATAAGATAAAGGTATTTCGAAATATGCATCAGCTCTGTATTGTGCAGGTGCTTTCGCAGGTGTGTAGGGATGAAATGTATTTGTGTTCCCATTTGCTGCTGGAAAGTCAACCTAAGAATAAAAAAAATGTTGTTCTGTAGGCTGGATGAGCCTCGACAACAAATGTGACTGGACCCCCTTGGCCCGTTAGGCCATTTACCAATAAATGTGCAGTAAGGGGAGGTCACATAAATACTGCAATCGCCACCCGTCGTGGGTGCGCAATTTTAATGGCAGATGTATGTTCAGAGATAAGGGCACCAACTGGGGATCAATCCTTTTAAAGATCAAGCTTGAGCAACCTTCAACTCAAGGTAGGTACTACCTATTTAGCTCAGGAGGAAATCCTCCATTTCACGGACGTCTCCGTATATATAGTATTGAGGCTTCTTTAGCCTTCAATGAGACAGAGATGCTTAGAATATTAATGCCTGACATTGACAGCGTCATGTTGTGTAAGTTCTCAATATGCTAAAGAGACTACTGGATTTGGGAGGCAGGATCACATGGATTGTGGGCACTGAGTACAATTCCACACCATATGACACCTGTCAGCCTAATCCGGGTTCACCGGCTAACTAGCAGCGCCTTATATCTGACTGAAATGACTCCTCAGGGGAATTGGGGTCGATCAGATCTCATCCCTTTTTCTCAGTTACAGAAGCCAAACATTGGCAAGGACAACAGAGGTAGAATATAGTTAAATAAGAATTCATTAAAGTAACTGTATATTAGATAAAATAGCATGTATTACAATAACTAGGATGATAAAACACAATAAAAGCAAGCATGTGACTAAAAGTCCTACCATACTGTCAAATAGGAGTGATTTATAATTCCCCTACCTATGCTATGTTTGAGCACAGCATAATAAGGTTAATCCGTCCTTCAGGTTTCCCCTTGGGAGAACACCATCCCTCATACCTCGAGAAAGAAACCTGTAATCTAGAGAGACACTGTCCCCATATGAATGAGGGGTTCAGCCTTCTCAGCAAGTAGCTGTAATGCAGCAATCAGCAATCAGCATACGTTCGTGGTCATCTGGACGGAATCACCCTCTAACGTGTTTAGGACAAAGGTGTGTTTTTATAATGAAACAACTGACATTCTAAGAAATGGTCCCCACGTATGAGTGTGTGCTTTCTGTGAATGTTGGAGACACAGCATACCACGTTTGTCAGCAACCCTATCTGACTGTAGCCTTAGAGAAAGCACAGAGTGAAATAAATGTCCTACTAAAAACGTAATGCTTTCCTAGGCGAAAGGACAATGAGATAGAGAAAATAAATCAGCACCACAAATGTGGCTATTGCTTGAAAAATAATGCAATGATGAATAAAATGTAACCGGGTTAAAGTGCACAATGGCAGGCCTAGTTACTAAATAACATGTCTAAAATGTGGCTAAAATAGCTTTACACCAGGAAGAGACAAGCTTTAAGCATTTTTCTGAAACAAGGCTGGTCGTTAAGGTGTCTCAACTCAGTGGAGCGTGAATTCCAAAGTTTGGGGACCAAGTGTGAAAAAGATCTATCCCCACCCCCACACCCACATCTAGACCTGTAAATTCTTGATACCCTCAGTTGTCAGCCAGAGGCTGACCTTAGGGGTCTTGATGGTGAGTAGGGAGAGAGAAGTCCTCTAATCCTGGAAGGGCCTTTGAAGTACTAGTCTTCTAATGGACTCCGGGATAAGATCCAGTATTTTGAGTATGGTCCTTAAAATCTCAAAGCATGCGTCAGCAAGCTTTTTTGCTTGATCGTCCATGGATAAGGCTTTGTCCAGTCATGCACCCAGGCTCTTTAGGGAGGAGTTGGGATGGAAGGGTTCCCCAGACATTTTGGCAAACTGATCACTGGTATAGGATCTGAGTTGTTCCCCAGAATCATTAACTCAGTCTTGTCCTCATTCAGTTTTATGCAGCAGTTCACCATTCTTCTGGCCACTTTTTCAAGGCAGGAAGCTAGCTAGCTGATGTTGCTCCAGCTTCTTGCCCTGTGTGAAGGAAACAACTAATTGTGTATCATCCGTGTAGGAGACTAATGACAGTCCAAACTCCTGCACGATGTCTGCCAGAGGTCGCATGTAAATATTAAAGAGGGTGGGAGTGAGGGTCGAGCTCTGTGGGACCTCACATCTCAAAACTATGGGTTTTCAAAGATTTAAAAAGTTCTATCCTTCAGAAAAGAAGTGAGCCATTTGAGCACATTATCCTGGACTCCCACATCTTTATGTCTGTAGGTCAATATCGCATGGTCCATGGTATCAAATGCAGTGCTTAAATCCAACAGGATAATTGCAGCGGCTCGTCCCTGATCTAACATGATTTTGAGCTCCTCATTAACTGCTAGGAGAGCTGATTCCATGCTATGCTGGGCATGGAAGCCCATTTGCATGGCATGCATGCACTGATATTCTTCAAGGAAGCTTGAAAGGGTTTGATTAATGTGTTTTTCCAGGATCTGGCCAATAGCAGGCAACAGGGAGATTGGTTGGTAATTACGAGGCAAGGTAGGATCTAAGCAAAGATTCTTTAGCAGGGGTCAAATTACTGCATTTTCCATTTCTGTGGGACAACTCCTAAGAAGAGTGAGAGGTTAAGTACTTCAAATATGGTTGGAAGTATACCTTGGAGACCTTTGGACAAGCTATACGGTAGAGCTGGATCTCATGCGACTCTAACCTAAACTTGCTAATTAGTGCAAGGCCACCCTTCTCAGTGACTCCTGGGAAAGATATCAATCTCATTGTGTGAGAGAAGGGCATGGAGTTAACTAATTGAGTTGTAGGTCGAGGTAGGTAAAGTTATAATGACCCACAGATGTCAGTGATTTTTTTTCTGAAAAAACGCTGCTAGCTCATTGCACCTAGCCAAAGTAGGGGATGGAATGGGGCTACCATTTCTAATAGTTGTGAGGGATTTTATAATCTTAGACAGCTCCTTTGGGAAATTCGAGGCTTCATTAATTTTCTCCTCATGGTAGGTAGCCTGTGCCTTTTTAATTTCACTATGGTTATGCCTAATGGCTGTTTTATAGGCTGTTTTTTGCTGTACATCGTAAGATTTTCTCCACTTCCTCTTGAGTTTATAATAGTTTCTCTTCAGAGATGTGAGGTGACCATTAAACCATGGGGCAGTTTTAGCGTTTGGTCTATGTATTATCTTGGATGCTGGAATACACCCATCCAGGGCTTGAACTGTCCAGTCCTACCAGTATCTGTATGCATCATCTGGGTTATACCCTGGTGTCGGTAAACAGGAGTCAAGGGCTGCTATCCAGTCCTTGTGCTGAAGTTTAGCCCACCGACGGTCTGTTCTCATAGATGGCTTTGTTACAACTCTTGCCAAAACGTTTTCACGCATAAAAGGAATGAGATAGTGGTCTCACCAGAGTGAAGGAGGACTTATAGGATGCAGTGGATCATCGGATCCCATCTGCTCTTACGTCCCTCCAGATGTTTGCTATTTTACAAATGAGCAGGTCTTTTCCCTAAACTGTGATTCAATATCTGACAGGTAGTCGAGTGTGTAGGGTTGTGTAAAGAAAGGCAGAGGCATGGTTGAAATGTGTGTCAAAAGCAAAGCAAAACACAAACTCTGTGGGATAGCGTAACACTTGCACAAGCCAGATCATGCATGGTGCGATTCCAAGCTCCCTAACCTTGCTGCATCCAAGCTCAGGCTTCTTAAACCTTATCCCATTTTTTCTTTATTTATTATATCAATATGGCCCATGGGGTGGCTACTGATGGTTTCAGGGCTAAAAGTGAATTGAATCCATTGGTAGGGATTCTGGCTTTGCCTGCAGGAAGTTATTATTGAAACTAGCCTATTGTGGATGGAGATTATTGGAAGGATTTTCTAGCTGCTGAAGCAAACAAGGCAGAAGATGCCAGAATACTTAAGTTCTATACCAGGGGCATAGCAGCTGCTGTGGCACTGGTGCACAGAACCTTGAGGGGTCATTCGAATGTTTATAATTGCTGTATTCTACTTTGCCAACAGCAGTCAAAGGGGGCAGTTTCCTTCCTTGCATAATTGCTAATGGAATCCTATCTATGCCACTATTCTATACCTCATTACAGCAGCAAGCAAACAAAGGTTTTTAAAATGTAATGGATTTAACATGTTATTCAAACTTAATACTCATGGAAAGATTGTCCTTGCCCATCAAATAAATAACTTACATAGTGGTTATCATGAAATTTGAACACTAGGATGTTGACTGCTCCACTGAAGGCATTGGAATGCAGCAAGCTATAAAGCACAGATGTTAGCCTGCTGCTGTCAACATTCCAAAGCCTGAAGAGAGGCAGGCTGTGGTTTGGGGACAACAACAAGCCTTCCCCCTTCTCTCCTCCTGTGGTCACAGTGGCACAGCCATGGGATCAAGGAGGGGGATTCTTCTCAGCTTTTGTGCAGTGCCGTAAAAAAACCTTAGGGGACTCCCATGCAAGGTACATGGACTACACACCTACACCATACCCAGAGGTCTTCAAACTGTAGGGCACGCTCCCAGGGGTCCGTGGCGGAATTCCGGGGGCTACAAATGCCTCAATAAGCACTTGTAAATGAAGATGGGATGGAGGCATGACTTTGTTTATTTTTTTCACCTTTCCAATAGAACTTTAAATTAAGTTGTCTGTATTCATTCTTAACATGGCTTGTCTGTCTCTGTTTAATTTAATTGTCAAAGTTCAGAAGGGCACCTATAAAACACATTTTAAAATGTTTTCTTCTACTGTTTTCTGTTTAAAGTATGTACTGTTAAAATGAAAAAACATACCAGCTTCAGATGAACTAAAAAAACAGGAAGTGTGATCCTGAGCCCTTTGGTGGAAGGGTCGAAGACATGGCTAAAACCAACAAGTATTTTATTGTTTTTTTCATCTTTACAGCAACTGCATTTGAAATAATGAACACAGCATAAATGAAAAATAAATGCAATTTAAACTATTTGGTTGGAAGTGCACTCTTTTACATTATCAAGCATCAGTTGGTTAATGTGTTCAGTACAGATGTCTTTTTGTCAACCAGAGATTCAGATTTTAATCCTGATTGGTGCCATGCAGACTGGTAACGTGTTTATTTATAGTGCTATGAGTTCCCAGCAAGCTACAGAAAGCACTGTGAATATTAACCTCACTATTTCTAAATTGTATAACACATAGTATAGGATAGGCTAGGACAAAATGGTTTAATATATATAGTAAGACAAGTGCTTTCCATTAATGCATATTAGTAGGAGCTAACTAGACTGTACCTAGTGCAGACATTTTCCTAGGTCAAGTAAAAGGCCACTTTCCAAAACTCAACAACCTTACATTTACACACAAAAAAACAAATGTTTTTCTTCATGATACTTAAAGTGACTCCTTAAATTAAAGCACTTTAGAAACCCCCTCTGTTAGCATCTGCAGGTCCTCATTAACAATTCAAAGATGTTGTTTTTAACAAAATGTATGGGAACAGTTTTTTGTAAAATTAAAAGCACCTTGGTCCACACACATGGACAACTCTGGCCCTCTGTTTACATGTAGATGTCCTCTCAGGTGAGTCCAGGGGATGGCAGGCAGCAGGGCCAAAATGGCCATATTCAGAGACCTGATGACCCAGACCCCAGGGCCTCAGAGTAATGGCCCAGGAGAAAGCGGAACAGATTAAACGCCATATATAGTGTCAAAGAGAAAGATGGCCTAGAGAAGGGGTGCTAGTTTATTTTTAAATGGACAGAGACAGCTTCCCCACTTTCTCAAAGAGATGCCCTGAAGAAAGTGTTCAGAAATGCGGACTCATCATTTTATTTTAAGTGCTGTCACTGTCATTAGCGCAGCAGGTGCATTTGGCACCAGGGCTATGGTGTGGGGAACCACTGCACTCCAACTAAGAAAATGTTACTAGCAAAAATATGGTTGGGGAGCCATTTTCTTTGATAGAATTGGGGTCCAAGTGTCCCTTGCTGCACAGGAGATAGGTCCCAAAAAGCAGGGGGGTTAGATCTGATGTTTTTTCCTGTTTTTTGGCACAGGCCTAGGAGCAATGGCCCAAAAGTATGGGCGGAAGAGTGATGTTACTGGTGCTGCAGGAGCAGTGACACCGGGGCCCAGGGGTGTGAAGGCCAAACTAACCCCCTATTATCACTGTTTTACCATCATTCCTTGCTTATATTAGGGCTCAGTGCAGCCTTGCTTTGTCAGTGTTGCTGTGGGCATTGAACTAATGGCCCAAGAGAGGAGAACATTGAAGCAGAGGAGACACCCTAGCTTGAGATTTAGAAAGATGGCAGAAAGGAGGATGTGGTGGTTTAACAAGCGGCAGAGGAGACTGCTTGCTTCACAAGGCATTCATTAATTATTGAGGCAGGTGCACGTGCACTGGGGCCCAGGAGCCTTAAAGGCCTTCTGTATAGCATGTATGACTGTCTTACTTTACATTTGAGGCATGGTGGGTAGCAGATAGTAACCTAGCAATAAAGAGGCATGCAAGACATAAGAGACATAAGAGCTCATTTTTGCTGAAAAGGACAGAGGCTGTTTCAAGATGGGAGTGAGGACTAGACTTGGTGGGGAAGGGGTGAAAGAGGCAGAGGGGATAGCTTGCTTCTCAGGGATGCAGCTATCATTAGTGCACAAGGTCACAAGGTGCAGTTGCACTGGGGCCTAGTAGTATGAGGGTTTCAGAAGGTCCCAGATAATGGTAGTGTTTTTTGTCTATTTGAGATTTTTATTTATGTATTTTACCACTTATAAGTCTCACATTTAGGGCCTGATTTAGATCTTGGTGTTCACATCACCAAGCTGTGCTGGCGGCAGACCTGAAAACACTGTCAAGTCGATGGCGTCCCATCCGCAGTATTTAGATGTTACAGCTCTGCGAGCTGTGTACTGCTGGTGGTTTGCTGACGGAGGTAGGACTTTGCGGGACCCAATGGACAGCAGACAGTAGCAGTGTCTGTGAAATAGAGGTAAGTGACACACACACACACACACACTGTACCTTTGCCATATGTGTTCCCCTGCACTATGCCCTACACAACATACACACAACTATTATTCTACCACAACACAACAAGTATGTGGTGTAAACACACATTGAAGGACATCCACGGCACAGCATACGTTAACCATTGACACTGCACCCACACACAACACAACCAAAACAACAAACGCAATTACACACTCAGCTACACAAACATGCACACACAAGCACATCTCCACATATCACGAAAATGACAACCACAAAACACCACTCACCTGAATGTTGCACGCAGCACCACAACACACAAGACAACATGCACAACACCACAGCCATACACAGGTAGCATACATACTGACACAGCCACAGCACCCACTCGAGCTCTCTTACCCTCACCCAGCCAATTGCATAGCATACACCACACATGCTGACTCACACACACAACTCGCAGCATAACATGACAGGCACAGGTCCCCTGCCAATGTGCACACATGGAAACAGTTGACAGGTGTGAATGTACCATCATTATGGTGCCAGCATTGCCAATGAATAGTGGCACCATAATGACAGTTGTGTATGTGTGCAATATGTGCTGTGTATCAGTTTGTTCCCATCCGTGTCTAACCCACTCATGTCCCCGGAACGTCACAGTAACTTAAAAAATGTAATGTGATATGTACATGCCTGCAGTGGTCCCGACCTCCTGTGCAGGGCCCACCTAATATACACTGTTAATGCAATCGTCCCTACCTTCGAGTCTGGTGATGGGGAGGTTGTGTTTTCTTCATGGAAGGTTCGTTTTCACCCCTTCCCCCCAATCTGCCAACTTAGGAGTGGAGATTGGATCAACACTTTTTTTGGTGTTAAGACACCAAGGCCCTCATTACAATCCTGGCGGTCTGTGTTAAAGCGGCGGTAAGACAGCCAACAGGCCGGTGGAAAAAATAATTGAATCACGACCATGGCAGAAACCGCCAAAATAGACAGCCACTTTAACACTCCGACCGCCACGGCGGTACAAACAAACACAGCGGCGGTAACCGCCAACAGACAGCCGGAACACAATGTACCGCCCACACTATTATGACAGGCCAATCCGCCACCTTTTCCGGGGCGGATTCAACGGGAATAAAAACACAGCGGAAACAGGACTTGGAAGGGAAAACACTCACCTCTACACAACCCACTAGGAACCAGGACGCCATGAAGCCTGAACTCCAAATACTCCCTGCGATAGTATTCCTGCTCCTCTACCAGGAGCACGAAAGACGGCGGCGACGACCACGTTAAGTACTGCACCTACAACACAGGGGAGGGGGAGAGAAAGGAGAGTGACACACACATACAACACGCAACACCCCCACCCCCACCCTCACCCACAACACCATACACACAAATACATGCTGCAACGTTACATTTACACCCCCCCACCCACTTTCAAGAACGCAAGGACAAAAGAAAATGAGTTGAACGATTCTAATCAATGAAAATCCATTAGTCAAAACTTTATATACAGTATAAACAATTATATACACCAACCAATCAACTCCAGGTAGTGCACCATTCATAGTCCGTGGACCACAAGGCCCAAAATGCATGGGCGAGGCCCACACTCGATACCAGACTCGAAACGGAGAGAACACTGTTGGGGCATCAGATCGAAATGAAACAGGCACCTAAAGTGGAAGGGGGGCACCTCAGCCGGATGAGTGCACGACTCTAGCTCCACGAGGGGGCTCCATGCCCATTGATGTATCCTGGGGAGTGCAAAGCCACAACCTCTCAAGTCTCTCCAGTGGGTGTGTTGCCCACTGCTTTATCCTGGGTAGTGCAAAGCCATAGTCTCTCAAGTCTCTCCAGTGGGTGGGTTGCCCACTGCTTTATCCTGGGGAGTGCAAAGCCACAGTCTCTCAAGTCTCTCCAGTGGGTGGGTTGCCCACTGCTTTATCCTGGGGAGTGCAAAGCCACAGTCTCTCAAGTGGATAACAGTCTCCACTGGTTGTGGAGGGGGCTTGGTGCCCAGAGTGCTTCATCCTGCCAAGGACTGAGGTAGTGGATGTCAATCTCCACTGGTTCTGGAGGGGGCTTGGTGCCCAGAGTGCTTCATCCTACCAAGGACTGAGGTAGTGGATGTCAATCTCCACTGGTTCTGGAGGGGGCTTTGTGCCCAGAGTGCTTCATCCTGCCAAGGACTGAGGTAGTGCATGTGAATCTCCACTGACGGTGCTGCAATATGCAAGCTGCCAAGGCCCCGGGAACTGACCACCAGCCTTGTGTGAATGACCACTGGGGATGGCAGCCATGTCTGCAGTGGTGCCACTGGCTCAGGATGTTGCGGGCCGCTGACGGTGCTGGCGGCGGGGTCAGTAGCGGCGGTGCTTGCGGCGGGCTCTGTGGCATCGGTGCTGGCGGCGGTCATTGTGGCGGCGGTGCTGGTGGCGGGCTCACTGACTGCAGTGCTAGTGGCGGGCTCACTGACTGCGGTTCTGGTGGCGGGCTCACTGATTGCGGTGCTGGTGGTGGGCTCACTGAATGCGATGCTGGCGGGGGTGTCAGTAGCGGCGGTACTGGTGGCGGGCTCACTGACTGCGGTGCTGGCAGCGGTGTCAGTAGCGGTGGTGCTGGTGGCAGGCTCACTGACTGTGGTGCTGGTGAAGGCCACAGTGTCTGGGGTGCTGGCAGTGGTGCAGGTGGCGGTGCCGGTGGCGGTCTTGTCCGCCGTGCAGGTTGGCGTCGACGTGGACTTGCCTTTCATTTTCACGCCCTTCCCCACCTTGCATGGTGGCGCAGCTGTTGATGGAGGTAGTGGCTGAGGATGTAGTGCATGCAGGTGTGAGTGGAGATGTGACAGGGAGGGAGGAGGGAGACGTGGAGGAGGGGGACACATTGGAGGCAGTGGATGTTGGTATGTGTGCATGGGTATGATGCTTGTGTGAGTGCCTGTGGGATGTGTGGTGCTTATGTTTGCCAGAGCCACCCTTGTGTGTTGAGGTGTGTGCATGCTGGTCTGATGGTGTGCTTGGGATAGGCTGAGGTACTGGGGATTGGGTCTGGGTGGAGGAAGTTGGAGGGGGGAGGCTGGACACAGGTACAATGGCTGCCATCAGTGCTGAGGCCAGAGCCTGAAATGCTCGCTGTTGGGCTGCCTGGCCAGAATGAATGCCCTCCAGGTATGTATTTGTTTGTTGCAACTGCCTCTCTACACCCTGGATGGCATTCAGAATGGTAGACTGCCCAACAGTGAGGGATCTCAGGAGGTCAATGGCCTCCTCACTGAGGGCAGCAGGGCTGACTGGGGCAGGGCCTGAGGTGCCTGGGGCGAAGGAGATGCCCACCCTCCTGGGTGAGTGGCCACGGGACACACACTGAGGGGCTGCTGGGAGGGTGGTGCTGGTAGGGGGGGTGGCGGCTGTACCTGATGATGTGGTGGGCACAGAGGGGCCCACCACCGCAAGGGAGCTCCCATCAGAGGAGGAGTCTGTGTCGCTGGTCTCTGCTCCTGTCCCTGCCGTGGAGCCGTGGAGCTCCCCTCACCCTCGTCCCACTGGTGACTTCAGACTCCGTTGTCTCGCCCTCCAGGGCCATGTGGGATGCAGCTCCCTCCTGCTCCGGTGGCAATGCTCCTCCGCCTGATGATGCTAATGCACACAAGAACAGGGAGACCACAAAAAGGGGGTGTAAGAAAGACATGTTCAGTGCATGCAATACTGCTACCATTGGCGGACACTAAAGACACAGCAGCCCTCTGCACTACGCCATGCACTTAGAGTTCCCTAAATAATAACAGGGACATGGGGTACATGGCCTATGCCCGATTGCTGCACACATGGAAGTCACAGGAGCCTGACTAGGTGTAAATGGCTCTTACCACTTATCCTGCCTCATAAAGGGTCCTTGCCTACAAAGCTCGCCGTAGCCTAGGGGGACTTCCCCCAACCAGACACCTCGTAATAGATGTGACGGTACTCACCCCCTTGTGGCTGTTGTGATGCCCTCAAGCGCCCATCCAACTCCAGATAGGCCACCGCCAGGATCCGAAACATCAGGGGGGTCATGGTGCGACGGGCACCCCTCCCACGTTGGGAGGCCATCCCCAGCTGGGCCTCTGCCAACTTCTTGCTCCTGTGGCGAAGTTCTTCCCATCTTTTACGACGGTGGGTGCTCCGTCTGTGGTGGACCCCCAGGGTCCGGACGTCCTTGGCGATGGCACGCCAAATATCCTTCTTCTGGTGGGCGCTGACCTAGAGGAATAGTACAGGGGAAAAGCAAAAACTTTAACTGTCCGGACCGTCACAGTCATTGTCCCACGCTCCCACCCTTGCCCTGACGCACATACACTCACCATCCGCTCATGCAGGCCTCAGTCCCTCCCCCCGTATCTTCCATCCACACCACTCCAAACAGGCATTGCCCATGCAGCATGCTCACAGTGTACTCACCTGTTTGTCTCGAGGACCGTAGAGTAGCGTGTACTGGGGGAGGACCCCATCCACTAGTTTATCCAACTCCTCCGATGTGAATGCAGGGGCCCTTTCCCCAGACACATGAGCCATCGTCGCTTCCAGACTGAGGTCACAGCACCACTTGCAGTGAAGGTCCTCTCCTGTCGAAGGTCAGGTATAAAGTGAGTGAACAGACAGAAAATGCCGGTCACGTCCGCGGTGGTGCGTACCATCACCGCCGGCATACATCGTCATTGGCTCCTGGGACCCATAGGGCCCAATGTTAACCAATGCAGGATTGCGCCGCGGTCTTCGACCGCCTACCGCAACGGTGTACAACGCCAGCGCAGTTACCTCATATCCCCTTGTTCCACATTACAGGTCAGGCAGCCGCCATTTCAGGAGGCCACATGGCATTATTTTTAAATGTGTCACACATATCTAGGCCTTGCATACACACAGAGACAGGCACATGGCGGACTGACAAATGTGTGCAATAAATTCTTTTTTCACTACCTCAGTGTTGGCTGAGTCTGTGCTCGCTGTTCTCGTCCATAGGGCACATCCGCTGGGGCAGGTGAGGAGATGGCGGCATCCTCCGGTGTACAGACCGCTGGTGGACCTGTTGACAATGGAAGAGAGACATGTAATAGTCACCTACAGACTTGATCGTGCCACAATCCAGGAACTGTGTGCCCAGTTGGGGCCAGACCTGATGTCAGCTATCCGCCATCTCACAGGAATCCCCCCTCTAGTGCAGGTCCTGTCAGTACTCCATTTCCTGGCAAGTGGTTCTTTTCAAACTACAGTGGCCATAGCATCAGGGATGTCCCAGCCTATGTTCTCTAACGTGTTGTCCAGAGTGTTGTCTGCCCTGCTTAAACACATGTGCAGCTACATCGTTTTCCCCCAGGTGGAGGATTTGCCTACAGTGAAAGGTGACTTCTATGCCCTGTGACATATCTCCAACATCATAGGTTCCATTGATGGGACACATGTGGCCTTGGTACCCCCCGCAGGAGTGAACAGGTGTACAGAAACCGGAAGAGCTATCATTCAATGAATGTGCAGATGGTGTGTTTGGCCGACCAGTACATCTCCCATGTGAACGCCAAGTTTCCTGGCTCAGTGCATGACGCTACATTCTGAGGAATAGCAACATCCCTTATGTGATGGGCCAACTCCAGAGGCACCGTATGTGGCTAATAGGTGAGGACAAGGACCCTATACCCTGTGAATAGTTGTCTGGGTCTGGGGTTGTCCCTAAGGGTTAGTGTGTGTCTAACAGTTGTCCATCGACATTTGCAGGTGACTCTGGGTACCCTAACCTGTCATGGCTACTGACCCCAGTGAGAAATCCCAGGACAAGGGCAGAGGAACGCTACAATGAGGCACATGGGCAAACTAGGAGGATTATAGAAAGAACCTTCGACCTCCTGAAGGCCAGGTTCTGGTGCCTCCATATGACAGGTGGTTCACTGTACTACTCACCAAAGAAGGTGTGCCAGATCATCGTGGCCTGCTGTATGCTGCACAATTTGGCTTTGCGACGACAGGTGCCTTTTCTGCATGAGGATGGTCCAGAAGGAGGTCTTATGGCAGATGTGGAGCCTGTGGACAGGGAAGAAGAGGAGGCAGAAGAAGAGGATATTGACAACAGAAACAACGTGATCCAGCAATACTTCCAGTGAGACACAGGTAAGAAGACATCACTGCCTCCTACATCTCATACAATTGTTAGACCTATCATGGGTCACTTTCACCCAAACCCCGACCTGTCACTTTGCCTTTCCCTTTCACAAATGAGGCTCCCACTGTGTGACCTCTGCTATGTTACCTCATGGACTAGAGCTGTGTGACATAGGTATGTTGACAACACAATGGACATTGCTATTTTCCTCAGTTATTGCAAATACACATTAGTGAAAGCACAGACTGACTCCAGAATGTTTTGTGATTCAAGGGTGTTTATTTAAGTGCAAAATAGTGGAGAGGGTTGTAAAATGGTCAGGGGTGATGGTGGAGGAATGTCCGTGGCAGAGTCCAGTTATTTGTCTCACAGGTGCATTGTCCACAGGGGCATAGGAAGTGGAGCTAGGGCCGTTTAAGGATGGACAGGGTGACGAAGTGGGACAGAAGGATGACATTCAGGGTGGTCTCATTTCTTGGCGGGGTCTTGGCATTGTTCTCTGTCTTTGTCCTGGATCTCAGGGACCGTTTGCGGGGCGGTTCTCCATCTGCAGGGGGTGGGGTGCTGGCGTCGTAGTCCTGTGGCGGTGCCTCCTGTCCACTAGAGCCGGCGGAGGTGGTGGGCAGTTCATCATCCAGGCTAGTGTCAGGGGTCCCTTGTTGTGCCACAGTGTCCCTCCTGGTGTTCACAAGGTCCTTCAGCACCCCTACAATGGTGACCAGGGTGGTGTTGATGGACTTGAGTTCCTCCCTGATCCCCAAATACTGTTCCTCCTGCAGCCGCTGGGTCTCCTGAAACTTGGCCACTACCGTTGCCATCGTCTCCTGGGAATGATGGTACGCTCCCATGATGTTGGAGAGTGCCTCGTGGAGAGTGGGTTCCCTGGGCCTGTCCTCCCCCTGTCGCACAGCAGTCCTCCCAGTTCCCCGGTTTTCCTGTTCCTCTGTCCCCTGAACCGTGTGCCCACTGCCCCCAGGTCCCTGCTGTTCTTGGGTTTGTGGCTTTGCCTGTGTTCCCTGTAGTGGTGGACATACTGCTTCTTGACGTGTCCTGGGGACGGAGGGATGGGCCCGCTGGGTGGGTGCTGTGCTGGTGTTTCCTGAGGGGGAGGCTCTGTGGTGGTATGTGCCAGTGTGTGGGGAACCGACTGTCCCGAGGTCCCAGATGGGCCCGGGCTGGTCATCTTGATCCAGTTGGACAGAGCTGCTGTCATCTCTGTAGGCCTCTTCTGTGGGGGGGTGGATATGTCTGGAACCTCCTGTAGGGTGACGTTGGTTAGTGGTCCTGCAGGGGCGTAAAGGCATGATTATTGCATCTGTGTGTGCCATCGTGTGCAATGGGTGGGTGACCCTGTACTCCAGTGCTTACATTCTTGTGTAGGACCCTGTGTGATAATTATTTTGGGGTCTGTGTGGGTATCTGTAGTGGACATGCTTTGGTGATGGGTGTCCATGCTTTGTTGTTGAATGCAGGGCTTGCTGTTGGGATGGGTGGGTTGTGATAGTGGGACATATGTGAGGTGTTGGAGTGATGGGGTGAGGGTGGGGGTATGTGATAGCATGCAGGTAGGGTGGGGGATATGGTACTAAAGAGTTGACTTACCAGAGTCCATTCCTCCTGCTACTCCAGCAAGGCCCTCAGGATGCAGTATAGCCAAGACCTGCTCCTCCCATATTGTTAGGTGTGGGGGAGGAGGTGGGTGTCCGCCGCCAGTCCTCTGAACTGCAATCTGGTGTCTTGAGACAACGGAACGCACCTTTCCCCGTAGGTCATTCCACCTCTTCCTGATGTCATCCTGTGTTCTTGGATGCTGTCCCACTGCGTTGACCCTGTCCACGATTCTGCGCCATAGCTCCATCTCCCTAGCTATGAAGGTGTGCTGCACCTGTGATCCGAATAGCTGTGGCTCTACCCGGATGATTTCCTCCATCATGACCCTGAGCTCCTCCTCAGAGAACCTGGGGTGTCTCTGCTGTGCCATGGGGTGGTGTGGGTGATGTTTGAGGTGGTGTATGTTGTGATGTATGAGGGGATGTGTTTGTGTGTATTGTGTGAGGTGCGTGGATGTTGTGTGAGTGATGGTGTTGTGTGCCTGTGGATGCTAGTTTGTTGATGATGGTGTCTCTCTCTGGCCTTCTTTAGAAATTCTGGTTGTAAGGGTTTGTGGGTGATGTGGGTGGGTGTTTTATATTGGATTGGGTATGTGGGAGTGGTGTGTGTATGTGTATCAGGTGTGTGTATTTTGAATTGTCCAATGTGGTTGTGTTTTGTAAATGTGTGTGTATTTTGAGCGCGGCGGTGTGTACCGCCAATGGAATACCGTAGTTGAAAGACCGTGCGTGGATTCGTGTGTCGTGATAGTGTGGGCGTATTCCTGTTGGCGTGACGGTGTCAGTTTTGTTATCACCAGTTTATCACTGACCTTTGGTGTGGCGGACTTGTGTGGGTGTCTAGATTTTGGCGGATTCCAAGCTGTGGGTCGTAATAGCTGTAGCGGAATTCCGCCGCTGCAGCGGTGTGTTGGCGGTCTTCTGCACGGCGGTAAGCGGGATTTACCGCCAATGTTGTAATGAGGGCCCAAATCTGCACAGCGGGAAGGGTGTCTGGGTTCCTGCCAGCATCCCCTTTTCCCTCTCTCGCTGTTGATGCGAGCAGTATTTCTTGCCAGAGATGACGGTTCGAATGCAGGTTTTGTCTATGGGACCGCCAACATCTAAATACGGTGGGCGGACCATCAAGGTGTTGGACGGGTTTCTACTTGAAAAATCAATAGAGGGTCTGTTACCGCCAACACATAAATCGGGCCCTTAGTGTTGTTTACCAGATACTGAAAGGTACCCCTGAAATGATCTTATACACCCCACCTCCTGAACTCAGCCCTGCCCCTTCCACCCAACAAGGCCTTTCTGTAAAGTTTGGAAGAGGATCTGAGAGCAAAATATTTGGTAAAGGGGGCTCAGAGTAGAAATGTTTGAAGGCCTCTGTCATACACCCATCATGCTATGGTCCCCCACATCCAAGCTTCTTGTTCCCTCACAGGGTGATACTACCCCTCTGATTATACAGACCTACTGGCATTTTCAAGCAGAGTACTAAGCTATCCTAGTCAAACATACTCTAACAATGTGATCCTGGTGGGACAGAGCTCAGCCATCTCCCAGGTCAAGATGTGACAGTCTGAAGCTGCAAAATGTAGAGCTTTCCCTTAGTTACATAGTATGGCTGAGTAAATATGTTTGGGGACTGCAATGTGCAACCACTGCTATCGAGCAGGAGGGGAATTCCCTCCTTCACTGCTGATTGTGAGTCACCCCAAAGGATTGTCTGCTGCCCCTTGGGTGGGGGCGCACCTGCTTGCTACAGCCGGAGCCTGCAGGTGCTCATGAAGACATGCTGCACTCAACAGACTCCCCGGGGGAGAAGGGAAGTCAATTGGGACTTATTCCAGCAGACTCTGCCTTGACAACCCAACAATGGACTTCTGCTCCCTGAGTGGGAGCCCCCTTGCTGGCAGTAACCCATGCTCGAGACGGCATCACCAGGGTGCACTTCAGCTGTCAGGCTCCCCCTCTGTGACTCACTGTTCACCTTCTTGATCCTGAACACACAGGGTGCGAAGGCGCCCATGCACCCCTCAACAGTCCTTGACTAGTCATTGGCTGCTGCGGGTCAGAGAGGATGGTGCCGCTTGGCTCAAGCAGCCCTGCACAGCCTG
Organism: Pleurodeles waltl; assembly: GCF_031143425.1. Classification (NCBI taxonomy): domain Eukaryota; kingdom Metazoa; phylum Chordata; class Amphibia; order Caudata; family Salamandridae; genus Pleurodeles; species Pleurodeles waltl. The sequence goes on from NC_090440.1 coordinate 213,981,830, forward strand.
CGATGCCCACATTTTGGAGGAGCTGTTGACCGACGGGCCTGTGGGAAGGGAGAGACACTGCATGATTCGAGGGTGCGATTGGGAGAAGACGCCGTGGTGAGTCTGTTCTACCAGTGCTTATTGCCTCCAGCCCTTTGACTCTAGTGCTGTGCTTTTCGAGCTTCTTGGTGCCCTGAGCCTGTCCTGCAGTATTCCTGCCCAGCCTTGGACCAATTTGGGCCGGTGTGACAATTGTATTCATAGATCACATTACACGGGGGTAAAGGGACTGTGGGGTGAGCTGCCTACTAGTGTCCCTTCGAATGCTGGAAATATGTATTGACTGGCTATGCTAATGGACATGTCTAGTCCCTGTCAGAAAGCCTGGTTTCTCCCATTTCTGATAATTGGAGTTGTAGTGCTGAGCTAAAAACCTACAAACTGACTGCTCCTAGTTGTGGGGGCACACATCACACTGTGATCTTGCCCACACTGTGCCCTGCCAGACCACAGTGGAAGTGCCTACTGTGATCTCTTTGACTAGGCCTACCCACCTATTCCCTTCTCAGTGATACTTGAGATCTGGTGTGAAGGGAGAGGTCACACTCTGTCTTGCTGACTCTCCTACCCCCTCTGTACTAGCGCTGGGTTCATATTGTAAGGACACAATTATGGTGATACCAAAGACCACCAAACCTCAACCCCAAGGTAACAGTGAGGTGTCATCATCCTCTACTTCCACAGACCAGACCCTAGACACTCCAAATCACCTGGGGGCTACAATTGGCACCCCACTCCACTCAGTTTGACAAAGTGGTGCAGGCAATCTCCCAGGTTAAGATGTGACAGTCTGAGGCTGCAAGCTTCAAAGCTTTCCCTTAGTTACATGTTTGGAAATTTGTAAAGCGCATATCTACTCTTGGGCCTCCCTGTGCTAGATGAGGAGAGACACAGCTTATTGGGCTCCTACCTTCTGTAGCCTTTGTATTAGTTTGATAGAGATTATGGGAAAAGCCAGGCTTTAAGCATCTTCCTGAACCTTAGCTCCTTTTTCATCGAGCTTATGTCTGCTTGTAAGACATTCTATAGTTTTGGGGCAAGGTAGGTAAATGATCTCCCTCCCCATCTACTTTTCCTAACTCTTTGGATCTTCAGGAAATGTCCCTGTGCAGATCTAGGAGATCTGGCAGGGGAGTAAGATGAAATTAGACCTCCCAATTTTAGTGGGCCCTTGGAGTAAATCAATTTATATGCAGGACTTGCAGTGTTAAACATGACTCTTCTTTCAATAAGCAACCAGTGCAGCGTTTTCAGTGCCTCTGCTGCTGAATCTGTTCTAGGGACTTCATTAGCATTCTTGCCGCTACATTCTGTACTACCTGTAATTTTTTATGACGTATTTCAGGGAGCCTAAATACAGAGAATTTCCATAGTCTAGAAGAGAAATTGCCAGGGCCTGAATCACTGACCTTTTGGAGTATTCTGGGAGGAGATTCATGATTTTCCGAATTATCCTTAATATGCCAAAGCAGCTGGAGGCAACTTTCATTGCCTGTGAATCCATAGTGAAGGCTTTATCTATCTACATGCCCAGGTTTTTATCGGAGGTTTGGCAGTGGGAAAATTACCAGAACAGTCAGGCCATCTTAGATCCATTGTTGCATGTAGATTATTTCCCAAAAACCTCACTTCAGTATTGTCTCCGTTTAGTTTAAGGCAGCAATTTGCCATTTATTTAGCCACTTTCTCTAGACTTGAGATGAACTGCAGGTTTTCAAGGTCTTGACCTTTTGCTAATGATTCAATTAGTTGGGTATCATCTGCATAGCATACAATAGATAGCCCATGAGCCAGCACAATATTATTATCTAGATGCTTAGGTAAATGTTAAAAAACGTAGGGCTGCGGGCCGATCCTTGAGAAACCCCGCACTTAGGGCCAGATGTAGCAAAGGGTTTTACCCATTCTGTGTCTATGGGAAAATTTGTTGGTACATATGGCCCTTATAGGCCATTATATATTAAAAGCAAGTTTTTTCCTATACAGATAAAGTTCACTCTTCTGCAAAGGAGTACATCCATTTCAAAGCCTTATCTTGCATTCATACATCTTTTAGTCTCTGCATTAAAACGTTATGATCCACAGTATTGAAAGCTGCACGTAAGTCTAGCAAAATAATAGCGACTACTTATCCTTGGTGTAGAATACAACTGAGTTCCTCTGTGACTGCCAGGAGTGCAGATTCTGTAATATGTCGTGCCCAAAATACCATCTGTGAAGGATGTAGGAGTTGGTTCTCTTCCAGGTGGCTGGACAGAGTCTGATTAACGCATTTCTCTTCTCTAAACTCTTTCCCAGAACTGGAAGAAGCGATGTAGGGTGATAGTTATTTGTATCCATTGAATGTAGGTGGGGTTTCTTTGATAGCATGTTTCCATTTGTTGGGGACTACTCCTGACTCTAGAGACCTATTTAAAATTGTAGTTATACTTGGGAGAAGTATATGTGAGCTTTCCTCTACAATGTGTGGGGGAGCTGGGTCCAGAAGGGAGCCAGACTGCACCTTTCTCATAATCTCCTGCACCCTCTCCTCCTCCAACTCTTGAATGGTTGTCAGAGGTGAGGAGTTTATTATTGATTCCTGATTTAGTGATTGATAGGTACAGTCATCACGGTTTGCTAAAAGTGAGGTATAGATTTTTAAAACATTTTCCAGGAAAAAAGTGGCTAGCTCATTACATCTAGCTATTGGAGGAGGTGGGAGGACAGTGCCCGGCTTATCTGTGCTGAGTGCCTTAGCAATCTTAAAAAGTTCTCTTGAGGAGGTAGCGGCTTGTAAAAGAATCTCTTCATAATACTTTGCCTGGACCTTTTTCTTTTTCTTTTGATTGTATTCACTTGCTGTTTTATAGTCCTTTTTAATTGAGGTTGGTATGATTTCCTCCATATCCTCCCTAATTTCTTACATTTTTTCTTCAAAGATGCTACATGAGGGTTAAACTAAGGGGAGGCTTTGGTTTGACCTTTGCTTTCTATAACAAATAGTGGGATACGTTTATCCAGTGCATGTGTGATCCATTCCTCCCAACTTTTATAGGTATCATCTAAGTCTGCGTCCTTGATAGCGTTCCCTCTAAATCTTTCCAAGATATTTTGCCACATTTCTGTCCTATTCTGGACTCAGATCTAATTCATTCTTTCCCTAGTGCTCTTTCTAAAGTAAAAGATATAAAATTATGGTCTGTCCAGGGTAGCAATGTTACATTGCTTACTTGTGCCTTTGAATTGTTGCTGAAGATGGGGTCCAAAAGATGGCCTTTCTGATGTGTGGGAGCTTCTATTTTCAGGGTCAACTGAATGACCCATAGGTCATGTTTTAACCTTGTCACTTCTGCATTGTTATATTCTTCTTCCTTTTAGATTAAAATCCCATAATACTGTAATAAACTTTTTACTTGAGATATCGGTAGCTAGTGCATCCGGCAAACCTTCTATAAATTGGGTGCTAGAGCCAGGAGGCCTATTCATTAGCACACCTGAAAAAGAGTAGGTGTTGAATAAAAAATGTCGAATTGGACATTTTCACACTCTGGGATTACAAGTGAGTCGATTGATGATCTAAATCTAAATTCCTCCTTTAATATAATTGCAACCCTGTCTCCTTTTTTGCCTGTTCTGTCCATTCTCTTAATATAATAGCCTGGTGGTAATGCCATTTGTATGTCAGCCCCCGCATTTTTGTTCAACCATGTTTCAGTGAAGAACAAAATGTCTAGTTTCTCCTTTTCTAACAAAATTATTGTTTCTGTTTTGTGCTCTGTCACATAGATCAGTGAGTTAGTTGTTCAAATGATTGCTTGCTTCCTACCTCCACTTATCCTCCAAGATGGAGGCTGTGTCAAATACACATCAGTGAGCTCAGTGGCTGTACAAAATACCCCTTTTATCCTCCCCATGCAGCTGCCTTTCGCTGCTAACTTACCTAGCATGCCTCTACTATTGAGGGCTACTAACTGTGAAGCTGCAGAGTGACTACCACCATTGTTTAGATTAGAAGATGGCCCATAACAGAGTTCAGAGGTGAGGCCTAAGGCAGGGCCTTCCAAGAAGAGGCTCCATAGCTACATGGGGACTGCAACAAGCGACTACTGCTATCAGGGCATGAGAGGATGACCCTCCTTCACTGCTGATTGAGACTCGCCTGAACACCTGCCTACTGCTCCCTGGGCATGGGTGCACCTGCTTGCTACAGCCTGGGCCCCACCCGAAGCTGTCAGGAGCATGGATGACAGGTCATTTTGGGTACACAGCCCACCACCTGGCACACACTATCGTTATACATCATGGGAACACGTAATGACAGTTTTATCCCGCAGTATAATGTGGTTACCTGGAATGTGTGCTGTATGGCAACCCCCGCCAAACGATATCAAACCTGTGCATATCTTAAGCGCTGTCATACACATATCGTCATCCTGCAAGAAGCACATCTCATGGCCATGGAACTCCAGAAAGTCTGCGGTGAGGACAAGTCTATGACACATTGTGTGCCAGACGTCCCATACAGGGAGGATCATCACAGGATGGATGCAGGAGGCAGACTTGTGGGGACACTTAGATGGGGCCCGGTTAACATATGGAGGGATTTATGCACCCAATTCCAATCAATCAGAATTTTTTAATGTGCTTGCTCCTGCGATTTTTTTCTCTGATCCAGCGGCGCTGAGCCTCTGGGGTGGGCTCTTCAACTGCATGCCAAATGTGGTCTGGGACCGTTCTATTTCACCCTTGCGGGGTGTGGCAGGTGTCATGATGACATGACACTTCCAAAATTGGCTGACATAAAGGTGCCCATACGATGTGTGGCAACTGGGACTCCCAGTGGACTATGAATATTCATTCTATTCCCAGGTTCATGACCTCCATAACAGGGTCGATCTGATTCTTTGTACCGATCAGCTGGGTCTATCTCGTTACCCAGTTGGAGTACCTGGCTCGCACTCTCTTGGACCATTTCCCACCCAAATAGTCCTGCAATGGGGCAGACTGCGTCTGCGAATTCCTCCCTGGGAACAGCAGACTGAGGCAATATTAGATCCCCCTTTCGGTGAAGGTCTCTATACATGCATTACTCAGTACTTTGACCTTAACAAGGGATCCAACCTTCTCATGGCTACACAATGGGCCGTGCACAAAGTAGAGGTACAAGGTAATTTAATGGCTGCCACCTGGAGGGGTCCAACATGTATTGCAAGGAAAACATCTGATGGTAGAGAGGGAACTGCACCCCTAAGAGAGAGCAGAGAGAACAGTGTCTGCTTGAGAGAAGAAGGTTGAGCATCTCTGACACCCCCAGAGGCAGTATAGAGAGGTTGAAACCTGACTGGACCGGTGCAACTATAAACACTGATTGGCCATGTTACATGCAGAAGGCAAATGATCTTATAGACAACTAGCTTGGTTGGTTAAGTAAGACCAGCAATGCACCGCAATTGGAGCCATCAGACGTGATGACACGGCTCAAAATGGCCTCCACGCAGGCTGATATTAATGATGCATCCTGAGGTTACTACCGCACTGTCAAGTAATACACAAGTGGAGGAGGTAAGTATGATGTTTATTGCACCACTCCAGAGAAGCGTCCCACTCCTGGATCAGCAGAAAACAACTGCCGGACCGAGAGTGGAACATTACATACATACACATCATAACAATGCACGCGTTGCCATGAACACAAAGTGGCAGCCACGCGCGCAGGACATAACACATCTCCCTTTTCTTAATAACCAAAATATATAAACATTCAAAGAAAAACAATAAAAATAAAAATAATGAAATCTAAAGAACAGTCAATGAAAATAATGCAGATCTAATTAACATAGTCATCTAGCCATTTTGGTTTACATCTATTCCTTTTACATTTGGTAACATAGTTATCATCAAGTATATTTGGAGATGAAGACTTAGCTCCGGACTCTTTGAATAACATGTTACTGTTCAAGGAATTATTCTTCTCATGTCTATGAGGCTCGAAATCTAGGTCATTTTGTTCTACTACTAAATCTTGAGCCTCATGACCCCCACTCTCCTCATTGCAATTTGACCTACTCGATTCAATTACTGGGTCAAAGTCCAGAAAAGTCCCACGCTCACCTTGGCTATTAGTAGGATACACCCACTCATTACCTTTTAATATGGCAAGGCGTCTGAAATTCCAGACTCTACCATCAGATAACCTGACCGCATTTCTTAACACTTCAATTACCCTGAAAGGTTTGGAATATTGACTTTCTCCCTTCCTGACCTTCCAAGGTTTCTTAGTTTTAACTAGCATCCCTACCTTTACACTATGGGTGTGCTTGTTACTACAATTTTGCTGAAATTTTGTTTGATAACGCTCATGAGTGTTACTTAATTTGTTTCTTACAACATCTAAGTCCATGGTAACTACAGGATCCTCAAACAACCAAGAAGGATTAACTTTTGTTCTAGCAATTCTCCCTCTCATAATCTCGAAGGGAGTACATCCAGTCATTTCATTTAACGTAATACGATACATCCACACTGTTTTAAGGACTTGTAATTCCCAGTTCTCATCCGCTATACCTTCAGATTGAATTGCCCCTTTAAGCACTCTGTTAAATCGTTCGATAAAACCATTGCCACTGGGATTGTATAAAGAGGTAGTACAATGTCTAATTCCAACTCTTCTGAAATATTCCTTAGCTTTTTTTGATGTAAATTGTACTCCATTGTCTGTGATAATCCTGGAGGGAATACCTTCATCAGTAAAAATCCTGTCTAAAAATTTTAGAACAGCATCAGAGTCTACCCTATTTACAATTTCAACAACCGGCCATTTTGAAAAAACATCTATAGCTGCGATGATATATTTACTATTAATGCCAATGGGACCCATAATATCCAATGCAATGACTTCCCAAGGATTCTTGGGGTTACAAGAAAAGTACTCATTGGGTTTCAAAGTTTTTAAAGATTTGTCGGAATTAGCACATTTTACACAATCTCTAACACACCTTTCAATGAAGGTATCGTAACCAGGCCACCAAAATAATCTTTTAACAGATTGTTTGGTTCTAATGATGCCTCCATGACCCTCATGGCATTGTAACGTAATAGATTTCTTAAGGTTAGTCGGTGGAATAGCTCTATCACCCCTCCATAGTATACTTTTGAAGTGAGACAATTCGTTCCTAACTTCCCAAAAATTCCTCAAATTAGGGCTCAGATCTTTCTTCTCTGGCCATCCCTCAACCATGTACTTCAAAACTTCTTGAATTATAGCATCCTTGGAATACTCCTCAATCCACGACTGTTGGTTGATAAAAGGAATATCTTCATCGTGTAACCAGGCAATATGGTAGTCATCCCACTCAGATTCAGTTTCATGTTTACCACTTAAAGGCATTCTGGAAAGGAAATCAGATGACACATTATCCTTACCAGGAACATAAGTTACATTGTAAAGAAAATCTTGGAGTCTCATGGATAACCTGGCAATACGTGCCGAAGCCTTGGCAATCCCTTTAGTGGTGAGTAATTTAACCAAAGGTTTGTGATCACTACGAATTTCACAATGTTTGCCCCAGACAAATGCTCTAAAATGCTCCAAAGCCCACACGCACGCCAATGTTTCTCTTTCTATCACAGAATATTTAACTTCTGCATCAGTCAGAGACCTAGAAGCATAGGCAATTAAATTTTCACTGCCATCACTCTTTCTCTGAGACAATATTGCACCTAAACCTTTCGAGCTGGCATCGGTGGTAACAATGCTGGGCAAATTGGGATCAAAGCCTGACAGAGGAATAGCATTAGCAATAGCTGTTTTAATGTTTCTGAATTCATAATCACACTCCTTACACCAATTAAATTTGCTACTGTTCTTGAGTAACTGTCTTATGTGGAATGTTTTGCAGGAAAAATTCATAATGTATTTGGAGTAAAACTCTGTGAGACCAAGAAAATACTTTACATCATCTTTACAACTGGGTTCTGGTGCTAAACGTATTGCATCAATTAAATCAGGTTTGGGCCTAATTCCCTCCTCACTCAACACTTGACCCAAATACGTAACACTCCTGACAGCGAATTTGCACTTCGAAAATTTGACTGTCAAACCTCTTTCATTTAGGATACTTAATACACGATCCAACAAGTGATCATGTTCGATTTTATCTCTGCCATGGATTAGGATGTCATCTTGAAAGCAATGTACGTTGGGCATGTTACCAAATAATGAATGCATGAGTCTCTGAAAAACAGCAGCAGCAGAGGCCAAACCAAAAGGCATCCTCTTGTATTGGAAACATCCAAAAGGAGTAATGAATGCTGTATAGTTTTTTGAATCTTGGTGTAACACAATCTGATGGTAAGCGGCCGAAAGATCTATGGTGGAAAACAGTTTTGCGTCTTTAATTGTGGAAAGCATTTCTGAAATGCGTGGTAAAGGAAACTGGTCAACAAGAATGTTGTCATTAAGATGACGTAAATCAATACACAATCTAATTTTTCCATCGGAACGTCTAGCAACCACAATGGGAGAAACCCACTCAGAAGATTCAATCTTTTCTATAATGTCTGCACTCACTAAAGCATTTAATTCCTTCTCAACTTCACATCTAACAGTTAAGGGTATGTTCCTTACTTTGAAAATCTTGGGTGAAGCATTATCCTTGAGCACAATTTTGTGTACAAAATCAGTTAACTTGCCAATACTATCATTAAAGACTTTAGGGATTTTTTTTTTAAGGGAACTACATCCAGATTCGCACACATCGACTACCATCACTGGTTCAGGACTATTGGGATTCAATATGATATCTAAACTGCCTTGATCTTGCCAACCTAAAATTGCAGGACCTCTCTTCGCAACATACAATTTGCATAAACTAGATCTATCTTTGAATTCAAACAAACAAGTGGTAAATCCCACTAAATCAATTTTCTCACCCGAAAATCCTTCAGGAGCGATATCAGGAAGGACCAGAATATCCCCTAATTTCTTTTGAAATTTATCAAACCACAACTGTTCATTAATAATAGTGTAAGGTGAGCCAGAATCTACATACATTTGGACTTCAATTCCACCAATAGTCATCATACAAATAGGTTTCTTCCTGACTTTCACAGAATCAACATTTAGGACTGATTTGTTATTACTTCTGATGTTTAGAACAAACTTATTGTCATCATTTTTTTCCCATGGTAAAGTATCATCACACTCTTTCTCTACAAATTTGACTTCATTGAAGAGTTTCTTCCTACACACTTTAGAAAAATGTCCAACCACCCCGCATGAAGAACATTTCTGTTTTAATGCAGGACACGATTTGTTATTTGCTAAATGTGAGCTGCTGCCACAACGGAAACATTTAAGGTGTTCACTAGAAGTGCCCTTAACTACTTCTGGTTTTTTGCATGTATTCTGCCCTCAAATTTTAGAATGAACTTTATTTACACTCTCATCCAACTTAGATTCTTTGAGTATGACTTTAGCACTCCTAGAAGACATTTCAGCTTTCCTGACAATGTCAAGAATTTGTTGTAAGCTAGCATCTCCATTAACCCATAACCTTTCTTGAACAGAAGAATCATTAACGTGCATAACAATTTGATCTCTGATTAATTCTTCATGTAACTGCCCAAAATTGCAATCTAACGATAACGTTCTAAGAGCAGCAAGATAATCATCAATAGTCTCATCAATTTCTTGTTTCCTCTGGAAAAATTTGTATCTTAGAATACCAATACATACTTTATTGGAAAAATAATGGTCAAAAACACTGATAGCACTATCAAATGCATTTTGATCCCCTTCTCCGCCCCCAGCTTTAGTTGCTTGGTTGTATGCCTTTAAACCTTCCGGGCCAACACAATGCAAGAAAATCCTTTTCATTTGTTGGGGAGGCATGTCACCTTGGATATCAATAGTATCAATGTAATTGAGAAAGAATGCTTTCCATTCTGGCCACTTCATGCAAGGAGCGCCACCTGCAGGCCAGAACGATTGTGGAGGAGGAAGAGAAAAACTCTGGGCACACATATTGCTAATGGGTGCTTCGAAGGTTGATCAGATAAGTTAAGTGAAGTAGCAATGACTACAATGGCACAGCGCGTGCACGCAGCAGAGTCAAGGTGTTCCTCCGTAGTCTGCTGTCACTGGTTGAACTGCTTTAGAACGAAAGCAGTAAATGGACGTAATAAATGTGGTGTAAAACGCCAGTTGATAGAGAAAAAAAAAATAAAAAATCCTCTGAGATTGTAGTAGCACGAATGAAGAGTTCAATGAAATGCACAGGACGTCCAACGACGGCATTCAGTTGACAGGTATCCACTGTTGCTAAATGATGTGCAACAAGGGCCCACATCACTAGGTATCCAAACAACTGGGAGCACGCAATGAAAACTTCCAACAGCGGCAAATTCGCACTATACAGCGCGAGCCATAAGTCTCTAAAAAAAAAAAAACAAGTAAAAGAGAAAATGCCGCTAAACTTACGGCACAGTAAACTTGAAGAGAAGGAGCCGTCAGCAGGAACAACGATGAAGGAGTGATGGAAAAGAAATCCAGGAAGAAGAAAAAAAAACAAAAAAACAGAAGACACTGTAAAAAAAAAACGCTGGAGGAGAACGAAGAGAGAACCTTGAATGCGGGTTCGGGGAGTGGTGCAGCTCGTTGCCACTTGTCAAGTAATACACAAGTGGAGGAGGTAAGTATGATGTTTATTGCACCACTCCAGAGAAGCGTCCCACTCCTGGATCAGCAGAAAACAACTGCCGGACCGAGAGTGGAACGTTACATACATACACATCATAACAATGCACGCATTGCCATGAACACAAAGTGGCAACCATGCGCGCATGACATAACACGCACTCTTTATGGAGCTGTGGAGGCCCTGCCATCACCAACATGTGGCCCTAGCCATAGCGCAGCAGCCACTGCTCACCTAATTTCCAACTATTTATCATGCAGCAGCACAGCTGCAATGGCCGCTGTGCTAGCTTGATGTAACCCCGGGTGCTGAACCGACGGCAGTCTGGGCAAGGCTGGAGGTGACGGATGTGTACATCTGGGAATCTGTTCGCAATCGCCCACTGCAAAGAGGTTCAAGTCTGATGATGACAGCACATGTGTGCTGGCGTCGGTTTATAGAAGGGCAGATCCCCACCATCCCCTACTCACCATAATCAATTTTGGATAACTGCCAGACATGTGAGATTTAGCTTAATGACACTACATAATGCCATGGAGAACGGCAGAGATTGACAATCTAGGGGATCTCTTACAAGAGGGAGTAGGCATGTCCTTTACAGACATAATTAACACATATGTCATAGGTGTGGGTCACTTCCTGACTTACCACGCCATTTGGTACACAGTGAGAACCATATGGGAAGCTGGAGTGGCAGTGCGACCCCAGTCACCCATCCTGCACGCATTCCTCACACACGGTGGAATGTGTCCAGACAGGGAAAGGCAGGATTTCACAAGTAGGTGTGAGCCCCCTTTGAAGAAAGGTGACTTCAAAGACTAAAATGGGTATAAGAAGGGCACCCAAATCTACAGACTTTAGAAACACTTCTGGAACCAAGAGGAACCTCTGCCTGGAGAAGAGCTGAACAGCTGAGGAAGAAGGGCTACCCTGCCTGTGACTGTGCTTTGTGGAGCTTTCCTGCAGTGCTGCTTCTGCCAGAGTAAGAGGGCAAAGACTGGACTTTGTGTGCCTTCCATCTTGTGAAGAAATCTCCAAGGGCTTGAGTTAGAGCTTGCCTCCTGTTGTTTGAAGTCTTAGGGACAGAAACAACTTCTCTCTGCCAGCACCTGGAGTCTCTGGAGAGACTCCTGCTCTGACAAGTGGTGCCCTATTCAGTCCTTGGGCCCTTTTAAGGAAAGCTGGTGGAAATCCAAGGAAATCGACTTCGGACGACTTCGGACCGACGCCGCTGCTGAATCCGGTGATGCCGCCTGCACCCGACGCCGTGACCTTCGCTGGAACGCAACGCTCCTCGCAGGCCCGACGCCGCAGCAGCCCCGCTGAAGTCCGCGACTCCGTGGAAGTCACTGCACCACGTCGTGACCGATGCCGCTCGAAGTGCACGGATTCAACGTTTCACACAGACGCCGCGATCCCCGACTTCGTGCATCGGCTTGTTTTCACTCTTCACCAAAGGTACTGTACTTGGGGGTCTACACGACTCCGTGTCCGGCGCCGCTGATGTCGGCTTGTTGGGAACGACTCCGTCACGACGCCGTGTTAACATCCCAGCGAAGCATTTTTGTTTCTAAGCGCTATTTTTGAGTTTAATCTTAAAAAATTAATAACTTGACTTGTGTATGTTGGATTTTTGTCGTTTTGGTCTTGTTTTGTTTAGATAAATATTTCCTATTTTTCTAAACTGGTGTTGTGTCATTTTGTAGTGTTTTCATTAAGTTACTGTGTGTGTTGGTACAAATACTTTACACCTAGCACTCTGAAGTTAAGCCTACTGCTCTGCCAAGCTACCAAGGGGGTAAGCAGGGGTTGGCTGAGGGTGATTCTCTTTTACCCTGACTAGAGTGAGGGTCCTTGCTTGAACAGGAGGTAACCTGACTGTCAACCAAAGACCCCATTTCTAACATTGTGAAATAATAAAAACAAATTGAAAAAAAATCCAATGTTTGTTTTCTAAAACTATGTGAGCCACTTTGAGGGCACACTTTGAGGGCTCAGCATATGTTGCACATTTCTTGGTGCCTTGATGCCTTTGTCCCAGCTTAGTGAACGCATGAATATCTGGTGGTTGCTGCTAAATACAAGTAATCCTTGAGTTGAGGTGCATGGCCAGTAAACCTGTGTTATTTTTGGAGCACCGCATGGATGTGTGCAGATGCTAGTAGATGTCCTGTGGCATGGGTGGCTGTGGCTGCATGTCTTGTTGTTATCTGTACTTTAAATGCACTTATTTGTGTTTCAAATGCATCCAGCATCATGTATTGACCCAGTTACTTCATTCATTCACTTCGAAATAAGCTAAACAATACCAATATCAGCAAAAGTAGAATAATACATCACTGAAAGGACAAAGGAAGAGATGTATCAAAGTATTTTATCCATTCTGTGTCTATAGGAAAATGTGTTTGTGCATATGGCCCAAAGAGGGCTATCCTAAAAACATCACAGCAGCCCTGAAATTTGACCAACAACCAGGCATTCGTAATGAGATTCAGCCTTTCAACATAGGTCTGCCTCTTTACAAGTTATTCTTTCTTTGTGGAGTCCTTAGCATCATTTACAGGACCGGTCAGCCCTTCCCTTGTACCTTTCACCTTTCCTCTTCTCTTTCCCTCACATTTATTCAAGTGATGCCCACCCCCGATGACATTAGCACCATACTGTAGAGTGGCAAAGATACCATGGACCCTGGTGCAAGCAAGGAAAATGTTGCATTTAACTGCTGCAACCTTAGTTGTACACAGGTTAGTTGTATACAGGAATTATCTGAGTTTAAGGGGCCGCTACGCCGACTTTTGGTTCCGGCACCACTGCTCCTGCTGCACCATTGGTAGCTATGCACCCCATAGTACAAGTAAAGGAACCAACGCTGCCACAAAAAATGTGAATCAGATGAGAAATTCTCCTGCACTAGAGGCAGTCAGCCCATAATGTGCTTCCTTGACCTAATCTGTCTCATGACATAGGATACCTCAAAAATAAAATAGAATAAATAGCATTATAATTAATAGAAGGAATACATTTCACCCAGTGTGAGCCTACTCTACTTCCCTTTCTCCTGTATGTTTTTATCTCTGTGTAGCAGAACACACACTCCACTAGTGACTGCTTTTTATGCATATGGTGGACCTCAGGCCATTGTATCCTTTGATATGACATGAAACTCCTTTGTACTTGTGGTCCACTGAAAGCTCATGGTGGTCTGGCTAGAGAGAGTTTTTCTTGTGTGAAGAGACAGATAAAGATCAGTGGGGTGATGCAATTCCCCTTTCACACTTACTGGATGACCATGGTCCACAGAGATTGAGATATCCCAAATACCAGATCAAAGTATAGGGGCAGATTGTCATAGCTGTCACGGACGCTGGCTATGCTATGCTATGAACATTGTCAAATAAACAGTTACAACACTAATATCCCTTTCGTGCCACCCATACTTCACACCTACAGATATTTCAGTGTCTTGACAATTTCCCTTAGCTGGACAATAATCAATCATACTGAACACAATAGGACATTCTATGAGGACATGTACATAACAAAGAGAGGAAAATAAAAACTGCTCAGCCACAGTACCACAAAAAGCCTACATCTCATCCAATGGCATTGTATGAAAGGTAACTTACAGGCTCAAATAATTCCTACACTATTCCAAGGAGTTGTGTGCTTGAGAAAGAAAGGCATCAAGCTCTGCATCGACAACACTGTGTATAGCCTGTTACCCTTCTGCAGATTTCAACATATGAAGAACTCTAAAGAGGATGCCCATATCATTAAAATGGGCAAATGACACCTGGATCTCTCTAATCATAATAGAATACAAGCTGAAACAGACCTATTTGTGTTCCACAGGGCACAGCACTGAGTCTGGTTCTAATCAGGCTCTAAAATCTGTTTGCCCTTGGCTCTGAAAGTAGAGTCTTTTGGGGTCCAGATAACCTCGTATGTGGGTGGCACACAGCTTTTTCTATCGATGGAGAAGGAGTCACCTGAGGCATGTCACATTTTTAAGACCTGCCTGGAATCAGTCTTTGAGTGGATAAAACGGAGGTTTTGTTGTTTGGTTGCCCCTCTCCTCAAGGACCGTCTTAATATGTAACCTGGGAGGCAAAATCGATCTTCAGCTGTGAGCTCTCACATTGTTGCAGGAGTGGGGTCTTGCTTTACTCTATTTTGATCCTTGAAGACTTTCTGAGCTTTACTCCCTTTACAGATGCAGAAAACAGTCACACATGCCTTTATCACCTTGTGCCTTGATTATGCTCATGCTTTAAATGTAGGTTTATAGGCAGTACAGAATGCGGCTGCTAGGCTTTTATTAAAAGTTCCTAGGCAGACATCGATCTCTCTCCCTATTTGAAGGAGCTTCATTGGCTACTGATTATGGAGAGGATTCTGTTTAAAACACTAATATTGGCCCACTGAGCTTTCGATAGCACAATTCCTCGATATACTTCAAACAGGTTAATGCATCACTACCCAGTCAGACTGTTGTAAACACAAATGAAACTGGATCCAACAGGTAAGTTGCAGAGAAAAATGTAATTTATTAACAGAAGTTGCCACAGCACCAGCATCGTGACACCAGCGCACTAAAGTCTCAACTTCCTCAACATGTGACGATTCGCATTCTTTTATGACATGTCTGACATTCTGTTGAATTCCCTGTAAGCCTTTTGTGCATCGGAATACTAAATTACTTCATCCCTTAAACACACAGCACAAAATTCCCCAAAAAGAAAAAAAAAACATAACCAGAATAATAACTGTAGTGAATCAAACATAAAATACAACTTAACTATTGACATTAAAATTAACTTCTTAACAAGAGGACATATTTGAAAAATACTAAAAAACCTACACAAGCTGTTTACACAGAAGCAACAAAAGACCACAAATAAAAAGGGGCAAATTTCAAAAACGGAACTTCAAAAGGCAAAAATCACAATTCATCTAAGCTTGAGAGGCAGGCGTCTAACATGCTTGCTTCTACAAATTCCAATATTTAACACCTCCTGGACATCCGGAACACTGGACTTGCTCACATTCATCATGCCTTTACCCCAGGACATGGGGCCACTCTGATCTGTACCATTCTTACATTTAACGATTCTCCTAGCATTCCAACAATCAGAACCATTTACACCAAAAGCATTTTCACAAATGATGTCAATCACAACTGAGTCACATATTTTCGTCCACCCTTCTTAAAATAAAATCCCTTTGTGATGCAAAGGTCATCTACTTCAAACATAACACCAGACACATGCTCATGATCATCAAATGTTTTCTCCTACTTGCTCTTGGACTTGGCTACCTTCTCCTTAAACTTGACATCACGTTGTTCCAAAGACACACCCAACTTAACCCACTTACCCATTCAACCAGGGCACTCTTTAGTAACAGGTTTCCTACCCCTTAATAATTCAAAAGGAGCTATCTGGGTTGAGATCTGGGGACTGGTGTAATAACACTATAACATAAATCTTACCGCATTTGATACAACACCTTTGTTCGTGTTAGCGTCTGACACTGACACAGTACACTATTCAAGTGTTCTAACTGTCCATTAAATTGGGGTGATGCAATGACCTTCTCAAATCCTTGACATCTCCAGTTTGAAAAAATTATTTAACCTCTTTGTTGACAAGTTGCACCCCATTGCCTGAAATCAAAAACTCGATAAAAACTTCACACGTAAAAATGTTTTTCATAAATTCAATCAGTACTTTGGCCTTAGGCTCTGAGATAATTTTTACTTCCTGCCATTTCAAATATAAGTTGATCAGGATCAACGCAAACAGTGCATGGCTTGGTAGAACACTGAAAGGTCCCATCACGCCAATCCCAACTTTCTCCCAAGCCCTGGAAGGACACTTAATGGGCTGCAAAGGAGATTGTCCCACAAGTAAATATTTCTCAGAAGTTGCACAAATAACACACTGACTCACAAACAAATCAATATTGTTTTCTATAGAAGGCCACCAAAATATTTGTCTAAGACTCCTCTTGGTGAGCATTCTTCATAAATGCCGCACATGTGGGAGGTACTAACCTTTCTACCCTGACTAAAAGCCCATCTTTCACTAATAAATCATCACCACCCTCTTCTAAAACGGTTGTCAAATTTGCTCATCAGGCTTTTCTGAAGGCCACCATTTGGTCACATACTCAATTATTAGTTTAATATTTTCAACAGCAAGAATCTCTGGGGCAGAAATGGAAAATGTTGGCGCTACTCCTGCAAAGTACATAGGGGCCCATTATAAATAATGGTATGCCCCTTTTAACGCCTGCTTTGAGCAGGCGTTAAAAGGGCAGATAATAAATGGCGCAAGGAAATCTCTTAGGTTTCCTTGCACCATTTTTTTCGGCCCACCTAGTGGGGGAATGCATCCCTTGCCTACATTATGCCTGACACAGGCATAAAGTGGTGCAAGGGTTTACAAAGTGTCGAGGTGCATGCTTTGCTCCACTTTGTAAATATGGCGTGGGTATTTTGGCCATGTAATAAAACATTAGCGTAAACAAAATGATACTAATGTTTTGGTAGATGACGCTAGGTGCTCTTAAATATGCCCTTCTTTCTTCATTTCTGATTCTGAGATCGTACACAAATCCTCCAACTCAAGAGCTGCAATAAGACAACTTTCATCACCTGATCATCCACATCTTCTCCACACCCTTCTTTTGATGGAGACCTAGAAAGGAAGTTGACAACCTGGCAGTGCAGGAGTATGATCTTTGACCTTTTCACCACCCAAAATAGTAATCAAAGGTTTTTGGTCAGTGTTAGCTGTAAATTTGTTCACTCCCACATAACCAACAACTCTTTCTCTACCAGCATCCTACAGGCATTTCCAATAGTGTTTCTACTCTACTCATCCCTTGCGTGTGCACAGCACCCAAACCAAGGTTACTCTCATTTACAGTAATGCAACAGGAGACATAAGGATCAAATGGTTTAAGAATTTTAGAGCTGGCCAGCTGGTATTTTAACCCATATGAATGATTCTTGGCAGTCATGATTCCAAACGAAAAGAGTACTCGTCTTTAACAATGCTGTAAATGGTTTTATGTGTAATGCATCATCTGGAATAAACATTTATAAAATTCACACAATCCCATTAACGACTTGAGACTTGTTTTTATCAATGGGTGCCACAATCTCAACGATAGCACTGACCAGACCAGGTCTTGGTTCAGTGCCATCACTAGACATCACATAACCTAAGTATTCCACCTTGATTTTTTAACAATTCACACTTTTTCAACTTCAGAACAACCCTCTTCTCCTGTAGTGCTTTACAAACACACTGAAGAATGGTGTCATGCTCTTCCCTAGATGCTGCAAAGATCAGCACAGCAGCCTGAAAAGCTGCTACCCCTCTCATGCTACAAACATGGTACATGATCCTCTGAAAACCTGATGCCACTAAGGATAAACCAAAAGGCATTCTACAATATTGAAATGTCCCAATCAGGAATACAGATAGAGTATAGTGTCTGGATTTAAGTTGTAAAACCACTTGGTGGTAAACTGAGGCCAAATCTAATTTGCTAAACCATTTGGCACCAATGCCAACAGATCTGCGATTATGCGTAACGCATAGGTCACAGACCCTAAGTTCACCATTGCGTTTATGTGCCACAACCAGGGGAAATAACCATAGTAAACATTCAGTGGGCTCAAAGATACCCTTGTCACGCAGACCGAGCAACTCTTTTTTCTAAATCCACCCTGATAGAGAATAGAGTACTCTGTAACTTATGTTTAACTACAATTGCTCCATCTTTGACTTTTATTCTGTTTGAACCCTTTATCAGTACTTAACTTTTCCAAAAACACAGAAGGGAATTCTGCCTTAACCTCTTCTCCACAACAATCAATTACTATTTATACTTGGTCTTTGGTGCCTGGTCTCAACACCATGTGGAACACATCCTGGTAGTACCAGCCTAAAATGCATAACCCTTAACTGTCACAGAAAGTTTGCCGAAAATGTTCCTTCTTATGAACACCAAAACATTGTCAAAACATCTGATAAGCTCAATTCTTCTACCCTCATAGGACATGGGAGCCCAATCAGGAGGCTCCTAAACTCTACCTGGTCACTTTTCATGAACATTTTTCTTCAGTAATCATTGTTATCCTGGAACCTGAATCCACCAATAATTTCATTGTTTTGTCACCAACACCAGAATAAATGTATGGATCCACAAATTCAGTCTGATTGTCAATTGAGATTTTCTCTTCATTGACAACTAAAACCTTGTATTTAAGTTCCCCTTGAAGTTTGTGAAATTCATGGTCATTACTTTCATAAGACCCATCGGAAGCAACATCATAACTTCTTCCTGTTTGTGACCTTGGCACACTTTTGCAAAATGTCCTATCTTATTATTATGGCATGCGAAATTTTTTGAGAGACATTGCTTTCCACTTTTATAATGTATACGATTTCTACACCTGAAACAAACATTAGCTTGGTTTAAAAACTCTTATTTGGTCTAAAAGAATCTTTGGACATTCCAGTATTTCTAATACTACTGCTTTAATTATGTTTCACCACATTTACAACCTCTGTGGTTTTGTCTTTCAGCTCATTTACCTAAACCTGTGACATCTCAATACTTTTAGCAATATGTAATGTTTCTTCTACCATTGGGATCCTTAAAGACAAAAGTTTCTGTTGAATAGCCTTGTTATGACAAAGTTCAATAAATTGATTGTGTATTAATTGGTCCATACCCTTTTTAGAAATGACATTCAGCTACCAATCTCCTGCGTCCTGACACATAGGTGTCAACATTTTCAGTACGTTGTTGTCATCTTATGAAAATTTGTGATGTAATACTGCTATAATACATTGTACATCAAATCTTGTCTCCAGATTCTTTATAATTTCCATGTACTCATTTGTGCCTTCTTCTCCCACATTTTCTGTCTCTTGTAAATGTTTGACAATCGCGATACCTTCAAAACCTAGTGAATGCAACAATAAAAATGGTTTCTCTCAGGTCTGAATTTGTATGCACCAATAGCTCCCATAAAGGTTTGGAATGCATCAAACCAGTTTTTCCAACTGATTGGAGGTACCGAAGGTAATTCCAAAAATGGTGGTGGTGGATTTACAACTTGCATCATCTTGTATCTGTAAGCACCGCAATAAATATACCTGCAAAAAAGTTCACGGTATGGAAAGTATCATTAATGTCTCAAAATGGTTCTGTTCTGATAAATGACATTCCTAGTTGAAGTGTGCATATGTGCATATCACAAGCGTAAGGATAATTAGTGTACTGGTTGAAAAATTCACCTCAAGAAGTATGCGTATCACTTTTTATTTTTAATAAATAGTGTGCGTATCCAGTGGTGGCTGCCACGGAACAGGGGTGTGATACAAAAAAAGAAAAAGAAAACACTTACCTGCTCTGTTGGGAGATGGGTTCGTCTCTCCAGCCTCATCTTCTTCTGGGAATCATACCGGCTTGCACATTCCCCTAAGCCAATCACAACACTGCTGTCACAAGCATAACAGCGGTGTTGTGATTGGTGTGAGCAGCCTGGCTTGGTGCTCACACGGGGAGTGGGACCCTGTGCACTTTCTCCTCCCGGCTGTGCAATACAGCAGGGTGGAGAAATGCTAGGTGTGCATATCTGTTTGGCCGGCCCAACACGGCTGGCCAAACAGACATGTGTACTTATGGTCACATACCACTGCTCCTCATGCCCAACCCCACCCTGCCCTAAACTAGCTTCAGCTGAAAAATAAAATGATCATAACATTAAGTTATGATCATTTTATTTTTCCTTTTCCTGAAAACAGCGGGGCTATCCTCCTCTGCCCTAGCGGAGGAACCGCCACTGTGTGTGTCACTGAATATAACAAACAGATACATCTGAAGAATGCTTGTATATAGCTTCTGATATAGACTGTGCAACTATAAGTAGTGAGAGATCAGGAAATATTATGACATCTCCACAGATATGTGTGAAACCAAAAAGTGTGCGTATCACCACAAAAAGCTGAGATGTTGCTGCTGTCTAACAGTGATGGGATACTCCTGTTGTAGTAGATGTATGCTTTAGAAATGGTCCATTTGATTGATTGATTGATTTGCCAATCCAACAGTAGATGACTGAAATCGAAAGGTTGCAAAGCTTTTAATAAACCGACCTAAACTTTAGATAACACCAGCTCCTGCTAGACCCAGAATCTTTAAACAGTATCACATTCTCAACACATGAAGGCATACATAGATATGAATGTCTACATATTCTTTGGTTGCTGGCTGAAGTAACCTCCAACCTAAAAAACAAATCTAGAGTGTCGAAGACGCCACTTCTGTACACAGTCTGTTTTCTGAGGCAGATATTTCTTGGGCATGGTGAAATTCTGCAGACATTTAAGCAAGGCCCTTACAGCTCAGGGCCACTCCACAACTTAAATACCTCAACACTGCCTCAAGTTAAACCACTCAAAAATGAAATTCCTACTGATAAAATCCACCAAATGCTTGACTGAGTGCAATCATGGCTAAACCCTATAGCCATTTTAGATTTACTTTCATTCATGAATGAATGTGTCAGATCACTATGCTTTATGCTTTACAAGAACCTCAATCTCCAATCGCTCATTAGTGCCTTGGCAAAACGAGCACAATTTCATATTTGACTTCTGTGTGGCATCAAACCTTTCCTTCCCAATTGACATTTAAAAAAAGTGCCCTGATAAGCTGAAATGAGTACTTAGTGCACTTACTTTACTCCTCCTCATGCCCCCTCCCTTGACACAGTCCTGCCCCTCCCTGCAGATGGTGGCTGAGCCAGCAGCTGAAAAATAAAGCAATAATAAACAAATGTTTAATTTTTCAGTTGCTGGCTCAGCCAGTGGGATGATGCTCCTTCGCCATTGCGAAGGAGCTGCCCCTGCAATATACTTGCTTAAAGGGACTTTGAGTTATCTCTTTTCAAACATTGGTCTATTGTTTTGCCATTCACATTTTGCTTCTGCCCACTACAGTATACAGCACAGGGCAGTGGGTTAGTCTACCTCAGCCACTGGCTAACTTCACCTTAAAATACTGCATTTTGTTCTTTCATAAGGAGCTCATCCACACACAAAGTTGTTCCCTTCAGTGTCATTGATTTTGTTTTTAGCTTATTATTACTTTAATGTTTCCTTTGTCTTTAGAGCCTGATGTCATAGCGGGACACTTTCTACCAAATATGAACACAGGACAAATTAAGCTCTATCAGTTCCTGTCTGCTGCTATAGATGTTGTAAATTCCTTTTGAAGTGTCCTTTGTTTATCTGACTGCTGCTATTTTGCAGCATACTAGAATGTGCCTATTTGAATCTGTTCTTTATAAAAAATTATCCTCTTTATGCAAACAATCAAGTACATTTTCAACTGAGCTCCTGTATGTCGTGCTGGTGTGCATTTTAATTGTGAGCTACAATTATTCTTATAAACCAATGTGGTTTGTGTTTCTTGTTTGTCTGGCTTTCCAGCTGACTTTCAGTGCTCTTGCATGTTGTGCTTATGTAGACATTTAACTACTGTGTGACTAATGAAGCCATGCTGTTTATTTCAATGTCCCATCCTAGCTATCTATTTATCTATCCATCTATCTTTGCAAATCTATCTATCTATCCAGCTACAGTCATATTATGGTGGACGGCAGGTAGCCACGGCAATGGTCTTTTGGAGGCCGTGGCGGTAGGCAGGATTTACCACCAATGTCATAATGAGGGCCATGGTGTTTTTTGGGTGTCTAAACACATAAAATACCCAGATATGCCAACCAATACAAGTGGGGTATTGTTATCGTCATGAGTAGTGTGGGAATGCTAGGTGTTAAGAATTTTGTGGCTCCCTACAGATTCATCAACTTTCCCTCACACATATTTGAGGAAATTCGATGACTTCATTTCAACCAAAGATTGCTGCTTGCAGGGTATTCTGGGTAGGAAAACATATCTGGATCAGTTCAAGCCACTTCATCCTTTTTTCATCTGTCTCTAGGTTTCAAAAATGCCCAGGGTTTGCAAGATCCTGGTTGCTGGCTTACTCAGACCGTGAGTAATGCAGCCATTTATCAAGGCCAATAAGGATATTTGGAACTACCCCTTCCCTGCTGGTATTTCAAAACACATTCCAAAAGTGAAAACACCCACCTGCAAAAGGATATCTGTGGGGTCCGTACAGCCACCTTTCTCCTCTCCAGCTCTCCAGAGGGCTGCCATCAGGGGATGCAGTAACAGTGACCCACTTTTAAGTGGCACCCTGTCAGTGTGCTTCATGACAGCTTCTTTGCCTCTGTGCCCGCATCCAATATATAGCTTGGGCACAGAGGCAAAGGGAGTCGCTTATTTGCATTTGTTGCACCCCCATGTGAATAAATGGATACCCGCTGATGATAGTGCAGACACTATGAACACCAGCGTTATCTGTATTACAGAAAGGGCAGCATAAGTGTCTGCAGGCCTTTCTGTAATACAGAAGTACCTTGTGGGTGCACAGAGTGAGCACATTACCATTGCACACCTGGGGCACTTTGTAGAATATGGCCAATGGAGTTTATTCACTGTGTGCTTCAGTGTAGTGTGTCTTTGTATCTGTGATGGGCCTAGATGTGCCATTAAAGCAGAGTGTGTCTGTTAGTACAAAATTACCAACTCAGACAGTGGCAGCCACTCATGTGATATATCTCCAAGGTACCTGTTAAGATAACATGAAGCAGTGACATATCACCATTGGGGTGCATTAGACCCGCATGTGTGATGCATTCTGCATTACATATATGAAGAAGTCCGTTTCTAATCATAGGGCCCTGCAAGGTATTCCCAGGTTTATTCATGATGTGCTGATCCAGGCCAGGTGATCAGGATGAATTATGGGGCTTCTAGTCTTTTTTTATTCCATAGTGAAACACAAACACAAATCCCACTTTCCACTATATTTAACCACAGACCTTGAGTGGCACATCACATGAGAAGCTTCCAAACATGGCAGCTATGAGCATGAACTATCCATGTCTTTGCATTGGTCCACTTGTACCATGGTGTATGGCAGACATATGACCATAATGACACATGATTTGCAGCACACACACATAAAAAGAGCCTGATTCACAAAGGGCCTCTGCCCATTTGGCAGAGGCCTCCCAATTGTGGGGGAGTCTCCGCAATTGGGGCAGGATCTCTAATCTGCAAAATCTTATTGCAGCAATTCCGCCTTGAGTACAGAAACTCATTCTCTAATGTGACACCTCTGCCCCAGACGCAGAGGCCCTTTGTGACTCAGACTCCTCTTCTGAAACTGTCCAGAGAGGTGTCACACAGACACTGACAATTAATCACTTGATTCAATGGAGCCCTCAGAGAGGTTGTCCAAATTAATTACTGACATGTGCATGTAACATATTGCATGGCCTACCTTTTGACTCTTGTCAATGGTTGCTGTTTACTGATTTCATGTATCTCTTATCAAGTAGTCTCAGGATGGAATTTGTGGACAGAGTTTTAAATGTCCAACTATCATCATTGACAACAGACTCCAAACCACATGAAGGCCATGACTCAACATGTTGGTCAGGTGAAAAAAGTGTCAACCAGCTGGTCACGCACCTGCATATCTTGTCTTCCGTTTTTGTACAATAGACCAGTTGCCCAGGTTCAGACCTAGTTGAGGGTCCAGAAGTATGTGTAAGCCATGATTTAATGCTTTGTTGTGCAAAACACAACAGGCTACTTTAATCTTGCACATAAATTGAGGGGAGTAGAGCAGCCTCCCCGTACGGTCAAGACATCTGAATCTTGAATTCAGGAGATCAAAACTGTGCTCAATGATGGCTCGTGTATGTATGTGTGCCCTATTGTACCTCCACTAAGGTACAGTAATTGCACGTCTGTATGGTGTGAGGAGATGAGGTGAGTGTGCATATGCAGCATCACCTGAAAAGAGGAAGGGAATAGCATTTGTACATGTCCCTCTTGCATCTGTACAGTACATGATGGATGAAATGGTACATGCTGTGTCTGTTGGGAGCATGTATGCGGCATGAGGATCAGTGTTGTAAAATGGTTTTGCATTTAAAAAAAACAATTATACATATCATACTTGCGTGGTGCTTGGCACTTGACCAGTAGCCACATATTGCCAAATCCTTGCGGTGCCATCCGCCGGGCAAGAGTTGACCTGCAGAACAGATAGCTGTCATGGGGACTGCCTGGGAATACTGCATGCACATCAATAAAGCTACCACTGGTATCACAGACACCCTGCATACGATAGAGTGCCAGCAGTGTCTGTTGCAGATGTTTGCATTGTGCCGAGGCGGCTGCAGAGCCACATGAGTGCAATCAATAGCATCAAGTACCTTTGGTAAGTGGAAAATGAGGTAGAAATCCCTAGCTACCCTTTGCCTTCTGGCAGTGTATGAGGCATTCATATGTAAAGATGCTCTCTTATATTGAAGCAACTCAGTCCCTGATGCAAACATTGGGACTGGGTTGCCTGAGAGATAACCACAAGGTCATTGGAAACCCTCTGGAATTAACCAGTAGCAAAAGAATGGAGAGCTGTTAGGATCTTGACATAGGCTGGGATGGTATGGGAGCTGCAGGTCAGAGAGTCAAGATCCTGCTCCACTCACAAAACATTGGGAACAGAGGGAAAACGGTATCTTGCCATGACATCTTGGCTGGACACCCCAAAGAGGTTTATCCTTTGCCTGTAAATCATCTCTGCCCTCCTCCTTCTCAAATCCTCCTGTCGCATAGAAAGGGCCAAAGCATCAAACACATTCAGCAACATGTTGAAGTGTCTGAAAGGGTCTGTTTGTGACAGCTCTGTTTTTATGTGTGCAGCAAGGTTGGGATTGGCTCTTGGGCTAAGGAGTTTCTGCTGGAGTTGGGTGGGGGATGGTAGGCACTGACAAAGGTGTAGCAGTATGAAAGATTACTTCCTCTGCCCTGAGTGCAGGGAATCCCTCCCAAATGCCGAAAATCAGCATTTCACTTAAGGGTTATCCCAGGACAGAATAAGAAGGCTTCTGATAGAGAGTTCTAACCATAAATTGCTCATGTTGTACCTGGCCCTGTTTGGAGGGTCACCCTCAAATGTTTTGCCTCCTTCCTCATAATTTTTCTAACCAGTTTTTGTTGGCTTTAGGACTCTGGGCACTTTACCACTGCTAACCAGTGCTAAAGTGCAAATGCTGTCTGTGTAAATTATAATTTTACATTGCTGGATTTGGAGTAGCAGCATCACCGATTGTGGGTAACTGAATCAATCCCACACTGGTGGGCAGCCAAACCCTTTCAGCTAGCTAGCAGCACCTCATCCAAACCTAGAAAGTAAAAATTAATAGTGGCAGCCTGATGCATGGCATTCGGTGACCTCACATAGAAGTCGTAGTCAACAAACCTTACTCCTTTCTCTCGTTAGCAAAAAATCTCATACACACACGTAGGCAAAAGGAAGAGTTGCAGGATAGTTTCCAATGCAGTTATTGAAAATACCACAATCTACAATAAACTATATGTGCTGCAATTATTAAGACAATGACACATAGCAAGATTAGGATTGTTACGATCAGTACAAAGATAATAGACAACCCAAGCATATTGGGATAACATGTGCATAGGAATCCTACTTAACATCTAGCTTCTACCGATAGCTCAGCGGTGATAGCCAAATCTGTCCATACTTAGTTCATGATAGGAGCACCCACCCCAAAACCTGAGAACATGTGCGGCCCACCGTCTTCTTGGCTGGTTGTAGAGACTGAGGTCTGCAATGAAATGGAATACAATGAGGATGGATATCCTGGTGAGAATAACCTCTCTAACCTCCTCTGGCCTGCATGATGTTTTTATAATAAAACATGATTGGGTTCTGTGAAACAGGCCTGATGTAAGGATGTGCCTAAGTGTCAGTTGGCTGAGCACTCTTGTGATCACAATACTAGATAGGCTATCATGTATTGTTCCTGTCCACCTTGGGCAGAAGTACACTGTGAAATGGTGTGCACAAAAAATATTATCAACACGTTCACAGAATAAAAGCTGATTAGAAAAAATAAAACATCCCCACTGAAAAGCAGGCTGAACTAAAATTAATAAATTAAATTAGAGCATATATCTGGATAAAAGGGCACAGGCCACAGGCCAAACAAAGCTAAAATATGTGTACTCAAGCAAGGTGCTAAATGAACCCACCATCAACCTGCCCATTGTTGGAACAAGAGTGCAAGTTCAAGACCTAAAACTACAATGCTCTAAACTGAAACACTAAAAATATATTAAATGTGCATAGAAGAGATAAAAAGGCCCTCATTACAACCCTGGTGGTCGGTGTTAAAGCAGCGGTAATACCACCAACAGGCCGGTGGAAAAAAAATGGAATCACGACCATGGTGGAAACTGCCAACATAGACAGCCACTTTTACACTCCGACCACCACGACGGTAGAAACAAACACCGCGGCGGTCACCGCCAACACACAGGCAGAGGACAAAGTACTGCCCACCGTATCACAACAGGCCTTTTCCGGGGCAGAGCCAACGCTATCAAAAACACGGCAGAAACAGTACAGAAGGGAAACCACTCACCTCTCGACACCCAACGAGGAACCAAGACTCCATGGAGCCCGAGTTACAGGTCCTGCCCATGCTGCTCTTCCTCCTGCTCTACCGGGAGCAGGACAGACGCTGTCAACAACCACGACGAATACTGCACCTACAACACAGGGGAGGGGGAGGGAAAACAGAGTGACACACACACGCAACATGCAATACCCCCACCCACACCCACAACGCCATACACACAAATACATGCAGCGACATTACATATACACCCCCTCACCCCCTGGAAGAATGCAAGGACAAAAGGAAATGATTGTACCGATTGTAATCATGAAAAATCTAATAGTGAAAGTTAAAAATTGAATATATAAAAATATGTTCACCAACTACACAAGTTTGGATAGTGTACCAATCATTGTCCGTGGACTAATGGTCCCAAAATGCATGGGCGAAGCCCACACAAGATACCTGACTTGAAACGGAGAGAACACTGCAGGGGCATCAGATCGAAAATAAACAGGCACCTCAGGGGGAAGGGAAGTGGGGGCACCTTAGCCGGATGAACGCACGATGCCACTGCTGCAAGAGGGGACTCCATGCCCAATGCTGTATCCTGGGGAGTGCAAAGCCACAGTCTCTCAAGTCTTTCCAGTGGGTGGTTTGCCCACTGCTTTATCCTGTGGAGTGCAAAGCCACAGTCTCTCAAGTCTTTACAGTGGGTGGTTGGCCCACTGCTTTATCCTGGGGAGTGCAAAGACACAGTCTCTCAAGTGGATAACAGTCTCCACTGGTTCTGGAGTGGGCTTTGTGCCCAGAGTGCTTCATCCTGCCAAGGACTGAGGTAGTGGATGTGATTGTCCACTAGTTCTGGAGGGGGCCTTGTTCCCAGAGTGCTTCATCCTGCCAAGGACTGAGGTAGTGGATGTGATTCTCCACTGGTTCTGGAGGGGGCATTGTACCTAGAGTGCTCCACATGCAGTGTGGCCAGTCCCATTACCTTACCTGGGTGTGTGTGCCACGAGATTGCCTGGGAACAGGTAGCATGATACGCCATGGAGGCAGAGACATACCCCACACTGCTGCAGTTTCGGAAGTCATGCGTCATGGAAGCTGGGCAGGGTCCTGGAAGTCTCCTCCATCCTCGGACGACTGACCACCTGGGATGGTAGCCATGTCAGCGGTGGTGCCACTGTCCGAGCACGTTGCGTGGCTGGTGGCGGTGCTTGCGGTGGTGTCTGTGGCGGCGGTGTCTGTGGCGGCGGTGCTGGCGGTGGTGCATGGGTCAGCACCTGTTGAGGGACACAGCAGGACGTCTCCTGCAGCTTTGGACGGCTGCCCACTGGGGATGATGCTGGGGACTATTGCTGAGGCTGCAGATGTGCCGGTGGTGGTGCAGGTGGCTGTGCAGGTGGTGGTGCTGGTGGCGGTGCAGGTGGCGGTGCTGGTGGCAGTGCAGGTGGCGGGGCAGGTTGCGGTGTTCGCTGCCGTACAGGTTGGTGTAGTCGTGGACATAAGGGGTGACACTAGTCCCTCAGTTTGTGCCACCGTGCGCTGTCCTGACCTGTTCTTCCGCTTTTGTCCCTTCCCCACCTTTGATGGTGCCGCAGGTGTCTTGCCACTATCCCCTTTTGTTTTGGTGGAGCCCTTGGTGGCTGGTAGGTGTGGCTTCTCCCTCCAGGGTGTGGGCACCTTCTTCACCTTGGCAGGTGGCGGAATGTCCTTGCCCTCGCTACATGGCACCCTAGCAGCCCTGATGGGTGGTGCACTCGATGACCCTGCAGTTGCTGGACCACTGTGTCTGGGGATTTGGTGGCTGAGGTGCTGGGCTGGGACCTGGAAAGCCTGGCCCTAGGGGAAGGATGGGGGAGGTGAAAGGAAGAGGTCAAAGTTTGCCAGGAAAGGTTTTTTAGACACACTGGGACGGGAAGATGGAGGGGGTTTGGGAGTGGAGGAAGAGGTAGTGGCTTTAGGAGGTGTATGTTTGCTGAATTTGGGTGAAGGTGCATGGGCCGGAGGCTGTTGTGAGGTGGATGGCTGTTGGGTGGGTATGTGCCTGTGTTTGTGTACTTTGGGAGGAGACACACTGGGAGAGGACACTGGGGATGTGTGCGTGGTAGTGGGGGTGGTGATTGCACGTGAGCAGTGTGTGGTGATGGGCGTGCTGGTGATGGAGGTAGTGGCTGAGGATGTAGTGCATGCAGGTGTAAGTGGAGACGAGACAGGGAGGGAGGAGGAGTACATGGAGGAGGGGGACACAGTGGAAGCAGTGGATGTTGCTGTGTCTGCATGGGTATGGTGCTTGTGTGAGTGCTTGTGGGATGTTTGGTGCTTATATTTGCCATGTCCACTCTTGTGTGTTGATGAGTGTGCATGCTGGTCTGATGGTGTGCTTGGGATAGGCTGAGGTACAGGGGATTGGGTCTGGGTGGAGGAAGTTGAAGGGGGGAGGCTGGACACAGGGACAATGGCTGCCATCAGTGCAGAGGCCAGAGCCTGAAATGCTCTCTGTTGGGCCGCCTGCCCAGAATGAATGCCCTCCAGGTATGCATTTGTTTGTTGCAAATGCCTCTCAACACCCTGGATGGCATTCAAAATGGTAGATTGCCCAACAGTGAGGGATCTCAGGAGGTCAATACCCTACAGGGCCAAGTGGGATGCAGCTCCCTCCTACTCCGGTGCCACTGCTCCTCCGCCAGATGATGCTATTGAACACAAGAACAAGGAGACAAATCAAAAAGGGGGGGAAAGACAGAAGAAAAACATGTTCAGTGTATGTAACACCACTACCGTTGGCCGACACAACACACAGGGAGCAGCCCTATGCACTAAGCCATGCATTAACAGTTCCTAGCAAATTCACATGCCCATGGGGTACGAGGCCTAAGCCCAATTGCTGCACACCTTGAAGTCACAGGAGCCTGACTAGGTGTAGATGGCTATTACCACTAGTGGGGTTGGGGTGCCACAGAGCTTGCCTAACAAGGGACCATGCATACCAAGTTCGCCCTGGCCTGGGGGAACACACAGCCCACCTCCCCCACCCAGACATCTCGTAATGCGCGCAGAGTCAGCTGAATGAGAGTGTACTCACCCCCTTGTGGCTGCTGTGATGCTCTCAAGCGCCCATCCAACTCCAGAAAGGTCACCGCCAGGATCAGGTACATCAGGGGGGTCATGGTGCGATGGGCACCCCTTCCTCGTTGGAAGGCCATCCCCAGCTGGGCCTCCACCGTCTTCTTGCTCCAGCGGCACATGTCCTCCCATCTTTTATGGCAGTGGGTGCTCCATGTATGGTAGACCCCCAGGGTCCAGACATCCTTGGCAATGGCACGCCAAATACCCTTCTTCTGGTGGGCGCTGACCTAGAGGAAAGGTACAGGAGGAAAGGAAATTACTCACCTGTCCGGAGCGTCATGCTCTTTGCCCACCAGTTCCCACCCATGCCCTGACGCACATACACTCACCATCCTCACATGCAGGCCTCAGCTCCCCCCATGTATCTTCCATCCACACCACTCAAAACAGGCATTGCCCACACAGCATGCTCACAGTGTACTCACCTGTTTGTCTGGAGGACCGTACAGTTGCGTGTACTGGGGGAGGACCTCATCCACCAGTTTCTCCAACTCCTCCGAAGTGATGGCAGGGGCCCTTTCCCCAGACACTGTAGCCATCGTTGCTTCCAGAAACAGGTCACAGCAGCACTTGCAGTGTAGGTCCTCTTCTGTTGAAGGTCATGTATCAAGTGAATGAACAGATAGAAAATGGCGGTCACGTCCGCGGTGGTGTATATCGTCACTGCTGGCGTATACCGTCATTGGCTTCTGGGACCTATAGGGCCCAATGTTAACCAATGCTGAATTGCGTCGCGGTCTTCGACCGCCCACCGCAACGGTGTACAACACTAATGCAGTTACCTCATTTCCCCTTGTCCCACCTTACTGGTCAGGCAGCCGCCATTTCAGGGGGCCACATGGGATGGATAAAAACTGCGTCACACCTATCTAGGCCGGGAATACAGACAGATATCGGCACATTGCGATTTACCAACGTTTTAGCAAATAAGACATTGTGATGCCTCAGTGTTGGATGACCTTCTGCTCGCTGTTCTCCTCCATAGGGCACGTCTGCTGGGGCAGGTGATGAGATGGCGGCATCCTCCAGTGTGCAGACCCCTGGTGGACCTGTCGACAATGGAAGAGAGACACATCATAATCACATACAGACTTGATCGTGCAACAATCATGGAACTGTGTGCCCAGTTGGAGCCAGACCTGATTTCAGCTATCCACCATCCCACAGGAACCCCCCCTCTAGTGAAGATTCTGTCTCTACTCCATTTCCTGGCAAATGGGTCTTTTTAAACAACAGTGGCCATGGCATCAGGGATGTCCCAGCCAATGTTCTCTAACGTGTTGTCCAGAGTGTTATCTGCCCTGCTGAAACACATGCACAGCTACATCATTTTCCCTCAGCTGGAGGATTTGCCCACAGTGAAAGGTGACTTCTATGCCCTGGGACATATCCCCAACATCATTGGTGCCATTGATGGGACACATGTGGCATTTGTACCCCCCGCAGGAATGAACAGGTGTACAGAAACCGGAAAAGCTACCATTCGATGAATGTGCAGGTGGTGTGTTTGGCAGACCAGTACATCTCCCATGTGAATGCCAAGTATCCTGGCTCAGTGCATGACGCTTACATTTTGAGGAATAACAGCATCCCTTATGTGATGGGGCAACTCCAGAGGCACTGTGTGTGGCTAACAGGTGAGGCCATGGTCCCAACACAGTTGACGTAGGTGTCTGGGTATGGGGTTGTCCCTAAGGTTTAGTGTGTGTCTAACAGTTGTCCCTCAACATTTGCAGGTGACTCTGGTTACCCCAACCTGTCATGGCTACTGACCGCAGTGAGGAATCCCAGGACAAGGGCAGAGGAACGCTACAATGAGGCACATGGGCGAACTAGGAGGATTATAGAATGCACCTTCAGCCTCCTGAAGGCCAGATTCCAGTGCCTCCATCTGGCAGGTGGCTCTCTATACTACTCACCGAAGAAGGTGTGCCAGATAATCTGGCCTGCTGTATACTGCACAACCTGGCTTTGTGACGCCAGGTGCCTTTTCTGCAGGAGGATGGGCCAGATGGTGGTCTTGTGGCAGCTGTGGAGCCTGTGGACAGTGAAGAAGAGGAGGCAGAAGAAGAAGATGTCGACCACCGAAACAACATCATCATGCAATACTTCCAGTGAGACACAGGTAAGAAGATGTAACTGCTTCCCACATCCCATACTATTGTTGGAGCTAGCATAAGTCTGTCATTTTCACTCAGTGTATGGACCCTGACTTTTTACTTTGGCTTTCCATTTCACAGATCTGGGTCCCACTTTGTGCCCTCTGCTATGGTTACTGCTGGCCTACAGCTGTGTTACATTGGCATGTGAACAAGTACATTGAAATTGCTATATTCCAGAGATTTTCTAATTACACATTTGTGAAAGCACAGACTGACTCCAGATTGTTTTATGATTCAAATGTGTTTATTTCTGTGCAAATAAGTGGAAGGGGTTGTAAAATGGGCTGGGCTGATGGTGGAGGAATGTCCAGAGCAGAGTCCAGTCTATTTGTTTCACAGGTGCATTGTCCAATTGGGCATAGGAAATGGAGCAATGGCAGTTTAAGGTGGACAGGGTGTCAAAGTGGGACAGAAGGGTGACATTCAGGGGGGTCTTTTTTCCTGGGGGGGGTCTTAGCAATGTTCTCTGTCTTGTTCCTGGATCTCAGGGACCATTTGCAGGGTGGTTCTCCATCTGCAGGGGTTGGGGTGTTGGTGGCCTGCTGTTCCTGTGGCACTGCCTCCTGTCCACTAGCGCCAGCGAGGTGGAGGGATGTTCATCCTCCAGGCTAGTGTCAGGGGCCCGTTGGTGTGCCACTGTGTCCCTCCTGGTATTGAGACGGTCTGCCAGCACCCCTGCAATGGTGACCAGGGTGGTGTTGATGGACTTCAAGTCCTCCCTTATCCCCAGGTAGTGTTCCTCCTGCAGCCGCTGGGTCTCCTGAAACTTGGCCAGTACCATGCCCATGGTCTCCTAGGAATGATGGTAAGCTCCCATGATGTTGGAGAGTGCCTCGTGGAGAGTGGGTTCCCTGGGCCTGTCCTCCCCCTGTCGCACAGCAGTCCTCCCAGCTTCCCTGTTATCCTGTGCCTCTGTCCCCTGAACTGTGTGCCCACTGCCACTGCCCCCAGGTCCCTGATTGTCCTGTGTTAGTGAGGTTGCCTGGGTTCTCTGTAGTGGTGGGCACACTGCTGACTGACGTGTCCTGGGGACTGAGGGATGTGCCCGCTGGGTGGGTGCTCTGGTGGTGTTTCCTGAGGGGGGAGGTTCAGTGGTGGTTTGTGACTGTGTCAGGGGAACCGACTGTCCCGAGGTCCCTGATGGGCTAGGCTGGTCATCTTTATCCAGGCGTGCAGAGCTTCTGTCATCACTGTGGGCCTCTTCTGTGGGGGGACTGGATATGTCTGGCACTTCCTGTCCGGTGATGTTGGGTAGGGGTCCTGTTGGGGTGTAAATGCATACTTATTGTATCTGTGTGAGCCATCTTGTGCAATGGGTGAGTTAACATCTACTCCTGTGCTTGCATTATTGGCTTAGCCCTTGTGTGATTGGTGATTTTGGGCCATGAGTGAGTCTCTCTACTGGACATGCTTTGGTGATGGGTGTCCGTGCATTGGTGTTACATGAAGGGCTTGATTTCTGGATGTGTGGGTTGTGTTAGTGGGGTATCTGTGGGTTGTTGGGGTGATGAGTGTGAGAGTGAGGGTGGGAGTATGTGATGGCATGCACAGTTGGGGTGGGGGGGTTAATGTAGTAAAGATTTGCCTTACCAGAGTCCAGTCCTCCTGCTACTCCTGCAAAGCCCTCAGGATGTATGATCGCCAAGACTTGCTCCTCCCATGTTGTTAGTTGTGGAGGAGTCCTCTGTACAGCAATCTGGTGTCTGGATACCACGGAACGCACCTTCCCCCGTAGGTTGTTCCACCTCTTCCTGATGTCATCCCGTGTTCTTGGATGCATCCCACTGCATTAACCCTGTCCACAATTCTGCGCCATAGCTCCATCTTCCTTGCAATGGATGTCTGCTGCACCTGTGATCCGAATAGCTGTGGCTCTACCTGAACGATTTCCTCCACCATGACCCTGAGCTCCTCCTCAGAGAACCTGGGGTGTCTTTGGGGTGCCATGATGTTGTGTGGGTGATGTGTGAGGTGCTGTCTGTTGTGATGTGTGAGGGGATGTGTTGGTGTGTGTTTTTTGAGGTGTGTGGATGTTGTATGCGTGATGGTGTTGTGTGTCTGTGGACGCTGGTGTTGTGTTAGGTAGTCTCTCTCTCTGGCTTGCTTTCAAATTTTTTGTTGTAAGGGTTTGTGGGTGATATGGGTGTGTGCTTTATATTGGATTGGGTATGTGGGTGTGGTGTGTGTATGTGTATCGGTGTGTGTATTTTGAATTGTCCAATGTGGTTGAGTTTTGTTAGTGTGTGTGTATTTTGAGCGCGGCGGTGTGTATGGTTTACCACGGTTGAAAGACCGATGCGTTGATTCGTAGGTCGTTATACTGTGGGCGTATTCCTGTTGGCGTGACGGTGTAGGTTTTGGTATCGCCAGTTTATCACTGACCATTGATGTGGCCGACTTGTGTGGGTGTCTGTATTGTGGCGGATTCTGAGCTGTGGGTCGTAGTACCTGTAACGGAATTCCGCTGCCGCAACTGTGTGTTGGCGGTCTTCTGCGCGGCGGAAAGCGGGATTTACCGCCAGGGTTGTAATGAAGGCCAAAATGTCTAAGTTGACAAGCAGGGAATGCCAACAGACAAACCAAATTAAAGGGCAATTTAGTCTTTGAAACAAAAATGCCAATGAATTAATTTCAGCAATAATCTGGATCCTGCAGGAAATCTCCAATGTCATAAATGGGGATGGAAGCCAGGAAGGACTCTGCTTCTTCGGTTGATCAGCGTGGTGGCTGAAGGATCC
Organism: Pleurodeles waltl; assembly: GCF_031143425.1. Classification (NCBI taxonomy): domain Eukaryota; kingdom Metazoa; phylum Chordata; class Amphibia; order Caudata; family Salamandridae; genus Pleurodeles; species Pleurodeles waltl. The sequence continues at coordinate 214,017,180 of NC_090440.1, forward strand.
ATGGAGCATATGTGTGCAGATGCCTCAGTCATAGGTATGGCTTAGGGGCCACATTCTTCATGGTGTCAGATGTAGAAGGAGCCAGGAAATCCAGGAAGAGGTGGCTCATAGGATGCCTCGCTTATCAACTGCAGTCTAAGTGGGCATGTCCATCAATGAACCTTCATCAAGAACATTAAGAGATCCTGGTCCCAAGAAGGTGCCGGCTGCACAGCAACACACATCTTTGGTGTACACTTGAAGAAGCATCATACGCAATGGAGAATCGTCTGCACACAGGTCAGTATTGATTGGAATGACAAAGGCCAATTCAGCTCTACCTCCTCCACCTTAAAAACTGTGAAGTACTGCATCACTCATTCACAACACAGGTGGGCTGGTTGGAACACCATCACTCCGCTTTGTTGAGATGGGACAGCCATTGCGTATCAAATGTAGCAATAGCAAATTACCACCAATTACTGCCAAAGTTATTGGGAATCCACCAAAGACACTCAATAAGAGTGAATGAATGGCTGATGTTATAACTCCAAATACAGTTTGGAAAGGGCTAACAAACCCAGAACCGACAGCCTTTAAAAAGTGCACAATCCCCACAGTATTAAATGCACTAAACTTGCTCACCAACTCTCCAAAGTGTTTGCCTGGAATTGCCTACGTGATTTTGGTTTCCCAAATTGTAACCTGCTGCTTTCCTGTATTATTTTTTCCCACACAAGAGATAAAAATTGCAGAAATATGGCCACACATTGCTACTTCAAAAGTAAATTTTGACAAGCTGAGCAGACTAAAGACACTATTGTTTCAAACCCATGTGGCTCTTACATCAGCCAGAGAGACCTACGACATCCAGCTAAGTCATCAGCAGAGATGCATTCCCTATTAGATAACAACTTCTCAAAACACTTTGGGGAGTTGGTGAAGCAAATGTTTAACGCATTTAATACTATGGGGGTTGTGCACTTTTTTAAGGCTTCGGTCACTTCTAAGAACCTGCAACATTCAACCCAACTGCATAATAACCCTAGGCTGGATCTGTCCATAATGTACTAGTCACATGTCATTTTGAATGATGTCTATTTCAGAATACACATGTTGTTTAGCATGTAAATGTGGCTGGACAATGTGTTCACACCATTATCGACAATGGCTAAAGTCTTTTTCATGTTTTCTTTGTCAATCTACCTTAAATGTGTGGCAGCTTCCATTTGTGAATGCTTCCAGATCTCATTATATATGTCATATAAACAGCATTTTGAGCATGGGTTTGTATGACCTTAATATAAATCTTGTAAGCCCATATCTTCTGAAACGAGACTAATGTTTTTGTTGACAGCTGCTAATGTGGAGGAATGTAACCACTGTTGACAAAGCTTACCCACAATATATGTTGCAATGATACCTGAGTTTTGAGCTGTGCCGTGATGAGGGTCTGGTCGGCTTACTCTGAAGCCCTGTGTGGAAATGACAAAATATGCCTAACAACCATTTGCATCCAATGTCCACAAATCCCCCCCCCCCCGCTGGGACATGAAATTGAGGAAATAAAGACACCATTCTGAACCCAACCAGTGAGCTGATCTTCGGTGGCATTTGAAAGTGTCTGCCAATTGTTAAATTTAGCTGGTGTGGGGGTACTGGGTGCATTCAGTTCTTTTATTTTTGCTGAACCCAGGGAATTTGTTTGACCTGTGTCATTTAAAAATATAATTTGCCACGGAATGCATTACATAAAGCATCCTTAGCCTGTGTTTGCCAATTTCATGTTCCCCAGACCATCTTCAAATTGTGTTTTTCCAAAACTCATAGCCCTCAATGGTCAGCTGGGAAACAGAGGAGCCTGAATAAATTAATTTTGTGTCGGTTAGAAATATTTTTCTCATTTTAGCGGGAGGTAATTTAACATAGTAGGACTCTGCATTCTTAGCATCATGCCCACTAAAATATGAAAACATTTCTACATATGTTTTAGAACTCCCCATTGTTGAAGTCGGATAGTGCTCCAATTGAGGTTAATTAAAAACTGATCTTGGGGTACTAGTTCAGTGCAGAAAGTAATGTCCATAATGATGGTAACAAAAAATGTGCCCATAATTCACTGTGTTCATATCTTCACTTTCAAATACAGCAAAATATTCAAGCTCAGAAACCATGGAATCAACTGCTTCAGCACCCCAGTCATCAGAAACAACCTGAGGAGTAATAACAACATTCACCGAAACTTTGAAGACGTGGAATTTGAATGTCCTCAATTGGTCCAAATATATCATATTGCACTTTATCCTAAACAATCCCATCATGAATTAGAGCAGCTGAAATGTTCACAAGGGACATGTCTCTTCGGACCTTATGGAAAGACAGGTAGGGTGTCAAAACCTCATCCACTAGTTCAGCAGCAGAGCACTCAGGAAGATAGTGACCATTTATCAACAGAAAGGAAACAATGACAAAACCAGTCCAAAGCAGAAAGACAAGCAATGTCAGTAGTATTCATAGATAGTACCATTGACAAACAAAATAATTGTTTTAAGTCAGTTGTAAAGCGTACGTGTTCTTGAGACAGGTGCAGTCATAGATGCAGAAGAATTTAAAGAAAGGTTGTCTATGTCGACAAAATACCCAGAAGCAGTCTGTGCAAAAACAGGAGCTGGTGCAGCACTGGTAGATTGATCCAATGGTGGTGGTTCATAATAAACAATGTCATCCTGGGGGCGTGGTCTGGTCACTATCGGTGATGGCTGCCTGATTCAGTAGCTCCGTGCGAGGATGGGCTCTGGGCGAAGGCAGTGGGGGGCTGTGTAGGACCCTAGGCTGTGTTGACAGGCCCCACAGACATTGGGACCTAACTGAAGACCTGGTAGACGGTCCCTCCCCCCGCAATGACAGACAGTGACACAGCCCGCAGGGATGCGGCAGGGGCTTAACAGAGAGATGTACACACTGGCCTGACATGCAGTTCAGCTGGGGGAGAGAGGAGTGAAAGCTGAGGAATCTGTGAGTCCTCTCACACTGGAAAGCAAGTAAGTCTCACTCGGCACCACTTCAGTACTAATTATGGCACTGGAGAAGACCCTGACTGCCCATCCAAGGGGGAATACTCAGGCTGCAGCTGCAGAAAAGAGGCCCAAATGAAATCAATCTGACCGTGCCATAACGAAGGGAGGTAGACAGACCGCGCATAGAGACAGCTCAATGCTAAAGGGATTGGGGTGAGGCGCAGACACAGAGCCTTGCCTCACTCCTTTTTAACACTATTTATGGCCTGTGCCACTGAAAAGAACGTTGCTGGATCCATCTCCCTACCCCCATACTGGATACACACATACGATGTTCCCCCCACATGTCTCATGAGAGAGCACCCCTACCCATATAACGGAGTCCAGGACGATGAAGGGGGCCGATATGCAGCCATTGCACGGGAAACACACACCCTACTGCATCATAAAACTGGAGATAGGGGATCTCCACCACTCCCCCTCTTGCCCGGGTGTCTCCCCACACTCCCTACACCATGCAGAAGCACACTCTGAACAAGGGCCCTTGTACTAGGAAGCAGTTATAGGCTTTCGCATACTGCTGCACAAGAGAAGAGCCTGAAGCAGTCCCAAACTGGACCATACTGCATACACCCTTCCATACTCTGCATCTACCGGCCCCAACTAGGACACTGCAATACCTACTAATACGAGACGGCATCTTATTGATAAACAGCCCTGAATGGTCGCTTATGTCCACCTCGAACACCATTTCACACAAGAGAAAATAAGATCAGAACGTGAAAAGGATGGCAAAGAAAAGACCGCAAAACTGAGCACCCAAATGACGAGGCCCCCTCCCCCACCTCTGCTTCTGCAACTACTGGCAGAGACAGCATCCACCATAAGTAGAGGGAGCTTCCCCTGGCACAGAACAGGCACCCCAGCCGGAGGCGCTCACTGAAAGGACCCCATCAGACTCGAAGCCTCAAGGCCAAAGATGTTAACCAACCTTTTCAGGAAACTTGACAAATTGACGGCACAGAAAAGAGACAGAAGAGACCTCACAGGAGGAAATAAGCAGCTATTATGCAACACTACCCCCAATCACCAACCCGCAGCCTCTGGACAACATAAGGTTGTGAGAGACAATAGATACAGGCCTGATTACAAACTTGGTCACTGAACATGTTCAGGCGGGTCCTATGATGGTGTAAGCCACCTTCTTCCATTGTTGAACGGAACTTAACACAAGAACTTTGCCTCCCGGATCAGAGACACAGAACAATTATGCTGGGAATCTGGCCTGGAGATGCCAAATAGTAAACCTGCTAGTAAAGCCACTAACAAACCAGTGAGACAACTTCTCTTCTCAGACGCCCTACAGCACTCGCATCCAATGGCCTCTGCCAAGGGAGCGCAAACTGAAACCAAACCCAATACCACAGACACGCTGAAGCAGGATACCACAATGGAGCGCACACTACAAGAAATATCGGCAGTCGGTCGCAGACTAGAGGGAATGGACTTAAACATATCCTCTTTGGCGGAAGAGACAAAATCAATATGAACAGAAATAGTGTGTATTCAAAAACGAGTTCTGTGGCTAGACCAGCAAGTATTGACTATAGAGGATCTCCTAAACACCACACAGGATAGAGACCTGAAAATACTATGTGAGATTTTTCAGAATTCCGGAACAAGTCGAAGGAGCGGACATTCATGCCTATTTATAAAATACCCTTCCCATGCTTTCAGGTCTCACCATCGACCCACCGTTAGAATTCCAGAGGGTGCTTCGCCCAGGCCCTAAGCGACCGGATGACACATCCCAACCTCGCCCGATTATAGCCTGTCCCCTGCTACACACACAAGACCATCAACTTCTTCTAGAAGCCCGCTCCCATGGCCCATTCAAGGCTGAGGGATTTGAGGTCCGAATCACTGCAGACATTTCCATTGAGACTAATGATCGCCGCAAGGCGTTCCTGTCCCTTCGATCCCGACTTCGCCAGTTAGAGGTGAAGTATGGCTTGTTTGAACCAGCGCGTATGTGGATTACCAAAGGTGGCAAATCAAGACACTACTATGACCCGGAGGAACTACATCTCTACCTGGATTAACTCTCAACCCAAACAATGAACACAACCCCACTAGCTGTACATCTGGAGCAACCCACCGACCAGCAAGAGAGACTACCCTCTCTTACTGTATCAGAACGGAAACAGAACAACACTGAACCCCACCCTGATCGTATCAGCATACTGCTGCAGGTGACTGTGCATTTAAAATACTTCTACCCACTGCAAAGAGACTTATCATGCAGGCATTCATTAATTCCCGTTTTGACTATGGCAATGCCTTGTTTCTCAGTACCCCGAACCTGACTTACCTGCTTGCAGGGGGTCCTCCTTCAGGAGACGGGACATGGCGCTGCTGGCAGCAGCAGCGTCTGCCAGAAAAAACACCACCAGGCTGTATTATTGCTCATGATACGGTCGGCTGCCATCTTACCGCCGTCTGCCGCCGGGACCATCAACGGTATTCCACCAGCCTTCTGGCGGGATTCCGTCTACGGTCATAATGCGGGTGGGCCGCTGGTAGCCACGGCGATGGTATGTTGGCTGCCGTTGCCGTGGCGGTAGGCGGTCAATACCGCCAATGTTGTAATGAGGGCCTATGTCTTTCCTCTTATATCCCTCTTCTCCTCTCCTCATTATTTCATCTTTCTTCCCTTCCCTCTAATCTGCTGCCCAAATAGTACACCAGCTCTATGTTCTCACTTCAGTAAAGCGCAACAAACTATAAACTGAGAAGTGGGACGAGTGAGTTATAACTGTCCCTAGCTACATATAGCTCATAGTTCAAAGTTAAAGGTTAACAGCTCACAGTTACTGGATACAATGCATAGTTTCAAGCGAATGTTGAACCTATATAGGCTATACATTTAACAACTTCAGTTCAGATTTCTATGTGTTTGATATTGTTGTATTACTGTGACACTAACAATGGAAACTCTAGATAAAAGTGCCAATATTCCCATAGTTGCACAATCTCACCAGTGATGTTTACTGTGGCTACACGCAAGATACCTCCTCTCCACTCATCATTGCCACCATCCCTATCAAGTACTAGTTGTTGAATGTCTCAATAAAGTGACTTGAGACAGACAGGCCCCCTTCCCATACCCCCCTCCATTAGGGGAGAACAGAATGGAAGGAGATCGATAGCAGTGATCAGCGACATGAAGGTTACGGCCCTCCTATGCATTTCCCACTTAGAGTATTGCAAGATTGTCCCTCCCCCCTCCTCCGTTTCCCCTCCCCTTCCCTTCCCCATCTCTTGCCACATCTGGCCAATACCGGTTGACACCTGACGTTTGACGTCCTTCTGAGGGCGGCCCACTGTGGGTGACCTGCCTTCACCCAGGGCTGCTCTAAGCATACCGGTTCCGCAGGTTCAGACCCGCAGTCCACAGACCCGATGCTCTAGGGCCCTGCCCAAGCAGGCAGCCTGATATCTATATCCTTCTCCTCCTCCCCTCCACCCCCCTTGATAGACTTCTTTGCTTACTCCTCACCCCCCCTTACTCCTTCTATCTCTATTTTCGGTACTTCCACCCCCCTTCTTTCTCTCCTGGCCAATTTCTTCTCCCATTAAATTATTCACCAATACTTCTATTCCCTCTTATCTTTTAACTTCTCTACCCTATTACATCCTAACTCTCTATAACCGCTCCAGGTAGGTGTCCAGCACCCCTCCCCCCCACTATCTAAGACCTGTGTGAGGTTCTGCCCTGTAGCCTCAGACATTAATTAGAACCCCCTCCTTCCCACCCAACACCGAGACCTCACCCTCTCACATCCAACCCACTTGTTACTATCACCACTACCATCTGCCCCACTTATCACCCTTACACCGCAGAGTGCCGCACACACCCGTAGCGGTTATGAGCAGCAGAGAGCCAATGCATACCCATCTGCTGTGGCTTATGTCCTGTAATGTTAATTGCTTAACCCATTATGTGAAAAGATGGAAGGTGTTACCCTACCTGCAATCAAAAAAGGAGGATGTGGCACTCCTCCAGGAGACGCATCTGGACGCGACAGAATCTAGTAAATTGCATCTGGACTGGTTGGGACGGGCCATATTTAGCTGCTGTTCAACACCTAAACCCCAAGGCATTGGAACACTATGGAAATGCAGAGTGGGGATTCTACTTCGTAGGGCTCTCACTAGGAAGGTGATCAAAACATGGTTGGATCCAGAGGGGAGATATGTCTTTGCAAAACTGAAAATAGGGGACTCCTAGATATGCGTTGTCTCCATAAATGCACCCACAGGTCCCAAGAGATTGTTCTTCCTTCATATTAATCGTCTTCTCATGGAGATACGAGCCACGTGATATATCATAGGAGGAGACTAGAAATTGTCTCGAGATGCAGTGCTAGATAGAACTGGGCCCATGGACATATGTAATAATCAGGACAGGGCTATTCTCACTGATGTGACCTCAGACCATGGGTTAGTGGATCACTGGAGGTTAACACACCCAACCACTAAAGAGTACAAATTCTTGTCACCAGTACATGCAACCCAATCCAGATTAGATTACTTTCTAGTGACACATAGCATAGTGGCCCAGATACAGGGCTCTCGTATATTGGAGAGTGGTGTATCAGGTCTCTCTCTGATATTGTTGTTAGTTAATATAGGACTTGCCTCTCCAGGCTGCAAACCCTGGCATCTGGCCGTGTATCGATACCGCACCCCCAGGGTAAGTCACAATTGTAGGTACATCTTTCCACTTATGTGCAGGACAATAAAGGCACGGTCTCCTCTCAGAGGGTCCTATGGGCGACAGCAAAGGCGACCCTACGTGGACAAATGATGAGAGATGCTGCACAGGCCAACAACGATTAGCGCGCCAGGCAGAACTGAAGCACAGTATCACACGCCTCACCCACCTGTATATGATGCAGCCCTCAATGCCAGCCTGCCAACGCCTACAACAGGCTCGTATGGCCCTAACTGAGATCTACGCTTCCCAGGCTGAATTAGCCTTGCAACGTATGTAAGGAAGACTCTAAGAACAGGGGGATAAAGCCAGTCAACTATTAGGGGCTCAGCTTAGACAGAGAGAGGCGGCTCAGGCCATCCCTGCTATCATATCTGTCGCCGGAGAAATCCTTACCCAACTGCAGGACATTGTAAATGAGTTTGCGAATCTTTACAAATGTCCGTATACCCCAGAAGAGGTAGCCATCTCTGCAAGAGTGTATGCTTTCTTAGAAAAAGCACATTTCCCCCGCCTTTCTCATGAGGGATGAGCTCTACTAGATGGGGAGATAAATAAGGTTATTGAGTCAACTGGGACAAATGCGAAGCGCTACCCCTATCACTCATTACCACAAGAGTGGCAATGGATGGCTTCCCATTCTGCTGGATGCCACTCCGTCTTGAATATCTAGGGATCTTTGTCAACCGACAATTGGAGAACATGGTGTCCCACAACCTCGATTCACTCATTACCCGCTTGAAACAGTACTTTGAGAAATTGACCCATCTGGGGTTCTCCAAGAGGGGTAGGGTGCAGGCAGTAAGAATAGCCACCTTACCACACTTCACATATTTGTTAGGCATGCTACGCCTCCAAGTGCCGCCATCATTTTTTAGACAAATAGATGCCACAATCAGAGCCTTTGTGTGGAGTACCTCTTGCCCCCGTCTATCCTTGGTGAAACTCATAGCACGCCGTTCCTCCGGAAGAATGGGACTGACATCGATAGATCACTATGCCCTTGCTCTTCACCTTTCCCAGTTAACATATATGCTACCTGGCACGCCTGATCCACCACAGTGGGTTGTGACAGAACGTCTACTACTCTCTCACCGGGGTGGGCTTAGCGACCTATATAATACCTGTTCCCTACACCTCAACTCCTGCCCACAGCCTATCAACCAGATTCGGAAACAATGCATACAGCCTGGTGTAGAGCACATCGCCTAGTGGGCATAAACCTGCTTTTTCACTCTCAAGCTCCCCTTTGAGGAAACAAAGGCATACGGATTGATGAGCATCCCCTATACTGGAGGTACTGGAGCACACGGGCATTGAAACACTAGACCAGATCATCGAGAATAGTGAGCTAAAATCATTTGACCATCTACAAGAGGAATATGATCCTCATTCCAATCACGCATGGCAGTACTACAACTCAAACACTGCCTACGCAGTAGTATGTGATCCACTCCATGGGTGCTCCAGACATCTCCTATCGTCTCCTATCTCAAAACCTGGGGCCACCTCAACGGCGTGATGGCAGGCCTATATGAGGTTGTCATGCAAGATCTCTATTCACAACTCCTCCTTGTAGCACTCTGCCTCAAATGGCAAGCATGTCTCCAAACAAAAATAGAAACAGAGAGTTGGTCAGAGATATTGAACCGAGAAGCCCAACTGAAATTCTGCTTTTTTAAAATAATCCATGACTGGTATTGGGCCCCTGTGAAACTACAGCAGAGTGCTGGATATGTCCAGAAACTGGGTGCGACTTGTGACATATTCATAGCGACTGTCCATCGATCAGACCCCAGTGGATTGCGGTAGAAGCTACTCTCGCAACTACAATGACATTTTCAGACACCGCTATCCCCTTCTCTTATCCTTATTCGCGACATAGAGCAGCTCCCTGACCTATCACGGCTGCAACGCCGACTAAAACACACAGCCCTAATGACAGCCAAGATATGTGTGCTTCATCACTGGCGATCCCCTGCAGCACCCACCCCAGAAGAATGGATGGTAGAAATGTTTCGGATTGCAGCCTTTGAATGTCCCATATATAACATACAGGATCAAGCTGCCCTGTTTCAGCAAACAGGGGTGACCTTTCTCATCGATACCCCACAGTGAGCTCAACACCTGCTCAACAGTTGGCGTATATACCCCTCATTGTTACTAACGCAACAGCCCAGGACCTTCCCTTCCCCCAAACCCCGCTTCCCTCCCTCTACTCCTCCCAACCCCCCTGCTGACATAAGAAATTTCCCAGGTAGGGTGCTTGGTGCCCTTCTCACCTTCTCACCTACTATCATCCTCAACTTTCCCCCCTTTCACCTAACTTCACTTCAGCCCGGTCCAGTTTAGACCCTCAAAGCTATCCTCGACTCCCATCACCCCACCCATTCCCCCCTTTTACCTCCTTCCCCCCTCCCAGCCCTACTTCACCACATGCCGTCCTATATTTTTCGTTCCTGTCTCTATAACTTATCTCTACCACTTCTAAGACAACCTATCCTGTCTTACACTTTTATACCACCTAAGGATGTACTCTCTCATGTAAATTCCTACCTGACATCCCATGGACCTACTGTGTACAGCACTCAAATATTCCATCTATTACTGATAAGTGGGGCCATTCGTTACTATCTGTCCAAGGGGAATGCCATGTATGTCTACAGTCACATAAGGGCTTCGAGCCGCTACCCCAACATTAGGATCAGCGACTCCCGAGTATACAGCACAATGGGTGAATTACGAGGTGAGGTTCATTGACCAAAAAATTAACACACCTGCCCACCCCTTACCCCACAGATATGATGGGTCGATGATCAAGTGAACCATAGCCCCTGTCAGTGGGGTATGAGGAATAAGAGGAGACAGATCAAATGACTCACTTAAATATACCTCAGAGACACAGGATAATGAACGTGCCTTTGAATTGTCAGGGGAGGAAGTGTACTCTAAGCCTCTGGAACACTGTAGGTAATAGCGGCATTTATAAACCACCCATCGGTACCATTTAACAGGGATACATAGCTTTCTTTAGCACAAATCACCTCGCCTAGCTGGAGTGAATAGGCTACCACACCCCCCTCCCTCTACATACTTCCACCCTTCCCCTACATGCTCAACCCCTACCACCTCTCCTACCCTCCCATCTATATGGCCCAGCAGACACACTTATATAGGTTCTGTATATGCTGTTAAATGTAATTGTATATTGCTGCAATTGTGTCAATAAAAAATTACAACTCAAAACAATGTCATCCTTTTGTGTTGCATTGGTATAATAGAGATGTACATTTCGGACATTTCTTGTTGGTGAAGTGGTGACAGGAAGTAACAACCATTTGTTCTCCACTTTCCCCAAGTTTGAGCAGGTAATTGTAGTGTTGGTACTTGCAGAGGCATTGTTGAGTGCTTGAAGAGGTATATCTGGTTGGGTAGTGAGAGAGGTTAGAAAACTATCCAGAAATCCTCCTGGTCTACTGTGCAGGATAGGCCACATAGTGCAATCTGATGTTTGATTTGATGTTGTCAATTGAAACAAAGTGGTTTTCTTTAGACCCAGACCGCAGTGGTATGATGACAGTTCTGGAATTATTTCTTTCCTACAAGAGATACACTTCACACTCAGAGACTCCTGCATGTTTGCATCCACTTGGAGGGATAATCAATTTTTTGCCTACTATAACTCCTATTCCAGAGGGCTCTATACCTTGATTCACAAAAATGTTCCCTTTACCTGCACGACCACTGCACAGACCAAGAGGGGCAGTATGTTATTACATCCGGCATGCTAGTGTGCAGAACTGTCCTCCTCAACAATGTTTATGTGCCCAATACAATTTCCCCCGTCTTATTTACCGAGCTATCAGCAATTATCAGCAGGGTAGAGGCTGAGTTCAGATTTCTTGGAGTGATCTAAACATGACACATGATCCTCTGCTGGACACCATAGACTAAGCGATTTTAGACTTTTATCAAGGGTTATACACCACATTCTCTGCAGGCGATCCTGATGACAGAGGATCCTATTTCGAAGAGGTAGCAATGGTCTGGATGACAGCAGGCCAGTAGCAATTATCAGCAGCCACTATCACTAAGGAGGAGGTAATTCAGGTCATTGATGCTCTGGATGGCTCCAAGGGTCCCAGGCTGGATTGCCTATCCGGTTGTTTTAATAAGGCCTACAAACAGATTCTAACACCACAATCGTCTTGAAGTATATGCAGAGTCCCACGAATTGGGAACCGTCCCCCTCACACTTAGAGAAGTCATTATCACCCTGTTGCTCAAACCTGGCAAACCACCACAACTATGTGCATCGTTCAGGCCCCTATATTTCCTAAACCACAATAATAAAACATTGACCAAGTCTCTCGCTATGCGCCTTTCGCTCCTAATAGAATACATCATACCTTCCATTCAGTTTGGTGTTGTGCCCCAATGCTCCACCAAACTCATCTTGAACCAAATATCCCAAATTCACCAAGCAGTGGCCACAGTACTCAGAGCCAAGAAGGCATTTGATTCGCTAGAGTAGCCCTTTCTAAAGACAACCCTGAATAAACTAGGCCTTCCCCGTGGCTTTATTAGCCTTATCATGTTACTACACACTGGGGGTCATTACGACCTCGGCGGACTATTTTCAAGACCGCTGAGGGACCGCAGTGCGGAAGACCGCCTGTGCAGGCCTTACTGGCGGGAGGCGGGGAAGTGGAGGTTGCTTCACCTCCACCCCAACAGAACACCGCCCATCGAATCACGTCCTGTGATTCACCGTGGCGGTGTTCTGTTGGCGGTGTGGTGTCGGCGGAGCTGCCCCCGTGGCTCCCGTCCCCTCCCGGAGGATCGACAGAACAGGTAAGTCGATCATCCGTTAGGGGAGGGGGGTTGGGCGGTGTTGGGTGTTGTGTGCGTGCATGGGGGTGTGTGTGTGTGTATGTAGAGGGGTGTGTGAGTGCGTGTATGCTTGCTGGGGTGTTGTGTGTATGGGAATGAGTGCGTGTATGTCTGTGGGTAGGTCTGTATGGATGTGTGCGTGTATGTTTGAATGTGGGTGTGCGTGTCTGACTGTGTGTGTGGATGTTGGCATGTATGTCGGGGTGTGTGCATGTCTGTGTGTTGGTGGTGCCTGCATGCGTGTCAGGTGTGTGTGTGAGTTATGTGCTGTTGGGGGTCGGGGTGGGGGAGGGGTGCCCTGAGACCTCTGGAGGGTGGCAAGGGTGCTTGGGGGTGTAGGGGAAGGAGTCGGGGTGGGGGGTGAGACCCCTATCAGTGCCAGGGAAGGAATTCCCTGGCACTGATAGTGCTTACTGCCATGGATTTCATGGTGGTTTAAACCGCAGGAAATCCACGGCGGTAAGCCGGGTCAAAATACCGGCGGCGGTATAGTGACGGCTGCCGGGCTGGAGACCCAGGTCTCCAGCCCAGCAGTCGTCTCCGCCCTGGTGGGCGGAACGGAGAACCGACGGATGACCATGGCGGTAACCGCCATGGTCAAAATCCCATGAGGGGAGACCGCCAGCCTGTTGGCGGTCTTACCGCCGATTCTCCGCCTTCCGCCAAGGTCGTAATGACCCCCACTATGCCTACAGCCAGGCTGAGAGTGAATACCTCTGTCGCACCCCCTTCCAGATACTGAGAGGAACACATCAAGGCTGCCCTCTGTCACCATTACTCTTCATCATCGCACTATACCCCTTAGTCCGACAGCTCCAAGAATGTTATTTCCACCATGGCCAATGGTTCAGACTTAAGCCCTCATTACGACCCTGGCGGTGAGTGATAAAGTGGCGTAATACCACCAACAGGCTTGCGGTAACTACCGCCAAATTATGACCATGGCAGTGATAACTCAAATAGACAGCCAATGTACCACACCAACCACCAGGGCGGAAACAACACTCACCACGGCGGTAGCCGCCAACAGCCAGGCCGAAGACAAAGTACCACCCACCATATTAAGACACTCCAAACCGCCACCTTTTCTGGGGCGGTACCAATGCCATTAAACGCCTAGCAGAAACGCATCACAGAAGAGAAAGGACTCACCATCAGAGACACAGGGAAGAAGAACGCCGCCATGGAACCCGAACTGCAAGTTTTCCCAATTATCTTCTACGTTATGCTTCACCTGGAACACTAATGCCAAATGAAGAAGACGACGGTGAGTACAGCCGCCTAGCACCCAAGGGAGGGAGAAAAATTGGAGTGACACCCACCCACACACGCACAGCACACACCCACACACACAATACACAAAACCAGCTGCACACGAAAAACAATTTGCCCCCGATACACGGCAGAATAATGCAAGGACCACAGGAATGGACGAAAGTGATTGTATTCAAATCAACATCTAAAACATTTCTTGATTTGTCAATGAAACAGACATGTACACATGTACACACAGGGACACTGCCCATTCCATGTTCAAAGGCCCCACATGGCCACAGGGCACAGTCTAAGGCCCAACTCAAATCCTGACTTCATCTGGAGAGAACTCTGCAGGGGCATCAGTTTGCAAGTGGGCAGGCACCTCAGGGGGAGGGGGAGGCACTTCAGCCAGATGCCGGAACAAGCCCACTGGTTCTGGATGGGGCAACATTCCCATTGCTCTGTCCTGGGGAGTGCAAGGCTATAGTCTCTCAGGTGGATGACTCCCCCACTGGTTCTGGATGTGGCAACATGCCCATTGCTCTGTCCTGGGGAGCACAAGGCCACAGTCTCTCAGGTGGATAACTTTCGCACTGGTTCTGGATGGGGCAACATGCCCATTTCTCTGTCCTGGGGAGTGCAAGGCCACAGTCTCTCAGGTGGGTGACTTCCTCACTGGTTCTGGATGGGGCAACATGCCCATTGCTCTGTCCTGGGGAGTGCAAGACCACAGTCTCTCAGGTGGGTGACTTCCCCACTGGTTCTGGGGGGGGACCTCGTACAGCAGCCCCTGGAGGGTGGCCTACCTGACATCCGCTGGTGGTGACGGCTGCAGTGTGTTGGTGGATGGACGTGCCACCTGGGCAACCTCTGCGGTGGTGATGGCTGCAGTGTGGTGGTGGATGGAGGTGCCTCCTGGGCAGCCTTCAGTTGCTGATGGCTGCACTTCCTCAACTGGCGGTGGGGGCCCTGTGACAGCTAGTGGTGGTGGAGGTGTCACCCTGACTGCCACCACTGGATTAGAGGGCTTCGTCTCCTCCATTACATGGGGCGTTGATTCCTCACTATTCCTGGCTGGGGTGGATGGCTTCTTTCCCTTCTAGTACAGAGGTGCAGGCTCCTTCCTCTTCTTGCCTGGAGGTGCAGACTCCTTCCCCTTCTTGCATGGAGGTACAGGCTCCTTTCCCTTCCTCAATGGAGGTGTGGTATCCTTACCACCACAAGTAGGTGGTGCCACCAGTGTCCCCGTGAACTGTTTGGTGCTTGCCTGGGTCTTTAGTGCCCTGCTCATACGGACAGGATGGGGGAGAGTGAGGGAAGAGGTAAAAATGGGCAAGGAAAAGCTTTTTAGGTATGGTGGAGGGGGATGAGGTAGGAGTTATGGGAGTAGAGTCAGATGAGTGGTTGTAGGAGTTGTATGTCTGCTGGATTTGATGGCAGGTGCATGGGCTGTATGCTGATGTGAGGAGGATGGCTGTTAGGAGTGTGAGTGTTTGTGTACTTTACAAGGGGGGACAGACAGGGTGGGAGAGGACAGAGGGGGCGCATGCATGGCTGTTGTGGAGGTGGCTGCTAGTGAGGTGGGTGTGCTGCTTGGTGTGGTGATGATGGTGCTGGATGTTGATGTAGTGCATGCAGGTGTGAGTGTGGACATGACTGGGAGGGAGGTGGAGGACGAGGAAGGGGAAACAGTGGAGGCAGTGGATGTTATCATGTCTGCAACTGTATGGTGTTTGTGTGAGTGCTTGTGTGATGAATTGTGGTGCTTGTGTTTGCCTGTCCCACTCTTGTCAAATCATTAACATTTATAAAGCGCGCTACTCACCCGTGCGGGTCTCAAGGCGCTAGGGGAAAAAAGGGGGGGTTAACGCTGCTCGAACAGCTAGGTCTTTAGGAGTCTCCGGAAAGCGGAGTGGTCCTGGGTGGTCCTGAGGCTGGTGGGGAGGGAGTTCCAGGTCTTGGCCGCCAGGAAGGAGAAAGATCTCCCACCCGCCGTGGAGCGGCAGATGTGAGGGACAGCAGCAAGTGCGAGGTCAGAGGAGCGCAGGTGGCGGGTGGGGACGTAGAAGCTGAGGCATCTGTTAAGGTAGTCCGGTCCCTTGTCGTGGAGGGCTTTGTGTGCATGGGTGAGAAGTCGGAAGGTGATCCTTTTGCTGACTGGGAGCCAATGCAGGTGTCTCAGGTGTGCGGAGATGTGGCTGCTGCGGGGTACGTCTAGGATGAGGCGGGCCGAGGAGTTTTGAATGCGTTGCAGGCAATTTTGGAGTTTGGCTGTGGTCCCGGCGTAGAGGGTGTTGCCGTAGTCCAGGCGGCTCGTGACGAGGGCATGGGTCACGGTTTTTCTGGTGTCGGCGGGGATCCAGCGGAAGATCTTACGGAGCATGCGGAGGGTGAGGAAGCAGGCGGAGGACACGGCGTTGACTTGCTTAGTAATGGCGAGAAGAGGGTCCAAGATGAAGCCGAGGTTGCGGGCGTGGTCCGTGGGGGTCGGTGCGGTGCCGAGGGCCGTGGGCCACCAGGAGTCATCCCAGGTGGATGGAGTGTTGACGAGGATGAGGACTTCCATTTTTTCAGAGTTCAGCTTTAGGCGGCTTAGCCTCATCCAATCTGCGACGTCCTTCATACCCTCTTGTAGGTTGGTCTTGGCGCTGGCGGGGTCCTTGGTGAGGGAGAGTATAAGTTGGGTGTCGTCGGCGTAGGAGGTGATGATGATGTCGTGCTTGCGTACGATGTTGGCGAGGGGGCTCATGTAGACATTGAAGAGTGTCGGGCTGAGTGATGAGCCTTGAGGTACGCCGCAGATGATCTCGGTGGGTTCTGAGCGAAACGGAGGGAGGTAAACTCTTTGTGAACGGTTTGCGAGGAAGGAGGCGATCCAGTCCAGGGCCTGGCCTTGGATCCCGGTGGAGCGGAGGCGGGTGTTGTCTTGTGTGCATGCTCGTCTGTATGTGTGCCTGGGATAGGTTGGGGTTGAGGAGAATGGGAATGGGAAGTGGTAGTTGAAGGGGGAACAGTACAAACTGGGACAATGGCTGGGACAAAGGAGGCCAGAGCCTGAATCGATCTCTGTTGGGCCGCCAATCCACCGCAAATGCCCTCTAGGAATGCACTGCATTGCTGCATCTGGGATGCCAGCCCCTGGAAGCATTTACAATGGTTGACTGCCCTACAGAGATGGATCTCAGGAGGTGAATAGCCTCCGCACTCAGGGCAGCATGGCTCACTGGGGCAGGGCCTGAGGTGCCTGGGACGAAGGAGATGCCCACCCTCGTTGGTGAACGGGCACAGGCAATTCCCTGTGGGGCTGTTGGGAGGGCAGTGCTGGTACGGGGGCAGCTGTACCTGCAGGTGGGGTGGTCACAGAGGTGTCCGCCACCATCGGGGAGCTCCCATCGGAGGAGGTATCTGAATCTTTGTTGTCTCCTCCAGTCTCCGCCGTGATGCTCCCCTCACCCCCGTCCCACTGGTTCCCTTGGCGTGGGTGGACTCTGCCTCCTGGGTCCTTTGGGAAAAAGCTCCCTCTATCGCTGGTGCCCCTGCTCCTCCCCTGGATAATGCTAAAGCACACAAGGACAGGATGACAAAACAAGAAAGGGGGGAGAGAGACAAAGGATACACTGGGTCAATGACTGCACCATCACCACTATTGACATACACCTCACCGTCACAAACAGGGAACAGGCTTAAGCACTGTGCATTGCACTACCAGTGATATGGCTAGTTACTAAGGCAAGATGAGGACCACACACCGCCAACTGCAGAACTCCTGGAACCCACAATGCCCTGCCTGAAATGGACTGCTAACCTGCTAGGCTACCTGTATTTGCCATACACCCATTACCCTTCAGATGACCTACGCTGCAATGTCTTGCCTGCCTTGGATACCCACTAACATACATCCACCAGCCGGATACCACCCCACCACCCAAAATATGTAATGATACCCACTTTACTCACCCCCTTGTGGCTGCTGTGATTCCCTCAAGCGCCCATCCAGCTCAGGGTATGCCAACGCCAGTATGTGGGCCATCAGGGGGTCAGGGTCCGACAGGCACCCCTTCCTCATTGGGAGGCCATCCCAAGCTGGGCCTCCACGGTTATCCGTGCCCAGTGTCTCAGGTCCTCCCACTGTTTCCGACAGTGGGTGCTCCGCCTGCCATAGACACCCAGGGTCCGCACGCCCTTGGCGATGTCACGCCATATTTTCTTCTTTTGATGGGCGCTGACTACAGAGGCAATACAGACAGGAGAACACCATTAAACAACCAGTCCAGCCTGTCACACAAATGGCCCACCATACCCGTTTCCATCACCATTGGCACACACATAGCCCAGCGCACACCAGCTACACCGCCACAAGAAATTCCCCCCACCCTCCCACCCCCTTACAATATGCTTGCACACACATCTCCATGAATCCTTCCCACATGCCTCGTCCCCAAAGTGTACACACCTGTTGGTCTCGAGGCCGATACAGCTGTCGGTACTGGGGTAGGACCCCATCCACCAGTCGCTCCAACTCCTCTGAAGTGAAGGCTGGGGCCCTTTCCCCAGTCACACGCCCATGGTAGTTTCCTGACACAGGTCACAGCAACAAACGCAGTGTAGGTGTTCTCCTGTTGAAGGGCAGGAAACAAGTGAGGTATCAGATAGAAACTGGTGGTCACGTCTGAGGCGTTGTACACCATCACCGCTGGCGTAGATCCCCATTGTCCACTGTACTCCATAGAGCCCCATATTATCCAATGAGGAATTGCATGGGGGTGCAATCACAGAGCTGTGTGCCCAATTGGAGCCTGACTTGATCTCATCTATCCGTCATCCAATAGGGATCCCCACTCTTGTGCAAGTGCTATCAGTGCTCCATTTCCTGGCAGCTGGTTCTTTCCAAGTGACAGTGGGCATTGCAGCAGAAATGTCACAGCCAATGTTCTCAGTCATGCTGGCAGGACTGTTGTCTGCCCTGGTAAAACACATGTGCAGATATATTGCTTTCCCCCAGGTGGAAGATTTAGCCACTGTGAAGGCCGGATTCTATACAATGGGACATATCCCCAGTATTATCGGGGCGATTGACGGGACGCATATTGTGTGTGTCCCCCCCCTGCAGAATGAGCAGGTGTTCAGGAATCATAAGAGTTTCCACTCACTGAATGTGCAGATGATGTGCCTGGCGGACCAGTACATCTCCCTCGTCAATGCCAAGTATCCTGGGTTGGTGCATGATGCCTTTGTTCTGAGGAGTAGCAGCATCCCAAATGTGATGGGCCAACTACAGAGGCACAGGGTGTAGCTAATAGGTGAGCCTTGGTCCCCACCCACTGTATGTTAGTTTATGCCTCTGGTGTTAACCCCATAGGATTGTGTGAGGCTAAATGTGCTTCCTCAATACTTGCAGGTGAATATGGCTACCCAAACCTATTGTGGCTGCTAACCCCTGTGAGGAATGCCAGGACAGTGGCAGAGGAACGTTACAATGAGGCACGTGGGCGAACCAGATGGCTCATAGAGAGGACCTTTGGACTCCTGAAGGCCAGGTTCAGGTGCCTCCATCTGACAGCTGTGCTACTCACCCGAGAAGGTCTGCCAGATATTAGTGGCATACTGCATGTTGCACAACCTGGCCCTCAGGTGGCATGTACCCTTTCTGTACCCTTTCTGCAGGAGTAGGAGACTGCAGATGCCCCTGTGGCAGCAGTAGACCTTGATGACAGTGAGGATGAAGAGGCTGAGGATGAGGACGAGGACAACAGAACATCAGTTATCCATCAGTACTTCCAATGACATACAGGTGAGACAGTGCAACTGCACATTTATATGACTATTGGTGTATTCTGTGTGGCTGAAGCATGATGGCATTAACTTCCTTTTCTCTCTACTTACTGTCACCTATGGTTTATCATTTTACAGATTTTGGTGATATAACAACTGTGTACTGATGTGCTGACTATAGCCAGGTCATTATGTCTATGCTCTCACAGTGTACAGTTAATTTGCAATGAATGTGACTGTTTCTATAAATACACATTTTCAACACATAAGATACTGGTAGTCGAGTTGTGTTCAAGGGTGTTTATCATAGTGCTAAAAAATTGAAGTTAAATTGCAATGGAATGGGGTGATGATGAAGGAAAGTCCAGGGTATTGTTCCAGTCTGTTTGTAGCACAATTGCAGTGTCCATGGGGCCATTGGATGGGGACAAATGGCAGTTCAAAGTGGACAAGATGACTGAGTGGGACACAAGAAAGACAATCAGGAGAGTCTCATTTCCTGGCGGGGGTCTTGGCAAGTGTCTCTGGCTTCTGTCTGGTTCACAGGGAACATTTGTGGGTTGTTCACCTTCTGCAGGGGTAGGGATGCTGTTGGCCTGTGGGTCCTGTGGGGGGCCTCCTGCCCACTAGCAGCAGTGGAATTGGAGGGCTGGTCATTGGACTGGCTAGTGGTTGGGGCCCGCTGGTATGCTGTTGTCTCCCTCAGGATGTTGGCCATGTCTGCCAGCACCCCTGCTATGGATATCAGGGTGGTGTTGATGGCCTGCAAGTCCTCCCTGATCCCCTGATACTGTTCCTCCTGCCGCCGCCTGTCCTCCTGCACGTTATCAAGGATCTGGCCCATTGTGTCCTGGGAATGTTGGTAGGCTCCCATGATCTCGGAGAGTGCCTCCTGGATAGTCAGTTCCATGGTCCTGTCCTCCCCCGTGCGCACAGCAGTCCTTCCAGTGTCCCTGTTGTCCTGTGCCTCTGACCCTGAATGGTGTGCACACTGCCACTGACCCCAGGTCCCTGATTGCCTTGGGTGCAATGTGTGGCCTGTACAGATGGGCACACTGCTGATTGATGTGTCCTGGGGACAGAGGTGTGGGCACGCTGTGTGGGTGCTGTGGTGTGGGGTACTGAAGGGGGAGGCTCGGTGGTGGTCTAAGAGTGTGCTTGGGTGACTGGCTGTCCAGTGGTCCCTGATGGGCCAGGTAGGTCATCCACATCCAGAAGTCCAGAGTTACTGTCATCACTTGGGGCATCTTCTGATGGGGGACTGGATAGTCGTGGCACCTCCTCTCCACTGACATTGGCTGGGGTACCTGTGGGGATGTAATTGATGTATTATGCTTCATGTGTATACCATATTGTACATCCGTGGCTTCCCCTCTATCGTTGGTGTTGCCCTGCCACCTTTTGCTTGTGAATGGTGATGTATTGTGGGATTGTTAGTTTCCCTATGCTGTGCATGCTTTTGTGATGGGTATTTCATGCAGGGCTGGGAGGGCTGTCCATTCATTAGTATCACATGCAGGGCCTGGCATTGGGGTGAGTCATATGTGTAGGTGCAGCGTGCGGGATGGAGCGGAGTGATGGGAGTGAGGATGAGGGGATGTGATGGCATTGAGGTATGGGGTGATAAGTAGTTAATGTAGACTTACCAGTGTCCAGTCCTCCGGCAACTCCAGCGAGTCCCTCAGGATGCAGTATTGCCAAGACTTGCTCCTCCCATGATGTGAGCTGTGGGGGAGGAGGTGGAGGTCCTCTGCTAGTCCTCTGTATGGCGAGCTGGTGCCTTGTTGCAATGGAACCTACCTTCCCCGTAGGTCGTTCCACCTCTTCCTGATGTCATCCCTTGTTCTTGGATGATGTCCCACTATGTTCACCCTGTCCACGATTCTCTTCCATAGCTCCACCTTCCTTGCAATGGATATTTGCTATACCTGTGCTCCAAATAGCTGTGGCTTTACCCCGACAATTTCCTCCACCAAGACCCTTAACTCCTCATCAGTGAAACGGGGGTGCCTTTATGGGGACATGGGTGTTGTGTGGTGTGTGTTGGTGAGAGTGTGTTGAGTAATGTGGTGGG
Organism: Pleurodeles waltl; assembly: GCF_031143425.1. Taxonomy (NCBI): domain Eukaryota; kingdom Metazoa; phylum Chordata; class Amphibia; order Caudata; family Salamandridae; genus Pleurodeles; species Pleurodeles waltl. The sequence continues at coordinate 214,038,949 of NC_090440.1, forward strand.
GTGTGTGATGTGAGGTTAGTGAGGGATGTATGGGTATAAGTGGTGTGTGTGTCTAGTTGTCTCAGTGGTCTTGGTGTCAGTCTAGTGGCAATGATTTGTATTTATAAAGGGTTGTGGGTGATGTGGGTGTGTGTTTTATAGTGGTGTGGGTGTGGTGGGTGTATGAGTGTCAGGTGTGTGTCTTTAGTATTGGCCAATGTGGTGTTGTTTTGTATGTGGGTGTTCATTCTGAGCGCAGAGGTATGTACTGCCAATGGTTTACCGCTGTTGAATGTCCGCCGTAGTGATTCATGGGTCATAATGTGGTGGGTATTGTTTTGTTGGTGTAACGGTATGTGTGTTGGACCGCCACTTCTGCTCTGACCTCTGGGCTGGCTGATTTGAGTATGTGGTTGTATTCTGTCAGATTGTTGTGTGTGTGTCATAATATGGTGAATGGATATTCACCACCGCAATGGCATGCTGGCGGCCATTAGCGTGGCCGTAAGGCGCATTTACCGCCACTGTCATAATGAGGGTCTTAATCTCCATGTATGCAGATGACATAGTAGTTTTCCTTAGAGACATCACCACACATTTGCCCCCACTCCATTGGGAAATTATTAGATCCTGACACTTATCTGGCATGCCCCTTAGTTGGAGAAAATCTGAACTATTCCCACTTCAGGAAGACACTGCACCATGTGAACTGGAGTACCCCTTAACATGGTGCAATGACTCCTCACATTACCTTGGTATTATCTTGCATCAGCAGAAGGACATGGTGATATGATTAAATATAGTCCGCAATTGACAAGCTCAATACCCAAATAGAGTGATCAATCCAAATCCCTTTGTCAATGGCAGGGAGGATAGCCATTATCCCAGGAACGCACACACAGCAAATGGACAGCTTTTCAGATCTTCCGCTTGGCAAGTGTCCCTCTTGATTCAGAAGTGTTCTAAAGTTGTGCAGTCAGCAGTCCAATACTTATGGCAAACTTCAAATGAAAGTCTTTGTAGTGCACAAGATCTGTGCTGCTTCCTTGCCCTGCTCCAGCCACACTCTAGGGAGTTGGAGACTGTTTTGTTCCATTCTACCATTAGATCTCACACGAGACCCGCTGATATCCAAACACTGTACACCTGGCCGAAATTATGCAAATACTTAGGCAGTGGGCTAATAGACTCCCCAGCATTGTCCTTGGCAAATAATCCTTGTTTACCGCTGACCCAGGACCGGCTGGTTAAATGCACTCTTAGTAATCATTGGTGATCACATCTACAGACAGAACTCACCTAGTATACCATCTGTGTCAATCTTGCCTAGCTTTAAAATTGGTAGGGGTTGAGAGGGCCCGCAGGGCATGAGTGCATGATCTGGGCCACCAAATCACAGACAAGATATGGAAATTTTGTATATTGTATTGTATTGTAATCGTATTTATATAGCGCTTACTACCCCTGATGAGGCGTTGGAGCGCTTTTCTGTGAGTAGCACGCTACTCTGGAACCCAACAAGAATTAGTGATGGATTAGTATCGGGAAATAATGAGTACAGTTTTAGTATGATTATGACTGAATTTGAGCCACGGATATGAGGGTTTGTTAGTTAGATTGACTGGAGTAATGGAGGGGTGGAGGAGGAAAGAAATCCAGAAGTGTTAATGGGGAGTATATCCTTAATTTACTCAACTCAAAGGCTTGGGATGAGTAAAGAGGGATGGAGGAGGGAAGAGTATGTGGAAGGGTTAGGGAGAGCATAGTAACAGGGTGAGATAAATGCAGGAGAATTTAGTAGGGTTGTGTGGGAGGTCACGGTAGTAGAGTGAGGTTTGGTGAGTTAGATTTGGAAGCGGAGGGAAAAGCTTAGGCAGAGTTATTTAGGAGATGAAAGTAGTAGAAAGGATTTGGGATGAGTCAGAGTGAGAATGGAGGACAGTTTGATATAGACATGACATATGATGATTGGTAGATAAGTGTGATAAGATGAGAGCAGGAATTCATAAATATCTAGTATAACAACCCACCCAGGAGCCATGCAATGACCCAGGAACATGCCAAGCACAGAAACAATATATATACATACAGACATACATATATATATATATATATATATATATATATGTATATATATATATATATATATATAAACAAACTTCAAATACTCGAAGTGAACTCATGTGGCCCGAGAGGGGTGGTGCGAAAACCGGCACGAGCAAGCCGGTAATTATGATTCACCAAAACAAGAAAAAAAAAAGAAAAAATCGCACGCTCAGGATTCAGGACAAGTGAAAACAGTGTTTAATCAAAGCACAACGCGTTTCGGCTGACAAGGCTGCTGTGTCAGCCGAAACGCGTTGTGCTTTGATTAAACACTGTTTTATCTTGCCCTGAATCCTGAGCGTGCGATTTTTACTTTTTTCTTTCTTGTTTTGGTGAATATATATATATATATATATACATACACACAGACATGAATACACACACATATGCACATACAATACATAATTAGAACCATGGGTAAAATATACTTAGTCAAACAGGTTTAAAGAGTGTGTGTGTATTTTATTGTTATGACATAGTAGCGATACATATTTTCTAAAGAAACTATACATAATTAGAAATATACATATAATCTGAAAAAAATATTTATCAACATAGGCATATGCAGTTCATAGTTGTTTAAATATGGTGGTTATGAAGGAAAGAGCCAACTCTTGAGTAGTTTTCTAAAGACAAGGAAGTTATCTGTGGCTCTTATAGTTGGGGGTAATGAATTCCATAGTTTGGCTGCTTGAACGGAGAAGGATGTACCACATATCGTCTTTTTCTTGTATGGTGGTGTTCAAAGACGGGGTGCCAATCTTGAGCAGAGGTTTCTTTGTTGGATGTATTTGGTTATTTTGTTTCTGATAAAAAGCGGTCATGTTCCATGTATAGCTTTGTGGGTGATACAAAGCATCTTGAAAGTGCATCTTCTGGCAACGGGTAACAAGTGTAGTGCTCTCAAGGCAGGGGAGATGTGGGCTTGAGGAGTTACATGTAATAGTAGCCTGGCTGCGGAATTCTGGATACGTTGTAGTTTTTTCATGACAGATAGAGATGATCCATGGTAGAGGCCATTGGCATAATCCAGTTTGGATAGTACAAGCGAGATAGTAGCTTGCACCTTGTGTGGAAAACCGAAGTGGGGGAAGATGCGTCATAAAGTCTTCAAGGTGATGAAGCTTGTTCATGCTAATTTGTCCACGTGGGCATTCATAGTTAACTTGGAATCCATGGTGATTCCTAGGTTTTTAACTTCCTTGGATAATTGAGGAGGTGGTCCAAGATCGTCAGGCCAGACGCACAGAGGGTCATATATTTTCCAGTCACCGCATATAATTATTTCTGTTTTGGAGGTATTTAATTTGAGATGGCTCCAGGTCACCCACTGATCAACGGCTCTGAGGCAACTGAAGATTTGTGAGTTTTCAATGTTTTTGGGGCATTCTAATTTAAGTAGTATTTGTGTGCCATCTGCATAGTTGTAGCATGTGAGATGGAAATCACTGATCAGTTCTGGTAAAGATATCATGTAGATGTTGAAAAGCAAAGGTGAGGTAATTGACCCTTGTGGGACCCCTGCTTTTGTGAGGTAGGGTTCGTAGGAGAAGGGGGGCGAGTGGATGATATTTGATCTTTTTTGAAGATAGGAAGTGATCCAGTCGAGAGCAATCCCTTGTATGCCGGCTTCGTGGAGTCTTTGAATTAGGGTGTCATGGTCAATCGTATCAAAGGCAGCTGAGAGGTCCAAGAGAAGTAGTGCAGCAACTCCATTTCGGTCGACTGTGTTTTTAAGATCATCCCAGATTGCTATGAGTGCCGATTCAGTGCTTCTTCCTGGGCGGAATCCAGTTTGGAAGTCTGAAAGTATAGAATTGTCTTCAATGAATTGTGACATCTGAGCGAATGCTGCTCTTTCTATCAATTTGCCCAGGAAAGGTCCATTTGTGATTGGTCTGTAGTTGTTGGGGTCTTGCGGGTCTAGGTTAGTTTTCTTTAATAAAGGCCGTATGTATGCCTTTTTCAGGTCTACAGGAAAAGTTCCTGAAGTTAAAGAATTGTTGATGATTCTTCTTACAGGTGTGGCAGCAGAAGCAGATAGAAGAATGTTCTTGAAGATTTGTGGTGGGCAAGGGTCAGAAGGGCAACCAGAAGGTCTGCTTGCTTTGACCAAATCCATAAATTCATCCTGTGATATTTGTTTGAAGGACTGTAGAGGTTGGGTTGGTTTATTCTTAGAGGGTATTTTCGGAAAGGGGTTGGTGCTGATGTTTTTCTTCTGTTTTAAATAGGAGTCCAATGTGTCTGCCTTGGTTGTGTAGTGAGTTGCCAATTTGTTTGTGAAATCTTGAGTAGTGGGATGACTTCTTTCCATGCATGTAGGTTTTTGAAATGCATTGAGAATTTTATAAAATTCCTTGGTTGTAGATTGAGCATTTTGAATTCTGCCTGAGTAGTACCTTTTTTTAGCTTTTTTGATTGATGATTTGTATATCCTGTTAAGTTTGTGTAGCTGCAGTTTGTCTTGACTGTTGTTTGTTTTGAGCCAGGTCCGCTGCAACTTTCTGATTTGTTGCTTTATCTTTTTAAGTTCTGTGCTTCTCCAAGGAGTTGGTTTTCTTTTGTTGTGTTTAGTTTTTCTGAGTGGTATTAGGATATCAAAAGCTTCATGTAGCCACTCATAAAGTTTTGGCACAGAATGAATTGTATCTAGATCTGTGTTGGCTGTTAGTTGTGTTTCTAAGTCATCCAAATTGAGTTTGCTCCATGGTCGATAGGTGTATGTATGTAAGTGGTTGTGGGGTGCGTTGATTTGTGGAGTTGTATGTCGGAAAGTTATCAAATGGTGGTCTGACCATATGCAAACCAAACTAGTTTCTCTCAACCATAGACATACACTGCTCCACTACCAATTCCTCTATAGAGCATACAAGACACCGATACAGCTTGGCGAAGGTAGACCCCACATGCTCACATGGGTGCCTAAAATGCGGGGCATACGGAGAAGTCTTCATACACCTAGCCTGGACTTGTGCAGTCATTCGTACTTACTGGACACAGATACCTACCTTGCTCACAGTCATGACGAAGTCCCATGTGACCCGCAAATCCTGTACTGGCCTTGCTGGGCCACTTCAAACCCCTACCCTCAGCCATTAGATGCTTTGTTGCAATCACATTACTTTTAGCCAAATGCAAAATAGACAGGTGCTGAAGTATCGCCAGAACCCCCATCATGGATGACTGGCTAAAGGACATGATTTACTATGACACCACCTGCTAGATGTATGCCATGTTGCAGCCCCCACTTACTGCCAAAAGACATTTGCAACCTACATGTTTACTTGCTAACCTTAAACAAAGAAGACACTGACGTTACTTCCACCTGATCACAGAGGCTATGTCCACCTGATATCCTGCATACATCCACTCCATCCTTTTCTCGCACCAAACTCTAACCCCATGATACAAATCTCCCTCAATACCCGCTCAGCTATGTTATTATTGATTTCCTATGACCAGTACTCTTTGCTTTTAATTTAATCTAGTATTTCGAGTGACCATTTCTACTCTGTACTAGACAAATCGATTTGTGTACACATATTTGTTTTGCTTTTCTCCTGCGCATGAATGAAAATAACGTTTTTTTAAAAAGAATAATACAAATTAAAAAAATAGTGAGAATAAGCAAACTCAAGTAAAACTACAACTCATTGTTATCATCTTTTATAAATAGTAATTATTTAATTTTGATGAATGACTTTTCCAAGCAGGACTTTATGCCATCCCAATATCTCCAACGACCACTCCAATATCCTCTACTGTTTTCTCCTGTCACAGTAGAATTTTGCTGCCTTTCAGTCTTTTCATATCATGTCCTTTGCCCACCTGATCAATAATAGTTTTCCTCACCCATACTAGATTTACCAGGGTACATGGTTACCTCCTCCTGAATAATTCAAAAGTAGTGTGAGGAAATAGGGTGACATATTGTGTGGTTCTGCGACCTCATAGTGTAATAAACTTGCCATTCCCTTTATGACCATTTGGCTTTGTCTGTCGGTTTTGTACCTCACCCCTGGGTAGCTGTGGCTCTGAGCAAGCAGGCTTACACAAAGGAATAAATGTAAAGCTTTTAAGTAGCACCAAACAATTGCAGAAGAAATACATTAGACACTTAAGAAATCAGCCACTGATTTGTATGTATTGTGTTTTTTTAGTGTATTTTTAGTCACCAAAAAGAGAGAAAGAGAGTTTTGAAGATACAGCAATTAAAAGGTATGTTAAATATGCACTTTGTCACTTAACAGTGAATAAGCATAGGCAAATGCAAAGAATTTGACAGAAACTTTTCCAATAAAAACTTGGGTATCAATGCAGTCATTTTGAGTTACTTTAGGCAACCACCTACAGCAGGGACCCAGTCAGTGGGATCATCAAGGCCCTCAGAAACAGTTACCTTCCCTACAGAAGCAGTCTTCAAGCAGTTCCAGTCATGTTATCTCCTTTCCATTGACTCCTTTGGAAGTTGTGTGTATGCTGAAGTTGCTCAAGGATGCTGTAGATGCTATGCAGTCACTGGGGGTCTTCCTGAGGCCTTCCTGGCCACTGAGGTCCCTGGAAGTTCTCTCGAGCCTGGCAGAAGTCCAGCCACACAGTATCGTGGTCATGGGCAAATCCTTCCATTGGCTGTTACTCACCTTCAGGACGATCAAGCTACACTCTGATGATTCTTTTGGGTCACAGACACAGAAGCAACTTTGAGGGTCAGATCCTGGTCCTTGATGCTACGTGGCAACGAGGAGTGGCGATGTAAAAATATGGGCTACTGCTTTACCCCAGCAGGCTTCTTCAGCTGTTATGGCACTGTGCTGCGAACAGGTCATTCAAGTGACCCTTGAAGGCTCTTGCTTTGGCTTAGCTCAGGAATTACTTTTCAATGAGCACGGCACAGCAGACACAGTCACTTCTCCTTTGCTAGCCCCAGGTTCAACAGGTGAAGTCCATGTCGGTGCAGCCTCACTTTGCTGGGACCTTAGTGCCGCAGGGGGTCCTTGTTTATTCCTCTTTTCCAATTAGTCGAGAGCTGAGGTCTGGATCCCATGGGGGCTCTTTTTATTCCCAAATAAATTACCTCAGGGTAGGTTGCGGTCAGTAGCCAATGAGCTACTAGGTTCCCTCCCTCCTGATGACCACTTCCTGTCCTGTACTGTCCCAGAATTGTCCATTCTGCCCAATTCCAAAATGACAGGACCCTTCTCTTGGCGTGTAGAGCTCCCTAGCCCAAGCCAGAGGTGTGGCAACCAAGGGGGCTACTTGTCCCTGAAAAACTGGTTCAGCATCTGGTTTGACCTCTCCTTCCAGAGTGTCAAGACTATCTACCTGAACAATAGAGCAGCTCCTCTCCCAAGTGGCACCATTCGCCCATCAAAGGTGGTTTCTTCTTTGAAACTCACCTTTTGGGCCACCATCCATGTAACTTCATGCCGGGGAGAAGTAACACCTCTCTCCTGAGCAGATTTTTACTGACTCCTTTCTTGGAAGTTTTTTGCATGTCTCCCAGGAGGGAAGACATCTGTCTCAGGAACAGGCCCAGTGTGCAAGCGAGGATGGGCTCAGAGTATTTAGGGAAACTACTTGGCAACTATGTAAAAGTTGCACACTACAACAAGTTGCATGAGTTTTGACATCGGCATCAAGTCGGGCTCAATGTAATGAGTTGTTTGATACCTTACAGTATCAAGTTTAGTAGCCCTAGTCAGAAGTTAGCAGGGCTACTGTGGAAAATTACAATTGTGGGTTTTTACTGTTGGAGCATGCAAAAATACATGTTCCACTTTGGATTACACAGCGCCCTGCCTTATGGCTCACTAGCCCTACCTTAGGGATGACTTACATATACTTAAAAAGGAGGACTTGGCTTTGCCATTACTTTAAATGGCAAAGCTGAGTTAAAAGTTTAAAAATGTCCTTCCAGTCTGCAGTGATAGACTAGGAGCAAGTTTTACCTTTGTCACACCAGGGTGGCACAACCAGTGCTGCAGTTTTTAGGGTGACCCTCTACCTTACATGCCCTGAGTAGCCTGGGCAGTATAAACTAGGGACTTTAAGTAAGTCTTATGCCAATTGGGTATGGGCCAATCAAATATACACGCTTTAAGGTCAGGGTACAGGCACTAAGGTCTAGTTAGCAGGCCTCTCAGAGTCGAAAAACCAGTAGCATCAGTCCAAAATGTTGGGGGTGACATTACAAAAAGAGGTCTTTCACTACAAGGAGGCACATCTGTTGTTCATGTGTGGGATTTATACCTATATGCTTCAATCATTGCCAAATTCTATTCCTTCTTTTAGTGAAACAACACTACCTCAAGTAACGTTCAGGAAGAGATTTATTCCATTAAAATGGCTCCATCCATCAGCTAGGCCACTCTTTTAAATCAACTGTTCTAAGCAGATGTTCCTCAGCATTTTAACTCTAAATCTTCCAGATGATGCAGTGGAACAGAGATGTACATTCTAAAGAAAGCAGCTGGACCACTTACCTAGGATACCAAGCAGGGCTATGTTGCTCAAACTACATATGAATGCCAAACATAAGTTATTAGAGTTTCAGTATGTTTGGTAAACTGCTAAGCGAAGAAACAGCGGAATGTTAACATTTGGTATTATCTTGTAGTACTTCAAGTGAAGAAGTGTGGCACAATAGTTAGAGTGGCAAACCCTGATGTAGAGATCTGACCCAGTACCAGGGTTCAATTCCCACCTTGGTGGGTCTTGGGCTCAATTCCCTTGAACCAGATCATTCTCATCTTGGTGCCTAATCTAATTAATGGGTCCCACTCTGGAGCTCTGGACATTAGCTTGCTTAATCTCCACATCAGCCCTCAAAGTGCTTGGATGTCTGGCTTCACCCTGGAGCTGTCCAGGAGTGGGCGCCTCAGAGGGAAAAGCCAGGAGGGATTCCACAGTGGTATGTATACAGTGCCTTGAGACCCTAAGAGGTGAGTAGTGGGCTATACAAGTGCAAAGTTTACAGTTTTCAAGAATTAAGTATGCACTATAACTTGTCTTCCACAAAGAGTGTACGGCGTCAAAGCTTGAGTTAGTCACTCTATTCTTAGAGAAAGTGTCAGTGAATATATATTTGAGGTACTCCTATTTTGCATGTTTAGTTTAAGGCATTACAAGGTTCACCTCAAAATACAGGAAGTAGGTTTGCGGAGTTATTGCTAAGGTATACTCATTCTCTGTTACAGTTAAGTGCAGAAACTTCATGACAAGTTACTAAAGATATCTTTTTGGTTTAGATATCAACTACATCCTGCAGGCATCATTGGCCAGCAGATATTACAATTCAGAGTGGTGTAGTCCTATATCTTTGTTTTCTCTCTTATCTAAATCTGATTTCTCCTGTTTCTGTTGGGATCACAGGCCCTCATTTTCCTATGTTTGTGGTCACTGGTGGAGGTGGTCAGAGATGAGAGAGTGCATCGCTACCATTGGATTCTGAGAACAAGGTTAGTGCATCCTAAGAGACAGCCAAAGTGATGGTCAGAGTGAGTAAGTAGGTAAGTAAGTTTATTATTGTATGGTTAATCAAAACCATTGCAATCCATAAAAACGTATTAAAACACTACAAACATCAGTTCAAGCAGGCTATCATAGATTTGTACAACAACTAAAAGACATAATCATAATACTTGCCTACCCCCAGATCGAAATAGTTTGTTAGTCAAAGTGTGCAAAAACGCAGAGGCAGATAAAACAAGCATTTGCAATGCAATGGGTCTCACATTTGTGAGGGTTAGAGCTATTGGCATTGTAAATGATAATGTTTTTACCTATTTGTTTTGTTTTGTTTTGTTTGTAGCAGATGTATGTGGTGTGTCATGGAATTATGTGTGCTGTAGTGGAATATTAGTGAGGTGGGACAGTGAATGAGAGAGCGCGATAGACAGGAAAGAGAGGGTAAAAGACTGAGAGATAGAGGGAGAAGTGGAAGGGACACATGGAGGGAAGGGGGGTGGGAAAGGTGGACCATTGCACAATATGAGTAGTACAGTTAGGTAGCCTGTGTTAGTAGGCAGCATAGAGAGGAGATAGATAATGCAAGGGAGGGATGAGAGGGAGCAGTGGTATTGCGAGATGAGAGGTAGTAGCATCAGTGTGAGAGAGAAAGATAAGAGGGGCAGTTGGTGTGTGGGGAGGAGAGTGCTGGGAGTAACAAGAAGTGGGGAAGTGAGCAGTCCAGTAGCAATGTGAAGCTACTGCACTATCGCGCAAAGTATTAAAATTAAAAAAGGAAGCAATAGGAAAGCGGAAGCAAAGGCCAAGCAGTGCGGGATGGATCTTTTTAATACTTTAGGCTGGAGTACTTGGACATTTCCTTGTTATTACCGTGGTTGGAGCTCACTGAGACAGCTCAGGCAGTAGAGGTGCTTCAACGTGAGAGACACTACAGTGAAGAATGAGAGTGAATGAAAGGGGGTGGAGAGTTAAAGGGAATAAATGTGAGATAAAGGTAAACAGCAGAATTCATAAAGAGATTCACGGAAGAATGGAGAACTACATGAAGATCAAATGAAATGGCTGGAAGATAGAGGGACTGAGGAAAAGAGGAGGCTAGAAACATACAAAGAAGACTGGAAAGGTATAGTGACAAGACAGAGGGGATAGAAAGTAGGGGCGTATAGAAGAAATAAAGGAAATAATGGAAAGTAGCAAGTGAAGAGGGGCAATAGAAAAAGACAGAAGAGAATGTAAGAAGGAAAAAACATAAATACAAGGGAGAGTAGAGAGGTGGACGAAGTAGCAAAGTAGGAACAATGAGAAATGTACAAGGAAGGATGTAGAGGTGGCCAGAGAATGATCAGAGGGAAACATGAAGATTCAGATTCATGGAAGAGTGAAAGTTGGAAAGTAGGAACATGGGAAGTAGTTAGAAGATGCAGAGCACCCCACTTAAAACACTGATCCCAGCTATACCAAGATGGCACATGTTAGCATCTCATCTATTCTTAACCACTAGACTACTGTCAGGGGAACAAACAATTCGCAGATCAATAAATATGCCCTGCTAAGTCCGTGACTTTCAAAGACAGTACACATTACAAGCAAGTTGCCAGTTTTGCTCTCAGTTGGTGTAATTGGTGCCAGGCTTGCCACAAAGTAAAAGACGCTTAAACACGTGCAGAAATTAGATGAATGCAATTTTGATGCAGACCTACACCCTCAATTGTGGTACATTAAACTATATGAAATAGAACGTATCGTTAAACATATCTTTCCCTTAGTTTGTGACACCATCTACTGAATGGTATTTGCCAGTCCCATTACAGCACTTCAGAGGTGAAGAATGTCTTTGTAGTTTGTTTTATCCGTGAAGCATCAGTCTTTCTTCATTAAATCATTGGCAGAGCCACCTAAAGGGGGTTTGCATGTCTGTAATAAACGCTTAAATGCTCACTGGTTTCATATGATCATCGGAACAGGAGAAATTCGTCAGCAGAGCAGCCAAGGTTTCAGATTGTTTTGTGCAACATCTGCATGATTTCAGAGTAATTACGAGTAACATTTGAATGTTACGAGTAACATTTGAACAACTATGAGTAACACTTTTTCCCAAGCAAAAAATAAATCAAGGAAGACGAGGGAAACATACATCTATCAGGAGGTGACACCCATTTGAGCAATGAGAAAGTCTAAGAAAAATGTAAAGGTGCAGCACAGCAACAGAAACGAAGGAGCACTTCACTGGCCTAGTGTCCCTGTAACCTGATTTTACCACTGCTTCTTCAATCTCCCTCCCAGCCTGCGGGGACGATCATATAGCGGCAGAAAGAGATGTCATAAGGAAAGGAAACAAGAGATAAGAGGGATGGGGAGGGGGAGAAGTATATAGGCAAAGGGGAAAATAAGTTTAAACAAGCATTTACAATGCAACGGGTCTCCCGTTTGCTCATGTTAGAGCTGATCGCGTTGTAAACTCCTAACCCGACTTTTCACCTATCAGGCAAAAGTGCATTTATGTACATAACCCGAAAAAGAGAAATTAACTATGTAAAGCGCTCGACTTCTGCCAAGCGAGATCGCGCTTGTAAATTAGAGAAAAAGAAGTCCACGAGCCCGATGGAAAACAGCGAGCCTCGCATGTTCTCTGTACTTGGTCGCTGCGCTCGAGGAGGGCTAGCCACCGGAAAAGGCATGACCTCTACGTGCCTCCAACTAATGAAAGCAAGCAGATTTTATTAGGCAAGCCCACGAACCAATAAAAAACACTGACGTGAAGTTGACAGGGCTCCGAGCCCTTTTCAAAATACTAAAGCGTCTCGCTGCGATATGCATGCGCAAGCGCATGCAACGCAGGCTCGACCCTAATAAAGGAAGGATGTGAATTGGAGCGAGGGGAAGTGTGACATGGTACATGAGATCGGCCTTTCTACTCAGTGTGGGACCTGCAATTAATATCTGCCTGTGGCCCAGAGCTGAACTCTCGTGGCAAGAATTCAAACACAAGCATTCGAAATGCAACGGGTCTCCCATTTGCTCGAGTTAGAGCTATTAGCGTTGTAAACTCCTAACCTGACTTTTCTTGCCACTCAAATTACAAGGAAAAAAACACAGCGCGATTGCGCTGAAATTGCTAACTGAAAAACTGAGCGCGATTGCCCTATGTAAATCCCAGCATGATCGTTAGGCGTGGAAAATAAAAAGATAAAGTAGTCCGGAAACCATGCTGAAAACATCGAGCCTCGAATGGTTTCAGTAGTTCACCAGTTCTGTGTAGGTGGGCTAAACACAGGAAAAGGCATGACATATGCATGCCTTTCACGAATGAAAGCAAGCAGATTTTAAAAAGCAAGCCCACAAACCAATGAAAGTGACTGACGTGACATGGGCGTGGTTAGAAGCCCAAAGAGAGATTATAGCATGGAACGGAGCACTTTGCGGTCAACCATGAAATGCGAAATGTGCAAAATCAGGAGGTAAAAAGCAGCTTTAAATTTAAAAAATAAAATGCGTGCATGAAGTGCGTCTCCAAACCTTGCCAATCCCCTATCGAAGGTAAGCTTGATTAACAAAGCTGTGCTTAAATGTATGTGAAGATAACTAAATCACAGTCTGTTGCATTTTGCATTGAACCTAAAGAGGACCTTTGCGATATTTAAAGCCACTGTGTACCTGGCTCCTTTTGCATATCAAGGAATCAGAACAATATTGGTCTCTGCTGACAGATAATGATCTATTAAAATGCTCTTCAAAACTTTAAATACTCGTGTACACTCATGCTAAAACCCCTCCCTAGTCCCTCTATCTTGTGTGCAAAATAAAAGTCGTTCTTAGGTACAGCCTCCAACTCAGTGGCCTCTTAAGAGAAAAATTACTATGTACAGGATGTCTTCTTTACATAATTCGAGTTTATTAACATTCCTACACTGCTTAATGGAATCTGTGCACTTTAAAAAGCAGAGGAGCTTCTTCACTTACTTCAGCAAGTTGGACAAACTATCAGTCCGTGTCAGCCCCAGAGTTTCATGTGTGTTAGACAGCTGCATGGGAAGCCTGGGCTGCAATTCCCTTTGCACGGGTCCAACTGAGGCCTTCTGCTCACCCTCAGGGTTAATTGTAGTTGACAGTTTCCTTCCTGCCTTAATATCTCATCAGGCAGCAGCTTAGCTGCAAGTTATCAGGGTCAAAGCAAGCCATGACTGCTTGCCTGCAAGATCGAATTCCTCTTTGGTTGAAAAGGGGGCGTAGCATAGCTCTTCGCTCATCCAAGACGTCTTGCGGGTGCATAGTAAAATGAGGAATGCTTTCTCCCTATTCTGCACAGGCAACAGCTAGTCTTGGCTGGGTTATTTTTCCAGGGCGGTAGATGGAATGACGAGTGCAGTACTCCAAGGCGGTGGTGCAAGTATTTCTCTTTTGGTGCTTTAGTGAACCGTATGTAATGATAGGGCTGCAGTGCTGCATTTACATTGCTGTGAAAAACAAACTCTGCCTGCCAATGTGTCCTTATCCCCTAGTAAGAAGATTTGTTTGGCAGTTTTATTTACCAGGCAATTGAAGCTGGTACGAGTTCTTGGCATCTCCTAGATACCCTGTAGACCCAGTTGTTTGATTGACCCATAGAGATAGGCCCTTGCAGGAGAGTTCTCCCTAGATGTCAGTTCTGACCAGAGGTGGCCATTCAAGGTATTGTACAGGTTCCATGGAACACACTTTCCTGTAGGAGTGTCGTTTTTTACATTGTGGGGATGATAGGGCCCCACTTCCTAACTCACTACCTTCCACCTGGGAAGCTGGTATGACTGCTCGTGCCAAGCTACCAAGGGGGTGAGCAGGGGTTATCTTGGACGTGTAACTCCCTAGCCCTGACTAGAGTGGGTAAGTTCTGCCTGGCTGAGGTGCATACCCTAGCCCACCAGAAACCCCATTTGTAACATTGGTGGCAGCGGTGGGATAGGACTTGCGCTTGCACAGTACCTTGTGACTCATTTTTGCACCGCAAATTGCACTTAGACCATTATATGTTTTAATTCTCTTTTTGAATTATTCTCCTGTTCTCTCATGCTAGTCATTTTATTTTTACTCCTGTGTTGTATACTCGCACTTTTGACTCTTGTGTTTACGCTAGTGTTGTGCTCTTAACAAAATGGAGTCCACCTTTGACATGGATGATATGTTGTATTACACTATAGAAGAGTTAAGGGGATTCTGGAGGCAGAGAGGTATACCTTTTATAGAGGCTGAAGCCCATATAGGGATCCTCAGAAAAGCCCTGTTCAATTTTGAAGATGCAGACTACATAGCGCAAAAAGAGGCCCGAGAGAGGGATGGTTCTGAGAGAGACCCATGAGAGTAGTGAGGACTCTGAGGAGGAGGGTCCCCAGTCCACACCCCAGGGGGATAGTGACCCAGAGGAGTTAGACACTGAGGGAGAAGATGACTGGCCAGGGACGCCAGTAGAGAGAGAGGACCCCATAGATAGGGAGTCCCTTACTGGGTCCTTGAGTAGCAGCAGCACCACCTCCCATTCCCTGTCACCTGAGGAGCTCAGAGATAGGCAGGAAGAGAGGGACTTGAGGCTGCAGCTAGCTAGGCTGGCTGTAGAAGAGAGACAGGCTGAGGATGAAAAAGCCTTAGTCCAGGAGAGGATGGCAGAGGCTGAAAGGGCCTTTCCCAGAGAAAGACTCGCTCTAGAGCGCAGTCTTACAAATCTGGACTCATCAGTAATGCAGGTGGAGTCCAGTGGTGGCAGCATTTTTAGTGTTAGGTACAATCCTTACCTACCCACTGATTTGGTACCTGGGTTCAAGGAGGGAGATGACATACGTCAGTGGCTTAGGGAGTATGAGGAAGCTCTAGTTGCGTGCAGGATTCCTGAGAAAGATTGCGGAACTGTCCTAGAGAGCTATATTCCTGAGGTGGAAAGGGATGTCCTACTGGCCCCAGAAGGGAGTGACAGGCAGGGGTATCCCCACATCAGAAAGGCCCTGATAGAAAAGTATGGTCTCACCCCTGAAGACTACAGGTTGAGGTTCAGAGGCAGAAGGAAGCGGTCTCACCAGTCTTGGTAGGATTTCATGGGGACTTGTCGCAAAGCACTAACAGGATGGGTGGAGGGTAGCAGAGCAACCACTTATGAAGGGCTGTTTAGTCTCATTCTAAGAGAACACATGTTCCGTTGCTGTTAGTGTTATGCAAAACAGAGTTAAAATGTAAAACCAAGTTCAAGTTCTGATTATTATTGCTAATCCCACTATTAGCTCTTCAGTAATGTGTTTAAGCATGATTCATTCCTGACAACTATTTGGTTGTGCGCCCTTGATCTTGTGCCAGCAGTTGATGAATTCACCCCTTCTAGCCAGTGTCTGCTTCTGCAAGCTGAACTCAAGTCTTATCTGGGCTGGTGGCGTATACTTGGGAAGGCTGAAGATAATTTTTGTCGGCACCAACTATGATTCCATCCAGGGCGGCCACATCTCTGCCTCGCATTGTCTCACTTACATAAGTTATTGTTGGAACAAGTTTTGACTGAATTACATGGAGTAGTGGTGTAAAGCTAGAGCTTCCAGCTTTCTTCTTCAAATTTTTCAACGCAAGAGCTAGATCATTGCTTTATCAATCAATTGCTATCTATTATCACTTCTAGGTACTTGCATTTTCCTACTGCCTCCAGGGATTGATTTGCCAGATACCAGCGTGGGGCTATTTTTTTGGCTTGGTTGAGGACTAGAGACTTAGGGGCTCATTAAGAGGCCTATAGTCTTTAGCCCCGCGGTGACGGTCGGATTCCCACACTCCAGGTGGTCGGACCACCACATTATGACCCTGGCGATTCGACCACCAGGGAACCTCTGCCACTGCCGGGAACAAGGTTCCTGATGGGCTGACGGCAGGCGGACTTGTGTTCAGCGATGGCAGCACTGAACTCAGCTTCACCGTGCAGATCACAACTCTGTTTCCGCTGGCCTTTCCATGGTGGGGACCCTACCATAGAAATGCTGGCTGAAACACAGTGCAGGACCCCCCTTGCCCAGCACCCTAGGAATGAGCACTTTCTTTGCAGACAGTGCTCAGTCTGAGGTGCTAGTGTGCTACGGTATTGGCTTCGGTTCATGTAAGGGAGCCAAGGCCAATACCATAGCACTGTTCCCACTGGTCCGTCGTAATACAATGTTCCAGTCGGTCTGCCTGGCTGGAACATCAGAATTATGCCCGGTATGATGGCTGCCCCCTCCCCACGGCTTTCGCGGTCGGAGTTTTCTGCTGAAGTCGTAATGAACCCATTAGTTTTCCAGATATGAATCTTCAAGCTATTTTCATCCGAATATGACTTAGTGACATCCAGCAAATGATGGAGCCCAACAGGGGTGAGGCTTATGAGCACCAGGTCATCAGCATATAGTAGATTTGAGAGGACCAGCCTCCGCCCCCCAACTTTGGAGTAGTTGTTAAGCATTGGTGTTAGATGTGCCATAAAGAAGTTACGCAAAGTGGGTGCTAGAACATATCCCTACTTCAGGCCTTTGGTGGTTGGAATGCATCTGGAGAGATGGGATCCTGACCCCAACTTAACTTGTACCCTGATGTCTGTATTCAGCCCAGTGAGCTGTTTCAAAAGGGCAGGTGGGACATTCCAGTTATTCAATTTATGCCACAACTTTCCCCGGTCTATTAGATCAAGAGCGGGAACTATAATCAATAAAACTGAAGTATACGGGATAGCTTAGCCTCCTTCGTAGCATCCACTAATAAGGAGAGAGCTTAAATGTCAGTGGTGGTACCACTATGCCTGCAGAATCCGGTTAAGAGGGATGATTGAGTTGCTGGTAGCCCAGGATGTTAGATCCTCAAAGAAGACCCCCACAATGTATTTGGTCTAATTGTCAATGAGAGATACCAGTCTATAGTTTTTTGCATTACTCTTGTCACCTTGTTTGTAGATGTGATGGTCAGAGTGGTCATACTGGACAGTAATGAAGATCAAAAAATGCTGCCATGATCATATTTCCCTGCACTATTGCAGAAGGTGCTGAGGCAGTAGTTAACTGATCTTGCACTACTGTGGCCATGTTACACCGCGGGATGGAACAGGTCTTTCTTTTCCCTCTGTATATAGCATATATCGAGTACAAAAGCAACACATACGGGACTTGCCTCTGTACCCCAGAGATGCTAGTGTCATCCGTCCTTTAGTTTTCTTCCTGCCATTTTTAGCATCACCCCCGCTAAACTCTGCACCCAAACTCATGAAACATGACAAACATAGAAATATCAAAATGGCTGCCACTTCTAGCCTACAATTTAAGACCAAAATGAGATTCTCAAATTAATGAACAATTTGAGGCAAATGTGACAAGTTTTGAGGGGCACACTAAAAATGCCATTGTACTGTATGGACCAGTGGCAACAAAATACGAACGGTGGGCAGATTTTATTATTGTAGTGTAATATTTGCTTTGCTAAGCAAAATCCACAAAGCTTCAAATTGAATTGATTTGACAACATCATAATATTCCAAAAATGAACAATTAAACCAGGGCAACCTGAAAATAACTTTGCGGTCTTCAGGTACATTTGCATTGGGAAAATAAGATTTCTAAGGTGTGACTTAAGGGCTAAACTATAACACACAAAGCTTTTCTTAAAACTCATTACTAGAGTCCCACCACAATAACTGCGTGCTGTGTGAAGCTTTGTTTTACTTCCTTTGACCACCATTCCCTCTCATTTACTAGCTGTGGCTCTGTTTATAAGTGATATTAATATTAACCTTTTATGCCACTAAGCAGCAAGCATGCTAATAATAGAAAGGTCAGCTTATTAAGGTATATTTTAAAAAGTGAGCCCTTATGGTTGGTGCAATGGAGTTCCACACCTTTACCAAAAAACAGAGTAGGTTGATTTAGAGTCCTAGTAGGAAGGACTCATTGCTGTTGAGGTTAGGGATTGTACATCTCTACCTTTTTTCACCTTATTACTGTAAGTCAGTAATGAAATTCATTATCTTGCATATAAGCTAAAAGGCATTCCAATTGTTTCAAAGTGAGATTTGTTGTGGATCATGATTAAATAACAAACCTTCCATTGAGCTAACAAATGTATACATATTTTAATTTGATAATGTTTTTTTCACTCTTCAATCAGTATTTAGATTTGCTACAACAAAAGGTATTTTAATTGACCTGGCAATTATTGCAGCTCATGAGTGGATACCCCAATCAGTTCTTGTTTAAAATTGGAAATTAAACTCCACAGATGTTTCTGAAAAACAATAAATAATCCCTTCTGAAATGTGATTGAGGACCCATTAGGAATAAAGTGGATGCATTACGGGAATTTACCAGTGCAGTCTCACACAACAGGAATATAAAGCACATTATTGAAAATGGTCAATAATTAGATTAAAATCTCTTGCCAAGTATTCACTCATTAGTGCTGCTTCATCACTCTAACCAATTGAATTTGGCCGGCTGTGTTAACCAAATATACCATCACTGTTTTGTTAGTGAATTTCCAAATTTTCTCACTTACGGTTCATATTTACCAGTCCATTTTTTTAAGCACTGCATAGGAGGATAAAAAATATATCACATCAAACCTTTAAGCATTCTTCTTATATCTGTGAGAGGCTTTAGTGATTTAAACATATATATATGCTTTAAAAGTAACTCAGTGATATAAAATCTTCTTTGTTTTGTCTGAGTGATGCAATCCTTCTAAATAAAGAGAAGTCATTCACAATAAACACTAAGGGCCCTATTTAGAGTTTGGCGGATGGGCTTACTCCCTCAATATTGTGACGAATATCCCGTCCACCGTATTACGATCCTATTGCAGCTTATGGGAATAATAATACAGCAGACAGGATATTCCTCACATTTGCAATGGGGTAACCCATCTGCCAAACTCTAAAACAGTCCCTAAGTGCCTGAGTTAGATTTTGGTGGCGAGGGTTATGCCCTCATAATTGTGACGCATATCCCGTCTCCTGTATTACAACCCTATTGTAGCCTATGGAGATCACAGTACGGCAGAGGGGATATCCGTTTCATATGTGATGGAGTAACCCATCTGCCAAACTCTAAAACAGGCCCTCAATGTATTTTCAAAGTCAATATACTCTATTATGTGGCATGAAGGTCAATGTTGAGACAAGGAAGCACAAATCTAATATATGAGATGTTCTCCACAGAGCCAAAAACAAGGCTATACTAAGAAAAAGATGTCATACCCACCATTCAGCAGCTAACACTAGCATTTGAATTGTACAATGCCAACAATACAAACTGCACTTTTGTTGACCTCGTAGTCAAAATATAAACACTGAAATGTTGGCAGGCAGATTTATATGTGCTGGATTATTTTTACCAAAAATTATTTCCGTGGTCTAAATAGGTGTTAAGTTTTTATTTTTCTAAAAAGCTTGGTGGATTACACCTATCTAACATAAAAATAGGAAATGTCAGACAGACATGGAATCTGCCAGTTTTGGGTAGGTGTTATGCATCTGCAAAATCTAAATAACCCTTTAGTAATCCCTTAGTAACAGTCTTATTAGAGGTGGAACTAAAATGCTTTATTACAATCAATTTTGCCTAAAGCAGGTTTAATTGCTTCAAGTAGATGTTGTAGGATCCCAAGTGCCCATAGTTTTGCCCATAGATGTGATCTGGGTACCCAATCAAAGGACATCTTGAAGTCTAATAAGCAAAGGTAGATGAAGCTGCTGTTTAATTTATTTTCATTGATCATAAGCGAAATGGTCATTTGGTTGATGATGATTCCCATTCCTTTTCTGAATACTGTCTGGTTTATTCGCACTATGTTATTCTCGGATGCCCAGGTCTCAAGTTGATCTAGAAGAAAGCCTCCATAGAATTTTGATTCGTTATTCAACAAAGAGATTTGACAATAGTTTTATGGATTTGAAGGTTCTCCTTTAAATGTAGGATGTACAATGGCCTCTCACTATGAGTCTGGGATCTGACCTGTCCAGCCTCTATAGGTAAAGATCTGTGTTAAGACTTGTGCCCATGTGGACAGGTTTGCATTGAACAGCACCTTGGGAAGGCCGTTGGGACCAAGTGCTCCCTCCGCCCTGCAGATTATTCACTTCAAATTAGTTTCAGATTTTAAATGTTTCCTTCACAATATCCTGAGGTGGATAAAATGCATTAGTACATGCAATCAAAGAAGCTATGTAGCTTCCAGCCCCACTATATATGAACAAAGCAAAAATGTTCCAAAGCCTGTAAAGTAATCTGGATTGATTGAATTTTAATCTCGTGGGAATTTGTGAGTCCAATATATTTAAAAAATGTATAGAAACTTATTTTCGAGCAATTCTTGAGAGGCATTCCTATACGTCTAATCTGCAGTGATTCCCTCCAGCATGTTCAGGAAATTGGAAATATTAATAATATACTGAAATCTTTGTTGCCAGTACTTTTTGTTGGCTGCATCAAAGCAAAAGGCTTCTCATTATCTCTAATCATGTGTTTTGAATCAGAAGCACACATTTGTAAATGAACCATCAACCTTCTTATTACAGTAATACCATTTATATTGAGCTGTGTGTTTATCGTAATAGCTCTAATCTTCAACATCACAGATTAGAAGATTAACTCTGCTTACTCAACACGTTTAGATTTCTCTGGAGGTTGCGAGGCTTTTGTGAGCCTGCTGTGCTTCAACTTCTGATGCTGAAACATTGATAAGGTACAATTATGAATATTGAAAAAATAAAACTGTAGTGTAAACAGCTATGGTGCCTTTCCAGATATTAGAAACAGAGCACAAAAGACTGTCTCCTGTTGGAGTTAGGTAATCATGATCAATAATGAAACAAGCCTCAGTAATATATTTATGCCAGATCTCTAAGACTATTTCACATTCAAATGTGAAACAAGTCAGGGCTTCAACATTTTAGAACTTGAACTTCAGAGTTCATTATTAAAGCACAAACAGAACCAAAGCACTACAAAAGTCATGACCTTGCATCAACAATAGCTTTCAACTTTGTGCATATATTGCTGCAATTGATTTTCCATTCAGTCTATAGGGGTGGATGAAACTCGCGGAGTTACTTAAACACTCTGCAAGATTCTGCAGCGTTCTGGCAATAGGTGGAAATAGATATGTTGCATTGGTCGTACTGTGATTTAGCACCAGGAGAACATTCCGAAGTGACCAATAAGCGTAAAATGGCACCACACCAGAGGGAGCTGCTGCTCAAGTTGATTTTGCTGCAGCTAGAGTAGGTTTTCTACTCGAGCATCAGCCTTCTATCCTGACCACCCCTGCTCGAAAAATCACACTGGGTGTCCTCTTCGCGACCGAAAATCGCACTAGTGGATGCCAAAGCTTGCTCACCAATTTACCATTTTGGTGCACATGAGAACAAATTCCTCCACGTTGGCATTGGCGGAATTTGGCTGGAACTCTACTCTACAAGGGAAACGGAGATTCGCCAAAACTCCACCAGTTCTTCCAGCAGACCAGAGTACATCGCCCGCCCCTTCATTCAGACCACTATTTGTCAGTCACATTTGAAAAGTGGTGGATGTCCATGTAGCAGCCATCTTATGTTTTTCTGTGCATCAACCTTGAAACTAATGCATTTCAGTAAACATCCTGACTAGCCTAGGGCATGACAATGAACCGTATATTGTGCCGGGTAAAGTCCCTGTATGGAGTCGGTAATCTATTCGGTGTCTATGATAAATGTGATTCCTTGAGCATAAAATAAATGTGATGACAATAATTTTAACTTGTGAAATGCTGTGTGATAATTTATTACATTTCAAATATGTTGTCTTTTATGTTCCTGTAATTGATTGTCAGCATGCTTCTTAAATAGCCTCCATTGAGGTGTATATTAGGCATGAGAAGTCTTCGCACTGAAAGGGAATTAAAACCTGTAACATTAGATTTTGCTGCTGTTCTTACTTCTACATACAAACAATGAGTCCAAGCCTCCTACAGTATGTCTCACTTCGAAATGTATCCGTCGTTTAATACGTGTGATAGAAGTAGCTATACAGTGCTATTATGTTTCTTCTTTTACTTTTCAATTTTCAATTACTACAGCTTCTTTCTCACGACATTTTTGAAATGATTACGAATAAATAATACACTAACAGTTTATATTTCCCTGAATAAGTCATTAAAAGGTGCTGGACTCTAGACTTTGGATAATGTCAGAATTATACTCTCGAGGTGTACATCAACCTTTGGAGTAAAACTTATTTTGGGTATTCACAGAGAGCTCCAGAGTATGCTGGAAAGCAGCAACATTCACAGACTACTAGTACAATTTCTCATTTGAAAGCAGTTTGCAACGAAAATGTAGTATGCGTGCATATATTTGCTCACGTATAAATTACACGTGTAACGCTTTTTGGGTCTCCAAACTGCATTTCTGGGAGATACACCTTCCAATAAACCCCAGCCATGTTGAGAAAGTCCACTGCCCATTCCCACTCTCAATAGGGTATTCACAGCTGCTTCTGCCAGGAGTAAATCTCTAGCTGTGTCTAGGGACGAAATACGCTTGACGAGATTTCGAAAATGTACATTTTTGGATGTTCACCTTCTTTAAACAAGTGGTATTTCGCATTGATAAACATCCAGAATATTGGAAACCCTTGTAAAGGGTCCAGTAATTCTGAGTCCAGTGAGATAGTTCCCATTACGGGCTTTAACTTGGGATGCTCATAAACTGAAGGGTAAACACTGTTAATTTCTGGTGAAGATAACAGGAAACTACATCATAGTAAACAATCACAATACTTTATGATACAGTCATTAGACTAGTGCTAAAAGTCCTTGGCACAGCAGAATATGCTTGGCACAGAAGAATATTTGCCCTGTTTTATTTTTGTTATACGTTACGTTTAATCTAAATGATAATCATGAATAATTTTCCTTTTCTCAGTTATCTTTTGTTGAAAAGTGAATTATTGGTAAGGGCAGGTAAGTACCTACACTTATCAATAGGCCACCAACCCCCAAATAGGGCCAGTTAGGTCTCAATAAATTAACCCCAGCTCAACCCTTGGTAGCTTGGCAATGAGCACAAAGGCTTCTTTTAGGAGACAAAGTTTGTAAAGCATTTAAATATCACAAAACAATAATCAAATAAAACACAGGAAACAGTTTAAAATCCAAAACCATTTTACAAAACTAGGAAATATTTAATCTTTAATTTGACACCAAAACAAAAACATTGGATAAGGGGAAGTGGAGATATGAATTTTTAAGGAATACATGTTTTTTACCACTTAGAATCTGAAAGTGCCATTTGCAATATCTGGTTACACCTCAACCGGGGCAAAGTCAAAATTTGAGGCTGACCGCGATGGAACCCTACCTTCAGACTTAGCCTTTTTATTGAAGATTTTTCTCACCTGGATGAAGTCGCAGAATGGATTGGACTTCCCTTGAGCCCTCCTCGGCTGCACATCACAGGAGACCTCGGTGAAGAATTCAACCTTCAGACTTAGTTGCTTTTTCGGGACGGAAATCTTCGTCCAGGCCGAATTTGAAATTGGATCCAATGCCCTGGAGCCCTCTTCAGATATACTGCGCAGGGAGCCCTGGTAAACTCTTTGCGTTCGGATTTGATTACTTTTTTGGAGATTTTTCTCTCCGAAGTCGGATGACCATCCACAGCAAGACGATTCTGAGTCGATGTTGGTGGATTGTCTTTCTAGGAGCCCTGGGTGAAATCCTGGAAGTCTGGGGCTCTGAAGCTTTTCAGAGGGACGAACCTGCAAGTCAGGCCAGGTCACGGTCGACGTAAACTAGCTTGACTCATGATGTCAGATCGGTCCCTTTATGGAGCTTTTTACCAAAAGTTCTCCAATCTTCTCCAAACTTCTGGATTTTCTTTCAAAAGGTCTTTGAAGGCCCTTTAGGAGTCCACAGCTCACCCTAAGGATCCAGAAGCTCTGAGTTGCTCCTTGAAGTTTAGGACTCCAACTCCCAGAATTCATGTAGCTCAAACCTAAAAATGCCCACTAGACAGTGGTCAGCTGGTCAGTTTCTTCGGATTTTGATGCAGGGGACGCTGGTAAAGTTTTTTCTACCTGTACCAAACAGGGAGTCCCTTCTTGAACCAGTTGAAGCCAGGCAAAGTCTTTTTTGTGGTGAAGCCCAAGGGTGCAGCTGGTGCAGTCCTTCAGAGTGCACTGTTCAGGTGCAGGTCAGGGATCCAGCAGGGCAGTCCTTCTTCTTGTCTTATTCCTTGTAGGGATCTGAGGTGTGGGTGCAGCTCTGCCATATTTATCCTTGCTCCTGTGGTGGAAAGCAGAGGGGGGCAGCTGTTCAATCACAGGCAGGCTACCACCCTCTTGGGTCACCACTTTCTGACTTCCTAGGAAGTGTGGCAAAAATCAATCCCTGGGAAGTACATTCTTTAAAAATCCAAAATAGCAGAAATTCAATTTTGGAGATTAGGTCTGGCTGAGTTCACCCACTGATGTGGCCAACATTCCTTAACACACCCCTTTCCTGTCCTCTCCTAATCTAATCAAGGGGTCACCTGGTTGTCTTGGTTTGCAGGAAATGGGGGGGAGTCCTGAGCTGCTCCAAATGTCCTTACCTCCTTTGAAGACCAGTTTGTCTTCTCTACCCCCATCCTGCTTCACCATCTGCTGAGGCAGATCTCCTCCCCCAGGCACTTCCTTTGTCCTCAGCCCAGGCCACTTCACACCTTATCGAAGG
The DNA here is from genome assembly GCF_031143425.1 of Pleurodeles waltl. Classification (NCBI taxonomy): domain Eukaryota; kingdom Metazoa; phylum Chordata; class Amphibia; order Caudata; family Salamandridae; genus Pleurodeles; species Pleurodeles waltl. The sequence goes on from NC_090440.1 coordinate 214,064,212, forward strand.
CAGCCTGGCTAGGCTGCCAGGAGTCTGGCCAATCAGAGAAGGGCACTACAGAGTTGAAGTTGGCAACTTTCAGGTAGAGTTCTGAAACTCTTTCCCTGAACTAGTTATATTAAATTCAACAATGTTAGGTTGTTGGATTTTCTATAATTATCAATTGGATACCAAACTTGAAATATCTAGCTCCTTTTGGGACTTTATTAATTAAAAGTAAAGTCTCCCCATTTTAGCTAATGGAGCCAATTCACTACAAAGAGGGAAAACTAATTTGGCTATTTTCCCTCACCAGGGCTTATAAAACAACTTTTATAAAGTCCCTGCTTATAGTTACACTGCACCCAACCCTGGGGGCACCTAGGGCACACCTTAGGTGTGGCTTATATATAAAAATAAGGTAGCTTAAGACTTTGGATGCAAAGTCAAATTTGAAGGTAACTTTAATTTAAAAGCAGCTAGCAAGACAGGCCTGCTTTTAAAATGACACTGGGCACCTCAGTAGTGCTCCTATGGGTGCACCACCTATGCTGGGGTCCCTAAACCTACATACCCTACCATATACTAGGGACGTACAGGTAGGTTGATATTGCCAATTATAATTAGCCTAATTTGCATATCCACCTTGCACAGAGCACTGGTCCTGGGACTGGTGAGCAGTACACAGGGCACAGCCAAGATTCAGTAACCACCAGTATCTATCCAAAAAGTTTAGGGGTGACCAGGGCAAAAAGAAGGACTTTCCTACACTGCCCCCTCCAGATGAAAGGAAATGCGTACTAACCTATACCCTGGTAGTCCTCATCAGCTAAATGGAAAAATCTGGAAAGGCCCTCTGCTTTGGCATGGGCACTCTCAGGACTATGTTCCACTGTAAAATCCATCCACTGTAGGGGAAATGTACCACCTTAACAGTTTTGGATTCTCCCCCTCATTTTGCATGAACCATCTGAGAGGTCTCTGGTCAGTTTGAACACAAAATTGAGTGCCAAACAGGTATGGCCTCAACTTCTTCAAGGACCAGACCACAGCAAAGGCCTCCTCTCAATGGCATCTCTTCTCTCTGGGGAGTAGTCACCTGCTGATGAAGGCAACTGGCTGATCCTGGACCTCTTTATTGACTTGTTCTAACACTGCACCAATCCCTTCCTCTGAAGCATCTGTTTGCACTTTAAACTTGTTGCTGTAGTCAGGAGCCAGTAGAAGAGATGTTGAACACATAGCCTTTTTAGAGTGCAAAGGCTTTCAGACATTCTGGGGTACAAATGATCTTCTTGGCAGGTTCTGTCAAAGGGGCCACAATGGCCCCATAATCCTGAACAAACCCCCTGTAATACCTAGTCCGGCCAAGAAAGGCCCTGACCTGAGTCTGGGTTTTAGGAGCCTCCCAATCCAGGATAATCTGGATCTTGGGCTGGAGAGGCTGTACATGTCCTCCACCATCAAGGTGGCTCAGGTACCCAACTGAGCTCTGTCCTATCTGGCACTTGCTTACCTTGATAGTCAGGCCTGCATGGAGCAGGGCCTAAAGCACTTCCTTCAGGTCAACCAGGTGATCCTCCCGGTGGAACTGAATACAGCTATATCATCCAGATAAGCTGCACTATAAGATTTCAACCCAGACAAGACTATTCACCAACCATTGGAAAGTGGCAGGTGCATTTTTTAACTCAAAGGGCATCACCTTGACTAAAAGTGTCCTCCTCGGGTAGAAAATGCTGACCTTTCCTTAGCTCCTGGGCTTAAGGCAATCTGCCAGTATTCTGATGTCAGGTCAACAGTATACTGAGATGCAGTGCTTAACAATGTATAAAAGAGAGGGTGCAAGCGATAAATGTCCCCCTTATATTATGTGTTATGTAGGCATCTCTGATTATCTCTGCAGGTGTTTCGTGTGTGAGTAGGATATGTTTTATGTTCTAGGATCAATTTCATATGTTGGCTGTTGTGTAGCCATTTTAGTTATAGCTCCATGCACGTTATTTTAACACACTAGGCCGCTGTGCACTTTAACCTAGATATATTTTATTCAGCTTCACATTATTATTATTACAATAACCATTTGTATGGTCTTGTTTTAATTTCATCTATCTATCTGTTTTTGCTTAGGCCAGCACTCTGTTCTCGAACAAGACATTCTTGATCACTCTGTGCTTCATTCAAGGCTACAGTTCGGTACATTGCCGGTGAATGTGGTAGAAGTTTAGTCTCCAACATTCGTAGAAAATACACATCCTTACGTAGGGACATTTTCTCAGAACATCAGCTGTGTTATTATATAAACACTTCCTTGTCCCTTACACTTTAGAGGGATATTCCAGCCAGGGAACCACAACTGTATGATGATTGCAGAATGCTTTGCTACAGATGCTAACGCAGACCACAGGCCTTTGCTCAGGTATGGGGATTGATGTCTTCCCAGGGGAACCTGATCTTAACATGCTGTGCTCAAATTACAACCTAGATAGGAAATAGTCCATCGACTATACAGTAGTGTCAATATGATAGCGTTGCTCTTATGCTTCACTCTTCTCGTCACAATTTTAATACTGTCATGTTGTGTCATCCTGGTTATTGCAGCTCACGCTTTGCTATCTAAGATGCAGTCATTTTATTAAACTCATTATGAAACGTATACTGCCTCTGTTTGTCATTTATATATGAGACTGAATTGTAAACGAGAGAACCGGATGCGACCTGAGTGACCACGACTTTCCTGAGAAGCCTAGTATGTCATGCGCTCAGCTGCCCAATCATCACTATCCTGTGGTAGGGATGAGGCACTGGTAGTTAGCCGGATCAAAAATCGGATTGGAGCGACAGGTGTCACCTGCAGTGGGTTAGACTCAGTCTCCCACACCGCAGGCGACTCTGCTGCTCAAAATCCAGTAGTCTCATTAGAATAATGAGAGCCTACGCGACAGCTGTACAGGAGTCATCCAGTCTGTGATCGTATGGATCCGCAAGAGGTAGTAAGTGTTTATAAAGAGTGAGGTGGATCAAATATTTGCCCTGATAGACTGCATTACAGTCCTCCAGTATAACATTGCAATTATGAGATGTCAACTGAAAAGATTTGCCAAAATGGACTATGTTATTGTCATTCCTTTTTCATTTCAGTTTACATTTGCTCAGATCACTTGACCTTCTGGGAACTGCAGGTTGGGCTTTGTGAGAACTCTCCATTAACCAGCAACTTGTGGTCCATCTCAGTGGTGCAGGTATGCCTGATTAGTGTTACATGGTTATTTAATTGTGCTAGTATAATCTGTATCTGTGCCATTCAGATATCTGCAAGGTTCCACAGGGTCTTTCTATATTATATGCCTATCCCTTTGATGATGAGGGACACAGTAATACATTTGTATATATGGTATGATATAGTGAAATGGATTATAAAAAGATTTTAGGGGGACCATCATAAAGACTAGGGGCCATATTTATACTTTTTGACGCAAAACTGCGGTAACGCAGTTTTGCGCCAAAAAAATTAGCGCCGGCTAACGCCATTCTGAAGCGCCATGCGGGCGCCGTATTTATTCAATGACGTTAGCCGGCGTTAGCCGGCGGCGCTGTCTGGTGTGCGTTGAAAAAAACGACGTACACCAGGCAGCGCCGGCGTAGGGTGAAAATGGCGTATGGGCGTCCACAAATGGTGCAAGTCAGGCTGAGGCAAAAAAATCGCCGCAACCCGATTTGCGCCATTTTTTTACGACGCCCATCCCCCATTGAAATGATTCCTGTCTTAGCAAAGACAGGAGTCATGCCCCCTTGCCCAATGGCCATGCCCAGGGGACTTCTGTCCCCTGGGCATGGTCATTGGGCATAGTGGCATGTAGGGGGGCACAAATCAGGCCCCCCTATGCCACAAAAAAAAATAAAAAAAAATACTTACCTGGACTTACCTTAATGTCCCTGGGGTGGGTCCCTCCATCCTTGGGTGTCCTCCTGGGGTGGGCAAGGGTGGCAGGGGGTGTCCCTGGGGGCAGGGGAGGGCACCTCTGGGCTCATTCTGAGCCCACAGGTCCCTTAACGCCTGCCCTGACCCAGGCGCTAAAATCCGGCGCTAATGCAGGTTTTTTAGACCCGCCCACTCCCGGGCGTCATTTTTACGACGCATATGCATCGGAGTAATTTTTTAAGACGGGAACGCCTACCTTGCATATCATTAACGCAAGGAAGGTGTTCACGCCAAAAAATGACGCTAACTCCATGAACTTTGGCGCTAGACGCGTCTAACGCCAAAGTATAAATATGGAGTTAGTTTTGCGTCAAATTTGCGTCGAAAAAAACGACGCAAATTCGGCGCAAACGGAGTATAAATATGCCCCTAGATTTATTGTGCTTCACCTTGGACTTACAGGTGGAAGGTAGGGTAGAGACAGTTTATACTATCTGTGAAGTCTTAGAGGAGTGTTATAGTTAGAATTTCATAGGTCATTAGGCAAGTTGTAGACATTCAAATGAGGAGTGCAGAGAGTTTGAATGATGCAGCTGATTTTGAAGATGGTGCCTGCCAGTAAGGGGAGCCAAAGGAGTTTCATCGGTATGGGATAACAGCATCTTAGGAACCATATTTAACAAGTAAAAACACAAACATTCTCCCCATCTTTTTCAGTAAGCCTCATCTCCCAGACAAGAAAAAAACGCCATTTTATTTAGATGTCTTAACTTGAGTCGACTCGTTTTTAGAGATTGGCGTGCTGGAGGGCAGACTCATATTGGACCTGAAGACGTTGTTATTCTTTTGTTTATGTGGATGAGAATTTTGCATACGATGTATCTATTTCTGATAAGAGAACTTGTGTGACTGTTACTTTCCAGCATTTTGCATGATTTATTATGTTCTTCTTAGATTGATTGTAAACTGGATGACATGCCAAATGTTGGTATAATTTCTTTTACTCATAAATAAGGGGACGTGTTAGAGGTTTGATAGATCTTTCGACCGTGCTTAGAGGAATCTCACTCTCACTTTCTTCAGTTTATTCACAATCAAAGCTAGTGACAACAATATATACAACAATCAATTTGTCAGAGACCTTGAGTCAGTAATTTTCACGCACCATGACCCTTGTGGCCATGAAAAAACACACCTTTATTAAAAGTTAGAATGTTTTTTTTACCTATGTTAACAATGCTAACAACACGTATATTAGTCTTAATACCAAATGATAAATATATATGAATAACACTGACTGACCAAATCTTCTAAAGAATCTCAATTTGACCAAAGCATTTACAATTAAGCATTTAAGAGTCACAGCACAAATCAAAAGCAACAATAACTGCACAATAGAAATGATATACATCTCGATTGAACCAGGTGAACAATATCAATTCTTAGTTAATAACATTTATCAACATTAGGATTACTAACTAACCATCCAATTAGCATAGCATGTTTGGACTTCATGCAAAAGCAATTTAGTCAAAAGTTAATTTGGAAAACATCTAATTAAAGGCTGTATCAAAATAGTGGTTGTTACCCAGAAACTAAAGAACAAAAACCTACAACAAACAATAGCATTTTGTTATATCTCTCCTCAATGGATAGGCAAGCTGCGATTCTCTTTGTCAGTTGGGCATCTGTAGACTCAGCTTCAGCAATGGGACAGTGAAAGGGAATGGCTCAGACACTCTGGGCTCTAAGCTATTGGAACCATTAAAAATTTTTTTTTTAAGGAATCAGCAATAAAGTTTAAGTCAGAAAGAAAATCACCAGGAACTGTTCAGCTCCTCAAACAGAATAGGACAGTGTGCCAAAAGAAGAATGGTGAAATGGCATGGAACTCTCTCTGCCGTCAGGCTAAGTTAGAATTTCCTGAAGAATCTTCCCACATCATCATTGCTCAGGGAATCGTACATTTAAGGTTGACCCAATAAAAACAAAAACTCATATCTAAGATGTAACTAAACTGTCTTTCACACATCGAAGATTGGCTCCTCTTCTCCTGTTCCCACTGTCAGGCTTTTCAGGTAAACCTTTTTGTTGCAATCCATGCTCCAGTCAGTGCATCCATTGTTGGTTCCTGGGAAAACAACTGCCTCACGCATCAAGTTTACATTGTAGGGACCTTTAGTACAGCAAATTTCTACAAGCAGTTCTCATGAGAAAGTTAAAGGCATCAGCAAATCGTTTGATCAGCACAGCGTGACCAACGAAAGCATTAATTCTTTAGTCTAACAATACATTTCCCACTATTTATTAAACACTGTAGCTTGAAATGAGGTTTTGCAGACTAGACCCAAACCTCGCCAACTTATGCCCTAAAGTTAATAAAACAAATACATAGCATGAAACCATTAATATGATATACTAATACATTTTTCTCTGCATATGCACAATAATTAATATTAATATGCATTCGCTAAAGCATTATGTATTTATTGGCTGCCACTCAAGTGGGCACCTTTTACAAGACGCACATTATTTTTTAACCATGAATAAATGCAGATCAGTAGTAATTAATTCAACTTTCATAATCCCTCTTCTGATGACTAAATATTCTATTTCTCTTTTTGTTTTTATTTGTACAACGCATTCTGGCCGTGGCATCGAAGTGCTAAGCGGCGAGGAGTGAGAGTGAAAGAGGCGAAAAACAGGGAAGCAACAAACTGCCTAGAAAGATTGTTAGTTAGGAAAGAGCCAAGTCTTCAACTGCTTCCTGAAAGACATAAAGGTGTCATCTTTCCTAATAGAGAGCGGGAGAGTGTTCCAGAGTTTGGCAACTGCCACTGTAAATGCTGTGCCTCCCCACTTCGCCTTACGGCTGCGGGGGACAGAAACCAGATGGTGACCTGCATGTGCCATTGTAGAGAGGAGCAGAGGTATTTGAAGCCTTTGGAATGAAGTGCCTTGCGAGCAAGGCAGAGGGCCTTGAACATAATTCACTTCTCAACAGGTAACCAGTGCAACTGCCTCAAGGTGCCGCTGGCTGAAGCCGAGCACGGGAGGTCCAGTACTAAGCAGTGGTGTTCTGAATCAATTGCAATTTATGAAGAGACCGTTTATTGATGTTCAACATCAAAGCATTGCAGTAGTCCAGTTTGGAGATCACTAGAGCCAGGGTCACTGAAATTTTAAGTTCCTTCTGAAGATTGTCTAGTTAATTTGGAGGGGGGTAGGAAAAACGGGGGAGGAGTCTTCTTGCCTACCATAATAGAGGTAAGAAGATGACTCTAACGCCACGTTCTCCACAAGAGTACAACTGTTGTGGCGGACGACTATACCATAGAGTAAGTGTCCGGGTTGGTGGGTGGCTGATGAGTCCTTAAGGTGCCAATCGAGATTCGTCATGAGATCCAGGAACTTGTGGGTCGTCGCATCTTGCGTATCCTCTAGGTGAATGTTAAAATCCCCCAATACTATGCACTTAGAGGCCACTACAATATGCTCAATGATGGCCAGCCAGTGTTGGAGAAAGGGATTTTTAAGGCCTGGAGGGTGACAAATCAAAAGGCCCTCGAAGAACACTGCATTTTTCTGGCGAACCTTGAAGAAAGCGCCTTTGCATATTTGGACTTAAATATTGCTGCCTGTCCACCTCCTCTTCCACCAGTTCTATCAAGTCTAGAGAACATGTAGCCTAGTGAGGAGGATGTCATGAAATCTGGGCTGGAGTCTTCCCTAGCCCAAATTTCCGTAATGATCAAGCAGTCTAAGTTCAAGGAGTCGATCAGACCGTCAATTTCTGTCCTGTGCTTAATCAACAAGCATGCGTTGATGAGGCCGCATTTTAAATGGCTTAAGTTAGCGTTCCCCTGCCCCATAAGACAATACAAGGGATCTTGCTGGGAGGCACAAATGGGCCTCACGTGAGGTGTTATCCCAAACTCCTGGGAGCAAACCCTGCAGCTCCAAACCTCTGTCTGATCAGGGAAGACTAAATTGCCGCTCCTGCAGCTCTGTCTAGTAGCTAAATCAATGAGACATTGTCTGGGGTATTGTATACGTGAGGAATCGTGATTAATAGGTGCAGAGTCCCCATCCCCCAGACCCGGTCGGATGCGGGCATAGATGGGCTTGCCTGAGGTGCGGCCGCGACCCGATCAATTTCAGTACAGAGGGTTACGTCAAATATTTAAAAACACCTGTGTCAGCTAATTGTCCTCGCACACTTACATGTAACCGCTGCACGGCCACGACCCGATCGATTTAAGTACGGATGGTTGCGTCATGCCGCGAGCACAGGTCCCACAGCTAGTCTGCTGATCTGATACCTCCCCAATACCACTGCCACCTAAAAAGGGTGGGCTCTAACAAGCACTTAACCCCCAAGGCAGGAGCGACTGAAATAGAAAAGGTGAACGCAAATTTACAACGGAACGCCCGATGCCTGGTACAAGAAACTTTTAAATGTGATGTCCCATAAAGGACAAGGAACTATGTAAGGTCACCATAAATAGAGGCAGAAAAAAGATTATAAAAATACAGTAAAGATAAAAAGGCTACGGATACTTCATATATTTAAAAACACATGTGTCAGCTAATTGTCCTCCCACATGTAAATATGTCATCACACCTTACATCATTCTATACAAATCTTCGTTTACTGAAAATTTGGATTCACTTTAACTTTTAATTCTTCTTTCTCTTTTCAAATTTTCTCTAAAGTACTTCTCCATTTTAATTTGTTCCCTTCTCTAATAATTTTACAACTACTTCATTTAAATCACATGATACTATTTATAAATTCAAATCACAATAATTAATATTATCTGTGTTATTTTCAAAATGTTACCTTTCCCTAGGTTGCCCAGTAATTTTCCCACAGAAGCGAAACCTTTTCCAACCTTTTGCCAAACTCCTCCAGGTTCTTTCAATTCTGTTATATCAGAGCAGCTATTAGTCAAATTGTTAATAAAGCTAATTTTCTTACTATTGGCCGGAATAAACGTACCACAATGTTGCAATTGTATCAATGTATAAACTCTGCCCTCTTTTTCTAAAAGGATGTCTAATGCAAGGTGGTTCTGAAAAGTCACAGATCTTACCGCAGCCATTTCTAAGCTGGTCAGTATGTTATCCACAATAGTAGACAACTTTCGAATTTTCACTGAATTCAGAACAACTCCTACTGATAGAAACATTGCTCCAAATATATCTCCCACTATGCAAGAATAGGATTCTCTTTTTGGTCTAACGTGATGTAATCCTTTCAGGTTCTCAAGTTGATAAATCTTAGGGAAAACTATCCCCAAGTAAAATGTGCCATACCATCTTCTTGGAAGACAGTAATATGCGTTTGGTCCACAGATGTAATAAACTCCTGGACTTGCTGGGTCTTGTCCGTTTCACATAAAAGTCCATTTACTTTGGAAAAGAAACACATGTCTAGATTCACTTGTTCCTACAAAAAATTTGTCAGTTCTAGATTTAGGCCTATATACACAAAGCTTCCCTAAGTGTTGTGCATCTAAAGCTAATTTCCCTTGTGTCCTGTTTTCACTAAATGCATAGTCATTTCTAAATGACCTTTTCTAACTTCTCCTTCAGTGCCTTTCTCCTATCATCAGTCTGATCTAAAAAGCTTGTTTCTACTGGTGTTAGCCAGCATGTCAAATTGTTCTTGTGTGTGTAAGCTGTGCCAAATGTCAATGTAGGCCCAAATAAATCTCTCACTGATTCTATACTATTTTCTTTAGCTACTCTACTCATGTACTTAAATATAGGGACAAATGAAAAGATGATTCAAATAAAAATACTGAAGATACTCCTGGTTAAAGAATTGTGTTAGCAAAGTACTGCAACTAATCCCATAAGTTAGTGTCAAACTATGATCAGTAATCACTTCCTCTACAGGAATTTGCGTACAAACATAATACTCCCTTGTATTCATCTTCTCAACATACTCATCTAATAAGCGATAGAAGACATTAGAACAAAGATCTCCCTGGGCATAATTTGCATGTAAATATATCTCATCCCTCTTGAACTTCTCTAATTCTGTAAGTGCAGTAGTCATCTCTAAAGCGGAAGCATTAGTAGCCAGAGCCTTTTCAATAAGATTCACAATCAGTATCAAGCATACTATCAAGAACACAATTGCTAAGCCAATACCTATGTATTTGCAATAGTTACTCTTTCTAATTAGTCTGTTAGGGTTACTCATGGTCTGTAAAGAATCAGAAAGTAAAAAGAACTCAAAAACACATAGCCATGCAGCAAAACCAAAATCTTCCTTTGCAAATATTTACAGCTTTTCATTCACTTTTGCAGGACTTTCGTCAAAAATAGGTAACTTTTCAAAATCAGCACTTGTCACAAATCGGTCTAGTAGCTTGCAGTTCAATCAAAATGTCTCTTCCGGTTAATTTCAATCATCTCTTTTCACTTCTCTTAGTTACACAACTTTACAAAGTTCATTCCATTGATCTACTTCATGTGCCAAAATATTGACTTGGAATTTCACAATCAAAACAAAAAGGTAAAAATTAATTCTGCCAATCACTTGTCATTGCATATGCCCATTCAGGACCTGCGTACCTTCTGTTTGCGCTTTGCTTTCTTTTCAATGTTTGATCTCCATTTAACTCTCCATCACTCAAATCTTCTCTTTTTGCGTCTATTTCCTCTTCAATTGTTGTCACTGTAATTGCTTCCTTTCTCTTGGCTTGTGATTTCGGCCATTTATCTCCTTTCAGTGGACCCTTGGTCAATGATCTTTTCAGCTTTGAACTTTCAGCTTCTCCTAGTTCTGCAGGATCTTGACTTGATATACCTGCGACTTCTGTCGGAGGAGTCAGATCATTTTGGCTTTGATCCGCCTCAACTCCTTCCACCTCTGGGTCTGTGGCTTGCTCTATTTGTACTTCAAGACCGTCTGCTTCTGGGAGAGGCCGCTGCTGACTGGACTGTCCTGTTGTATCATATAAGGTTGGTTCGCTGTTATCCTCTGTAGGAAGTTAGCTCTGTATACACTATCTCAAAGTAAGGGATAGTGTGCACAGAGTCCAAGGGTTCCCCTTGGAGGTGAGATAGTGGCAAAATTAGATAATTCTAATGCTCTATTTTGTGGTCGAGCAGTAGGCTTATCAGAGGGTAGTGTTAAGCATCTGTTGTACACACACAGGCAATAAATGAGGAACACACACTCAAAGACTTAACTCCAGGCCAATAGTTTTTATATAGAAAAAATATATTTTCTTAATTTATTTTTAGAACCACAAGTTCAAGATTTGAGGTAAGTACATAAAATGCAAGGTACTCCACACAGGTAAGTTAGGAGCTTTGACTTAAAGCAATATCATATATAGTTTTTGTTAAAATGGCAATAAGCTATTTTAAAAGTAGACAGTGCAAAAATCAACAGTTCGGGGAGGTAAGTATTGGTTAGATTGTGAGGTAAGTAAGACACTTTCAAGTCTCAGTTCCTGGGCATAGGCAGCCCACGGTTGGAGGTTCAAGGCAACCCCAAAGTTACCACTCCAGCATCTCAGGGCCGGTTAGGTGCAGAAGTCAAAGAGGTGCCGAAAACACATAGGCGCCTATGAGAACAGGGGTGCTCCGGTTCTGGTCTGCCAGCAGGTAAGTACCTGCGTCCTCAGGGGAAGATCAGGGGGGTTTTGTAGAGCACTGGGCAGGACACAAGTAGGCAAAACACACCCTCAGAGGCACAGGGGCGGCCGGGTGCAGTGTGCAAAACAGGCATCGGGTTTGTGATAGAAATCAATGGAGGGACCAGGGGGTCACTCTGACGGTACAGGCAGGGCACCAGATGGCTTCTTGGGCCAGCCACCAACTGGGCTAGGCAGAGGGTCGCCTGGTGGTCACTCCTGCACTGAGGTTTTGGTTTCTTCTGGTCCTGGGGGCTGCGGGTGCAGTGCTTGGTCCAGGTGTTGGGCCCTTTGTTACAGGCAGTCGCGGTCAGGGGGAGCCTCTGGATTCTCTCTGCATGTGTCACTGTTGGGGTCCAGGGGGGTCGTCTCGGGCTACACACAAGGTTGCAGTCACCTGGGAGTCCTCCCTGTGGTGTTGGTTCTCTGAATCTCGAGCCGGGGGCGTCGGGTGCAGAGGGTGAAGTCTCACGCTTTCGGCGAGAAGAGTGAAGTCCTTTAAAAGTTGCAAGAAAGTTGCAAAGTTGTTGCTGGTGTTGAGCAGAGCCACTGCTCATGGGATTTTCTTGGTCTTTTGATCAGGGCAGTCCTCTGAGGCTTCAGAGGTCACTAGGCCCTGCTGGATGCGTCTCTGTTGCTGGTTTTTGAGTCAGGAGACAGGCCGGTAGGGCTGGGGCCAAAGCAGTTGTCGTCTTCCGTCGTCTCTGCAGGGCTTGTAGGTCAGCAGTCCTTCTTCTTAGTTCAGATTGCAGGAATCTGATTTCCTGAGTTCAGGGTCATCCCTAAATACTCAATTTAGGGGTGTCTTTAGGTCTAGGGGCAGTAGCCAATGGCTACTGTCCTTGAGGGTGGCTACACCCTCCTTGTGCCTCCTCCCTGAGGGGAGGGGGGCACATCCCTATTCCTATAGGGGGAATCCTCGAAAATCAAGATGGAGGATTTCTAAAGGCTGTCCTGACTGGTGCGTGACCCTCCTTGTTTTCCTCATTATCTCCCCTGGACTTGCCACCAAAAGTGGGGGCTGTGTCCAGGGGGCGGGCATCTCCCCTAGCTGGAGTGCCCTGGGGCATTGTAACACAAAGCCTGAGCCTTTGGGGCTCACTGCTAGGTGTTACAGTTCCTGCAGGGGGAGGTGTGAAGCACCTCCACCCAGAGCAGGCTTTGTTTCTGGTCTCAGAGGGCACAAAGGCCTTCACCCAGGGGGTCAGAAACTCGTCTCTCAGCAGCAAGCCGGCACAGACCAGTCAGTCCTGCACTGAAGGATTGGGTAAAATACAGGGGGCATCTCTAAGATGCCCTCTCTGTGCATTGTTTTTTATAAATCCAACACTGGCATCAGTGTGGGTTTATTATTCTGAGAAGTTTGAGACCAAACTTCCCAGTATTCAGTGTAGCCATTATGGAGCTGTGGAGTTCGTTTTGACAAAATCCCAGACCATATACTTAATATGGCAACACTGTACTTACAATGTCTAAGAATAGACTTAGACACTGTAAGGGCATATTGCTCATGCAGCTATGCTCTCACCTGTGGTACAGGGCACCCTGCCTTAGGGCTGTAAGGCCTGCTAGAGGGGTGACTTACCAATGCCACAGGCAGTATTTTGTGGGTATGGCATCCTGAGAGGGATGCCATGTCGACCTTGCCTTTTCATCCACACCAACACACACAATCTACAATGGCAGTGTGCATGTGTTAGGTGAGGGGTCCCTTAAGGTGGCACAACATATGCTGCAGCCCTTAGGGACCTTCCCTGGTCACGGAGCCCTTGATACCACTGGTACCTTTTACAAGGGAGTTATCTATGTGCCAGGGATGTGCCAATTGTGGAAACAATGGTACCTTTTAAGTGAAAGAACACTAGTGCTGGGGTGTGGTTAGCAGGGTCCCAGCACACTTCTCAGTCAAGTCAGCATCAATATCAGGCAAAAAGTGGGGGGGGTAGCTGCAAGATGGAGCCATTTTCCTACATCCTCCTTGTTGGACCTGGCCCTTTTTGCAGGGTCATTCCCAAACGTTTTGCCTCCTTTTTCCTATTTTTCCTGACCTGTTTTTGTTGGCTTTTGAACTCTGGGCACTTTACCACTGCAAACCATTGCTAAAGTGCATATGCTCTCTGTGTAAATTGTACTGTTAATTGGTTTATCCATGATTGGCATATTTGATTTACTAGTAAGTCCCTAGTAAAATGCACTTGAGGTGCCCAGGGCCTGTAAATCAAATGCTACTAGTGGGCCTGCAGCACTGATTGTGCCACCCACATAAGTAGCACCTTAATCATGTCTCAGACCTGCCACTGCAGTGTCTGTGTGTGCAGCTTTAAAATGTAAATTCGACTTGGAAAGTGTCCCCACTTGCCAGGCCTAACCCTTCACTTTTCCTACATATAAGACACCCCTAAGTTAGGCCCTAGGTAGCCCAATGGGCAGGGTGCAGTGTATGGTTAAGGTAGGACATACACTATTGTGTTTTATATGTCCTGATAGTGAAATACTGCCAAATTCGGTTCTCACTGTTGCAAGGCCTATCTCTCTCATAGGTTAACCTCGGGGCTGCCTTTAAACATGATTAAAGCATAGAATCCTTTTGGGAGCAGATAGACATGTGGAGTTTGGGACCTCTCAACTCACAATTTGAAAATACATCTTTTAGTGAAGTTGGTTTTAAGATTGTGTGTTTGAAAATTCCACTTTTAGAAAGTGGGCATTTTCTTGCTTGAACCACTTTTGTGACTCTGCCTTTTTGTGGATTCCCTGTCTGGATTAGGCACCTCTCTCCAGACAGTGACACAAAGGGGGCTGGAGTGTAATCTGCAGATTCTGATCGGCCATCTGTGCTAGGAGAGATGGGAGGAGTGGCCACTTGCATCTGAAAGGGCTGTGCCTGCCCTCACACAATGAAGTCTCCAACCCCCTGGTGTGTGTCTGAGGCCTTGCCTGGTCAATGCAGGATTTCACAAACAAGTGAGACTTTTCCTTTGAAGTAAGCCTACTTCAAAGACCAAAAAATCAATATAAAAAGAGGACCCAAAACCACAGACTTTAGACACTTCTTGGGGTAGACACTCTACCTCACAGACATTTCTGGACAAGAAACCTGCTGGTGACGAATCCTTGAACCAGACCTGCCAAGAGGAACTGCCTGGCTGCCCAAAGGACTCTCTGGGACTGCTTTTCTGACAAGGACTGCTGCCTTGCTGTTGCCCTGCTGCCTTGCTGCTCCCTGGTTGTGCTGAGAAGTGCTCTCCAAGGGCTTGGATAGAGCTTGCCTCCTGTTCCCTGATGTCTCAGGACCAAAAAGACTTCACTCCTGCAACTGGACTCCTTGTGCGGTAGAAATTCAACACATAGCCTGCTAAAAACGATGCACAGCCTGCCCCACGGTGAAGAATTCACTGCACGCCAAACCGGAACAACGCAGCACGACTTTGCAAGGATAAGATCGACGCGGCACCTGCGTTGCGACTGGAACTTCAACGCATGGCCCACCGGATCAACGCACAGCCGAACCGGGACGACACAGCCCGACTTCCAGAGAGGAATCGACGCAACGTCTGCAGTGCGGGAGAAATTTCCACGCAACGGCCACTGGATCGACGCAGTGCTTGTGACTTCGCTCTGCAAACCCAGGATTCCAAGCACAGACCCCGGTGCGGCAGAAAACCCTGCAACCTGAAGAGGATCCAAGTCCGTGCGCCGGAAATCGACGCAAAGCTTTCCAGTGCGTGAAAAATAACGACGCAAGTTGGTGTGCGAAGGGGCTTAACTGACACACACCTCCCCGTTTTCCACACATTGCCTCCTCTGCAGTCCCTTGCAGAGATTTTGAATGCAAACCAGGTACTTGTGCTTGCAAGAGACCTTCATTGTTTTTAAGAGACATTTACTTGTTTTGCAAAGACTTAAAACACTTTAGATCACTTTTACACTGATATCTCAATATCTACTTATTGCATTTTAATCGTTTTGACCTGCATCTTATCAGATAAATATTATATACTTTTCTAAACTGTGGTGCTATATTGTGTTATTGTATGGTTTATTGTACAAATACTTTACACATTGCCTTCTAAGTGAAGCCGGACTGCTCAGTGCCAAGCTACCAGAAGGTAGGCACAGGATAATTTGGATTGTGTGTGACTTACCCTGACTAGAGTGAGGGTCATTGCTTGGACAGGGGGTAACCTGCCTACCAACCAAAGACCCCATTTCTAACACTCCTGTATGTCTTCCCCTTCGTCTCTCACAGGAGTGCCTGAACCACCTTCAGTCTGCTGAGATTCAGTCTCTGATTCTCCTGTTTCCTGCTCCCTTTCTGGAGAGCATTTAGAATTGTTGATTCTCTCAACAACTCATATTTATTCGCCAGAGGAGAGGGTACTTTCCCAGTATGGCTGGCATGAATCCAGTTCGGTACTCCTGCAAACTTCACAACTGTAGTTGGAGCCAGTACTATGTGATACAGGCATTTCCACTGAGGCTCCAAACAAGTTTTCCTCATGTGTTTTCTGATCACAACCCAATCTCCAGCTCTCAGGTTGTGGCTTTGATCGTGAGACGGTTGCAGAGCAGTGGCTCCCACCTTATGAGAGAAAGAGCTAACCACATCAGCCAGACCTTTGCAGTAGTCCAACACCATATCATCTGTTACATTCAAAAGAGCATTTGCAGGAACCGCCAGCAACCTCATTGCTCTACCTATGAGGATTTCATGCTGTGACAGTCCAGTCTTCCTGTTGGGTGTGTTTCTCATACTCATCAGAACTAGCGGTAGTGCGTCTGACCATTTCAGATACGTGGACACACACATCTTGGCATGTCTTGACTTCTAAGTACCATTCATTTGCTCGACAAGTCCTGATGCTTCGGGCGGTAGCCAAAATGCAACTTCTGCTCAATGTTTAAAGCTGAACATAGCAATTTCATCACTTCATTGTTGAAGTGATTTCCCCTTTTGATTCTAAAGAGACCGGAAACCTAAAATGAGTTATTAGTTCCCTAAGCAGTAATTTCGGTACAGTATGACTATCATTTCTCCGTGTGAGGTAAGCCTCAATCCAGTGACTAAAAATGCACACAATTACCAGCACATATCTCAATTCTCCACACACAGGTATCTCAATAAAATCCATCTGCATCCTGCTAAATGAACCTCCTGCTTTTCCAATGTGGCTCATGTTAACCACTGTTCTCTTTCCCACGTTCATCTGCTGACATATGATGCAACTGTGGAAAAATGCTTCGGCAACCTGTCTAAACTTTCAATTGAACTAAAACTGTTTGAAGGTGAGAATCATAACATCCCTCCCAACATGTGCTCGATCATGATCATATCTAGCCATTTGAGTCAGCAAATTATTTGGTAGAACCACTTGTCCCTCTCCAGACACCCAAACATCGTCTTCTCACTGAACACATTTCAGTTCCACCCATGTTTTCTTCTCCTCCTTGTCAACAGTATCCTGAAGCTCTTTCAATTCTTCCCAAGTGTCAATCACATTTAGGGCCCAACTAGTACATATTTCTTCCTCCGGTAACAATTCCCATTTGTCCCTGAAGGGTATACAATTCAGGGCACAAAACCTTGTGACTTGATCCGCATATCCATTTCCCATTGATACAAAATCTTTTGATTTCAGGTGTGCACTGCATTTCACCACAGCAATCGTTTCAGGCATTTGTAAAGCTTGTAACAAATCATGTATTCTTTCCCCATTTCTAAATGGTGAACCAGAAGCGGCCAATGTCATGGACTATTCCAAATCCATACTGACTATCAGTATAAATGGCAACTTTAAGCTGTGCAGAAACATGGTATGCTCTAGTAAGAGCCACTAATTCAGGAACCATCAACAAAAATAATGTGGTCATTTTCTTCCAATCGAGTATCTTTAATGTCAGGTCTCGGCTTTGCACACAAATCAGTTACCTCCAGGCAGGCATATTCAACTTCTTTCAATTTATCAGGTTCAACATTTTCATTTGGAAACAAAGTTGCTGGGTTAAGCACTGTACACATTTTCAGAGTGACATTAGGAGAACCTAAAATTACAGTTTAATATCTGGTCAATATAGCATTGGTTAGATGTTGGGTCTTGGTTCAGGTAAGCAAAACTTCAATGGAGTGAGGGACCATGTTAGAAATGGGGTCTTTGGTTGACAGTCAGGTTACCCCCTGTTCAAGCAAGGACCCTCACTCTAGTCAGGGTAAAAGAGAATCACCCTCAGCTAACCCCTGCTTACCCCCTTGGTAGCTTGGCAGAGCAGTAGGCTTAACTTCAGAGTGCTAGGTGTAAAGTATTTGTGCCAACACACACAGTAACTTAATGAAAACACTACAAAATGACACAACACCAGTTTAGAAAAATAGGAGATATTTATCTAAACAAAACAAGACCAAAATGACAAAAATCCACCATACACAAGTCGTTATCAATTAAAAATCAAAAAGAGTCTTTAAGTAGTTTTAAAAACACACTAGCGCTGCTAGAGTGAAAATGTACCTGGTGTGCGTCAAAAATAACCCCGCACGGGCGGGTGTGCGTAAAAAATAACTCCGCACAGCGGTACTTGAGTCAAAAATCCAGCCGCACGATGATCTGAAAATCCCGCAGCGCAGGTTGTGATCTCCTAGCCTCCGTCAGCGATGCTACGCGCCGTTTCTCCTGCTCCGTGCATCGATTTTTCAGTCGCGTTTCCTGCGAGCGTCGTTTCTCAGCTGCGGAGCCGGCGGTGCATTGTTTTTTCAGCCGCAGATCGGATTTGCGTCAATCTTTTCCCCGCACGGCACTCTGTGCGTGGATTTTCTTGTCTTTAGGCTGCCAGCTTCTCCTTTCAGGGTCCCAGGTACGGGATGGGCACCAAAGGGCAGAGTAGGAGTCTCTCCAGAGACTCCAGGTGCTGGCAGAGAGAAGTCTTTGCTGTCCCTGAGACTTCAAACAACAGGAGGCAAGCTCTAGATCAAGCCCTTGGAGATTTCTTCTCAAGATGGAAGGCACACAAAGTCCAGTCTTTGCCCTCTTACTCTGGCAGAAGCAGCAACTGCAGAATAGCTCCACAAAGCACAGTCACAGGCAGGGCAGCTCTTCTTCCTCAGCTATTCAGCTCTTCTCCAGGCAGAGGTTCCTCTTGGTTCCAGAAGTGTTTCTAAAGTCTGTAGATTTGGGTGCCCTTCTTATACCAATTTTAGTCTTTGAAGTCACCTTTCTTCAAAGGGGACTCACACCTACTTGTGAAATCCTGCCTTGCACAGACAAGGCCTCAGACACACACCAGGGGGTTGGGGTCTGCATTGTCAGAGGCAGGCACAGTCCTTTCAGATGAGAGTGACCATTCCACCCCTCCCTCCTAGCAGAGATGGCTAATTAGGAAATGCAGGCTACACCCCAGCTCCCTTTGTGTCACTGTCTAGTGTGAGGTGAAAAACAACTCAACTGTCAAACTGACCCAGACAGGGAATCCACAAACAAGGCAGAGTCACAGAATGGTTTAAGCAAGACAATGCTCACTTTCTAAAAGTGTCATTTTCAAACACACAATCTCAAAACCAACTTTACTAAAAGATGTATTTTTAAATTGTGAGTTCAGGGACCCCAAACTCCACATGTCCATCTACTCTCTAGGGGAATCTACACTTTAATCATATTTAAAGGTAGCCCCCATATTATCCTATGAGAGAGGCAGGCCTTGCAACAGTGAAAAAAGAAATTGGCAGTATTTCACTGTCAGGACATATAAACCACATTACTATGGGGGTCATTCCGACCCCGGCGGTCAAGGACCGCCGGGGCCGGGGTCGGCGGGAGCACCGCCAACAGGCTGGCGGTGCCCCGCAGGGCATTCTGACCGCGGCGGTTTGGCCGCGGTCAGAACAGGAAAACCGGCGGTGTCCCGCCGGTTTTCCGATGCCCTGAGGAATCCCCCATGGCGGCGCAGCTTGCTGCGCCGGCATGGGGGATTCCGACCCCCTCACCGCCATCCTGTTCCTGGCGGTTCCGACCGCCAGGAACAGGATGGCGGTGAGGGGTGTCGTGGGGCCCCTGGGGGGCAGACACTGAAATTCGCGACGGGTGCAACTGCACCCGTCGCACCCTTCCCACTACGCCGGCTCCATTCGGAGCCGGCGTCCTCGTGGGAAGGGGTTTCCCGCTGGGCTGGCGGGCGGCCTTCTGGCAGTCGCCCGCCAGCCCAGCGGGAAACACAGAATGGCCGCCGCGGTCTTTTGACCGTGGTGCGGTCATTCGGCGGTTCCCGCCAGGCGGGCGGCTCCCGCCGCCCTTCGGGGTCTTAATGACCCCCTATATGTCCTACCTTATCCATACACTGCACCCTGCCCTTGGGGCTACCTAGGGCCTACCTTAGGGGTGCCTTACATGTAAGAAAAGGGAAGGTTTAGGCCTGGCAAGTGGGTACACTTGCCAAGTCGAATTTACAGTGTAAAAATACACACAGACACTGCAGTGGCAGGTCTGAGACATGATTACAGGGTTACTTGTGTGGGTGGCACAACCAGTGCTGCAGGCCCACTAGTAACATTTGATTTACAGGCCCTGGGCACCTCTAGTGCACTTTACTAGGGACTTAACAGTAAAACAAATATGCCAATCATAGAGAACCAATTACATACACATTTTAAACAGGAGCACTTGCACTTTAGCACTGGTTAGCAGTGGTAAAGTGCCAGAGTAATAAAAACAGCAAAATCAGAGTCCAGCACACATCAATAACCTGGGGAACAGAGGCAAAAAGTTAAGGAAGACCACGCCAAGGATGAAAAGTCTAACAGACCATAACAGTTAAAGGATGTCCCATCACAATGCTCTCACTCTGAGTGAGGCTCAGTCTAACTGCTGCTAATGTGAGCAAAACACTAGGTAGTGCTGCTGCAACTGGGTCCAAAGTAGCTGAATAATATGCTACTGGGCGATTTACACCACCATGGACTTGAGTCAAAACAGACAAAGAACATGCATCATGCTCATGACAAAACAACATGAAGGGTTTTGCGTAGTCAGTCATTCCTAAAGCTGGGGCTTTGCACCGACTCTCTCTCAATTCAGTAAAAGCTTTAATACATGGTTGGTCTAACAATATGGGATCAGTAACTTCTTTTTGAGTCAGCTTCTGCAATGGCTTTGAAATGATTGAAAAGTTGGGAATCCGTTGGCGACAGTAGCTCACATTCCCAGAAACATTCAGACATCTCTGTGTGACAGCGGGATTTATCTGTAATTTAGCTGTAGTCCTCTCCCTGGAAATCTTCTTAGCTCCTTTTACAATTTGGTGTCCCATATACTTTACTTCTTTCTTACAGTACTGCAGTTTAGCTGGGGAGACTTTGGCCCTCATTACAAGTTTGGTGGAAACAGGCCTGCTAGACCGGGGTGGCGATCTGACCACCAGCGGGCTGGCGGTGCAGACCGCCATATTACGACCGCAGCAGTAAACAGGCCAGTACACACCCAGTTCACCGCCTGTACCTCCAGTGCAGGCCAACTGCCGACGATTGTGGATGCCATCTACAGGACGGCTGAAAGGACCTCACCGCCCACCATATTACGGCTCAGCACACTGCTACTATTTCTGGGGCAGCCTGGTGGAAAGGAACATATATAAGTAAACACTCACCGTAGGGACACAGAGGAGGCCGCCAATGACATGGAGCGTGAACTGGCGATCTTCCCAATGCTAGTACTTGCAATCCACCTCCAGGCCATGCAGTGCCGACGAAGACGACAACTGTGAGTACCCTGCCTACCATGCAAGGGAGGGAAGGGAACAATTACACACCCACACGCCACAAACCTGACACCAAATGCCATGCCCACGCACACACACACATGGACAGCAACACCCCTACCCACATACCCACACACATACACACACACGCACTCACAATACACTCACACACAACCAGAACACACACCATGCCCAACACACACGTCACTTACACACCAAACACCACACATAAACATGCCACGACACACATCCGGAGTCACACACAAACTGATCACAAAACCACGGCTGACACAATCACCAGGAAGAAGACAGGCATACCAGAAACACATACGGCACACAACCACAAGTGACACCCACACACTCACTGGTACCATACCATGACGCCATTGTCCATACCACTCACTCTACCCACACCATGCACAACAACTGAACACACATCACAATCAACTACCACACACATACCATCCACACCAATTTCTAAACCCACCACCACACAAATACCATTGCACACACAACTACGGACAGGGGCAAAGCTGGGAACAGAAGTGATGTTGCCACACAATCACAGTACACATTTACAGATGGGGACAATGATCCACATATCTGTGCACATGAGGCAGCCATAGTAAAATGCAGGACAACTTGATCAATATGCACCAACTGTGCAGGTTGGCCATATATATTAATAATGTGAACAACAAAAGGGAAAACAGGAATAGGTACAAAAATGCCCATTGGGCAGTTCATAGGTCCATGACTATGAGGCCAAGTAGTGCCAACAAGGCCCCAACTTGACTCCTGACATGACCCTGGTCTCCACAGGGCAGGGGCATCAATGGAGCAGGTACCTCAGGGTGCAGGGGGAGGTATGTGGTGGGGACTCAGATTAGGAAGAGGGTGCTTGGGCTTTGGCTTGGGAGGGGGGTCTTGGGCTTAGCCTTGGAAGGAGGGGGAGTGGGTTTAGACCAGTGGGTGAGAGCAGGATCAGGCCTCTTCACAGTTTTCTTCTTGGAGGGGGAAGGGACATGGGAACCGGAAGGAAGGTCCAGGGAGCAATGTGACGTGGAGGGACTGGGTTTGGGGAGGCCGCAGGAATGCGCAGGGACAAGACAGGGAGGGTCAGGAGGTTTAAAAAGGTCAATGCCGGAAAGGAAACGTTTTTTAGGAGCATGTGGAGGGGCTGCTGAAACAGCCGTGTGAGTGGATATAGAGGGAGTGGTTGTAGGACGTGTAGGTGTGCTGGATGTGGATGCAGATTGGTGATCAGTCTGCTTGTGTGTGGTGGATGACTGTTAGGTGCTTGATTGGGGGCGTTTATGTCTTTTGAGAAGAGGGGGAAAAGGGTGGTAGAGGACAAACAGGTCATGTGAATGGATGTTGTGGTGGTGTCTGCAGGTCTGGTGTGTGTGCTGCAGGTGTCTGTCTTGGTTGTTGTGGTGAGTGCGGGTGTGGTGTCTGGGGTGAATGTCTGGGTGGCTGCTGTTGTAGTGATTGTGTCAGTGGGGCCAGGATCTGGGAGTGAGGATACAGTGCTTGCGGGTTTGTGTGGTGAGGTCACTGTAAGGGAGGATGGGGTGGGGAGACAGTGGAGGATGTGGCTGTTGTTGTGTTTGCATCTGTCTGTTGAGTGTGTGCATGGCTGTGGAGTGACTTGTTGTGTCTGTGTGTGTCCTTGTGTGCCTTGTGTGTTGTTCTGTGTGCATGCTGTTTGGCTTGTGTCCTTGGGATGGGTGAGGGGAGAGGAGTGCTGGATGGGACACAGGTAGTTGGAGGGGGGACGGAGATACTAGGGACACTGGCTGGTGTCAAAAGAATGCCAGACCCTGAAATGATCTCTGGAAGCCAGACAAGGCACTTTGAATGCCTTCCAGGTAGGCATTGGTTTGCTGCATTTGTGATGCCAGCCCCTGCCACTGGATTCAAGCTATCCTGGCTGATGAGGGGTGAAACCCCGAAACCGGTCCTAGGATGCTTGTTTCCGGTCCAGTGAGGACCTGGCTTGGCAGTTCGGGCTGGACTGTTCCCATGAGGAACAGGGTCAAGACTGATTTGCATATGGCTGGGTCCAAACTGGGGTGGCATGGTGAGCAAAAGAACGATGGATTAAACCCAGATCTGTGACTGGGGGTGAGTGTTTGACAATGTTCAGCATTCCGTCCATCACTTCTTGTTGTTTTTGCTTTGTCGCCCTGGATGGCATTCACAATGGTTGTCTGTCCCACAGAGATGGTTTGCAGGAGGTCAATATCCTCCTCATTGAAGGCAGCAGGGCTGAACGGGGCCGGAACTGAGGCAGGCCTGGGCAACTAGGTGGGGAGCTACTGGCGTTGCTGGTAGGGGGGTGGTGGATGAAGATGTTGTTTGGTTGGTCCCAGAGGGGTCCGCCACCACCAGGGAGCTGCCATCGGAGGAGGACTCTGAGTCTGATGTTGCAGTTGTAGTGGGCTACCCATGTTGCTCCCTTCAGCCTCCAACCCATTGGTTCCCTCGGCATCAGTGGACTGTGCCTCTTGGGTCCCGTGGGCTGCAGCATCCCCACTCGCCGCTGCCTCTGCTCCTTCGCCAGATGATGCTGATGCACACAAGGACACAAGAAAACAGAGAGGGAGGGGGAAACAAAAAAAGGGATGCAGGCTGTGAGCAACTCCGCTATGATGCAGGAAGGCACAAATGCAGTACACTTCAGTCTCAGACCTCACCTTACCATAGCCTTTGCACTACAGAAATGTTCCACTGTTTGGGATTATACCTGGCTCTTTGGAGTACACTACACTGAGAGTTGTGCCCTCCAACTGATGTATCCATTCAATGCTCAGATGTTTTGAGTACCACTACGTCACTTTGCAAGATAAAAGGAACACTACCTAACTGACTGTTCTACCCAATTTCCACCTCACCTGGGTACACATGCCACCTACATAACAAAGTAACGTAACTCAGTCAAAAAGCTGAATACCTGCATACCCTGACATCTATGAGTCACTGTAACAGCATCCTTTCTCCACTTTGCCTATTATCCCCCTAATACAGTTGGCATACAGGACAGTGTGAGTACTCACCCCCTTGTGGCTGCTGTGATGCCTTCAAGCACACTTTCAATGCTGGGTTGGCCACTGCCAGTATGCAGGCCATTAGGGGGGTCAAGGTCCGAAGTGACCCCTCCCTCGTTGTCTTCCAGGCCAAGGGTCTCAGGTCCTCCCACCGTTTCCTGCAGTGGGTGCTCTGCCGGATATAGACCCCCAGGGTCCGCACGTCCTTGGTGATGGCTCACCATAACCCCTTCTTCTGATGGGCGCTGACCTGCATGGGAGACACATGGGAATACAGAATAATGTAGACTTACCACATGCATGCTGACATAGGGTACAATCATAGTGACAGTAGTCCACCATACATTCCATCATCTTCCTACAGGTTCACAGTGATGGCCTACTCCACTACTCCTATACCCTTGGTAATCCTACGGTCACAGATACATGCACCCAAGCAATCACACTCACTGCTAGGACACTGTTAATCCACTCACCTGCTCCTCTGGTCGCCCATACAACTTTGCATACACGGGTAGGACCCCATCCACAAGCCTGGTCAGTTCTTCCTGGGTGAAGGCTGGGGCCCTCTCCCCTGTTGCACATGCCATCGTGGCAACCAGATGCAGGACACAGCAGCACAAGCAGTGCAGTTGTGATTGTGGTGAGTGCAGGAGTCAAGTGGAAAAGGGAAAACAAAATGGCGGTGACTACCGGGGCGGTTCGCACCGTCATCACCGACAGTGCTCATGATTGCCTCTGTTCCTCATAGACATCAGTGTTAACCAATAAGGAATTGCAGGCGGTACAGACCGCCTAATGCCATGACGACTTACGCCAGCGGAGTCATGTCATTGCTATCTGTCCATTGCATATAGGACAGGCGATTACCATTTGAAGTGTAAAATGTATTAGAGTGCAATCTCTACGCGCCATCCATGCTCTCATATCTTCTTGTAAATGCTAGGCACACCAGTCATACACAGCTATACATTCCATATGTGTTGTGTAGCATCAGTTAGCTGCATTTGTAGGTTGCATTGCACCATTATCACTTGTCAATTGTCACAATGTTAGCTGTATAAAACCCTTCCATTATTGGAAGGCCACGTTTGTGCAGCTGTGTGTGTAGGCATTGTCTGTAAAGTGCTGGTGTGGTGACATATGTGTGCTGGCCCTCCCTAGGTAGCGACCAATGCAGAGACCGAGGAATGCACCGGTGTATTGGCCACTGGTTGACCTGGCAACCATGGAGGAATGACACATCTTACTGACCTACCGTCTGAACCGGTTGACCATACGTGAACTATGTGCCTAATTGAAGACAGATCTACTGCCAGCTCTACGTTATCCCTATGCTATTCCCCCTACTGTGCAGGTACTATCCTACATTTTTAACCACTGGGTCATTTCAGGTGACAGTGGGCTTGGCAGCAGGTGTGTCACAGCCAATGTTCAGTAGCATCTTAAGGGATGTCCTCACTGCCTTACTGAAACACCTCCACAGCTACATCAATTTTCCCCAAACTGCTGACTTTCCCACTGTGAAATCTGATTTCATACCATTGCACACATTCCACATATGATCCAGGCTATAGATGGCACCCATATTCCCTTGATTCCTCCTAGGGTGAATAAACAAGTATACAGGAATAGGAAAAAATATTGCTCTGGTAATGTACAGGTGGTGTGTCTTGCAGACCAGTACATCTCCCAAGTGATTGCAAAATTCCCTGGATCTGTGCATGACTCTTACATTTTGAGGAACAGCAGTGTCCCACACCTGATGGCACAGTTACAAAGGAGGGAGCCCGGCTTGTTGGTGAGGGAGATGTGAGAGTGCAGTAGCTAGCAATTTGCCTTTCCTTCTCTTTCCCCTCTACACAACGGTGACATGTGCTATGTAGTCCCACTCTTCCTTGTTGATTCTGGCTATCCTAACTTGTCCTGGCTGTTGACACCAGTGAGGTATTCCACGTCAGGAGGTGATAATCGCGACAATGAGGCACATGGCAGGACAAGAAAAGTAATTAAAAGGACCTTTGGCTTGCTGAAGGCAAGATTCTGTTGCCTGCATTTGTCAGGCGGATACCTGTGCTACTCCCCAAACATGGTTTGCCAGATCATTGTGGACTACATATGCTGCTCAACTTGGCACTAAGAAGACATGTACCCCTACTGGAAGAAGAGGAACAACCTGATCCGCCAGTGCAACCTGAGGGGACAGAGGAGAGTGATGAAGAAGTGGAGGATGATGTTGACTACAGAACTCAGCTCATTCAGCTGTACTTCCAATGAGATAAAGGGACATTTTGCCAACAGTATCCCACAACATTCCCTAAGTAGAGTTGTGTACAATTGACAGGTTGTACAACCAGTGCTCGAGACACAGCAGTGTGTGTGTGTGTGGTGCAATGTGTGTATTGTCACATACCCTAACTGCTTCATGTGTTTGATGACTCCCAAAGGTAGTTCACACACCGAAGTTTGCGAGGGGGTTAGTGGGCTACAGAGGAAGGGGTATGGATATCCTGTGAGTCCCCTGGCAGGGACACCAGTCTACTATCAGCAGCAGACGTGGAGGGCTGGGGTGTCTTGTTGCTTGTGGAAGGGGCATGTATGCAGGTGGAGAGCTCACACAGGTCTGCAGTCATGTTCTGAAAACCCCTTTGATGGAAGCCATGGTGGCAGTGTGGGCCTGCCATTGTTCCCTTGCCTCTTGATGGTGTTCACCCTGCAGCCTCTGAATCTCCTGTAAAGTGGGCAGGATTTGGCCCATCCTGTCCTGGAAGTACTGGTATGCTGCTAGGACTTAGGAAATGGCCTCCTGGCCAGTCGCTTCCTTGGTTTGCTTTCCCCCTTGGCCAACAGATGCACTCCCACTGGCCCGGGCCACCTGTGCCTCTGACCCCGTCTCAGTGTGCCCACTTCCACCAGGACCTTCATCATCTTGCCTGGTGATGGATGGTGACTCCAGTCTCTGTACAGGTGGGCACACAGTGGCTGACCCGGGGACACTGGTTTGGGGGCGTTGGGCCACAGCTGTTGGTAGTGGCTGAGTGGTGGGGGTCTGTCTGGTTGGCTGGGTGGGGCTTCCGGATGTTCCTGATGGGCCAGGGTGGTGGTCCAGAACCAGACTTCCCGCAGGACTGTCATCACTGAGGCCTTCTTCTGCTGGGGGACTGGCACTTCCTGGCACCTCCTGGCACCTCCTGGCGACTGCCATGGGCAGTAGTAACTGTGGAGTAGAAATAAATTTTTATTGTGTGTCCTGCAGAGTGTTTAACTGTGCGTCAGCTGGGTGGCAGTAGTGTTCAACAGCTTCCGGAGGTATGGCATTGACAGTCAGTTGTCAATGGTGGACATTGCACATGTGCTTTGCTATCACATATTAGCAGTGGCATGTGTTTCCTTCTGTTTATGTCCTCTGTCCAGTCATTCCCATGTCCCTTTTAGCATCTTCCACCTGTTTCTTGTGCTCACATCCCCATAAATCTGCATGCAGGACTCCCATTGGAATGGGTTCAGTGCATAGATATTAGTGGGGTGGGTGATGCATTGTGGAACTTGCAGTGTATTAAGTGTTACATGCTGGGACTGATGGTTGTGTGCACATTGTTTGGGTAGGTGTTAGTGGAGTGTGTGGGCTGGATATGGGACAGGGTGTTTTGGCTTCTGTACAGGGGAGGAGGAAACATGCATTTCGGGTGCAGGTAGTGGAAGGGGTGTGTCAATGACTTACCAGAGTCCAGTCCTCCAGTGACTCCAGTGAGGCCCTCCAGATGCAGGATAGCCAAGCCCCTCCCCTCCCACTCGGTCAAGTCGGGGGGAGGTGGTGGGGGACTACCGCCAGCCTTCTGGATGGCAAGCTGGTGTTGTGATGCCATGGTACGCATCTTCCACCACAGCTCGCTCTACCTCTTCCTGATATATTTTCTTGTGCGTGGATGGCTTCCCACTGCATTCACCTTGTTGATGATCCTCTGCCATAGCTCCATCTTCCTGGCAATGGATGTCTGCTGGACCTATGCACTGAACAGCTGTGGCTCTACCCTGATTATTTCGTCCACCATGGTCTGCAACTCCCTGTCAGTGAAACGGGGGTTCTTAGCGGTTGCCATAGTGGGTTGTGTGGGGAGATGAGTGCTGTTATGTGGTGGTGTTGCTTGGGGTAGTGGAGTGTGTGAGTGAGTTGGTGACATGTGTGGTGATATTTGAAGGTGCAGTTGTGGGATGCATGGTTGTGGGTTTGTGAGTTATATGAGGCATGTGGGGTGTGCAAAAGTGTGTCTTGAGTTTGTGGTGTCTCTTTCCAGTTGGACGGGAGTTGTGTGGCAGCAGGTAGGTGTTGCTAGGGATTGAGGGTGTTGTAGGTGGGTGTGTTTTTAGTGTTGTGTGTGGGTGTGTGAAGTGTTATGTATGTGTCCCAGGTGTGGGGTTTTCAAAATGATCAATGTGGGGTGTTGTTGTTGGTGAGTCCATTTCTTGGCCACGGCAGTCCATACCACCGTTGCAAGACCGATGTACTGATTTTATTCCTGCAGTGGCATGGCGGATTCAGAGCAGCCTGTTTCCTGCTGTTGTTTGGCCTGGAGGGGTCGGGTACCTCACTCTTTTCTGGCAGTTTTTTACTTTGGGGTCGTAATACGGTGGTAATTTCCCCACATCCACAGTGGTCTTTTGCCATCCGCCAGCACGCGGTTAGCAGTAATTACCGCCAAACTCATAATCAGGGCCTTTAGGTCCATTCTTTCCCAAGTGAATTAACAAGGCATTAGTGTCATACTTACATGCTTCTCTTGTCTTTGAAGTAACCAATAAATCATCAATACTGTACCAAAGGTGATTGGAAAGGCAATTCCAATAACTCCAGATTCTTCTTCAGTATCTGAAGATGGATGGTGACTCTGAAAATCCTTGAGGAATTCTGCAACAACAATAGACTCTTTCCATGAATTTAAAGCAAAAGAGAAATTGGCTATCCTCAGGAAGAGACACAGAAAATAATGGTTGTGAGACGTCCATTATGCTGAACCATTCAGCATTGCATGGGATCTGAAACAATATCACTACTGGATTTGGCACCATTGGACAGCATTTAATCACAAGATCATTAACTGTCCTCAAATCCTGAACAATTCAAAATTTCCCACAAGGCTTTCGCAATCCCATTATTGGTGAGTTACACGGGCTGCTCAGTACTTCCTTTACAACAGCTTGGTTTACAAATTCTACAATTATAGCTGCAAACTCTTCAATAGTGTCCTGTGTCATGTGGTATTGGGGAATCTGGGGAAAAATGTCATTCAGCTTGACTGGGACTTTAACTGCCTCAACTCCTTTGATTATACCAATGACTTTTCTTGTAAAATCCCACAATTTCGTTTTAACTGTTCCCTGTAAGTCAGAGGGTAGGTATTGTAGTGTAAAAACTGGAAAGAAACTGATCAAAGGATACTCCTCATTCACTGAACTGATTCACAATCTATTCCTGCAGGCAAGTCATCTTCATCATTACTGTTTGTCTGGATGGCAATGCTATCATTCAAACAAGTAATCGAATATCTTGTTTTGCATAACAAGTCTCTTCCAAGTAAGGAAACTGGACAGGAGTCACAAACTATGAATTTGTGCAATCCTTTAAAGTTGCCAATTTTAACCGGAACTGGTTCAGTGATCGGGTTTGTCAAATACTGATTTGCAACTCCTACAATCTGTACTGTTTTCCATGAAAGAGGCAAATTTGGAACCTCGAAAGACCCTACTATAGAGCGTGTAGCTCCTGTGTCTACTAAAATTGAGACTTTGTGACCCATCACTTTTCCCTTAATGTATGGACCCTTTTGATCTACTTCTAATGAAGCTGCTAGCACGTATTTCTCCTCATCTGAACTCTCACTCACCCAATCATCATTCTCTTCATCCTCACTGTGTAGTGGCTATTGGTGTATTGTGTTATTATCCTGGTTAAGCCTTTGACCTGTGACCTGCTGAGGAAGCCTCACCTACTGCTGTTCCATTGGGGCTTGAGGTATCTGAATTTGCTGTCTAGGTACCATTTGGACTTGGGGTCGCATTTGCTGCGATTGGGGCATCTGTAAACATGGCATTTGCATCTGCAGGATAGGCTAAAAACCTTGCATCTGGTTCATGTAGTTTTGGAAATTTGTATTTTGTCTCTCATTCTTGGTCCTCTCATGTTTGGAAAATAATGTATTTCATTTGTCTGCTGACCAACATCTTCCTGTCCCAGAATCAGATACTCCCTTTTCCAATGTCCATGGCCTCTGCAAGCGTGACAAGGCAACATCGTTTTGATACCTTGCACGTCATTCTGAATAACCACAATATTCAAATCGGGACCACGGTTCACATTTCCAACTCAACCACAACCTCTATCTTTCGCCTGGTTCTGCAACCACACGTTTCCCTGCTGCTGCAGAAAACTTCCCTGCATCCCTGACTGTGCTGCTTTAATTTGCATCACCATTGCCTTTTTCTTTCAACTTTCTCTGTTTCAACTCAATCTTGTCTCTACAGTACCTTGCATACTGCAACAATTCATCAATCGGCTTTGCTTGCCAACAAATCAAATGACTCTTAATCATCTGGCAGATTTCGGGTCTCAGTCCTTCGACAAAACTAAACACAAAATTAATCATGTTTTTGGCTCAATTGTTTCTGTGCCACTATAATGTTTGAATGCCTGCAACCATCTTTCGTAGTACGCATGTATTGACTTGTTCCCTTCCTAAGCTGTCCTGTCTATTCTTTGCCAATCAATATTCTTGGGCAAAATTCTCATTTTCAAAAATTCAATCACCTCATAGTAATATTTCATTGTATCAGGAGACAGTGCACCTATAGCTGGATCTCTCAGAGGTTCTCTTGTTGGCCAATCTACACTCCTCTTGTATTCGACCCATAAGATTGCTGGAACTGCTATTTCTAACAGGGTGTTCAAATCCTCCCACAAGCATTTTGTGAGTTTCACAAACCAATCTCTTTGCTGGTACCATTCCACTAGCTTCTCTTTCAACCTGGGATAATCATTTATAAACAACAATATTTCACTTCTGCTCCAAGGGACATAGACAAAATTACCTCCCGGAATTTCTCTCATTGGTAATATTTTCACTGCGTCTTCAACCTGCTGCACATTTGCATTAAGATTCCCAGAATCCCTTTTCTTCTTGTCTCTTTTCTTTACCCATCTGCCTTCCACTTATCTAAGGCTATCCATCTGTATTAATTCTTTAATGTGAATTTTCAGTCCCGGTATCTTCATGTTCTCAAAATTCTTTGAGTCAAACACTAATCTGTAACTGTTTCAAATGCTTCGTTTTCTCAATTTCTATGTCATGATTTTCTGCCAGATCTGCTAGTTTCTGATGGATTATTCCTGGACATTGTTGGTAATCAGTTTGCACAAATAACGCAACTTCTCTTCACGGTATGAGTCAATTCTATCTAATCCCATTGATCCCTCAATTAAGTCTTCTGCTTCTAGTCTAAGCCTAGTCAAATTCAGTTCACTTCCTCCACTGGAATCTCCTTGTGTGCTACCCAGATTCTCCAACCATTCAGTTAACTGCTGAGCTGTCAATGAAATGTTGTTATTGCTTACACCGGGCACTTGCTGTAACATTAGGCTTGGGGTCTCTAGTGTTACCATGCTTGGATTGGACCCTGTATCGAATCTCCACTGATTATTTGGAGGAGTTCTAAAAGAAATCAAATCAATTAACAGACCTGTCCCATCAAATGTCTGTCTCATGGGGGTCTTCATTCCTGCATTTTTATTGACCCTCTCCCTTTCTACACTGGGTTCAGGATTTTATGTTCACTGCTCTTACTATTTCCCTGGGCAAAAAATAGTATAACTGGACCAATGGTAACCGGTACTGACACAGAATCTGGACTTGGTTGGACATTTGGATCTCTAGGGTACACATTACTACTGTCAATGCAGACATCTCCATCTGTGGCCCTGTTATGGGGGGGTGTCTCAGGATCGTCTGTGTTTGTATTGGAGACATTACATTTTGGGTAGACTCTACCTGCTTGAACCTGACTCATGTGCTGCATACGGTGGGGGACGATTCCTCAATAATTGCTAAATAAACTCGTCATAACCTGAATCTTCATCAAAGGACAATGTTTTTCTAAACTTGGTTGGTCTGTGCTCTTTGTCATCAGAAGGATAGTAATCCCTCTTCTTAGTACTTTTGCTAGCCTCACTCTCGTTCTCTTGTGTAATTGTAGGAAACAATTTAATTCCCTATAAAGTCTCAGTTCTCCGAAACTTCTGCTGACTATACCATCTTGCCTCAGCTAACGTTTTCTCAGCTTTTCTCATTCTCCTCTCAAATTTCTGTTGCTGTTGATGTCTGGCCACTAATTCCCAAATAGCTAATGCTTCAAACTGTGCAGGTCTCGGAGGAGGTTTTGAATCATACAGTAAGCTACTCAAATTCTCTAAAATCCTTAAATTAAATTTTTCATGGGCAGGTAATGCTGAGCTCCTGTCTCTCTCTATTTCTTTGCACCATTGTTTCAGCCAAAGACATGGCGCATTTCCTTAAGCTGTGCAAGCACAAATCCTGTTTCATTCACACTCTCACTAGAACGCCAAGAACATCTTCAAACAAGCATTGTCAAAGTCCAAGGTTTCGGGAATATCATGGTAGGCTCCTAAGGAGACATAGGTGGTCATTATGACCCTGGTGGTGTTCTTACCACCAGGGTCAATGTTGCAGTATCACCACCAACAGGCTGGGGGTAATGACTGCCAAATAATGACCATGGCGGTGATCTCTCCCATAGACAGCCAAAGTAGTGCACCAACCGCCAGTGCAGTATGACCACTGAACACAGGGGGAGCCATCTACAGGTAGGCGGAATACAAGGATCCGCCCACCATATTATGAATAGCACACCACCAGGATATCCGGGAAGTAGCAAATCCACCAAATGCCTGGCAGAAACACAACATATAAAAGGAGACACTCACCTCCAGGGACACACAGGAGTAGGCGGCCACCATGGAACCTGAACTGCAAGTCTTCTTGATGCTGTACCCTGCCATGGCCGTCCTGGAGCACCAACGCCGACAAAGACGACGATGGTGAGTACAGCTGCCTAGCACACACAAGCACAACGCACACCATACACACACACCACACATCCAGGTGCAGAGGAAAATAACAGTAACAGAACCTTGGACGTAAGAAACCCAGGACACATACACAGTTCCAACCACTGTATTCCTGTAGTATGAATATGTAAAATGCAAAAACATACACAACTGTAAAAATAAATACATGGAGGCCCAAAGGCCAGTCCAAAGTCCCAAATGCCCACAGGGCAAAATCCAAGCCCCAACCTGACTCCTGACAACAACGGGACTCTACTGTTCTGGGGCATCATGCCAGAAATGGGCAGGCACCTCGGGGGGCGGGGGTTGGAGGGCAGTCATTGGGAGCAAGCTTCCAGCCTACTGGTTCTGGAGGGGGCTTCCTGCCCACTGGGTCTGGAGGGGGCTGCCTGCCCACTGGTTCTGGAGGGGGATTCCTGCCCACTGGGTCTAGAGGGGGCTACCTGCCCTCTGGTGCTGGAAGGAGCTGTCTGCCCACTGGTTCTTGGATTCTGGTGTGGCCTCCTTGGCCTGGTATTTGGGTGTGGCCTCCTTGTCCTTGGATTTTGGTGTTGCCTCCTTGGCCTAGGATTTGGGTGGAGCATCCTTGGCTTGGGATTTGGGTGGGGCCTCCTTATGTTCAGGAGGGGGCCTGGGAAGAGGTCAAGGCAGGAAAGGAAAATCTTCTTAGGGCAATGGGGTGGGATGTGGGAGGAGGGATGGAAGTGGAGGTAGAGGGAGTGGTTGTGGGAGGAAGAGGTGTGCTGGACTTGGGTGCAGGTGCATGGACAGTGTGCATGTGCGAGGTGGATGGCTGTTGGGGCTCTAAGTACAAGAGTGTGTGTCTGTGGAGGGGGACAGACAGGGTAGATGGATGTTGTGGTGGTGTCTGCAAGTGAGGTGGGTGTGCTGCATGTGGTGGTGACTGCACATGTAGTGTGTGGGGTGCAGATGTCTGTGGGTCTGCTGTTGTGGTGACTGTGGGCAAGGCTGTGTTGGTGGCAGGATCTGGAACTGTTGATGCAGTGCATGCAGGTATGAGTAAGTATATGACTGTGAGGGAGGAGGAGGAAGGGGACACAGTGAAGGCAGTGGATGATGTTGTGTTTGCACCTGTGTGTTGGCTGTGTGAGTGCTTGTGGACTGAATTGTGCTGCCTGTGTTTGTCTCTGCGACTCTTGTGTGTTGATTTGGGTGCATGCTTGTCAGAATGTATGCATGGGATAGATTGGGGGTGAGGAGATTGGGACTGGGTAGTGGTAGTTGGAGGGGGGATGGAAGAAACAGGGATACTGGCTGCCATCAGTGAAGAGGCCAGAGCCTGAAACAATCTCTGTAGGGCTGCCAATACACTGTGAATGCCCTCTAGGAAGGCATTACATTGCTGCATCTGGGATGCCAGCCCCTAGATGGCATTCACTATGGTTGACTGCCCTACGGAGATGGATATCAGGAGTTCCATAGCCTCCTCACTGAGGGCAGCAGGGCTGACTGGCGCAGAGCCTGAGGTGCCTAGGGCAAAGGATATTCCCACCCTCCTGGGTGAGTGGGCATGGGCAACTTGGTGGGGGGCTACTGGGAGGGTGCTGCTGGTACAGGGGGGCAGTAGAACCTGTAGCTGTGGTGGTCCCAGAGGGGTCCACCACCACCAGGGAGCTCCCATTGCAGGACAAATCAGAGTCAATGGTATCACCTCCTGTCTCCGCCGTGGTGCTCCCCTCGCCCTCCATCCCACTGGTCCCCTCAGTGTCGGGGGACTCTGCCTCCTGGGTCCCGTGGGCTGCAGCTCCCTCACTCACTGGTGCCCCTCCTCCTTTGCCAGATAATGCTAATGCATGCAAGGCTAGGTAGACAAAAGGAGAGAGGGGGAGAGAGAGAAAGGGAGCACAGGGTCAATCTCAGCACCAACAGCACACATGGCAGACACATCACTGTCACACACTGAGACTGAGAATGGGCAGTATGGACCACACTAGCATACCATTGGCTAAGTACCACAGCAGGTAGGAGCCAAAGACTGCCAGCTACACACCAACTGGGACCAGCTAAGCCCTGTCTGAGACGGGAAGCCAGCTACCTAGCTATCTAATACATGATTTTCAGCCTATTAACCTGAGCTGGAACATGCAGCAATGTCTGAATTGGCATATTGGGGCATCCACTGACTAGTACCCTGCACCCAAATCCCATGCCAGGCAACAGAGTTGGTTGACAAACACACTATACTCACCCCCTTGTGGCTGTTGTGATGGCCTCAAGTGCCCCTCCAGCTCTGGGTAGCCCACTGCCAGTATGTGGGCCATCAGGGGGATCAGATTCAGACGGACACCCCTCCCTCATTGGGAGGCCATCTCCAGCTGGGCCTCCGTGGTCTTCTGGGCCCAGCATCTCAGTTACTCCCACTGTTTCCTGCAGTGGGTACTCCACCTGCTGTAGACCCACAGGGGCCACACGTCCTTGGTGATGGCTGCCACAACCCCTTTTTCTGATGGGCGCTGTCCTGCAGAGGAGACACAGAAGGTGGGACACCATTAACCAGGCAATCCAGCCTGTCACACAGATGGCCCACAAAATGTTTTTCTCCCCTCATCAGGCACACACATGACCCGTACCCCTGCATTAGTGCTGTCACCTGCCATAGCCCCCATCTGACACACTGCCAGCACACACACACATCTCCATACAGCCATGTCGCATGCAACGTACCCATGGTGTACTCACCTGTTGGTCTGGAGGACCATATAACTGCCCATACTGCCTATCCACGATGCTCTCCAACTCCTCTGACATGAAGGCTGGTGCCCTTTCACCTGTTGCACGAGCCATGGCAGGTTCCAGACACAGGTCACAGCAGCACACACAGTGAAGATGTCGTCCTGTGGAAAGTCGGGAATCAAGTGAAGTGTTAGATAGGAAATGGCTGTCACGTCCGCGGCGGTGAACACCGTCACCGCCGGCGTTGATCATCATTGGTTCCCATTCTCCATTGAGGGCAATGTTAGACAATCAGGAATTGTACGGCGGTGCAGACCGCCTCCCACCATGACACTAATGCCAGCGGAGTGAGGTAACTTCTACCTGTCCATGCATACAGGACAGGCGGTTGCCATTTTCTAATGCTGGTACACATCTACAGATTGATAAGTGCATAATTGTAGTTGAATGTACTCACCTGGACAATTCCAGTGTCCAATATACAAGCATGCACTGTGTACACTGCTTTAGTGTGTTCATGGTTCCTGTTGTCACTCCTTCCTTATTTTTGGGTCCCTTAGGTACCAACCACTGCAGAGGAATAGGAGGAGGAGGCAAGCACCCATGTACAGTCCCCTTGTGGACTTGGCTACACTGGAGGACAGACACATCATACTCACCTATCGTCTGGACAGGGCCACAATCACAGAGCTGTGTGCACAATTGGAACCTGATCTGATGCCTGCTATGTGTAGCACCACAGCAATTCCCCCTCTTGCACAGGTACTCTCAGTGCTCCATTTCCTGGCAACTGTCTCTTTCCAGGTGAGGTGACAGTGGGCTTGGCTGCAGGGATGTCACAGCCAATGTTCTCGAGTGTGCTTGCAAGGGTACTGGATGCCTTACTCAATCAAGCACATGTGCAGCTACAACGCATTCCCCCGGGTAGATAATTTACCTCCTGTGAAGGCTAGATTCTATGCAATGGGACATATACCACATATAATTGCGGCCATTGACATGACCCATATTGCCTTAGTCCCCCCCAGGGCAAATGAACAAGTGTACAGGAATCGGAAGAGTTTCCACTCACTCAATCAATCAATCATTAGATTTATAAAGCGCGCTATGTACCCGTTAGGGTTTCGAGGCGCTAGGGGGAGGGGGGGGGGTAGCTGCTATCGTTCGAAGAGCCATGTCTTGAGGAGTCTCCTGAAGGTGAGGAGGTCCTGGGTCTGGCGTAGTGAGGTCGGGAGTGAGTTCCAGGTCTTGGCGGCGAGGTAGGAGAAGGATCTGCCGCCAGAGGTCTTGCGCTGGATTCGGGGGACGATGGCGAGGGCAAGGTTGGCAGAGCGTAGTTGGCGTGAGGGAACGTAGAAGTTGAGTCTGGTGTTCAGGTAGGTGGGTCCGGTGTCGTGTAGTGCCTTGTGTGCGTGGGTGAGGAGTTTAAAGGTGATCCTCTTGTCCACGGGGAGCCAGTGGAGGTCCTTCAGGTGGTGGGAGATGTGACATCGGCGGGGTATGTCGAGGATCAGGAGGGCGGATGCGTTCTGGATGCGTTGGAGTCGTTGGATGTCTTTAGTTGGGATGCCTGTGTAGAGTGCGTTGCCGTAGTCGAGTCTGCTACTGACGAGGGCTTGGGTCACCGTCTTTCTGGTTCCTGTTGGAATCCACTTGAAGATTCTGCGGAGCATGCGGAGGGTGTTGAAACAGGAGGAGGAGAGTGCGTTGACCTGTTTGGACATGGTGAGAGCGGAGTCGAGGATGAAGCCGAGGTTTTGTGCGTGGCTGGCTGGAGTGGGTGGGGGGCCCAGTGCGGTGGGCCACCAAGAGTAGTTCCAGGCCGAGGGGGAGCGGCCGAGGATGAGGACTTCCGTCTTGTCGGAGTTTAGTTTCAGGCGGCTGTTGCTCATCCACTCGGTGATGGATTTCAGTCCCTCGTGGAGGTTGGCTTTGGCGGTGTGAGGATCTTTGGTCAGGGAGAGGACGAGCTGGGTGTCGTCGGCGTAGGAGAGGATGCTGAGGTCGTGCTGACGGGCCAGTTGTGCGAGGGAGGCCATGTAGACGTTGAACAGCGTTGGTCTTAGCGAGGAGCCTTGGGGGAAGCCGCAGATGAGGTTGGTGGCTTTGGAGCAGAAGGGTGAGAGTCGGACTCTCTGGGTTCTGCCGGAGAGAAAGGAGGAGATCCAGTTGAGGGCTTTGTCTTGGATACCGGCTTCGTGGAGGCGATTTAGTAGGGTGCGGTGGCAGACCGTGTCGAAGGCAGCGGAGGGGTCTAGGAGGATGAGGGCTGAAGTTTCGCCGTTGTCCATTTG
Source organism: Pleurodeles waltl (assembly GCF_031143425.1). Lineage (NCBI taxonomy): Eukaryota > Metazoa > Chordata > Amphibia > Caudata > Salamandridae > Pleurodeles > Pleurodeles waltl. Next base: position 214,102,674 of record NC_090440.1, read on the forward strand.
TTGTCTGATGTCATCTGTGGCGGCGAGGAGTGCAGTCTTTGTGCTGTGGTTGCGTCTGAAACCGGATTGGGAGGGGTCTAGGATGGAGTTGTCTTCGAGGTAGTGGGAGAGCTGTGCGTTGACGATCTTCTCGATGACTTTCGCTGGGAAAGGGAGGAGGGAGATCGGTCGGAAGTTTTTGAGATCGTTGAGGTCAGCCTTAGGTTTCTTGAGGAGGGGTTGGATTTCTGCGTGCTTCCAGCTGTCCGGGAAGGTAGCGGTGTTGAAGGAAAGGTTGATGATCTTGCGGAGTTTGGGGGCGATGGTGACGTCGGCTTTGTTGAAGACGTGATGTGGGCAGGGGTCAGAGGGAGATCCTGAGTGGATGGAGTTCATGGTCTTTAGTGTTTCGGCGTCGTCTACGTGGGTCCAGGTGGTGAGGCGGACGGCGTGGGAGGAGTTGTTGGGGGTGGGGTCATGCGGAGGTGCGGTGTTGAAGCTGTTGTGGATGGCTGCGATTTTCTGGTAGAAGAAGGTGGAGAGATCGTCACAGAGTTTCTGGGATGGTGGGACGTTGTTGACATTGGCGTTGGGGTTGGAGAGCTCCTTCAAGATGCAGAAGAGTTCCTTGTAGTCGTGTGCGTTGTTGTTAAGGCGTTCTGTGAAGTGGGAGCGTTTGGCGAATCGGATCAGTTGGTGGTGTTCGCGGTTGGCTTCCTTGAGGGTAGCAAGGTTGTCAGGTGTGCGCTCGAGGATCCATTTTTTCTTGAGTTTCTGGCAGGTGCGTTTGGAGGTGGTCAGTTCGTCTGTGAACCAGGCTGGTTTTTTCTTTTCTTGGTTGACGGTGGGTCTCTTGAGTGGTGCTAGGATGTTGGCGCAGTTGAGGATCCATTGTTGGAGGTTGATGGCGGCGGAGTCCGGGTCGGTGGGGTCAGGTGGTGGGTTTTTGTCGAGGGTGCTGGTTAGTTGGTCTTCTGTGACTTTTCCCCAGCGGCGGTGAGGCGGTAGTGGGGTGCGGTGGTGTTCAGTGTTTTTCTTGAAGGTGAAATGGACGCAGTGGTGGTCGGTCCAGTGGAGTTCGGAGGTGTGGCTGAATGAGATGTGGTTGCTTGCAGTGAAGAGTGGGTCAAGGGTGTGGCCGGCGATGTGGGTGGGTGTGTTGACCAGTTGACGGAGTCCGAGGTTGGAGAGGTTGGTGGTCAGTGATGCGATGTTGGAGTCATTGTTGTTCTCCAGGTGGAAGTTGAGGTCTCCCAGGAGGATTTAGTCTGAAGAGGCGAGGGCGTGGGTGCTTGCGAGGTTGGAGATGGTGTCGCTGAAGGGGGCTCTTGGTCCTGGAGGACGGTATATGAGGGTTCCTCTGAGGGTAGTGTTAGGGTCCGTGTGGATCTGGAAGTGGAGGTGTTCGGCTATCTTGAGGGTGTCGTTCATGTGGGTGTGGATCTTGAGGGTGGATTTGTGGGCGATGGCTATTCCTCCGCCGATCCCGTTGGTGCGATCTCTTCTGGTGATCTTGTAGCCGTCAGGGATGGCGATGGCGATGTCTGGGGCCGAGGAGTCGTTCCACCAGGTTTCGGTTAGGAAGGCTACATCTGGGGCGGTGGTGTCGAGCAGGTCCCAGAGCTCAATGGCGTGCTTTTGTGCGGAGCGTGTGTTAAGGAGGATGCAGTGCAGGTGGTTTGTGTTGGTTGTTGCAGACTTCGTTGTTCTGTTGCAGGTGAAGTTGCAGGTGCGGCAGGAAAAAGGTCCTTTGGTGTGCTTCGGGGTGGCCTGGAAGCATTCTGTGGAGGGGCCAGGGTTGAGGGCGAGGAGTTCGCTGGCCGAGTAGCGAAAGGTGGGGACGCGGGGGGACTCAATGTCCATATGGTGTGCCTTGCTGACCAGTACATCTCCCACGTCACTACCAAGTATCCAGGGTCAGTGCATGATGCCTTTGTCCTGAGGAATAGCAGTGTCGCACAGCTGATGGCACAACTACAGCGGTACAGAGTCTGGCTAATAGGTGAGCCTGGGCCCCCACCCAATATATGTCAGTGTATGCCTTCTAGAGTCATAGCCCCTGCCATTGTGCAGGGCTAATGTGTGTCCCTTACTTCTTGCAGGTGATTCTTGCTACCCAAACCTGTCCTGGCTCCTGACTCCTGTAAGAAATCCAAGATCAGGGGCTGAAAACAGGTACAGTGATGCTCATGGGCATACCAGGAGGATTGTTAAAAGGACCTCTGGGCTCCTGAAGGCCATGTTCAGGTGCCTCCATCTGACAGGTGGATCCCTATGCTACTCCCCTGAGAAGGTCTGCAGAATTGTTGTTGTGTGCTGCATATTGCTCAATTTGGCCCTCATATGGCATGTGCCCTATCAGTGAGGAGGAGGAAGAGGAGAAGGATGTGGACAACAGGCCACATATGATCCTGCAGTACTTAAAATGAAACTCGGGTGGGACTGTTGAACTGAACATTTCTACTTTTTAGTGTTGTGCTGTGTGACTGTAGCTAGTTATCACCTTTGCTTCCCATGTGACTGTCACCTATGCTTTCCCTTCTTGCAGATGTTGGTGCAGTTCCAACAGTGTACTGCTGTGATGTGTACAAGCTGTTGAGACACATTTGTAAGATAGATCAACATGCTACTGGACATTTACACAGGATCATGCAGTTCAATACAGTTCAATACATTGTACATTACCTTTAGATAAAGTACTATTACTCAAGTTGTGCCCAAGGGTGTTTATTGCTGTTGGAAATGGCCTTTCTACAGGGTCACCCTCAAACATTTTGCCTTCCTCCTTCTCTTTTTCTCACCTCATTTTTGCTGGCTTTAGGACTCCGCACACTTTACCACTGCTAATCCGTGCTAAATTACATAAACTCTCTCCTTAAAACATGGTGACAATGGCTCATACCCAATTAGCCTGTTTAATTTACTTCTAAGTCCCTTGTCAAGTGCACTACATGTGTCCAGGGCCTGTAAATTAAAAGCTACTAGTGGGCTGCAGCACTGGTTGTGCACCCACATAAGTAGCCCACTAACCATGTATCAGGCCTACCTCTGCAGTGCCCGTGTGTGCAGTTTCACTGCCACTTCGACTTGGCATTTAAAGGTACTTGCCAAGCCTTAAACTCCCCTTTTTCTGCATCTAGGTCACCCCTAAGGTAGGCCCCAGGTAGCCCATAGGGAAGGGTGCTACGTAGGTAAAAAGAATGATATTTACATGTGTGTTCTATATGTCCTGGTAGTGTAAAACTCCTCAATTAATTTAACACTGCCGTGAGGTCTGCTCCTGTCATAGGATTGCATTAGGGCTACCCTCATATACTGTTTGAGTGGTAAATCCTGATCTGAAAGGGGTAGCCAGGTCATATTTATTATGGCCAGAATGGTGATACAAAATCCTGCTTAATGATGAAGTTGGATTTTATATTACTATTTTAAAAATGCTACTTTTAGAAAGATAGCATTTCTCTACATTTAAATCTTTCTGTGCCTTCCAATCCACGTCTGGCTAGGTTTAGTTGACAGCTCCCCTGTGCATTAACTCAGACAACTTCAGACACAAGATGCTCAGTCACACTTGCATACATCTGCATATTGAGTGGGTCTTCCTGGGCTGGGAGGGTGGAGGGCCTGACACTTACTTGTCAAAGGAAAGTAACTTGCCCTCACACAAAGGAATGCCACACCCCCTACTGGGACCCTGGCAGACAGGATGGAACTGAAAGGGGATTGTGTGCACTTCTAAGCCACTCTATGAAGTCTCCCCCACATCAAAGGCACATATTGGTATTTAAGCAGGGTTTCTAACCCTACCAACTTAAACACTTCTTGACAAGGTACTCTTGTCACAGACACTTCCTGGAGAAGAGAACCTGAATCAGAACCTGCAACCTGCCAAGAATAACTGCCTGGCTGTCCAAAGGACTCACCTGACTGCTTTTCTGAGAAGGACTGATGCCTTGCTGCTGACCTGCTGCCTTGCTGCTCTCTTGCTGTGCTGAGAAGTGCTCTCCAATTGCTTGGATAGAGCTTGCCTCCTGTTCCCTGAAGTTTCAGGACCAAAAAGACTTAATTCCTGCAAGAAGAACTCCCTGTGCTGCAAAAATCGGCACACAGCCTGCAAGAAATGACGCACAGCCTGCAGTGCGGTGAGAAAATCACTGCACGCCGAACTGGAACGACACAGCCTGATTACGCAAGGAGAAGATTGATGCAGCACCAGCGTAGCGCCTGGAAATTCGAGGCATGGCCCACTGGATCGACGCAAAGCCGAGCCAGAACGACGCAGCCCAACTTCCTGAGAGGAATCGATGCAGCGCCTGCCGTGTAATAGAAATTTCCACGCAATACCCACTGGATCGAAGCAGGCCCTGTGACTTCATCCTGCAAGCACCGGATTTCAATCCAATCATCCCCGGGGCATCCGAAAACCACGCAACCCGAAGGGGATTCTAGACTATGCACCGAAAATCGATGCAAAGCCTGCCCTGCGTGAAAACTCGACAACGCAACACCTGCGCTGGAAAAATTGACGCACACCTCCCCGTTTTCCACGCATCTCCTCCTCTGGGGTTCCTTGTGGAGAATTTGAATGCAAACCAGGTACTTTGTGCTTGCAAGAGACATTTGCGGCTTTTAAGAGACTAAAGACACTTTATATTATTTTTAAAGTGATATTTCAGCATATAATTATTGCATCTTAATTGTTTTGACCTGCATCTTACCATATAAATATTATATATATATTTCTAAACACTGCGGGGTGTATTTTTGTGGTGTTCTACTGTGTTATTGCATGATTTATCGCGCAAATACTTTACACATTGCCTTAATAAGTTAAGCCTGACTGCTCAGTGCCAAGCTACTAGAGGGTGGGCACAGGATAATTTGGATTGTGTTAATTACCCTGACTAGAGTGAGGGCCCTTGCTTAGACAGGGGGTAACCTGACTGTCAACCAAACACCCCATTTATAACATTGGTGATCAGCGGTGAGGATAGGACTCGTGTTTGTGCAGTGACATATAATAGCTATGTGTATACTACCTACCCACAGCTAAAGGTCCTTACGAGTTGCTTTCTCCTTTTTTCTCTCCATTTGGTCATTTTTTCAAATTTGAATCCTACCTTCGTGAACTTGGAACTTTGTGTTATGCCTGTGATACCTTATTACAGCTTGGAAATGGATTTGAGCTTCACAGAAGACTACGACGAGTCAGATATAGTCTCCATTATATCACTCACCAAGGGTGAGCTGAGGGAGCTCTGCAGAGAGAGGGGCCTAGCGGTGTCAAAGAGATCCACTAAGCAGGAACTGCAGGATGCCTTTGTAGACTTTGAGGAAGCACGCTGGAAAGAGGAACAGGCAGCAAAGAACCAAAGGGGTGATGGCCCTGAGAATGGTAATGAGTAGGAGGAGAAAAATGACTTAGCAGTGGCTCCAGAGGAGAAACGTGAACCCACAGAGAGTGAGTCCCTTACTGGATCATATGCGGGAAGCAGTGTCTCCTCCTGTGTCCTGTCCCCGGAGGAGCTTAGGGACAGACAGGCTGAGAGGGACCTGAGGCTGCAGTTAGCTCAACTGGCTGCAGAAGAGAGAAGACCTGAGTCTGACAAAGCTCTGGCAGAGGAGATAAGAGCTGAGGCTGACAGGGCCTTAGCAGAAAGAACAATCTTGCTGGCTCGTGAACTGAGTCTGAAGGGACTGGACTTAAAAGCACAGCAAGTAGAGTCCAGTGGTGGCAGCAAACCTACAATGTCCAGTTTTGAGAAAGAAATCACACTACCCAGAGATTTGGTACCTAACTTCCGAGAGGGGGAGGGCATAGACAAGTCGTTTGAGGTGTATGAGGTCACCCTAGTAGCGCACAGGATCCCTGAGGAGGATTGGGTGGCTGTCCTATCGGGCATATACCTGGTAATGGGAGGGATGCCCTTCTGGCCCTAGATGGGAGAGACAGATTGAGGTATCCAACCATGAAAGAGACCCTTGTCAGGAAATATGGCTTTACCTCAGAGGAGTGCAGGTTGAAAATCAGGGGCAGTAGGAAACTGCCTCACCAGTCATGGGGGGATTTTATAGGACACTTTTGTAAGGCATTGGATGGCTGGGTGAAGGGTAGTATGGTAAACACTTTTGAGGGGCTGTACAATTTGTTGGCCAGAGAGCACATGTTCAGTCACTATTTTCCAGAGCTACTCCAGCACTTGGTTGATTGTAAGTTCTCTGACCCCAGGGAACTTGCAAAGGAGGCAGACCTCTGGGTGAGTACCAGAGTCTCTGAAAAGGCATTTGGGAGTGATCCTAAGGAGAGTGGTTTAGGTTCCCCTCAACAGAGTGGGAGGGGAGGTACACAGTGACCCAAATAGGTCCCATAAAGGTAGGAGGAGAGGTTGGGGTGGGCAGAGGCCCAGGAAACCCTATTCCCATCCCCAGTGCCTGGACTGTCCCCCTGGGGACCCAAGCAGGGCAAACTAGACTGCACCGAGAGACCGTCCCCTGATGGGAGCTCCCCAGTGTCAGGTGAGCTGAGAGGGGTGACCCCTAATGGCCCCCTGACAGTTCGGTTGTTTGGTAGTACCACTCCTCAGAGGAGGGCACATAGGTCCAGAGGGAGGGGCAAGGTGAGGAAGAACTCACCCTTGTCCCCTGTTCAGCCTCAGGGTACAGACCCTGGGCTGAGTGACCAGTGTCAGGATATCACGCCTGAACTGGTGGGAGGTAGAGTGGAGAAGGGGTGCAAGACCCCTAGGGCTACTGCCCCCCATTCTGAGATGCCTCAGTAGCCCTTTGTGGCCCCCTACCAACACCCCAGCTGGAGAAGGAGCGCATCCAAAGGCCCCACTCAGGGTCTCCTCTTAGCAGTGGATTGTCTAGGGCCTGGCTCTTGACACTGACCGCTGTTAGTGGCATCCTTTGGTTGCTGTCCTTGTGGACAGATTTTCCCCTGGGTTGGGGACAGAAGTCAGACCCACAGGGTGGAACTGGCCACATCATTTTGTGGCCATGGTGGTACTATCTGCATCTGTGAACAAATTAAAGTTAGGAGCTTCACAGATGGGGTCCTCAGACGAGGAGAAGGGTTCCCAATGGGTCAGTTCAGTGGCCCCAGAGAGTATAGACAGAGGAGCATCACTGAATTCAGATAGGCGTAGAACTGGAAAGTGCCACTGCAGCAGTGGGCCATTGTCCATGTCCTATTGCCTTAAGCAGGGAAGTCCATCAGAGTGTTGATTAGCCTACCTTGGCTTTAGGCTGGAAGGGGGATATGTTGGAAATGGCCTTTCTGCAGGGTCACCCCCAATCTTTTTGCCTTCCTCCTTCTCTTTTTCTGACCTCATTTTTGCTGGCTTTAGGACTCTGTGCACTTTACCACTGCTTATCAGTGCTAAAGTGCATATGCTCTCTCTTTAAAACATGGTGATATTGGTTCGCACCAAATTGGCTTATTTAATTTACATGTAAGTCCCTAGTCAAGTGCACTACATGTGCCCAGGGCCTGTAATTTAAATGCTACTAGTGGGCTGCAGCACTGGTTGTGCCACCCATATAAGTAGCCCACTAACCATGTCTCAGGCCTGCCTCTACAGTGCCAGTGTGTGCAGTTTCACTGCCACTTTGACTTGGCATTTAAAAGTACTTGCCAAGACTTAAACTCCCATTTTTCTACATATACGTCATCCCTAAGGTAGGCCCTAGGTATCCCATAGGGCAAGATGCTATGTAGGTAAAGGGAAGGACATGAACATGTGTGTTCTACATGTCCTGGTAGTGTAAAACTCCTAAATTCATTTTACAACTGCTGTGAGGCCTGCTCCTTTCAAAGGATAGCATTAGGACTACCCTCATATACTGTTTGAGTGGTAGATCCTGATATGAAAGGAGTAGCTAGGTCATATTTAGTATGGCCAGAATGGTGATACAAAACCTGCTTAATGGTGAAGTTGGATGTTATATTACTATTTTAGAAATGATACTTTTAGAAAGTGAGCATTTCTCTACACTTAAATCCTTCTGTGCCTTCCATTCCATGTCTGGCTAGGTTTAGTTGACAGCTCCCTTGTGAATTAAGTCAGACAACCCCAGACACAGGATGTTCAGTCACACGTGCATACATCTGCATATTGAATGGGTCTTCCTGGGCTGGGAGGGTTGAGGGCCTGACACTTACTTATCAAATGACAGTAGCCTGCTGTTAGAAATGGGGTTTTGGGTTGGCAGTCAGGTTACCCCCTGTCCAAGCAAAAGCCCTCACTCTAGTCAGGGTAAGTCACACACAATCCAAGATTATCCTGTGCCCACCCGCTGGTAGCTTGGCACGAGCAGTCAGGCTTAACTTAGAAGGCAATGTGAAAAGTATTTGTGCAATAAATCATACAATACCACCATATAGCACCACAAAAATACACCACACAGTGTTTAGAAAAATATATAATATTTATCAGGATAATTGTAGGTCAAAAAGAATAAAGTTGCAATGTGAAATTGTAGAGATATGACTGAAAAGTGATATAAAGTGTCTTAAGTCTTTAAAATGTAAACAAAGTCTCTTTCAAGCACAAGTACCTGGTTTGGAGTGGAAAATCTCCTCAGAGGGCCACAAAAGAAGAGATGCGTGGAAAACGGGTGTGTGCGTCGATTTCTCCCCAGCACACACGGACTTGCGTCGTTATTTTTCACGCGGGGAAGTCGTGCGTCGTTTTCCGGCGCGCAGACAGTCTCCCTCTGTGGATCGCAGGGATTACCAGATGTCCCGGGTCTGTGCGTGGATTTTCCTGCTTGTTTTCCGGCTGCTCGTCTTTCTGTGGGGCTGCGCGTCGAAATTACGATCTCACAGCAGGCGTCGCGTTGATTTCTCCTTTAGAGGTCGGGCGGCGTTGTCCTTGCAAAGCTGTGCGTCGAAGTTCCGGTCGTCCCGAAGGCGTTGCGTCGATCAGCGTCGGTGTGCGGCGTTTTTCTCGCCGCGGAACAAGCTGTGCGTCGAAATTTTCGCCGCACGGAGCGTCCAAGTGAAAAAGAGAAGTCTTTTTGATCCTGAAACTTCAGGGAACAGGAGGCAAGCTCTATCCAAGCCCTTGGAGAGCACTTTCACAGCCAGACAAGAGTTCAGCAAGGCAGCAGGCCAACAGCAAGGCAGCAGTCCTTTGTAGAAAGCAGACAGGTGAGTCCTTTGAGCAGCCAGGCAGTTCTTCTTGGCAGGATGTAGTTTCTGGTTCAGGTTTCTTCTCCAGCAAGTGTCTGATGAGGTAGGGCAGAGGCCCTGTTTTATACCCAAATGTGCCTTTGAAGTGGGGGAGACTTCTAAGAGTGGCTAAGAAGTGCACCAGGTCCCCTTTCAGTTCAATCCTGTCTGCCATGGTCCCAGTAGGGGGTGTGGCAGTCCTTTGTGTGAGAGCAGGCCCTCCACCGTCCCAGCCCAGGAAGACCCATTCAAAATGCAGATGTATGCAAGTGAGGCTGAGTACCCTGTGTTTGGGGAGTGTCTGAGTGAATGCACAAGGAGCTGTCAACTAAGCCCAGCCAGACGTGGATTGTAAGGCACAGAAAGATTTAAGTGCAAAGAAATGCTCACTTTCTAAAAGTGGCGTTTCTAGAATAGTAATATTAAATCCAACTTCACCAGTCAGCAGGATTTTATACTACCATTCTGGCCATACTAAATATGACCTTCCTACTCCTTTCAGATCAGCAGCTACCACTTCAATACTGTATGAGGGCAGCCCCAATGTTAGCCTATGAAGGGAGCAGGCCTCACAGTAGTGCAAAACGAATTTAGGAGTTTTACACTACCAGGACATGTAAACTACACAGGTACATGTCCTGCCTTTCACCCACACAGCACCCTGCTCTAGGGGTTACCTAGGGCACATATTAGAGGTGACTTATATGTGGAGAAAGGGGAGGTTTAGGCTTGGCAAGTACTTTTAAATGCCAAGGCGAGGTGGCAGTGAAACTGCACACACAGGCCCTGCAATGGCAGGCCTGAGACAAGGAAAAGGGGCTACTTAAGTGGGTGGCACAACCAGTGCTGCAGGCCCACTAGTAGCATTTAATCTACCGGCCCTATGCACATAAAGTGCACATTGCTAGGGATTTATAAGTTAATTAATAATCCAATCAGGTATGATTCAAGGTTACCATGTTTTAGGGGAGAGAGCATATGCACTTTATCACTGGTTAGCAGTGGTACAGTGCGCAGAGTCTAAAAGCCAGCAAAAACAGTGTCCAAAAAGTGGAGGGAGGCAGGCAAAAAGTTAGGGGTGACTACCCTAAGGCTGTCAGGTCTAACACCTGCCCTCACACAAAGGGCTGCCATACCCCCTACTGAGACCCTGTCAGACAGGATGGAACTGAAAGGGGACCTTGTGCACTTCTAAGCCACTCTTTGAAGTCGCCCCCACTTCAAAGGCACATTTGGGTATCAAAGCAGGGTCTCGGACCCTACCAACTTAGACACTTCTTGACAAGACACTCTTGTCACAGACACTTCCTGGAGAAGAGAACTTGATCCAGAACCTGCAACTTGCCAAGAAGAAATACCTGGCTGCCCAAAGGACTCACCTGACTGCTTTTCTGAGAAGGACTACTTCCTTGCTGTTGCCCTGATGCCTTGCTGCTCTCTGGCTGTGCTGAGAAGTGCTCTCCCAGAGTTTGGATAGAGCTTGCCTCCTGTTCACTGAAGTCTCAGGACCAAAAAGACTTCATTCCTGCAAGAAGAACTCCCTGTGCGGCGAAAATTGACACACAGCCTGCAAGAAACGACTCACAGCCTGCATCTCGGTGAGAAAATCACCACACGCTGAACTGGAACGACACAGCCCAACTTCGCTAGGAGAAGATCGATGCAGCGCCAGCGTAGCGACTGGAAATTTGACACACGGCCCACTAGATCGACACAAAGCCGAGCTGGAACGAAGCAGCCCGACTTCCTGAGAGGAATCGATGCAGCACCTGCCGTGCAGTAGAAATTTACAAGCAGCGCCCACTGGATCAACCCAACCCCTGTGGCTTCGCCCTGCAAGTACCAGATTTCAATGCATCGTCCCCGGGCATCCGAAAACCCCGCAACCCGAAGAGGATCCCAGTCTACGTGCTGGAAATCGACGCAAAGCCTGCCCTTCGTGAAAACTCAACAACGCATCGCCTGTGTGCACTGCAAAAATCGACGCAGACCTCTCCGTTTTCCACACATCGCCTCCTCTGCATTCCCTACGGAGAATTTGAACGCAAACCAGGTACTTTGTGCTTGCAAGAGACATTTGTTGCTTTTAAGAGACTAAAGACACTTTATATCATTTTTACAATGATATTTCAACATATATTTATTGCATCTTAATTGTTTTGACCTGCATCTTACCAGATAAATATTATATATTTTTCTAAATAATGTGTGGTGTATTTTTGTTGTGTTCTACTTTGTTATTGCATGATTTATTGCACAAATACTTTACACATTGCCTTCTAATTTAAACCTGACTGCTCAGTGCCAGGCAACCAGAGGGTGGGCACAGGATAATTTGGATTGTGTGTGACATACCCTGACTAGAGGGAGGGTCCTTACTTGGACAGGAGGTAACCTGACTGCCAACCAAAGACCCCATTTATAACAATTGGAAATTGGTATACAATCAGAAGTGCAATGGATTGGGGTGATGGTTGGGATTAGTCCAGTGTAGTGGCCAGTCTGTTTGCAGCACAGGTCTAGTGTCCAAGGGACCATAGGAAAGGGAGCAATAGTAGTTCAAAGTGGACAAGATGACACAGTGGAAAACAAAGAGGACATTCAGGAGGGCCTCATTTCCTGGCAGTGGTCTTTGTCTTGGCAACTGTCTCTGGTGTCTGTCTGGGTCACAGGGAACATTTGTGGGGTGGTTCACCTTCTGCAGGGGGAGGGGTGCTGGTGGCCTGTGGATCCTGTGACAGGGCCTCCTGTCCACTAACTGCAGCAGATGTAGAGGGCTGGTCAGTGGACTAGCTAGTGGAAGGGGCCCACTGGTGTGCTGTGTTGTCCCTCATGATGTTGGCCATATCACCCAGCACCCCTGCAATGTAGACCATGGTGGTATTCAGGGCCTGCAATTCTTGCTTGATCTCCTGGTGGTGTTCCCCCTGCAGCCACTGGTTCTCCTGCATGATGTCTATCAACTGACGCATCTTGTCCTGGGATTGTTGATAATCCCCAGGACATTGGTGAGTGTCTCCTGGACAGTTGGTTCCCTGGGCCTGTCCTCCTCATGGCACACAGCTGTCCAACGACCGTCCCTGGCCTCCTGTGCCTGTGTCCCCTGAATGGTGTGCCAACTGCCACTGACCCCAGGACCCTCACTATCTTGCCTGTGAGGTGTGGACTGGGGTTTCTGTACAGGTGGGCACACTGCTGATTGACGTGTCCTGGGGACAGAGGTCTGGGGACGTTGGGTGGCTGCTGTGGTATTGGATACTGAGGGGGAGGCTCTGTGGTGGACTGGGTGTGGGCTGGGGAGCCGACTGACCAGTGGTCCCTGATGGGCCAGGGAGTTCATCCAGATCCAAACCTCCAGAGTCGCTGTCATCACTGGGCGCATGTTCTGGTGGGGGACTGGATAGCCATGGCACCTCCTCACCACTCCGATTGGCTGGGGCACCTGTGGGGATGTAAGTGGTGTATTAAGCTACATGTCTGTGACATATTCTGTATCTGTAGCATCCCCTATAATATTGCTGTAGACCTGCCACCTTTGTTTGTGTATGGTGATGGATTGTGGGATTGTTAGTTCTCCATTCTGTGCATGCATTGGAGGTGGGTGTACATGCAGGGCTGGGAGGGATGTGCATGCAGTGGATATGGCATGCAGGGCTTGGCATTTATGTTTGTTAATTGTGGTGGTGCACTGTGTGGGATGGAGTGGGGTGATGGGTGTCAGGGTGAGGGGTCATGGTGGCATGCAGGAATGGGGGGTTGATAGGTAGTACATGTTGACACCCCAGTGTCCAGTCCTCCAGCAACTCCAGTAAGTCCCTCAAGATGCAGGATTGCCAATGCTTGTTCCTCTCATGCTGTCAGCTGTAGGCGAAGAGGAGGGGGGTCCACTGCCAGTCCTCTGGATAGCGAGTGGTGCCTTGCTGCTATGGAACACATCTTCCCCCGTAGGTCGTTCCACCTCTTCCTTATGTTTTTCCTTGTTCGTGGATGCTGTCCTAGGCGTTCACCCTGTCCACGATCCTCCGCCATAGCACCATCTTCCTGACAATTGATATCTGCTGGACCTATGCTCCAAACAGCTGTGGCTCTACACTGACTATTTAATCAAACATGACTGCAACTCCTCATCAGTGAAACTTGGGTGCTTTTGTGGGGACATGGGTGTTGTGTGGTGTGTGTAAGTTGCGCAGGGGTGATGTGTGATGTGGTCGGGTATGTAGTGTGAGGTTCCTGTCAGCTGGATTCGTAGTTGTGAGGTGTGTGCAGTTCTCTTTTGTGTTAGCATCGTTAAGTGAATTAGTTTTGAAATGTTTGCATAGGTTTGTGGATGTGTGTTTTATAGTGCCATTGCTGGGTGTGTGGGGTGTGTGTATTTGTGTCAGGTGTGGTTTTTTTTCTTGCCAATGTTATCTTGTTTAGTATTTGTGTGGCCATATCTGACGCAGCGGTATTCACCGCCAATGGTTTACTATCATTAAATTGTCCGCTGTGGTGATTCGAGGGTCATTATTTGGAGGGCGTAGTATTGGTGGCATAACGGTATGGGTGGTCAGTTTATCACGTTCAATGGGTCTGGTGGATTTGTGGTTGTGGCTGTCTTCTGTTGGCTTTGTATGTGTGTGTCATTATCTGGCAGACATCTGTTTGTCTCCACGGTGGTATGTTGGTGACAGTCACCGCAGCGGAATTCAGAATTTACCGCCAATGTCATAATGAGGGCCATAATCTTTTGTTTCTTTTACCAAGGAAACAAACCATCTGACTCATTTATCTAAAACTGGTAGATGCTGGTGTACTCTTTAGGAGACAAACCATTCGACTGTCCAAAAACTGAAAAATGACAAACTGAAAAAAATGATGGTGTCCTCTTAAGGAGACTAACAATCTGACTGTGCTACTAACAACCATGAGGGCGTATGACCTTATTTGGTCTTTTATAATTTATTCATAAAGGGGCATGTTGGAGGTTCGATAGATCTTTTGACCGTGCTTAGAGGAATCTCAGCATCACGGTACAAATCAATAGCAACAATAACTGCACAATAGAAATGACATACATCTAGATTCAACCAGGTGAACAAGATCAATTCTTAGTTAATAACATTTATCAACATTAGGATTACTAACTAACCCTCCAATTAGCATAGCATGTTTGGACTTCATGCAAAAGCAAATTAGTCAAAAGTTAATTTGGAAAACATCTAACTATGCCTCTAACTATCAAAATAGTGGTTGGTCCCCAGAAACTAAAGAAGAAAAACCTACACCAAACAAAAGCATTTTGTTATACCTCTCCTCAATGGATCGACAAGCTGTGATTCTCTTCGTAAGTTGGACATCCGTCTAGTCAGCTTCAGCAAAGGGACAGTGAAAGGGAATAGCTCAGACACGGTGGGCTCTAAGCTATCTGAACCATTTGAGAAGCAATTTCAAAGGGTTCAGCAATAAAGTTTGTCAGAAATAAAATCATCAGGATCTGTTGAGCTCCTCAAACAGAATAAGAAAGTGCGCAAAAAGGAAAATGGCGAAATGGCATGGAACTCTCTCTGCTGTCAGGGTAAGTTAGAATTTCCTAAAGAATCTTCCCACATCGTCATTGTTCAGGGAATGGTACGTTTACAGTTGGCCCAATAAAAACTAAAACTCAAATCTAATATATAATATATAATTAAACTGTCTTTCACAAGTCGATGATTGGATCTTCTTCTCTTGTTTCCACCGACAGGCCCGTCAGGTAACTCTTTTTGTTGCAATCTATACTCCAGTCAGTGCATCCATTGATGGTTTCTGGGAAAAAATCTGCCTCACGCATCAATTTTACATTGTAGCAACCTTTAGTACAGCATGGTTCAACAAGCAGTTCTCATGAGAAAGTTTAAGACACCCGCAAATCGTTTGGTCAGCACATCGTGAACAATGAAAGCATTAATTTGTTAGTCTTGCAATACATTTCCCACTATTTATGAAACATTGCAGCTTGACATGAGGGACACTTGGCCCAAACCTCGACAACTTATGACCTAAAGTTAATAAAACAGATACATGCCATGAAACCATTAATATGATAGAATAATACAATTTTCTCTACCTCTGCCAAAAAAGGTGTAGTGCTGAAGTTTTGAGCTCTTCACGACTGCAAACAAGACCATTCATGTCGATACTGCTGCCCATGATGAGCTCCCACACAAAGCTCCAGAGATGTGCACTTCGGTACAGCATTGACAGCCTGTGCTTCTGCCAACGTGAAGCTTCTGCAAGGATGGTCTGCAACGGCAGAGCAGATCTTTGCACTCCTGCGATGACCACCTAACCTGCTCTTCACACTACAATGATGACCATCCAAGATGATTTCCTGCTCCTTACACTGTGAACTGGACTGTTTGAGGCTTTGAGCAGGTTACTTTTGTAGCCAACTAACTTGGTGCCTGTATCCAGCCCAAGCTCCATCGTGGTCAGTCTGAACTTGTGACTTTCTCCTGGTCTGGCATGTCGAGATGACCGTGAGTGGCATTTTGTGCTCTTAGGTTCTGTACTTACTTAAACTTTGCTACTGCATATCTCAGGTCTACTGATTATATTTTAGACTTTCTGTTGTAATTGTATGTATTACAATTTATTAAAAATGACTGTATTCTTCCAAATTGGTTTGTGATTTTTACTGTGTTGTGTTTTCACTTTATTGATATTTGTGTGCTTCATAAATATTTTACACATTGCCTCTGATTGCTTTTGTGGCAAGCTTCCAGAGGTTAAGCACAGGTTAGTTTAGTGAATTTTTGTGGTTAACCCTGTCAGGGAATGTGGTTGTTGCTTGAGAAGGGTGAGAAGAAACCCAGCTTCTTACACTAAGATATTTATGAAACAGGGCGACAATGATAAAGGTAATTAATGAAAACATATTTGGGAGCCAGTAGCCAATATGATCGATCGATTCAGTTTGACAGCCAATTACATTGCTTAGTTTGATGTCGTTGAACGTGGCTCAACTCTTTATGGTAGCCTATTAATGAAGTGTTGAATCAATATTATTTCCCCTTCTATAACTCTGGTGATATCCCAAATATATTGAGAAGTGAGTCCTCGATAATAAACATTCTTGTGTGATGGGGTCAGAGGGCTCATCAGATGTAGTATTGAGGGATGACATGCTCGAGATCTAATTAGTTACTGTCAAAGAGCACTTTTAGATTGAACAGCCAAGATCCAAATATCTCTTAATTGAATTGATGATTTATCTTGAATTCCTATAACCCAAACTTTCTTAATAAAATGTGTATCTCTTGGGAGTTATACCAATGTAATATTGATTTCAGCCCACAAAGCCACTGTACCTTTTATGACTCTCTAGTACTGTACCTATGTAGTCATTCAGGCTCTTTCTGGTGTGGTCTACATTATTCCTTCTTTTGGCAAATTCGTTTGCACTGTATGTGGTCTACAAGCACATAGATATAATAAGAGTGTTATGCCTAAAGACCTGAGTCAAAGTTCACATTAGTAATTGGGGGAGAAAGACACAGTAAATTTCCGTTTTAATTGTATCAAGCAAGGGTGTATGCTTGCCACAAGTATTGTTTAATAGTTTAACATTGATGAAACACAGCTGTGTCCGAGGTCGAATCAATTCACTATATTTTATTTCATTCATAGTTTGCTTACACCTTATGAGTGATTAGTGGTCTGTACCTTGCAAACATTAAAACAGTGCATAATTACTTATTCAGACAAATCAGTCCTACTCTCACATCAACGAAAATTATGCAATTTGGAAGAACAATACAGTGTGTGGGTGGTCAGGCTTGAACACTTAACTATGTTTTAATTATCTGCATAGAAAGTTGATGAGTGCCAGTCTTGGAAAAAGTAATTGCATGATACTGGAGTTCAGCATCGTTTCTGTAATAAGAGGTCTTTATGTTTCTAAGGGCGTAATTTGTTTGCCAGTATTACAACTATTAAAGGCAAAACTCCGATATTTCTTTTAGTTTGGAATTTCTGTAACCACATCTTTGTAACAGGACATACGTTTTGACAAGTTTATCCGAAGCTAGCATGCCAATTCTAGTGGGACTAATTAAACATTAATTATATGTTCGAAATATACTTTTATTGTCATTGTATAATGACATTAACTCCGTATCCGATACCGCCATTCTTTCCTTGAATAGATTGGCACTGTTGACTGTATTTATTCTCTTTGGGCTAAACACATAAGAAATTGTTCTGAGGGGATTTCGTTTTGAAGGGCTTTCTTTTAATTCATAACAGTTGTATTTAATAAAAAAAGTTTTCGAGATATCAATTTAACAAGAACAACTTTGAATTGATGTGAAGAGGGGGTAACATTAGTATTCTTGTTATCACTAATATAGAATAAGTTCGTATACACTAAAGCCTAAATACATTGCCGTAAGAAAATGACAGAAAACACAAGATTATGGATATTGCAAATAGTGATATAATTTCAATAAATATTTCTAGACTTGGCTTTGTTAAATCCAAATTTCATGGTTGCACAGAATGGGGTGGCACAATTTTGCACCTAATTTTCACCACCAAATTAATATTAAATGAACTCATTCTGCCGGGGTAACATTTGTGATCTAGAAATGGTGGTGCAAAATTGCTAGCGTGCAGTCTAAGGGCCTCGTTTGGCATTCGGACCACCAGACCACCATGTTGGCGGTCCTGAAAAGACCGCTCTATTACGAGTTATACAGGTAGGACAGCCGACCACCAAGCAAAAACGGCAGACCGCCAGAGGCGTGGTGGCCTGGAGATAGGCGGTCTGACCTCCAGCGTCGACAGCACCGCGCCCAACCACCTAGCATGTTACAAGCATATAATTGCCATGACGGACCCTTAATAGGGGTCAGCCAATGGTGGTCCAAACCTCAGCAGTTTGGAGTCAGCAAAGTAATAGACAACTGCACATTGGATGAATTTGAAGACAACACACCTGACATACATTGTCACAGTGGACACACCTGCAAAGAACACCATAAAAAACACCCCTTCACAGACCACAATTCTTTCTAATGCAAAACACAGAAGCCAGAGCATCTTATTTTTCCTGCACTTCATAGATTAGGCACCCTTTTATTCACCATCCAATAGAAGTCCCTGCACACACGTTTGTCCATTCACACACTTTTGCACTTAGTAAGTCACTGTCACTCATTTTATTTCCCACCATGTCACATTCCAAAAATCCCCGTTTTTCAGAAGATGAGTTTAGAGCAATGGTGGAGGAAATCATAGGAGTAGAGTCACAATTGTTTGGAGCACAAGTCCAGCACACTCCTCTCAGCAGGAAAATGTAAATGTAGGACAGGATAGTCTACAGAAAGAATTCTGTAGGCACCACCCTGTGCACAAAGGAGGACATTCGGAAGAGGTGGGATGGCCACCGAGGCAAGGTCCATTCCCTGGTCTCTAGGCACCATCTACAGGCCAAGAAGACTGATGGGGGCTCTCCCAGAGCCCCATTACATCCCTTTCTGTGGGAGGAGAAGGCCTTAAACATCTTGTATCCTGAGCGCTTGACAGGAGTACCTGGGTGAGTGGAGTCTGGTAAGTAACAACACAAAAAATGTCAGCTAAATGCAATGTCATGCATACTCATAGCTCACCTTTTGCCACTGTCTTGTTCATGTACCCCATCAACATTCAATAATTAGAGTATCCAAGTTGGACCCAATAGCAAAGCTTCCAAGGCCCATCACATGCCATAAGTGGAAATGGAGCCTCTAAGTCTTTCAGCATACAATAATAATAACAGAATTCATGGTATGTCTCAACAGGTAAATGCATGTCTAAACCCAAATGTAATCTGCATACGGATAGGTAATACCCAACATTTATAAAGTTTTTGTAGTACAGAGAGTTACCTGACTTCATCTCCCAGGAGGCGCTGTTTTCTATTACTCCAAACACTACCCCAGTGGTCACTTGTCCAAATACCCCTGTTTGGCAAATCACAAATGAACTTCAATCACCGGGGAGGATACTATTTGTCAAGTGTGTAAAGTAAAGAGATCTGACTGCAACTCCCAGGAGGCAACTCCAAACACAAGACCAGTGTTCACTTGTACACATACCCCTGTTTGGTAAATCATCATTTAACTTAACTCCCCTGGGAAGATACCATTTGTCATGTGTGGGAAGTAGAGGGAGTGATCTGGCTGCTGAAGCCAGGAAGGCCCTGTGTCTGTAAATCCAACCACCAGCCCTGTTTACACTTGCACACATACTATTTTGTAGCTCTCAATTGAAGTGTACTGACTTGGATAGGTAACATTTATATAGTGTGTGTACTAGAGAGAGTGGCCTGACAGAAGCTCCTAGGAGGATTTGTGTCTCAAACTCCAAACACCGGACCAATGTTCACCTGTCCAAAGACCCCTGTTTGGCAACACCCAACACTCACTTGACTCCTGACACTGCTGCCAGCAACACATCCACACCCTGAGCTACTGTCTGCTACCTCTGGGAGCAATCATACCACGTCCAGCAGGTGATAGGGCCTCTGCCTTCCCTCCAGCGCACCTGGAGAGGGAAGTTGATGAGGTCCTACCCCTGAATGAACAATTCAATGGCTCACCAAAGAAGCTGGTAAGAATCTCATAGGCACAATTGATACTCTTCAACAACATCCTTTCCCTCCTCAATGTGCCCCTGTGTGCCAGTTAGACTTCTTGAGTTCCTGTTGTTGCAGTCTGCATCAATGGGATGTTCATGGTGTAGGAGGCTGGCCTGGCTTATATTGGGTACCTGATGGTACTTACACCTTGTGCCAGGTCCAGTTATCCCTTATTAGTAGATTAGTAGTGTTCTAGCAGCTTAGGCTGATAGAGGTAGCTATAGCAGAGCAGCTTAGGCTGAACTAGGAGACATGCAAAGCTCCTACTTTACCACTTACATAGCACTATATCATGAGAATCACAATACTCAGAGTTACTAAAAATAAAGGTACTTTATTATAGTGACAATGTGCCAAAAATATCTCAGAGGATATACTCCCTTAGGAAATAAGTAAAATACACAAAATATGCACACAAACCAAAATCAGGTAAGTAAACAGTTAGAAAAGTAGTGCAAACTCTGTAGAGTACAATAGGATGCAATAGGCCTAGGGACAACATAAACCATATACTAAGAAAGTGGAATGCGAACCACTTAGGGACCCCTGGCCTAGTGTAGTGTGTAGAGGGTCACTGGGAGTGTTAGAAAACACTAAAGGTGTCCAAGATACCCCATCCCAAGACCCTGAAAAGTAGGAGTAAAGTTACCCTACTTCCCCAGAAACACACTAAAGTTGTGATAGGAGATTCTGAAAAGACCACAACTGACTGCAAAGCACTGAATACGAATTCCTGGACCTGAGAACCTGCAAAGGAAGGGGACCAAGTCCAAGAGTCACAAAAGTGTCCAGGGGGGCAGGAGCCCACTAAACCCCGGATGAAGGTGCAAAATTGGCTGCCTCTGGGTGTAAGAAGCTGAAGATTCTGCAACAAAGGAGGATGATAGGAACTTCTCCTTTGCACAGAAGATGTCCCACGGCATGCTGGAGGAGGCAGAGTTGTCTCCACGCAGAAAGACTGCAAACAAACCTTGCTAGCTGCAAAGGTCATGGTTGAAGCAAATGGGTGCTGCCTTGGCCCAGGAAGGACCAGGAGGTCGCCTCTTGGAGGAGGGGACAGAGGGGATGCTCAGCAATACAGAGAGCCCATGCAGAAGCAGGCAGCACCTGCAGAAGTACTTGAACATGGGTTCAAGAAAACTGAGCACTGCAGTCATCTCAACACTACAAAGGAGGGCCCCACGAACCTGGTGGTCAACTCAGCGAGTTGAGCAATGCAGGGCGGAGTGCTGGGGACCTGGGCTGTGCTGTGCACAAAGGATTCCTACCAAAAGTGCACAGAAGCCCTAGCAGCTGCAGTTCATGCAGTACGCAGGGTTACTCTCTGGCGTGGGGAGGCAAGGACTTACCTCCACCAAATTTGGACAGATGGATCACTGGACTGTCGTGGTAACTTGGATCCAGCTCCTGTGTTCCAGGGTCCACGCTCGTCACAATAAGAGGGGACCCAGAGGACCAGTGAAGCAGAAGCTTGGTGCCTGCGGTAGCTGGGGGAAGATTCCATCGACCCTCTGGAGATTTCTTCTTGGGTTCCAGTGCAGGACGAAGGCAGACAGACCCTAGAGCATGCACCACCAGGAAACAGTCGAGAAAGCCAGCAGGATTAGGCGGTACAATGTCGCTGGTAGTCTTCTTGCTACTTTGCTGCAGTTTTGCAGGCATTCTGGAGCAGTCAGCGGTCGATCTTTGGCAGAAGTTGAAGAGAGAGATGCAGAGGAACTCTGGTGAGCTCTTGCATTCGTTGTCTGAAGGGAAGCCCACAGGCGAGACCCTAAATAGCCTTCAAAGGAGATTGGCCACCTAGTCAGGTAAGCACCTATCAGGAGGGGTCCATGACATCACCAGCTGGAACTGGCCACTCAGAGGCCTCCATTGAGCCCTCACCCCTCTGCATTCAAGATGGCAGAGGTCTGGGACACACTGGAGGAGCTCTGGGCACCACCCCTGGGGTGGTGATGGACAGGGGAGTTGTCACTCCGTTTTCCTTTGTCCAGTTTCACACCAGAGCAGGGGCTGGGGGATCCCTGAACTGGTGTAGACTGGTTTATGCAAGGAGGGCACCATCTGTGCCCTTCAAATCATTCCCAGAGGCCAGGAGACGCTATTCCTCCCAGGCCCTTAACACCTATTTCCAAAGGGAAAGGGTGTAACACCCTCTCTCAGAGGAAATCCTTTGTTCTGCCTCCCTGGGACTGGGCTGCCCAGACCCCAGGAGGGCAGAAGCCTGTCCGAGCTGGTTTAGCAGTACCCGGGGTCCATGCTGGAGCCCCGGGGATGCATGGGATTGGCACCCCAATACCATGTTTGGCATGGGGGGACAATTCCATGGTCTTAGACATGTTACATGGCCAGATTCGGAGTTACCATTGTGAAGCTACATGTAGGTATTGGCCTATATGTAGTGCACACGTGTAATGGTGTCCCCGCACTCACAAAGTTCGGGGAAATTGCCCTAAACTATGTGGGGGCACCTTGGCTAGTGCCAGGGTGCCCTTACACTTAGTGACTTTGCACCTAACCTTCACCAAGTGAGGGTTAGACATATAGGTGATTTATAAGTTACTTAAGTGAAGTGTAAAATGGCTGTGAAATAAAGTGGACATTATTTCACTCAGGCTGCAGTGGCAGTCCTGTGTATTATTGGTCTGAGCTCCCTATGGGTGGCAAAAGAAATGCTTCAGCCCATAGGGATCTCCCGGAACCCCAATACCCTGGGTACCTCGATACCATATACTAGGGAATTATAAGGGTGTTCCAGTGTGCCAATCAGAATTGGTAAAAATGGTCACTAGCCTGCTGTGACAATTGTAAAGGCAGAGAGAGCATAAGCACTGAGGTTCTGATTAGCAGAGCCTCAGAGACACAGTTAGACACCACACAGGGAACACATTGAGGCCACAACTATGAGCACTGGGGTCCTGCCTAGCAGGATCCCAGTGAGACAGGCAAAAACAATCTGACACACAAGTAAAAATGGGGGTAACATGCCAGGCAAGATGATATTTTCCCACACATGGTGCAGGTATTGGCGGCCAGTACTATGTGTTAAGTTCGGTCACATTGTGTTGTATGAGGATTTGGGTGTCCTAGAACCTCCTTGTGTTGGATGCACATTACTAAGTAAGGAGATTTTACTGCCTTCCACTGACATCTTTTTCTCTAAGCTGCTTGTAAATGTTAGACACCATGTATGTGCATGACAGTAGGAGCTGTGCATGCATTTTGGATAAGTCATTTGAGGGTCTTGTAAGCAATGTGTATAGCACCACAGATGTTTCACCCCACATCTGGCCTTGCTAAACTGTTATCTGGAAGGCATATCATCCCTGACTCACTCTGCCCTTCAGGTTGCCACATACACCACATGCCAAATTGCTGATAGCCACATGATGAACTGTCATGCATGGAAGTGATGGAAATGGAGTGACATGTAGCTTCTGTATGTTTAGCCTGCAGAGACCACGGTATGTCAAATTTATCTCCGAGTATGAGACATAGTGGAAGCTGTGCTAGAGTCACTGTGGCTATGCTGCTCTGGCACTGTGCCCACTCCCTGTATACCAGCAGATCCTGTCAAGTGGCCAATATGAGGATCTAGTGGCAAAACCTGCCTTGAATGCTCCAGTCCATTGACTAAATTAGGAATGGGAACTGAGGCAAATCCATGAACTAGTCCATTTGTGCATTTAGCGTCATTGTCAATATGTGTCCTTGAATCATGACAGGTCCCTTACTCCCACAGTTCTTTTGTCACCTTCACATAAGTCATATTTGTCCTATACAGGCTTATAGCACTGATGACAGTCCCACAATGTAAACAGTGCGTTGATTCCTGGGATTCCAGGGAGGCCATGACATGTTACTCAGTAGCTGAGTCACGGAGCAGAAATTGTGCAATGCATACCTTTGTATGTTGGATACCATCTCTGTAGGATAGACACATATTTCCAAAGGAGTATTCTGTGGTACCTGTACATACCACAGAACCCACTCCCTGAAGTGACATGAGTCTGCATTTGGTAGGCCACATGTCCACACATCCACAAGGAAGACACTTTCTGTACCAACATGCCAGCCTCTTCATTGTCACTCAAGTGTAAGGGTGAAGTCTTTACTATGGCAGTTGCCTTTAGGGATTGTATGCAGTGAGTCAATCTCACAGAGTGTGAATGTGTTGGTCCAGTCAGGCCTCAGGTGTTTGCCTTCAGAAGTCACAGTGGTGTGTAGTGTTTCATTGTGGCTCACATCACAGTACATGTTGCTAGAGCATGGGCTACCTGATGTTAGTAGACCTGCTTAGTAATTGTAGGCCCTGGGCAGGGTGGTGGGTTAGTCTGCAGATAGATATATATGTCTGTAGTCATGTTCCTGTACTTATGGGTTTGTGTGCTTTAAACTTGTGATGTGTTAACCAATTTAAAATGTCTAGCTTGGTGGTTCTGACATGTGTGACTCTGCCATTTGTGCCAAAACTTGGGATTGTAATCTCTTGATTTGTCTTTTAGATCCATGGAGGTAAATGCCCATCAGAAGAAGGAAATATTGAGAGCCATCACCCAGAATGCCCATTGTTGCAAGAAGTGGGAGGACCTGAGACACTGGGCCCGAAGATTTCGGAGGTCCTGCTGGGTCTGTCTTCCCAACATGCACAGGCACACATTGGACCTTGACCTCCCTAATGTCACGCATCCTAGCAGTGGCATACCCAGACCATGATGGGCGTTTGAGGGGAGCACATCAGTCACAAGGGGGTGAGTACAGGGCATAACCCCACCTATCAAATTGCTTTGTTATTATGTTAGGTTCTGGCACCTCCCACTGACGATTAGGGGCCATATGTGACATGTAGATGAGTGACTGTTTGTGTAGGACACAACTGTGTACAATCCTCAAACAATTTGCTCTTAAGGCAAAATATATGGCTGTGTACATTGATCAATCGAAAACTGTTTGGTGTTGTAGTGGGTGTAAATTATTTGAAACAGATCACTACTCCTCAGTGTTACAGGCCAAAAGAAAGGAAGTGATAGATCAATGTCCTCAGCCATGTGTCTGGTTAAATGAGCATATTGACATCTGCCACCCAGGGGCTACTTGTCTTCAGTGTGTGAAAGGTGCTGGTGCCCCACTACTGTCTGTAATGTAAAATTGGTCACCATACATATAACACAGCATACATTGTTCTTTGGATGCAGCTAGATATCAATATTTTCCCTTGGTAAGTGGGGAATGTCCACGGACATGATTTGTGTGCCATCACTGTTGTCAACATTCATTGTGCCTAGATGCTGGCTCGTGCCCCTTTATCTTTTGACACAATGTGTATGCTGTGGTTTCATGCATGGCATACGTGTGTTCATGGGATGATTCTTGTATTCTCTCACATATATGTGCATGCCAACCTGTAAACAGAATAGGACATTTGCATTGGGAGTAAAGTTCACTTGGTGCCACCTACAGAAGTGTGTCACCAATGATTCTTGGCTCACACATACCCTCAACCGTCATTGCATGTCATTTGGAATGTACAACTGCAGGAGCAATGAGGGACAAGATGTGTATGACTAGATATTTTTAGCCACAATGTGCATTTCCAGCCACTGATGTGGCATCATGTAGCAAAGTGAGCTGGAAATGTGTAATGTGGAAGTTTTTTTTTTACCTGACTGTTGACATGCATCATGGAATGACTTGCCATTATGTTGATAACACATGTTGGGTATGCCCATTCATCCACAGACATCTGGGTTTGCAGGACCAAAATGGAGACAGTGATTTAGCTTCCCATTGGGCAACATGTTGATGGCATTCTACAGGTACTTGCAAATCTTTGTGTCTCTCCAACATACAAACGACTAATGACTTCCACTGATGCAATCAGAGTATGTAATTGTAAGGGGTGCTAGCCATTAGTGGTGATTTCCCTGGGGCTTCCTGATTAATTGTTTTATGGATTTTAGGAACATATCTCCCTGACAATTTGCACATGATATCTACGGTGTACATTTTAATGCCAAATGTGTGGCTATTAGAGCAGCATTGGTACTACCTCCATGACTCCATTGGCACAAATTTCACTTGGCGAAATGTGCATTGTGGATATCTTTTCTTTTGTGACATGAGTATTTCCATGTCACCTTCTCCAGGCTACTGTACTGTTGTCAGAAACATGGCATGTTCTGGGAGAGCATCATTTCTCATTGTTGTGTTATTGTATATGTAACAAATAAATGTCTGCATAGCCTTGTGTAGGATTCATGGGAATGCAGTTGGCATTGGCCTACTATTGTATGACAACAGGTAACTGAGGTCTGATCCATGAGGCAAAGCATTTAAGGTGATTTCACAGTAACCATGCTATTGTAGTTGTCTGAGATCCTCATTTTCCTGTGAGCAACCGTTGACAGTTCAGATGGCATGCATGTATATGGTATGGTTCATGTAGGAGCCACTTTGGTGGAGTTTGTTGCTGTGGCCTACTTTACATCACAGTAATGTTTGGTGATCAGAACTGTTGTTTCCAGTGTGATCAGGGACATGTGGTGAACCTATTCCTCTTTGTATTTGCAGCATCAGCCCAAGCAAGTGGAGAAGACAGCCACAGCCGAGCGGGAGTCTATGGTACCTCCGATCAAGACACCACCAACACAGATGGACCCAGTGGCCCAGAGGGTGAGGAGAGTGCTTCAGAGGGAACTAGATCTACATCATCATCAATGGATTCTTCCTCCGGTGGCCACTCCCTAGTGGTGAGAAAAGCAAGCAAACACAAAATGATGGATGGTATGTGGAACCAATCAAACTTCATCCCCAGCCACAGATCTAGGTTTAGTCCGTCAATTCCTTTGCTCACCATGCCACCCCAGTTTGGACTCAGCCATATGCAAATCAGTTCTGACCTTGTTCCCCATAGGAACAGTCTAGACCAAACTGTCAAGCCATGTCCTCCCTGGACCGGAAACAAGAACCCTGGGACCGGTTTCATGGTATCACCCTTCATCACCCAGGCTAGCTTGAATCCAGTCGCACAATGAACCCAGGACCCACGTCTGGGCATACCCAGCGCACTTGTGGCAACAAAAGCAAACAAACACAAATGATGGACGGAACGCAGAACCAATCAGAGATTCACCCCCAGTCACAGATCTGGGTTTAATCCATCAATTCCTTTGCTCACCATGCCATCCCAGTTTGGACCCAGCCATGTGCAAATCAGTCTTGACCCTGTTCCCTGTGGGAACAGCCCAGCGCGAACTGCCAGGCCAGATCCTCCCTGGACCGGAAACAAACATCCTGGAACCAGTTTCAGAGTATCACCCTTCATTAGCCAAGCTAGCTTGAGACCCCAAAGGGGCAAAGTAAGGAACACAAGATGAGGATTGTTCCCCCAAACACGGAACCAGTATTGAGAATGGTAGCTGTCCAGTCATCTACAAAGGATTCTGAAATGGTAGAGGCGCAGTTTTCTATTAAGGATTTTGAAACAGTCCCCATTTTCAATTTATCATGACATGATCTTAGTTGTACTGATATTTAAGTTTTAGGTTTGGGCTTATCCTTTGTTCCTACCAGACGGAATGATCCTTTTACAACACAAATTGAATTGTATAAATTCTTCAGAGCTTTCAGACTGACATTTTTTTTTTCAATCTACACAGATTAATGAACATCAAGATTTTACAGGTTTGTATTGTCCTTCGACTTTTTATCCACCAACAAACCTCATGCCTAAAGAACTGATAACCTTTGAAAATGTAGTCGTGGCTGAAGTGGAACAGGTTTTAAAACAAAATAGATATGTGAAATACAGTTTCTCCAAAATACAGCAAGCTGCCTTGGACTCGCTGGCTTGCCAAAAAGATATCGCAATAAAGCCAGCAGACAAAGGGGGTAGCATTATTGTACAAGATGAAAAGGATTATAATTTAGAACTAATGAGACAACTACTGAACCCTAGTCATTATCACAGATTACCTGGGAATCCTACTTCATCTATCAAAAAAGAAACATTGACACTGACCTTGACAGGGTTACATGGACAGTGGTTGAGTCAGAAAGAATTTGACTACTTGAATAGAGATGATTATACTATATCAGCTTTTTATACACTCCCTAAGATTCAGAAAGATGAGAAAAAGCCCCCTGGAAGACCTATTATAGCGGGTTGCCAATCTGTTCTACAAACTCTAGCTGAATATGTGGATTTTTTTATTAAGCCATTTGTCACATCTACAAGATCTTATACATGAGATAGTTTGCCCGTAATTACAAAAATTGAGAAAATGGAGTTTGGCCCTTTAAATGATATTTTGGTTACTATGGACATTGAAAGTCTTTACACCAACATTCCACAAACAGAGGCTTTGGCAGTCATTGCCACAACATCAGATATGAGACCATATCCCCATAATGTGCCTACTGACTTCATCAAAAATTGTGCCAGGATTGCCTTGGAGCATGATTGTTTGCATGCTTAGTGGGGATTTTTTTGGCCAGAATAAGGGTGTTGCTATGGGAGCTATTTTTGCCCCAGATATTGCAAACCTTTATGTAGCCGAATTTGAAGAAAAAGTTATATACAGTGGAACCAATCCTTATTTGAACAACATGAAACATTGGCTAAGATACATAGGTTATGTTTTATTAATATGGCATGGCTCTATGACCCATCTTTTGGAATTCTATAAGTGGCTTAATGTACAGAACACTGATCTTCATTTTACAATAGAATAGAATCGTTGTTGTATTAATTTTCCTGATTTTAAAATCTTTCATGAAGATGTCATTTGTTTGTGAGTTTATATACAAAACCAACTTCAAGGAATACTCTTCTCAAATGCACTAGCCATCACCCTAGCAATTTGAGAGATAATCTCCCATTTGGGCAGTTTTTTACATATTAGACATAACTATGCCTAAAAAGATGATTATTTCAATGAAGCGAAAGTATTGTGTCTTAAATTGGTCAATAGAGGGTATCCCTACCAATTGGTTAAAATATCATTGAAAACAGCATGGTATTATGACCTTGAAGCCCTATTACAAGTGAAGGAGAAGCAAGTTTAGTCTAAGCTCACATATGTAACTACCTTTGGAACAGAGTCTAATATGATCAAACAAATTATCCTCACAAATTGGCACTTGTTGGGTACAGGTCAGATTTATCAGGACAGACCCTTGTTTGCTTTTAAAAGAGGCAAGAATTTAGGGGATCGACTGGTCTGAGTGTACAATGATCCTGAACCAGTTTCATTGTACCTATTGTGGGGTTTGGAACCTGTTATTGGGCATTACCCATGTGGTAATTGCAATGCATGTGGCACAACTGAAATAGTGACAATATATAAGATTGATTATGTGAACTGGACTATCAAACATCATTCTAATTGTGGTTCTAAAAATGTGGTGTATTGTATTGAATGCCCATGTACATTATTTGACATTGGAAAAACTACCCA
Source organism: Pleurodeles waltl (assembly GCF_031143425.1). Lineage (NCBI taxonomy): Eukaryota > Metazoa > Chordata > Amphibia > Caudata > Salamandridae > Pleurodeles > Pleurodeles waltl. The sequence continues at coordinate 214,131,928 of NC_090440.1, forward strand.
GGAGGTAAGGAAACGTAATACACAACATCAGTTGCATATTCAATGCAAAGTATAGAATGCTCCCCTTGTTGAACACTATTTTCACGCACCGAATGCAATAAAATGGTTTGTGTTAGAAGTTGTGAAATGCCCTAAGCGCAGACATTATGTGGATCGCCTGCTTACAATGTGTGATAACAGATGGATTTGGATGGTCAACACTGTAAAGGAAGGATTAAACCAACAGGTGGAATGGCAGGTGTTGGCAACTTTATAGTGTTTGACTGGTATCTTGATGGTATATGATTGTAGGGATGTGCTGCAATTCTTCTTCCTTGGTTAGATACCTGTTGGCTGTAAGAGTATGAGGGTTGCATAGGTTGAGTGTGGTGACTCTGGCTGTACTTACTAGTAGTTAATTTACTGGTAGTTTGCTTTCTTCAGTGAGAGACAGTATTTATGTGCCCCGGGTATGTGATCCTTTGTTGGGCCCCATACAAAGGTCTCAGTATTAGGACTTGGACTATTTGACCACTGAGGTAGGTAAGACTGCATAGCCGTTTGTAATAGGATCCACATTTACATTGATGTTTGAGATGCCTCTGGTTGCTACAGTTTTGATTTGTGTTTCATATTGTTGGCCATTTATTGAATGGAATGTTTTGGACCGATTAGGAATTTGTTAGATGCTCTATCCTGATTAGATCTGATGAAAGATGCTCAGTTCTAAGATGGCCACCACAGTTTTGTGGACTGGTCATGTTATTTTTAAGAGGTAAGGGATTCCAAGCATTGGGCTAAGAGAGACTATTTGATCACCAAAGTATTTATGCCTGTATACCTGTGTTTAATAAGATCTGGATTCACTTTGATGTTTGAATGCATCATATTGTTGCCCATTGTTTGTATGTAATGTTAGGAATGATCAGGAGTCCAATAGGTTTGATGAAAGATATTCTGTTCCAAGATGGCCCCCACAGTTGTGCCGATAGGTCGTGTTATTTCTAAGGGGCTATGCCCTCCAAGGCGTTTGGTTAAATGGGACTGTTTGTTTGCGCGCCTGAGCTTTATGATTGATTCGAGACCAGTGGGAGTTTGCGTATCTGTGGTGAAGTAACAAACATTTGTGTCTAATGGATTTATGTTCTTTAGCGACTTTAAGTTGAGTGTGTTTGTGGGAATTTGGTTAATGGATTGGCATTTATTTGTCTTCATGTAGATTACATCGTCCTTTTTTTATACAGGAGTAACTGACTAGCGGTAAGCATGGTCTTGTGGGAGTCCTGCTACTCTAAACTAAATGTTAGAACTTTACTCTTGACTTGGTATGTTTTTTGTTTTGTTGAATGTGTCGGACGAAAAGGATTAAGCGCTGCTGTTCTAGGAAGTTGATGCTGAAGCAAGTAGCAATATGCTGTGTTGCTTTATTTTTGGAATTGGTTTCGGGTATTAGATGGTTCACTTTGCTTAGAGGTATTTAACTTTTGTCAGTTGTTTGAAGAGCACTGGTGGGTGATTTTATTTTATTTTATGCATGTTTATATGTATGTGTGTATATGTTTTTCATATTAATATATGTGTATATGAATATATATGAATATAAATTTGGTGTTGCATGTTATGACGATGTGAAAAATGCACGTTTTACATTGAGGTTTATGTAGGCTGTTTTTTTTGGGGGGTGCATTGTAAGTGGGCAATTCACTTGCATGTACAGCATTGTTTGGTATTTGTTAGACTTTTCATCCTTGACGTGGTCGCCCCTAACTTTTTGCCTCTGTTCCCCAGGTTGTTGATGTGTGTGGACTCTGATTTTACTCTTTTTGTTACTCTGCGCACTTTACCACTGCTAACCAGTGCTAAAGTGCAAGTGCTCCTTTACAAAATGTGTATGTAATTGGCTTAATCATGATTGGCATATTTGATTTATTAGTAAATCCCTATTACAGTGCACTAGAGGTGCCCAGGGCCTGTAAATCAAATGCTACTAGTGGGCCTGCAGCACTGGTTGTGCCACCCACAGAAGAAGCTCTGTAATCATGTCTCAGACCTGCCACTGCAGTGTCTGTGTGTGCAGTTTTAACTGTGAATTTGACTTGGCAAGTGTACCCACTTGCCAGGCCTAAACCTTCCCCTTTCTTACATGTCAGACACCCCTAAGGTAGGCCCTAGGTAGCCCGGAGGGCAGGGTGCAGTGTATGGTTAAGGTAGGCCATATAGTAATGTGTTTTATATGTCCTGACGGTGAAATATTGCTAAATTTGTTTTTCACTGTTGCAAGGCCTGTCCCTCTCATAGGTTAATATGGGGGCTACCTTTAAATATGATTAACATGTAGATTCCCTTTTGGGGCGGATGGACATGTGGAGTTTGGGGTCTCTGAGCTCACAATTTAAAAATACTTCTTTTAGTAAAGTTGATTTTAAGATTGTATGTTTGAAAATGCCACTTTTAGAAAGTGAGCATTTTCTTGCTTGTACCATTTCTGTAACTCTGCCTGTTTGTGGATTCCCTGTCTGAGTCAGGTTGACAGTTGGGCTGGTTGCACCTCACACTAGACAGTGACAAAAAGGGAGCTTGGGTGTAGCCTGCATATCCTGATGAGCCATCTGTGCTAGGAGGGAGGGAAGGAGTGGCCACTCACACCTGAAAGGGCTGTGCCTGCCCTCACACAATGCAGTCTCCAACCCCCTGGTGAGTGTCTGGGGCCTGGCCTGGGCAAGGCAGGATTTCACATTCACACGAACTTTGCTTTGAAGTAGTCCTACTTGAAAGGAGAAATTGGGTATAAGAAGGGCACCCAGAACCACAGACTTTAGAACACTTCTGGAAACAAGAGGAACCTCCGCCTGGAGAAGAGCTGAAGAGCTGAGGAAGAAGAGCTTCCCTGCCTGTGACTGTGCTTTGTGGAGCTATTCTGCAGTTGCTGCTTCTGCCAGGGTAAGAGGGCAAAGACTGGACTTTGTGTGCCTTCCATCTTGAGAAGATATCTCGATTTGATTTAGAGCTTGCCTCCTGTTGTTTGAAGTCTCAGGGGCAGCAAAGACTTCTCTCTGCCAGCACCTGGAGTCTCTGGAGAGACTCCTGCCCTGATAAGTGGTGCCCTATCCAGAACCCTGGGCCCTTGAAAGGAAAAGCTGATGAAAATCCAAGGAAATCGACTTCGGACCACTCCGGACCAACCACGCTGCTAAATCTGGTGACGCCGCCTGTAACCGATTCCGTGATCTTCGCTGGAATGCGATGACCGTTGCAGGCCCGACACCGCTGCAGCCCCACTGATGTCCACGACTCCGTGGAAGTCGCCACACCACATCGTGACTGACGCCGCTCGAAGTGTGCAGATTCAACGTTTCACACGGACACCGCGATCCCCGATTTCGCGCATCAGCTTTTTTTAATTCTTCACCAAGGTACTGTACCTGGGGGTCTGCATGACTCTGTGGCCGGCGCCGCTGGTGTTGGATTGTTGGGAATGACTCTGTCACAACGCCGTTTTAACACCTCATCGAAGCATTTTGTGTTTCTAAGCGCTATTTTTTTATTTAATCTTTAAAAATTCATAACTTGACTTGTGTGTTGTGTTTTTTTGGTCGTTTTGGTCTTGTTTTGTTTAGATAAATATTTCCTATTTTTCCAAACCTGTGTTGTGTCATTTTGTAGTGTATTCATAAAGTTACTGTGTGTGTTGGTATAAATACTTTACACCTAGCACTCTGAAGTTAAGCCTACTTCTCTGCCAAGCTACCAAGGGGGTAAGGAGGGGTTAGCTGAGGGTGATTCTCTTTTACCCTGACTAGAGTGAGGGTCCTTGCTTGAACAGGGGGTAACCTGACTGTCAATCAAAGACCCAATTTCTCACAGTATTCTGCTGCCTTTATTGTTGTTTAGTGTTTTATTAATGTGTGTTATTTATTGTGTTTTAGAGAAACAATTATTGTGATTTAATCCACTTTGACACATTGTCCTGAGGATGGTCTCATGGACGGTTTGAGCCTTGGGAGACTGAAACGTTGACCTTATACTCTCCATGATGCAATTCTTCGCTTGAGCTGCTGGAGTAACTTAGGAATGATTTCTGATTGTTTGAAAGACTGCATATAGGAATTTTCACAGAAATAAATTACAAGCTGTGTGAAGATTTATTCATTTATGGAATTTGATCTATGGTTAATTACAAAATTATTAGTATTTGATATCACTGAAATATTTGTGTGAAAATGATTCCTCCATGAACATTGTATGCTTTACAATTTAGATTACCCAGTTCTGTAGGGAATATTGGGTTACCCTGTTTACTTGTAACAACTTTCTAAAAGTGGTATTTTTAAATTACAATCTAAAAACCAACTTCACCAAAAGATGGATGTTTAAGTTGTGAGTTCAGAGACCCCAAAATCCACATGTCTATCTGCTCTCAATAGTAAATTACACTTAATAGATATTTCAAGGCAATCCCCATATTAACCTATGGGCAACGGAGGCTGTTGCAGATTTCAAGGGAAGGGGTTTGGGGACTTGGCGACAGGAGGGAAACAAATAAAATAAAATAAAAAGACTTACCATTCACTGTCGTCTCCTGCCGCCTCACTCATCCTCTTTTCCTGTTCTGGTGTCCCAGCATTCACTGGGACACCAGAACAGGCTCCCCAGCTATCCTGGTGCTGCTTTCATGCTATAGCTAGCATGAAAGTAATATCAGGATTTGTCTGAGCAGCTTGGACTGCCGCTCAGACACAACCCTTGGGCCTGTGCAGTTTCTCCAGCCTGGCTGTGTACACAGCCGGTTGGAGAAACCTAAGTGCTCATGTGTGTTTGGCCAGCCATCTTAAGCTGTCCAAACATACATGTGCACTTAGTGCATGCAGTTCCTCATCCCCCTCCCACCTCCCATGTCCCAGCCCTGCCCCTCCCTTCACACACTGGCTGAGCCAGCAGCAGAATAAGAAAACAATATTGAAGAATAATTTTATTTTTCTGCTGCTGGCTCTTAGCCAGTGGGGCGATGCTTCTCCACCATTGCGGAGGAGACGCTCTGGGAGAGATAGGCCTTGCAATAGTGAAAACAGAATTTAGCATGATTTCACTATCAGGACATGTAAAACACACCAGTACATGTTATACCTTATAAATTCACTTCACCGTGCCCATGGGCTTGCCTTGGGCCTACCTGAGGGGTGACTTACATGTAGTGAAAGGGCAGGTTTGGCCGTGGCAAGTGGATGCACTACCAGATTGAACTGGCAGTCCCAAACTGCCCACACAGACACAGCAGTGGCAGGTCTGAGACATGTTTACAGGGCTACTCATGTGGGTGGCACAATCAGTGCTGCAGGCCCACTAGTAGCATTTGAGTAACAGGCACTGGGCACACTCTGTACTAGGGACTTGCTAGTAAATCAAATATGCCAATAACAATTAAACCAATTTCCAATACAATTTAGATAGAGAGCACTTGCACTTCAGCACTGGTCAGCAGTATAAAAGTGCCCAGAGTCCTAAAGCCAGCAAATGAAACTCAGCACAGGGTCATAAACAGGAGGTCAGAAGCAAAAAGTACAGGGGAAAACATGCCAGGAGCTGACAGGTCTAACGGTGTGCAACCTCACAATGTGTCTGGCGGAAACACAAGCTCCACCAGCCAGTTTGTGCTGACTTGTGACCGCAACAATCTGCGCTGCATGGCGGTGCCGGTGGGACTGCGCTGTCTTTGCTTCATAGGCCTACATGACTCGTAATAAGGTGGTCCAACCGCCAAGCCAACGGTGGTCTGACCGCCACCGCCGACAATGTGGTGCACAGACAGCCAAACTCATAATAAGGCCTAAGCAATGCGAGCCCTGGCGTTGCTGTTACACCTCAGTGGTGGCTTGCTTGCATGGTCAGGAAGTGACATTCGTTCAATGTATCTCTCAGTTGCTTCCTTGCACTGTAAGTCACCGCACAAACGGCTTGTTAGGAGAATTAGAAAATAATGGCTCCAGACCGCCTATGCAACTCTCTAATGAGAGCAATTATAAATGTTTCAAACAAATATTGTCAGAAGGAACATATTTTCTTTCAGAGTATATCGTGGCATGAATACAAATAACCTTAGCCCGCCAGGCTGAGAGGGAGGTGGGTTATCTGAGCTGTGGGTAATTGGCTTAAAATGCTCAATTATGGCTGCCATGTGAACATTTACACGTAGCAGAAGACGTGCTATTGCTGTGTGCATTACGACTTGAGTCACAGCTTCTCTGACATTTCATGCTTCCCTTTTTTGCCTCCCTTCACAAATGAATGCTGACTTCTTTCTCCTCACCCAGGCCCGGATCCAGGATTTAGGATGAGTGTGCCAAGAAGATGTTTAGAATGGGTGGGAGTAGTGCGCAAACATTAACATAGAGGGGCCCATTCCAAAGGCATTCAGGAGTATGGTAAGCAATATTATATTATTATATATTATTTTACGTTATTCACGTGCCATTTTGAATTAGCTCAGAAACGTCCAGTTTTATATTAGTAAACGTGCAAAACCTTCTTCCTCGTTTTGACTTACAGCAATTTCATATGGGTATTCAATTTTTGATGTTTTGGGGCAATTCACAAAGACCTATAAGAGGACACAAAGAGTAGTACAGTACTACTTTACGCACTCTAAAATGCCTTCGTAAATAGGCACCGGGGTTTAGTAGCTCTATTATTTTAGCAATAGAGACACTCTGTCAGTTTTGAGCAAGTCTAAGATGAGAAAATGACAAATCCTTGGTAAAGATAGCTCTGATGGATATACTGTTTGCAGATGTTTTATAGTTGATAAATGTCTACGGCCAGGCTAGGGTCTCTGAACTGTTCTTCATGCTGCAAAAACACCATGGAGCGGTATTGGCAAGAGCATTGCAGGCGCCCCAGGCCGTTCCAATGTCCCAGTGTCCACAGTGCATGACATGGCTGCAGGCCACACAAGCAGGTACTATCCAGCCATGCCCCTAGACCAGTGATTACAACAAACAGCGGTAATGTGCACTGCTACTTTATTGTTAACTATAGGTAAAATGCACAAATATCCCAGGACGACCTGGAACTGAAGGGAGGAAAGAAACAGCTGAATATCTAGTTGGCAAGGACTCCTAGAAACTAAAGGACCAGCTTACATTTTTTTCCGAAACCAGTGAACTAGAAGTACTTTTAAAGGAAAGAGGGAGGCTTTTCCAAACTTTTGTAGCCATGAAGGAAAAGCCATGGCAATCTATCCTGGCCCTGTTCCTCACTACCACTGAAGGAGGGCTTGGGTTTCCGGATGTATCCACCTATATCTTAGTGGCACAACTCTGACCCTCCCTTGATTGGAACTATAACCCAGACCACAAACCTTGGGTGCAGGTAGAACAGGCTTTCTCCTGGGTGCCTTTAGACAGCCTCCTGTAGCTTCCTCTTTTGAGGGACCCTCTGGGCCTCCAACTCCTAGCACCAACATCTGTCTTACTGACATATTGACGTGAGGTTTGAGCTAGAAGACTATTTCCTCCTTACCCTTCCTCCTTCAGTCTATTAGCACCCAATAGTGACTTCCCACTGGAAACATTTCACCACAACTCTTTTGGTTGGGATCAGGGTAAGTCCCCCAGACTGCAAACCTTCTATGATGAGGGCGAATTACATACAGTTGAGTTTATAAGGGAGCGATTTGCCCTGCCCTGTACCACTGCCTACTGCATGGGGCAACCCTTACATTGAGCTGGTCTCCCAAAGGCCCGTTTAGCCATGGACAGGGAAGAAACACCCTTCAAATCCCTGTACCAGTCAAATGTTCGATGCAAGGGTATTTCATACCTCTCCTGTCACATACTACTCTCACCCCTTCTTAGAAACATGCATACATTGTGCAATGGTGAAAGAGGATTGGGTACTGTAATCTCCAACCACACATTGGGGACAATTTGGCAACTGGCGTCTTGACCGTTGTTTTGCCTCCTCCATGAAGAAAACTCATACAGACTACTTAAACTATGGTATTTGACTCAAGCACAGTTACACAGAATGTTTGGGAGCTTTGATTCCTGTTGGAAGTGGTGTGGGCAGCGGGACACATTTTTACATATATGCTGGATTTGCCTAAAGATACAATCATTTTGGGTGGAAGTCCTCCTTGTTTCTCCTTTTGAGTGACCTGGGCGTGGACAGAGATCTTTCCACTATGACTTCAAAGGGGTGATTTCTGTTTCACCTCCTTATCACAGTGCGATTATGTATAGCAGAAATGTGGAAACAGCCCCATGCTTCCACCCTGAATTTATGGTGGGATAAACTATGGACCTTATATGCTGTGAAAAACCACTGCAATCATGCAGGATAGAGTGGCTACGTTTGAGACCATATGGCTCCCCTTTGTTAAGTATATTCAGCAGCAAAATAGGTCTGGGGGCATACACTTCACCATGTAAAAGACGTTAAAAGCTTCAGACATTAGAGTCTTCACCTCTTCATACTCTACATATGTCTCCTCTAGACATGTCCATCCCTAGAACCTATCTTTTTTATGTTAGCCCATTGTTGGCTTGGGGTGGGGAGCTATTCTTGTTGGTCACGATTGTTGTTGTTGCCACAGAGGTCCACTTCCATGGATGCAAGTGGGGCGAGAGGTTGACAGAGTGTGTTTGTACTACAGTGGTGCATTCCTTGGCTACCACTCCATTGTAACCTTTGGAGGAGGTGGAGGGTGTTTTCCTCTATCCTGTCCTCTTGGCTTGTAAGATGTATGATTGCAGAGTCTATAAAGTGTGAAAATTGCTAAATAAATTTGTTGAAAACAAAAACAATGTACATAAGACATGCCCCCCGGGTGTGTCATTGCAAGAATAGGAAGAACATACACAAGGACCAAAAATAGACAAGAAAGTCATCAGATTATGACCAAGGTGGTGACCCAAAGTCCATTAAAAAATATTGTATTGTAGCCCAAAAGTGAGACCTAATTACATGCACAGTAATCTACTAAAAAAAACTAAAGTCTGGCAGTTCAGGCTGTAGTGTCCCGCTTGGTGCAGAATCAAGACTGATTTGCCTGTAGCTGATCTAGAGTGAATGACGGACTGGAATTCAACCATAAGAATCTCCAGAGCTGAGGCTAATACAAGCATTCCTTTCCTCATTGTTTTGTTTGTTGCAGTGGACACTCTAAGTGTAATGGGTATACAGACATGGATCCCATGCTCACTGTACCACAGGACTGAAGCTTTTCCTCACTGATGAGAAAAACAGTAGATTGAAATTGTTTTGAGGTTGCTTTTGTTCTCATATGGATATGAGTTTGTCTGGCAGTTTGAACTGCACAGTTCCTATTGAAGCATAACTGTTGGAAATGGCCCGTACCGCAGGGTCATTTACAATATTTTTGCCTTCCTCCTCCCCTTTTTGCTGAATTTGTTTTTGTTGGCTTTAGCACTCTCAGCACTTTACCACTGCTAACCAATGCTAAAGTGCATGTGCGCTCTCCTTAAAACATGGTAAACTTGGCTTATATCAAATTGTCACATTATATCAAATTGTACGTTCCTAGCAAAATAGCACTACACTTAAATTAAATGCTACGAGTGGGCCTCCAGCACTGTTTGTGCCACATACGTAGGTTGTCTTTAAATATGTCTCAAGCCTGCCATTGCAGAGCCTATGTGTGCAGTTTTAAACTGCCATTTCAACCTGGCAAAGTAAACCTTTTACCAGGCCGAAACATTCCTTTTTAGGTCTTGCATAGGCAGCACATGCCCGCAGTCTCTTTGACACATGCTGTATCTACAGTATATGCTTCGAGCACTGCCCATCTGTTTCATTGGTTCCTCTTACCGTCCTTTGTAAATGCCGGTTTTTGTTTGGTGAATACCCTTAATAGTCCCTCCTTTTGGACTTTTGAATCCTCCCAAGGAGGACTGCCCCTGTTACATATGCTCTTACGCTTCAGGTTATTTGAGAGCACTCTTTTTTTTGTTGGCCTGCTTCTGCTCGTGTTAAGTGTTTGTGTTTTGTTTACTTTGTGCTCTGGCTTGTTCCTTTTGTGTTTGCACACTCTTTTTGTTGCAGAGTGCATGTGTTTTCCTTGCTCAGCGCAGCACCCACTTAATGGATGCACAACTTTATCTTTTACAGATGCCTTCTCTCCTCCCTGTTGTTTACAGGACAGCAGCAGCCTCATCCTCTCTCTCAAACAATGGGCATTTTTGGGGGGATTTGTCTCTGTTTCCTCATTGAGTCACCCTCCCACCATGCAACTGCCCCTGACCACTTCCTCCCTTTTATTTCCCTGAGTGCCCATCGTGAGAGCAAGGGAGGGCATTCCCTTGATTACACAAAAGTGTGCTGTTAAAAGGTAGGCACTGGTGATGTACTCTATTTCACGGTCCCAAAGCAAGGAGAGCATGCCCAGTTGTGGAAATCTGCTCTGACGGATGACTTTGCAGAATTCGGGCACTCAGCGCTACTCGAGTAGTGCAGAGTTCCCAAATTCTGCAATCCAGAGCAGAGTTCATTCACATACACAAGATTGTTTTTTGGTGCTCTCTTGCGAGCCCCACAATATTCCTAGGCTGCTAGCGAGTGTGCACAAGACTTTACATTCAATTGTGCTGTTTCCATCTCTGCGAAAGAAACTTTGCATTTACTCGCAGTGCTCCAGCCGCATTCGCTGGCAAAACAGTCCTGCACGTGAGTGCAATTACACCTGGAGTAGATATTCTACTCCAGAAAAATCTAAATCTAGGCAAAAAGTGGTTTCTAAGTGGATTTTCTTCTTCAATGGACCCTTCAAGTTGTTTTGTAGATTGAGAAGCCTTTTTTTCCAAACAGGAAGAAAGTGCCCCAGAGACTTCAACTTCCTGTTCCTGTCCCGCAGGCTCCTCCCAGTGTTTTTTCCATCTTCTAGTCACTTTTCACTTGGATTTCGAGGTGGAAGGATCACTCTCTTTGTTTCTGGATATAATGTAAGGACTTTGGTTTTGTGAAATCACACAAGTAGGATTCACAACTATTGAATAAAGGTGTTGTTTGTTTGCTTGGGCTGCACCAATATTTCTATGTACTTTACCATGGTGGGTGACCTGGAGTTCAAGTATGGGCCTAATTATTTATTTTGCATTTAATTGATTTTTCATCTTTTGTGAAAGAACATTGTTGCACAACTCAGTACTTGTCCTTTTTTATGTGTTTGTAACATTTGCATATTATTTTACTATCTAACTTGGATTTCCAAAGGGCCATCTAGCCAGTAGGTCCAGTAGTAGTAGTCATCAGTGCATGCAGTACATATTTCAGTGGTATATGTTTTTAAAACTTCATTTAGGGTTTGGGTGGCATTGGATTAAATTAAAAATGTTGACTATTTTTTGCATGTTGTGTGGTAATATATAATGGCATGGGAGGATGTCTGTTCTGTTGTGAAATGTTTCTAGCTCAGTTAAATTTCGAGTTTTGCATTGCTGAATTAATGTTAGTATTTTCTTCAGTATTACCACCATGCCTCCTTATGACCTTTGTGTGTGTGTGTGTGTGTGTGTGTGTCTGTGTGTGTTTTTCATTGTCCACCATTTGTCTTTGTTCTCCAGGTGTGTGGCCACAACAGTTCAAACCCCTGACCCATCAGCCAACCACAGAGAACCACGAACCCAACGCATCAAACACCACCAACCTTCTCTGCTCCTGGACCCACATCAACAATGAAGACACCATTAACACCATGGCCTCCATCCACTCTGGCTTCCCCTCGGACCCCTGCCCGCACCAGATCTTCAACAAAGCCAGCAACATCATCGCACCCCACCTCTGCTCAATCATCAACAGCTCCTTCGAGACAGCTACCTTCCCTGAGAGATGGAAACACGCTGACGTCAACGCCCTGTTGAAGAAAGCCAAAGGAGATCCAGACGACCCCACCAACTACCGACCTATCTTCCTCCTCCTCTTCCCAGCGAAGGTCATTGAAAAAATCATGAACAGCCAACTTTCCCCCTACCTGGAAGACAGCAAAGTGCTCAATACCTCCCAATCCGGTTTTCGCAAGAACCAAAGCATGGAGACAGCACTCATTGCTACCACAAATGACATCAGGACCATGCTCGACAAAGGCGAAACCGCAGCACTCATCCTCTTGGACCTTTCCGCAGCTTTCAACACTGTCTGTCACCACACCCTTCGTACACGCCTCTACAACACCAGAATCCGTGGCAAGGCCCTCGACTGGATCCCCTCTTTCCTCTCCGGCAGAACCCAGAGAGTCCGCCTTCCGCCCTACCTGTCCGAATCCTCCAAAACCGTCTGTGGCGTCCCTCAAGGATCCTCCCTCAGCCCAACACTTTTCAACATCTACATGGCTCCCCTCGCCAACATCGCACAATCCCACCACATCAACATAGTATCCTACGCAGGTGACACCCAGCTGATCATCTCCCTCACGAAGGACCCCACAACAGCAAGAAACAACCTCCACAAGGGACTTCACGCTATCGCCGACTGGATGGATTCAAGCTGCCTCAAACTAAACGCAGACAAAACAGAGGTTCTCATCCTCGGCAGCAACCTCTCCACCTGGAACGACTCCTGGTGGCCCACCTCCCTCAGAACCAACCCCCACCCCAAACACCCAAGCACGGAACCTGGGCATCATCCTTGACTCAGCACTCAGCATGACTCAGCAGGTCAACACAGTCTCCTCTTCCTGCTACAACACCCTCCGCATGCTCCGCAAGATCTTCAAATGGATTCCTGTCGAAACCAGAAAAACAGTCACCCACGCCCTAGTCAGCAGCCGACTGGACTTCGGCAACGCGCTCTATGCAGGAACCACAGCCAAACTACAAAAGAAAATGCAACGTATCCAAAACACCTCCACCCGACTCATCCTGGACGTCCCACACAGCAACCACATCTGTGCCCACCTCAGAGAGCTACACTGGCTACCCGTATCGAAGAGGATTACCTTCAAACTACTCACCCAGGCACACAAAGCCCTCCACAACACAGGTCCGGCCTACCTCAACGACAGACTCAACTTCCACACCCCCGCCCGCCAGCTCCGCTCCGCCAGCCTCGCCTCCGTCCCCCGCATTCACTGCACCACCACCGGAGGAAGATCCTTTTCTTACCTCGCCGCCAAGACCTGAAACTCCCTACTGCTCCAGCTAAGCCAGACCCAAGACCTCCTGGCCTTCAGAAAACACCTAAAAACTTGGCTTTTCGACCAATAGCTCCCCCCTCTCCAGCGCCTTAAGACCCTGACGGGTGAGTAGCGGGCTTTATAAATTAATTGATTGATTGATTGATTGATTGATTGATTTTGCGTAGTCTCTGTCCATAGGCTTGCATGTGTTCTTTGTTCTCCATGGCTTCTTATTCAGAATTGTTGTTTCACCATGTGGCTGGCGGACATTTTCTGCATCTAGCCAGTGTGTCTTGCATGTGTCTTGCTTGCATGTGTTCTTCCTTTGTTCCCCATGCCTTCTTCCTCCTTTTTGTTGTTGTTTGACCATGTGGCTGGTGGACATTTTTTCTATCCAGCCAGTGTCCCTTTGCCTTAGGCTTGCAAGTGTTCTTTGTTTGCCATGCTTCCTTGCTCCTTGTTGTTGTTTTACCATGTGGCTGGCAGCCATTTTGTGCATCCAGCCAGTGTGTCTTTGTCATATGCTTACATACAAACATAGTTCATTATTGGTCATTTGTTAAGTTTAATTTTATAAACATTTTTTATTTTTATTTTCTATTTTACTTTGTCATTTTAATTTTGAATAGATTTTTTCATTTTTCATTTTCATTTTTTATTTTATTTTTTATTTCAATTTTTTATTTTAATTTATAATTATTTTTCTTTTAATTTTTTGTTTTTGCTTTTTAATTTGTATTTAATTTTTTTAATTTGTGTTGATTTTTTTACTTTTTAATTTGTTTTATTTCATTTTATTTAATTCAGCATGTTGCCTTAATCCATCCATCTACCAAAGGAACCCACCCGCACTACAGTATTCATGTTCTTTAGATGTATAATAATTCCATTTCCTCCTGGACACCCTCACTGTGGAGCACTGCAGACAAATCAGAAGCATAATTCATTTTTTAATGATTATTCCATTTCCCCTAGACCACCTTGCAGCAATAGTTTTTTTTTAAGGATTATTCCATTTCCCCATTCACATCTCTCTGACTTCTCCAGGCATCTTCTTGAAAACAGATGGAGATAAAGCAAAAAGCTTTGATTAAATTGGTATTTATTATAGAAGTAAACAACCGCACAAGATTGCATTGTCTATAATATTTCAACCTGCAACAATGCCACATTTCACTAACTACATGTTTTTATTGCTTGGTTGCTTTTAGGAGCACAAGAGAAGAGACCTTGCATCGCTTATAGAACTGCCAAAGAGAAGACCTTACAGTTGCTTCAGTCCTCCAATTTTTTCGGCTTGTGCATCTTAGTGCCACTGCTAACTTAGGGGCATATTTAAGAGCCCCTAGCGCCATTCTAACACCACATTAGTGTAATTTGTTTAATCTAATGTGGCGTTAGAAGGCCAAAAATGCTGAGCCATATTTACAAAGTGGCACCAGGCATAGTGTATGCAAAGAGGGCGTACCCCCATTGGGGGCCGAAAAAATGATGCAAGGAAATCTAACAGATTTCCTTGAACCATTTATTTTTGCACTTTTAACACCTGCTCAGAGCAGTCATTAAAAGAAGGCACATCATTGTTTACAATGGGCCCCTGTGTACTAGCGGGAGTAGCACCAACATGTTGGCACTACTATATCGTCATAGAAAATTATGCTATTGCCCCCTACCCTGTGCCATATTGCGCAGTATTTTTAATATGGCGCACACATGGTGGCTGTAGGGAAGTGGTAAAGGAAGCAAGAAAAGTGGTGCTTCACTGTGTGCAGCACCACTTTTCCTAAATATGCCTCTTAGAGCTTAAGATGGCCCCAAAGAAGGTTGCTACCAAGAAAATGGTCAGTGAGTGTGCCAACCGCAACCATTTTCGGGAGACATGTGCCTGCCACACCAGCCTCTGTGGAGGTACCTGGGAGAAGCACTTCTGCATCAACAGCACAAACTTAAACCTAAGCCAAAGACCATGACTGTCAGTGAGGCAGCCTCTGCAATCATGGTGACGCCTACGAGCAGCGATGTTGAACTGGATTTTCCCCTTTCGCAAGTAGTACCCAATTTGTTCAGGAAACAGAGCAAAGTGGACAGTAGCCACAGCCATCAATAGTAGATCTTCCCAAAGTTGGAGTAGAAAATGAAGTCAAGCTTCCTGCCGAGCAAGAACATAATCTTTTCAAATTAATGGCTACCAGATCTCCAGTAAGAAAAAGGAAGGGTACTAATCCACCATCTTCTCCAGGAGCCACTTCTGATGATGTTGATAGGGACATGGAGTGGACAACGGCAGAGTCCGGGAGTTTGCTAGGAGAGGTAAGGGAAAAGAAAAGTTCCAGAAAGCCTTAGAATTATGGAAGGGGATGATGATGAGGAGGATGATGACAACAAACCAGTCATTGTGGAAGCTGGCAAGAAATTACTATGCAATCTGCTCTTAGGGATGTGGCACAGGCAGCACCACCAGCTGCCATTTGAAGATCCTCCATTTGCCATGTTTAGACAAGAAGGGCCCTGCGACCACAACCACCCAATGGACCTATGTACAATGGGAAGATGGCAAAAATGTTAGCCCTGGACTGCCTCCCCTTTTCTTTTGGGAAAGGTGTGGGATTCTTAGAGTTTGTAGAAGCCATTTGCACACAATGGGTGGTTTTAAGTAGGACCTATTTTGCCAGAGTTGCTGTTTCAGTACTGCAATCTGACTACTGATTACATGTGCATCACTGCACAACAGATATCTTTTTAGGGGTAGAGCAAACGCTATCTACAGGTCTTGTCCATGAAGACATTTTTAAGAGCATTTGGTGGCATGCAACAGTAGCCATGTTCGCAATGGAGAAATTTCACACAGTTGCAAACATCTTGGACAAATTTAATAGCAAGGTGACTGAATGACTGTGACCCAGAGTTCTTGAAGAGGATTTGTTGCCATGTACATTAGCAGTAATATAGTCAAGGCCAGAACAGACAGTGGCTATTTCAGGGTCTTGAATTTGGTGCACTGTATCAACCTGGTTGTGCAAGTATTTTTCAAAAAAGAATACAGCAACATACGGACCACCCTCAGGTGAATCTGCACTCATTTCAGCCATTCTTTTAAAGCCCGGAAACAGCTGCAGAGTATTCAGCATGGTAACAGAGTGCCAGTTAAAGCCCTGATACAGGAGGTATTAACACATTCAAACACAACCTATTATATGTTGCCGAGTCTGCTTGAGCAGTACGGACAGATCAATGACAATGTTATTCTAAGAGGAGGGTATGTACTTGGGAAAGCTATGACCATGGATGCGGACAAATGGGGCCTAGTCAAATGCCGGGCACAGATGCTGCTCCCTTTTGAGGTTTTCACACAGGAAGTTATCAAGGAGGACAGTACGATTGGCCAAGCTATTCCATTGTTGCATCTGCTACAAGACCAGCTAAAGAAGGTATCTGAAAGGTTTGCACTCAGAGGTATGAATGAAAACCCAGAGGTGTATGATTTGGTTGAGAGCCTAAGCTATCGATTGACTTGTAATGTAAGGCTGCAAAATGACAATATCTCATCCAAAGATTACATCTGTGCCACCCTACTTGATCCACACTACAAAAAAATCTTTAATCTTTCATTCCTTTTTCTGAAGGGGATGTTTCAAAATATGAGAGGTGAATTGTTGAGCAAGAAAGAGAACTGGAAGAAGAATGGCTGGGACTTAGAGTCCCACACCGCAGTTCTGGGGTACCACCTTCAAGTTCCAGAGAGGGCAGTTTAGTCTCACAGCAGCGAACACCAGCAACAAGAACACAGGCAACAACAGCATCAGAAGAATATAACCCATTCCCTGCATTGGCTTGGTTTCAAGTGGTAGGTCTTACGTTCAGTCTGAGGCAAAGGCAAAAGAAGTTGAGCAAGTGGCAGCACCAATGACACATTAGAGGATGCTACTGGAGTATCTGGATGACCCAAAAGAGGTGTCTGTGTATCAAAACCCATTGGTGTATTGTTTTGGGAAGATGCACCAATAGCCAAAGCTCAGAAGGTTGGCCACACAGTTTCTGGCTTGTCCCATAGCCAGTGTGCCTGCTGAATGTGTGTTCAGTGCAGCTGGTGCATTTGTTAAAGTGAGAAGGACCAGTCTCTTGCCCCAAAACAATTAACCATGATCAAAATGAACCAGCATTTTATACCACCTGATTACTCTGTTCCTGAAACACCACAGGAGGAAGATGATGATTGATCAGAATTAAGTGTGTTTGCTGACCAACTTCTGGGTGAACAACCTGAGTTCGAGGATTAACTCTACTTCCTGAACTGAGTATGCCAGTGCCCCCATAGAACTTTTTAATTATTTCTTGTTTAACTTCTTTCTTTCTTTCCAAATAATTGCTAGTGGAACATTATGTTTGTGTCGGATTTATGCAGCCCCACCATTTTTTGTCACATATTAGATGGCTGGATAAGAGTTGGACCTGTGTGCCGTGAAGAAGTCCCCACATTCCCTTCAGGATATTGGAGATAATGCCTGTCTCCCCCAATTGCCATTGATTATCCTTTTTTTCCCCATCACCTAGCAGGCCTACCCCAGAAGACCATTGATTAAAAAACTGCCAGTGCCAATGCCAAATTCCAATGTATTGCTACTTGTGCCCAATGGAGGAGATAATATTTTGTTCAACCACCATGCTTGGATTGGAAGAGGTACCTACTAACTACTGAACCAGTGAGTGGTTATATATTGAGTGAATGTGAGTTACGATTGATGATGAATTTGATGGCTGATGGTGAGGGAGGGAGTTCAACAAATCTATAAACTTGATTCTGATGATTTGCAATGCTTCAGAGTTGATGGGTGATAATTTTTTCCTGAAAATAATTGTTTTTTTAAACTTAGTAAAATTTTCCTGCAGGGTCCACTCCTTTTTTATGGTTCCTCAGACAAGACCAGTCACTTTAGTTACCAAACACAAGTCCACACAAAGTACTCCAGTTCTGTTTCTTTATTTGTTTGTCAACAGCAGTACACGTGACTACACAGGCCTACCTTGCTCGGTTTGGGACTGGGACAGAGTTTCTCAGAATCAGGAGGAGAAGGATGGAAGGACTCAGGGTGGGACTACCTCAACAGCTAGAAGGAGAAAGCTATCGACTTCAAAGAGAAATCAGGATGATGCGAAGACAGAGAGGCCTAGTAATCACTCATCTCTGTGGACTTGAGAGAGGTGCATTGTTGGAAAATGCTGAGTATGTGTTTGCTTCATTGCTGGCTCAAACATCAAACTCCTCCTATTTTCTTGCCCTGCCTCTGAATCTTCTTTGTATCCTCCTGATTTCTCATGAACCTTACATTGCTACCTTGTGTCCTTCTCTTTTACTCTATATTACAATTACTGTTTTTTTTTATTTGCAGGCCTTTTACTAGTCCTCTCCTGCACAAACAAAACTTGGTGAAAGCTCAAGACTCCAGCTTACTTACCAGACAGGTTCAGCCAGGCACCCAAGATTGATGGATATTCCAAGAAGAATGGAGATGTGCCAACCAATTTGGCAGTCTAGTATCATTTTCCTTTTAACAATCATTATTTTTTTAAATGGGTAGGTTAAATTGAATTCTCCATAATTTGATGTTTTCAAACCTAGAAGACATAACACTGTGAGATATACAATCTTGGGTCTCTTTGGGGCAGAAGCACTATTTGCAATGAATTTAACTGAACTGTGTCATACTTATCCCTTCCTTCTAGAACAAATTGATGATGGTGTTCTGCTCAGCGTCCCAATAAATATTGCCATGGGTTTCCTAAGTTTCGTTTTTGAATAGTAGCTCTCACTATTGCTCAGAAGAAGTTGATATTGCTACTTTTTATTATCATATCAGGTCTTATTTGTTGTGTCAAATACTATCTTTGTGGTAGTGTAGTGTGTTTAGTTTTACGTATCCTTTGCGCATTAGCTTCAGGCTTTAGGCCTTTGTGCACTTTGCCCTGGATGTATTTTATTCATTTGCTTGCGGCTTAGAGCCTCTGTGCACTTTGCTCTAAATGTTTTTTATTAGGCTTCGTACTGTTATTTTTCAAATAGCCAGTTCTATGATCTTGTTTTATATTCATATCACACTGTTTAGCCTACTTCAGCACTGGAGTTCTCCGTAACACATTCTTGTTCACTCTGTGCTTCAGTCAAGGATACAGTCTGGTACATTGCCGATAGACGTGGTAGGAGTTTAGTGTTTGGCATTCCTGCGTAGGGACATTTTGTGATCACGCTGACATGTTAGTTATAAAAACACTTCCTTGTCCCAATATACGCAAGAGGGAGATTCCGACCAGGGAACCACAACTAGACGCTGACTGCCTCATTGCAGATGCTGAACCAAGATCACAGGCCTTTGCTCAGGAATGAGGGCTGATGTCTCCCCAGTGATTCAGAAAGGCAAGTTAGAAGCTTAACATGCTGTGCTCGAAATAGAACTAGCAGAGGGAGAGTAGAAACTATTAGAGACCATGATAGCGTTGTTCTTATGTTTTACTCTCCTGCTGACTATTTCAATCCTACTGTGTTGTATGGTTCTGGTTATTGCGGCTCACTCCTTATTATCTAAAATGCAGTCATTTTATTAAAACATTATATAAAACTTATACTGCCTTTGTCATTTGTATATGAGATCATACTGTAAATGAGAGAGTTGGTTTGGATCTGAGTGACCACGACTTCCCTGAGAAGTTCCAAAGATGTCATGCGCTCGGCTGCCCAATCATCTCTCCCCCTTGGGAGAAATGAGGCACTGCTAGTTAGCCGGAGCAAAAACCGGATTTAGGGTGACAAAGTTCCTTACACGTGGGTCAGACTCAGTCCCCCACACCGTTATAGATCCTGCTGCCTAGAAATCCAGTAGTCTCATTTAGGATAATGAGAGCCCACGCGACATGGCGCCGCCAACGATTGGTCTGGCTCTAATTTTTAGGTCCAGCTGACTCTCTCGGTCTCATATATATATTGACTCCTCGGTTCCGTAAGCGGAGACGTCCGTGGGGCTGAGGATTTCTGCCGCCACGGGATAGGTACCGCCTATTACTTAGTGGTTGGTTGTTCAAGCTTGAACTTTGAAAGGAAAACCCCGATATTGGTGTGCCTTCTCTGACCTGGTGCTGTTTTTACAAATGGCGAATCCTAATGTAGTGAATATAGCGCTTAATATGGGACAACCGCTCACAAGGCATCTGATAGCACATGGACTGACGGTCCAAGGGGCTCCGGTCACTTTTGTGGTGGACGCCCATGCAGCCTATAGAACTGAACTTTTTATTCTTGGGTCGTGTTTCCAGCAGTCGATGGGGGTACAAACACCTTTCACGAATACACTGTTGCGAATGTCCCTGGACAGTACAGGGCTTATGCATACTTAGAGATACCATTATCTTATCAAGAACACCATAATTGGCTTGATGGCACCCTCCCACACACAGTAGCACCAGTTAGGTGAGGCCCCTTAAGTAATGAAGGTCCTACCTGGCCTTTATTGGCTACTTACACACCATATCCTGCAGTTGCTAATTTAGTAGTGGCTGACGTGAGTCGTTTATATATGGATTTGGCAGCTACATACAGAAGACTGGTTCAGTTTGTCATGCAGGGATTAAATACTAATGCAGCGCGTGCTGCTCCAGCGCACCGACAGGCAGTGGTTCCGGGTATCAATCCGGCCACTGTAGACTCAGTTATGGGTAAGGTACCGGCTAAACGTGAGGAAACTCCATTTTGGCTGGCGCAAAAAATTAATACGCTGGAAGCAGTATTTCCCCATACGGGACCTCAGGATAAACATAGAATATTGACGATTTGTTTACCGTATGGGATGGTTCCTCCGGTGGACCTTTGTAATACCTGGGGCACGGTGTTTGCCGCGCTCTACACTACGGCACACGGTACACCAACATTAGCTAATTTACCGGAAGTGCTTAAGCAAATTCAAGATGAATATGGGCCTGCCCCTGCCTTGGATTTGGGCATGCAGTTGATGGGCAATTTTGCTGCGGTTTCTTCTATTATTTTGAGTAATCTCAAGGGAGAGGCAGTAGCACTAGCAGTGCGAATGCGTCTTCGGGACGTTCCGCAGATTAATCAAGAGCCGGAACTCCCGAGAATAATTGCAGAAACATATTCAAGTATTGGTCGCGATAGCCTAGGGGCTAGACCACAAAAACCCCAATTACAGGGTAAAAATAATAAAGACAATGCTAAACAGCAGCAACCTGAGGGTACTAAAAAGCACTGGGATAAGAAACAGCAAACACCTAAGAAAGATGGGGGACAGTCTCCACAACCGGAGACCCCGCAGAATAGGTATAATCTCAGAAATGGGGTTAATTTGAAGACGCCTGATAGATATCAATATACTGATACACGCCAATATCGTTCCTTTCAGGACTCCTCGGATAAGAGAAGTGAGAGAGGTGGACGGTCAGAGCGGAGAACTGAGTACGTGAAACGGAGACAGGAATCACAACGCTCAACGGAGGTTTCTGTTAAACAGGAAGAGAAACCGCTACAAAAAAAGCAACAATTTAAAAATAAGAAAGTGGCAGCCGTCTCAGTTAGACATGCCACTCAAGAAGAGAGTTCTCTTGACAAACAAGACATGCGCGTTGGCACTGTTAGACAGCGCGGCAAAGGTCACAATAGTTCACCGGAGTCTTCTAGAGCATCTGGAGGTGAAAGCAACTGATGACTTCATACAAGTCGAAACGGCATATATGCGTGTCTCTGATCCTGATAGAGTATATGAGATTACTTTTCAATTAGAAGGGGACATTGACCGCATTGTACACGCCATCTTTTGGGACCATGTGGTAAAATCATATGACGTTCTGCTGGCTGAACAGGATTGGCCACCTGACTTTGTTCGCGACTGTCCGGTAGGGGAGGAGGTTATTACTCCTTCCTTCTCTCCACTTGTTCCGAGAGAACTAGCGGAGTCCTATAGTAAATCATGGGCTCTAGCACAGGCCCCCGCCCTATATAGAAATAACGTGGGGTGGGATAGACAATCACCTTATCATGTAATTCCAATAAAGGGCGAACCTCAGCCACAGCCGCAGTATCCTATCAAATTTGAGGCAAGGGCATCGGTTAGGAAAATTCTTACACAATTGGAGTACCAGGGTGTAATTGAACCCTGTGTCTCGCCGATGAATAATCCCTTATTTCCAGTTGCTAAACCGGACCATTCATATAGGATAGTGGTGGATTACAGACACTTAAATGGACATACACGCACATATGCAATACAGAATTCACATAGCGCAGCGCTTATGAATAATATAGTGCGTAAAAAATACAAAACAACATTAGATATCTCGAATGGATTTTTCTGCCAAAATATAGTGCCCGAAAGTCGGGACTATACCAGTTTCAGTGCGTTTGGCTCTCAGAAAAAGTTTTGTTGTTTGCCTCAGGGGGTATAAGAATAGCCCAGGACTATTTTCGGCTCGTGTAACTGAAATTCTGCACGAGTTGGACCCCGAAGCGTTATCATATGTTGATGACATATATTTGACAGACGATGAGATTCTGCAACATCTAAGGCGTGTAGCACGCATTGTTGTGGGGTTTGTTGAAATTGGCTATAAGTTTAATTTTAAGAAATCGAAGATTGCCTTCCTCAGCGTCATTTTCCTGGGATATGAGTTGTCGAGTGAGGGCAAGAGCTTAGCGCCACATTTTTTGGAGAAATGTGCTTTATTGCAGCCTCCTAATACGGTTCGGATGCTCCAGTCATTGTTGGGGTTTCTGAATTTTGGCAGAACTTACATTCCTGATTATGCTACGCGTATAAAACCTTTATACGAGTTGATTCGACTGAATTTTTCGAGTAGATTTTGGACGATTGAGCATACACATATACTGAGAGATTTGCAATCTGATCTCTTAGCAGTTCAACATTTACACACACAGGACAATAAAACGCATTTAGTCATCAGGGTGATACCTGGGGCTGTTGGGTTTACATATGTCACCTTTAATGAGGGTGAGACAGTCCCGATTGCATACAAGTCCCACTTGTATTCTGCTGCAGAACAACGATTTGCACAAACTGAGAAAATACTCGCTGCAGTACAGATGGCTGTGATTAAAGAAAGACCTCTTGCCCAGGGCCAACGCATCATTGTCGTTTCCCCTATTCCAGCCTTAGAGGCTGTTACAAAGGCGAGTGTTCCTAATTCGAAAGCTTTGCACCCGCAATGGATACGATGGGCTACGTCTTTGACAGCCACTGATGTAGATTACATCTTTGACCCTAAACTGCAGACTCAAGAATTCCTTCAATATGAAATGGAGTACCCAGCTCCCGCTGGCACATTGCCTATTGACCAATATCAAGTGGTCATGTATACCGATGGCTCTGCGCAACCAGCGGTTGGGACTAAACAGCAGTATTCTGCTGCATGTGCGGTGGTGAGCGGCACTATGGAGGGGGAAATGTTCTGCCCCGACATACTTATACACAAACCTTGGGAGATTGTACGGCACAGCTGGCTGAGCTCAAAGCTCTATTGTTAGCATTGGAACACGCAGATCCGGCGACTCTAACCTTGCTGGTCTGTGACTCCTACTACTGTGTTCAGTCTTTCAATGAATATCTACACTACTGGAGTTTGAATGGGTTCAGAGATTCTAAAGGCAACACCATTAAACACAAATTGCTGTGGGGTAAGGTTGCGGATCTGAAAGAAACGCTTCCTAATGTCCATGTTGTACATACACTTGGACACCAGCGCGTTGGAATACACGTTGCTGGAAATACTTTGGCTGATGAAGCCACGAAGTTGGCAGTGGCTGTCGCCACTGTGACCGCAGTGACTCGTTCGGGTTCCAAACCAGACACAGAGATTTCGGCTGCCATTAAGGCTACGGCTGATGGCACGCCCTTTCCTAAAGGATTCCCTTCTAAATATAGTTACTGCTTGGGTGGTGTGCTAAATGCTGTTGTTAACATTCCAGGCATTGGTGTACGTGATATGCCCAATAAAATTGAGAGACCTCGATTGATTTCTGCAGCACATGAGGGGGCGGCATCTGCACATGCTGGTGTGGCTGCCACGATTTCACTTTTACAGGCTCGTTACTGGTGGCCTGGACTCTATAAGGAGACAAAGCAGCATGTCCTTTGTTGTGACGTCTGTCAACAAATTAAAGCTTCGACGGCTAGACGCCCGCAGCAGACGCCCCTTCTGACTTCAAATAAACCTTTACAGTGTGTGTACTTGGATCATTGTGGTCCGCTGACGCCAGATAGTGCATACAAATATATTTTGGTTGCTGTAGATTCGTGCTCCAGATTTGTGTGGGTCTGGCCACAGCGCTCGGCTGACGCTCGGACTGTTATTAAAGATTTGCGCATCTTTGTCAATACATTTGCAGTTGCGGCTTTTCATTCGGACCAGGGCCCTGCTTTTGCCTCTAAGGCATTCAGGGACACCATGGCTTCGTTGGGGGTCCAACTCCAATTCTCGTCTCCATTTCATCCCGAGGGAAATTCTGTCGTGGAGCGTTTAAATTGTGATTTAAAGCAATCCTTAACGGCCAGAGTTATAGGTACGGGTCGTAGTTGGCTAGCCCACCTGTATGGAGTACAGAGAGCACTTAATAACTTGCCTAGAAGGTCCCTGGGGGGTCGTACTTCATATGAGTGCCTGTTTGGAACACAAATGTATGCTCCTGATCTAGATGGTCCTGGTGTGGAGGCGGCAGATACGCCCTTTGACATAAATGATCGTGTCACTGTTTTGTAGGATTTACAACAATTCCGGGAAGATAACTCTTCTGCAAGTGCTGCCTCCACAGGAATTAAGGATGAGCCAGTAACGCCTACTGGTTGGATACCCAGGATTGGGGATCTAGTGCGTGAAAAGGTCGCAGTAAAGAAAGAATTTGGTCCTTCTTATCGAGCACCAGTCCCTGTGTTAGGGGTTAGCGGCACAAGAACTGTGATTTTACCGCCACTGCAAGGGGCCAAAGGAAATCGATTTGTTTCCATTGATAATGTCAAGTTACAACATGTGGCCGATTCTGCACAGCAGACCAAGAGGGACACCCAGTAGTTCCGGAATCCCTCTCACTACTGGGGAAGAAGTCCCGCTGCAGGTGATTTGCACCGATACTGTTTCCTCTTGGCGGTTGGGGAGGGTGGAAGCTGATCTTGCGATTGTTCCACAGACACTGATTACTTTGGAATCTTGTGATCAAGTCACTGTATGTTCTACTGATATTTCTGGACATGTGGTTTACAGTGTGCCAAGGCGAGAGCCTCCATCTGCTTCTTTGTTCACAGTTGCACCTTTTGCAAGAACTGCCTCTGGCTGCTTCAACGACACTGATGATGCTGTGTCAGACTCCTCGTCCTCACTATCTTCAATCCGAGGTCCACGTAAGCTGCTGTGTTGGCTTAAACGCACATATTTTGTTTTTCCTTGGAACTATTTGTGGCTTTTTATGGCCTTAATGACTCTTTTTTTGTGGTTGGGATTTGTGGTTACTTTTTTTCTAGTAATACATGGTCATTTTCTTCCTGAACGATCTGACATTGAGCACGTGGAGACGGTGTTAAAACCACATTTTTCGTCTCATATGGTTCGAAGAGACTTGCCTAATGTAAACATTTCTGCAATACCGATTCCGGATGGGATTGTGTGGGATAAAGTAATGTTTGATATATATGGTCCTACTGAATTGATTCAAATACCGTATGTTCTCAAATTATCAATGAATGATATCGTTATACCAGGCATTGTTTCTGATGATTGGAATGTGAAGACAGTAGATTCTATGCTGACAGATTTGCAATACTATACTGTCTATGACGAAGAACAGGTCCAACACTTACCTATTTAGAGATAATCATGGTGACATGTTTTGCTACAACTATTATGGACACCACTTTATTCATAAAGCAAGTAGCCCTAAGTCAATATTTGATTATGTGCAATGGGAACATTGCCCAACTCCTCCACAGGGGAGTTCTAAAATGTATTATGATAAATTTGCATATTTTTCTGGGCATAATCAACAAAATGCTAAGTCTTATTATTTTAAAGTTACTCCGTAAGCTAATAAGCAAATGTTATTGACCGATACTAAATTACTGTATTCGAATTTATTTGTATCTAAACTTTCGGTTGAGGGGTATGAATATTGGTTTAAGACTGTTGACTTAAAAAGTGTCTGGGAAACAAAAAATTGGCAAATTCAAGGCAGGGACACATTATTTAGGGCATGTATTATCCCTGTGCAGATGATTTTCCTCAATGACACAGTACAACAGACTAGCTGTTTGGGCTTAGCAACGATTAGAGAGTTGAATTTGCCTGGTATACCTGTCCCTTCCAAATTGAATAATTGGCAGCGATATGTTAATGCCACGTTTAGTGAGTTTACACACTGGGTCCAGAATGGTACGCTTAACACTTCATTGGTACATCCGGGCCCGTGGTTATTATGGCCTGTAGACACTAATAGGTGTCATCAACGTTTTGTCACCTCTTCAGGGGGGTTCAGGACTAGTAGGGCAGACCCTCGCTACATTTCACCAGAACATGCTGATATCATAACTACATATAGCGTGGGAAAGCTTTGTCAGCAATGGTTGAAATCATCCACGCTAGATGCAGTTAAATCACATCTCACGTTACTGTCTAATGATACTGACTTACAAGATTTTTTGTCAGGACCTAAGGTGCCTCGGAAGAAACGTTTTTTATATGAAGTATATAATGAGATTTGGAAGCTTTCACAACAAGAGGCAGCGGCCCGGTTGAGACAAATTGATCAGGAAAACCTCATACAGGCTTTGTCTGTTGTGGATAATGGGATGCATACCCTTTCAGACCGTGTATACACAATTGACAGCATTGTTTCCTCTGCTATAGACAATATTAAATTGGATATGTCTTCTTTATATCATGGGCAGAGTCAGACGCGGTCCATCATGCAGCTGGGTTGGACTCTACAGACCTTGAAGGCAGGTCGCGTTCCATGGCAGCAAATTCATGCCAGAGAGATCTTTGTTTCCTTTAATCTGACTCGTCAACAACAGCTGATGGCTAAAAAGGAAGCGACGTATGTCATGTTAAATATTGAAAAATTGGAGAAACTGCCTTTTACTGTTGCTGAGATTCCGTCAGCTGAGTGGTTGATTCATGGGGTTATTAATTTACCTATCTCCACTCTGCAATTTACTTCTTGTTTGAAGCACATTCCGGTGGATAGATACGAACGGTTGGGTGAAGTTACATAAACAAGGTGTGGGAGCTTTCCTTTCTATACAGATGTATTAATGGTTTGAGGGAGGTTTTTCTTAGCGGTAGTGAATGCGAAACTTCTGTCAGCCATTCCATGGTTTGTAAACAGCTGTCCTTGCACAGGGCGTGTAATGCCTCGATTGCTAACTTAGTTGTTATCTGAAGGGAGTTCCTGTCCCGGTTATTAAAAACACTTTCCAGGTGCTTTCTAACGGCTGTTACATTGTTCTTAACAGCGAACGCTGCTGTGGCATGCGTGCCAGAATAGTTTACGTGGTCGTTGTCACCAAAGCCGTTACGTGCTGCAGGAATGTGTTGTTTCCCCCCACTCAAATTAGGGAGGTAGCAGACATCTGGCCTCATATTGCTACTTCTAAGGTAAATTTCGACAAGTTGAGTCGACTAAAGGCTTTATTGTTTCAAAAGCATGTGGCCCTTACATCTGCTAGCGAGACCTACGCACTTCAGGTGGCAAGGTCGTTTGCGGAAATACAGTCCCTTTTGAATACAAACTTTCCGAGTCACTTTGGTGAACTTGTGGGTCGTATATTTAATGCGTCCAGCACTGCTGCAATTGCACATTTTTTCAAAGCCGTTGGTGTTGGTTTTGCTCACACCTTCACTTCCATATCCGTATTAATACCTTCGGCTATACACTCTATTTTCGGAAGCATTTTTGGGGGTTTCCCGATTACTTTGGCTTTATTGGCTGGAGTCTTGCTATTGCTGCTGTTCTTCCGCAATGGCTGTCCCGCCACGACGAGATCCTATGTTGGTGCTCCCATCAGCGCAGCTGTGTCGTGAACGCATGATGCAGCATTTTGGAGCAACACTCCTGGGACATTTGGAGTGTGACTGGTCTCTGTCATTCCGACCAGTTTTGGATTGTGTGCAACCCGTGTTTCGGTGCCTTTGATGCTCGTTTGAACATGCACTGGCTCTCTGTCTCTCACTGCAGCGCCCTACAGTGGTCGATACTGATCTGTTGATGTTCCCAATTAGGGCTTATTCCCAGACTTGTGCACTATGGTTGCGTTTGCTTCGTGAGGCTGTTTATGAGATTCCCTTCCTGGAGGAAGATGGTATTGTCTCACTCATAGGCCCTGCACGGGGTGCCGCCCTGGATGGTTTTGGGGCTTTGGAACACACCTGCTCCATGGTACTTTTTGGCGTGGATCTTCCGATCTTGACATATATCGAAGTGGAGGAACTCCTGCTTTCTATTGCTTCTGTCTGACAATTGGATTTTTTTTTCTCACAAATTGACATTATATTGGATTTGGCTTTATTGTCACATGCTTCCCAAATTTATGACTTTGTGGTCCTCTGACCTTGTCGAAATATATATATATTTTTATATGTGGGGCATTCTTTTATATTATTGGAACCACTTGCTACCGACAAGGGGAGGGTGTAGTGTGGTTAGTTTTAAGTATCCTTTGCGCATTAGCTTCAGGCTTTAGGCCTTTGTGCACTTTGCCCTGGATATATTTTATTCATTTGCTTGCGGCTAAGAGCCTCTGTGCACTTTGCTCTAAATGTTTTTAATTAGGCTTCGTACTGTTATTTTTCAAATAGCCAGTTCTACGGTCTTGTTTTATATTCATATCACACTGTTTAGCCTACTTCAGCCCTGGAGTTCTCCATAACACATTCTTGTTCACTCTGTGCTTCAGTCAAGGATACAGTCTGGTACATTGCCGATAGACGTGGTAGGAGTTTAGTCTTTGGCCTTCCTGCGTAGGGACATTTTGTGATCACGCTGACATGTTAGTTATAAAAACACTTCCTTGTCCCAATACACGCAAGAGGGAGATTCCGACCAGGGAACCACAACTAGACGCTGACTGCCTCGTTGCAGATGCTGAACCAAGATCACAGGCCTTTGCTCAGGTATGAGGGCTTATGTCTCCCCAGTGATTCAGAAAGGCAAGTTAGAAGCTTAACATGCTGTGCTCGAAATAGAACTAGCAGAGGGAGAGTAGAAACTATTAGACACCATGATAGCGTTGTTCTTATGTTTTACTCTCCTGGTGACTATTTCAATCCTACTGTGTTGTATGGTTCTGGTTATTGCGGCTCACGCCTTATTATCTAAAATGCAGTCGTTTTATTAAAACATTATATAAAACTTATACTGCCTTTGTCATTTGTATATGAGATCATACTGTAAATGAGAGAGTTGGTTTGGATCTGAGTGACCACGACTTCCCTGAGAAGTTCCAAAGATGTCATGCGCTCGGCTGCCCAATCATCTCTCCCCCTTGGGAGAAATGAGGCTCTGCTAGTTAGCCGGAGCAAAAACCAGATTTAGGGTGACCGAGTTCCTTACACGTGGGTCAGACTCAGTCCCCCACACCGTTATAGATC
Organism: Pleurodeles waltl; assembly: GCF_031143425.1. Taxonomy (NCBI): domain Eukaryota; kingdom Metazoa; phylum Chordata; class Amphibia; order Caudata; family Salamandridae; genus Pleurodeles; species Pleurodeles waltl. The sequence continues at coordinate 214,161,677 of NC_090440.1, forward strand.
CTGCTGCCTAGAAATCGAGTAGTCTCATTTAGGATAATGAGAGCCCACGCGACAGTAGTACGGTCTCAGTCTTCCTAAAGTTATGATATAATATGACCCACTAACTCTCTGTGTTCTTTCAATCTAGTTGATAGAGATGGATAATCGTTGATTGAGTTTGCATAGGTGAGAGCGTTACCTTCGGTCTTCCATGTTAATGCACTCGCCTGCTACTACTACTACTGTCTACCACCCCCTTGAAATGCCACTTTGGGAAAAAACCCTGCAGTAAGAAGGCTCCCTTACTTTATCAATTCAGGAAAAAGAAACATAATAGATTGAAGTGAACTTGTTTAGTTAGTAATTAACTTCTACTCAAGAAGATGTTGTCTATGAGTATCTAGGTTTTTTTAGGCAGAACGGGCATTGGCAATCATCCCCTAGTGGTCAATATAGTTGCAGAGGGCAATAAAGCAAGGGTATAAGTAAATGGCATACAGTTTTTTAGCAGATTTAAAAAACATGCTACACTGAAAGACAGCGTATCAACTAAAACTCCAAAATAAACACTTGAGGCATAAATCAAGTAAAATAAAGTATTCCCTTTTTATTTTTGACAAATACAAAAACAAACCCTTTCTACACACAACAGGCCCTCCCCTCTCCCTAAAATGTACAATGAAAAGTCCAATATGAAACATTTTTTAAATCTGTCCCAACCCCCTCCTCACCCTCTCCACCCACAACAAGTCCCTCTCACCAAAACAAAAATATTTAAAAAGGGTTCAGAAGAGGCCACTGTCTATATGGGTCTAGAGCTGGTCCAGGCTCTGCTCAATCCTAGTGAGCCGGCTCTCCACCTGTTTCATCCACTGCAGGATGCAGTGAAGCAATGCCCTGTCAGAACGGGAGGGTTGGTGGTGGTGCAGGTGATGTAGTGGTTGGGAGGCTGGGGCTAGCATGCTGCTGAGCTGGATCCCGAGTCTGAGGCAGCTATTCCAACCTCTTCCTCCTCCAGGACCACTAGCCACCGGTATTCAGCCTGGATGTTCTCCAGCCTCTGCTTCCGCAGACGGGCTACTATCTCCTGTCTTGTTAGTGGTCATCCTGTAGGAGTAGCTATATCAAGATAAACAAAAATAGAAACGAGAAATTGCAAAAAATGCTCTGAACAAACACTCTTCAAAACTAGGTAGGGGGTGGCACAGTAGCATTAAATTGCTGGTTCCCTAGGGACTTTGGCATTTGATGTGATGTAATAATGATTAGGAGAGCCACAGGGCCAATTTTATTTGTTTACCCACACATGCCTCACATAAAAAGCAATGATTGTCTGGTAGAAAAGAATGAAGGCAGAATAACACCAGATTTAAAAAACTGTGTTTTTTTTCTTTTTAAAGGCTTTTCTAGTAACCAAACAGACACTTTTAGTGGAAAAAATTAATTACCTCTCATTTCTTAATAAAGCATTATGCACTATGGTGTACAAATTGCTGTGCCAAATTTATGGAGGTATTCTTGCCAGCGCTTCCACAACTTTGCTACTGTCTCCAGGTAGATCAGCTGTAGTTCACAATTATCTATCTTTAATTCCAATAGCCCTGTTGTTCCCCAAATATCTTTAACTGAATTTCTACCTACCTATACTCCAAAGAGACAGATGAATAAATAAGATACGTCACACATGTCATGTATAAAATGTAGATATATTTATCCTGTCTGGCATAAGTAGATGGTGGGGAAAATGAAGCACTGCACTACAGGGAAATGAATGGGCTATATGGATAGAATTTGGAAGGTTTGTCACAGAGTATCCCTTATGCCAAATTTGAAATCAAATAGTGCACTTACTCATCCCACTTTACTCACCGGTCTTGCCCACCACCACAAGCCACCAACAACTTAATTTGCTGGGCAGTAAGGAAAGGAAACTTGACTTACTTTACTGCAGAGTGAGACAGAGGGATTAGGCAGGTATGTAGAGTTTTTGCTATAGAATGGAGGGGTATCACTGATCATCGATTTATCATGTGCCTAAGCTGTGACTTATTCAGTCACTAAAAAGATGATAGTCTAAAGGGAAAAATCTGAACAGGTATAAAATAAATCTTGTAAGGGGAAAGAATGAAACATATTTTGGAAATATTTTACATAGCTCTAACAATGTGACACCAGCCAAGAATGGATTTTTCAATTAATTTGGTAGGCTGGGATGGAAGAACTTAGGAAAGAATAAAGGAGAGAAGTACTAAGAGGTGACTGAGTGGAAAAAAGGAAAACAACATGCCTTGTGTGTTTGGTTTGCAATGCATTGAAAACGTTGTAAATGCTACGTTAACTGAATCAGATGCACTTTGCACAGCCAACTCTGCAGGCACAAATTGAACCATACTGCACTTCTTCAGTCAAGGGTGGTGAAAGGCCCTGGGAAAGGAGGGGGTTGATGAATGATAATGATGGGTGGGATACATATTTGCCTTGTTTAACAAATACAGTGAGTCAAGGGATTAGAAGGTAAATTAAAATGCCCCCCACTTTGAACCATAGTTTTGATAATCATAAAACATAAAGTAAGAGCATGCCCCTCTACAGAAGAGTTCCCTTGTTTATTCATCCAAGCAAATATTCAATCATCCTTTCATTCTTCCTACTATATTCACCAATAGCCACCATGATTTAAGCTTTACTTTCTCTCTTCCAGTCTTTTACTAAAACTCACAACCCACCTCTATCCACCCTTTCTTTCAGTCACCGTTCCACCCATCCATCCATTTACCCAATACTCACCCACTCATCCTTTCAATCGATCAATCAATCACTATACTTATAAAGTGTGGCTAGTCACCCCCTAGAGTCTCAAGGCGCTGGGGGTAGTAAGTGAGTAGTCATCGATGAACAGAGGGGATCAGATGAAGAGCCAGGTTTTGAGGTCTTTTCTGAATTGCAATAGAGTGGGAGATCTTCTGAGGTGGATGGGAACGGAGTTCCAGGTCTTGGTGGGGTGGTGAGAGAAGGATCTTCTTCCGGCTGTGGTCATCTGGATGTGTGGGACGGCGGCGAGCACAAGGTCTTCGTAGCGGAGCTGTCTGATGGGAGTATATATGTGGAGTCTATGGTTGAGGTATTCTGGTCTGGCATTGTGAAGGGCTTTGTAGGCGTGCGTGAGAAGTTAGAATGTAATTCTCTTGTCTATTGGGAGCCAGTGCAGGTCCCTCAGAAGGGCGGAGGTGTGTCTGTGTCTGGGGGCGTTCTTGATGAGATGGGCGGAGGCGTTCTGGATGCGTTGCTGTCTTTTCCATATCTTCCGGCGTAGACCCGTTTCCGTAGTCCAGGCTACTGCTGATGAGAGCCTTGGTGACTGTTCTTTTGGATTCAGTTGGGGTCCATTTGAAGATCTTCTGGAGCATGAGCATGGTGTTGAAGCAGGCAGAGGATACTGCGCTGACTTGATGGTTCATCGAGAGTGCTGAGTCCAGGATGAAGCTGAGGTTGCAGGCGTGGTCAGTGAGGGCCAGAGTGCTTCCGAGTGCAGTGGGCCACCAAGAGATGTCCTAGCCAGAAGGGTTGTTGCAGATGACGAGCACTTCCGTTTTTTCGGTATTTAGCTTGAGGCAGCTCTCCTTCATCCAGGCGGTGACTGCCTTCATTCCATTATGTAAGTTATCTTTGGTTGTGTGTGGGTCTTGGTGAGGGAGATGATTAGCTGTGTGTCGGCGTATGAGACAATGTTGAGTGCGAGGTGTCCTCTCCTTTCACTCATTTCACCCATCCTTTCTTTTAACCTTCTGTTCTTTTCTGTTTCATCAAGCCATCATTTGTAGCGTACATTATGTGTGCTTTTGCTGAGTGGCAGAAAGAAAAAGACATAAATGACCCAACCACTGCTGTAGCTGTTCCACAGAGGGGTTTATGATCACAAAAACGCCTTTGTAGATAGTGAGTAATGGCCATTGTCAACAATTAAGCCATTTGACTTACCAGCGCCTGTCCCTGCCACCATTTCTCCCCGTGCTCTATCTGCTCCTGCAGCTGGCTCCACTGGTGGTCGGTGTCACTAGAAAATGTAACATTTTTAGAAGCGCCCCTTAAAATACATCATTACAGTTTGATTAGCACTGCAGTAACTTCTATCACAAGTTTCACTCTGGGCATTTTGTTGGTTCACAATGTTGGAAAAGCCAGGTAGTCAAGCCAACCAAAAACTTTGTGTAATGGAGGGGCAGAGCTATAACCTATGATGATGATGGTTCAGAATCATTGAAGCGCAATGAAGGGGTGAAATAAAAATGAGCAATGAAAGACAGAAAAAAAGATAATGCAGGAACAAGAAATAAACAAACCTTAGGGAGTTGAAAAAAAGGAGACAGTATAAGAAAGTAAACAAGGCAAAATCAAAAGTAGCATAATACTGGACAGAGGTAAAAGTTAGGGAAATAATAATAATAATAAATGATAGGACTTATTGGAATGAGCAGAACCCTCAGCATTGGCACTGGTGGTTGGTGCCTTCCCAGCTCCTGCCAGACCGCCTCTGTGGTGCCCCTTTCCTTGCCTTTAGGGGCTGATGTAAGAAATATTGAAGATAAAAAAATAGATTAGTGGTACACAAATGTATTATAGAACAGGGAAACGCAGTAACATTGTACTGAAATCAGATTGCCTATGGTATTAGTATTATTGACTATTGTTGATTTGGCCACACTCCTAAAATCCTTATTCCAAATTTCCTTAACAAAAGCTACATTTGGAACTAATGCATTTCAATGAATGATCTTTGATTCAATTCTTATGTCTCAACCCTGTTGATGGACCAACTCAGTCTCCCTTTTTTGTAATGCATAGGGGCATACTAGTACTAGACATCACTGTGAATTTGCTTGGGACTATACGAAGAAAGCTACCTCACTGATATCAATAATTCACTATGGTGACAGGAGGACAGAGGAGACTGCATTGCAATGGCTTCTTAAATAATCAGCCAATGTGAGTGCCAATGAATATGATGATGTAGGGCCAAGCACCTACCTAGCTCTAACTGGATCACGTAATAAATAATATTCTTAACATAAATTAAATGTAACTTGTCTCTGGGTGTGAGCAGCATTCTATTTGGACGACAAAGTTAGCACTGTAGAACACAAACACAATAACATAGTTAATACTCTCCAAGCTCAGGAATCTCCATGCCTAGCAGGCCCTGCTCGTGGTCGATGATATCTGCCAAGAGGTGCGTCAGCTTCGGGTGATGTGTTGGGCCTGGGTGGTGCCCTGAACACACCTGCATACCCTAGCCCAAGGCAATTGACGTTCCCACAAGGGGTAACCTCTACCAGGCCTGTTGCCTGCTGCCAGCATGGAGGGTAGGTGGCGCTGCATGTAGAAAATCAGTGCTGCCACCTCTTCCTCACAAAAGATGGGCTGGGGCTGCAGCCCTTGGTGGCGCCACCACCCACAATGTAGACAGCTTCTTCTGGCTGTCTGGGGGGCCTGGCGCTGCCACTCCCCTGTTCGCCAGTGCCCCCCTGCTCTGCCATGGTGCTGGGTGGTGGGGTGAACTAAAGAAACAGAAGGAGAAGGAAGGAAGGAAGAAATAACTAAGGAAGTAAAGGGAAAAAAAAGCTAAAATAGAAAAAGTTACAAAAAACACAAAGAAAATGAAAAACCGTACAAATACACAGACCAAAAACAACACACTAATACAATAAATACATGAGAGGTAGATTAATTAGGAGGGTGGAGGATTTAAAATATTATTAAGGGATGAAAAAACAGGCCCAGCACCATAAACAAGATGGCTGTGCCCGTGGAAACCACGTGGTGCCGTTTGCACGTTATTTTGAACGTGACTACTTACTTTGTGTTGCATTTGATGTAAAATGCAACTCGAACAGGGCTGCCTGAAGAACTCTGTGTAGTGCAGCAGAGGTTTTTTGCCACTCTGCGGAGTTCCATGTAGCACCTTTCCAACAGGAAATCCTCCATTATGCAACAAGGTCAGGCGTGGACGCCATGCTTCATCTTTTACAGATGCTTTCTCGCTTCCCCGTTATTTACAGGACAGCAGCAGTGAAAAGCACTCCCCCGGCCTAGCTACATGAAGTGCCTGGAGTGGTGACAAACACTCTTGTTTTTTTTCTGTCAAGATCCCCTTTTAAATTGCACAAAGGCACCAATAAATGGCAGCATTTTGTTGGCTTTCACCATAGTTTTACTTACATTTTTCAGATTTGCATGTCTCAGCATTTTATTTTTGTAACACATGGGGAGTTAACACTTTAAATAAGTACTTCTCAATGCAGTGCTATAATGTGCCTATTATTGTCCTCGCTTCCATGTTAAAGAACAGTAGGTGTTGTAGCACCCAAGATAATGAGCTGCATGGCTAAATACTTGTAAGGTCCCAAAGGCGAGACCCATTGACTATGCCAATGGTTGTTAATGCATATGTTACCCCTATGGTAGACACTATATCCCCCCAAAAGCACTGTGCAGCGTATTTAAAAGGTTGTACCTGTATTTCTACGTTTTACATGTGCTGGTAGTGAAAAGAATGCAAGGCCTATATCACCCATAGGACAAATTTGGAGTTGCCTTATTACATTTCAGTATAGCTTCCAAATGCGAAGAAATGAACCCTTCAAGTTTGGTATTCCTGTAATCCTAATTTAAAATCCGCATTTATGGTGAAGTCAGATTTTAACTTACAATTCTGAAAATGCTACCTTTAGAAAGTTGTCATGCCTTAGCTATTTGGTGCCTGCAGCCTGCTGCTAGTCAATAAATGGGTGTAGTTGGCAGTTGAGCTTTGTGATTCCTCTTAGAGAGAAACACAATGGGAGTTTTGGTGTGACTTAATGGGCCATTCCTGGCAGGATGGAAGGGAAGAGCTGGACCCAGCCTCATGTGCACCTAAATAGGCTGTGTCGACATAGGGCTGCATACCCCCTGTAGTTAGTCTGGAGCCAGGGCAGGGAAGGCAGGTCATCTGTGTACTTCAAATGCCCGCCACTAAAAGTTTCTCCCACTTCAAAGGCACAAATGTGTATAAAAGAAGGACCTCAGACACCACCACTACAGCACCTGTGGATACTCTGCTAGAACAAAGCAAAGGATTGCTGTGCTGCTGAAGGACTGCCACTCTGCTGGACTCCTGCTTTCCGAACCTGTTGCCTGCTGCCCTCTTGCCTGGGAGTGAGAAGGACTGGACCTGCATCTCTCTAACTCAGAACCCAAAGTGATTCCAATTACTTGTTGGCTGCCCTTCTGATCTGAAGTCTCAGGAACTCAAAAGACTTGCAGTCACCCTGCTTCTGCACCTGACCTCTGCCATCTCTGAGTCTACTGTGCCAAGTGGTGCCATCCCAGTCCTGGACCCTTGGAAATGGGCCTATGGTGCTTCCCTGTGGAAATGACAAATCCTTTCTTCTGAGGGGTGCAACGCCTAGCATAACCAATTAATCTCCTCTGCTGAGCAGCACATCCTTGAGTACAACCGAGGCATCAACCCTGCTGCCTGGATTGGACCCAGCACAGAGCACTCACATTGCCACCACATGCTGCATCTTGGGTTCAACAGATCGCCTTTAGAACTATCGCTGATCAACGCTTCCGGGGAGCAAGTTCTTACATCCATCATCGACGGCAGCCTCGATGATGATGTCAAACCTCTGCATTGTGACTTCTTCACTCATTGGACCTGATGCATCGCCTCAGCTGAGTAACATGTCCCTGTCACCGGCCTTTGCATCGCAAGCCCCATCGATGTGATCCTCGATGTTGACATGACAGGACCTTAACAGTGTAGTCTTGCTGCATCTAGAAACCAATGCATTGGACTGGTTGTAAGATGCATTTTCAACTTGTATCCATGCAATGCATCACAACCAGAGTTAGGGAGGTTCCTGTAGTTGGCCCGCCCTCCATCATGGCCAGCCTGAACTTTTGACTTTGTCCCACTCCGGTGTGACCAGATATGCCTGTTTGGCACTTTTTGCTTGTAGGCACGATACTACAGTTTACTGTAGTGACTCAGGTTCTACTGATTTGATTTTTGTCATTTTATCTTGTTTTATTTATTAATTATTAATAAATTAAGTTATATTTTTCTAACCTTGTAAGGGATCCTTTTTGTGTGGTGTTTCCACTGTTTTATGTTTGAAGTGTTGCAGAAATATTTTACGCATTGCCTCCAGGTTACACCTGACTGCTCTGTACCAAGCTACCAGTGACTGAGCATAGGTTAATTTGAGGTTTTCTTGTGCCCAAGGCCAGACTGGCGGTACCGGGCAGCTGGCGTTTCTCAGAGCAGCTGGAAAGGTGGTAGGGCAATTTTGCCTGTGAGGGATGGCTTTGAAACAGTACAGCATTTTTAAAAGCACTGCAGAGTTCCTTGTATATCCAACAGATTTAAGGCAACAGCATTAGTGTCACAATAACTCGGGTGATTAAGTTACCTGCTGAAGGGAGATCAGGATTTTGTTTAGTGACAGTTTTGACTCGTCTAAGGTAGTGCAGAGGGTTAAATGCCTGCTACAAAGAATGTGTACTATACAGATCCCAGAAAATTATTTTATATGCATAACTCAGTGGGATACCGCTTTTGTCACTGTGGCGGGTCCGCACCCAGAGAGCCAGGGAACGAGGCTGCTTAGATTGCGGGCCAGGTGCATGCAGTATCAGGTACCCCAGGGGGACGACACTGAAATAGCCGGTAGGACCAGCCGTTGCATCAGAAATGTACCTTCAGGAAGTACAACTTTCTGAAAAGAAGATGGAACATCTGAGGATGAGGGAGGAGTCAAGCCCGGAGAGTGTAAGCAAATTGGAGAATAGGAAGACGGAAGCAACGGAGAGCTCGCAAGATGCTGTAGCAGAGGTGTGGCACAATGGTTAGAGTGGCAGACCCTGATGCGGAGATCTGGCCAGGGACTAGGGTTCAATTCCCACCTTGGTGGGTCTTGGGCTCATTTCCCTTGGACCAGATTTTTATCGCCTCAGTGCCTAATCTAATTAATGGGTCCCACTCTGTAACTCTGGGCAATAGTGTGCTTAATCTCCACAACGGCCCTGACAGTGCCTGGATGCCTGGCTTCACCTTGGGGGTTGCCCATGAGTGGGTGCCACACAGTGAAAAGCCAGGAGGGGTTCCATAGTGGTATGCGTACATCACCTTGAGACCCTAACGGGTGAGAAGTGCAAAGTTTACAGTTTTACATACTCTGCTAATTTGTCATCTGTTTGGACATGCTTCATCTGAATTTCTTCTGCTACTGCCCATTTAGCTAAATTTCGGTACCAATCTCCATAATTCGGGGAAGTGGGGTTAAGCCATTTAATCGCTATGCAACGTTTAGCCAACAAGAGTCCCAGCAACATAAATTTGTGGGTTATATGTTCCCCCTATGGGTAGGCCAGAAACCCACCAGCAGTATCACCTTGGGAGTACGTAACAATTTCCATCCTGCAGCCCTCTCCAAGGCCATTATTATACTCTCCCAGTAGGAGCTCAGAGCCTTAAATTGCCATACCATGTGAAAAAAATCTGCAGAAGCCGCATCGCAGCGTGGGCAGCGTGGGCAGTGAGGGGATCACGTGGGGTACATACGCTGAGAATGTTCTGGGCCAAGCACGTTTGATGATTATAGTTATATTGTATAAGTTAAACCTGGCATTTGAACTGCTAGTTTTAGCCCCTCCATACACATGTTTCCATTCTGCAGCCAAGACCACCTCTTCCAGCACCATCCCCCACTTACACTGCGCCGCTGAAGTAACACTCTGAGCATCCTCCCACGGTGCTTTATAAAGGCGTGAAACCAGTCTTTGCTCCCCTCCCAGGGACAATAATGCATCTAGGGCGGCAGAGGTCTGTGGCTAATCAGGAAATCCAGGCCACTGACCACGTGCCGTCGCCGCCATCTTTGCACATCATAGGAATTGACCTCCCCCAACTGAAATGCATATACCTCTTCTTGCTGGGTAATGAATTTCTCCCCAAGATAGAGTTCTTCTGCTATCTCACGTCCCCCATCTTTCCATCGCTTCATAGAGATGTCCCAAGTGACTCCCACAAAAGCCTGCATATCCCAGATGGGTACATCCCTAGAATAAGGGTAGCCACTTAATACAGAGGACACCTCTTGGGCCCATACACTACAGACCTGCTTCACTATGTAGGGGGCCCCGTCCCTCAGCACACAGTTCCCCAGGAGTAAGGCCGAGCAGGCGTGTGGTCCGCCCCCATCTTGCAACAGTCTGTTCTCCCAGTTATCTTCAGGGTCAAACCAGTGTATCGAAATGCTACAGCTGAGAAGCAAAATAATAAATTTCCATATGTGGGAGTTCAATGCCCCCGCCCGGGTTCCCATGTTTGTTGCAGCATATTCATTCCCACCCTTTCCCTTCTACTAGCCCACAGCAATTCCAAAATTAGACTGCCTATTCGTGCAATGTGCGATCTAGGCACCTCGTATAGGGTATTCTGCAAGCCATATAAACAACGTGGCAGGATAACCATCTTAGTAATGGCTGCTGTGCCCATTCCAGAATTTGACCAAGGTCCTCAGGCCCTCTAGTACTCTGCTATGGTTGAGGTCATAGTTTCATCAGCCGTATGCGCCAATCATATCCCAAGATATTGAAGGCCCCCAGCTCCCCACCATCCAACATCAGTTCGGTCCCCAGCCAGAGCGCCCATTGGGAACAAGTAGGATTTATGACAACTTACACAGAGTCCAGAGCACACCCCAAATTCTCCCTATGCCTTTAAAAGTACCAGTCAATGATTCTGGGTGCCGCAAGTAGACTAGCAAATTGCATAGCAAATAGGAGTGGGGACATCGGGCAGCCCTGCCATGTGCCTTTCCTCAACTGTGCACTACCCAAGACCACTCCCCGAGTCCATATGCGAGCAGCTGGGCTCCGGTACAAGAGTTGGATCCAGGCAATATACTTTGGGTGGAACCCCATCATGGCCATAACCTGCCAAAGATACCCCCAGTCCACAGAGTCAAAAGCCTGCTCCACAGAGCAAACGCTACCGGCTTGTGCCACTGTAAATACGTGTGATATATGTGGGTAAGGCGACAAATATTAAACATAGTGCTGCAATGAGGTATAAAGCCACATTGATCCTCATGGATAAGTGAGGCTAAATGCAGGAGCAGAGGTGCGACCAGAATGCTGCTTAGTATTTTAATATTCAAAAGGAACAGCAGTCTAAATGCAGCAGGGTCCGTTGGATCCGTATCTGGTTTGGGGGTAGAGACCACCCAAGCCTCCCTCATTGAGTCCCGTAGTATACCACTGGCTGACATCTCCTGATATACTGCCAATAGCTTCTCAGCAAGGATATCAACATATTTTTGATAGAACTGTATCGGAAGGCTATCAGAGCCAGGGTTTTTTGATGTTCTAAACTTTTTATGGCCTCTTCTATTTCTTCCCGGGGGTTCCAACAGGGCCTTTGCGTCTTGCGTCATCCGTGGAAGTGTGATCCCATCTTGGAAGGTCATACCCACCTCTAGTGGTCCATCCGCAGGCAGAGCATAAAGACTGTCCAAGTAGTCTTGGAACAACGTATTTATTGCTACCTGTGTACATACTCTTCTGCCTGCTCTGCCCACAAGTGCGGTAACAGGTGTATGGTCAGCATGCTGTTTAAGCAGACATGCCAAGAGTGCACCCGCTTTGCCACCCTCCTAATGTAGATGCTGGCGGTATGCCTAATAGACATATTTTTCCAGACGTCGCCAATCCTCTAGTAGCACCCGCTTAGCCTGCCACCAGTCTTCCATTTTCTTGCGGCTGCATCAGAAGTAATTTCTCCAAGGACCATATGTACCAACAAATTTTCCCATAGACACAGAATGGGTAAAGCCCTTTGCTACATCTGGCCCCAAGTCCCGGAGCCTGGCATCATGGTCAAGTATGTCTCTTTCATAACTCCATAAGTTGTCTGAGCACAAATACCCCTGATCACAACTTTCATTGCTTCCCAGTCAAAACCCCTAGTCGTGGACATTACCCAATTTGCTTCAAAGTATTACACCAGTTTGGCTCTGCCTGCCTTGGCAAACGGGGCATCCATCAATGCTTCCAGCTGTACCTGCCATGTCAGAACACCGGGTGGTTTATAACCTTTATTCAAATGTATTAGGAGAGGGGAATCATCCGATATATAGGGGGCCAAATATGCAATAGATTGTATCCGCGGAGATAGGGTCTCGGAGACTCAACAATAGTCCAATCTGCTAATGGTGTTTGTCACCAGGGTATATCAGGAAAACTCCCTAATAGTAGGGTTCCTATGGTGCCAGAGGTCCTGCAATGGCAGTTCTGGCATAGTATCTAACAACTGTCTAGTGAGGTGGGGTTTCGTACTTTGTCGTGGAGGATCCCGGTCCAGTGAACCGTCCAGGGCACAGTTGCAATCTGCTGCTAATATAATCTCTGCCGTTAGATGTGGGGAGGCAGCCCGTGCTAGTCAAGCATAAAACCCAGCCATCCAGGGTCCCAAACAATATCACATATCTCCCCTCTGGATCCAATGCATGACCTGTGTGTTGGAATGGGACCCCTGGGGCTATCCAGATTTATACTCCCCTCGCAAAGCCAGAATAGGAGGTCAAGTACAACTGACCCCTCCATTGTTTCCGGAGACAAGGGATACAGCTCCCCCATGTATGTGTCTCCTGCAGCATGGCTATCAAGACACAATAGAGTCAGAGGTAAGCATGTATGTGGCGCCGCTTGGCAATCTGAGTCAAACCTCGCACATTCCATGACATTAATGTGTATGCTGCCATAAGTGCAACCTAGGGCATCTGTCAAAGACAGTTATTCTGCACATCAGAACCAAGAGATAAATGTTCTCAATGATCATCATGCAGTAAGATCCTTCAATAAAGAACCAAAAAAGGTACAGTCCCCATCTCCATAGGCAGTGACCCAACCCAATCCCATGTGAACCATAACGGGTTAGAGAACATTGGGCCCCGTCTCATGACCCAGTTAAGCAATAAAACCAGATTAGTAACTTTGGGGGTCATTATGACCCTGGCAGTCGGCAGTAATATGGCGGTAAGTACCTCCAACAGGCTAGCGGTACTTACCACCTTATTATGACATTGCCGTGTTGACTGAAGCCAACACGCCAATGTACCTCCCCGACTGCCACATCAGTAACAGCCTCCAAGCTGGAGAAATCCATCTCCAGCCCAGTGGACGTCACTGTTCCGCCTGTGGGATTATGACCCAACTACCACCATGGTTTTAGTGGCATTCGTAATGCAAATTCCTTCCCTGTCACTGATAGGTGTCTCCCCCCTTCCACTCTAGTTAACCCCCACTCCCCTACCTCTCCAGCCCCCCACCCCCCACATTCACGCCCCCTTCACATACACACACACGCATACACACACCCATTCTAACATCCATCCACACATGCCAGCGAAGAGGCTCCACTCTTCAATGATTTCTGGGTGTGGAAACACCATGTCCACCCATTTGCCTGCCTCCTGCGGGTCCGTAAAAAAATTTACTTTATTGTTGTGAATGACTCTAAGTTTTGCCAGAAGGTTCTGCACCTTCTGGGTGTAGTCCAGAAACACTAATATTTGGTGGCCGTTGTACAGTGACTGTCCATCATTCTGCACATGCTGTAGGATCATGTCACGGTCTCTGTAGTGGAAAAAAACAGCAATAATAGCATGCGGCATTGGCCCTCGTCGTATCGTGTTCCGGGCCAACACCATTCACAGGGAGGGAACCTGCCAGGTTTCAGCCCCCCCACCCCAGACTCATCCATCACTCAAGCTGCCACCAAGGCCACTGATCAGCTTCTCCCAATGCCTGGTCCTCATTTCTCGGGCTGGCTGCACCACACCATGCCCCAGCCGCTGTATTCTGTTAGCGCTCACCCATTATGGTGCGTAAGCTCAGGGGCCCATGTCTTACTGTGGTTGAGGCCCAGCACTATTGGTCGTGGGGACTCCGTCAAGACCCAGCTCACTACCCACCAGTTTTAACCAGCATCTGTTTCTCCGCCCGGGCTGCCGCTGAATTCTTGCCTTGGCTCTCAGTTCGTGGCTGGTCGCTGATCTCTGGGTAGGCCGTGCCAGACCAGGTGTCTGCCGTCACTGCTGTTCACCGCACTGCACTTCACTAGCAGGGCCGCGACACTCCTCGGCCCCCAGGAGTTCCTCCACTTGCGGGCTCCACTCCGTTGCCCGCCACGCCATCAGCCCTCCTTCTTCCTCCACCATCCTGCCACCTTTTCATTCTGCCTCTTCACCCTCACAGGGGGCCGGGCTCAACTACAAATTTTGAGTGGGTTGCCACTTTGGCCTCATGGCCTCAGGAGCATTGGAGTCAGTACTCACAGTAGAACTCCAAACGGCCTACCAGGTAGCCATTCCTGGGGGAACACTCCCTAAACTGAAGTAAAAAAAGCAGTCTTGGAATGGCTGGGGTGTGACAGCGAAAATTACCGAACCAAATTCAGAAAATAGAAATGGACCAATCAGGATAATCCCAGGGCATTATTTTATTGCATTCAAGACATCGGAGTACAATGGCTAAAACCTACTGAATCAACCAAAGGAGAGATTGTTTAGAAATTCTTATTAGATAAATTTCTGGAGGCCCTCCCAGGGTCTACAGGGACTGCATCCGGACATTGCTGTTCTCCCAGAAATCGACTTGGTCTGTGCCTTCCATAGGTCACCGGAGTTTAGGGTCTTATACTCAAAAGGGTCCCTTCTCCCTGCCCCTCATTGGAGAACACCCACTCCTCCCAAACTACTCCCTGAAGTACCACCATAAGTGCTCACCCTACCACTGTCTCTTGGGAAAGGGTATGGACAGCTGTCCCAATGCTTTCAATGTGCCAAATGGGGTCACTTTGTTTGCAATTGTCCACAGAATTGTCCACAGAAGACTCAGGCACATGAACCCATGAAAGTAGACCTCTCTTGAGAAAGGGTCGTATGGGCAGAAGATGGTTCTCTTAAGAATATGAAGCATATAGGGTTTAACGGTAGACCTACTTTGGTTCTGATGGATTCCAGTTGCAGATAGTCAGTGGTTAGCATGGAATAGATGTTTCCCCACCAGTGGAAAAAAGGAGAGAATGTAGTTATTTCATGTGTACATGTGTACATGGTGACAGCAAAACATACTCTGTCACAGAGGTGGTGATTCACTGGAGCGGCTATGAAGAGACTTTGGGAGTTGGGGGTATTCCCCAGTTGGTGAACAATAGGTAGAGGAAATGATTATAGGTATAGACTACCAGGATTTCCCGGTGCTATTGGATGCCACCAGCCCAAAAGATGTCAACCAGGACTGGCTAAGTGAGGCCCATTTTATATGCTGTCTCTTTAGGAGGGGGTAAAGAGAAAAGAACATTGAGTTGAGGTGAAAATGGGGAGCACAATAGACAATTCATCCTCACAAGTAAGATTAATGTGGCTCCTTTCTGCCCCACAGTGGATAACATAGAGGCAGCCCCAGGGAGCTTTTGAACCAGCCAAAGAGAAGATGCAACCCTACAGCAGGTGTGAGCCAATGCCGTCACTAACGAATCAGGGCAGGTAGAATTTTCTTTTTGGTGTGAAAAAATGGTTTGCTCCACTGTAACGTTAGGAGAAATGGGGAAACCTCCACCCGCTTGTTAGTCCCAATCCCTTTTTCAGCTACAGGTCCACCATTTAACCCATAGTCAAATAGGTGGGGGTCATTATGGTAGAGAGAAAACTGAAGAATATCTTCTAGAGCATTTTTATTGGCCTGGGATATTCTCCGGCATTCGTAGATTCTGTAGCGCATGTCCCCAATGCCAGCTCATCAACCCCCCTCACGTTACCAAAGTCCCCTTAACACCCTTACTTATTATTGAGGTACCCTTTTCACGGGTGGGAATGGACTTAGTCAGACCCCTGATAGCTTCCTCTAGAGGATATCAGTATATATGTTAGTCCTAGTTGACTATGTTACATGATATCCCATAGCTATACCTCTACTTAGACTGTGTCCCAGGCCATGATTGAGTTCTTTGCACGAGTGGGCTTCCCCAAGGAACTGCTTACTGATCAAGACACTCCCTTTATGTTACAACTCATGGCCCAGATATGTCAGTTGCTCAGAATAAAACACATTAAAGCCTTGGTCTACGATCCCAGACAAACGTTCTGGTAGAACGGTATAATACGACATTCATAACCGTTCTGAAAAAAATGATTTCTGATTCTGGATGGGACTGGGACAAAAAACTGCAGTTAGTCCTATATATATGACGTCCACTCTCATACTCAATCCTCTACAGGACACAGTCCATTTGAATTATTGTCACGAAGACAACCCCAAGCCATACTTGATATAGTGGCTAAACAGTGGGAAGAAGAGGAAGATGAAGGAAGGGTGGTACTAGAATACATATTTAGACTTCAATAAAAGATACACACACTATGGGAAGAGGTTAGAGTCCACCTGGGAAAAGTACAGGAAAAATAGAAGGGCGGTACTATCACAGTAGTCAGTTAAGGCAGTTGAGGATAGGAAATAAGGTTCCGGTTTTCCTGCCTTCCTCTGACAACGTCCTCCGACGTCATTAGCACACACTCACGCTCTCACATCCACAGGCTACATACTCCTTGGGGACTTAAACTTCCACCTCGAGAACACCAAGGATAACAACTCCACCACCTTGCTTGATAACCTCTCCAACCTCGACCGCAAACAGCTCGTCATGACACCCACTCCACAGGACACACACTTGACCCAATTTTCTCAGCCAGCAAACACATTTCCTTCATCCACGTCAACAAAGCAAGCTCTGTCATTGTACCCAAACTCCGGAAGGTCATCAACAGTTCCTTCAAATCCGCCACCTTCCCTGAGAGCTGGAAACACGCCAAGATCAACGCCCTCCTCAAGAAACCTAAGGCGGATCCAAAGGACCTCAAGAACTTCTGTCCCATCTCCCTGCTCCCCTTCCCTGCAAAAGTCATAGAGAAAATTGTCAACAAACAACTGACCCATTTCCTGGAGGAGAACAGCACTCTGGACCCTTCCCAATCTGGATTTCGCAGCAACCACAACATCAAATCCACCCTTAGCGCTGCCACCAATGACATCAGAACCATACTGGACAACGGCAAAACCGCAGGCCTCATCCTCCTGGACCTCTCAGCCGCATTCCACACTGTCTGCCACGACACCCTATGCACATACCTCAGCAATGCAGGAATCCGTGACAGAGTCCTGGACTGAGTCACCTCCTTTCTCACCGGCAGAACTCAGAGAACCACAGGGTTCGTCCCTCAGCTCGCCCCTCCTCAACATCTACATGGCTCCGCTCGCTAACATTGCCTGATCTCACAACCTCAACATCATCTCATACGCCAATGACACCCAGCTGATCCTCTCCCTCACCATGGACTCCGCCAAGACCAACCTCCATGAAGGAATGAAGGCCATTGCAGAATGGATGAAGAACAGCTGCCTTAAACTGAATTCCGACAAGACTGAAGTCCTCATCTTTGGCTCCACCCCCACCACATGGGATGACTCCTGGTGGCCTGCCACACTGGAAACCCGCTCCGACAACCACCGCCCACGCATGCAACCTGGGGTTCATCCTGGACTCCTCACTATCTTTGACCTAGCAGGTCAACGCCATCTCCTCCTCCTGCTTCAACACCCTCCGCATGCTCCAAAAGATCTACAAATGGATCCCCACGGAAACCAAAAGAACAGTCACCCAAGCCCTTGTAAGCAGCAAACTAGACTACGGCAATGCCCTCTTTGCAGGAACCACGACCAAACTCCAGAAAAGGCTGCAATGCATCCAGAACGCCTCCCCACACCTCATCCTCGACATCCCCCCACTGCTATATCACAGGCCACCTGAAAGACCTGCATTAGCTCCCCGTCAACAAGAGAATCACCTTCTAACTCCACCCCGATCCGACAGCTCCACTCCACCGACCTCACCCTCGTCACCATCCTACACATCTGCAGAACAACCACCAGCGGCAGATCATTCTCGCACCTCGCCACCAAGACATGGAACACTCTTCCCACCCACCTGCGTCAGACCAAGGACCTCCTTACCTTCAGGAGACTTCTCAAGACTGATTGATTGATTGATTGATTGAAACTGCTTTCTAAATGGCAGGGCCCTAATGAAGTATTGACACAAATAAACAACCCCTTTAGCGTACCGGCTAGCTGTCTCTCATGCCCTAAGAAAGGACAGCTATACCACATAAATCTCCTGAAAGAGTGGGAAGCTGCTGAAGAGGAACAGGGAGAACCCCATGTCTCTCTCTTTGTAACTGATGTCAAGCCCCTTAAGATTGTCCTTCCTCCTCAAGAAGACGTAGGAATCCAGCAAGGCTTAAACATAGGAGAAAAGTTGACTAATGGGCAGAGGACACAAATAGAGGAGTTGGTCAAAGCAAATCATGATGTTTTTTCATGGGTCCTGGGGTGAACTTCACTAACCCAACATGACATTTGAACTGAGCCAGCTAAATTTGTACATCTCAGAAAGTACAGCATTCCAAAAGCCATATGCCAAGTGGTAGAAAACGAGGTAGCAAGCATGCTGGAAGAAGATATCATTGAACCCTCTAATAGCCCATGATATTTCCCAGAAGTACTGGTGTCAAACCCCAATGGTACCCTATGTTTTTGCGTCGATTTCCACACAAGTTCAACACCTATCTGATTTCCAAGGTAGACAAACTTATTGAGGGACTGGGAAAAGGCCGATTATCCTACTACCCTGGTTCTCATGAAAGGCTACTGGCAAACCCCACTCACCCATAGGCCCAAGAAAAGAGGTACAACCTTTTGGCCTGCATGGAGGCCCTGCTACACTCAGAAATTAATGGATAGTCTTCTGAGATCGTATTAGGCACATGCAGCTGCCTTCTTTGATAACATTGTCGTCTACTGTCCTACCTGGGAACAGCATTTGGATCAGTTAGAATACATACCATGGAAGTGTGCCAGGAAGTGTTTCCAGAGTGTTCTGGTGTGCTTTCTGGAGTGTTCTGCTGCACCTGCAAGCAATTTTCGAGGTAATCGCAATTTGCGACATCTACTCGCTAATTGCGAGTTCGTTTTTTGCACACTCGCAAAAAGCGACCTCGCAATCTGCGGACTCGCACAATGCGTTGTGAGTCCGGCTGCGAGTCGCAAAATCAGATCGTTTTTTTTTCTGGCCTTCCAAATTGCGACTCGCATTTTGCGAGTCGCATCAACTCGCAAAATGCGAGTCGCAATTTTTATTTTTGCTACATCTGGCCCTAAGTCCCCCTCTTTCTTCTAACTGCCCCTGACGCAAAAAATTCAAGCCAAGTCAGCTCATAACTTTTCCTCGTGGAAGGAGCTATGGACTGCTGAATCAGCTCCGACATCCTCAAATTCCCAAATCCCATGAAGTCCCTGGAACTGGTGCCTTCAGAACGTCTGCCCCTGGTGCAAGACCACGGAATCTCTGCCACTGAAACGAGATAGCGCATCAGCAATATCATTATTGACACCTGGAACATATCTGGCTTTAAACATAATATTAAATTGCAAAAGTTTTAACAAGAATAATCGCAAAAGCCGCAGGACTTTCTCATCCCTAGTCTTCTGACCATTAACCAAGTTCACTACTGTCTGGTTGTCCACATTAAAAATCACATTCCTATTAGCCAAGGCGTGCCCCCAAATAGACAGTGCTACCACTAATGGAAAAAACTCAAAAAATGCAATACTATGGTGAGCATCCTTCCATGCCTTTGGCCAAGCTTCCGCAGCTTAAAGCCCATCACAAAATACACCAAAACCATGAGGACTTGCTGCATCCGAAAACATTTGCACTTGCCAAAACCAGTCCCCATCGTCCACCAACATAGTGACTCCATTGAAATCTCGTAGAAACACAATCCACATTTTCAAGTCCTCCCGAACGCTTGCACGCAAACAAACATGATGATGAGGCAAAATGAAACCTTTTATAGAAAAACCTAGTCTCCTACAAAAAGCCCTTCCAACCCTCACTACTTTGCAGGCAAAATTTAAATGACCAAGTAAACATTGAACCTACCTCAACTCCAACTTTGTCTTGTGTACAGTCTCTTCCAGCAAACCAATCAATAACTGCACCTTGTCTGAAGGCAAACAAATTTCCATTTTTTGTGAATCCAATTCAATTCCCAAAAACTTCAAACAAGTGGCTAGACCTTCGGTCTTCTCAGGCGCTAAAGGAACTCCCAACTCAGACATGACTCTCTGAAAACCACATAGCGCCACCTCACAATCGTTCGATTCGGCCACACGCACAAAAAAGAAGTAATCCGAATAGTGCTATTTATAACCTGTCCTAATCTGGAAGTACCATTGCAAAAATGAACTGAAAATCTCAAACAGCGAACAAGAAACAGAACATCCCATAGGCAACATCCTATCCACATAAATGGCACCTTCAAACTGGATGCCCAGCAAAGAGAAATCCTCAGGATCCACTGGAAGGAGCCTAAACGTAGACTGAATATCAGATTTTGCCATCCTTGCCCCTTTGCCACAACGTTTTACTAAAACAATTGCTTCGTCTATTGACGCGTAATGTACAACAGAATCCTCTGTGGCAATAAAATCATTAATGGATGCACCCACAGGCCAAGATAAATGGTGGATCAATCGAAATTCGCCCTGCTGTTTCTTAGGCACTACACCCAGTGGAGAAATGGTAAAATGTTCCAAAAGCCAACTATGAAATGGACCAACAATTCTTCCCAACGAAACTTCTTTTTCCAACTTTTCCCTCACCACATCCGGATCATCTAAGGCTGATTTCGAATTCCTAGCCCACCTCCTAACTCTCGACCCTTGATAACACAACTTAAAACCAACTGCAAATCCCCACCCCAGCGCCTTTGCTTCGATCTCCTTCAGATAGGCCTGTCACCAGAAACTCAAAACCTCCAGGTTAATAGGTGTAGGGCCCTTTACCCGCCACATGTTGCGTGTTCCCCTGCCCCTATCCCCACCTCTTACCTGCGATCCTTGTCCCACCCCTGTGCATACCGCCGAAGCACTGGAAAACGGGATGTCTACCTCCACAGCTTGAGCAGTCATGCCTAAATTTACACTGTTGCCTCGTATATCCTCCGCTATTAAATAACCAACATGACCCATTCTGTGGTAACTGACCTCTTGAGGTATTCGCCACCCCATATTGGGTGGGACGGCTCTGAAAGGGCTTGTACTGTAAAGGTAAACCACTAGCTGTGTGCATGACAGGCGCATTCCTCATCGTCCTCAACCACTGCATCCATAATTCATTGTCAATTTCACTCCATTCTTTTTTGGGATAAATCGCCATGTGAGCTCGAAATTCCTCATCATAACGAAACCACCCAAAACCACCAAAATCCATTTGAGCCCGACGAACAATGTCCATGTACTTGAATAAAGCCACACTCCTATCTGGAAAGCGTTCACAGTATACACTAGCGTAGATCAAAAATGCCGAAGTCCAGTTCTCAATCTTAGTTGGCACTTTCGGCCTCCTGGCCAACTCCCATTCTTCTTCCTTTGACCCTTCCTTGGCTTAATCTCCCTATGCAACAGTTTAAACACATCTATAAACTCACCCCTGGAAATCTTATCTTTCAAAGATTGAGTGAGATGCTCCCCCAAAGGCATCGACCCTCCCATGTAAGGAAACTTTTTATTCTTTACACTCCCCCCAGTATTATCCACCTGACTGTCTTTTCTTTGATTTTGGGCCAAACGCTCCAGTTCTGCCTTACCTGATGGAACACTTACCTCCGAGTTGCCAACCTTTGAACTCACCACATCCTTATCCAAACTACTAGTCTGCACACCCATATCCTTTACCATCGCCCTCCCCACAGATGACCGCAGCTCCACAACCCCACTCCCCTCGAAACCTGAATTAAAAGGTCTCTCCTTTAGGCAAGTTTCCAGACGAGCAGGATAACCTCCTCTCTCCAGCTTGACGATCGCTCCGGACCGCCGCCTTCCTCTGAACCTGCAAAACACCAAAACTCCGAGACTTGTTATTCCCTTGCCCACCTAAATCCCTTTGTAGAACCCCAGCTAAAACCTCTGACTCATTACTCTCATCAAAATCCAAGCATTCCTCTCCAGTACCAATGTCCTGTGTCAATCCACTAGCGCTCTGGCTAGTAGAGGGCTCATCATAATCAATACAACGATGTCGGGTGAGCCGCTCTGGGTCTCACCCTCTCTTCTTCCCAGTGTCTTAGTGGTATACTAACCCCCAACGTGTGTCCTGAGGCAAAGGCAGGCCGCCCCTATCCTGCCTTTTTCATATGCTCCTCATGCTTGCTCAAGGCAAGCTCATTCCCACACCCAGGTACACCATGTACACAACCAAGGCTCCAAAAATCCACACTAACCTGAGCCCTAACCCCATGATCACCAAACTCAGCTTCCCCAACAGCTATACCTTCGACCCTAATTTCACCCTTGCCCACCCTTGTCCATAACCTCGACCAACTGCCCTGCCTGAATAAGGGTCCTATTCTCTACATCCCAATGTTGCACTTTGTGCAACATCGGGCTAACCAACCTAGGCACCCATTGAACCTGTGCATTACTCTCACTCCATGTGGAAGCCTCCATGCCCCTTACTGTCACATTACCTTTAAAATTGCCCAAGGGGTCTTCCTCATCCGACTCTGATACGATGAGGATCGGCTCTTGCCGATCCTCTATGCGCGCCGCCATCTTGCTAAGGTCCTTTCATCAAAAACTCCCTCCCCTCGTTTACCAATGTTTCTTGTGGGGAGTGGAGCTTGTCTGCATAAACATGCCGCCTTCTTCTTTGAGATGGGCGCATGCGCACTCACTCGCGCCTCTGCATCCAAGCGGCCGACGGCCGCCACCGCACTCGCATCGGCAGCGCCTCTCCCTCAAGAGGCAACACGCTGCCTATTTGAGGCTCCTGTGCACCACGCGAGCCTCGTACCGCCCCTCCTGGCCCCAGCAACTACTGATGGTAAGTCAGCCGTTCCAAAACCCTCCACCACCACACAATCTGCACCTGACTCTGCATAAAGCCGGCCCATTACACTTTTTTGTCTAAACTTTTCCCCAGTCACCGGTGGCGAACAAGCCATAACGGCTGCTGCCACGCCCTCAGATGACACCCTCTTAGGCCTCTTCAAACCCATCCCCTCCTGATCCAATTCTCCTTGCTGCAAAAGGTCCTCCCTACCCTCTTCCTGCAAAACCCTCAAAGCCTCCATTACTCTGACTGATGTAACCATATTGCCTACAAAAAATTTGAAAACCAACGTGACTTCTACTATTCTAAGGCCTACCTACACAAAATTCTCCCACAGCAACAACCCTGGGTGTGTCAAGACGGCCAAAGAGGCCGTCCACAGTCTGCCCCCTCCATATATACCCCTAACAAAAAGGCCCACCCTTCCGTTCTTTTATCCAATCAGATGTCGTGAGGTGGATTGTACCACCCACGCCCAATCTGCCCGGGGGGAGACCGGGCAAGCCCTCGTTCCCCCCAAGCCCCCAATGACTAACAATGAAAAACCTACAGTGCATGAAGTATAGGTTTACTTTACTTAACTCCACATATGGGGACCTTATTATTATACATCTTGAAGGCACGTTGGGGTGGAGTGAGGCATAGCAAATCCATACTTTCCTATATGCACTTATCTTCTCCATATTAATATGTAGTACTGCAAATTGGTATTTTGGAGGGATGCCCTAAAGGTGCCCATTCCAAATACCAAATTGCAGACCCAAATTGAGGTTCAGTAATTGGATTGTTAGCGAATCACAGTTTGGATTTGCGATTTGTTATTTGGAATGGGTGTGTTTAGATATTTATGGCGTCCTTGCCAAATGCTGATTTGCAGTATCACATATTAATCTTTTGCAACAAATGACACTTGTAATACATCAATTTTTACCAACTATTGAAAGGTAGTGTTAACCAGTCTGTAATGGGTAAGGGTCTTCAGGGGACCCCCTTCGCCTCTGAGAATGCTAAACAATATATTAAAAAAATTACTGCTCACATTGAAACATGCATTTTTGTTGTTGTAGGCTGCCCCATTCTGCAAATTGGGCCATTTGCGACCTCAAAAACGTTTTGCACATCTGACCTATGGCCCTCTGCACATACCATCAAACAAATAATACTGAATCAAAGCAGCAGCGACAAATAATCCATCCTTATCAATCATGAGTACAAGTGAGTGAAACGTGTTCACTGTTTAGGAAATGGCTTAAACATTTCTGATGAGTGGGGAAACCTCATATCAAATTTAGGTTGATATATATATATATGCGATTTGTGTATTTCTACATTATGCCATGGATTATGTGCTCTTTTATCTTTGAAACGTTTTAAGATTTTAATTTTTATTATGAATATATAACCTAGGTTGGATTTTGTTCATTGTTCTGTAAAATTATTTTGGGATTATCACATTGTTTTTCCTTTGCATTTGCAAAATAAATTATAAACCAGGCTGGATTTCTCCAGTTTTTCTACCACTAAGCGGACGCACTGTGCCATGTTATTGGTTGGCGGTTATGGACAAAAGGACATTTTATTATAATACCACATATCATTACAGACCCCGTCTGTTTTCCCTTTCGGTTTTTTAAGCATTAAAAAATCTTATTTTCTACTAAAAAATAGTTAGAAATGAGTCAAGTATGATCTGTAAATATTTCAAGTCATTATTTTGGTTTCCAGTGTTTATTGTAATGAATTGTAAACCAGACTTGGATTTTTCAGGCATCTAGCGGCATGCACACATACTTTCCCATGGCCAGCTTTCTATTTATATTGCCCGCACAGACTTTTGCAACTCCTGGACTGATGAATGGTATCCAGCGGGAGCACTGGTAAATTGCTAATCTCCTTTGTGAAATGTTGTTATTTCATACATGTTGAGACTATGCTCCTGATACAACTCTGACTTTTCTGTTTTTTACAGAGCTGTGGTTATTCTTTAAACCAATTACATAAGTGGTAATCACATTTGCTTTTTGGAAAATAATTGGCATGAATGATTTATTCTTCACATGTCTGCAGGAATCTTTCAATTTCATTTTGGCTACTCATCCTTTAAGGCTTCTTCCAGCTGTGCATATTTGTTACCCATTGTACATATTTGTGTACCTAAAGTGTGACAAACATCCTTATATGTAGAGCATTAATTTGCAAATTCACTGTTAGATATTGGGTCTCTAGTTGGCAGAGGTATTCATCCTGTCCAAGTAGGGTCCACAATGCTAGTCAGGGTAAGCAAATGCACACCCTAAATTAAATTGTGCTAACCCTCTAGCAGATTGGCATAGAGCAGTCAGGCTTTAATTAAGGGGCAATGTGTGGTATTTGTGCAACACCTAACTACAGTAACACAGTGAAGGACACCACAAAAAGACTCCATGTTAGTTTAGAAAAATAGAGGATATTTATCTGATTAAAATAAGGCCAAAACAACAAAAATCGCATCGGAGACACCCAAGTGGGCGGCAGTGCTGACTCTTGTCATCAAGAAAACCAGGCCGGGCTGCACAGAGAGGGCTTTCCTCGGCGCCACAGTGTAGTTGGTAACAGGCTCTCCAAGTGTTACCACAGCAACACTCTTAATCTTCTCTCCAGCCACACTGAGTTGGGGAAAAACACTCAGTCTCTTTCTCCAGCTGTGCTGAATCAGGGTGATGCGGCCCATGCTCAATCTCTGCACCTGATCAGGAACTCGATTTAGGGCCAGCACAAGCTGGTGAGCTGGCCCAGGTGATAGAGGGCTGAAGTGTGACTGCCAGACTCCGATATTGCAGAGTCTCATGGCAGGGATTGAAGTCTTTGTTGGCCCTGTGACTTCAGGTACAGGGGGAAAGCCATCAAGCCCTTGGAGAATCTTGGGTTCAGGAATGTGGGGAGAACACGTCCAGTCCTTCTCACTCCAGGGAAGAAGCAGAAGGCTTACACAGCAAAGCAAGTAGCAAAGTGGCAGTCCCTCCTACAGCACAACACACAGCAGGCTGTAGCCCAACAAAGCAATGCAGTTAGCACAGTGGCATTCCTTCCTAGCAGCACAACATTCCTTCTTCCTGACAGAATGTTGTTGGTTCCAGTTGAGTTCTGATTTGATGAGGTTAGGGGTCCAGTACGTATAGACAAATGTGCCTTTGAAGTGGAGGAGACATCAGAAAGGACTTTGAGATTCACAAGTTTCCTGCCCTTCCTTGACTGGCTCCAGACACACTACAGGAGGGTATGTAGCCATTTTTTGTGAGAAAAGACATAGCCCTATTCTGGTGTAAGTGTCAGCTCTCCCTCCTATCTATCCCAGTAAGACGCATCAGCCTGGTGATGGGCCATCAGGATGCAAATGTCACACCCCAGCTCCCTTTGTGTTGTGATTTTAAATTTTGAGTCTAGAGATACCAAACTCCAAATTTCTATCATCTCCCAACTGGAGGTTACACTTAAGGTTGCTTCGAGTTAACCCCAATGTTACCCTATAGGAGAGATGAGCCTTACAGTAATGAAAAACAAATTTAGCGTTTTTTCACTGCCAGGACATGTTAAACTTAAAAGTGTGTGTCTCACTTTTTAAATAAACTGCACCTTGCCCTTGGGGCTAACTAGGAGCTACCATAGGCATGACATACGTAATAAAAAGAAGGCCTGGATAGTGGATGCACTTGCCAGGTCAACGTGGCAGTTTAAAACTGCAGACACAGACTCTGCAGTGGTAGACCTGAGAAGTGTTCAAAGGCTACTGTAGTGGTTGTCACAATCAGTACTGCAGGCCCACTAGTAGTATTTAATTTACAGGCCACGGGCACATATAGTGCACTTTACTAGGAGCTTATAAGTAAACTAAAAATGCCAATTGTGGATAAACCAATATCACCATGTTTAGAGTACAGAGCACCTGCGCTTTAGCACTGGTCAGCAGTTCTAAAGCTCCTAGAATCCTAAAGACAGCAAAAATGAAGTCAGAAAAATAGGAGGTCAGAGGGCAAAAAAAATAGTGGAAATCAAAGCAAGGGTGCCAAGCTTAACACTCACGGTACGTTAATAATCAAATACATTTTTGTATCCCTCTATTGGAGGCTTATTTGACTTTGGCTGATATTGTGGAAAGCTTTTAGTCTTTGATTTATGTAGTAGAAATATTGCACACCCCTGCGTGTCACATAAACTATGTCTCAGGTGTAGTTCTACAAAGTTTGTTTTCCCACTCACAGCTGACATGGAGGAACTTGGTTCAATGCACCAGACAGGTTATTGTAGCCCACAGAACCCTACCCAATACACTGTTGAAGTGGAATAATTGTTTTGGATTACAAACAATTCCTAAACCGAGATCTGGGGCACTGTTGTAACAGAAACTAACCTATTTCACTCTTCACAAAATCACACACAAATTGTTCTAACAAGAATAGACACTTTTAACTAAAACGTTTATTGCAACAGCGCAAACCTGTGTCTCTGCACATCTAATATGACCACACAAAATATCATAAAAGTAGCAAGAATGTACGTTGTGAACAATGAGAATAAAATGAACATTTTTAACATAGTTAAAATGTCATCTAAAACCTAACACCCTCAAACCTACTTCTATGTGCTACCTTAGAATTGCATGAAAAGTAAAACTTACAACCTAGAGTTTTTTCAGGGAGAAGCAACACTGCATAACTTGTTAACTGAAAAAGCTGTGGTCATTCGTGAGGCCGAAGGGCAGCGTCCTCTGCAAAAAGAAGACATGCGTTAGCAGCGCTCTTTTTCTTGGACTCAGCTCATTATCCGCATCAGGTGCAACGTAGCAGCTTCTTGGTGCGCTGGCAGCAGCTAAGCTTGTCTCCGGCAGTATCTTATGCTATAATCTGGGTGAAACACCTCTCTTGACAAGTGGTCAAATGGCACTTCTCCTATAATATGTTTCTTCAAGGATTGACATTTCTGACATAAGTTCATTCAAGGATTAGAATTTCAGGAATATCTGTCATACGTTTAGGAATTTCAGACATAGATTATTTGCATCAAAGTGTTTGTCCTAGACATGTCCTGATGATCTTATAAGGTAAATGGACATCAGTTAAGACTACACTGTTTTCACTATTCGTCTGTATTTGCTGTTATTTGACCTTGATATTGTGATAATAAGGCACTTTTCCCAGACTGATGTAGCATCAGGTGTCTTATCTATGACACTTTCACAGTCCTTAGAAAGATATGCTCAAATAACGTATGACATGAAAATGATTGTGCAGAAATAGCGAAGATGCAGACTTGGTTTGCCTAAAACAGAGTTGTGCCTAGCCAAGATGGAGTTATGTACTTTATGTCACATAGCTATGCAACATTTAAACTATTATTTTTCTTTGCGTCTTATAGTAATAGTCAGCTGTATTCCATTTTGGATAGTGGTGCATCCAACCACTCCGGATGAAGATCATATGTTAAATTTGATTGTGGGTTAAAACACCGACATTTTTTAAACATTGGGCTAGGCACTCATATGAACTCTTAAATATTAGTCATGAAGCGTTATTTATTCTTAGCCTAAGAAAGTGTTGTGCATTTTAGCCAGCATTCGTCTTTGCTTTCAAACTGTATTGATCACTATTGTCACAATTCATGCACACTGTGCTGTTCTTTCACTTGGAGCACAATACTTTGCTTCTGCAAATACCATATAAATCTGTCTATTTTGACCATAACTGCATCTGTTGATGCTGTTGGAGATAAATACTGTGGATGAATAATTTACAAGTTTTTGATAATTATGATTATTTCTCAGGAAAACACTGGCTTCACCCTCAATCTGATTGTTTATTAATAAAACAATCAGAAACACTGTTTTTGCTGCTACCATGTAAAGAGATAAGGCAACAATAAAAATATTAACATGGAAAGAATTTCAATCAAGACTCCTCTGATTCAGAGACTGGATCACTTTCTTTCTCTTCCAAATAATTAGGCAGTTGTGGTTAAGCAGTTACATACCTTTCATCAGTTTGGACCTCTCCTGAACCTTTAGAGAGCAACAGTTGAATACAGTAGGGCACTTTGCTGTAGAAAAATGACCAAATATGTCTTAGCAGGATAATAGTTCAAGGCAGTTATGCGTCAGGATGATCCCTTTCTTTAGCACATTGTCAAATTCTGATCTGTAGCTTTGAGGTGCATAGAGACTTTCCACATCCAAGAATCAGGAGAATCACTGCTGGCAGTGGTTCAAGGATGAAAAGCCACATGTAAAACCCAATTATGCTGCTCTAATCTAGCTTGCCTCTCACATGGCCGGACTTGAAACCCTAATGAGCCTTGGCTAATTTTGTTAGACCTGTCCCCATAGGCTGCATAGCAAACAAGCCTGACCTCTGCAATGAGACATACGGGGTTCTTCCTCCCACAAGAAAATTTGAGGACAAATGGCAAAAACGGTGCATTCTGCAACATATTTTTCACTATATGTTCAATTGTATTCGTTTTTTAAAGAATAGCATATATGACCTTAAAGTGCAGCAGTATACATTAATCTTTATTGGGGTCGTGCAATGATTCCCACACCATCACCCTGTAACAGTTCCCCTCATATCTCCATAACCCCTCTCTTGCATGTATTTAATTTGTTTTACAGTGCCACTCTTTCCAGCATAGGGTGTTGAAGCAGCTTACATCACAAACACATGCAGAGACAATAAATCATGTTAGCGCATTTCCTTATTTGCTTCTCTTCATTAAGTTTTAAGGGGACACGTAAGAGGTTCGATGGACCTTTTGACTATGCTTGGAGTAATTCCTACCACCAGGCTCAATTACAATACTAATCAATAACAATATCAGTCAATAGGATCAATATTCTTAGGAGTCAGTAATTTCCACACACCAAGATCCCTTTGGCTACGAATAACTACACCTTTATGTAAAAATGTGAATGTTTATTTCCCTATATTAACAATGCTAATATCATGTAACCTAGGGCCAGATGTAGGAAGCCTTTTGCGCCTCGCAAACTGCTAAAAACGCAGTTTGCGTGGCGCAAAAGGCTGAACGCGATGCAGGATCACATTTTGCGAGTCGGTACCGACTCGCAAAATATGATTCCGACTCGCAAATAGGAAGGGGTGTTCCCTTCCTATTTGCGACCGCATCACGATGTAGAGTTGCTTTGTGACGGCGAAAGCGGTCGCAAACCAACTCGCAGTTACCATCCACTTGAGGTGGATGGTAACTCATTCGCAAAAGGGAAGGGGTCCCCATGGGACTCCTTCCCCTTTGTGAATGCTCACAAAAATATTTTTTCACTCTGAAAAAAACGAAACAAAAAGGTTTCGGTATTTTTTCTTTTTGCAGCTCGTTTTCCTTTAAGGAAAACGGGCTGCAAAGAGAAAAAAATAACTTCTTTATTTAAAAGCAGTCACGGACATGGTGGTCTGCTGTCTCCAGCAGGCCACCATCCCCGTGAGTGCCTAGACTTTCTATGGGGTCGCAAACTGCTACCCACCTCATAAATATTCATGAGGTGGGTCTTTGCGACCCCATAGCAAATCGCAGAAGGTGTCTGAGACACCTTTCTGCATACCAGTTTGCGAGTTGCAATTTGCGAGTCGGAAGGACTGGCAATTTGCAAGTCGCAAATTGTTTTGTACCTACATCTGGCCCTTAGTCACAAAATCAAATGATAAAAATACAGAAACAATACCAGTTGACAGAATCTTCTAAAGAATCTCAATTTAATCAATGCGTGGATAACTACACATTCTAGGGTCACAGTACAAATCAGTAGCAAGAATAACCTTGCAATAGAAATAGCATACATTTAGATTCAGCAAAGAAAAGACATCAACTGTTGTTAATATTTAGCAAACATCCTCAGTGAGTCTCCTAACTAACCTTCTGATTAGAATAGCAAGTTTGGGCTTCATGCAAAATAATTTAGTCAGCACAAATTTGAGGACATCTAGATATGGCTTTAGGAAATCAGCGGTTGGTACCTAAAGACGAAAGCAAATAGACATGCCAATCAGTAATATAGGGGGTCGGTATGACCCCGGCGGTCCGTGTAAAAGTGGGGTAATACCGCCAAAAGGCTGGCGGTACATACCACCACATTATGACATTGGCAGGTTGGCTGAAGCCAACCTGCCAATATACTACACTGACTGCCATGGCGGTAGCAGCCGCTGGGCTGGAGATAATAATCTCCAACCCGGCAGCTGCTACTATCCCACCGGTGGCATTTTAACCCTGCCTACCGCCATGGTTTTCGTGGAGTTCGAAATGCCACGAAAAACCATGGTGGTAGGTCCTAACAGTTACAGGGAATTCCTTCCCTGTCACTAGTAAGAGGATTACACTCCCCAGACACCCCCACACCTTCTCCATCCATGCTCCCCTCTTTCAATGCCCTCCATACACACACACTCGCAGGCAGACACCACGCATTCACACACTCACTCACACAGGCATACACGCATTCATACATGCATGCATTCATTCATTCATGCATGCATCCGTACACACATTCATACTGACACTCAGACACGCATTCACATTTCCATTCATACACGCATCCTCACACATGCACACACACACGCAAACAACACTACACACACATTCACATTCACACACACACTCCCAAATTCATGCACACCCACCAGATACACATGCAACACCCCCCACCACCCTCCCGTTTCAGAAACCCAACGTACGTACATCCAGGGGGTCTTCCGGCAGGAGACGGGACGGGGCGCTGCTTCTGCCAGCAGCGCCCGCCAGGCCATATTATTTGACATAATACAGCTGGCAGCGGTCTACCGGTGTGGCGCTGCTGGTGGTACCGCCACTTGAACACCACCCGCCAGTATGGCCACAGCTGGAGTTCCACCTTTCTTGTGTCAGAATCCAGCTGTGGTCACATTTTGGCTGGCGGATGTTAGCTGCAGCAACGGTCTTTTGGCAGCCGTCGCCGCGGCGGTATGCGGCACTCACCACCAATGTTATAATGTGCCCCATAGTCTTATACCTTGCCTTAGTATGGTTCAACAAGCTGCAACTGTCTTCGTCAATTGCACATCAGTTCAGTCAGCATCAGCATCAGCATCGGAACATAGCAATAAAGTGCAAGATTTTAGACAAAGTGAGCTCTTCTCTCTCTGTGAAGTCGGGCTAAGTTAAAACCATCCATTACACTGTCCACGTTGCTATTGGTCAAAGAATCGCGCGTTTACATTTAGTTCAATGAAACTAGAACTTCAAACCTAAGATATAGATAAACTGTCTTTCACATGTTGATGATTAGTTCCTCTTATCCTGTTCCCATCATTGGGCGCGTCAGGTAACAATTTTGTATTGTCTTGTACTTCAGTCAGTGCATCCATTGTTGGTTCCTGGGAACGTTGCCTTTCCACACACTAAATTCTACAAAGTATCAATATCTAGTACAACATTTTCTGGCAAGCAGTTCTCATGGGAAAGAAAATGTAGTTACTTGCTTTCGTCAACGCGGTGGAAAAACAAAGTCTAATTCTCTAGGCAGCCATTTTGTGTGACTCATTTAAGCAATGCAACTTAACATGAGGCTGTGCAACTACGCCCAAGACCTCGTTAATTTAAGGCCTATGATTAATAAAGCAAATACATAATAAATTACCATTAATATAACATACTACTATATTTATCTGATATGAGCATGACATTTTATATTAATAAGCAGTTAATAAAGACACTTTGGGGGGTTCTGTGGCACCCGTCGCGATTTTCAGTGTCTGCAAAGCAGACACTGAAAATCTTCAAGGGGCCCTGTTAGGGGGCCCCTGCACTGCCCATGCTAGTGGCATGAGCAGTGCAGGGACCCCAGGGGCCCCACGACACCCGTTCCCCCCATCCTGTTCCTGGCGGTAAAAACCGCCAGGAACAGGATGGCGGGAAGGGGGTCGGAATCCCCATGGCGGCACTGGAGGATTCCCTGGGCCAGGGGTAAACCGGCGGGAAACCGGCGGAAAACCGGCGGGAAACCGCCAGTTGCCCTTTTCTGACCGCGGCTTTACCGCCGCAGACAGAATGGCCCAGGAAGCACCGCCAGCCTGTTGCCGGTGCTTCCGCGGTCCCCGGCCCTGGCGGTCATGGACCGCCAGGGTCGGAATGACCCCCTTTGTGATTAATGAGGATCACTCAACTAGGCACATTTTCAGAGTTGTTTATTATTTCTCTATATTAATTAATTCTCTATGCATATTCTTTCCACAAATCTGTTACTTACTGAATAGTTTAAACTTCACATCTTATCGCAAAGTTTTCTAAATAAAAATTAGACTTTACCTCAATGGTAACTTGTTTATCAACATCAGCATATTTACGTGTAGTTTACATTTCTGTTTTACTACCACAAAACGTATGTGACTGGAAATCCCATTGAAAATAAAATATATTGGCGTGAATACCCATGATGGAAAGTGTTTTATTTTGGCTTTGTCAGATATCCAAAGAACAATCCACCCATCCATTTTCTGCAACATGCAATTATATTCAACGTGACGAATACTTTAAAGTCATATTAAATTTTATGTGGGTGGGATCTTGCCAGAACCGACTTTTAATATATATAGGGTAAGGCAGCAAAATTATGCAGCCACCTGCTGACTGTGCCAAATTACTTTGATGCGCCCCAAAATGGTATTTTTTCACTGTATGGTAGAGATTGCAAAACACTATTTTCCCTGGAGTATTGAAAATACTTGCACCATTTCTCTGATGTTATGTTATTGGTGTTTTCATAGCACCCTAATCACCCATGAGGGTGTCCAGGTGCTCTGTAGTAGGTGTGCGAGGTCAGCCCAAGAGGCTTACTAAAAAAGCCATCTCTTCAGCTTCTTGTGAAAATTATCAAGTGAGGAGGAGGAGGCTTTGATGTATTGTGGGAAGTCATTCCAGGCCTTCAGGGGCAGATATGAGAAGGTGTGCCCCCCTGCTCTGCTTTTATGTATATGTGGTGCATGTCCTAGTGAGAGACGAACAGAGAATTTTCGAAGGTTGGCAGAAGTAAATGTGTCTGTTCAAGTGGGGCCAGTGTTGTTAAGAGCTCTGTAGGTGTGAGTAAGAAGTTCAGAGTGTGCACTCTTGTGTACTGGGGGCCAGTGGAGTTCCCTAAAATGTGGTATACTGATACAAAATTGTCAGATTTTTTAATGGGCCTTCAACAAGTGTTACTATTTTTGGCATGTACGGTCAATGATGTAACATAGGCCCCTGCAGCCTCTACAGGGCAGGGGGGCCCGAGCTCCAGGGGGTGCCATCAGCACAGTAACCTGGCCTGAAAGCTACTGACTGAGTCCAGGGGGGGCTCCATGTAGTTTTCAGGGGAGCCCTCTCAAGTTTTGTTACTCTAGTGGGCGTGGCACTTCTCTTGTGATAAGACTAAATCAGCTGTTTCTCACCGGCCCAGTGTAGGCTGCCATACCCCTAATAAGATAACCTAAGCAGTGGGCACCCTGGCACTGGTGACCGAGCCCACCAACTCTGACCTTCTCCAGGCTTTCCAACTTCCTGATGGGTGTCATGCCAGAAATTAACTGGATATAGAAACTGTGGCCCTCATTATGAACACAGCGGTAAACACCGTCGACCGTTGTGGCGACGGTGAACAGAAGACCGCCATTGGCGGTGAACAGAAACCCACCATATAATGATGCAAAAATCAGAAATCGACAAAAATCTCCCTGCCACCAGTCACCGCCAGGACCTTGTCTGCAGAAATGCTGGACCTCCCACCCTGCCACCGCCGAGCACACAAACACCCCGCACTCCAAATAATGAAGCACAAATCACCGCAGCAGTCAGTGGAAGCCAAGCGATCATTGGCGTTACAGACCGCCACAGGCGGAAAGTGGACCTAACAGTAAGAAATGCATACATTGGCAAGTTTAAAACCCACACACCTAACACACATCCACAACACTATAAAAAACTCACAGACACACCCCACAATCCTTTGCATTGCCAATAGGAGAAGCCAGACGGACAACACTACAGGCAGACACTGAACGCCACATCACACGACAGCACCCTCACCTAGATCCACACAATACACCATTCACAACACACACCACGGCACCCCCCAAACACCCACGCTTCACAGAAAGGGAGCTAAGGACCATGGTGGACAAGATACTGAAGGTGAGCCACAATTATTTGGGGCACAGGTCCAGCACACACCCATGGCCAGGATGATGGAACTATGGCAGACAATAGTCAACAAGGTCAATGCACTGAGATACCATCCACGCACCAGAGACGACATCCGCAAGAGATGGAACGACCTGCGTGGGAAGCTCAGGTCCATGGCATCCAGGTACCACATTGCAGTCCGGAAGACTGGGGGAGGACCTCCACCAACACCACCCGACTACACTGACTGGGAGGAAAAGGTAAAGCCCATCTTGCACCCTGAGGGACTCACTGGACTCACTGGAGGAATGGACTTGGGTAAGTCATCTACATTTACCCCATATCCATCACACCAGTAATATATGCAGCACCCCACCCCTCCAACACCTACCAGGACCACTACCCCACCCAGGCCACAATCATTACATCCAGTCCCCCTGCATGCCCACAAACCCACTAACAGGCCCACATCCCCCACCCTGTGCTCATCCACCCACCCATGCAAGGAATCACAATGGCCTACAGCACCCACAATGCACCTCCACTTCCAAAGCAAAATGCAATGCAAACATCACAAAAGCACCCTGCACGGCCCCTAAGTGTGAAAACCTGCACAAAACTGCCCAGCCCTGTGCACCCCATCCGATCATGCAATTGTAACACACATGTCCATTCCCCCCAACAGGCACCACCACCCATACCATCCTGGCGGACAGGACAAGGAGTGGCAGTGCCCCAAAGGGAGACAGAGGCACCTCCCAGGACACTAGGGATGGAACCTTGGACATTGACAATCACCCTGGCCCCTCCCACAGTCCTGGACTGTCATCATCCAGCAGCCCTACCCAGGACACTACTGACACCCCTACCACCCAGCCAACAACATTAGCCCAGGGCAACCATCCCCACACCTGTGTATACAGGCCACAGACTGGTGGAACACATGGACAGAGGCCACAGTCACCCCCTACCAACAGGCAGGAAGATGATGGCCCCAGTACAAGTGGTACCGGCAGACCTGTGCAGGGGACACAGGCACAGGGGGCTAGGCCCAGTGGGAGGGCGTCAGTGGCCCGGGTGGAGGCCACAGGATTGATGCTGCAGCCCAGGACGTGATCTCTGAGGTCCTGGGAGCATATCACCATACCATGACAGATTGGCCCAGATAGTATCCACCCTGTAGCAGAGTCAAAGGATGCAGCTAGCACACCTCCAAGAGGCCATGGAGCAGAGGAAACAGCACAATGCCACAATGACCACCATAGCAGGTGCGCTGCTGCACCTTGTCCCAACACAGCCTGAGGCCCACACAGACCAGGAAGGCCCTACTACAGACCAAACTACAGTCCGGACAACAACAGCATCAGCAGCAACTGGACATGTTCCACCCTCTCAGGGCATACGGGAAACATGCATCTCAACCCGTACAGGCTAACACCAGGCATCCAAATGGTCCCTCAGGCATAGATATGGCACTGGAACACCTGCCAAGACCAAGGCCCCCTTAAAGAAGTGACTCTGTCAAGAACTGTCCTCCAAGTGTCCCACTGAATCAATGACCAAACCGTGGGCCTCATTGTAATTCCTCTTTGGATCTGTTGCAGGATTCCTCACTGGTGTCAGGAGCCAGCGCATGTTGGGGTAGCCAGAATCACCTAAAAAAGGGGGCAAACAGAACTGTCAATGACAACCCTCAATGGCAGACAGCCTGGCTGTCTCCTATGTGGCAAAAAGTGTCAGAAACACCTACCTATGATCCATCCTCTGTCCTCTTGTAGTTGTTCCATCTTGTGTGGCACACTACTGTTCCTTAGCACAAAGGAATCATGGACTGATCCAGGGAACATGGCATTCACATCAGATGTACTGGTCTGCAGTACACACCAATTGAATGTTCACGGAATGAAAGTTCTTCCTGTTTCTGTACACCTGTTCACTGACACTTGGGGGGATGATAGCTATGTGGGTGCCATCGATGGCACCTATCACATGGGGTATGTTGACAAAGGCATAGAAGTCCAACTTGATGGCAGGGAGGTCAGCACTTTGGGGAAACCTCACGTAGGACTGCAAGTGTCATACAAATGAATTCAGTAATCTGGACAGTATAATGCTAAACATTGGCTGTGAAAAACCTGCACCCACGCCCGTTGTTACTTGAAATGAGCCCGTGGCCAGGAAATGGAGTGCAGAGAGCACCTGTACTTCAGTAGGGATGGCATGCTGATTCCGATTAGCCCGTCTCTGTGCTGGATCCAGTAATGCACAAAGTTCATGAATAGTAGCATCAGTGAGTCTGTAATTGATAATGATGTGACGCTCCACCATGGTCCGCAAATCAACAAGTGGTCTGTACACCGATGGGGCCCTCCCTCGCCACAAGGGTCTGTACCTAGGAGAAGTTGAAAACACGTGTGAGGAACACACATACAATTGCACACATTGTTTCTCATACAGCACTTCTGGCATGATTGTTGACAACACAAATTCTTAGTATGTGTGACATTACAGCAACAAGACCACAATGATTTATCAGGACTGTTCAGGTGAGGTAATGTATATTGGCCCTCATTACAACATTGGCGGTAAAAGCCACTTACAGCTGTGCAGAAGACCGCCAACACACCGCCGCGGCCGCGGAATTCCGCCACAGCTATTATGACCCACAGCAAGGAATCCGCCAAAATTCAGACACCCACACAAGTCTGCCACACCAAAGGTCAGTGATAAACTGGCGAAAACAAAACCTCCACCATCACACCAGCAGAAATACGCCCACACTATCAAGTCACACGAATCCACGCCGCAGTCTTTCAACCGCGGTATTCCATTGACGGTACACACCGGCGCGCTCAAAATACACACACATTTACAAAACACAGCTACATTGGACAATTCGATACACACACACCTGATACAAATGCACACACCACACCCAAACACCCAATACAATATAAAACACACACCCACGTCACCCACAAACCCCTATGACCAAAATCCTGAACAAACGCCAGAGAGAGACACCACAAACAACTACCAAGCATCCACAGGCACACAATACCATCACCCACAGAACTTCCACGCACCTCACACAACACACCACTAAATATCACCCCACTTATCACTACACACACCAACCCACACATCACCCACACCACCCCATGACACGGCAAAGACACCCCAGGTTCTCTGGGGAGGAGCTCAGGGTCATGGTGGAGGAAATCGTCCGGGTAGAGCCACAGCTATTCGGATCACAGGTGCAGCACACCTCCATAGCTAGGAAGATGGAGCTATGGCGCAGAATAGTGGACAGGGTCAACGCAGTGGGACAGCACCCAAGAAATCGGGATGAAATTAGGAAGAGGTGGAACAACCTACGGGGGAAGGTGCGTTCCGTGGTCTCAAAACACCACCTTACGGTTCAGCGGACTGGTGGTGGACCCCCACAACTAACAACATGGGAGGAGCAGGTCTTGGCGATTCTGCATCCTGAGGGCCTCGCCGGAGTAGATGGAGGAATGGACTCTGGTAAGTCAAATCTTAACTATTACAACCCCCACCCTACCTGCATGCCATCACACACCCCCACCCTCACCCCATCACTCCTATTCCTCACAAATGTCCCACTATCACAACCCACCCATCCCAACATCAAGCCCTGAATGCAACAACAATGCATGGACACCCATCACCAGAGCATGCCCACTGCACATACCCATACACCCCACTAAACCATCATCACACGAGGTCCTACACAGGAATGCAAGCACTGGGGTACACGGACACCCACCCATTGCACACCATGGCACACACAGATGTAATAAACATCCTTTTATACCCCTGCAGGACCCCTACCCAACGTCACCGGACAGGAGGGTACACACATGTCCACACCATCAACAGAAGAGGCCCACAGTGATGACAGAAGCTCTGTCCAACTGGATCTAGATGACCAGCCCGGCCCATCGGGGACCTCGGGACAGTCAGTTCCCCTCACACAGTCACAGGCCACTACAGACCTTCCCCCCTCTGGAAACACCAGCACAGCACCCACCCAGCAGGCCCATACCTCTGTCCCCAGGACATGTCAATCAGCAGTGTGTCCACCACTACAAGGAACCCAGGCTAACCCACCACCCCTACAACAACAGGGACCTGGGGGCAGTGGTAGTGGGCACACTGTCCAAGGGATGGAGGCCCAGGAACACTGGGGAACTGGGTCGGCTGCTGTGCAACAGGGGGAGGACAGGCCAAGGGAACCCACTCTCCACGAGGCCCTCTCCTCCATCATGGGAGCCTACCACCACTCCCAGGAGATGATGGAAACGGTACTGGCCAAGTTTCAGGAGACCCAGCGCCTGCAGGAGGAACAGTATTTGGGCTTCAGGGAGGAACTCAGAGCCATCAATTCCACCCTGGGCACCATCGTAGGGGTGCTGAAGGAAGTCCTCAACTTCAGGA
The DNA here is from genome assembly GCF_031143425.1 of Pleurodeles waltl. Taxonomy (NCBI): domain Eukaryota; kingdom Metazoa; phylum Chordata; class Amphibia; order Caudata; family Salamandridae; genus Pleurodeles; species Pleurodeles waltl. Next base: position 214,201,341 of record NC_090440.1, read on the forward strand.
GGGACGCTGTCGCACAACAAGGGGCCCCTAACACTAGCATGGATGATGAACTGCCCACCACCTCCGCCGGTGCTAGTGGACAGGAGGCACCGCCACAGGACCACCACACCAGCACCCCACCCCCTGCAGAGGTAGAACCACCCCACAAATGGTCCCTGAGATCCAGGACAAAGACAGAGAACGATGCCAAGACCCCCGCCAAGAAATGAGACCACCCTGAATGTCATCCTTCTGTCCCACCTTGTCACCCTGTCAATCCTCAAACTGCCCCAGCTCCACTTCCTATGCCCATTTGGGCAATGCACCTGTGAGACTAATAGACTGGACTCTGCCATGGACATTCCTCCACCATCACCCCTCACCATTTTACACCCCCCTCCAATATTGAGCACTTAAATAAACACCCTTGAAGCACAAAACAATCTGGAGTCAGTCTGTGATTTCAGAATAGTGTAATAGCAATTACTGTGGCAAAATGCTCTTTTAATTGTAATGTCAACATACCTATTTCACACAGCTCTAGTCCATGAGGAAAAAAAGCAGATGTCACACTGTGGGACTCACATCTGTGAAATCGTAAGGGAAAGTGACAACTCAGTGACCATACACTGGGTGAAAACGACAGACAGTAGAGAGGTAATACAGTAGTATTAAAGTACATGTAGTAGGCAGGTCTGTATTCTTACCTGTGTTTCACTGAAAATATTGCAGGATCACCGAGTTCCTGTTGTCCGTGTCCGCTTCTTCTGCTTCCTCGTCTTCCCTGTCCACTGGCTCCACAGCTGCAACAACACCACCATCTGGACCATCCTCCTGCAGAAAAGGCACCTGTCGTCGCAAAGCTAAGTTGTGAAGCATACAGCAGGCCACGATGATCTGGCACACCTTCTTTGGTGAGTAGAATAGGGATCCACCTGTCATAAGGAGACACCTGAACCTAGCCTTCAGGAGGCCGAAGGCCCGCTCTATTATCCGCTGAGTTCACCCATGGGCCTCATTGTAGCGTTCCTCTGCCCTTGTCCTGGGATTCCTCACTGGGGTCAGTAGCCATGACAGGTTGGGATAACCAGTCACCTGCAAATGGCGAGGGACAACTGTTAGACACACACTAACCTGGAGGGATATCCCCAGACAACCATTCCCACTGACTTGCTTCCAGGTGCTCACCTATTAGCCACACACGGTGCCTCTGGAGTTGACCCATCACATAAGGGATGCTGCTATTCCGCAGGATGTAGGCGTCATGCACTGAGCCAGGGAACTTGGCATTCACATGGGAGATGTACTGGTCTGCCAAACACACCATCTGCACATTCATAGAATGATAACTCTTCCGGTTTCTGTACATCTGTTCACTCCTGCATGGGGGTACCAAAGCCCCATGGGTCCCATCAATGGCACCTATGATGTTGGGGATATGTCCCAGGGCATAGAAGTCTCCTTTCACTGTAGGCAAATCCTCCACCTGAGGGAAAACGATGTAGCTCCGCATATGTTTCAGCAGGGCAGACAACACTCTGGACAACACGTTGGAAAACATAGGCTGGGACATCCCTGATGCTATGGCCACTGTTGTTTGAAATGACCCACTTGCAAGGAAATGGAGTACTGACAGCACCCGCACTTGAGGGGGGATTCCTGTGGGATGGCGGATAGCTGACATCAGGTCTGACTCCAGCTGGGCACACAGTTCCTGGATTGTGGCACGGTCAAGCCTGTAGGTGATGATCACATGTCTTTTCTCCATTGTCGACATGTCCACCAGCGGTCTGTACACCGGAGGATGCCGCCATCTCCTCACATGTCCCAGCGGACGGTGCATCTGAAGGACAACAGCGAGCACAGAGTCAAACAACTCAGAGATACGTACCCACAGCTTACACACAACACGAATCATAATGTGTGATGCAGTTAAAAATTAAGCCATGTGGGCCCCTGAAATGGCGGCTGTCTGACCTGTAAAGTGGGACAATGGGATGAGAGGTAACTGCGCTGGCGTTGTACACCGTCGCGGTAGGCGGTGAAAGACCGCCGCGCAATGCTGCATTGGTTAACATTGGACCCTATAGGTCCCAGGAGCCAATGATGATGTACGCCGGCGGTGAGGGTACGCACCGCCATGGACGTGACCGCCATTTTCTATCTGTTCAATCACTTGATACCTGATCTTCGACAGGAGAAGACCTACACTGCAAGTGCTGCTGTGACCTCGGTCTGGAAGAGACAATGGCTAGTGCGACTGGGGAAAGGGCCCCTGCCTTCACATCAGAGGAGTTGGAGAAACTTGTGGATGGGGTCCTCCCCAGTACACGCTACTCTACGGTCCTCCAGACAAACAGGTAAATACACTGGGAGCATGCTGTATGGGCTATGCCTGTGTGGAGTGGGGTGGATGAAAGATAGGGGGGGAGATTGAGGCATGTATGAAACAACGGTGAGTGCATGTGCATCATGGCAAGGGTAGGGATGGGGGCCAATGACTGTGACGGTGCATTTGGCAATAACTTTTCTTTTCCCCCTGTACAATTCATGTAGGTCAGAGCCCATCAGAAAAAAGATATTTGGCGTGCCATCGCCAAGGACGTCTGGACCCTGGGGGTCTATCACAGACGGAGCACCCACTGCCGGAAAAGATGGGAGGACATTTCCCGATGGAGCAAGAAGATGGTGGAGGCCCAGCTGGGGATGGCCTTCCAACGTGGGAGGGGTGTCTGTCGCACCATGACCCCCCTGATGTTCAGGATCCTGGCGGTGGCATACCTGGAGTTGGATGGGCGCTTGGGGGCATCACAGCAGCCACAAGGGGGTGAGTACACTCTCATTCTGCTGAATTTGCACGCAGTGGAGGTGTCTGGGTGGGGGAGGTGGGCTGTGGGTTTACCTAGGCCAGGGCGAGTTTAGGAAGCAAGGTCCACTTGTTCTGGCAGAGCCTGTGGCACCCCACCCCACCCGTGTACAGTGCCAAGTACACCTAGTCAGGCTCCTGTGTCATCCATGTGCGCAGATGTCGTCCATAGCCTTGTAGGCCATGTCCCAGAGATTGAATAGTGGAGGCCAAGTGTGCGGCGTAGTGCAGGGGGCTTCTGTGTCTGTCGTGTCTGCCAACGGTAGTGGTAATGCATGCACTCAACATGTCTTTCTTCTGTCCCCCCCCCTTTTTGTGGTCTCCCTGTTCTTGTGTGCATTAGCATCATCAGGTGGAGGAGCAGCGGCAACGGAGCAGGAGGGAGCTGCATCCCACATGGCCTTGGAGGGCGAGACAACAGACTCTGAGTTCATCAGTGGGACAGAGGGCGAGCGGAGCTCCACGGCGGGGACAGGAGCTGACACCAGTGACACGGACTCATCCTCTGATGGGAGCTCCCTTGTGGTGGGGCAACATCTGTGCCCCCACATCTACAGGTACAGCCGCCACCCCCCCTACCAGCACCGCCCTCCCAGCAGCCCCTCAGCCTTTGCCCTATGCCAGCTCACCCAGGAGGGTGGGCATCACCTTTGCCCCAGGCAACTCAGGCCCTGCCCCAGTCACCCCTGCTGCCCTCAGTGAGGAGGCCATTGACCTCCTCAGGTCCCTCACTGTTGGGCAATCTACCATTTTGAATGCCATCCAGGGTGTAGAAAGGCAGTTGCAACAAACAAATGCATTTCTGGAGGGCATTCATTCTGGTCAGGCGGCCCTTCAGCAAGCTTTTCAAACTCTGGCCTCAGCACTGATGGCAGCCATTGTCCCTGTATCTAGCCTCCCCCCTCCAACTTCCTCCACCCAGACCCAATCCCCTCTAACTCAGCCTATCCCAAGCACACCTACAGACCAGCATGCACACACGTCAACACACAAGGGAAGCTCAGGCAAACATAAGCACCACACATTCCACAGGCACTCACACAAGCATCACACACATGCAAGACACACCAACATCCACTGCCTCCACTGTGTCCCCCTCCTCCTCATCTCCCTCCTCCCTCCCAGTCTCGTCTCCACTCACACCTGCATGCACTACATCTACAGCCACTACTGCCATCACCAGCACACACACCACCACACGTTCACGTGCAGTCACCACCCCCACTGCCATTCACACGTCCCCTGTGTCCTCTCCCAGTGTGTCTGTGACGCCACCTCCCAAGATACACAAACGCAGGCACACACCCACCCAACAGCCATCCACCTCACGACAGCCTCCAGCGCATGCACCTTCACCCAAAGTCACCAAACGAACACCTCCTACAACCACAACCTCTTCCTCCACTTCCAAACCCCCTCCAGCTACCCGTCCCAGTGTTTGACTTCTTTCCCACACTTCCCCTGACCATCCGTCTCCTAGGGCCCGACTCTCCAGGTCCCAACCTAGCACCTCAGCCACAACACCTCCGGGACCAGTGGTGCCTGTAGTCACCGGAATCTGGAGTGCACCGGCCACCAGGGCAGCCAGTGTGGCACGGAGCCACAGCACGGACAGTCCCCCACCAGTGAAGCATCAAAAGTTGGCCAGTGCCCGGTGGGAGAGGGGGAAGACTCCAGCCACCAAAGCCGCTCCCAGGGGTACAGGTGGGAGTGTGGAGTCAGCTGCAACACCTTCCAAGGTGGGGAAGGGCCACAAGAAAGTCAGCAGGTCTGGGAAAAGCAGCACAGCGGAGAAGACGGCCATCATCGCCGCTGCCCAGGAGCGCAACGCCATCATCCCCGCTGCCCAAGAGGCCACCACCAGCACCTGCCCTGCTGCCCAAGAGGCCACTGCCAGTACCAGCCCCGCTGGGACAGAGAGGACCGCCAGCACCAGCCCTGCTGGGCCAGACAGGACCGCCAGCACCAGCCCCGCCCCGCTGGGCCAGAGAGGACCGCCAGCACCAGCCCCGCTGGGCCAGACAGGACCGCCAGCACCAGCCCCGCTGGGACAGAGAGGACGACCAGCACAAGCTCCGCTGGGCCATGAAGGACTGCCAGCAGCTAAGTCACTGCAAAGGACACCGCAGCCACAAGCACCGCTGAACAGGGCACCACCACCACAAGCACCGCTGAACAGGGCACTGCCGCCACATGCACCGCTGGCCCATGAGCGCCAAGGGCACTGACGCTACTGAGTCCGTCATGAGCAGGATGAGACACTCTGGGCACCAAGCCCCCTCCAGAACTAGTGGAGAGATCCATCCACTACCTCAGTCCTTGGAAGGATGAAATACTCTGGGCACCAAGCCCCCTCCAGAACCAGTGGAGACTGTCATCCACTTGAGACACTTTGGCTTTGCACTCCCCAGGATGCAGCAGTGGGCAACCCACCCACTGTAGAGACTTGAGAGACTGTGGCTTTGCACTCCCCAGGATTGAACCGTGGGCAACCCACCCACTGTAGAGACTTGAGAGACTGTGGCTTTGCACTCCCCAGGATTGAACAGTGGACAAACTACCCACTGTAGAGACTTGAGAGACTGTGGCTTTGCACTCCCTAGGATTGAACAGTGGGCATGTGGCCCCCTCGTGGATTTGGCGCTGTGCACTCAACCGGCTGAGGTGCCCCCCTTTCGCACCCTCTGAGGCACCTATTTTATTGCTATCTGATGCCCCTGCAGTGTTCTCTCCATCATGGTCGGGGATCTTGTGTGGGCCTCGCCCATACCGTGTGGGCCCTATGTTCCAGGAACTTCAATGGAGCACTACCTGGACTACTATTTTTGGTGTATATTTTGTTTATAGTGCATATATATATATTTTTGCGTACTTGATTTTAATATATCACAATGGTTACACTCATTTTCTTTGGTCTTTGCATTCTTCCGGGGGGTTGGGGGTTGTAACTATAATGTATCATGATGTATTATTGTGTGTGTTGTCGTGGGTGAGGGTGGGGCTGGGGGTGTTGCGTGTGTGTCCCTGTTTTTTCCCTCCCCCTCCCCTGTGTCGTAGGTGTTTAGGGGACAATAGGGCCTGCATTGTGCTGTTGAGGATTTAACAACTGCGTAGTTAAGGCCAAAATGTCTGCCCCTTGTAATCCAGAAGTGCTGTGGTGGAAGTGACCTCATACTGCTGGCAATTGACGTAATAGCGTAAGGCGGTGTTTACCACCATGCGTAAATTCATTGGTTAACATGGTTGTCAATGGCATTCTTAGCGTATTATGAACGGCGGTGACGGTGCACACCGCCGCGGTGAGTACGCAAACTCGTCACCCCAACTTCACTTGACTCGCGGATCTCGTGCATGCAGGTACTCCACTGAGTGTACTGCTGTGTCCTGCCTCTGGTCATTGAAATGGCACGTGTTGCAGGGGAAAGGGCCCCGGCCTTCACCAACGAGGAATTGGAGAAGCTCATTGACGGGGTCCTGCCCCTGTACGCCAAGCTCTACGGTTGGCTAGAGGTACAGTTGAGTAGGAGGATTGGGGGGCATGGATGTGTGTAATGGTGGTAGATGGCTGCATACATGTGTGCACGTGTGACACTGTATAGTCCAGGGTTCCTGACATGCTGTGTGTGTCTGTGCTGTTAGGCTGTTTGAAATGTCCGTCCCACAGTGGACGTATCGCCAGCTGTATATTATTGGCCATTGTCTGAACTCAGTGTTAATTTTTCTGAGTGACCCTTATAGGTAAGGGCCCACCAGAAGAGGGGACTTTGGCATGCTGTTTCCAAGGAGGTGAGGACCGTGGGGGTCTACAACCGGCGGAACACCCACTGCAGGCAGAGGTGGGTTGACCTGCGGCACCGGGGGAGGAAGATCTGTGAGGCCCAGCTGGGGAAGTCCTCCCAACAAGGAAGGGGTGCCCGTCAAGCACTGACCCCCCCTTATGGAACGCATTCTGGCAGTGGCATACCCGACCTGGAATGGCGCTTGAAGGCTTCACAGCAGTCACAAGGAGGTGAGTACATATATCATAGTTTGGTTCCTTGATGGATGTGTATGTGTGCTCGTATTTATGCTGTCTAGTGGCAGGGACTATGACTGATGTCCATCTACATAATGGCCCCCTTGGGGAATAGGGGTGTAAGGGTCAAGTCTGCAGTACGTCAGGTCCTTAAGTGCAGTGGGGAATGGCTGTAGAGCAAGGTTCTGGCCACTAGCCAGGGACATAGCCAGGGACATAGCCATGTGTATAGCGGTAGGTGCTGCCTGGTGGAATTTTTCAGGGTGGGTGTATGTGTGAACCAGTTCTGTTCCTCCATTCAGCTATTTACAAGTGTCTCTCCTGTTTTGTCTCCCCATCCCTGTTCTCTTGTGTTGTCGGTGTACATCAGCATCATCTGGCAAGGGAACTGAGGCACTGGCGAGTGGGGAGGCAGCGGCACACGGATCATCAGAGGCAGAGTCGTCCAACCCTAAGGGGACCAGTGGGTTGGAGGGCGAGGGGAGTACCACGCGGAGGCAACTATCACTGGAGGCAGTGACTCCGATACCTCCTCCGATGGGAGCACCCCTCATACCATCACCGCCCTCCTGGTTGCTCCCCACTGAGTTGCCATGCCTGCTCACCCAGAATGGTGGGCGTCTCCTTTGCCCCCAGCACCTCATCCCCTGCCCCAATCAGCCCTGCTGCCCTCACGGAGGAGGCTATTGACCTCCTGAGAACTATCTCTCTAGGGAAGACAACCACTGTCAATGCCATCCATGGGCTAGCATCAGAGATGCAGCAGACCAATGCCTATCTGGATGGCATTCACGGTGCCGTGTCTGGCCTACAGAGATCTTTTCAGGCTCTGGCCTCCTCTTTGACGGCAGCCATGGTCATTCCATCCCCCCTCCAACCACCTCTACCCCTTCCAGCACCCCACTCCCTTCTCCCCTCCAAAGCACACATTCTGACACACAGGCACACACCTCAACACACATGAAGCACACTTCAAAACACAAGCACCCCACCTCCCACCACAGGCATACACACAGCCAACATACACATGCTCACACACCAACATCCACTTACCCAGTGTGTCCACCTCTTCCGCCTCCCTGTCTGTCCTCTGTACATGCACACCCACAGGCACAGCACCCTCATTCAATGTTGCTGACCCTATTCCTGCAGTTACCACAATAGAAAACATCCATTCATGCACCCTAGACACCACACCTGCACTCACCACAACGACTTTAGTTGACACATGCAGCACACTCACCAGACTTGCAGACACCCAGACAACATCCATTTACACTGGCAACCTGTCTTGTCCCACTTTGTCCACTCCCTCCTCCCAAGACACTCAAATGCACAAAAACACCCACCCATCACACATCCACCACACCTCAGCATACCGTCCTGTCACCTGCACCCACGTCACGCATACCTACACCTGTCACGACCACTCCCTCTACCTCCACTTCCACGCCTTCCTCCAGGTCCACCCCAATTGCACCTAAAAAACGTTTCCTATCCCGTGCAGACCTATTTGAACCCACGGCCCACTCCCTCTCGTCCCTAAACGTGCCCACCTCCTTGCCCTGTCCACTCCTCCCATGTCACAGCCTGCCCCTGCCCACCCTTTCCATTCCCGTGCTACCTCCCCTGTGAGGAAGAGACCCCGTGCTGACCCAGGTACATCTGCCGCACCCCAGGCCAAGTCTGCTCCACCAGCTGATGTCACAAAACCCAAACCCCCTCCACCTTCCAAATGTAAATCTAAGCTCCCCCCTCCCAGTCGTAAGTTCTCACCCCCACCACCCTCTGCCCCTGTTCCCTGAGGCGCCTGGGTGCCCCATTGTTGTCCCTATGAGGTGGAGTACAGTTGCACTTGTGGGAGTCAAGTTGGGGCCATTAAGGCCCATCGGACTTCTTTCACTATGGACTGGCCATTGGCCTTATATGCACTTCTGTTGCTCAGTGAGCAGAATAAAGGTTAATGTGTGACCTTTGTGGGTTAATGCACATTCTGAATCCGTGGTCTCTCGTTTCATTGTTTGGGGGTGTTGGGCACATGTATGTACTTTGGGCAGGTTGGATTTGCCTTGTGTTGGATAAGTACCTCTTGCTGTAGGGTGTATGGCTTGTGCTGCTGTGAAGGGTTGTGGGAGCGTTGCAGGGTGGGTGGAGGGGGTGGGTATGCATCTGTGCCCGTTTTTCCCTTGTTTAGTAGGTTGTGGGACTTACCGTCATCGTCTTCGTCGGCGGTTTTGGTCGTGGAGGACCAGGGCTGGCATGATCTGCAACTCTCTCTCCATGTCTGCTCCGGTGTGTTGTGTGAGCCTCCAGTGAGTGTTTCCACATATTTGGTTTGTTTCCACCTAGTTTTGCATGGCGGTGGTTCCCGCCCCGGAACTGATGGCGGTCTAGTGCTTCATTATTTGAAGGGCGGGTAGGGCCTTTCCGTCGGCCTGTGTGCGGGCTCTGCCATCGTTGTCGGCACTCCTCTGCTGGCGGTGAGTGGTTTTCAGGATGACTGCGTTTCAGGTAGTTCATTATTTGGCGGTTCCGACTTCACGTCTGTTGGCGGTTGTTACCGCCACCGCCGGCGTGCAGTGTTTACTGCTGTGTTCATAATGAAGGCCAGTGTCCTAAATATTGTCTACAAAAATACTATCCCATTGGAGTTCATAATAAAAAATCTACATGCAGTGGGTTGTAACCAACAATGACAAACAAACCTCAGATGTGAGCAACCTGAGTTCACAGAACTTCAGAGTGTCTATGGACTTGACCTGGTGAGCACAGTTTAAATAAGAACATATAAAGATACTATGGGGGTCATTACAACATTGGCAAGTTGTAACCGCCGTGCGGCCGCCAATGGCGCCACACTCCCGCGGTGCCCATTATAACATCCCCGGTGGGCCGCAACATGGGAGCCGGCTCCAAATGGAGCCGCCGGTGTTGCGGCCGTGCGACGGGTGCAGTTACACCCATCGCTCTTTTCACTGTCTGCTATGCAGACAGTGAAAAGCTGCACAGGGCCCCCAGGGGCCCCGTGACTCCCTGTACCACCAGCCTTTTCCTGGCGGTTCAAACGGCCAGGAAAAAGCTGGCGGTAGGGGGACTCGTAATCCCCTTGGCAGCGCTGCAAGCAGCGCTGCCCTGGCGGATTATCACCACCGGGGCAAATGTGGCGGGAAACCGCCGGCCCTGGCGGTGCGACCGCGATGCTACCGCCGCAGTCGCAATCCCCTCTGAAGCACCGCCAGCCTGTTGGCGGTGCTTCAGCCAATACAGCCCTGGCGGTCTTGGACCACCAGGGTTGTAATGAGGGCCTATATGTCATACCTGTAGAATATGGTAGGTGGCAATACATACTGTACAACAGGCAGACCAAATCCAGCAAAATGAGGGGAGGAGAAGTAAGATAAAAACAAGATGAAATTACCAGGGTAACTATACAATCCAGCTCCCAAAATATCAATAACAATCAATTGCGTTGAGTAACGATGATTTAAATGTGTGTTTAGTGACTGCGCATGCAGAATAAAGTTACATAATGAAGATAACGCTGCAAAAAATACAAATGTGACTCCAGATGCCACAGACATCGCTAACAGTCACCTGCATTCAATAGGGTATGCTGACTGCCCCATCCTCATTAACCGGTTCACAATGGCAGCAAGTGTGCCTTACTGAATATAAGAAAGTGCCAGTAACATCTGGGACATTGATAGTGCCTTATAGAGCTCACATTTGCACTTATTTCACTGTCAGCATCTCCATCGTGTTGGGTTTGCTACGTATTGTACAGTGGCTCAGTGTCGAATATGCAGTAAACCCAAAACGATCCAGATAATAACCATAAAATAAAAAGTCAACTACCAGATGGCACTCTGCAATTAAATGATGTGCAATTTGCTGATATTGCTGGAAATCAATTTCATCCAATGTGACATACTGTACAATATGCAGTAAACCAAGCACGATGAGATAATAACAATAAAATATAGATAAATGTAGCTTCCAGTCAGCACTGCGTAAATCAGTGCCCCAGATACTGGTAGCAATCAATTGCATTCCGTGAGGTGTGCTGTAGAGGGCAGTGCCAAGGTTCGTGGAAGTGGACAACACAGGCTGTGGGTGGGGACCTACTAATATGAACTTTGGCCTGTCGCTTCTTTTATTTTTTCATTGATAAAATAAGCACTGTGCTCAGTTTGCCTAATGATTAGTTGAAGGGATTTCTGTCACATAAACAAAAGGTAGCTCGAAAGGAGGAGTGTGGAGCTGTCGTATCACGAGCAGGTGCTGCAGGTGACATCCTGAGCAGCATCACTCACCTCACCAGATATGAGCACCCACAAGTGCCATGCCTAGTCACCCCAAGGAGTTCCGTATGGCACAAGAGCTGTGATACAGTCATTGATGAAACATGAATGACTACTAGAGGAAACAGCTCTCAGCTGCTCATCCCCACTCTTCCTTTCTACAGTGTGCATTCAGTCTCTGTACTGTATGCCGGTGCCACATAGACACACAGAAGTAAGTCAAGAATAGGGATGTTGACTGCATAGTACTGTGAGCTCCATCGTAGGTAAGTGTAGACATGGCCCCTTGATTTACCTCCTTAAAAAGTTTTAAGATTTTTTCTCAACAACATTTTTAAAAATTGGTTGCAGTGATGATGTAATATTTCAGGAACCATGCAGCATATATACTACATTTTGGTGTCAAAACCTAGGTTTTGGGGGTCATGTAGTCTTATAGAGACAGAAAATAACTCCTCAGAGCAAATGTTGATTCAAATTTGTAAACATGAGCGAAGCAGGTTTTAGCAGAGGATCTTTACCTCCTGACAGAGTGTTGCTAACTACAAAACCTGAGGACTCCTTCAACAAAGAAAAATATGTCATATGCCAAACTAATCCGAAAGAAAAGCTAACATTAACTGTGGCTGGACAGAAGAAAGTTTGAGATGCTGCAGAAATATAGACAGACGAAGTTCACAAAAGATTGACACTTATGGGTGAAGAGGATCAGATAGTTTATCATTGTAACACCAAGTGCTACAAGTCCTATGCGACGGAATAAAGCCTGGAAAAGAATTGTCAAAAAATAGCAGAAACCACTGAAACCAATGAATCACAGGAAGAATCTGAATCTTCTGAGAAAGTGGCAACAACCAAACCAAATGCCCATCCACTTGGAAGATTGATGGCAACCTCATCCACCTCCAACAACTGATCAGAAAGCAGAGCATCTTCAATTTGTTATCTGTGGTTTAGCCAGAACAAGGGCCAAAGGGATTGACGAAAGAACAAAGTACAGAGAAGGTGATTCTCAAATGGCAAACAAGTTTTTTATCTGCAGCTAGTTTCTTCCGAGATGAAGTGTTCAGCTGAGTACCTGATCTAAACAGTGAGGTGAATATATATGCAGAAGATTTGTATGCCCACCTGAACAGCATGCATGCATACATTCTAAAATATACAGTGAGCTTCCAGCAGCAACGTAACCACCAGACTTCAGTTAAGTTTGCACTCTTTGAAAAAGCAAATTAAGTTTTAAATGTCACTTTTGAGTCCTGGCTAAGGGTTCACACCTGTGAGATCAGAGAAATAATGGTCAACATTGCTGAAACTGTATTGATCCATAATAACAAAAAATTAAAACATTTCTGGAAAGAATGTACAATGACAGAATACGTTCTTGTCAGTCTAACAAAAAGAATGAACCACTTATGGTGTTCTCAGCTGATTCGACTCCTGAAGTTCTTGCTGCCAAAATAAGATCACAGGGTGCAGCAAAATCAGCAGGAACCATTTTAAGAAACATCCTGAAAGATTTAGGTTTTAGACTTAATTACAAATTTGTGATGCCCAAGAGCTCTGCAAATCATGGGAGTCAACAAGAATGCCTGATGTTGTCTTAACAGTTTTTACATCATTGTTTAATTTCAGCAAAACTGTTGCAAAGTCAAGTTCTTGAGTGTGGAACAGAAGACAATGACATTGATGATGACTTTGAAGATATAAGTGAAGAAGTGGAAGACAATCCCATGAACCGACAGGCTTATGCTGTGCAATTGTACTGCCTTTTCCAAATCATGTTTTATGACTTACATCAAGGCACAAAGAAAACTCTGCTCCACATGATGACCATGCAATCTATAATAAGTGCAAAACTAGAGAGCTGATAACTTCAATGAGTAGGATTGATGAATCAACAAGTTATAATGACATAGTACAGAGCAGAAACTTGTTAGCAGCTCATGCTATAAAATCTTGTGACAGCACACCACTTCCAAGTCACTTTACCAGGAAAGGATTTACAATTGCTTCTCTTGATCATTTTGATTTTGAAGACAGCTCTTCTTTGTCGGGAACATCCAGCACACATGATACCGCCATGGTACTTCAAGACTGTACCAATGAAGTAGCTGCTGCAAAACATGTTGTGTCAGCTGTAGGCATAAACAAACAAAGCTGCAAACTTATAACCCATCTGCCTTGCAACATGTGCAAAATCACTACAAGCCATCCACACATCCCAGTCTACCAGAAAGTTTAAAAGTGGCTGAGGACATGGATTTTTTTCTACCTGATGCTGCAGTCTGCAAAGCTGATTTAAGTAAATATACCATATTTGGTACGCTTATTTGGTGCGTACTGAAAGATGAAAAAAGCCAGTTTCCCTCATGGGTTGGAATTCACGGTCTAACCTCCTAGAATATTGTCCTACTGAAGAAGGTTGGGTTTTACCAGTAATACCATCTTCAGTAAGAAACTATGTAATAGTATACACAGTTGTAAACATTTTCCAAAAAGGTGCTCACTCAGCATGAAGACCAGCCTATCCTGACAATATTCCTGCAATGAAGGTGTTTTTCGTATTGTAGCTGACATTGTATGAGCAATCCAATAGAATTTGATCAACTTTATCAAATGATGGCAGTTATCTACATGAAAAAAAAATGTGTTGCGGTGTGCCATCTCAGTGGATGTGGCATAGACAATGCCCTTGTTAAGGCTGAGATCTTTGGAAGCAAAACTGTTCAGTCAGTATTGAGTGGAACACATTATGTTTGTCCCTTTCAAGATATGCTCATCATATCTGAGGCTATAAAAACATTGTGTTGGAATGCTTTCTGGATCAAGGATGACTAATTAGGTTTTACAGATCTTATCTCAGAAATGAACAAGGCACAGGGTACACTTCATTCAAAAGACATAATGCAAAGCCAGGCAATTCTCAAAACACTCAGTTCAAAATCAGAAACCCTGAAAACCAAGGGGCATATTTACACGAAAGTGGTGCCACTTTTTTTGCCTCACCCCTGCCCCACCTAATGACAACATAGTTGCACCATATTTACAATTACATTTGGTGGTCGTTAGGAATATAGCATCACCATTTTTGACGTTATCCTGATGCTTTGCTGCACTAGCATCAAAAATGTTGATGCTAGAGCACCAAAGCACAGAAGGACCCACTGATTAAAATGAGCAGGCTTTAAAAATTATGGAAAAAATGGCACAGTGAAATGTTGTAAATTTCACTCCGACATTTTTACGTGCGTCCCTGTGTTGGAATGCCCCCCTTGCACACATTATGCCTGGCGCAGGCATGATATGCCACAAGAGTTTACAAAGTGGCGCAATTCAAATATTGAGCCACTTTGTGAATACAGCGCAGGAGAAAGGCCCCCTTAACATCAACTTTGAATTAAAAAAAAGACACTAGGGCGTCACAAGGTGGTACTAGGAGCTTGCCCCCAAGTTTGTGGAGTTTGTCAAAGAATGTGAAGAAAAATCAGAACTTTGCAAGTACTGGGGAAATGTTTTCCACATGACCACTCTAGTGAAAAACTAGGTACATGCACATCAGGAAGGTGATTGGGAGCTACACGTGAAGACTGTGGAGTCACTGATTACTGTGTTTAACAAATTGGATTGCATAAACTACCTGAGATATGGGTCCTGGTAATTGGAAAGAGTGAAGAGGCTAGAAGTGGAAAAACCTTACATCTACAAAAAATTCACCCAAAGACATTTAGGCGGTCATTCTGACCGCGGCGGGCAGCGGTCGCCGCCCGCCATGCGGTCACCGCCAAATGGCCGCTCCGCGGTCAGGAGACCGCGGATGCCATTCTGGCTTTCCCGCTGGGCCGGCGGGCGACCACCAAAAGGGCGCCTGCCGGCCCAGCGGGAAAGCCCCTGCAACATAGAAGCCGGCTCCGAATGGAGCCAGCGGTGTTGCAGAGGTGCGACGGGTGCAGTAGCACCCGTCGCGATTTTCACTGTCTGCAAAGCAGACAGTGAAAATCTTCATGGGGCCCTGTTAGGGGGCCCCTGCACTGCCCATGCCAGTGGCATGGGCAGTGCAGGGGTCCCCAGGGGCCCCACGACACCCGTTCCCGCCATACTGTTCCTGGCGGTAAGAAGCACCAGAAACAGGGTGGCGGGAAGGGGGTCGGAATCCCCATGGCGGCGCTGCTTGGAGGATTCCCTGGGCCAGGGGAAAACCGGCGGGAAACCGCCGGTTCCCCTTTTCTGACAGAGGCTATACCGCTGCGGTCAAAATGGCCCTGGAAGCACCGCCGGCCTGTTGGCGGTGCTTCCGTGGTATGACCCCCCTTAGTGGTGAAAGACAGAGAGGGAAGTTTCAGTGCTGTAGCTACAGATATGCTGGAATAGACGATCCAGAGGTCACCGAAATGCTCCACGGGAATTGTTGATTAGACATGTAAAAGTGAATATGTTGGTCAGTGACAGCTAATTTACCATGAAGTATTTTCTACTTGCAATGTTTTCATAGAGATGACAAATTCAAAATTAATGGACCATCGTGAAACTTCTACTAGATGCCCTGGATTATGGATCAAAACTATACACAGAACTGAAGCAGGAGAGATTTGTATTGAAAGAGAAAAAGCTGTTTGACATAATCACGAAAGCTAAACTTCCACGCTTTAAATTCCATAGTAAGAGTTTCATCCAACCAGCCACTACAAAATGGGTTACAAAAAACAACTTTCACAAGAACCTAGAAAGATGGATGTAGCAAAAGAAAAGGGTGAATTGATCAAGGACATTCTGTTGCATGATCTTCTTCCAACAAATGCATTATTTAACTGAGATGTTGCAATCAAACCAATGAAGCTCAAACTTGTACAAGAGTTTGAGAAAAAAATCACCTGAATAATTTCAATTTGAAAAAATTTCCTCATTGAAAACTGCTGTTTTTGTGGACTATATGTCACAACTGCGAATGGTCAAGCACCTTGCAAGAACGGCACATTGGCGGTGATTCTAACCGCGGCGGGCGGCGGTCGCCGCCCGACATGCGGTTACCGCCAAATGACCGCACCGCGGTCACAAGACCGCGGCGGCCATTCTGGCTTTCCCGCTGTGCTGGCGGGGGACCGCCAAAAGGCCGCCCGCCAGCACAGCGGGAAAGACCCAGCAACGATGAAGCCGGCTCCGAATGGAGCCGGCGGAGTTGCTGGAGTGCAACGGGTGCAGTAGCACCCGTCGCGAATTTCAGTGTCTGCTAGGCAGACACTGAAATTCTTTTTGGGGCCCTCTTACGGGGGCCCCTGCAGTGCCCATGCCATTGGCATGGGCACTGCAGGGGCCCCCAGTGGCCCCGCGGCACCCCCTACCGCCATCCTGTTCCTGGCGGGAGACCCGCCAGGAACAGGATGGCGGTAGGGGGTGTCAGAATCCCCATGGCGGTGGAGCGTGCTCCGCCGCCATGGAGGATTCTCAAGGGCAGCGGAAAGTCGGCGGTACACCGCCGACTTTCCGTTTCTGGCCGCGGCTGAACCGCCGCGGTCAGAATGCCCAGCAGTGCACCGCCAGCCTGTTGGCGGTGCTACCGCGGTCATTCGCCCTAGCGGTTTTTACCGCCAGGGTTAGAATGACCACCATTGTCTTTGACAGTTATCTTGAACAATCTGTCAAAGAATGTGAGAGAATCAGACGAATGTCTACAAGTGGAACAATTGACCTTGTCTGCATCACAAATTCAACACCTATACCTGTGCAACTTGATAGGGGTCATCAATATTGAACCAGATGAACTTGGAGATGTTAAATTTCCAATTATTGCAAGTGGAACGATTGTCAATGAGGAGTTGGTTCCTGCAGAGATATATTGAAAAGGTATGGGCCATATTGTTCAAGAACTTAACAGCAAATTGGAGGAAACTGACCTTCATGTTGTGCCAGATGTTTCGTGGGCTATTTGAAATGGTTCCACTCAAGTCATTGTACTGACAAATGACACAGATGTTAATATTGTGCTTCCTAGATTTGTTGCAATGTTCGAAAGTTATGGATACGTTATAGAGCAGGCAAGAAAAGACACTTATTCCCGCTTCATAGTCTGTACAAGAAACTTGACCCAGAGATGTCCAGTGCTCGTATCAAGGCACACATTCTCATGAGTGATGACACTATGAGCAAAATTGGAACAAAGCTTGAAGCTTTAACTGCTTAGCCTGAGAAGTTTCTAAAAGGATTTGCTGAGACAAAAGAAGAATATGACTTTGAAGACTTAGAAAAATACCTTCTGCATGTGTGGAAAATGAGTTCTGACTGTCACACATTTTACAATCTTAGGTACAGTGAGTTCAAGAGATCAGTCCAGCTAAGTGACCTTCCATCAATGTCATATTCTGTGCACGGGCACTTTAAAAGAGTGCTCTACTTGATCAGAGGATGTGTAAATGTTTTTGGTCATGCATATGTATAGAAAGATCTGTCTGAAATTGGTTGGGAAGATATTGATGAGGTGCTAAAACCTATGAAATTTCTAAAGCCTCTTCCCCCAGAACTTACATGTACATGTACTTGCAAAACTTGTGCTACAAAAAGATACCCCTGTCGATATGCTCTTCTCAAATGTTCAGCATTCTGCAAATGTACCACAAGCGATTGCCGAAACAAATAAAGAAAGTGAAAATATGTCTAAAACAGCAGTGATAAATATTAATTTTTCATATTCAGACCATAAACATTGTGTGGTGTATGCGAAAAAGGATTAAAAACCATTATTATTTGTTTAATTTCTATATATTTCTCTTCCTTCTCTATTGTAGCCGCCATTTTGGAAAATGGTGGAAAGGTTGCTCGTAGAAGTTATTTTCTGTCTCTATGAGACTACATGTCCCCAAAACCTATGTTTTGACACCAAAATGAAGTATATAGGTCTCATGGTTCCTGAAATATTACATCATCACTGCAACACATCCGTCATTTTCAAAAATGTAGACCAGAAATATTTGGCCCCGATATGCAACATCTATCACAGCTAAATTACTTCTCTAATGATCCAAAAACACAAATCAAAAATGAAAATCTCTGGACAACAACTTTTTTATGTAGGTATGTCGGGGCAGGATTAGTGGTTTACAGAAGTGCCAAATGGCTAAATATTTCCAAACTGAAAGCTGAGCAAATAGCTACTGTCTCTAGACTGTAGTACTAATCCAATCCAACAAGTGCTTCTGCTAACTGGCATATAAATCGTTCAAACTTTTCCTGTTACTCAACAAACCTTTAGTTCAAGAACCAAACCTACAGGTAGATAAAGAAACTTGCAACTAACCATTCTCGGTTAACCTTTAGGTAGAAGACCAAAACTGCATGTAGATAAACAAACCTGCAACTAACCATTTTCGGCTAACCTTTAGGTAGAAGGCCAAAACTGGAGGTAGATATGGAGATCTGAAACTAAACATTCTTGACTAACCCAATGTCAAATACGAAACCTGCATCAAGATAAATAATACCTGCAACTAACCATTCTTGATTAACCTTTAAGTCAAAGACCAAACCTGTATGTAGAGAAAAGGACATGCAACTAACCATTCCTGACTAACCTTTAGGTCAAAGACCAAACCGGCATGTGGATAAAGAGACATGCAACTAACCATTCTCAACTAACCTTTAGGTCAAAGAACAAAACTGCATATAGATAAACAACCCTGCAACTAACCTTTAGGTTAAAGACCAAGCCTGCATGCAGCTAAGGAGACACACAACTAACCATTCCTGACTAACCTTTAGTTTAAAGACCAAACCTGCATGTAGATAAAAACACCTGCAACCAACCATTTTCAGCTAAGCTTTAGGTCGAAGACCAAACCTGCATGTAGATAAAGAGACACACAACTAACCATTCCTGACTAACCTTTAGTTCAAAGACCAAGCCTGCAGGTAGATAAAAACACCTGCAACTAACCATTTTCAGCTAACCTTTAGGTCGAAGACCAACCCTGCATTTAGATAAAGAGACCTACAACTAACCATTCTCGACTAGTCTTTAGGACAAAGACCAACCCTGCATTTAGATAAAAGACCTACAACTAAAAATTCTCGACTAGTCTTTAGGTCAAAGACCAAACCTGCAAGTAGATAAAGAGACTTGCAACTAACCACTCTCAACTAACCTCCTTGTTAAATACCAAAACTTCATGTAGTTAAAGAGAGCTGCAACTAACCATTGTCAGCTAACCTTTAGGTCGAAGACCAAACCTGCATGTAGATGAAGAGACACACAACTAACCATTCCTGACTAACCTTTAGTTCAAAGACCAAGCCTGCAGGTAGACAAAAACACCTGCAACTAACCATTTTCAGCTAACCTTTAGGTCGAAGACCAACCCTGCATTTAGATAAACAGACCTACATCTAACCATTCTCGACTAGTCTTTAGGGCAAAGACCAAACCTGCAGGTAGATAAAGAGACTTGCAACTAGCCATTCTCAACTAACCTCCAGGTTAAATATCAAAACTGCATGTAGTAAAAGAGACCTGCAACTAACCATTCTCGACCAACAATTATGTCAAAGACCAAAACTGCATGTACATAAACAAACCTGCAACTAGCCATCCCCGACTAACTTTTAGGTCAAAGTCCAAACCTGCATGTAGATAAAAAGACATGCAACTAACCCATTCTCTTCTAACCTTTAGACCAACGAACAAAAAACACATGTAGAAAAGAAACCTGCAACTAGCCATTTTCTACTAATCTTTAGGTTAAAGACTAAACCTGCATGTGGATAAAGAGGCATGCAACTAAAGATTCTTGAACAATCTTTAAACTGCATGTAGATAAAGAAACCTGCAACTAACAATTCTTGACTAACCTTTAGCTCAAAGGCCAACACTGCATGTAGATAACGAAGCCTTCAACTAACTATTCTCGACTAACCTTTAGGTCAGAGTCCTAACCTGTGCATAGCTGAAGAGGCATGCAGGTATGTTCATAAGAAGAACTCAGGACAATAAATGAATTAAACTGTATTAAAAACAGCAATTCAGTAAGTAGAGACTTGATGCGAAATCCACAGTATATGAGGGTGAGAAGCTGGGGAGAAGGGAATTTAAATCATTCCGGAGCCTTGAACCATATGCCAAATAGCCTGGTGGTAAGCGTGTGTATTTTGTATTTTTTGTGTTCTAGTCTTGAAAGGGATGCGTTCCTAGTTTTAAAGGTGTCACCAAATGTGTTTGGTTTAGAAGCAAGATCGTCCGTTTTTTTCCAATGTTAGTCATCACTAGACACTGAAACACACAACTACTAACATAAAAGACACCCTGAATCCAGTTACAGTTAGGTAATAACATCACCGTCTTGTCTTACAGAGTGTACCTTCCAGGTATAGGCAATCTGGAAAGCCTGTACCTGTGTGTAATTCGCTTCTGCACCTTCAGGACAGAAGAATAAATATGTTGTTGATACGAGTGAGAGGGGCAAAGAAAGGGGGGAGGAATTGTAGGTTCACGTTAGGTATTTCACGAGTTCTGTTCCGATTTACAGATGGCATTCTTTGCTCCTATGAGAGGGAAAATGTGTGCCTTACTTTGGTCGCTAAACCTTTGAAGAAAATAAAAAATATATAAAATTTAAAAAATAATCTGAAAAGGTTCACGAGAAAAGGAGTACTCTGACAAATACTAAGCAATGCAAGGGATGACAGCAGGAAGTATACCTGTAATCATCTGTACATTTCTTGTAAGGTTCGGTGTCAACGATCACAGGGTGATATGAAAAGTGCCGGGAATACAGCAAGAGAAGCGTTAGCAAAGATCACAGCCGCAAATTTTGATTTGGTAAAAGTACGTGAACAAAAATTGTAAGGGGGCGATGATTCAGGCGACAAGATAGATGAATTGACATGCCAAGGGCTTAATGGCTTAGTCAATGATACAAGAACTACCCTGACCATAGGCAAGTTATGCATCACATGGTGAGAAAGATCATGCATCTCACAGTACACCAGGAATCTCTTTGGTGTAGAAGATGAAAGGAAGGAGGAGCACACATTTGTACATTTTGTCAATCTTCCCCTCAGGTTACATTGAAATATTGATAATGAGAAAATAGCTCAGTACATGGGTCATTAGATATAATGTGTTTAGTGTTCCTACATAATTGGCACCTGGTGAAACAGGAAAAGGTGAAGAACTACAGAGTAGTGGTATAGCTCTAGTTTCCTTGGCAACCAGATAGTGCCCCGACTGAGGTCACCAATGACCTGCAGGCAGTGGGAAAGTGAGAAAAGCAAAACCTTTCTATTTCCCTGAAACAGTGACTGATTGGGGGCTTCATATAATCTCACGATGCCATGGGCCCCCGCCCCTCAAAGTGTTTCCTTATCTGCACAAAGCAGCCTTCCCGTCACATCAGAATATATTGGAAAGATTAAATGCCAACAGAAAGCTACGGCAGGGCCGACCTAATACTGTAAATGCTATCAAGTTAGAAATATGCGGTATATTACGAATGCCCTGTTTTGAGGGCAGCTGTCTTTGACAAAATGTTTACAGGTATTCCATACCAAAGGTAGAGCTGACCTATAACCTGATGCTTGAGTCCAAAATTACTATCCAATAGAACTGATGCTGGTCTCTTGGCACATAACTTGACTTATAGCAACACAGGTATTGAACTACTGGGATATCTTAGTGTAGGCCAAATATTTGGTGACTACACGGTTGTTTCCGTATGTTTATTAAGTGTTATCTCGAGAAACTGCCATATTAGGTTTCATCACTGAATAGCAGCCCGAAATAAAATCAGCTGTTGTGAAATATTAAATTATCTCCCTAAAGACGGGTACCCCAGGTGTTCGACTATTGCGTCTCAATACAACCAGGGAGTTTGTAGCATCAACTCCAAAAAGCATAGAATGAGGCATTCCACCTGCTGCTGGAACGCACAAGTGTAAGTCAAACCCAGTACATCTTGGTGTTTTGAAGAGGCAGACAGACACTGCAAGGCACTTCCGGCGTGTACACTATTTTGGACAAGTTCCTCCGTTTCTGAAGACAAACTGAAGGAGATAAGAAACGGTATTGATCAGGTTCCTGTCCGGAGGAGATCCTAGAAGCATATGGGGTCAAAATACGTGTAAAATGCTACCCAGAGGTTTAGGCCATCCGATATGGACGCAGTGGGACACTGTAAAAAAAATCTGAAGTATCTCAGTCCTTCTTATTGTCTATTTGACTCCCATTGTCCTATTGTACACACATTTACTGGGTAAAACTTTCGATAAGACAGTTTTCCTCTACTTTATCAATTAATATCTACGGACTGGTGTTTCACCAAAAATCTCTAAAAATGGTTCTATCTATAGCATTCTTACCACCAACTGCTCTTTCTTTTCCCTGCGGTGGTTTTCACTTACCATCAGTCATTGATATTTCCTCAAAAATATATGATTTTCAAATAATTTGTACGTCTATTAACGTAATCAGAAATATATTATTGTTGATGAACTTTGGTACAATAATATTTGTGACAAAGCATTTGCCTTTGAAACAACTGATTTCTTGTCTTCTTTACTCAAAACTACATTAAGACAGCTAGGCCCATAGCCCCGGCTTGCGCCATTCCAGTGTGCCAGCCGGGCAACAAAATTCTGGAATTCTGCAAACTAGCGCAAAGGGCTAGCATCTGTGAAAATGATGTTAGCTGGGGGGCGAGGGGGATGACAGTATGGTGGAAGAGGGGTTTGCAGCAAAAAATTACATTAGGCTGGTTAGAGGCAAAACAATGCCTTTACCCAGCCTACCATCATTACCTTATGCCAAACCATCCATACCACATGACTCCTGTCTTATAAAAGACAGGAGTCATGCCCACCCCCCCAATGGCCAGCACAGGGGACAAGGGTCCCCTGGCCATGACCGTTGCACCTTGTGTCATGCAGGGGGTCCAAGTTGGGCCCCCGATGGCACTTTAATTTAAATAAAAAAAAAGACTTACCTATACCTACCCTACTTACCTGGGATGGGGTCCCCCTTGCTCCGGTGTCCCTCTGGTGTTGGTGAGGGTGTTCCTGGAGCTTGGGGAGGACACCCGTGGACCCATTCCATGGTGTTTAACCATGGAAATGAGTCCATAGGTCCCCTAACACCAGGTCTGATCCAGGCATTAAATAATGGCGCAATGGAAGCTTTGCACCATAATTTAGCCTCTCCTCCCACCTGTGCATCATTTTAGCACGGGGGATAAATATGGGGCTATGGGGAATGCACCATTTTTTAGATGGGAATGCCTACCTTGCATCTCATTGACGTATGGAAGGGTCAAGCATCTAACAAATGGTGCAAACTCCAATATTTTGACGTTAGCTGGATCTAACATCAAAATATAAATATGGAGTTAGTTTTGCATCAAATTTGCGTTAAAAAAATTACACATATGGAGTATAAATATTCCCCCTGGTGTGTAGTTTCCTTTGCCTCCTCTGCATTGATAGATGCCACAACAAGTGAGGTACATGACAAGTTTGAGTGTTGTTGATGTATGAATGGCCAACAGGTCAGGCCCTCTACACAGGGCTCTGCGAAAGTCTGACGTCTCACAGTGTAATTACTGCATGGATGAGCGCAGACTACATGAATATGCACTGTACTCTCCATGAGCTGCACCTGTCATCCCCATATACAATAAACTGTCTCGCAAAGAGCAGGAAGGGGTTCTTTTACATGTGTTTCATCCAGTGATGATTTTAGAATGGGAGTGCTTGTCAATAGTGTCCACTCAAAGAATGAGCAAGCACTGCATTTGGGCAAACCCCATGCATTCAGATAATGAGTGTTAGTTTTAGCTGTGTAGGTTCAGATAAAAATGTCTGCATGATGACCATAATGTGTGCTGTTGAGTTTTTGTTAGAATACTTCAGCATTGACCTTAAAAATACCCAGAGTCACTATATAGTGCTCTAGAACTCTGCATGTCCAGCTTTACTGCCACCTACCTGGCAAGTCGCAATCAGCGCCTATCCAACTCATAAGAACACAAGACATTGTCTAATGCTCAGGGCACTCTTGGTGAGAAAGAAACTTTTGTCCACCAGAGACCTGCAAGGTCATAACGCACAGTAGCCCTTCTAGGTAGCCACAGAACCGCAGAAAAATGATCATGGCTATTGGTAAAATGATTAGTCCCTAAGTGGAAGTGAAGAGCAGAAACTTGTATCAGTGGACTTAGAGTCTCCCCTGGGGAGTGCTGGGGCAACTGTCCTATGCCAAGATCCCAGAGGAGAGAAAATCTAGACCTCAAGCACTAGGAGAGGAGGTGAGGTGGATCGAGACTGCCGCTCAGGTACTCTTTGATACCAATATTAACAGAGTTGAGTGCCATGAACAGTAAGAGAAGGCAGGAATACCTTTTTTGTACCACACTAAGGGGCATATTTACAAGCCCCATAGTGCCACCAGAGCATTACGCATATTTAGAGGGCTGCACTAAGCCACGTTTTGTGGCTTAACGCCTCCTTGTAAATATGCCCCCCCAATGCAGTTTTCCGGGGCAAAGAGACGTGCAATGGGTGTTGCTATGGGCGTTCCACCGCAATACCCATTGCTTTTGATGCTGCCCCAGATTTACAAGAATCTGTAAATCTGTGGCGGCGCCAAAAACTGATGCCACCCAAGGGGTGGCATTAGCATGGCACAACGAGGAGAAATTAAAGCATTTCTCCTCATTTTTGGTTTTTCTATGTGTGCTACATTCCTTGGCACCCATAGAAACAGCAAAACCGTCATGAATGATTGCTTATGTGCAGGGAGGTGTCCCTGCCTGCACACAAACAGTCAATCCCCTCAACACAGACACCCTTGCCCTATGGTGCAAGGAAGACTGCATTGATGCTGTCAGCTAAATTTAGCGCCAGCGCAGGGGGAAACGCAGGGGTGCGCAGTATTTTTGTAAATACCGCACATCCCTTTATTTCAAAACTGACGCAGCACGGTGCTGCTGATTTTGGCACAGCACTGCGCTGTGCCAGTTTATTGTAAATTTGGCCCTCAGTTTATAACCCCAGGGGCCAGCCCCCTTAGACTGGCTTGGCAGGTTCATCGCTCCTTTACAGTGATTTTCCACTGAGTTGCAGATCACCTCTTAATACCTAAAGAGTACACCATGGGCTACTTGAGACTTAACTGGGTGGGGGCAGAAAGGCTTGGATAACCCATGGATGCACCCAGTACCAAGTGCCGGGAAAAACTGACAGCCGTTGCCAAATAACACCAAAGGCTCCCAAGGGGTGGGGAAAGGGCTGAGGGAGACACCAAAAGACCCTTAAAAATACAAGGCTACCTCGCTGAGTTGCTCCTGGAAGCACAAGGTGATGACTTTAAAAGAAGGCCACCCAGTCAAAGTAACGGAATTGAAAGTGACCAGACCAAGATTACACAGCCTTCAAAGGTGGAAGCTAAGGGATAGTGAAGGCTCTCACTGGAACTGAAACAAAGGCAGTGTTCAAAGCAGGGGCACATGCTAAAAACACTGAAAATGAAGAGTAGGGCAGCAATTGGCATTTACCTTGGAGAGGATTAAGAAAGCAGCAAAGGAGGAGCAACCAGGACCAGTATAGGGGAATGGAAAGGACATGAACAAAAACTAAGTGCCAGATTTATGAATAGTGTGATGCACCTAATGCATCGCCACTTTTCTTGCATCCCTTAGTGCCTCTCCTAAAGCCACCATGGTAGCGCCATATTTAATATATGGCGCACCATGGACGTAGTCAGGGGGACAAGCCTCAAATATTTTGACGCTAGTCCAGCGCTTTGCAGGACTACCATCAAATATTTTTACGCTAATCCTGCAAAGCACCCAGAGGCCCATTGTAAACAGTGGGAACCTCTTTTTAAGGCCTGCACTTAGCAAGCGTTAAAAAATGCTGAGAAAAATGATGCAAAGGAATCTCATAAATTCCTTTGTGCCATTTTTGAGCCCTCCCCCCCCAGTCCTGGGATGCCCCCCTTGCATACATTATTCCTGGCACAAGTAAAATGTGGCGAAGGGGTTACAAAATGGCACAATGCATGCATTGCGCAACTTTGTAAATATGGTGCAGCATTTTTGCCCTTCCAAAGCCACTCTAGCGTAAAAAAATGACAGTAATGTGGTGTTGGAACGGCGCCAGGGCACCATAAATCTGGCCCTAAAAACCTTGAGCAAAGGTTAAAAGAACCTGCCGAACCATTAAATGCCACCTGGGAAAAAACTAAACGTTATGTAAAGAAGGCTGGCCCAAAATGGGTTTTGGGGTGTTGGCTCTAGTTGAGGGGATTGGCTATCTGTCTAACAAGTGCGCATGATTCTTCTGAGCCTCAGTCTCAGAACTCTCTGGCTTAAGTCCTAAAATAGGGGCGTGGATACTGGCAGGTTATAAAGAACCAGTTGCAAAGGTTAGGGTCAATGGAAGAAGATCAAAGCAATCCCATCCGCAGAGAAGCACCAGACATGAGTGCCTTGCCTCTCCATTTTATTTCACGATTGTAAACTGCTGATTAATAGAATTAGGAGGAATGCTGACATTAACGGTATCTGGTTTGACTCTGAATAACATAAAATGTGCCTCTTTGTGGAATGTTATGATGCTCACAATAACTGACCCCGTTAGCTCTCTTTCTGCAATAATCACTGAATTAGAGAAATTTGAAATGGTTTCCAGCTCAAAGGGGTTCGAGATCAAGTACTGTAAAATGTGAAATTGTGGGCATAGCATTGCCAAATGAGGCCAAACAAAAATGATATTCAGCATAGAAGCTTGTTTGGGTATATGCCTTACTCGACAGCTAATGGAATGGTCTTGAGATAATAGGTCTAAAAGTCTGAAGTAGTGGAAGATGCTATGGAATGGTGTCAGAGGTAGGATTAATATGATTAAAATGAATGTCATGCCAAGATTACTATGCAACTATTGCAACTTCCATTCCGATAAAATAGCGGAAGGGTCTACAAAGAAAACTAATAGACTACGTTTTGGCAGGCAGTAGGGCCCCCATTAACAAGAAAGTTATCGTGACCTCCAGTGAAAACAGAGAGTTGAACTGCCCAGACATTATCAGATGCTATCATTCATGTACACCTGAAATACAGCTGACTGCACTGCAAAGAAAAACATTAGAAAATGGCTTCCCTTGGCTATGGCAGTAACGGGCAGATCCTTGTGCGATGTAGCTTGGTTTCATAAATCCCAGAGCCCAATAAATGATTACCATTACACATGCAGCAAAATAGTGTTAAAGTTTGGGATAGGCTGACTAAACAGGAAGGGATAACTAACCCCTTCGCTACTCCTAATATTTCATGATAACCCACAGCTTACTCTGGAACTACAAGGGACATAGTTTAAGCGATGGAAGGATCGTTCATGTTGGATCCTGTCTGACATTTTACTAACAACAGATTGTCATTCCAACAAAGTAAAAAGTTCAGTTTTCAAGGAAATATGGAATACAACATTTTCAACTTAGACAGTGGGCATTGCAGCAGGTTCGAGAAAAGAGACTCCTATGGTCCAATGGAAAAATAGTTTGAACATGATTAAGGATGAAAGTTAAGATCTTCGGTATTTCTAGAATACCAAGACAACCACGTCACGTTGACCAGTGCCACTATCAAAGCTAGATGGGAGACAGCCCTACAGAGAGAACTCGCAGAGAAGGAATGGGAAATATTCTGGCGAGACATCCCCAAACATGATAAAGCAATATTTTTTAGGGTATCTGGATACAAAATCCTCCTATTTTTTACATGACACTGGAGGTAATTAGGAAAGTGTACCCAGAAACAAGCAATCAATGTTGGAGGTACGGTACAGAGACCGAGTCTATCCTCCACATTCATTGGGGGTGCTATAATCTAGGTCTCTATTAGAAGGAGATTCATAGTCATATGAAAATAAATATTGGGGTAACAATTCCCTCAAGAACTCGGACTGGTAGTGTTGGGTCTTTAGGGAGATAATGAAAATCAACATCCTATAGTCCATAGAGCCTCAGTCTCCCAATTGACAGGAACTACAAAATCTCTTACAGTGCTCCCATGTAAAAAAGTGATTCCCCCACATATAACACAATGGTTTACAAATTGTGTCAGACAATGGCGTATTAAAAATTACTTATAAACTAAGACAAATTCAGAGGCTTAGTGAGCAATTATGGAAAACATTAATCACCTTTTTAACTTAAAAAAAATACCTACGATATGCATCAATCAGACTGAGAGTGTTACAGTTATTTGAAAATTGACATATGGGTGGGTGGCAGAAAAGACGTAAAAATCTCCAATTTTATCACCATATTAATAGTAAGGTCTAAGAACACTCACCTAGTTGTCAAATGATTTACTCAACTGAATGAGCCGAACTCTGTCTGGGGCAGGGGAAAGGCTGACACTTGGGGAGAATCCAAGGGATGTTGTGGAAAGGGAGGTTGAAAATGTACAATTCCTGAATTCTGTATAAGTGACAACGTCTATATACCTCTTGAAAATTCACTAAAACGTTTTTGTAGAAAAATACCCAGTAACTAATAGCTGTTGACTTGCACCTGTGACACAAAGAGACTGGACTCTAACTGGACATTCCTCCACCATCACCGGAGCCCATTTGCACATCCCCCTCAACCTCTTAGCACTTAAATAAACACCCTTGGAACAAATACAAGTGTGGAGTCTGTCAATTGATTGAAATATGTATTAGTTCAACAATCTGTAAACATCACAATTCATATGTACAGTAATATATACATTAGCATGACCTGTAGTGGGCAGCAGTAAACACACCAGGAGCCAGAGTGGGGCACAGAGATCCGAAAATAGAGATGCCAAAGGGTACAGTAAGTGACCATAGACACAGGGAAATCATGCTGCCATGTACAATGTCCAACACAAAACTGCAATGTAAAGTGAAGTTACAGTGTCTTACTTGTGTGTCACTGGAAGTACTGCTGTATGAGAGAACTTCTGTTGTCCACATCTTTATCCTCTGCCTCCTCTTCCTCACTGTCCACAGGCTCCACCACTGCCACAAGACCATCTCCAGGCTCATCCTCCTGCAGAAAAGGCACCTGGCGTCCCAAAGCCAGGTTGTGCAACATGCAACATGCAACATGCAACGATGATCTGGCACACCTTCTTGGATGAGTAGTACAGGGATTCACCTGTCAGATAAATGCACCTGAACCTGGCCTTCAGGAGGCAGAAGGTTCTCTCAATTATCCTCCTTGTTCGCCCATGTGCCTCATTGTAACATTCCTCTGCCCTTGTCCTGGCATTCCTCATTGGGGTCAGTAGCCATGAGAGGTTGGGGGAACCAGAGTCACCTGCAAATATCAATGGATACCTGTTAGCCACACATTCACCCTTAGGGATGACCCCATACCCATACCCATACACCAACATATGCTGGGTGGGGACCTTGGGCTCAGCTATTAGCCACACCCGGTTCCTCTGGAGTTGAGCCATCACATATGGGATGCTGCTATTCCTCAAGATGAAGGCGTCATGCACAGAGCCAGAATACTTGGCGTTCAGATGGGAGTTGTACTGGTCCGCAAAACACACCATCTTCACATTTATAGAGTGATAGCTTTTTCTATTCCTGAACACTTGTTCATTTCTCCGGTAGGACAAATGCTATATGTGTACCATCAATGGCACTAAAGATTTTGGGGTTATGTCCCAGGGCATAAAAGTCAGCTTTCACTGTGGCCAAATCCTCCACCTGGGGGAATACGATGTAGATGCGCATGTGTTTCAGCAGGGCAGACAACACTCTGGTCAACACGTTGGAGAACATTGGCTGAGGCATCCCTGATGCCATGTCCACTGTTGTTTGGAAGGAACCACTTGCCAGGAAATGGAGCACTGACAGGACCTGCACTAGAGGGGGGATACCTGTGGGGTGGCGGATAGCTGAAATCAGGTCTAGCTCCAATTGGGCACACAGTTCTTGCATTGTGCCCCGATCAAGTCTGTAGGTAAGGATTATGTGCCTGTCCTTCATTGTTGCCAGGTCCACAAGGGGTCTGTACACAGGGGATGTCTCCATTTCCTATTCATCCTCAGCGGTTGAACTCTAGGGTGGAAAACGGTGGGCAGAGGGTCATATTCACACATTTGTTGCAATAAAAATGCATTTCTTCCTTTACTGAAACAGTATGTGAATTCAAAAATCAGTTGATGTGCCAATGTCTGCTGTGACGCAGTTAGGTGCCATGGCTTGTGCCCCCCTGAAATGGCGGCTGCCTGACCTCTGAGGAGAGACAAGTGGAAATGAGGTAATTCCACTGGCGTTGTGCGCCTTTGCGGTCTGCAGTCGATGACCGCCGCGCAACTTTGCATTGGTTATCATTGAGCCCTATAGGTTCAAGGAGCCAATGGCGATGTATGCCGGTGGTGACGGTACGCACCACCGCGGACATGACCGCTATTTTCTATCTGTTCACTCACTTGCTACCTGACCTTCAACAGGAGAGGACCTATACTGCAAGTGTTGCTGTTACCTGTGTCTGGAAGCGACAGTGGCTCGATTGTCTAGGGAAAGGGGCCCCGCCTTCACTTTGGAGGAGTTGGAAAGACTGGTGGATGGGGTCCTACCCCAGTATACTTCACTCTATGGTCCTCCAGACAAACAGGTGAGTACACTGTGAGCATGATGCGTGGACCATGAATGTATGGAGTGCTGTGTGTGTATGCCCCGTGTTGAGTGGGGCTGAGAGGTCCTGTGTAGAGTGCTGCATGTCTGGTGGTCAATGTCTATGCATAAAGGGATGGGAGGGATATTGTGGGACTTGAGTGTAACAGTCTGGATGGTATTACTAATCCCTTTTTTTTATGCGTATTTCCCTGCAGGTCAGCACCCATCAAAAAAAGGGTATTTGGCGTGCCATCGCCAAGGAGATGCGGACCCTGGGGATCTTTGACAGGCAGAGCACCCACTGCCGCCAACGGTGGGAGGACCTGTGCCGCTGGGCAAGGAAAATGGCAGAGGATCAGCTGCGGCTGGCCTCCCAACGAGGAAGGGGTGCCTTTCATACCCTGACCCCTCTGATGTTCCGCATCTTGGCAGTGGCCTATCCGGAGTTGGATGGGTGCTTGAAGGCATCACAGCAGCCACAAGGGGCTGACTATAGATTCAGAATCATGACTTTGCACACTTTAAGGTTTTACCTTGGTGGGGGACGTGGGCTGTGGGTGCCCCTAGGCCAGGGCGAACTGGCAGGGTAGTTCCATTGTTGGGCAGGCTCTGGAGCACTCCAACCCCAATAGTATTAGTGGGCATCTACTACTGGGCAGGGACCTGTGGGTTTCAGGTGTGCAGCTAATGGTGTTAGGCATTGTACCCCATGGTCTGGTGGACTAGCTGTGTAACTGGTAGTGCATGGCCCAGTGCATAGGGCGGCTCCCTGTGTGTAGTGTACGCCAATGGTAGTGGTGTTGCTAGCATTGACAAAGTGTATCCTCTGTCTCCCGCCCCTTTTTAGGGTCGAGCCTGCTTTGCATGCGCTCGCGCATGCGTATAGCAGGGAGACTCTTTTGGATTTTGAAAAGGACACCGAGCACTGTCAACTTCACGTCAGTGCTTTTTATTGGTTCGTGGGCTTCCCTAATTAAATCGGCTTGCTTTCATTAGTCGAGGCACGCATATGGCATGCCTTTTCCGGTGGCAAGCCCTCCTCGAGCGCAGCGACCAAGTACAGAAAACATGCGAGGCTCGCTGTTTTCCATCGGGCTCGTGGACTTTTTTTTAAAACTAATTTACGAGCCCGATCTCGCTTGGCAGAAGTCGAGCGCTTTACCTACTTGATTTCACTTTTTCGGGTTACGTGCATAAATGCACTTTTGCCCGATAGGTGAAAAGTCGGGTTAGGAGTTTACAACGCGATCGGCTCTAACACGAGCAAACGCGAGACCCGATGCATTGTAAATGCTTGTTTGTTTTGTCACCCTGTCCTTGTTTGCATTAGCATCATCTGGCGGAGGAGCAGAGGCACAGCGACGGCAGGAGCTGCATCCCACATGGGCCTGGAGGCCCAATCCACAGATGACGAGGGCACCGGTGGGACAGAGGGCGAGGGGAGCACCACGATGGAGACAGGAGGGGACACTACAGACAGAGACTCCTCCTCCAATGGAAGCTCCCTGGTTGTGGCGGACACCGCTGTGCCCACCCCAACAAGAGGTACAGTCACCACCCCCCATACTACCACCGCCCTCCCAGAAGCCCCTCAGCGTGTTTCCCATGCCTGCTCACCCAGGAGGGTGGGCATCTCCTTCACCCCAGGCACCTCAGGCCCTGCCCCAGTCAGCCATGCTGCCATCAGTGAAGAGGCTGTTGACCTCCTGAGATCCCTTACTGTTGGGCAGTCAACCATTTTGAATGCCATCCAGGGTGTCGAGAGGCATTTGCAACAAACAAATGCATACCTGGAGGGCATTCACTCTGGCTTGGCGGCCCAACAGTGAGCATTTCAGCCTCTGGCCTCAGCACAGATGGCAGCCATTGTCCCTGTCTCCAGCCTTCCCCCTCCAACTTCCTCTACCCAGTCCCAATCCCCTCAACCCCAATCTATCCCAAGCACACCTTCAGACCAGCATTCACCCAAATCAACATACAGAAGTGGTTCAGGTGAACACAAGCACCAAACATCATCCCACGGGCAGACACTCCAACATCCACTGCCTCCACTGTGTTCCCCACCTCCTCCTGGTCCACCTCCCTCCTAGTAGCGTCTCCAATCACACCTGAATGCACTACATCCTCATCCACTACCTCCATCACCAGCACACCTACCACTACACGCCCCTCACTGGCATTCACCACCCCCACATCCATGCACACGTCTCCTGTGTCCTCTCCCACTGTGTTTGCAACCCCTCCTCCCAAAGTACGCAAACACACACCCACCCAACAGCGATACACCTCACAACAGCATCCAGCTCATGCACCTGCACCCAAACACAGCAGACTGACACCTCCTACAACCACTCCCTCTTCCTCCACTCCCAAACCTTCACCCTCTTCCCACCCCGGTGTCCCTAAGAAGCTTTTCCTCGACAACATTGACCTTTTCCCTACCCCTTCACCCCAACGTCCTTCACCTCGGGCTAGGGTGGCCAGAACCCAGTCCAGCACCTGAGCCACCAAGTCCACATCCGCTGTGGTTTCTGGAGCTTTGAGAGGCTCTAAGGCGGCACCCGTCAGCCCAGCCAGTGTGCAACCAACACCTGCCAAGGACAAGAATGTTCCGCCACCAGGATAGGGCAAAAAGGGGAGACCATGCAGCATGGAGAAGGAGGCACAACCAGCCAGCAAGGCCAAGGCAAAGACTCCAGCTGGCAGAAGCAAGGAGGCACCACCATTTGCCAAGGGCAGGAAGGGGCACGGAAATCCAGCAAGGGCACTTCTGCCGTCCGAGGCTGCAGGGGAAGGGCTGGAGCCTCCCCATCACTAGCAGCACCGCCACCTGCAACGCGGCCACCACCGCCAGATGCCTCGCGGCCAGCACCACCACCAGCACTATGGACATCAGCACCGCCACCAGCAGCAGCAGCCCCAGTGGGCAACCTTCCGAGGCTGCAGGGGAAGGGCTGGAGCCTCCCCCCTCCACTGGCAGCACCACCACCTGCACCAAGGCCAGCACCGCCACCTGCACAGTCGCAAGCACTGCCAAAGTAGCACTAGCACTGGCACTGAACCTACTGTACAGAAGTCCCCGCCAGCGGATGAACTGTAGTAATGCATCCATGGTGTGCCATGCATCCTGCCCACAGAAAATCGTGTGGATCTGACACGCAGGTGAGTGACTGTGACCTTGCACACCCCATGTGCTGCATCACTGGGCACCAAGCCCTCTCCAGGACCAGTGGAAGAAGGCATCCACTCACCCTAACCTTGGCAGGATGAAGCACACTGGGCACCAAGCCCCCTCCAGAACCAGTGGAAGAAGGCATCCACTCACCGTATCCTTGGCAGGATGAAGCACACTGGGCACCAAGCCCCCTCCAGAACTAGTGGAAAACCGTCACCCACTAAAGAGACTGTGGCCTTGCACTCCCCAGGACCAAGCAGTGGGCAAACCACCCACTTGAGAGACTGTGGCTTTGCACTCCCCAGGACCAAGCAGTGGGCATGGAG
The DNA here is from genome assembly GCF_031143425.1 of Pleurodeles waltl. Lineage (NCBI taxonomy): Eukaryota > Metazoa > Chordata > Amphibia > Caudata > Salamandridae > Pleurodeles > Pleurodeles waltl. Next base: position 214,235,638 of record NC_090440.1, read on the forward strand.
CCCCCTCCAGGAGCAATTGTGTTGTACCATGTTCCGGCTGAGGTGCACTCTCCCTTCCCCATCCCCCTGAGGTGCCTGTATGTTTTCGACCTGATGCCCCTGCAGTGTTCTCTCCGTATTGAGGCAGTGTGGGCATGGCCTATGTGTTTTGGCCCAGTGGGCCACGGACATTTTGAGTGGACATTGTCGCCCCTTTTGTACATATTGTGTATTTTGTAAATACTGTTTTTGAATTATTAACATATTTCTAACTATTTCTAATATAACACTCATTTGACTCAATTACTTTTGTCCTTGCGTTATTCCAGAGGGTTAAGAGATGTATATGTAATGTTGTTGCATGTGTTTGTGTGTACGGTGTTGGGGTGTTGCGTGTTGCGTGTGTGTGTCACTCTCTTTTTCCTCCCCCCCATGCGCTGTTGGTACTCCTGGTATCTGAGCAGAAACACCAGCATGGGGAAGACCTGAAGCTCGGGCTCCATGGCGTCCTGGTTCTTTGAGTGTCGAGAGGTGAGTGGTTTCCCTTCAAAGTACTGTTTCCGCCATGCTTCTGATGGCGTTGGTACCGCCCTGGAAAAGCTGGCGGATGGGTGGGTTGTAATAGGGTGGACAGTGCATTGTCTTCCACCTGGCTGTTGGCTGTTATCACCGCCGTGTTTGTTGCTACCACCGTGGCGGTCAGAGTGTTAAAGTGGCTGTAGTGTCCGCCGTGGTCATGATACTATTTTTGTTACCGCCGGCCTGTTGGCGGTATTACCGCTGCTTTAACACCGACCGCCAGGGTTGTAATGAGGGCCTAAGTGATTAGTCTAAAATCACAGGATATTTTGCTGATGCCAGACTCAGACCTGGTTCCCCAGTTCCAAAGTCAGCAGCTTTGGGGGTAACACAAAAACGTACACAATGCTCATATACTCTAGCTCATCTCATTATGGTACCTAGGTGCATTGTCTCTCAACTGTGTTAAATCTTTCACTGCCATTATGGTTTACAGATAAGTAAATAGAAACTATGGGATTTGATGGGGTTGCAATACACAGATGTATTCAAAGCACCATGTCATATCTTAACCCCCATCCCCGTTTTCTTATCCTTTACTTTTCCCCATCCTATTCAATTTCCATTGGTTCATCTTGGAATGTCCAAGTGAGAAATGTTCTATAAGTGGCAGAAGCGCTTTGTTATTTGTGCTATACATAAGATGTTGTCCACTACACTCATTCTGCTCATTAAATAAAAGTCTGCCTCCAGCTTATCTTCATGTGCCTTACTTACAACATCCAGTCTTGGAGCTGAAAGTGGGATTGCTGTGTGCCACCATCTGTTAAGTGTGACTGGGGATCAGTAAAAGCAGTTCCTGAGTGCAATACCATGTAAGAATTGGTGCCTGATGGAGAACCCCTTACACACTGAACCTACTGTCTGCTTGCTCCGGAAGTGTAGAAAGAAGAACACTTTCTGATGCACCAGTGCAGACTCTGCCTAGCTGTCATTCATCACCTGAGATACTGCTTCTTTCGATAATGTGTCCTGTGCAGATATTTTGAAGACAGAATTCTCAGTTAGCAGCATCCCAAGCCTCGATTTCAAGCAGTCTGCACTATTTTGCACTCTACAGATGTGGATGCTGTTTATACATTCCACCTGCACAGAGGTTATTTTAGATCTTCCTAAGAAAGGTTTTTGGGCAAATGCTTCTTGTACTTGTGGGGATTTTTACTAAACAAATTGTGACGCCATACAATGTTATCAACAAACGTTATATCAAATCCTCAAGTACTGCAAGAGGACATTTTCACATATGATTGACAATTACCTCACTGTACTACTCTTCACCTGCAGTAACACATTTTCTAACAAGGAATTAGAAAAAGTTCCCAACTTCTCTTCAGTCATCATTCTAAACTTCAACTGAAATACATTTTAGGTTATTTTTCCTCGCTTTTACTATTCATAGATATTGTAACCTTTATTTATTGTGTCGCGTAAGAACTTTGCTCCATACCACCCTTTCTTCATACTATAAAATTTAACAATTAGGAAAATACAGTTTGAGCCACCTCAAAAGTTTTTATAGAATAAAGATGGACCCTCAATCCTATAGAAAAGATGGAAAGAAGAGTTTTTGCCATACTTGGTAGCAATTGTTGCAGACAGAGGCCCTCATTACGACCCTGACAGTGAGTGATAAAGTGAAGGTAATACCGGCAACAGGCTGGCGGTAAGCACCGCCAAATTATGACCATGGCGTTGATAACTCCCATAGACAGCCAATGTACCACACCAACCACCAGGGCGGAAACAACTCTCAGCTTGGCGGTAGCCGTCAACAGCCAGGCAGAAGACAGAGTACCAACCACCATATGACACACGAATCCGTCACCTTTTCCGGGGCGGTACCAGGTGTACAGGTGGGCACACTGTTGATTGACGTGTCCTGGTGACAGAGGTGTGGGGGTGCTGAGTAGGTAATGTGGTGTTGGATCCTGATGGGGGAGGCTCTGTGGTGGTCTGTGAGTGGGCTTTGGTAACCGGCTGTCCAGTGGTCCCTGATGGGCCAGGTAGGTCATCCAGATCCAGAAGTCCAGAGTTACTGTCATCACTGGGGACACCTTCTGTTGGGGGACTGGATAGTCATGGCACTGCCTCTCCACTGACATTGGCTGGGGTACCTGTGGGGATGTAAGTGATATTATGCTTCATTTGTATGACATATTGTATATCCCTGGCTTTTCCTCTATGGTTGCTGTTGCCTTGCCTCCTTTTGTTTGTGTATGGTGATGTATTGTGGGATTGTTAGTTTCCCTATGCTGTGCATGCTTTGGTGATGGGTGTCCATGCATTGGTAAATGCATGCACGGGTTGGCATTGGGGTTAGTCATATGTGTAGGTGCAGTGTGTGGGATGGAGTGGAGTAATGGGAGTGAGCGTGTGAGATGGCATGCAGTTATGGGGGGGTGACAGGTAGTAAATGTTGACTTACCAGAGCCCAGTCCTCTGGCTACTCCAGTGAGCCCCTCGGGATGCAGTAATGCCAAGGCGTACTCCTCCCATGCTGTGAGCTGTGGGGGAGGAGGTGGGGTCCACCACCAGTCCTCTGTATGGTGAGCTGGTGCCTTGATGCTATGAAATATAACTTCCCCCATGTGCATTCTTTTGGTGTTGGCAAAGGGTTGTGGGTGATGTGGGTGTGTGCTTTATAGTGGTGTGGGTGTGGTGTGTGTATAAATGTCAGGTGTGTTTTTAGTATTGGCCAAAGTAGTGTTGTTTTGTTTGTGGGTGTCCATTCTGAGCTCGGCGGTATGTACCGCCAACGGTTTATTGAAGGTCCGCCATGGTAATTCAAGTGTCATTATGTGGTGGGCGTTGTTTTGTCGGCGTAATGGTATGGGTGTTGGTACCAACACTTTAGCACTGACCTTTGGGCTGGTGCATTTGTGTGTGTGGCAGTATTCTGTTGGATTGGTGTGTGTCATTATATAGATAATGGATATCCCCCACCGTGGTGGTATGTTGGCGGCCGTCAGCCTGGCGGTAAGCAGCATTTATCACCAATGTCAGAATGAGGGCCATAGAATGTAAGGGCGCCAAGGAGTATTCACTGCAGTGATTTTTAAACAGGGCAGGCCCCTATCACCAAATGTCCACTCCACCCCATTTCAGAATCTTAATGTAATTCTGCAGAATACCACGGATGGCATTCTGCCAATTTAGCTCAACCCCTACTATCAGATATTCTTTCTTCATCTACTCATGTAATCTGCGTGCCACAATTCAGGCAGTTGGCCATTAATGGAATGTTTTTTAAAGCAGTGTTGCAATACCACATATCACCATTCTCTATGATATATCTCTTCAAACTATTGTCCTGGCCGATCAAGGCAACCCCATCCTGTAAAGATCAATTCAAACAAGATAAACAGTCACATACTTACCTGCATGCTCATAAATACACAAAATCACAAAATGATTCCTGCTGTTACAACAGTTATTCATTCTTACTTCCCTAAAGAAATATATAAATATATATATATGCACATTTATTTTCCAGCGATCAGCCCCATGCGACATATGGCACCCTTTAACTCTGGGAGTGGTGCGCGTTTCCTCGGCTGGGCCCACACTGTTATGAATTCCAAAATCTCTGCTCCTTCATCCAAACGAGGCAAATGAGATGTGCTCACAGTGGACTTGCTCATACAATTTATTTTTATGAGTTTTTCCTGAGCCAAATTACAATCCAAAGCGTTTCGATCTCACAACCTTGATCATGGCTGACTCAGCAGTAGTGGCAATGAGTTATCACCGAGGGGAGATGCGTCGGTTCCAACCAGCGCATTGAAAGCGAAGCATGGATTGTACAGCTGCAGCACTTTATACCCAATTCCATGGGCCTAGGAGTGAATCAGCACCACTTGGCAGGGCAGGATTTGCAGCAAGCAAAGTCCAGGTACTGTTGGCCTGTTGCAGGATGAAGTTATGTCTTTGATATCCCTGAGACTTCAGAACAGGAGGCAAGTCACCAAGCCCTTGCAGTCACTTTGGTTCTGGGGATGTAGAGGTGCAGGTCCAGTCCTTCTCACTCCCAGGTAAGGAGGGCAGCAGGCACCAGGGCAGGCAGAGCAGAGCAGGAGTTCAGCAAAGTCCAGCAGAGTCCAGCAGAGTGACAGTCCCTTCGGCAGCACAGCAGCCCTTCTTCCTAGCAGAATGGTCTCAGGTTCAAAAATGTACTAAAGTATTGGTGTCCAAGGTCCAGTACTTATACCCAGTTGTCCCTTCGAAGTGGGGGAGACTTCAGAGAGAGGCCTTTGAAGTGCATCAAGTTCCTGCCCTTCCTGACCTGGCTCCAGGCTCACTATAGGGGGTATGGTGCTCTTTGTGTGGGACAGGCAAAGCCCATTCAGGTGCAAGTATCATCTCCTCTCGTCTCTCCTTACCAGGATGGCCTGTCCGGATGTGCATGGCCCATCAGGCACACTGAAGCTCTCTTTGTGTGTGGCTGTCAAGCTGGTATGCACAAAGTTGAGCTGTAACCCACCCCGACATAAATTCAGAGTCAGGCGGAGGCACAGAATGCTTAGTGTAAGAGAATGTCAGCTTTCTAAAAGTGGCGTTTCCAGGCTAGGAACTTACAATCCAACATTTTCATAAGCTGTGATTATAAATTGGGAGTCCAGAAACACCAAACTCGAAATATCTATCCTTTCCCAATTGGTAATTACACTTATAAACTGTAATGAAGTAATCCCATTGTGAACCTATGGGAGAAATAGGCCTTGCAGCAGTGAAAACAAATTTAGAAGTGTTTCTCTTCCTGGACATGCAAAAATAAAAAGTACACATCCAAGTTTTTAAATACAATGCACCCTGCCATTGGAACTGTCCATGGACTATCTTAGGGGTAACATATGAATTAAAAAGAAAGGTTTGGACCTGGCTAACTTGTCAGGTCGACATGGCAGTGTAACACTGTCCACACACAGACACTCTGTAATGGCAGGTCTGAGCCATGTTTTGTGGCTACTAGGGTGGTGGAACAATCAGTGCTACAAGCCCACCAGTAGCAGTTAATACACAGACTCTGGACACAGGTGGTGCACTTTACTAGGGGCTTATAAGTAAATTAAATATGCAAATGTTAGATAAGCCAATATTATCACGTTTTACAGAAAAAGCACATGCATTTTAGCACTGGTCAGCAGTGGTTAAGTACCGAAAGTACTAAAGCCAGCAAACACAGGAAATCAGAAGGCAAAACGTTAGGGGAAGCCATGCCAAGGATGCCAGATCCAACAATATTGATGAAATGGACATAGTGCAAGGTAATGAAGTTACTGAAGTGAGGTGGATGGCTGAGTATACCAAAGGTAAGGTGGTCAATTTGGTAAACAAAAATGCACTAATGAAGATTAACCTACAAGGAAACATGAAGGGACAGTTACTTTCTTTTTCTGAGGTTGCTTCTGAGTTAAGAGTAGTTGGAAACTACATCTTTTAAAATGATGTGTGTTCCTCGTGAGGAAATGTAGGAAGGCCTTCATAAGGATATATGGGAATGTCTGCTCTCAATAACCACAGAGAACTTATGGTTTTCAGGGATGGACATAGACGCTGATCATTTAGTCAGGCAATCTGATGTGTGTACATGTATAGAACCATCCAGACAGTTATGCAGCACTTCAGCTATTCAATGTCTACCTCAGTCCACGTTTTGTCATCGAAGTGGGAAACTTACTGTTGTGGATTCAGAAGATACTACGGCTGGAGTAAATTCCAAACACTAAAGAACAAGCAATGTTATCATTCCATCCATAGAGTTTCCTTTCCAGGCCATATCTGCTGGTGATTAGGTCAGAATTCAGTTGCCCAAACCCACTGAAATGGATAAGTAAAGGTACTAGAGACCCATTTGTGTTGTCAAAGTTAAGAAGGATGATGTAAGAACCAAAAGCAGTTTCTACGTGTCTAAGAGATGTTGTTTTGCATGCCTCTAATAAAGGCCTCAATGTTGATAATGGTTATAATTGTAGAAATTATTCCACTGACACTTTAGGAATGCTCACAGTGATGAAGCCACCATGAATCCCACTTATCTTCAAATCCATAGATGCAGCTTTTGAGGATGGAACTATTACTAAATGAGCTAAGAATTATACCAGGGCTAAAATGATTTTAATATACAGAATCTTCCAAGAATCACTGTCACTCCTGCTCTCTTCTCCAATTGTGTTTATTCTGTTCTCAAGATGGCCGCATCTAAAGATTTCCACAATTCCCTTGGCTGTCCTTTCTTTCCTTCTCCTTTCCCTTTGGTTTGTCTAAGGAAGTCCCGGTGCCAACATTCCATATCAGGCGGTTAGGATCAATTACTTTTGTAGTGGGAGAAATGCCTGCAAATATGTTTGCTATGCTCTCTGTATAAACGTTTTTCCCCAGCCTTCCTACATTATCCTTATTTACAACACACTGATTTTGATAGTTCTAAAAACCTGTGATCATCATAAAACCTAAAGTCAATCAGAGTTCTCCTCTTGATGAGGCTCAACGGTTATTCATATCACAATACAGACTCAATCAAGCTAAAACTTGAGTATCCAAAAAATCATATTTTAATAACACATGTTCACTCAGAGATCTCAGCCTAATAACACCAGTGTCACTAGCAACAGCACTTGAGGTTGCAGCAATGCTCAACCTGTTGATAGAGGGAATAGTTCAAATGAAGGACAATCTGTGACCTGCTGCATCTCATGCAACAATATGTATCTACATTGGAGAAAGTTGTTGCCAGGAAGTCTCTTCACAATGAATGGTCCTTGAAAATCAAGAGACCACATCTCATCATGTCCTGGTACCTCTGCATTTAACTGTCAAAGAGAAGACCATCTGCCTTGCTATGGAGAGAGACAGGTATGTCCTCTACCATCCAATGGAGCCTGTCAAACCCTACCCAGCAATTTACAAAATCAAATCTAACTTCCACACGTTAAGTACTTTATGTAATTGTATGCACTAGCTACTATTTTTGTATTTGTGACTTGTGGCCACCTACAAGCTTTGAGTGACCTATTTTTGTTTTAAAAAGAATGTTATTTTAAAAAATATATATTAAACTTTTTGACCCTCTTTCTCTGAAAAGTGCCCTGTATGGTAAGCATTATGATCTTAAAAACCATGCAGTAGTGTAAAGAGACATTTTCTGGTACTGTGCATTCTATAACTGTATTTACAGAGTCGAACTGCTTGTTAGCGAATCAGCTTGGGAGGATCCTTTGACTGAATGCCAGTTAATGGTATGACTGTTTAATGGTGCTTGCTGTACATACACCACACAACTTCAAATAGAGAAAAAGACCCACACCAGAGAATCCATAACCAAAATCAATAGAGATCCTTAGATCTGTGGAGGCCAATGTACAGCAGGACTGCAGTATTCAACATGAGAGCGGGTCACACAGTGAGTCCAAGATGTTGTTGGGAATAAAGGAAGTCAGCAGGGTGAGATGAACATGCCATGGTGGAGAAGGTTGCAGAATAGTGTGAAGTAGAAACCAAAGTAGACTGAGACGCATGGCTGCTAAGTGAATCCCAGTACCCAGCAGCCATTTTCCCAGGTTTTTTGGTGTAGGGTTAAGATTGTGATGTGTAGCAGGTTGAAGCAGGCTTCGGTAGGTGGCCAGGAAAAGGGACCCTTGAGTTGCTTAATTGCTGTCATCTTACACAGGACAATAAGTAACTATCTCTGCTTTTCTGCCAACCTCCTTTTACTCAGCCCTGCAGCAGTGTATAGCCAATAAACAGAAAAGGATTTTAAAAAAGAATTATAAAAATTAATGTATTTTTTTTAAAGTGCCAATTTTGCCATTTTTATATAGTTTTTGACAAGTTTCAAAATCTTAAAGGATCTGGTATAAATGTATATTTAGAAGTGCACATAAATGTAAGTAAAGGCAATGCAAATATATCTGACTTTGTGGATGTACACCACATATGCAAAAACAACTCTCCAGCGATTGCCAACTAGTGCGGCTTGCAAGTGTGTAACTTCTGCACACCTGGTACAAATTACAAAGTCATAAATGAAATTTCAGTAAAACCATAGTAAAAATGTGCAGAACCTGATTCTATGTTCAATTGTGTTAGAAATTGGGTCTCTAGTTGGCAGAGGTATGCACCTTTGTACACACAGGGACAACAATCCCAGTCAGGGTAAGTCACACACAATCCAAATTATCCTGCGCCCACCCTCTGGTAACTTGGCACTGAGCAGTCAGGATTAATTTAGAAGACAATGTGTAAAGTATTTGTGCAATAAATCATACAGTAACACAGTGAAAACACTACATGAATACGCCACACAGGTTTAGAAACATATAAGATATTTATCTGGTTAAGTTAAAGTCAAAACAATAAAGATTCAATTAACACAAGTTGAGATATCACATTTGCAAGATTAAAAAGAGTCTTAAATCTTAGAAATCAGCAGTTGTCTCTTGTTGGCACAAAGTACCTGGTCTGTATCAAAATTACCACGCATGGAAACCACAGAGGAAGAGATGCGTCGAAAAATAAGGTGTGCGTCCGATTTTCTGACACGGTACAGACGATGTGTTGTTTCTTTCCACACAGCAAGGGGCTTTGTGTTTATTTCCAGCACACAGTCTTGGTTTCTCACTGAGATGTGGGAATCTTTGGGCTCCCAGGGACGATCCTGGGCATGCAGGGAGAAGTTAAAGGTGTTGCGTCGATTCGGTAGGTGATGCGTTGAATTTTCTGTTGTATGGCAGGCACTGCGTTGATTCTTCACTGAGGAAGTCAGACTGTGTCATTCCAGCTTGGCCGTGCATCGATCTGGTAGGGCTGTGTGTCGAATTTCGAGTCGCAATGCAGGCGCTGCGTCGATCTTCACTCGGGAAGTCATGCTGCGTTGTTCCGGTTCAGCTGTGCACAGAGTTTCTCGTCGCAGGGTAGATTGTGCACCATTTCTGGCAGGCTGTGCATCGATTGTCGGTGCACAAGGAGTTTCCTTGAGGGAGATAAAGTCTTTTTGGCCCAGAGAGTTCAGAAAACAGGAGGCAAGCTCAAACCAAGCCATTTGAGAGCACTTCTCAGCAAAGTTAGAGGGCAGCAGGGCAACAGTAGGGCAGCAGTTCTTCACAGCAAAGCAATCCAGATGAGTCCTTTGGCCAGCAAGGCAGTTCCTCTTGAAAGGTTGCAAGTTCAGGTCCAGAAGGGTCTGAGTTGGTGGGGTCAGAGACCCATTTTAGATACCTGAAAATGCCTTTGAAGTGGAAGGAGACTTCAAAAAGTGGTTTTGAAGTGCACAAGGTCCCCTTTCAGAACAGGTCTGTCTGCCAGGGTCCCAGTAGGGGGTTTGGCAGTCCATTGTGTGAGGACAGGCCACTAGCCTTTGAAATGTAAGTGTCAGGCCCTCCCCTCTCCTAGTCCAGGAAGACTCATTCAGTATGCAGATGAGTGCAGGTATGACTGAGTATCATGTGTTTGTGGTTGTCTGGGTGAAATGTACAAGGGAGCTGTCAACCAGCCCAGCCCAGACGTTGCTTGGAGACAGGCTGTAAGACACAGATGGGTTTTAGGTGCAGAGAAATGCTCACTTTCTAAAAGTGGCATTTCTAAAAAAGTAATATAAAATCCAACCTCACCAATAAGCAAGATTTTGTATTACCATTCTGGCCATACTAAATATACTAAATATGAACTTGTTACCCCATATGAGGGTAGCCCATGAAAGGAGCAAGCCACACAGTAGTGGAAAACAAATTTAGGAGTTTTCCACTACCAGGACATGTAAACCACACATGTACATGTCCTGCCTTTTACCTATATAGCACCATGCCCTATGGGTTACCTAGGGCCTACCTTAGGGGTTACTTATATGTAGAAAAAGTTGAGGGCTTTGCAAGTACTTTTAAATGCCAAGTCGAAGTGGCAGTGAAACTGCACACCCAGGCCTTGCAATTGCAGGCCTGAGGCATGGTTAAGAGGCTGCGTATGTGGGTGGCACAACCAGTGCTGCAGGCCCACAGGGAGCATTCAATTTACGGGCCCTGGGCACATGTAGTGCTCTTTAATAGGGACTTACAAGTAAGTCAAATATGCCAATTGGGTATGAGCCAATGTCACCATGTTTTTTAGGCAGAGAGCACATGCACTTTAGCACTGGTTAGAAGTGGTAAAATGACCAGAGTCCTAAAGCCAGCAAAAATTTGGTCAGAAACAGAAGAGGAGGAAGGCAAAACGTTTGGGGTGACCATGCAGACAGATCATTTCCAACACTTCTTATATATCCACTGTTTTAATGCAGGCTGTATAATTGCACAGTCTCCCTAATACAGACTCAAGCTGTTGAAGCAAATGAAAAAGATCTCTTTTATGGTGCATGTTACATAAAAGCACTTACTTAACACAACACAACCATAACCCTGCTTGTAATTGACATCTCAGAGTTAATTAATGGCACTGTACCATACTGGGGTCATATGACTGCTTTGCATGCCACTAGGACATAGTGTTATTGGTTGAGGGGGTGAATCCCTGATCAAGCAGCACAGTTCCTGCCATGGTGGATTCACCAGCAAACCCGAATTAACCTTAGCCTAGACTTCTTGTACAATGGCACAAAATCAGACAGGCTTAACTTGGAGGAAATGTGTACAGTATTTATTCAGCACTTCAAATAGTAATAAAGTGAAAACACAGTATAAGAAAAATCCCAAACCAATTTAAAAACTAGAGTTATATTTAATACATAATTTGAGACCAAAACGACAACAATTGAGTCAGTAGAACCTGACGAATGCAATTTAAAAGATTTAGGTGACAATAGAGTTTAGATGCACAAAGCTGCAACTCTAGTTACTGGTCACACTGGACCGGTTGAAAGTCATAAGTTCACACCCACTGAATGAAATACCTTAAATTCTGGTTACAGAGAGTTGCAAGATCAAGTGTTGAAAATGCATTGTGCAGCAGTGGTTCCAAGGAAGCTGCAGGCTGCATTCAAAAGTCGCACTTCACCGTTGTCAAGGAAGTCGTCAACAAGGGGCATGTGATGCTAAGTCCTGTGCTGGGAAAGTGCTGTGCGGTGAGGGTTCCAATTAAGTTGCAGAGCTACAATGCAAAGTCCTGTGTTGTTGTTGAGGATGCGGTCGATGAGGGGCTTGTGATGTGAAGTCCTGTGTCGTGGATGTGTCATGCAGCAGCGGCTCCAAGGAAGCTGTGAATCTATATCCTGGGTCAGGGAAAGCATTGTGCGGTAGGCGTTCTGATGTGGCTATGTGGAAATGTATTACGTTGCACCAGTTCTGCTCACAGGTCCACAGCTGGGGAGTAGAGCACCTTCATGTCCACCTCCAAGGGTCCAGAACTGGGGTGACACCACTTTGGGTGCAAATGCACAACAGACTGAGTTCAGGTGCTGGGTTCAAGGTAGCTGGAGCCTTTTCTGCCTCTGAGGGTCTGATCAGGAGGCCAGCCAACTAGCCCTTGGAGTCACTCTGATGGTCGTGGGTTCAGGATGATGGTACAGTCCTTCTCACTCAGGCAGCAGGGCAACAGTATGAGAGTAGCAATCCTTTTTGCAGTGCAGCAGAGCATTCCTTCAGAGTCTTTCATAGATCCAAAGGTGTACTGAAGAGTTGAGTTTAAGGGTCCAATATTTATACTGGGTGCAGCTTTGAAGTAGGAGAAGGTTTCCTCCCCAGAGGTTATTCAAATTTCTTGCCTTCCTACCCTGCCCCCAGCTAGCCTGGGGTCACAAAAGACTAGTGTCAAACCATTTTAGGGGTGTGCTCAGACAGAGCCTTTGTGCTGCGCAGGTGTGGTGGGTGACAGTTACTTTCCCTCATCAAGTCAAAGACGGTCCATCCTACCTATTCCACTTTTTTATTACTGTGTTGGAGCAATGCACAAGAGCTACCAGCTACAGCTAGTCATGTGATCCTGAAAACAGGTTGCAGGAACCAAATGATAAGGACAATGTTAGAAATGGGGTCTTTAGTTGCAGTCAGGTTACCCCCCTGTCCAAGCAAGGACCGTCACTCTAGTCAGGATAAATCACGCACAATCCAAAATATCCTGTGCCCACCCTCTGGTAGCTTGGCACTGAGCAGTCAGGCTTAACTTAGAAGGCAATGTGTAAAGTATTTGTGCATTAAATCATAAAATAACACAATATAGAACCACAAAAATACACCCACAGTGTTTAGAAAAATATATAATATTTATCTGGGTAAATACAGGTCAAAAAGATCAAACGTGTAATAAGTAAATGCAGAGATATCACTGAAAAGTGACATTAAGGCCCTCATTACAACATTGGCGGTAAAAGCCGCTTACAGTCGTGCAGAAGACCGTCAACACACCGCCGCAGCAGTGGAAATCTGCCACGGCCATTATGACCCACAGCTCGGAATCCGCCAAAAATGAGACACCCACACAAGTCCGCCACACCAAAGGTCAGTGATAAACTGGCGAAAACAAAACCTCTACCGTCATGCCAACAGGAATACGTCCACACTATCACGACCCACGAATCCACGCGGCGGTCTTTAAACCGCAGTATTCCATTGGCGGTACACACCGCCGCGCTCAAAATACATACACTCTTACAAAACACTACAACATTGGACAATTCCAAATACACACACCTGATACACATACACACACCACTCCCACACATCCAATACAATATAAAACACACACCCACATCACCCACAAACCCCTACGACAAAAATCCCGAAAGAAGGCCAGAGACAGACACTACAATCTACAACCAAGCATCCACAGGCACACAACACCATCACCCACATAACATCCACGCACCCCACACAACACGCCACTAAATATCACCCCACATATCACCCACACCACCCCATGGCACAGCAAAGACAACCCAGGTTCTCTGAGGAGGAGCTCAGGGTCATGGTGGAGGAAATCATCCGGGTAGAGCCACAGCTATTCGGATCACAGGTGCAGCACACCTCCATTTCTAGGAAGATGGAGCTATGGCGCAGAATCGTGGACAGGGTCAACGCAGTGGGACAGCACCAAAGAAATAGGGATGACATCAGGAAGAGGTGGAATGACCTATGGGGGAAGGTGCGTTCCGTGGTATCCAGACACCTCCTTGCGGTTCAGAGGACTGGCGGCGGATCCCCACAACTAACAACATGGGAGGAGCAAGTCTTGGCGATTCTGCATCCTGAGGGCCTCGAAGGAGTAGCTGGAGGAATGGACTCTGGTAAGTCAAACCTTTAACTACTATATCCCCCACCCTACCTGCATGCCGTCACATACCCCAATCCTCGCCCTCACCCCCATCACTCCTACTCCTCACAAATGTCCCAATATCACAAACCACACATCCCAACACCAAACCCTGCATGCAACAACAAAGCATGGACACCGATCACCAATGCATGGCCACGGCACATACCCATGAACCCCCCTAAACCATCATCACACAGTCACCCACCCATTGCACACCATGGCACACCCAGATGCAATAATCATGCTTCTATACCCCTGCAGGACCCCTACCCAACGTTACCGCACAGGAGGTTCCACACATGTCCACACCACCAACAGAAGAGGCCCACAGTGATGACAGCAGCTCTGTCCAACTGGATCTAGACGACCAGCCCGGCCCATCTGGGACCTCAGGACAGTCGGTTCCCCTCACACAGTCACAGGCCGCCACAGAGCTTTCCCCCTCCGGAAACACCAGCACAGCACCCACCCAGCGGGCCCATACCTCTGTCCCCAGGACACGTCAATCAGCAGTGTGTCCACCACTACAGGGAACCCAGGCTAATCCACCACCCCAACAACAACAGGGACCTGGGGGCAGTGGTAGTGGGCACACCGTTCAGGGGACAGAGGCCCAGGGAAGCAGGGGAACTGGGAGGGCTGCTGTGCAACAGGGGGAGGACAGGCCCAGGGAACCCACTCTCTACGAGGCCCTCTCCAACATCATGGGAGCATACCATCATTCCCAGGAGCCGATGGCAACAGTACTGGCCAAGATTCAGGAGACCCAGCGGCTGCAGGAGGAACAGCATTTGGGCTTCAGGCAGGAACTCAGATCCATCACTTCCACCCTGGGCACCATCATAGGGGTGCTGAAGGAAGTCCTCAGCACCAGGAGGGACACTGTGGCACAACAATGGGCCCCTGACACTATCCTGGACAATGAACTGCCCACCACCTCCGCCGGCACTAGTGGACAGGAGGCTCCGCCACAGGTCCACCACATCAGAACCCCACCCCCTGCAGAGGGAGAACCACCCCGCAAACGGTCCCTGAGATCCAGGACAAAGACAGAGAACGATGCCAAGACCCCTGCCAAGAAATGAGACCGCCCTGAATGTCATCCTTCTGTCCCACTTTGTCACCCTGTCCATCCTCAAACTGCCCCAGCTCCACTTACTATGCCCCTTTAGGCAATGCACCTGTGAGACTAATAAACTGGACTCTGCCATGGACATTCCTCCACCATCACCCCCTCACCATGTTACAGCACCCTCCAATATTGAGCACTTAAATAAACACCCTTAAAGCACAACACAATCTGGAGTCTGTCTGTGATTTCGAAATAGTGTATTAGCAATTACAGTGACAAAATGCTCTTTCAATTGTAATGTCAACATACCTATGCCACACAGCTCTAGTCCATGAGGAAACAAAGCAGATGTCACACAGTGGGACCCACATCTGTGAAATCGTAAGGGAAAGTGACAACTCAGTGACCATACACTGGGTGAAAAGGACAGACAGTAGAGAGGTAGTAGTGTTAAAGTACATGTAGTAGGCAGGTTTGTCTTCTTACCTGTGTCTCACTGGAAGTACTGCAGGATAACTGAGTTCCTGTTGTCGATGTCCTCTTCTTCTGCTTCCTCGTCTTCACTGTCCACAGGCTCCACAGCTGCCACAACACCTGCATCTGGACCATCCTCCTGCAGAAAAGGCACCTGTCGTCGCAAAGCTAAGTTGTGAAGCATACAGCAGGCCACGATGATCTGGCACACCTTCTTTGGTGAGTAGAATAGGGAACCACCTGTCATATGGAGGCACCTGAACCTGGCCTTCAGGAGACCGAAGGTCCGCTCTATAATCCTCCTAGTTCACCCATGGGTCTCATTGTAGCATTCCTCTGCCCTTGTCCTGGGATTCCTCACTGGGGTCAGTAGCCATGACAGGTTGGGGTAACCAGAGTCACCTGAAAATGGCGAGGGACAACTGTTCAACACACACTAACCTGTAGGGATATCCCCAGACCCAGACAACTATTCCCACTGACTTGCTTTCAGGTGCTCACCTAATAGCCACACACGGTGCCTCTGGAGTTGACCCACCACATAAGGGATGCTACTATTCAGCAGGACGTAAGCGACATGCACTGAGCCAGGAAACTTGGCATTCACATGGGAGATGAACTGGTCTGCCAAACACACCATCTGTACATTCATCGGATGATAACTCTTCCGGTTTCTGTACACCTGTTTACGCCTGCGTGGGTGGACCAAGGCCACATCTGTCCCATCAATGGCACCTATGATGTTGGGGATATGTCCCAGGGCATAGAAGTTACCTTTCACTGTAGACAAATCCTCCACCTGAGGGAAAACGATGTAGCTCTGCATGTGTTTCAGCAAGGCAGACAACACTCTAGACAACACATTGGAAAACATAGGCTTAGACATCCCTGATGCTATGGCCACTGCAGTTTGAAAAGACCCACTTGCAAGGAAATGGAGTACTGACAGCACCTGCACTAGAGGGGGGATTCCTGTGGGATGGCGGATAGCTGACATCAGGTCTGGCTCCAACTGGGCACACAGTTCCAGGATTGTGGCACGATCATGCCTGTAGGTGATGATCACATGTCTTTCCTCCATTGTCGACAGGTCCACCAGCAGTCTGGACACCGGAGGATGCCGTCATCTCCTCACATGTCCCAGCGGACGGTGCCTATGAAGGACAACAGCGAACACAGAGTCAACCAACTCAGAGGTACGTAAACACAGCTTACTCAGAAAACCATTCATAACCCGAATTTTGGCTGTATGAGTGTTGAGGCAAGGCCTAGGTATGTGTTAAAATTAAGCCATGTGGGCTCCTGAAATGGCGGCTGCCTGACCTGTAAAGTGGGCCAATGGGATGTGAGGTAAATGCGCTGGTGTTGTACACCGTTGCGGTAGGCGGTCGAAGACCGCGGCGCAATTCTGCATTGGTAAACATTGGACCCTATGGGTCCCAGGAGCCAATGACGATGTACGCCGGCGGTGACGGTATGCACCGCCGAGGACGTGACCGCCATTTTCTATCTGTTCAATCACTCGATACCTGATCTTCGACAGGAGAGGACCTACACTGCAAGTGCTGCTGTGACCTCAGTCTGGAAGAGACAATGGCTTGTGTGTCTGGGGAAAGGGCCCCTACCTTCAGCACGGAGGAGTTAGAGAAACTCGTGGATGGTGTCCTCCCCCAGTACACGCTACTCTACGGTCCTCCAGACAAACAGGTAAGTACACTGGGAGCATGCTGCATGGGCAATGCCTATGTGGGGTGGGGTGGATGAAAGATAGGGGGAGGGGGAGAATGATGCGTGCATGAAACGACGGAGAGTGCATGTGCCACATGGCAAGGATAGGGATGCGGGCCAATGACTGTGACAGTGCAGTTGGTAATAACGTCTCTTTTTCCCCTGTACAATTCATGTAGGTCAGCGCCCACCAGAAGAAGGATATTTGGTATGTCATCGCCAAGGACGTCTGGACCCTGGGTATCTATCACAGATGGAGCACCCACTGCCGTAAGAGATGGGAGGACATTCGCCGCTGGAGCAAGAAGACGGCGGAGGCCCAGCTGGGGATGGCCTACCAACGTGGGAGGGGGGCCCGTCGCACCATGACCCCCCTGATGTTCAGGATAATGGCGGTGGCGTACCCGGAGTTGGATGGGCTCTTGAGGGCATCATAGCAGCAACAAGGGGGTGAGTACACACTCATTCTGCTGATTCAGCGCGCAGTCGAGGTGTCTGGGTGGGGGAGGTAGGCTGTGTGTTTCCCTAGGCCAGGGCGAGTGTGCTAGTTAAGTCCCCTTTTTCAGGCAGGCCCTGTGGCCACAGTTAGAGTGGGGGGTTACTACATCTTGTAGTACACACCCTTCTTCCACTCTTTCTTCTGTTAAATGAGGAGCCACCCACTCAGGCTTAACAGTTACTTGACTAGCCAGGACTTCTTGTGGGTCAGGTTGGACTTTACCAGTGCCACTTTTGGAGTTCTCCCCTACTGGAGCAGAATCTCCTTGGCTTGCTGGAACCTTGGCTAAAGGTTGTCCACCCTTCCTACACTGTTTTCTTTTCTTTTTCTTCTGGGGCCTGCTTGCAGTTACTGCAGGGGCAGGACCTCCAGAATCCTTGGGAGAGGACTGGCACTGGACCAGTTCCTCTCTTGAGCTCTGACTAACCTCTGGGTAGTCATTTCCAAGGAGAAAATCAAGGGGGAGGTCTGTACTGACTACCACCCTTCCCCAGCTAAAAGTCCTACCCACTTCTATGGGAACAAAAGCCACAGGCTTATCAGTGACCATTTCTGGGCTAACTCTTACTCTGGCAGTCTCACCTGGGATGTACTGGTTTGAGAACACCAGCCTGTCATGCACAATAGTGTGACTGGCACAAGTGTCTCTCAGGGCAGTGGCTGGGATTCCATTCACCAGTAGGTGGTGGAAGTGTCTACTTCCCTCTGGAATCTCCAACTCACCTGTTGGGCCCTTTTTCCAGTTGAAGGCTATGAAGACCTCCTCATCTGAGGAGTCATCCCCAATAGCTACACTGGTTACCCCTGGGATTTTGCTAGGGGTTTGTTTTTGGGACAAGAAGTGTCCTTGGTGTGGTGCCCTGTCTGTCTACAGTTATGGCAGCATGCCTTAGTGGCATCCCAGTTCTTACCCTGGTACCCACCTTTGTTTTGGGTTGTGTCTCGGGGCCCACCCACCTGGTCTGGTTTTTGGGGACCTACAGAGGACTCCTGCCAAGGACTGAGGTAGTGGATGCCTTTCTACACTGGTTCTGGAGGGGGCTTTGTGCCCAGAGTGCTTCATCCTGCTTGTGGCGGACTCAGTAGCGTCAGTGCTCATGGTGCTCATCGGCCAGCGGTGCTTGTGGCGGCAGTGTCCTTGGCAGCGGTGCTTGTGGCTGCGGTGTCCTGTTCAGCGGTGCTTGTGGTGGCGGTGTCCTTGGCAGCGGTACTGGTGGTGGCGGTGTCCTTGGCAGCGGTTCTGGTGGCGGCGGTGTCCTTGGCAGTGACTCAGCTGCTGGCGGTCCTGTCTGGGCCTGCGGGGCTGGTGCTGGCGGTCGCCTCCTGGCCAGCGGGGCTGCTCCGGGCAGTCCTGTCTGGGCCAGTGGGGCTAGTGCTGGCGGTCCTGTCTGGGCCAGTGGGGCTAGTGCTGGCGGTCCTGTGTTGGCCAGCGGGGCTGGTGCTGGCGGTCCTGTCTGGGCCAGTGGGGCTGGTGCTGGTGGTCGCCTCCTGGCCAGGGGGGCTGGTGCTGGTGGTCCTGTCTGGGCCAGCGGGGCTAGTGCTGGCGGTCCTGTCTGGGCCAGCGGGGCTGGTGCTGGCAGTTGCCTCCTGGCCAGCGGGGCAGGTGCTGGCGGTCCTGTCTGGGCCAGCGGGGCTGCTGCTGGCCGGATCCTGGGTAGCGGGGCTGATGGCGGTATTCTCCGCCGTGCTGCTCTTCCCAGACTTGCCGGGTTTCTTGTGCCCCTTCCCCTCCTTGGAAGGTGTTGCAGCTGACTCCACACTCCCACCTGTACCACTGGGAGCGGATTTGCTGGCTGTTGTCTTCCTCCTCTCCCGCAGGGCATTGGCCAACATTGATGCTTGACAGGTGGGGGACTGTCCGTGCTGTGGCTCCTTGCCACACTGGCTGCCCTGCTGCCTGGTGCACTCTAGAATCTGGTGACTACTGGCACCACTGATCCCGCCGCTGTTGTGGCTGAGGTGCTAGGTAGGGACCTGGAGAGTCGGGCCCTAGGAGACTGACGGGGTGGGGGAGGTGAGGGAAAGAGGTCAAGGGTGGCCAGGAAAAGTTTCTTAGGAATATAGGGATGGGTAGCTGTAGGGGGTTTGGGAGTGGAGGAAGAGGTTGTGGTTGTAGGAGTTGTCCGTTTGGTGACTTTGGGTGAAGGTGCATGCGCTGGAGGCTGTCGTGAGGTGGATGGCTGATGGGTGGGTGAGTGGCTGCATTTGCGTACCTTGGGAGGTGGCGTCACAGACACACTTTGAGAGGACACAGGGGATGTGTGAATGGAAGTGGGGGTCGTGAGTGCACTTGAGCGGGGTGTGGTGGTGGGTGTGCTGGTGATGGAAGTAGTGGCTGTAGATGTAGTGCATGCAGGTGTGAGTGGAGATGAGACTGGGAGGAAGGAGGGAGACGAGGAGGAGGGGGACGCAGTGGAGGCAGTGGATGTTGCTATGTCTGCATGTGTGTGATGCTTGCGTGAGTGCCTGTGGGATGTGTGGTGCTTATGTTTGCCTGAGCTTCCTTTGTGTGTTGATGTGTGTGCATGCTTGTCTGATGGTGTGCTTGGGATAGGCTGAGGTACAGGGGATTGGGTCTGGGTGGGAGAAGTTGGAGCGGGGAGGCTAGAGACAGGGAAAATGGCTGCCATCAGTGCTGAGGCCAGAGTCTGAAAACCTTGCTGAAGGGCTGCCTGACCAGAATGAATGCCCTCCAGGAATGCATTGGTTTGTTGCAACTGCCTCTCTACACCCTGGATGGCATTGAAAATGGTAGACTGCACAACAGTGAGGGACCTGAGGAGGTCAATGGCCTCCTCACTGAGGGCAGCAGGGGTGACTGGGGCAGGGCCTGAGGTGCCTGGTGCGAAGGAGATGCCAACCCTCCTGGGTGAGTGGGCACGGGGCAAAGGCTGAGGGGCTGCTGGGAGGGTGGTGGTGGAGGGGGGGTGGCGGCTGTACCTGTAGATGCGGGGGGCACAGATGGGGCCACCACCACAAGGGAGCTCCCATCAGAGGACGAGTCAGTATCACTGGTGTCAGCTTCTGACCCCGCCATGGAGCTTCCCTCGCCCTCAGTCCCACTGGTGGCTTCAGACTTCGTTGTCTCACCCTCCAGGGCAATGTGGGATGCAGCTCCCTCCTGCTCCGGTGCCACTGCTCCTCCGCCTGATGATGCTAATGCACACATGTACAGGGAGACCACAAAAAGTGGGGGGGAGACAGAAGAAAGACATGTTCAGTGCATGCATTGCCACTACCGTTGGCGGACACGACAGACACAGAAGCCCCCTGCACAACGCCGCGCACTTGGGGTCCACTATACAATCCCTGGGACATGGCCTACAAGGATGTCACAGGAGCCTGACTAGGTGTAGTTGGCACTTTACCCAGGTGGGGTATCACATCCACTCACACAGTCCTTGGCAGGATGAAGCACTCTGGGCACAAAGCCCCCTCCAGAACCAGTGGAGTATCACATCCATTACCTCAGTCCTTGGCAGGATGAAGCACTCTGGGCACAAAGCCCCCTCCAGAACCAGTGGAGAAAGGCATCCACTACCTCAGTCCTTGGCAGGATGAAGCACTCTGGGCACAAAGCCCTCTCCAGAACCAGTGGAGAATCACATCCACTACCTCTGTCCTTGGCAGGATGAAGCTCTCTGGGCACAAAGCCCCCTCCAGAACCAGTGGAGATTGACATCCACTACCTCAGTCCTTGGCAGGATGAAGCACTCTGGGCACAAAGCCCCCTCTAGAACCAGTGGAGATTGTTTTCCACTTGAGAGACTGTGGCTTTGCACTCCCCAGGATTGTACAGTGGGCAAACCACCCACTGTAGAGACTTGTGAGACTGTGGCTTTGCACTCCCCAGGATTGTGCAGGTGGCAAACCTCCCAATGTAGAGACTTGTGAGACTGTGGCTTTGCACTCCCCAGGATTGTACAGTGGGCAAACCACCCACTGTAGAGACTTGTGAGACTGTGGCTTTGCACTCCCCAGGATTGATCAGTGTGTCTGTGGCCCCCTCATGGATTTGGCGTTGTGAAGTCAACTGGCTGAGGTGCCCCCCACCGAGGTGCCTGTTTTATTTCTATCTGATGCACCTGCAGTGTTCTCTCCGTCATGTTCGGGTACCTTGTGTGGGCCTCTCCCATGCAGTGTGGGCCCAGTGTTCCTCGGACTTAAATGGTGCAATACCTGGGCTTCTATTCTTGGTGTATATATTTGTTTATAGTGTATATATATTTTTGTGTACTGGATTTTAATAGATTACAATGGTTACACTCATTTTCTTTTGTCTTTGCATTCTTCAGGAGGGGTTGGGGGGGTAACTGTAATGTATCATGCTGTATTAGTGTGTGTGTTGTGTGCGAGTGTGGGGGTGGGGGTGTTGCGTGTTGCGTGTGTTCCTGTTTTTTCCCTTCCCCCTCCCCTGTGTCATAGGTGCAGTACTCACTGTGGTCTTCGCCGCCGGCGTTCGTGCTCCAGGTAGAGGAGCAAGAAGATAAAGGCTTGAAAAATGTGAAGCTTTGGTTCCATGGCATCCTGGTTCCTCGTGGGGTGTGTAGAGGTTAGCGTTTTCCCTTCGAAGTCCAGTTTCCGCCGTGATTTTGTTCGTGGTGAATCCGCCCCGGAAAAGGTGGCGGATTGGTAGGTTGTGATACTGTGGGCGGTACATTGTCTCCCGCCTGTCTGTTGGCGGTGACCGCCGGGCTGTTTGTTTGTACCGCCGTGGCAGTCGGAGTGTTAAAGTGGCTGTCTTTGTTGGCGGTTTCCGCCACGGTCGTGATTCCATTTTTTTTTTGCCAGCCTGTTGGCGGTCTTACCGCCGTTTTAACACCAACCGCCAGGGTTGTAATGAGGGCCAAAATGTCTGAAGTCTTAAGCCAACAAAGTCTCTTTCAAGCACAAAGTACCTGGTTCGCATGAAAAATCTCCGCAAAGAACTCCATAGGAGGAGAAGCTTGGAAACAAAGGGGTGTGCCTCAATTTCTCCGGCCGCACACAGCGATGCGTAGTTTAGTTTTCACACAGGGATGCCTGTGTGTCGATTTTCACCGCTCGGTCGTGGTTCCTCTTTGGGTTGCGACGTTTCAGACGCCCCGGGAATGATGCGTGGATTGGATGAAGTCACAGGAGCTGCATCTACCCAGTGGGCGTTGCATTGAATTTTCTACCGCACAGCAGGCACTGCGTCGATTCCTCTCTGGAAGTCTGGCTGCATTGTTCCGGCTCTGCTGTGCATAGATCCAGTGGGCCGTGCGTTGAATTTACGGTCGCTATGTTGGTGCTGCGTCGATCTTCACGTTGCGAAGTCAGGCTGCGTTGTTTTGGTTCGGTGTGTGGTTAAATTTTCACCGCGGTGCAGGCTGCGTGTCGTTTCTGGCAGGCTGTGCATCGAATTTCACCGAGTCCTTCTTGAAGAGATGAAGTCTTTTTGGTCATGAGACTTCAGGGAACAGGAGGCAAGCTCTATCTAAGCCCTTGGAGAGCACTTCTTCACCTTAGCCAGAGAGCAGCAAGGCAGCAGGGCAACAGCAAGGTAGCAGTCCTTCAAAGAAAGCAGTCAGGTGAGTCCTTTGGGCAGCCAGGCAGTTCTTCTTGGCAGGACGCAGGTTCTGGTTGCAAGTTTCTTCTCCAGGATGTGTCTGAGTTGGTAGGGGTAGAGGCCCTGTTTATATATCCAAATGTGCCTTTGAAGTGGGGGAGACTTCAAAGAGTGGTTAGAAGTGCACCAGGTCTGCTTTCAGTTCAATCCTGTCTGCCAGGGTCCCAGTAGGGTGTGTGTCAGTCCTTTGTGTGAGAGTAGGCCCTCCACCCTCCCAGACCAGGAAGACCCATTAAAAATGCAGATGTATGCAAGTGAGGCTGAGTATCCCGTGTTTGGGGTGTGTCTGAGTGAATGCACAAGGAGCTGTCAACTAAACCCAGCCAGACGTGGATTGTAAGGCACAGAAAGATTTAAGTGCAGGGAAATGCTCACTTTCTGAAAGTGGCATTTCCAAACTAGTAATATTAAATCTAACATCACCAGTCAACAGGATTTTATATCACCATTCTGGCCATACTACATATGATCTTCCAACTCCTTTCAGATCAGCAGCTACCACTCAAGCAATGTATGAGGACAGCCCCAATGTTAGCCTATGAAGGAAGCAGGCCTCACAGCAGTGTAAAAACGAATTTCGGAGTTTTACACTACCAGGGCATGTAAACTACACAGGTACATGTCCTGCCTTTTGCCTACACAGCACCCTGCCCTATGGGTTACCTAGGGCCTACCTTAGGGGTGACTTATGTGTAGAAAAAGGGGGGTTTTAGGCTTGGCAAGTACTTTTAAATGCCAAGTCGAATTGGCAGTGAAACTGCAGACACAGGCCTTGCAATGGCAGTCCTGAGGCAAGGTTACGGGGCTACTTAAGTGGGTGGAATAATCAGTGCTGCAGGCCCAGTAGTAGCATTTAATCTACAGGCCCTGGGCACACATAGTGCACTCTACTAGGGACTTATAAGTAAATTAAATAGTCCAATTGGGTATGATACAATGTTACCATGTTTAATGGGAGACAGCATATGCACTTTAGCACTGGTTAGCAGTGGTAAAGTGTGCAGAGTCTTGAAACCAGCAAAAACAGTATCTAAAAAGTGGAGGGAGGCAGGCAAAAAGTTAGCGGTGACCACCCTAAGGCTGTCAGGTCTAACAGACAAGAAACAGCAACTTTATAAAAGAGGCATTTCCCTACTGGCTCCCAATTGAAATTTATCAGTTATTAAATGTAATAAGGTAACCCAATGGTATCACATGGGAGAGTTAGGGCTTGCAGTAGTGAAAAACTAATTTAAGAGTTTTTTACTGCCAGGACATGTAAACCTTAAAAGTGCATGTCAAACTTTTAAAATATACTGCATCCTGCCCAATAGTGACAACTCAAAGCTTGCTGTAAAATGGTGTTTGTGCAATTGCTTCTTATACAAGAAACAACTTCAAAGCAAGGAAGAGAGAAACCTTGACCCTTGGGGATTTCTTTCTTTGTGTTTGATCTGTGGTACTCCATAAATATAGTAAATATTTAGGCAGTACTGTGTGCCTGTCTTCGAAAACTATGAAAACTATATAGGTGAATTCTGTGTCTTTGAGGTTCGTTTCACCCTAGCTCGAATGGATGGGTGTCACCAACAAAAGAGGTATGTAACAGTATTTAAATGAATAATAACTTTTGCTCTATACTATTAAAGGATACATTGTTTAAAGACGAACTTTTTGCTTCTCTTTGCAGATTGGCCAGTCACATTACTGAAAGGTTAGTGAACAGATATGAATACAGCCTGTCAATTATCCTCGCACTACTAAAGCGCTAAGAGAAACCCGCGGCACGGGACGCACTACATCTTGCATTTGCCGGACTGTGTTTTCCAGCAGGCATTAAGCCCCTAGAGGTGGCCCCTTGCACAGCTGGTCACTCAACCTTGCCCTAATAAAGCGCTAAGACTCACCTGCAGCCTGGGCCGCGTGGAGGCCGTGCCCAGAGGAAGCCTGGGCCAAGGGCGGGCCAGTCCTGCACCTGTCAGCGACAGGAAAAACCAGGGCAGGGCCACCCCATTTGGCCCCTGCATGGGTGTTCTTGTGTGGGGCAGGCATGAACGAAGGAAAGAGACTGTAAAGTCTTTCCTCAGGCTGGTCACAGTCTTGGTGCGTGCTCGGTGCCAGTGGCTTGGGTATGCGTGGCATATCTTCTTGCATGGTGCAGGGTGATTATTTGTGATGGTATTGTAACATACATGGACCTATTTGGCTCTCAAAGATAAAGTACCCTGTAGGCAACGTGTTGGTATGGCACTGAGGTACACAAGATTCTTTATGAGTCTTGGAGTAACCTATTTATCATGGAAAAGAGAAAGGCCAACGAGAAACCCTTGGGGCAGCAGGCCCAAGTATGTTTGCTAGACATTCCACAGAGAACTGTACCCTGAACAAAATTGATGACTTTATAGTGGAAGTAGAGGGATTATTGGCCAAGAATAACTCAGATATATCTCAGTGTAAGGGGAAACGAGATTCATCACCAAAGGGTATTCAGACCTACTTTAGGAAAACCATGAAGAGGCGTGGCATCAGGCCCCGCTCAAGGCCAAAAGATAGCTATGCGCCAGGGGAAGAGCTACTCAGAGATAACACACCAGTAGCTGTCCCAGTCCCTTCTAAGAATCAAACACAGACTGAAAGTACATCCGTTATTAATATTGAGTGCTTCAACTGTTTTGCTTCCTTAGCTACTAATGGAATAATGCCAGTAGATAACCCAGATCCAATTGATCTAACAAGGCGCCCAGACACAGCAGATGTAAATCAGCCCAAGACAGGGGAACCACTTGCACAGGTACAGATATTAATAGCAGAGATACAGGGATTGCATGAGTGTATGAACAAGATGGCTGTTGAACTGGGTGAAAAGGTGGTTAAACTATCTGTTTTGGTGGAAAATTTAGAAACCCAGATAGGTGGTGCTAATCCAATGCCCAAGCACTATAGCCAAGCACCCTTCCTAAAACCGCAATCCGACAAGGTTAAAGGGTTAGCTGTTGACAATGGTGGGTTCACTAGCGAGGCATGTTCAATTCCATCTAATCTTGAAAGGGGTAACTAATTGAAGGAAGATATATCCTCAAACAACATAATGCACAGCCCACTAGGCCACCCGCCAGCCAGGTAATCCATATAGGCCAGAAGCATTGTGGAAACAAAAACACCTCCAACAATAACCAGAGTACACGTCTGTCTAGCGATATCTACCTGATAAATGTTCCTAAACTTCCATGTGAAGCAAGAGAAACTCAAGATTCCTGTGTCAATAAAGTAATCCACTGGCTCCGCCATGCCAGGGGATATATATCTATTATCAGGGATGACTAATTTATTTGCCTCCCACTGTAGCCCCCTTGGACTCCAAAGTGACTATATAGGATTGAAATTTAAGAGTCCCAAATTAGTGGATGAGTTGATATCTATGGAACTAAGATTTAGGTCCAATTCAAGCATACACATACGACTTAAACTTAATGCTCCCCACTGACAAGTAGAACTCCAGACTAAAAAAGGGTGTAACTCTTTAGCTCACCTTCAACGTACCACATCTGTGGTGGAATGTTCGAATTTCATAGAAATTGATTGACAACTGGGGGGTGTAAGGCTACGTTCTGTCCCTAACTATATACCTATAGGAGATATGAGTGGGAAAAGACCAGCATACGCCTCCCAGGACCTAGAGGTGAGTGTTGTGGCAGATGATGTGAGGTGCACAACTACACACAGTGAGATTAATTCTATTATGGTTTGTCAGGAAGGCGCTAGTGTGGGGTTGAGGTGCCATAACAGGCCAAATGGCAAAAACTCCATCAGAGTACTAACTTTGAATGTAGCAGATGTGTGTGCTAAGCTCACAGACCCAGACTGGAAAGAGTTCATCGATCACCACAAGATTATACTTCTGCAGGAGACGTAGGCTGTGGTCCCAGTACATAGAAGTGGGTCCATCACCTTTGCTGCTAATGCGGCCCCGTCCTTCAGGGGTAGAGCTTCTCAAGGTCTTCTTATTTGGCTGAGATTAGATCTTTTCCAACTATTGAAAGTAGTTTCACCAGGAAGCAAATATTTGCTAGGGGTAGAAATAAAAGTTAAAACGCCTACTGGGGTCAGATATATTGTGATAATTAATGCCTAAATTAGATCAGTCCCTGTAAATGTACTCTCCTCCACAGTGGCCCAACTCGCTAAAACTGTACAGGGCTTAAAAGGAGATACCTCAAAACTTATTGCAGGTGATTGTAATAGGACACTTGAAAAAGGGGGGAGGGGGATAGATTACTTGTTGTATCCCTATGGTTCTTGATTGGCTTTGGGGCGGCTGCACAAACTACAGGGAAATTAGGTGTTGTTACCGGCCAGTTGGAAGATATGATTATAAAGTATGGCTTAGTAATTGCTAATGGCAATACTAATTCCGATACTCCTCCGCACCCAATTTTGAAGAGAGGCACAGTGAGAACTTACATTGACTATCTTTTGGTTGACCTGGATATTTGGCAGTTTTTGACAGGCAGGGCAGTTATCCCTAGAACAGATAGCGATCATGAGGTCTTAAGTGCTGTATTTTCAACTGCTATATTTACTAGCTGTAATCTACCAGCAGTTGTTCGTGTAAATCCTCTACAGACAGTGAATAGCAGGAGGAATGTGAAATGGGCAGAAGTCATAGCTAATGTAGAAATTCAAACTAAAATCTACGAACTATTTGTGGATAACCTAGTTGAAGTAACACCCCTCAAGGGGTACGAGCCAGATATGGTCGTTGCGCATTGTCAGCTAAAGGGACAGTTAAGGCCTTTGTTTACTAAAACCAGGAAACGAGGGGCTTCTAATAAGGTTGCCCCAGGATGGTTCACTCATGACGGTAGGTCGGCCGAGCTCTGTGTCTTAGATGCTCTGAAAGAGGTAATTAAAACAAAAATAATTTCTGCTAGGAACAACTATAAGGCTACCTTAAAAAAGGCCAAACAGAATTCGGAGATGTACCAATGGGTAGAGTTTACCAACGCTCTCAAGAGTAAGAATCAAAAGATGTTTTGGAAACTGGTTGTATCCAGCTCAAAACTAATAGATAACCACTTTGAAGCGGTAGTGCAACCTGGAGTTTGGGTTGAACATTTGAGGTCCTTGTATGGTCTGAGGGGTTTGGAATATGCTGGAAGTGTAACGTAAGAGCTCACAGAGAGGGATTGCCCTGCAGGTCTGGAGACTTTTTCTAACCCTCCAGAGAAGAAGGCTAATATAGAGACAGAGGCCCTCGTTACAACCCTGGCGGTCGGTGATAACGTGGCAGTAATACTGCCAATAGGCTGGCGGTAACTACAGCCACATTATGACCATGGCGGAAAGATTTCTGAAAGACAGCCAATGTACGACACCGCAGGCACCACGGCAGTAGGCGCCTACAGCCAGGCAGTTCCGCCCACCATATTATGACAACACAATCGGCCAACTTTTCCGGGGCGGTACCAACGATATCAAAAGCCTGGCGGAAACACTGCACAGAAGTGAAAGGGCTCACCATTGGAGACACAGGGAAGAAACATGCCGCCATGGAATTAGAACTGCAAGTGTTCCTGATGATATTCTACGTCCTGCTCCACCATGAACACCAACGCCGGCCAAGACGACGACGGTGAGTACATCTGCCTAGCACACAAGGGAGAGGGGGAGGAAAACGAGAGTGACACACACATGCACATACACACCCCAGACACACACACCATACACACAACCAGCTGCCCAAGAAAACAGGTTAATCCCCATAACTCAGCTGAATAATGCAAGGACAACAGGAATTGACTAAAGTGATTGTAATAAGATCAACACAATATAAGTAATAATTTTGCCAATGCAACAGATATGTACAAATGTGCAAAAAAGGGACACTGCCCAGTCCTCAGTTCGCAAGGGCCACATGGCCACGGGGCAAAGTCCAAGGCCCCACTTATTAGCTGCATCAATATGGAGAGAGAACACTGCAGGGGCATCAGTTGGCAAATAGGCAGGCACCTCAGCCGTATGCGGAAACAAGACCACTGGTTCTGGAGTAGGGCAACATGCCCTGCGCATGGTCCTGGGGAGTGCAAGTCCACAGTCTCTCGGGTGGGTGTCTTTCCCAGTGGTTCTGGAAGGGAAAGGCAGCACAGCAGCCCATGGAGGATGTATCACATTGCGTCCGCCGGCCGTGACAGCTGCACTGTGCTGGTGGTGGTGGTAGTGGGAGGCTCCTGCTCAGCCCCTGCACCATGTGATGCCTGCACTGTGGTGGTGGTTGAGGTAGTGGGAGGCTCCTGCTCAGCCCCTGCACCCTGTGATGCCTGCACTGTGGTGGTGATGGAGATAAAGAGAGGCTTCTGTTCAGCCACTGCACCCTGCGATGCCTACACTGTGGTGGAGGTGGAGGTAGTGGGAGGCTCCTGCTCAGCCCCTGCTCAGCCCCTGCACTCACCGATGGCTGCACCACCACGATTAGTGGTGGGGGCTCTGTGACAGCTGCTGGTGCAGGCTCCTTCCCCTTCTTGCTTGCTGGTACAGGCTCCTTCCCCTTCTTGCTTGCTGGTGCAGGCTCCTTCCCCTTTCTGCTGGCTGGTGCAATCTCTTTCCCCATTCTGCTGGCTGGTGCAGGCTCCTTCCCATTTCTGCTGGCTGGTGCAGGCTCCTTCCCCTTCAGGATTTGTGGCTTGGAATCCTTTCCACCACAAGCAGGTGCAGATGGAAGTGGGCCCGTGGACTGTGTGGACGGGGGGAGGGGTAGGGAAGAGGTCAATGGTGGAAAGGAAAAGCTGTTTAGGGACATTGGGGTGGGAAGAGGGAGAGGAAGAAGTAATGAGAGTGGAGGATGAGGGAGTGGTTGTTGGAGGTGTTTGTCTGCTGGATTTGGGTGCAGGTGCATGGGCTGTATGCTGTTGTGAGGTGGATGGCTGTTGGGTGTCTGAGTGCTTGCATTTGTGTACCTTAGGAGGGGGGGACAGACACGGTGGGAGAGGACACAGGGGACGTGTGTATGGCTGTTGCGGAGGTGTCTGCCAGTGAGGTGTGTGTTCTGCTTGGTGTGGTGAAGATGCAGGTAGTGGGTGGTGATGTAGTGCATGCATGTGTGAGTTTGGGTGTAACTGGGTGGGAGGTGGAGGAGGAGGAAGAGGGGGAGACAGTGGAAATAGTGGATGTTATTTTGTCTGCAACTGGATGGTGTTTGTGTGAGTGCCTGTCGGTTGAAGTGTGGTGCTTGTGTTTGCCTGTGACACTGTTGGGTGTTGTCCTGTGTGCATGTTCGTCTGGCTGTGTGTTTGGGATGGGTTGGGGTTGAGGAGAATGAGGCTGGGATGTGGAAGTTGGAGGGGGGACGGTAGAAACAGGGACAATGGCTGCCATCAGAGAGGAGGCCAGAGCCTGAATTGATCTCTGTTGGGCCACCCATCTAGTGTGAATGCCCTCCAGGAATGCATTAGACTGTTGCATCTGGGCTCCCAGACCCTGGATGGCATTCACAATGGTTGACTGCCCTACAGAGATGCATCTCAGGAGGCCAATATCCTCCTCACTCGGGGGGGCAAGGCTGACTGGGGCAGGGCCTGAGGTGCCTAGGGCGAAGGAGATGCTCACCCTCCTGGCTGAGCGGGCACAAGAAGCTCGCTGAAGGGCTGCTGGGAGGGTGGTGCTGGTATGGGGGGTGGGGGCTCTACCTGTAGCTGGGGTGGTCACAGAGGTGTCTGCCACCACCAGGGAGCTCTCATCGGAGGAGGTGTCAGAGTCTGTACTGTCCCCTCCAGTCTCCGCCGTGGTGCTCCCCTCGCCCTCAGTCCCAATGGTGCCCTCAGCATCGATGGACTCTGCCTCCTGGGTCCCTTTGAATGCAGCTCCCTCCGTCATCAGTGCCTGTGCTCCACTGCCAGATGATGTTAATGCACATAAGGACAGAATGACAAAACAAGAAAGATGGAGTGAGAGACAGAGGATGCACTGCGTCAATGACTGCACCAACAGCACCTATGCCACATGCATCGTGCCCACAGTGTACTCACCTGTTGGTCTGGAGGCCCATACAGCTGTCCGTACTGGGGTATGACCCCACTCACCAGTCGCTCCAGCTCCTCCGAAGTGAAGGCTGGGGCCCTTTCTCCGGTCACACGGGCCATGGTAGGTTCCAGACGCAGGTCACAGCAGCACATGCAGTGCAGGTCCTCTCCTATGGAAGGTCAGGTAACAAGTGAGGAATATGATAGAAAATGGCGGTCACGTCCGCGGTGGTGCATACTGTCACCACCCGCGTAGATCACCGTTGGCCGCCATTGGCCACTGTTACCCATATGGCCCAATATTAACCAATGAGGAGTTACACAGCGGTTCCCGACCGCCTCCCGCCACGCTGCACAGAATCAGCAGAATTACCTCATTTCCACCTGTCCCTCCACACAGGACAGCCGGATGCCATTTCAGGTGGGGGGGCCCTATGGAATAATGCTGCATCACAGGAGAAAAAGGGAACATACAGGACAAATCACACTGACCCATTACATGTTCACAGAATGCAAACTACTGTTTATGGCTCCATTGTTCAGTTTGTGATAGGCTCCTCTCTATTTTGTCCCATAGCTTCCTACCGCTGCGTATGAATAGAAAATAGAGACATACCCCCGTGTACAGACCCCTGGTGGACGTGGCTACACTGGAGGACAGGCACATAATACTCACCTATAGACAGTCAGGGCCACAATCACAGAGCTGTGTGCCCAATTGGAGTCTGGCCTGATATCTGCTATCCGTCACCCCACTGGGATCCCCCCACTTGTGCAAGCGTTATCAGTATTCCATTTCCTGGCAACTGTTTTTTTCCAAGTGACAATGGGCTTGGCAGCAGGAATGTCACAGCCAATGCTCTTAATAGTGCTGACAAGAGTGTTGTCTGCCCTGATAAAACACATGTGCAGCTACATTGCATTCCCCCAGGCTGAGGATTCAGCCACTGTGAAGGCCGAGTTTTATGCAATGGGACATATCCCCAATATAATTGGGGCGATTGATGGAACACATATTGCATTTGTCCTCTCCCCCCGCCAGAACGAACAGGTGTTCAGGAATCGTAAGAGTTTCCACTCCATGAATGTGCAGATGGTGTGCTTGGTGGACCAGTACATCTCCCACGTCAATGCTAAGTATCCTGGGTGGGTGCATGATGCCTTTGTCCTAAGGAATAGCAGCATCCCTAATGTGATGGCCCAACTACAGAGGCACAGGGTGTGGCTTATAGGTGAGCCCTGGTTCTCACCCAGTATATGTTGGTGTATGGCCATGGTGTGGGCCATATAGGATAGTGTGTGGTAAATGTTGTCCCTCAATAATTGCAGGTGACTCCAGGTGCTCAAACCGATCATGGCTGCTGACCCCTGGGAGGAATGCCAGGACGAGGGCAGAAGAATGTTATAATGAGGCACATGGGCAAACCAGTAGGATAATTGAGAAAACCTTTGGCCTCCTGAAGGCTAGGTTTAGGTACCTCCATCTGACAGGTGGATACCTGTGCAACTCACCCAAGAAGGTCTGCTAGATAGTGGTGGCATGCTGCATGTTTCACAACCTGGCCCTCAGACGCCATGTACCTTTTCTGCAGGAGGAGGAGACTGGAGATGCCCCTGTGGCAGCAGTGGACCCTGTGGACAGTGAGGATGAGGAAGCAGAGGATGAAGATGAGGACAACAGTACATCTGTGATCCATCAATACTTCCAATGACACACATGTAAGACAGTGTAACTTTATATTTCAATGAATTTGGTTGTATTCTGTGTGGCATTGGCATGCTGGTAATTCCCAATTAAATGCCCACTTACTGTTCCCACTGGATATTCATTTTGCAGATGTTGGTGATATGACAAATACTCCTGATGTGATCACTACAGCCAGCTAAAGGTCAGTAAATGTATGATCATTCTATGTACAGTTCATTTGCCATGGTTGTACCTGTTTCAAACAATACAAATTTGATATACATGACATACTCTAAATCATTTTTGTCAAAGGGTGTTTATTGAAGTCCTAACAGATAGGGGGAAAGTGCAATGGGATGGGGTGATGATGGAGGAAAGTCCAGGTTATTGTTCCAGTTTGTTTGTAGCACAGATGCATTGTACAAGGGGACATAGTAAGGCAAGCAATGGCAATTCAAGGTGGACAGGGTGACTGAGTGGGACACAAGGGGGACAATCAGGAGAGTCTCATTTCCTGGCAGGGATCTTGGCAAGTGTCTCTGGCTTCTGCCTTGATTGCAGGGAACGGTTTTGGGGTGGTTCACCTTCTGCAGGGGGAGTGGTGCTGGTGTTCTGTGAGTCCTGTGGGGGGGCCTCCTGGCCACTAGCGTACGTGTATGGCTGTTCAGATGACTGGCTAGTGACAGGGGCCTGCTGGTGTGAGACTGCCTTCCTCATAATGTTGGCCATGTCTGCCAGCACCCCTGCTATGGAGATCAGGTTGTTTGTTGATGGCCTGCAAGTTCTCCCTTATCCCCTCGTACTGTCCCTCTTGCAGCCTCCTGTTCTCCTGCACGTTTTCCAGGATCTGGCCCATCGTGTCCTAGGAATGTTGGTAGGCTCCCAGGATCTCGGAGAGTACCTCCTGGACAGTCGGTTCCCTGGGCCTGTCCTCCCTCTGATGCACAGCATTCCTCCCAGTTTCCTGTTGGCCTCCGCCTCTGTCCCATAAACTGTGTGCCCACTGCCACTGACCCCAGGTCCCTGATGGACACACTGCTGATTGACGTGTCCTGGGGACAGAGTTGTGGGTATGCTGTGTTGGTGCTGTGGTGGTGTTTCCTGAAGGGGGAGTATCTGTGGTGGTCTGTGACTGGGCTTGGGTAATCGACTGTCCAGTGGTCCCTGATGGGCCAGGTAGATCATCCAAATTCTGAAGACCAGAGTTACTGTCATCACTGTGGATCCCTTCAGTTGGGGGACTGGATAGTGCTGGCACCTCCTCTCCACTGACATTGGCTGGGGTACCTGTGGGGATGTAAATGATGTGTTATGGTTGATGTCTATGACATATTGTACATCTCTGGCTTCCCTTCTATGGTTGATTTTTCCCTGCCAGCTTTCACTTTTAATTGTTAGTGTATGGTGGGATTGTTAGTTCTCTATGCTGTGCATGCTTTAGTGATGGGTCTCCATGCATGGCTGTGAGGGGTGCCCATTCATTGGTACAACATGCAGGGAATGGCATTGGGATTAGTGAGATGTGATGGTGAAGTGTGTGGGATGAAGTGGAGTGATGGGTGTGAGGGTGAGGGTATGTGATGGCATGCAGGAAGGGGGTGATAATAGTAGAGTCCAGTCCTCCTCCGACTCCAGCCAGGCCCTCAGGATGCAGTATTGGCAAGACTTGCTCCTCCCATTCTATGAGTTGTGGGGGAGCAGGTGGGAATCCACCAGCAGTCCTCTGTAGAGCGAGCTGGTGTCTTGCTGCAATGGAATGTACCTTCCTCCGTAGGTCGTTCCACCTCTTCCTGATATTATCCCTTGTTTTGGGGTGCTGTCCCACAGCGTTGATCTTGTCTATGATTCTCCACCATAGTTCCATCTTCTTAGCTATAGATATTTGCTGCAACTGTGGTCCAACTAGCTGTGGCTCTGTGAGAAAGTAGCCTCCTTCTAGCATGGCTACCCCCACTTTTCATCTGTTTGTGAGTGTGTGTCAGTGTGTTTTTACTGTGTCACTGTGATCCTGTTAGCCAGGACCCCAGTGCTCATAGATAAAAACCTATATGTCAGTGTGTTTTGCCTGTCTCATTGGGATCCTGCTAGTCAGGACCCCAGTGCTCATAATTTATGGCCTAATGTGTGTGTGTGTATAGTGCTTAACTGTGTCACTGAGACTCTACTAATCAGAACCTCAGTGCTTATGGTCTCTCTGCTTTTAAATTTGCCACTAGAGGCTAGTGACTTAATTTACCAATTTCAATTGACACACTGGACCTCCCTTATAAGTCCCTAATATATGGTACCTAGGTACCCAGGGCATTGGGGTTCCAGGAGATCCTTATGGGCTGCAGCATTTCTTTTGCCACCCATGAGCTCAGACAAACCCTTCTACAGGCCTGCCATTGCAGCCTGTGTGAAATATTGCACACACTACTTCACAGCCATTTTCACTGCACTTAAGTAACTCATAAGTCACCTATATGTCTAACCTTCATTTACTGAAGGTTAGGTGCAAAGTTACTAAGTGTGAGGGCACCCTTGCACTAGCAAAGGTGCTCCCACATAGTTCAGGGTAAATTCCCGGGACTTTGTGAGTGCGGGGACGCCGTTACACGTGTGCACTACATATAGGTCAATACCTATATATAGCTTCACATTGGCAACCCCGAATATGGCCATGTAAGGTGTCTAAGATCATGGAATTGTCCCCCCATTCAAAATGTGGTATTGGGGAGCCAATTCCATGCATCCTGGGGGCTCCACCATGGACCCCTAGATCTGCCAATCCAGCTCGCTGAGGTTTGCACTGCAGCTACAGCTGCCTGCTGCCACCTCAAAGACATAGTTCTGCCCTCCTGGGGTCTGAGCAGCTCAATCCCAGGAAGGCAGACGTATCATTTCCTTTGGGAGCAGGGTGTTACACCGTCTCCCTTTGGAAATAGGTGTTACAGGCTGGGGAGAGGTAGCCACCCCAGCCTCTGGAAATGCTTTGAAGGGCACAGGTGGTGCCCTCCTTGCATAAGCCAGTCTCCACCGGTTCAGGGAACCCCAGTCCCTGCTCTGGCACGAACCTGGACAAAAAGGGGAGTGACCACTCCCCTGTCCATCACCACCCCAGGGGTGGTACCCAGAGCTCCTCCAGTGTGTCCCAGACTTCAGCCATCTATTTTTCCAAGGTGTGGGGACACTCTGGGGGCCTCTGAGTGACCAGTGCCAGCAGATGACGTCAGAGACCCCTCCTGAAAGGTTCATACCTGATAAAGTAGCCAATACCACTCTCAGGGCTGTTTAGGGTCTCTCCTGTGGGTTTCTCTTCAGATTCTGCATGCAGGTTTCCATCAGGAATGATCTGCAACACTACTTCATCCTCTGACCGCAGACTACTCCAGGAAGTGCTGTCATGGGTTAGGGACCATCATATCCTTGAGGATGCCCAGGCAGTGATAGTCTGCTGTAGTCAAATACTTGGAACAAGCATGGCGCATAAGATGGATGGTTATGTCCTAATGGAAATTCTTGGGCTGACAAAGCGCCCGGGATGATTAGACTACAGAGATACATTTTAATCTTAAATTGAGTTCCTTCTTTTAAAATTTGTACTTGCTTCCCATATGCTGTACATGTATGCTAAGTTTAAATTTGTATTTGCTCCCCATCTGCTCTATATGTTTTTTACATGTGTAAATAGAGTATTTTTAGGATCTGATTGGACTAGGAGATTGTATTTATTCTATTCTATTAATGTCTTTATTGATATGCTTTGTTTATATGTTGGATAGTTTACCTCTGGTACCTTTTATTCTGCATCACTGTTCTTTGTAGGACCCACTCTTTACATCAACTGGGTTAAGATTATTCTAGTTATTATTCCTCCACAATGCCCATTTGAAATCTTTTGGAGGTACAAGCACAGTTTGATTCTCATCGTCTAGCATATCAAATCCCATTAAATGTTTGTGTCTGTCCAGATGAATCTGGTTAAGCAAATGTACGGTGAAACATGCTGAAAGTTGGCATGTAAGCTCTAGAAAATGAATGTTAGTCACTAAGGAGCTCATTATGAGTTTGGCGAATGGTTTACACCCTCTGCTTTCAATGGGAAGGTTGCCACTGTACAGGCTACCTCCCCGCTGTCCCCATTAGGAGTTTCCCGCTAGGTCAGAGGCAGAAACCTGAGTTTCTGCCCGCTGGCCTAGTGAGAAACAGCCTGCAGCATTGTCTCTGGATCATAATCGAGCCTGCGGCAATGCTGTAGACTGCAGAGTTCACGAGCACCCACTCAAGTTCTCTGTCTGCAAACAAGAGAGTGAACTTTCAAATTTTTCCAGCCAGGGGGGCTCCTACACTGCTCATGCCAAGTCCGTGGGTTGTGTAGGGGCCCTCCCTAGGGCCACATGCACCCGTTCCCTGGGGGGCATTTTTACGGCAGTGGTACCGCCATGAAACTGCTGGTGGAAAAAGGGGTCATAATCCACAGGGCAGTGCTGGTCTAGTGACCGCCAGACTCGAAATGAGGCCCTAAGTGCAGATACACAAAATAAAAAAATTCTGTGTGTGTGAGAGCTCTGACATTTTTTCAATATAAGATTCTTTTTAGAATTGAGGCATCAAGAGAGCACCTCACGAAGCATAGTGATGAGCTTAGGAAGGCATAAGGCACCAGCACCACAGAGCACTGGCTGGTTCGGCCGGAGCTAGGAGGTAGTTTCCAGGGTCAGGTAAGGTGGGTGAAAGTAGGGAGGAATCCCTTGAGGACCAGCAGTCAAATACACAGGTGCTCAAAAGGACTGATTTGACCTATCCTGCTACCTATTGCTTGTGAGGCGTTCAATAAGTTTATTATGCGTTAGTTTTGTTAGTAATTTGAAAGTGTTGATTGCATCTAGCTTTAGATGCTTATGTATTGGAAAAGCATCCAATGTATGGATAGTTTAATACATCAGGTGACAGTTGCATTGTCAAGTCAGATCTTCAAATCCATGTAGGTTAGTGATTGCCCTCCTTTCATCTGTGCTCCTTCCAGAACAAAATAATATAAATGATATAGCTATCGAAGACACTTTAATAGCATTACTTTGCTATGCATGCCCCTGAAAGTTCAATCTCAGGCTGCTCAATAAATAAACAAGATGATCACGTGTGGGACGCAAGCACTTTTTTGTAGAACCACACAATTTCTCTCCAAGCCAAACATGTACACTTGGCTCCCAACATGTGGGTAAAGCCAACGCTCCTCTCTAGTAATGCTCACATAATATTCTGGTGACAACTGAGCTGTCAAGCCAGATCATCCAAATTCAAAAGTGAGAAGAAAATCTATTTGCAACATATCACTAAAAACAACTGAAATTAAGGAAAACACTGAGACTGTCTACAGCTCTGCTGAGATGAAAATAGAGACTGGCAGGTCCGATCATGTATAAATTACTATGGCAAGCAGTTATGTGCTCTTAAGGGCTTAAACATGCAACAGGGGGACTAAGTCAAGAAATTGGAAAGTGTAGGTTGCCTGACAGCAGTTCAGAGAGAAATATGGGTGAACGGTGCAAAAACTTCAGGGCGGACAAGGAGGGATTATAGAGAAAATTGAGCAAGTTGGGCATTCTCACTCTGCATATTTGGTTTATCTAATTTGTAGATGTCGAACAAAGTTTAAAGTGAATACAGTCAGCGTAGGTTGATGTGCTTTGATTTTTTTACGGTTAATGAGAAACCTTAATAGACATTTTGATTATCATTTCCACTGATTTCTTATGTTTACTTTGCAGACTTTAAATGTTTCTATCTTTTGAAAATCTGACCAAATGCCATAATGCTTGTAAGTCACCACTGCACTGTACAAATCTTGTACCATATTGCCCCAAAATATTTTTCTCACCAGTTTCATATATCACTGGTACCCATAATAAAGCTAGTGCTTGTCCTCTGTAGACTTATCTGTGCTATGGAAAACCTTGAAGCTTGAAGCTAACTAAATGTGGTTCATTCCTAATACTCATCGCTCAGTGTTAGATATGCTGTTTGTGTGAGAGACAGGAAGAGCTAGGTACACATTTATTTTTTCAGAGACCATTCATTTCTTCACTGCTCATGTTCTCTAGAATGATTTGGTTAATAGGTCTGGTACATGGTAAAGGCAACCAGAACCTGAAAGTTTCTGCAGGGCTTCTGAGTCAGGAACACCTGAAAGAACATCCTAGAAAACAGTTAGATGGCAGTGACTCAGATAAAGTGCATGGAGGATAAATGACTTATCAAAGAATAGAGTTGATTTTAGGTAATTTCATCATGATGTACACATTTTCATTCATTTATTTATTTACTCAAAAATGTTTCATTGGGAAGCTTCAAAACCCCTTACTATTTTCACAGAATAACAGGCAGGTCAAAATGCAACATTTCTATCACCACTGGTGGGAAACTCTTAATATTATATGTTAGAAATTAACTGGGCCTCTAGTTGGCAGAGGTATGCACCCTGTCGAAGTAGGAACCTCAATCCTATTCAGAGTAAGTCACAAAACAACCTAAATTATCCTGTGCTCGCCCTTCAGTAGCTTGGCACACAGCAGGCAGGCTTAACTTATAAGGCAATGAATAAAGTATTTGTACAATATCTAAGGGTGGAGGTGAGCTCTGCTCCGCTGGGGGAGCTAATGGAGTATTTGGCACTTTTGTTCTCTTGAAGTGCAGAGTTTGGCCAAAAACTCCGCTAGCCCTGAAGTGGAGCAGAGCTCACCACATAAGCTGTTATGGGCCACACAGCGCAAGCACAGATTGTCTGTACTTGCGCTGTGTGGCTCGTAACTAGTATGCAGCCCAGTTATGGACCACAAAGTGCAAGTGCAGAAAATCTTCGCTTGAGCTGTGTGGGTCATAAGTGGGCAGAAGTGGACACTGGCCGCAAAAGTTATGTTGGCGGCGGACAGGAGTGGCCCCAGCAGAGCTGATTTGAGGAACTGGTTGCACCAGCACCATCTCCGGTTCCAGGCCTCCATTCATTTCACTGTCCTCTGCAGCCCAGGAGCCGGGGGCAGAGGGAGGCAGAGAGCCAAGCCAATGGCAACAGGGACCCAGGTAAGCCCTCCTTTTGCCTTCTCCTCTTTGTGCACATGGGAGCTGGCATTGGGCATGGACAGTATTTGAATATGGGGGGTCTGTGGTTGTTAAAAAGGAAAAGGTCAGTCAGGAAGCGATTGCACGGCTGGTGCAAGACAGGGGTGTGCTTGGTCTTCCTTAGCAAGTTTGTGAAGGAGGGCAGTTGGTGAAAGGAAGTGTGCAGGCACTGCAGGGGAGACTTGCGCTTGATCTTGAAAGTGCTAAGCAGGGTTAGGCCATCCGACCCTGTTTACCACTCCAAAGATCGGGTGCATAGTTAATAAGCAGGCCAGGGTGGGGTGGCACTCCACAGAAAGAAATTCCGTGAGCTCCGCCCAGGCTGAAAAATAACTCATACAGTAACACAATGAAAACACAATAAAATGTACTCCACACCAGTTTAGGGAAGTAGATGACAAGGCTACGTTTCTCAGATCATAAATTATCTCTTAAATGTATGTAAGGGAATTTCAAATGCTGGCCTCTGAGAAGATCAGGCTTCACAGTAGTGAAAAAGCAACTTTGTCAGTTTTCACTACCAGGACATGTAAAACTTATGAGTACATGTCCTGCCTTTTACTTACATAGCACCCTGGCCTATAGGTCACCTAGGGCCTTCCTTAGGGGTGACTTATCTGTACTAAAAGGGGAATTTGAGGCTTAGCAAGTAGTTTTAAATTCCAAGTCGATGTGGCAATGAAACTTCACACACAGGCCGTGGAATAGCAGACCTGAGTCATGGTTAAGGGGCCACTTATATGGGTGGCACAATCAGTGCTACAGGCCAACTAGTAGCATTTAATTTACAGGACTTGGACACATATGGTGCACTTTACTAGGGACTTATAGGAAAACAAACATGCCAATTGGGTATGAGCCAATGTTACAATGGTTAGGGGAGAGAGTACAAGCACTTTAGTACTGGTCAGCAGTGGTAAAGTGTGCAGAGTCCTAAAACCAGCAAAAACAAGATCAGAAAAATGGAAGGAGGCAGGAAAAACATTGGGGGAAGACCACCTTGAAGCTGTCAGGACTAACAGTTTACAAGAACATCACAAAGGCCAGGATCAAGGACTGTGCATGAAATAGCCAGTGTTAGACGTGCATCCACCTATTAATTTAAGGAAAATGCTGCAAACTTTTTTAATTATTATATCGATTTTATTACACTCGCTCATCTATGTGTGTCTGTGCAGTTCCTTTGCTTTGAAGACATTTTCAGTACTTCTGCTTACAGAGATCTTGGAGTAAACATGCACAACTATGGAACATGGCGTGTGTTCAGAAAGCAAGCTCTACTGTTGATGTTGTTTGAAAGAAAATTGATTTCAGTTCAACCAGCCATGCAAGATATGCCTCAGAATGAATACATTTTATTTTTGGCTAACAGGGCTAACAATTATATCAAGAATAATATCCAGATACGCTGTAGTAGCCTGCTGGGTGTATAACGCTGTGAGTAGAACCCCAGCAGCAGAGCCACTGCTTTCAGCAACACTTTACTTGCGTGGTTGGTGCACCTCTGTGTCGCTCCATCCTATTCCCTCTCGCATGTCCCTTTCTGCACACAAGGGAAATGTCTTGCTACGTACCAGAAGTGAAGCCAAGTTCAGGTAAAAGACAAGGACACTACACTCCCCATTTAGAAACATATGAACGCACTTTGTTGAATGTGATGCGGTTCTCAGTAGCCCTGCCCAGGGTGAGCAGATGCAATAAAGAAGGTAGACGATAGTGAGGAAAATGGAAAAGAGGAGGATAAAGAGGAAGGAAAAAAGAAAGAGAAGCAGAAGAAAGGGAAGAATATTCTGCAGTTAAGGCGGTGTGAGCATTCAGTTCATTGTTCTGCACGGTCACAGTCTGCATCTGTCATTTCAGATAGTTTTAGGGTCCCTGAGAATATCCAGGTCAGCTGCATATTTTTATGCTGTGTTCATTTCTGGATCTGAGAGCTCCTCTGCTGGGATTACCTGGCTAAATGAAAAAATCCGAGGAGTTGCAGATGAAGATGGGATCATATGACCATGCTGTGAGCGTAGATTTTGTTATGTCTGTAATCAGAGCATAATCTTGCAGGTAAAAGATCAGGCCGCCTTTGCGAGTGCCCCTAATCTTGACGAATTCTTTTTTTGCGACTACCATACTTGAAGAATAAACAAATGTGAAGATCGAGCGTGTCACATTGGTCAGCATTTGATCTCATTTGATTTTTTCTGGCTAGGATCTAAAGTTCTGTTTTGGCGATCTTTCTTCTATGTATCTACTAGGCGTTCGACCATGCCATTGGCCTGGGTCCACAGTTGAGTTACTTTCCAATGGCTGAAACCTAGATGTACAGTAAAATCCTTCAACTCCATTCCAGAAAAGGAAAGTCCATTTTCTGACTCTACCCTGGTCGGGATGCCAAATGTGGATATGACGACTTCTGTAGTTGTACTTTCGACAATGATTATCTGGACAACAAGAACTATCATGACTTTTTTCCAGTTAAACGTCGGTAATAAAGACATTTGAAGTGGTTCAGAAGTACTCTCTTTCCTCTATTTGACAGTCATGACCAACCAGCCCATTAAGGAATGTAAATCATACATTTTTGTGCAGTGGTCGTTTTGTTACCACGGTGCCTCTGTCACTTTCCCCGGCCAGTTCTACAGCTTGCATTTGAAGTGAGCATTAGAAAAGTAAGCGTACCCCTCTCAGTACAAGGGACTGTTATAGTGATGTAATTCTGTGTACATTTTTCACGAAGGTGGTTCTAAAGAACATGCTGTGATAAAAGATTACCAACAATAATTCAGCAATCTCCTTGCTGAATGGAGAGGAAGGAAATGGATAAGAGAAGGTAATCCTGCAGCCATTTCTTTCAGGGCGATAATATGGGTAGGGAGAGGGAGAGAGAGAGACAAAAACTGGATAAGGTCCCATCGGCGAGATGTTAACACAGTTCTCGTCAATAATCCCACCACTTGTATTGAGCTCAGGCTTCCGTTGTGCACGTGCTCTTTAAAAATATAAATTAATAAATAATAATTATATTGCGCATACTTCGAGGTAGACATCTTTGTGCCCCCGACCCACTGTTCCCTTACTTGAAGCTCCTGTGAAGGGGTAGCTCGTGATACCAAAGAGTTTTGGGAACCCTCCATGGAATCGGAAACACCAACAGCTGACACACAAGCAGAACACCAAACAGAAGTAGAAATCATCATGTGGAGAATTAATCCTTCAGACAGCAAGTACTTAATCAGAAGAAAGGGAAACTGGAAGAGAGGAAAGGGAAAACAACAAACGTGTAGGGGAATGCAGACGAACAAATGAATGGTTGTGGGAAGCCCTACAAATAATAAGGGGCATATTTATACTCTGTTTGCGCCGGAATTGCGTCGTTTTTTTTAACGCAATTCCGGCGCAAAACTAACTCCATATTTATACTTTGGCGTTAGACGCGTCTAGCGGCAAAGTCCATGGAGTTTGCGTAATTTTTTAGCGTGGACACCTACTTTGCGTTAATGACATGCAAGGTAGGCGTTCCCGGCTAAAAAATTGACTCCGAGGCATGTGCGCTGTATTTACACTCCCGGGCAAAATTCACGCCCGGGAGTGGGCGGGTCAAAAAAAATGACGTACGGCCGCTTTTGCGCCGTTTTTTAGCGCCTGGAAAAGGCAGGCGTTAAGGGACCTGTGGGCTCTGAAGGAGCCCAGAGGTGCCCCCCCATGCCCTGTCACCCTTGCCCACCCCAGGAGGACACCCAAGGCTGGAGGGACCCATCCCAGGGACATTAAGGTAAGTTCCAGTAAGTATTTTTTTTAAAATTTTTGGGTGGCATAGGGGGGGCATGATTTGTGCCCCCCTACATGCCACTATGCCCAATGACCATGCCCAGGGGACAGAAGTCCCCTGGGCATGGCCATTGGGCAAGGGGGCATGACTCCTGTCTTTGCTAAGACAGGAGTAATTTCTATGGGGGTTGGGAGTCGAAAAAAATGGCGCAAATCGGGTTGAGGCGAAAAATTCGCCTCAGCCTGACTTGCCCCATTTTTTGACGCCCAAGCTCCATATCCCCCTACGCCGGCGCTGCCTGGTGTACGTCGGTTTTTTCCACGCACACCAGACAGTGCTGGCGGCTAACGCCGGCTAACGTCATTGATTAAATACGGCGCCCGCATGGCGCTTCAGGATGGCGTTAGCCGGCGCTAATTTTTTTGACGCAAAACTGCGTTAGCGCAGTTTTGCGTCAAAAAGTATAAATATGGCCCTAAGCCTTTCCAGTCTCCACAGGCCTGACTGACGCCTTCTGCATTTGCTCAATGCTCGACTATGTGTCACCTTTACTCTTGCTTACTAAGCTGGTATACGTCCACTTTATTTGTCTTCCTATACTCTTACAACTTTTCACCTCAGGTTTATGACCATTCCAGAGCTCTTTAGCTTTGGGCGTAGATATGATCAGCTATTGCTCATGAAATCAGGGGCCACCAATGGTGCTCGGATGATGTCTTTCTTATTTAGCACATAGAGCCGCACTTTACTTAGTGGTGTAACGACGGTACCTTCATTAACTTGTGACTTGGTATTACATGCAGCGAGAGGAAATCTGGATACAAATCTGCTGGATTTTTGTAATTAACGGTTTGATAAGTTATGTAGAACTACACCCCACCATTCTACCTTTATAGGCACCTTGACACTCATTACAACCCTGGCGGTAAATCCCGCTTACCGCAGTGCAGAAGACCGCCAATACACCGCTGCGGT
The DNA here is from genome assembly GCF_031143425.1 of Pleurodeles waltl. Classification (NCBI taxonomy): domain Eukaryota; kingdom Metazoa; phylum Chordata; class Amphibia; order Caudata; family Salamandridae; genus Pleurodeles; species Pleurodeles waltl. The sequence goes on from NC_090440.1 coordinate 214,280,312, forward strand.
GGCAGAATTCCGCTACAGCTATTACGACCCACAGCTCGGAATCTGCCAAAATCCAGACACCCACACAAGTCCGCCACACCAAAGGTCAGTGATAAACTGGCGATAACAAAACCAACACCGTCACGCCAACAGGAATACGCCTACACTATCACGACCCACGAATCCACGCAGCGGTCTTTCAACCACGGTATTCCATTGGCGGTACACACCGTCGCGCTCAAAATACACACACATTTACAAAACACAGCCACATTGGACAATTCAAAATACACATACACACACCACTCCCACACACCCAATCCAATAGAAAACACACACCCACATCACCCACAAACCCTTACTACCAAAATTGCGAAAGAAGGCCAGAGAGAGACACCACCAGAAACAACACTAGCATCCACAGACACACAACATCATCACTCACACAACATCCACGCACCTCAGAAAACACACACAAACACATCCCCTCATACATCCCAACACACACCACCTCACACATCACCCACACCACATCATGGCACCTCAACGACACCCCAGGTTCTCTGAGGCGGAGCTTAGGTTCATGGTGGAGGAAATCGTTTGGGTAGAGCCACAGCTATTCGGATCACAGGTGCCGCACACCTCCATTGCTAGGAAGATGGAGCTATGGCGCAGAATTGTCGACAGGGTCAACGCAGTGGGACAGCATCCAAGCACACGGGATGACATCAGGAAGAGGTGGAACGACCTACGGGGGAAGGTGCTTTCCGTGGTCTCCAGACACCAGATTGCAGTACAGAGGACTGGCGGTGGACCCCCACCTCCTCCCCCACAACTAACAACATGGGAGGAGAAAGTCTTGGCAATACTGCATCCTGAGGGCCTGGCAGGAGTAGCAGGAGGAATGGACTCTGGTAAGTCAAAGCTTTACTACTAAATCCCCCCACCCTACCTGCATGCCATCACATACCCCCACGCTCACCCTCACCCCCATCACTCCAACACATCACATATGTCCCACTATCACAACCCACCCATCCCAACACCAAGCCCTGCAAGCAACATCAAAGCATGGACACCCATCACCAAAGCATGTCCACTACAGATACCCACACAGACCCCAAACCAACTATCACACAAGGACCTAGACAAGAATGCAAGCACTGGACTACAGGGTCACTCACCCATTGCACACAATGGCACACACAGATGCAATAATCATGCCTTTACACCCCTGCAGGACCCCTACCCTACACCACCGGACAGGAGGTTCCAGACATGTCCAGTCCCCCGACAGAAGAGGCCCACAGTGATGACAGCAGCTCTGCACAACTGGATCAAGGTGACCAGCCCAGCCCATCTGGGACCTCAGAACAGTTGGTTCCCCTGACACTGGCACAAGCCACCACAGAGCCTCCCCCCTCAAGAAACACCAGCACAGCACCCACCCAGCGGGCCCATCCCTCTGTCCCAAGGACACGTCAAGCAGCAGTGTGTCCGCCACTACAGGGAACCCAGGGAAACACACCACCCCAAGACAATCAGGGACCTGGGGGCAGTGGGCACACGGTTCAGGGGACAGAGGCACAGGAAAAAAGGGGAACTGGGAGGACTGCTGTGCGACAGGGGGAGGACAGGCCCAGGGAACCCACTCTCCACGAGGCCCTCTCCAACATCATGGAGCGTACCATCATTCCCAGGAGACAATGGTAACGGTACTGGCCAACTTTCAGGAGAACCCAACGGCTGCAGGAGGAACACTATCTGGGGATCAGGGAGGAACTGACGTCCATCAACACCACCATGGTCACCATTGTCGGGGTGCTGCAGTACCTTGTCAACACCAGGAGGGACACTGTGGCACAACAAGGGGCCCCTGACACTAGCCTGGATGATGAACAGCCCACCACCTCCGCCGACGCTAGTGGACTTGAGGAACCGCCACAGGACCACGACACCAGCACCCCACCCCCTGCAGATGGTGAGCCACCCCGCAAACGGTCCCTGAGATCCAGGAAAAACACAGAGAACATTGCCAAGACCCCCACCAGAAAATGAGACCCCCCCTGAATGTCATCCTTCTGTCCCACTTTGTCACCCTGTCCATCATTAAACTTCCCTTGCTCCACTTCCTCTGCCCCTTTGGACAATGCACCTGTGAAACAAATAGACTGGACTCTGCCATGGACATTCCTCCACCATCACCCCTGACCATTTTACAACCCCCTCCACTTATTTGCACAAAAATAAACACACATCAATCACAAAACAATCTGGAGTCAGTCTGTGCTTTCACAAATGTGTAATTGCAATAACTATGGAATATAGCAATGTCAATTTAATTGTCAACATACCTATGTAACACAGCTCTAGTCCATGAGGATATATAGCAGAGGTCACAAAGTGGGACCCATATCTGTTAAATGGAAAGGCAAAGTGAAAAGTCAGGGTGCATACACTGGGTGAAAATGACAGACTTATGATAGGTCTAACAATAGTATGAGATGTGGGAGACAGTGATATCTTATTACCTGTGTCTCACTGGAAGTATTGCTGGATAACGTTGTTTCTGTTGTCGATAGCCTCTTCTTCTGCCTCCTCTTCTTCACTGTCCACAGGCTCCACAGCTGCCACAAGACCTCCAGCTAGATCATCCTCCTGCAGAAAAGGCACCTGTCGATGCAAAGCCAGGTTGTGCAGCATACAGCAGGCCACGATGATCTGGCACACCTTCTTTGGTGAGAAGCAGATAGAAACACCTGTCATATGGAGGCACCGGAACCTGGCCTTCAGGAGGCTGAAGGTTCTTTCTATAATCATTCTAGTTAGCCCATGTGCCTCATTGTAGCGTTCCTCTGCCCTTGTCCTGGGATTTCTCACTGGGGTCAGTAGCCATGACAGGTTGGGGTACCCAGAGTCACCTGCAAATATCGAGGGACAACAGTTAGACACACACTAACCCTTAGGGACAACCCCAGACAACTATTCACAGGGTGTAGTGTCCTTGTCCTCACCTATTAGCCACACACGGTGCCTCTGGAGTTGCCCCATCACATAAGGGATGCTGCTATTCCTCAAAATGTAAGAATCATGCACTGAGCCAGGAAACTTGGCAGTTACATGGGAGATGTACTGGTCTGCCAAACACACCATCTGCGCATTCATTGAATGGTAGCTCTTTCGGTTTCTGTACACCTGTTCACTCCTGTGGGGGGGTACCAAGGCCACATGTGTCCCATCAATGGCACCTATGATGTTGGGGATATGTCCCACGCATAGAAGTCACCTTTCACTGTAGGCAAATCCACCACCTGGGGGAACACGATGTAGCTGCGCATGTGTTTCAGCAGGGCAGACAACACTCTGGACAACACGTTAGAGAACATTAGCTGGGATATCCCTGATGCAATGGCCACTGTTGTTTGAAAAGACCCACTTGCCAGGAAATGGAGTACTGACAGGACCTGCACTAGAGGGGGTATCCCTGTGGGATGGCGGATAGCTGACATCAGGGCTGGCTCCAACTGGGCACATAGTTCATGGATTGTTGCACGATCAAGTCTGTAGGTGACTATTACGTGTCTCTCTTCCATTGTCGACAGGTCCACCAGCGGTCTCTACACCGGAGGATGCCGCCATCTCATCACCTGCCCCAGCGGACTTGCCCTATGGATGAGAACAGCGAGCAGAGAGTCAGCCAACACAGAGGTATCACAAAATGTCATTTGCACACATTTATTAATCCGCAATGTGCCTGTTACTGTGTGCATGCAAGGCCTAGATAGGTGTGACACAGTTATTATTAATGCCATTTGGCCCCCTGAAATGGTGGCTGCCTGACCTGTAAGGTGGGACAAGGAGATATGAGGTAACTGTGCTGGCGTACTACACCGTCGCGGTAGGCGGTCGAAGACCGCGGCGCAATCCTGCATTGGTTAACATTGGACCCTATGGGTCCCAGGAGCCAATAACGATGTACGCCGGCGGTGACGGTACGCACCGCCGCGAACGTGACCACCATTTTCTGTCTGTTCACTCACTTGATACCTGACCTTCGACAGGAGAGGACCTACACTGCAAGTGATGCTGTAACCTGTGTCTGGAAGCGACAATGGCTCATGTGTCTGGGGAAAGGGCCCCTGCCTTCACTTCGGAAGAGTTGGAGAAGATAGTGGATGGGGTCCTCCCCCAGTACACGCTACTCTACGGTACTCCAGACAAACAGGTGAGTACACTGTGAGCATGCTGCATGGGCAATGCCTGTTTGGAGTGGTGTGGATGGAAGATACATGGGGGGGGGGTGGGACTGAGGCCTGCATGAGCGGACGGTAAGTGTATGTGCGTCAGGGCAAGGGTGGGAAAGTGGGCCACTGACTATGACGGTCTGGACGGGTAAAGATTTTCCTTTTCCCCTGTACTATTCCTCTAGGTCAGCACCCACCAGAAGAAGGATATTTGGCGTGCCATCACCAAGGACGTCTGGACCCTGGGGGTCCACAACAGACGGAGCACCCACTGCCGGAAAAGATGGGAGGACATTCACCGCTGGAGCAAGAAGACGGCGGAGGCCCAGCTGGGGATGGCCTCCCAAAGTGGGAGGGGTGCCCTTCGCACCATGACCCCCCTGATGTTCCGGATCCTGGCGGTGGCGTATCCGGAGTTGGATGAGCGCTTGAGGGCATCACAGCAGCCACAAGGGGGTGAGTACACTCTCATTTAGCTGACTCTGCGCGCATTACGAGGTGTCTGGGTGGGGGAGGTGGGTAGTGGGTTCGCCTAGGCCAGGGCGAGCTTGATAGGCAAGGTCCCTTGTGAGGCAGCCTCAGTGGCACCCCAACCCCACTAGTGGTTAGTGTAGGAGGCTGGCCTGGCTTGTAGTGGGTACCAAGGGGTACTTACACTTTGTACAAGGTCCAGTTATCCCTTATTAGTGTAGAAGAGGTGTCTAGCAGCTTAGGCTGATAGAAAAGGTAGCTTAGCAAAGCAGCTTAGGCTGAACTAGGAGACATGCAAAGCTCCCACTATACCACTGGTGTCATATGCACAATATCAGAGGAAAACACAATACACAGATATACTAAAAATAAAGGTACTTTATTTTTATGACAATATGCCAAAAGTATCTCAGTGAGTACCCTCAGTATGAGGATAGCAAATATACACAAGATATATGTACACAATACCAAAAATATGCAGTAATAGCAAAAGGAAGTAATGCAAGCAGTGTAAAGTTACAATAGATTGCAATAGGAGCACATAGGTATAGGGGCAACACAAACCATATACTCCAAAAGTGGAATGAGAATAACGTATGGACCCCAAACCTATGTGAGCTTGTAGAGGGTCGCTGGGACTATAAGAAAACAGTGAGGGTTAGAAAAATAGCCCACCCCAAGACCCTGAAAAGTAGGTGTAAAGTTTGCCTATATTCCCCAGAGAGCACAGAAGTCGTGATAGGACACCAGCAATGCAACCAAAGTGGATTTCCCAGACGAGAGTACCTGTGGAACAAGGGGACCAAGTCCAAGAGTCGCGACAAAGTCGAGATTGGGCAGATGCCCAGGAAATGCCAGCTGAGGGTGCAAAGAAGCTGCCACTAGATGGTAGAAGCTGTGGATTCTGCAAGAACGAAGAGGACTAGGAACTTCCCCTTTGGAGGATGAATGTCCCACGTCGTGAAGAAGCTTGCAGAGGTGTTCCCATGCAGAAAGACCGCAAAAAAGCCTTGCTAGTTGCAAGGGTCGCTGTTAGGGTTTTTGGATGCTGCTATGGCCCAGGAGGGATCAGGATGTCGCCAATTGCGTAAGGAGACAGAGGGGGCGCCCAGCAAGACAAGGAGCCCACTCCAAAGCAGGCAGCACCCGCAAAAGTGCTGGAACAGGCACTACAAAGAGGAGTGAACTGGAGCTCACCCGAAGTCACAAAAGGAGATCCCACGACGCCGGAGGACAACTCAGGAGGTTGTGCACTGCAGGTTAGAGTGTCAGGGACCCAGGCTTGGCTGTGCGCAAAGGAAATCCTGGAAGAGTGCACAGGAGCCGGAGCAGCTGCAAATCACGCGGTACCCAGCAATGCAGTCTAGTGTGGGGAGGCAAGGACTTACCTCCACCAAACTTGGACTGAAGGGTCACTGGACTGTGGGAGTCACTTGGACAGAGTTGCTGAGTTCCAGGGACCACGCCTGTCGTGCTGAGAGGGGACCCAGAGGACCGGTGATGCAGTCTTTTGTTGCCTGCGGTTGCAGGGGGAAGATTCCGTCGACCCACGGGAGATTTCTTCGGAGCTTCTAGTGCAGAGAGGAGGCAGACTACCCCCACAGCATGCACCACCAGGAAAACAGTCGAGAAGGCGGCAGGATCAGCGTTACAAGGTTGCAGTAGTCGTCTTTGCTACTTTGTTGCGGTTTTGCAGGAGTCCTGAGCAGTCAGCGGTCGATTCCGTGGTAGAAGGTGAAGAGAGAGATGCAGAGGAACTCTGTTGAGCTCTTGCATTCGTTATCTAAAGAATTCCCCAAAGCAGAGACCCTAAATAGCCAGAAAAGGAGGTTTGGCTACCTAGGAAGGAGGATAGGCTAGCAACACAGGTAAGAGCCTATCAGGAGGAGTCTCTGACGTCACCTGCTGGCACTGGCCACTCAGAGCAGTCCAGTGTGCCAGCAGCACCTCTGTTTCCAAGATGGCAGAGGTCTGGAGCACACTGGAGGAGCTCTGGGCGCCTCCCAGAGGAGGTGCAGGTCAGGGGAGTGGTCACTCCCCTTTCCTTTATCCAGTTTCGCGCCAGAGCAGGGCTGCCAGGGTGCCCACACACTAAGGGCCTGATTCCGACGCCGCCCGCCAAAGTCCCGCCGACAAATGACCGCACCGCGGTCAAAAGACCGCAGCGGCCATTCTTACATTTCCGCTGGGCCGGCGGGCGCTCTCCAAAAGAGCGCCCGCCAGCCCAGCGGAAATGCCCCTGCAACGAGGATGCCGGCTCCGAATGGAGCCGGCGGAGTTGCAGGGGTGCGACGGGTGCAGTGGCACCCGTCGCGTATTTCAGTGTCTGCATTGCAGACACTGAAATACTTTGTGGGGCCCTCTTACGGGGGCCCCGCGGCACCCCCTACCGCCATCCTGTTCCTGGCGGGAGACCCCGCCAAATGAAACACTCTGGGCACAAAGCCCCCTCCAGAACCAGTGGAGAAAAGCATTCACTACCTCAGTCCTTTGGCAGATGAAGCACTCCGGGCACAAAGCCCCCTCCAGAACCAGTGGAGTATCACATCTACTACCTCAGTCCTTGGCAGGATGAAGCACTCTGGGCACAAAGCCCCCTCCAGAACCAGTGGAGAAAGCATCCACTACCTCAGTCCATGGCAGGATGAAGCACTCTGGGCACAAAGCCCCCTCCAGAACCAGTGGAGTATCACATCCACTACCTCAGTCCTTGGCAGATGAAGCACTCTGGGCACAAAGCCACCTCCAGAACCAGTAGAGAAAAGCATCCACTACCTCAGTCCTTGGCAGGATGAAGCACTCTGGGCACAAAGCCCCCTCCAGAACCAGTGGAGTATCGCATCCACTACCTCAGTCCTTGGCAGGATGAAGCACACTGGGCACAAAGCCCCCTCCAGAACCAGTGGAGAATCATATCCACTACCTCTGTCCTTGGCAGGATGAAGCACTCTGGGCACAAAGCCCCCTCCAGAACCAGTGGAGTATCACATCCACTACCTCAGTCCTTGGCAGATGAAGCACTATGGGCACAAAGCCCCCTCCAGAACCAGTAGAGGAAAGCATCCACTACCTCAGTCCTTGGCAGGATGAAGCACTATGGGCACAAAGCCCCCCTCCAGAACCAGTGGAGTATCACATCCACTACCTCAGTCCTTGGCAGGATGAAGCACTCTGGGCACAAAGCCCCCTCCAGAACCAGTGGAGAAAAACATCCACTGCCTCAGTCCTTGGCAGATGAAGCACTCTGGGCACAAAGCCCCCTCCAGAACCAGTAGAGAAAAGCATCCACTACCTTAGTCCTTGGCAGGATGAAGCACTCTGGGCACAAAGCCCCCTCCAGAACCAGTGGAGTATCACATACACTACCTCAGTCCTTGGCAGGATGAAGCACTCTGGGCACAAAGCCCCCTCCAGAACCAGTGGAGACTGTTATCCACTTGAGAGGCTGTGGCTTTGCACTCCCCAGGATAGAGCAGTGGGCAAACCACCCACTGTAAAGACTTGAAAGACTGTGGCTTTGCACTTCCCAGGATAGAGCAGTGGACAAACCACCCACTGTAAAGACTTGAGAGACTGTGGCTTTGCATTCCCCAGGATACAACAGTGGGCATGGAGTCCCTTTGTGGAGCAGTGGCGTTGTGCATTCATCAGGCTGAGGTGCCCCCCTCCCCCTCCCCCTGAGGTGCCTGTTTCATTTCAATCTGATGCCCCTCCAGTGTTCTCTCCATTTGGAGTCAGGTATCTAGTGTGGGCCTCGCCCATGCATTTTGGGCCCAGTGGTCCACGGACAATGATTGGTGCACTATCCGGACTTGTGTAGTTGGTGTACATAATTGTATATACTGTATTTTGAGTTTTGACTACTGGAATTTTATTGATTACAATCGTTCAACTCATTTCCTATTGTCCTTGCGTTATTCAAGGGGGGTTAGGGGTGTATATGTAATGTTGCAACATGTATTTGTGTGTATGGTGTTGTAAGTGAGGGAGGGGGGGGGTGTTGCGTGTTGCTTGTGTGTGTCACTCTCTTTTCCCTCCCCCCTCCCCTGTCTTGATAGAGGAGCAGGAAGACCAGCGTTGGCAGTCTCTGCAATCTGGCTCCATGGCGTCCTGATTCCTCGTGGGGTGTGGAGAGGTGAGTGTTTTCCCTTCTGTGTACTGTTTCCGCCGTGTTTTTGTTCCCGCTGGTTCCGCCCCGGAAAAGGTGGTGGATTGGCATCTTGTGATAGGTTGGGCGGTACATTGTCTTCCGCCTGTTTGTTGGCGGTGTCCGCCGCGCCTTTTGTTTGTACCGCCGTGGCGGTCGGAGTGTTATAGTGGCTGTCTATGTTGGCGATTTCCGCCATGGTCGTAATCCCATTTTTTTTTTCACCAGCCTGTTGCCGGTATTACCGCCACTTTAACACCGACCGTCAGGGTTGTAATGAGGGCCCTTGTCTTTCTGATTGGCTGATAGGGTGAGGTCAGCCTGATTGTATGCAGCAGTAGTGAAAGGTATGTTACGTACATAAAATGTGAAAGTGTTCACATGCCCACACTACTGCAAACCTCTCTCTTTAACCTAGAAAGTAGGCTGTTTCTGGGTTTGTGATATGGGACTTACTCAACAAGAGGCTCTAAGCATCTACCACAATCTCTCCAAGGCAAGATGAGTCAAAGTTGGCCATATACTCTGTCTATGTAATTTTAGATTCAAGCGTTTCGAATGCCAGCTGGCACTTTCATTACCATTTGAAGAAGGTTTACATTTTAGTGAGATCTAGCTTGTCGTAGTTGGTCTCTTGCTCTAGGCAAGCCTACTGGTTTAAGGATGACACCACTGTTGTTTGCAGGCGACTAGGCCAATCCTTCAGCAAATCGCAACTGTTGGCCCAACACTCCTGACTCACAAGATGTACCTCATCAAAAACCCGAACAGTAAAATATGATTTGTGGCAGCCTTAACGCATGGACTCAGGCGTGTGACATCTCCGGGGAGTTGTGGTTAAACGGAGATTACCCTTTTCTCACATGAGCAACAAGTCTCGTTCACACACAGGAAATGAAGGAGATGCAGGAAAGTTTTCAATAGGTTGTATTAACAAGACTGCAATCTTCTGTAAATTGCATGGGCAGCAATGATAAGGATAATGGACAATGCAAGAAACAGAATTGCAAAAACAAGAGTCATGAATACAAATACCCCAACCATCTTGCAATAACGTGTAAAATGAAATAGATGTGAAATAGGCCCCAATACCCTAGCATGATGAGCCTAATCTCTAACATACAGAGAGCTAGGTTAGTTAAACCTAATCAGCCGGTACCATGTCCATGAGAAGAGCCCCCAACCCGTGTTACCTTGGAATGAGGTCTCTAGATCAGACTCTGTGGTGACACGAAGGCTAGGTCTGCAATAAGGCGACATGTAGCATAGATAGAGTTGATAGCATCTGGTAGGAATACCTCTGGGAATCCTGACGCAGGTATGTTCCCAAACAATAGATACGAAGGCATACTTGGGGCGGAAATTATATAAACAACTCCCTGAAAAGGTACATTATGTTACTGTCACACGAAAGTGGGAAAGTAAATAATGTGAATACCTATGTATCTCATTTATCTTTGACGCTGATAGTGATGCCTTTACAGAATGACATTGGTAACATGAAACTAAAGCATCTTCCTAACTATAAACAAAGCAGTCATCTTGGAAGAAATAATTAAATAAATGTGCTAAAATGAAGCAAGCTAAGTAGGATAAAAGTCACTAGGTGACAGGGGCACAGGCCTGAAAGTCAGAAGGCTAAACTAAACTCCTGATTCCCATTAAAACTAAATAGAATTCACTGCAAGCTGTGCACTGACTTAGGATAAATTGGATCTGTATCGGGTGCAGTAAATAGCCAATTTGAGGAAGAATCAAGGGGTGATACGGTTTGAGGCTTAAGAACAGAAATAAGGGCAGGGATTATTCCCAGGTTGGATCACGTTGTGCATTGCACTTCCTATTCAAGTAATAAAAATGCGTGTTTAGGGTGGCTACACCACCGAGTGTGGGAGACTGAGTTCACTCCACACCAGTTTGGAAGCTGTCGGCCTAACTCCTGGCTAACCCCCATTGCCTCTAGAAAGGAGGTGATTTGTGGCAACCTAAACCTGACACTCTAACTCCCCAGGGAAGTTGTCAAATAGATCATACCCCTTTCGCTCAGTTAATCAGTGACTCACACCTTCCAAGGCAAGACAGGAGATGCAAACTGGATTTCTATATAATTATTGAAGCAATTGCATTCTATGATAAAAAGGTTGAGCCGCGATAATAAGGCAGATGAAGCATAATACAATGGGCATTCTTACAATCACTGTAAAGAAGATAACCACACTATTTTGTATGATGCTGGAGAGCCTAGAGATTCCTGCCTACACCTTATGTCTAGATCTGAGAGCATAGTGGTTGTCATCCTTCTGCCTGTCTGGATCTATGGGAGTAACCCTGACCCCACACCTCAATAGTATGGCACAATTCTGCCTGTTATTTGGATGGCAATTCTCTCAGGAAGCTGAAGAGTCAGCGCTAGGATCAGCAAAGCTGTCTGTGGAATGGTGTGCTTCCCAGGAGTGTCATGGCTGGAATGCACCCTGCCTCCCTTTGGCCTATGTGTTGTTTACATAATAACCAATACAGGGTTCTAAGGACCAGCCTGATGTACTGACGTGTCTAGAAAATGGGGACTGACTCCTGAAGTGGCATTACATGATATATTAGGTACCGTACACGACAGTCTTGAATGGGCACAGGGTGGACTGTGTATGAACGGCTGAGAAAATGTGCAGCGCAAACAACACTGTTTTCTTGGAAAGAGGCAGCTTATTAAAATATAACAGCAAAGAGCTAACAAACACAGGCTACGTGCCTAGTGCTAAAATAAGGATGCTGAACCTAGATGCTAAAGGGGTCCTACAACATTTGGCTTGAAAAAAAATGTGACCACAGAATTTGATGGACGTCGTCTGAAACAAAAAATACATTTGTCTTTCATTAGGCATTAGTTTTGCCTCTTGCAAAGCTTGATAAACAAATCTTTATGATTATATTGTCATCATCTTCTCTTAATTTGCCATAGACTAAAATGGTATCACGGTAATTTAAATGGGTTGGTAGACTTTAGACTAGTCTGCTCTTGGAAAATCACAGCAGCTGAGAAAACACCAAACGTGAGGTGAGTATATCAGAACAGATAGCAAAAAGTGGTGAGTGTGGTGATATTTTGTGAACCTTCTTCTAGCTACAGTTGGAGGTCAGATCCAGATTTGAAAAGCGTTTGGTATTGGGACATTAGGAGGTAGCCACAGTGTGATTGCGGCTCTTAGCTTGATAATGTCTTGTTTGAGGAGGTTTTGGATGCTGAAAGGTTGACTTAATTAACATATCTATCATCTACATCTACAATTTACATTTCGTATCTTGTTTCCATACGTAATTTCGGCATGACACTAAATCGAGCATTGAGCTCAGACCATTTCCAAGATGTCTTCGAGTCTGCAATGTTTTTGTAGCAATGTTTGGCAGAACATGGCGAGCTTGCACACCGAAGTAATTTGAGAGCGAAGAGCCTCTTCCCAGTTGTATTTGTCAAAGTCACAGAGCTGAATGCGCTCCTGAAACTATGTGATAAATGAGACAATGGTTTTGCCTTCTTTTTGTATTGAGCAGTCTACATTTCATTGTACACATTTTTCTTCAAGAGAAAATAAGTCATCATGCTTCTCTTCAGATTGTCAGAGGAGTCTCTTTCATTTTCATCACATTGAAAAATGATATCCCTGGTATCTGGCCACGGTACACGAGAAGGTAGACTAAATGCTTGTTGTTTTCAATGCTGTGTTAATCTCAAAGTCTTTCACTCATTGGCACCATTTGGGGGCCAGGTTATTATCATCAAGCAGGCAGAAGTGAAGGGGACACCCACGTCCCTAGCAGTCAGCTGCAGCAATGGTAGTTAAAGAAGTGGCTGTATGGTCAAAGCATGGTCCCTGGCCCTATCACTGATGCTGAGTTTCCCATCCTCAGAGCATGACATAGAGTAGATGCAATTTGGCCAGCAACATGAGGAAGCAGTTAAGCACATGTCTCGAAAAACGCCTTGTCGTCAATGTGGATAATATGCCATATAATCAAGTCAATCAGCTTTCATGGTTGACTAACTGGTAGACATTAAATGGAATGCAGATTTAAAAAATCAGCCTGCCCGATGAAGGTGAAGTGAGGGGAATCCAAAGCAGCTGAGTTGCGGCCTTCAGCAACTGTTCACTTATATGGGCGGTGCACCCCTGTCTTCTCCACAGCCATGCATTTCTTCCTGCATGCTAGAAGTGACGCCGGGCCATGCCACTCTGTGATTTTGTGGTGCTGAGGTGGGCATCTGCAAGATCTATTGCTGATTACCTCCTACGGCCTCTGTGGAGGTATAATGCTCGAAATTATTTACACTTCCTCTGCCATTGCATTGCTAAAAATAGGGCAGCAAATGCAGTGGTACCAAGGCATAGGGTATCAGGACTAAGGCCCTCATTACAACCCTGGCGGTCGGTGATAAAGCAGCTTTAATATTGCCAACAGGCTGGTGGTAACAAAAATGGAATCATGACCACGGCGGAAACCACTCAGACAGACAGCCACTTTAACACACCTACCACCAGGGCGGAATCACCAAGCACCACGGCGGTAACCGCCAACAGCCAGGCGGAAGACAATGTACCACCCACTCTATTATGATCGGCCTATCCGCCACCTTTTCCGGGGCGGTACCAACAACATCAAAAGCCTGGTGGAAACAGAACTCAGAAGTCAAAGGACTCACCTGTGGAGACTCAGGGAACAACCACGATGCCATGGTGCCCGAGTTGCAAATTTTTCCCATGCTTGTCTACCTTCTGCTACATTATGAGCACCAACGCCGGCGAAGACAACCACAGTGAGTACTTCCGCCTCGCACACAAGGGAGGGGGGGAGGAAAAATTGAGTGACAAACACACGCAAAACACACACACACCCACCCCCAACACCATACACACAACCAGAAGCAGCAACATAACATATCTGCCCCGTACCTCTCAGGAATAATGCAAGGACAAAATTATTTGAAAAAAGTGAGTGTAATACGATAAAATACTATGAATAAGTGCATCAAAATCCAAACGTATATACATATTTACAAATGTACGGACACTGCGCCGTGCCTCAATGTCCGTGGGCCACAGGGCCACAACACATAGGCCAAGGCCCCACCTCACTCCTGCAACAACACAGAGTGAACACTGCAGGGGCATCATTTTGAAAATACACAGGCACCTCAGGGGGACGGGGAATGGGGGGCACCTCAGCCGGAAGACGGTACAACACGACTGGTCCTGGAGGGGGCAACATGTCTTGTGTGCTGTCCTGGGGAGTGCAAGGCCACAGTCTCTCAAGTGGGTGGTTTGCCCACTGCTTGGTCCTGGGGAGTGCAAGGACAAAGTCTCTCTAGTGGGTGGTTTGCCCACTGCTTGGTCCTGGGGAGTGCAAGGTCACAGTCTCTCAAGTGGGTGGTTTGCCCACTGCTTGTTCCTGGGGAGTGCAAGGCCACAGTCTCTCAAGTGGATGGCTTCTTCCACTGGTTCTGGAGGGGGCATTGTACCCAGTGGGCTTCATCCTGTGGAGGATAGGGTGAGTGGATGGCTTCTTCCACTGGTTCTGGAGGGGGCATTGTGCCCAGTGAGCTTCATCCTGTGGAGGATGAGGTGAGTGGATGGCTTCTTCCACTGGTTCTGGAGGGGGCATTGTGCCCTGTGAACTTCATCCTGTGGAGGATGGAGTGAGTGGATGGCTTCTTCCACTGGTTCTGGAGGGGGCATTGCGCCCTGTGATGCAGATCTTGGGGAGTGCAAGGTCACAGTCTCTCTCCTGGGTGTCAGACCCACAGGATTTGCAGGGGCCAGGCTGCACAACAGCCCACGGAGGCAGGATTACACACTGTCCACCGGTGGTGACGCCTGCTCAGTGGTGCTGGTAGTGGTGGTGGCATTGGTGGGGGGAGGCTCCAGCCCTTCCCCTGCAGCCTCGGACGGCTGCCCAGTGGGGCTGCTGCTGCTGGCACTGGTGGCGGTGCTGCTGGCGCTGCTGGCAGTGGTTGGGGGAGGCTCCACCCCTTTCCCTACAGCCTCGGACGGCTGCCCACTGGGGCTGCTGATTCTGGCAGTGGTGCTGGTGGCGGTGCTGGCAGTGGTGGGGGGAGGCTCCAGCCCTCCCCCTTCAGCCTTGGATGGCTGCCCACTGGGGCTGCTGCTGTTGGCAGTGGTGCTGGTGGCGGTACTGGTGGCGGTGCTGGCAGTGGAAGGGGGAGGCTCCAGCCTTTCCCCAGCAGCTTCAGGCAGCTGAACCACCATGGTTGATGGTGGGGGCTCTGAATGAGTCCCAGAACCAGTCCTCCTGTCCTTCCTGCCTGCTGGTGCAGGCCCCTTGCCCTTCCTGTCAGCAGCTGGGAATTGCTCCTTCTCCTTCCTTGAAGCAGCTGGGGGTGCCTCCTTGCCCTTCCTTGAAGCAGCTGGGGATGCCTCCTTGCCCTTCCTTGACACAGCTGGTGGTGCCTCCATAGCCTTCTTTGCAGCACCTGGTGCAGGCACCCTTTCAGTGTGGCTGCCTGGTGCCCGGTATCCTCTCCAACCTGGAGTAGCTGTCAACAGTACTGTGGCCGTGGACGGGGTGGCTCAGGTGCTCGCCTGGGTTCTGACTACCCTGGCCTGACGTGAAGGACGGGGGGAGTGGTAGGGAAGAGGTCAATGGTGGAGAGGAAAAGCTTCCTAGGGGCATTGGGGCGGGAAGAGGGTGAAGGTTTGGAAGTGGAGGAAGTGGTTGTAGGAGGTGTCAGTCTGCTGTTTTTGTGTGCAGGTGCATGGTCTGGATGTTGTTTTGAGGTGGATGGCTGTTGGGTGTCTGAGTGCTTGCGTTTGTGTACTTTGGGAGGAGGGGGCACAGACCCAGTGGGAGAGGACACAGGGGACATGTGCATGGATGTGGGGGTGGTGACTCAAGTGAGGGGCGTGTAGTGATAGGTGTGATGCTGATGGTGGGAGTGGATGAGGATGTAGTGCATGCAGGTGTGAGTGGAGACGCAACTGGGAGGGAGGTGGACAAGGAGGAGGAGGGGGACACAGTGGAGGCAGTGGATGTTGGTATGTCTGATTCTGGGTAGTGTTTGTGTGAGTGCCTGTAGGATGATGTGTGGTGCTTGTGTTTGCCTGAACCACTCCTGTGTGTTGTCTTGTGTGCATGCTGGTCTGCCTGTGTGCTTGGGATAGGTTGGGGTCGAGGGGAATGGGATTGGGTAGAGGAAGTTGGAGGGGGGGCTAGAAACCGGGACAATGGCTGCCATCAGAGAGGAGGCCAGAGCCTGGATTGATCTCTGTTGGGCTGCCATGCCAGTACGAATGCTCTCCAGGAATGTATTTGTCTGTTGCATTTGGGCTTCCTGCCCCTGGATGGCATTCACAATGGTTGACTGCCCAACAGAGATGGATCGCAGGAGGTCAATAGCCTCCTCCCTCGGGCAGCAGAGCTAAATGGGGCAGGGCCTGAGGTGCCTGAGTGAAGGAGATGCCCACCCTCCTGGGTGAACGGGCATGGAAAACTCGCTGAGGGGCTGCCAGGAGGGTGGTGCTGGTATGGGGATTGGCGACTGTACCTGTAGTTGGGGTGGGCACAGAGGTGTTGGCCACCACCAGGGAGCTTCCATCGGAGGAGGTATCACTGTCCGAACTGTCCACTCCAGTCTCTGCTGTGGTGCTCCCCTTGCCCTCCGTCCCACCAGTGCCCTCACCGTCGGTGGATTAGGCCTCCTGGGCCCTGTGGGATGCAGCTCCCTCCATCGCCGGTACCTCTGCTCCTCTGCCAGATGATGGTAATGCACACAAGGACAGGGTGACAAAACAAAAAGGGTTGGAGGAAGAGACAAAGGGTACACTTGGTCAATGGCGCCAACAACACCATCGTTGGCGTACATGACACAAAGACACAGGGAACAGTCCTACGCACTAGGCAATGCACTACCAGTCATAATGCTAGTCACCAGCCCATGGACATGGACACCTAACGGCAATTGCAGCATACCTGAGACCCACAGACCCCTGCCCAGAAGTGAATGCCTACTAGCTTGGTTAGAGGAAGTTTACATAAGACCCTGCCCAACATGCGACCTGCCCTGCAATGTCCGACCTGGCCTAGGAGCACCCACAGGCCCACATCCCCCACCCGGATACCACCCCACCAGGTGCAAGTAGTATATTGGGGCACGGTACTCACCCCCTTGTGGCTGCTGTGATGCCCCCAAGCGCCCATCCAGCTCTGGATAGGCCACCGCCAGTATGCAGGCCATCAGGGGGGTCAGGGTTCGACGGGCACCCCTTTCTTGTTGGGAGACCATCCCCAGCTGAACCTCCACCATCTTCTGTTGTCAGTGTCTCAGGTCCTCCTACCGTTTTCGACAGTGGGTGCTCTGCCTGCCATAGACCCCCAGGGTCCGCACGTCCTTGGCAATGGCACGCCAAATACCCTTTTTCTGATGGACGCAGACCTGCAGGGAAATGGACACACGGAAAGATATTAGTCCGACCATCTGCCTGTTACACTCATGGCCCACCATAGCCCTTCACATCCCCTTACGCACAGACTTGGCCACACAATAATGCAGCACGCTGCCCAGGGCCCTTCCACCAACCCCCACACACGAGGCCTTCACATACAGCACTTCATGCATTCATGCCCCATGCATCGTGCTTACATTGTACTCACCTGTTAGTCTGGAGGCCCATACAGCATTCGTTACTGGGGTAGGATCCCATTCACCAGTCTCTCCAACTTTGCTGCGGTGAAGGCAGGGGCCCTTTCCCCAGTGACACGAGCCATGGTCGATTCCACTCACAGGTCACAGCAGCACATGCAGTGTAGGTCCTCTCCTGTTCAAGGTCAGGTAGCAAGTGAGGGAACAGATAGAAAATGGCGGTCATGTCCACGGCGGTGCGTACCGTCACCATTGGCGTACATCACCATTGGCTACTGTAACCCATAGGGCCTAATAGTAACCAACAAGGAGTTGCACAGCGGTTCTCGACAGCCTCCCGCAACGGCACACAACGTCTACGGAATTACCTCATTTCCACATGTCCCTCCATACAGGACAGGCGGACGCCATTTCAGGGGGGGGCCAGGCCATGGCTCCTAACTGTGTCACAGTACACATAAGCACCTTTTGGACCTATCCAACAATATACTGTTACAATCCCAACATGAAATCAAGTGTAGTGTTTGGAAATATGAGATCCTGACCAGCTGCTCACCGTTTTGCCCCATAGATTGCAACTACTGCAGATGGATAGGAGATGGAGACATCCCCCATGTACAGACCCCTGGTGGACTTGGCAACAATGGAGGACAGGCACATTATTCTCACCTATAGACTGGACAGGGCCACAATCAAAGAGCTGTGTGCCCATTTGGAGCCTAACCTGATATCTGCTAGATGTCACCCCACTGGGATGCCCCCTCTTGTGAAAGTGCTATCAGTGCTCCATTTCACTGCAACTAGCTCCTTCCAAGTGACAGTGGGCTTGGCATCAGGAATGTCACAGCGAATGTTCTCAATAGTGCTGACCAGAGTGTTCTCTGCCCTGAATAAACACATGCACAGCTATATCGTTTTCCCCCAGGTGGAGGATTTGGTCACAGTGAAGGGTGATTTCTATGCAATGGGACATATCCCCAATATTATTGGGGTAATTGATGGTACAAATATTGCATTTGTCTCCCACCCCCAGAGAAATGAATAAGTGTTCCGAAATCGAAAGAACTTTCACTCAATGAATGTGCAGATAGTGTGCTAGGCGGACCAGTGCATCTCCCATGTCAATGAAAAGTATCCTGGGTCTGTGCATCATGCCTTTATCCTGAGGAATAGCAGCATCCCATATGTGATGGCTCAACTCCAGAGGCACTGGGTGTGGCTAATAGGTGAGCCCTGGTTCCCAGCCAGTGGATGTTGGGCTATGGGTATGGTGTGGGCCCTAAGGGTTAGAGTGTGGCTTACAGTTGTCCCACGATATTTGCAGGTGACTCTGGTTATCCCAACCTCTCATGGCTACTGATCCATGTAAGGAATCCCAGGACAAGGGCAGAGGAACATTACAATGAGGCACATGGGCGAACAAGAAGAATTATCGAGAGGACATTCGGCCTCCTGAAGGCTAGGTTTCATTGCCTCCATCTCATCGGGTCGTTCCCAGTGCTACTCACCCAAGAAGGTCTGCCAGATCATCGTGGCATGCTGTATGTTGCACGACCTTGCCTTACGTCACTAGGTGCCTTTTCTGATGAGGCTGGAGATGGGAGTGAGGCAGCAGTGGGCCCTGTGGACAGTGAAGATTGGGAGGCAGAGGATGAGGATGAGGACCACAGAAGTGCAATAATTTGTCAATACTTCCAATGACACACAGGTAAGACAGTAACTTTTAATTGACAGTTTTATGTTTGACATTGTCACTGGCAGGCTGATTTTCCTACTTCTATGCCCACTCACTGTACCATTTGGCATTTCTATTTTCAGATATTTGTGCCCCACTATTGCTCCTGGTGTGTTGACAACCAACTACAGGTCATTCCTATGTATACATTACTGTACAGTTGTATTGCAGTGTTTATACCTTGTTGTATTTTTTTCAAAGGGTGTTTATGTAAGTGCTAATGAGTAGAGAGGGATGTGCAATGGACTGGGTTGATGGTGGAGGAAAGTCCAGGATAAAGTCCAGTCTATGTGGATCACAGGTGCATTGTCCAAGGGGGCATAGGAAGGGGAGCAATGGCAGTTCAAGGTGGACAGGGTGACAGGGTGGGACACAAGGGTGACATTCAGGAGAGTCTTATTTCCTGTCGGGGTCTCGGCAATAGTCTCTGGCTTCTGCCTGGATCGCAGGGACCGTTTGAGGGGTGGTTCTTCTTCTGCAGGGGGAGGGGTGCTGGTGACCTGTTGGTCCTGTGGCAGCCACTGGCAGCAGCGGATGTGTAGGGCTGTTCATTGGTTTGGCTAGTGGTAGGGGCCCGGTGGTGTGCCCCTGCCTCCCTCATAGTGTTGGCCATGTCTGCTAGCACCCCTGCAATAGTGACCAGGGTGGTGTTTCTGTCCTTCAAGTCCTTCCTGATCCCCAGGTACTGTCCCTCCTGCAGCCGCTGGTTCTCCTGCATTTTGTCCAGTATCTGGCACAGCGTCTCCTGAGAATGGTGGTATGCTCCCAGGATCTTGGTGACTGCCTCCTTGATAGTTGGTTCCCTGGGCCTGTCCTCCCCCTGTCGCACAGCAGTCCTCCCATGTTCCCTGTTGTCCTGTGCCTCTGTCCCCTGAACTGTGTGCCCACTGCCACTGACCCCAGGTCCCTGATCGTCCTGTGTTTGTGGGGTGGCCTGGGGTCCCTGTAGTGGTGGACACACTGCTGATTGACGTGTCCTGGGGACAGAGGTATGGGCCTGCTGGTTGGGTACTGTGCTGGTGTTTCCTGAGGGGGGAGGCTCTGTGGTGGTCTTGGACTGTGCCTGGGTAACCGACTGTCCGGCGATCCCTGATGGGCCGGGTTGGTCAACCAGATCCAGGTGTCCAGAGCTGCTGTCATCACTGTGGGCCTCTTCTGGGGGGGACTGGATGTTGCTGGCACCTTCTCTCCGGTGACGTTGGGTGGGGGACCTGTAGGGATGTAAATGCATTGTTATTGTTTCTGCGTGTGACATCTTGTGCATGGGTGTGTTGCCCTCTAAGGTTGTTTTTACCCTGGCAGCTTTGCCTTGTGTGAGTTGTTATTTGGTGGGCTATCTGTTTCCCTCTAGTGTGCATGCAGTGGTTCATTGGTGTCCATGCTGGTCTGTGATAGTGTCCATGCATTGCATTGCATGTAGGGCTTGGTATTGGGATGTGTGGGTCGTGATGGTGGGGTGTGTGGGAGGTGGTGGAGTGATGGGAGTGAGGGTAAGGGTAGTGCTATGTGATGGCATGCTGGTGGGGGGGTAATAGTAATAGAGATTTGACTTACCAGAGTCCAGTCCTCCTCCTACTCCTGCCAGGCCCTCAGGATGCATTATTGCCAAGACTTGCTCCTCCCATGTTGTTAGTTGTGGTGGAGGAGGTGGGGGTCCAACGCCAGTCCTCTGTACAGCTAGTTGGTGTCTTGCTGCTGTGGAACTCACCTTCCCCCGTAGGTCGTTCCACCTCTTCCTGATGTCATCCCTTGTTCTAGGGTGCTGTCCCACGGCGTTGACCGTCTCCACGATTCTCCACCATAGCTCCATCGTCCTTGCAAAGGATGTCTGCTGCGCCTGTGATCCGAATAACTTTGGCTCTACCCGGATGATTTCCTCCACCACGATCCTTAGCGCCTCCTCTGAGAACCTGGGGTGTCATTGTGGTGCCATGGGTGTAGTGTGAGTGGTGTGGGTGAGGGTGTGTAGGGTGATGTATTGGGGTGTTTGATGTAAGGTGCATGGATGGTGTATAGGTGATGGTGGTGTGTGGCTGTGGTCTTGTCTGTGGTCTTGCTATGTCTCTTGTGGCACTTGTTTGTATTCGTAAAGGGTTGTGGGTAATGTGTGCGTGTGTTTTATCGTGGTGTGGGTGTGGTGTGTGAATGGGTATCAGGTGTGTGTAGTTTGAATTGTCCAATGTGGTGTTGTTTTGTATGTGTGTGTGTATTTTGAGAGCGGCGGCATGTAGAACCAATGGTTTACCTCCATTGAATGTCCGTCATGGTGATTCGTGGGTCATAATGTTGTGGGCGTAGTTCAGTTGGCGTAACGGTGTGGGTTTTGCTATCGCCAGTTTGTCACCGACCTTTGGGCTGGCGGACTTGTGTGTGTAGCTGTATAGTGACAGATTGCTATGTGTGTGTCATAATATGGGTAGCGGTGA
Source organism: Pleurodeles waltl (assembly GCF_031143425.1). NCBI lineage: Eukaryota > Metazoa > Chordata > Amphibia > Caudata > Salamandridae > Pleurodeles > Pleurodeles waltl. The sequence goes on from NC_090440.1 coordinate 214,301,964, forward strand.
TCCGCCGCAGCGGCGGTATGTTGGCAGCAGTCAGCATGGCGGTAAGTGGTACTTACTGCTAATGTCATAATGATGGCCAAAGGGCCAGATGTATCAACAAACCAATTTGCGATTCTGTAATAGCGATTTTTAAGAAAGCGCTACTTCTGAATTGCAAAATGGTATGTATCATATTTGCGATTCAGTAATAGCGATTTCTTAAAAATCGCAAATGCTATTACCGAATCGCAAATTGCGATACCGGCCCCATTCGCACCTATGGGCCTGAAGGCCCATATTTGCAAACTTTTTGCATTTCCCAAATTGCGAATTCCTAACTGGAATTCGCAAATTTGAGAAATGCAAAACCCAGGGTGCTGGGGGCCTAAGGCCCCCTCTGCTGCACCCCAAGAATTTTTTTAAGGACATGAAAGGCGCACACATGCCAAAGGGGCATGTGTGCGTTACATGTCAATTTTAAACATGCATTTTTCATGCATTTTTTAAATTTGCACATGCTTACCACCAAGTTCAACTTGTTGGTAATATCGATTCCCTAATGCCCAATTCGCATTAAGGAATTGCTTGTTTCATGTGGTTTAGAAATCGCAAATAAGGATTCCTTATTTGCGATTTCTTATTTAGAGAATCACAATTTGCGATTCTCTAAATGTGCTCGCAATTTTAAGGAATCACTATTTTAGCGATTCCTTAAATTTGTGTTGCAAATGCCTTTCATAAATACTGAAAGGCATTTTTGCATTCGCAAGCGGCCATTCGCACCATTTGCGAATGCAGAAATGGATGATACATCTGGCCCCAAATGCCTAATTATGGCTATCTATTTACTCGTATCCGAGAGCACAAGTGATGAATGAAGGAATGAGTGAAATTCCACTCAAGTGTTTATCTTTTTAAGGCTAATAATGTGAGAATGATTCGGATTCAATTGAAGTGCTAACATCAGTGATGTGATGAAGTGAGAATCAGTTGAAATGTGCAACCCCCTCTGCAAAAACACACCACGGAGCTCCTGACTGGCACAGAACTCCGTTTTCACTTCAGTTTGCAATCATAATTACCGCTATAGTCAAAACATCATTATCTGAAAGTTGTATTTTATATGTGTGTGTAAACAAGCAACTATTAAGAGTACTTTTCCAGAAGTACTGCACTAACACCAAAGACCACAGAAATGCGAATTTCCTATTAGTGTCTCAGGTTTCAGTAAAACAGTAAATAGACGATCAGAGAGCTTAATCGACTCTCGGATGTCTTCCAGTCCATTATGAGGCACGGGCATGGGATAAGAAGGCATTGGGAGCCCCCAGGCAGGATGTTCATGTCAAGACAACAAACAAAGTCCAATTGGCAGTGGTTTTGTTAGATCTGGGCGGCATTTGATAGGTTACGCCATGTAGTCAGACCATGTGGACTCATCAGCCTGGGAAAAGATGGATCACTACATATTTTCTTTAAGTGAAATGAGGAGAATGTTTGGATCGTGCAATTTCTGTTCACTCCCATGGCTTCTTTTTGACTATTATTCCTGGTCGTTTTAAGAAAATACTCTGTATTGTAAGCCATGGGAAATCATTTCCTTTTTAATATCTAGTTTTCTATTTCATTATAAATGTTGACAATGTTGTGCGCTTTGACGTCTTTTCTCCAAAGGGTTGTGGCGAGACGAACGACAGGGTTTAGAATGGACTAACACTTTTTGTCAGGGCTGTTATTCTTTTTACAGAAGGAGTGTCACAACTGATCAACGGAAATCTCAGAGTTGCACAAAAAAGGTGCCAAGACTAAGAAATTTGTCTATGCCTTGGTAATGCCAGAGATTGCTATAAAATATTCACAGCACAACAATTGCAGCCGTTGTCTGCCAACCCTCGCTCACAGTTAGCGGTAGACAGCTTCAGCTTAGGCTGTGGTGTACCAGCGTCTTCCCTTTATTTTTCCTGCTACTTTATTTCTCTGTTTATTGTCTCCTTTGGATGCTACTCGCCACTACATTACTTCTTTTCGGTCAGGCGCCAATGACTCCTTATTGTCAAATTGCCTTCAATCGATTTAATCTTAGGCGAAGAATAAATAGTTAGCTCCAGTTTAATAAGTAAAAAATAGCAGTATTGATTGTAATTCTGAAAAAGCTCATAGAAAAGACAATTTATTTATTTCACTGCCTCATCTCCTGTGCTCAAGGTCAGGAGTCAAGAGCAACGATGAGTGCAGGTTTTAGTATGGTTTCCCATGTGAATGTTCTTCTACAGGATGCACCTTTTACATACACCACACGAGTCTGCTGCTAATGAAGTCAATAAGACACTGTCAAGAATCCAGAAATGTTGTCATAGCTCACGGAAAGGGTCTTCTCTACTAAATAAGTCTAGTGTGTAATCATAGGAGTCTAGGCTTACACAAAGAAACCATTCTCTTAAAATGAAGAAAAACTATCTGTTAAGAAAAAATCTGCTTAGGGACGTTTACCCACAAAACATCAGATGCCACTCCCACCAGCATCTCCTTTAGTTGACACGAACACAACCTTTAGAATGCATAATATTATAGTGCAATCTTTACCACCTCCCACCAAAAATGTGAACATAGGAATGTAGACCGCCTTCCATGACTGTATGGCAGCTACTACTTTTATGTAGGTCTTAGGTCTGTGCAAGAGATGACAATGCAGGCATCTTCCTAAAAGTGTGAGTTGGAAATATGGAAGACAGAATATGCACAGGTCATACAAGGGTCTCCACCTCTAATTCCTGACAGTTTGGTACTTAATGTACGGCCCCTTGTAAAATAATCTAAAGAATATATTTCAATGGTACCTGGTGAGTGTGGGTCCCTTATTTCGATGCTTTTAAGTGATTTCTGTAGACATTCTAATATTTGGACCAATCATATAGGCCGTCATTAAGACATTGGCAGTGAGTAATAATGTGGCGTAAATACCGCCAACAGGCTGGTGGTAATTACCGCCAAATTATGGCAGTGAGAACTCCCATAGACAGCTAATGTACCACACCATTCGCCAGGGCGTTAACACCACTGGCCACGGCGGTAGCCATCAACAGCCATAGGGAAGACAAAGTACCGCCCACCATATTATGACACAGCACACCGCCACAATTTCCAGGGCAGTGGCAATGCCATCAAAAGCCTGGCGGAAACCGAACACAGAAAAGTAAAGACTCACCAACAAGTACACAGAGGACTCCGCCGCCGCCATGGAACCGGAACTGCAAGTCTTCCTGATGCTGTTCTACACCATGCTTCACCTGGAACACCAATGCAAACTAAGACGATGACGGTGAGTACAGCCGCCTATCACACAAAGAGGGAGGGAGGAAAACGAGTGTGACACACACGTACAACACACACCAGACACACACACACCATACACACAACCAGCTGCACACATAAACCAATCACACATGACACACAACACAATAAAACATGGACCATATTTCGTAAGTACTGAAAATGAATTACCAAGGGAAAAGCCACCACATGAACATGATATGTACAACTGTCCACAAAGGGCCAATGCCCAGCTCAAAGTACAAAGGGCTCACATAGCCACAGGGCACAATCCAAGACCCAACTTGTCTCCTGACATCAACAGCACAGAACTTTACAGGGGCATCATTTTGTGAGTGGGCAGGCAGCTCAGGGGAAAAAGGGGTGGGGGCACCTTAGCTGAGTTGGGGCACGTTCCCACTGCTTCTGGAGGGGGCTCCATTCCCATTTCTCTGAGATGGGGAGTACAAGGCCACAGTCTCTAGAGTGGGTGATGTTCCCACTGGTTCTGGAGGGGGCTCCATGCCCATTTCTCTGTGCTGGGGAGTGCAAGGCCACAGTCTCTCAGGTGGGTGACTTTCCCACTGGTGCTGGAGTGGGCTCCATGCCCATTTCTCCGTGCTGGGGATTGCAAGGTCACAGTCTCTGGAGTGGGTGACTTTCCCACTGGTTCTGGAGAGGGTTCATTGTACAGCAGTTGCAGGAATGTAGCCAACATGCCCTCTGCTGGAGGTGAGGGCTGCACTGTGTCAGCTGGAGGTGAGGGCTCCGTGACCATTGGTGGTGGTGTCATCCTGCCAGCCTCTGCTGGAGGTGAGGGCTGCACTGTGTCAGCAGGTGAAGGTGCCTCCGGGGCAGCCTCTGCTAGAGGCGAGGGCTGCACTGTCTCAGGGGGTGAAGGTACAGCCTCTGCTGGAGGTGAGGGCTGCACTGTGTCAGCTGGAGGTGAGGGCTTCGTGACTACTGGTGGTGGTGGTGTCATCCTGACAGCCTCTGATGGAGTCGAGGGCTTCTTCCCCTTCATGACAGACGTCGAGGGCTTCTTCACCTTCATGGCAGGGGTGCGGGCTCCTTCCCCTTCATGGCAGGAGTCAAGGGCTTCTTCCCCTTCATGGCAGGAGGTGTGGCCTCCTTCCCCTTCATGGCAAGAGGTGCGGCCTCCTTCCCCTTCATGGCAGGAGTCGAGGGCTTTTTCCCCTTCATGGCAGTGGCTGTGGGATCCTTACCCTTCCTGGCTTGATGGAGTGGGAACCATCACTGTCTTGCTCTTGCCTCCACGACTAGGAGGTGCCTCCACTGCCCGCGTGGACTGTTTGGCTAAGGTGCTGGGCTGGGTTGTTGGGACTCTGCTTTAATGGGCAGGGGGACGGGGAGTGAAGAGGGCCAGTTGGACCAGGAAAAACTTTTTAGGGACGGTGGGGCGGGAAGAGGGAGGAGGGATGGGAGTGGAGGTTGAGGGAGTGGTTGTTGGAGGAGTATGTCTGATGGACTTGGGTGCAGGTGCATGAAGAGTGTGCTGATGTGAAGTGGATGGCTGTTGGGTGTCTGAGTGTTTGCGTTTGTGTGCTTTAGGAGGGGAGACAGACAGGGTTGGAGAGGACACAGTGGACGCATGTAAGGATGTTGTGGAGGTGTCTGCTAGTGAGGTGTGTGTGCTGCTGGTTGTGGTGATGCTGGTGGTGGTTGGTGAAGCAGTGCATGCAGGTGTGAGTGTGGACCTGACTGTGAGGGAGGAGGAGGAGGAGGGGGAGACGGTGGAGGCAGTGGATTAGGTTGTGTCTGCAAATGTCTGGAGTTTGCGTGAGTGCTTGTGTGTTGAAGTGTGGTGCCTGTGTTTGACTGTGCTACTCTTGTGTGTTGTCTTGTGTGCATGCTCGTCTGCATGTGTGCATAGGATGGGTTGGGGTTGAAGATACTCGGACTGGGAAGTGGTAGTTGGAGGGGGGACGGTAGGGACAGGAACAATGGCTGCCATCAGAGAGGAGGCCAGAGCCTGAATCAATCTCTGCTGGGCCTCCAATCCACTGTGGATGCCCTCCAGGAATGCATTACATTGCTGCATCTGGGATGCCAGCCCCTGGATGTCATTCACAATGATTGACTGCCCGACAGAGATGGATCTCAGGAGGTCAATAGCCTCCTCACTCAGGGTGGCAGGGATCACTGGGGCAGGGCCTGAGGTGCCTGGGGCAAAGGAGATGACCACCCTCCTGGGTGAGCGGGCATGGGCAACTCGCTGAGGGGCTACTGGAAGGGCAGTGCTGGGATGGGGGTGGCGGCTGTTCCTGCAGCTGGTGTGGTCATATAGGTGTCCACCACCACCAGGGAGTTTCCATTGCAGGAGGTATCTGAGTCTGTGTTGTCACCTCCAGTCTCCGCCATGGTGCTCCCCTTGCCCTCCGTCCCACTGGTTCCCTCGGCGTCGGTGGACTCTGCCTCCTGGGTCCTGTGGGATGCAGCTCCCTCTGTTGCCGGTGCCCCTGCTCCTCTGCCAGATGATGCTAATGCACACAAGGACAGGATGATAGAAGATAAAGGGGGATAAAGAGAACACATGGTCAATTACTGCACCAACACCACTGTTGGCATAGACAGCACCGTCACACATAGGGATCAGGATTGAGCACTGTGCCTTGTGCTGCCATTGATTTGGCTAGATGCCACAGCAAGATGAGGGCCAAACACCGGCAACTGCATGCCTCCTGGGACCCACTAAGCCCTGTCTGACATGGAATGCAACCTAGCTAGGTTACCTTATTTTCGCTTTTAACCATTACCCTTGAGCTGGATCATGCTGCATTGTCTGGCCTAGCATTAAGGGGCACCCACTAACTGACACACACCACCTGGATCCCACGACACCTACCAATTATTGTAGTAATGTCCACTGTGCTCACCCCCTTGTGACTGCTGTGATGCCCTCAAGCGCCCTTCCAGCTTTGGGTAGGCCACCGTCAGTATGCAGGCCATCATGGGGGTCAGGTTCCGACGGGCACCCCTTCCTCATTGGGAGGCCATCCCCAGCTGGGCATCCGCGGTCTTCCGTGCCCACCTCCCACCGTTTTCAACCATGGGTGCTCAGCCTGCCATAGACCCCAGGGTCCTCATGTCCTTGGCGATGGCACCCCAGAATCCCTTCTTTTAGTGGGCACTGACCGGCAGAGGTGATACAAATGGGAGGACACCATTACTAATGCAATCCAGCCTGTCACACATATAGCCCACCAATCCTGCTTCCATCATCATTGGCACACACATCGTCCGGCGCACACCATGTCCACCACCACATTACATCCCCCCATGACATGATGCTTGCACACACATCTCCATGCCTCCTTCCCACATGCATCATGCCCAAGGTGTACTCATCTGTTGGTCTGGAGGCCCATACAGCAGTCCGTACTGAGGTAGGACCCCATCCACCAATTGCTCCAACACCTAGATAGAAAATGGCGGTCACGTCCGTGGCAGTGTACCCCATCATGACCGGCGCTGATCCCCATTGGCCACTGTACTCCACAGAGCCCAATATTATCCAATGAGGAATTGCACGGCAGTGCAAGACCGCCTTCCGCCACGATGCCAAATGTTGGTGGAGTTACCTCACTTCCACCTCTCCCTACATACAGGACAGGCGGTGGCCATGTCATGGAGATGGACAAACATCAGATTAACCTTTACTGTGTCATTGCCTAGATTTGCACATACCCGTCATTACTACTGTCCCATCACATAAATGCAACATGTACACTGAGGTTGTCGTTCCATTGTTCAAATTGTGACAGCCTACTCACTCTTGTGACCCTTAGATATCTACCGCTGTGGATGAATGGGAGGAGAACTCGACCCCCGTATACAGACCCCTTGTGGACTTGGCTACACTGGAAGACAGGCACATTATACTCACCTATTGTCACAGTGTCCTTTCCTCTGGATCTGCACATTGCTGAACAAAAGGCCCACCTCCCAGCGTCACCAATTCAGAAAGCTATTATAGCACAGAGTTATGATGAAGCCAGTTGGGGGGAAGGGAATTAGGGTAGGGAACAGCAGGGAGAGAGATCTGAAAAGGAAAGGTTATAACAAATATGCAGTATAACTCATCAATAGACTCTTGACTAAATGTGTTTCTGTGATATCAGATGGAGACCCCTTTTGAAGTGAGGGCAAACCCCCCTTCTTTGAATCATGGAACACGAACAAACTACAACCTCAGAACCAAGAGATGGCAAGAGCTTTGGACTAGGATCATACTCTGAATATCAATCCTGTAACATCTATGCATTCATAACATAAAGCTTTGATCATGGCCTAGAAAATCTCAAAGAATTAAATGTGCTTTTCACGTATTATGCTTTCCAAAAAACAATGAAAACTATAATTTGCTTATCTCCCAAAAAGATTTCACATTCACAACTATAAGGCCGGAAAGTTTTTACACATTGAACTTGAAGCGCTTTGTTCCTTATGCCAGATAGCGCTTTCATTTGTTTCATCTGAAGCACTACGCTTGTTATGCTAAGGGTCGCCTTACTCATGTGGCCTGAATCACTTTGATTGTTGTGCCAAGGGCTTTTTATGCATGTGGATTGAAGCGCTTTGATTGCTGTGCCAAGGGTGCTTTCCTCATGTGGACTCTAGCACTTTGATTGCTGCGCCAAGGGCGCTTTACTCATGTGGACTGAAGCGCTTTGATTGCTGTGCCAAGGGCACTTTACTCATGTGGGCTGAAGCGCTTTGATTGCTGTGCCAAGGGCGCTTTATTCATGTGGATTGAAGTGCTTTGATTGTTGTGCCAAGGGCGCTTTACTCATGTGGACTGAAGCGCTTTAATTACCGTGCCAAGACCGCTTACCTCATGTGGACTGAAGCGCTTTAATTACTCTGCCAAAGCCGCTTTCCTCATGTGGACTGAAGCAATTTAATTACCGTGCCAAGACCGCTTTCCGCATGTGGACTGAAGTGCTTTAATTACTGTGCCAAGGCCGCTTTCCACATGTGAACTGAAGCGCTTTAATTACCGTGCCAAGGATGCTTTCCTCATGTGGACTGAAGCGCTTTAATTACCGTGCTAAGCCCGCTTTCCTCATGTGGACTGAAGCGCTTTAATTACTGTGCCAAGGCCACTTTCCTCTGAAAACTGAAAACGCTTTGCTCGTTGAACTAAGGGACGCTTTACCTTTTGGAAGTTATTATAAGCCAGTTCTGCAAGCCACAAAAGATCCAGCCAGGTTTTAGGAGACTTTGTTGCATAACATCGTAAATATTGTTTCAGAGTTTGGTTTAGTCTCTCTGTTTGACTATCCGTTTGTGGATGATAACTAGTAGATAAAGTTGAATCAATTCGTAAAGCCTTGCACCATTGTTGCCAAAAACGTGCAGAAAACTGTGTTTCTCTATTAGAGAGGATAACTCTTGGAAGTCCGTGAAGGCAAACTATATTTTCTAAGATGATACTTGCTAAGGTGTCGGAGGTTGGGAGCACTTTACAGGCAATGAAGTGAGCATACTTGGTAAGGCTGTCCACCACCACTAGAATGGTTGTAAATTGCTTTATTTGAGGAAGACCAGTGATAAAATCCACAGAGATATGTTCCCATGGATGATTGGGAACGGGTAGAGGTATCAGTAGACCTTTGGGCTTGCTATGTTCAATTTTGCATCTTGCACATACTTCACATGATTGTAGCCTTTGCTTAAGGTCGTGAATGAATGTAGGCCACCAAAAATACCTTTTCATGAGTTCTATTGTTTTTTGAGGACCTGGGTGACCTGCCAGAGGATGACTGTGTAACCAATGAAAAGCTGTCTCTCTTAACTCCTCAGTAGGCAGGAATACTCGAGATTCATGTAGAGGTAGGCCTTATTGAATGGACCTTTTGGTGTCTTGTTGTAACCACTCTTGCCACTTGGTGATATGAAAATGATTACGAATGAGATCAAAGAATTTCTCGGCTGCTACTAAACACAACACTTTTGAAGGCGTTATAATAGGCATGGGTTTTTGTTCAGTATGTGTGATTGAAGAATCTTGTCTAGACAATGCATCGACCTTACGATTATCTATTCCTGGTCTAAAAGTCACTATGAAATCAAATTCTGCAAAGAATAGCATCTATCTTAGTTGTCTGGGAGTTAGTAGTCTGGCAGAACTCATAAATTGTAAATTTCTATGATCAGAATATACAGTTATGGTGTGTTTTGCTCCCAATTGATAATGTCTCCATTCCTTAAAAGCATTACGAATTGATAGAAATTCTTTTTCTGCTATGGTGTAATTCTGTTCTGCTTCATTCAATTTTCTTTACACATATGCTATAGGGTGCATTTGCCCAGTTTCTAGATGACGTTGGGACAGGATGGCCCCAACAGCTACATCGGATGCATTGACTTCTACGATGAATGGTTCCTCCACATTGGGGGGAGCGGTGGTAAAGGCCTTTTTTAAATCTTGAAATGCTTCCTCTGTCTCTTGGGACCAGTTGAAGATGGCCTTTTTCCTTAGCAGTTTGGTGATTGGTGCCACCTTTTGGGAGAAGTGATGGATGAAGCATTGATAAAAATTTGCAAAACCCAAAAAACATTGAATATCACGTACTGATTTTGGTGTGGGCCATTCGGACACAGCTTGAATTTTTCTTTCCGTCATTTGCATGCCATCAGGTGTTAAAATGACTCCTAGAAATTCAACTTCTTTGGTATGGAATTCGCATTTACTCAATTTGCAAAACAAATTATGTTTTTGTAGAGTTTGTAATACCTTTTTTACATGTTCTTCATGTATTTATTCAGAGTTTGAATAAATTAATATATCATCAATATAAACGATGACAAAGATGTCTAGATATTCTTTCAGAACATCGTTTAGGAATTCATATCGGGTTTCCGTCATAAGAAGGCGAAGGGGTGGGTCTTCTAGATTCGTGCACACTGACGTAGCTTACAACATAATTCGAATGTAAATGTGCAGCCTGATTCGCCTCAACTCCTATTTCCAGTGTTTGATCGTTTAGGAAATATTGAAAGGCTACTGGGGCATTACATAGACCAAACGGCATCCCTAGATACTCAAAGAGGCCATAACGAGTCTTAAAAGCCGTTTTCCACTCATCTCCCTCTCGAATTCGAACTAGGTGATAAGCACCTCGTAAGTCAAGTTTGGTATAAGTAAAGGGGGATTTTACCTGGTCTAACAAGACTGGTATGAGAGGTAGTGGATATTTATTTTTAATGGTGATCTTATTTATCGCTCTAAAGTCAATACAAGGCCTCAAATCGCCATTAGCTTTGGGTACAAAAAACAGCAGAGAGGCCGCTGGAGATCGTGATGGCCGAATTAGCTTGTTGGCTAAACATTGATCATGGTATTCTCGTAGGACTTGATTTTCTTTCTCTGATAGTGCAAAGATTCTACAATTTGGTATATTGGCGCCAGGTACAAGGTCGATCTGACAATTGTACGCCTGTGAGGTGGTAAGGAGCTTGCTTTCTTTTCACAGAAAACGTCAGTATATTCTGAATACTGTGATGGCAGATACATTTCCTTCTCAACTGCAGTAGCAATAGAGTATTGGAGATTTTCTTCTTTGTTTCATCTTGATTGAAAATATCTTTTTGCACAAGAGGACGAAGAAACACGCAAAACCTGGTTGCGCCAGTCTATGCATGGATTGTGTAACATTAACCATGACATTCCTAAGATAAAACCATATTGGGGTGCTTGGATTATATCAAAGCGAATTATCTCACAGTGGTTCTGATTCTCGTCATCTTTGCAAATCATTTGTATTCAAGAGATTTGTTTAGTAACGGGACCTCCTGCCAACTCACCACCATCAACTGCATAAACAACTTCTGGAACCTTTTTCCTGACACTGGGTATATGCAAGTCTAGTCCAGTTTGTTGGTCCACCAAATTTCCTGTTGCCCCTGAATCAATTAGAACTTGGACATTATGGGGGTCATTACAACCTCGGCGGTCTTTTAACAAGATCGCCGAGGGACCGCCGTGCGGAAGACCGCCAGTAGTGGCGGTTTGCCGCTCGGCGTATTATGACTGTTGGCTGCTCTCCGTCCTTTTTACGACAGAGAGCCGCCAACAGCCATACTGGCGGGCGGTGGGGAAGTGGAGGTTGCTCCACCTGCACCGCCACGCCACGCCAACAGAACACCGCCCAGCGAATCACATCCTGTGATTCGGCGCAGCGGTGTTCTGTTGGCGGTGTAGTGTCGGCGGAGCAGCCCCCATGGCTCCCGTCCCCTCCCGGAGGATCGACGGACAAGGTAAGTTGATCGTCCGTTAGGGGGGGTGTGGGGGGGTGTTGTGTGTTGTGTGGGTGCATGGGGGTGTGCGTCTGTGTATGTAGAGGGGGGGTGTGAGTGCGTGTATGCTTGCGGGTGTGTTGCGTGTGTTGGGAATGAGTGCATGTATGTATGTATGTATGTCTGTATGGATGTGTGCGTGTATGTCTGTATATGGGTGTGCATGTCTGACTGAGTGTGTGGATGTAGACATGTATGTTGGTGTGTGTGCGTGTTTGTGTGTTGGTGGTGCCTGCGTGCGTGTTGTGTGTGTGTGAGTTATGTGATGTTGGGGGTCGGGGTGGGGAGGGGGGCCCTGCCACCTTTGTGGGGTGGCAGGGGTGGTGGGGGGTGTAGGGGAGGGAGTCGGGTGGGGGTGGGGGATGGGAGAGACCCCTATCAGTGCCAGGGAAGGAATTCCCTGGCACTGATAGGGCTTACCGCCATGGATTTCATGGCGGTTCCTACCGCTGGAAATCCACGGAGGTAAGCCGGGTCGAAATACCGGCGGCAGTATTGTGACGGCCGCCGGGCTGGAGACCCAGGTCTCCAGGCCAGCGGGCGGAATGGTGAAGCGGCGGATGACCATGGCAGTAACCGCCATGGTCATAATACGGAAAAAAAGACCGCCGGCCTGTTGGTGGTCTTACCGCCGCTTTAACACCGTTCGCCAGGGTTGTAATGACCACCTATGTCTTTTTCCCTGCACAGTCATTTGTACTAAATTTCCAAAATGTTTCACATAACGATTTGTGCAAGAGCACACTGAAAGGATTGTCAATTTGCCCAAGAGGTCCCCTTCATTTTTTCTTGGGCACTTTAGTTTTCCTGTGAATTTTCCAAAGCAACCGCTATCTTTTTCTTTGTCGCAAATGTTGGATCAATTTCTCTTTTGGGTTTCTTTTGACATTCTTTTACAAAATTACCCTTTTTTCCACAATACAGACACTGACCATTTTTTAGTTGCATGTCTTTCTCCTCTTTGGTCAATGATGGGCAAACAGTTCCGATATCCATAGGATCTGAGGACAATTGAAGGTGTCTGGACCTTTCCATTCACCAGTTGGGTTTTTCCCATTTATTCCTTACTCCTTTTCTGTCAGAGAGTCTGTGATCTATCCGTAGGGTTAGGTTAATTAAATCTGTGCAAATTTCTGGTTGTGGTTCAACTTGGGCCAATACATCTTTTAGTTCGTCTTTTAGCCCTCGATAAAATACTGCTGACATTTTTCCTCAGGCCAAGTGGTTTCCACTACTAACTGGTTGAAGTGTGACAAATACGTTATCAAGTCTTTGTTTCCTTGACGTAATTCTAGTAACTCTGTTGTGTCACCTACAGACTGGACAGGGCCACAATCACAGAGCTGTGTGCCCAGTTGGAGCCTGACCTGATATCAGCTATCCATTATCCCACTGGGATCCCCCCTCTTGTGCAAATGCTATCAGTGCTCCATTTCCTGGCAACTGTTCTTTCCAAGTGACAGCGGGCTTGGAAGCTGAAATGTCACAGCCAATGTTTTCTATTGTGCTGGCAAGGGTCTTGTCTGCCTTGGTGAAACACATGTGCAGCTACACTGCTTTCCCCCAGGTGGACGATTTAGCCACTGTAAAGGTAGGATTCTATGCAATGGGCATTATCCCCAATATAATTGGTGCGATTGATGGTACACATATTGCGTTAGTCTCCCGCTACCAGAATGAACAGGTGTTCAGAAATCGGAAGAGTTTCCACTCACTGAATGTGCAAAGTGTTTGCCTGACAGACCAGCACATCTCCCATGTCACTGCCAAGTATCCTGGGTCAGTGCATGACGCCTTCATCCTGAGGAATGGCAGCAACCCAAATGTGATGGCCCAACTACAGGGGCACAGGGTGTGGCTAATAGGTGAGCCAGATCCCCCACCCACTGTATGTCAGTGCATGCCTTCCGGTGTTCTCCCCTTAGGATTGTGTAAGGCTAAATGTTGTCCCTCAATACTTGCAGGTGACTCTAGCTACCCAAACCTATCGTGGCTGCTGACCCCTGTGAGGAATGCCAGGACAGGGGCTGAGGGACGTTATAATGAGGCAGATGGGTGAACCAGAAGAATAATCAAGTGGACCTTCGGCCTCCTGAAGGTCAGGTTCAGGTGCTTCCATCTGAGAGGTGGATCCCTGTGCTACTCACCTGGAAAAGTCTGCCAGATAGTAGTAGCATGTTGCATGTTCCTGGCCCACAGACGACATGCGCCTTTTCTGCAGAAGGAGGGGACTTGAGATGCCCCAGTGGCCACAGTAGACCCTGAGAACAGTGAGGATGAGGAGGCAGAGGATGAGGATGAGGACAACAGAACATCAGTTATACAACAATACTTCAAATGACAAACAGGTGAGACAGTGGAACTGACAATTCCGAATATGCTTTGACAATTACTCTGACTATTGATTTATCTGTGTGCCTGTGGCATGATGGCATTCACTTCCTTTGCATCTCAACTTACTGTCACCGATGGCTTCTCATTTTCCAGATTATGGTAACCACATTGTCCTGATGTGATCACTACAGACTGTTCCAGGTCATAATTTGTTAGATATCACAGTGTTCAGATCATTTGTACTCGTTGTGACTGTTCCCACAAATGCACATTTAAGACACTTAAAACAGTGATACTCAAAATGTGTTCAAGGGTGTTTATTGTAGTACTATGTAATTGAGGGTAAAGTGCAATGGAATGGTGAAGGAAAGTCCAGGGTATTCTTCCAGTCTGTTTGTAGCACAGGTCCAGTGTCCAAGGGGCCACAGGAAAGGGAGCAATGGCAGTTCAAAGTGGACAAGGTGACAAGGAGGGACACAAGGGGGACAATCAGGAGAGCCTAATTTCCTGGTGCTGGTCTCGGTCTTGGCAAGTGCCTCTGGCTTCTGTCTGATTCACAGGGATCGTTTGCAGGGTGGTTCACATTCTGCAGGGGTAGGGGTCCTGTGGCAGGGCCTCCTGTCCACTGTCTGCAGCGGAAGTGGAGGGCTAGTCAATAGACTGGCTAGTGGTAGGGGCCCGCTGCTGTGCTGTCCATTCCCTCATGATGTTGGTCATGTCTTCCAGCACCTCTGCTATGGAGATCATGGTGGTGCTGAGTGCCTGCAAGTCATCCCTGATCTCCTGATGGTGTTCCTCTTGCAGCCGCTTGTTCTTCTGCATGTTGTTAAGGATCTGGCCCACGTGTCCTGGGATTGTTGGTAGGCACCCAGAACATTGGTGAGTGCCTCGTGGAGAGTCAATTCCCTGGGCCTGTCCTCTCCCTGGCGCACAGCGGTCCTCCCAGTGCTCCTGTTCCTCTGTGCCCCTGTCCCCGGAATGATGTGCCCTCTGCACTGACCCCAGGTCCCTGATTGTCTTGGGTATGAGGTGTGGACTGGGGTCCCTGTACAGGTGGGCACACTGCTGATTGACGTGTCCTGGGGACAGAGGTGTGGGTACGTTGGGTGGGTGCTGTGGTGTTGGTAACTGATGGGGAATGCTCTGAGGTGGACTATGAGTGAGCTGGGGTGACCGACTGTCCAGTGGTCCCTGATGGGCAAGGTTGTTGATCAAGATCCTGGAGTCCAGAGTTACTGTCATCACTGGGGGCATCTTCTTTTCGGGGACTGGATAGTTGTGACACCTCCTCTCCACTGAGATTGGCTGGGGCACCTGTGGGTATGTAAGAGATGTATTATGCTTCATGCCTGTGACATGTTGTACATCTATATTTTCTCCTCTATGGTTGCTTTTTCCCTGCTACCTTTGATTGTGTATGGAGATGTATTATGGGATTGTTAGTTCCCCAATGCTGTGCATGCTTTTGTGATGGTTGTCCATGCACGGCTAGGAGGGCTGTCCATACATTGGTATGGCATGCAGGGCTTGGCATTGGGGTTAGCCATCTGCGTTGATGCAGTGTATGGGATGGAGTGGAGTGATGGGAGTGAGGGTGAGGGTGAGGGTGTGAGATGGCATGCAGGTATGGGGGGTGATAAGTGTTAAATTTTGACCTACCAGTGTCCAGTCCTCCGGCTTCTCCAGCGAGTCCCTCAGGATGCAGTATTGCCAAGACTTGTTTCTCCCATGATGTGAGCTGTGGGAGAGAAGGTGGGGGTCCACTGCCAGTCATCTGTATGGCAAGCTGGTGCCTTGCTGCCATGGAACGTACCTTCCCCCGTAGGTCGTTCCACCTCTTCCTGATGTCGTCCCTTGTTCTTGGATGCTGTCCCAAGGAGTTCGCCCTGTCCAAAATTCTCCGCCATAGCGCCATCTTCCTTACAATGGATATCTGCTGGACGGGGGTGCCTTTGTGGGGACATGGGTGTTGTGTGATGTGTGTGAGTGTGTGGGTATTGGGTGGTGTGATTGGGTGTGGGCAGTGGAGTGCGTGAGGGATGTATGGGTGTGTGTGTCTTTGTCATAGTGGTCTTGATGTCTGTCTGGTTGCAAGGATTTGTATTCATAAAGAGTTGTGGGTAATGTGGGTGTGTTTTTTATAGTGGTGTAAGTGGATGGGTGTGGTGTGTGTATGGGTGTCAGGTGTGTGTTGTTTGAATTGGCCAAGATTGTGTAGTTTAGATTTTGGGTGTCCATTCTGAGCGCGGCGGTGTGTACCGCCAATGGTTTACCATCATTGAATGTCCGCCGTGGTGATTCGTGGGTAATTATGTGGTGGGCATTGTTCTGTTGGTGTAACGGTATGGGTGTTGGGACCACCACTTTAACTCTGACCTTTGGGCTGGCGGATTTGGGTATGTGGCTGTATTCTGTTGGTGTGGTGTATGTGATTTGTAATATGCTGAAAGGTTATTGCCACCCCTCTGGTATGTTGGCAGCCATCAGCGGGGCGGTAAGCGGAATTTACGGCCAATATCATGATGAGGGCCATAATGTCTAAAACCCACTGATCTGAAGTTATCTTATCCACACCAACATATGGTGCATTCCTTTCATCCACAGGTTTCAAATGTGGTGGCAAGCACTGTAATGGGGTTATCCCCTTTTAGGAGAGTCCTTGATGAACCAACTAATAGATCACTGAGCACGGGACCACCAGTCTCTGTACCAACCTGGCACACAAGAAAGTAGTTCAGTGGCAGCCCAGACACTCCAGGAAAAAGGGAGCAGAAGAAAATAAGAGAGTGGTCCACATGAAGACAGTATTTAAAATACTCTCCTGCAACAGTCATGATGAAGAAAATCAAGGTAAACCATGTGAAAGATATAAGACAGTGAATGCTAAAGTGAATCCTATATCATTCTAGAATATAGTGAATTGTAGCACATTCTGTGTGTACTTTACTTGGCCTTTTCTCTTTGATTTGCCGTCATTGATACTTCGCAACAATCTAGGCAGAAGAAAGAGGATCCATTACTGATACAATGCACGTTTCTGTATAGGATTTTAGTTTGAGTTGACGTCCTTGCTATGTCTCCAAGAACAATCATAGCTACTTCTCTGCAGAGAAGCAAGGCCAGGATGTGTCTTGTTTCGTAGCAGACAAGGTTAAAGGCATTAGGCCGCTACTGAGAAGGAGTGCTACTGACGACTTCAGGATATGGCGAAGCACATTACACAGCAATAAAAAGAGCTCAGTTGGAATGAAGTTAGTGACTGAGAGAAGGTGCAAAATGAGCAGTCCAAGAAGGTGAAACATGGTGTTCTGAATCTAGAAACACACAGACAGCTTCAGAAGCCTAAAGCCTGAGAGGTATATGAACTCACCAAGCTAGCTCCCACATCAAATCACAAAGGACACAAGGAGCTCCTGAAGATGTGTCAAAGAATCAAGCAGCATATCACTAAGAATGGATGCAGATAGTGACTTTAGGAATGAGATTCCATTGCTCAACAGCAGCCACAAGGTTTATGAAGACTGGCCAAAAATACTGTTTTATTAACTCTGGCATTTTATTCGCCCTTTTGTCCATATAGCTTCTTTTCATGGCGTTGTTGTAAAACCTAACACCGTGAAGAAATATATTATGCCAATATGATCTGGAATACCACTGTGTAGTGTTCAATTATTAACTTGTTGCAGCCCTCCCCACTTTTTTCTGTAGTCTATGCTTGTTGGACTTAAGGGATGGTATCAGTTCCTCTAATGAAACAGTTATTTGCAACCTGTCCTATTGCACCAGATTAGTGATTATTTTTACCAAGCCTATATGTCATCAAGAAGTGGTAACCATCAAAGAATAGCGACAAACATAGTTGTCTTGTTGTCAACGTTCAAATAATATTCAAATATTGAACATTCTTTTGGTCTCTATAGACTGTCACCACGTAATGGGTCCTCAAAAGACATCTTCAGTTCTAAAGTGTTACTTTGATGGATAGTAGCTTTGTCAATTTCTGCAGTGACAACTTAGGCTTTTGGATTCAGCTGCCTATTTGTTTTGTGTATTTGGGATAGGACCCATGTACTGCTTTCTTTGATACACTCACTTCTACTTAGAAGGGGTTGGATGGGTCTAGAAGAAATAAGATTGGTGCAGTGGTAACTATAGTCTTCAGTTTTTTAAATGCTTTTTCAGCTTTCTTGCACCAAACAAAAGGGATGCCTTTCCATTTCAATTCAGTGAGTCATGATATTAGCTTTAAAAAGCCATGGATGAAACCGCAAAAGAAAGTTGAGAATCCTGGAAAGCATTTAATATCCCTTACAGTAGTGGGTGTGGGACAACCTTTTGCCGTTACCCCCTTATGACCATCTATCGTTATTGCTTTGAGTGACAGAATGAACCCCACAAAGTCTACAGTTCGGCACTGAAGAAACACTCCAGAGTTTACATGCACACAATGCCTCGAGTAGGAGCTCTTCTTGATGAAATATCTGAGGCATTGGGGTTGAAGCAGCATGGGAGACCCCAGGACCCAATGAGACAGAAGAGGAGCTTTACAAACGAACCTTGCTGTTTTTTGGGACCCCCACCTCTTGGCCATGTTCAATAAGGCCAGAAATTAGGCAAACTACCACTAGATTTAAGACATGAAATGATTGTGATGATTCCCAAATGGAGGAGGCCCAGTAATTTGTGTACGTTGCATAGGATGATCTCTGTTGTATTCAGAGGTTTGGATCTTGGGAAAAATCTTGGTGCTTTGATTAGTGAGAGTCATACACGTATTTGTAATATGGTGGATAATATATGTGTATTTTTTGTTGGGATATCCTATCTGGCAAACTCTAAATAAGGCCCTAAGATACTAAGCAGTTGTTAGAAATAGGGTTTTTGGTTGGCAGTCAGTTTACCCTCTGTCCAAGCAAGAAACCTCACTCTAGTCAGGGTAAGTCACACACAATCCAAATTATCCTGTGCCCACCCTCTGGTAGCTTGGCACGAGCAGTCAGGCTTAACTTAGAAGGCAATGTGTAAAGTATTTGTGCAATAAATCATACAATAATACAATATAGCACCACAAAAATACACCACACAGTGTTTAGAAAAATATATAATATTTATCTGGATATTTGCAGGTCAAAACGAATAAAGATGCAATATGGAATTGTAGAGATATCACTAAAAAAGTGATATAAAGTGTCTTACGTCTTTAAAAAGCAAACAAAGTCTCTTTCAAGCACAAAGTACCTGGTTTAAAGTGGAAAATCTCCACAAAGGGCCGCAGAGGAGGAGATACGTGGAAAAATGGTGTGTGCGTCGGTTTCGCCCCTTCACACACGGACTTGCGTCATTATTTTTCACGTCGTTCCGATGGGCTGTGCGTGGAATCTTCTCCCTCACGGCAGGTGTCGCGTCGATTTCCTTTCTGAATTCGGGTGGCGTTGTCCAGGCGAGGCCGTGCGTCGAAGTTCTGGTCGCACCGCAGGCGTCGCGTCGAGCGGCGTCTTTCCGGATCGGTGTGCGGTAAATTTTTCACCGCGGAGTAAGCTGTGCGTCAAATTTTTCAGCGCACAAGGCGTCCAAATGAAAAAGAGAAGTCTTTTTGGTCCTGAGACTTCAGGGAACAGGAGGCAAGCTCTATCCAAGCCCTTGGAGAGCACTTCAGCAGCAAGGCAAGAGTTCAGAAAGTCAACAGGGCAACAGCAAGACAGCAGTCCTTTGTAGAAAGCAGTCAGGTGAGTCCTTTAGGCAGCCAGGCAATTCTTCTTGGCAGGATGCAGGTTCTGGTTCAAGTTTCTTCTCCAGCAAGTGTCTGATGAGGTAGGGCAGAGGCCCTGTTTTATACCCAAATGTGCCTTTGAAGTGGGGGAGACTTCAAAGAGAGGTTAAGAATTGCACCAGGTCCCCTTTCAGTTCAATCCTGTCTGCCAGGGTCCCAGTAGGGGGTGTGGCAGTCCTTTGTGTGAGAGCAGGCCCTCCACCCTCCCAGCCCAGGAAGACTCATTCAAAATGCAGATGTATGCAAGTGAGGCTGAGTACCCTGTGTTTGGGGTGTGTCTGAGTGAATGCACAAGGAGCTGTCAACTAAGCCCAGCCAGACGTGGATTGTAAGGCACAGAAAGATTTAAGTGCAAAGAAATGCTCACTTTCTAAAAGTGGCATTTCTAGAATAGTAATATTAAATCCAACTTCACCAGTCAGCAGGATTTGGTATTACCATTCTGGCCATACTAAATATGACCTTCCTACTCCTTTCAGATCAGCAGCTACCACTTCAATACTGTATGAGGGCAGCCCCAATGTTAGCCTATGAAGGGAGCAGGCCTCACAGTAGTGCAAAACAAATTTAGGAGTTTTACACTACCAGGACATGTAAACTACACAGGTACATGTCCTGCCTTTCACCCACACAGCACCCTGCTCTAGGGGTTACCTAGGGCACACATTAGAGGTGACTTATATGTGGAGAAAGGGGAGGTTTAGGCTTGGCAAGTACTTTTAAATGGCAAGTCGAGGTGACAGTGAAAATGCACACACAGGCCTTGCAATGGCAGGCCTGAGACAAGGTAAAGGGGCTATTTAAGTGGGTGGCACAACCAGTGCTGCAGGCCCACTAGTAGCATTTAATCTACTGGCCCTAGGCACATATAGTGCACATTACTAGGGACTTATAAGTAAATTAAATAGTCCAATCAGGTATGATCCAAGGTTACCATGTTTAAAGGGAGAGAGCATATGCACTTTAGCACTGGTAAGCAGTGATAAAGTGCCCAGAGTCTAAAAGCCAACACAAAAAGTGTCCAAAAGAGGAGGGAGGCAGGCAAAAAGTTAGGGGTGACCACCCTAAGGCTGTCAGGTCTAACATGTGTCCCCCCCAGCTGAAAGTGGGGAGAGCTACCCAACCTCCTGGGAGCTCTCATTGCTAAGGCAGAAGTATCTGGCGAGACCATCAGCATTGGCGTGGTCAACCCCTGGGCGATGCACAACCGTAAAGTCCATCCCCTGTAGGGAAATGGACCACCTCAAGAGTTTAGGATTTTCACCCCTCATCTGCATGAGCCATCTGAGGGGCCTGTGGTCTGTCTGAACCCGGAAGTGAGTCCCAAACAGGTATGGCCTCAGCTTCTTCAGTGCCCAGACCACAGCAAAAGCTTCTCTCTCAATAGCACTCCACCTCTGTTCCCGTGGTAATAGCCTTCTGCTAATAAAGACTACTGGTTGGTCTAGGCCCTCCTCATTTAGCTGTGCTAGGACCACCCCTATGCCATGCTCTGAAGCGTCTGTCTGCACGATAAATTCCTTGGAGTAGTCAGGGGCCTTGAGCACGGGGGCCGTGCACATGGCTTCCTTCAGAGAGTCAAAGGCTTTCTGACAAGCCTCTGTCCAATTCACAAACCTAGGTTGTTTCTTGGAAGTGAGTTCTGTTAAGGGTGACACAATGGTACCATAGCCCTTGACAAATCTGCGGTAGTATCCAGTGAGGCCTAAAAAGGCTCTCACCTCAGTCTGTGTTCTAGGTGGTCGCCAGGCCTTGATAGTTTCAATCTTGGCCTGGAGTGGCTGCACCTTGCCACCACCCACTAGGTGTCCCAAGTACACCACGGAACCCTGCTCAATCTGGCACTTACTAGCCTTGATGGTCAGGCCTGCCTGTTGCAGGGCCTGAAGCACCTCCTTGAGGTGGAGCAGGTGTTCCTCCCAGCTGGAACTGTAGACAGCTATGTCGTCCAGGTAGGCTGCACAGAAGGCATCCTTGCCAGCTAGGACCCTGTTAACCAACTGTTGGAAGGTAGCGGGGGCTTTTTTCAACCCAAATGGCATCACCCGGAACTGGTAATGGCCATCAGGTGTGGAAAATGCGGATCTCTCGTTAGCCCCCTCAGTCAGGGCGATCTGCCAGTACCCTGAAGTAAGATCAAACGTTCTCAGGAACTTGGCAGCGCCTAGTCTGTCAACGAGCTCATCAGCTCGGGGGATGGGGTGAGCATCAGTCCGTGTGACTGAGTTGAGACCACGGTAGTCCACACAGAACCAGAGTTCTGGCTTCGCACCTGGGCCAGTAGCCTTAGGGACCAACACCACAGGGCTGGCCCAGGGACTACTGGATTTCTCAAAAATAACCCTTAAAGCTAACATCTTGGAGACCTCCTCCTTGATGCTGGCCTTCACCTTATCTGATAACCTGTAAATTATGTTCTTCACAGGGAGACTGTCACCTGTGTCAATGTCATGAACACAGAGGCGGGTCTGTTCAGGAGTAAGGGAGAACAGGGGGGAGAACTGCTCCAACAGCTCATAGCAGTCTCCTCTCTGGTTTGGAGTCAGGGAGACAGAATGACACCTCTCACTGACCCATCACCTTCTTGGGCAGAGAGGAGGTCGGGGAGAGGTTCACTCTCCTCTTCCATTCCTTCATCTGTGACCAGAAGCATGTTGACTTCAGACCTCTCAAAATGAGGCTTCAGTCAGTTGACATGGAGCACCCTTAGGAGGTTCCTAGGGGATTGGAGGTCCACTAGGTAAGTGGCCTCCCCTTTCCGCTCCCTCACTTCAAATGGGCCAGACCAGCGGTCCTGGAGAGCTCTAGGCTCTACTGGCTCCATTACCCACAATTTGTCTCCAGGTTGAAACTCTACCAGGGTGGCCTTCTGGTCATACCAGTGTTTCATTACCTCTTGACTGGCCTCAAGGTTACTTTTGGCCTCTTTCCAGAAGCCGTTCATCTGGTTGCAGAGGGCCAACATGTAGCTGACCACATCCTGAGGGGGTGCCTTTGGAGCTTTCTCCAACCCCTCCTTGACAATGCTTAAGGGTCCCCTGACAGGGTACCCATAGAGAAGCTCAAAGGGACTGAACCCTACCCCCTTCTGGGGTACCTCTGTGTAAGCAAAGAGAAGGCATGGTAAGAGGACGTCCCATTTACGCCTCAGGGCCTCAGGGAGGCCACCAATCATGCCTTTCAAGGTCTTGTTGAATCTCTCCACA
Organism: Pleurodeles waltl; assembly: GCF_031143425.1. Taxonomy (NCBI): domain Eukaryota; kingdom Metazoa; phylum Chordata; class Amphibia; order Caudata; family Salamandridae; genus Pleurodeles; species Pleurodeles waltl. The sequence continues at coordinate 214,324,884 of NC_090440.1, forward strand.
AGACCATTAGATTGGGGGTGATAGGATGTGGTGAACTTGTAGGTTACACCACACGCATCCCACATAGACTTCATGTATGCAGACATGAAGTTAGTGCCTCTGTCAGACACTATCTCCTTTGGGAATCCCACACGGGTAAATATCCCCATCAGAGTTCTGGTCACCACCAGTGCAGTTACGGTCCTCAGAGGGATTGCCTCTGGGTAACGGGTGGCATGGTCTGTCAGAGTCACCAGATCCTCGGGGTCTGCGCACGTTCCCAACACGTCCACCACTGAACAGCTCCAAGACTCTGATAGATAAATCACAGAGGCTAAGAGAATTCAAGAGGGGAAGAGGGGATTAGGAAGGGAAACATCTGGGAAGGAGACCTGTAGTAAGAAAAAAGGTGAGAACACACAATATGAAAATTATATCTCCTGAAATCAATACTAGACTATGACTCTAGGCATAGTCATTCTGAAAACATGAACAATCTAAGAATTAAGTTAAAAATGACTAAGTTTCAAGATGGCCGGATACCTGTAAGGGAATCAAGATGGATTAAATGAAAACTTTCTTATTCAAGTACTTTCCTTTACATGAGAATCAGAAAAACATTCTGACTAAATTTTAAACCAGTCATATAAATCCTTTTTTGAGAATGCATACTAGGACCATACAATATTGCATCTAGACACTCTGATCTTCTGTGTACTCTTAAAATGTTTCAACACAAATTGCGCATGTTGTAGATTTATATATATATATATATATATATATATATATATATATATATATATATATATAGTAAACACCATAAAAGGATTGTGCACCATGAATAACATAATATGGATTCAGGAAAAACAAATCACATAACTTGTCAACTCGAATATTACATGATAAATATCTTAGAATAGTGGCATACAATAAACAACATGAATTAAACTCGAGGAGAGAATTGTGCGTCTTGCCGATTCGAGTGTCACCATGTAAAAATCCAAGAAATGGTAGTACGCAATGGATATCAAAGTCAAATCCTCATTAAACGAATCGCGCGTCTTGCCGATTCGTAAACCACAATGTAAATGCCAAGAAATAACAGCTCACAATGAATAACAAGATCAAAATACAATTAAACGAATCGCGTGTCTTTTGCCGATTCTTAAGCCACCAAGTAAATGTCAAGAAATGGTAGCGTGCAATGAACAACAAAGTTAAAACACCATAAAACGAATCGTGCGTCTTGCCGATTCTTAAGCCACCCTGCAAATGTCACAAACACTCAAGCGCATATTTCACACGTGCAAAGTACTCTGTCAAATCATAAAAGAATTAGGCCCAAGAACATGAGAGTTCTCGATAACAGCATCGGGAGGCCAGCCCAAACACTGTCTTACCGCCCAGAACAAGGATCTCCAAATGAAGAATGAAAGTCAGATGTCTGGAAGATCAAATAGGCCACCGGGACAGGAGCTCAGGAAGTAGCTGCTGCTCTGCACCGGGACCTCTGAATAGTGAGCACTTGGAGCTGGGCTGGCTCCTTTTTATAGAGTCTTGGCCCAGCCCACAACCACACCCAGGCATGTTGCAGGGAAAGTCTCTAGAAAGCCCTGGAAAGGGACCACACCCTAACACACTCTGAAAGTCTGCAGCAATACATTGCAAATGAACAGCATTTGTAAGCACATAAAAAAAAAGTCTTCAGGATTGAACTCTGCAATGCAAAAGGTTAAACAACAACATATCAGCACAATGCATAAATTACGTTGCTTTGAGAGTGCTGGCTTTTGCATTCTAGTCGCCAATAGAGCGCGCACTGCCCTGGTGTTGACAGTACTCCCCTCTCCCAGATGCGCTCTAGGGCCTGGTTTGCCTGGATTAAGACGATGAAAGCGTCTCACAAGTACTGGAGCATAAACATCAGATGCGGAAACCCATGAGTTACTTTCAGGACCATAACCTTTCCATGAGATTAAGTACCATAGATTACGCCCTCGTAGTTTAGAATCCAACACTTTCTTAACTTCATATTCTTCTTCTCCCTGTACTAGAACAGGAGCTGGATGAGGGTGGACCTTTTAGACTGCCCTTTTCAATAGGGAAGTGTGGAACACTGGATGAATACGTAAGGATCTGGGCAATTGTAGTTTATAGATTACCGGATTGATTTGCTGAAGGACTGTGTAAGGACCTATAAATTTGGGGTTAAACATGTGCTTCTTCTTAAAGTCTATGGTGGTCATTCCAACCCTGGCGGTCAATGACCGCCAGGTTGGAGGACCGCGGGAGCACCGCCGACAGGCCGGCGGTGCTCCCAAGGGCATTCCGACCGCGGCGGTAAAGCCGCGGTCGGACTGGCAACACTGGCGGTCTCCCGCCAGTGTACCGCCGCCCTTTGGAATCCTCCAAGGCGGCGCAGCTAGCTGCGCCGCCGAGGGGATTCCGACCCCCCCTACCACCATCCAGTTCCCGGCGGTCCGCCCGCCGGGAACCGGATGGCGGTAGGGGGGGTCGCGGGGCCCCTGGGGGCCCCTGCAGTGCCCATGCCACTGGCATGGGCACTGCAGGGGCCCCCATAAGAGGGCCCCTACAAGTATTTCACTGTCTGCTTGGCAGACAGTGAAATACGCGACGGGTGCAACAGCACCCGTCGCACCTTCCCACTCCGCCGGCTCGATTACGAGCCGGCATCCTCATGGGAAGGGAGTTTTTCCCTGGGCTGGCGGGCGGTCTTTTGGCGACCGCCCGCCAGCCCAGGGAAAAACTTAGAATACCCTCCGCGGTCTTTCGACCGCGGAGCGGTATTTCGGAGGGGGAAGTCTGGCGGGCGGCCTCCGCCGCCCGCCAGACTTAGAATGACCCCCTATATGTTTTGTGGAAAGCCACACTTTGTCACCTGGTTGATATTGCGGTCCCTCACAATGTTTCTAGTCATAATACCTTTTGTATTTTTGTTTGGCTTTTTCTAAATGCTGTTGAATCAGTTTCTGGGTTTGATGCAAATGCTGAATGGTTTCTGACACAGCTGGAGTAAGAGAACTTTCTTGAGGAATTGTGATGGGCAGGGTGTCAGGATGATAGCCAAACATACCAAAAAAGGGTGTAACGCCAATAGAAGTGTGGAATGAGTTATTGTAAGGTAACTCAGCTAACCAGAGCATAGATGTCCAAGAATGAAGTGCCTTTTCAGCGTAGGCACGTAGGTATTGTTTCAAAGTCTGATTTAGTCTCTCCGTTTGACCATCTGTTTGAGGATGGTGACTAGTAGATAGCGTAGATGTCACTTGGAGTGTTTTACACCATGTCTTCCAGAAATTGGAGGCAAATTGCGACCCCCAATCAGATAGGATAACTTTTGGCAGTCCATGATAACGAACCACTCTGTTCAGTAAAATAGTTGCCAGTTCACTAGCAGTGGGCAATTTTTTACAGGCAATGAAATGTCCATATTTCGTGAGACTATCTACTACCACCAGAATTACTCAATGCTGTTGAACCACTGGCAGACCGGTAATAAAGTCTAAAGAAATGTGCTCCCATGGACGACTTGGGGTTGGAAGTGGATGTAACAACCCTTTTGGTTTTGAATTACTTGTTTTAATGCGAGCACAAACTTTGCAGTTGTTTACCATTGCTTTTACATCTTTTGTTAGGGTAGGCCACCAAAAATAGCGTTGGATCAGTTCAAGAGGTTTAGGAATACCTGGGTGACCTTCCGTCGGTATAACATGCAACCAATGAAACACTATCTTGCGAAGTTTGGTAGTGGGTACGAACAAACGAGCGTCATGAAAGGATAGTCCTTGCTTGATTGACCTTTTGGGATCTGCTTGGGCCCATGTTTGCCATTTTTCAACAGTGAAAGAGTTGCGAATTTCTTCAAAGAAATCTTCAGTTTTTATGATACATAGAACCTTGTCAGGAGCAATGATAGCTCTGGAGGCTTGAAATGCAGGCAACGTGGTAGACTCTTGACGGGACAAGGCATCAGCTTTGCGATTATCTTTACCAGGCCAGAAAGGTTACTACAAAATCAAATTCGGCAAAAAACAGCATCCAGCGTAATTGCCGAGGGATCAAAAGTCTGGCGGAACTCATGAATTGAAGATTACGATGATCAGTATATACTGTGACAGTGTATTAGGCACCCAACAAATGATGTCTCCATTCTTTAAAGGCGTCACAAATCGCCAGAAGCTCTTTTTCAGCAATGACATAGTTCTGTTCGGCTTCGTTCAACTTCCGAGACATATAAGCTACAGGATGAAGTTGACCAGTGTCTTTATTTCGTTGTGATAAGACGGCTCCTATTGCTACATCTGTAGCATCAGCTTCCACTATGAAAGGTCGATTTGCATCAGGATGAGTCAAGACTGGGGCAGTGGAGAAAGCTTTCTTCAAAGTCGAGAAGGCTTGATCAGCTTCTGGGGACCATACAAACTTTTCTTTCTTTCTTAGTAGCTTAGTGATTGGAGCCACTGTCTGGGTGAAATGATTTATGAATCTCCGATAAAAATTTGCAAACCCCAGGAAACATTGAACAGTTTATGGGGTGGGCCAATCAGATACGGCTTTTACTTTCTTTTCTGCCCTCACCATACCTTGAGGGGTAAGAATAACCCCTAAAAACTCAACTGTGGTAACATGAAACTCACACTTGGTTAGTTTGCAATATAAATGGTGCTTTCGAAGGGCTGCAAGAATTTTCTTGACATGTTGGACATGTTCATTTTCATTGTCAGAGTAGATCAAAATGTCATTGATGTAGACTATGGCAAATATGTCGAGGTACTCTCTAAGAACGTCATTCAAGAAAAATTGAAATGCTGCTGGAGCATTACACAGACCAAAAGGCATGACGGTGTATTCAAAAAGGCAATATCTTGTCTTGAACGCTGTTTTCCATTCGTCACCCTCTCTCATTCTTACCAAATGATAAGCACCTCGAAGGTCAAGCTTTGTGTAGATTTTTGCTCTCTTTACTTGTTCCAATAATACCGGAATTAGAGGTAAAGGATATTTATTCTTGATTGTGACTTTGTTCAAACCCCTATAGTCGATGCAAGTTCAAAGTTCTCCATTAGCTTTTGAAACAAAAAACAAAGGCGAAGCTGCAGGAGACTTAGAGGGGCGAATGAAGCCATTCTCCAAAAATACATCTAGGTATTTTCGTAAATGTTGATTTTCATGTTCTGACAGGGCATATACACGACAGTTGGGAAGTATCGCACCTGGGACTATATCAATTTGACAGTCATAAGATCTATGAGGAGGTAGAGTCTCTACTCCTTTCTCGTCAAATACATCTTTGTAAGATGAATACTGTTTGGGCAGCTGAATTTATTTCTCCGCGGCAGTAGCTATGTAAGAGTTACAAACTTTTGATACTTGAATCTTTTGGAGACATTGTTCGTTACATAGCGCAGATGAGAACATGATTTTTCGTTCTGCCCAATTGATCTCTGGATTGTGATGAGTTAACCATGGCAAGCTGAGGATAATCCCATATTGGGGAGCATGGATCACGTCAAGAATGATTTTCTCTTTATGTTTCTTTCTTTGATTCTTATCTTCACAAATCATCGACAGGGGGATAGTCTGAAGAGTTACTGGACCTCCAGTCAAGAATTTTCCATCGACTGCCTGGATGATTTCTGGGGTCTTCTTTTCAATGCATGGGATCCCCCATGCACGAACCAATTGGACATCAACAAAGTTCCCAGTAGCCCCAGAATCGACTAGAGCTTTTTTTAAATAGATCTTTTTCTTGACCTGAACTCTTATTTCCAGTTTAAGATGTCTAGATTGTGAAGGGTCCACGGTAACACCCAAGAGCAACCCTTCTCTGCATCTTGGGTGTTTTAGTTTTCCAGATCGACTGGTGCATTGGCTGCTACCTTCTGAACTGGACCTTGCTTGTTCTTTGGTTTGATTGGACAATCTTTGGCAAAATGACCCTTCCGCCCACAATAAAGACATTGTCCATTTTTTCTGCGAAGGTCCTTTTCATCTTTGGTCAAAGGTCTTCTGATGGTTCCAATTTCCATCGGTTCCGGCGTTCTCTCTTTTTGAGTTCTTGAGTCTCTGTTATCATGAACACGCCATGAATATTTTTCAATCTTGTTGCGCGTTCCTTTACGTTCTGCTAAACGATGACCAAGCCTCAAGACAAGGTTTATTAATTCTTGACAGTCTGTAGGTTGTGGGTCGATTTGCGCTAAGATATATTTTAGTTCCTCTTTGAGTCCCTTGTAAAACAAGACCGCTTGTTTTTCTTCAGGCCAGGATGTCTCGGCAACCAGCCGGTTAAAGTTGGCTAAACACAACACTAGGTCTTGATTCCCTTGGCGTAAATCTAATAATTCACGATCTGCTGACTGTGTTACAGTTCTACGATCAAAAACTCTCTCAAACTCACGAACAACATTTCTCCAGTTGTACAACAAGGGACTATTTTTACTCACAAGAGGAATTGCCCAAGTAGCTGCATCCCCAGCCAAATATGATAACAAGAAAGTTACTTTGGACTGGGCATTGGGGAAAGTATGTGGTCTGCAGGTGAAGTGTAGTTCCACTTGAACCAGGAAAGATTGCGCTTTCAAAAGGTCACCTGAGAAACGTTCTAGGGGAGCTAAAGGAATTGCAGAAGGAACATTTAGGGAAATGTTTGTCGGATTACTTCCAGAAGCCTGAGAAGAAGTACTTGGCCAGGACACACCTGTGGGACTTTGTACCTTCTTCTCTACCTTGTCTTGCAACTGACTCACTCTCTCAGCTAAGCTAGTTGTCAATTCTTTGGATGATACCACCTCTGCCTGGAGCTAGGTGATGGCCTTGACTAACTCGTCCAGCGTGGCCATGCTGAGAACATACACAAACCAGGAGGATAATAATTTGTGGGCTCACTATTCTGTCAGAGTCACCAGATCCTCGGGGTCTGCGCACGTTCCCAACACGTCCACCACTGAACAGCTCCAAGACTCTGACAGATAAATCACAGAGGCTAAGAGAGTTCAAGAGGGGAAGAGGGGATTAGGAAGGGAAACAGCTGGGAAGGAGACCTGTAGTAAGAAAAAAGGTTAGAACACACAATATGAAAATTACATCTCCTGAAATCAATACTAGACTATGGGGGTTTTACAACCCTGGCAGACGGTGTCAAAGTGGCGGTAAGACCGCAAACAGGCCGGCGGTACAAATTTTGGAATTACGACCGTGGCGGAAACCGCCAACAAAGACAGCCACTTTAACACTCAGACAGCCACGACGGTACAGACAAACAGCTTGGCGGTCACCGCCAACAGACAGGCGGGAGACAATGTACTGCCCACACTATTATGACAGGCCAAACTGCCACCTTTTCCGGTGCGGATTCAATGCGGATAAAAACACGGCGGAAACAGGCATTTCGAATGAAAAACGCTCACCTCTACACACTCCACGAGGAAGGAGGACAGCATGGAGCCGGAACTTCATATTCTCCCAGCGCTAGTCTTCCTGCTCATCTACGAGGAGCACCAACGCCGGCGGCGAAGACCATGGTGAGTACTGCACCTACGACATAGGGGAGGCAAAAAACAGGGACACACACACTCAACACCCCAACCCCCACCCCGACCCTCACCCACTACAACTCACACACCAATGCATATCAATACATTACAGTAACACCCCCCAACCCCCCTGGAAGAATGCAAAGACAAAAGGAAATGAGTGTAACTATTGTAATATATCAAAAATCAGTAAGCAAAAATATACATATATATATATACACAATAAACAAAATATATACCACAATTAGTAGTCCAGGTTTTGCATCATTCATAGTCCGTGGACCACTGGGCCCAAAATGCATGGGCGAGGCCCCCACAAGATACCCGAACATGATGGAGAGAACACTGCAGGGGCATCAGATAGAAAAACAACAGGCACCTCAGGGGGAATGGAAGGGGGGGCACCTCAACCGGAATCGTGCACGACGCCAGATCCACGAGGGGGCACCATGCCCACTGATCAATCCTGGGGAGTGCAAAGCCACAGTCTCTCGAGTCTTTACAGTGGGTGGTTTGCCCACTGTTCCATCCTGGGGAGTGCAAAGCCACAGTCTCTCAAGTCTCTACAGTGGGTGGTTTGCCCACTGCTGCATCCTGGAAAGTGCAAAGCCACAGTCTCTCAAGTCTCTACAGTGGGTGGTTTGCCCACTGTACCATCCTTGGGAGTGCAAAGCCACAGTCTCTCAAGTCTCACAAGTGGGTGGTTTGCCCACTGTACCATCCTGGGGAGTACAAAGCCACAGACTCTCAAGTCTCTACAGTGGGTGGGTTGCCCACTGTTCCATCCTGGGGAGTGCAAAGCCACAGTCTCTCAAGTCTCTACAGTGGGTGGTTTGCCCACTGTACCATCCTGGGGAGTGCAAAGCCACAGTCTCTCAAGTCTCTACAGTGGGTGGGTTGCCCACTGTACCATCCTGGGGAGTGCAAAGCCACAGTCTCTCAAGTGGATAACAGTCTCCACTGGTTCTGGAGGGGGACTGGTGCCCAGAGTGCTTCATCCTGCCAAGGACAGACGGAGTGGATGCTGTTCTCCACTGGTTCTGGAGGGGGACTGGTGCCCAGAGTGCTTCATCCTGCCAAGGACAGACGGAGTGGATGCATGTCTCCACTGGTTCTGGAGGGGGACTGATGCCCACAGTGCAGCACTCACCCCGTGACGGTCCCTGTTGCGTCACTGCCCCTGCCGCTCATGGGCTAGCGGTGCTTGAGTTGGCGGTCCTTGCCCTGTTCAGCGGTGCTTGCCCTGTTCAGCGGTGCTTGAGTTGGCGGTCCATGCCCTGTTCAGCGGTGCTTGAGTTGGCAGTCTTTGCCCTGTTCAGCGGTGCTTGCCCTGTTCAACGGTGCTTGCCATGGCGGTCTTTGCCCTGTTCAGCGGTGCTTGAGTTTGCAGTCTCTGCCCTGTTCAGCGGTGCTTACCCTGTTCAGCGGTGCTTGCCATGGCGGTCTTTGCCCTGTTCAGCGGTGCTTGAGTTTGCAGTCTCTGCCCTGTTCAGCGGTTCTTGCCATGGCGGTCTTTGCCCTGTTCAGCGATCCTTGCCCTGGCGGTCCGTCATTGCCCAGCTGGGCTGTGGCTGGTGGTCCTTCATGGGTCAGCTGGGCTGTGGCTTGTGGGGCCCTCCTAGGCAGCTGGGCTGTGGCTTGTGGGGCCCTCCTAGGCGGCTGGTCTGTGGCTTGTGGGGCCCTCCTGGGCAGCTGGGCTGTGGCTTGTGGGGCCTTCCTGGGCAGCTGGGCTGTGGCTTGTGGGGCCCTCCTGGGCAGCTGGGCTGTGGCTTGCGGGGCCCTCCTGGGCAGCAACGATGGGGCTGGTGGTGGCCTCCTGGCCAGCGGGGATGGAGCTGGCGGTGGCCTCCTGGGCAGCAGGGATGGGGCTGGCGGTGGCCTCCTGGACAGCGGGGATGGGGCTGGCGGTGGCCTCCTGGGCAGTGACGATGGGGCTGGCGGTGGCCTCCTGGCCAGCGGGGATGATGGCGGTCTTCTCTGCCGTGCTGCTCCTCACTGACTTTGCAGGTTTCTTCTGCCCCTTCCCCACCTTGGGAGGAGTCACAGCCGAGTCCACACTCCCCCGGGGACCCCTGTGAGCGGCTTGGCTGGCTGGAGTCTTCCCCTTCTCCCGCCGGGCACTGTCCAACTTCTGGTGCTTCACAGGGGGGGACTGGCTGTGCTGTGGCTCCGTGACAGACTGGCTGGCCTGGTGGCCGGTGCACTCCACATACCTGTAACAACAGGCACCACTGGTCCCGGTGATTTTTTGCCTGAGGTGCTAGTACGGGACCTATGAGTTGGGGGGGGTGGGAAATAGGTTGAGGGGGGACAGGAAAAGTTGTTTGGACACACTGGTACGCGTAGCTGGAGGGGGTTTGGGAGTGGAGGAAGAGGTGGTGGTTGTAGGAGGTGTAACTTTTGTGGATTTGGGTGCAGGTGCATGGGCTGGAGGCTGTCGTGAGGTGGATGGCTGTTGGGTGGGTGTGTGCCTGCGTTTGTGTATCTTTGGGGGGGGCGTCACAGACACACTGGGAGAGGACACAGGGGACGTGTGCATGGTAGTGGGGGTGGTGAGTGCACGTGAGCTGGGTGTGGTGGTGGGTGTGCTGGTGCGGGACATAGTGGCTGTAGTGGTAGTGCATGCAGGTGTGAGTGTAGACGAGACTGGGAGGGAAGAGGGAGACGAGGAGGAGGGGGACACAGTGGAGGCAATGGATGTTGGTGTGTCTGCATGTGTGTGATGCTTGCGTGAGTGCCTGTGGGATGTGTGGTGCTTATGTTTGCCTGAGCTTCCCTTGTGTGGTGAGGTGTGTGCAGGCTGGTCTGACGGTGTGCTTGGGATAGGCAGAGGTACAGGGGATTGGGTCTGGGTGGAGGAAGTTGGAGGGGGGAGGCTAGACACAGGGACAATGGCTGCCATCAGTGCTGAGGCCAGAGTTTGAAGGGTTCGATGAAGGGCAGCCTGACCAGAATGAATGCCCTCCAGGAATGTATTTGTGTGTTGCAACTCCCTTTCTACACCCTGGATCGCATTCAAAATGGTAGACTGCCCAACAGTGAGTGACCTGAGGAGGTCAATGGCCTCCTCACTGAGGGCAGCAGAGGTGACAGGGGCAGGGGCTGAGGTGCCTGGTCCGAAGGTAATGCCCACCCTCCTGGTTGAGCGGGACCGGGGCACACGCTGAGGGGCTGCTGGGAGGGCGGTGCTGGTAGGGGGGGTTGTGGCTGTACCTGTTGAAGTGGGGGGCACAGATGTTGCCGCCACTACAAGGGAGCTCCCATCGGAGGACGAGTCTGTGTCGCTGGTTGCAGATCCTGTGACCGCCGTGGTGCTCCCCTCGCCCTCCGTCCCACTGGTGTATTCTGAGTCCGTAGTGTGGGCCTCCATGCCCATGTGGGATGCAGCTCCCTCGTGCTCCGGTGCCACTGTACCTCTGCCTGATGATGCTAATGCACACAAGAACAGGGAGACCACAAAAAAGGGGGGGGGGAACAGAAGAAAGACAGGTTGAGTGCATGGCTTACCGCTACCGTTGGTGAAAAATACAGACACAGCAGCCCCCTGCACTACGTCGCGCTGTTGGAAGTGAAATTCCTGGGAAATGGCCTACAAGGCTATGGACGACATCTGCACACACAGATGACTCTGGGGCATGAATAGCTGTACTTGCCACTCTACAGAGGTGGGGTGGGGGGCCACAGGGCCATGCCTTATGATTGGGCCTAGCCTACGGAACTCGCCCTGGCCTAGGGGAACCCACAGCCCTCCTCCCCCACCCAGACACCTTCACTGCACGCAAAGTCAGCTCAATGATAGTGTACTCACCCCCTTGTGTCTGCTGTGATGCCCTCAAGCGCCCATCCAACTCTGGGTAGGCCACCGCTAGGATCCGGAACATCAGGGGTGTCATGGTTCGATGGGCACACCTCCCACGTTGGAAGGCTATCCCCAGCTGAGCCTCCGCCGTCTTCTTGCTCCAGCGGCGAATGTCCTCCCATCTCTTCCGGTAGTGGGTGCTCTGTCTGTGGTGGACCCCCAGGGTCCGGACATCCTTGGCGCTGCCACGCCAAACATCCTTCTTCTGGTGGGCGCTGACCTACATGAAATGTGCAGGGGAAGAAGAGAAGTCATTACCAACTGCACCGTCAAAGTGAGTGGCCCCCATCCCTATCCTTGCCATGTGGCACATGCATTCACCGTCTTTCATGCACTCAGAATTCTGCCCCCTTCCTTCTTACAACCAGCCCTCTCCACACAGGCATAGCCCATACAACATGCTCCCTGTGTACTTACCTGTTGTTCTGGAGGACCGTAGAGTAGCGTGTACTGGGGGAGGACCCCGTCGACGAGCTTCTCTAACTCCTCTGCAGTGAAGGCAGGGGCCCTTTCCCCAGATGCATGAGCCATTGTCTCTTCCAGACCGAGGTCACAGCAGCACTTGCAGTGTAGGTCCTCTCCTGTCGAAGATCAGGTATCGAGTGATTAAACAGTTAGAAAATGGCAGTCACGTCCGCGGCGGTTACGTCCGCGGCGGTGCGTACCATCACCGCCGGCGTACATCGTCATTGGCTCCTGGGACCCATAGGGTCCAATGTTGACCAATGCAGCATTGCGCCGCGGTCTTCGACCGCCCACCGCAACGGTGTACAACGCCAGCGCAGTTACCTCACATCCCATTGTCCCGCTTAGAGGTCAGGCAGCCGCCATTTCAGGGGCCCACATGGCCTAATTACCAACTGCGTCACACATACCTAGGCCTACTCTCAACACACATACAGGCCACATTTTGTGTATGATTGGTGTTCTGTGCAGACTGTGGGTACATACCTCTGAGTTGTTTGACTCTGTGCTCGCTGTTGTCCTTCATAGGCACCGTCCGCTGGGACATGTGAGGAGATGGCGGAATCCTCCGGTGTACCGACCGCTGGTGGACCTGTCGACAATGGAGGAAAGGCATTTGATCATCACCTACAGGTTTGACCGTGCCACAATCCAGGAACTGTGTACCCAGTTGGAGCCAGACCTGATGTCAGCAATCCGCCATCCCACAGGAATCCCCCCTCAAGTGCAGGTGCTATCAGTGCTCCATTTCCTTGCAAGTGGGTCTTTTCAAACAACTGTGGCCATGGCATCAGGGATGTCCCAGCCTATGTTTTCCAACGTGTTGTCCAGAGTGTTGTCTGCCCTGCTGAAACAAATGCGGAGCTACATCGTTTTCCCTCAGGTGGAAGACTTGCCTACAGTGAAAGGTGACTTCTATGCCCTTGGACATATCCCCAACATCATAGGTGCCATTGATGGGACCCATGTGGCTTTGGTCCCCCCCCACAGGAGTGAACAGGTGTACAGTAACCGGAAGAGTTATCATTCCATGAATGTACAGATGGTATGTTTGGCAGACCAGTACATCTCCCATGTGAATGCCATGTTCCCTGGCTCAGTGCATGACGCCTACATCCTGCGGAATAGCATCATCCCTTATGTGATGGGTCAACTACAGAGGCACCGGGTGTGGCTATTAGGGGACTCTGGTTACCCCAACCTGTCATGGCTACTGACCCCTGTGAGGAATCCCAGGACCAGGGCAGAGGAACGCTACAATGAGGCCCACGGGCGGACTAGGAGGGTGATCGAACGCACCTTCGGCCTCCTGAAGGCCAGGTTTAGGTGCCTCCATATGACAGGTGGATCCCTATTCTACTCACCAAAGAAGGTGTGTCAGATCATCGTGGCCTGCTGTATGCTTCATAATTTGGCTTTGCGACAACAGGTGCCTTTTCTGCAGGAGGATGGTCCAGATGGCGGTGTTGTGGCAGCTGTGGAGCCTGTGGACAGGGATGAGGAGGAAGCAGAGGAAGAAGACATTGACAACAGGGACTCAGTCATCCAGCAATATTTCCAGTGAAACACAGGTGAGAATACATTCCTGCCTACTACAAGTACTTTTACACTTCTACCTCTATCCTGTCTGTCGATTCACCCAGTGTATGGTCACTGAGTTGTCACTTTCCCTTACGGTTTCACAGGTGTGGGTCCCAACGTGTGTCATCTGCTTAGATTCCTCATGGACTAGAGCTGTGTGACATAGGTATGTTGACATTACTATTTACTGGAAATTTTGTCACTGTAATTGCAAATACACTATTTCAAAATCACAGACAGACTCCAGATCTTTTGGTGCTTTAGGTGTGTTTATTTAAATGCAAAATATTGGAGGGGGAAGTTAAATGGTGAGGGGTGATGGCAGAGGAGTGTCCATGGCGGAGGCCAGTCTATTTGTCTCATAGGTGCATTGCCCATATGGGCATAGGAAGTGGAGCTGGGGCAGTTCCAATATGGACAGGGTGACAAAGTGGGACAGAGGGTTGAGAATCAGGGTGGTCTCATTTCTTGGCGGGGGTCCTGGCATTGTGCTCTGTCTTGTTCCTGGATCTCAGGGACCGCTTGCGGGGTGGTTCTCCATTTGCAGGGGGTGGGGTGCTGGTGTGGTGGTCCTGTGGCGGTGCCTCCTGTCCACTAGCGCGGGCGGAGGTGGTGGGCAGTTCATTGTCCATGCTAGTGTCAGGGGCCCCTTGGAGTGCCACAGTGTCCCTCCTGGTGTTTAGTATTTCCTTCAGCACCCCTACGATGGTGCCCAGGGCGGAGCTGATGGTTCTGAGTTCCGCCCTGAACCCCAAATACTGTTCCTCCTGCATGAGCTGGGTCTCCTGAAACTTGGCCAGGACTGTTGCCATCGTCTCCTGGGAGTGGTGGTATGCTTCCATGATGGAGGAGAGGGCCTCCTGGAGAGTGGGTTCACTTGGCCTGTCCGCCCCCTGTCGCACAGCAGCCCTCCCAGTTCCCCTGTGTTCCTGGGCCTCCGATCCCTGGACGGTGTGCCCACTGCCACTGCCCCCAGGTCCCTGTTGTTGTTGGGGTGGTGGGTTATGCTGGGTTCCCTGTAGTGGTGGACACACTGCTGATTGATGTGTCCTGGGGATGGAGATATGGGCCCGCTGGGTGGGTGCTATGCTGGTGTTACCAGAGGGTGGAAGGTCTGTGGCGGCCTGTGCCTTTTTGAGGGGAACCGACTGTCCCGAGGCCCACGTTGGTCCGGGCTGGTCATCTGGATCCAGTTAGACAGAGCTGCTGTCATCACTGTGGGCCTCTTCTGTGGGTGGGGTGGAGATATCTTGACCCTCCTGTCTGGTGACGTTGGGTAGTGGTCCTGCAGGGGTGTAAAAGCTTAATTATTGCATCTGTGTGTGTCATGGTGGGCAATGGGTGGGTGACCGGTGTACCCCAGTGTTTGCATTCCTATGTGAGGACTTGTGTGATGATGGTTTAGGGGGTTGTATGGGTATGTGCAGTGCCCATGCTTTAGTGATGGGTGTCCATGTGTTGGGGTTGCATGCAGGGCTTGGTGTTGGGATGGGTGGTTTGTGATAGTGGGGTATATGTGAGTTGGTGGAGTGATGAGGGTGAGGGTATGGGTAGGAGTTTGTGCTGGCATGCAGGAAGGGTGGGGGATATAGTAGTAAAGATTTGACTTACCAGAGTCCATTCCTCCACCGACTCCTGCGAGGCCCTCAGGATGCAGAATCGCCAAGACCTGCTCCTCCCATGTTGTTAGTTGTGGGGGAGGAGGTGGGGGTCCGCCGCCAGTCCGCTGAACCGCGATGTGGTGTCTTGAGACCACGGAACGCACCTTCCCCAGTAGGTCGTTCCTGATGTCGTCCTGATTTCTTGGGTGTTGTCCCACTGCGTTGGCCCTAGCTCCATCTTCCTTGCAATTGAGGTGTGCTGCACCTGTGCTCCAAATAGCTGTGGCTCTACCCAGACGATTTCCTCCACCATGACCCTGAGCTCCTCCTCCGAGAACCTGGGGTGTCTTTGCCGTGCCATGGGGTTGTGTTGGTAATGTGTGGGGTGGTGTGTGTGGTGATAAGTGTGGTGATATGTAGTGGTGTGTGGTGTTTTGTGCGTGGAAGTTGTGTGGGTGATGGTGTTGAGTGCCTGTGGATGCTAGTTTGTGGATGGTGGTGTCTCTCTCTGGCCTTCTCTCTGTAATAGTGTTCGTAGGGGTTTGTGGGTGATGCGGGTGTGTGTTTTATATTGTAATGGGTGTGTGGGAGTGGTGTGTGTATGTGTATCAGGTGTGTGTATTTTGAATTGTCCAATGTGGCTGTGTTTTGTAAGTGTGTGTATTTTGAGCGCGGCGTGGATTCGTGGGTCGTGATAGCGTGGGCGCATTTCTGTTGGCGTGACGGTGGAGGTTTTGTTTTTGCCAGTTTATCACTGACCCTTGGTGTGGCGGACTTGTGTGGGTGTCTGAATTTTGTCGGATTTCAAGATATGGGTCATAATAGCTGTGGCGGAATTCCACGGCCGCGGCGGTATGTTGGCGGTGTTCTGCACGGCGGTAAGCGGCTTTTACCGCCAATGTTGTAATGACTGCCTATGACTCTAAGCATAGTCATTCTGAAAACATGAACAATCTAAGAATTAAGTTTAAAATGACTAAGTTTCAAGATGGTCGGATACCTGTAAGGGAATCGAGATGGATTAAATGAAAACTTTCTCATTCAGGTACTTTCCTTTACATGAGAATCAGAAAAACATTCTGACTAAATTTTAAACCAGTCATATAAATCCTTTTTTGAGAATGCATACTAGGACCATACAATACTGCATCTAGACACTCTGATCTTCTGGGTACTCTTAAAATGTTTCAACACAAATTGTGCATATTGTAGATTTATATATATATATATATAGTAAACGCCATAAAAGGATTGTGCACCATGAATAACACAATATGGATTCAGGAAAAACAAATCACATAACTTGTCAACTCGAATATTACATGATAAATATCTTAGAATAGTGGCATACAATAAACAACATGAATTAAACTCGAGGAGAGAATCGTGCGTCTTGCCGATTCGAGTGTCACCATGTAAAAAGCCAAGAAATGGTAGTACGCAATGAATATCAAAGTCAAATCATCATTAAACGAATCGCGCGTCTTGCTGATTCGTAAAACAACAATGTAAATGTCAAGAAATGGTAGCGCGCATTGAACAACAAAGTTAAAACACCATAAAACGAATCGCGCGTCTTGCCAATTCTTAAGCCACCCTGCAAATGTCACAAACACTCAAGCGCATATTTCACACGCGCAAAGTACTCTGTCAAATCATAAAAGAATTAGGCCCAAGAACATGAGAGTTCTCGATAACGGCGTCGGGAGGCCAGCCCAACCACCGTCTTACCGCCCAGAACAAGGATCTCCAAATGAAGAATGAAAGTCAGATGTCTGGAAGATCAAATAGGCCACCGGGACAGGAGCTCAGGAAGTAGCTGCTGCTCTGCACCGGGACCTCTGAATAGTGAGCACTTGGAGCTGGGCTGGCTCCTTTTTATAGAGTCTTGGCCCAGCCCACAACCACACCCAGGCATGTTGCAGGGAAAGTCTCTAGAAAGCCCTGGAAAGGGACCACACCCTAACACACTCTGAAAGCCTGCAGCAATACATTGCAAATGAACAGCATTTGTAAGCACATTAAAAATAAGTCTTCAGGATTGAACTCTGCAATGCAAAAGGTTAAACAACAACATATCAGCGCAATGCATAAATTACGTTGCTTTGAGAGTGCTGGATTTTTGCATTCTAGTCGCCAATAGAGCGCGCACTGCCCTGGTGTTGACATGGTCCACCAAAACCAGGATGAACCTGTTGCTTACGGCAGTTTTGGGGTCCAATGGACCAACAATGTCGATGCCCACCCTTTCAAAGGGGGTGCCAACGACAGGAAGTGGAATCAGGGGGCCTTAACCCTTTTTCCTGTTTTACCACTGGCAGGTAGGACAAGATCTACACAACGTATCTGAGTTTGTCATTATTCTGGGCCAATAAAAGTTGGTGACAAGCCTGTCAAAGGTCTTGTCTTGCCCCAAATGTCCTGCCAGGGGAATGTCGTGAGCCAGACCCAGTAGGAAGGTTCGGTAACACTGGGGCACCACCAGCGCACGCGCTGCCCCAATGGCCGGAACCTTAGGCTCACTGTAGAGGAGATCATTCTCCCAATATATGTGGTGATCGCCAGAGGCTTCACCTGCTGCCTGGGCTGAGGCTTGCTTCCTCATACCCTCTAGAGTGGGCCATTCTTTCTGCACCTTGCAGAATTCCTCCCTGGTGGGTCCACCCTCAACTTGCCAGCCAGCAAGCTCAGGTAGATCACCTAGGGTGGTAATGTCTTCCCCAGTTGGCTCAGGGGCCTCCTCCTCAGGAACCCCGTCAACCACTCCGGGAACTTCTGGGGCCGGTTTCCACGCCCCTTGCCCCTCCTCTTGGCAGTTGTCTGGGCCATTGTTCCAGACGCCCTTGACTTCCCTCTCGGTCAGCCATTGACTGTGTGGTCATGCAGACCCACTCAGGCAATCCTAACATTTCCAAGTGAGACCTTAGCTCTACCTCCTTCCAGGTAGTGTGCTCTAGGTCATTGCCTAACAGACAATCTATAGGCATGGCAGGACTCACAGCTACTTTCAGAGTGCCAGAGACCCCCCCCACTCAAAGGGAACCAGAGCTACTGGTAGGTGGCTCTCACGATTGTCAGCGACTATGACCTGGTGAAATGTATTGGGGATGACCTGCTCTGCTGACACCAGCTGACCCTTGACAGTAGTCATGCTGGCTCCTGTGTCACGCAGAGCCTCCACCCTTTGCCCATTGATGGTGACCCACTGTCTATACTTGGAAGTATTGGCAGGCATGTGGGCTTTTGGCACCATCTCTGCATCCCCCAGGGACACTAGGGTTACCTCTGTCTGCACCCCAAAACTGTCTGGGACCATCTACTCCCCGAGCGCTACGCTAGCCAACCCAGGTGTCTGCCCTCCTTGGGGGGGCTGTGCCCTCTTGGGACACTTGGAGTCACCCTCAGAGTGCCCATACTTATTGCACTCTGAACAGTGGTGTACAAACCTCCCTGTCTTATGGTCAGTGAAACCTTTCTTTTGAGAATCAGACCGGGACTGGTTACCATTACTTCCTTGGGAACTATTTTGGGGGCCTTTTGTGAACTCCTTGTTTTTAATTTTTTCTCCCCCCTCTTTCTTCTAATGGGAACCTTGACCACCTTTGTGGGTGTCCCCCCCAGACACCTTCTAGGACACTCTGGTACTAGTCCAGAGGTCCGCCTCCTCAGCAAGCTTCCTGGGATCAGTCAGCTTACTGTCTACTAGGTGCTGGTGCAACTCTGTAAAACAAATACCGAGCATATGCTCTCTCAGAATCAAATTATATAATCCTGTGTAATCATCTACTTTGCAGCCCATACCCATCCATTCAGTGCCTTACTGGAAAAGTCAAAGAAATTTACCCATGTTTGTGTGGATAGTTTGGTGCTGTCCCTGAACCTCTGACAGTATCTCTCAGGGGTCAGCCCAAACTTGGCAGGTAAAATGGCTTTCTGAAGTGGGTATGTGTTTCTATCCTTAGGATCCAGTGTGAGAAGTGTGTCCCTCCCCAGTACTGGTACATAACTCCACATAGCTGTAGCCCATTGCCCTTCAGGAACCTCATAAGCCTCTAGTGCAACTTCATAAGCAGCTAACCATTTATCTATGTCATCTCCCACCACAAAACTGGGCAACACATTTTTGGGTATACAAACCTTCTTTTCTCCAGCAGGTCCTGTCTGTATGCTGCCACCATTACTGCTGGATTCAGACTGCTTTGCCTTGAGATCCTGCTCCTTGACACTCAGTTCATGGCACAACAAAAGTTTATTTTCAGCCAAGGCTCTCTCAGCTGCAGCTTCAGCTCTTTCAGATTCAATCTGTTTGGCTGCTCTTTCAGCCTCAGCTTGCTTGGCTTCTCTCTCTGCCCTACTTTCCTCCTGTTGAGCCTCAATTTTCAGTCTTGCCATTTGCAATTGGAACTCCCTTTCTTCTCTCCTTTCCTCTGCGGTCAGGCTTTGCACAGAGACACTGCTCCCTGGTCTGGAAGGGGGCAAAATTGCAGTGGTAACATCACCCACTGAGAGCAACAAATCCTCTGAGGGGACATTTTCTGGCTCCTCTTCCTCATCATCCTCCTCTAAATGGGCTTCTGCCGAGGCCCTCAGCGCCACTTGAAAGTCCTCCTTTTTGGAGGCCCCTTGGGTGGGTACTCTCATCACCCTGCAGAACCCTTTTAGCTGTTTGACAGTATATGTATCCAACAGGGTTAGGTCAAAATCTCCTGCTTGAGACTCAGTCAGAGTCATGTTGAGTGAGGATTTAGTTTTTGAAAATTGTCAGGAAAAACTAATTTGCAAAAAGAGATAAAAATCAAGTTGACCTTTAACTGTGGGTAGGTAGTGAAATACCTAGCTACTGTATGTCACTGCACAAATACAAGTCCTATCCTCACCGCTGATCACCAATGTTAGAAATGGGGTTTTTGGTTGGCAGTCAGGTTACCCTCTGTCCAAGCAAGAACCCTCACTCTAGTCAGGGTAAGTCACACACAATCCAAATTATCCTGTGCCCACCCTCTGGTAGCTTGGCACGAGCAGTCAGGCTTAACTTAGAGGGCAATGTGTAAAGTATTTGAGAAATAAATGATACAATAACACAATATAGCACCACAAAAATACACCACACAGTGTTTAGAAAAATATATAATATTTATCTGGATATTTGCAGGTCAAAACGAATAAAGATGCAATATGAAATTGTAGAGATATCACTAAAAAAGTGATATAAAGTGTCTTAAGTCTTTAAAAAGCAAACAAAGTCTCTTTCAAGCACAAAGTACCTGGTTTAAAGTAGAAAATCTCCGCAAAGGGCCGCAGAGGAGGAGATACGTGGAAAAATGGTGTGTGCGTCGGTTTCGCCCCTTCACACACGGACTTGCATCGTTATTTTTCACACGGGGAAGTCGTGCATCGTTTCCGGCGCGCGGACAGTCTCCTTCTGTGGTTTGCGGGATTACCAGATGTCCCGGGGTCTGTGCGTGGAATCCTAGGCTTGTTTTCCGGCTGTGCGTCGTTCCGGTGGGCTGTGCGTGGAATCTTCTCCCTCACGGCAGGCGTCGCGTCGATTTCCTTTCTGAAGTCGGGCGGCGTTGTCCAGGCAAGGCGGTGCATCGAAGTTCCGGTCGCACCACAGGCGTGGCGTCGAGCGGTGTCTTTCCGGATCGGCGTGCGGTGAATTTTTCACCGCGGAGTAAGCTGTGCGTCAAATTTTTCGCCGCACAAGGCGTCCAAATGAAAAAGAGAAGTCTTTTTGGTCCTGAGACTTCAGGGAACAGGAGGCAAGCTCTATCCAAGCCCTTGGAGATCACTTCAGCAGCAAGGCAAGAGTTCAGCAAGGCAGCAGGGCAACAGCAAGGCAGCAGTCCTTTGTAGAAAGCAGTCAGGTGAGTCCTTTAGGCAGCCAGGCAGGATGCAGGTTCTGGTTCAGGTTTCTTCTCCAGCAAGTGTCTGATGAGGTAGGGCAGAGGCCCTGTTTTATACCCAAATGTGCCTTTGAAGTGGGGGAGACTTCAAAGAGTGGTTAAGAAGTGCACCAGGTCCCCTTTCAGTTCAATCCTGTCTGCCAGGGTCCCAGTAGGGGGTGTGGCAGTCCTTTGTGTGAGAGCAGGCCCTCCACCCTCCCAGCCCAGGAAGACCCATTCAAAATGCAGATGTATGCAAGTGAGGCTGAGTACCCTGTGTTTGTAGTGTGTCTGAGTGAATGCACAAGGAGCTGTCAACTAAGCCCAGCCAGACGTGGATTGTAAGGCACAGAAAGATTTAAGTGCAAAGAAATGCTCACTTTCTAAAAGTGGCATTTCTAGAATAGTAATATTAAATCCAACTTCACCAGTCAGCAGGATTTGGTATTACCATTCTGGCCATACTAAATATGACCTTCCTACTCCTTTCAGATCAGCAGCTACCACTTCAGTACTGTATGAGGGCAGCCCCAATGTTAGCCTATGAAGGGAGCAGGCCTCACAGTAGTGTAAAAACTAATTTAGGAGTTTTACACTACCAGGACATGTAAACTACACAGGTACATATCCTGCCTTTCACCCACACAGCACCCTGCTCTAGGGGTTACCTAGGGCACACATTAGAGGTGACTTATATGTGGAGAAAGGGGAGGTTTAGGCTTGGCAAGTACTTTTAAATGCCGAGTCAAGGTGACAGTGAAACTGCACACACAAGCCTTGCAATGGCAGGCCTGAGACAAGGTAAAGGGCTACGTAAGTGCGTGGCACAACCAGTGCTGCAGGCCCACTAGTAGCATTTAATCTACAGGCCCTAGGCACATATAGTGCACATTACTAGGGACTTATAAGTAAATTAAATAGTCCAATCAGGTATGACCCAAGGTTACCATGTTTAAAGGGAGAGAGCATATGCACTTTAGCACTGGTTAGCAGTGATAAAGTGTGCAGAGTCTAAAAGCCAGCAAAAACAGTGTCCAAAAAGTGGAGGGAGGCAGGCAAAAAGTTAGGGGTGACCACCCTAAGGCTGTCAGGTCTAACAGTAGTCATGAAGTTCAGCCAAGGAAAAGCAACTGAACTACGAATACTGGGTCACTGAGAATGAAGTCAGAATGCAAGCTTAGCTGGAGACACGGGGAAGGGATACCTCAGGAAGGGAGCCAGATCTGGTTGCTGAGAAGCAGTGTCATCACCATCACGGTTTATGGAGGTGGAATAAAAAGACTATCAATTTCTCAACTGTGCCTCCCAACCCAAGTACACATCCCCTCCAGGCTGTGATAGGTCTTTCCTGCAACATGTTGTGTGCACTATGTTACAGTACCTACAGAAAGTGGTTGCCTGACGCTCGCTCTGACTTTGGGAAGATCCTACTCCTTTGGTGGCCCTCTCTTCCTTTGGAGCCGGTGTGGACAGCTCCCTCGTAGGAAGACAGAGGATGAGCTTGTGAGCCTTGACAGAAAATATATCTCAAGCAGGTAATTATGCCAAGGGGTTTGGCAGTTTTGATGGTTTACAGGGCAACAACGACCTCCAAAAAGCATGAAGTCATCCTAAGACGTTTTCAATATTTTAGGCTGGGCCCCTAGGAGCAGGATGGAACCCTTAATGGACTGCAAGAACCTTGACTCTCACTGGGCAATCTCCGGTCATATGAATTGCTAGTACTTCACCAAAAGATTCAACTGCTCCAACAAATTCACAACAAAATCATCATAAGCCTACTGCACAACATTCATTCACTCTATGCACACAATTTATATGTTATTATTTGTATCCTTACCACTAACACCAAGTTCATCACAAGCCTCCCTGGCTACATTCGTCATTTATAAGTGTTTATACACATACGTACAATGTCATCCTCAATTAAGGAAATATCATTATGTACTTAGGGAAACTTGTATGTAAAGTCTTGCTAATATTACTTTGTCAGATTGGTGGTATTTTTGCCTCTCCGATGCAAGCGTAAGTAGCTAAATCATTTAAAGTACATTAGGAATGCAAAATTGAAATGTATTTTAAAATGCAACTTTAAAGGCTACATTTCATAAACTGGCATAATTGTTTTCTCTTTGCCCCTATCTCCCCACCGTAGAGATATAGTTTACTCACACGGTAACAGCTTGCTGAGTTAAACTCTTGCCTTTGAGATCCGTATATAACTTGCAATTAGCAGGTTTAAACTGTAATAGGGCAGCGTCAGCCTTTGATCCTTCTGAGAGTCATAAAAACATGTGTTGTTTATTGAGATAACAGAAAAAATAAAACCCTTATGACTATGAACATTCTTATAATTCTTAGTAGTGTTATTTTTATGCTGTGTTGCAAAATTAAGCATACTTACAAACATTTGTTCTCTCGTTATGCTCACTTGCTTACTCCAGTGTTTGAAATCTAATCAGTACTGCTAATTAGCATTGCACAGGCAGGTAGGGAATGTGGGTTAGCGTGTGTAGCCTATCGAAAGTCTGCTGCGAGCAGTCAGTGACACACAAACGCTGCAGTTCAAGGCCATTTCTCACTTTATACAGCATTTTTACCATATTATTTGCATTAAACATGTTTCTTCTCTTTAGAAGCAATCTCTTTTCAGTACACAAACTGATCTTACCTCCACCTAGTTTTAAAACATTTTCTTTTTGAGTACGTTAATAGGAAAAATATCCCTTAAAAGGAAGATAATGTATGCGTGATATACACTACTTAAAAGAAATCCAGGATGTTAGTTTCAAATTTCTGTTTGTGACCATTGTTTTTGCACCCCGCTGGCATAGTCGGGAGGCTGCTTTAAGGCACTAAGAAACACATAACATGATCAAAAACCTCTGCATATGTCAACTTGCACTTATGTCCCGTCGTTGTACCCTTTTCATAATGTATCAGAAATATAGAATTTGACATGGTGTGTTTCATAACTGATATTACCCTGATGAGTTCCACCTATAAATGATTCTTAAAGAAATCTTTGCATTTCTTTATGTTTTATTGCCTAACAGGCATTGTTGAATGATTACAAGAGCTATTTGCTGTCTAATTTTGCTGTTCAGAGTTCTTGGGTGTATCAGCTAGCCTTTTTGGAGAGTTTTCTCTGGTTGTTGCTCTTGAAGGGGAGGATGCTGTTGGTTCAACTGGTGATCCAGACATTAACGTTTTTCGCTCTTTGTTCAAGGTTGGTCACAGTAGCAGGGCTGGAGGTGCTGAGGGCATCTGCTTAAGTGGCCTCTGAGATTTTGCTCTACCTCCGGTGTGGGGTGCTAGTCATCTTGAGGCTGGAGGTGTCAGGGTTGAAGATGCTGAAGTGGATGATGGCGTGATTGGTCCATGTAGGTTCTGTGACATGGCTGTATTTGACGTGGTTGCTGGGGGTGAAAATGGGGTCCAGCGTGTGTCCTGCAGTGTGTGTAGGGTCATGGATGATCTGGGTCAATCTGAGGCTGGTCATACTGTCGAGGAGATGTGCAGTGTTGTTGCCATTGGGGTCGTGATGTGGAAATTAGGTTTCTGAGGAAGATGTAGTCTTTGAAATCTAAGGCTAGGCTTGCAATGAAGTCAGCAGTGGTGTTGCAGAAGCTGGAGTGCAGGCGTGGGGGTTGGTATGCAAGGGTGGCTTTGATGGTTGTTTTGTCCTGTGTGTGTTTGCTTGAAGTTGAGATCTTCCATGGGGTTGGTGGTGTTGTTGGTGGTGGTCTTTGTGGATGATGGCTGTTCCTCCTCCCAGCTTTTTGGGCAGCCCTGGTGAATGATTTTGTATCCGTCGAGGATCACTGTGGCAAATCCGTGGGTGGATGTGGAGTTGAGCCAGGTCTTGTTGAGAAAGACAATGTTGGATGTACAAGGGTGGTGATGAAGTCCCATATTTTGGTGCAGTGCTTAAATAGTGAGAATGTGTTGAGAAGGGTGCATGTGAGTAGGTGTTGTCAGTGGTGTGCTTGGAATGGGACTGGTCAGTAGGCTGGTGTGTGTGTGCTGTGGCAGGTGAAGTGGCAATGGGTGCAGCGTGGTGACAGTGTTTGTTGTGGCACCAAGGAATCAGGGTTTAGAGCTCAGCAATGGTGTATCTCCAGGGCGGGGAAGGACCAGCGGTTGTGGTGCTGGGCATGGTCCAGGTGCAGGCAGGTGCAGACAGTGGCACTGCAGCCTGCATTAAGCAGGTCCTGGG
This sequence comes from Pleurodeles waltl, assembly GCF_031143425.1. Classification (NCBI taxonomy): domain Eukaryota; kingdom Metazoa; phylum Chordata; class Amphibia; order Caudata; family Salamandridae; genus Pleurodeles; species Pleurodeles waltl. The sequence continues at coordinate 214,350,029 of NC_090440.1, forward strand.
GTGGGTGGGACTTCTGTTGGCAGGAAGAATGGTGAGTGGGAAATCCCAGTCATGAAAAACTCAGGCGGGAAAACCCAGGCAGCTGCGGTGTCACTAGATCATTCTGGAACAAGCAGGAACTGAAAGCCACCAGCAAGTGGCAGGCTAGGTTTCCAGGTGTCTACTTTTCTAACCACTTCATTTCTATACCAAAATCAGGAATATTTCTGGCTAGTTGGAAATGTGTAGTAATAAAACCTATAGTAAAGAAAGGTGACCCTTCAGATCACAGACATTTTTGTTTGATAAGGTTAATGAATGTGGGGGTTAAGTTATAGTCAAAGGCAATTTAATTATATATGAAGTAATCACTAGAGTCTCCCAATTTGGTGCCCAATGAACATGGAATTTATAAGTAGGGTCACTCAGCAATCAATCATTGTTTTAGCCTACGGGCAATAAGTCGGAAGGCATTGATAATCTGTTGTTTCATTGATTTTCGATCATCTTTGACCTAGTGATCAGAAAAGACTGTAGGTTTAACTGAGGAAGATAGAGATCCCAAAGTGCCTCTTAGAGATCCGTGAGTTGCTCCATTGGATTAATTAGGCACAGGTGAAGCTAGATCTCAGTGGAACACTTTCAGAAACAATTCCCCTTGGAAATGGCTGGGGAAAAGATTGCTTTTTGGCTCCCCTGAATTTTTCCCTACAAGTTGCAGACCTGACACAAGTTCTATCGGAAACAACATCTGTCTCACTAAAAATGGGGGCAAGACATATAGGATGTTTATTATATACAGATGATGTGTCCGTTACAGCTCTGACTCAAGCAGGTCTTCAAAGAAAATAAAAAGCATTTAGTAATTACTGTGTAGTAAATTACCCCACAGTCAATATGGATAAATGAAGATTTCAATTTTTGGCTCCAAAAGCCAAGCCATATAAGTGGATTTTAGGAGATAAGCCAGTGAAGAGAGCTACATCATATAAGTATTTGGGTATGATGTTTGATTCGAAATTAAGTCGGTCCTGGCTTAAGGAAAATGGGGATGTTTGGGCTTGCTCCACTATTGAAAGGTTGGTGAAGTTTAAAAAAGATTTTGGAGTGCCTTTATTGACCCCGGTTTTCACAGCATGCAAGCTATGTTATTCACCACAATGTTTGTATGGGGCGGAGGTTTTATGCTTTAGCTCTGACCCCAGTTGGGAGGAATGCAAACGTAAATGCTTACAAAAAACTTCGAAGCGGCTATGTGCCAGGCTATAAGAATGGAAGCAGAGTTACGGGTCTGGAATTACCTTGCCTGTAAATTATCATTGAGATTTTGAGGTAAACTTTGGTATGAGAATAACCTAAAAATATCATCACGCTCTGCAAATGAAATAGGGACCATTCACTTAATATGGGTGAATCAGGCAAGGAATATATTTGTACAGATGGCACAAAAAGTACATATTGTAGACTATAAATTGAAAGACCCCCTTCAACTCTCAAAGAGAGAAATGAAGGAGGTTTGCAAAAGGGAATCTAGGATCAGTGATTTAAAGTATTTATTGACAAAGTAATCGGCAACTTATATGTTAGAAAGCAGGCAAAAAAATTGTGCGTACCAGTATTTGTCCTTGTTACCTAACCCTCATTTAAGGCTTCCTGTATGCAAATTTCGTACAACTTTTTATCTGTTGTTTTTAAATAAGGGAAAAAATAATGCTTTTATGGCTTGGATGGTAAATGTGAATGTGGGTTAATTTTTACACATTTAGGCCCTGATTTATACTTTTTTGCGCCACATTAGTGTCATGTTTTGACGCGAAAGCGGTGCAAATTTCCAAAATACAATAAAAAAATGACGCTAATGCGGCGCAAAAAAAGTATAAATCAGGGCCTTAATGTTAATTTATTAATTGTTATTTATATTGTTTACGAGATAGAAGGTTGATTTTAAAACCAATCTTTTTAAAGTATAGAATCCGTCATCCTAATAAAGCGATTTCGTTCCTTTCAAATATGGAGTTTTTTAATGTATGTGTTGTAGGATGGCTTTTAAAAGATACTCTTACTTAGATATATACATTTATGGTGATTAGTTTTTTTAAGCACAGGTGTTGTTTTTATAGACTACGGTCTAAATATTCTTTTTTAATACTACTGCTACTATAAATAGCAGTAAACAGTGTTAAATTGGGTCGGGGGTAATCCAGTGAAAAGTGACCCGCCAGACACTTCCAGGATGTAGTTGCAGAAATGGAAGTATCTGCTACTTTCTGAGTTGGATTATACCACTGTTAGCCAGACCCTCTTCGACGACGACAACGCCGTTATTGACTAACCCCTCGCTGGAAAGGGAAATTTCCTTGTTTTCTATTAAATAATGTGCTAACCTCCTCTCCCTGATAGACTGGTCAGGAGGATTGCCAATCAGGCTCCCTTCAGCCTCTATAATATGAAAGCGGGACAAGGGATGAAAGCAGGGTTCTCCTTGAATTTGTTTTTTTAATAGTTTATAATGGTAAAGTTTTAAACGTTGCACTACTCCTTTGGTATTTATTTTAATTTAAAAAGGTTAATTTTATTTTGTTCATTACACACAACTGAAAAGAAACAGTCTTATAAAGGCATTGCTTACTAACATATAGCATCCTACCATGTCACATGTCTTTTAAATGAAACAACTAGTGATGGCAATAGACAAAACTCAAGATGGAGCAGAGAGGAGTTTCAAGAGCGTATTGTGTGTCTATTCCCTCTATTGGGCCCATATCTTTTTATAGTTTTTATGAGCAACTTTGGCTTTGTCATCTAATTCTTTGGATTTAGCCAGTGCTTAATTTGTGCTTGTTGTTTCCGGTGCTGAGCACTGATAGAGCGTTCCGGAACCTAATAATTTACCTGTATTTGGACGCTCTTTAGGCCGATGAATCTTTTGGCTAAGTGGGACTCTCCTTACTCTATATCGGTCAATTTAATCAAATCAATAATCAATAACGAACATAAGCAATGCCCTGATCAACATAACACTTAACAATTAATCCAGAATACATTTCGCCGAACCCTGACCTTTCAGTCAGGAATAACCACACCAGTTTATTCAAAGTTAGTGAATTTATTTCCCTATATTAACAAAGCTAGCACAATATAGATGTGTCTCAACACCAAATGATAAACATAAATGAACATTAATAGCTGTCCATAACGGCGAAACAGATGCAATCTATGCAGCATTTGAATAACAAGGCATTCGATAATAGCAATGCAAATCACTAATAGTATAATCTGTAATGAGCTAATTGCATACATTTAGTCAGCATAACAAGGTCTCAAATTGCATCGTGCAACAAAAGGAATCCTCATCTAACCTCAAATTAGCATCGGCATGTGGGACTTCATGCAAAAACAATTTAGCAACATTAATTTGGAAAACTCCTAACTAGGGCTCTTGTCAAATTCAGCAGTTGGTTACCTAAAAGAAACACAATGCAATTGTACAATTTCCTTTCATATTTACCAATTACATTCAAGGAAGTCTTCGTCTCACAGGTACCGTTTCTCGATCAGCATGGGTACCGTTTCGATCAGCATGGGACGGGGCAAAGGGGCAGGGGTGGACGGGGCAATTGCCTCACGGCGGCAAGATAAAACTACTACTTCATGCAAAGGGATCAAAGTTAAAGTCTCTAGGGCAAGAATCATTTAAAGTCTCTTTCTCTCGATTAGAGAAAGCATTAAAGTCTCTTTCAAAATGGCGTCGCAGCATGATGGGCCATAATAGCTGCAAAGTCTACAAAATGGCGGGATGTCCAATAATGGCTGCAATGGCTGGTAATGGCTATTTTCTTCTCGTGCACCTGGTTTAAATAGACAACAGTTCAAATCCAGTAGGGTCTTCCATTGGAGGGTTCATAGGTTAGCTTCAAATTGTCCAATCAAAAACGACAGTTCTCAAGCTTTTACTTAAGCATACATTATCCTTGGAGACGGGTACGCAAGTTGCAACATTTTATACCAATTAACTCACTTTCAGAGCTTCCATTGTCCGCACCTGCAGATTGACCTTGGAGCAAAGAGAAAAATGCCAAGCTGGCACGAAACCTTAAGATAAGCATGTGAACGATCTCAGTGGAAAAGTACAGCTTTAAGCAAAAATACACGTTTATTAGCACATTGGAAAATTACGAGCATCTAAATCGTGAGACCAGGCAACTAGGCATAAGCCTCCGCTAAAGTTATGCTAAGCTAAAACATTTCAAACAAGCAAATCGTAGCACACGTTTATGATTATGTCGGATTAGTGCAATTCTAATACACCACGTTATATAAAGCACGCTTATAAATGTTGGCAAACTACTCTGAGGGCACATTTTGTCCCCGTACAATCTTTATTAGTTCGGTTAAAGTCACTCTTGATTATTGCAGCACTATGTTTAAGCGTCAATAAATGAAAACCTTCATTTTCTGTGTCATCAATCCCTCCTCTGATGACTACTTGTCATCACACAAACTATTCCCACAAATTTTATTCCATTAAAATTCTGTCAGTTCTCTTTTCCTTTTAATTCCCCTTGTTTTCTCTTTGTATTCTTCTGCCATTCTTTTCATCATTTTCTCTTCCTTTCTTCTTTTAATTCTTTCCATAATCATTATTATTCCCCTTTTTATTCCCCAAATTCCAAATATGCCAATCATTACTATTAATATTTCCTGTATTATTTTTAGTAATATTCCATTCCAAATTCCCCCAATCCAATTTCCCACTGAAGCAAGTCCTTTTCCAACCTTCTCCCACACTCCTGGTTCTTTCAGTTCCTTCAAATCTGCACTCTCTTTTGTTAGATTAGCAAGCATAGTTTTAATTTTCACACTATTATCCGGAATATATGTGCAGCAGTGGCGCGCACCAAGCATTTTGCAAACGCCGCCATCCTTTGCTAAAAGAATGTCTAAAGCAAGCCTATTTTGAAGAGTCATAGCTCTTTCCGCTGCAAGTTCAGTGTCTCTCAGGATTATAGCACCTGAAAACTTTGTCAACATGTTATCTACTATAGTAGACAACTTTCTTATTTTTATGGAATTCAACACAACTCCCAATGAAGGAATCATGGCTCCAAATATATCTCCTACCACAGCAGCTGCGGTCTCTCTTTTCTGGATACGATGGGATCCAGATGTCTTTGAAATCATCGATAGGTCATCCAGTTGATAAACCTTTGGGAACACTATACCCAAATAACATCTCCCCCACCATCCTTTCGGAAGACGATAATAGGCATTATACCCACAAATGTAATATACACCTGGTATGACAGGGTCAAGTCCGTTCATCATGAATGTCCATTTGGCCTTAAAGATAAACGTATGTTTACACTCACTCGCTCCTACAAAAATGTTATCATAATAAGATTCACCTCGATATATACAAAATTTCCCTACATGCCAGGCATCTAAAGCTATCCTCCCTTGTGTTTTTATTGCGGCAAAATCATAATGATCTACTGAAGTCCTCTTACTTAGCTCTTTTTCTAATTTCGCATTCATTTGTGCCCTTCTATCATCTGTGCGATCTAAAAAGCTTATTTCTACTGCAGAGAGCGAGCAGGTAAGGTTTTCCCTATGAGCGTGAGCCGTTTCAAAAGGTAGCATTGGCTCGAAAAATTCCCTCATTATTTTAGCATCCCAATCTTTAGCAATCTGGCTTAGCTGCGCTATTATAGGAACATATGCAAAGGTAACATCATAATTCGAGTAAAAATACTGTATGTTAGTTTGACCATAAAATCTAGACATTACTATACTACATGTAATCCCGTATGTAAGAGGCATGTGGTGATAAGTCACCCCTTCCTTTACTGATGTCGGTATCTGTGTACACACATAACAATCTTTCGCATCCATAGTCTCAACATATTCTGTTAGCAAGCGATAGAAAACGTTATACGAAAGCTCCTTTTTATCATGCAAGTGTCTCTCATCTAGTTCTAGTCTTTTCAATGCGGTTAGTTCAGTGACAGTAACAGGAGCAAAAGTAGAAGCATCAATTTTCTCATTCTCACCCTTTCCATGCATTGCAAGCACTATTGCCATTATTATTAGTACACATGCAATTATCAAGCCTATACACACATATTTAAAATATTTCTTTCTACTGTTTTGCGTCATGATCTGTATAGAATCAGAGAGCTAGAAGCACCTATAAATGAAACTATTTAGCAATTCAGTTACAAAGCTGAACGAGCGCAATGTTCACACAGTTTTCTTCAAGAGGCCAGTCACTTATCGGTTAGCAGCATTTGTCTCAATTCGGCAATAACTCAGTCTTTATCAGTTCAGCAAGTGTCTCATCCGGTTTAGCCATGTCTTAACTGGTTGTTTGTATAGCAAGCAATGTCACTTATCACCCTTTCAATCAACACTGTCCATAAAACTTTTCTTTTCTATTGGTATCTCTTCTTCTTCGTTCTCGAGGCTTAGAGATACAAATTCGTCAGTCCAATCGTCATTGACTGCATATGCCCATTCTGGACCGGAATATCTCCTGTTTGGTATCCTTTTCCTTTTCAATTTTGCTTCTCTTTTCGATTCTGCCTCACTGGTACTTTCCTCTTTGGCCAAGTCTTTTCCTTCACTTGAGGATGGTACCACGACAGACACTTCCTTTCTTTTCTCTTTTACTTTTGGCCTTTCTCCGTCGTTCAAACTTTCTCTAGTTCTTTGTTTTACCGGTGATATACTTAGTCTCCTCTTTGCACGTGTCCATTTGATGGACCTGCGACCTTTTCTGTGGAAGTTTGAACTTTTTCGTTCTGTTCTGCCTTGTCCCCTCCTTCTGGGGAATCGATCACGTTCTCTTTTTCTTTTTCTGTATCATCTGCTTCTGGGAAAGCCCTCCTCTGATCAGGCTCTCCTGCTTTTTCACCTCTTTCGAGCCCTTCGTCACCGTTACTTTCGTCAGGCTCTTTATCCCTTTCAGCTGCTTCAGGTTCTTTGTCACCTTCAGCTGCTTCAGGCTCTTTGCTACCCTCAGCTGCTTCAGGTTCTTTGTCACCTTCAGCTGCTTCGTCGCTGTCTGAGGTTTCTCCTTGGTCTTCCCCAAGTGAGTCTGTTGCTTCGTCCTTAGAGAATATTTCTCTCTCTTCTGTTCCTGCCTGTTCGCTTTCAGTTCTGTTTTGCTGTGTCTCAGCGCTCAGCACTGTTTTATCAGGCACTGGCAGTTTCAGCGCTTCAACTTCCTCATCTGTGGGACACAATACTTTCTTTGTGTGACTGGCGTGAATCCAGTTGGGAACTCCCGCACACTTCACAGCGGTAGTTGTCGTCAGGATCACTTGGAAAGGGCCTTTCCAACGGGGTTCCAGACACGACTTCCTCACGTGCTTCTTTACCACGACCCAGTCACCTGCTTTCAGTGTGTGTCCTGGACCTTGTATCGGTGGCAAGGTGGTTGCTTCCACCTGGTGAGAGAAAGAGCGGACCACGTCAGCCAGACCTTTGCAGTAGTCTAACACCATATCATCTGTAATATTCAAAAGCGCGTTTGCGGGAACTGCAGGAAGTCTCATGGCCCTGCCCATGAGAATTTCATGCGGGGACAATCCAGTCTTTCTGTCAGGGGTGTTTCTCATTGACATTAACACCAAGGGCAATGCGTCAGGCCATTTCAAATTTGTCGATGCACATATTTTCGCCATTCTTGATTTCAGTGTACCATTCATCTGCTCCACCAGTCCTGATGCTTCAGGGCGATAGCTACAATGCAATTTTTGCTCAATGTTCAGCGCTTCGCAAAGTAACTTTATCACCTCATTATTGAAGTGACTTCCCCTATCTGATTCTAAAGAGATCGGGAATCCGAAGCGTGGTATCAACTCTCTCAACAATAGCTTTGCAACTGTAAGGCTGTCATTTCTACGTGTGGGGTATGCCTCAATCCAGTGACTAAAAATGCACACAATCACCAACACATACTTCAGACCTCCATGCACAGGCATCTCAATGAAGTCCATCTGCATTCGACTAAACGGGCCACTGGCTCTGCCAATGTGGCTCGCGTTCACAACCGTTCCCTTTCCTGGGTTCATCTGCTGGCAAGTGACACATCGATGGCAAACTGCTTCTGCAGCTTGACGAAATCTGGGGTTAAACCAATCAGTTTTGAACAATCTTATCATGGCATCTCTCCCTAGGTGAGCTTGCCCATGATAGAACCGCGCAAGCTGCGATAAGAGACTATTTGGCAAAACAAATTTTCCCTCATTTGAAACCCATAACTCGTCGGGTCTTTTTATACATTGTGATTTAATCCAGGAATCTCTTTCATCCTCCCTGACGTTATTCTGTAATGCTTTTAGTTCATCTATTGTATCCACGACCTTCAAGGCAAAAGCTTCAGCTGGTTCGAGTTCTGGTTCGCTTATTGAATTCCATTCATCTCTGAGTAATATACAGTTCAAGGCACAAAATCTTGCGACTTGATCCGCATATGCATTTCCCAGAGAAACATAGTCCTGTCCTTTTGTATGAGCACTACACTTTACCACTGCAACTTCGGCTGGCATTTGAATGGCGTGTAACAATTCCCTTATCCTCTCCCCGTTTTTCACTGGGGATCCTGAAGAAGTCAGGAAACCTCTCTGTGACCATAGTTGGCCAAAGTCGTGCACAATCCCAAACCCGTACTGACTATCAGTGTAAATGGTGACTTTCATCAATGCAGACAGTTGACATGCTCTTGTAAGGGCTACAAGTTCTGCTACTTGTGCAGAATAGACTCCTTGAAGCCAGGACGCTTCCAAGACACCTGTTACAGTACATACAGCATATCCTGCTTTCAAAATTCCCATCCCATCTCTTAGACATGAACCATCAACGAAAACAATTTGGTCATTTTCATCAAGCTTAGTGTCCTTAATGTCAGGTCGAGGTTTTGTGCAAAATTCAGTCACCTGAAGGCAGTCATGCTCGACGTCTTCAGCGTTCTCAATTTCAGCATTTTCACCAGGAAGCAAGGTTGCTGGATTCAACGTAGTGCACCTTTTCAGCTGCACGTTCGGTGAGCCCAGAATTATCGTTTCATACCTTGTGAGTCTTGCTCCAGTCATGTGTTGCGTTCGGGAGCGGGTCAAAAGTATCTCAACTGAGTGAGGGACCATGACTGTTACTGGGTGTCCCATCACTATTCCTTCACTCTGAGTGAGGCTGATACCAACTGCTGCTACGGCGCGCAAACACCCTGGGAGTGCTGCTGCGACCGGATCCAAAGTAGCTGAAAAATACGCTACTGGTCTGTTTATGCCACCATGGGCTTGGGTCAAGACAGACAAAGAACATGCATCACGTTCATGACAAAACAATGTGAAAGGCTTTGTGTAATCAGGCATACCTAAAGCTGGAGCCCTGCACATGCATTCTTTCAACTCAATGAAAGCATCCATCTCATCTCCTTTCAGCTCAATTTCATCCAATGCATCCTTCTGGGTCAGTTTCAGTAAAGGCTTTGCTAGAGTCGAGAAGTTGGGAATCCACTGGCGACATTAGCCCACCATTCCCAAAAACTTCCTCACCTCCCTCCTTGTCTTTGGTGGACTCATTTGAAGTACACTTGTAATTCTTTCCTTCATTATTCTCCATGACCCTTTCTGTATTTGGTGACCCAAGTATTTCACTTTCTTCTGACAGAACTGCAACTTTGAAGGAGACACCTTGTGCCCATTCCTTCCCAAATGGTTCAACAGAGCAATGGTATCGGCTGTGCAGCCACTTTCTGTCTTTGATGCAATCAGTAAGTCATCAATGTACTGTACTAGGGTTGACTCGAATGGCAATTCTAATGCTTCCAAATCTTTCTTTAGAATCTGATTGAAGATTGACGGTGACTCAGAAAACCCTTGAGGAATTCGACACCAACTGTACACTCTGTCTAAGAATTTGAAACAAAAGAGGAATTGGCTGTCCTCATGAAGAGGCACCGAAAAGAATGCTTGTGACAAGTCGATGACTGAGAACCACTCGGCATCGCAAGGGACTTGAAACATTATCACAGCTGGATTTGGTACGACAGGGCAACATTTGACTATGATGTCATTTATTTTCCTCAAGTCCTGCACTAGTCGGACCTTTCCACTTGGCTTTATTAGTCCCAATATTGGTGAATTACATGGACTACTTAACACTTCTTTCAGTACTCCCTGCTTTACAAATTCGTCAATGAGTTGGGCAACTTTCATGAGGGTATCTTGTGCCATGTGGTATTGTGGGGTCTGGGGAAAGATTGCATTGGGCTTTACAGTCACTTTCACTGGTTCCACTCCTTTCATCAATCCCACCTCTTTCCCTGTCATATCCCACACTTCATTTCCGACTGTTTCCCGTAATTCAGCTGGGATATCTTCTTCAGTTATCATCGGGAAGAGACAAATCAGAGGATACTCTTCATCAACAGTTTCCATCTCGTCCCCTTCTACACTGTCCTCTTCTTCCCCATCACTGCTCGTCTGAATTTTAATTCCATCGTTCGAACACATAATCGAACATCCCAATTTGCACAATAGGTCTCTCCCTAACAGTGCTATCGGGCTTGAGTCACATACCACGAATTTATGTAACCCTTGATAGTTACCAATGCTGACTGGTACCGGATCTGTTATTGGGTTTGTCAGGTGCCTGTTTGCTACTCCCACCACTTGAACTGTTCTCCCTGAGAGTGGCAAATTTGGTACTTCAATGCACTTAACAGTTGAACGTGTGGCTCCCGTGTCAACCAAGAATGAGACACAATGACCCATTACTCTTCCCTCTACATATGGACCCTTTTGATCAACTTCCAAGGATGCTGCAAGCACACAATCTCCCTCCTCTCCTGAACTTTCACTCTCCCATACATTGTTTATTCCACTCTCACTGTGTAATGGAAACTGTTGTACGGTGCCATTTGTATTCATTACCTGACCCGAGACCTGTGGAGGAACCATCACTTGCTGCTGACTCATTGGTGCCAAAGGTATTTGCATTTGCTGATTAGGTATCATGGGAAACTGCTGTTGCATTGGCTGCATTTGCGTCACCTGCATACGAGGCATCTGCATCTGCTGCGACTGCATAGGTTGTAATCCCTGCAACTGATTTACGGTCTGAAAATTTGGGTTTGGACCTCTCATTTTCGGTCCCCTCATTGTCTGAAATGCATTGACATCATTGTTTTGCTGACCAACACCTGCACCTGCACCTTCCTGCACCACCATCGGGCACTCGCGTTTCCAATGACCGATGATTCCGCACACGTGACACGGCATCACCTTTTTCAATGCCTGCACACCATTCGAAGTCACAACAGTGTTCAAATCTGGACCATTATTCACAAAACCCCCTCTGCCTCTGCCTCTCGCCTGGGGCTGAAATGCCATATTTCCCTGCAACTGCGGCTGCGGTTGCGGTACCTGCTGTTGGAACCCTTGCATCCCTTGCAAACCTTGCAGACCTGTCTGAGCTGCTTTAAGTTGCATCATCATCACCTTCTCTTTCAACCTTTTCTGTTTCACTTCAATTTCGTCGCTACAGTATTTCGCATAATTCAACACCTCATCAATCGGTTTCGACTGCCAACAAATCAAATGCGACTTTATCATCTGACTTATCTCTGGTCTCAGCCCTTCCACAAATCTAAACACAAAATGAAGCATGTCCTTCGCCTCTATTGTCTCCGTGCCACTGTAGTTCTTGAACGCCTTCAACAACCTCTCATAGTAACTATGAATCGACTCTTTAACCTCTTGGGCCGTTCGATCGATCTTCTGCCAATCCACATTTTTCGCGGCAACCTTCGTCTTCAAATGCTCAATCACCTTATAGTACAGGCTCATCACCATAGGTGATGGTGCACCCGTATCCCTGTCTCTCTCTGGTTCACTTGTCGGCCAACCTACAGCTCTTTTGCAATCTTCCCACAAATCTGCCGGAACCACAATCTCAAAGAGAGTGTTCAGGTCTTCCCAGAGACATTTTGCAAGCTTCACAAACCTGTCAGTCTGTTGATACCATTCAATCGGTTTCTCTCTCAGTTTGGGAAAATCATCCGTAAAAGACTGAATGTCGCTTCTGTGCCATGGTACATGTATTAATTTTCCCCCTGCTGTCTCCCTCATTGGTAACATGGTTACTGCATCACTACTCTGTGGTCTTTTCTCGTTGAGTTCTGTAGCACTGTCCCTCCTCTTTTCCTTTCTCTTTACCCACCTGCTTTCCCACTTGTCTAAGCACCTCCACACTTGTGCACTCTGCAGCAATTCTCTAAGGTGCGCCTTCATGCCTGCTGACCTCATGTGTTCAAAATCTGTGGTCCCGAAATCCAACCTATAGCTCCTGCTCAAGTGTTTGGTCTTGTCTATGTCAACCCCGTTTTTGTCAGCTATTTCCTGCAAGCTTCTATGTACCTTGTTCACTTCTTTCGTAATCCTGGGACATAGATATCTCAGCTCTTCTTCCGAGTAGGACTCCAACCTGTTCACACCCATAGTCCCTTCCACCAATTCTTGTGCTTCCATGTTCAACCTGACCCTATTCATATAGTCTTCTCCCTTCCCACTGGCTGAGTTTTGAGTGGAATTCAGACTGTTGAACCACTGTGTCAGCTGTTGTGCATTCCACCCCATCAGTGTAGCATTCACATCGACTGCCATTGATGGTTGCGGCAACTTTTCAGTATTCGATGACAGCGGTATCACCAGTGGGGGACTCGACCTCACCACTGTTGACTGAGCACATATGGGACTAAACTCCATCAAGGACTCAGATCCATTTGGCTGAGCCGCTATAGGGGTTATCCCTGGAGTGTTTTCTATGCACCTCCTTTCGGTCCCATTCTGCAGCATTGATCCCTGACCGCTCATACCTAAGTTAGGCTGACTGTACAAAGGTACCGGTGGACCTACAGTAATGGGTAGTGATATCGCATCTGGGTTCTGTCCATTTCCCATGTTCTGAGACATGTTCATTCCCACACTATGGGTCATCATTGCCGGCATGCCCATCTGACTCCCCGTCATCTGAGCATGTGCGTTTCCCCCCTGCATCTGCTTTTGAGGCATCAAAAACTGTGTTGATTCAGCTTGTGCCACTGTCGGGTTGTGACCATTCTGTCCTCCCATTACGGTCGGATCTAGAATCATTCCTGCACTGTTGTCACTGCTGTAGTACCCTGGGATCTGCGGCTGATAATTTTCTGCTGGTTTCAACATGGGCACATCTGGATATATTCTCCTAACCTGCGGTATCTGCGGGGTGAGCAGTAAACTCGGGTCCTTAGATCCCGATGATGCTCCTGAACTCTGAGTTTCACTGTTCTGTACCGGTGCCGGAGGGGCAGAACTGGTACTTGGACCTTGTCCACTCTCTGCATAAGGTGGTGGACGGTCGTTCAGCAACTGCATGATTAACTCCTCATCCTCTAACTCCTCTTCTCTTCTCAACTTTTCCTCGTCCTCTCTATCCTTGGAACACCTCCTGTTTGTCTTACAGGTAGCTTTCTTACCTGTCTCCTCTTCTTCCTTAGTAATTGCGGGAAACAATTTTATTCCCTGCAATACATCTGGCCTCCACACCTTCTGTGCATTATCCCACCTAGCGTCCGCTAGTGTCTTTTCTACCTTTCTTATCCTTGTCTCGAACTTATTTTGCTGTTGCTGTCTAGCCATCAGTTCCCAAATTGCTAGAGCCTCAAACTGTGCTGGCCTTGGAGGTACCTTCATGTCGTACATCGCGAATCTCAAATTCTCTAGGATCCTTATATTGAATGTCCCATGGATCGGGAACGCTACGCTCCCATGTTTCTCTGTCAGCTTGTGCCATTGCTTTAGCCAAAGGCACGGAGCTACCCCTTTTTCCTCCATTACAATGTAAGCTGGTGTACCTTCGGGTGGCGTCTCCTCTCCTACGCTCGCTTTAATGTAAGACTCCCCCTTCATCGCACTCTTGAATGCTTTAAAAAATTTCATTTTCTCGTCTTTTAATTCACAAAGTTTGTAATCAATAGGTGACTTTAATTCCCGGAATACTCTTCGCTTGCCTTTCCCCTTCCAATCGAGCCCCACGGACTGCGTCCAATCCGTGCGCGACCCTTCTCTGCAACCAACCTATCCCAGCGCGGCTCCTAGTGACGTCACACTCACACACACTGCGGCTGACAAAGCCTCGCGGCGAGTCCTCCTTCACTCAGCTCCTCTCGTAACAACTTCTAGCATGTATCGCGAGCTACCAAAAATATAAAACAGATCTGTCGTTTTACTACAGGAAGGGTAGCACAATCGCTTCAGGACCTTAGGGATTTTTCACTAGCCTCGGCAGTTATTCCATCTTTCTCGGTCCCCACTTTCGCAAGCAAATCTGACCCGCAGACCTACTCTCAACTTGTCAATGATCTATTCTAGTGCACTTAGAATTTTGTCAAAGCCCGAAGTCGAAGTTTCTTTCACTCCCTTAACACACGTACCGACTCGTTGACCACGCCCGATCAACCTACTAAACCGACCAGACCACAACATAAAACAACATACTCCGGAGTCTCTTGACCTCGCAGGGCCCGTCTCAACAACAACAACCACGTGGACCTTTTTATGCACAAAGCGCCACACGCACATGAAGTTCGACGACTTCCCTACTCTCACACTCGGAGTCGCACCTCCGCTATTTTCTATGAAGTTCGACGACTTCTCTACTTCTACACTCGGAGTCGCACCTCCGCTATCCTCTAAAAAAGAAAAAAAATTCCTCGCAACCTTTTCACCCAATCTGCGGCAATAAGCTGTGCAAGCGCAAAACCCTAATTTCACTCATACCATCACTAGTACCGCCAACGCTGATTCCACACCTCCATTCTCTCCATTCGCAAGCTCCGAGATCCCGGGAAAGTCACGGTGGACCTAGCCCATCATCATTTTCTCAATCAGTTTTATCCAAGAAAAAATCTAATTCAACTTCTCGAGTGGGGTCTCAAAGGGCGTAACCGTTAATTCAACACCATGTACTTTAAGAGTGAGGGGTCCCAAAAGGCGAAACCGTCCTCTGCTACCATCTACTGATAGAGCGTTCCGGAACCTAATAATTTACCTGTATTTGGACGCTCTTTAGGCCGATGAATCTTTTGGCTAAGTGGGACTCTCCTTACTCTATATCGGTCAATTTAATCAAATCAATAATCAATAACGAACATAAGCAATGCCCTGATCAACATAACACTTAACAATTAATCCAGAATACATTTCGCCGAACCCTGACCTTTCAGTCAGGAATAACCACACCAGTTTATTCAAAGTTAGTGAATTTATTTCCCTATATTAACAAAGCTAGCACAATATAGATGTGTCTCAACACCAAATGATAAACATAAATGAACATTAATAGCTGTCCATAACGGCGAAACAGATGCAATCTATGCAGCATTTGAATAACAAGGCATTCGATAATAGCAATGCAAATCACTAATAGTATAATCTGTAATGAGCTAATTGCATACATTTAGTCAGCATAACAAGGTCTCAAATTGCATCGTGCAACAAAAGGAATCCTCATCTAACCTCAAATTAGCATCGGCATGTGGGACTTCATGCAAAAACAATTTAGCAACATTAATTTGGAAAACTCCTAACTAGGGCTCTTGTCAAAATCAGCAGTTGGTTACCTAAAAGAAACACAATGCCATTGTACAATTTCCTTTCATATTTACCAATTACAATCAGCATTCAAGGAAGTCTTCGTCTCACAGGTACCGTTTCTCGATCAGCATGGGTACCGTTTCGATCAGCATGGGACGGGGCAAAGGGGCAGGGGTGGACGGGGCAATTGCCTCACGGCGGCAAGATAAAACTACTACTTCATGCAAAGGGATCAAAGTTAAAGTCTCTAGGGCAAGAATCATTTAAAGTCTCTTTCTCTCGATTAGAGAAAGCATTAAAGTCTCTTTCAAAATGGCGTCGCAGCATGATGGGCCATAATAGCTGCAAAGTCTACAAAATGGCGGGATGTCCAATAATGGCTGCAATGGCTGGTAATGGCTATTTTCTTCTCGTGCACCTGGTTTAAATAGACAACAGTTCAAATCCAGTACGGTCTTCCATTGGAGGGTTCATAGGTTAGCTTCAAATTGTCCAATCAAAAACGACAGTTCTCAAGCTTTTACTTAAGCATACATTATCCTTGGAGACGGGTACGCAAGTTGCAACATTTTATACCAATTAACTCACTTTCAGAGCTTCCATTGTCCGCACCTGCAGATTGACCTTGGAGCAAAGAGAAAAATGCCAAGCTGGCACGAAACCTTAAGATAAGCATGTGAACGATCTCAGTGGAAAAGTACAGCTTTAAGCAAAAATACACGTTTATTAGCACATTGGAAAAATACGAGCATCTAAATCGTGAGACCAGGCAACTAGGCCGAAGCCTCCGCTAAAGTTATGCTAAGCTAAAACATTTCAAACAAGCAAATCGTAGCACACGTTTATGATTATGTCGGATTAGTGCAATTCTAATACACCACGTTATATAAAGCACGCTTATAAATGTTGGCAAACTACTCTGAGGGCACATTTTGTCCCCGTACAATCTTTATTAGTTCGGTTAAAGTCACTCTTGATTATTGCAGCACTACGTTTAAGCGTCAATAAATGAAAACCTTCATATTTTTGCGGGCCGGGGCTTATTCTTCTGCCTCACGCATTCGCTGCTAGCTCTTGTAGCAAAAGACACATATCGGAAAGAAGGAGGAAGAGCAGAGCTAAAAAACGTCACAAAGTTAGAAAGCAGAAAGCTGCGAGAGTGAGCTGGAGAGGCAGGGTGTGTCTGTAAATAGATGAAAGAGGCCCGAGATGTCTTCAGGGTTACTCTGCCTCGGTATCCCGAGTTCGCACATTTAATTGCAGCAGCCACGTGTTTCAGAGGAGAGCTTTGAGCACCGGCACTTTTTAATTTACAAATTAAGCACTGGATTTAGCACAAAAGTCCATGCCTCCAGTCCACTCACACAGGAAAGGGCTGGTGTCCCTAAGCATGCCAAGTCTCCTTGCAATCAGTACACCCATAGCTATTAAATTTAAGTGCACCTCGAGTCCCCATCCCATCCATCAACCCAAGTAAGATCAATTTTGGAGTCTCTTAATGCAGAAGTTATTAGTTAAATTATTAATGAATATTCATGTATTTTGAGCATTGGATTTGCATAGAAAATGTATTCACTTATAGAAAAATAATGCACGCATTTGAAGGTGTGCCCACCTGAGTGGCCGTCAATGTTCACAAATTGTACTTATTGATGGTTTATTAATCTGAAATATTGAGTTTTAGTTTGATTAATGTAGTAATATATCATACTGAGGGATATGCGTTATGTATTAGCTTATTAATTCTAGGCCTTAACTTAGCAAGGTATTGGCCTAGTTGCACGGCTTCATGTCAAGCTGCATTTTTTGGCCTTTTTTAAAATGTATGCTTGGAGAATTAAATCGTGATTTTCCACTGTGCTGAGCTAATGCTTGTAACTAAAAGTTTTTCTCATGAGAACTGCTTGCTAGGATATGATGTACTTGCTAGTGCAACAATGTTTAATGTAATGTGTGTAATACTGACTTTCCCAGGAGAAGACAATGAATACACTGACTGGAGTATAAGCTGCAACAATATTGTTACCTGATGAGCACAAATGACGAGAACAGAAGAACGGGAACCAATCATCGACATGTGAACCATGTAGTAGAAGAACTTTAGATTAAGGGTGTTAGAAATGGGGTTTTGGTTGGCAGTCAGGTTACCCCCTGTCCAAGCAAGAACCCTCACTCTAGTCAGGGTAAGTCACACACAATCCAAATTATGAGGAGGTCGGGGAGAGGTTCACTCTCCTCTTCCATTCCTTCATCTGTGACCAGAAGCATGTTGACTTCAGACCTCTCAAAATGAGGCTTCAGTCGGTTGACATGGAGCACCCTTAGGGGGTTCCTAGGGGATTGGAGGTCCACTAGGTAAGTGGCCTCCCCTTTCCGCTCCTTCACTTCAAATGGGCCAGACCAGCTGTCCTGGAGAGCTCTAGGCTCTACTGGCTCCATTACCCATACTTTGTCTCCAGGTTGAAACTCTACCAGGGTGGCCTTCTGGTCATACCAGCGTTTCATTACCTCTTGACTGGCCTCAAGGTTACTTTTGGCCTCTTTCCAGAAGTGGTTCATCTGGTTGCAGAGGGCCAACATGTAGCTGACCACATCCTGAGGGGGTGCCTTTGGAGCTTTCTCCAACCCCTCCTTGACAATGCTTAAGGGTCCCCTGACAGGGTACCCATAGAGAAGCTCAAAGGGACTGAACCCTACACCCTTCTGGGGTACCTCTCTGTAAGCAAAGAGAAGGCATGGGAAGAGGACGTCCCACTTACGCCTCAGGGCCTCAGTGAGGCCACCAATCATGCCTTTCAAGGTCTTGTTGAATCTCTCCACAAGACCATTAGATTGGGGGTGATAGGGTGTGGTGAACTTGTAGGTTACACCACACGCATCCCACATAGACTTCATGTATGCAGACATGAAGTTAGTGGCTCTGTCAGACACTATTTCCTTTGGGAATCCCACACGGGTAAATATCCCCATCAGAGTTCTGGTCACCACCGGTGCAGTTACGGTCCTCAGAGGGATTGCCAAATGCCAGGATGAACCTGTTGCCTACGGCAGTTTTGGGGTCCAATGGACCAACAATGGCGATGCCCACCCTTTCAAAGGGGGTGCCAATGACAGGAAGTGGAATCAGGGGGGCCTTAACCCTTTTTCCTGTTTTACCACTGGCCTGGCACGTAGGACAGGATCTACAGAACATATCTGAGTTTGTCCTCATTCTGGGCCAATAAAAGTGGGTGACAAGCCTGTCAAAGGTCTTGTCTTGCCCCAAATGTCCTGCCAGGGGAATGTCGTGAGCCAGACCCAGTAGGAAGGTTCGGTAACACTGGGTGACCACCAACGCACGCGCTGCCCCAATGGCCGGAACCTTAGGCTCACTGTAGAGGAGATCATTCTCCCAATATATGTGGTGATCGCCAGAGGCTTCGCCTGCTGCCTGGGCTGAGGCTTGCTTCTTCATGCCCTCTAGAGTGAGACATTCTTTCTGCGCCTTGCTGAATTCCTCCCTGGTGGGTCCACCCTCAACTTGCTAGCCAGCAAGCTCAGGTAGGTCACCTAGGGCGGCAATGTCTTCCCCAGTTGGCTCGGGGGCCTCCTCCTCAGGAACCCCGTCAACCACTGCGGGAACTTTTGGGACCGGTTTCCCGCGCCCCTCGCCCCTCCTCTTGGCAGTTGTCTGGGCCATTGTTCCAGGCTCCAGACGCCCTTGACTTCCCTCTCGGTCAGCCATGGACCGTGTGGTCATGCAGACCCACTCAGGCAATCCTAACAGTTCCAAGTGAGACCTTAGCTCTACCTCCTTCCAGGTAGTGTGCCCAAGGTCGTTGCCTAACAGACAATCTACAGGCATGGCAGGACTCACAGCTACTTTCAGAGTACCAGAGACCCCCCCACTCAAAGGGAACCAGAGCTACCGGTAGGTGACTCTCACGATTGTCAGCGACTATGACCTGGTGAAATGTATTTGGGATGACCTGCTCTGCTGACACCAGCTAACCCTTGACAGTAGTCATGCTGGCTCCTGTGTCACACAGAGCCTCCACCCTTTGCCCATTGATGGTGACCCACTGTCTATACTTGGAAGTATTGGCAGGCATGTGGGCTTTTGGCACCATCTTTTGGCATCCCCTAGGGACACTAGGGTTACCTCTGTCTGCACCCCAAAACTGTCTGGGACCATCTCCTCCCCGAGCGCTACGCTAGCCAACCCAGGTGTCTGCCCTCCTTTGGGGGGCTGTGCCCTCTTGGGACACTTGCAGTCGCCCTCAGAGTGCCCATACTTATGGCACTCTGAACAGTGGGGTACAAACCTCCCTGTCTTATGGTCAGTGAAACCTTTCTTTTGAGAATCAGACAGGGACTGGCTACCATTACTCCCTTGGGAACTATTTTGGGGGCCTTTTGAGACCTACTTGTTTTTAAGTTTTTCTCCCCCTCTTTCTTCTGATGGGAATCCTGACCACCTTTGTGGGTGTCCCCCCCAGATATCTTTTTGGACACTCTGGTACTAGTCCAGAGGTCCGCCTCCTCAGCAAGCTTCCTGGGATCAGTCAGCTTACTGTCAACTAGGTGCTGGCACAACTCTGTAAAACAAATATTGAGCATATGCTCTGTCAGAATCAGATTATACAATCCTGTGTAATCATCTACTTTGCAGCCCGCACCTATCCATTAAGTGCCTTACTGGAAAAGTCAAAGAAATCTACCCATGTTTATGTGGATAGTTTGGTGCTGTCCCTAAACCTCTGACTGTATTTCTCAGGGGTCAGTCCAAACTTGGCAATTAAAATGGCTTTCTGACATGGGTATGTGTTTTGATCTGGTTTGTCCAATGTGAGAAGTGTGTCCCACCTCAAAGGTGGCACACAACTCCACATAGCTGTACCCCATTGCCCTTCAGGAACCTCATGAGCCCTTAGTGCAACTTCATAAGCAGCTAACCATTTATGGATCAAATCTGTTTATTGTTTTAGACAAATCAACATGTAGACCAAACATATCACAATATGATAAACACGCCACCGGACCCCATGTTAAAAAACTCTCCCTCAGCCCCCATGAGCTCTCCCCTCTTATTGTCATATCAGAAGGCCCCTTTAACAATCTCATCCAGGCTACTCAAGAAAATTACTGGGCCCCTCAGTAGGTCCTTAGCGTTGCGAGCCAAATCTCATGCTTGTAATACAGAACACATCATGAACAAATAAAACATAGAACATTAACCGTGCTTCCCTTAAGTGATCCCGGCCCTTCATCTTTCCAGACCCCCACCCTCTCCCACCTCAGTACTCTCATTCTCTACCGGAATCCATCCGTTATGCACGCGCCCAATAGTTCAAGTCAGCCCCAAAACTCGCAAATACACGGGGCATGTGAGCTCCGTAAATTCAGTGTGTAAAATCTGAAGAAACGGCCTCCACAGCACCGGCAATTCGCCCATTCGCTGCTGGGAGGCTAGGGTAAGCTTCTCCATCGCCAGAATGAACCACAGTTTCTGCAGCCAAGAAACATATGTCGGTACTCTATCAGTGCCCCACAAGGCTAGGATCAGCTGCAGTGCCGCATTAAGGGCCAAGGCCATCTGCCGCCCCTTCAGCGATCGCAGGGGGAAGGTGAGGGGGTTTGGCACACCCAGCAGGATATACGAAGGGAATCTAGGAATTGTAGTGTTGAACGCTGCATCAAGCTCGTCTACCACACTCTCCCAGAATCTATGGAGCTTGGGACAGTGCCACAACAAATGCACCAGAGAACCCCTCTCTCCACAGCCCCTCCAACAGAGGTTAGCTCTAGTGGGATCACATGCATGCATCCTTGCTGGGGTGTAGTACCAGTAAGAAGTCACCTTATAAGCTGTCTCTGTCCCAGCCGCATTAAAGGCCGTGTGATGTATTCTATAAAAGATATTATCCCACTCGTCATCAGAAAGTTCCCTTTCCAGCTCCTTTTCCCATCTCAACTGTCCCTTAGTTTTAGGCGGGCGCCCCTCACCCTGTATAAGCCTGTAAAGCTCTGAAATGGCTCTTTTATCATCCTTCTTCATCAGGAGCCACTTTTCAAACGGTGTTAACGGCCTATCTATTAATGCTCTATTAGCCGGCAACAGGGCCAAATGCCGAATCTGATAGTACGTCATCCTATCCGCCTCTGTCAAGCAGTAGGCCTTTCTCATCTGATCAAATGGAATCACTCCTTGCTCATCAAAAATGCTCCCCACCCTTTTACAGCCTCCCTCATACCAGCGCCGCAGTCCCTCCCCTCGCAGCCCTGGCTCAAAGTCTGGATTCGCACCTATGGGGGTAATTGGAGATGGAAACGTCGTCAACCCCATCCGGCCTGCCACTGCGTCCCACACACGCTGCGTCGCTCCTGTAATCGGGGAATAATAGAGTCCCCCCGCCCTGTGCCATCGCCGAAGCCAGGGCTCTTTCCATATGTGAGATCCCGCCACCGCCTGTTCCATTGTTTCTCAGTAAGTGGACGGCTCCACTCTAGAAGGAAACGCAACTGTGTTGCCTGATAATGTCGAAAGAGGCAGGGAACCGCAAGCCCACCCTCCCCCTTGGAGCGGCACAGGACTTGCCGCGGAATCCGCGCCGGGCGACCCGCCTAAATAAATCTCATAATTGCTGCTTGAAGAATCGCTATCATCCGGGGAGGTGGGGTCAGCGGCAGCGCCTGGAACACATACAGGACGCACGGCAGCACCGTCATCTTTACCACCGCCACCCTGCCCAGCCAGGACAGTTTGAGTCTCCCCCAGGTCTCTAGGTCCCGCTTTACTTCCCGAACTAACTTCGCATAGTTCAGGCTCGCCGTCTTTACAGCCGTAGGCGCCAGGTCAATGCCCAAGTAAAAAAGACGCGAGGACGACCAAAGAAAGGGGTAACGGGCCCTCAACGCCTCCTCTCTCTCCGGACCTAGGAAACGTCCAAGGACCTGGGACTTCTGCATATTCACCCGAAACCCGGAGACCCGACCAAACTCATCAAGTATCCCCATAAGCGCCGGCAGGGACGTCGCGGGCTCCGCCAGAGTAAGGATCACATCATCCGCATATAAGGTGATGAGGTGATGTTCACCACCGAACTTTATGCCAGAGACTGAAGAGCTATCGCGCAGGCGCTGCGCCAAGGGTTCCATATATAGCGCAAACAACAGCTAACCATTTATCTGTGTCATCTCCCACCAAAAAACTGGGCACCACATTTTTGGGTATACGAACCTTCTTTTCTCCAGCTGGTCCTGTCAGCATGCTGCCGCCATTACTGCTGGATTCAGACTGCTTTGCCTTGAGATCCAGCTCCTTGAGACTCAGTTCATGAGCCAACAAAAGTTTCTTTTCAGCCAGGGCTCTCTCAGCTGCTTGGGCTTCTCTCTCTGCCATTCTTTCCTCCTGTTGAGCCTCAATTTTCAACCTTGCCATTTGCAATTGGAACTCCCTCTCTTCTCTCCTTTCCTCTGCGGTCAGGGCTTGCTCAGAGACACTGCTCCCTGGTCTAGAAGGGGGCACAATTGCAGTGGTAACATCACCCACTGATGGCAACAAATCCTCTGAGGGGCCATTTTCTGGCTCCTCTTCCTCATCATCCTCCTCTAAATGTGCTTCAGCCCAGGCCCTCAGCGCGACTTGAAAGTCCTCCTTTCAGGAGGCTCCTTGGGTGGGTACTCTCATCACCTTGCAGAACCCTTTTAGATGTTTGACAGTATATGTCTCCAACAGGGCTAGGTCCAAATCTCTTGCTTGAGACCCAGCCAGAGACATGTTGAGTGAGGATTTAGATTTAGAAAATTGTCAGGAAAAAACGAATTTGCAAAAGATAAAAATCAAGTTGACCTTCAACTGTGGGTAGGTAGTGAAATACTTAGCTACTGTATGTCACTGCACAAATACAAGTCCTATCCTCACCGCTGATCACCAATGTTAGAAATGAGGTTTTTGGTTGGCAGTCAGGTTACCCCCTGTCCAAGCAAGAAACCTCACTCTAGTCAGGGTAAGTCACACACAATCCAAATTATCCTGTGCCCACCCTCTGGTAGCTTGGCACTGAGCAGTCAGGCTTAACTTAGAAGGCAATGTGTAAAGTATTTGTGCAATAAATCATACAATAACACAATATAGCACCACAAAAATACACCACACAGTGTTTAGAAAAATATATAATATTTATCTGGGTATTTGCAGGTCAAAACGATCAAATATGCAATATGAATTTGTAAAGACATCACTGAAAAGTGATATGAAGTGTCTTAAGTCTTTAAAAATTAAACAAAGTCTCTTTCAAGAACAAAGTACCTGGTTTGGAGTGGAAAATCTCCGCAGAGGGCCGCAGAAGAGGAGATGCGTGGAAAAATGGTGTGTGCGTCGGTTACGACCCTTCACACACTGACTTGCGTCATTATTTTCCACGCGGGGAGACGTGCGTCGTTCTACGGGAGGAAAAATGGTGTATGCGTCGGTTTCGCCCCTTCACACACGGACTTACGTCATTATTTTTCACTCTGGGAAGACGTGCATTGTTTTCCGGCACGGAACCGTCTCTTTCTGTGGATCGCGGGATTACCAGATGTCCCAGGGTCTGTGCGTGGATTCCTCGGCTTGTTATCCGGCTGCGCGTTGTTCCGGGGAGCTGTGCGTGGAATTTTCTTTCTCACGGCAGGCGTCGTGTCGATTTCCTCTCTGGAAGTCGGGCGGCGTTGTCCATGCGAGGCCGTGCGTCGAAGTTCCGGTCGCACCGCAGGCGTCGCGTCGTGCGGCGTCTTTCCGGATCGGCGTGCGCTGAATTTTTCACCGCGGAGCACGCTGTGCGTCGAATATTTAGGCGCACAAGGAGTCCAGTTGAAAAAGAGAAGTCTTTTTGGTCCTGAGACTTCAGGGAACAGGAGGCAAGCTCTATCCAAGCCCTTAGAGAGCACTTTTGCAGCCAGAAATGAGTTCAGCAAGGCAGCAGGCCAACAGCAAGGCAGCAGTCCTTTGTAGAAAGCAGTCAGGTGAGTCCTTTAGGCAGCCACGCAGTTCTTCTTGGCAGGATGCAAGTTCTGGCTCAGGTTTCTTCTCCAGCAAGTGTCTGAGGTGGTAGGGCAGAGGCCCTGTTTTATACCCAAAGGTGCCTTT
Organism: Pleurodeles waltl; assembly: GCF_031143425.1. Classification (NCBI taxonomy): domain Eukaryota; kingdom Metazoa; phylum Chordata; class Amphibia; order Caudata; family Salamandridae; genus Pleurodeles; species Pleurodeles waltl. The sequence continues at coordinate 214,374,755 of NC_090440.1, forward strand.
GAAGTGGGGGAGACTTCAAAGAGTGGCTAAGAAGTGCACCAGGTCCACTTTCAGTTCAATCCTGTCTGCCAGGGTCCCAGTAGGGGGTGTGGCAGTCCTTTGTGTGAGAGCAGGCCCTCCACCCTCCCAGCCCAGGAAGATCCATTCAAAATGCAGATGTATGCAAGTGAGGCTGAGTACCCTGTGTTTGGGGTGTGTTTGAGTGAATGCACAAGGAGCTGTCAACTAAACCCAGCCAGACGTGGATTGTAAGGCACAGAAGGATTTAAGTGCAAAGAAATGCTCACTTTCTAAAAGTGGCATTTCTAGAATAGTAATATTAAATCCAACTTCACCAGTCAGCAGGATTTTATATTACCATTCTGGCCATACTAAATATGACCTTCCTACTCTCATACTACATACTTTCAGATCAGTAGCTACCACTTCAATAATGTATGAGGGCAGCCCCAATGTTAGCCTATGAAGGGAGCAGGCCTCACAGTAGTGTGAAAACAAATTTAGGAGTTTTACACTACCAGGACATGTAAACTACACAGGTACATGTCCTGCCTTTCACCCACACAGCACCCTGCTCTAGGGGTTACCTAGGGCACACATTAGAGGTCACTTATATGTGGAGAAAGGGGAGGTTTAGGCTTGGCAAGTACTTTTAAATGCCAAGTCGAGGTGACAGTGAAACTGCACACCCAGGCCTTGCAATGGCAGGCATGAGACAAGGTAAAGGGGCTACTTCAGTGGGGGGCACAACCAGTGCTGCAGGCCCACTAGTAGCATTTAATCTACAGGCCCTGGGCACATATAGTGCACATTACTAGGGACTTATAAGTAAATTAAATAGTCCAGTCAGGTATGATCCAAGGTTACCATGTTTAAAGGGAGAGAGCATATGCACTTTAGCACTGGTTAGCAGTGGTAAAGTGCGCAGAGTCTAAAAGCCAGCAAAAACAGTGTCCAAAAAGTGGATGGAGGCAGGCAAAAAGTTAGGGGTGACCACCCTAAGGCTGTCAGGTCTAACAAAGGGTTTTAGTTTCATTGGAGTTACTGTGAACATGTGATTCTTGAACCAGTAGGGACATGGGAAGTCGTTTTTGGAAATCTAACTTAACCAGACTACGCCGAGAGAAGACAGGCTATTTGCCCATTTTCTATCTTGCCATAAGGCTATTACTTTCTTGACCGTCTTGAGAAGAGACGTGTTTAACTTCATTGCTTAAAGAGACTTTGCTTTTCTGAACTTTGACGCTGAACCCTGATTCCTCACTGACCAGACTGATTTCCTGATGATGAAGTCTATCTTAGCTTGCCGATCCAAATGAGGAGAGGAATACTGTCAATGATATTAATTGCCATGTCCATTTGCTTTTGTTTCTAGGTACCAACAGCTATCTTGATAGAGCCATAGTTAGATGTTTTCCAAATTTGTGTGACTGAATTGTTTTGCATGAAGTCCAAGCATGCTATTCTAATCTGATGTTAGTGAGGGATCTGTTAGAAATGGGATCTTTGGTTGGCAGTCAGGTTCCCCTCTGTCCAAGCAAGGACACTCAATCTAGTCAGGGTAAAGGAGAATCACCCTCAGTTAACCCCCGCTCAGCCCCTTGGTTGCTTGGCACAAGCAGGCAGGCTTAACTTCAGAGTCTAGGCGTAAAGTATTTGTACCAACACACACAGTAATTCAGTGAAAATACCACAAAATTACACGACACAGGTTTAGAAAAATAGGTAATATGTATCTAAACAAAACAAGACCAAAACGACAAAAATCCACCATACACAAGTAAAGTTCTGAATTAAAAATCAAAAAGTCTCTTAAATCCTTAGAAAACATTGCTAACGCTGTTCGTTGTGAAAAAGTACCTGGGTTGCGTCAAAATAACATTAAACAGGCGAGTGTGCGTTGGAAACGGCCAGAGATACGTTGATTTCTCACTCGCAAGTGAGACCGTGTGTTGTTGCTCCTCCGGTCGGGTTGGCGTGCGTAGTTTTTCTTCTCCGCCGGACAGCAGTGCGTCGATCCAGACAGCCACCTTGGATCTGGGCAGGCTTTGCATTGTTTTTCCGCGCTCAGCGAGGTTTGAGTCGAAAATCCAGCCGCACGGAATCAGAAACACCTCGCTATGTGGGTTGCAATGTTATCAGCCTCCGTCAGCGGGTGTTGCGCGTCATTTCTCCAGCCGCGTGCGTCGATCTTCCAGCCGCGATGCCGGTGGAGTGTTGATTTCAGCCACAAGGCCGGCGGCGCATCGTTTTTCAGCTGCATCTCGGAAGGTGTGTCAAACATTTCCCCACACACCGGTCTGTGCATGGATTTTAAGTCTTTGTCTGCCAGCTTCACCTTTCAAGGCCCCAGGAACTGCATAGGGCACCACTTGTTAGGGAAGGAGTCTCAGAAGAGAGTCTAGATGCTGGCAGGGGAAGTCTTTGATGGCCCTGAGACTTCAACAACAGAGGCAAGCTCAGGTCACGCCTTTGGAGATTTCTTCACAAGCAGGAATACACAACAAAGATCAGTCTTTGTCCCCTTGCACAGGCAGAAGCAGCAACTGCAGGATATATCCACAAAGCACAGTCACAGGCAGGGCAGCACTTCTCCTCAGCTCTTCTCCAGGCAGAGGTCCCTCTTGATTTCCAGAAGTGATCTCATTTTCAGAGGTCTGGCTGCTCTTCTTATACCCATTTTGGCCTTTGAAGTAGGCCTACTTCAAAGGAAAGTTTCTCTTGTTTGTGAAATCCTGCCTTGCACAGGCCACGCCCGTCACACACCAGGGGGTTGGAGACTACATTGTGTGAGGGCAGGCACAGCCCTTTCAGGTGTTAGTGATCACTCCTTCCCTCTCCCTAGCACAGATGGCTCATCAGGATTTGCAGGCTACACCCCAGCTCCCTTTGTGTCACTGTCTGGAGAGAGGTGCAAACAGCCCACCTGTCAGACTGACCCAGACAGGGAATCCACAAACAGGCAGAGTCACAGAATGGTTTAAGCAAGAAAATGCCCACTTTCTAAAAGTGGCATTTTCAAACACACAGGCCCTCATTACAACCCTGGCAGTCGGTGATAAAGTGGCGGTAATACCGCCAACAGGCTGGCGGTAACTACTGCCAAATTATGACCATGGAGGTGACAACTCCCATAGACAGCCACTTTACCACACCAACAGCCAGGGCTGAAACAACAGGCACCACAGCGGTAGCCGCCTACAGCCAGGCAGAAGTCAATGTTCCGCCCACCATATTATGACAAACCAATCCGCTATCTTTTCCGGGGCGGTACCAACAACATCAAAAGCCTGGTGGAAACAGACCTTAGAAGGGAAAGGACTCACCTTTGGAGACACAGGGAAAAATCACGCCGCCATGGAGCCTGAACTTCAGATCTTCCCAATGATTTTCTACGTCCTGCTCCTCCACGAACACCAACGACGGTGAAGACAACCACGGTGAGTACAGCCGCCTAGCACACATGGGAGGAAGGAAAAAGAGAGTGACACACACACGCTCAACACACACTCCCAACACCATACACACAATCAGATGCAGAAAGAAAACATATTCACCCCATACCCCTCAGGAATAATGAAAGGACAACAGGAATGTATGAAAGTGTGTAATAATATAAATACATAAAAAATAAAAAAATTCAATCTAATGGTATATACATATGTACAGTTCAAGGGACACTGCCCAGTCCTCAATGTGCGTGGGCCACAGAGCCACATGCCAAAGTCCAAGGCCCCACTTGTCACCTGCAGCAACACGGAGAGAACACTGCAGTTGGAAAATAGGCAGGCACCTCAGGGGTACGGGGAACGGGGGGCACCTCAGCCGGCAGATGGAACAACACCACTGGTCCTGGAGGGGGCAACGTGCCCTGTGCTTGGTCCTGGGGAGTGCATGGCCACAGTCTCTGAAGTGTGTGACTTGCCCACTGGCTCTGGAGGGGGCAACATGCCCTGTGCTTGGTCCTGGGGAGTGCAAGGCCACAGTCTGTCAAGTGGGTGACCTGCCCACTGGCTCTGGAGTGGTCATCGTGCCCTGTGCTCTTCATCCTGGGGAGGATGGGGTGAGTGGGTGTCATTCTCTTCATCCTGGGGAGGATTAGGTGAGTGGGTGTCATACCCACTGGTTCTGGAGGGGGCATCGTGCCCTGTGCTCTTCATCCTGGGGAGGATGGGGTGAGTGGGTGTCATACCCACTGGTTCTATAGGGGGCATCGTGCCCTGTGCTTCAGATCCTGGGGAGCATGTGGTGAGTGGGTGTCATACCCACTGGTTCTGAAGGGGGCATTGTGCCCTATGCTTCAGATCCTGGTGAGTGCAAGGTCACAGTCTCTCAGCTGGGTGTCATTCCCACAGGATTTGCAGGGGGCAGTCCGCACAGCAGACCATGGAGGCAGGAGAACAGACCGTGACATGACTGTGACGGCTGCTCAGTGGTGGTGCTGCTGATGCTGCTGGTGGTGGTGGGGGGAAGCTCCAGCCCAATCCCTGCAGCCTCGGACAGCTGCCCACTGCTGGTGGTGCTGCTGCTGGTGGTGGGGGGAAGCTCCAGCCCAACCCCTGCAGCCTCAGATGGCTGCCCACTACTGGTGGTGGTGCTGCTGCTGCTGGTGGGGGGAAGCACCAGCCCATCCCCTGCAAGCCTCAGACGGCTGCCAACTGCTGGTGGTGGTGGTGCTGCTGCTGCTGGTGGGGGGGGAGGCGCCAGCCCATCCCCTGCAGCCTCAGATGGCTGCATAACCATGGTTGTTGCTGGGGGCTCCGACTGAGTCCCTGCACCAGGCCCTTTGTTCTTCCTGCCTGCTGGTGCAGGCCCCTTGCCCTTCCTGCCAGCAGCTGGGGATGGCTCCTTGGTTTTCTTTGCAGCACTTGGGGCAGGCTCTTTACCCTTTCTGGCAGCAGCTGAGGATGGCTCCTTGGTCTTCTTTGCAGCACTTAGGGCAGGCTCCTTGCTTTTCAGGGCAGCACTTGGGGCAGGCTCTTTGCCCTTCCTAGAAGCAGCTGGGGATGGCTCCTTGGTCTTCTTGGCAGCAGCTGGAGATGGCTCCTTGCCCTTAAGGGCAGCACTTGGGGCAGGCACCCTTTCCTTGAGGCTGCCTGGTGCCCTGGATCCTTTCCCACCACGAGTGGGTGTGGAGACTACTGGGCCTGTGGACTGTGTGACTGAGGTGCTTGCCTGGGTTTTTGCCATCCTGGCCAAATGTGAAGGGGTGAGGGGTAGGGAAGAGGTCAATGGTGAAGGGGAAAAGCTGCTTAGGGACGTTGGGGCAGGAAGAGGGAGAAGGTTTGGGAGTGGAGGAAGAGGGAGTGGTTGTGGGAGGTGTCTGTCTGCTGTGTTTGGGTGCAGGTGCATGGGCTGGAAGCTGTTGTGAGGTGGATGGCTGTTGGGTGTCTGAGTGCTTGCGCTTGTGTACCTTGGGAGGGGGCAGACAGAGTGGGAGAGGACAAAGGGGACTATTGTGGTGGTGTTTACCAGTGAGGTGTGTGTTCTGCTAGGTGTGCTGGTGATGCTGGCAGTGGATGATGGTGTAGTGCATGCAGGTGTGAGTGTAGACGCAACTGGGAGGGAGGTGGAGGAGGAGGGGGAGACAGTGGAAATTGTAGATGTTGGTATGTCTGCATCTGGATGGTGTTTGTGTGTGTGCCTGTGGGATGATGAGTGGTGCTTGTGTTTGCCTGTGCCACTCTTGTGTGTTGTCCTGTGTGCATCCTCGTCTGCCTGTGTGCTTCAGATAGGTTGGGGTTGAGGGGAATGGGATTGGGAAGAGGAAGTTGGAGGGGGAGGGTGGAAACAGGGGCAATGGCTGCCATCAGAGAGGAGGCCAGTAGCCTGGATTGATCTCTTTTGGGCCGCCAAGCCAGTGTGAATGCCCTCCAGGAATGCATTGTCTGTTGCATTTGGGCTACCAGCCCTTGGATGGCATTCACAATGGTTGACTGCCCTACAGAGATGTTGCAGGAGGTCAATAGCCTCCTCACTCAGGGCAGCAGGGCTCACTGGGGCAGGGACTGTGGTGCTTTGGGCGAAGGAGATGCCCACCCTCCTGGGTGAGCGGGCACGGGCAACTCGATGAGGGGCTACTGGGAGGGCGGTGCTGGTACGGGGGGAGGCCGCTGTACCTGTAGTGGGGTGGTCACAGAAGTGTCTGCCACCACCAGGGAGCTTCCTTGGGAGGAGGTATCTGTGTTTGAACTGTCCCCTCCAGTCTCCGCCGTGGTGCTCCCCTCGCCCTCCGTCCCACTGGTGCCCTCAGCGTCGGTGGACTCTCCCTCCTGGGTCCTGTGGGCTACAGCTCCCTCCGTTGCCAACGCCTCGGCTCCTCTGCCAGCTGATGCTAATGCACATGAGGACAGGATGACAAAACAAAAACATGGAGAGAGACAAAGGATACACTAGGTCAATGGCTGCACCAACACCACTGTTGGCATACACACCAACCTCACACATAGGGAACAGCCCTACGCACTATGCAATGCACTACCAGTAATGATGCTAGCCACCAGGGATGGGGAGGGGCACATACCGCCAACTGCAGCACACCTGGGACCCACACAGCCCTGACCGGCAGTGGATCCTTACAAGCTAGGTAGCAGTAATATCACTTCAGAACCCTGCCCAATATGGGACCTACTCTGCCATGTCAGGCCTGGGCTTGGGGCACCCACTGACACACATCCCCCGCCCGGGTATCCCCCTACCATGCAAAAGTTGTAATGATGGGTACTGTACTCACCCCCTTGTGTCTTCTGTGATGCCCTCAGGTGCCCATCCAGCTCTAGATAGGCCACTGCTAGTATGCGGGCCATCAGGGGGGTCAGGGTTTGACAGACACCCCTTCCATGTTGGGAGGCCATCCCCGGCTGAACCTCTGTGGTCTTCCGTGGCCAGCGTCTCAGGTCCTCCCACCGTTTCTGACAGTGGGTGCTCCGCCTGCCGTAGACCCCCAGGGTCTGCACATCCTTGCGGATGGCACGCCATATACCCTTCTTTTGATGGACGCTGACCTGCAGAGAAAAACACACAGGAAAAGGCATCAGTCAGACCGTCCTGCCTGCTACACTAATGGCCCACCATACCCCTTCACATCGCCATTTGCACACACAGGGCCCAGCACACAAGCTGCCCGCCGCCTAGGGGCCATCCACCAACACCCTCTATACAAGGCCTTCACACACACCACTCCATGCATTCATGCCCCATGCACCGTGCTCACAGTGTACTCACCTGTTGGCCTGGAGGCCCATACAGCAGTCCGTACTGGGGTAGGACCCCATCCACCAGTCTCTCAAACTCCACCGAGGTGAAGGCAGGGGCCCTTTCCCCAGTCACACGCGCCATGGTAAGTTCCAGACACAGGTCACAGCAGCAAATGCAGTTTAGGTCCTCTCTTGTTGATGGTCAGATAGCAAGTGAGTGATCAGATAGAAAATGGCAATCACGTCCGTGGCGGTGTATACCGTCACCGCCAGAATACATCACCATTGGCCACTGTACCCTATAGGGGCCAATATTAACCAATGAGGCGTTGCACGGCGGTTCCCGACCGGCTCCCGCAACGGCGCACAACGTCATCGGAATGACCTCACTTCCACTTGTCCCTCCACACAGGAGAGGCGGATGCCATTTCAGGGTGGGGGGTCTGGATTATAACTTCATCACAGTTAACAATTGGACATACAGGACAAATGCCACTTATACATTAAAAATGTACATCATGCATTGTACTGTAGTGGCTACGATGTACAGTTTGTGACCGGCTCCTCACTCTTTTGCTTCATAGATTGCTACCGCTGCAGATGAATAGGAGATGGAGACATACCCCCTGTACAGACCCCTGGTGAACTTGGCAACAATGGAGGACAGGCACATTATCCTCACCTATAGACTTGACAGACCCACAATCACGGAGCTCTTTGCCCAATTGCAGCCTGATCTTATATCTGCTATCCGTCACCCCACTGGGATCCCCCCTCTTGTGCAAGTCCTATCTGTGCTCCATTTCCTGGCAACTGGTTCTTTCCAAGTGACAGTGGGCTTGGCAGCAGGAATGTCACAGCCAATGTTCTCAATAGTGCTGACCAGAATGTTGTCTGCCCTGATTAAACACATGTGCAGCTACATTGTTTTCCCCCAGGTGGAGGATTTGGCCACAGTGAAGGCTGACTTCTATGCAATGGGACATATCCCCAACATCATTGGGGCAATTGATGAAACACATATTGCATTTGTCGCCCCAACAGCAAAATGACCAGGTGTTCAGAAATCGAAAGAGTTTTCACTCCATGAATGTGCAGTTGGTGTGCTTGGTGGACCAGTACATCTCCCATGTCAGCGCTAAGTATCCAGGGTCAGTGTATGATGCCTTTATCCTGAAGAATAGCAGCATCCCAAATGTGATGGCCCCACTACAGAGGCACAGAGTGTGGCTAATACGTGAGCCCTGGTTCCCACCCATTGGATGTTGGTGTGTGGGTATGGCGTGGACCATATGGGATAGTGTGTGGCTAAATGTTGTCCCTCAATATTTGCAGGTGACTCTGGTTACCCAAACCTATCATGGCTACTGACCCTGTGAGGAATCCCAGGACAAGGACAGAAGAACTTTACAATGAGGCACATGGGCGAACAAGAAGGATTATCGAACGTACCTTTGGCCTCCTGAAGGCCAGGTTTCGGTGCCTCCATCTAACAGGTGGATCCCTGTGCTACTCACCCAAGAAGGTCTGACAGATAATCGTGGCATGCTTCATGTTGCACAATCTTGCACTGAGATTCATGTGCCTTTTCTGCAGGAGGAGGAGGTTGGAGATGGCCATGTGGCAGCAGTGGACCCTGTGGACAGTGAGGATGAGGAGGCAGAGAATGAGGATGAGGATGAGGACAACAGAACTGCAGTGATTCGACAATACTTCCAATGACACACAGGTAAGACAGTGTTACTTCATATTTCATTGTCATTTGTTGGGTTTATCTTTGTCACTGGCATGCTGTTATTTCCCACGTCTATGCCCACTCACTGTACCCTTTGGCAACTAATTTTGCAGATGTTGGTTCCCCATTATTGCTCCTGGTGTGATCACTGCAGCCAACTACAGGTCTTTCCAATGTGAACATTACTGTACAGTTGAACTGCAATGTTTGAACCTGGTTAAACAAATACATACTTAAATCATTTGGCATACTCCATACTTGTATTTCTTCAAAGGGTATTTAATGAGGTGCTAAGTAGAAGTGGGGCAAGTGCATTGGGATGGGGTGATGATGGAGGAAAGTCAAGGGTATAGTTCCGCTCTATTTGTAGCACATATGCATTGTCCATGGGGACATAGGAAGGGGAGAAATGGCAGTTCAAGGTGGACAGGGTGACAGGGTGGGACACAAGGGTGACAATCAGGAGAGTCTCATTTCCTGGCGGGATCTTGGCAATAGTCTCTGGCTTCTGCCTGGATTGCAGGGAACATTTGCGGGGTGGTTCTCCTTCTGCAGGGGGAGGGGTGCTGGTGGCCTGTTGGTCTTGTGCCGAGGCCTCCTGTCCACTAGCATCGGCGGAGGTGAAAGGAAGTTCAGATGTCTGGCTAGTGGCAGGGGCCCGCTGTTGTAAGACTGCCTCCCTCATAATGTTGGCCATGTCTGCCAGCACCCCTGAAATGGAGACCAGGGTGGTGTTAATAGCCTACAAGTCCTCTCTGATCCCCTGGTACTGTCCCTCCTGCAGCCGCCTGTTCTCCTGCACATTGGCCAGGATCTGGCCCAGCGTATCCTGGGACTGTTGGTATGCTCCCAGGATCTTGGTGAGTGCCTCCTGGAGAGTCAGTTTCCTGGGCCTGTCCTCCCCCTGGCACACAGCGTTCCTCCCAGTGTCCCTGTTGTCCTGTGCCTCTGTCCCCTGAACCGTGTGCCCACTGCCACTAACCCCAGGTCCATGATTGTCTTGGGGGCGAGATGTGCCCTGGGGTCCCTGTAGTGGTGGACACACTGCTGATTGACATGATTGACCAGAGTGGCTGTCATCACTGTGGGCCTCTTCTGTTAGGGGACTGGATAGATCTGGCACCTCTTCGCTGCTGACATTGGCTGGGGTACCTGTGGAGATGTAAATGCAGTGTTATTGTTTCTGTGTGTGACATATTGTGCATCGGTGGGTTGCCCTCTTTGGTTGTATTTGCCCTGGCAGCTTTAACTTGTGTGAGTTGGTATGTGGTGGGCTAGCTGATTCTCTCTAGTGTGCATTCTTTGGTGATAGTTGTCGAGGCAGGTCTGTGAATGGTGTCCATACATTGGTGGTGCATGCAGGGCTTGGCATCGGGATGGGTGATATGTGATGGTGGGGTGTGTGGGAGGTGATCGAGAGATGGGAGTGAGGGTGAGGGTATGTGATGGCATGCAGGTAGGGGGGTGATAGTAATAGAGAGTTGACTTACCAGAGTCCAGTCCTCCTGCTACTCCAGCCAGGCCCTCAGGATGCATGATTGCCAAGACTTGCTCTTCCATGTTGTTAGTTGGGGGGGGATGTGGGGGTCCACCTCTGGACAGCGAGTTGGTGTCTTGCTGCAATGGAACATACCTTCCCCTGTAAGTCATTCCACCTCTTCCTGATGTCGTCCCTTGTTCTTGGGTGCTGTCCCACAGAGTTGAACCTGTCCACGATTCTCTGCCATAGTTCCATCTTCCTAGTAATGGATATCTTCTGCACCTGTGCTCCAAATAGCTGTGGCTCTACCCTGATGATTTCCTCCACCATGACCCTTAGCTGCTCCTCTGAAAATCGGTGGTGTCTTTGTGGTGCCATGGATGTTGTGTGAGCAGTGTGGGTGAGGGTGTGTAGGGTGATGTGTTTGGGTGTGTGATGTGGGGTGCGTGGGTGGTGTATAGGTGATGGTGGTGTGTGGCTCTGGTCTTGTCTGTGGTCGTGGTGTCTGTCTTGTACCAATGCTTTGTAGTAGTAAAGGGTTGTGGGTAATGTGGGTGTGTGTTTTATAGTGGTGTGGGTGTGGTGTGTGTATGTGTGTCAGGTGTGTGTAGTTTGAATTGTCCAATGTGGTGTTGTTTTGTATGTGTGTGTGTATTTTGAGTGCAGTGGTATGTACCGCCAATGGTTTACCACCATTGAATGTCCGCTGTGGTGATTCGTGGGTCATAATGTGATGGGTGCAGTTCTGTTGGCATAATGGTGTGGGTTTTGATACCGCCAGTTTATCACTGAACTTTGGTGTGGCTGACTTGTGTCTGTATGGTGGCGGATTGGTGTGTGTGTGTCATAATATGGTGAACGGATATCCGCAGTGGCGGCGGTATGTTGGCGGCAGTCAGCGTGGCGGTAAGTGGGATATACTGCTAATGTCATAATGAGAGCCACAATCTCAAAACCAGCTTCACTAAAAGATGTATTTTTAAATTGTGAGTTCAGAGACCCCAAACTCCGCATCTATCTGCTTCCAAAGGGAATCTACACTTTAATTATATTTATAAAGCAGCCCCATGTTAACCTATGAGAGACCTAGGCCTTGCAACAGTGAAAAACACATTTGGCAGTATTTCACTGTCAGGACACAGAAAACACATTTGTATGTGTCCTACTTTAAACCTACACTGCACACTGCCCAGGGGGCTACCTAGGGCCTACATTAGGGGTGACTTACATGTAAGAAAAGGGAATGTTTAGGCCTGGCAAGTGGGTGCACTTGCCAAGTCGAATTGGCAGTTAAAATCTGCACACACAGACACTGCAGTGTCAAGTCTGAGCCATGTTTACAGGGCTACTAATGTGGGTGGCACAACCAATGCTGCAGGCCCACTAGTAGCATTTGATTTACAGGCCCTCAGCACCTCTAGTGCACTTTACTAGGGACTTACCAGTAAATCAAATATGCCAATCATGGAAATCCAATTACATATACATTTTACATAGGAGCACTTGCATGTTAGCACTGGATAGCAGTGGTAAAGTGCCCAGAGTAACAAAAACTCCAAAAACAGAGTCCAGCACACATCAACAACCTGGGAAACAGAGGCACAAAGTTAGGGGAGACCGAGCCAAGGATGCCAAGTCTAACACATGTCCCCCCAGCTGAAAGTGGGGAGCAACTACTCAACCTCATTGGAGTTCTCATCACTAAGGTGGAAGAATCTGGACAGACCATCAGCATTGGTGTGTTCTGTGCCAGTGCTGTGTTCCACCGTAAAGTCCATCCTGTAGGGAAATGGACCACCTCAACAATTTTAGATTCTCACCCCTCATCTGCATTAACCATCTGAGGGGCCTGTGGTCTGTCTGAACCCAGAAGTGAGTCCCAAACAAGTAGGGTCTTTGCTTCTTCAGCGCCCAGACCACAGCAAAAACTTCATGCTCTATGGCACTCCACCTACGTTCCCTGCGAAGTAACCTCCTGCTAATGAAGGCTACAGGTTGATCTAGGCCCTCTTCCTTAAGCTGTGAGAGTATCTCTCATATACCATGCCCTGAGGTGTCTGTTTGCACAACAAACTCCTTGGAGTAGTCAGGTGCCTTTAGTACAGGTGCTGTGCACATGGCAGCCTTCAGGGCATCAAATCCATCTGGCAAGGCTCTGTCCAGATCACATTCTTTGGTTGCTTCTTGGAAGTCAACTCAGTAAAGGAGGGAACATTGGGGCTATACCCCTTGACAAACTTCCTGTAGTAGCCAGTGAGGCCTGAAAAAGGCTCTCACCTCAGTCTGGGTCTTGGGAGGCTCCCAAGCCAGAATGGTATCAACCTTTGGCTGTAGGGGTTCCACCTGGCCACTCCCTGTCTGGTGTCCCAAGTACACCACAGAACCCTGCCCTATTTGGCACTTGCTTGCCTTAATAGTGAGGCCTGCTTTGTGCAGGGCCTCCAACACTTTGCAGAAGTGTTGCAAATGTTTGCCAAGTCTAACAGGTTCTCACTGATGACGTTTGTTACATGTAATAACAGTTGATGTTTTTTCTTTGCTGAAATCTAGAACTATGTATTATTGTTTGCACAGTTATTCTTGCTATTAATTTGCACTGTAACTTTGGAATGTGTAGTAGTTCAAGTATTGATTAGATTGCGATTCGTTAGCCACTTTGTTCAGCCAGTGTTGATTCTGTATGCTTATCATTTCATTTTGAGATTAAGTTATGTAACACTAGCATTGTTAATATAGGGAAATAAACTTTCTAACTTTTACCTAAAGGTGTGGTTGTCCCTGGCCGAGAGGTCATGATGTGTGACAATTACTGACTCCTACTGATTACTAATGTTATTATTTGTTATTGGTTATTGATCTATGCATGTACGGGATATATGGTGGGAAAACCTCGAAGCGAGTCCAAAGGTTCATCGACCTATTCGTGTATCCTTGTAAGTTCACTTATTAAGGTCTGACGTGCTAGCAAGTCCATTTCCAGTTCTCAACCTGTTTTTTCAATCAAAGTAGCTGTAATCTGTTGCTAGTATTTTTGTATCACAGGGAATCCCATGTAGTATGAATAAATGAATCAGTTGCACCCCTCATAGGAAACAGTTGGAATCTTTGTTTGGCCCCGCCCATGCACCACAGGCATGTGGGATTGTCATAATATCTGCAAAGGTACTTAAATTCAAAAAGACGAAGCTTGGAGGTTATTGACAAGGATATAGGTGAATGATTTGGCCTTCTTTTGTTATTTTGGAATACTGCCAACAGGAATATCTGGAATTGTAGAAAATTAGGCACTATGTAGCACAGTGAACCAAGAATAATGGTAAAAATGTGACAAAATGTTTCAAGCTTTAAGTATTTTGGTACCAAAATATCATGGCCTAAATTTGGCTTGTACAGCCAAAATACTTTCAAGGTAATTGCATGTAGATATGTATTGAATAGCCAAATATAATATATATATGTGTGTGTGTGTGTGTATGTGTACATGTATATATATATATATATATATATATATATATATATATAAATATATATATATATATATATATATATATATACACACATACACAAATTATTACATAATTACATATATTCACTTACAAAAACAAAGGTTGCAGAAACGTTATAGTTAGGTTCTGAATTTACTTGCACAAAACCATAGAAATTCAGCAGTTATAGATATAGTTATCTTAAGTAACTATAACTCATGCTGCAGACATTGGCCACAGGGCCTGGCTTGCATTCATGGTGAGGGTGTGAATTATAGTTACTTGAGTGCATATGTGAGTGACTGCATGAGTCTCTAAATCTAGAATTTGTAAAGCGTTGCAAATCACCTGTGAGTGAGTGAGTCTCTGAGTGCGACTTTGAGTGTCTGAATCATTCTCTGACTGTCTGCATGAGTACCTCAGTGTTTATCTAAGTGAGTGCATGACTCTCACTGGGTCCTTGAGTTGGTGCATCAGTCTCTGAATCCATGAGTGCATGCAAGAGTCTCTGAATGGGTATGCAAGTGTGTACATGAGTGTCTGAGTGGGTCTGTGAGTGTCTGAGTGGGTCTGTCAGTGGGTGTCTGAGTAGATCTGTAAATGTGTGTGTGAATGTCAGCGTGAGTCTGTGAGTGGGTGCATGAGTTTCTGAGTGAGTGGTAAGTCGGTGAGCAGGTGTCTGAGTGGGTCTGTGAGTGGGTGCATGAGTTTCTGAGTAGGTTTGTGAGTGGGTTCCTAAGTATCTGAGTGCATCTGTGAGTGGGTGCGTAAGTGTTTGAGTGGGGCCATGAGTGTTGCTGTGAGTGTGTGTCTGTGAGTGGGTGTGTTAATGTCTGAGTGGGTCTGTAAATGAATGTGAGACAGTCTGTTAGTACCTGTGTGTGTATTTTTCTTTTTTTTTAAAGTATCAGGATTCACGAAACCATTGAGACACTCAGCACGGTCACCCCATGTAACATCGTAATGGGTGAATGAATCCCAAAGATGGCAAAAAAAAAAAACGTTTCATACTAAGTTCCTCATCGTTTGCACTTAATATTATTATCACCAAGTTAAAAAAATAATGGTGTCAGGGAACCTCTACCCTGAGCCCTTCACCCATATTGCAGCCCTTCTTTCAGCTGCAGGGACCGTTTCCCGATGTAGAAAATGGCAGCCTCAAATATCCAATCAGTTTGCAACCAGCCAATCAGTGCACTTCAGTGGCACAGGTGTTTGTGAATCCATCACAGCTGGAGTCACGAAGCCTTCACGTCTATAGATATACAAATTTGGGTTTTTGTTTAATATCTTTCAAACTACTTAATGGATTTAGACCAAAAAACAAAAAGCGTAATCTGCATACCGAAAGCTACCTTTCTGCGAAATTTGATGTAATTCCATCCAGTGGTTTGGGCTGTAGTGGTGCTCAAAGCTCATGTCGGAATTCACATGGGAAATGCATTTTTTTGACCCACTCCTTTTTCATCTGCACCCGCTTGACGGATCACCTGAAAACTTCTCATGCACCAAAAGATTCTTTGGCACACTTTTCTTTGGAAACTTTTGTGAAGATTTGTCAAATGGTGCCAAAGGTATAGGCAAGATATAGGAAAGTAAAAAAAAATTGTTTTCTAAGGAAACTAGGTCCTAACTTTAACTACCTACTGGTGACTGCCAGTAGGTAATATACATATATATAAAATCTAGTGGTGGTCGCCACTAGGTAGATATAGTTAGGACCTAGTTTCCTTAGAAAGAGCGTTTTTTGTTCTGCCTATGACATTGGCGCCACTTGATGAATCTTTACAAACTTTTCAGAGTGATTTAAGGCCAAAAAATATAGATATATAGGGACGTGGATTCTCCGTGGATTGAGACACGCAGGTCTGGGTCTGGATTCGTGAATCCAGGGTAAAAGCAAGGCCCTGATTGGCTGGTCGCAACCTGACAGGAAAGTTTTGGCCGCCATTTACTTTGTCACATCGGCATGGGGGTGGGAAAAGGAGAGTGCAGAAACATATAAGGGGTCAGGATACTGGCATCCTGACCCCCAAACAATTGCCCAATCATTTGTTTTTCGGCAGATCCACCGGTGTAACAGGGGTTCCAGAGACAAAAAAAAAAAAAACACACACTGCATCCAACCTCATGCTGCACACAGCCTTTGCCCGTGTGCAACTTGGGTTTGGATGCATGCAGGAGGGTTGGCTGACGGGCCTGCCTATAGGCCGTGCACAGCGCTGCTTTTATTTACATCTGTTTGTGCTAAAAAAAAAACATAGAAATTCACTGAAAACAACAAAGTTTACAGGGATGTTACAGTTAGGTTCTGAATGTCCTCGCCACAAACCATAGAAATGCAGTGGTTATAGTTAATTTTATCTCAAGTAACTATAACTCGCGCCCTAAGGTAACTATAACTTACGCATGCGCGATGCCCAGGAATTACTTCACATATTACATCATTAATGGCAACGTTTATGGCATCATTGATATTATTACTGCAACATTTGCAATAAAGTTATTGATGAGGAAACTGTGTATGGCTGCGGCGTGAGTTATAGCTATAAAGTCCCTGTAACCTTTGTTTTTTTTCAGTATATATAGCAGATGGAACAATATCCACCAAACGGCTGCACTGATCCCTCGGCCGTCTCGTGAGGACAAAAGAAATGTTCGTAAGTGGAATTTCACCAATTTGATTCCATTAAATTAAATCACAGTTTCCTGCACAGAATGTCATACATACATGTAGATATATATATATATAAAATCAAAACACATTCGGGATGCCAAAGTTGCAGACGAGTGGAAAGTTTAATCAAACACAACGCGTTTCGGCCATTCCCATGACTAAATGAATATATTCAAAGTATGCCAATTGAAGTTAGGAATGGTAAATCTTTACTTACCTATATGCAGTTGCCTTCACAATATTTTTTCTCCTCAATATTTAGGCCATGATATTTTAGTATAATGATATTTGTTCATTGAGAAAGGATAGTACCTTTTAAAAATTGCAAGAAATACCTGAGCAAAATGGCAACAGAGGAGTGCAACTAATATAGTCAAGCATGTTACTTTTAAACTATTTGGCAAGACCATATAATACATTTACTCTGAGAATTTTGCAATCCATTTGCAATGATGGAAAATTGGTGAAAATTGGGCATATTTCAATAAGTTTCACCAAAACGACTGAGAAAACATTAATGGTTTTAACCACTTGGAAGCCAAGGATGTAACGGTTGCATCCTTGACTGCGGGGCTGAGGCGCCAAGGATGTAACCGTTACATCATTGGACTGGCTCATGAGGGGGGCGTTAGTGCTCCCCCATGAGCCTCGCCTCGGTGCCCCCAGGGCAGGGATGGAAGGGGAATCTCCTCCCCTTCCACCCCCACCCCCCTGTGGCAACTGATGACGTCAGTGCATGATCACATGCCGACCTCATCAGAGGTTTACTCCTCCACGCTGGAAGCTCAGCTTCCAGCACAGATCGGTGGAGCAATGCAAAAGTATTTCTCCTCCAATCACGTGGAGGGACCGATAGAGGCATCAAAGTAAAGGAAAGGCCTTTCCTTTCCTTTGATGTCTTTCTCAGCATTTCTGCTGCCCGATCGCGATGTGATCGGGCAGTAGAAATGCCTAGTAGACACCAGGGAGTTAAAAAAAATAAAACATTATTGAATGAGGGGAGTAGCCCTTTGGGCAAGGACTGCTCCCCAGGGGGGCAATTTATTTTTAGGCCATCGGCCTATTATAATTAGGCCGATATGACCCCAGGGGGGCAGATACCACTAAACACCAGGGATAGTTTTTTTTTGTTGTTTATTATTTTTTTTTATATGTTGGGAGCGACCCCTTAGGCAAGGGTCGCTCCCCTGTGGGCAAAATTTATTTTAGGCCATTTCTGCCCCCTTTGGGGCAGATCGGCCTATTTTTATTAGGCCAATCTGCCCCCCAGGGGGACACAAACCACTAGACACCAGAGATTTCTTTTTTTTGCACCAATTTCATGCAAGGGGAGTGACCCCTTAAGGAAGGTTCGCTCCCCGGTGGGCGGATTTATTTTATGTCTATTTCTATTAGGCTGATCTGCCCCCGGGGGGGCAGAAACCGATTAGGCACCAGGGATTGATGTGTGTGTATGTGTGTTTTGTTGGGGGGTAGCCCCTTGGGCAAGGGTCACTCCCCATGGGGTCACATTAGTTTTGACCATTTCTGCCCCACTTGGGGGAAGATAGGCCTATTTTCAGAAGGCCCATCTGCCCCCAAGGGGGGGCAGAAAGCCCACCAAAGACCAGGGAAGATTTATTTTTCAAAATAAGAGGGTGGGTGCATGGCCATACCGCTACCCCAAATAAATGGGGCCAGATTTGTTCTGCCCACCAGTGAGCAGATGGGGCAATTACTCCTGAGCCACACCCAGGGGGGCAGAAAGTCTACTAGAAAAAGAATACTTGAAAAAAAATAGTTTGGTGGTGGCTACCAACCAGTATGGGCATGGTTATGCCCCCACCCCAACTGAAGGGGGGTAACATCTTATCCCGTGGCAAGCAGGAGGACATTGAATTATTTTGGGTTTTGGTTTTACATTTGAGCCATGAGAGCTTGACTAACTCTCAAATTCGGCCCATTTGGAATGGTGAGGGCTGCACTTTTTGGAATTTGGGACGCTGCCATGCAGAAAAATCCTCAAGACATAGACACATCTGAAAACAAAACATCCAGGTGAGTCCAGGGTGGTGTGCTTCACATGCACCCGCACCATTTTCTTACCCATAATGCCTTGCAAACCTCCAACTTTGCTTAAAATCATACATTTTTCCCACCTTTTTATGATGGAACCTTCTGGAATCTGCAGAAATCCACAAAATTCCTACCACACAGCATTGTCTCATCTATACCGATACAAATTCTGACCCACTAGTCAGCCTAAACTGCTGTTTTGCCCTAGGTGTCTAGTTTTAAAAAATGCACAGGTTTGGTAGGTTTCCCTAGGTGCTGGCTGAGCTAGAGGCCAAAATCCACAGCTTGGCACTTTGCAAAAAACAGCTCTGTTTTCTTTGGGAAAATGGGATCTGTCCATGTTGTTTTTTGGGGCATTTCCTGTCACGAGCACTAGGCCTACCCTCACAAGTGAGGTACCATGTTTATCGGGAGACTTGGGGGAACACTAAGTGGAAGGACATTTGTGGCTCCTCACAGATTCCAGAACTTTCTGTCACCAAAATGTGAGGAAAAAGTGTTTTTTGGCCAAAATTTGAAGTTTGCAAAGGATTCTGGGTAACAGAACCTGGCGAGAACCCCACACGTCTTCTCATTTTGGATTCCCCTAGGTGTTAAGTTTTGAAAAATGCACAGGTCTGGTAGTTTTCCTCAGGTGCCGGCTGAGCTAGAGGCCAAAATCTGCAGCTAGGCACTTTGCAAAAAACACATCAGATTTAAATGTAAAAATGTGATGTGTCCATGTTGCGCTTCCTGTTGCGAGCATTAGGTCTACCCACACAAGTGAGGTACCATTTTTATTGGGAGACTTGGGGAAACACAGAATAGCAAAACAAGTGTTATCGCCCCTTGTCTTTCTCTACATTTTTTCCTTCCAAATGTAAGACAGTGTGTAGAAAAGACATCTATTTGAGAAATGTCTTGTAATTCACATGCTAGTATGGGCATCCCGGAATTCAGAGATGTGCAAATAACCACTGCTTCTCAACACCTTATCTTATGCCCATTTTGGAAAAACAAAGGTTTTTTTGATACCTATTTTTCACTCTTTATATTTCAGCAAATGATTTGCTGTATACCCGGTATAGAATGAAAACCTATTGCAAGGTGCAGATCATTTATTAGCTCTGGGTACCTCAGGTTCTTCATGAACCTACAAGCCCTATTTATACCCACAACCAGAAGAGTCCAGCAGACCTAACAGTATATTGCTTTAAAAAATATGACATTGCAGGAAAAAGTTACAGAGTAAAATGTGGAGAAAAATGGCTGTTTGTTTTCACCTCAATTTCAATATTTTTTTGTTTCAGATGTTATTTTCTGTTGGAAAATCTTGAAGGATCTACATAAATTACCCCTTGCTGAATTTAGAATTTTGCATACTTTTCAGAAATGTTTAGCTGTCTGGGATCCAGCATTGGTTTCACACCCATTTCTGTCACTGAAAGGAAAGGAGGCTGAAAGCACAAACAAATGGGGTATGTCCCAGTAAAATGCCAAAACTGTGTTGAAGAATTGGGTTTTCTGATTCAAGTCTGACTGTTCCTGAAAGCTGGGAAGATGGTGATTGTAGCACTGTAAACCCTTTGTTGATGCCATTTTCAGGGGAAAGATCCCAAGCCTTCTTCTGCAGCCTTTTTTTCCCATTTTGTTTTGAAAAAACGAAATTTTCTCTGTATTTTGCCTAATTTCTTGGTCTCCTTCAGGGGTACCCACAAACTTTGGATACCTCTAGAATCCCTGGGATGTTGGAAAAAAAGGATGTAAATTTGCCTTGGGTAGTTTATGTGGACAAAAAGTTATAAGGGCCTAAGAACTGCCCCAAATAGCCAAAAAAAGGCCTGGCACCGGAGGGGGAAAAGGCCTGGTAGCGAAGGGGTTAACAGCAGTTATAATGTAATTTGTAAACAGACATGTATGCATAGATACAGCAAGGAGACAGAGTGGACACAGATACTTGTACACAACAGTGGGGTAACAAAGGTCCCTACACCCCAGTGGTACGGGGCAGTCCCGGAGCTTCAGGGGGCCACCTCAGCACAATTCCCGGGCCTGAGAGCTCCTGAGTAAGTTTGGAGACGGGATCCCTCCATGCACTTTGTGGGGGGACCCCTCAAGTTTTGTTATGCCACTGGCACACAAGCTTATGCCTTTTACACACATAGCACATTAATGAGGAAGAGGTTTCTCCTAGTTCCTGCAGGAGGGCTCTTGTGGAAGATTTGGCAGAGAACAGAAATACAGGGTGAGCATAGGTTAGTTGGAGAGTACACAGAAGGACTGTGGCCTTGTGTGGAGGTATTGTCTCCCCTTCTCTATCCCTATTGATGAAGCTAATGAGGATCCCCTACATCAATGATTCAATTCCCAGGACCTCATTTTCTAGTAGTGAAAGTAATTTCTACATGTTGGATCCATCCTCCCTCTCTCTCTCTCGATCTCTCTCTCTCTCTCACACACACACACACATCAGGCAGCCTCCAGTCACCCAAGCAAAAATCACCACCTTTCTTTGCATTGCTATGTAGCGTGTCCCTTAGGCAGCTACCAAAACTCCCCATATCAAACATGCAAGGTAGACTGTAGCACATTTTTTCTGCATTATGACTACATATAGTTTGAAGGCCTTCTTCTCATCTGGGTAATGGAAACGTTATGTCAAGAAACAACTCATCATTATGCAGTTCCTCATCAGGGAATGTTTTTTTTTAAATTCCAGGCAGCTAATAGGACTATTAAGTGAAACATATCAAGAATTAATCTTGTCAGCATCAGATTAGCAACAGGACTTTCTAGAGGCCTGATATATTTTACACAACTGTGTCAACACATATTACGAAGGCTACTGTGGTTTTAATGACGCAGTGCTAAGAATTCTCAACTATTTTGTTTTACTTTACATGTGATATAAACAACATTTCTAAGCATGGCTGGCATATTTTCAATGTGATGGCCAACATTTCTCAGCCGGGATGATGTACCTTTTTGGATCGTGTTAACTCTTCCCATTAGGGTTGATAGTTATTCACTTTATATTGCAAACAAGAGCTAATGCCCTTTTCAGCAGTTAAACATCGTAGGCCAAATCTCAGCAGGGCTGTCATACACTTATTGAGCAACGACACTGCTTCTCTAAAGGCCAACAAACCTTTATTGAAATGTATTAATACTTCTCAGCAGAACTTTTATACGTTTTACAGACAGCATGAATGCTGTTTTGCAGGACTCCAATACTATTGTAGAGAGGTCTTGTTTATTTATTCTTCATACTACGCTTCTGATGTTTCCAAGTGCTGAAGATAACGGGTGTTATTATTGTTTATTTTAAAGGTGATCGGTTTCCTAGCCTTAGAGGGATGGAGAACTGTATTTAGGTTTGTTGGGGTGCGGACCCTGAACCTGCAAATCATGGCATATGTCAGTTATGAGTGCCTCACTCACTCAGCCGTTTCTGTCGACATAGGTCTAGTCTAGAACATTTCAGCAGGCCCACTATCATTTTCATGGACAGTACCAAAGCCTTTAATTAGGACTGATATACATGCCTTTCACAATGCCAATACTTGGCCAGGTGGTCATACATTTATTGGACAATCCAATAAGTCTATTGTTTTCAAGAATAGGATTTACACATCTCAGCATGCCTTCATAAATGTATTGATCAAAAAACATTTCATTTATAGTTATATTAGATCATTGGAATGTTGGAAGCTCCATTAAAGACGATTGAGTGCTCTGGGCTTCTAAAGACTGGTGTAAGCCCAGAGCCCCAATTTTCCAATGTTTGTCTCAAAAAGGCCCTAGGGAGAACATTCTGCCCTCTAGTGGCAGAATGTTCTAATGTCCTTATAGCTCTCCATTGGAGGGCTCTACTGTCCATTAAAGGCCTGCTAAATAGGCTCTGGACTTTAATGCTGCAGTGGGCTTTTAATGGCTGGTATAGCCCACTACGGTGTGCTATGAGAGTATATTATAAAACGCTTCCGGGCATAGCTAGTAAGCTCATAATAAAACATAACAAACTGTTCTCAGAATGACCTTACTCTTTTCATGGACAGTAACAGCACTTCTTAACAGTTACCATACCTTTTAAGGAAAATAGCAATAAACTAACAAGCTAACAAACTTTTTTTGAACAATGACACCACTTCTCAGGAGAGAGATTTCTTATAGGGCAGCAATACATCATTTATTAGACAATATTTACCCTCCTTGAAACGGCTAATGTAGTTTTAATTCTATAGTATCAATATTTCTCATCCAGGTTGCTATACTTTATAAAGACATTACCAACTCTTCGGAACAAAGCTATTTTTTGTACCTGAAAATACCGATCTCTGTCAGCTCAACTGCTCTACAATTAATGGAACAGTGGTAGCACTTTCTATCCACCCTAAATACATGTTATGGACTGTATGAAAAATTGTCAATCTGGCTGTGAGGAACGCTGTTTATTATATGGTGAGGTTGTGTGTCGTTACCGAGTAATAAGCTCACAAGCTGTCTTGGGTGCAGTCAGGCTCATTTGTATAACATTACCTCAACCCTAGTTAACTGTGACTTTGAGCGGTCAGACTTAAAAAAAAGGGACAAGTGTAAAGCATTTAGAAGTACCAAAACAGCTATACAAGAACGCAACAGGACACAAAAGCAATCTGACACCAATATATAAAAATAGATGCTATTTTTTATGAATTTTTAGACACCAAAATAAACTAAATCCACCAGAAGGTTCTGAAGATAAACATTATTAAGCAAATAGTAAATCGCCGCTTTTCACTCAAATCAAAAATAAGGATTGGCAACTTCTACAGTCAGCAGTTATTTTGGAACCAGTTGTAAAGTTGTGTTTGTTTATTCTCGCCCACTTAGAGTGACCAACTCCAGCAGGTAGCAAGTCACAGGAGCCAATAAGGCCTCAAATGAGAGTTATCTCATAGTCAAAGCAGTCTCCAGTCCAGTTCCAGGCTCTATGGGTGAACCACAACAGACTTCGGGGTAGATAATCAGCTAATCAGGAGGAGATTCAAGACCCCTACATTACTACCTTATAGCAGCTGAGCAGCTTAGGCGCTTGTGAGGCAGAGGAGGCACATCCTGTATCTCTGTCAGGATTCCCCCGATAATCTTAGATCACGCGGTGACTTACCTCCTGAACCTGAAATCAGGATCTCCATTAGAGCAATATCCCCCTAAGATTCTCAAACTGGCAGCGAGCACAATGGTTCCTACCCTAACTGCTATTATGAATAAAGCAATTAACTCAGGGTGCTATCCACAGCTGTGGAAAAAGGTGGTGTCAGGCCTATTTGCAAGAAACTCAACCTTGAGCCCAAATATTTGAAGAACTACCACCTGATCTATCTGCTCCCAGCCAAGATCTGGGGAAGCATCTTAACCAGCACCTGATGTCACACATGGAGCAACAGGGACTGATGGACATCTTGCAGTTCTGGTTTAGAAGCCACCATAGTACAGAAACAGCCCTTTTTTCCACAACAGACAGGATCAGGCTTTTTGTTGATGTAGGCCAGGCCGCAGCTCTGATCCTTCTTGATCTGTCTGCGGCCTTTGACACCATTTCCACCACGTTACTTACTGAGAATTTGCAGGCCTTGGGGATAGGGGATTTGACCTTAAAATTGCTCCTTGCCTTTCTGACAGACAGATTTTAGATGGTAACTGTAAATGACTGAAAATCTGATCCCATCTCCTTGCCTTGTGGGGTTCCTCAGGGGTCCTCCCTGAGTCCTGCGCTTTTCAACTTATACAAGTCCCCATCGACCAGACTTGTCATATCCTTTGGGCTTCAGGCGGTGTCATATGCTGACAACTCTCAGATCATCGTGTCAATCTCTAAGGAAATGGATTCCACAGCTGCCAATTTCAGTAACTGCATAAAGGCAGTGGCCTCATGGATGAGCAAGAACTGCCCTAAGTTGAATGGGGAGAAAACTGAAGTGCTGATGTTCGGGAGCAAATCACCACTATAGCACCAGAACTGGTGGCTTGATGGGTTAGGGTTAGTACCCACCCCTATTAACTTAACAAAAAACCTAGGAGTCATCATGGACAGTAATCTATATTTTGATCTGCAGGTCAATCACACAGTGGTTACCTGTTTCTGGATTAACCCTGCTAAAGCTTTTTCCTTACATCTCCCTCCTGGCTCGGAAACAGGTGGCTCTCGCACTAATCTCATCTAGAACCACTACTGGTATGCTCTTTACTTAGGCGCTACTAAGACCACTCTAGGCAAACTACAATTGGTGCAAAATGAGGTGGCAAGGCTGAGATTAGATATTACAAAATATATATCGATCTGAAAAGGATTGCGTGAACTTCACTGGATTCCAGCACATTAGCAAGTCACATTTAATGCCATGCATATCTTTACGAAAGCACTGTATAGTGCCTGTCCAAGGAGAATTAAAACCATGTTCCAATGGTACTCCCCTTGCAGACTTCTCAGATCGACAACTCACAAGAATGTAGTAATCCCCAAAGTTCGGAGGAAGAGATGAGGAGGCAGGGCCTTTTCGGTTGCAGATACCAAAATCTGGAATTCCCCCCACTTCATTTAACTGGTACTAAACTGCATGCACCCTTCAGGCAAGCCTTAAAAAAGGAAAGAGAATGAAGATGCTGTGGATTCTGATCTGGTTGACTGGGTTTTTGCTGGTGCTACCCCTTAGTTCACAAACAAGGTGGGGTGACTTTGCTCACATAGGTTGATGTCCTGCGATGTCCGGGAGATGACCAGCCAAAACCCAGTTGCCACTGGTCTCCAGTTATGGCAAAACCAGCCGTTCCCTATAATGTAGGCTAGTGTCCGTCTTGGGCAACCAAACTGCACTCCAATAACTCCCTCAGGTCCAGCAGACCTGGGTGCAACCTTTGGGCATCAAGGCTCAGTCCCCAGACTGCACTTCAGCAGCTAGTGCTGGTCAAGTGATTGTGGCCATCAACTCACCAAGGGAGGCTTCTTTTGCTTTTGTGTCCCTAGGGCTGTAAAAAGCAGTTAGCCAACTGACTCTTGGAGTCACCTGTTCTGTCTTGGGGTTGGGGCAACTTCTCCTCAAGCAGCACGCCACAAGCACATTCCTCTCTTTGCTAGCCAAGGATCAGCTGGTGCAGTCCAGTCTTTGGTGCTGCCTCTTTTCCCAAGTCCAAGTAACAGCAGGATTAACACAATTTGCAGGATGAGTTCCTGCAAAGTGTAGCACCTAGCTATTCTAGCTACACGTCCAAGGGAAAACTGGTTTGGCAACTGTTTCCCCCTCTCGGTCCCAGTGCCAACCTGTCTACCAGAACAAAAGAGCAGCTTTTTTTGTGAAAGACAACCATTTGCTCTTCAAAGGCAGTTCCCCTTTGAACCTTGCCTTGTGTGCTCACAACCTTTCCAATGGCAATCCCTTCTGTGTTGCTGCCTGAGTGTCATTCACACCTCCCCTTAGGAGGGAAGAAGGCTATTTTGTGGCCTGCAATTTTAAACAGTCACTGAAAACCTTTGGGCAACCAAGTGGCAACCTTCAAAAGTAGTTTTTTACCTGAAAGTTACATTAAATTTGACTCAGGCATAAAGACGGGTTTAATGCAATGATTCTTTTGATACCTTGAAGTTCCAACTTTAGTAGTCCCATTCAGTAGTTAGTACAGCTGAGTTCTCAAAGTGTAGCCCTGTACTCACCAATAGGGCTACTATCCCTCCTCTGACAATTTGGTGGATTTTACTGTAAGAACACGTAAAACACACATTCTGCTTCCCAAAATATGGCACCTTGAGCCCTGCCTAAAGGCTTATTGAGCCTACCTTAGGGGTGACTTATATATATGAAAATGGAACATGGAAGGTCTGGACTTTGTCATTAGTTAAATAGCAAAGAAGAGTTGGTGGTTTGCAAACTGCTGTGCCAGCAAGCAATAGCAGGCTGGGAGTCATGTTTTATTTTATCACTCTCATGGTGGCACAAATAGTGCAGCAATCCACGAGAGACACTTTAACTTACAGGCCCTCTGTACCTCTGCTATCATAAACTAAGGACGTATAAGTAATTTAACTTATGGCAATTGTGAGTTAACCAATCAGACATATACTTTTTAAGGGTCAATGTACTGCCACTGAGGTCTGTTTAGCAGGCCTCAGTGCACTCTCAGGATAATGACACCAGTACTTAACAGTCAAAAAAGTGAGGAAAAAAGTAGCTGTGAACTAACAAAGCCTGCCCCTCACTGGCTGCCATACTTTTATTTAAGAAGTTCATTGTCTCTTTCCATAGGTGAATGTAAAAGCACCCTCAATAGCTATAACTTGCAAATGTGTTTACTTTACTTGTGTTCTTCTTGTTGGCTTGATGGTCAGATTTGGGCAGATTTGGGCAGATTTGTCTGTGATCTCTAGGGTCAAACCCCAACATGGATGCATCACAATTTCATTCTCTTGGAGTACATAAGGCAATAACCAATTTAATTGTGGCTATAATATGTGTTATAATAAGTGTGTAGAAAAAATGTTCCCTCTAAATATATATATATTACCTAGTGGTGGTCACCATAGTTAGGACCTAGTTTTTATAGAAAAAGCTGTTTTTTGCTTGACTATATCTTTGGCGCCACTTGACGAATCTTCACAAAATTATTCAAACAAAATTGACAGTCATGTGAGCTGCTTTCTGAAAAATTTCGAGGTAATCCATCGAGTAGGGGCCGAGATAAAAGGTCGGTCAAAATTGGAGCTTTTCTAATGTTAATTCCGATAGGAAAAATTGAACAGCCATTGCAGAAAAACCACTGGATGGAATTACACCAAATTTGGCAGAAAGGTAGCACTTGGTCCAGAAAGAGCCCTTTTTGTTTTTTAATGTAAATCCTTTCAGTAGTTTTTTGGAAATTCAAGGAAATCTAAATTTGTTTAAATAGGGACGCAAAGGATACGCAACCCCTCTTGATCTTGTGCAGAGGTCTGATTGGCTGATAATACTTCAACAACAGAAGTGTTTTCAGCCATCTTGGGACTCAGCTTCATTCGAGTCCCAGAAAAAAATATATCCCTGGGTCCACCGTAAAACTTTAAAAAAGAACAAAGCACAGGCTTCTTCTAATGAAACCCCGGATGGGTCAAGTCCTGGGGGAATTTATCTAGAAATGTGGAGGTGGGGGGCCTTTTGCCCCCTCCTGCTGGCCCGGGGACCGCCACCTTCCCGGGGCTTATATTGTATATGAGGTGGGGATGCATGCCCCCCTCTGCCCTAGGGACCGCCACCTCCCCAGGGCAGTTTTGATATGCGGAGGGTCCGACCGGCCCCCTCCCGCTGCCCCGGGAACCACCACCTCCCTAGGGCATTTATCAAATGATATGCAGGAGGACTGTGGCCCCGCACACTGGGGACCACCACCCCCGTGGCAAATATTTTTTTAAAAGAGAAGGGGGTGCCACCACTTCCTGGGGCACATCTTTAAAAAAACAAAGGGGGTCCCTCTGGCACCCCCAAGCCCCGGGGACCACCCCTCTTTGGGCTTCCATATAGATATTTGTGGGGTGGCGTTTGGCCCCCGCTCCCTAGGGACCATCACCCCGAGGGCAAACAGAAAGCACTTGAAAGGGGGTCTGTTTTTGACCCCCATTTGCCCTAGGGACCACCACCTCGGGGCTATCTTCATGTTGGAGGGGGGCCAAGCGGCCCTCCTCTTGGAGCCTCTGATGGCCCTGGGGACAGCCACCCACCTAGGGGCAGCTCTTGCTGTGGGGTGTTTTCCCACTCAGGACATAGCTGTTTGCTGTGGCTTAGCTTGCAGCGTTGCAGCCAAGCCAAGGCACAGAAAACACTCTTTTGTGGGACCTTAAAAGCAGGTCCTGCTGTCAAACAGAAGAGCTTTCATCTCTGTCCCCTGTACCTGTGCAGGCGACAGAGATGAAATGCTTCAGCAAACAGGAAGCTGCTGTCAAAGCAGCTCCGTGCTTGCTGAAGCAATGGCACTGCAGGGAAACCTCAAGGTTTCCCTGCAGGGCCAGGTAGCCCGTAAGGGCATTTTATTATAACTAAAAAAATAAATAAATAAAAAAATAGTTAGAGACCATGGGGGAGCACTTGGGGGCTTCCTCACAGTCCCAGAAAGCCTATAAAGGGCTTATAACAAACATTAAAGAAACCCAAATCTCATAGTTTAGTGTGAAAGTCGCATACTGTCACCCTGAGCTTTGGGGTTTGAGTCAGCTAGACCCTTAACCTTTTTTTTAAACTTTTTTTTATTTCAAATAATAAATATATGTTTTTATTATAAATTGAACACAAATCTCTGTGTAAAACTATATGAGATATTAAAGCCTAAAAAACTCTTTCTTTCCGTCTCACTTTCTTTCTCTCTCCTTCAGTCAATTTCTCCCACTCAGACACTTATGCACCTACTCACACTCACTTAGACACTCACACGCCCACTCACACTCTCATGCACCCACTCACAGACTCGCACACACATTGACACACCCACTAAAACACTGATGTATGCAGTCTCACACCCAGACTGACAATCTGACAGCCACCCTCACCCTAGATATACCCTCTCACATCTATTCTCACACCCAGAGAGGCCACGGCAAGCTTGCGCTGCACACGGCTAAGGGCCCATGTACAGCATGCGGTTGAGTGGTTAGGGGGAGTTGGCTGCCGGATCTGGCTGCAAGCCAGGTCTCGCGGGTAACCTCCCTTGCACACTGGTGAAGGCCGTGCACGGTGCAAGTTTGGGTGCTTATAGGGGGTTGGTCTCTGGACCTGGCCGGAGCCTCACATTTCACGCATACAAAACCATAGAAATTCAGCAGTTCTAGTTAGAGTTACCTCAAGTAACTAAGTTTCGTGCCCTAAGGTAACTATAACTTGTGCCCCTGCCATGAGCTATAGTTACTTGAGGTAACTATAACTGCTGATTTACTATGGTTTTGTACACTTGAAATATGAGCCTAAGTATAACATCCATCTAACCTTTGTTTTTTTCAGTGTGTGTGTGTGTGTATGTATGGTGATAGCCAGTAGTTAGTTTTAGTAATTAGCAACTTTTTTTGGAGTGTTTTTTGTTTTGCCAATAACTTTGGCGCTGTTTAAAGAATCTTCTTTAGTTTCAAAACTAGTTTGTCACACACTATAGTTGCTATTTGGAAAGTTTCAGGGTGACCAGTCAAGTGGAGAATGAGAAAAAGGGGGGTCCCAAAACTCTTTTTCCATATTTAAGTTTACGCAATTTTATTCAGTTTTTAGATATGGCTAAAGCCTGAACCACTGAATGGATTTATATATATATGTATTCCCTGAAAAAAATATTACAGTGGCATTATAGTTAGATTGACGTTTTACACACAAAACCATAGAAATTAATCAGTTATAGTTATATACCGGGAAGGAGCAATATATTGAAATATTGAGGAAAGATAAAATTATCTTCTAGTACGGCGACTCTTGAAAGTCTATGTTTATACAATACAACTTGAAATCTTAATATACTATTTTCCTTACTCATATATTCCCTTACTATGTAATCATGTATCTATATATTTACTACTTTAGCCCTATTATACAAGAGAAAAGAAAGTTACTGTCTCAAAAGCTTTACCCCACACCTCTTTCAATCTGTGCTCTATGTCCACCCTTTGACTTCTCTCAGACCCATTCTACTACTATGACCTCCAAAATTCCAAAATACCCCTTCATGGACTCTTCCCTCCTCTACCCCTCCTGGCTCATCCCAAACTTCAGTTTACTGCTATGGTCTCCCAAACATCACACTAAATTCACCCTCAAGTAGCTCTCCTTTGACTAATCCCAAACTCCATTTTACTACTATGATCTCCCTAATCCCTTTCTCCCAACGCTTCCATCCTCCGTCTCTCCTTTATGCATCCCAAACCTCATCTTACTACTTTGATTACTGTCTGTGTGTGTGTGTATGTGTGTGTATTGAGACTGAATTTGTCATTCCTGTATTTATGTCTTGGACTGCAGGTGGAAGAAACGCAATGCAGGGAGGGCATGCAAGAAAGTTAAAGTGGGAATTTTACGACACACAAGGGCTAATAATAATTGATACAGCAGTTATCCCATATCAAAACATATGTGGGATGTTCACCAGGGCAATGTCTCGTGTTTAAAGTATTACGGAATCAAGCACATCGAGAAGCACCCCAAAGGAGGCAACTGAGAACTCACATTAAGAAGATAAGAATCTCCTTTAATATTGTCTTCCTGATGCTACCCCTCAGTTTACAAACAAGGTGGGGCGACTTTGGTCACATATGTTGACGTCCTGCGATGTCCGGGAGATGGCCAGCCAAAGCCCAGTTGCCACTGGTCTCCAGTTATGCTGAAACCAGCTGTTTCCTTTAATGTAGGCTAGTGTCCGTCTTGGGCAACCAAACTGCACTCCAATAAATCCCCCGGATCCAGCAGACCTGGGTGCAATGCAACCTTTGGGCATTAAGGCTCAGTCCCCAGACATTGTCCTGTTAAGTAGGCAAATATGGGTATGGTTGATGTCATCAGCTGGAGCCATATCCCCTAGCTCTCAAAAGAAGGCCCACCTCATTGAATGCAACACTCAGACAAATGGCACAACAACAGTTCCTGATTACATGGTCATTAGAATCCAGTGTCACTGTATCTGGTGTATGACAAACAAATGTCAATGGTGTGCCAAAGGCACTATGGCCTACAATGATGAAACACATTAAGAGCTGTAAACAGTTCAGACAAAAACAGTGTTTAGGCAAATTAAGATCTCATGGTGAAGGTACCTGAACAAAGAACAAAACAAGGAGTATAGTTATGAAACCATGCATCTAACACAAGTCACATAGCAAACGTCTGGAGAACAACGTTTTTTCGAAAAATCTGACACAAACAAAGCAACATCATCAAAATGTGAATGTGTCAAAAGCTTCCTCATCAAACACTCTTTGGCAGACTTTGCCTGAGCATCAGCTCCCAAACTATTTTCAAATATACATTCCACATGTTATCACAACTACAGTCCATTGTACAGTCAAAGTCATGACATCTCATGACAAACTTACACTCATGAGAAGAAGCTGTCAATGCGATCTTGTCGCAATTCAGCTCCTTCCTATTCACCACAATCATCTTCATTTGGCATTTGAGGATTCTCACAAAGTGGTACCTCAGACTCCCCCTCCTCTGGGATGTAAGGGATATTCATCCGCAGGGTGATATTATGGAGCATGCAGCATGCCACAGTGGTTTGACACACCTTCCCGGGTGAGCAGAGGAGGGCTCCGCAAGTCTTGTCCAGACAGGGAAATTTGGCCTTCAGGAGCCCAAAAGCCTGCCTCATTGCCTTTCGTGTTACTCCATGGGCCTTATTGAAGCGGACTTCCCCTTGCATAGTTGGATACCTCAGCGGTGTAAACAAGCAAGGATGGTTTTGATATGCTGGGTCTCTTGTTTTGGAATGAGACATAAGTGCCACAAAGAGTCTCTCACTTCATGATTGTAGCACCTGACATTGCACACAAAGGGCCTCATTACGAGGCTGGGGGTCTGAAGACAGCCAGCCTTGGGGTGGTAGTCAAGACTGCCACATTAACACCCTGGTGGTCAGACCTCTAGGGTTGTTCCGTCTCCACCGGGATCAGTGATTCCAACGGGTTGACGGCAGATGGAGGTCGTAATCTGCCAGGGCAGCGCTCCCCTGTGGATTACGACCTCGTTCTCCACCAGCCTTTTCATGGTGATCTCACCGCCATGAAAAGGCTGGCGGAGAACAGGTGCAGGGAGCCACAGGGGCAGTGGCAGTGCAGGGGTCCCCCTGCCCAGCACCCTCACAATGTTCACTGTCTGCTGTGCATTAGTCACTATGTCCACACCAACATGCATGGTGAATAGGACCAAAATCATGAGACCAAGCATTACTGACTGGAAAAACATTACAACCATTACACATCAAAGCTGACTACTACTCAAGGGCCAAATTTCATCCTCATGGTTGTCTCCACATGTGTCTACAACATGGATTTGGGCATTACAAAACTATCTGCTCCTCATGTGCTCTTCGAAATTTAACAGTATATTCAGACTGCCAAAATACCATCACCGGTAGTGAACAGTGCACTGCCGTAATATGCCATCTGTGACCAGCAACACACTACATTGTGATTGTGCAGGAGATCCCACACAACATGACTGCTTTACAGTGTTTGCGATGATCAGACACCTATATTGATGTTGTGACAGGGCCCAATACTGTTGATGCAATCTCCAAAATGGCTGATGCCTGAACTGGTTCACTGGACATTAGGCACGACCAATGGCCATAGGTTAATGTTGGTGACTGTGACGATTGCGGCCCAATGGCTGTGGCCATCAGCTGTATGTATACGCCACATTTTGCTAAATCACTCACTTGACCCCTGAAACTGCTGCCATCAACACCTCCACCACTTCACCTGCTGAGTGCTGCCTCTGGGAGAAATCTTGCCCGGCCAAGAAGGTGAAAGGGCCCGCCTTCTCTTCTGAGGAGCTGGATAGGTTCTTTGCTGAGGGCCTTCCATTGTATGGTCAGCTCTATGGCTCACCAGAGGAGCAGGTAAGAACCTCCAAGGCATATTTGACTATGTTCAACAGCATACTTTTATTTGTATATCTAGGGAAGGAGACTTTACAGCCATACAATGACATATCTTTGAATATGATGTTTGTAACTGTAAAACATGTATGTGCATCACAGCTGTGTATGTATACTGTTTCAGTCAGGTGAGGATCTCGTAAGCAATGTGCATAGTCCCAAAGATCACTCAGCCCACATCTGGCCTTGCCAAATTGTTGTATGAGAACTATGTAAAACTCACTGTGCCCTACAGAGTGCCACACAACCCTGAACCCACATAGAGGATGGGCACAGGATGTACTGTCAGGCATGGAAGTGATGGAAATGTGTCATGTAGGTTCTGTATGCTCAGCCTGTAGAGACCAAGGCATGTCAAATGGTTCTCACAGTATGGGACATAGACCAAGCTGGGGTAGAGTTACTGTGGCTATGTAACTGTGGTTATGTAACTATGTCCCTGTAGACCTGCAGATCCTTGGATGTGGCCAAAATGAGTCTTCAGTGGGCATGACTTGGCCTGAAGGCCATTGTACATTGACTACATTAGGAATGAGTACTGAGGTAACCCCCTGACCTAGGGCATATGTCTGTTGACCCTCATTGGCAATGTGTGTCATTGATTCATGGCAGGTCACATACTCTGTTGTCACCTTTACATAAGTCATATTTGTATAATACAGGTGTGTTGCACAAGTGACAAACCTACAGTGGAGACAGTTGGTTAATTCAGAGCAGGGCATGCCATATGACTCATTAGCTTGGTTACATGTAACCAATCAGACCAAACATACCTTAGTATGTTGGATGCCATCTCTGTAGGTGTCAGACTTTGGCGTAATCATACCTCTAAACATAGTATCTCTCCTACCAAACGTTCTTGCCACACACTTTGTTCTCTAAAAAAACATTCTCCTCTTCATTCATGTGGAAAAATGCATTTGTGTAATAAGAGTGCTCGGTGGTGGTTAAACTGCTCAAATCCACAATGTCTATGTTGATGGAACTACAATTCCCAGCATCCTGGAGTACACATGATTAAGGGTGTAGTTCTTTCTGGAATCTTCATGATTGAGGGTGTGGTTCTGCTATAAAAACTGACCACTCCCATTTCCCTGTGCTTACTATTTTGGACTTTGCCTGGATTGGATTTGGTTTGGTGATTCCCATCTGGATTTGCCCTTTTGGTCCCCTGCCGTGCAGTGGATGGTCTCTGGAGTTCCAAGAAGCAAGTGGACGGACTTGCTGTCCTAAGAGTGTTTACTTTTCAGGAACATTTCTTTTTTGAAAGACTGAACCAAAGCAACATTGTTTATTTTGCAGACAGAATTGAAGCTGAGAGTTTCATGTTTAGTAACATTGTTTATTTAGGATAGGAAACTGAAGTAATTGCTTGTTTAATCTTCAGTATCTTTGTTTAGTTAAAAATCTGAAAAGTGAAGCCGAGTGTTTGACCTTTAACAACATTGCTTTAAGAATACTCAAAGCTTTGTATTATTTTAGTTTAAATATGCCCTGGGGATTAGTTACAATTCTAGTGCAACATATTTTTGTTTAAAAGGATTCTTTTAAGTAAAACTAAGCACGGTCATTTGCAGACTTTATAAAAGGTTTACACGTGCGTGTTCATGTTTTAAAAAGACTTCTTATTTAAATATTTTTGTTTATTTGAAGAAAGAATCAATATAAGAGCGCATTCTATTGTGAAAGGTTAAACATTAGAATTCACTGTGTTTCTTGAGAAGAAAGATTCATAGGTATTTTTACAAAGTTGAAAAGTTACAGTTTTAGAATTCATTGTGCAATTTTGGACAAAAAGATGTTAACTAAAATACATTGTAGATTTCATATTATATTTTAATTATTAGATAAACATATTTGAAGGATATTAATATTTCTTCTCAGATAGTATTTTTGTGAATATATTATTAAATATTTGCGTATTACTTGCCTTATAATAAATATTGGATAAATGTTTAAATATCCTTGTAATTGTCTTCTATGCATGTCTAAGAAACTTTTCTGAAGGAACCGACAACGTGGTATTCCTTAAATATCTTCTTTATTCCAGTCCAGATGTATACATCCAACCCTGGCAGATCTCAGCAACCAACTGAGTCCGCCTCACATTCTATTCCACATTCCACAAGTTGCTAAGCACTCATATAATCTAAACGAACACCACTACAAATACAACATATCTCCCCCCTTACAATAACAACAAAATTAAGACACTATAGCACTGAGGCCCGTATTTATACTTTTTGACGCTAAACTGCGCTAACGCAGTTTAGCGGCAAAAATTTTTGCGCCGGCTAACGCCATTCTGAAGCACCATGCGGGCGCCGTATTTATTGAATGGCGTTAGCCGGCGCAAGCAGACCGGCGCTGCCTGGTGTGCGTGGAAAAAAACCACGTACACCAGGCAGCGCCGGCGTAGGGAAAAATGGCGTTAGGGCGTCTTAAAAATGGTGCAAGTCAGGTTGACGCTAAAAAATCGCCTCCACCCGATTTGCGCCATTTTTAACGACGCCCAGACGCCATTTACATGACTCCTGGCATAGTAAAGACAGGAGTCATGCCCTCTTGCCCAATGGCCATGCCCAGGGGACTTCTGTCCCCTGGGCATGGTCATTGGGCATTGTGGCATGTAGGGGGGCACAAATCAGGCCCCCCTATGCCACAAAAAAAATATAAAAATAAAAAAATGTATACTTACCTGAACTTACCTGAATGTCCCTGGGGTGGGTCCCTCCATCCTTGGGTGTCCTCCTGGGGTGGGCAAGGGTGGCAGGGGGGGTCCCTGGGGGCATGGGAGGGCAGCTGTGGGCTCATTTTGAGCCCACAGGTCCCTTAACGCCTGCCCTGACCCAGGCGTTAAAAAGCAGCACAAATGCAGGTTTTTTTGACCCGCCCACTCCCGGGCGTGATTTTTGCCCGGGAGTATAAATACGACGCATTTGCGGCGCAGTCATTTTTTTGGACGGGAACGCCTACCTTGCATCTCATTAACGCAAGGAAGGCGTTCACGCAAAAAAATTACGCTCTTTACTCCTACTTTGGCGCTAGACGCGTCTAACGCCAAAGTATAAATATGGCGTTAATTTTGCGCCGAATTTGCGTCGAAAAAAACGACGCAAATTTGGCACAAACGGAGTATAAATATGCCCCTGACTATCTACAAAACAATTCTGTTAACTAAAAAAACATATATATTTAAACATCATACTTACTCAGTATGGTAATCTTTCAAATATTCAGGTCTCTTTGTTACCCTTTGTGAACCTTTCCTCAGACACATATCAGCATGACCATCACCCATTTGTACTTGTTTCTCCCATTTCTCCACCTCCTTAGCCCAACACTTAACTACATCCACCATGTTCCACTTCCTACCATCATTCAACACCACACTGTACTTCTTCACTTTGACCACCAGTTTAGGTTCAGACCACTTAGACAAACCCTTTTTCGTGCCTTGCCACAACCTAGTACGCACCCAATCACCAACCACAAAATTACAATCTTTAAAGTTTTCCAGACATCTCTCGTCATATTTTCCTTGTTTCTTTTCTACCCGTGACAAAACACTCTTCACATTGCACATTTTCCTTCCTGCTCTTCCCATCCATCCAGGGACGGCTTTCATACAAGGCTTCCTACCCTTTAATAACACAAATGGGGTTTCTAAAGTCGTTGAATGTGGAGTAGTGCGATAGTTCCATAACATTTTTTTTATTTCAGACCTCCAGTTCAAATTATTTTGTAATGAAAGTTAAATATTATCACCTAAAACTCTATTAAATCTTTCAACCAGTCCATTTTCTCTAGGATGTGCTACAGCAGTCCTAATATGCTTGACACCACACTCCACTAAATAACTTTCAAATTCCTGTGACGTAAACTGTGTGCCATTATCCGTCACAACCTCTTCTGGATAACCCTCCCTTTTCCAAATTTCTTCACAGAATTCAATCACTATATCAGACCTAGTATTCCTTACTATACTCACCTCCGGCCACTTTGAGTGATAATCCATCATGACTAAAGCAAATTGTTTTACTCCATCACTAAAAACAAACGGCCCACACATATCCATTCCCACTTTTTGCCATGGTTTCCTAGGAAAAGGTATTGGTACCACAGGTGTTTTTTCACACAAATGTGTTTTGTCACTGCAGGCACAATTTATGCAGTTTCTGACAAATTTTTCAACTTCCCTGTCCATACCCGGCCACCAAAAATCCTCCCTGGCTTTCCTTTTCATATCTGACATGCCACCATGCCCATCGTGTAATATTTCTAGCACCTTCTGTCTCAAACCATGAGGTACAATTAACTTGTCACCTCTTCTAACCAGGTTATTTTGAGTCGACAATTCCGACCATACATTCTTGTAATTCCTTACCGCATCTACATCATCACCTAAATCAGACCAGCATTTGTTCAGATACTTTTTCACCGCTTGTAACTCCCCATCTTCCATTTCTGCCTTCACCCACTCCTCTTCCTTTATAGCACTAATCTTCATGTCCTGAATACTCGCCACAATCCAGTCTTCTTCTTCGTCTACATACATATTTTCTAATGGCAATCTAGAAAGACAATCAGCATTGACATTCATTACACCAGGAACATATTTCACAGTGAATGTATATTCTTGCAATCTATATAACCATTTTGCAATCCTTGAAGATGCACGACTCGCTCCAGAAGTAGTAAAAATATCTACTAATGGCTTATGATCAGTATGCAACTCAAATTTCCTTCCCCAAACATAATTTCTAAAATATTGAATACCCCACCAACAAGCCAGAGCCTCTCTCTCTACAACCGAGTACGTTGCTTCAGCTCCCTTCAGTGTACGTGAAGCAAAAGCTATCACACGCTCTTTCCCACCATGCACTTGTTTCAACACAGCACCTAATCCATACATGCTAGCATCAGTTGCTACAATCGTGTGGTAATGTGACATAAATGGATTTAATTCAACAGCATCCACAATGTTTTTTTTAAACTTGTCAAATGCTTGTTGACAATCCTCAGACCACACATACCTTTGATTTTTCTTCATCAACATCCTCAAAGGTTGTGCAATATCGGCAAAGTTCCTTACAAATTTAGCATAGTTTTCAGCCAGACCAAGGAAAGACCTTAGTTGATCTTTATTTATTGGCCTAGGTGCTCTTTCAATTGCTTCCATTAAGCTGACCTTAGGCTTAACACCTTTTCCAGAAATCGTATGTCCTAAATATTCCACACTCTGACGTGCAAATTTACATTTGTCAGGTTCGACTGTTAAACCAGCATCCTCCAAAACACGACATACCTTGTTCATGACGCGATCATGCTCATACAAATTTTCTGCCCAAACTAATACATCGTCCTGAAAGAACCTCACACATTTCATGTCTCCCAACAATTCTTGCATAACTCTCTGAAAAATTGCTGAGGCAGATGCAAGTCCAAATGGCATGCGTACAAACCTAAAAGCCCCTTCAGGAGTAACAAATGACGTGAGATGACGAGAATTCGGATGTAGCATGATCTGGTGATACGCATTTGAAAGGTCCAATGTTGAAAACACTTCACCCCCTTGAATTCCACACAACAACTCATTAATGTTTGGAATTGGATGCCTATCAATCCATATATTTTCATTTAGATCTCTCAAATCCACACACATTCTTATTTTTCCATTAGTTTTGCGGGCCAAAACAACCGGGCTTAACCACTCCGATGCTTCAATTCTCTCAATTACACCTAAATTTAATAACCTTGCTAACTCCTCTCATAATGCCTCTTTCAGAACAACCGGCACACTCCTCACCTTATGCACGCTCGGAACTGCCCCATCCTTTAACACAATGGAGTGTTGAAATTTGTTTAGGCACCCTAACTTACTACTAAAAAGATTTGGAAATCTCTTTCCCCACTTCTCAGAATCCTCTTGTATAAACGATACCACTTGTTCTTTACTATTAGGGTCCAACACTACCTTTAAACTCCTCTGTTCACCCCAGCCCAATAGACATCGCCCACACTCCACTACATACACATCACAAACCACTTGCCTATGATTGAACACCAAATTTCCTTGGAAATACCCCAAAACAGGAATTTTGTTACCTCCATAACCCAGCAAATCCACATCGGCCTTAACCAACTCTTGACCCCCTACTTTCTCCCATGTAGTTTTATCAATAAGAGTATATGGCGAACAGGAATCAGCCCACATACATACTATTACACCATTTACACAAACTTCACACTTGGGAGGTGAGTACTTAGTCAGTTCCAATGCAGAATTTTTGTTTCCTCACACACAGACATAACATCAAGCATCAATATTTCAATATGGTCATCTTTTAACTCCTCACTACTGCTGGAACTTCCATGTTCACCTTTTGTTCGTGCACTATCATATACATAATTCACGCTTCTTGTTTTGTATAACCCTTTCTTTTGATTGCACATCTTTGAAAAATGGCCCTTCTTGTCGCATGAGAAACACTTGACATCTTTTGCAGGACAAGTTCTTGAAGATGCCAAATGTCTTATGCTTCCACATTTATAACATCTTTTTTTCCCATCCAACTTATTAAAATTTCTAGAAATTTTAACAGAATTCACAGCGTGTATTAATGCATCCTCATCATCTTTCGCATTCAATTCTCTTACATACTTCGATGTACTTTCTACCCGTTTTGCAACCCTTATTGTCTCATCCAAAGATGGATTCTTCAAATTTAATAACTTTTCCTGAATCTTTGAACACTTTGTACGATTAATCAATTGATCTCTAATGATTTCCTCATGTAAATCTTTGAATTTACATGTATTCGCTAATGTGCGCAATGCACTTACGAATTGATCCACAGATTCATGCGCAGCTTGAGTTCTGGAAAAAAAACAATGTCGCTCAACAACAATGTTCAATTTCCGTCCAAAATGTTCTTCTAAAGCTTCCAATGCCCTAGTATACACATTGTCAACATCACTATTCTCATCCTCATCTGAACCCCTACCTTCGCTAGTAGATAAATTTGTAGAAGCTAATGTTTTCAAAATTTTCCTACCTTCCACCCCCAAGTTGTGTTTTAATAAAGCAAGCTTCCTCTTATCAGTAAAAATCGCCCCTCCTAATGCTTTTAAATAAGTTTCAAACGTTTCCCTCCAATCCTCCCATGACATGTTTGGTTCACCAGGAGCACCTAAAAATACAGGTGGAGATGCAATAGACTGCATTTTCCTACTTATACAGTATATTATATTATGACGTATGTAATGTAAAATGATGAATTTGATGACTTAACCAAGTATACACAAAACAACAAACTAACATAAAAAATGTAGTCACCGTTGTATTTCGCAAAAAAAAAAAAAAAAATCCACATGAAACTGTAGTAACATAAATGTTCAATAACACCCAAGTCTTGTAGCTCAATGCGCGATCAGCATAAAATAATTTTAAACAATATCGCAAAAAAAACAGTGCTCTTCCACTTAGAACAACCAATCCATGTCTTTGTAAGAAAACAAACCAATAGGTCTGTTTCTATGGGCGGTTTCCCTTGATTGTTCCTCCACGCAGCGTTGTGACGACAGCCTCACCGATCTGCACTTCCCACGCGGACCCGGAGAGTCAACACGCGAGGTAAGAGACACGCGGAAGATGCGCGACTCATTAACCGTCAATGCGCGTGAGCTGTGTAACGGCAAACGCGCAAGCTTAAGCGCGCGAGCTTAAAAGATTAAAATGAATATTTCTCCACACAACGCGCTCCAATAAAACATCGCGTCAATCACATCGGAATAGTGTCAACAATGTCCGTCACAATCTCCTCTGCTTTCCTTACAACGGCCGCCCAAACAGCTCCTTCCGCTCCTCACCAGGCTTCCACTGCCTCCAATCATTTCAGAACTTTGCAATGTCGAAATCCAATTCCAGGCCGTGAATATTCCATAAAAAAAACAGCTCACTGAAGACGTTCAGCAAAATAAGCAGAAGGAAAAAAAAACATGACATCCTTCAAAACCAAATGCTCTGCCAGGGTTGATCCTTATACATGGTATCCCATCCTCGTCGCCACTGAAGGAACCGACAACGTGGTATTCCTTAAATATCTTCTTTATTCCAGTCCAGATGTATACATCCAACCCTGGCAGATCACAGCAACCAACTGAGTCCGCCTCACATTCTATTCCACATTCCACAAGTTGCTAAGCACTCATAGAATCTAAACGAACACCACTACAAATACAACATTTTCTCTTTAGATTGCCTTTCATGCTGATCTTCTTTTTCCCTTTTGAGTATGATATTTGAAGTGATAATTGCCAACAATAAATCATAACAGAACAAAGACACAAATCCCGAGGAATCCGACTTTGACAGAATAGTAAGCCCACAAAATTTATTTTGCTCTTGGTTTGTGTTACTGTTTCAAAAATGGCCACTTTGGATACAGTTATGCAAGCTTTGAACCAATTACAAAAAGAATTGCAAGAATCAAAAAATACCACAGCAGCTCTCGTCACAAAGGTGACACAATTACAAGCCAAGGTAGATGGCGCAACAGCAATGCAACAAGGAGCCACTGCCCAATCACATGTATCTCCTTCTCCCAGTACATGTTCCCACTCAAATTCCTCTTGCTGCTCCAGAAAGATTCTCAGGAGATTCCTCCAAAGTACAAATTTTCCTCACGCAAGTGGAGTTACATTTTACATGCCGTCCAGCTGCTTTTCCGGATCCACAGTCGAGAATAGCCTTCCTCACTTCATATTTAACTGGAGATGCTGCTACATGGGCAGTACCATTAGTACGTCAAGATAGTAGGCTATTATACAATTGTCGCATGTTTATACAAG
Organism: Pleurodeles waltl; assembly: GCF_031143425.1. Taxonomy (NCBI): domain Eukaryota; kingdom Metazoa; phylum Chordata; class Amphibia; order Caudata; family Salamandridae; genus Pleurodeles; species Pleurodeles waltl. Next base: position 214,416,843 of record NC_090440.1, read on the forward strand.
AGTTTGAAAAAGTTTTTGATCGACGATCTGTTACCTTATCAGCTGATAAAGAACTTTTAGAGTTACGACAAGGAAATAAAGATCTTATCACCTATCTCTCTCACTTTAATCGTCTGGTTATGGAAACATCTTGGCCTGAGTAGAAAAGAGCTGCAGTTTTCTATCAGGGACTTAAAGACGAATTAAAAGATATTCTAGCACAAATTGATCCTCAACCTAAAACTTGCAATGATTTGATAGATCTCACTTTAAGATTAGATCATAGACTTACAGAAAGAAGAGGAGACAGAAAACGTCCTGAACGGAGTTTCTGGCATTCTGCACAAAATCGAAATACATTTACATCCACTTCATCATCAGATAATAATGGCGAACCCATGGAAATAGGAACAATTCATCAACCCCTAACTAAGGAAGAAAAAGAACTTTGTCGCCGCAAGGGACAACGTCTTTACTGTGGTAAGAAAGGACACTTTGTGAGAGATTGTCTATCAAAACCAAAGAATAAATCGGATTTACATTTTAATTCAAAGAAACAAATAGCTATGCTTGAAAATTCAGAGGAAAACTAGTGGGCCCAAGAATCAAGGAAGGGGATCTCTTGGGTACAAAAATGATCCCTTCTGTACATTCCAAAACTAGTCATCATATTAGACATTTACGACTTTCTATACAAATTATAGTTCAAGGAAAATGGCAGACAGTTCAAGCACTAATAGATTCAGGTGCCACTGGAAATTTTGTAGATTCTCAAACTGTTAAATCATTGAAACTCACATGTACAAAAAAACAAATACCCGAGATTGTACAAGCTGTGGACGGAACTGAATTATCTGGAGGCCCTGTTACCATGTGTACTGTACCTATTCACACAATTTGTAAAAACATTAATGGTCAAGAACATCAAGAAAGCGTTTCTTTCGATATTATCCAAGCACCCCAGTATGGTTTCATATTTGGAATGCCATGGCTAGTATTACACAATCCACATATCGAATGGAAAGAACAAACAGTTAACTTTCTTTCAGAATTCTGTCAAAAGAGTTGTTTTCATAATGATCAGAAAATTGTTTCACAATGTATTACTACGGCAGCAGAAAAAGATACTAGCTTACCTCATATTTATAAAGAATATGAAGATGTTTTTAGTGAACAAGCCGCAAGTACCTTACCCCCACATAGAACGTACGATTGTCAAATTGATCTCATGCCAGGACCTATCATACCTAATTGTAGAATCTATGCTTTATCTGAAAAGGAGAATCTTGTTTTACGCAACTATCTTGATCAATGTTTAGAAAATAATTTGATTTGTCCTTCACGTTCACCAGCTGCCTCTCCACAATTTTTTGTAGCAAAGTCAAATGGTGAATTACGACCATGCATAGACTATAGAGCCATGAATAAGATCACGGTAAAGAATAAATATCCATTACCATTAATCCCAGTACTATTAGTTCAAGTTAAGAATGCAATAATTTATACTAAACTTGATTTACGAGGTGCTTATCATTTGGTTCGCATTCGTGAAGGTGATGAATGGAAAACAGCTTTTAAAACTCGTTATGGCCTGTTTGAATATCTGGTAATGCCTTTTGGTTTGCGTAATGCTCCTGCTGCTTTTCAATATTTTCTTAATGATGTGCTAAGAGAATATCTTGATATTTTTGTAATTGTATATATTGATGATATTCTGATCTATTCTACCTCAGTACAATTACATAAGGAACATGTAAAAAAGGTTTACATACGTTAAGAATTCATCATTTATTTTGTAAGCTTAGTAAATGTGAATTTCACGTAACCACAGTGGAGTTTTTGGGAGTTATTTTAGCATCTAAAGGAATGCAGATGACCGAAAGAAAAATCCAAGCCGTAATGGAATGGACTACGCCTAAATCTGTACGTGATGTACAATGTTTTTTAGGTTTTGCAAATTTTTACTGACGGTTTATAGATCATTTCTCCCATAAGGTGGCACCCATCACTAGACTGTTACGTAAAAATGTTCCTTTTTGTTGGTCTGAAGAAGCTAATGCAGCATTCATCATGTTAAAACAGGCATTTACTACTGCACCTGTTTTAGCTCACCCGAGAGTCACGGACCCTTTTATTGTGGAAGCCGATGCTTCAGATGTGGCTATAGGAGCCATTTTATCACAACGTCATCCATACACTGGACAACTCCATCCAGTTGCATTCATGTCCAGAAAATTGAATGTCGCTGAACAAAACTATACTATTGCGGAGAAAGAACTTTTAGCAATAAAAGACGCTTTCAAAGAATGGAGACAATATCTATCAGGATCTAAGCATAAAATCACAGTATACTCTGATCATCGAAATCTCAAGTTTATGAGTTCTGCTCGGATATTGACTCCCAGACAATTAAGATGGATGTTGTTCTTTGCAGAATTCGATTTTATTGTAACCTTCCGTCCTGGCACTGAAAATAGAAAAGCAGATGCTCTCACAAGACAGGACTCTTCTCTCTCTCATGAAAAACAACAACCACAGTCTATTATAGATCCTACCAAAGTGCTCTGTTTAATAGCCGCTGATGATTTTTTAGATCTTATTCGCTCTCACTTTCATATCACAGATTGGCAGAATTGGTTACAGCAAAGCAATAAACATACCATTCAACAAGGCTTACCATTATTTGAGTCTCGAGTATATTTACCAACTAAAGATTTAAGACAAACAGCCTTCCAATGGCTACATACTCATCCAATGGCAGGCCACCCAGGACCTCAAAAAACCATGGAACTTTTGAAAAGGTATTTTTGGTGGCCCACATTTTCTGACGATGTTAAAAAATTTGTACAATCCTGTGAAATTTGTGCTCGCTGCAAGAGTACACATAGTAAACCAAAAGGATTATTAATTCCCTTACCGACTCCAAACTACCCTTGGGAACACATCACAATGGATTTCATCACTGGACTCCCAGCAGTAAATCATACAAACACAATTTTGGTAGTTGTAGACAGTCTCACAAAATACGCTCATTTCATAGCATGCAAGGGGCTTCCAACATCCAGCACTCTAGCCAATCTTATACTTCAAAATATTGTCCGTCTTCATGGACTTCCAAAGGTAATCCTTTCAGATAGAGGCACGCAATTTTCAGCTTGCTTTTGGCAAACTTGGTGTCAAGCTTTGCAAATAGACTCTGCTCTATCTACTAGTTACCATCCACAAACTGATGGTCAAACCGAAAGATTGAATCAGACACTGAAACAGTATTTACGTTGTTATGCCTCTGACACCCCTACAATATGGCCAGATCTTTTATGGCTTGCTGAACTAGCATATAACAATTCTTATAATTCATCTATAAAAGAAACCCCGTTTTATGGTCAGTATGGTCGACATCCACAAATACTGCCTGTCACTTTACCAGTTACATCCCATAAAATGCCTGCGGTTCAAGACATTTTATATCATATGCAAAAGGTACATACACGATTACAAGCTAATTTACGTCAAGCCAAATACAATTATAAGTTACAATATGACAAGAAACATCGACCTGGCCCCATTTACAAAATACATGACAAAGTTTGGTTATCCAACAAGAATTTTACATTCTAAGATCACAATACATTTAATCCTAAATTCATAGGTCCTTATGAAGTCCTTTGTCAAGTTAATCCAGTAACTTACAAATTGAAATTGCCTCCCTCTCTGAAAATACATCCAGTATTTCATACGTCTTTATTAAAGCCTGCCATTTCATCAAGCACATCTCGGCCAGCTCCATTATTGGTACAAGGACACTGGGAGTATGAAGTACGTGCCATTTTAGATTCTCGATTCCGTGGTTCCTCTTTATGGTATTTAATAGCATGGAAAGGTTATGGACCAGAAGAAAATTCCTGGGAACCCGCTGCGCAGGTTCATGCTCCTCGTTTGGTAACCAAGTTTCATCGTCTTCATCCAAATAAACCTGGTCCTCAACCACGCCCGGGAGGGGGGTGTATTGTCAGACTTTGGCGTAATCATACCTCTAAACATAGTATCTCTCCTACCAAACGTTCTTGCCACACACTTTGTTCTCTAAAAAAACATTCTCCTCTTCATTCATGTGGAAAAAAGCATTTGTGTAATAAGAGTGCTCGGTGGTGGTTAAACTGCTCAAATCCACGATGTCTATGTTGATGGAACTACAATTCCCAGCATCCTGGAGTACACATGATTAAGGGTGTAGTTCTTTCTGGAATCTTCATGATTGAGGGCGTGGTTCTGCTATAAAAACCGACCACTCCCATTTCCCTGTGCTTACTATTTTGGACTTTGCCTGGATTGGATTTGGTTTGGTGATTCCCATCTGGATTTGCCCTTTTGGTCCCCTGCCGTGCAGTGGATGGTCTCTGGAGTTCCAAGAAGCAAGTGGACGGACTTGCTGTCGTAAGAGAGTTTAATAACATTGTTTATTTTGCAGACAGAATCGAAGCTGAGAGTTTCATGTTTAGTAACATTGTTTATTTAGGATAGGAAACTGAAGTAATTGCTTGTTTAATCTTCAGTATCTTTGTTTAGTTAAAAATCTGAAAAGCACTGAGTGTTTGACCTTTAACAACATTGCTTTAGGAATATTCAAAGCTTTGTGTTATTTTAGTTTAAATATGCCCTGGGGATTAGTTTAAATTCTAGTGCAACATATTTTTGTTTAAAAGGATTCTTTTAAGTAAAACTAAGCACGTTCATTTGCAGACTTTATAAATGGTTCCAGCTGAATTGAATTATGTTATTCTTAAATGTTTAAACAGATGACACATTTACACGTGCGTGCTCATGTTTTAAAAAGACTTCTTATTTAAATATTTTTGTTTATTTGAAGAAAGAATCAATATAAGAGCGCATTCTATTGTGAAAGGTTAAACATTAGAATTCACTGTGTTTCTTGAGAAGAAAGATCCATAGGTATTTTTACAAAGTTGAAAAGGTACAGTTTTAGAATTCATTGTGCAATTTTGGACAAAAAGATGTTAACTAAAATACATTGTAGATTTCATATTATATTTTAATTATTAGATAAACATATTTGAAGGATATTAATATTTCTTCTCAGATAGTATTTTTGTGAATATATTATTAAATATTTGCGTATTGCTTGCCTTATAATAAATATTGGATAAATGTTTAAATATCCTTGTAATTGTCTTCTATGCATGTCTTTCTCTTTAGATTGCCTTTCATGCTGATCTTCTTTTTCCCTTTTGAGTATGATATTTGAAGTGATAATTGCCAACAATAAATCATAACAGAACAAAGACACAAATCCCGAGGAATCCGACTTTGACAGTAGGATTGACACATATGTTAACCCCTTCCCCGCCACGGACGTAATGGTTATGTCCATGGCAGCGCCCGTGTGGCGCCATGGACGTAACCATTACGTCCAGGGACTGGCAGTCGGGGGAAGCGCTAGCGCTTCCCCCGAGGGCCGCCCCCCAACACCCCCAGGCCAGGGCTGAAAGGGGAATCCCCTGGGGGCAGATTGGCCCTATTTTTAGGCCGATCTGCCCCCAAGGGGGGCAGAAAGCCACTAGACACCAGGGATTTTATTGTTGCTGTGTATTTTTTGTGTTGGGGGGCGGCCCCTTGGGCAAGGGTCGCTCCCCTTTGGGGGCACATGTATTTTACGTCGTTTCTGCCCCCCCTGGGGGCAGATTGGCCCTATTTTTAGGCCGATCTGCCCCCAAGGGGGGCTGAAAGCCACTAGACACCAGGGATTTTATTGTTGATTTGTATTTTTTGTGTTGGGGGGCGGCCCCTTGGGCAAGGGTCGCTCCCCTTTGGGGGCAAATGTATTTTACGTCGTTTCTGCCCCCCCTGGGGGCAGATTGGCCCTATTTTTAGGCCGATCTGCCCCCAAGGGGGGCAGAAAGCCACTAGACACCAGGGATTTTATTGTTGATGTGTATTTTTTGTGTTGGGGGGCGGCCCCTTGGGCAAGGGTCACCCCCAGGGGCCCTCATGTATTTTTGGGCAGTTCTGCCCCCCTTGGGGGCAGAGAGGCCTATTTTTTTTAGGCCTTTCTGCCCCCAAGGGGGGCAGAATCCCAATAGCGCCAGAAATAGTATGTATGTATGTGTGCTTTGTGTTGGGGGGTGGCCCCTTGGGCAAGGGTCGCTCCCCCCAGGGGCGCAATGTATTTATTGTCGTTTCTGCCCCCCTTGGGGGCAGATTGGCCCTATTTTTAGGCCGATCTGCCCCCAAGGGGGGCAGAAAGCCACTAGACACCAGGGATTTTATTGTTGATGTGTATTTTTTGTGTTGGGGGGCGGCCCCTTGGGCAAGGGTCGCCCCCAGGGGCCCTCATGTATTTTTGGGCAGTTCTGCCCCCCTTGGGGGCAGAGAGGCCTATTTTTTTTAGGCCTTTCTGCCCCCAAGGGGGGCAGAATCCCAATAGCGCCAGAAATAGTATGTATGTATGTGTGCTTTGTGTTGGGGGGTGGCCCCTTGGGCAAGGGTCGCTCCCCCCAGGGGCGCAATGTATTTATTGTCGTTTCTGCCCCCCTTGGGGGCAGATTGGCCCTATTTTTAGGCCGATCTGCCCCCAAGGGGGGCAGAAAGCCACTAGACACCAGGGATTTTATTGTTGATTTTTATTTTTTGTGTTGGGGGTGGCCCCTTGGGCAAGGGTCGCCCCCAGGGGCCCACATGTATTTTTGGGCAGTTCTGCCCCCCTAGGGGGCAGATATGCCTATTTTTTAGGCCTTTCTGTCCCCAAGGGGGGCAGAATCCCCATAGCGCCAGGGATACTATGTATGTGTGTGTGTGCTTTGTGTGGGGGTGTGGCACCTTGGGCAAGGGTCGCCCCCCCCCAAATGGTGCAATGTAATCTGGGTGATTTCTGCCCCCTCCCCTTGGGGGTTGATTGGCCTATTTTTTTTTAGGCCCATCTTCCCCCAAGCAGAGAAGACTAGACACGGGAAAATGAAAAAATGGTTAGTGGCGGAGTGTTTGTCAACTGGCGAAGTATTTACTTTTATGATAATAACAGTTTTTCTCCTTTTTGTTTTAGTTCAAAGCTTTTGCTGACTTTGCTGTGGCTTGTTGCAGTTTTGGCAGTAGTTGTCCTGCGGTTTGCGTAGTTGCATGTTTTAGGTAAGTAAATAAATTTACTCCAAGTGAGTATTGTTGCAATGCATGAATGACATGTTTGTAGGTGGTGTACTGAATGCAGGATTGTGTGTGAAATTGTCCTTAGAGTTATGCACAATGATTATTGTGTTGTCTTATGTCTAATTTGCTTTTTTTTTTCTCTTTTTAGTGGGATATCGTTGGTGATTGCTGTGGCTGTGCAGAGTAGTTGCTGGTGAGTCAAGCTTTTTCAGGCAAGTGAGCAGTATAGTTTTTGAGTTTATAATTCTTAGTGATAAACCTATACTTTGTTACTTATCTTACACAGTGCTGGTTGTTGGTGGTGTATTTGTCCAGTTAATTTTAGTAGGAAGGATCATGGCCAGCCGTAGGATGACCGCTCAGCAGGTTGTTAGTGTGCTTTTTGAGTCATCTTCTGACCATGAATATGAGACTGACTCTGCATCTGAGGCAGAGGAGGAAGTGCAGGATTCTGGAAGTGAATTTTCTGTCAGAGATGAATCATCTGATGATGAAGCCACTCTCAGTGCTGATGAAGGGCCTGTTTTAGAGGAGGACAGTGATGTGCCAATGGTGCAGGAGCCAGCGGCTGAAAGGCTTCCCATTGGAAGACCTGACGCATGGGTTGCACCAAACATGGAGCAGCCACAGTTGCCTGCTTTTACTGGTTTTCCAGGGTGTCGAGTTAATACGGAAAACTTTTTGCCCGTCAACTTTTTTGAGTTGTTTATGGACGATATATTTTTGGAAGAGATTGTTGAGCAGACTAATTTGTATGCAGAGCAGTTTTTGAGGGACAACGCTGCCAGACTTAGGCCACACTCTAGAGCTAGCCGGTGGATTCCCACAAATCTGGAAGAGTTGAAAAAGTTCTTGGGTTTAACTTTTTTGATGGGGCTGATAAGGAAGCCGTCACTGTCTTCATATTGGTCTACTAGTCCCTTGATGGCAACTGCTATATTTCCTGCCATCATGAGTCGTAACCGGTATGAGCTTCTTCTTCGGATGTTGCATTTTGTAGATAATGCTTTAGCCTTGCCACGAGATCATCCTGATTCTGACCGTCTTTTTAAGATTAGACCTGTCCTTGATCATTTGGTAGATCGGTTTTCAGAGATCTATGTTCCAGGGAAAGAAATATCTGTAGATGAGTCTTTGGTCCTGTTCAAGGGTCGTTTGGTTTTTAGGCAGTACATTCCTAGCAAGAGGGCACGGTATGGAATTAAATTGTATATGCTGTCAGAAAGTAGTACAGGATATGTTTATAATTTCCGGGTCTACACTGGTAGGGATTCCAATATTGACCCCCCTGGTTGTCCTCCCACTTTTGGAGTTAGTGAGAAAATTGTGTGGGAACTTGGTAGACGACTGTTTAACAAAGGTCACCATTTATATGTAGATAACTTCTACACTGGAGTTCGGTTGTTCAAGGAGTTGTTCAGAGTGGACACTGTTGCTTGTGGCACAATCCGCTCTAATCGGAAAGGCTATCCAAAAGAGCTTGTCTGTAAAAAACTTGAGAAGGGACAGTGCAGTGCCTTGCGGAATGATGAGCTGCTAGCTCTGAAATTTGTAGACAAGAGGGATGTATACATGCTAAGCACCATCCATGATGAGAGTACTTCACCTGTGGCTGTTTGGGGTCAGGTTGCCGAAGTGCGCAAACCTGTGTGCATCTTAGACTATAATAAGCACATGGGTGGTGTTGATAGAGTAGATCAGAGGTTAGAACCTTACACTGCTGCTCGTAAGTCTTATGTGTGGTATAAGAAATTAGCGCTTCACTTGTTCCACTTGGCAACTTTTAATGCTTTTGTTGTGTTTAAGGATAGTTCTCCAGAGTCAAGGATGACATTTGTGAAATTTCAGGAGTCTATCATAGCTAGCCTTGTTGTGCTGGAACAGGCAAGAGTTCCTAGAGAAGCAGTGGTGGAGGATGTGGCTAGATTGAAAGATCGTCACTTTGCTGAGCACATTCCTCCCACGGCCAAAAAAAACTTTCCTGCTAAGAGATGTAGAGTCTGTGCTCGAAGAGGTATCAGGAAGGAGACTAGGATGTACTGCCCTGATTGTCCTTCAAAGCCTGGGCTGTGTGTGGGTGGCTGTTTCAGGAGCTACCACACACAGAAGAATTATTGGGAAATTCCGTGAGCGTAAACTGGTGTTTTATATTTTTATATGTTCGGTTTCACGGTTGGCATTAGTCATGTATTCAGTTAGAGCTTTTGTGTTTGTAGTTTTGAACTAATTTAGGATTAGTGGTTTCTTTGTTGTTTAAAAACAAAAAAAAGGGGATGGCATGTGTAGAGTGGCGCTTGGCTGGCGGCGTGGGTGTGGTGGCGCTTGGCTGGCGGTGTGTGTGGGGTGGCGCTTGGCTGGCGGTGTGTGTGGGGTGGCGCTTGGCTGGCGGTGTGTGTGGGGTGGCGCTGGGCTGGCGGTGTGTGTGGGGTGGTGCTGGGCTGGCGGTGTGTGTGGGGTGGCGCTTGGCTGGTGGTGTGGGTGGGGTGGCGCTTGGCTGGCAGTGCCGGCCAAACGCCAGTCCACACACTCATCAGCTGGTGTGATTGCTGTATCAGGCATGTGGGCGTATGAAAGTGATGGGCCCTTGACTGGCGCTGTCTGTGGATGCGAGTCTTGTAATGTGCTGGGCCCGTGGCTGGCGGCGTGAATGGTCTAGTGCATGTCATGTATGAAAGGTGTGTGAATGGACTGTAAAGCGGTTGGTGCCTTGTCGTGGCTTTACAGCTCACGAGCTGTGAGTCATTGGTTCAGTATTTTGGCCTTTCAGTTATTACCAGTGCATTTCACTTTTGTGAAATCTCTTGTTAATAAAATTTGATCTACTGAACCATCACTCACCCTCGTGCCAAATCCAACCAGTATGTGTGGTACAAATGACAAAACCTGCTCCGCTGTAATCAGGCGTCGCAGCACACTTGAGACACGCTAGGTGCCTCAGGTGGGACCCCGATGATGAAGCATGCCACCAACTTGGTTGGTGGGTGAGGGGTCTTCTTCACATAACCTAAGTGTGTTTCTTTTCACAATTTTAGTGTTTGGCACATCACGGACGTATGTGCACACATCAAAGTGATATATTCCAAAAATACCTGTGTTTGGGGAGGAGGGCCCACCTATGTTTTTGGTCCTGGGTGCGGCCGTCATGTAGGGAAACCTACAAAACCCAGAAACTTTTTAAAACTAGGCACCCCAAGGAGTCTAGGGAGGTGTGGCTTGTGTGGCTCCCCCAACATTTTCTTACCCAGACTCCTCTGTAAACCTCACAATTTGCATAAAAAAGCATATTTTCCTGATTTTTCTTAGTAGGATCACCGCTCCAGCACAAAATTCCTACTCCCCAGTTTTCCCCTCAGTCTCCCAAAAAAATGACACCTCACTTATGTGGGTCCCCAAAGCAGAGTCCGTCTAAAGATGTATAAAAGAATATGCCCTTATAAACTTGCTGTGCTATCCCTTCTATCCCTTCAGGTTTTGGGCCTTATTATGTTGCAGGCACCTGGGCCACCCACACAAGTGAGGTATCATTTTTATCGGGAGACTTGGGGGAACGCTGGGTGGAAGGAAATTTGTGGCTCCTATCAGATTCCAGAACTTTCTGCCACAGAAATGTGAGGAACATGTGTTTTTTTAGCCAAATTTTGAGGTTTGCAAAGGATTCTGGGTAACAGAACCTGGTCCGAGCCCCGCAAGTCACCCCTCCTTGGATTCCCCTAGGTCTCTAGTTTTCAGAAATGCACTGGTTTGGTAGGTTTCCCTAGGCGCCGGGTGAGCTACAGGCCAAAATCCGCAGGTAGGCACTGTTTTCTCCCAAAATTGTGGATGTGTCCACGTTGCGCTTTGGGGTGTTTCCTGTCGCAGGCGCTAGGCCTACCCACGCAAGTGAGGTATCATTTTTATCGGGAGACTTGGGGGAACGCTGGGTGGAAGGGAATTTGTAGCTCCTCTCAGATTCCAGAACTTTCTGCCACAGAAATGTGAGGAACATGTGTTTTTTTAGCCAAATTTTGAGGTTTGCAAAGGATTCTGGGTAACAGAACCTGGTCCGAGCCCCGCAAGTCACCCCTCCTTGGATCCCCCTAGGTCTCTAGTTTTCAGAAATGCACAGGTTTGGTAGGTTTCCCTAGGTGGCAGCTGAGCTAGAGGCCAAAATCTACAGGTAGTCACTTTGCTAAAAACAGCTCTGTTTTCTGAGATATGTCCACGTTGTGTTTTGGGGCATATCCTGTCGCGGGCGCTAGGCCTACCCACACAAGTGAGGTATCATTTTTATCGGGAGACGTGGGGGAACGCTGGGTGGAAGGAAATTTGTAGCTCCTCTCAGATTCCAGAACTTTCTGCCACAGAAATGTGAGGAACATGTGTTATTTTAGCCAAATTTTGAGGTTTGCAAAGGATTCTGGGTAACAGAACCTGGTCCGAGCCACGCAAGTCACCCCTCCTTGGATTCCCCTAGGTCTCTAGTTTTCAGAAATGCACAGGTTTGGTAGGTTTCCCTAGGTGGCGGCTGAGCTAGAGGCCAAAATCTACAGGTAGGCACTTCGCAAAAAACACCTCTGTTTTTTTCCAAAATTTAGGATGTGTCCACGTTGCGCTTTGGGGTGTTTCCTGTCGCCGGCGCTAGGCCTACCCACGCAAGTGAGGTATCATTTTTATCGGGAGACTTGGGGGAACGCTGGGTGGAAGGAAATTTGTAGCTCCTCTCAGATTCCAGAACTTTCTGCCACAGAAATGTGAGGGACATGTGTTTTTTTAGCCAAATTTTGAGGTTTGCAAAGGATTCTGGGTAACAGAACCTGGTCCGAGCCCCGCAAGTCACCCCTCCTTGGATCCCCCTAGGTCTCTAGTTTTCAGAAATGCACAGGTTTGGTAGGTTTCCCTAGGTGGCGGCTGAGCTAGAGGCCAAAATGTACAGGTAGTCACTTTGCTAAAAACAGCTCTGTTTTCTGTGATATGTCCACGTTGTGTTTTGGGGCATATCCTGTCGCGGGCGCTAGGCCTACCCACACAAGTGAGGTATAATTTTTATCGGGAGACGTGGGGGAACGCTGGGTGGAAGGAAATTTGTAGCTCCTCTCAGATTCCAGAACTTTCTGCCACAGAAATGTGAGGGACATGTGTTTTTTTAGCCAAATTTTGAGGTTTGCAAAGGATTCTGGGTAACAGAACCTGGTCCGAGCCCCGCAAGTCACCCCTCCTTGGATCCCCCTAGGTCTCTAGTTTTCAGAAATGCACAGGTTTGGTAGGTTTCCCTAGGTGGCGGCTGAGCTAGAGGCCAAAATCTACAGGTAGTCACTTTGCTAAAAACAGCTCTGTTTTCTGTGATATGTCCACGTTGTGTTTTGGGGCATATCCTGTCGCGGGCGCTAGGCCTACCCACACAAGTCAGGTATCATTTTTATCGGGAGACGTGGGGGAACGCTGGGTGGAAGGAAATTTGTGGCTCCTCTCAGATTCCAGAACTTTCTGCCACAGAAATGTGAGGAACATGTGTTTTTTTAGCCAAATTTTGAGGTTTGCAAAGGATTCTGGGTAACAGAACCTGGTCCGAGCCCCGCAAGTCACCCCTCCTTGGATCCCCCTAGGTCTCTAGTTTTCAGAAATGCACAGGTTTGGTAGGTTTCCCTAGGTGGCGGCTGAGCTAGAGGCCAAAATCTACAGGTAGTCACTTTGCTAAAAACAGCTCTGTTTTCTGTGATATGTCCACGTTGTGTTTTGGGGCATATCCTGCCGCGGGCGCTAGGCCTACCCACACAAGTGAGGTATCATTTTTATCGGGAGACGTGGGGGAACGCTGGGTGGAAGGAAATTTGTAGCTCCTCTCAGATTCCAGAACTTTCTGCCACAGAAATGTGAGGAACATGTGTTTTTTTAGCCAAATTTTGAGGTTTGCAAAGGATTCTGGGTAACAGAACCTGGTCCGAGCCCCGCAAGTCACCCCTCCTTGGATCCCCCTAGGTCTCTAGTTTTCAGAAATGCACAGGTTTGGTAGGTTTCCCTAGGTGGCGGCTGAGCTAGAGGCCAAAATCTACAGGTAGTCACTTTGCTAAAAACAGCTCTGTTTTCTGTGATATGTCCACATTGTGTTTTGGGGCATATCCTGTCGCGGGCGATAGGCCTACCCACACAAGTGAGATATCATTTTTATCGGGAGACGTGGGGGAACGCTGGGTGGAAGGAAATTTGTAGCTCCTCTCAGATTCCAGAACTTTCTGCCACAGAAATGTGAGGAACATGTGTTTTTTTAGCCAAATTTTGAGGTTTGCAAAGGATTCTGGGTAACAGAACCTGGTCCGAGCCCCGCAAGTCACCCCTCCTTGGATTCCCCTAGGTCTCTAGTTTTCAGAAATGCACAGGTTTGGTAGGTTTCCCTAGGTGCCGGCTGAGCTAGAGGCCAAAATCTACAGGTAGGCACTTCGCAAAAAACACCTCTGTTTTTTTCCAAAATTTAGGATGTGTCCACGTTGCGCTTTGGGGTGTTTCCTGTCGCCGGCGCTAGGCTTACCCACGCAAGTGAGGTATCATTTTTATCGGGAGACTTGGGGGAACACTGGGTGGAAGGAAATTTGTAGCTCCTCTCAGATTCCAGAACTTTCTGCCACAGAAATGTGAGGAACATGTGTTTTTTTAGCCAAATTTTGAGGTTTGCAAAGGATTCTGGGTAACAGAACCTCGTCCGAGCCACACAAGTCACCCCTCCTTGGATTCCCCTAGGTCTCTAGTTTTCAGAAATGCATAGGTTTGGTAGGTTTCCCTAGGTGGCGGCTGAGCTAGAGGCCAAAATCTACAGGTAGTCACTTTGCTAAAAACAGCTCTGTTTTCTGTGATATGTCCACGTTGTGTTTTGGGGCATATCCTGTCGCGGGCGCTAGGCCTACCCACACAAGTGAGGTATCATTTTTATCGGGAGACGTGGGGGAACGCTGGGTGGAAGGAAATTTGTGGCTCCTCTCAGATTCCAGAACTTTCTGCCACAGAAATGTGAGGAACATGTGTTTTTTTTTTATCCAAATTTTGAGGTTTGCAAAGGATTCTGGGTAACAGAACCTGGTCCGAGCCCCGCAAGTCACCCCTCCTTGGATCCCCCTAGGTCTCTAGTTTTCAGAAATGCACAGGTTTGGTAGGTTTCCCTAGGTGGCGGCTGAGCTAGAGGCCAAAATCTACAGGTAGTCACTTTGCTAAAAACAGCTCTGTTTTCTGTGATTTGTCCACGTTGTGTTTTGGGGCATATCCTGTCGCGGGCGCTAGGCCTACCCACACAAGTGAGGTATCATTTTTATCGGGATACGTGGGGGAACGCTAGGTGGAAGGAAATTTGTGGCTCCTCTCAGATTCCAGAACTTTCTGCCACAGAAATGTGAGGAACATGTGTTTTTTTAGCCAAATTTTGAGGTTTGCAAAGGATTCTGGGTAACCGAACCTGGTCCGAGCCACACAAGTCACCCCTCCTTGGATTCCCCTAGGTCTCTAGTTTTCAGAAATGCACAGGTTTGGTAGGTTTCCCTAGGTGGCGGCTGAGCTAGAGGCCAAAATCTACAGGTAGTCACTTTGCTAAAAACAGCTCTGTTTTCTGTGATGTGTCCACGTTGTGTTTTGGGGCATATCCTGTCGCGGCGCTAGGCCTACCCACACAAGTGAGGTATCATTTTTATCGGGAGACGTGGGGGAATGCTGGGTGGAAGGAAATTTGTGGCTCCTCTCAGATTCCAGAACTTTCTGCCACAGAAATGTGAGGAACATGTGTTTTTTTAGCCAAATTTTGAGGTTTGCAAAGGATTCTGGGTAACAGAACCTGGTCCGAGCCCCGCAAGTCACCCCTCCTTGGATTCCCCTAGGTCTCTAGTTTTCAGAAATGCACAGGTTTGGTAGGTTTCCCTAGGTGCCGGCTGAGCTAGAGGCCAAAATCTACAGGTAGGCACTTCGCAAAAAACACCTCTGTTTTTTTCCAAAATTTAGGATGTGTCCACGTTGCGCTTTGGGGTGTTTCCTGTCGCCGGCGCTAGGCTTACCCACGCAAGTGAGGTATCATTTTTATCGGGAGACTTGGGGGAACACTGGGTGGAAGGAAATTTGTAGCTCCTCTCAGATTCCAGAACTTTCTGCCACAGAAATGTGAGGAACATGTGTTTTTTTAGCCAAATTTTGAGGTTTGCAAAGGATTCTGGGTAACAGAACCTCGTCCGAGCCACACAAGTCACCCCTCCTTGGATTCCCCTAGGTCTCTAGTTTTCAGAAATGCATAGGTTTGGTAGGTTTCCCTAGGTGGCGGCTGAGCTAGAGGCCAAAATCTACAGGTAGTCACTTTGCTAAAAACAGCTCTGTTTTCTGTGATATGTCCACGTTGTGTTTTGGGGCATATCCTGTCGCGGGCGCTAGGCCTACCCACACAAGTGAGGTATCATTTTTATCGGGAGACGTGGGGGAACGCTGGGTGGAAGGAAATTTGTGGCTCCTCTCAGATTCCAGAACTTTCTGCCACAGAAATGTGAGGAACATGTGTTTTTTTTTTATCCAAATTTTGAGGTTTGCAAAGGATTCTGGGTAACAGAACCTGGTCCGAGCCCCGCAAGTCACCCCTCCTTGGATCCCCCTAGGTCTCTAGTTTTCAGAAATGCACAGGTTTGGTAGGTTTCCCTAGGTGGCGGCTGAGCTAGAGGCCAAAATCTACAGGTAGTCACTTTGCTAAAAACAGCTCTGTTTTCTGTGATTTGTCCACGTTGTGTTTTGGGGCATATCCTGTCGCGGGCGCTAGGCCTACCCACACAAGTGAGGTATCATTTTTATCGGGATACGTGGGGGAACGCTAGGTGGAAGGAAATTTGTGGCTCCTCTCAGATTCCAGAACTTTCTGCCACAGAAATGTGAGGAACATGTGTTTTTTTAGCCAAATTTTGAGGTTTGCAAAGGATTCTGGGTAACCGAACCTGGTCCGAGCCACACAAGTCACCCCTCCTTGGATTCCCCTAGGTCTCTAGTTTTCAGAAATGCACAGGTTTGGTAGGTTTCCCTAGGTGGCGGCTGAGCTAGAGGCCAAAATCTACAGGTAGTCACTTTGCTAAAAACAGCTCTGTTTTCTGTGATGTGTCCACGTTGTGTTTTGGGGCATATCCTGTCGCGGCGCTAGGCCTACCCACACAAGTGAGGTATCATTTTTATCGGGAGACGTGGGGGAATGCTGGGTGGAAGGAAATTTGTGGCTCCTCTCAGATTCCTGAACTTTCTGCCACAGAAATGTGAGGAACATGTGTTTTTTTAGCCAAATTTTGAGGTTTGCAAAGGATTCTGGGTAACAGAACCTGGTCCGAGCCACACAAGTCACCCCTCCTTGGATTCCCCTAGGTCTCTAGTTTTCAGAAATGCACAGGTTTGGTAGGTTTCCCTAGGTGGCGGCTGAGCTAGAGGCCAAAATCTACAGGTAGTCACTTTGCTAAAAACAGCTCTGTTTTCTGTGATGTGTCCACGTTGTGTTTTGGGGCATATCCTGTCGCGGGTGCTAGGCCTACCCACACAAGTGAGGTACCATTTTTATCGGGAGACTTGGGGGAACATAGATTAGCAAAACAAGTTCTATTGCCCCTTGTCTTTCTCTACATTTTTTCCTTCCAAATATAGGAGTGTGTGTAAAAAAGACATCTATTTGAGAAATTCCCTGTAATTCACGTGCTACTATGGTCACCCCGGAATTCAGAGATGTGCAAATAACCACTGCTCCTCAACACCTTATCTTGTGCCCTTTTTGGAAATGCAAAGGTTTTCTTGATAGCAATTTTTTACTCCTTATATTTCAGCAAATGAATTGCTGTATACCCGGTATAGAATGAAAACGCACTGCAGGGTGCAGCTCATTTATTGGCTCTGGGTTCCTCGGGTTCTTGATGAACCTACAAACCCTATATATCCCCGCAACCAGAGGAGTCCAGCAGACGTAACGGTATATTGCTTTCGATAATCTGACATTGCAGGGAAAAGTTACAGAGTAAAAAGTAGAGAAAAATTGATGTTTTTTTCACCTCAATTTCAATATTTTTCTTTTTCAGCTGTTATTTTCTGTAGTAAACCCTTGTAGGATCTACACAAATGACCCCTTGATGAATTCAGAATTTTGTCTACTTTTCAGAAATGTTTAGGTTTCTGGGATCCAGCATTGGTTTCATGACCATTCCGGTCACTGACTGGAAGGAGGCTGAAAGCACAAAAAATTGCACAAATGGGGTATGCCCCAGTACAATGCCAAAATTGTGTTGAAAAATTGGGTTTTCGGATTCAAGTCTGCCTGTTCCTGAAAGCTGGGAAGCTGCTGAGTTTAGCACCGCAAACCCTTTGTTGATGCCATTTTCAGGGGAAAAACCACAAGCCTTCTTCTGCAGCCCCTTTTTCCAATTTTTTTGAAAAAAATGAAATTTTCACTGTATTTTGGCCAATTTCTTGGCCTCCTTCAGGGGAACCCACAAAGTCTGGGTACCTTTAGAATCGCTAGGATGTTGGAAAAAAAGGACGCAAATTTGGCTTGGTTAGCTTATGTGGACAAAAAGTTATGAGGGCCTAAGCGCGAACTGCCCCAAATAGGCAAAAAAAGGCCTGGCACAGGAGGGGGAAAAGGCCTGGCAGCGAAGTGGTTAAAAGGAGTGCTCTGTACTACAAGTACATGCCACACAAAGCCACTCTGAAGAGGTATGAGATTACATTGGGTTCACCACATGTCCACACATGCACAGGGCAGAGACTTCATGTGCCACCTGTGGCAGCCCTTTCATTGTCACTTCAGTCTTAAAGTGTAGTCTGTACTGTGGTAGTTGCCTGTAGAGACCTATGTATTGAGTCAATGTGGCTGGAAGTAAATGTGTCTGTCCAGTTAAACACAATGAGTTTACCCTTCAGAAGTTGATAGTGGTGTATTGTGTGTCATTGTGGCTCACATCACAGTACACATTGCTTGAGCCTGGGCTACCTGATATCTGTTGGCTTGCTTAGTCAGTGTTGGCCATGAGCAGGGTAGTGGGTTAGTCTGCAGATTACTTCAAAAGTGTGTATTTATATCCCTGTACTTATTAGCATGTGTGCTTTACACTTGTGGTGTGTTGACTATTAAAAATTGTTTTGTGTTTGGTGTTTCTAAAATGTGTATGACACAACCAGTTGACCAAAAAAATTGAACTGAAACCTCTTCATTTGTCTATTGCAGGTCAACCCCCATCAGAAGAAAGGGATTTGGATTAATTTACAAAGGAAAAGTGACATGGGGAGTAAATCGAGAAAAGTGTGTGAAAGGAGTTTATGGGCTAGTGGAAAAAGGGGTGCCTTATCTCTCTGAACAAAATCAAATCTTGATTGCAGTGGAGATGCAAAGGATCATGGTCTGTGAAGGGTTGTCTTTTATAGTGTGATTTGCAGGTGTGTCCACTGGGTCCATGATTGTCAGCTGTGTTATTTTTTAGTTCATCCAATGTGCGCTTGTCTGTTGTTTTGATGAACGCGTACCGCGGTGGTCTAAAGCCATGAGCTAACTGCCGCAAGGGGACCACCACGTCGACTGTGTGTTTGGAATTGGCTCAGCGGTTGGCCCTAGAGCTGACGGCGCTGGAGTATGGACTGCCAAGATAGCAGACCAACATGCCGCTGGTGGTCAGCACTTTGGGTTGGCGGGTGGCAGTTCATAATTTGACGGTCTGGGGACCACTGACACAGCTGTCTTTTTGGAACTGCTGCCTTGGTCTGACCACCAAACTCATAATCGGACCCTTAGTGCAGATTTTTGGAGGTTGATTGAAATGATAGTAAGAGCCTTGTATGGCTGTGTCGGGGTAAATGTTTAAAATGTTTTGAATCATGGTTTGCTCAAAGTCTATGATTATAGTGAGTGCTTCTTTGTTTATTTAGTATTAAGGCAAACATAAAAAGGATAATTGTATTTTGATATTCACCGTGTCTGGTGTATATCTGAGTGAACGGCTTTAAATATATTTCGAAGGTCCTATTTATCATCCACGTTTGACTCTGGCTATGTTTTAGTAAGTTATTTGATGTGGAGAAAATTAGGATTAATTTCTCATTATTTAGGTTGTGAAGTAAAATGAAAGGTTCTTCATTGTGTGTCATTTTTCAATGTCCAGATATTTGTATGTATTGATATCTTCTAGCGGCAGGAGGAGTTTTGCTTGTGGCTTTTTTAGTTTGTGCAGTTAAACGTGTCCCTGCAGCCAACCACCCAACCCTACTCTGTACATGGCCCTTTGGCCATTCACAGGAGGAGTTGGCCACTGGCTACCTCTCTGGGTGTGTAATAGGTGTAAGAGGGTGTATCTGGGAGTGAGAATGGCTGTGAAAGTCTCTGTCTGAGTGTGAGAGTGTATGCATCAGTGTCGTAGTGGGTGCACCAGTGTCTGCGCAGGTCTGTGAGTGGATGCATGAGGGTGTCAGTGGGACTGTTAGTGGGTGTGTTAGAGGTGGATCTGTGAGTAGGTGAGTGAGGGTCTGACTGGGGCTTGAGTGGTTGCACAAGGGTCTGAGTGTGTCTGTGAGTGGCTACGTCAGTGTCTGAGTGGGTCTGTGAGTGGGTATGTGAGGGTCTGACTGGGGATGTGAGTGGGTGCACAAGACTCTCTGTGGGTCTGTGAGTGGGTGCATGAGTGTCAGAGTGGGTTCATGAGTGGGTGTGTGAGAATCTGAGTTGGTGGGTGAGTGGGAGAAACTTTTGCCACTACAGGTGCTGTAGTGGTCCTTAGAGGAATTGCTTCAGGATATCTTGTGGCATGGTCCACAACCACCAAGATAAACCTATTGCCTGAAGCAGTAGGAGGGTCAAGGGGGCCAACTATGTCAACCCCTATCCTTTCAAAGGGGACCCCAACCACAGGTAGTGGAATAAGGGGAGCCTTTGGTGTGCCACCAGTCTTGCCACTGGCTTGGCAGGTCACACAAGACTTACAGAAATCTTTTGTGTCCTCTGACATCCTAGGCCAGTGATACAGGGCGACAAGCCTTTCCCATGTTTTGATCGGGCCCAAATGCCCAGCCAAAGGAATGTCATGTGCCAGAGTTAGGAGGAACTCTCTGTACTGCAGGAGAATGACCAATCTCCTGGCTGCTCCAGGTTTTGGGTCCTTTGCCTCTGTGTACAAGAGGTTGTCCTCCCAGTAAACTCTATGTGAGTCACTGACATCCCCATTTTGCTGCTTGACAGTTTGCTGTCTGAGACCCTCTAATGTGGGACAGGATTGCTGTGCCACACTCAGCTCTTCCCTGGCAGGCCCCCCTCCACCCAAAAGCTCAGCAGTGTCTGCTGCCAGCTCATCTGGTGAAGGTTCTGCACAGGGAGGAAATTCTTCTTCCTCAGAAGGAGAATCATCTGTAGAGGGAGGGATAGTGGGTAGGGATTTACCCTTGCTACCCCTAGCTTTAGGGAGCACTTGGTCCATTGTTCCAGGATCCAAGTCACCCTGTCCTTTTTGCTTTTTGGCCTGAGCCCTTGTCAAAGCAAAAATATGCCCAGGAATGCCCAGCATTGTTGCATGAGCCTCCAACTCCACTTCTGTCCAAGCTGATGTCTCTAAATCATTTCCCAGTAGACAGTCTACAGGTAAATCTGAAGCAACCACAACTTTCTTTGGACCAGTAACCCCCCCCCCCCAGTTGAGATTCACAACAGCCATGGGGTGGCTAAGAGTGTTGTTATGAGCGTCTGTCACTTGGTACTGGTGACCAAGTAGGTGTTGTTCAGAGTGTACTAGTTTCTCTATTACCATGGTAACACTGGCACCTGTGTCCCTGTAGGCCTGAACCTCAACACCATTTATTAGGGGAAGTTGCTTGTACTTATCCATATTAAGGGGACAAGCAACCAAGGTGGCCAAATCAATGGCACCTTCAGAGACTAACACAGCCTCTGTGGTCTCCCTAACAAGACCAACCCCAACTAAATTACCAAAAGTGAGCCCAGCTACTCCCTTGGATTGGCTATTAGTAGGTTTGCTCCCACCACCACTGCTATTACTAGGAGCACTAGAATTTGCAGTAGGGGTTGTGGTAGTGGGAGGTTTTGTTTTTTTCTTTGGACAACTGGCATCAGTTGTCCAATGGCCTTTGACTTTGCACAAATACCACCAAGGCTTTTTAACTTGATTTGAAGAGGATTTGGACCCACCACCCCCACCAGAGGATTTTTGTGGGCCTGATGAAGACTCAGCATGTTTACTTTTGTCCCCACCCTTGTCAGAAGACTTACCATCCTTCTTCTTGCCATCCAGCCATGCGGGCCACCTCCAACAACCTGGTTGGCCCTGGTGAGGTGGTGGTCCCCAGAGCAGTGGGGGGGAGGGGCGTGGCCCTCCCCGCATTGAATTTAACAATGCCCTGGGAGGTGGTGGTACCTGAGGCGGGGTGGGGGGGTGGCCACCTGGCCCGCACATATTTTATGTATCGCATCGGGGAGGTGGTGGTCCCTGGGGCTGTGAGGGAGGTCATCAGGCTTTCCCACACATAAAAAGCATTTTGGCCCGGCGATGTGGTGGTCCCCAGGGCATGGGGCCTGCGTGGCCCCCTCGCACATATAATTAAAATTCCCCCAGGGAGATGGTGGTCCCCGAGGCTGTGGGGAGGAGAGGCCACATTCAAGATTATAAATGCCCCTAGACCTGGCCCACTCAGGGGCTTTTTAAAAAGACAAGCGCAGGAGACCGTGCTTTGTTTTTTTTTTACATTTTCTACACTGAATTTGCAAATGTCACAAATTTGCGACAACAAATTTTAATAAAATTACTTCTTTGCTCTGGCGGGGTCCATCTGGGACCCCACTACCAGAGCTAAGGGGTCAGGGTGTCCCTCTCCTACCCCTTTTCTTTTTTATGCATTTTATTTCCTAGGACTCAGCTGAAGCCGAGTCACAAGATGGCTGACAACACTTCCTGGTTTGAAATGTTGACAGCCAATCAGAGCTGTGCATTTCCCTGCGTGCGCTCATCATTATACGCAAAGTCATCACGGACAGAGATATGTAAATATATTTTCCCTTTAAAATCTCAGAAACTACAGAACGGATTTACACCAAATAAGCGAAAGCACAATCTGCATAGTGAAAGCTAGCTTTCGGACAAATTTGTTGTAATTCTTTCCAGTGGTTCGGGTGGTAGTCGTGTCTAAAGGTCCTTTAGGAATTAACATGGTAAATTGAACTTTTTTGACCCCCCTTTTTTCTTGGTCCCCGCTTGATGGATCACTCCGAACCTTTACGTGCGCAACTAGAATCTCCGGGGCACATTTTTGGGAAAATTTAGTGAAGATTCATCAAACGGTGCCAAATATATAGGCAAGTCAATAAACACTTTTTCCATGGAAATATGGCCCTAACTATAACTACCTAGTGGCACCTGCCACTAGGTAAAATATATTGAGTGGAGTATTGTAAGGTGTTGTAGGGTGGAGTAGAGTGTCATACAGTTTAGTAGAGTGTCATAGAGTGGAATAGAGTGTCACAGGGTGGTGCACAGTGGATGGGTGTAGAATGCAGGGGCATAGAGTGGAAGTGCATAGAGTGCAGTAGAGTGTTGTAAAGTGGAGTGATGTACTGTGGAGTATGCATGGTGTGGTAGCACATTGCCATTAGATACAACACATTTTCAACTGAAATGACCATTACATCTGCACAGACAGTTTTAGTGATAAAACTATTCAGCTGACATACAATAATGAATGAAATTGCATCACTCAGTGTACTGATTTGTTTTGTTTATATTAAAATATTGATTTGCACTGCCCTTTCAAATGACATAAAAATATGTTGCATTTGTGTTTTCCTAATTGTGATATATTCTATAATATTTTCAGAGTTCATGTGCAGACCCTTGCATTTTTTTCTGTGCTTGAAAAAAACCTGTTTCTTTCCAAGTGCCCTGCAATTATTTCACATAAATCCCCGCACTGTGAAGTCAGAGAAAGAAAAGTAAACACCAAGTACCCGCGGAAGATGGAATCTGGCATTTGACCTCTGTCTTTGAACGCACAGCTAATGTGACAAGAACAAAATTTAAAGGCCTATTTACAGAAAAGAGGGTTCATGGAAGAATTCAAGGAGCAGTGTTGAATAAGCTTTGCTCCACAGGATACACAAAGACACGCTGGACAGACTGAAACAAATAAAGCCAGCCAATAGAAAGCCGGAAAATGTGAGATAAAAACAACGCCAATGGTAAGTAATGGGTAAGTAATGGGTTACAAGTCTTGTCACCTCACTCACCACACTACATTAACTATAAAAATGACTACATCACTTATGGCATGTGAAATCGTTGCATTCACAAAAATACATAACTTCTTAAAATACATTATTTGTCGCAACACAGCGCATGGTAGATTGGCGAGTTATAGTTATAGTTCTTTGTTTAGCGAGCTGAAAAGAGTGTGTACCTAGGTCCGCTACTTATAATAATTTGAAGGTAGGTGGTGGATGAATTAAAAATGAAAGTTTTACCTATAACTTTAGAATTTTTAAAGTTTGTGCAGCCTAAACTTGGTTTGTATATGGAAAATACATTTTCCTAACTTAAGCTAAGTTTTAACCTTTGTCTTTTTTTCATTGAATTTCAATGTTTAAAAAAAAAAAATAATAATAATGTGCTTCAAATCGTAGAGTCTGGTGTCGCAAGTGGAATGTTGTTATGTGGAGTGTCGTACAGTACAGTTGAGGAGAGTGTTATAAAGTCTATTATCACAGACTGGAGTTTTGTAGATTGAAATCAAGTGGAGTAGAATGTAATAGTGTGTCCTACAGAGTAGTAAAGTGTTATATAGTGTAGTGGCATGGTGTCTCATATAGTGGAGTCTAGTATCGTAGACTAGAGCAGCGATTTGTACAGTGGAATGGCGTGTCCATCAGTAGAGTAGGGGGACGTACGCTGTCATGGACTGGAGTAGAGTGTTTTACAGTAGAGTGTCATTGAGTGGAGTATTGTTAAATGGAGTTTCGTAGAGTACAGTGGATACAGTAGAAGAGTATCATAGAGTGGCGTGCCATGTCAAATACTGGAGTGGCATATCCTAGAGAGAAGTTGAGTGGGGTGTCATTGAGTGTCATACAGTTTAGTACAGTGGCATAGAGTGACAGTATTATACAGTGGAGCTGAATACAGTGGAGTAAAGTATCAGACAGTGGAGCAGCAGAGAGTGGAGTATAGGCTCTCATTATCCTAATGAGACTACTGGATTTTGTGCGGCAAGATCGTTCACAGGGTGGGGGACTGAGTCTGACCCACGGTGAAGGACCCTTGTCACTCTAAATCCGGGTTTTGCTACGGCTAACTAGCAGTGCCTCATCTCTCCCGAAGGGAAGAGACAATTGGGCAGCCGAGCGCATGACATCTTAGCACTTCCCAGGGAAGTCGTGGTCACTCAGGTCACAACCGGTTCTCTCATACACAGTGCGGTCTCACATAGAAATGACAAAGGCAGTTTAAGTTTTAAAGATTGGTTTAATAAAACGACTGCATTTTAGATAGCAAAGCATGAGCTGCAATAACCAGAACTACACAACACAGTAGGATTAAAATAGTAACAATGAGAGAGAAGCACAAGAATAAGGCTATCATAGTGCCACTAGATTATGTTCTCTCTAAGTTATATTCTGAGCACAGCATGTGAAGCTCTAAGCCTGCCTTTCAGGTTCCCCCGGGAGGACATCAAACCTCATACCTGAGCAAAGGCCTGTAATCTGCATCAGCATCTGCAACGGGGCAGTCAGCATCTAGTTGTAGGTACCTGGCCGGAATCTCCCTCTGACCTGTACTAGGACTAGGAAGTGTTTTTATAACTAACACGCAGATGTTCTAAGAAAATGTCCCTACGTAAGGATGTGTATTTTCTACGAATACTGGAGACTAAACTTCTACCACGTTTACCAGCAATGTACCAGACTGTAGCCTTGACTGAAACACAGGGCGATCAAGAATGCATTATTTGAGAACACAGTTCTGAACTAAGCTAAACAGTGTGATAGAAGGAAATAAAAACAAGACAGTAAAATTGGCTATTGTAAAATAACAGTGCGAGGCTGAATCAAATGTATCTAGGGCAAAGTGCACAGCGGCCTAGTATGTTAAGCCTACGTGCATGAAGCTATATTAAAAATGGCTACACTACAGTACAGTGGCATAGAGTAGGATAAAGCGTAGTAGAGTGGAGTACAGTGGAGTGGAGAACACTGGACTGGGGTAATGTAGAGTGCGTAAAGTAGCATACACTACAGTTTATTTTTGTAGAATGGAGTGGTGTATAGGGCAGTACAGTGTCATAGAGTTTGGTACAATCATACAGTATAGATATACAGTGTTATAGACTACAATGGCATCGAATGACGTAGAGTGGAGTGGCGTAGAGTGAAGGAGTGGAGTAGAGTGGAATTCTGCATCAGAGTAGAGTGGAGTAAAGTTGGGTGCAGTGGCACACAAAGAGTTGAGTACAATGTTGTATAGTGGACTAGAGTATCATAGAGTGGGATCAATATAGTGTTCTATAGTGGCATACAGTATAGTACAATGTTGTACAGTGGAGTGAAGTGGTATAGACAGGAGTAAAGTGTCGAAGAGTGGTTTACAGTGTAGTTGAGTTTTGTAGAGTAGAGTTGCATTGAGTACAGTAGTGTGTGAAACAGTGAGGCTGCAAAGAGTGGATTGTTGCATAGCAGCTAGACTGAGGTAAAGTTTAGTACAGTGGAGAAGAGTCAAGTGGAGTGGTGCAACATAGTGTGGAGTAAAGTACATTAGAGTGTACTGTTATGTTGTAGGAGAAGAGTGGCATGGAGTGGAGTGTGCTGACATAGCGCAGGTAGTAAACTGTTATAAATTTGAGTGGAGTCCCATTCAGCAGAGTGGAGTGATGTCTCCTATAGAACAGTGTTATAATGGAATAGAGTGGTGTACAAAGGAGTGTACAGGCATAGAGTGGAGTATAGAGTTGGACAGTGGAATGTAAGGGGATAGAGTGGAGTAGAATGTCGTATAGTGCCATGAAGTGCTGTAAACGTTTATGGAGTGGAGTTATATAGAGTGGTGGATAGTGTCAAACAATGGAGCCAGGTAGAGTGGAGTGGGGTTCACTTCATTGGCGTGGAGTGAATTATCATAAAGAGGACTGACATACAGTGGAATAGCATGCAGTGGAATACTGTACACTGGAGTGTAGAAGATTAGAGTGTCATAGAGTGGAATAGCGTAGAGTGGAGTGGTGTACAGTGGAGTGGCATAGAATGGAGTAGGGTACAGTGGGTTAGCATAGAGTGGGGTGGTATACACTTAAGTACCTTATTGTAGAGTCAAGGAAACTGTTATAATTTGGAGTGGCACTTCATACAGTGGAGTAGAGTGCTGTGTCATACAGTATTGGAAACTGCCGTAGAGTGGAGGAGAGTGTTGTACAATAAAATGTACAGGCATAGAGTTGAGTGCAAATTTGGACAGTGGAGAGTGCAAATTTGGACAGTGGAGTGTACAGGGCTAGAGCAGAGTAGAGTCCAGTAGAGTGGCATGGAGTGTAGTAGAGTTATGTAGAGCAGAGTTATATAGAGTGGAGGAGAGTGTACTGGAGCGGCATAGAGTATAGTGGTCATACAGTGGAGTGGCGTACAGTGAAATGTTGTGGAGTGTAATAGCATATTGTGTATTAGCATACAGTGAAGTGGAGTAAAGGGTGATAGCATATAGTGTAGTAGCGTACAATAGATTGTCATACAGTGAAGTGGTTTAGACGGGAGTGGTGTATTGTGGGGATGGATAGAGTGTAATAGCATACAGTTGAGGGAGGTTCAGTGGAGGGGGGTACAGTGGAATATCATACAGTATAGAAGCACAAATTGAAGTTGAGTACAGTGTAATAACATAGAATGGAGTGCCTTACAGTGGAATAGCATAGAGAGGAGTACAGAGGAGTGTGGAGTAGAATAGCATAGAGTGGAATATCGTAGAGTAGAATAGTGTAGAGTGGAGTGGCATATAGGGGGGTAGGGTAGACTGGAGTAATGAACAGTGGAGTGGGTTAGGCTGAAATAGCATATAGTGGAGTGGCATAGAGTGAAGTTGTGTAAAGTGGAGTGGCGTCCATTGAATTAGCATAGAATGGAGTCGAATAGAATGGAGTGGTTACACTGGAGTGGCTTAGATTGGAGTAGCTTATAGTGGAGTGGCATACAGTGGAATACCGTAGAGTGGAGTAGTGTATAATGAACGGGAGTAGACTGGAGTGACATAAAGTGGCATGGGCTAGAGTGTAATAGCATACAGTGGAGTGGCATATATTGGAGTGAGGTCCAATCAAATAGTGTAGAATTAAGTGGCATAGAGTAGAGTGCCATACACTGGAGTGGCATTGAGTGGAATAGCGTGCAGTGGAGTGGTATTCAGTAGAATAGCATAGAGTGAAGTGGCATATTGTGGAATGGTGAGGAGTTGAATTGCGTATACTGGAGTAGTTTTTAGTGGAGTGGCATACAGTGGAGCGGCATACACTGAAGAGGTGTAAGGTGGAGTTGCATACACTGTAACAGCATAGAAGGAACTGGCATATAGCGGAGTTGTGTACAGTGTAGTAGCGTAGAGTGGAGTGGCGTAGAGTGGAGTGTTGTATAGTGGAGTGGCATAGAGTTTAATAATATATCGTGGAGTAGCCAAAAGTGGAGTGGCATACAATGGAGTTGTGTAGACTGGAGTGTAAAGTACAATAGTCTATGTAAAAGCCATTGGTGGAAAAACACATTTTGGGACCCCCTTTCATCGTTGCACCCACTTATGTATTCACTACAGAAATTTACATCATCTCAAAATCTAGAAAATGCTGATGGTCTGGAAATGTTGTGATTCGTCAAATGGGTGGAAAGTTATTAGGGAAAATACCTTTCTTTGGAAATATCAACTATAACTATAGAGAGACAATCTTTTGTATTTGTTATGTATTTGTTTATTGGTTTTCCATAATCTTACTTCCATGTTCATGTAGAAATTCTGAAACTTTACTTTTGCAATCTAGTTTATTTTTTGGGCTTCTTTGTTATGTTTATTCGGATTGTGCTACATTTGAAGCCCAAAGTGAACGAAAGCCAATTATTGTTGTTAAAAAAAAATTATATATTATTTTTTTCCTAGTTGCCAATTCTCATGTCCTTCATATAGTAGTTTTTGTAGCTCACTTCTAGGTGACTTTTCCATTTTGCCACACAGGAGTACATAGGAAAGATGCTTTTGTTTGGCTTGTTGGACACAGTTTTATTTTGTAAGTCAGAGAGCATGCAAAGAAAACTTATTTAGAGTAAGATGTATTTTATTTGCTATGTATTTGATTATAGATTTCCAGTAGCATGTGTCCATGAATGTGTCTATCAATTGTTCATGTAGTAAATATGAAACTTTACATATCCAGTGTAGTTTATTCTTTTGGCTTCCTCTCTACTTTTAGTTGGATTTTGCTGCATGTGAAGGCCAAAGTGAATGACAGGCATAGGCATAAGGTAACTATTACTCGTGCCCCCGCCAGGCACAATTATCTGAACAATTATTTTACTGCAGATGTTACAATGACATTAGCAATGATGTTATCTAAGATGTCATGAGTGCTGTAATTTGGTGGGTAATTTGCAGTACATGACGAGGGTGCGAGTTATAGTTACCTTAGGGCACAAGTTATAGGTACTTTAGATAACTATAACAGGTGAATTTCTATGGTTTGGCACATTTAAAATGTGAGCCTAACTATAATGTCCATGTAACCTTTGTTTTTTTCAGTGAATTTCTATGGTCTTTTTAACGTAATTTTCAGTCCTATATGTTAATCCATCCACAACCTGCGGCCAGACCATGCAGCCAACCCCCTCACCACCCAACCCCATGCTGCACAGAGCCCTTTGCCATGCACGGTGGTAGTTGGCCATGGCCTGTCTCTCTCAATGTGATAAAAGGTATGAGAGGGTGTATCTGGGGGTTAGCATGGCTGTGAGAGTGTCTGTCTTGGTGCATGAGTGGGTGCATCAGTGTTTTAGCAGGTGCATCAATTTCTGTGTGGGTTTGTGAGTGGGTACATGAGGGTCTGAGTGGGGCTGTGAGTGGGTGCACAAGGGTCTGAGTGGGTCTAAGTGGGTGCGTGAGTATCTGTGAGTGGGTGAAAGAGATTGAAAGAGATTGAAAAAGAGAAATTGAGAGAGAGAGAGAGAAAGAGAGGGGAAAGGAGAGAGATAGAGAGTTTTTATGGCTTTGCTTAATGATATACTTCGAATGAGATATTTCTGGACAAATTGGAAAGAAAAATGTATTTGTCAAATAAAAAGAGTGAGATCCCCTCTCATTATGAACCTTAACCATTTGAAGTTGAAAACAAATGAAAGTAGGGAAATGGCCATAGACACACCTGGAGTAGCACCTTCAACTTTCAGTGTGAGGGTCTTTGACCTTAACCATTATACCACAGGTGATTACCTGCTGTGCTTTTTAGTCATTGCATGGGACGACCATTGCAATGAATATCACCCTCTCTCTCTCTCTGCCATCCCATTATGGGATGGCAGAGAGAGAGAGTGACAGGACTGCGAGGGGAGCCTCAAGGCCCCTGTGGTCCTAGCCGGCTCCCCACATCCTGTGGGAGCCAGCATTGTTCCCACAATCAGAGAGCTGCTTTAAATAGCAGCTCCCTGCATGTGGAAACAATGTTTTCATCTGTCTTCCCTAAACGCATATTTGTGTGCAAGTAAGACGGATGAAAGTTCTGCTTTCTCCAAGGGAGAGCTTTTTGACAGCTCTCTCTTGCAGAAAGTGGAGTATGTTTGCTTTCAAGCAAAAGCAAACAACTATGTCCCGGGCCCCCTTTTCTTTTTTTTCATATTTGCTCTGGGCAGGTTGTGGTCCCCGGGGCTGTGGGGGAGAGGCTGATGGCCCTACCGGATTCAAAATAGAAATGCCCCTGGGACTTTGCCAAGCCGAGGGCTGCAGTTAAAGCAAGCACAGGAGCCCGCACTTGTATTTTTTAAATTTGTTTTGTGGATTTGCAGTTACGCCGCGACTGCTGCCAAAATGTTTCAAAGAAATTCTTTTTTGCTCTAGGGGCCGCAGAGCTAAGGAGTCAGGGTGACTCTACCCTGTCCCCTTTTCTTATTTTGTTTTCTTTTTTTCAACATGGCTGCAAACACTTGCTTGTTGATGTGTTGCCAGCCAAATCATATATCAGCATGAGATCGTGAGGGGTCGCAAATCCTTCCTGTCCAGATATATACAAATTTTGATTTTCTTTACTATCTCAAAAGCTACTGAATGGATTTACACCAAATAAAAGAGGACTCTTTCTGGACCAAGAGCTAACTTTGTGTCAAATGTGGTGTAATTCCGTCCAGTGGTTCTGGCGCTATCACTGTTCAAAAGCCCTATGGGAATCAACATGAGAAATGCTCTTTTTGTGACCACCCCTTTTTCTTGGATCATCCCATAACTTTCCAGACAGCAGCTGACTTGACTATTGAATTTTTTTAAAAACTTTCGTGGCGATTCGTCAAGCAGCGCCAAAGATATAGGCAAGTAAAAAACAGGTTTTTCTATTGAAACTAGGTCTTCCCTCACAAATTACAGCACACATGACATCTTTCATAACATCATTGATAATATCACTGTATTATCTGCAGTAAACATTTTGACAAAAAAACTGTGCATGGTAGGGGCGCGAATTATAGTTACCTTAGGGTACGAGTTATAGTTATTTGAGATAACTATAACTATAACTGGTGCATTTCCATGGTTTTGTGCATTTAAATGTGAGCCTAATTATAACGTCCCTGTAATCTTTGTTTTTTTGTTTTTTTAAGTGAATATATATATATATATATATATTTTATATATATATATATGTGTATATATATATATATATATATATATATATATATATATATATATATATACATAATAATACCTAAATTACACAGTGGTGGTCACCTCTGTGTAGTTATAGTTAGGTCAGAGTTTCTATAGGAAGAACATTTTCTGTTTTTATAATAATGTTGGCGCTATTTGACGACTCTCCACAGAACTTTTTTTAAATTTAAAAAGTACATCGACTTCGTGACCTTCCTGGAATTTTTAGTTTTGGTTTGATCTGTCAAGTGGGGTTGGAGAAAAAGGGTGGGCCCAAAACACTTTTTTCCATGCAGTTTCTATAGGGAAATTCGACAAGGCTACAGTGAAAACAGTGGATCAGAATTACACCAAATTTTGCAGAAAGCTAGATCTTTATTCAGAAAGCCTTCTTTTTGTGATTTGGTGTAAACCTGTTCGGCCGTTTTAGAGAAACTGAGGTCAAACATATATAGATATCTGTTGCAATGTATTCCCTCCAAACATCACCAAAAACAAAATCTGACTGGGTGGTCCCACAGGAGTCCTACGGGACTGTAGAATCTGATTGGTAGCCACAACATGAAGGAAAATGTTTCACCTGTCATTACAGGATCAGGGACTCGGTCCCTGAGCTCTTAAAAGTAAAAAACAAAGACAAAAGGGGGCAGGGTAGAGAAACCCTGACACCACACTCTTGTGAGGCAGAGATTTAAACACAAACATATGTCATCACTGCAGGAATGAGAGATCAAAAAAATAAATGTAAAGCACAAGCTTTGAGCTGTGGAAAGCCCTTTATGGACAGTGAACTCCCAATACACTATGATGCCCCAACTATGCACAGACTGAGCTCTTTAATTTTTTTCTACTTTACATTTTATTTGTACCTAAAGAATGAAGCAATGTAAACTTAAAGATGGCTCATAAATTAAAGATTTAAGGTACAATTAAAGCAGAAGAGTTTCTAATGTCTTGTGAATTTTAAGTTTGGTTTGTACAGAAAGAATAAATAAAATTTGCCTAACAGTAACAATATTGATATTGTTAATTGTGCTTTGATTTAATTTTATAATAGAAGAGCATACTACTGATTTTGTATCCCTTCCTCCCCTCTAGAAAGCTTAAAGACATGGGCAAAATAACAGGAGAAATAACATTAGCCGATCAGAGTGCAGTGCTCACAAGTGCAGCACAGCTTCAATGCTGCAGTAGGACACAGTGCCTCCCAGAAAAGACCTTCTTTCTAAGGCACAAAGGGTGGGGATTTATTTTTACTCAAAATCTTTGAGATGAAGGTTTTTCCCAATTATACCCAATTATGGCTTACAGGCCAATGACTGTAAATCAATATAGAGGAATTAAACGAGATTTCTGCAGTTACACCTCGTGACAAGGGTCCATATGGGAACCCTGGCTAAATCCAGGCAAAATTCATTCTCTAAAAAGCAGAAGATCGGAGATGCGAGTTGAGACGTACAGACTTCATGGAGGGCGTGCCACTGTCATTTTTAAAACAAGCGTTCACGTGCTGCTATGCTACCAGTTTGACAGGTTTACTAATGCAATCCAATCTACAGGGTCAATGTTCTCAGTTTTAGAAGACACTAAGGCCCTCATTACAACCTTGGGGGTAAATGCCGCCTACCGCCGCTGCGGTAATCCGCCCGGGTATTATGACCCACACATAGAAATCCGCCACTATACAGACACCCACACAAGTCAGCCAGACAAAAGGTCAGTAATAAACTGGCGACAGCAAAACCCACACCGTTACGCCAACAGGAATACGCCCACAGTATCACGACCCACGAATCACTGCGGCGGTCTTTCAATCGCTGTAAACCATTGGCGGTACACACCGGCGCGCTCAAAATACACACACACTTACAAAACAACACCACATTGAACAATTCAAACTACACACACCTGACACACATACACACACCACACCCACACACTCACACCACTATAAAATACACACCCGCATTACCCACAACCCCTTCCACAAAAAAAAGATTGCGAACAGAGCAAGGATCACCCACTCAATCAGAGGCACAGAACACCATCACCCATACACCATTCACGCACATCACAGCACACACCACAACACATCACCCCACACATCACCCCACACATCCTCACACATTTCACTCGCACCACATCCATGGCACCCCAAAGACACTGAGGAGGAGCTAAGGGTAATGGTGGAGGAAATCATCCGGGTAGAGCCACAGCTATTTGGATCACAGGTGCAGCAGACGTCCATTGCAAGGAAGATGGAGCTATGGCGGAGAATAGTGGACAGGGTCAACGCCGTGGGACAGCACCCAAGAACCAGGAATGACATCAGGAAGAGGTGGAACGACCTACGGGGGAAGGTGCGTTCCGTGGTTGCAAGACACCAGATTGCTGTACAGAGGACTGGTGGTGGACCCCGACCTCCTCCCCCACAACTAACAACATGGGAGGAGCAAGTCTTGGCGATCATGCATCCTGAGGACCTCACAGGAGTAGCAGGAGGACTGGACTCTAGTAAGTCAAATCTGAACATCTTCATCCCCCCACCCGACCTGCATACCATCACTAACTCCTACACCTACGCTCACCCCCATCACTCCAACACCTCACATATACCCCACTATCACAACCCACCCAACCCAATACCAAGCCCTGCATGCCACACCAATGCATGGACACCCATCACAGACCTGCATGGACACCCATCACCCCAGCATGCGCAGTAGAGAGACTCTCCCAGCCCACAAAATCACCACTCACACAAGGCCAAACCGACAGGGAAATCACAATCATAGATTGAAACACACCCATGCTCAATATGGCCCATGCAGATACATTAACAATGCATTTGCATCCCCACAGGACCCCTACTCAATGTCACCGGAGAGGAGGTGCCAACGACATCCAGTCCCCCCCTGAAGAGGCCCACAGTGACAACAGCAGCTCTTCACGCTTGGATCAGGATGACCAACCTGGCCCATCATGGGAATCTGGACAGTCGGTTCCCCTGCCACAGTCCCAACCCACCACAGAGCCTCCCCCCTCAGGAAACACCAGCACAGCACCCACCAAGCGGGCCCATGCCACTGTCCCCAGGACACGTCAATCAGCAGTGTGCCCACCACTACAGGGACCCCAGGCAACCCCACAAACACAGGACATTCAGGGACCTGGGGTCAGTGGCAGTGGGCACACGGTTCAGGGGACATAGGCACAGGACAACAGGGAAGCTGGGAGGACTGCTGTGCGACAGGGAGAGGACAGGCCCAGGGAACCCACTCTCCACGAGGCACTCTCAAACATCCTCGGAGCATACCACCATTCCCAGTAGACCATGGGCCAGATACTGGCCAAGTTCCAGGAAACCCAGTGGCTGCAGGAGGGACAGTATCTGGGGATCAGGGATGACATTACAAAAATATACACCATCCTGGTCAACATTGCAAGGTTGCTGGCTGACATGGGCAAGACCATGATGGAGGCAGTGGCACAACAACGGGCGCCTGACACAAGCCAAACCGATGAACAGCCTTCCACCTCCGCTGGTGGTAGTGGACAGGAAGCCACGCCACAGGACCAACAGGCCACCAGCACCCCAACCCCTGCAGAAGGAGAACCACCCCACAAACGGTCCCTGCAATCCAGGCAGAAGACAGAGAACATTGCCAAGACCCCTGCCAGGAAATAAGACCCTCCTGATAGTCACCCTTCTGTCCCACTCTGTTACCCTGCCCACCTTGAACTGCCATTGCTCCCCTTCCTGTGCCCCCTTGGACAATGCACCTGTGATACCAAGAGACTGGACTCTACCCTGGACTTTCCTCCACCATCACCCCAGCCCCCTGCACATACTCCTATACATATTAGCACCTAAATAAACACCCTTGAAACAAATACCAATCTGGAGTCAGTCTAATGATTCACAAATGTATTAGTACAACATTATCAAAGCATTGAAACCTATATGTGCAGTGAAATATACTACAGGATGGCCTTTGGTGGGCAGCAGTACATATACCAGGAGCTAGAATGGGGCACAGAGATTTGAAAATAGAGAATCCGAAGGGACCAGTCAGTGCCATAGACATAGGGTAAGAGGCTGCCTTGTACAATGTCCAACAGATTACTGCAATGTTAAGTACAGTTACAGTGTCTTACCTGTGTGTCACTGGAAGTACTGCTGTATAATATTTGTTCTGTTGTCAACATCTTCTTCCTCTGCCTCCTCTTCCTCACTGTCCACAGGCTCCACTGCTACCACAAGACCATCTCCAGGCACATCCTCCTGCAGAAAAGGCACCTGGCATCTCAAGGCCAGGTTGTGCAACATGCAGCATGCAACGATGATCTGGCACACCTTCTTGGGTGAGTAGCACAGGGAGCCACCTGTCAGATGGAGGCACCAGAACCTGGCCTTAAGGAGGCCAAAGGTTCTTACTATGATCCTCCTTGTATGCCCATGTGCCTCATTGTAACATTCCTCTGCCCTTGTCCTGGCATTCCTCACTGGAGTCAGTAGCCATGAGAGGTTGGGGTAACCAGAGTCACCTGTAAATATAGGGTGACAACTGTAAGACACACACTAACCCTTAGGGGCTATCCCATACCCAGACATCAACATGTACTGTGTGGGGACCTTTGGCTTACATATTAGCCACACCCAGTGCCTCTGGAGTTGGCCCATCACATATGGGATGCTGCTATTCCTCAAGATAAAGGTGTCATGCACAGAGCAAGGATATTTGGCATTCACATGGGAGATGTACTGGTCCGCCAAACACACCATCTGCACATTCATTGAGTGATAGCTTTTTCTATTCCTGCAAACCTCTTCATTTCTCCGGGGGGGGGACAAATGCTACATGTGTACCATCAATGGTACCGATGATGTTGGGGATATCTCCCATTGCATAAAAGTCAGCCTTCACTGTGGCCAAATCATCCACTGGGGGAACACAATGTAGCTGCGCATGTGTTTCAGCAGGGCAGACAACACTATGGTCAACATGTTGGAGAACATTGGCTGAGACATCCCGGATGCCATGACCACTGTTGTTTAGAAGGAACCACTTGCCAGGAAATGGAGCACTGACAGGACGTGCACTAGAGGGGGGATTCCTGTGGGCTGGCGGATAGCTGACATCAGGTCTGGCTCCAATTGGGCACACAGTTCTTGGATTGTGGCACAATCAAGTCTGTACGTGATGATAATGTTTCTGTCCTCCATTGTCGCCAGGTCCACCGGGGGTCTGTACACCAGAGGATGCCACCATCTCACATGCTGCCTCAGCGGTTGAAGCCTATGGAAGAGAACGGTGAGCAGAGGGTCATATTTCCACATTTTTGGCACTAATGTTGAATAATTTACTTTACAGAAGCAGTATGTGAAGTCGAGAGTCAGTTGATGTGCCAATGTCTGCTGTGACGCAGTTAGGTGCCATGCCCTGCGCCCCCCTGAAATGGTGGCTGCCTGACCTGTGAGGAGGAACAAGTGGAAATGAGGTAATTGCGCTGGCGTTGTGCGCCGTCGTGGTAGGCGGTCGATGACCGGCGCGTAACTTCGCATTGGTTATTATTGGGACCTATGGGTTCCAAGAGCCAATGGCGATGTACGCCAGTGATGACGGTACGCACCGCTGCGGACGTGACCACCATTTTCTAACTATTCACTCACTTGCTACCTGACCTTCAACAGGAGAAGACCTACACTGCAAGTGCTGCTGTGACCTGTGTCTGCAAGGGACAATGGCTCATGTGTCTGGGAAAGGGTCCCTGCCTTCTCTGCGGAGGAGTTGGAGAAACTGGTGGATGGGGTCCTACCCCAGTACACAGTACTCTACGGTCCTCCAGAAAAACAGGTGAGTACAATGTGAGCATGATGCGTGGGCCATGTATGTATGCAGTGCTGTGGATGTAAGCCACAAGTTGGTGGGTGCTGAGGCGTCCTGGCCAGAGTGCAGCATGTAAGGTGGTTGGTGTATGTGCGTCAGGGCATGGGTGGGAACTGGTGGGCAATGAGTATGACGGTCCAGACGGGTGAGTGATTACCATTTCTGCTGTCTTTTCCCTCCAGGTCAGCGCCGACCAGAAAAGGGTATTTGGCATGCCATCGCCAAGGAGGTGCGGACCCTGGGGGTCTTTCACAGGCGGAGCACCCACTGCTGCAAGAGATGGGAGGACCTGCGTCGCTGGTCAAAGAAGATGGCGGATGTTCTGCATCAAGGCAGTGGCCTATCAAGAGTTGGATGGGTGCTTGAGGGCATCACAGCAGCCACAAGGGGGTGAGTATAGATTCATAATCATGACTTTACGCGCGTTACAGTGTTACCTGGGTGGGGGTTGTGGGCTGTGAGTGACCCTAGGCCAGGGTGAACATGGCAGTGTAGGTCCCTTGTTGGACAGGCTCTGAAGCACTCCTACCCCAATAGTGTAAGTGGCCATCTACTACTGGGCAGGGCCCTGTGGGTTTCTGGTGCGCAGATTCTGGCGTTAGGCATTGTACCTCATGGTCTGGTGACTAGCTGTGTAACTGGTAGTGCATGGCCTACTGCATAGGGCAGCTCCCTGTGTGTAGTGTACGCCAATGGTGGTGTTGTTGCTGGCATTGACCAAGTGTACCCTCTGTCTTTCCCCCCTTTTTGTTTTGTCACCCTATCCTTGTGTGCATTAGCATCATCTGGCGGGGATGCAGAGGCAACTGCGATGGAGAGAGCTGCATTCCACATGGGCCTGGAGGTCGAATCCACAGAGGGTGAAGGCACCAGTGGGACGGAGGGCGAGGGGAGCACAGCGACGGGGACAGGAGAGGAGACCACAGACACCGACTCCTCCTCCGATGGAAGCTCCCTGGCGGTGGCAGACACCTCTGTGCCCACCCCAACAACAGGTACAGCCGCCACCCTCCCTACCTGCACCTCCCTCCCAGCAGCCCTCCCAGCAGCCCCTCAGCATGTTTCCTGTGCCTGCTCACCCAGGAGGGTGGATATCTCCTTCGCCCCAGGCACCTCAGGCCCTGCCCCAGTCAGCCCTGCTGCCCTCAGTAAGGAGGCTATTGACCTCCTGAGATCCCTCTCTGTTGGGCAGTCAACCATTCTGAATGCCATCCAGGGTGTCAAGAGGCATTTGCAACAAACAAATGTATACCTGGAGGGCATTCACTCTCGCGTGGCAGCCCAACTGAGAGAATTTCAGGCTCTGGCCTTAGCACTGATGGCAGCCATTGTCCATGTGCCTAGCCTCCCCCCTTCAACTTCCTCTACCCAGTCCCAATCCCCTCAACCTCAGCCTATCCCGAGTACACCTTCAGACCAGCAATCACATAAATCAACACACAAAAGTGGCTCAGGCAAACTCAAGCACCACACTTCATCTTACAGGCACTCATGCAAGCACCATGCCCATGCACACACACCAACATCCACTGCCTCCACTGTGTCCCCCTCCTCCTCATCATCCACCTCCCTCCCAGTATCATCTCCACTCACACCTGCATGCACTACATCCTCATCCACTATCTCCATCACCAGCACGCCCATCACAACACACCCCTCATTGGCAGTCACCACCCCCACAACCATGCACACATCCCCTGTGTCCTCTCCCAGTGTGTCTGTGACCTCTCCTCCCAAAGTACACAAATGCAAGCACCCACCCACACAACAGGCATCCACCTCACAACAGCATCCAGCCCATGCTCCTTCACCCAAACTCAGTAGACAGATACCTCCTACAACCACTCCATCTTCCTCCACTCCCAAACCCTCTCCATCTTCCCGTCCCGGTGTGTCTAAAACACTTTTCCTGGCTAACGTTGACCTCTTCCCTACCTCTTCCCTACCCCTTCCCCCCATCCTTCCCCTCGGGCCAGGGTGTCCAGATCCCAGGCCAGCACCTCAGCCACCAAGTGGGCGTCCGCTGTGGTCACTGCAACTTCCAGAGGATCAAAGGGGGCACCCTTTAGGCCAGGCAGTGTTCCACCGACCTCTGCAAAGGACCAACCCATTCCGCTCCCTTCCAAGGTGAAGAAGGGGACAGCATGCAGCACGGCCAAGGAGCACGACCCACCCAGCAAGGCCTCCTCCAAAACTTAAGCTGTCAGTGCCAAGGTCCCAGCAGCATCTGCCAAGGTGAGGAAGGGGCAGAAAAGCCAAGGCAAGGCACTTCAGGCCTCAGAGGCTCCAGGTGAGGGCCTGGTGCCCACCATCAGAACTGACAGCCCCGCCACCTGTACCGCGGCAAGCACCGCCACAAGCACCGCCACAAGCACCGCTGCAAGCACCGCCATCTGCACCGCCATCTGCCCTGCCACTGGCACAACAACTGTCAGCAGCAGCATCCCAGTGGGCAGCCATCCAAGGCTGCAGGAGATGGACTGGTGCCTCCCTGTACCACTACCAGCACCTGCACGATGGCCTGCACCGCCAGCATCCCCGCTGCAGGCCCCACCAAGCCACCGCCGCAGGCATCGCCACCTGCACTGCCGCTGCCACAACAACTGTCAGCAGCGGCATCCCTAGTGGGCAGCCGCCGAGGCTGCAGGAGACGGCCTGGAGCCTCCCACCACCACTGGACGCACCAGCACCGGCACTACCACCAGTATGCAGCCTTAGTCCCCGCAGGATGGCGTTTGGCCCTGCCTCCATGGAGTATCATCTTACCTCTTCCCTGCAAATCTCGTGCCTCAGACACCCAAGTGAGGGAATGTGAACTGCCACATCCCAAGTACAGCATCACTGGGCACAAAGCCCCCTCCAGAACCAGTGTAGAAATGCATCCACTCCCCCTATCCTTGGCAGGATGAAGCACACTGGGCACAAAGCCCCCTCCAGAACCAGTGGAGAAATGCATCAAGTTACCCTATCCTTGGCAGGATGAAGCACACTGGGCACAAAGCACCCTCCAGAACCAGTGGAGACGCCACCCCCTCGAGAGACTGTGGCTTTGCACTCCCCAGGAGCAAGCAGGGGGCAACCCACCCACTTGAGAGACTGTGGCTTTGCATTTTCCAGGAGCAAGCAGTGGGCAACCCACCCCTTCAGAGACTTGAGAGACTGTGGCTTTGCACTCTCCAGGACCAAGCAGTGGAAAAACCCACCCACTTGTGAGACTGTGGCTTTGCACTCCCCAGGACATCGCTGTGGGAAGGAGCCCCCTTGAGGAGCAGTGGCATAGAACCATCTTCCGGCACCCCCCCTTACTCGTCCCCCTGAGGTGCCTGTGTATTTTCAACCTGATGCCCCTGCAGTGTTCTCTCCAAATTGAGGCAGGAGTCAAGTCTGGGCTTGTCCCATGATTTTTGGCCCAGTGGGCCACGGACATTTGCAAAGGACAGTGTACGGCTTTCTCTACATATTGTAAATAATTGTACATACTGTTTTTCGATTTGTTAAGTATATCTGCCTATTTCTAAAATATCACTGATTTAACTAAATTCCTTTTGTCCTTGCGTTCTTCCAGGGGGTAACAGGGTGTAAATGTAATGTTGATGCATGTGTTTGTGTGTATGGTGTTGTGGGTTGGGGTGTTGCGTGTGTGTGTCCCTCTCTTTTTCCTTCCCCCTACCCTGTGTGCTAGGTGCAGTACTCACAGTGGTCGTCGCCGCCGCCTCCTGTGATATTCCTTGTGTATGAGAAGGTAGACCAGCATTGGGAGGACCTGCAGCTCGGACTCCATGGCGTCTTGGTTCTTCGTTTATTGTCGGAAGGTGAGTGGTTTCCCTTCCAAAGACTGTTTCCGCCGTGCTTTTGATGGCGCTGGTACTGCCCCAGAAAAGCTGGCGGATTGGCGGGTTGTAATGTTGTGGGCGGTACATTGTCTTCCGCCTGTCTGTTGGCGGTGACGGCCGCGGTGTTTGTTGCTACCGCTGTGGCGGTCGGCGTGTTGAAGTGGCTGTCTGTGTTGGTGGTTTCCGCCGTGGTCGTGATCCCATTTTTGTTACCGCCGGCCTGTTGGCGGTATTACCGCTGCTTTAACACCGACCGCGGGGTTGTAATGAGGGCCTAAAACTGACCAGGGTGTGGACTTTTAGAATTTACATCACAAAACAGATATGAATTATGGGATGCATGCAAAATCATTATGTACACATTTTTGGCAGATTCAAATTATAGGCTCAAAAGACAGATATCATAGATACTAGGCACAAATCAGGAAATTTCATGAAAAACTTCTTACACCTTTTAACCTAACTCTATGCCTGTGGGTTATCTATGCAGTGCTTCAGAATGCATGAAAATGGTATGAAAGTTACAGAAATTCCCGATTTAACTTTCGAGTTAATTTTGTATTTTAGTTGAAATCAGTTTGCTTCAACATGTCCCTTCCTACTACAACCCATTTGAAAATGTGGTTAGGCACATTTAAATACTTTTGCATTACCCCAACTTTACCCTTGGGACAGGATTGGTGAAAATAATTACGTTTTTGTAAGAAAATGTTCTCAGCACGTTTTCAAGCAAAGTTCCCCCTAAAAAGGTTTGCTTCACAGGTTTGTATCTGCAACCCTAATTTGAAAATAGGCTTTCTAATGCTATCTCTATGGGGATGATGGGGATTTGCAAACTTTGTGAAGATTGTGAAGATTCAGACATTTTTTCCCAAAACTGTGGAAATCTGAGAAGGATAATCCTTACAATATCAATTGCTCCAGAAGTTGGTACACTTTCCTAAACTTTCAGTAGCATTTTCACCTGCGTCTTCCATATGCTGAAAAGTTTGGAGAGTGGCTTTACAAATGTTTTGAATTCAATAACATGTCAAGACCGAGAGGTTGTTTGCATATTCTGACACACTGGGGCAGATTTACAAAGTTTCCATGAAATGCAATGCAACGCAGCGCAGAACGGCACAGTAACAAAAGTTGCCGCACTGCATTTTGTGAGAGTAAGACAGCAGGTATGTGCGATACATACTAAGATACACAATCAGGCTTCCAAGCACCAAACACATACTTAGCAAATCAAAGGTGTCCGCATGATGTCCAGCATAGGTTTTGTACTGGAAGGGTGCTTAATGCTATGCTTTGACCAAGTTTTACCAATTTGGATATAAGCTTTTCGGTGCAGCACACATGCAAAGTCAGAAAGGTTTGGAGAAAATCGAATGCCAGTTTTGGGAGAAAAAAACATGGATGGTTGCACGGGAAGCCTAAGTACCATCAATGGTAAACCTGCTTCAACATGAATCAACTTCAAAGCAATGCCAATCAGCTCTCACTTCACTTTTTGTAAATGTCAAATGAACATTATGAGCCGCTTGAGTCACATTTGTGATGCAAAGCTAGCGCAAAAATTTAGTAAAGCTGACCATTGAAGTTAAGAACTTTGACTATGCACACTATGTATGGGTGAAGAGATTCTTACTAATCACATGTGTTCACGTCTCTTTTACACTTTGCCCAGATTTATGTACACTTTGCACAGGAGCAGTGTCACTGAAAGTGACAGGCACTGATGCAAAGTGTTGTTCAGGGATTTAGCCTTACAGTAATGCAAAGTAGTTTTCTATGCTACTTTGAAAGTACTACTTTATGCTACTTTGTGTCAAGAGGCCAACCCATGAGTGGTGCCTGGGTGTTTCAATGAGTTTGATGCAAATTCCAGTCTATTAAGATTAGCAGACAGGGATTTGTGGCAAACAATTACACCTCCTTAAGGCAGACATAATGTTGGAGAATTTTTTAAATAACTCCAAACCTTTCAAGCTTTGGATGTGTGCTGCATTTACTGCACACATACAAAGTGGGAAAACAGTGAAGTATATCTAAACACAGTATTTGTATTGGAACAATATCCTTCCAGTACAAAAGATATGGTTGACGTCATGCAGACACTCCTGCACTATGGTGCAGTGGTGTGTGTTAGATCAGCCAAAAATGGACCAATGCTAGAACTATTACAGGTTGTTGCTCATAATGCGGACAGATGGACACTGACATCATCTTATCTTTCTAGACAAGGTACTTTCTGCTCTCTCTCTTTCATGCAACTTTTATTAACGTTACCCCCTTGTGCCTATGTTGTAAGTAATGCAGGCAAAGTTAGGAGTTAATATTTTTTTAAGTCCTGAAGACATATATTTTCAAATCGACTCCAGTGGCTTAGATGTCAATTTGAGATAGTTTTCTGGGACTGCTTTCAGAACTAAATGGACTGAAGGATATGGTGCAGAGGTGTGGGGCTATCGGAAAGGTCATAAACTGTCTGTGAGAGTAAATAGCTTTGTTAGAGCACTACTTGCTTGTCCAGGCAGTATCCCTCTGGTTCCCATTTATCTTGACCTTGGTCCTGATCCGATTTTAGAAATGCTAGTTTTAAAACCTCTGTTATACTGGGTAAGAATATGGACCGCTCTGAAACTCAGTACCTATTGAAATCCACTTCTTGATTTTTTTAAAATACCTAATGTAGCCTCTATTCCGTGGTTTAAGCATGTGTCGAACTGGTGCCGTATCCTGAGTCTTTGGAGTTTCTGGGAGAATCCCCAGGGTTTAAGGAAAGCCCAGATGCAATCCCTGAAATCCGGTTGACCAATCAATTTCTTGATTTTAAGTGGTACCCCCGGAAGGAGTCTTTTTTAGATATTGGGCCAGATGTATGAAAGCATTTTGCATTCGCAAACGGTGCGAATGCCCGTTTGGGAATGCAAAATGCCAGTTCAGAATGTATGAAATACATTGTGAATGCAATTTTAAGGAATCGCTAAAATAGCGATTGCTTAAAATTGCGACCCTGTTTAGAGAGTCGTAAATTGTGACTCTCTAAATTAGAAATCGCAAATAAGGATTC
This sequence comes from Pleurodeles waltl, assembly GCF_031143425.1. Classification (NCBI taxonomy): domain Eukaryota; kingdom Metazoa; phylum Chordata; class Amphibia; order Caudata; family Salamandridae; genus Pleurodeles; species Pleurodeles waltl. The sequence continues at coordinate 214,460,623 of NC_090440.1, forward strand.
CTTATTTGCGATTTCTTAGCACATGTATGAAGCAATTTCTAAATTCGATTTTGGTATTTAGGAATCGCTAATTACCACCAAGTTGAAATTGGTGGTAACCATGTGCAAAATTTAAAAATGCATTTAAAATGCATTTTTAAATTGTACATGTAAAGTACACATGCCCTTTTGGCATGTGTGCACCTTACATGTCCCCTCAAAAAAATTTGGGGTGCAGCAGAGGGGGCCTTAGCCCCCCAGCACCCTGGGGTTTTGCATTTTCAAAATTGCGATTTCTGGTTCAGAAATCGCAATTTTGGAAATGCAAAAAATTTGCAGATATGGGCCAACAGGCCCATAGCTGCGAATTGCGCCGGTATCACAATTTGCGATTCAGTAATAGCATTTGCGATTTTTAAGAATTCGCTATTACCGAATCGCTAATGTGATACATGGCACTTTGCGAGTCGGAAATATCGATTTCTTAAAAATCGCTATTTCCGAATCGCAAAGGGCCATGATGATACATCTGGCCCATTATCCCTGAACCCCTTGCTAAGAGCTTGAATATTCATTTTCGTTATGGGTGTTTGCCACTAATGTCTTTGAAAAGTAGCTGGAGACCAACATCTGTATCGTACATTTGCCCAGTCTGTGGTGCAGTTCCTGAGATGGTTGAACATTTCTTGTTTTACTGTACAGATTAAGTTATTCCCCGGCGTAAGTGGATACATCCTATCTGCCTGATCCTGGGCACCAGACAATATGTTTCCGCCCTCAGGATACTGCTACTGTTATGGTGCAGGCAGTTGGTAAGTTCCTTGTGGCTGCATGTGCCACACACCTGCTTGTTTCTTTAAAAAAAGTATGTCAATGAATCATGTTTAATAATATGAAATTACGCATGCTCAGTGCCTGGGGCTTGGGGATTGATTGATTTTATTGTTGCTAGCATTTTATTCAGCTTTTTAATCCTTTTGTATTTATTAATGTAAATTTATGTGGAGCTTCTTGTTTTGTACGCTTTGATGGTTTTCTGATGACTGAACAAAGCTTTGTATGATGATGATGACTGAAGGCTACTTTCCCATTAAGGCCTAAAAGCAGCTCTGAGACTGCTGCACACATATTTGCACTAAGGGCATCCATGGTTTCTGCTATGATGCCTCTTTTTACTTTAGGAGACCTTAAAGTGCTGGACAATGTAATGAGCTTTTTAGCTTTTTGGGGGTTTTAGAGACCACGGTGGAAAACGTGTGCTAAATAGTGAGTCTTTATAAAAAAATTCTTGACACGAATTGAGTAAGGATTAGAGCTGCTGGATACAGCTGTTTTCTTCATGCAGAATGGAGCTGTGATAGGAGGTGAGCGCAGGAATTACACAAGATTGCACATAAGTATATGAAATGCAAAACTTCCATTACTACCATTTAATGCTTACTATATTTTAGTATGAAATGTGTTTCTGCGTCAATTTTTGTAACATAACGACACATTTACTCTAAAAAAAACACAAAAATAAAATGTATTGTGAACAAAAGCCACTCACTATCTGGCTGTTTGCATCAATCCTGTGCTATAACTTTGCCATGAACTGTGACATGCTGGCCATTTGACCAGGCCCTCACTGTAGGATCACCCGGACCGTTCGCCTTCACTCCTTTCCTTTGCGGAACTGTTTTTTTTGCTTTTAGGACTCTGCACACTTTACCACTGCTAACCAGTGCTAAAGCTTCGCTCTCTCCCTAAAACATGGTACAATTGGCATCTACCTAACTGGCACATTTAATTCACTTGTAAGTACCAAGTAAATTGTAGCATATGCACCCAGCCCTGTAAATGTTACTAGAGGCCTTGCAGCACTCATTTTCACTCTTTCTTGGCATTTTTGTGTCCTAACCATTTGTGTCATCTGCTAATGTCCTTTGAACTGCTCTGCTGTAGGGGTTTGTGACACAAAGTGGGCTTAGGTGTGGACAGGATGGGCCATTCTGACAGGATGACCTGGAGAAACTGCACCCAGCTTCACTTATATTTCAAAGGGCTTTGCCTTCTGCATGCAAAGAGGAATCTGACACCAGGTTTACCTTGTATTTTGTCACCCTAGACTTCATGGAGCCTGACAGAAAGGGAAGAATTTTTCAGATCCAAATGTGCGGGAGGTATAGGAAATTCCACGACTTCAATGACTGCCACTGGGTATGAATTTTAAACCTCTAGAGTGACTCATCTGTATACTTTTGGACCTGTGGATATTACAGACAAAGCACTGTCTTGAGTCCACAGGACTACCCTGCTGCTACCAGAGGACCACCTTGCTCTTTGTCAAGAAAGACTGTACAGCTCCTTTCATCCCAGGCTAACCTAAGTGAAACTGAGTGTCAGTTGGCTGACCTCCTATCTGAGTTTCAATGACATAACACGCTACAGAGGTCTCCCTGCAACTGCCCAGTTGTCCTGCTGCATTCGACATGCAAATGCTGGCCTACACGTCATAATACGGCTGGCCATGTTCTGCTGGCGTGGCGTGGCGGTGCTGGTGGTAGCAGCGCCAGTTTACCACTGTCCACCACCATGAGCACTGCCGGATTTCCACCCTTATTGTGGCAGAAGTCAGGCAGTGCTCATAATATGGCGGACGGATGGTATCCACGGTGGCGGTATGTTGGCGGCTGTCACCGCGGCTGTAGGCGGTATGTACAGCCAATGTTATAATTAGGGCCAAGATCTGCTGAAAACTGTAAAATTTGCTATCTCGGGTTTGCCTAATTGGATTTTTGTCATTCTGGTATCATTTTAATTAATAAAATGCACTCTATTTTTCTAATCCAGTTTGAGATTTTTCAGTGTTGTGTTTTCACATTGTTACTGTTTGTATACTGCATAAATACTTTATACATTACCTCTGAATTAAACCTGACTGTTTTTGGGCCAAGCCATCAGAGAGTGAAGCACAGCTTAATTTAGTGACATTTGTGGTTCACACTTACAAAGACTGTGGTCATTGCCTAAGTGTGCTTCCAATTCCCTCAACCATTAATCCAGTTTAATACAATGTGAATTTCACGTAACAGTTTACCCCAAAATTCCTACGGCCATAATTTAAATTTTAGCGCAGGGCTAGTTTTAATATACAACCTTCCAAGGCTGCATTTAAATCTTAGTTCAGATTTTCTGGACCCATCCAATTCAGAACTACATTTATAACAATTAAGCATTATCATTGTTATGTTATGTTTACACTATGATTAGTAAAGTACTACTTGTCACCGAAAAGGGCATCTGGCAGTGGAGGAGGTATATTTATGCATGAATCATGTAGTTAGCTGAAGAGCCATGTCTTCAGTCTTTTGTCGATTTCAAAAAGTGAGGGGGAGACCCTGATCGGTAGAGGGAGGTCATTCCATGTTTTGGGCGCGAGGTGGGAAAAAATGCCAACCTCATTCTCATTTTGACAGGTGATTGTACAGATGATCTTTCACTAAAGTGTTATTATACTTAATAATGGAAAGCATTATTCCCTCTTGAAATGTTTATCTTAAATTGCAGGGAATGTCATGCACTGCAGTGTTAATTTTGTCCAGGTTACAAGATGAAGTTAGCAGTTCATGTGTAACAAGAACCCGTTGACCCTGCCTGCTGTTAGAGATATATGTAGGGGCAAACATAAATATAGACTGACTGCTTCCCGCCAGGTTGCCCTGTGGCTATGGCCCTGATGGCAATGTAAATCTTTTTTTGGCCATACCCAGAGCAGGACTTGAAGTGAGACCTCTACTCATTCTCAGTAAAAGTGACAGTTAGTGACAGTTGACTGCTCCCTTGGGCCAATAATGAGGTCAAAGCCTCAGAATTTTCCTAAAAACAAGTTAAAGTTTTACGAAAGCTGAAGTCCAGAAGGAAAAGTATTATTTTAATGTCAAATGCAGGTTAGAGCAGAGCTCTTTTCAGAGGCTCTGTCTCAGAGGATGTATGGAAGTAATCTAAGCTATTTGGCTTCTACAGGGAGTAGGAGAGCTCAGTATCTCAATGCCATGGCCATTAGAAAAACTACCAGAAAACATAGTTTGCAGGGTCTCCCATATAAGCCCAACAGTGTTTTTCCCCTGATCTGATCTAGTAAAATGCAGGCATGGAGAAGGCATTCCACTGAAGTCTTCTGGTCACCAGCATGGCCTCACACACACACAGGTTCCCAGACTAAACCACACAAATTCATGAACACCAGTAAAACAATAATTAAGCAGTTTGGGTAGAGCTGTTATTAGGCCCCGAACCTGTAAAGGGAAGTGAATCCCCTGAGGGCCTTCATGTGTCATGTTGTGCATGTGACTTTCACACTGTGCCTAACTCAGCCCTGTGCATGACTCAGCCCTTCCTTCAGAGACTTCCACAATGTGCACGACTCAGCCCCGTGTATAGCTCAGCCATTTTTCCACACTGCATATAAGTCAGGTCTTCCTTCACAAGAGGAGGCTCCTGATTATAAAAGGAACTCCTCTGGTACCATGCCTTGCTTGAAAATTGATTTTCCAGAAGGAGACGCTCCACAGTTCCAGAACATTCCTGCACATCACCACAGAGCTCCTGCCAATCTGTAGAGATTTTGTAAGCTATGCAGTCTTTGTTCCTTCATCTGTAGCAACAGCTGAACATGGCAACCAGCAAAGAAGAAAAGAAAATTGCCAAATGAGTATAAAGATCTTACTAGGCATGAATGACACTAATCAATGCATGACAGTACAGTGTTTGATGCTCAACAGTTACATCCTCGATGCAAGTGCAAGGATGATGCTCAGGGAAGCGATGGAATGTTGGTCCTGTTTTTATGTTCACTTTAGTTAAGAAGAGTCCTCACTCGAATTATGGTATATGGCTGTTTCACTGTTTATTTTTAGCCCATTGGAATAATTTTGGTTTACTGTTTTTGATACGTTTTTTCAAAGTAATTAGGGTTTCGAGGGCTAAGCAGTTCCTCATAGTATGATGTTGTTGGTTATAGTACGGTCTAGTCTTTGGGCCTATCATTTTACCTAAATTGGTAGCGTCTGTAGCAAGGCGTTCATTCAACATTTGATCCATAGACTTAGGTGGTCATTCCGACTTTGGCGGTCTTTTCCTTAGACAGACGAAGTCGTGGGTGCCCATAGACCGCCATATTACAAGTACTGAAGGAGTTCCACCACAATTTGGGCGGAAATCCTCCAGTATTCGTGCTAGCGGTCAGAGGTGCAGAGGCAGTTCCACAACCGGCCTTGCCTCACCAAAAGGACGACCTGTAATATGCCCTGGCCGGACGAGATAAGTGTCCTCCGCAAGGGGAGAGATGTGGGGTGTGTGAATGGATGTGTGTGAGTGTGTGTATGCATGTCACATGAAGGGGGGGTAGGAGGGAAGTGTCAGTGAGTGCATTTGTGTGTGTCTTTGTGGAGATGGTGATGCGTGTGTGGGCAAATGTGAATGCTGGGTCGGGGTTGTGTGTGTATGTATGTTGAGGAAAGGAGGGGGTGGGGGATGGAGTGAGTATGCATGTCAATGGGCTGAATGTAGTGAGTGCGAATGAGTGTAAGGGTGTTGTGAGTGTGAGTGTCAGGGTGTGCGTGTCTGTGGGTGCGTGCATGTATGCGGGGGCTAGGGGATGAGTACGGGGATCAGGAGTGGTGGGGGGTCACTACTGGGAGCAGGGGGTGGGAGGTCACTGGAAGTTAGGGGAGGTGGGGGTGGGAATGTTGTAAGCGAAGGGGGTGGGGGGCTCTTGGGTAGATGGGGAATGGGGGAGTTGTCTTCCGGCAACTGGAATGCAAATTCCTGTCACTTTTACACCAGGGATTTTGTGGCGGTGCTACTGCCACGGAATCCCTGGCCGAAAGGGGACTTGTGATATTGCCGGCGATATTGGGTCTGCCTCTGGGTAGGAGATGCTTGTCTCCAGCCCGGCGTGTCCAAATGCCCTGGAGGTAGGAATGGGTAAGTGGCAGTTTGGCACAGGCCAAACCACCACACTCGTAATCTAGCAGTCTTCCGGCCCGTCGGCGGTGAAGACTACCACCTCGGCCCTGGCGGTCGAAGACCGCCAAATTCAGAATGACCATCTTAGGCTCTATATGTTGGAGACGGCTTGCTCCTTTTTGTTCACTGATCCCATTTGAGCGGCTAGAGGCTTTTAGAACTACACATCATATGCCAATAATGTATTTATATATGAAGTTTTTGGTAAAACACGCTGAGTTTTGTCACAGGATGGATATTAGTGCATTATGGTTGGAATTGTTAACTCTGAGTAACTCAACTTTCTGCTCATCATTGGCCTCATTTATCGCAGAATGAAGCATTTAAAATCTTCTTGTGTTCAGTTAAATAAAACACAAGTATGAAGTCTCTGAACATGGGCTCAGCTTTGTTATATTCAGATACTATTGCATTTTGATCACTGTTGTGAATTTTGAGAAACTCGATTATGTGAGATTTTTGACATTAGTTTGAGGTTTGATTTTAATCCCATCACAAATGTTCTGTCCTTACTTCTTGATTTCTTTGTCTTTCCCAGCATTATTTACACATTTAGTGAGTGCCTCGCTACCTCTATGAGTCTTTTGGTTTTCAGTAAGGTACGAAACAATCTTGACTAGAGGTGTCACTACCTTTATAGTTTTTAAGATTTTAATGAGCACTAATGCACTTATTATGTTTGTGCATGTAAATGTGTTTCACTTCACGTTTTTGGTGTTTGTTTTAATCTGCAGGATTTCTTCCGTAGGGTTCTACCCTTTCTGGAACTTCTATGATGAAGCCTACACTTTCTTCCATTCTCCATTATTATCGCAGGTGTATATTATGTACACTATTATTTTAGCTGTCCTAGGGGGACCATGTATCTTCATATACCAATCCTGAGGATGGTCCTATGGATATCTGCAGCTTGGACTGAAACGTCGTTGCTAACCCATCCCCGTACTATCTCTTGTGGAACAGTGGTATACACCTGCTTTGAAAATTGTGGATTTATTAACATCTGAGTGGGTTATTACATGGGCACTTGGACTGCCTGGCTTCTCTATGTATTGATGAAGATTCTTTATTAGTACCCTGAAAAATATACATTTGAGTTCATTCATTGAATATACTGGTTTATGTGCTTATACACCTTCATTCTCAATTTATTTGAGAGATTATTGGTCTGAGATATGCCATTTATTGATTTAATGTTATGTCTTAACATCACAGATCTCATTTAAACTTGTTCAGTGATATTATTTTTTCTAAATAAGTCCTTTGTTGGCACCTTCCTACTTTTTCACATTTATACCATGGCATCTGACGGCACAGAGCATGATGGTAATTCTTTGGTCTTCCTCCCGAAGGTACTCAAGCTGCCCTGACCAAAGATTCTCCATGGATTCTTTTTTCGTCAGTGATCAATGTGCGATTTCCCTCGTGGTCTCCTGTGCATGTGTGATAGTTGGGGCGAATCCCTGGATATTTCCTAAGTCATGAGGATGAAGAAAAAGGGACTATCACCAGGGATGAACTAGTAGGCACCTATTAACCTCCCACCTTCACAACAAGGACATGCTAAAATCCCATAGTGAGTACTACCACCCAATTCTCATACATAAGGATCTCTATCTTGCAGGGCCAGGCTGCGAACAAAATCCATCCCTGGCAAAAAATGTTCAAACCAGCCTGCTTGTTTTCTATCCTTTCTGACTTTCCATCATCTCTTGCTATTTCTGGTCTTCCTTTCTTTCTTATACCACCACATTGCCTGCTGCAGTAAACCCCCAGCGAGCTGGAAAGAGTGACAGAGGCAGCTGTAGACCTTCAAAAGTTGGCCTCCAACTTCTCCAGGCCCTGAAGAATGTCCAACAAGATAAATGGCCAATCCAACTCTCCCTCTCGATTGGTGGTTGTCTGGCATCCCATTTTGTAACAAGCAGGTTGGAGAATGGGGTGAAATATTGGCAAAGGAATCCTATCACCTCGTTATGCCAGAGTCTAAATTGAGAATCAGATTCATGCACATGAGTAGAGATAATATGACCTATTAATAAAGGGTTTTTTCCACCATAAATGTATATTTATGGGAGAAAATAACTCCATTTATATCAGCTGGAAATTCTCAAAGGGATTCCTTGTAAGCCCTAATAGATTTACCACTACGGATTTCTCCACCAAAAGTGCATTACAGAAGAGAAATCTGTAGTTGTAAATCCCTCTCAAGGTATAGGAAGTTGCAATTCTAAGGTATGGTTTGCCTTGCTACTTTCTGAGCATCCACAAACATGTTTGTTTGTGGACATTCCGAGCTCCTGTCTGACCCGTTCCAATCCTGGAAATGGTAGGTGATTCAAGGATTGGAAGGCAAAAGGATCATCCAGGAATTTATTGTGGTGTCTCCTTGAGGAAAAATATTTTCCATACACAGGAAAAGCACAGGAGTCTCTATCCCCCAATTCTATGTCACATGACAAGTACAGCAGTGAGCCTGGAAACACACACATGGCTTAGTTTTCCAAGGTGTAGTACTAGGAATGTTTATGAAGTCCCTATAGCAGTAAATCTGCACCAGGGCAAATAGGACTAAAAATGTATTTCAGGAAGGCGAGCGGGTGACGGTGTTGCCATTTACCTTGAAAAGTTAAGTGGAAATCCTTTACACTATGGTGTTGAATATGATATATTAAATGTCAGTAAAAATATTGTGAAAAGTGTTATCTGAGCTGAAACCTGTTTCTAGAGCACTGTGGAAGCCCCGTTCTTAATACACCACTGACAAGTCCTGAAATAAGCACTTCTAGCAAAGACACGTTGAAAAGTAAATTGCAGTTGAGGCCTATATCTGGGAGGCTCATGTGTAACTCCCTTTGTGGATGTGGTGATGCTTAAACAGACGATGGCCTTTAGTTTAGGTGTTTGCTACTGAATCTTTCCTTTTAGGAAAGATTCTTTTTAGGATCAAAGCAACTCTAGAAGATAAAAGTTAATCCACAATTTTGGTTTCAGGTTTTGGGTGAAGATGAAAGGCACAGAAGCAATGATTTTCCAGCATCTTTATAAGCGTCAGAGTGTAAACGATATTACCAAACAGGACCTAAAGGAACCATCACAGTGTCTCTGTATAAACTATGGAGAAGATATTGGACCAAAGTTAAATGTATCCGTGTGAAGGTATTAAAATGTAAGGCATAATATTTTTATTATTCTTATAAGGATGAGATAATTGGTTATACTGCTCTTGCAGAATATTACAAGTGTAACTATTCAGCATAAATTAAAGAAGATTTTAATCAGGTTGAACAAGAGATAGTGTTACTTGTTTGAAAAAAAAACACTGATTTGATAGAAATAGTGAAAATATTGACAATATATTCCCGAAGGATTGATCCACTCAGAGTAATGATTCTGTGAGAAAGTCATCTTTTTAGCATGTTCACCCCGATGTTTCTGACTGATACTTGTAGTAACTGACCCTGACTGTGACCTGGACTCTGCTAAATAGGCCCAGGGCCAGTGCTCCAAATTAAAGGCATATGGAAAAGTGGTACAATTGGCAATGACAGATTCCTGTAAGTACCTAATGGATAATAGGGCAAGGGGTATTCAAACTACCTATAATTCCCTAGTATATGATAGGCTCAGAGACATTTAGAGGCCCAGTAGATTTCCTGCACTGGAGTGTGCACTACTGTGTTGCCTGCCATCATTTTTAAAGGCAACCCTGCCTTGCAGCCTGTCTTTAAAAAGTAAAATAAGTGCAAATTCGACACTGGAATCAAAGGTACTTTCAAAGTGATAGTCTACCTTAATTCTACATACAAGTCACCCCTAAGGTGTCCCCTAGGCACCCCCCAGGGGTGGGGTGCAATTTAAGAATGAGCAGGGACATTGTAAAAGATGTTATATATGCCCTGCTGAGGGAAAAACTGTATCTTTCAGTTTTTTCTCATTGTAGATACTTAGCTCCATAGGCTAACATGGGAATATTTTCCATAAGTATTGCTAGGAAGGAGCTAAATGTCTCTTTAAAGGACTCAAAAGATTGGTAATGATAAATCCAACAACTTACCACTGTTGAATGCACCATTACTAATACAGAAAGAAAGTTATGGGACTTTCTTTTCTGTAAACCAAATTCCAGACTGCTATTTGGTCAGTCTTAATAGAATTAACTAGGCTGCTTTGATGAGGTGATAAGTGTCCTGCACTCAGCAGAGGTTATCTGTTGGGAAGAGATCTGCAGCTGCAGCGGTCATGCCAGAAAGGGGCTGGGTAAATCAAACTGGGCTTCAAAGGAAGCAGAAGAGAAAGGGATGCCAGTCAGGCCTGGCTTCTCACCCTGTACCCCACAGCAGGCCCAGGAAAGGAATTTGCAGATGCCTAGAGGGGAAGTGTTAATTGAAATCAGCCACACCAGTATGTTGGTTTCACCAGGTCTTGCTGCCCCGGAGGAAAATCGTCCATCTTGGATTTTAAAGAGTAGTGCTTTTTGGGACAAGAAAATGCCACACTTTGGAGGAAGTTGTCATGCTTTTGGGTGGCACCCTGTAACTCATTGGATAGGGGAGCCCCCCTGCTTGTCCCCCAAGATGATTGAATTAATATGACTGAGCTGCATTGCAACTCATATCTGCTACCTGAAATCAAAAGAAGAAGAAGGACTGCCCCACTGGAACCCTGGTCTGCAACTCAAATTACTGCAAACTGAGGTACTGCTCCTGTTGCACAATAGAACAGCAGCCCAAAGGACTTCGCCTTGCCTCTAAAAGGACTCAAAAGTGGACTCCCTGAAAGCAACAGGGTACCAGAGTTCCTCTGCACCAACTATCACAAAAGTTCCCACCCTGGAGTACATCCAGTTGACTTTTAAGGATTTGGCCAGGTGCACTGTGGACATTGTGGTCCCAAAGTTCCAAGGACCATCTCAAAACTTCAAGACCCTTGAATTTGTATTTTGGACACTTTGAACTCTCAGGAGGAACTTCAGGAAAAAGTTCCAGAAGTGTGGAGCAACTATTGGAAAAAGGTAGACCGACTCGCCGTTGTGAGTCATGCCAGCTGCCTTCATCTGTGACCCAGCCAGGCTATCAGGTTCATCCAGCTGAAAGCTCCAGACTTCTAGGATTTGACCAGGGCCTTGCAGAAAAGCAGTCCAACTATGTTGCATTGAAATAGGATTGCTGAAGAGGGCTGCATGACGTTGAAAGAGAAACACTCCAGAAAAGCTTCTAAGTGCAAAGGTAAAATTTTGACCACCTCCCACTCAGCGTACCTGAGCATCCACGGTTGGCCTCAAACTTTGACTTTGTCCTGGTGAAGTGCAACCAGATATCCCAGGTTGGTCCTATTGATTTCTTAGCACTAGGAAGCACATTTTGTTTACTTAATCTTTAATAATTCTTAACTCCAGTTCTCCATATTGGATTTTTGTCCTTCTGGTGTAGTTTTAAACATAAAACTATTTACTATTTTTATAAATTGGTGTGGGTTTTTTCATTGTATGTGGTATCTTACTTATTTACTGTATTGGTCTATTCAAATACTTTACATACTTGCCTCCTAAATTAAACCCCCGCTTGTTGCCAAGCTACCAGGGGTTGAACCTGGGCTGCTGTTTTGAGACCTTGAATGGACCTAACATTGGGATTATTGCTAGTGGTAGGTGTGTACCCCTACTAATACCCAGTCCTCAACAAATTATACCTATAAACAAGTTTCCATTTTATTTGGAAAGATGTAAAAGACAATAGGAGGAGTCATCACTGTGAATTCAGTGGTGGAAAATGTTGTTGCTCAATGTTCATGCTTCAGAGAGTTATAGTTAAGATTCACAAGGGGTTTCCTTTCAGTAAGTGTGGTGTACTGAAATTTTACTCTTGACTAATAAGAGAAATCCAGAAATGAGCTAATGTGAACTACAAGCATAACACACAGCAATATTTTGGTGAATCAGCTCCATTGTGTCCTTTTTAGTATCTCTTCAATAATGCTGTCATAATTTTGAAAATATGGCAGAGAACTTCCGTTGACTATGTCTATGATATTGGAAACCACTAACTCAGCAGGCTGGCTACCACAGACTGACAGATTAAGAATTTTAAATATTTTGGGGACCCTTGGTTGGAACAGCTTTTATATTGTTACTACTTTTTCAGCTCATTTGAGCCCTTGTGATGCTGAACAAAATTGAATTATATATTAAACCTTCAGAAACAGTGGGAAACAAAAACTGCTGAAAGCTCAACTTGCCTGATGGATGCCAGCCAAACATTACCAAAAGAAAGCATGATCAAGCATTGAGAAATGTATTCCTTTTTTAACTTGGATCTAGATTTTTGTGAAATTCAGTGACTAGCCAGCTCGTTACTCCCACTTATAAAAAAATATGCTAAAGGTGACTAGCTGCCGCATCACAAGGCCGGCGGGTCTACGAACGCCAGACCACCAGTGGTGGTCAGACCGTCGTGGCAGTTCGACCGCCACATTACAAGATAGGTGGGTGGATCTGGCCACAGACCACCGTCCCCACCAGGGACCCGACGGGCCGACAGCGGTAATAGTTGTAGTCAGCCAAGGTGGCGGCTTGTCCACCATAAAAATGCTGGTGAAGAACATGTGCAGGGGGCCACAGGGGGTCCCATGCATTGCCCACAACTTGGGCAATGCAGGGGTTCCCCTGCCCAGCACCCTTGAAATGCATACAGAACGCATTTCAAGGGTGCTGGTGCACCCGCGTGCTCAAACAAAAGTTTAGCAGAAGAGGGACAAATTAAGTAATTATTACACGAAACCAATAATAACTCCTGGTTCGTAGGAATAAAGCTATTTTCCGTATTTATTATATTTGTAAATATACACACACGTATCAAGGTCAGAGTCAGACTTCCTACCTATACACAAAAGACACTACAGTGGGTTAGAAAACACTTAAATGTACATATTTACAATCATCACAAACATGTAAAACATAAGATCCATACAATATAACTACATATGTGCCCTACTCCAACGATTTCTAAAAAAGTCACAACACAAAATATCATAAACGAAGTGATCAACAATTATATGGTGCCCAAGGATCTTGCACCCAGCTGTATACTGCCTTAATTTTCTTTATCCAAGGCAGTAAGAAGTGCTAGATAGGTTTCTTTTGGAATCAATTGATTATTTGATCGGACTCCTTGGACCCATTGGTAATATGTCGACGCGTTTCGGCCTGACAACTATAGGCCTCATCAGGACTGTCGGAGAACACTGGCAACACTATAAAAATAAAAACGTACATTATACGTAGCCTCTTACATTCATCTTTTCCACCAACTAACACCCAATGTGTCAAGAACCCATGTCAGAATATCTCTACTAGCCCCTTATTTACAAATCCATATTAATATCAGACACCACCTATCGTGCCTAAAAAGTCACTTTAAAGTGAGCAATGTATACGCAGGGCATGCCACTAAAAAATCTAGCTCAGGTGGCTCAAATCAACAGCTTTACAAGCTACTCCGTCAAGTGACCCTTCCACATTATAATTCATACCTTTTCTTTCAATTATAGGGGGTGTACGAGCTTCGAATGCTAACTAATGGTGCCCTTCTTTTACACACCGGCGTCTGTGCAGTCATTTCACCTTGTTCTGCAAACATCAAAAAAAAATATATCCAGCGTGTAAAGATCTCATTAAGTCTAAAAATTGCTCTCTGCACGAGCTGCAGAACCTCTACAGCTCCTGCATCGTAGACACTTACTTTTTAAGCTTTTAACAAACGCTGCGAGTCCGCACTCTCGGTGTCAGAACACGCAGCTGTAACGCTGTTCCTCCTCTGGCAAGAGTATCAGGAAACATCGCGCACCCAAAGGGGTTTATAAAAACAGAAGACGGACTACCGCTAGTCCGCGTCCACATATTAAAATGGCCTGATCCGAACGCCATATTGTGGCGCTCGTATTGGTGCTCGATAATTCTAACCACTACACTAGTTTAATTCTGTGCTCAAAATCTTAACCAAGAAGCCAAATATCTAGAATAACAAAATGTTATAATACAAATACACGCTTTGCACAGGTGCACAAACCACAAGTGAGTGCCAAGCTCTCAATGTACAAAAAGTTGTCTATTTAAAGATAGTTTGAAACTCAATAGGAGGCTCCCCCTACTCTTATATTTTATACATTGTTTCCGAATATATGCTAGGAGTAAAGCTACCATATTGCCTCTGAGGTCATCTCTCAAAACTAGCATCTGGAACAACTCCATATGGTTATGCACGTCTAATAGTTTAAAGAATATCCAAATCTTTTAACCGAGATACTATCATTTCAGCTTGTCTGTGCTAATACCAAAATAATTATGACTCTACAGCAGAGGCAGATTCACACATTTCGATATATACACATGTATCGTCACCTGATTAGTGACCACGTTTCATCACAATCGTTAAGTCCTGTTTTTGCTGTTTGAAATTTCTCTATCATTCTTGCTTCCAGCTTCAATAGTCTTGACGTAGTTGGAGGACCATCCATCTTTGGTTGAATCACAGCCAGCACTGTCCATTGAATGTCATCTGCTTTATGTTGAAATTCCATAAAATGGTCAACTAATGGTGCCCCTTTTATGGTGCATTTAATCCTTGATCAATGTTTAACCCTAGGGACTAAAAATGTATTTCAGGAAGGCGAGCGGGTGACGGTGTTGCCATTTACCTTGAAAAGTTAAGTGGAAATCCTTTACACTATGGTGTTGAATATGATATATTAAATGTCAGAAAAATATTGTGAAAAGTGTTATCTGAGCTGAAACCTGTTTCTAGAGCACTGTGGAAGCCCCGTTCTTAATACACCACTGACAAGTCCTGAAATAAGCACTTCTAGCAAAGACACGTTGAAAAGTAAATTGCAGTTGAGGCCTATATCTGGGAGGCTCATGTGTAACTACCTTTGTGGATGTGGTGATGCTTAAACAGACGATGGCCTTTAGTTTAGGTGTTTGCTGTTGAATCTTTCCTTTTAGGAAAGATTCTTTTTAGGATCAAAGCAACTCTAGAAGATAAAAGTTAATCCACAATTTTGGTTTCAGGTTTTGGGTGAAGATGAAAGGCACAGAAGCAATGATTTTCCAGCATCTTTATAAGCGTCAGAGTGTAAACGATATTACCGAACAGGACCTAAAGGAACCATCACAGTGTCTCTGTATAAACTATGGAGAAGATATTGGACCAAAGTTAAATGTATCCGTGTGAAGGTATTAAAATGTAAGGCATAATATTTTTATTATTCTTATAAGGATGAGATAATTGGTTATACTGCTCTTGCAGAATATTACAAGTGTAACTATTCAGCATAAATTAAAGAAGATTTTAATCAGGTTGAACAAGAGATAGTGTTACTTGTTTGAAAAAAAAACACTGATTTGATAGAAATAGTGAAAATATTGACAATATATTCCCGAAGGATTGATCCACTCAGAGTAATGATTCTGTGAGAAAGTCATCTTTTTAGCATGTTCACCCCGATGTTTCTGACTGATACTTGTAGTAACTGACCCTGACTGTGACCTGGACTCTGCTAAATAGGCCCAGGGCCAGTGCTCCAAATTAAAGGCATATGGAAAAGTGGTACAATTGGCAATGACAGATTCCTGTAAGTACCTAATGGATAATAGGGCAAGGGGTATTCAAACTACCTATAATTCCCTAGTATATGATAGGCTCAGAGACATTTAGAGGCCCAGTAGATTTCCTGCACTGGAGTGTGCACTACTGTGTTGCCTGCCATCATTTTTAAAGGCAACCCTGCCTTGCAGCCTGTCTTTAAAAAGTAAAATAAGTGCAAATTCAACACTGGAATCAAAGGTACTTTCAAAGTGATAGTCTACCTTAATTCTACATACAAGTCACCCCTAAGGTGTCCCCTAGGCACCCCCCAGGGGTGGGGTGCAATTTAAGAATGAGCAGGGACATTGTAAAAGATGTTATATATGCCCTGCTGAGGGAAAAACTGTATCTTTCAGTTTTTTCTCATTGTAGATACTTAGCTCCATAGGCTAACATGGGAATATTTTCCATAAGTATTGCTAGGAAGGAGCTAAATGTCTCTTTAAAGGACTCAAAAGATTGGTAATGATAAATCCAACAACTTACCACTGTTGAATGCACCATTACTAATACAGAAAGAAAGTTATGGGACTTTCTTTTCTGTAAACCAAATTCCAGACTGCTATTTGGTCAGTCTTAATAGAATTAACTAGGCTGCTTTGATGAGGTGATAAGTGTCCTGCACTCAGCAGAGGTTATCTGTTGGGAAGAGATCTGCAGCTGCAGCGGTCATGCCAGAAAGGGGCTGGGTAAATCAAACTGGGCTTCAAAGGAAGCAGGAGAGAAAGGGATGCCAGTCAGGCCTGCCCTCTCACCCTGAACCCCACAGCAGGCCCAGGAAAGGAATTTGCAGATGCCTAGAGGGGAAGTGTTAATTGAAATCAGCCACACCAGTATGTTGGTTTCACCAGGTCTTGCTGCCCCGGAGGAAAATCGTCCATCTTGGATTTTAAAGAGTAGTGCTTTTTGGGACAAGAAAATGCCACACTTTGGAGGAAGTTGTCATGCTTTTGGGTGGCACCCTGTAACTCATTGGATAGGGGAGCCCCCCTGCTTGTCCCCCAAGATGATTGAATTAATATGACAGAGCTGCATTGCAACTCATATCTGCTACCTGAAATCAAAAGAAGAAGAAGGACTGCCCCACTGGAACCCTGGTCTGCAACTCAACTTACTGCAAACTGAGATACTGCTCCTGTTGCACAATAGAACAGCAGCCCAAAGGACTTCGCCTTGCCTCTAAAAGGACTCAAAAGTGGACTCCCTGAAAGCAACAGGGTACCAGAGTTCCTCTGCACCAACTATCACAAAAGTTCCCACCCTGGAGTACATCCAGTTGACTTTTAAGGATTTGGCCAGGTGCACTGTGGACATTGTGGTCCCAAAGTTCCAAGGACCATCTCAAAACTTCAAGACCCTTGAATTTGTATTTTGGACACTTTGAACTCTCAGGAGGAACTTCAGGAAAAAGTTCCAGAAGTGTGGAGCAACTATTGGAAAAAGGTAGACCGACTCGCCGTTGTGAGTCATGCCAGCTGCCTTCATCTGTGACCCAGCCAGGCTATCAGGTTCATCCCGCTGAAAGCTCCAGACTTCTAGGATTTGACCAGGGCCTTGCAGAAAAGCAGTCCAACTATGTTGCATTGAAATAGGATTGCTGAAGAGGGCTGCATGACGTTGAAAGAGAAACACTCCAGAAAAGCTTCTAAGTGCAAAGGTAAAATTTTGACCACCTCCCACTCAGCGTACCTGAGCATCCACGGTTGGCCTCAAACTTTGACTTTGTCCTGGTGAAGTGCAACCAGATATCCCAGGTTGGTCCTATTGATTTCTTAGCACTAGGAAGCACATTTTGTTTACTTAATCTTTAATAATTCTTAACTCCAGTTCTCCATATTGGATTTTTGTCCTTCTGGTGTAGTTTTAAACATAAAACTATTTACTATTTTTATAAATTGGTGTGGGTTTTTTCATTGTATGTGGTATCTTACTTATTTACTGTATTGGTCTATTCAAATACTTTACATACTTGCCTCCTAAATTAAACCCCCGCTTGTTGCCAAGCTACCAGGGGTTGAACCTGGGCTGCTGTTTTGAGACCTTGAATGGACCTAACATTGGGATTATTGCTAGTGGTAGGTGTGTACCCCTACTAATACCCAGTCCTCAACAAATTATACCTATAAACAAGTTTCCATTTTATTTGGAAAGATGTAAAAGACAATAGGAGGAGTCATCACTGTGAATTCAGTGGTGGAAAATGTTGTTGCTCAATGTTCATGCTTCAGAGAGTTATAGTTAAGATTCACAAGGGGTTTCCTTTCAGTAAGTGTGGTGTACTGAAATTTTATTCTTGACTAATAAGAGAAATCCAGAAATGAGCTAATGTGAACTACAAGCATAACACACAGCAATATTTTGGTGAATCAGCTCCATTGTGTCCTTTTTAGTATCTCTTCAATAATGCTGTCATAATTTTGAAAATATGGCAGAGAACTTCCGTTGACTATGTCTATGATATTGGAAACCACTAACTCAGCAGGCTGGCTACCACAGACTGACAGATTAAGAATTTTAAATATTTTGGGGACCCTTGGTTGGAACAGCTTTTATATTGTTACTACTTTTTCAGCTCATTTGAGCCCTTGTGATGCTGAACAAAATTGAATTATATATTAAACCTTCAGAAACAGTGGGAAACAAAAACTGCTGAAAGCTCAACTTGCCTGATGGATGCCAGCCAAACATTACCAAAAGAAAGCATGATCAAGCATTGAGAAATGTATTCCTTTTTTAACTTGGATCTAGATTTTTGTGAAATTCAGTGACTAGCCAGCTCGTTACTCCCACTTATAAAAAAATATGCTAAAGGTGACTAGCTGCCGCATCACAAGGCCGGCGGGTCTACGAACACCAGACCACCAGTGGTGGTCAGACCGTCGTGGCAGTTCGACCGCCACATTACAAGATAGGTGGGTGGATCTGGCCACAGACCACCGTCCCCACCAGGGACCCGACGGGCCGACAGCGGTAATAGTTGTAGTCAGCCAAGGTGGCGGCTTGTCCACCATAAAAATGCTGGTGAAGAACAAGTGCAGGGGGCCACAGGGGGTCCCATGCATTGCCCACAACTTGGGCAATGCAGGGGTTCCCCTGCCCAGCACCCTTGAAATGCATACAGAACGCATTTCAAGGGTGCTGGTGCACCCGCGTGCTCAAACAAAAGTTTAGCAGAAGATGGACAAATTAAGTAATTATTACACAAAACCAATAATAACTCCTGGTTCGGAGGAATAAAGCTATTTTCCTTATTTATTATATTTGTAAATATACACACACGTATCAAGGTCAGAGTCAGACTTCCTACCTATACACAAAAGACACTACAGTGGGTTAGAAAACACTTAAATGTACATATTTACAATCATCACAAACATGTAAAACATAAGATCCATACAATATAACTACATATGTGCCCTACTCCAACGATTTCTAAAAAAGTCACAACACAAAAAATCATAAATGAAGTGATCAACAATTATATGGTGCCCAAGGATCTTGCACCCAGCTGTATACTGCCTTAATTTTCTTTATCCAAGGCAGTAAGAAGTGCTAGATAGGTTTCTTTTGGAATCAATTGATTATTTGATCGGACTCCTTGGACCCATTGGTAATATGTCGACGCGTTTCGGCCTGACAACTATAGGCCTCATCAGGACTGTCGGAGAACACTGGCAACACTATAAAAATAAAAACGTACATTATACGTAGCCTCTTACATTCATCTTTTCCACCAACTAACACCCAATGTGTCAAGAACCCATGTCAGAATATCTCTACTAGCCCCTTATTTACAAATCCATATTAATATCAGCCACCACCTATCGTGCCTAAAAAGTCACTTTAAAGTGAGCAATGTATACGCAGGGCATGCCACTAAAAAAATCTAGCTCAGGTGGCTCAAATCAACAGCTTTACAAGCTACTCCATCAAGTGACCCTTCCACATTATAATTCATACCTTTTCTTTCAATTATAGGGGGTGTACGAGCTTCGAATGCTAACTAATGGCGCCCTTCGTTTACACACCGGCGTCTGTGCAGTCATTTCACCTTGTTCTGCAAACATCAAAAAAATATATCCAGCGTGTAAAGATCTCATTAAGTCTAAAAATTGCTCTCTGCACGAGCTGCAGAACCTCTACAGCTCCTGCATCGTAGACACTTACTTTTTAAACTTTTAACAAACGCCGCAAGTCCGCACTCTCGGTGTCAGAACACGCAGCTGTAACGCTGTTCCTCCTCTGGCAAGAGTATCAGGAAACATCGCGCACCCAAAGGGGTTTATAAAAACAGAAGACGGACTACCGCTAGTCCGCGTCCACATATTCAAATAGCCTGATCCGAACGCCATATTGTGGCGCTCGTATTGGTGCTCGATAATTCTAACCACTACGCTAGTTTAATTCTGTGCTCATAATCTTAACCAAGAAGCCAAATATCTAGAATAACAAAATGTTATAATACAAATACACGCTTTGCACAGGTGCACAAACCACAAGTGAGTGCCAAGCTCTCAATGTACAAAAAGTTGTCTATTTAAAGATAGTTTGAAACTCAATAGGAGGCTCCCCCTACTCTTATATTTTATACATTGTTTCCGAATATATGCTAGGAGTAAAGCTACCATATTGCCTCTGAGGTCATCTCTCAAAACTAGCATCTGGAACAACTCCCAATGGTTATGCACGTCTAATAGTTTAAAGAATATCCAAATCTTTTAACCGAGATACTATCATTTCAGCTTGTCTGTGCTAATACCAAAATAATTATGACTCTACAGCAGAGGCAGATTCACACATTTTGATATATACACATGTATCGTCACCTGATTAGTGACCACGTTTCATCACAATCGTTAAGTCCTGTTTTTGCTGTTTGAAATTTCTCTATCATTCTTGCTTCCAGCTTCAATAGTCTTGACGTAGTTGGAGGACCATCCATCTTTGGTTGAATCACAGCCAGCACTGTCCATTGAATGTCCTCTGCTTTATGTTGAAATTCCATAAAATGGTCAACTAATGGTGCCCCTTTTATGGTGCATTTAATCCTTGATCGATGTTGTAGAATCCGACTTTTAACTATTTGTGAAGTCTGCCCGATATATGTTCGATTACATGGACAAGAAATGCAATAAATAAAAAATTTTGTGTTGCAATTTGAAAAATCAGCTTGTACATGCTTTATACCATTTATTGTTACTTCTTTTGAGTCTAGAGTAAATTGACATGCAGTGCACTTACCACACTTAAAGTGCCCCTGCAGGGTTGGCAGCTGAAGCATGGTCCTTAGATCTTTTTTCTCTGTTTTATTTTGGGCGGCTCGTACCAACTGATCTTTCAAACTCCTTGCTCACTTAAAGGAGAACAGTGGTTTCTCTATATTGAGATCTTTAATAATCTGCCAATTTATTTCGATGATTGTGCGTACTTTATTAGCCTTTGGGCTAAAGGTCAACACACACGTGAGTGGAATCTCAGTCGTTTGTTTCTTAGGGACAAGGAGTGTTTCTCTGGGGGTGACCCAGGCTCTTTTAGCTGCATTTTTGACTAACTTTTTTGGATACCCTCTCGCTGTTAGTTTAGAAACTAATTCTTCAGCATGATTATGGAAATCGCTCCTATCTGTACAATTTCTTCTTATCCTGAGGAACTGACCGTATGGTAGATTTTCCTTGAGAGTTCTCGGATGGCCACTAGAGTAGTGAAGAAGTGTGTTACGGTCCGTAGGTTTTTTATACAGACTAACTTCCAATCTATCATTCCTGACTAGGATCACCAAATCCCAAAAAAATATTTTACATCTATCCTTACTCATGGTAAATCTGAAATCAGCAGTTCGTTGGTTAAGCCATTCAAAAAAAGTTAATAGCATGTCTTCTGTCCCTTGCCAAATCATTAGGATGTCATCTATATATCTGAACCAATGAGAGATGTTAATCTTAAAGGGATTAGACTGGTCGTAGATCCATTTATGCTCAAAGCAATCCATAACCAGGTTGGCAATTTCTGGGGCAAAGCTACACCCCATTGCTACTCCTTTTACTTGTCTATAAAGTTTCTCATTAAATTTGAAAAAATGGCTTTTTAGACATAATGAGGCCAACTCTACTAAAAAATCTGTGGGAGCAATGACTGGTTCCGGATTAGTATTTAGTACCTGCCTGATGATCTCTAGTGCCTCATCCTGTGGGATATTAGTATACAGAGATTCTATGTCAAAAGTGACAAGAATTTGATTATCCTCGCTGTATGCTAGATTTTCGAGCTTGTTGATGATATCCATGGAATCTCGCACGTAAGCTGGCGTTTGCACTACGAACGGTTTCAGAAATACATCCACAAATTGAGCGAGAGGTTCCAAAATGAAGCCACATGCAGAGACTATTGGTCTACCTGGTGGGTCTTTGGTATTCTTGTGGATCTTTGGGAGAATATAAAAACAAGGGATCCTGCCCTCACTTTGATTAAGGTATTCAAATTCCTTTTTAATCCCGCGTGCAGCAGCATTACCACTGGCTCTATTATGAGCCAGGAACAATGCTGCTGCACCTTTCCCACCTGGCTGACGGGCGGAAACCTTGGGTTCCGCCCAACAGCCAAGTGGGAATGTCAGAATAGGCCCAGGGAGAAGATGTCCAAGCCTGTGGGGATCTTCTCACCACGTGGCTGACGAGCCGACAGTCGGATCACCATCCTCATAATGAGGCCCTAAGTAAATGTTTAGTGGAGTAGTGAAAAGTGTTAAAATCAGATCCATACATATAGCTATTGTAATTGAAGCTTTAGTTTCCAGATATATATATTCGCAAATATTCCCCTTCATTTCAGCAGACACTGAAAATCAAAGTGCTGCTCTGAGGATTTTCACCCTTTCAATGGTTAGTATCAGATAATTTTCTCCTAATTTGTCTTCCCCTGCTTTATCCGTCTTCTCCACTTTATATGTGAGCTCTTGTCTGGCTAGAAAGATACCTATGACCCTGATGAGTAAGAAAAATAAGATAGGGCAAGATAGTGTACAAGCACAGTAACGTGAAGAAAAGACTATAGCAAAATACATGAAGTAGAGGAAGAAGTTAGAAGAGAAAGAAATAATGTTAAAAGAAAAGTGAAGTAGGTAGAGCGGATGAATGACACAATATAAAAGTAAACAATATAATTCACCAAAATATTGTTTTAAATATATAATTTATCACAATATTTGTTTCCAATACTTATAATGGAAATGGCAAAAATATCAAAATAAAAATATTGTTGACATTAATATTGTCAAAAAAGTACAAAAAAGATATATGCCATTTAAAGTAATAAATGTTACATATTTTAATAGATTAAATTAAAATAATGTAAAGTAAATAGATGTCACTAATGTTTTAATATTATATATAAATATATTTTTATAGAAACACACACATTCAGCCACCAAACTCCTGACGAGGAGACCACAACGGTTCTGGCGGTCCTACCACTGCCCCATTACAACTTTCCCACTGGGCTGATAAGACAGGAACCAAGGTTCCCATCCATCAGCCCAGTGAGAAAAGTGCAGCAACATTGTTCCCGGCTCATAATTGAGCCAGCGGCAATTCTACCACATGCAGGTTGCACCAGCACCCTTGAAATGTGCACTAGTTGCACAGCAGACAGTGTGCATTTCAAGGGCGCTGGGCAGTGGGACCCCTGCACTGCCCAAGCCCTGGGCATGGGCATTGCAGGCACTCCCTGTGGCGCCCTGCACTTGTTCTCCAACAGCCTTTTCATGGCAGTCAGAGCACCATGAAAAGGCTGGGGGAGAACAAGGTTGTGATCAGCAGGGGGGCGTGGTCTGGCCACGGAGCGCGATGGCCACTTGATCTGCGTGCTCAGCGAGGTGGCTGGGCCGGGCCGTGGACGGGGGTGCTGCGGGGACATGAGCAACCCCCCCCCCCGGGGCACAAAGTAGATCGGAGGGGGCCAGGTGGATAGAGCTGCCCCCGGGAGAGTTGCAGAGCAGGAGCTCTGGAGAAATCTGCGCTGAGGCTAGGCGTCCCGAGAGGAACTCGGAGCCACGTCCTCCCGGCTGTATTGAGAACGAACGCTGCCGAGGGCAGCAGCAAGGCTCAGGAGCGGAGGGGGCACCCCTGAGCTTTTCCATTCCTCAAGTCCCTGCCGACCCCACCCCCCACCAACGCGCCGCTCGGCTCCACACCCTGCCGCTGGGGCGCTGCGCGAAACGGGGGCAGAGAGAGCTCCATGAGGCCGGAGCCACAACACCATGGGAGCCGGGGCTAGTCAGTCTCCCGAAATGAGCACAGCGACGCCCTCCCAGGGGGAAAGCAATAAGAACCGTCAGGCGCCTCGCGAGGAGCTGGGGGCCCTGAAAAAGAAAAAGAAGAGGAGAAGAGACTTTGCCTTTCCCTCCCAGTGGGGGCCTACCTATTCCCCCCGTGCATGTCTGCCCCTTCCCCCCTCCCCAAGCACCTGGCTGACAACAAAGAGGGACAGCGTACCAGGGAACCAATGAAACATCAGGAGCCACGACGGAGTATGGAGAGACAGGTCGGTCTACTTCCTACTTCTTATACCTTATTGCTGGACACATTGCCATACCTGCTGGACATGGCCTGTATGCCCTGCCCATGCTACCCACCTTGCGATGAAGGAGAGCCTTGGAGGGACTATCAGCATGTGCGAATCAGCGCCTACCACCATGATCTGACTGCCATCCTCATTCGGCTGCCAGCTGAACTTCGCCCCGCCCCGTTACTGCGGACATGGTCCGGTGGTCTCACTGGGCATCAAGGTGAGGTGGATACCAGTGCTACGCCTACTGTAAAGACCTGCGGAGGATGGCCCACACCAAGACAAAAAAGGACCCGGTACTCCCTATTCCCCTGAGTACCCTGGCTCCGGCACGCTGAGCCTGCAGCCTCTGACCAGTCGCCCCTTTACCATTGCACCGGACACCTCCCCCCCCTCCGGATTGCGACCTCCTTCCATTGCCGGAGCACAGGCGACGCAACGGCCCCTGGGGGGGTGAATTACCCACCGGATAACCCACGGTGAGGCCGGGAACCCTTCAGCTTATCCCCCCTCCTATCCCCCAATCATCTATCCGTCCACATGGAGTGGGACCAGCTGCAGCCTCAGGAGGGGGCCTCTGAAACTTCTGCCCCCCCCACGCTGCCGTCACCAAGCCCTACGAAGAAGGCAGGAGATGCCAGGTGGATGGTCGTCCCACAAGAACGCGTGCAAGCCAGCAAGGCAGTTACTCTTCTCTGAGGCCTTACTCCAGCTGAAGGGGGTCCCACCGCCGACGGCAACACAGCCCTCTGCCACACACCAAGAGATGGCGGACCCAGCCCAGGAGCCCACAATGGACTGTATCCTTCAGGAAATTTCGGCAGCTGCCCGTAGATTGGAGGGGATGGTTAGCCCAATGGTCTCAATGGTGGCGGAAATGAAATCCATCCGTATGGAAATTGCAAGCTTTCAGACACGCTTCACTATCTTTGAGCCACCCTTAGAGTTCCAAAGAGCCCATAGACTGGGCCCCCGGAGAACCGGTACGGATACTCGCCCCGACCAATCATAGCCTGTTTTCTTCACCATACGCAGGCCCGTCAACTCATACAGAAAGCACGTACTCCAGCTAAACGGACACACAATCCGAATATCGGCAGATTTCTCCAAGGAAACCAGTGACCAGCGTAGGTCATTCCTGGCCCTCCGTCCGTGACTACGCCAGCTGGAAGTGAAATATGGCCTGTTCAACCCGGCGAGAATGTGGATAACACAAAACGGTGCATCCAAAGACTTCTACGACCCGGAAGAATTGCGTTCTTTCTTGGATGGTGTGTCTCTCACAGACTCTTCCACCTCGACCTCACACCGAGACACAATGGCTGCAGATCAGAACGCTCCCTCTCAAGACCTTGCCCCAGGAGGGTCAGGGTCTGCCCACCAACTTCCTCCCCCCCTGCCTCAGGGGACGGGACCTGGAGAGACTCCTTCACAGCCACGACGACAGGGGACAGGTACTGCATGCAGTGGCGCTCCATACGCAGGTGGCGGATAGAGACAAAGGGGGTCATTCTGACCTTGGCGGTAAATGGCGATTACCGCCGGCCAGAAGGCCGCCATAACACCGCCGCGGCCGCGGTAAACCGCCACGGTCATTCTGACCCGCAACTGCCAAACCGCCGAAAACCCGACATCCTCAATAATCCGCCACACCAAAGGTCAGCGAAAAAATGGCGCTGACCAAACCTCCACCGTCACGCCAACAGAAATACGCCCATACCATTCCGACCCACAAATCAACGCGGCGGTCTTTCAAACACGGTATTCCATTGGCGGTACACACCGCCGCGGTCAAAATACACACACCCATAGAAAACTCAGCCACATTGGTCAGTTCGAAATACACACACCTGATACACATACTAACACCACTCCCACACACCCAACACAATATAAAACACACACCCACATCACCCACAAGCCCCTACGACCCGAAATCATTGACGAAGGCTAGAGACAGAGCACAGATAGAGAATCCCACAACACAGAGGCACACAACACCATCACCCACACAGAATCCACGCACCAAACACCACACACCACCACACGCACCACACTCATCACCACAAACGCCACCCCACACCTCAACCACACCACCCCATGGCACCCCAAAGACACCCCAGGTTCAGTGACGCCGAACTCAGGGTCATGGAGGAGGAAATAGTCCGTGCAGAGCCACGGCTCTTCGTGGCACAGGTGCAGCACACCACAATTGCCAGGAAGATGGAGCTATGGCAAAGGATAGTGGACAGGGTTAACGCGGTGGGACAGCATCCACGCAATCGGGAGGACATCAGGAAGAGATGGAACGACCTACGGGGGAAGGTGCGTTCCATGGTATCAAGGCAAAACATAGCGGTGCAGAAGACTGGCGGCGGACCCCCACCTACTCCCCCAGAATTTACCGCGTGGGAGGAGGAAGTCTTGCACATCCTGCATCCTGAGGGCCTCGCTGGAGTAGGCGGAGGAATGGACTCTGGTAAGGCAAATCTTCACTACTGCTTCCCATCCCCACCCCACCTGCATGCCAAATCATACCCCCTCCCCCATCACACCAACCCTTAGCAAAAGCCTCACCATCACAAGCCACCCATCCCAACACCAAGCCCTGCATGCGACCACAAAGCATGGACACCCATCACCAAAGCATGCCCACTGCACACACACATCAGCCCCACAAACCACCCTCACAAAAGCCCCCACCAGGAAATGCCTACACATGGGTACACGGATACCCACCCATCACACGAAATCCCACACACAGAAGCTATAACCATACCTTTAAACCCCTGCAGGACCCGAACGCTACCACACCGCCTCGGAGGGTCCAGAGATGTCCATCCCACCCCCAGAAGAGGCCCCCAGCGATGACAGCAGCTCTGTCTCCCTGGAGCCAGACGACCAGCCCGGCCCATCGGGGACCTCTGGACAGTCGGTTCCCCACAGACAGCCACAGGCTACACCAGACCCAAACCCCTCTGGGAACACCAGCACAGCTCCCACCCAGCGGGCCCATGCCTCTGTCTCCAGGGCACGTAAATCAGCGGTGTGTCCACTACTACAGGGCACCCAGGTTGACCCACCACCCCAACAACAATAGGGACCTGGGGGCAGTGGTAGTGGGCACACCGGCCAGGGGACAGAGGCCCAGGAACACAGGGGAACTGGGAGGGCTGCTGTGCGACAGGGGGGGGACAGGCCCGGGGAACCGACTCTCCAAGAGGCCCTCTCCTCCATCATGGGAGCATACCACCGCTCCCAGGAGACGATGGCGACGGTACTGGCCCAGTTCCAGGAGATCCAGGAACTGCAGGAGGAACAGTACATGGGGTTAAGGGAGGAACTGAGGAACATCGGTTCCGCAATGGGGACCATCGTCCTGGCCCTTACCCAGATCGTCACCCCATTGCGGGACCATGTGGCACCCCAAAGGGCCCCTGTCACTAGCCCAGGCCAGGAACAGCCTACCACCTCCGCCGGCGCCAGTGGACAGGAGGCCCCCACACAACGACAGGCCCCCAGAACCCCACCTCCTGCAGAAGAAGAACCACCCCGCAAGCAGAACCTGAGATCTCACAAGAAGACAGAGTAGGATTGCAAGACCCCCGCCAGCCTAAGATACCCCCTGATGTCATCCCACTGTCCCACATTGTCACCCTGTCCAACCTTGAACTGCCCCTGCTCCATCCTTCCACAGGCATATGGACAATGCACCTGTGCGACTGAGAACTGGACTCTGCCATGGACATTACTCCACCCCCACCCATCCCCGCTTCCCAATCATTTACCTATATCTAGCACTTAAAATAAATCACTTTTTCCACTAAAATAAACAGGAGTCTGCTTGTATTCTTAACAAATGTATTACACATAACGGTTCAATAATGTCCAGTTACTTTGTGATGACAACATACCAATTTCAATAAGCTTTAGTCCATGGGCAAACAAAGCTGAAGTCAGGCAGTGGGTCATACAGCTCTGAAAAGGGAAGGGAAAGTCATAAATCAGTTAACAGGAACTGGGGGGAAACACAGACAGTGGAGACGCATGAGGCCTTAAGTAAATGTAAATTGGGGTGGCTGTTTCTTACCTGTGTGCTACTGAAAGTATTGTTGTATGACTGTATCCCTGTTGTCCGTGTCGTCCCCGTCGTCTTCCTCCTCTTCACTCTCCACAGGCTCCACAGCTGTAACAACACCACCATCTGGACCATCCTCCTGCAGAAAAGGCACCTGGCGTCGCAATGCAAGATTGTGAAGCATACAGCAGGCTACGATGATCTGGCACACCTTCTTTGGTGAGTACATGAGGGATCCCCCTGTCATATGCAGGCACCTAAACCTGGCCTTCAGGACCCCGAAGGTCCTTTCTATGATCCTCCTAGATCGCCCATGGGCCTCATTGTACCGTTCCTATGCCCTGGGATTCCTCACTGGGGTCAGTAGCCACGACAGGTTGGGGTAACCAGAGTCACCAATTAGCCACAGACGGTGTCTCTGTAGCTGTTCCATCACATAAGGGATGCTGCTATTTCGCATGACATACACGTCATGCACTGACCCAGGGAACTTGGCATTTACATGGGAGATGTACTGGTCAGCCAAACAGACCACCTGGACATTCATCGAATGATAACTTTTTCTGTTTCGGTACACCTGCTCACTGTCTTTGGGGGGAACCAAAGCCACATGGGTCCCATCAATGGCCCCAATGATGTTGGGGATATGTCCAAGGGCATAGAAATCACCCTTCACTGTAGCCAATTCGCCCACCTCAGGGAAAATAATGTAGCTCCGCATGTATTTCATCAGGGCAGACAACACTCTGGATAAAACCTTAGAAAACATAGGCTGAGACATCCCAGATGATATGGCCACTGTTGTCTGAAACGACCCACTTGCCAAAAAATCGAGTACTGACAGAACCTGCACCAGAGGGGGAATCCCTGTGGGTTGGCGGATGGGGGACATCAGGTCTGGCTCCAGCTGGGCACATAGTTCATGTATAGCTGCTCTGTCAAGCCGGTATGTAAGTATGATATGTCGTTCTTCCATTGTCGACAGGTCCACCAGCGGGTGGTACACGGGAGGATTCATCCTTCTCCTCGCAAGTCCCAGCGGACGGTGCCTAGGAAGGACAACATGGAGCACAGAGTCAAGCAACCCACAGGTTCGTTCACACAGCTTGCACAGTACACGAATCGCTATGCATTGAAAGGCTTGTACGAGTGGCAATGCAAGGCCTAGGCCTGTGTGACGCAGTAGAAATCATGCCATGTGGGCCCTTGAAATGGCGGCTGCCTGACCTGTGAAGTGTGACAGTGGGATGTGAGGTCACTGCGCTGGCGTGGCACACCGTGGCGGTAGGCGGTCGAAGACCGCGGCGCAAAGCAGCATTGGTTAACATTGAACCCTATGGGTCTCAGGAGCCAATGACGATGTGCGCCGGCGGTCGCGGTACGCACCGCCGCGGTACGCACCGCCGCGGCGTGACCGCCATTTTCTATCTGATTAATCACTCGAGACCTGATCATCCACAGGAGAGGACCTATACTGCAAGTGCTGCTGTGACCTCGGTCTGGGAGATACAATGGCTGCTGCGACTGGGGAAAGGGCCCCTGCCTTCACTTCCGAAGAATTGGAGAAACTTGTTGATGGGGTCCTCCCCCAGTATGCGCTACTCTATGGTCCTCCAGACCAACAGGTTAGTACACAGGGTGCACGCTGAATGGGCTATGCCTGTGTAGAGTGGGGTGTATGTAAGATGGTGGGGAGGGGAGCGAATGAGGAGTGCAACGCACGACAGATGGGAACATGTGCCACATGGCAAGGTTGGGGAGGGGGGGCCACTCACATCTACCATGCAAAAAAGTGATGATATTTCCTTTCCCACCCTGTACATGTCAAATAGGTCAGCGCCCATCAGAAGATCGACATTTGGCGTGCCATCGCCAAGGACGTCCGGGCCCTGGGGGTCCACAACAGACTGGGCACCCACTGCCGAAAGAGGTGGGAGGACATCCGCCGCGGGACCAGAAAGACCGCTGAGTCTCTGCTGGGGATGGCCTCCCAACGTAGGAGGGGTGCCAGCCGCCAATTGACCCCCTGATGTCCCGGATCCTGGCAGTGGCCTACCCCAATTTGGATGGGCACGTGAGGACATCACAGCAGACACAAGGGGGTGAGTATCAGCACATTCTGCTATCTTTGCGCGCAGTGGAGGTGTCTGGGTTGGGGAGGAGGGCTGTGGGTGACTCAAGGCCAGGGCGGTTTCTGTAGGCTAGGCCCCTCCGTTAGACATGGCCCTGTGCCCCCGCCCCCCACCTCTGTAGGGTGCCAAGTACAGCTATCCATGGTCCTGCATCACCCATGTGTGCATTTGTCGTCCATAGACCTGTAGGCCTAGTCACAAGAACTGAGTAGTGTACCCCGATTGCGCAGCGTAGTGCAGGGGGCTTCTGTGTCTGTCCTCTCCGCCAACGGTGTTGCCAATGCATGCACTCAACCTGTCTTCATTTCTCCCCCCCACCCATTTTCTTTTTCTTCCTGTGCATGTGTGCATTAGCATCATCAGGCGGAGGAGAAGTGGCATCGGCGCACGAGGGAGCTGCATCTCTCATGGCCCCGGAGGGCCATGCAAACGACTCCGAGTTCACCAGTGAGACGGAGGGCGAGGGGAGCTCCACAACGGGGACCCGTGGAGACGTCAGCGACACCGACACGTCCTCGGAAGGGAGCTCCCTTGCGGTGGCGGCAACATCCGTGCCCACCGCCACAACAGGTACAGCCGCCAACCAGCGCACCAGCCCCGCCCTCCCAGCAGCCCCTCAGCCTTCTCTCCGTGCCCGCTCACCCAGGAAGGTGGGCATCTCCTTCGCCCCAGGCACCTCAGGCCCTGCCCCAGTTACCCCTGCTGCCCTCAGTGAGGAGGTCATTGACCTCCTCCAGACCATCATTGTTGGGCAGTCTACCCTTTTGAATGCCATCCAGGGTGTAGAAAGGGAGGTGCATCGGAGCAATGCATACCTGGAGGGCATTCATTCGGGTCAGGCTGCCCATCAGCGATCGTTCAACGCTCTGGCCTCAGCACTGACGGCAGCCATTGTCCCTGTCTCCAGCCTCCCTCTTCTAACTCCCTCCACCCAGTCCCTGTCTCCTGTTCCTCAGCCTATCCCATCCACACCATCAGACCAGCCTGCACACACCTCAACACCCAAGGGCAGCTCATCCAGACATAAGCACCACAGATCCCACAAGCATTCACACAAACAACATCCAGATGCAGACATGCCAACAGTCACTACCACCTCTGTGTCCCCCTCCTCCTCGTCTCCCTCCTCCCTCCCTGTGACATCTCCACTCACACCTGCATGCACACCACCATCAGCCAGTACTTCCATCACCAGCACACCCTCTATTACAGTCAGCACACGTGCAGTCACCACTCCCACTGCAATTTACACGTCCCCTGTGTCCTCTCCCACTGTGTCTGTCACCCCCTCTTCCAAGCCACACAAACGCAGGCAGCCACCCACCCAACAGCCATCCACCTCACGACAGCCTCCAGCCCAAGCACCTGCACCCAAAGACAGCACAGTTGACTCTCCTACAACCACATCCTCTTCCTCCACTCCCATACCCACTGCACCTACCCTTCCCATTGCTCCTAAAAAACTTTTCCTCTCCAAAATTAACCTCTTTGCATCACCTGACCCACCCCCTCCATCTGGTAAGAGTCCAAAGAGCACCTCGGCCACCACCAGCCCTGCATCTAGTATCACCATAGTGCAGGGCTATTGGAGTCCACCAGCTCCTAGGGAAGGAACATCGGCTAGCAGCAAGGGGACAGCCAGCCCACCCCCTGGGAAGAGGACAAGAAAAATTAAGGGCCGGCGCGAAAAGCCTGAGACGGCTGCCACCAAGGAGAGTGGCCTTGCCACGTCACCTGCCACATCATCTAAGGGAGGCAAGGGCCAGAGAGCTGCAGCGAAGGAGGGCAAGGGCAGCAGGGCGGAGAAGAAATGCAGCAGCCGAGCGCACCAGGAGGGCCCCACCAGCCCCATACCAGGTGTGACGGACGACACCCACGGGCCCAAGACTCCATCACAGGAGGGCCCCGCTACCTCAAGGTCTGAGGGCGACTAAGCGGGGAGTCTTGGCCAGGTCTGGCTCCCTTGAAAGACAGGATAAGCACCATTGAAGAGGGCCCCACCAAGACAGGCACCGCTGAACAGGGCCCCGCCGTGAAGAGCACCGCTGAAGAGGGCCCCGCCAAGACAGGCACCGCTGAACAGGGCCCCGCCGTGAAGAGCACCACTGAAGAGGGCCCCGCCGTGAAGAGCACCGCTGTACAGGGCCCCGCCAAGACAGGCACCGCTGAACAGGGCCCCGCCGTGAAGAGCACCGCTGAAGAGGGCCCCGCCATGAAGAGCACCGCTGATCAGGGCCCCGCCAAGACAGGCACCGCTGAACAGGGCCCCACCGTGAAGAGCACCGCTGAAGAGGGCCCCGCCAAGACAGGCACCGCTGAACTGGGCCCCGCCGTGAAGAGCACCGCTGAAGAGGGCCCCGCCAAGACAGGCACCGCTGACCAGGGCCCCGCCCAGACAGGCACCGCTGAACAGGGCCCTGCCGTGAAGAGCACCGCTGAAGAGGGCCCCGCCAAGACAGGCACCGCTGAACAGGGCCCCGCCGTGAAGAGCACCGCTGAAGAGGGCCCCGCCAAGACAGGCACCGCTGAACAGGCACCGCTGAACAGGGCCCCGCCGTGAAGAGAACTGCTGAAGAGGGCCCCGCCAAGACAGGCACCGCTGAACTGGGCCCCGCTGTGAAGAGCACCGCTCCGCTGGGCCCTTCCTGTCAAGCACCGCTCCGCTGGGCCCTTCATCTCAAGCACCGCTCCGCTGGGCACCGCCGTCTCAAGCACCGCTCCGCTGGGCCCTTCCTCTCAAGCACCGCTCCGCTGGGCCCTTCATCTCAGGCACCGCTCCGCTGGGGCCTTCCTCTCAAGCACCGCTCCGCTGTGGCCTTCCTGTGAAGCACCGCTCCGCTGGGCCCTTCATCTCAAGCACCGCTCCGCTGGGCACCGCCGTCTCAAGCACCGCTCTGCTGGGCCCTTCATCTCAAGCACCGGTCCGCTGGGCCCTTCCTGTCAAGCACCGCTCCGCTGGGCCCTTCATCTCAAGCACCGCTCCGCTGGGCACCGCCGTCTCAAGCACCGCTCCGCTGGGCCCTTCCTCTCAAGCACCGCTCCGCTGGGCCCTTCATCTCAGGCACCGCTCCGCTGGGGCCTTCCTCTCAAGCACCGCTCCGCTGTGGCCTTCCTGTGAAGCACCGCTCCGTTGGGCCCTTCATCTCAAGCACCGCTCCGCTGGGCACCGCCGTCTCAAGCACCGCTACGCTGGGCCCTTCCTGTCAAGCACCGCTCCGCTGGGCCCTTCATCTCAGGCACCGCTCCGCTGGGCCCTTCCTCTCAAGCACCGCTCCGCTGGCGCCTTCCTCTCAAGCACCGCTCCGCTGGGCACCGCCGTCTCAAGCACCGCTGGTCCATTGACAGTGCCGGTTCTGTGTCGAGCAGGTGTTCACGAAGCACTCTGGGCACCATGCCTCCTCCAATACCAGTGGAGTCGGTTATCCATCTGATGGACTGTGGCTTTGCACTCCCCAGGATGGTACAGTGGGCATGGAGGCCCCTCGTGGATCTGGCGTCGTGGACTCATGTGGCTGAGGTTCCCCCCTTTCCCTTCCCCCTGAGGTGCCTGTTGTTTTATCATCTGATGCCCCTGCAGTTTTCTCTCCAATGGTATCCAGTCTCATGTGTGGGATTTGCCCATGTGTTTGTACACATTGGCCCACGGACTATGGATATTTAACGGACTGTGCAGGACTTATTGACTATGTTTATACTGTGCACTATGTTCATTATTTCTTTTGTATATTTCAATTGGCATATTTACCATGACTTAAATGAACCTATTTTATACATAAATTTTAAACTTCATTTTAATTATGTCTTTGCATTCTTCCGGGGAGTTTTGGGGGTGTCACTCTGACTTGTTGCACTGCATTGGTGTGTAGGTATTGGGGGGGTGGGTTGGGGGGGTGGGTGTATCGCGTATGTGTGTGCACGTAACCTTTCCTCCTCCCCCCTCCCCTGTTTCGTAGGTGCAGTACTCACCGTCTGCGCCGGCGTTCGTACTCCTGGTAGATGAGAAGGTAGACAATAGCCGGTAGGATGTGTAATTCGGGCTCCATGCTGTCCTCCTTCCTCGTGGAGTGTGTATAGGTGAGCGTTTTTCCGTTCGTAGTCTGTTTCCGCCGTGTTTTTATCGGCGGGGCTCCCGCCCCGGAAAAGGTGGCGGATTGGTGAGTTGTGATAGGGTGGGCGGTACATTGTCTGCCGCCTGCCTGTTGGCGGTGACCGCCGCGCTGTTTGTCGGTCCCGCCGTGGCGGTCAGAGTGTTAAAGTGGCGGCCTGTGTTGGCGGGTGCCGCCAGGGTCAGAATTCCATTTTTTGGACCGCCTACCTGTTGGCGGGTTGGCCGCCGCTTTATCACCGACCGCCAGGGTTAGAATGACCCACAAAATCCGCTCCCCCTTATAACCCCTAGCGGGGCCCACTTGAACTTGAACTTGCTTTATCCTCTGGGACAGTTGAAACTGAGAACCTTGTGACCATGGCCTGGAAACGGCGGACCCTCTACTGACCCATCGGCTGGCTGAGTACAGTTCTTTCCATTCCTACATAATGTTAGATGTTTTTTACTATATCTTTGTTATCCCTGTCAGGCAAAGTTTTCTTAAACTTACCAAAGGGGGGTCAAGCAGAATAGACTTATGAAGACTGTTCACGCTCTGTTGGGTTTGATGACATGTGAGACAAGTCATGCTCCTTAAGCCTCATAGCCCTGCAATGGCTTTAATGACATAGCTGTTAACATAGTGAAGAGTGCAGTGCAGATTGATTATTTCTCATTGCTATGTCTCAGTTTTTGCAATCCCTGTGCTGGTCTCTACATCCTCTCTCCCTTTAAATTTAAATTTAGGTGTAGTCACCCCCTGTGATGGGCCTATCCTTCGACGATGTGACGCTGCGCTGCCTTGGCTCCCCTCCCCCACCCTTGTTAGGGGACATCAAGCCAAACTACACCTTATCATGACACTCCCCTCCCGGGGGGGAACCCTGCACCGGGATTATGAGAAGCTGGTAACAATGGACAATGGTGGCCCTGGGCTGGGCCCCCATTCCTGGCCGTGGTCCGGCCGGCCTTGCCCCACGCTAGGACTAGTACGGTCCGGGTATAGACCCGCAGATTAAAGCTTAGGTTTCCTGGGGCTCCAGTTTGCTCCATTCTCCCCTCCTCCCTTTCCCTTCTTTCTTTCTTACTTTTATCTCTCCTACTATTTCCTATTTTCTACTTCCTATTTCCTATTTTCTCTTTTCTCTTCCTTCCCCTCCACATACCTACTCTACATCCTTCCCCCCTGCCTCCCGTCCGTTCCACCTCCTCCCCTACTTGGTGTCTCTCTCTATTTCACCCTCCTCTCCTTCTATTCCCCTCCTCCACTCCCCATTTCCCCACTCGCAAGCCACCTCGCCCTAAATTCTACATCACCCCGCACCTTCCCTATCCCTTCCTTTGCCCTCCTATTCCCCCTCTCTTTACCTCTCACCCCACCGCCTTTAATAGCTTTCCCCCAAGGCTGGACGTACGCATGCCTCGCCTGCCCCGTTACAGGTTGTCTCTTGGAACGTCAACGGTCTTACCCACTTCATTAAGCGGAAGAAAATAATTTCGTACCTTAATACCAAACGAGTGGACATAGCCCTCCTTCAGAAAACCCACTTGACCAGACTCAAATCTGACAAACTACGAAGGGACTGCACTATCCAGCTGTAGCGCCCCCCGCTGGAGGAACAGAACACGGTGCCGCGGAAATGTGGGACTACGATATTGCTGCGAAAGAGTTTGCCCTTCACAGTTACCAAGTCATGGGCTGACCCGGAGGGACGATACATATTTGCCAAACTGAAGTTGGGAAGCGCCTCGAAATGCGTGGGATCCATCTATGCCCCAATAGGTCCCAAGAGGCAATTTTTCCTCCTCATTAACCGTCTCTTGACAGAGATTGGAGCATTATCGGCGGAGACTGGAACCTAGCCTGAGATGCCATACTAGACAGGACAGGGCCTCTGGACACCATCAATAACGGAGACAGAGCCCTACAGTCCGAAGTAATGCATGACAACGGCCTAGTGGAACCATGGAGGCTGACGCACCCGAGTGATAGGGAGTATACATTCCTATCCCCAGTCCACGGCACCCAATCCCGACTGGACTACTTCCTTATCTCGCACAACCTTGTAGCACAAACACAGGACTCTCGCATACTGAGTGGGGTCTTGTCAGACCATTCTCCGATCTTGCTAGCCCTTCAGCTGGGCATGGTGTCCCCAGGCCGCAAACCATGGTGCTTCGCTGCCCAACGCTACCGAACCCCTCAGGGGAATGCACAGCTGCAGGCACACAAATCCACATATATTCTGGACAATCTTGGGTCAGTGACATCCAAAAGGATAATCTGGGCTGCGGCCAAAGCAACGATACGGAGACAGGTGATGCGCGATGCCGCACTAGCAAATAAAGATAGGGCAGAGCGGCAAGCGACATTAGAGACAGATATTACACGCCTGACGCAGTGCTACATAACCCACCCCTCCTTTCCCACACGGAGGGACTTGGCAAGAGCCCGTATGGCCTTGAACAAACTCTTTACCTTCCAGGCTGAATATGCACTGCAGCGCCTACAGGGACGACATTATGAGCAAGGGGAGAAGGCTGGCCGTCTCCTGGCCGAACAACTTCGCCAAAGGGCGTCGACCCTTGCTATACCGGCTATCAGGGCCCAGTCGGGAGAGATCCTCATGCACCTGCAGGACATAGTGGACAAATTCGCAACCTTCTATCTCCGCCTTTATACCTCGGACTCATAGTCCTCCCCCGCCTAAATAGAGGCTTTTCTCAGTACTGTCACCTTGCCCTCCCTCTCCGATGAAGGCCGAGAACTGTTGGGGGGGACATCACCCGCCAGGAAATTCTATAGATTGTCTCCGGACTCCCGTACCACAAGTCGCCAGGTGAAGACGGATTCCCTGCGGAATTCTATAAATGGGCAGGGGAGGAGACGCTTGATGTTTTACACGGAGCGCAGGCGATATCCAACTCCGCTGTCATTTCTGTCATACCAAAACCGGGTCGGGACCCTTTGCTCTGCGGCAGCTACCGGCCAATATCACTCTTGAACGGTGATATTAAAATATTGGCCAGCGTTTTAGCGGGCCATCTGCGCAGGGTCATACCGTCCCTTATTCATCAGTCGCAGGTCAGCTTTGTGCCGGGCCGCAGCTCACGGAATCACCTTCGTACATTATGCCATGCCCTCTGGGTGGTTCGGAATACACCTGAGGCCGCCTTAGTACTGTCCCTCGACGAAAAAGCATTCGACCAAATAGAATGGCCATACCTTTTCACAACATTAATAAAATATGGTCTGGGCGACCAATTTATTTCCAAAGTACGTCTACTATACGACCAACCCACTGCACAGGTCAATTGTGGAGGTTTTCTCTCAGATCCTTTCCCCATCTGCAGAGTAACGAGGCAGGGCTACCCGCTCTCCCCCCCTTTTGTTCCTACTGGCATTTGAGCCACTGGCGGCTGCGATTTGCATATCCCCTGGGAGAACGGGCATCCCACTGCCGGGCGGCGTCTCCTCCAAACTATACCTGTATGCTGACAACATTCTGCTTACTTTAACTGACTTAGATCGCTCACTGCCTGACCTTACGCAATCATAGACGACTTTGCCCCCCTCTCGGGATATCGGGTAAACTGAGATAAGAGCGAAGCTCTCCCCCTGTCGCGAGAGACAATGAAATCAGCGATCCTGGGCTTCCCCTTCCACTGGACCCCGAAACGCCTTAAATACTTGGGGATCCTTGTCAACCGCGGCCTGGAACGCATGATGGCGGACAAACCTAGACCCTCTCACTGTCCGTATGAGACTCGACTTTGACAAATGGGCCCAGCTTGGCCTCTCCATGAGGGGTAGGCTGCAGGCGGTGCACATGGTCACAGTCCCCCGTTTCACATACGTAATGGGACTTCTCCCTCTTCAGATACCCCTATCCACGTTGAGGTCAGTGGACGCCGCAATCAGGGCCTTTGTGTGGGGAACCACAAGCCCCGCCTATCATCGGCCAAGCTCATAGCACGTAGGTCACACGGCAGAATGGGACTCCCTTCGGTGGAACATTACGCCCTAGCCCTCCATCTATCACCACTGGCTGCCACTCTGCATAGCCCTGCAGAATCACCACAATGGGTGACAGTGGAGAGGGAGTTGCTCTCCCATAGGGGAGGCCTTAATGGACTGAACCGCAAGACCACTGTCCCCCCCGACGACCCAAATCCGATCCTGAAGGCGACAGGTGTAGCGTGGCAGAGGGCTCATCGCCTTTTAGGGGTTCACCCCTCCCTCCACGCCCAGGCCCCCCTATGGCATAACGATAGTATATGCGTGGGGGGTACAGCCCTGAACTGGCTGCATTGGAGAGACGCCGGTATAACTAGCCTAGACCAGGTATTGGAGTCCAACAGGCTCAAACCCTTAACTAGTCGGACAGAGGAATTCCGTCTCCACCCCAT
Source organism: Pleurodeles waltl (assembly GCF_031143425.1). Classification (NCBI taxonomy): domain Eukaryota; kingdom Metazoa; phylum Chordata; class Amphibia; order Caudata; family Salamandridae; genus Pleurodeles; species Pleurodeles waltl. The sequence goes on from NC_090440.1 coordinate 214,499,524, forward strand.
GCAGAAGTGAAAATATTTACAACTCCAGCATTATGTGCGTCAGAATCCTCACAATATTCATTGGGGACTGCAACCCTCACCCATAATAGCCTACCTGAAGACATGGGGGAAACATAATGGCGTTATGGCCGGCTTATATGAAGTCCTTGTCAGCCATCTATTCTCTCGACCTGTCTTGGACAAGCTACGTCTGCAATGGCAAACCTGCCTCCAGCTGACTTTCGAGGAGGAGGACTGGGCAGACACTGTAGAAGCGCTGGACAGAGGTACTCGCGAGGCTCGCCTAAAGTTTTGCCTCTTCAAGATACTGCATGATTGGTATTGGAACCCGATGAAGTTACATAGGGCCGGCCTCCTTCCGCATGCGTCGTGCCGGCACTGCACGGAACCCCGATGCGATCTACTTCATGTGCTCAGCAGCTGCCCATCGGTGCAGCCTTTATGGAAGGTGGTGGAGCATGCCCTGGTGGACTCCATGCTGCTTCCAACCCCCTCCCTCCCTTCGTTGCTCATGCTACACGACATGACGTCTCTCCCGGCTTTATCACGACCGCAAAAAAGACTCCTACACACAGCCTTGGCAACTGTGAAAATATGTATCCTACGACACTGGAGTTCTGCGATGTCACCTACGCCTGAGGAATGGACTGTGGCTATGTTTAACATTGCCACATATGAGAGAGTCATTTATAATCTTCAGGATCAGGCTGCCATCTTTGCTCAGGTATGGGTTCCCTTCCTTCCTGATGTCTAACCGACATCACAGTCAATACTGCTGCTCACCGGCCGACCCCATGCACGTACCTTCTGTTCTCCCTCTCTCTCCCCGTCACCCTTCCCTTCTCCCACCTTCCTTCTTTTCCCACCCACGCCCCCCTACTCTCCTATTTTCTATCACCTCATGCCTCCCCTCCTTCTTTGTTCTCCTAGCCCTGGGACCACTGCACTTGGCTGATTGGTTCTCACACCCCCTCCCACGCTCCCTCTCTATCCCTCCCCTCCTGTCTACTTATCTCTTCCTTGTTGCCCCTTCCTTCCCCTCTCTCTCCTCTCTCCGACACCAGATCTCTCTCCCCTTCTGCTCTCCCAGCCCTTCCTTCTTCTTTTTCTTTTCATTTCCCTTTTCTTCTTCCTTCTTCTTCTTTCTTCTCCTTTCTTTCCTTTCTCTTTCTTCTCTTTTCCTCTTTCTCCCCTCCTTTCTTCCTTCTCCTCGTTTTTCTTCTCTGTATCATCTCTTATCTTCTCCCTACCTTCTCCCTTCTCTTCCCACCCCTTGCCTAACACTATAAGACCTGGACATGCCACCCTCATACCATCCTTGCCACCACAACCTCTGCTACTGCACTACCCGACTATCATGGAACAGCTTCTATGATTCCCCCTTATGCAGTCCCGGATAGGCCCCGCCACTATTAGAAGGATAGCGCCTGTAACAGATGCAAGCCTATTTCTCTACTTCAATCATAAACCAGTGAGAAGACGATGAACAGAGACGTTAGATTCACAAGTGGAACCTCGGAAAATTGTCCTACCCGACAGTTGATTTCCTCTACGCCCTTCCCCCCTTTTTTGTCAGCAGAGACTTGAAAGGTTTGAATCCCCCGCCCCTCCCCACCCCCCTCCCTCCACTTCCCATCTCCCTCCCCTCCCCCTCTCAATATAGATTAGTATTCTCTGATCTGTTGTCTGTCGATCGCCTCCGATGTCACTATTGTTATTACTATTATTATAAGTATCTTTTTTGCTATTATCATTATTACTGCTATTCATTACCCCTCATTGCTGGTCTCTCCAGCTATCCCTTTATCTTTTCCCCCCCAAGAAAAATGTTAGGTCCCACAACCATTGATATACGTGCCATGTACCTACAGATGTATCTTAGACGACACTCAAGTGTTCCCTCTAGAACATGTCCTATAACCTAACTCATGTGGACTAATTACCCTTTTCGCCTTGCAAAGTTGTATTGTGTCATATTGTATTGGTTTGGCATGTTATCTGCTGTTAAATGCAATAAAAAACTACAACACAAAAAAAAAAAAGGTTGTGATCAGCGGTGCAGCGCTGACTTATCACAGCCAAGACCGCCCTCATCCCATCGGACCTCCAGAGTCGTAATGTGGCAGTCTGACCACCACAGCTGTGGCAGTCTGACCACCACAGCTGCGAGGGTCTGACCGCCACAGCGAGTCTGGCAGTCTTGAGACTGCCAGACTCCTAATCAGGCCTTTAATGTAAAACATCATGAAATTACGGTATGTATAAATAAATGTTTACATGTTTAAAAAAATAAAATAATGTAAAATATAAATGATAAAAGAAAGGAAAACATAAAATACAAATAATATTATCAAGTTCTTTAATTACCAAAGGAAAAACAACATTGTTAAATCAATAATGACTTTTTAAGTTTCAAATAATACATCAAAATAAATACAATTTAAAGTAACAAATATTGCACAAATAACATTTCACAAAAAATAATTATCACATTATTTTTTAAAACAAAATAATATAAGAAGATACATAATCACCAATTAATAAATTGAAATTAAAAATATGTAGGAGTTATTTTAAAAACATTATGGCCCTTATTACAACCCTGGCGGTAAATGCTGCTTACCGCCGTGCAGAAGACCACCAACATACAGCTGTGGCTGTGGAATTCCGCTACAGCTATTACGACCCACAGCACGGAATCCGCCATAATACAGACACCCACACAAGTCCGTCACACCAAAGGTCAGTGATAAGCTGGCGATAACAAAACCTCCACCGTCACACCAACAGAAATACGCCCACACTATCACGACCCACGAATCAACGCGGCAGTCTTTCAACCACGGTAATCCATTGGCGGTACACAACGCCGCGCTCAAAATACACACACACATATACAAACCACAACCACATTGGACAATTCGAAATACACACACCACACTCACAACACTATAAAACACAAACACACATTACCCAAAAATCCTTACTACCAGAAATTTGAAAGCAGGCCAGAGATAGACACTACCTAAAACAACATCAGCATCCACAGACACACAACACCATCACTTACACAACATCCACGCACCTCAAACAACACACACCAATACCTCCCCTCACACATCACAACACACACCACCTCACACATCACCCACACCACATCATGGCACCTCAACAACACCCCAGGTTCTCTGAGGAGGAGCTCAGGGTCATGGTGGAGGAAATAGTCCGGGTAGAGACACAGCTATTCGGATCACAGGTGCAGCACACCTTCATTGCAAGGAAGATGGAGCTATGGCGCAGAATTGTCGACAGGGTCAACGCAGTGGGACAGCATCCGAGAACACGGGATGACATCAGGAAGAGGTGGAACGACCTACGGGGGAAGGTGCGTTCTGTGGTCTCCAGACACCAGATTGCTGTACAGAGGATTGGCGGTGGACCCCCACCTCCTCCCCCACAACTAACAACATGGGAGGAGCAAGTCTTGGCAATACTGCATACTAAGGGCCTCGCAGGAGTAGCAGGAGGACTGGACTCTGGTAAGGCAAATCTTTATTACCATATCCCCCACCCCACCTGCATGCCATCACATACCCACACCCTCATCCTCACCCCCATCACTCCAACACCTCACATATGCCCCAGTATCACAACCCAGCCATCCCAATACCAAGCCCTGCATGCAACACCAAAGCATTGATACCCATCACCAAAGCATGTCCACTACAGATACCCACACAGACCCCAAACCAACTATCACACAAGGACCAAGCCAAGAATGCAAGCACTGGAGTACAGGTTCACTCACCCATTGCACACAATGGCACACACAGATGCAATAATCATGCCTTTACACCCCTACAGGACCCCTACCCAACGTCACCGGACAGGAGGTGCCAGACATAGCCAGTCCCCCCACAGAAGAGACCCACAGTGATGACAGCAGCTCTGCACAACTGTATCAAGATGACCAGCCCAGCCCATCAGGGACCTCAGGACAGTCAGTTCCCCTGACACAGTCCCAAACCACCACTGAACCTCCCCCCGCAGGAAACACCAGCACAGCACCCACCCAGCGGGCCCATCCCTCTGTCCCCAGGACATGTCAATCAGCAGTGTATCCACCACTACAGGGAACCCAGGCAAACCCACTAACACAGGACGATCAGGGACCTGGGGGCAGTGCCAGTGGGCACACGGTTCAGGGGACAGAGACACAGGAAAACAGGGAAGCTGGGAGGACTGCTGTGTGACAGGGGGGGACAGGCCCAGGGAACCCACTCTCCACGAGGCACTCTCCAACTTCATGGGAGCTTACCGTCATTCCCAGGAGATGATGGCAACGGTACTGGCCAAGTTTCAGGAGACCCAGTGGCTGCAGGAGGAACACTACCTTGGGGTCAGGGAGGACTTGAAGTCCATTAACAACTCCCTGGTCACCATTGCAGGGGTACTGCAAGCCCTTGTCAACACCAGGTGGGACACAGTGGCACAACAAGGGGCCCCTGACACTAGCCTGGATGATGAACAGCCCTCCACCTCCGCCGGCGCTAGTGGACAGGAGGCACCGCCACAGGAACACAACACCAGCACCCCACCCCCTGAAGATGGAGAACCACCCCACAAACGGTCCCTGAGATCCAGGAACAAGACAGAGAACATTGCCAAGACCCCTGCCAGGAAATGAGACCCTCCTGAATGTCACCCTTCTGTCCCACTATGTCACCCTGTCCATCCTTCAACTGCCATTGCTCCACTTCCTATGCCCCTTTGGACAATGCACCTGTGAAACAAACAGACTGGACTCTGCCATGGACATTCCTCCACCATCACCCCAGCCCATTTTACAACCCCCTCCACTTATTAGCACAGAAATAAACACACTTCAATCACAAAATAATCTGGAGTCAGTCTGTGCTTTCACAAATGTGTAATTGCAATAACCATGGAATTTAGCAATGTCAATTTACTTGTGCACATACCGATGAAACACAGCTGTAGGCCTGGAGGAAATATAGCAGTGGGACCCACATCTGTAAAATGGAAAGGCAAAGTGACAAGCCAGGGTCCATACACTGAGTGAAAATGACAGATTTATGCTAGCTCCAGAAATTGTATGAGATGTGGGAAGCAGAGACATTTTCTTACCTTTGTCTCACTGGAAGTATTGCATGATGATGTTGTTTCGGTTGTCGATATCCTCTTTTTCTGCCTCCTCTTCTTCACTGTGCATAGGATCCACAGCTGCCACCAGACCACCAGCTGGCCCATCCTCCTGCAGAAAAGGCACCTGCCGTCACAAAGCCAGGTTGTGCAGCATACAGCAGGCCACGATTATCTGGCACACCTTCTTTGGTGAGTAGTAGAGGGAACCACCTTTCATATGGAGGCCTGGAATCTGGCCTTCAGGAGGCTGAAGGTTCGTTCGATCACCCTCCTAGTTCGCCCATGTGCCTCATTGTAGCGTTCCTCTGCCCTTGTCCTGGGATTCCTCACTGGGGTCAGTAGCCATGACAGGTTGGGGTAACCAGAGTCACCTGCAAATATCGAGGGACAACTGTTAGACACACACTAACCCTTAGGGACAACCCCATACCCAGACACCTAGTCACACTGTATTGGGTCCTTGGCCTCACCTATTAGCCACACACGGTGCCTCTGGAGTTGCTCCATCACATAAGGGATGCTGCTATTCCTAAAAATGTAGGCGTCATGCACTGAGCTAGGAAACTTGCCATTCACATGGGAGATGTACTGGTCTGCCAAACACACCATCTGCACATTTATAGAATGGTAGGTCTTCCGGTTTCTGTACACCTGTTCACTCCTGCGGGGTGGACCAAGGCCACATGTGTCCCATCAATGGCACCTATGATGTTGGGGATATGTCCCAGGGCATAGAAGTCACCTTTCACTGTAGGCAAATCCTCCACCTGAGGGAACACGATGTAGCTGCGCATGTGTTTCAGCAGGGAAGACAACACTCTGGACAACACGTTAGAGAACATTGGCTGGGGCATCCCTGATGCAATGGCCACTGTAGTTTGAAAGGAACCACTTGCCAGGAAATGGAGTACTGACAGGAGCTGCACTAGAGGGGGTAACCCTGTGGGATGGCGGATAGCTGACATCAGGTCTGGCTCCAACTTGGCTCACAGTTCCTGGATTGTTGCACGATCAAGTCTGTATGTGACTAATATGTCCCTCACTTCCATTGTCGACAGGTCCACCAGCGGTCTGTACACCGGAGGATGCCACCATGTCATCACCTGCCCCAGCAGACGTGCCCTGTGGAGGAGAACAGCGAGCAGAGAATCAGCCAACACTGAGGTATCCCAAAATGTAATTTGCACACATTTATTAATCCGCAATGTGCCTGTAACTGTGAGTATTCCAGGCCTACATAGGTGTGACGCAGTTATTATTAATGCCATGTGGCCCCCTGAAATGGCGGCTGCCTGACCTGTAAGGTGGGACATTGGGATATGAGGTAACTGCGCTGGCGTTGTACACCGTTGTGGTGGGCGGTCGAAGACCGCGGCACAATTCTGCATTGGTTAACATTGGGCCCTATGGGTCCGAGGAGCCAATGACGATGTACGCCGGTGGTGACGGTACGCACAGACGCGGATGTGACCGCCATTTTCTGTCTGTTGACTCACTTGATACCTGACCTTCAACAGGAGAGGACCTACACTGCAAGTGCTGCTGTGACCTCAGTCTGGAAGCGACAATGGCTCATTTGTCTGGGGAAAGGGCCCCTGCCTTCACTTCGGAGGAGCTGGAGAAACTAGTGGATGGGGTCCTCCCCCAGTACACGCAACTGTAGGGTCCTCCAGACAAACAGGTGAGTACACTGTAAGCATGCTGCATGGGCAATGCCTGTTTTGAGTGGTGTGGATGGAAGATACCTGGGGGGGCTAAGGTCTGCATGTCCGGATGGGGAGTATATGTGTATCAGGGCAAGGGTGGGAACGGGGGGCAATGAGTATGACGGTCCGGACGGGTAAGTAATGTCCTTTCCCCTTGTACCATTCCTCTAGGTCAGCGCCCACCAGAAGAAGGGTATTTGGCGTGCCATCGCCAAGGACGTCCGGACCCTGGGGGTCCACCACAGATGGAGCACCCACTGCCGTAAAAGATGGGAGGACCTGCGGCGCTGGAGCAATAAGACGGCAGAGGCCCAGCTGGGGATGGCCTCCCAACGTGGGAGGGGTGCCCGTCGCACCATGACCCCCCTGATGTTCTGGATCCTGGCGGTGGCGTATCTGAAGTTGGATGGGCACTTGAGGGCATCACAGCAGCCACAAGGGGGTGAGTACACTCTCATTCAGCTGACTTTGCACGCATTACGAGGTGTCTGGGCGGGGGAGGTGGGCAGTGGGTACCCTAGGCCAGGGCGATCTTGGTAGGCAAGGTCCCTTGTGAGGCAGGATATGTGGCACCCCAACCCCTATAGTGGTTAGAGCAATCTGCACCTAGTCAGGCTCCTGTGACTTCCAGGTGTGCAGCAATTTGGCTTAGGCCTTGTACCCCATGGGCATGTGATTAATCTAGGAACTATAAGTGCATGGCGTAGGGCAGAGGTCTGCTCACTGTCTGTTGTGTCCACCAACGGCAGTGGTGTTGTATGCACTGAACATGTCTTTCTTCTGTCTTCCTCCGCCCTTTTTGTGGTCTCCCTGTTCTTGTGTGCAATAGCATCATCAGGTGGAGGAGCATTGGCACCGGAGCAGGAGGGAGCTGCATCCCACTTGGCCCTGGAGGGTGAAGCAACGGAGTCTGAAGCCACCAGTGGGACGGAGGGCGAGGGAGCTCCACGGCGGGGACAGGAGCAGAGACCAGCGACTCCTCCTCTGATGGGAGCTCCCTTGCAGTGGCGGGGTCCTCTGTGCCCACCGCATCAACAGGTACAGCTGCCACCCCCCACCATCTTCACCCTCCCAGCAGCCCCTCAGCATGTGTCCCGTGCCCTCTCACCCAGGAGGGTGGGCATCTCCTTCGCCCCAGGCACCTCATGCCCTGCCCCAGTCAGCCCTTCTGCCCTCAGTGAGGAGGCTATTGACCTCCTGAGATCCCTCACTGTTGGGCAGTCTAGCATTCTGAATGCCATTCAGGGTGTTGAGAGGCATTTGCAACAAACAAATGCATACCTGGAGGACATTCATTCTGGGCAGGCAGCCCAACAGAGAGCATTTCAGGCTCTGGCCTCAGCACTGATGGCAGCCATTGTCCCTGTGTCCAGCCTCCCCCTCCAACCTACTCCACCCAGACCCAATCCCCTGTACCTCAGCCTATCCCAAGCACACCATCAGACCAGCATGCACACACATCAACACACAAGAGTGGCTCAGGCAAACATAAGCACCACACATCCCACAGGCACTCACACAAGCATCATACCCATGCACACATACCAACATTCACTTCCTCCACTGTGTCCCCCTCCTCCACGTCTACCTCCTCCCTCCCAGTCTCGTCTCCACTCACACCTGCATGCACTACATCCTCAGCCATTACCTCCATCACCAGCACGCCCATTACCACACACCTCTCCCAGTGTGTCAGTGAGCCCTCCTCCCAAAGTACACAAACGCAGGCACACACCCACCCAACAGCCATCCACCTCACAACAGCCTCCAGCCCATGCACCTTCACCCAAATTCAGCAGACGTGCACCTCCTACAACCACTACCTCTTCCTCCACTCCCAAACCCCGCCATCTACCTGTCCCAGTGTGTCTAAAAAACTTTTCCTGGCTAACATTGACCTCTTCCCTACGCCTCCCCCCGTCCTTCCCCTAGGGCCAGGCTTTCCAGGTCCCAGCCCAGCACCTCAGCCACCACATCCCCAGGCACATTGGTGCCAGCAACTGCGGGGTCATGGAGTGCACCAACCATCAGGGCTGCCAGTGTGCCATGGAGCGAGGGCAAGGACATTCTGCCACCTACCAAGGTTAAAAAGGTGCCCACATCCCAGAGGGAGAATCCGAAAACACCTGCCACCAAGGGGTCAGCGAAAACGAAAGGGGATAGTGGCAAGACAACTGCGCCACCATCAAAGGTGGGGAAGGGCAAAAAACCGAGGGGCAGGTCAGGAGAGGGCATGGTGGCACCTACTGAGGGACCAGTGTTGCACCTTCTGTCCACGTCCACGCCAACCTGTACGGCGGCGAACACCGCCACATGCACCGCCACCTGCACCGCCACCTGCACCGCCTCCGGCATGTCTACAGCCACTGCGACAGTCCCCAGCCTCTTCCCCAGTGGGCAGCCATCCGAGGCTGCAAGAGACATCCAGCTTTCTCCCTCAGCAGGTGCTGACACATGCCCCGCCGCCACAGACCCCGCCGCCAGTACTGCCACCACAGACCCCTCCGCCAGCACCGCCGCCACAGACCCCGCAGCCAGCAATGCCGCCACAGACCCCGCAGCCAGTACGGCCGCCACAGACCCCGCAGCCAGCACTGCCACGACGGACCCCGCTGCCAGCACCGCCACGACTGATACCGCCGCAAGCACCGCCACGACTGACACAGCCACAAGCACCACCAGCGGCCTGCAGCTTCCTCGGACAGTGGCACCACCGCAGACATGCCTACCATCCCCAGTGGTCAGTCATCCGAGGCTGGTGGTGAGTTCCAGGACCCTGAGCAGCTTCCATGAAGCATTACTGTCATCACAGATGTCACCTGCAGGTGGAATGCGAAGCCGCAGCAGTGTGGGGTATGTCACAGCCTCCATGGCGTATCATGCTACCTGAACCTCTGCAATCTTGTGGCACACACACCCAGGTGAGGGAACTGTACCGGCCACACTGCACGTGGAGCACTCTGGGCACCAAGCCCCCTCCAGAACCAGTGGAGAGATACATCCACTACCTCAGTCCTTGGCAGGATGAAACACTCTGGGCACCAAGCCCCCTCCAGAACCAGTGGAGAGATACATCCACTACCTCAGTCCTTGGCAGGATGAAGCACTCTGGGCTCCAAGCCCCCTCCAGAACCAGTGGAGAGATACATCCACTATCTCAGTCCTTGGCAGGATGAAGCACTGTGGGCACCAAGCCCCCTCCAGAACCAATGGAGAAAGGCATCCACTACCTCAGTCCTTGGCAGAATGAAGCCCTGTGGGCACCAAGTCCCCTCCAGAACCAGTGGAGAAAGGCATCCACTACCTCAGTCCTTGGCAGGATGAAGCACTCTGGGCACCAAGCCCCCTCCAGAGCCAGTGGAGAAAGGCATCCACTACCTCAGTCCTTGGCGGATGAAGAACTCTGGGCACCAAGCCCCCTCCAGAACCAGTGGAGAAAGGCATCCACTTGAGACTGTGGCTTTGCACTCCCCAGGATAAAGCAGTGGGCAAACCACCCAATTGATAGACTTGAGATTCTGTGGCTTTGCACTCCCCAGGATAAAGCATTGGGCAAACCACCCACTGGAGAGACTTGAGAGACTGTGGCTTTGCACTCCCCAGAATAAAGCAGTGGGCAAACCAACCACTGGAGAGACTTGAGAGACTGTGGCTTTGCACTGCCCAGGATAAAGCAGTGGGCAAACCACCCACTGGAGAGAATTGAGAGACTGTGGCTTTGCACTCCCCAGGATACAGCAATGGGCATGGAGCCCCCTCATGCAGCAGTGGCATTGTGCATTCATCGGGCAGAGGTGCCCCTCCTCCCCCTCCCCCTGAGGTGCCTGTTTTATTTCAAGCTGATGCCCCTGCAGTGTTCTCTCCATTCCCAGTCAGGTGTCATGTGTGGGCTTCGCCCATGCATTTTGGGCCCAGTGGTCAACGGACAATGATTGGTGCACTATCCAGACTTGTGTAGTTGGTGTATATAATTGTGTTTACTGGATTTTGAACTTTGATAATGAGATTTCACATGATTACATTCGTTCAAATCAATTCCTTTTGTCCTTGCATTCTTCCAGGGGGTGGTGGGGTGTATGTGTACTGTTGCTGCATGTATTTGTGTGTATGGTGTTGTGGGTGGGGGTGTTGCGTGGGAGTGTGTCACTCTCTTTTCCCTCCCCTGTGTTGTAGGTGCAGTACTCACCGTGGTCGTCGTGGTGCTCCTGATAGAAGAGAAGGAAGACCATCACTGGCAGTATCTGCAATTTGGGCTCCATGGCGTCCTGGTTCCTCGTGGGGTGTGGAGAGGTGAGTGTTTTCCCTTCTGTGTACTGTTTCTGCCGTGTTTTTGTTCGCGTTGGTTCCGCCCCGGGAAAGGTGGCAGATTGGCATCTTGTGATAGGGTGGGTGGTACATTGTCTTCCGCCTGTCTGTTGGTGGTGTCCGCCGCGCTGTTTGTTTCTACTGCCGTGGCGGTCGAGTGTTAAAGTGGCTGTCTATGTTGGCGGTTTCTGCCACGGTCGTAATCCCATTTGTTTTCCACCGGACTGTTTGCGGTATTACCGCCGCTTTAACACCGACCGCTAGGGTTGTAATGAGGGCTGATATATTTATTTTCTGCCCAATATACCTAAAATATTAATATCATTGAAAAATACATGTGTATTATCCCCATAAAAAATAAAATACAGCTAAATAAAAGAAAACAGTACAACAAATGCACAGTCTTAAATGAATTAAGAAATGTACATAATTAATATTCAAATAATAAATAGTGTAAAAATACGCATTACATTAAATTTAATTTGATTAACTTCCCACCCTATTCCACAGCACTAGAAATTACAAACAAGTTTAAAAAATATGAAATCACTTAAAATTACAGACTATGGCCCTCATTATGAGTCTGACAGTCTGAGCAAGACCGCCATGCGAAATGCTGCACCATACCGGCAGTGTTGGTGGTAGAGCGACCGCCGTATTACGAGTCCATTATATCCTATGGAACTCGTAATACAGTAGGTGGTATATCCACCACTTTTGGGACGGTTTAACACCGTCCTCCAAAGTTGTAATCAGGCCCATACTGTCCAACACAGGCACAAAATACCACCAGATCAACCCACGGTGAAAGAGTGACTGATCAACTGCCGGGCCTGCTACGCTGACACCATCTCGACCATCATATTATGAGGCAACCTCCAGCACAGCGGAACATGCACAGCAGAAAATGTTGGTGGCTCGCACCACAGCAGAACAAAAAGGCACCGCTGAAAGTAGCCAACACCACACTGGCCAATTCAAATAACCCACACCTGATAACCCTAAACACACCATGGACACCTGACCACGCCACAATATGACTGCCACCCTTCCCACCTACAATCCCTTGCATCAGATATGAGCAGCTACAGCCAAAGTTGAGAAGAAGCATACCACAAACACAGCTAACAAACATCACTCAGCACATATTGCACAAATCAATATTGCAGCCTACCAGCACACACAGCCAAACACCCCCACATCACCACACACCCCGTACTGAACCCAACACGCATTACGCATGCCCACCCCACAACATGTCATGCCAGAAGCATCCACGGTTCATCGACAATGAGTTGCAGGTCATGGTGGATTGTCAACAGGGTCAATGCAGTCGGTACATACCCACGCACAAAGGAGGACATCAGAAAGAGGTGGAACGACCTCAGGGGGAAGGTGTGTTCCATGGTGTCCAGGCAGAGGATAGCCATTAATAGGACTGGCGGTGGGACCCCACCTCCTCCCCTCCAGCTGACAACCTGGGAGGAGAAGGTCCTGGACATTATGTATCACGAGGGCCTGACTGGCGTCAGCGGAGAGCTCGACACTGGTAAGTCAGCAATACCCCCAAACACCACCACCCATGCCCAGCATGCCTCCCCACCACTCTCCAAATCACCGCAACCTACCCCACTGACCCCATCCCAAACACCCCACACCCCTCATCTGCATGCCACACTACCCCACTTGCACCATCTTTACTCACACATCCTGAATGCACAGATGTCAAGCACAATATGGAAGTATCACAGCTCCCATAATCGAGCCACTACATGCATGACAACAGGGACACAACAACAACAGACACAAAACTAATATCTACCCTATCCATCCACAGGTACCCCTGCCACTGACACCCTGCAGAGTATGCCAGGTTCGGACAGCCCTCCCAGGGTAAAGGCCTCAGTGGATGAGGATGACTTGCCTGGGACATCTGGAGCCACTGGGCAGTCTACCAACGGCACACCCACCCTGGACACACCGGAAGACCCTACCCATGTGGCAACAACACCACAGCCAGACCCTGAATCCCAAACCTGTGCCCCAGGGACCCATCAATCAGAGGTGTGCCCTGTAGTACAGTGGGCAGGGTAAAGGGCACCCACCCCAAACAATGATGGCTCTGCTGATACTTGGAGTGAACACACTGTGCCAGGGGCAGAGGCACAGACGACTAGGGGTAGTGGGAGGGGAACCGTGACCCAAGGGTCGGGAGAGCCACACCAACTGTCCAGGAGGGCCTCAACCAAGCCCTGGGTGTATACCAACAAATCCAGGACACAGTGGCCCAGATCCTCACCACCGTGCAGGAGACCCAGCGGCTGCAGGGGCAATACCATAAGGAGGCTTTGCAACAGTGGCAGGCCCACAATGCCACCATGGCCTCCATTGTAGGGGTGCTCAAGGACCTGACCAGTGTCATGCGTGAGTCCACCACCCACCAGCAGGCCCCTACCACTGGCCACATCCCATCACAGCCCTCCACATCAGCAGCAGCTAGTGGTATGGTGGCCCCACCACAGGTCTCGCAGGACACCAGCACCCCAGACCCTGTAGCTGAGGAACGCCCACACAAGCGAAGACGTCCAAGTAGACATCCAGCCCGGACATGATGGCCAGACCACGACCACCACCAGAAAGTGACCCTCTCCTGAACATTCTCCCTCGTGTGTGAAACCCTGTCGACTGTCCACTCCCATATCACCATCTACCCACGACCAGCAGACTGGACTTGGACTAAATACAGATGGCATTACCATTCTGATGATCGCTGCTGCCATGACCCCACTCATCATCCCTTGCATGTGTATATCACAAAGACAACTGAGCACAGTCCACATCTACGTGTTTATTTCCCCTGAGTATGTTTTGAACAGTCAATACGTGTACAAATGGCAACTCACACCCAGCACATTCATGGGAGGGTGACAGCGTGGGGAGCAAAATTCTGGGTCGATGGTGGCGCAGGCAGTGGCAGGACATATGTATCAATGGAGGCAACAGCCCAGGCAGGGAGCACAGAACACCACAATATTGTCGTGAACGGAGAGCAAGACAGGGACAACAATCACTGTAGGAGTCACAGGTGCCAACTCCACACAAATGCACTGTAGGAACAGGAAATCAGGGCGGATATGCCAGGCAGGTCCAAATACACAGGGCCAGTACCAATACACATATACTACACATACCAACCCAATGGTCCCACCCTCACATTGCCCAGCATCAGACCTGGCTCCACACCCACTGCCACCAACAACAATCTGGAATTGCCACACAATGTAGACTCCCAGGATGGATGCTGCACAGATGCAACAACCCTGTGTGGCACACAAATAGCACTTGAACTGGCAACTCAGGGAACATTCCACATACACATAGATGGCACTAGTGCACCAGCATAACACCTGTACACTGTGACTACCTCAGTCATGGCCACATGTGATACCTCCCCAAACCCACTCTGAGGCAGAGCTGCAACCAATACCATCAGTGGACATACACAACAGGTGGCAGCAGGGACATGGCAGACAGTTATAGAGGACACATACCATACAGTTTGCACGTACCTGCATCTCAGCCGAAGTAATGTTGAATCAGCTCCGCCCTGGAGTTAGCTGCATCCTCATCATCCTCCTCTTCATCACTCCTCATGTCCCCTTCATCAGCCACTGGCACAGCTACCCCCTCCTCTGCATCCAGCAATGGGATGTGATGCCTCAGGGCCAGATTGTGCAGCATGCAGCAGGCCACAATGATCTGGCACACCTTCTGTGGGTTGTAGAGCAGGGCACCCCCGGAGACATGCAAATACCGGAACCTGTCCTTCAGCAGGTAGAAGCATCTCTCAATGACCCATTTGGTACGACCGTGGGCCTCCTTGTAACGGTCCTCTGCAGCTGAGGATGGATGCCTC
The DNA here is from genome assembly GCF_031143425.1 of Pleurodeles waltl. Lineage (NCBI taxonomy): Eukaryota > Metazoa > Chordata > Amphibia > Caudata > Salamandridae > Pleurodeles > Pleurodeles waltl. The sequence continues at coordinate 214,514,617 of NC_090440.1, forward strand.
ACAGGTGTCAGGAGCCAGGGCAGGTTGGGATAGACAGAGTCATCTGTGTGCACAGAGTGAAGAGGCATTTCAAGACTGGGAGGGCAATGGGGCAGGGAAACAAGGATGCAGTGAGCTGAGGGGCACACATTTGCAGCGGTACATACCAATGAATCAGGCCCGGTCCCTCTGGAGTGGTACCATCATGTGTGGTACGCTGCTATTCCACAGGATGTAGGAATCATGCACAGAGCCTGGGTACTTGGCCCAAACCTGGGAGATATACTGGTCCACGAGACAGACCACCTGCACATTGACCGAATGAAAGTTCTTGTGGGTTCTGTACACCTGTTCATTCCTCCTGGGTGACACCAGGGCAATGTGTGTGCTGTCAACGGCTCCAATGACATGTGGGACATGTGCCACAGCGTAGAATGCAGACTTGACAGTGGGCAAATCTGCACATCGGGGGAACCGGATGTAGACAGCCATATGTTTTATCAGGGCACACAGAACATCCCTCAGGACACTGCTGAACATGGGCTGCAACATCCAACTTGCAAGGCCCACTGTGACCTGGAAGGAGCCAGAGGCAAGGTAGTGGAGGACTGACAACACCTGTACAGTGTGAGGGATGGCATTGGGATTGCGTTTGGCAGGCAACATATCTGGCTCCAACTGGGCCACCAGTTCCTATGGTCACACAGTTCAGGCGATAGGACTGGATGATGTGACGCTCCTCCAGGGTTGCAAGGTTGACTAGGGGCCTGTAAACCAGTGCATTCCTCATCCTCAGCTGTGCAATCCACCTGGGAACAGGGGAGAGGTGGTAATATGTCATGCAGCACATACGTATGAAGCCGTTAATTTCACACACATAACACTTCCTAAATGTGAAATGTTTGTGCCCTGTCTGCATGCATAGGACAGGTAGAAGTGAGATCATCCTGCCGGCGTAACACGTCATGGCGGTAGGCAGTCACGACCGCCGAGCTACACACCATTGGCTCATACTGTTGCCAATGGCAGGCAAGAGCCAATGTGATTGCCACCTACGGTGACAGAGATGTCCGCGGAGGGCATGACCGCCATTTCATGTGCTCATGCTCACTTAACTCCTGAACCTCGAGCATTGAAGACCTCCACTGCGTGTGCTTCTGTGTACTGACTCCGCTAGCCAAGATGCTGTGTCTGACAGGAGACAGGGCCACAGCCTTCACTCAGGAAGAGTTGGTGCGGCTTGTGGACGTGGTCCTACCCCTATATGGACAGTTGTATGTGGCACCAGAGCAGCAGATATGCCCCTTGTAATTGTCTTCTATGTGAGTTTCGCTCGTGGGGGTGAGGGCCTTGGTAGGTGGCAGTGTGAATGGAGCATGGACATGGGTGAGGGGCCGAGGGCTAGGTTGGCCGATGACGTGTGGGTGAGGATGTGTGATGTGTGCTGTCCACTACTGTCCCAAGAATGCCGTCCTACATGACTGTGTTCTTCTGTCAGTGTCACCCCTGCAGGTCAGCGCCCATCAGAAGGAGGGGATTTGGCGTGCCATCGCCAAGCGAGTACAGACCCTAGGAGTCCATGCCCGGTGGAGCACCCACTACAAAAAGCGGTGGGAGGATGCTGGTGGCAGACTTAAGATGTCGGCCAGTGCAGACGCTTGAATCGGAGCTCCGCTCCGCTGAGGTCCCAGGGACTTTATCCTGCCATCGCATCGGACGCAAACCAGGACACGCTGTACTTTGCGCGCAACCCTGGGGTAAGCATCTGAGCCTCTGAGAGAGATGACCGCACCCCGCGCGACAGAGGCAACGCGGACACCGAGGCCCTGAGGCCTAGAGGACGCAGAGTGCTGGGTCTTCCTGATGGTGACATGCAAGGGGGACGGCCACACGTGGGCAGCCATATTGGATAGCGGCTGTCGGGCTGCTGCTGGACCTGCAGCGGAAAGTGTGCTTCCCCCGCGGGAACTTGGAATCGCTGGCACTACTGGTGCACCAGCGCGGAGCCGAACAGCAGCGGAGAGGCCACGATCGTGCTGCAAATCACCACCATTTGCTTTTTTCTTTTGATTTATGGTGCCGCAAGCTGGAGGGGTGCCGCCTGCCTGGAACAAGTGTGTGGCCACTGCGGAGTGTGGCAGTGGGGAACTCTGATGCACTTTGTGGTGATAACCGGGGCCTCGCAGCAACATCCGGTGAGTAGGACAAGGGTCCCGCATGCAGATAGTCATAGGGCCCCCTGACACGAGAGACCAGAGGGAACCACAGCTAGTGGCCATCTATCAGCAATTACCCCCCAGCCGGTGCCGAGCAGAGGGATCCTTTGACTGACCTCCTACCTGCCAGAAAACTTGAGTTGCACCTCCATAAGTACTACCCCTAATTCAGTGGGGACTCAGCACATTGGGCCTCAACCTGTAAGGGAGACGGGAGCTACACCGGTGGTCTGAGGTCAGGAAAAGACAGTAGTGATATGCCCATCACAAGACCTCCTACAGCCTTATCTGTGCTCCTGGCCACCGTCTAGCGCAACTATCTGGAAATACTGTAGTGGTGTATTGAACTCCGGTGAGAGATAGCACCCCTCCTGGTGACAGACGGCCCTCACCCCCACTGGGCTGTAATGATGGGTAAAATTAGAGGCTCCAAAAATGTTGGGCATGACCCAGACCAACCCCTAAGAGACGGAGGTGCGCTGGAGACTCTTATTCACTCAGACACAACGCTCAAATCGCACTCAGCTCAATTTGATAGAGTCCTCCAGGCCATCCTGGACACGAAAACTTCACTGGAAGCTAGGATCGACGCAATAGCAGTGGAGGTTAATCTGCTTAGGGTGGATCATCGTAACTTGGCAGAATGAGTGAAAGCAGCGGAGTCCTCACTTGCCGCCCTAAGGTACAGGAACTCCAGACCCAGAAGACGCAGGAGAAGCTGGAGATGACCGCTCTACACAGGCGGGCGGAGGACGCAGACTGGGGGCCTGTAGAACAATGGGTGATTGACACCGTTCTGGGGGGGCAGCCCCTCGAAGTTCTTCTTGGTTGACGGAACCCACAGAGTGCCCGGCAGGCCCCCTCGCCCAGGTGCACCTCTACGACCTATAGTGGCCCGTCTCCTGAATTTCAGAGACTGTGATTTAATCTTGCAACTCTCCCGCTCCAATGGTCCGTGGCGCCATGACAATGCAGAGCTCTCAGCTTATCCGGATTTCACCTCTGAGGTTCAGAAATAGCGTAACTCCTTAGTTGAAATGAAACAATGCTTCAGAGAACTGAATTACAAATACGCACTGTTGTTCTCTGCAAAACTCCGGGTGATTCATGGCGACGCGACACAAGTGTTCAACTCTCTGTAGGACCCATGGACCTGGTTACACACCAAAAGACTAATGCACCCCTCGCAGGAGTCCCGAGAGGATGCCACCTGGGTGACCCCACGAGACAAAGAGCGCAAACGTAAATCTAGCAGGGCGAGGCCAACCCGAGCCCAGGCGGCCAGGGAGCGAGAGGGGGCAATAAAAGAAGCATCACAGCTGTCCAGTAACCCCTTTTTTGCATTGGAGGATACCCCTCCGGGTCCCTTTGACACGGATACAGGAACCCCATCATCCTCCCGGAACTTGCTTGAAGGGGAAGGCCCGACATTAACCCTGCGCATCGCAGGTGACCTCTGATAATACCGGCACTCTGTTCTTGTCCTCATGAGCCAACTAATCTAATGTGGGAAGGTGGTTCCCACAGACCAATGCATTACATTCCTCAGGTTTGCTGTTTCATCGGGTCCCCAACTTGACCATGTTCTGACCCCCCAGGACCTACAACGTGTACATGCGCTTCATTTACAACTTCCTTCACTACCCCAGCTGAAGAGAGGGAACGAAAGGCCTAGTGCCTTGATCGAAGGGATGCATGTATATTACAGCTCTTAACACACTGTTTGAATGTTTGGAGACTTTTGGCATGATACTTGTTGTGGATAAGGCCTGGGTTCGGGGAGTTATTTCTCTTGTTTTTATTGTTTTTAAGTGCCTGCTGGGTGGTGGGGTCCCGGGGAGCTGGGGGGAGGGAGCAGATGTGGAGTTGAACATTGTCTGTAGACGTAATGGCTGTAGAATGTGCTGTGTTAACTTGGAATATTCGGGGTTTGGGTAATCCTATTAAGCGATATAGGGTGTATTCCTACCTTAGGCAGCGACGAATGCATATTGCCTGCGTACAAGAGACACATTTAACACAAGGGTAATTACTTAAGCTTAGCCGTCACTGGAGGGGCCAAATTTATGGTACTGGATATTCAGCATACACCAGAGCCACGTTAATTTGGGTAGCACCAGAAGTGCCTTTTGTTAGGCACATAGGACACATATATTTCGGGAAGGGAGATACGTTCTATTAGAGGGCCAATTAAATGGCCACTCCATTATGCTAGCATTGATATATGACCCCAACACTGCACAAGGGACATTTCTAAACAAGTTGACCCCGACTTTATTGTCTAACCCAGGGGCTCCTAGTATCTAGGGGGAGACTTTAATTGTGTTCAAAACACTGCACTAGATCGTTCGGCCCCTCCTCTACCCAATACCCCTAGTTTACAAGCTACTAAAGGTTTCCAGCAATGGTCTCATTCCATGCGATTACATGATATCTGGCAATTACACCATCTTGAGACTAGGGAATACTCTTATTACGCACTGGGATACCAAATACACACAAGACTTGATTATATTTTCTGTGACTCACTTCTCTGGCCCTCTATCTGTGGCTCTGAATACCTGGGCAGACCTTTATTCGAACATAACCCCCTTAGTGTTACTTTTAAATGGGATAATTCCATTGTGGAGGCTGGGGCGGAGGCTCTGCAGGATGTGGAGTACTTTCAGCAAAACTCCGGGTCTGTAGGTGACCCCATAGTAGAATGAGATGCAATGAAAGTGGTCTTGCGAGGCCATTGTATGACCACCTACTGGGGGGTGAAATCTACCCTCATGCATAGTATACTGAATCTTGAACATGATATACGTCGGCTTGAAAAGGAGGCTCTATGTGACCCTTTGACATTCCTGCATTTGCTAGCCCAATGCTGCCAATACCGGGAAGAACTGTGTAGGCTTGGTAGAGTAGATTATAAGGCGTATTTGACCCAACAGAATACGGATGGTGACAAGCCAAGACGCACATTGTCCTGGTTGCTGCAGTCAGAAGTGCCCCGGACAGTTGTGGGAGTGATTCAGAATGACAAGGGGGAAGTAGTCAATACCCAAGAGGCAATCAGTGACACCTTTACACAATATTAGGAAACATTGTATGTAGCACCACCTGTCCCGCTACCTATCACAATCACGCAATCCTGCAAGGTCTTCGCTTGCCCACCCTGGTGCAGCAGCAGAGACAGGACTTAGAACAACTAATACAGCTGGACGAACTGCGACTAGCGATTCAACAAATGGCTAGAGGGAAGACCACTGGTATAGACGGGTTCCCAGTCGAATTTTATGCTGCCTATAGGGACACTCTTGTGCCTCAGTTACTAGATATGTACAGGGCATCATACCAAAGAGGGGAACTCCCACCTTCACTATGCGAGCCACTTATTGTGGTACTACCCAAACCCAGTAAAGATCCATTGGACGTGAGCTCATATCGACCCTTGTCTATGATTAACATTGATTATAAGATACTAAGTAAAACCCTAGCAAACAGATTGCTCCCTGTGATTTCTACCCTGGTACACCCTAATCAGAATGTTTTTGTACCGCACAGGACCACATACTACAATACTATATGGTTGTGCCGCATCATAGATGCGGTTTCCAGAGGTACGGGCCAACCGGTAGCTGTGTCCCTGGATTTTGAAAAGCCATTTGATAGGCTTGGATGGGCCTACTTACTATGGGTGCTGGAACAATTTGGGCTGGGACCTCAGTTCATACGGTGGATACAGTTACTCTTTACCACCCTTTGGGTGAGAGCCCGCACTGGTAATCAGGTATCTTGCTCTTTTCCTGTCCAAAGGGGGACGCACCAGGGCTGTTCGCTTTCCCTGGTGCTTTTTGCAATTGCTATGGAGCTGCTAGCGTCGCGATTGTGGATGAAAGAATTAGAGTGGGGACTCTGGGTGGATGGACGGTGGCATGTTGCATCTTTGTAAACCGATGACATCGTAATTTATCTGCGTGAGGCGGATGGTGACCTCCCAGGGTTGTTCGCTCTGTTGGATCAATTTAGCGAGGGAGGGCCTTAAGGTAAACTGGAGCAAGTCATGTGTGTTCCCACTACGTGGGGCTGGCGCATACCAGACCAGCCGGCAGGTGATGGGCGACTTACTTGGGCCACAGGGACCTTTCGTTTTTAGTGATCAACGTATACCACTCAGAGATGGATATGGTGGAGAGTAAGTACGGTATGGCCCTAGCCTCCACCCGACGATCTTTGTCCTTCTGGACGCGCCTGCCCCTCTCCCCTATGGGTAGAGCGGTCATTGCCAAAATGTTGATTCTCCCTAGGTTGCTTTACCTGTTTATGGCATTACCAGTTCCGCCTGGAATGGCCTTCTTTAAGGCTATACACAGTTTGCTGATAGCACTTATATGGGGATCCGGACACAAGAGGGTGTCTCTGGTTGCACTCCAATACCCTTTGCTTGAAGGTGGCATGGCAGTACCAGATATAGATGATGTTCTGGTTGAAAGGAGATCAGACAATAGAGGGAGAAATGGTACGGAACGCTGTGGGGGAGGTGCTCAGATGGCTCCTTGCACCGGACAGGTGCAATGCGGACTCAAGGCTACTGCTGCGTGCAGCAAGGTCAGCCTGGACCTGATATATTCACCCACAAAGTCGATCGCTCCCTTACTCATCTCGACTCCTGATATGGGATATACCTTGAATTTGCGACCTTACTCAGATGTATGACTTTAATACAAGGGCGACTGAGGTCCTTTACGAACGTATGTGAGATGTTTGGTCTGGATGCAGAGCAGTTTCTCACCCACGCGGCATTGCAAGCAGTAATGGGAAAGTCTGGCAGTTGGGCTCCCTGGAACCCGCAACACACCATGGACTACAATATATAGTAACGTGAGGATTAGAGAGGAGGGAGGTCTCTAAGTTATATGTACTGTTGAGGGGGACGCAGGGCATGCCACATCCCCGTAGCAAGGCTCGGTGGGATGACTGTTTGTGCATTGACTTATGGAGAATGGTGCTAGAACGTGTGAGATATGTGTCACGAAATGCCAGACTGAAATACTCGCACTTCAACTATGTCCATCAAATGTACCTGACACCACATAGCGCTGCTACCCCTAGCCCCTAAGGCGCGCGTGCTGGAGATCACAACAATACACTGCATGCAACATAATAAGACACCTGGGACACCAATTGTGGGTATAATATGTCGCAAGTTTATTGATTACACAGGTTGGGTTAGCTTACGGGCGATCCCGGTGTCGGAGATGAGTTCGTTAAAGCTGGCCGACACCCATCCTGAGAAAGCTAGAGCTGTTCCGTCTGGTGTTCTTTGCACCAGCGTATTTAGAATCTTACAGCCCTTTCTTTTATCGTGGTTTACCACTTTCCTCTTACTATTTATTTGTCATGCTCCTGACAAGTCAGAGCGAGACCCAGGCCAGTCTCCACAGTTGCTCAGGATTCCAACTGTCCCTTGCGGGATTAAGGAGCGCCGTCGCGTCATCCCAGGCCCCGCCGTAAAGGCTCCCAGCGGCCTGAGGAATTGCTTTTGCCTCCAGGAATAACCCTCTGGAGGTATTTTAATCATTTTAACGCTTTAGGATTGCCCAGTAACTCCGCTTTGCGACTCTTTGATTCATCTGTAAACAAAGCCATGTTAATAAGACCCTATATGACCATGCCTAAATCTTATTCTTAATGCATCCAGACCTGGTTTGTCAATGTTGTTTGGAGGGTGGGAGGAAAACACCGTGCGTCTAAGAGGCCCCAGCCCCGCCAGGTCACCCCTTTTGAGACCTCCCAGCCTCACTCCTCCCTTCTGACACCTCGGGGGGCACATAAACCAGGGTGGACCACCCTGTCTAGCTATGGTGGCCCCTTACGACCATCCGCCTTCCTGGCAGGGGAGCGACGCTAATGCGCTGTCCCCTTTATTGTCGCACTTGTGCGACGTGGCCAGCTGCATAGCGCTGCTACCCCTAGCCCCTAAGGCGCGCGTGCTGGAGATCACAACAATACACTGCATGCGACATAATAAGACACCTGGGACACCAATTGTGGGTATAATATGTCGCAAGTTTATTGATTACACAGGTTGGGTTAGCTTACGGGCGATCCCGGTGTCGGAGATGAGTTCCTTAAAGCTGGCCGACACCCATCCTGAGAAAGCTAGAGCTGTTCCGTCTGGTGTTCTTTGCACCAGCGTATTTAGAATCTTACAGCTCTTTCTTTTATCGTGGTTTACCACTTTCCTCTTACTATTTATTTGTCATGCTCCTGACAAGTCAGAGCGAGACCCAGGCCAGTCTCCACAGTTGCTCAGGATTCCAACTGTCCCTTGCGGGATTAAGGAGCGCCGTCGCGTCATCCCAGGCCCCGCCGTAAAAGCTCCCAGCGGCCTGAGGAATTGCTTTTGCCTCCAGGAATAACCCTCTGGAGGTATTTTAATCATTTTAACGCCTTAGGATCGCCCAGTAACTCCGCCAAGCCTCGGGAATGGCATCTCGCGATAACCGAGGCCCCCCCACCTGTGCTCGTCTTTTACTCTACGTACACCCTGCCCTTACTAGCGCGTCCCTAACATTCAGTAGGAAGATATCTGTGCCTGCGTCAGACAATAGTACCCCGTCTGGCGCAAAATTACCATTCAGGTGTCTACTCAGCAGGGTATGTCTGATAAAGCCAAAACCTTGTTGTTTCGCAATTTTTTGCAGGGACCTGTTGATTCTGCTCCTGGACATTTCAATGGCGGCCCATGACCTGGCTCCCTGCCACACCCCCGTGGGAGAACCTCTGACCAAATTAACTCGCCATCCTCCATCAGGGTGGCAAGCCTGGTGATGCGCTGCCTCATGGCCTGTAACAGTGGGCCCCTCCCACAAGTAGTTAGGTCGTTACCACCCAAGTGGATCAAGAGAATGTCTGGCTTAAACCCTCTCTTCCCCATCAGTCTGCTAACACTATGTTCCAGCATGGCCCATCTCATTCCTGGGCACCCCATCCAGGAGAGTTCGACGTTACTGAAACTGTGGTTCCAGCCTTTTTCCTTGGCCCGTTGTTCCGCTCTGGCCACTAGAGAGTGGCCCATCACCCATACCGTCTTAGCCCCTAGATGAACGAGAAGGTAACTATTACAACACACTTTATTGACATTTGCGACAGCCATATATACACTTCTGGCAAACATTGTTACAATACAGGCATTCCAATTCTCCCTGAAGCCGCGCCCTTTTCCATTTTGAGGAAATGGCGGCCTCCGAGCTCTCGTTGCCCCAACTAACCGCCCGTATTGGGTGAAAGGAGGGGGGGTCAGGACCGAATGTACAGTTTATATCTGTCCGACTGCCACCTCCCGATCTGCTTAATAGCCCCTGCATGCAGCCCCTCGTCAAAGGCCGTAGATGCTGCACCGATTCTGAAGGAATGGGTTGACCACTTGCGCCCCTGGTACCCCGCCTCTGTGATTGCCCACTTCAGGACCCTACTGTATTGAAACAGTGTGAGTGGTAGGCCGTCCTGGTGAAGCAATAAGTAGCCTGGTTGTGCGGGGCAGCACGCTGCGTACCTCCTGAGCAGTTCCACAGGGCAACACTTGGGGTCCCCAAAACCTCTCAAACGCACCACCACACCTATCCCTTTCTGGTCGGTTTTGGAGCGCCGCACTCTGAGTTCAACCATGTCGAGCCCCATTTTTAAGTCGCCTCATTTAAGTGCCCTGTAGGATGTGTCGCTCTTCACATTGGCCACTAACTCTGGAGACCTAAATGCTCCGAAAAAGGCTAGGGAAAAGGTGACAGCGAATAATAGCTCTTCGTACTGTGTGTTACAAAGAAGTGTGAGCGCCCCCACCAGTCCCTTTAGCATGTCCAAATCAATGGGTGCCCTCTGGTCCGGTTGTTTTTCTTCTTCCCTCGCCCAACCTTTCAGTGCTGCCCTCAAAGGGAAGCCCGAGTTTGGGTCTCCTTCCCCTTTTAATTTTGTAAAATGGGCGATCGCCGCCAGGTGCCTTGAAACCCACGCGTGTGACTTGCCATTGTCATTCGCCCACAGCACAAAGCGGTGTACTCTTGCGGACGTTGGGTGGTCCTCCCCAGCCCCCCAGGCACTCGTCAGTGACGTAAACCTGGTGAAACATGACCTGTATCTGGCTCGGGTGGTTGCTGCCAGGGATAACTCCCCCAGTGCCCCTATCCTTTGCTCCACTGAACCAATCGCCACCATTCTGCCTTGAACGGCATCATCTCCTCCATCGCCTGGGGGCAAGCCGCCCGGAATTTCGTCCACTGAAAACGAGAAAGAGCGTCAGCGGCCACATTCTTCACCCCTTGCACATGCCGCGCACGAAACTCTATGTTTCTCAACAAGCAAGCCCTCACCAGCTCCCTTAACAGTCCTACCAACACCGGGCAGTTCCCTGACTGGCAGTTGATGGCCTGGACCACGGCCATGTTGTCTGACCAGAACGTAATCCTCTTGTCAGCTAGCACCTGTGGCCACAGATGGAGAGATAGGATAATTGGGAACATCTCTAATACTGTGATGTTTTTGGTGAGCCCGTGCCTACTCCATGCATTGGGCCATTTTCCCGCACACCACTGACGGTCCAGTATGGCACCGAAGCCCTCTCTTCCTGAAGCATTGGTGAAGAGCTGGAGCTGCTGACTGGTGCACCATGGAGTGCGCCATAACAGCGTCCCATTGAATTCCTCCAGGAATGACTGCCACATGCGCAGATCCTCCTTCAGGCCCGCTCTAAGGCGTACCAAGTGGTGGGATTTGTTAACCTTTGCAGTTGCCCTTGCTACTCGCCTGGCGAAGATTCTGCCTGCCGGTATAATCTTTGCTGCAAAGTTTAGCCTGCCCAGTAGGCTCTGTATCGTGGCTAGTGTGGCTTTGTCCTTACTCAGTACCTCCCGAATGTCGGCCTGTAGAGCTGCGACCTTGTCTCCCGGCAATCGGCAAATACCGTTCTTGGAGTCAATCTCAATACCCAGGAATGTCAAACAATCCGTCGGTGCCTGGGTCTTTTCCTGCGCCAGCGGCACCCCAAAAAGGTATTGAGGGTAGCCCTACACTCGTCCGATCCTGCCTTACCTATGAAGAAGAAGTCATCTAGGTAGTGGAGTGAACTCCCCGGGTTTTTTTCCCTTTTAGTGCCCATTCCAGGAAGCATGCAAATGTTTCGAACAAGGAACATGACACCGCACAGCCCATAGGCATGCATTTGTCGTAAAAGTATTGACCAGCCCACTGCATCCCCAGGAGGTGGAAGCTACTCGGGTGGACTGGAAGGAGGCGGAACGCGGACTCAATGTCAGCCTTTGCCATGAGCGCACCTATCCCCGCTGCGCGAACCAGGTCAATTGCCTCGTCAAAAGATGCGTAACCAACGGAGCACGTTCCCTCCTCCAAGTAGTCGTTCACCGACGCCCCTTTGGGGTCTGAGAGATGGTGGATCATTCTATATTGGCCTTGCTCTTTCTTCGGCACGATCCCCAGGGGTGACACAATGAAGTTTGGAAGGGGTGGCCGGGAGAAGTGGCCGGCCACCCTCCCCAATTGAAGCTCCCTCTCCAGCTTCTCCTGTACCACTCCTGGGGCTTCCTTGGCTGACCGTAAGTTGTAGGCTTCCCTGGTGACTGACGGGCCGGAGTATGGGATCCTAAAACCCTCACTAAATCCTCTGAACAACATCTCCCGCTCATTTGGTCTAGGGTAATCTTTGAGAATTTGGGCCAAGGTGCTAAAGGATATGGGAGACGGTGCTATAGTGTTGTGTTGCGACTCTGGACCGCTAGGGCTGTTTGGAAACGGCACTGGCACCCGTTGTTTTTTCTGTCCTGTTCACTTTGTTGCAGTTGGCTGCTGGGTGCCAGCCGATGCACTTGGAACAGTTGTGGGCGAATTTGCACCTGGCGCCCCATGATCATGCCCCATTGTTGTACAGCCTGCATGAGTTGTTGTTGAACCTATACTGAGAAGCCCCTCTCCCCCTCTGCAGGGGCTTCCCTCGAAAGGGGGGCCTAAGCTGCTGTTTAAAATAGTATGGCCTTGACTGTTTGTGCTTTGCGAAACCTGAGTCGCTGCTTGCTGGCCTGCTGCAGTTACCCATGTATTGCACCCAGAGTTCAATTTCACAGCAGTCCCACGCCATCTCTGGTGCCTGTTCCATTTTTTGCCTGAACTCTCAGTCGTAGTTCAGCCACCCTGCGCCCCCATTGCGGGTATATTCCTCATATATGACCCGGTTGTATTTGCATAGAGCCGGCCCTTGCTCAGGGAATTTCTCCATGATCACCGTGGACAGCATCGCAAACGCCTCTAGCCAGTTGTCAATTGACTCCTCTGGCTTAACCTTCCTCTTCCATTTGTGCTTCTCTACCTCCTTGCTGGGTACTGTTATGTATGCGCCCTCCTTGGCAAATGTGAGCAGCGAGAAAATATAAATGAATTCCCTCTTCCATATTCGCTCCCTAGCTTCCAAAGGGACCCTCCATGCCAGGGAAGACCTCCCTGACAGCAAGGGGGGATCAGGCCTAACGCTGTTTGCTCTATCGCTCCCGCCCGCTGTGGTATCTAGTGAGACCCTGTCTGCTACCCCAGCGCGGAAGCCTCGTCCTGCGCCGTTGGCGGCGAAATGGTGTCCTGCCCCCACTCCTGCCCCGCGCCTGCTCGCCTGTTGCTAGCGCCCTGCTCGTCCGCGCCCAAACCAGCTAGTGCCTTCGCTGAGGCCACGAAGCTGTGCATTGCCTCCATCATCTTACCCAATCCCACCTGCAGCCCCTGCCGTGATGCCCCTATGGTGGGTCTACAAGCCACATTCCTTGCGGGTTGGCTGGTCTGTTCTTCAGCAATAGGCGTGCTTGCCCCTGGGGCCACCCCCCCAGCCGCAAGGGGATCCCTGCCCCCCCCAGCCGCCTCTTGCTCCTTATTGTCTTTCCCGGCTCCTCTTGGCCCGCTGTCCGGCTGGGTATTTGAGAGGCCCTCCGGTAGCTCGATGTCCGCCGTGTCCTTCTTGGCTCTTTTCAGTTTGCTCCCAGCTGCGGCCCTCGCCGGCCTCTTCCGTTTGGCAGGCGTCGGTCCCCTCTTGTCGCTTAGGAGACAGAGGCCTGAGTCCGAAGGCTGCACCTCGTTCGTGCTTGTCAGGGTGGGAGTTCCTGACTGCTGAACTCCTTGTGCCGCCACCATCATCTTTGCCCATTCAAGGCCTTTCGCTTGACACATGGCCATGAACCTCGTCCAGATATCTGCTTCCTCTTGGTTCTCTTCGGCGGAAAAGAGTGTAGGTGAACCGTGGTCCTCCATCGTCCCTTAGTGCGTGCCGGTGAGTGATCTTAGGTCTGTAATTGAGAGAAGACAGCCTTAATAACGCATCCCTGGCGATGCCTCGCCCTATATTTACTCGCCCGGTATTGCTGTGCTGCGCCCTCCTCTCACTTTATTCTTTTTTTTTTTTTTTTTTTAGCTCACCCATGGCCCTCCAGCACCCGTCCTGTGCTGCTGCTGCGCCTGTTGGCCCTCTTGCCTGCCCCTTACCTGTTCAGGTGGCAAATCAACCTCTTTCTCGATGCGCCGCTACCAGCCCATTACCCTGGGAAACCTCGCTTGGGACCCTGTCTGGCTCTGACACGCTGTTGTTCGCTTGGCCCCCCCTTTTGCGCATCCGCCCTGGTACCCCTTCCCGTCTTACCGTGTACCTTAATTCACTTTAGTGCCCTAGTGCCTGTGCCTCGCAGTTGCCCTATGTGGCCACCGCGGGGAGCCTAGTAGTTCATTAGCCACCTGGAAGTAAAGACAAACAAGCACCAAGCATCACAGTAATACAGCCACCCTTCGCTATATATTTACTCTTATGAAAGTTTTATCATTAGTAATATCATTAAATATACACACTTTTCTTTTTTCTTTTTTTTTTTTAGCGTAGCATATCTTTAAATGATCAGAAATGCGCATATGCAGATACATGGGGGGCTAGCTGTTTAAGATCCATATAATCATGCCTTAATAGAGTGATTTCAATGAAGCCTCCGTGTACCTGGGTGTTTTACCAATGAGAATAAACAAGCCTTGAATATGAGTGTTCGCGTACGATAAATGTATTCCTGTATTTTGGCCGCAAGACCTCTGCGCGGCGTTGCTCACTTTTTTTTTTTTTTTGGACCTCTGCGCACCTGCGCGCAGACGTTCTCTCCTTCTTCTCATTTATTATTTTTTTTTTTTTACAAACCTCTGCGCGCCTGCGCGCAGACGTTCTAACCCCCTTCTTCTTTTTTTAAAAATTATGGCGCGTTGGGTGAACTGTGCGCCCCATGCCTCCCCCCGCGACCAATGTCCGATTCGGGGGGGAAGGGGGAGGGGGCCCCACGGCTTTAAAAACCCTGCGGCTTTCACAACCCCGCGTCCCCGCGCTTTTACAACCCAGCCGCACATCAGCCCGCGCGGTCGCGAAGCCGCTGGGCGGCGACCAGCCCCGCGCAGCCGGAGGAGCACAGCGGCCACGCGGTACGCCGCGCTGCCCCCCCCGGCAAAGAATGCGACGCGGGCAATGCAGCCACAAACAAGGCCCCCCGCAGCCGGAGGAGCACAGCGGCAACACGGCACGCAGCGCCGCCCCCCCCAGGCAAAGCAAGCGACGCGGGCATTGCGGCGACATGCTGCCTATCCGTCGTCCTTTTGCGAGGCGCGGCGAAGTGCCACAAACAAGGCAGCGGTACGCCCCCTCCCACCTGGGCGTGCCTCGCCGTCCCCAGCAAATGAGAAATACCACTTCCTAAATCCTAAATGCGCCCTATACTGGGCTCGAACTCCAACCTCCCTCCAACCACACTTAAGTGTTCCACGCTATAGCGAGACAAGCGACTGAGCAAGACAAATGGCCCAAAACGACGTGGCGATCGCCCGGCAAGCACCCGGCAAAAAACACCCGGCGCAAGGACCCAAAGGTAGGGGTTTGCCTTTTATGTTTATCCTTATTATACATACTTTTTTTTTTTAAATTATGCCCCATAGCTGAAACACGATCAGGTTGCCGGCCGCAGCGTTTATGCGCCCTGTCCCCCCCTCCCCCCCACCTAATAGACTAACCTCTGTCTGCTGAAACCCTGCGTCTCGCTGCCCGTCCTCCAGCTGCTGTCCGGAAAAACACCGTGCGTCTAAGAGGCCCCAGCCCCGCCAGGTCACCCCTTTTGAGACCTCCCGGCCTCACTCCTCCCTTCTGACACCTCGGGGGCCCATAAACCAGGGTGGACCACCCTCTCTAGCTATGGTGGCCCCTTAAGACTATCCGCCTTCCTGGCAGGGGAGCGACGCTAATGAGCTGTCCCCTTTATTGTCGCACTTGTGCGACGTGGCCAGCTGCATTGCCTTCATGATATATTTCCGGGAGCTTCCCCGTTGTTTTCGAGATGTGGCCATGAAAATGCTACTTTCCTACATATTACATATGAGTGCCTGGTGTTGGGCAGCACATGGACCCACATTATACAACATATATCAGACATTATAGAGATACGCCTCCCACTGGACTCACTCCTCTTTCTACTGGGGATAGCCAAGAGAAACAAACAGACTAAACACTATTTAAAATTTGTAGATCTTGCTCTCGCATTATCTAGACGACTTATCGCTATGTCCTGGAAGGCACCCTGACCCCTCGATGTAAAGGACTGGCTGCACGTGGTATCCCATTGGGCTACAACTGAAGCAGTGCAGTAGACCAAGATCGACGTGTGCAGGGTGGAGGTGGGGCTGCAACATTATGTGACACCTACCTGATGAAACTGGTGGATAAAGTGACCCCACAGGAGACAGACAGCACCAGCCCATTAGGATCACCCCAGCCAGTAATGAGTACTCCCACTATCCAAGCAATCAATACATGACAGAACTACATGCTTGTTAGAGTCTCAAAACTCTTCTTGTCCCTCCCCCTCCCCGTGCAGAGACATTACCCCCCCCTAATTGCCTCCTCTTCAGACCTTTGAGATCTTTGAGGGGACGGGTTGGCTCAACACCCCATAGGTGTGCTTGCAGGACACTTTGGACATTGCTCTGGGAGTATTGGCCCTGGACTGCTTGCTCCTTCCCCACCCTGATGACTACCCTTCGGGGGTTGAATCCCGGCTGAGGGACTCACCAAGGTAGACCCTCTGCCTGAACCGCACACACCAGGCACATTATAAAGTTCTTTTTCACGCCAAGTTGTGTTCCCTTTCCCCGTATTCCCTCTACAAGGGCCTTGCAACAAAGGACGCTGTCTGACTACATTGTGCACTATGATTGATAATAGGGGATTGTGATGTATAGCGGAGGCCGCTAAGTAAAGCGATCACTATATTTCTGTTATAGCACTGTAATGTCACCTACTGAGTATACATGAGATGGCACTGTTTGATTGTGATGTCAAATTACCTGCTGATACATGATGTCATCACTCCTATCACAGTGAAGAGCTTGTTATTTGTTTTTATTATAACTGGCACCATTACCATTGGCTATTGTTCTTGTGCTATTGAAAACTAATAAAAAAAATATTTTAAAAAAAAGAAAGCGGTTGGAGGTCCTGAGACACTGGGCCGGAAGACTGCGGATGCCCAGCTGGGATGTCCTCCTAACGAGGGAGAGGTGCCCGTTGGACCCTGACCCCCCTAATGGCCCACATATTGGCGGTCGCCTACCCTGAGGTGGATGGGCGCTTGAGGGCAGCACATCAGCCACATGGGGATGAGTATTCACTCTCACT
The DNA here is from genome assembly GCF_031143425.1 of Pleurodeles waltl. Lineage (NCBI taxonomy): Eukaryota > Metazoa > Chordata > Amphibia > Caudata > Salamandridae > Pleurodeles > Pleurodeles waltl. The sequence continues at coordinate 214,531,531 of NC_090440.1, forward strand.
TGTGACATGTAATGACATGGTGGCTTTGGGTGGGCATCATTGGGTAGCTGTAGCGTGGATGCTTGGTACACTGATCTCCATTATGGGTTGTGTCCATCTGGGTAGCATTGATATCACAGGTGTGAGTAATGCCATGCAGTCAGGGGTAACGGGGCAGATCTGCCTGCCAGCACATGGTAACTGGATCTTCAGAGCCTGGGTGTGAGGGCAATGTGATTGGTCCTGGCCAACCACTGTGCCAGCGGTGTATCCATGACCTCAATCAGCTGGCAGGCACTGCATGTATGGTGGTGGGGTGGGTACACCAAGTGGTGACAGTGCTTCTTGACATAACCAAGGGGGCCATCCAACTAGTCGTGCAGAATCCTCTTGAGTGTCCAGTCCTTTGCATGCATGTCACAACAGCCATGGGTGGTTGGCAGGTACTGGACAGTTGTGGCAGATATGCCTCAGTTAGACCATCAGCGGCTGACATATGCATTGTTGCACTTTCCCCTATGCTGACACCAAGTAGTAGGATGTTAAGAGTTGGCCAAAATGTATCATGGCATTGCATCAAATTCAGATATACTACCCTGTGTGACTGTTGTGCTGGCATTGATTGATTGCACCCTGTCTCTCTCGCTCTCTCTCTCTCCCTCTCTCCATGTCCTCCTCTGTCTTTGTTTGCATCAGCATCATCTGGTGAAGGAGAAGGGGCACCGGCAAGTGGGGAAGCTGCAGCCCATGGGACCCAGGAGGCTGACACCAGCGGAGCCGAGCTGACCAGTGGGAGGGAGGGCTAGGGGAGTGCCACGGGGAGACCAGATCGACCACTACATCTTCTGACTCCTCCTCCGATGGCAGCTCCCTGGTGGTGGCAGACCCATCTGGGACCACTCCAGCACCATCCTTGATTGCTACCCCCATACCAGCACGGCCTCCCTGTAGCTCCTCACCCGTTTGCCTGTCCCCGCTCACCCAAGAGGTTGGGCATCTCCTTCGCCGCAGGCACCTCTGCCCCTGCCTTAGTCAGCCCCGCTGTCCTCAATGAGGAGGCCATTGACCTCCTGAGGTCCATCTCCGTGGGGCAGACAACTGTTGCGAATGCCATCCAGGGACTGGCATCCCATATGCAACAGACTAATGCGTTCCTGGAAGGCATTCACAGTGCCTTGTCTGACCTACAGAGATCGTTTCAGGCTCTGGCCTCCTCGTTGACAGCAGCCAGTGTCCCTTCTTTTTCCGTCCCCCCTTCAGCTACCTGTTCCCAATCCCACATCCTTCTCCCCTCACCCATCCAAGGCACACCTACTGACCCACATGCATCCACATCAACAGACACGGTATGCAAGGACAAACATAGGCACCACAGACGCCACCACCGCCATGCACACATTCAACATACCCAGGCAGACATGTCAACATCCACACCCTGCACTGACTCCCCAACCACCTCCCCCTCACAGTCGACACTACACTCACACCTGCAGTCAGCATCACATCAGTCACTGCTCCTGCCACATGTGCCCTCACTGCCACCGTTACCACATCATCTGACCCCCATTCATGCACCCCATACACCAATGGCGCAGACATGACAACTATCAACACACCCACATGTAGCACATCTACCCTATCTGCAGACACCACCCCAACATACGCTTACACTTCCCCCGCCATCTCCCTGCATCTCCTCCCCACCTCCTCCCAGTACATCTAAATGTGCACACTCACGCACCCAACAGTCCCATATCACACACATTTCATCCACCCATGCACCTACACACATGGCGCACCCACGTACACACCTCACATCCATACCCGCTCCCTCCACTCCCAAATTTCTTTCCAGTGACCTCCCATGTGTTCCCAAAAAACATTTTCTGCCTCAGTATTCCTTGTTCCTCACCACTGACCCAGTCCCTGACTCCTCATGTGCCCTTCTACCCTTCCTCTGCATCCCAGTCTGCCACTGCCCCGACCCTGCCCATGCCCCTTCGCCACCTGCCACTTCCACCTCTGTCATGTCCACTGCTCCTGCTGCCAAGCCCAAGCCCACTCCCTCCTCTTCCCAGGCCAAGCCCACTCCTTCCAAGTCCAAGCCCATGCCCACCCCCCTTGCTAAGCCCCTTTCTAAGTCCTCCCCATTCAAGGGCGAGCCCAAATTGCAGCCCCTTGCTAAGTCCCCCCCTTCAAGAGCTCCGCTAAGGGGCCCCTCTCCAGGCCCAGATGGAAAGACCCCCCCAAGCCCAAGGACCTCCCAAACCCACTCCCCTCACCCCTGAGGTGACTGCATTCCTCATTGATGCCCCTGCCCTGTGGAGGTCTGCACTTTGCAGTCAGGAGTCAAGGTAGGTTGTCATCTTGTGCCCAGTGTGCTCGGGCACTGTGGTTTTTGGACTGGCCCTTGGGCCTGTACGTGCTTACTTTTGATCACATATTTTAATATATATGGTTATCATGCTGGCACTACACCATTGGTGTCATTGTTACCTACCTAGTCCTGGCTTTCATTCTCAGTGTATTTGTGGTGGTTGTGGGTATTGGTTTGTGTATGTGTTGGTACAGGTGTTTGTTTGTGTGTGTGTGTGGGCATCGATTCCTGTGTTGTGTGTGGGTGTACTAACGTTGTTCCCTCCAGTGTGTGCTAGACTGGTGCACTTACAGTTGGTGTCGTGGTTGTCCTCGCTGGTCCGGGAGTTGCAGGGCCAGTTAGAGGATTGGAAGGAGTTGCAATTCGTGTCCCATGCCGCCTATGGACGTGACTGTGTTCCTGAAGGTAGGTGTTCCCTTTATCTTGTTCGTTTCTGCCAGGGTTTTGGTGGTGGTGGTTCCACCCCAGAAATCCTGGCAGTGTGCAACCTTGTAATATGGTTGTGGGATGCTGCCTGACCACCTGACTGGAGATGGCTGCTGCTTGGCGTGCCAGCACTTCCGCTGTAACGGGCCGGACGGTAACTTGTCTGTGTTCTGCAGGTACCTTTCCGGGACTTGTAATGTGGCGGTCATCACTGCCGGGCCGGTGGCGGGGCGGCTGCCAACTCCACCGCGGCGGTACGCTGACCGCCAGACTCATAATGAGGGCCTATATTTTGAAAGATTTATACAATTATTCCAACAATATTAACACTTGAAATAATATATTAAACATATTCCAATAATTCTAGAACAATATTTTTTTACAATTATATTACTGAAAATGATATTAAAAAAGATGTTCTTAAAAGCTATGTTATTTGTTAAAAAAATGATGTTCTTGACAACGATATTCTATATCATGATCCTTTTGACTTGACTCCCAATATTTATTTCCAGTATTTCTATGTTGCAATATTTTTAACTCAATATTTTGTCCAAACGCTTTTAGAACAGTCCAAGGTATCAACAGTGTTATGAAAAGGAAAATTTAATGTTGATAGTAAAAGCACATTTTACAGGGCAGTGTTGCCTAGTGGTGTGTTTAATTGTGTATGTGGTGGGGGAGGGGACCGTGTTACTATCCTTATGGGGACTTGAGTGTGATACCAACGCCAACGCCGTCACGCCCTCACAGGATTTGTGCGAATCCCTCGCCACTTTCTTCCATCGCAAGATCAGCGACCTCCACGACAGCTTCGGACACCAGACCCAACCATACACCACTGAACCCGCTTCCCCGGACATCACCCTCAACAACTGGACCCACATCAACACGGAAGAAACCAAATCCATCATGAACTCTATCCACTCCGGCGCCCCTTCGGACCCCTGCCCGCACTTCATCTTTAACAAAGCCGACGACATCATCGCCCCGCACCTCCAGACCGTCATCAACTCTTCTTTTTCTTCTGCTACCTTCCCCGAATGCTGGAAGCACGCTGAAGTCAACGCCCTACTAAAGAAACCTACGGCTGACCCAAGCGACCTGAAAAACTTCCGCCCCATCTCTCTTCTACCTTTCCCAGCCAAGGTATTAGAAAAGACCGTCAACAAACAGCTGACCACCTTCCTGGAAGACAACAACCTGCTCGACCCTTCACAAACCGGATTCCGAACCAACCACAGCACGGAAACCGCCCTCATCTCAGTCACAGACGACATCAGAACCCTGATGGACAACGGTGAAACAGTCGCCCTCATTCTCCTCGACCTCTCGGCTGCCTTTGACACCGTCTGTCACCGCACCCTAATCACCCGCCTACGCTCCACCGGGATCCAAGGCCAGGCCCTGGACTGGATCGCCTCCTTCCTCGCTAACCGCTCCCAAAGAGTTTACCTCCCTCCGTTTCGCTCAGAACCCACCAAGATCATCTGCGGCGTACCTCAAGGCTCATCGCTCAGCCCGACACTCTTCAATGTCTACATGAGCCCCCTCGCCGACATCGTACGCAAGCACGACATCTTCATCACCTCCTACGCCGACGACACCCAACTTGTACTCTCCCTCACCAAGGACCCCGCCAGCGCCAAGACCAACCAACAAGAGGGTATGAAGGACGTCGCAGATTGGATGAGGCTCAGCCGCCTAAAGCTGAGCTCTGAAAAAACGGAAGTCCTCATCCTCGGCAACACCCCGTCCGCCTGGGACGACTCCTGGTGGCCCACGGCCCTCGGCACCGCACCGACCCCCGCAGACCACGCCCGCAACCTCGGCTTCATCTTGGACCCTCTTCTCACCATGACCAAGCAAGTCAACGCCGTGTCCTCCGCCTGCTTCCTCACTCTCCGCATGCTCCGTAAGATCTTCCGCTGGATCCCCGCCGACACCAGAAAAACCGTGACCCACGCCCTCGTCACGAGCCGCCTGGACTACGGCAACACCCTCTTCGCCGGGACCACAGCCAAACTCCAAAACCGCCTGCAACGCATCCAAAACGCCTCGGCCCGCCTCATCCTCGACGTACCCCGCAACAGCCACATCTCCGCACACCTGAGACACCTGCATTGGCTCCCAGTCAGCAAAAGGATCACCTTCCGTCTTCTCACCCACGCACACAAAGCCCTCCACAACAAGGGACCGGAATACCTCAACAGACGCCTCAGCTTCTACGTCCCCACCCGCCCCCTCCGCTCCGCTGGCCTCGCACTTGCTGCCGTCCCTCGCACCCGCCGCTCCACGGCGGGTGGGAGATCTTTCTCCTTCCTGGCGGCCAAGACCTGGAACTCCCTCCCCACCAGCCTCAGGACCACCCAGGACCACTCCGCTTTCCGGAGACTCCTAAAGACTTGGCTGTTCGAGCAGCGATAACCCCCCCTTTCCCCCCTAGCGCCTTGAGACCCGCACGGGTGAGTAGCGCGCTTTATAAATGTTAATGATTTGATTTGATTTGATTTGATACCACACTCACTCTGGGGGACTTGATTGCACTGTGTGGACCGGAACCCAAGTCCCCACAAGGCAATGTCTTTTAAATGACAAAAAATGACTTCAGGAACATCTGTGCCAATTTTAACAGCTTCTCTAAAAAGGCAAATGCTGACCCAGAAGTACCAGCTAATTTTCAGCTGGTTCCATTACTGCCTGCAGCTGCCACAATCTTAGAAAAATAAGTAAACTGCCAGCTGTTTAAATATTTCGCATAACAAGCTGCTACACCCATCCCAATCCAGCTTTTAAACTTGACATAGGACAGAGACAGCATTGCTAAACATCGCTGAATTAATTAAGATTAGTTTGGATGCTAGATTTAGGGCCTAATTATGAGTCTGGTGGTCACTAGACCACCAGGCTCACGGTGGAAGTCTAGACCCCAGCGGCTTTGACAGTCCGACCGTCAATTTAAGAGTTTGGCGGTCTGACCACCAAAAGATCGCCATCTCCGCCAGGACCAGTGATCCTGATGGGATGATGGTAGTCATGGTTGTAATCTTCCAAGCTGAAGACAACGCCGTCATGCAGATTCCAACATTGTTCTCCGCCAGCCTTTTCATGGTGGTCTGACGGCCATGAAAATGCTGGCAGAGAACAAGTGCAGGGGGCCACAAGGGGGCGCCTACACTGACCTTGTCGATGGCATGGGCAGTGCAGGGGTTCCCCTGCCCAGCACCCTTGAAATGCATACTGTCTGCTGTAAATACAGTGTGCATTTCAAGGGTGCTGGTGCACCCTGAGTGCAGAAGCATTGACCCCGGCTCAATTATGAGCTGGAAAAAATACTGCTACTCCTTTCCCACTGAACTGAGTGCGGAAACCTTGGTTTCCACTGGTCAGTCCAGTGAGAAATGTGTAATGGGGCCAGGATGGAGACCGTCAGCAACACAATGATCTCTCCGTCTGGAGTTTGGCAGATGGATGTTACAGTCTGCCAAACTCCTAATGACCCCCTTCGTGTGGCTTTGGTGATGTTGCACCTATCAGCAGCATTTGACACAGGGGGACGACTGCATCTTGCAAAAAAAAAATAATATCTGGGTGGGGCAGGCTCAGCCCTTGCTTGCTTGGGATCCTTTCTGGAGGGAAGAGAACAGTTAGTATAGATGAAACCATACTTTTCCAAACCCAAACAGTTGGTATGGGGGGTGCATCAGGGACCTGTTCTGAGCCCTACCATTTTCAACGTTTATCTGTCCTCTCTTGCATTCTAGGTCGAATCATTTGGTATTAAGAATATTTCTTATGCGAATGATACACAGCAACTGCTAAATGATGAATGGGATTCAGCTAGCGCCTAATATACTTTTGCTCTTTGTGTGAAGGCACTACTTGGCTGGCTCAGGAAGAACAAACTTCCCAGACCCACCCAGACAAGACAGAGGTCCTGCTGTTTGGGCCAAAAAAAACTCTAAGAATGGACAGAAGCCTTGTGGAATAATGTCCCCTACAGAGGTGGCATGAAACTTGGAAGGTGTGTTTGATGCACATCTTTCTATTAATGACCAGGTTTCATCTGTTGTAAAATCCTGTCTCTGGATGCTTCGCCTACTCAGGAAATTTCTGCTTCTGATACCCCATGAAGTGCAGGTTACAGTGGCTAGGGCTTTGATATTATCATGGCTGGACTATGTTGATGTTTTGTTCCTTGGATATCCCACAGTATTTAATCCAGTATTTACAGGTGGTGCAAAATATGGCAGTCCATTTATTGGACAAGCTACCTAAACTATCATCTATATTGCTTGACTGCATAAACCTCCATTGGTCCGATGATGTGAATGATGTTTGAAGCATTAATTCTGACACACAAAGCTCTCTACAGCAAGGTTTCATCATATCTAAATGAAAAGATTAAGGCCAGGGAGACTGCTGTGCTCCAGTCAGGCTGTGCTGTTAACAATGCCCCACTTTAAAGAACAGTGGAGAGGGGGTTCATCCTTTACGGTCCTGGCCGCACGGCATGTGAAACCAGCTTGCTGGGAATTTGAGATTAACAATAGAGGAACTAAGCCTGATTTAAGGAAAGTGGCACTACACCAAGTGCAGCACCCCTTTCCTTGCACCCCTTAGCGCCCCCTCCAATGCCACCATGTGTGTGCCATATCTGAGACCTTTTTGATTCTAGTTCGAAGCTTTGCAGGATTAGCATAAAAAATGTTGACGCTAATTCTGCAAAGCCCATTGAGGCCCATTGTAAACAATGGTGTGCCTCCTTTTAATGCCGGCTCTGAGCAGGCATGAAAAGCGCCATTTTTTTCATCCCCCTAATGGTGGAACGTACCCTTTGCCTTCATTATGCCTGGCGCAGCCATTATGCAGTGCAAAGGGTTACAAAGTGGCACAATGCATGCATTGCACCACTTTGTAAATTTGACATGGTGATTTTGGCCTCAGTGGGCCACATTAGTGTAAAACAATTGTGCTAATGTGACGCAAGGAGGCTGTAGGGGCACTTAAATCTGCCCCAAAGTTTTTAGAAAGCACTAAAAAACATATCTTTTTGGTCTTCAAGGTGTTTTCGGTTACCAGCTGGGTTCTGTTTCCCTGTATGTGCCTTTTGATGCTGAGTGCCGGGACACTCTTGTAGCAGCCGAGTGCTTTATAAATAATCTTCATTCATTCATTCACCTTTGCCTGACTGCTGAGGCTATGCATGATCCTTCACCTTTGGTGTGAGTTCCACAGTCACACAGATCCTACTTGGGCAAATTATAATATTCCTGGATACTGGGTTGTGAGGAAAAAAATATCATGATGGCTGTGATCAATGTGAACAAGTGGATACAACAACCTTGATAAAGTTGCTGGAAGAAACGTGTTGGCTGGGCTGCTTGATGTTATAAAGAAAATCTAGCAAAGTTCCAATGTGACATTACCACATAGCTCCTCGTTGGATAATTGGATGACGAACTAGATGCGGGTGTTGCGCGTCGTTGCTCCAGCCATGTTGTATTGATCTTCCAGCCACGATGCAGGTGGAGCATCAGTTTTAGCTGCGAGGCCAGTGGCAGGTCATTTATCAGCCCGAGGTGTGTGGTGCGTCAAACCTTTTTCCCGCATGGCCGTCTTTGCATGGATTGTCAGTTCTTAGCTGCCAGCTTTACCTCTCATGGGCCCAGGGACTGGAAAGGGCACCACTTGGCAGGGCAGGAGTCTCAGCGGGTAGTCCAGATGCCAGTAGGGGAAGTCTTTGATGGCCCTGAGACTTCAGGAACAGGAGGCAAACTCAGTTCAAGCCCTTGGAGATTCTTCTCAAGCAGGAATGCACAACAAAGTCCATTCTTTGTCCCCTTTCACAGGCAGAAGCAGCAACTGCAGGATAGCCCAACAAAGCACAGTCACAGGCAGGGGCAGCACTTTTCCTCAGCTCTTAAGCTCTCCTCCTTGGCGAGGTTCCTCTTTATTCCAGAAGTGATTTAATTTTCTGAGGTTTTCGGTCCTCTTCTTATACCCCTTTCTGTCTTTGAAGTAGGCCTACTTCAAAGAAAAGTCTCTCTTGTTTGTAAGATCCTGCCTTGCCCAGGCCAGGCCCCAGACACACACCAGGGGGTTAGAGACTGCATTGTTTGAGGGCAGGCACAGCCCTTTCAGGTGTAAGTGACCACTCCTACACTCCCTCCCAGCACAAATGGTTCATTAGGATATACAGGCTACACTCCAGCTCCCTTTGTGTCACTGTCTAGAGGAGAGGTGTAAACAGGCCAACTGTCAAACTGACCAACACAGGGAATCCACAAACAGGCAGAGTCACAGAATGGTTTTAGCAAGAAAATGTCTACTTTCTAAAAGTGACATTTTCAAAAACAAAATCTGAAAACCAACTTCACTAAAAGATGTATTTTTAAATTGTGAGTTCAGAGACCCCCAACTCTAGATATCTATCTGCTCCCAAAGTGGATCTGCACTTTAATAATATTTAAAGGAAGCCTGCATGTTAACCTATGAGAGAGATAGACCTTGCAACTGTGAAAACCGAAATGACCACAGGGCCCTGCACACAACCCCATGTTTGGTCAACCCCAGCATTCTATAATTTTTTATTATTTTCTGGTACTCCCATGGACGCTTGCATGGTTAAGCGATATTATGGGGCAGACTCTTGTACAAACTTCTGAGGGAGTACAGACGAACCTTGCAGATGGGCCTCGCATGATATTGCTGGAGTACTATGGCACCTTGGGCCCAAAGAAAATGATTATTTTAATTAGTGGAGGCAAGGGGTGGAGGGATATTGTGTCTTCTGTAGGTCCACATTCTGCACTTGGTACTTGCATTGCACCTGTTCCTTGTGTTAAGAAGACTTGCATGTCAGCTGCCTAAGCAATAGCCGTTCCATGCTTTTGTGTAGGGTTCTCCAATGAGTAGCTCAAGAGCTACTGGCACCTCCCCAACTTCCTGTGAGCAGCTCCCCTATGTGTAACCATGTAAATAAAAAGCTTTTGTTTGGTTAAATTAGCTATGGTTTCAAAATTGCAAGGATGTATTTATAAGTATAAAATAATAATAATGTGTGTATTTTTGGAACTGATGAGCTGATGTTTATAGAAAAAAATATATCTAAGACTGATATTAAAATGGTAATTCATGCTGCATTGGTGAATTTTTATTACTGATGTTCTTTCTTTCTTGCCCGAGGAATTGTGTACATGACAATTATGTCCTCCAAAGTCATTCAAAATCAAAACTGATAAAAAAAAATTACAATATGGCTAGTGACTTTGCCAGATATACAGTGGTCGTCACTGTGAGTAATCCTGCATGTAGTAGCCACTAATGGAATCTTGTCTGATGTCACTGCTTTGATTAGGCAATGGGTGGGCTCAGCCAGATGTAACCTCCAAAAATAATTTTCAGCCATGATGGATTTTTGAAGAATGTTGCCTCCTGGGATTGATTTTTGCCACACTTCCCAGGAAGTGGTCATCACAGGGGGAAGGACCCTGACCTGATTGGAGGATCAGGACCCCCCTGTTTTTCACCCAGGAGCAAGGATAAAACTGGCAGACCTGCACCCACACCTCAGTTCCCTACCACATCCTACAAGGAAGAACCAAAGGAGAAGAAGGACTGCCCTGCTGGACCCCTGGCCTGCACCTGGAACCTGCACTCAGAAGGACTGCACCAGCTGCACACTTGGGCTTCACCACAAGAAGGACTTTGCCTGGCTTCAACTGGTTCAAGGAGGGACTCCCTGTTTGCTACAGGTGAAAAATTGCTAACCAGAGTCCCCTGCACCAACTCCTGAAGAAATAAACCAGCTGACCACTGCCCAGTGGCCAAAAAGGAGTTTGCGCCAGGTGCATTCTGGGAGTTGTAATCCACACCCCCAAGGATCATCTCAGAGCTTCTGGACCCTTGGGGTGAGCTGTAGACCTCAAAAGAACCTTAAAAGAACATCTGGAAGAAGACCCAGAAGTTTGGAAAAGTTTGGAGAACTTTTGAAAAAAAGCTCCATAGAGGGACCGACCCGCTGCGGCAACTCTAGCCGGTTTGCCTCAACCGCGACCCGGCCTGATTTGCAGGTTCGTCCCGGTGAAGAAAATCTCCAAAAAAGAGACTAAGGGGGTCATTACAACCCTGGCGGTAAAAGGCGCTTACCGCTGTCAGAAGACCGCCAGCATCCCGCCGCGGCCGCGGTAAACCGCCACGGTCATTCTGACCCACAACAGGCAAACCGCCAAAATACAGACATCCACAAAAGTCCGCCACAGCTAAGGTCAGCGAGAAACTGACGATGACCAAACCTCCACCGTCACGCCAACAGAAATAAGCCCACACTATCACGACCCACGAATCCATGCGGCGGTCTTTCAACCGCGGTATTCCATTGGCGGTACACACCGCCGTGCTCAAAATACACACACTCTTACTAAACACAGCCACATTGGACAATTCAAAATACACACACCTGAGACACATACACACACCACACCCACACACCCAATTAAATATAAAACACAGACCCACATCACACAAAAACCTCCACTCCTAGAGAATCGGTACCACGCACAGAGAAATAGATATCCGAGCACCCAGACGCGCATATTACATTCACCCAGCAATATTACCACGCACTTCACACAACACACCAATACACATCAACACACTTAGCACCACACAATCCACCCCACACATCACCCACACCACCCCATGGCACCGCAAAGACACCCCAGGTTTTCTGAGGATGAACTCAGGGTCATGGTGGAGGAAATCGTACGGGTAGAGCCACAGCTCTTCGGAACACAGGTGCAGCACACCTCCATTGCCAGGAAGATGGAGCTATGGAGCAGAATAGTCGACAGGGTCAACGCTGTGGGACAGCACCCAAGAAATAGGGACGACATCATGAAGCGGTGGAACGACCTACGGGGGAAGGTGCGTTCAATGGTATCCAGGCACAACATCGCGGTTCAGCGGACTGGCGGCGGTCCACCACCTCCTCCCCCAGAATTTACAACATGGGAGGAGCAGGTCTTGGCGATCCTGCATCCTGAGGGCCTCGCAGGAGTATCTGGAGGAATGGACTCTGGTAAGTCTCATCTTCACTACTTCATCTCCCCCACCCCACCAGCATGCCAACTCATACCCCCACCCACACCCTCACCCCCATCACACCTACTCCTTGCAAATGTCTCACCATCACAACCCACCCATCCCAACCCCAAGCCCTGCATGCGACCACAAAGTATGGACACCCATCACCAAAGCATGCCCACTGCACATACCCATCCCCCCCCAAACCACCGTCACAAAAGCCCCCACACAGGAATGCAGGCACTGGGGTACACGGGCACCCACCCATTGCACGCTATGGCACACACAGATGCAATAAACATCTCTTTATACCCCTGCAGGACCCGAACGCCACATCACAGCGTAGGAGGGTCCACAAATGTCCACTCCACCCCCAGAAGAGGCCCACAGTGATGACAGCACCTCTGTCGACCTGGATCTAGATGACCAGCCCAGTCCATCAGGGACCTCGGGACAGTCGGTTCCCCTCAGACAGCCACAGGCCACAGCAGACCTTCCCCCCTCTGGGAACACCAGCACAGCACCCACCCAGCGGGCCCATACCTCTGTCCCCAGGACACGTCAATCAGCGGTGTGTCCACCACTACAGGGCACCCAGGTTAACCCACCACCCCAACAACAACAGGGACCTGGGGGCAGTGGTAGTGGGCACACGGTCCAGGGGACAGAGGCCCAGGGAAACAGGGGAACTGGGAGGGCTGCTGTGCGACAGGGGGGGGACAGGCCCAGGGAACCCACTCTCCAAGAGGCCCTCTCCTCCATCATGGGAGCATACCATCATTCCCAGGAGACGATGGCGACGGTACTGGCCAGGTTTCAGGAGATCCAGCTCCTGCAGGAGGAACAGTATTTGGGCTTCAGGGAGGAACTACGAACCATCAGTTCCTCCCTGGGCACCATTGTAGGGGCTCTGAATCTGGTAGTCACCACATTGCGGGACACTGTGGCACCACAAAGGGCCCCTGACACTAGCATGGACCAAGAACTGCCTACCACCTCTGCCGGCGCTAGTGGACAGGAGGCCCCGCCACAGGACCAACAGGCCACCAGCACCCCACCCCCTACAGAAGGCGAACCACCCCGCAAGCGGGCCCTGAGATCCAGGAAGAAGATAGAGTAAGATGCCAAGACCCCCGTCAGGAAAGGATACCTCCCTGATTGTCATCCCACTGTCCCACATTGTCACCCTGTCCATCCTTAAACTGCCCCTGCTCCACTTTCCACAGGCATTTGGACAATGCACCTGTGTTACAAATAGTCTGGACTCTGCCATGGACAATCCTCCACCATCACCCCTCACTGATTTGCAACCACCCACCAATATAGAGCACTGTAATAAACACAGTTATTGCACAAAACAATCAGGAGTCTGGCTGTGATTTTGAACAAATGTATTAGACATTAACGTGCCAAAATGCTTATTTACATTGTGATGCCAACATACCAATGTCACACAGCTGTAGTTCATGGGGAAACAAAGCAGATGTCACGCAGTGGGGCCCACATCTCTGAAATCGGAAGGGAAAGTCACAACTCAGTTACCATACACTGGGGGAAAAGGACAGACAGTAGAGAGGTAGTAGTGTTTAAGTATATTTAATATGCCGGTGTGTATTCTTACCTGTGTGTCATTGGAAATACTGCTGTATTACTGTGTTCCTGTTGTCTATGTCGTCTTCTTCGGCTTCCTCGCCTTCACTCTCCACAGGCTCCACAGCTGCTACAACACCACCATCTGGACCATCCTCCTGCAGAAAAGGCACCTGTCGTCGCAAAGCCAGGTTGTGAAACATACAGCAGGCCACGATGATCTGGCACACCTTCTTTGGTGAGTAGAATAGGGATCCACCTGTCATATGGAGGCAGCGGAACCTGGCCTTCAGGAGGCCGAAGGTCCGCTCGATCACCCTCCTAGTTCTTCCATGGGCCTCATTGTAGCGTTCCTCTGCCCTTGTCCTGGGATTCCTCACTGGGGTCAGTAGCCATGACAGGTTGGGGTAACCAGAGTCACCAATTAGCCACACACGTTGCCTCTGGAGTTGACCCATCACGTAAGGGATGCTGCTATTCCGCATGATGTAGGCGTCATGCACTGAGCCAGGGAACTTGGCATTAAAATGGGAGATGTACTGGTCTGCCAAACATACTATCTGCACATTCATCGAATGATAACTCTTCCTGTTTCTGTACACCTGTTCACTCCTGTGGGGGGGAACCAAAGCCACATGGGTCCCATCAATGGCACCTATGATGTTGGGGATATGTCCAAGGGCATAGAAATCACCCTTCACTGTAGGCAAATCCCCCACCTCAGGGAAAACGATGTAGCTGCGCATGTGTTTCAGCAGGGCAGACAACACTCTGGACAACACCTTGGAAAACATAGGCTGGGACATCCCTGATGATATGGCCACTGTTGTTTGAAATGACCCACTTGCAAGGAAATGGAGCACTGACAGCACCTGCACTAGAGGGGGGATCCCTGTGGGTTGGCGGATTGGTGACATCAGGTCTGGCTCCAGCTGGGCACACAGTTCATGAATAGTGGCTCGGTCAAGTCTGTATGTCAGTATGACATGTCTTTCCTCCATAGTCGACAGGTCCACCAGCGGTCTGTACACAGGAAGATTCCGCCATCTCCTCGCATGTCCCAGCGGACGGTGCCTATGAAGGACAACAGCGAGCACAGAGTCAATCAACCCACAGGTACGTAACCACAGCTTGCACATAACACGATTCTCACTCCATTGAATGCTTTGTATGAGTGTTGATGCAAGGCCTAGGTATGTGTGACGCAGTAAAAAGTAAGCCATGTGGGCCCCCTGAAATGGCGGCTGCCTGACCTGTGAAGTGTGACAATGGGATGTGAGGTAAATGCGCTGGTGTGGCACACCGTGGCGGTAGGCGGTCGAAGACCGCGGCGCAAAGCAGCATTGGTTAACATTGAACCCTATGGGCCTCATAAGCCAATGACGATGTGCGCCGGCGGTCGCGGTACGCACCGCCGCGGGCGTGACCGCCATTTTCTATCTGCTTAATCACTCGATACCTGATCTTCGACAGGAGAGGACCTACACTGCAAGTGCTGCTGTGACCTCGGTCTGGAAGAGACAATGGCTCATGCGACTGGGGAAAGGGCCCCTGCCTTCACAGTTCAGGAGTTGGAGAAACTTGTGGATGGGGTCCTCCCCCAGTACGCGCTACTCTACGGTCCTCCAGACCAACAGGTTAGTACTGAGGGAGCATGCTTTATGGGCAATGCCTGTGTTGAGTGGGGTGGATGAAAGATGGTGGGGAGGGGAGCGATTGAGGCATGCATCAAACGACGGTGAGAGCATGTGCCACATGGCAAGGGTAGGGATGGGGGGCCACTCACATTGAATATGCAGAAGGTGATTACTACTTTTCTCCCCCTGTACATTTCACATAGGTCAGCGCCCACCAGAAGATCGATATTTGGCGTGCCATCGTCAAGGACGTCCGTACCCTGGGGGTCCACCACAGACGGGGCACCCACTGACGGAAGAGATGGGAGGACATCCGCCACTGGAGCAGGAAGACGGCGGAGGCTCAGCTGTGGTTGTGCCAGTCAGACTTTGACCCCCCTGATGTCCCGGATCCTGGCGGTGGCCTACCCCGATTTGGATGGGCGCGTGAGGACTTCACAGCAGACACAAGGGGGTGAGTACAATCTCATTCTGTTGACTTTGTGTGCAGTGGAGGTGTCTGGGTGGGGGAGGAGGGCTGTGGGTATCCCTAGGCCAGGGCGATTTCTGTAGGCTAGGCCCCTCCGTAAGGCATGGCCCTGTGCCCCCGCCCCCCACCTCTGTAGGGTGCCTAGTACAGCTATTCATGGCCCTGTGTCATCTATGTGTGCAGATGTCGTCCATAGGCTTGTAGGCCATGTCCCACGGATTGAATAGTCGACCCCAAGTGCGCGGCGTAGTGCAGGGGGCTTCTGTGTCTGTCCTGTCCGCCAACGGTGTCGCCAATGCATGCACTCAACATGTCTTTATTTTCTCCCCCCCCGCCTTTTTTGTGGTCTTCCTGTTCATGTGTGCATTAGCATCATCAGGCGGAGGAGAAGTGGCATCGGAGCACGAGGGAGCTGCATCCCACATGGCCATGGAGGGCCATGCAACGGACTCCGAATTCACCAGTGGGACAGAGGGCGAGGGGAGCTCCACAGCAGGGACTCGAGCAGACATCAGTGACACCGACTCGTCCTCTGAAGGGAGCTCCCTTGTGGTGGTGGCAACATCTGTGCCCCCCCCAACAACAGGTACAGCCGCCACCCACCGCACCAGCATCGCCCTCCCAGCAGCCCCTCAGCGTTTGCCCCGTGCCCGCTCACCCAGGAAGGTGGGCATCTCCTTCGCCCCAGGCACCTCAGGCCCTGCCCCAGTCACCCCTGCTGCCCTCAGTGAGGAGGTCATTGACCTCCTGAGGACGCTCACTGTTGGGCAGTCTACCATTTTGAATGCCATCCAGGGTGTAGAAAGGGAGGTGCACCAGAGTAATGCATACCTGGAGGGCATTCATTCTGGTCAGGCTGCCCTTCAGCGATCGTTCCAGACTCTGGCCTCAGCACTGATGGCAGCCATTGTCCCTGTCTCTAGCCTCCCCCTCCAACTTCCTCCACCCATACCCTATCACCTGTACCTCTGCCTATCCCAGGGACACCATCAGACCAGCCTGCACACACCTCAACACCCAAGGGAAGCTCAGGCAAACATAAGCACCACACATCACACAGGTATTCACCCAAGCAACATCCACATACAGACATACCAACACCCACTGCCTCCACTGTGTCCCCCTCCTCCTCCTCTCCCTCCTCCCTCCCTGTCACGTCTCCACTCACACCTGCATGCACAACATCTTCAGCCACTACGTCCCTCAGCAGCACACACACCAAAACCCCCCGCACACGTGCAGTCACCACCCCCACTGTCATTTACACGTCCCCTGTGTCCTCTCCCAGTGTGTCTGTGACCCCCTCTTCCAAGATGCACAAACGCAGGCAGCCACCCACCCAACAGCCATCCACCTCACAACAGCCTCCAGCCCAAGCACCTGCACCCAAAGACACCAAACTTACAACCTCTTCCTCCACTCCCATACCCACTACACCTACCCGTCCCACTGCTCCTAAAAAGCTTTTCCTGTCCAAACTCAACCTCTTTCCCCCAACTCCCCCACCCCGTCCATGTCATAGGACTACAGTCAGCACCTCAGCCACGACAAAACCGGCCCCTGTCATCACAGTCTGCCATGGACTGTGGAGTGCCCCACCCTCCAGGGCGGCCAGTTCGGTACGAAGCCAAGGCACGGGCAGCCCACCCCCGGAGAAACATCCCAAGATAGGCAGTGGCCGGCGCGAGAGGGTGAAAACACCAGGGACTAAAACCCCTACCATGGCTCCGGCAGGAAGTGTGGAGACAGCTGGCACACCGCCCAAGGTGGGGAAGGGCCACAGGCGATCAGGGAAGGCTGGGAAGGGAAGCACACCCGACAACACCGCCATCAGCCCAGCTGGCCAGGAGGGCCCGGCCAGCCCCATCCCAGGTGGGCAGGAGGCCACCAACAGGCCTGGCACAGCTGCCCAGGAGGGCCCCGCCAGCCGTAGGACAGATGGGCAGGAGGGCCCCGCCAGCCACAGGACAGGTGGCAAATGACCTCCCCGCCATGGCCGGATCCGCTGCACTGGGCCCTTCATCTCAAGCACCGCTGCACTGGGCACCGCCGTCTCAAGTACCGCTGAACTGGGCCCTTCATCTCAAGCACCGCTGCACTGGGCCCTTCATCTCAAGCACCGCTGCACTGGGCACTGCCGTCTCAAGTACCGCTGCACTGGGCCCTTCATCTGAAGCACCGCTGCACTGGGCCCTTCATCTGAAGCACCGCTGAACTGGGCCCTTCATCTCAAGCACCGCTGCACTGGGCACCGCCGTCTCAAGAACGGCTGCACTGGGCCCTTCATCTCAAGCACCGCTGAACTGGGCCCTTCATCTCAAGCACTGCTGAACTGGGCACCGCCGTCTCAAGTACCGCTGCACTGGGCCCTTCATCTCAAGCACCGCTGAACTGGGCACTGCCGTCTCAAGTACCGCTGCACTGGGCCCTTCATCTCAAGCACCGCTGCACTGGGCACCGCCGTCTCAAGTACCGCTGCACTGGGCCCTTCATCTCAAGTACCGCTGCACTGGGCCCTTCATCTCAAGCACCGCTGCACTGGGCACCGCCGTCTCAATACCGCTGCACTGGGCCCTTCATCTCAAGCACCGCTGCACTGGGCACCGACATCTCAAGTACCGATGCACTGGGCCCTTCATCTCAAGCACCGCTGAACTGGGCCCTTCATCTCAAGCACCGCTGCACTGGGCACCGGCGTCTCAAGTACCGCTGCACTGGGCCCTTCATCTCAAGCACCGCTGCACTGGGCACCGCCGTTTCAAGTACCGCTGCACTGGGCCCTTCATCTCAAGCACCGCTGAACTGGGCCCTTCATCTCAAGCACCGCTGCACTGGGCACCGCCGTCTCAAGAACGGCTGTACTGGGCCCTTCATCTCAAGCACCGCTGAACTGGGCCCTTCATCTCAAGCACTGCTGAACTGGGCACCGCCGTCTCAAGTACCGCTGCACTGGGCCCTTCATCTCAAGCACCGCTGAACTGGGCACCGCCGTCTCAAGTACCGCTGCACTGGGCCCTTCATCTCAAGCACCGCTGCACTGGGCACCGCCGTCTCAAGCACCGCTGCACTGGGCCCTTCATCTCAAGCACCGCTGAACTGGGCCTTTCATCTCATGCACCGCTGCACTGGGCACCGCCGTCTCAAGTACCGCTGCACTGGGCCCTTCATCTCAAGCGCCGCTGCAGTGGGCACCGCCGTCTCAAGTACCGCTGAACTGGGTCCTTCATCTCAAGCACCGCTGAACTTGGCCCTTCATCTCAAGCACCGCTGCACTGGCCACCACCGTCTCAATACCGCTGCACTGGGCCCTTCATCTCAAGCACCGCTGCACTGGGCACCGCCGTCTCAAGTACCGATGCACTGGGCCCTTCATCTCAAGCACCGCTGCACTGGGCACCGCCGTCTCAAGTACCGCCGAACTGGGCCCTTCATCTCAAGCACCGCTGAACTTGGCCCTTCATCTCAAGCACCGCTGCACTGGGCACCACCGTCTCAATACCGCTGCACTGGGCCCTTCATCTCAAGCACCGCTGCACTGGGCACCGACATCTCAAGTACCGATGCACTGGGCCCTTCATCTCAAGCACCGCTGAACTGGGCCCTTCATCTCAAGCACCGCTGCACTGGGCACCGGCGTCTCAAGTACCGCTGCACTGGGCCCTTCATCTCAAGCACCGCTGCACTGGGCCCTTCATCTCAAGCACCGCTGCACTGGGCACCGCCATTTCAAGTACCGCTGCACTGGGCCCTTCATCTCAAGCACCGCTGCACTGGGCACCACCGTCTCAAGTACCGCTGCACTGGGCCCTTCATATCAAACACCGCTGCACTGGGCACCGCCGTCTCAAGTACCGCTGCACTGGGCCCTTCATCTCAAGCACCGCTGAACTGGGCCCTTCATCTCAAGCACCGCTGCACTGGGCACCGCCGTCTCAAGTACCGCTGCACTGGGCCCTTCATATCAAGCACCGCTGCACTGGGCACCGCCGTCTCAAGTACCGCTGCACTGGGCCCTTCATCTCAAGCACACGCTGGCCCATGAGCGGCAGGGGCTGCCCCGCATCTGTGTCGGGCAGGGCTGCACGAAGCACTCTGGGCACCAGGCCCCCTCCAGAACCAGTGGAGACTGTTGTCCACTTGTTAGACTGTGGCTTTGCACTCCCCAGGATGTAACAGTGGGCAGCCCACCCACTGTCTGGACTTGTGAGACTGTGGCTTTGCACTCCCCAGGATGTAACAGTGGGCAGCCCACCCACTGTCTGGACTTGTGAGACTGTGGCTTTGCACTCCCCAGTATGTAACAGTGGGCAGCCCACCCACTGTCTGGACTTGTGAGACTGTGGCTTTGCACTCCCCAGGATTGGACAGTGGGCATGGAGGCCCCTCGTGGATCTGGCGCTGTGCACTCATCTGGCTGAGGTGCCCCCCCTTCCCTTCCCCCTGAGGTGCCTGTAGTTTTGCTATCTGATGCCCCTGCAGTGTTCTCTCCGTTGGAGTCAGGTATCCTGTGTGGGCTTTGCCCATGTAATTTGGGCCCAGTGGTCCACAAACAATGCCTGCTACAATGCTTGGACTTGTACATTTGTGTATATAAGAGTTTTATGATGTGTATATAAATTTGTTTGGCAGTAATACAATATATTCCAATGTTTAGAATCATTTCCTTTTGTATTTGTCTTCTTCTCGGGGTTTGGGGGGTGTCACTCTGATGTGTTGCTATGCATTGATGTGTGTGTTGTAGTGGGTGAGGGTGAGGGTGGGTGTGTCGCGTATGTGTGTACCCGTAATAATTTCCCCTCCCCCTTCCCCTGTGTCGTAGGTGCAGTACTCACCGTTGTCTTCTGCGCCGCCGTTCGTGCTCCTGGTAGAGGAGCAGGAACACTATCGCTGGGAGTATGTGGAGTTCGGGTTCCATGCTGTCCTGATTCCTCGTGGGCTGTATGGAGGGGAGCGTTTTCCCTTGGAAATGGCTGTTTCCGCCGTGTTTTTATCGGGGTGCCGGATTGGTAGGTTGTGATACAGTGGGCGGTGCATTGTCTCCCGCCTGTCTGTTGGCGGTGACCGCCGCGCTGTTTGTTTGTACCGCCGTGGCGGGCGGTGTGTTGATGTGGCGGTCGCTGTTGGCGGTTTCCGCCAGGGTCGGAATTCCATTTTTTTTCCCGCCAGCCTGTTTGTAGTTTGGCCGCCGCTTTAACACCGACCGCCATGGTTGGAATGACCACCTAAGTCAGAATGTACAAAGTTGACCGGGATCTCCCAGCCAGCCTATCCGAGGAGGGCTCCAAGGACGTCGGATCAAGATCCAGGTTTACCCCAGTCGAAGGATTTTCACCTCGAAAAAACGACTCAGTCCGAAGGTAAAAATCTCCACCGATGATTCCCGCGACCCGTATCCGGAGAAGAGTTCAGGGAGGTCGGATTGGACTGGCAGGTTCGTCCGCTGAAGAAAATCTTCAGAAAAACGGCTACGTGCGAAGGTAAACTTTTGACCGAGGCCTCCCGCGGCCTGTAGCCGAGCCGGGCTCCATCGCGGTCGGCCTTAAACTTTGACTTTGCCCCGGTCGAGGTGCAACCAGATGACCCGAATGGCGCTTTTTGTTTCTAGGCGCTAAAAAACAATCATTCTTTAAAAATTCATATCTCCGGTTCCCCTTATCTGATTTTATTAGTTTTTGTGTCATTTTAAAGATAAAATATAATCTAATTTTATTAATTGGTTTTGGATTTTTAAACTGTTTCCTGTGTTTTATTTGATTATTGTTTTGTGATATTTGAATGCTTTACACTCTGTCTCCTAAGCTAAGCCTTGTCACTCGTTGCCAAGCTACCAAGGGTTGAGCTGGGTTTAGTTTACTGAGACCTAACTGGACCTAAGTGGATGTTAGTGGCCTATTGCTAAGTGTAGGTACCTACCTGCCCTTACCAATAACCCATTTTCTAACATTTTTGGTGCACAGTGGTGGGATCCTGTACTTGTGTTCGGTATCACATTACAAGTAAAACAAATTAAAAATCCTTTAAATTGTGCTAGCGCAAAAAAAAAAATTTTTTTTTAATTATGATCAATTTCAATTATTTAATTTTTGTGATTTTTCTAAATTCTTGTTTCCAATTTTTGCAAAAAGTTTTTGTTGACACAAAACTAGGGACCATGGAGCTTGATCTGGCTAGCCTACCCACACTGACAGTAGTCCAGCTTAGGGCGTTGTGTACTGCAAGGTGGTTGCCTGCAAAAATGACCTCAGGAAGCATGTCCTGATCAAATCCCTGACAGCATGGGCTGAGACCCAAGAAGTAGGCCCACGGGAAGCTCCAGAGGAGGAAGAAGTAGGGGAGGATGCTAGCTCCAACCACTCAGGGGAGGGAGGGCATCTGAGCCTAAGTGAAGATGAGGAAGACAGGTCCTCACTGTACACAGTTACTAGGGTCATACCCAAAGCTAGTTGGGGGAATGGGGTCCCTTCAGGAGGAGAGAACCTGTCACTCAGGGAAAGAGAGCTGGAGGCCCAGCTAGCATTTATAGCATTGGAATCACAGAAGCTGGCCCTAGAAAAGAAAAAGTGGGCAAAAAAAGAGAAAAGAGATGGCGGCAGCGACAGAGAAGCTGAGGTGTCCATGGGTGGGGGGGGAGAGTTTGCCCCAGATTACCCAAGGGGGTGGTTCCTGCTTATGTAGAGGGGGAAGACATAGACAAGTGTTTGGAGGCCTTTGAGAGGGCACTCCAAATGAGAAGGGTTAGGCCTCAATACTATCAAAGAAGTTTGGTCTGACCCCAGTGCAGTATGGGATGAAGTTCAGGGACACCCAGAAGGTCAATACCCAGTCTTGGGTTGACTTTGTAGACACCTCAATAAAGGCACTAGAGGGCTGGAATCATGGTAACAAAGTAAATACTTATGAGGGGTTATACAATCTGATCATGAGAGAGCACATCTTGACCAATTGTATCCAAGAAAGGTCACGCCAGCATCTAGTGGACTCTAAGCTGACCAACCCTAGAGAGCTAGGGGAGGCAGCTGATGAGTGGTTGAGAACCAGGGTTGTTGTCAAGTCCCAGGGGGGAGATTCCAAGAAGGGGGGTCGGGTCTCCAAAAACCTAAGGAGGGAGGTGGTAAGCCCACCACAGAGACTCCCTCTGTACCCCAGAACCCTAAGAAGGAGGAGAGTAAATCCTACTCCCATTCTGACAAGCAGAGACAGGGAGACACAGGGTTAAAAAAGCTCTTGGACAGTAAGGCTTGCTTGGACTGTCAGCAGACAGGTCATTTCAGAGGACATGCAGCCTGTACAAAGAAGGTGGTTAGCACTGGGCTGTCCAGTGCAGCCATGGAGGAGGACACCTCAGATGATGACGTCCTCCTAGCATTGAGCTGGGAGACATGACCAGATGGTATGCTGGTGATCCCTGAGGGTGGGAGTAGGCACTTCCACCCTATTCAGGTGAATGGGATCCCTACCACTGGCCTGAGAGACACCTGTGCCAGTCACACTATAGTGAGTGACCGGTTAGTGACCTCAGACATGTATGTCCGAGGAGAGACCAGGAAAGTCAGGATAGCCACAGGGGAGGTCACCTCCAAACCTGCAGCCATAGTGCCCCTAGAGAGGGAGGGCATCCTTGACTGGTTTAGGGTGGTAGTCAGTGCTGACCTCCCCCTAGATTGTATCCTGGGCAATGACCTCCCAGAGGTGAGTCTGGTCCCAGATGGGGCAGTCGCCCAACGGCGCCCCCCCAACCCAAAGTCCTGGGGAGTCAGTCCCTACAGTTAGGAGACAGGGGTCCCCAAGAAAAGGAATGAAGAAAAGGAAGGGTGGGCCACTCTTAAAGAGAGTTCCAGGGAGCCAAAGGCCTTCTGCCCCAGTAGGGGGGGAGCCCAGAGTTGGCCCTAGTGAGGCCTCACCTGACCCCAAGGAAGTCCTGAGTAGTCAGGCAGCTGTCCAGATGCAGGGTGTTGCCCCTACACTGACAGAAGGGAGAGTGGAAGGAGGGTGTCTGCCACAGGAGTTGGTAGCCCCCCAGTCTAGACAGCAAGAGGGGTGCCAGGACCCCACAGTTGCCCCTAAAGCAGCTCAGCCACCTGTCAGTGGAGAGCTTAGGGTGTGGTTCTGGGTACTGACAGCTGTCAGTAGCCTCTGCTGGGTGCTAGCCTTCCTGGCAACACTGTACTTGGCCTGGGAGGCAGACCCCAGAGCCAAAAGCAAAGTAGGCCCCCTGACCCTGTTGGTCATGGTGGGGTTGCCCAAGTGTTGGGTGACTTCTTTGGGTAAGCTAGGTGTTGCACTAGCAAAGTTAGGAGTAGGGGAGGTGGGCACCTCACTACCCAAGTTGGCAGAGAGAGAGGAGGAAGACTCCCCTAGAGGGAAGTTTCAGTTTGAGATGGGTCCTTTCACTGTTGGGATGGATTCACTACCCAGAGGGAGTGACCATGGCAGGAGAATGTAAGGCAGAGTAGGCCCTGCAAAGGGACAGCCTGTTCTCTTCACTGTCTTCCTTGCCTGGCAAGCCAGGAAGACACTCCCAGTGTTGGACTGGGTCTCCTGGGCTTGTGGGCTGGAGGAGGCTTGTGTGAGAAAACAGGGCTGATTGCAGAGACCCCCTAACTTTTTGCTCCCATTTTCCACTTTTTGCTGGTGTTTTCTTGACTCTGATGGTGCCCTGGATACTGCTAACCAGTCCCAGGGCCTGTGCTCTGTGTAAAATCAAGATGCAAATTAGGCTAATTATAATTGGCTAAGTCAACCTACCTATAAGTCCCTAGTATATGGTAAGGCATGTAGGTTTAGGGACCACAGCATAGGTAGTGCACCCATAGGTGCACTGCTGAGGGGCCCAGTGTCATTTTAAAGGCAGGCCTGCCTGGCTGGCTGTTTTTAAATTAAAGTTATATGCAAATTCGACTTTGGAAGTAAAAGTAGTTCCAAAGTCTTAAACTACCTTATTTGTACATATGAGTCACCCCTAAGGTGTGCCCTACGTGCCCCTAGGGCTGGGTGCAATGTAACTATAAGCAGGGACCTTATAAAAATAGTTTTATAAGCTCTGATGAGGTAAAAACAGCCAAAATCGTTTTTCCCTCATTGTAGTGAATGGCCTCCATAGGCTAGAATGGGGAGACTTTCTTTTAATTTTAAAAGTCCCCTTAAGTAATGGATACCAAGTGTTTGGTATCAAATTAATTGTTATAATAAATCCCACAACTTCCAGTTGTGGGATTTAATAGAACTTGTTCAGGTAAAGAGTTTTAAATTTTACCTGAAAAGTTGCCAATTTCAGCCCTGCATTGTTTTTGCTGCTGTGCTCTGATTGGCCAGCATCTGGCAGCCTGGTCAGGCTGCCTTGATGAGGTGTGAAGTGGCCTGGCTTCACACAAAGAGATGTGCCTGTGGGAGGGAATCTCCCCTCAGCAGATGGTGAGGCAGGAAGGGGGAGGGCTGCCAAACTGGTCTTCAAAGGCACAGAAGGACATTTGGAGCAACCCAGCAACACCCCCACATCCTGCAACCCCAGACAACTAGGTGCCCCCTTCATTAGATTAGGAGATGGCAGGAGAGGTGTGTGTTTAGGACTTTTAGCCACACCAGTGGGTGGGCTCAGCCAGATATAACCTCCAAAAATCATTTTCAGCCATGATGGATATTTGAAGTATGTTGCCTCCTGGGATTGATTTTTGCCACACTTCCCAGGAAGTGGTCATCACAGGGGGAAGGACCCTGCACCTGACTGGAGAATCAGGACCCCCCTGTTTTTCACCCAGGAGCAAGGATAAAACTGGCAGACCTGCATCCACACCTCAGTTCCCTACCACATCCAACAAGGAAGAAACAAAGGAGAAGAAGGACTGTCCTGCTGGACCCCTGGCCTGCACCTGGAACCTGCACTCAGAAGGACTGCACCAGCTGCACACTTGGGCTTCACCACAAGAAGGACTTTGCCTGGCTTCAACTGGTTCAAGGAGGGACTCCCTGTTTGCTACAGGTGAAAAATTGCTAACCAGAGTCCCCTGCACCAACTCCTGAAGAATTCAACCAGCTGACCACTGCCCAGTGGCCAAAAAGGAGTTTGCACCAGGTGCATTCTGGGAGTTGTAGTCCACACCCCCAAGGATCATCTCAGAGCTTCTGGACCCTTGGGTGAGCTGTGGACCCCAAAAGAATCGTAAAAGAACATCTGGCAGAAGACCCAGAAGTTTGGAGAAGTTTGGAGAACGTTTGAAAAAAAGCTCCATAGAGGGACTAACCTGCCGCGGCAACTCTACCCAACTTGCCTCAACCACGATCCAGCCTGATTTGCAGGTTCATCCCGGAGAAGAAAATCTCCAAAAAAGAAACTAAGTCTGAACGTACAAAGTTAACTGGGACCTCCCAGCCAGCGTATCCGAGGAGGGCTCCAAGGACGTCGGATCAAGATCCAGGTTTACCCCAGTCGAAGGATTTTCACCTCGAAAAAGCGACTAAGTCTGAAGGTAAAAATCTCCACTGAGGATTCCAGCAACGCGTATCCGGAGAAGAGTTCCAGGAGGTCGGATTGGACTGGTAGGTTCGTCCCGCTGAAGAAAATCTTGTGAAGGTAGACTTTTGACCGAGGCCTCCCGCGGCCTTTAGCTGAGCCGGGCTCCATCGCGGTCAGCCTTAAACTTTGACTTTGCCCCGGTCGAGGTGCAACCAGATGACCCGATTGGCGCTTTTTGTTTCTAGGTGCTAAAAAACTATAATTCTTTAAAAATTCATATCTCCGGTTCCCCTTATCCGATTTGATTTGTTTTTTGTCATTTTAAAGATAAAAATATAACCTATTCTCATAAATTGGTTTTGTTTTTTAGAACTGTTTCCTGTGTTTTATTTGATTACTGTTTTGTGATATTTGAATGCTTTATGCTCTGTCTACTAAGTTAAGCCTTGTCGCTCGTTGTACATATAAATGTACTGAGTGGTACTTACATGCCAGGTAATCACTGCTTAGTAAAGATGCTACGTGGTGAAGAATGCATTGTGAAAGTGAGATACACAAAATGGCAGTAGAGACATTCCCACTGTTGCAGAGGGCGCCTTCCTCCCCCCCCCCCATTTAAAAAAAACCCCCACACTTTGTGGACTCTTTGGTTAGCAAAACTGCTTATAAATTCTAAACATTATGAGGCTTTAAACTTTGAATACTCCTACTCAAGAGTTATATTGCCCCTCTATCTGAAAATACACTAAGCAATGGCATCCAATAAGTGAGACATTGGGATGGGTTGACCTCAGTTCTGCACTGACATTTATAATACTGAGATACAGTGCCCTTGTAATGCTCCATTCTACTGACATGCATCACTGTGCACTCAATTCTGAGAGAAAGAGGTATGTTAATATTAGCTCAGTTGAAAATATTTCAGATACCAGCATGGTTACATGTGAAAACCTAATACAATAGCTGATGTGATGACTGTCTTTTACCAAAATTTGTGTGTAAACAGCCATGATCCAATCCAAGAAGACATTATAGAGGAATATTGTGTCTTCCGCAGTTCCACATGTTGCACTTGCTACTTGTATAGTACCTGTTCCCTGTGTTAAGGAGGTTCTCAAAAGTTCTTCCCATGCCACTGCTGTCCAATGCTTTAGTGAAACTTATTAAAATGCTTTTGATTACACTAGACTAAAACAATCAATAGATTTCCTTTTGTTCCCATAGCCTTTGATTTTTAGCACTGCATTTCAGTCTAACTGGGTGGATTAAACAGTCATCTCTGCAGGTTGAAAGTTCAGTTTCTCAACACAGCCTTTCAGCCACCAAGGGTTAAAGAAATGGGGCAGCCAACCAGAATAATACTGCTCACACACCCAAATGTTCTATTTAAAGTTCAAAGCACAGGATCTATGAATTTTTGGCACAGGATCTATGTTTTAATAACAAAAATGGCTGTTTCCACCAAACATAAAAGTGTGATGAATTGGTTTCTTGATCTTACTTTTTTTAATGGAATTAAGCACTATGGGCTCATTATGAGTCCGGTGGATGGTTTTCACTGTCCACTGAACATTCGACGGGGATGTTGCCGCCCCACAGGCTACCTCCCCGCTGGCCCCATTAAGAGGTTCCTGCTAGGTCAGCGGGCACCGGCCTGGTTGGAAACAGCCTAAAGCATTGTCTCAGTCTCTTAATCCTGCTGCAATGTTGTAGTGAGCACGGTGCACCAGCATAGCAGACAGCAAACATTGCAATGGTGCTGGCCGGGGGGACCCTAAAAGCCCATGCCTGGCGAAGAAGGGGGTGGTAATTCCCAGGGCAGTGCTACAAGCAGCGCTGCCCAGGCAGATTAGTACCACCACCACCTCCAGGCTGCCTGGATCTGTCTGGCGGAGCTGGCAGTTTCCTGGCAGCCAGACCACCAGGGTTGTAATGTGGCCCTATGTCAACTACCTCAACAATTAGAGCGACACTCACCTCACAGCACATAAAAATGTCAAGGCTGGTGAACTTGCAGGTCTGTGCCAATACAAGATTCTGACCCTCTGTGACCTCATTGACTGGTAATTGTACCTTCTCCCAAGCTTAAGAAAGAAAGCCTGTAGGAGGCTGGCCTGGCTTATAGTGGGCACCTTGTGGTACTTACACCTTATGCCAGGTACAGTTATCCCTTATTAGTAGATTAGAGGTGTTCTAGCAGCTTAGGCTGATAGAGGTAGCTATAGCAGAGCAGCTTAGGCTGAACTAGGTGACATGCAAAGCTCCTACTATACCACTTATATCACTTACCACTATATCATAAGAAAACACAATACTCAGAGTTACTAAAAATAAAGGTACTTTATTTTAGTGACAATATGCCAAAAGTATCTCAGAGGATATACTCCCTTAGGAGGTAAGTAATATACACAAAATATACACACAAACCAAAATCAGGTAAGTAAACAGTTAGAAAAGTAGTGCAAACACTTTAGAACACAATAGAATGCAATAGGAGACAATAGGCCTAGGGGCAACACAAACCATATACTCCAAAAGTGGAATGCGAACCACGAATGGATCCCAGGCCTAGTGTAGTGTGTAGAGGGTCACTGGGAGTGTAATAAAACACTAAGGGTGTCCAAGATACCCCAGCCCAATACCCTGAAAAGTGGGAGTAAAGTCGAGATAGGGGATTCTGCAAAGACAACAACTGACTGCAAAGCACTGAAGACAGATTCCTGGACCTAAGGACCTTTAAAGGAAGGGGACCAAGTCCAAGAGTCATGCAAGTGTCCAGGGGGGGCAGGAGCCCACTAAACCCCGGATGAAGGTGCAAAAGAGCTGCCTCTGGGTGGAAGAAGCCAAAGATTCTGCAACAACGGAAGGTGCCAGGAACTTCTCCTTTGGTCAGAAGATGCCGCACGGCGTGCTGGAGGATGCTGAGTTGTTTCCACGCAGAAAGACCGCAAACTAGCCTTGCTAGCTGCAGGAGTCGCGGTTAAAGGTGTTAGGTGCTGCCAGGGCCCAGGAAGGACCAGGAGATCGCCCCTTGGAGGAGGAGACAGAGGGGGCACTCAGCAACACGGAGAGCCCATGCAAAAACAGGCAGCACCTGTAGAATACCTGAACAGGCATTCAGAAGATCTGAGCACGATGGTCGACTCAGCACAACAAAAGGGAGTCCCACAAAGTCGGAGTCCAACTCAGCGAGTTGGGCAATGCAGGACAAAGTGCTGGGGACCTGGGCTAGGCTGTGCATGAAGGAAGCCTTGCAAAAGTGCACAGAAGCCCTAGCAGCTGAAGTTCATGCAGTACACAGGTTTACTGTCTGGCGTGGGGAGGCAAGGACTTACCTCCACCAAATCTTGACAGAAGGGCCACTGGACTGTCGGGGACACTTGGCTCCAGCTCCTGTGTTCCAGGGACCACGTTTGTCAAGATGAGAGGGGACCCAGAGGACCGGTGATGCAGAAGTTTGGTGCCTGCGTTGGCAGGGAAAGATTCCGTCGACCCATGGGAGATTTCTTCTTGGCTTCCAGTGCAGGGTGAAGGCAGACAGCCCTCAGAGCATGCACCACCAGGAAACAGTTGAGAAAGCCGGCAGGATGAGGTGCTACAATGTTGCTGGTAGTCTTCTCGCTACTTTGTTGCGGTTTTGCAGGCGTCCTGGAGCAGTCAGCAGTCGATCCTTGGCAGAAGTCGAAGAGAGAAGTGCAGAGGAACTCTGGTGAGCTCTTGCATTTGTTATCCGGTGAGATACCCACAGGAGCGACCCTAAATAGCCCTCAGAGGAGGATTGGCTACAGAGAAAGGGTAGCACCTATCAGGAGGGGTCTCTGACGTCACCTGCTGGCACTGGCCACTCAGAGATATCCATTGTGCCCTCACACCTCTGCATCCAAGATGGCAGAGGTCTGAGACACACTGGAGGAGCTCTGGCCACCTCCCCTGGGAGGTGCTGGTCAGGGGAGTGGTCACTGCCCTTTCCTTTGTCCAGTTTCAAGCCAGAGCAGGGCTGGGGGGATCCCTGAACCGGTGTAGACTGGCTTATGCAAGGAGGGCACCATCTGTGCCCTTCAAAGCATTTCCGGAGGCCAGGAGAGGCTACTCCTCTCAGGCCCTTCACACCTATTTCCAAAGGGAGAGGGTGTAACACCCTCTCTCAGAGGAAAGCCTTTGTTCTGCCTTCCTGGGACTGGGCTGCCCGGGCCCCAGGGGGGCAGAAATCTATCTGAGGGTTGGCAGCAGCGGTAGCTGCAGAGAAAAGCCCGGAAAGTTAGTTTGGCAGTACCCGGGATCTATGCTGGAGCCCCGGGGATGCATGGAATTGTCACCCCAATACCAGAATGGTATTGGGGTGACAATTCCATGATCCTAGACATGTTACTTGGCCATGTTCGGAGTTACCATTGTTACACTACATATAGGTATTGACCTATATGTAGTGCACGCGTGTAATGGTGTCCCCGCACTCACAAAGTCTGGGGAATTCGCCCTGAACAATGAGGGGTCACCTTGGCTAGTGCCAGGGTGCCCTCACACTCAGTAACTTTGCACCTAACCTTCACTAAGTGAAGGTTAGACATATAGGTGGCTTATAAGTTACTTAAGTGCAGTGAAAAATAGCTGTGAAATAACGTGGACGTTATTTCACTCAGCCTGCAGTGCCAGTCCTGTGTAAGAATTGTCTGAGCTCCTATGGGTGGCAAAAGAAATGCTGCAGCCCATAGGGATCTCCTGGAACCCCAATACTCTGGGTACCTGGGTACCATATACTAGGGAATTATAAGGGTGTTCAAGTGTGCCAATCAGAATTGGTAAAATTAGTCACTAGCCTGTAGTGCCAATTTTAAAAGCAGAGAGAGCATAAACACTGAGGTTCTGATTAGCAGAGCCTCAGTGGTACAGTTAGGCACCACACAGGGAACACATAGAGGGCACACTTTATGAGCACTGGGGTCCTGGCTAGCAGGATCCCAGTGACATAGGCAAAAACAAACATACAGACAGTAAAGATGGGGTAACATGCCAGGCAAGATGGTACTTTCCTACAAAACCCCCTTGCCTGTACAGCATACTCGATTACTCAAGGACATTACACTTTCAAAGAAAAAAGTGCAAATCCCACTCCATTCTCAGAGACAGTCCCTTCGCCCTTTTGTTGATGTGCAAGGTGAAGGCTTGCGTTCTTATTCCAGTGGATGAGAAAGAGGTGGGAATAAGTGCTCTCCTGAACTGCTCTGAATGACAAAGGGACTAAACCTTGACACTCCTAGCTCCAGCCCAGTCACTTTGACCACCTGGCACTAGTCTCTGTACATTTCTGTGAACTACATTCACTTTACAAACTCTTACGTTCCCACAGGACACAAGCTTAAAAGTACAGTATGTTTTGCATTGAACAATAAACATTTTCAAAGCTGAAGCCATTTAAAATTTTCTTTTAACTTTATAAGTGTATTAATCATACACATAAAAAATCAACAGTGATATTCAGGCAGAGGGCCTCATTACAAGTCTGACTTCAGCACCGCTGTGCTAAGCACGAGTCCCCTTTCCACCAGCCTTTTCATGGTGGTTCAACCACCATGAAAAGGCTGACGGAAAGTAAGTCCTGGGGCCCACACAGGGGCCCCTGCACTGCAGATGACCATGTCGTTGGCAGTGCATGCCCACCCCTTGCTTAGCAGCCTCAGAAGGGCCACTGTCTGCTTTGCAGACAGTGCGCATTTCAAGGGTGCTGGTGTGCTATGGTATTGTCCTCGGCTACCTTAAGAGAGCCAAGACCAATACGGCAGCAGTGTTCTTGCTCGGCTGTCCGGCAGGAACGTTGTAATATAATGTTCCTGCCGGTCAGTCTGGTGGGAAAATCGTAATATGACTGGGGGTCGACTCACCCGACCGCCAAACTCATAACGAGCCCCATAGTTTCAGATTACTGTCTCAGAGACTGCATGACAGAGTAATGTCTATAGTTTGATTTTCAGTAGTTACAATATTGCTGCTCAAGTGTGTGATAAGCAGCCCCACTAATAGCGCTGAAATGGGCTCCTGAAGTCTTTAGTGACAAATTATTTAACATTTTTTAACTTATGTGAAAAGGCCTGGCCACAGAGTCAAATGCTCAACAAACCACATTTATGTTGCAATTTGATCTCATAACTTTTTTCAAGAAGTAGAAGGAAAACCTATAGTTTTAACTTAAATACACATTTAGGTACACATGTTGACTGTGTGCTAATGTCTGTGTGTCTTTCTAAGCAGGTCCTTTACAGTTCAAGGGTCTTCTTTTGCTTATAACACATCCTACCCTTTACAATATCACTGCATGAGCAGCATTTCATTTAATTAAAAGCAATTTCCACATAATTATAGATGTTCAGCATTTTCCACATAATCATTCCTCTGCCACACAATCTGCTGATGTTTTACAGAAGAAATGTTTCTAGCACTATCAGTTGAAATGTTAATAAAAAGACAGCAACATGCGTTGCCTCGTGGTGGAGGTCCTTTGCAAAGGTTGACTGGTTACCTTTCTGTTGCTTATTGCTATAGTTGAGTATTAAACTAATGCCTAGGGAGTATTAACAAATTTAAAAATGATAAAATAATGAAGTAATAACATCGCAAAATGTGTTACATTACCCCGCATAATTTGTCTATTCATGTTGCATAATGTACTCAAATCTGTCACAAAATTTGTCCCTCTCTAGACTCATAATTCCAGTGGGCCTTGTTGAAAGTCTTTCAGTGGACTGATCTCTTCACATCTCATGGTGTTCTACTCCAAAGTCAATCACATATAATTGTACATTAGTAGGCAGTATCCCTGCCTTTAAAAAAATGCTGCATGTCTACTTCTCGTAGCACAAAGGCCCATCCTTACCGTTTGACATAATTTGTAGGCCCGTTTCAAATTTAAATTCAGCGGCTTAATCCACTTAGGGCCATATTTATACTTTTTGACGCAAAACTGCGCTAACGCAGTTTTGCGCCAAAAAAATTAGCGCCGGCTAATGCCATTCTGAAGCACCATGCGGGCGCCGTATTTATTGAATGGCGTTAGCCGACCGGCGCTGCCAGGTGTGCGTGAAAACAAACGACGTACACCAGGCAGCGCCGGCGTAGGGAAAAATGGCGTTTGGGCGTCCCAAAATGGGGCAAGTCAGGCTGAGGCAAAAAAATCGTCTTAACCCGATTTGCGCCATTTTTTTGGGGCGCCCAGACGCCATTAACATGACTCCTGTCTTAGCAAAGACAGGAGTCATGCCCCCTTGCCCAATGGCCATGCCCAGGGGACTTCTGTCCCCTGGGCATGGTCATTGGGCATAGTGGCATGTAGGGGGGCACAAATCAGGCCCCCCTATGCCACAATTTTTTTTAAAAAAAAATACTTACCACAACTTACCTTTTCTTCCCTGGGATGGGTCCCTCCATCCTTGGGTGTCCTCCTGGGGTGGGCAAGGGTGGCAGGGGGTGTCCCTGGGGGCAGGGGAGGGCACCGGTCCCACAGGTCCCTTAACGCCTGCCCTGACCCAGGCGTTAAAAAGAGGCGCAAATGCAGGGTTTTTTGCCCCGCCCACTCCCGGGCGTGATTTTTGCCCGGGAGTATAAATACCACGCACATGCCTGGGAGTCATTTTTTAAGACGGGAACGCCTACCTTGCATCTCATTAACGCAAGGAAGGTGTTCACACCAAAAAATGACGCTAACTCCATGAACTTTGGCGCTAGACGCGTCTAACGCCAAAGTATAAATATGGAGTTAGTTTTGCGTCGAATTTGCGTTGAAAAAAACGACGCAAATTCGGCGCAAACGGAGTATAAATATGCCCCTTAATTTCTAGAATTTCACGCTACACTTGCTATGCAGAATTCCAGAAAATGTGCCACTTCACATAACTGCATGCCATTCGAGGCAAAGGTTTACTGTAAGTGCATGGGTATAATCTGAATGTCCAGAATGTGACTGGCTGGTGTTTGTGCCATTTATGTTTGTGCTATGTTTTTACCACATAAACTACTTTTATGCTCTCATACAGCAGTAAATAATAGATTTGCAATTGGGTAATTAGATGTAATTTAGAACACTTTTCCTGAAATTTTGCATAATTACGTAAAAGCAAATGATTCAAATTTCACCAGCTCTATCATTTTACACCTTTGACAGGATCTTTGCCTTACAGATGTAGCTAGATGGATTGCTAGGCCTTCTCTAATTATCCCTCTTTTTTTAGTGTATAAACACATATCACTCTGCTGTCCCTCGGACTAGACTATTTCTGTGTTGCTGCCTGTATACAGGGCCACTGGCATTATGTGGCAGA
Organism: Pleurodeles waltl; assembly: GCF_031143425.1. Taxonomy (NCBI): domain Eukaryota; kingdom Metazoa; phylum Chordata; class Amphibia; order Caudata; family Salamandridae; genus Pleurodeles; species Pleurodeles waltl. Next base: position 214,565,855 of record NC_090440.1, read on the forward strand.
GAAGGACCAAATTATGCGGCAGGGTTGAACAAATGCTGCAAGGAAATGCACATTATGCTGCATAATGCAGCACATTTTATGATGGTATTACTTCCTTATTTCGTCATCTGCACACCTGGTATTAGTGTCTGGGAATAGAGTTCACCTTATTAGTAGCAATTTAATACCCAAATACGGAAATAAACAACTTAACAATGACCAGTCAAATTTTGCAAAAAGGGTTCCGGTGCGGAGGAATCTGAGTCGATATATTTTTGTGACTTTTGAGCCGTTTGAGCTAGAAACAACACTTTTTGTTAACATTTCCAGATTATGCAGCAAATGATGGATTGCATGGCAAATGTGCAAATGCATAATTATGTGAAAATTGCCACAGCAACAGAATCGCATTATTCCAGTGGCCCTGCCTAGGTGGATTAGTTCTAACTATGATACAATTCTCTGGTCACTTATCCATGAAATCAAAACATTTCCCGTATGGACAACACTCTGACAGACACACACTCCCTCATGGTGTATCATGCTACATGTCTAAAAATGTGCTTCAGAACCCCACATGAATCACTGTACAATACAATACAATACAATAGCAGCACGCCACTCCTTAATGTCAGGAGGAGGCTCTTTTCACCATGCCTCTGCCCGGTGCCATTGTATTTGCTGCAGTACTGATAGCTGTGTCCTTATTCTCCATACTTGGACTTTGAGTACAGTGCAGTGGGCTATTCCGCTCTGGTGCCACTGTGGCTGCTGCACTAATGATAGATGTGCTCCTGTTCTCTGTCCTGTGAGCAGTCTGCACTTTGATACTCAGTCTTCTGGGCCCTGAAAGTAGATTGCACTGGGCTCTTCACACCTATATGCCCCGATTTGACTCCATGCTCACTGCATTCTCGAGCTGGGAGCAGTCTGCAGACGGCTCCTCAAACATCTGAGCCCTGGTGCCACTGAACCTGCTCAATACCTATCTCTAAGGGGTCAGAGCTCTTCTCTCAGATAAATAGAGTTTAAGATAAGTGGTGATTTGAGAATTCCCTTTACATCAGTCACCAATAGATCATCATTGAATGATTGCATGGCAAATCTTAGAGTGTCTTCACTAGCATTCATCTCCTTGTAACTGAATACACTCTCATAGATATCCCACTTAAATTTGGGTGTGTGAAAGTTGTGTAACGGGATTTTGTGTAACTCTGCAAAATATCACAAAATTAGATTTAACAGATAATTACACAAAATGCAAATCCAGCATTAATAATTATATTTTAATGTGAATTGCTTTTCCGCGTAAAAAAAAATAAAAGTTCCACAAACAAAAGCTGCTTACAATCTGGTTGTTTGCCAAGTACTAATGTTCTTGTAATATGATTTTGGTACCAACGGGATATAATTATATGATGTGGTATTATGGAGTAATTTCAAACATGAAGTTCACGTAAGAAGTAAAACTTGAAATTCCCAAAAATATGTGCAATTACACCGGTATGATGAAACCTTCTACCAGGCCGAGAGTATACTACAAGAGGAGATGTAATCACAGACATCAGGAATATTCTCTTATGCTACGCTTCATAGGCAGAACAAAGATTACGAGTAGAAGGTTGAGGTTAAATTTCAGCCCAGCAACACAGAATCTGACTTTCCGGTTAGTACTGCAAAGAACGGCGATTCAACACTTGATTTGTAGACCGAAATTTAAATCCAGGGCTGCAATAACATGGGTTAATACATATTTTACAATTAAGTAATAAATATGTACCATATTTATATTATTCATTTATATTTCTATATATTTGTAATTATTTCAAATAATAGAATTTATTTAACATTATTCCCTATGGGGCTTTATTTAAAGTCCCTACCTCTATTATTCTCAACAGGAGAACGTTGTGTAGTGCTGGACCTACTACAAAATTGAAAAGTTACTCAAAAGTTCAGTTTGTGAATCAGGCGTTCAGGTGATGCACGCAGCTCAGAGAATACTGGGGACTCAATTTGAAGCCTAGTGTCAATGGAGGCACCCCTGCACCATGGTGCAAGGGTGTGTGTGTTGTTGGGAGGATTGTTTTTGTGCAGGAAGGACCACCTTCCTTCACCGATGAAATCCATGTAGGCTTTTTTTCTCTTTCTAAGTGTGCTGCGGAATGTGCTGCAGAATGCAGCACAGATAGAAAAATGAAAAAATGAGGTGGAATAAAAATATTTCACTTCCTTACTCCTGCCCGGGGAAGTGTATGGTTTTGATGCATTCCCAGGTTTGAACGTCTTTGTACATCTGGGAGTGCATCAAAACCCCTGGGAAAACCCACCGCAATGCCCAAAGAACGCTCACTAGATGCTGTGTAAGGCAATGCAACTACGTGCGCTGCGTTGCCCTACACCATATCTAGGAGTCTGTGGAAAGCCACGTAAAGTGGCTTTGCATGGCATCGTTGATATGGGACGGCTCTCTGCACCACTGGTTCATAAAAAAAAGTGACACACCAGTGGTGCAAGGGGCTTGTAAATATGCCCCACAGTGTGCAAACTGTACTTGAGGTCAGATGTATCAAAGCTTTTTGCATTCGCAAACGGTGCGAATGCAAAAAGCTATTTCAGAATATATCAAAGGCATTCTGAATGCAATTTTAATGAATCGCAAAAATAGCGATTCCTTAAAATTGCGATCCTGTTTAGAGAGTCGCAAATTGCGACTCTCTAAATAAGAAATCGTAAATAAGGAATCCTTATTTGCGATTTCTAAAGCACATGTATGAAGCAATTCCTTAATGCGAATTGGGCATTAAGGAATCGCTATTACCACCACGTTGAGCTTGGTGGTAACCATGTGCAAATTTTAAAAATGCATTTAGAATGCATTTTCAAAATTTACATGTACAGCACACATGCCGTTTTGGCATGTGTGCACCTTACATGTTGTTAAAAAATGTTTTGGGGTACAGCAGAGGGGGCCTTAGGCCCCCAGCACCCTTGACTTTGCATTTCCCAAAATTGCGAATTCCAGTTAGGAATTTGCAATTTGGGACATGCAAAATATTCGCAAATATGGGCCGACAGGCCCATAGATGTGAATGGGGGCTGTATTGCAATTTGCTATTCGGTAATAGAATTTGCGATTTTTAAGAAATCGCTATTACTGAATCGCAAATTTGATACATTGCATTTTGCGAATCAGAAATAGCGATTTCTTAAAAATCACTATTTCCGATTCGCAAAAGGCCTTTTTCATACATCTGGCCCTAAATCCTAATCATCCACTCAAGTGCGTGCACAGAGTCATTGGCAGTCAAGAGTCTCTGCAAAGTTTTCACACTCTCTGACAATGAGAGCGAAGATGTAACTATTGATTCTATCCACAAAAGCAATCCAGATTGTCCCCTAAGCATTGCAAAGAGGTGCACAGTCACAGCCCCAAAGACATGTAATACTAAGCAAAAAAAAATAGGCCAATGATATGTATATTTAAAAAACTATTAACAGAGTCAGAAGTGCCAAGATCAGCAATTAAACCAGCTTCCATCAAGCCACAAAGAGTCATGGCTTTTCACACCTTCCTACCTGGTTGGAAAACCCGGCAACAAACAAAAAATGCTGAATCCCTCCTGCTTGAACCTCCCACATTTAGGCGCTATAAACAAATACGTACAGGATTTGTAATGCACGGCTAATCAACTATGAGGATCGCAGGGTGGTTAATTGTTGGCACGGGGAGATTATGGGGGTCATTCTGACCATGGCGGTCCAACGACCGCGGAAGCACCGCCAACAGGCTGGCGGTGCTTCTGGGGCCATTCTGACCGCGGCGGTACAGCCGCGGTCAGAAAAGGGAAACCGGCGGTTTCCCGCCGGTTTCCCGCGGCCCCAGGGAATCCTCCACGGCGGCGCTGCAAGCGCCGACCCCCTTCCCGCCATCCTGTTTCTGGCGGTTTTCACTGCCAGAAACAGGATGGCGGGAACGGGTGTCGTGGGGCCCCCGGGGGCCCCTGCATTGCCCATGCCACTGGCATGGGCACTGCAGGGGCCCCCTAACAGGGCCCCATTGAGATTTTCAGTGTCTGCTTGGCAGACACTGAAAATCGCGACCGGTGCAACTGCACCCGTCGCACACCAGCAACTCCGCCGGCTCCATTCGGAGCCGGCATCCTCGTTGCTGGGGCTTTCCCGCTGGGCGGGCGGGCGGCCTTTTGGCGGTCGCCCGCCAGCCCAGCGGGAAAGTCAGAATGACCGCGGTACGGTCTTCTGGCGGTTCCCGCCAGGCGGGCGGCTTCCGCCGCCCGCGGGGGTCAGAATGACCCCCTATGTGATTTGTCCAGAATCAGAAAATGGTGAGCCAACACTGAGAATCAAACCTGATTCTGGCAGCTCCGAAGTCAGCAGCTCAGGCCGTTACACCATACCCGCTCCCTGTTACGTTTTGAAACAATCTTTCTCTTGTGGAGCAACAAGGCTCTGGAACTGTCTCTTACAAGAAATTCACATAACTTCTGCTCAGATCAAGTTTAAAAAAAATCTCATATTTCTCTTATTTGAGAGATACTTTGAAGAAAGCGAGATTCATTGCATCACTTTTTAACTCTCTGTGTTTTAGCTTAGCTTTATGGTTCTTTTTTAATAATTTTTTTCTAAAATGCTTCTTTTTTGGCATTGTTCAATTGCAACTATGACATTCCTATCCCTTTTGTTTTTCAAATGCGAATTGGATGTTTAATGATGTTGTAGATTGTTGTGTAGTAGCGTAGAGTGTAGTGGCCTGTCGTACACTACAGTGGATTGCGTGTCAGAGAGTGGAATGTCTTGCAGTTTCTGAGAGAAGAGAGATGTAGACTGGAGTGTTGTAGAGTGAAGTTGGATGTTGTAGAGTGAAGTGGCATAGAGTGTAGTGGTATGCGGTACAATGGAGTGACATGTCATAGAATGCAGTGGCATGTCATAGAGTGGAATAGCATGGAGTCCTATTGAGCGGATTGGACTGTTGTACATTGCAGCGGCATTTTTGTTGGAAGAAGTGGCATAGAGTGGAGTGACATGTTGTACTGTACATTGGAGAGGTGTGGAGTGTTCTATAGTGTTGACATGTGGTACAGTGTCTAAGAGAGGAGGGATGTAGAGTGAAGTGGAGTAGAGTGAACTGGGATATCATAATGTGGAGTGACGTGTGGGGCAGTGGAGTGGCTAATGTACAATGGAGTTACAGTGGAGTAGAGTTTTTCCGCCTGGCATTGAGTGGAGGATAATGTTGCAGAGTGCACAGAGTGGAATAGACTATTGTTAAGTGGAGGGGCGTAGGCAACTGTGGAGTATAAAGTGTTATAGAGTGGAGTGAAGTGGAGTGGCGTGCAGTTGAGTGAGTGGAATGTCAAAGAGTGAAGTCGTGTGTTGTAGAGTGGTGTGGCATGTCACAGAGTGGAGTGGCGTAGAGTGTCGTAGAGTGGTGTGGAGTGTAATAGAGTGGAGAGGTATGTTGTAGAATGGAGTGGCATGTTGCAGAATGGAGTGGCGTGGCGTGGTGTGGCGTGGTGTGGCGTGGAGTTTCATAGAGTGGAGTGGTGTGTTGTGGAGTGGCGTGTGATAGAGGGGCATGTCAGAGTGGAGATGAGTGGTGTGTAATTGAGTGGAGCGGTGTAACTGTCATAGACTGGAATGGTATGTCATAGAGTGGAGTGACATGTCAAAGTGGAGTGGTGTGTCGTACAGGTGAGTGGTGAGCTGTGTTGTTGAGTGTCATTTAAACAGATGTAGTGAGAAAATGGCTGTACACATTTTGTTGACATTTGCCAGGAATATAGATTATGGTGAAATTGGTTCAGTAGTTTTAAAGGTAGAAAGAATAAAAACTGAGTGATATATTGGGACACGGTATAGCGTGATAATTTCATGGTAAATAGCTGTACACAATGAGATCTGAACAGTATAATAATGGGTAACGAAAGTCCTTACAAAATAAAAAGGCAGCTATATTTTGTAGACCACACTTATGCCCTCATTAGAACCCTGGCGGTAAATGCCACCTACCGCCATGCTGACGGCCGCCAACATACCGTGACTGAGGCAGTATTCCGCTATGGGTATTCTGACCCACACTGAGAAATCCGCCACTATACAGACACCCACACAAGTCCGCCAGACCAAAGGTCAGTGATAAACTGGCGATAGCAAAACCCACACCGTTACGTCTACAGGAATACGCCTACAGTATCACGACCCACGAATCACCGCAGTGGTCTTTCAATCGTGGTAAACCATTGGCGGTACACACTGCTGCGCTCAAAATACACACACACTTACAAGACAACACCACATTAGACAATTCAAACTACACACACATGATACACATACACACACCACACCCACACACCCACACCACTATAAAACACACACCCACATTACTGACAATCCCTTACAGCAAAAAAAAAAAGATAGCAAGGAGAAAGAGATAAGCCAGGAGTGCCCACTCAATCAGAAGCACAATACATCATCACCCATACACCATCCACGCACCTCGCAACACAACACCTCACACATCACCCCACACATACCACTCACACCACATCCATGGCACCCCAAAGACACCCCAGGTTTTCAGTGGAGGAGCTAAGGATCATGGTGGAGGAAATCATCCTGGTAGAGCTACAGCTATTTGGATCACAGATGCAGCAGACGTCCATTGCAAGGAAGATGGAGCTATGGCGGAGAATAGTGGACAGGGTCAAAGCCGTGGGACAGCACCCCAGAACAAGGGATGACATCAGAAAGAGGTGGAACAACCTCTGGGGGAAGGTGCGTTCTGTGGTTGCAAGACACCAGGTAGCCGTACAGAGGCCTGGTGGTGGACCCCCGCCTCCTCCCCCACAACTAACAACATGGGAGGAGCAAGTCTTTACAATAATGCATCCTGAGGGCCTCGCAGGAGTAGCAGGAGTACTGGACTCTGGTAAGTCAAATCTTTACTACTATATCCCCCACCCTACATGCATGCCATCACAAACAACAATCCCTACCCTCACCTCCATCACTCCACCACCTCACACATACCCCACTATCACAACCCACACATCCCAAAACCAAGCCCTGCATGTAACACCAATCCATGGACCCCCATCACAGACCTGCATGGACACCCATCATCACAGCATGCACATTAGATAGACTCGCCTAGCCCACAAAATCGCCACGCGCACAAGGCAAAGCTGACAGGGCAATCACAACCATACAGGGAAACACACCCATGCACAAGACGGCACAAGCAGATGCAGTAACATTGCATTTTCATCCCCAGAGGACCCCTACTCAACGCCACCGGAGAGGAGGTGGCAGCAACATCCAATCCCCTCCAAGAGGAGGCCCACAGTGATGACAGCAGCTCTGCATGCCTGGATCACAATGACCAACCTGGCCCATCAGGGACCTATGGACAGTCGGTTACCCTCCCACACTCCCATACCACCACAGAGCCTCCCCCCTCAGAAAACACCAGCACAGCACCCACCCAGCGGCCCGTGCCACTGTCCCCAGGACACGTCAATCAGCAGTGTGTCCACCACTACAGGGACCCCAGGCAACCCCCCAAACACAGGACGATCAGGGACCTGGGGTCAGTGGCAGTGGGCACATGGTTCAGGGGACAGAGGCACAGGACAACAGGGAAACTGGTAGGACTGCTGTGCGACAGGGGGAGGATAGGCTAAGGGAACCGACTCTCCAGGAGGCCCTCACCAACATCCTGGGAGCATACCACCATTCCCAGGAAACCATGGGCCAGTTAATGTACAAGTTGCAGGAGTCCCAGCGGCTGCAGGAGGGGCAGTACCTGGGGATCAGGGAGGACCTCAAAAACATCTGCACCATCCTGGTCACCATTGCAGGGGTGCTGGCTGACGTGGGCAAGACCATGAGGGAGACAGTGGCACAACAACGGGCCCCTGACACTAGCCACACCGAAGAACAGCCCTCCACCTCCACCGGCGCTAGTGGACAGGAGGCCCCGTCACAGGACCCACAGACCACCAGCACCCCACCCCTTGCAGAAGGATAGCCACCCCGCAAACGGTCCCCGCGATCCAGGCAGAAGCCAGAGAACATTGCCAAGACCCCTGCCAGGAAATAGGACTCTCCTGATTGTCACCCTTCTGTCCCACTCCGTCACCCTGTCCACCTTGAACTGCCATTATTCCCCTTCCTATGTCCCATTGGACAATGCACCTGTGATACCAAGAGACTGGACTCTACCCTGGACTTTCCTCCACCATCACCCCAGCCCATTGCACATCCTCCTATACTTATGAGCACTTAAATAAACACCCTTGGAACAAATACAAATCTGGAGTCTGTCCAATGATTCAAATATGTATTAGTTCAACATTATCAAAGCATTGCAAGTCATATGTACAGTAAAATATGCTTTGGAATGACCTTTGGTGGGCAGCAGTACACATAGCAGACGGCAGAGTGGGGCACAGATATCTGAAAATAGAGATGCCAAACGGTACAGTAAGTGGCCATAGACATAGGAAAATCAGGCTGCCATGTACAATGTCCAACATAAAACTGGAAAGTAAATTGAAGTTACAGCGTCTAACCTGTGTGTCACTGGAAGTACTGCTGAATTATATTACTCCTGTTGTCAACATCTTCTTCCTCATTGTACACAGGCTCCATCGCAGCCACAAGACCATCTCCAGGCTCATCTTCCTGCAGAAAAGGCAACTGGTGTCTCAAGGCCCGGTTGTGCAACATGCAACGATGATCTGGCACACCTTCTTGGGTGAGTAGTACAAGGATCCACCTGTCAGATGGAGGCACCGGAACCTGGCCTTCAGGAGGCCGAAGGTCCTTTCAATAATCCTCCTTGTACGCCCATGTGCCTCACAATAATGTTCCTCTGCCCTTGTCCTGGCATTCCTCACTGGAGTCAGTAGCCATGAGAGGTTGGGGTAACCAGAGTCACCTGCAAGTATTGAGGGACAACTGTTAGACTCACACTAACTCTTATGGACAACCCCATACCCAGACACCTACTTATACTGGGTGGGGACATTGGGCTCACCTTTTAGCCACACCCAGTGCCTCTGGAGTTGGCCCATCACATATGGGATGCTGCTATTCCTCAAGATAAATTTGTCATGCACAGAGCCAGGATATTTGGCATTCACATGGGAGATGTACTGGTCCACCAAACACACCATCTGCACATTCATAGAGTGATAGCTTTTTCTATTCCTGAAAACGTGTTCATTTCTCCAGGGGGAGAGAAATGCCACATGTGTACCATCAATGGCACCAATGATGTTGGGGATATGTCCCATTGCATAAAAGTCAGCCTTCACTGTGGCCAAATCCTCCATCTGGGGGAATACGATGTAGCTGCGCATGTGTTTCAGCAGGGCAGACAACACTGGTCAACATGTTGGAGAACATTGGCTGAGACATCCCAGATGCCATGGCCATTGATGTTTGGAAGGAACCACTTGCCAGGAAATAGAGCACTGACAGGACCTGTACTAGAGGGGGGATACATGTGGGCTGGCAGATAGCTGACATCAGGCCTGGCTCCAATTGGGCACACAGTTCTTGGATTGTGGCCAGATCAAGTCTGTAGGTTATGATAATGTGTCTACTCTCCATTGTCGCAAGGTCCACCAGGGGTCTGTACACCGGAGGATGTCGACATCTCATATTCAGCCTCAGCGTTGAAGCCGGTGAGCAGAGGGTCATATTCACACCTCTATTGCACTAATGATGATTTTGTTCCTTTACAGAACCAGTATGTGAATCTGACAGTCAGTTGCTTGCCAGTGTCTGCTGTTACGCAGTTAGGTGCAATGCCTCATGCCCCCCTGAAATGGCGGCTACATGACCTGTGAGGAGGGACAAGTGGAAATGAGGTAATTCTGCTGAAGTTGTGCGCCATCGCGGTAGGCGGTCAAAGACCGCTGCGCAACTTTGCATTGGTTATCTTCGGGCCCTATGTTTTCCAGGAGCCAATGGCGATGTACGCCAGTGGTGACGGTACGCACAGCTGCGGATGTGACTGTCATTTTCTATCTGTTCACTCAGTTGCTACCTGACCTTCAACAGGAGAGGACCTACACTGCAAATACTGTTGTGACCTGTGTCTGGAACCAACAATGGCTCATGTGTCTGGGGAAAGGGCCTCTGCCTTCACTGCGAAGGAGTTGGCAAAACTGGTGGATGGGGTCCTACCCCAGTACACATTACTCTACAGTCCTTCAGACAAACAGGTGAGTGCACTGTGAGCATGATGTGTGGGCCATGAATTTATGGAGTGCTGTGTGTGTAAGCCACATGTGGGGGGGCAGAGGGGTCCTGGCCAGAGTGCTGCATGTATGGTGATCAATGTATGTGTGTAAGGGGATGGGAGGGATATGGTGGGCCATGAGTATGACAGTCCGGATGGTATAGCTAATCTTTATCTGCTGTCTTTTCCCTGCAGGTCAGTGCTCACCAGAAAAAGGGTATTTGGCGGGCCATCGCCAAGGAGGTGCAGACCCTGGGGGTCTTTGACAGGTGGAGCACCCACTGCCGCAAAAGGTGGGAGGACCTGCGTCGTTGGACAAAGAAGACGGCGGAGGCCCAGCTGGGGCTGGCCTCCCAATGAGGAAGGGGTGCACGTTGCACCATGACCCCCCTGATGTTCCGCATCCTGGTGATGGCCTATCCGGAGTTGGATGGGTGCTTGAAGGCATCACAGCAGCCACAAGGGGGTGAGTACAGAATCAGAATCCTGACTTTGCGCGCATTAAGAGTTACCTGGGTGGGAGATGTGGGCTATGAGTGCCTCTAGGACAGGGCGAAGATGGCAGGGTAGGTCCCTTGTTGGGCATGCTCAGAATCACTCCTACCCCAATAGTGCTAGTGGGCACCTGCTACTCGGCAGGGTCCTGTGGGTTTCAGGTGTACAGCTAATGGCGGTAGGCATTGTACCCCATGGGCTGGTGACTATCTTAGTATCTGGTAGTGCATGACCTAGTGCATAGGGCTGCTCCCTGTGTGTTGTGAACGGCAACGGTAGTGGTATTGCTGGCATTGACCAAGTGTATCCTCTGTCTCTCCCCCCCTTTTTGTTTTGTCACCCTGTCCTTATGTGCATTAGCATCATCTGTCGGAGGAGCAGAGGCACCGGCGATGGAGGGAGTTGCATCATACATGGGCCTGGAGGCCGAATCCACCGAGGGTGAGGACACCAGTGGAACGGAGGGCAAGGAGAGCATCACGACGAGGACAGGAGGGGAGATCACCGACATCGACTCCTCCTCCGATGGAAGCTCTCTGGCGGTGGCAGACACCTCTGTGCCCACCCCAACAACAGGTACAGCCGCCATCCCCCTACCAGCACCACCCTCCCAGCAGCCCCTCAGCGTGTTTCCCGTGCCCGCTCACCCAGGAGGGTGGGCATCTCCTTTGCCCCAGGCACCTCAGGCCCTGCCCCAGTCGGCCCTGCTGCCCTCAGTGAGGAGGCTATTGACCTCCTGAGATCCCTCACTGTTGGGAAGTCAACCATTCTGAATGCTATGCAGGGTGTCGAGAGGCATTTACAATAAACAAATGCATACCTGGAGGGCATTCACTGTGGCGTGGTGGCCCAACAGAGAGCATTTCAGGCTCTGGCCAACACCCTGATGGCAGACCTTGCACCTGTCTCTAGCCTCCCACCTCCAACTTACTCTACCCAAACCCAATCCCCTCAATCCCAGCCTATCCCAAGCACACCTTCAGACCAGCATTCACCCAAATCACCACACAAAAGTGGCTCAGACAAACACAAGCACCACATTTCATCTCACAGGCACTCACACAAGCACCATCCCCATGCAGACACACCAACATCAACTGCCTCCACTGTGTCCCCCTCCGCCTCGTCGCCCACCTCCCTCCCAGTACCATCTCCACTCACACCTGCATGCACTTCATCTTCAACCACTACCTCCATCACCAGCACGCCCATCACAACACACCCCTTACTGGCAGTCACCACCCCCACATCCATGCACACGTCCCCTGTGTCCTCTCCCAGTGTGTCTGTAATCCCTCCTTCCAAAGTACACAGACGCAAGCACCCACCCACCCAACAGCCTTGCACCTCCCAACAGCATCCAGCCCATGCACCTGCACCCAAACACAGCAGACACCTCCTACAACCACTTCCTCTTCCTCCACTCCTAAAACCTCTTCCTCTTCCTGCCCCAGTGTGACTAAGAAGCTTTTCCTGGCAAACATTGACATCTTCCCTACTCCTCCTCCCCCATCCTTCACCTCGGGCCAGGGTGTCCAGAACCCAGCCCAGCACCTTAGTCACCAAGTCGACATCCGCTGTGGTACCTGCAACTCAGAGAGGCTCAAAAGGGGCACCCGTCAGCACAGCCAGAGTGTCACCAACCCCTGCAAAGGACAAAAACCATTCCGCCATCTGCCAAGGTGAAAAGGGGGACAGCAAGCAGCAAGGCCAAGGAGCACGAACCACCCAGAAAGGCCTCCTCAAAAACTCCAGCTGCCAGAGCCACGGTCACACCACCATCTTCTAAGGTGAGGAAAGGGCAGAAAACACCAGGCCAAGAACTTCAGCCGTCGGAGGCTGCAGGTGCTGGCCTGGTGGCTACAAGCACAACCGCCAGCCCCACGGCTAGCACCGCCAGCAGTCCCGCCACTAGCACCGCCACCTGTTCTGCCACCTGCACCGCCGCTAGCACCCCTTCTGTCAGCAGCAGCAGCCCCCGTGGGCAGCCGTCCGAGGCTGCAGGAGAAGGGCTGGAGCCTCCCTCCACCACTGGTAGCACCGCGACTTGCACCGCCGATATGACCGTCACAGGCCCCATCGCAAGCACCGCCACCTGCACCGCTGATAGTAGGACCACTACCAGCATCAGCAGCCCCAGTGGGCAGCCGTCCGAGGCTGCAGGAGAAGGGTTGGAGCCTCCCACCACCACTAGCAGCACCCCCACCAGCACCGGCACTATCACCAGTTTGCAGCCTTAGCCACCGCAGAATGGAGTCTAGCCCTGCATCCATGGACTATCATGCAACCTGTTCCCTGCAAATCTTGTGCCTCAGACACCCAGGTAAGGGACTGTGAACTGCAGCACCCCAAGTGTTGCATCACTGTGCACAAGGCCCGCTCCAGAACCAGTGGAGAAAGGCATCCACTCACCCTATCCTTGGCAGGATGAAGCACACTGGGCACAAGGCCCCCTCCAGAACCAGTGGAGATATGCATCCACTCACCCTGTACTTGGCAGGATGAAGCACACTGGCCACAAGGCCCCCTCCAGAACCATTGGAGAAAGGCATCCACTCACCCTATCCTTGGCAGGATGAAGCACACTGGGCACAAGGCCCCCTCCAGGACCAGGGGAAGAACCCATCCACTTGTGAGACTGTGGCTTTGCACTCCCCAGGAGCAAGCAGTGGGAAAAGCACCCACTTGAGAGACTTGTGAGACTGTGGCTTTGCACTCCCCAGGATCAAGCAGTGGGCAAACCACCCACTTGAGAGACTTGTGAGACTGTGGCCTTGCACTTCCAAGGACCAAGCAGTGGGCATGGAGCCCCCTCGAGGAGCAGTAGCATTATTCCATCTTCCGGCTGAGGTGCCCCCCCTTTCCTAACCTACCTGAGGTGCCTGTGTGTTTTCGACCTGATGCCCCTGCAGTGTTCTGTCCGTATTGAGGCAGGAGTCAAGTATGGGCTTGGCCCATGATTTTTGGCCCTGTGGCCCACGGACATTTTAAATGGACAATGTACCGTCTTATGTACATATTGTATATTTTTGTATATACTGTTTTTCTATTTATTACGTATAACTGTCCATTTCTAAAATATCACTGTTTAACTCAATTTCTTTTGTCCTTGCATTCTTCCAGGGGGTTACGGGGTGTTAATGTACTGTTACTGCATGTGTTTGTGTGTATGGTGTTGTGGGTGAGGGTGGGGGTGTTGCATGTTGCGTGTGTGTGTCACTCTCTTTTCCTGCCCCCATCCCCTGTGTACTAGGTTCAGTACTCACCGTGGTTGTCCCCACCGCCTTTCGTATTCCTGGTAGATGAGGGGATAGACCAGCATGGGCAGGGCCTGCAGCTCGGGCTCCATGGCATCCTGGTTCTTCATTGAGTGTCGAGAGGTGAGTGGTTTCCCTTCTGTGTCCTGTTTCTGCCGTGCTTTTGATGGCTTTGGTACCGCCCCGGAAAAGCTGGTGGATTGGCGGGTTGTGATGGGGTGGGCGGTACATTGTCTTCCGCCTGTCTGTTGGTGGTGACCGCCACGGTGGTTGTTGCTACCGCCGTGGCAGTCAGACTGTTAAAGTGGCTGTCTGTGTTGGCAGTTTCAACCATGGTCGTGATTCAATTTTTTTTACCGCCGGCCTGTTGGCGGTATTACTGCCGCTTTAACACTGACCGCCAGGGTTGTAATGAGGGCCTTAATCTGCATTCTGGGTATTAAGGGCAAATATAGTTTAGTACTGTTTTAAAAGTGGGTAGGAGGCACTATGGCACCTGTAGAGATAGGAAAAGTAGCTTTTTTACTTTAACTGTACTACACTATGGCCCAGATTTACAAAACTATCATGCAACCCAGGGCAGCAAAAAATGCTGCACTGTGTTCCATGACAAGGAGAGAGCAGGAGTGTGCCATATCCATATCTCCTACCACCGCCTTAACACTAGAGCAGAATTTTGCTGCGGAGCGCCACGCACACACTTTTGCATCATAATACAAGGGTGTATGCATGAGTCTAGCATAGGTTTTATACTAGAAGGGTACCCTTCTATTACAAAATACTATGCTTAGACTTAATTCAAAACTTTCCCTATTTTGTATCTTTGCAGCATGCAAAGTTGGAAAAGAAAGGAGAAATAAAAACATTTCTGCTTTTAACACCTCCTTTTAAATGGTGTTAATTTTGGTGCAAAACCCTGTCTACTATTGTTAGATAGGATTTTGAATCAAAAAGCATGTATGGTTGAAAGGGGGTACCCATGTATCACCCATGTAACAACCACTTTGTGCTAAGTAAGGTAAAGCAGTGCTTGGTTACTTTTAGGCTACTTTACACTGTAACTACCTGCACTCCTACACATCCCTAAACCTTAAGGAACCTTTAAACCTCTTACTATCCTGCATCCTTACTCATCCCTAAACCCTAAAAAACCTTTTATTAACCCATAGCATTACCCACTGTTGAACACTGAAAATCCTTTTAAAACTCTTACTACCCTGCACCCTTACACATCCCTGAGCCCAAAAAGTTCCTTACTACCCTGTTCCCTTATCCATTTCTGAGTCCTATAAAACCAATAAAACTCTTTCTATCTCATATCCTTACTAAACACTGAACTCTAAAAACCCCTTACTATCCCACGCCCTTATCTCTTCCTGAACCCTAAACATCTCTTTAAAACCCTTACTACCTTTTACCATTCCCCACCCCTGAACCCTTACGACTCCTTTTAGACCCTTGTCACCTTGAGTCCTTCCCCATTCCATAACCCTTTAATCTCCATTTTTGAAATCACATAATTATTATGTAATTTAAAAAAAAGGTCACACCATATCTCTGTGGTGAATTGAGAAACACCTTTAGAATCACACACTACCACAGGCTATTTATGTGGAGACATGAACTTGTTATAATCACACATTATCTTAGAACTTGAACATCATTAACTTCACTCACTGCTTGTGGGCTAGAACATTATCTTTACACACATAATCTGAACATCCCTGTCACTTCACACTTGGGACTTAAACATCCCTATAACCACATACTCTTTCTGTGGGAACTTGAACAATGGGGGTCATTACGACCTCAGCGGTCTTTTTGCAAGACCGCCGAGGGACCGCCGTGCGGAAGACCGCCTGTGCAGGTGCTTTGCCGCTCGGCGTATTATGACTGTTGGCTGCTCTCCGTCGTTATTCTGACGGAGAGCCGCCAACAGACATACTTGCGGGCGGCGGGGAAGTGGAGGTTGCTCCACCTCCACCGCCACGCCAACAGAACACCGCCCAGCGAATCACGTCCTGTGATTCGCCGTGGCAGTGTTCTGTTGGCGATGTGATGTCGGCGGAGCTGCCCCCATGGCTCCCGTCCCCTCCCGGAGGATCGACGGACCAGGTAAGTCGATCGTCCGTTAGGGGAGGGGGTGGTGGTGTTGTGTGTTGTGTGCGTGCATGGGGGTGTGCGTGTGTGTATGTAGAGGGGGTGTGTGGGTGCGTGTATGCTTGCGGGTGTTGTGTGTATGGGAATGAGTGCGTGTATGGCTGTGGGTATGGCTGTATGGATGTGTGCATGTATGTTTGAATGTGGGTGTGCGTGTCTGACTGTGTGTGTGGATGTAGGCATGTATGTCGGGGTGTGTGCGTGTGTGTGTTGGTGGTGCCTGCATGCGTGTCGGGTGTGTGTGAGTAATGTTATGTTGGGGGTCGGGGTGGGGAGGGGGCCCTTCCACCTTTGGGGGGTGGCAGGGGTGGTGGGGGGTGGAGGGGAGGGAGCCGGGGTAGGGGTGGGGGAGATGCCTATTCGTGCCAGGTAAGGAATTCCCTGGCACTGGTAGTGCTTACCGCCATGGATTTCATGGCGGTTGAAACCGCTGGAAATCCACGGCGGTAAGCCGGGTCCAAATACCGCCGGCGGTATACTGACGGCCGCCGGGCTAGAGACATAGGTCTCCAGCCCAGCGGTCGTCTCCGCCCTGGCGGGCGGGACGGAGAACCGGCGGATAACCATGGCGGTAACCGCCATGGTCATAATTCACCAAGGTAAGACCGCCAGCCTGTTGGCGGTCTTACCGCCGGTTCTCTGCTATCCGCCAGGGTTGTAATGACCACCAATGTCTTTAAAAACAATGTTTAGTGGGGACTTGAACAAAATTACATGCTATGTCAATAGGGACTTCAGCATCCATATAATAACACACTATCTTTCTGGGAACTTGGAAGCACTATCTTTGTGGTGACTTGAAAATGATTACCTTCCCACACCATCTGTGTGAGGACTTCAACATTTTTAGAGCTACACACAATCTCTGTTTGGAATTCAACAATGTTATCTTCACACTATCTGTGTGGGGTAATCAAGCATTGTCTTTACCCACTATTTCAGTGTGGGGATTTGGACATTACTGTAATAACACACTATCTTTGTCTCAATTCTATGACACTGCAATGTACGTCACTCCACTGTACGCTACTCCACTCTATGCTATTGCACAATATGCAACTCCACTCTTGCCACTCCACTCTATTCCACTTTACAGCACTCCACTGTATGCACTTCACCCAACACTACACCGTGCAACTCTACAATATTTCCTAGAACATTTCTACAACATTTTAACACACCCTACAACATGGCATACTACTCTGTTGTACAAGATGTCACTTCACTCTACAACACTCAACTCCACTGTATGCTATGCCACTACACTGTAATACACTACACGCCACTTTATTACATGGGACAGCACTCCACTATATGACACATTCTTCTTGCATCAATTGTCACACTACATTAACTATAAATCACCCTGTACCCTGTAATTGGTGCATGAAGACAGGTCGAGTTATAGTTAATGTAGTGTATTAGTTGTTGTAGTGTACTGGGACGTCTCGTACAGTGAAGTGGTACGTCATGGTGTAGAGCAGAGTGTAGAGGCACAGAAGTACAGTGCTGTACAGTGGAGTAAGGTACAGTAGACTAGGGTGTGCTACAGTGTGCTACACTGGAGTGGTATATAGTGTTGTTGAGTGTGGTGCCATGGAGTGCATTGAGATGAACAGCGTACAGTGGAGTGGCATAGAGAGGAATAGTGCAGAGTGGACTGGTGTAGAGTGGCATGGCATCTAAAGAAATATAATACCGTGGAGTGGTGTACACTGGAGTGGTTTTGAGTGGGGTAGCATACAGTGGAGTTGCTTATAGTGGAGTGTCATTGGCTGTAATGGCATACAGTGGAGTTGAGTAAAGTGGAATAGTATATAGTGGAGTGGGGTACAATGGAGTAGCCTTAAAGGAGTATTGTTCTTATTATTATATCAGTGGGGGTTTGAACACAATCTTCTTCACACACTCACTCTGTGTGGACACGGACATCCCAGAAAGCACAGACTATCTCTGTGAGGACTTAAACATGGCATAAGTTACTATGTTTATGGGGACTTGAACATGATTACCTTCACACATCATCTCTGGGGCATTTGAACATTCCTATAACCACCTATAACCATCTTTGTTTTGACTCAAACATCCTTATATTCACGCTATTGGTGTGGAGACCAGAACATTGCCTTTATGCACTCTTTCATTGGGACTTGAAAAATATTATCTTCACACACTACCTTTGTGGGGACTTAGACATCACAATACTCACACACAATCTTTGTGGGGGCTTCAACCTTGCTATAATGAAAAACTATCTTGGTTTGGATGTGAACATCTCTATACACAACAATATAGCACATATGTATCTAAGGGCCAGATGTAGGAAGCCTTTTGCGCCTCGCAAACTGCTAAAAACGCAGTTTGCGAACCGCAAAAGGCTTAACGCGATGCACAACCTCAAATTGCAAGTCGGTACCGACTCGCAATTTGAGGCTGCGACTCGCAAATAGGAAGGGGTGTTCCCTTCCTATTTGCGACCGCATCGCCATGCAGAGTTGGTTTGTGACCGCAAATGCGGTCGCAAACCAACTCGCAGTTTCCATCCACTTGAAGTGGATGGTAACTCATTCGCAAAAGGGAAGGGGTCCCCATGGGGCCCCTTCCCCTCTGTGAATGCCACTACAAATATTTTTTCAGAGCAGGCAGTGGTCCATAGGACCACTGCCTACTCTGAAAAAACCGAAACCAAATGGTTTCGAAAATTTTCTTTTTGCAGCTCGTTTTCCTTTAAGGAAAACGGGCTGCAAAAAGAAAACAAAAAACTGCTTTATTCAAAAAGCAGTCACGGACATGATGGTCTGCTGTCTCCAGCAGGCCATCATCCCCGTGAGTGCCTAGACTCGCGATGGGGTCGCAAACTGAGACCCACCTCATTACTATTCATGAGGTTGGTCTTTGCGACCCCATAGCGAGTCGCAGGAGGTGTCTGAGACACCTTTCTGCATTTCATATTGCGAGTTGCAATTTGCGAGTCGCTATGGCTCGCAAATTGCAAGTCACAATATGAAACCTACCTACATCTGGCGCTAAGTGTTGTGTCACCCTTGTGCCACGCCCACATAGAAAGAGGAAAATGCCTCAGAGGATTGTTTCTGTGCAGGAGGAGCCCCTTCATGCACAAAAACAATCCTGTATACAATGTAGGCACCCTTGCACAATAGTGCAAGGGTGCCTGCATTGGCACTAGGCAGCACATTGTGTGTCAGCTAAAGGAAAAGACAGGAATGTGCTGTATAATGTTAAATATGGTGCATTCCTGCCCTTTCCCTATCACACAGAGCAGCATGATGGCTTGTTGCACTGCATGATTTCTTGAAAAATGTGCCCCTATCTTTGTGGGGACATGAATATGCTTCTAACCTCATACTATCTCTGTTTGGACTTGCCATTATTATCTCTGCATATTCTCTGTGTGGGGACATGAACATTTTCTTTACACACTATCTCAGTGGGCCTTGATCATGACAATCTTCACACACTATAGGTCTCATTAAGACTCTGGTGGTCTAATGATCGCCAGGGTCATGGTGGTGGTCGGACCCCGCCAATGCAGCAGTCCGAGCACAATATTATGATTGCGTCAGTAGCGGCACAGTTATACAGCCAGCACTGCTGTTTTGTGGCTACAAAATGGCCTGGCTGTGGTGGCAGTACTAATCCGCCAGGGCAGCGCTGCAAGCAGTGCCGCCCTTTCGGATTACGACCCCATTCTCCACCAGCAGTTTCATGGCCGTAACCCAGCCATGATAAGGCTGGCGGAGACGGTGTGCAGGGTGCCCCAGGGAGGCCCCTGCACTGCCCATGCAGCTTGCATGGGCAGTGCAGGGGCCCCCTTGCCAGTCCCATTTGCAATATTATGACAGGTGCTGGTGCACCCTACACCCTACAGCATTGCCTCCGTCTCTATTATGAGCCAGAGGCAATGCTGTAGGCCGTTTCCTGCTGGGTCAGCGGGTGGAAACTATGTTTCTGCCTGCTGGCTCAGCTGGAAACTCGTAATGGCCCACTGGGGAGGCTGCCACTCTGGCAGCAACCTACAGGTCAGGAATTCGGCAGGCGGGCTTTTCCGTCCACCGAAGTCATAATAAGGCCCTATGTCTGTGGAGACCTGAACATCCCGATATCTGCCCACTTTCCCTGTCATACATGAGCATCACTATAATAACACTATCTTTGAGGGGACTTGAACATCATTATCTTCACACACTGTGTGGAAATTTAAACATTTTCTTTTCACACTATTTTTATTACAAAAAGAGCAAGATTTTTTCATACATTATCTTTCTGGGGACTTGAACATCCCAATAACTGCACACTATCACAATGGGACAAGGGCATTGCTATTTTTTACATAATTTTTTAAAGGTTTTTAACATATACTAAGCGTCAGGTCACAGTGATCAATACATCCATTGTCATCACCCCCATTTCCTTGCTGGCGAGAGGAGCAACCTGCTACCGCCCCCCCACACCACGTTCATTGTGAAGGGTCTAATTTGACTGGGGGCCATGACAACTAAGGTTCGGGAAAAGGGAAAACTATATCCCACCAGGTAATGCAAGAGAACAGTCTATGAGGAGCTCAAGGAGGGAGAGTGGACCATGTTTTGTCAGTTCCAGGTGAGCAATGGTGAGGGGGATGTTCAGGAAGGGGAGGTCGATCTATAATGAGCACAGACAGCTTCTCCAGGAGCCTGTTCAATGCAGAGGGTACTGAATGGCAGTAAAGGCCTCTCACCCAACCCTAAGCAGGGTCACAGCCTAGGCATTCGTCCACCGGTTCAAAGCTCTTGGATGTCCTTGGAAGATGGTCACTCCTGCCTCCTTTTCAGAGGCTTTCAAGGTTGCCACATTGACATCATGTATGGATAGGAACACTGCTCTGGCTGTCTATCATGATTTGCTAATGAACACTTTTGATCATATAACCCCCTTTAAGAAATCTGCATCTACGTCTCCTAGAAGCCAAACACCCTAGTTTACAGACACTCTATGCCATGAAAAATCGAAATGTAAACACATGGAGAGCAGATTGTGTTCCTCAACATTTTCTACGGACGAAACAGCTATGCTAAGAAACTACCATAATTTGATTAGAGAGACACAGAGAGTGCATATAACGTGATCCATAGCTCAATCAGGCAACTCTTCAAAGCACTTAAACCACACCCATACTCTACTACCACTCTGGCCTCCCAAAAACTGTGTGACTCATTTGCAGATTTGTCAAAGAGAAAATCAACATAATTTACAAGAGCTATCTATCTAGCCCAGAACGTTCAGAGATGGAAGTTTGACCGGAATCAACCATACTCCGATGCTATTGCTAGCATGGGTGACTTTCAACTTTGCTCCATAGAGCAGGTGCTGAAGGTATTAGCCCTTACAAATTGAAGCTCTTCCCATGATTCTTGCCCCGAGGATTGTGACCAGTCTAGCCAATCGTCTGGCACCTTCAATAATGATGTTGTTTAATCTTTCTTTAGGCCCTCCGAAAGAGGCATCTGAATGGAAATGCTTACAAGTATTTCGCTTCTTAAAAAGCCCTCTCTAAATCCCGAAGTTTTATCGGATTACAGACCCATCTCATTGCTACCCTTGCTTGTAAAAGCCCTAGAAAGCCTCATCAACAACAACTAATATCCTTGCTAGACAAACTCACGATTTTAGACCTTCACAATTGGATTTTAGAGGGCTACACAGCACAGAGACAGTTTTGTTGGCAGTAACAGGGAATATCCATCTCTCATTAAACAGAGGAACTCCAGTCATGCTAGTAGTACTGGACCTGTCTTCAGCTTTTGACATGGTGTTCTAATCTGCAGACTACATGAAGAAGGAATTTATGCCACAGCGCTAAACTGGCTCAGAGACTTCCTTGATAATCGCACACAAAACATTTGTCTCAGCCCTTTTAAATGAAGAACGATGTGCATTAACAAAGTGGTTTCTCAGGGCTTGTGTCTGAGCCCAATTGTATTAAATGTCTATGGCACAGATTGTGAGATTATGAGGTGTGGAGACAATGTCATATACAGACGATACGCAACTCCTTCTTTCCTTTGGTCCTGATCCTGACAAAGTGAAAGTTCAATTTGTGCGCTGTATGTCGAAAATCACCAGTTGGATGGACAACAATTGCCTTCAAATCAACAGTGCGAAAACTGAGATTGTGCTATTCAGGAAAGTCCAAGAGTTATGGTCAGCAGACTAGTGGCCCTCCAATCTTGGTCCAGTCCCCTCTCCCAAGCAAGTGGTGAGAAATCTAAGAGTAAAGATCCATTACACATTGTCCATGGGAAACCAAGTCACAGCTACATGTGGCAATTGTTTTGACACAATTAGGTTCCTAAAGAAAGTGTTTCCCTGGCTATCATCCACTGTTAGAATCATCCCTATCCATCCTCTTATAGTGAGCTGCCTGGACTATGGGAATGCTTTACTGGTTGCCGCAAACCACACCTTGCTGGCCAAACTGCAAGTTGTGCATAATACAGCCACACAGTTAATCTGCAACCTTTCAGCACGGTCTCCCTCTGCCCCCATATTGGAAAAACTGAATTGGCTGCATATCAGAAAGCGGGTAGTCTTCAAGCTGTGCTGTCTGACGCACAAGGCATTTTACAAATCCATACCTGTCCTTCATCCAAGACCAAGACTCTACCAGCCTCCTAGACAACTAAGATCTTCAAATAAAGCTTTCCTGCAGACTCCCTTAGGGCATTGGAGTGTTGTCTCACTTATATTTTGCCACCCCCGGCACCCAAATCAAGTGAAAGCAAAGTCCTAAACAATTTACATATTTTGTATTGTGTCAGCAGCTAGTTGCAATATCCAGGCATGAGGTGGGTCCCTTGAGAAGTCACACGGGCCTAAGGGGGTGGGGCTTCACAATATCATTGACAGACACCATCAGAGTCAAAGGGGCCCAAGTGCGCATGTCTGCTTTGATGGCTGCCTTTCTCCGGCCAACCAGGTGTGCGCACCAGAAGCTGGCTCAGGGACTCTTCTGTTGTGCATACTGGAGCCCGGGGTGACTGATAGCCGCAGACCCAGTACTCAGTAATGAGCACTAAGGTTCCCTGCCGCAGCCAATCCAGGTGCTGCTGTAACAGCAGGAGCAGGGTCTGGATTGGCTTAGATGCATAGTAGCAGTTCCTTGGAGCCTCAGGTGCAGTGTGGGTGTGGCAGTGCAAGGTGGGAAGAGGCTGTCTCCCTCGCTCTCCCCTTTTCGTGTCGTGCCGGCATGAAGAGGGACAGGCCGCAGCTAGTATGGCACCAAGATGCATTGATTGTAAACAAGCTTCCTGCTTCCACACAGGTACATTCCATAATACGTTAGCAGTTTCCTTTTCACCCTTTTGCCATCAGTCCCGTCTGCCATTGAGGAGCAGTGCCTTTGGTTAGAACAGGATATGCTGCAGTATCAATAGAATTCCTATAGTGTGTATAACGGTCGCTGTGCAACATCTTTTTAACTTTAAGTAGCAAGTATCACAGAGGAATGAAGTAATGCACCAGGGAGCGATCGCAAAAGTAAAACACATCAACAGTGCACTTAGAAATATTGGTGCTCGATACCACAGAAGTTAACTGTCGCCAAAGAACAAAGCCTTAACCTTCCTTTGCCTGCTCTGGCCTGTCAGGGTGCCCCCCAACCCCCTCACTCCTCCCTCCGCCCCCATGCTGCTCTTTTGAGCCTGCCTTTACACATTGCTAGGCAACGGCCCAGGCCCGAGTTATAGATGTTTCTTTGAAGTAGTATAAAGTGCCCAATAGGAGTGTGTATTTAGTGCCATCTATGGTGTTGAGGCCTTGTCTCATCCCCACCTCTGTACCGAAAGGAAAAAGAGGAGCAGCACGATTTCACAAGATATCAATTTCTCTTAGAGGCATTCTGCTGCTGTGGGGGATACTTTTTAGGGTTGAGCGCGCAAAGCGCTCTGTCTCTGCTGTAATCTCTCTGTGGGCTTTTAACCACGCCCATGTCATGCCCATCAGTTTGGTTGATTCGTGAGCTTGCCTTTTAACATTTGCTTGATTTAATTAGTGAAAGGCATGCCCACATCATGCCTTTTCCGGTGTTTAGCCCGGCTCAAGCGCACCGGCCAACTACTGAAAACAAACGAGGCTCCATGTTTTCGGTATTGTTTCTGGGCTACTTTGTCTCTTTATTTCATAGGCAGTGCGACCTCGCCGGGCAGTAGTCGAGCGATTTGCATGACATCAACCCTGTTTCATGGATATTTGCAGTTTTTCTAGTTACATAGATAATTGCTTTCTGTTTCAGTTTGTGTGTCTTCTTTGCGCTTATAGCAGCCATCGGCTCACTTATGTGAAACAGTTTACTTTTCATTTTCAGTTATGTGGCAAGAAAAGTCTGGTTAGGAGTTTACAACGCTAATAGCTTTAACTCAAGCAAACGCAAGAGCCATTCCATTGCAAGTGCTTGTTTATAACTCTGATGAGTTATGTTTGTACTTATAAAGCGGTTTGTTTTCCTCAGGAGTCGCTGACACATTTGCGAATGGTAAGCATGCGACTTTCTGGGTGTCCTTGGATGCAAGAGTGTGCATCGTTGTGTTTCCTATGGAAGTGTTTCAATGTAGTGCACATATTTAATTGCCTCTAGCAGCACAAAGAAGAATTATTACTGAAAACACGAATAGGCCAAAGTGAAGCTGGTGGTCGTCTGTGACTGCTGGATGCTGGGATGGGCAGCTCAGCACCAGTAGAAAGACTGTCTATGAGCGTCCTTCTTTGACTGCACAGCGCTGCACTAACTGAGGCCTGTCCTGGAGCCTGAGTTTGCATTGTGTTGCAGGCAACACAACAGTACCCAGACTCTTATCCGCCAACCTCATCACTGGTGATTGGACAGGTTCATCCCCTTCCCACCAGTGTAAGGCCACTGCCTTTTTCCAGCATGCCCCTTCTTTATCTACTGTTTAAATTCATCCACTCCCCCAGACTGAGGTATTTCTCTAATCACCCCTTTCCCAACGAAAACAGGATTTTACAGCATCAGGCAACCAATAGAAGCCCACCCAATTGCAACCATGCTCAATACAGCTGCATTCACTCACTAAATGAAGAGGACCCTTTCAATGTAACATGTAGCACTTTAAAAAAAAAAGGACGAATAAATAGACAGAGCTAACAGTACATCCTGGCAAAAGTTCAGAAACTGGCACTTGACTGCCTCTGCAAACTCACTCCACAGTCTACCCCCATCTGTACCCACATATGATCAGTACTGCACATAAACACACTCTCTTTCAAAGGCATACCGTGCACAAGGTTTGCACTGCACACAGTGAAACCCATCTGTGGGATGTATTCACTAAATAGACTACAGACACACCCTCCACACACATGGCTGAACTGTATAGATTAGTTCAGTTCCACAGCTAAAGCAGTAAGACACCTCCTCCAGGCACCCAAGCAGACAGACAACCCCACCTTGACTTTCCCTACTTCGCACACTCATAAGTAGATCCAGTCTTCCACTTTGCACACTACATGGGTAGTCTCACTCACCCTACAATACAGCTCTAACAGAAGGCATTACTCACCTGCACAGGAAGGACACTTAATTGAGACAGCTTCCAGACAATTGTACGATGAAACAACGACTTCAAAAACAACTACTGCCTTAACAACGAGGTCGGAACACTGACCTCGTTGCTACTACTAATGATTTTACCACGAATGCCTTAACAACGATATTTCCTTGTGAAGGCATTCCTGATAAAAGCATTAGTAATAGGCACCATTCACCCTACATCCCTCACCCCACCCCCCCAACCCCACCCCAAAACCTAAATCCCCCTGACCCCCCACCCCCTCCCCAAAACCAAAAACACCCCACCCCCCCAACCCGACCCCAAAACCTAAAACTCCCTAACCCCCCACCCCCTCCCCAAAACCAAAAACGCCCCACCCCCCCAACCCCACCCCAAAACCTAAAACCCCCTGACCCCCCACCCCCTCCCCAAAACCAAAAACGCCCCACCCCAAAACCTAAAACCCCCAACCCCCCACCCCCTCCCCAAAACCAAAAACGCCCCACCCCCCCAACCCCACCCCAAAACCTAAAACCCCCTGACCCCCCACCCCCTCCCCAAAACCAAAAACGCCCCATCCCCCCAACCCCACCCCAAAACCTAAAACCCCCTAACACCCCACCTACTCCCCAAAACCAAAAACGCCCCACCCCCCCAACCCCACGCCAAAACCTAAAACCCCCTGACCCCCCACCCCCTCCCCAAAACCAAAAACGCCCCACCCCCCCAACCCCACCCCAAAACCTAAAACCCCCAACCCCCCACCCCCTCCCCAAAACCAAAAACGCACCACCCCCCCAACCCCACCCCAAAACCTAAATCCCCCTGACCCCCCACCCCCTCCCCAAAACCAAAAACACCCCACCCCCCCAACCCGACCCCAAAACCTAAAACTCCCTAACCCCCCACCCCCTCCCCAAAACCAAAAACGCCCCACCCCCCCAACCCCACCCCAAAACCTAAAACCCCCTGACCCCCCACCCCTCCCCAAAACCAAAAACGCCCCACCCCAAAACCTAAAACCCCCTGACCCCCCACCCCCTCCCCAAAACCAAAAACGCCCCAACCCCACCCCAAAACCTAAAACCCCCTGATTCCCCACCCCCTCCCCAAAACCAAAAACGCCCCACCCCTCCAACCCCACCCCAAAACCTAAAACCCCCTGACCCCCCACCCCCTCTCCAAAACCAAAAACGCCCCACCCCCCAACCCCACCCCAAAATCTAAAACCCCCTGATCCCCCACCCCCTCCCCAAAACCAAAAACGCCCCACCCCCCAACCCCACCCCAAAACCTAAAACCCCCTGACCCCCCACCCCCTCCCCAAAACCTAAAACTCCCCAACCCCCTCCCCAAAACCTAAACCCACCACACACCTTCGCCAACTCCCTTCTTTGTACCTTAACCACGCATGTTCGTTGTTCAGAACATACGTAGTTAAGGCACAAAAAACCGGAGTCGTGGTTAAAAAAAGCTTTGTTGCGCTTTCGTTAACCACGACTTTCGGAGAAAAAAAAGTCGGAAAAAAGGATGTTTCCCCTTCCAGACGATCGTGTTCAGCTCTGCAGCACCCCTTAAAGTACAGAGTCAAATAACAGGATCGGAATGTAAATCATGCAAGGCTAGTTGGTGGGCTGCAACCCACACCATGCACTGACATGGCCCAGCCACAACTCACAACTTGTCACATTATTGTGCACACCAAAATTGTAATTTACTGTACAGGTGTTTGTTTGTAGTCGCTTTAACGAATGTATTAGCAGTCTTTTTCAAAAGGGCTGTGTCATATTTAATGAACTAATTATTGATTAATTTTCAAAGTGTTGGACCTCTGTGTATGGCGTTAATATAGGTGTTGCAGAGAGCACAATTTCTCACAGACAAGTCATCTGTGTACATTTGTAATAACACATGATTGTGAATGACATTCACAATCATGTGTGTTAGTGAAAATGTGAATGATGTGGCTTGTGGTGTTCACTCACAGAAAGTGTTGTGTACACGTTTGCAGGCGTCAAAGGTTAGACACAGTAGCGCTGATGTACATTTCACAATATTGTTGTTCTTCTTACCTTTACAGAGAATCATCCTCCTTCTAAATTTGACCCTTTAGAGTCACTAAACATGTGCTCTTAAGCCCCATTAAGACATAAGCAAGTGGACGTGTGACTTTGCTGAGAAGTGGGTACACCTGCACAATCTGTCACCAAGGCACAAAGCACTAGGTGTAATAGTGAAGTGACAAAAAAAAGTGACTGTTCAGTTACCTCCATCTCTTCACCCTATGCAGCTGTTATATTTGTATCTTCTGCAGGGAGCATGCAAGTTATGTCACACTTGGGGCCAGATGTAGGTAGGTTTCCTTTTGCGAGGTGCAAATTGCGAGTCCCAGCAACTCGCAATTTGCACCTCGCAAAAGGAAATGCAAAAAGGTGTCTCAGACACCTCCTGCGAGTCGCTATGGGGTCGCAAAGACCCACCTCATTAATATTAATGAGGTGGGTCGCAATTTGCGACCCCATAGCGATTCAGGGCACTCACGGGGATGGTGGCCTGCTGGGAACAGCAGAGCACCATGTCCGTGACTGCTTTTAAATAAAGCAGTTTTTTTTTTTTCAAAGTGCAACCCGTTTTCCTTAAAGGAAAACGAGCTGCACTTTGAAAAAAAAAAACGAAACCTTTAGTTTCGGTCTTTTTCAGGGCAGGTAGTGGTCCAAATGCATTTCTACATATCAAAGTGGCTTTAGCGACTCACAAACGGCGATTTTCGCCGTTTGCGACTCGCTAAAGCTTTGCTACATCTGGCCCTTAGTTCTTTGAAAGCATTGCGCCACTTTGTAAATATGGTGCAGGATAAAGGCCTCCTTAATGCCACCTTAGTGTAAAACAAAATGCTGCTAAGGCGGTGCAAGGTGGCACTAGGGGCTTGTAAATATGCCCCTATATTTTTGGGGACATTAACATTACTATAATAACATACCATCTCTGTGATGAATTACTGTAATTACACACAACCTCTGTTTGGACTTGAATATCTTTAACTTTAGACTCTCTGTATGATAACTTAAACTTTGTCTTTTCTCACTATTTCAGTGGGGACTTTAATACAATCAAATTCCCTCACTCTCTCTGTGGGTTGAACATCACTATGATAACACACTATCACTATTTTTTCTTAACATTTTTCTGTTATTAACATATTTTAAAAATATAGGGAAAGGTTAGCCCCCACAAGGCAGGTATCCACATACATTCCCCACAAGGATGGTAACACGTGTGTGTGTGAGGTGAGGAAGGTCAATAGGGGGAGTTTCAGATTGGGGGATGCAAGGGGATGGCAAGTTGCATATATTCATCTACTGCTTGATGGTAATATAAAACAAAACATGTCAGGTTCTTTTTAATGGTTAGCTTGTCACCCTTAGAAAATCTTTTGTCCGTGGACACATTACTATCTTCTTTCGAAAGATGTTGCCTCTTCTACTTAGGATTTATGAAGAAGTAGGAAATGGAATTCGTCCACTTGGAAGTAAACAAACAGAACTATTCAAACTGTATGAAATATCATGAACTTTGCATCTTATGCTAGACTTTTCAATGTTACCAGTTCATAAATTGTGTTATTGATGTACAACATTAATGATTAGAATAGATAATGACATTTTGATAAATGTCTAACAAAAAATCGATTTTGAAAACATGCAATGATGATGCTAATCCTGAAATCTCATCATATATATATATACACACATATATATATATGTGTATATATATATATATATATACATATATATATATATACATATTATCATACATATATTTATATAGTAAGTATAGCTTGCAACCCTGCATCATCAACCATTTTATTGGAGATGTTGCGGGGTTAACATCAAGGATGCCATAGATGGTGTCATTAATGATGTAATATGTGGGGTAATTAGCTGTGCATGGTGAGGGCGAAAGTTATACTTACCTTAGGGCACGAAGTCTAGTTACTTAAGTTAACAGTAAATATAACTGCTGAATTTTCATGGTTTTGTGTGAGTAAATTCAGAACTTACAGCCCTGCAACCTTTGTTTTTTCCAGTGAATTTCGATGGTGCTTTTAGCACGCAAATTAATATAACGAGCTCCTGCGGCCAACCCTCCTGCATGCACCCAAACCCAAGGCCATGCACACCATTAGGTTAGCTTCAGTGAGTGTTTTTATTTCATTTTTCATGGAATCTGCAGATGCACAGCAAATTTACACAGGGTGCCGGATAAGTCAAATTGGTCCTGCAGCCAACTGCTGCTGCGCACCGCCAAAGGCCTTGTGCAGTGTAGAGTTGGGTAGGTATAGAGGTTGACTGCAGCCAACCCCAGCTGCACATGGCCAGACCCTGTGGACAACTGCTACCATGTGCGGCAGTGGTTGGATTAACATAAAATAATGAAATTACTTTACTTTGAAAAAACATAAAAAATCACTGAAAACAACAAAGGTAACAGGGACATTATAGTTAGGAAATAGAATTTAAAAAAACATAGAAATAGACTAAAAAAAACAAAGGTTACAGGGACGTCATAGTTAGACTCACATTTTAAATGTACAAAACCATAGAAATTCACCTATTATAGTTAGAGTTATCTCTAGTAACTAAAACTCATGCTCTAAGCTTAACTATAACGTCCCTGTAACCTTTGTTTTGTAATGATAGATATATAAATCAGATCCAGATTAAAGATAGAAAACGTTATCAATTTTACATGAATTACAGGGCTTTGAAACAGATTCTGATAATCCCTACGGTGTACTGGATGCTCTCGGACTGATATACAGTGATTCCTATCCCAGTAGATGTAAACTGCTCTCTACTTTTTTACCATGCATGCCTCATGATGATATAGATACTTTTCAAGAAATAATTATCAAAGATTTGATGAAACTTAGATCAACCAAAAAGAAGGGAATGGATCCCCACATCATTGTTGAACAACAATTAGCCCTTGAGACACTTGCAGGAGATACAACTATTATTATACGCCCTGCTGATAAGGGTGGAAATATTGTGATCCAAAGTCGTGAACAGTATATACTGGAAGCGAATTGACAACTACAGGAGAAAAAAGCTTATGAGTTGACCAGCAGAGAAATATATACACAGAGTGTAATTTCCTTGTGGGATAAATTGTTGTTTCGGAGAAACAAAGGTGTCCTTGAATGGGAGGAGTACATTTATCTGAAAAAAGAATATCCCAGAATACCTATCTTATATTTCCTACCGAACGCTCAAAAAAATAGTCGTAATCCCCCAGGCAGACCAATTGTTTCTTCAAGGGACAGCGCATTTGAGAATTTATCCAGATATGTGGATTTGATTCTTCAAGATCATGTAGTTACTCTCCCCTCCTATGTGAAAGACACAAAAGATTTTTTAGGGAAGATTACCAGGATCGATTGGGAAGAGGACTTTCTCCAGGTAACTTTAAATGTAAAGTCCCTATATATGGTCATTGACCACAAACAAGGGATTGAAGCATGTTACCACTTTCTGAGAGCTAGACCAGTTAGGATGTTGGAACACACTAACATGATCCTAGAAATTATGAGGTTGTGTCTCGAGAATAACATCTTTCCTTTCAATGGGCAACTATATCGACAAATTCTTGGGAAAGTGATGGGTACTTGTTTTGCTCCTAGCTTTGCGAATCTCTTTTTAGGGTGGTGGAAAGAAAAAATGTTCAACAAAGAGGAGATGCAAACATTATGTGATCAAGTTGTTTTATGGCTGCGGTATATTGATGATATTTTCATGATGGGGAAAGGTTAAATGAAGGCAGTGAAGGATTTTGTATGTAGCCTAAACAACAATAATAACAATCTTACTTTTTCCTCGACCATCAGCAGGACAAGTTTTGAGTTTCTAGACGTAGTTGTTGAAATACAAGATGGTAGAATAGAAACTCACCTGTTCAGAAAATCAACGGCAGGCAATAGCCTGCTGCATGCTATGAGTGGACATCCCAATAACTAGAAATGGAGTATACTGTATGGTGAACGTTTAAGAGCTAGGAGAAACTGTAGCACAGACAAAGACTATAGAGTTGAAAAACAGACCATGACACAAAGATTTAAAGACAGGGGATACCCCAGTTGGGTACTACATGAAGCCAGTATAAAGGTGGACTGTATATCTAGAGATAACATTTTGTTTTCTAATTAGAAGGTATCCAAAAAGAATGAAAATCCACCAACTAGACTAATTTTAACATATAACAACAATGCAAGAGCAGTCAAGAGATATATATTGGGATTTTGTGAAGAACAATAACATTGCGGGTCCCAAGTTACGAAAGAGACCTAGCATTACGTTTCATAAGGCCAGATCGCTACGTGCTGTTTTGGTACATAGTGATATCACTCTAAGACAAATGGATACAAGATTTGGGTTACAAGGTTTTTTTCCATGTGGAAAGTGCAAAGCATGTAAAGCAAGTCAGATAAAATAGGAGTATAGAACCTTTGTACATATACACGGTCCATAAAACAATTTATAACATGTAGTACACAGTATGTGATCTATGTGTTGGAATGTCCCTGTTCTCTGAGATACGTGGGAAGCACAACATGCACAGTAAAAAAACACGAGTTCTGGAGCAAATGCGTGCTATAGAACATGGAGATCAAAAGTATCCGGTAGCAATACATTTTGAAGAATTTCATTTCAAAGATCGCACTAAACTGATGTTCTATGGTATTGAACAGATTCTGATCAACCTGATGGGGGGTAATCTGATTGCACAGTTACATAGAAGAGAGTCAGAATACATTATTGACTTACAAACGCTCATGAATAGTGGACTTAATCTTAATGAATGTTGGAGTGCACATCTAAATTAGCAGACTAATATTATCAAGATATCCACTTATAATCATGTGTCAGTCAGTTTTTGTTTTGAATGAATTATTTGATCGAGGTTTCTTGTTTGATGCTTCCTTTGTGATAAAGTAGTTTTAACATTTTTGTATATATTTTTTATCCTTCTTATCACATTGGGTGTGGTGTAATTGAATAGCACAGTTTTGTTCTTTAATATGAAGGATGTCGGACACTATAGATGTAGCTCCTTGAGGTGGATCGCCGGTGAGATATATGGGATTAAATATATTGATGGGGAATATGAGGAGTATTGGGATGGATATACATTTTCATCTAAGATATGAGATTTCCCGTTGAGCAATAGAGGGTATAAAGCTATACTTATCATTTTTTGAGACATATAATTAATTGGTAGAAAGTAAGAGTCCGTATTGAGACCCATAGAGCAGGTAATGCCAATGACCCTGATATTGAATTCTATCGAGTCATGACTGCGAACCGTAGATGATTTTATTATGCATTTTTACATTGTTATGTTTGGAATCGATGATACAAACAGAATAATGTTTGTCAAATGTATCTTTTTAGATGATCAATATAAAGGAAACAGGGTGGAGGTAGACCGTGAGCCCCAGTACGTGTATGGCATAACAAAAAACGTTATTTATTGAGATGGCGCCTATAAAAGGGTATAGAACAAGTACTGCTAAAGATTCCGTTATCGATTTCTAATAAGGTGTTAAATATGAAATATAGATGATTCCGTCATGCATGTTTACATGTTTATGCTCTACTTTTTGTAAACGGAATAATGCTTGTCAAAAACATTCATGTGGGCGATCTATTTATATGAAATGGTTAAAAGTAGATTGTGAACCCTAGTACTCCAAGATGTATATCAGGATAGAACGAGGTATACATCAAGATGCACCCACATAAATGTAAAATAGCTTGATATGTTAGTCTGTCATCACTGTTTATGTAGTAGATGTGTATTTTACGGCACGGCAAAGTGATTGTGTGAGCAAGGCCGTCGAAACGGCCGAAACGCCTCATGAAGGAAAATAAAGCCATTCCGTAGTATCGTATCCTTGCCTGAATGGGTGCGCTATATATTTGGTTGTGGACTTATGATATATATATATATATATATATATATATATATATATATATATATATAGAGAGAGAGAGAGAGAGAGAGATAATGTACATATTTTTCTGTTCCCTAACTATAATGCCCCTGCAACCTTTGTTTATTTTCAATGAATTTCTATGGTTTCTATTTCTTTGTTATTTTTTAAAATAAAGTAATATTAATTACTATACATTAATCCAGCCACCAGTGCACAGAGTTTGGCCACAGGGCCAAGCTAGGCCCTGCTGTCAACCTCCTATAATCACCCAACCCTGTGCCATGCATGACCTTCACCTGTGCATGGTGGAGGTTGGCCACAAGGATGTAGCCAACCCTCTATAACCACCAAACCCCTTAGAATGAGAAATGTTCTGACAAATTGGAAAAAAATATTTAAGAAGTACAAACAGTGAGATCACCTTTCTGTATGTACCTTGCAAGGAAATGCCTTTGCTGATGCTATGTTTTGATTTGAAATTGTGCTGAGGCCTGCTAACCAGGCCCCAGCACCAGTGTTCTTTCCCTAACCTGTACTTTTGCTTACACAATTGGCACACCCTGGCATCCAGGTAAGTCCCTTGTAACTGGTACCCCTGGTACCAAGGGCCCTGATGCCAGGGAAGGTCTCTAAGGGATGCAGCATAGCTTATGCCACCCTGGGTCCCCTCACTCAGCACAGACACACTGCTTGCCAGCTTGTGTGTGCTGGTGAGGACAAAACGAGTAAGTCGACATGGCACTCCCCTCAGGGTGCCATGCCAACCTCACACTGCCTATGAAGTATAGATAAGTCACCCCTCTAGCAGGCCTTACAGCCCTAAGGCAGGGTGCACTATACCATAGGTGAGGGCCCCAGTGCATGAGCTCTGTGCCCCTACCGTGTCTAAGCCAAACCTTAGACATTGTAAGTGCAGGGTAGCCATAAGAGTATATGGTCTGGGAGTCTGTCAAACACGAACTCCACAGCACCATAATGGCTACACTGAAAACTGGGAAGTTTGGTATCAAACTTCTCAGCACAATAAATGCACACTGATGCCAGTGTACATTTTATTGTAAAATACACCCCAGAGGGCACCTTAGAGGTGCCCCCTGAAACCTTAACCAACTACCCGTGTAGGCTGACTGGTTTTAGCAGCCTGCCACACTCGAGACATGTTGCTGGCCACATGGGGAGAGTGCCTTTGTCACTCTGTGGCTAGTAACAAAGCCTGCACTGGGTGGAGATGCTTATCACCTCCCCCTTGCAGGAGCTGTAACACCTGGCGGTGAGCCTTAAAGGCTCACCCCCTTTGTTACAGCACCACAGGGCATTCCAGCTAGTGGAGTTGCCCGCCCCCTCCGGCCACGGCCCCACTTTTGGCGGCAAGGCCGGAGGAGATAATGAGAAAAACAAGCAGGAGTCACTGGTCAGTCAGGACAGCCCCTAAGGCAACCTGAGCTGAAGTGACTCTGAATTTTAGGAATCCTCCATCTTGTAGATGGAGGATCCCCCCAATAGGGATAGGAATGTGACCCCCTCCCCTTGGGAGGAGGCACAAAGAGGGTGTAGCCACCCTCAGGGCTAGTAGCCATTGGCTACTGCCCTCCCTGACCTAAACACACCCCTAAATTCTGTATTTAGGGGCTCCCCTGAACCTAGGAACTCAGATTCCTGCAACCTAAGAAGAAGAGGACTGCTAAGCTGAAAAACCCTGCAGAGAAGACAGAGACACCAACTGCTTTGGCCCCAGCTCTACCGGCCTGTCTCCCCCCTTCTAAAGACACTGCTCCAGCGACGCTTTCCCCAGGGACCATTGATCTCTGAATCCTCAGAGGACTGCCCTGCTCTAGAAGGACCAAGAACTCCCGAGGACAGCGGCTCTGTTCACCAAAGACTGCAACTTTGTAACAAAGGAGCAACTTTAAAACAACCTGCGTTTCCCGCCGGAAGCGTGAGACTTGCAACTCTGCACCCGACGCCCCCAGCTCGACTTGTGGAGAAACAACACTTCATGGAGGACTCCCCGGCGACTCCGAGACTGTGAGTAACCAAAGTTGTCCCCCCTGAGCCCCCACAGCGACGCCTGCAGAGGGAATCCCGAGGCTCCCCGTGACCGCGACTGCCTGACTCTCAGATCCCAACGCCTGGAAAAAACCCTGCACCCGCAGCCCCCAGGACCGAAAGGATCGGAACTCCTGTGCAGGAGTAACCCCCAGGAGGCCCTCTCCCTTGCCCAGGTGGTGGCTACCCCGAGGAGCCCCCCCTTGCCTGCCTGCATCGCTGAAGAGACCCCTGGGTCTCCCATTGATTCCAATTGAAAACCCGACGTGTGTTTGCACACTGCACCCGGCCGCCCCCGTGCTGCTGAGGGTGTACTTTCTGTGCTAACTTGTGTCCCCCCCGGTGCCCTACAAAACCCCGCTGGTCTTCCCTCCGAAGACGCGGGTACTTACCTGCTGGCAGACTGGAACCGGGGCACCCCCTTCTCCATTGAAGCCTATGCGTTTTGGGCACCACTTTGAACTCTGCACCTGACCGGCCCTGAGCTGCTGGTGTGCTAACTTTGGGGTTGCTCTGAACCCCCAACGGTGGGCTACCTTGGACCCAAACTTGAACCCCGTAGGTGGTTTACTTACCTGCAAGAACTAACAATTACTTACCTCCCCTAGGAACTATGAAACTTGCACTGTCTAGTTTTAAAATAGCTATATGTGTTTTACTTGAAAAGTATATATGCTATTGTGATTATTCTAAGTTCCTAAAGTACTTACCTGCAATACCTTTCATGCAAAGTATTACATGTAGAATTTGAATCTGTGGTTCTTAAAATAAACTAAGAAAATATATTTTTCTATACAAAAACCTATTGGCCTGGAATTGTCTCTGAGTGTGTGTTCCTCATTTATTGCCTGTGTGTATGTACAACAAATGCTTAGCACTACTCCTTTGATAAGCCTACTGCTCGACCACACTACCACAAAATAGAGCATTAGTATTATCTCTTTTTGCCACTATCTTACCTCTAAAGGGGAATCCTTGGACTCTGTGCATACTATTCCTTACTTTGAAATAGTGCATACAGAGCCAACTTCCTACATTGGTGGATCAGCGGTGGGGTACAAGACTTTGCATTTGCTGGACTACTCAGCCAATACCTGATCACACGACAAATTCCAAAAATTGTCATTAGAAATTGATTTTTGCAATTTGAACTATTTTTCTAAATTCTTAAAAGTCCTGCTAGGGCCTTGTGTTAGTCCCTGTTAGCATTTCTTTTAGAGTTTAAAAGTTTTGTGAAAGTTTGAATTAGGTTCTAGAACTAGTTTTATATTCTTAAAAAGTATTCCAACTTTTAGAAACTTAGGGCCAGATGTAGCAAATGATTTGCGCGTCGCAAATGGCGAAAATCGCCGTTTGCGAGGCGCAAATGCCTCTTTGCTATGCAGAAATGCATATTGCGAGTCGGGACCGACTCGCAATATGCATTTCAGAATCGCAAATAGGAAGGGGTGTTCCCTTCCTATTTGCGATTCGGAGTGGCATGCAATACCATTTGCGACCGCATATGCGGTTGCAAAGGGTGTCGCAGTTATCATCCACTTCAAGTGGATGGTAACCCACTCGCAAATTGGAAGGGGTCCCCATGGGACCCCTTCCACTTTGCGAATGGACCCAATACTATTTTTTCAGGGCAGGTAGTGGTCCAAGGGACCACTACCTGCCCTGAAAAAATACCAAAACTAAAGGTTTCGTTTTTTTTTTAAGTGCAGCTCGTTTTCCTTTAAGGAAAACGGGCTACACTTAAAAAAAAAAAAACTGCTTTATTGAGAAAGCAGTCACGAACATGGAGGTCTGCTGACGACAGCAGGCCTCCATGTTTGCGAGTGCCTAGACTCGCTATGGGGCCGCAATTTGCGACCCACCTCATTAATATTAATGAGGTGGGTCATTGCGACTCCATAGCGACTCGCAGACGGTGTCTGAGACACCGTACTGCATACCAATTTGCGAGTTGCAAATTGCGAGTCGCATGGACTCGCAATTTGCAACTCGCAAATTTTATTTTTGCTACATCTGGCCCTTAATGTCTAGTGCAGAGATGAATGTGGAGGAACTCGACCTCACACCTTACATCCATCTTAAGATGAGGGAGCTAAGGTCACTCTGCAACCTAAAGAAAATCACAATTGGCTCAAGACCCTCCAAACTACAGCTCCAGGAGCTTTTGGCAGAGTTTGAAAAAGCCAACCCCTCTGAGGATGACAACCCAGAGGAGGATGTTAGTGACCTGGAGGAGAATTTCCACCTTCCAGTCCTAACTAGGGAACCCAGGGACCCTCAATCCCTGATTCCAACTGTGATAGTCAGAGATGCTGCTTCCCTCACAGGAGGGGCCAGCACCTCTGAAATCACTGAGGATAGCCTCAGTGAAAAGGGCCTCCTGCAAGCCAGGATGGCCAAAAGATTGGCTTTGGAAAGACAGATCCTAGCCATAGAAAGGGAAAGACAAGAGATGGGCCTAGGTCCCATCAATGGTGGCAGCAACATAAATAGGGTCAGAGATTCTCCTGACATGTTGAAAATCCCTAAAGGGATTGTAACTAAATATGAAGATGGTGATGACATCACCAAATGGTTCACAGCTTTTGAGAGGGCTTGTGTAACCAGAAAAGTAAGCAGATCTCACTGGGGTGCTCTCCTTTGGGAAATGTTCACTTGAAAGTGTAGGGATAGACTCCTTACACTCTCTGGAAAAGATGCAGAATCTTATGACCTCATGAAGGGAACCCTGATTGAGGGCTTTGGATTCCCCACTGAGGAGTATAGAATTAGATTCAGGGGGGCTCAAAAAACCTCGAGCCAGACCTGGGTTGATTTTGTGGACTACTCAGTGAAAACACTGGATGGTTGGATTCAAGGCATTGGTGTTAATGATTATGATGGGCTGTACAATTTATTTGTGAAAGAACACCTATTAAGTAATTGTTCAAATGATAAACTGCATCAGCATCTGGTAGACCTAGGACCAATTTCTCCCCAAGAATTGGGAAAGAAGGCGGACCATTGGGTCAAGACTAGGGTGGCCAAGACTTCCACAGGGGGTGACCAAAAGAAAGAGGTCACAAAGCCTCCCCAGGGGAAGAGTGTTGAGACATCCAAAAACAAAAATAGTAAAGAGTCTTCTTCAGGCCCCCAAAAACCTGCACAGGAGGGTGGGCCCAGAGCCTCTTCACAAAACAATTTTGGGTACAAGGGTAAAAACTTTGATCCCAAAAAGGCCTGATGTCGTAGCTGTAATCAGCCTGGACACCAAACTGGAGACAAGGCCTGTCCCAAGAAAAGTACCACTTCCAACTCCACTCCAGCTAACACTGGAATGGTTAGTCTCCAAGTGGGATCAACAGTGTGCCCAGAGCAAATCAGGTGCCACACTGAAGCTACATTAGCCTCTGAGGGTGGGGTGGATTTAGCCACACTGGCTGCCTGGCCTCCTAATATGCAAAAATACAGACAGCAGCTCTTAATTAATGGGACAAGTGTAGAAGGCCTGAGGGATACAGGTGCCAGTGTCACTATGGTGACAGAGAAACTGGTTTCCCCTGGTCAATACCTGGCTGGACAAACTTATCCAGTCACCAACGCTGACAATCAGACTAAAGTACATCCCATGGCTATGGTAACTTTAGAGTGAGGAGGGGTCAATGGCCTGAAACAGGTGGTGGTCTCCTCAAATATCACAGTAGACTGTTTGCTTGGAAATGACCTGGGGTCCTCAGCATGGGCTGAGGTAGAACTGAAAACCCATGCAGCCATGCTGGGTATCCCTGAACTGGTGTGTGTCAAGACAAGGGCACAGTGCAAGGCTCAGGGTGAAAAAGTAGAGCTGGAGCCTGGAAAAAGAGCCCAGCCTACCAAGAGGGAAGGAAAGACAACTGGGAAACCAGCTGCAACACAACCACAAAAAGAGAACCTCCCTTCTCAGGAAGAAGTTCTGCCCTATGGAGTTAGAACCTTATCATGTTGAGCTCTTAGGCCCAGGGGGACCCTCAAGGGAGCAGTTGTGTAAGGGGCAAGAAACCTGTCCCTCTCTTGAAGGCCTTAGGCAGCAAGCTGCTGAAGAGTGCAATGGCAAGAAAACTGGAACACATAGGGTCTATTGGGAAGATGGACTCCTGTACACTGAGGCAAGAGATCCCAAACCTGGTGCCACTAGGAGAGTGGTAGTGCCTCAGGAGTTCAGAGAGTTCATACTGACCTTAGCCCATGATATTCCTCTTGCTGGGCATTTGGGACAAACCAAGACGTGGGAGAGACTAGTCAACCACTTCTACTGGCCCAACATGTCCCAGAAAGTTAGGGAGTTTTGTGTCTCCTGTACCACCTGTCAAGCCAGTGGTAAGACAGGTGGACATCCAAAGGCCCCCCCTCATTCCACTTCCAGTGGTGGGGGTCCCCTTTGAAAGAGTGGGTGTGGACATAGTGGGTCCACCTGAACCTCCCACAGCCTCAGGGAATATGTACATACTAGTAGTAGTGGATCATGCTACTAGATACCCTGAAGCTATTCCCCTTAGGTCGACTACTGCCCCTGCAGTAGCCAAGGCCATCATTGGTATCTTTACCAGAGTGGGCTTCCCTAAGGAGGTGGTGTCTGACAGAGGTACCAACTTCATGTCAGCATACCTGAAACACATGTGGAATGAGTGTGGAGTGACTTATAAATTCACTACACCCTATCATCCACAAACTAATGGCCTTGTTGAGAGATTCAACAAGACATTAAAAGGCATGATCATGGGGCTCCCAGAAAAACTCAAAAGGAGATGGGATGTACTCTTGCCATGTCTGCTTTTCGCTTACAGAGAGGTGCCTCAGAAGGGAGTAGGGTTCTCACCCTTTGAACTTCTGGTTGGCCACCCTGTAAGGGGACCACTAGCTCTTGTGAAAGAAGGCTGGGAGAGACCTCTTCATGAGCCTAAACAAGACATAGTGGACTATGTACTTGGCCTTCGTTCAAGGATGGCAGAGTACATGGAAAAGGCAAGTAAAAACCTTGAGGCCAGCCAATAGCTCCAGAAGTTTTGGTATGACCAAAAGGCTGCAATGGTTGAATTTCAACCAGGGCAGAAAGTCTGGGTTTTGGAGCCTGTGGCTCCCAGGACACTTCAGGACAAATGGAGTGGCCCTTACCCAGTGCTAGAAAAGAAGAGTCAGGTCACCTACCTGGTGGACCTAGGCACTAGCAGGAGCCCCAAGAGGCTGATCCATGTGAACCGCCTTAAGCTCTTCCATGATAGGGCTGATGTGAATCTGTTGATGGTAACAGATGAGGACCAGGAAGCTGAGAGTGAACCTCTCCCTGATCTCCTGTCATCAAACCCTAAAGATGGCTCAGTAGATGGAGTGATCTATTCATACACCCTCTCTAGCCAACAGCAATCTGACTGTAGGGAAGTCCTGCAACAGTTTGCTGAGCTCTTTTCCCTAACCCCTGGTCAGACACACCTGTGTACCCATGATGTGGACACAGGAGACAGCATGCCTGTCAAAAACAATATTTTCAGACAGTCTGACCAAGTTAAGGAAAGCATCAAGGTGGAAGTCCACAAGATGCTGGAATAGGGAGTCATTGAGCACTCTGACAGCCCCTGGGCTAGCCCAGTGGTCTTAGTCCCCAAACCTCACACCAAAGATGGAAAGAGAGAGATGAGGTTTTGTGTGGACTACAGAGGACTTAATTCTGTCACCAAGACAGATGCCCATCCCATTCCAAGGGCTGATGAACTGATTGACAAATTAGGTGCTGCCAAATTCTTAAGTACCTTTGACTTAACAGCAGGGTACGGGCAAATCAAAATGGCACCTGGAGCAAAAGAAAAGACAGCATTCTCCACACCTGATGGGCATTATCAGTTTACTGTTATGCCCTTTGGTTTAAAGAATGCCCCTGCCACCTTCCAAAGGTTGGTGAATCAGGTCCTTGCTGGTTTGGAGTCCTTTAGTGCAGCTTATCTTGATGATATTGCTGTCTTCAGCTCCAGCTGGCAGGATCACCTGGTCCACCTGAAGAAGGTTTTGAAGGCTCTGCAATCAGCAGGCCTCTCTATCAAGGCGTCCAAATGCCAGATAGGGCAGGGAACTGTGATTTACTTGGGACACCTTGTAGGTGGAGGCCAAGTTCAGCCACTCCAGCCTAAGATCCAGACTATTCTGGACTGGGCAGCTCCAAAAACCCAGACTCAAGTCAGGGCATTCCTTGGCTTGACTGGGTATTACAGGATGTTTGTGAAGGGATATGGATCCATAGTGACAGCCCTCACAGAACTCACCTCCAAGAAAATGCCCAAGAAGGTAAACTGGACTGTAGAATGCCAACAGGCCTTTGACACCCTGAAACAAGCAATGTGCACAGCACCAGTTCTA
The DNA here is from genome assembly GCF_031143425.1 of Pleurodeles waltl. Taxonomy (NCBI): domain Eukaryota; kingdom Metazoa; phylum Chordata; class Amphibia; order Caudata; family Salamandridae; genus Pleurodeles; species Pleurodeles waltl. The sequence continues at coordinate 214,607,993 of NC_090440.1, forward strand.
AAAGCTCCAGATTACTCCAAGCAGTTCATTGTGCAGACAGATGCCTCTGAACATGGGATAGGGGCAGTTTTGTGCCAAACAAATGATGATGGCCTTGACCAGCCTGTTGCTTTCATTAGCAGGAGGTTACTCCCCAGGGAGCAGCCTTGGAGTGCCATTGAGAGGGAGGCCTTTGCTGTGGTTTGGTCCCTGAAGAAGCTGAGACCATACCTCTTTGGTACTCACTTTGTAGTTCAAACTGACCACAGACCTCTCAGATGGCTGATGTAAATGAAAGGTGAAAATCCAAAACTGTTGAGGTGGTCCATCTCCCTTCAGGGAATGGACTTTATAGTGGAACACAGACCTGGGACTGCCCATGCCAATGCAGATGGCCTTTCCAGGTTCTTCCACTTAGAAAACGAAGACTCTCTTGGGAAAGGTTAGTCTCATCCCCTTTCGTTTGGGGGGGAGTTGTGTAAGGAAATAACTCCTTGGCATGGTTACCCCCTGACTTTTTGCCTTTGCTGATGCTATGTTTTGATTTGAAAGTGTGCTGAGGCCTGCTAACCAGGCCCCAGCACCAGTGTTTTTTCCCTAACCTGTACTTTTGTTTACACAATTGGCACACCCTGGCATCCAGGTAAGTCCCTTGTAACTGGTACCCCTGGTACCAAGGGCCCTGATGCCAGGGAAGGTCACTAAGGGATGCAGCATAGCTTATGCCACCCTGGGGACCCCTCACTCAGCACAGACACACTGCTTGCCAGCTTGTGTGTGCTGGTGAGGACAAAACGAGTAAGTCGACATGGCACTCCCCTCAGGGTGCCATGCCAACCTCACACTGCCTATGAAGTATAGATAAGTCACCCCTCTAGCAGGCCTTACAGCCCTAAGGCAGGGTGCACTATACCATAGGTGAGGGCCCCAGTGCATGAGCACTGTGCCCCTACCGTGTCTAAGCCAAACCTTAGACATTGTAAGTGCAGGGTAGCCATAAGAGTATATGGTCTGGGAGTCTGTCAAACACGAACAGCACCATAATGGCTACACTGAAAACTGGGAAGTTTGGTATCAAACTTCTCAGCACAATAAATGCACACTGATGCCAGTGTACATTTTATTGTAAAATACACCCCAGAGGGCATCTTAGAGGTGCCCCCTGAAACCTTAACCAACTACCCGTGTAGGCTGACTGGTTTTAGCAGCCTGCCACACTCGAGACATGTTGCTGGCCACATGGGGAGAGTGCCTTTGTCACTCTGTGGCTAGTAACAAAGCCTGCACTGGATGGAGATGCTTATCACCTCCCCCTTGCAGGAGCTGTAGCACCTGGCGGTGAGCCTCAAAGGCTCACCCCCTTTGTTACAGCACCACAGGGCATTCCAGCTAGTGGAGTTGCCCGCCCCCTCCGGCCACGGCCCCACTTTTGGCGGCAAGGCCGGAGGAGATAATGAGAAAAACAAGCAGGAGTCACTGGCCAGTCAGGACAGCCCCTAAGGCAACCTGAGATGAAGTGACTCTGACTTTTAGGAATCCTCCATCTTGCAGATGGAGGATCCCCCCAATAGGGATAGGAATGTGACCCCCTCCCCTTGGGAGGAGGCACAAAGAGGGTGTAGCCACCCTCAGGGCTAGTAGCCATTGGCTACTGTCCTCCCTGACCTAAACACACCCCTAAATTCTGTATTTAGGGGCTCCCCTGAACCTAGGAACTCAGATTCCTGCAACCTAAGAAGAAGAGGACTGCTAAGCTGAAAAACCCTGCAGAGAAGACGGAGACACCAACTGCTTTGGCCCCAGCTCTACCGACCTGTCTCCCCCCTTCTAAAGACACTGCTCCAGCGACGCTTTCCCCAGGGACCAGCGACCTCTGAATCCTCAGAGGACTGCCCTGCTCTAGAAGGACCAAGAACTCCCGAGGACAGTGGCTCTGTTCACCAAAGACTGCAACTTTGTAACAAAGGAGCAACTTTAAAACAACCTGTGTTTCCCGCCGGAAGCGTGAGACTTGCAACTCTGCACCCGACGCCCCCGGCTCGACTTGTGGAGAAACAACACTTCAGGGAGGACTCCCCGGCGACTCAGAGACTGTGAGTAACCAAAGTTGTCCCCCCTGAGCCCCCACAGCGACGCCTGCAGAGGGAATCCTGAGGCTCCCCCTGACCGCGACTGCCTGACTCTCAGATCCCGACGCCTGGAAAAGACCCTGCACCCGCAGCCCCCAGGACCGAAAGGATCGGAACTCCTGTGCAGGAGTGACCCCCAGGAGGCCCTCTCCCTTGCCCAGGTGGTGGCTACCCCGAGGAGCCCCCCCCTTGCCTGCCTGCATCGCTGAAGAGACCCCTGGGTCTCCCATTGATTCCAATTGAAAACCCGACGTGTGTTTGCACACTGCACCCGGCCGCCCCCCTGCTGCTGAGGGTGTACTTTCTGTGCTAACTTGTGTCCCCCCCAGTGCCCTACAAAACCCCCCCTGGTCTGCCCTCCGAAGACACGGGTACTTACCTGCTGGGAGACTAGAACCGGAGCAGCCCCTTCTCCATTGAAGCCTATGCGTTTTGGGCACCACTTTGAACTTTGCACCTGACCGGCCCTGAGCTGCTGGTGTGCTAACTTTGGGGTTGTTCTGAACCCCCAACGGTGGGCTACCTTGGACCCAAACTTGAACCCCGCAGGTGGTTTACTTACCTGCAAGAACTAACAATTACTTACCTCCCCTAGGAACTGTGAAACTTGCACTGTGTCTAGTTTTAAAATAGCTATATGCGTTTTACTTGAAAAGTATATATGCTATTGTGATTATTCAAAGTTCCTAAAGTACTTACCTGCAATACCTTTCATGCAAAGTATTACATGTAGAATTTGAACCTGTGGTTCTTAAAATAAACTAAGAAAATATATTTTTCTATTCAAAAACCTATTGGCCTGGAATTGTCTCTGAGTGTGTGTTCCTCATTTATTGCCTGTGTGTATGTACAACAAATGCTTAACACTACTCCTTTGATAAGCCCACTGCTCGACCACACTACCACAAAATAGAGCATTAGTATTATCTCTTTTTGCCACTATCTTACCTCTAAGGGGAATCCTTGGACTCTGTGCATACTATTCCTTATTTGAAATAGTGCACACAGAGCCAACTTCCTACATACCTTAAATATTTGAAGTTGAAAATAATTTAAAGCTGTGAAATGACAACTGATACACCTAGACTGCCTAACCACTAGACTGCAGGTGACTCCTTACTATGCACTGTCCATACATCTCTATGACATTCAATCTAAAGATGTTGATGGGAGAAAGACGTAAATGTTCCTTCACTAGGAATGTTTAACATTCAAAACATGACTAAGTAAGCAGACTCACTGCTTTGAGATACCAGGATTTGAACCTTTTACCTACCTCGTGACAGTCCTATAGCTTTATCACTAGGCCAGAGGTGACTCCATACTGCTGTGCATCAAAACGTAACTAAACATTTTAACCAAAAATCTTGCTAGTGTAACGCTTTGAAGTAATTGTATGGAGAGGCCATTGTAATAATAATCTCTCTCTCTCTTCCATCCCATTATGAGATGGAAGAGAGAGAGATAGGAAATGTGACAGAACTGCGGGGGATCCTCAAGGCCCCTGCGGTTCCAGCCGTCTCCCGTCTCCTGCAGGAGCCAGCATTGCTCCCGCAAGCAGGTAGCTACTTTAAATAGCAGCTTTCTGCTTGTGGGAGCAATGTTTTTATCTCTTTCCCTGCATGCATGTTTGCATGCAAGGAAAGAGATGAATACTCTGCTTACAGCAAGTGGGAGCTGTTTGACAGGTTCCACTTGCTGAAAACTGAGTTAGTGTTTGCTTTTACTTGGTGGGACCCCCCCATTCTTATTATTGTCATTTGTCCCCCCCCCCGGGAGGTGGTGGTCCCCAGGGCGTGGGAGGGTCAGCGGCACCCCCTGCATTCTTCAATAATTGTCACGGAGAGGTGGTGCTCCTGAGGGGTGGGAGACCCGTGCGGCACCCCTGCATTCTTCCTTGATTGCCCTAGGGTGGTGGTGGTCCCTGGGGAGCAGGGGGCCCATGCGGCACCCTTGCCTTTTAATTGATTGTCCCAGGGAGGTGGCAGTCCCCAAGGCATGGGGGCCCATGTGGCACCTCCTGCATTCTTCATTGATTGCCCTGGGAAAGTCGTGGTCACAGGGATGCGGAGGAGACTAAGGCACCCCTGCATGGTTCATTGATTGCACTGGGGAGGTGGCGATCCATGGGGCCTTGGAGGGGCCCATGCAGCACCCCCCAGACATTTTTGTATCATAGTCCTGGTTAGATGGTGGTCCCCGGGGCTACTAAAAACTCACAGTAGGGTGGACCTGTGTGCGCCCCCTTCCTTTTATGAGCACACAATGTCCCGGGGACATGGCCCACCCAGGAGTCAAAGTACTGAGTAATGTGGAAGACACCCTTTTTTAAAATAAAATTACAGAGACATCTGCAGATCCAGACACAGATTTTTCTGTTATTAAAAAAAATGATTTTTAGCCTTGTAGGAGACCAAGGCTAGGGAGGTAGGGTAAACATGCCCTGTCCCTTTTCTTATTTTTACTTTTTTTGCGGGACTTGGCTGAAGCTGAGTGCCAAAAAAAGCTACGAACACTTCTTGTTTCAAGTGTTGCCAGCCAATCAGTTCTCAGCAGATCTTCCTGGATCCGCGGCCTTAGATAAACAAACATCTTTTCCCTTTGATATCTCTAAAACTACTGAATTAATTTCCACCAATTTAAAAAAAGGGAGCTATTTGGACCAAAAGCTACCCTTTTCTCCAAATTTGGTATAATTTCGTCCAGCGGTTCGGGCTGCAGGTGTCATGAAGGTACCTCAGTAGCTTTAAAGGCATGTTATTTTAGCCAAAGGCGTTAGAGGGAGAGTTCCAGCCAGACGTTTGCCACTGCATGATGTCGCTTCATTGCAGCTGTCTGCTGAAACTTCACGTCTTTCTCTCCCTACATGAGAGAGGACTCTCAGTAGACTAACAGCCCTCTCAATAATACCAAATCCAGGTATGTGTGATGGTGTCTTCCTAGGGATTTTGAAGGGTAAATCAGAGATAACACTGCTGTGCTCTAATATTGCACTTTAGTGGAGTCAGTAGAAATTCCAATACCTAGCATTCTGACACTATGATGGGACTTTCTTCATCTTTCATTTTCTTTGTCACCGGAGTATGATTATTATACTTTATCATCCTAATCATTGCAGTCAATGCCATTTTATCTAGAAAGCAATTGATTCAATAAAGTACATTGAACCAATCTTTGCTTTTGTTTGTCTTTGCATGTGTGAGACAAATGTAACTGGGAGAAAAGGATGAGATCTGTTCCACCATGATTTCCCCTGAGAAGTCCAAACATCATGCGCATGGCTGCCCCAAATCACCACTACTTCAAGGTGCTGATGAGGCACTGCTAACTGGCCGAAAGGGTTAGGCCGACAGTTGTCACAAGGCGTGGAATTGGACTAAGTTCCCCACAACCTGGTGGTGCTGCCGCCTGAATCCAGCAATCTCATTGGTACAATGACAGCCAACACATCACAGGCATGGCTAAAGAGTCTATGGGAAATGACAGGAAACACACATATGTGGACCCCCCTTTTTCTTAGGCCCCACTTGATGGATCATTCCAAAACTTTCCATGCACCAAATGACTCTAGAGGGCACTTTTTTGGAACATTTGAAAGATCCAGCAAACGGTGCCAAAGATGCAGGCAAGTCAAAATGCTTTTGCTACAGAAACTAGGTCCTAATTATAACCACCTACTGGCCTATATATAGCCTCTAAACGATGAAACAATCCTCGTGTGTTTTTTGCATCATTTTATTTATGGGAATTTGAAATAACTCCTAATATGTAGGGCCACTTTTGGGCTCTCTTTTCAACAAATTCATATGTTGCTTCTCTAAAAAATACTTTTTATGTTTAGTTCTCCTAGTTGACTTTGCTTGTTCCTATTAGACCATAGGGTCAACCCATTTCCATAAGTCCCTAATCTCACTGAAGATTTTGACCTTTGGGCAGATACTTTTGCCTGATTTGTATCAGAGTGTTGATCACAAAAGCAAGGAATTGTTTTGCATTGTTAAAGATTTTACTTCACCAGTGTCCAAATTAACCAACCCCTCATAGGACCTCTGCAACAACATCTCCTATATTCTTTAGAAACAAAATCCCTACCATGTACAGCAGCTGCAACCCACAATCAGACCTGACAGACCTCGCCAATTGACTCATTCTCATCTCATTCAAAAAGACATAATTTAACCCAGGGCACAATATTACATTGGTTGATACTGCCACAACGATGAAGTCCATACCCCGGGGCCCTCTTGGACCCCTGTCCCCACCCTCCCTTTTCCAGATGACTTCTACACATCAGCACCATGCTCACACCCATCTTGAGCACCTCCATTTCTTCAGCTTCCTTCCCAGATTCTTGGAAATATGCAACAGTTCTCCACTTACCGAAGAAACCCTTGTAAACGCATCCCTTCCTAGATAATTTACTTAGACTGGGACTCATTTTAGGCCAATGAATCTTTTGACCCTGATTGAAGACACCTTAGGATGAGACAATTAATCAACATAGCAATCAATAGATCAATAACATCATCATTAGAACAAAACACGACGTCAACATGGATTAATGTTATCAGAGTATCATTAGCGCATTATTCAACAAAGCATTAATTCAGTCATTTGTCTATTTGCGTCTGTCTAGTGAATTCCTTAACTAACCTCGAATTAGCATAAGCATGTTGGGCTTCATGCAAAACAATTTTAGCGACATTAATTTAGAAAAACATCTAACTATGGTCTCTATCAAAAGAAGCAGTTGGTACGTAGAAAGGAAAGGCAAACAGACAATCACAATTTCATTATCATATAGTTACCCTCCGTAATGGGTCAGCAAACAGAGTCAGTCTTCGTCCTCAGGACATCAGTTGATTCGCCATCAGCCAGGAAACACAGCAAAGTTCAGCAAGACGGGTAATAAGGAATACCTCTCTCATGAGGAGGAAAAGTATGAATCGGGCAAGGCAAAGTAGGGATAGATCGAGGACTCAAACAGCAAAGTCAGTAATGGCTGATTTCTCCTCGTGTCATACGATTATATCAAACTTGTTGTACAGTCCCCTAATTTTGAATTGGGCAAAATTTGGGGCACCATTACCTCCATCCAATGGTTTACTTATCGCCTCATTAAGATTGTCACCTTAGAACAGTTCTCACGTAGTTTATTGGCTTCTGTAATTGATTTCTCCAACGGGTAGAAATTCAGGTACAATTTCATGTTCTTGCGGTCCTCTCACAGTCCCAGTCAGTAGCTCCATTGTCTATACCAGTTCAGGCGAACTTGTACCTGTTACAAGGTTTACACTGTTGCATTCGGCAAGAATGTCTCCTTGAGCAAGTCGAGTCTCATGAGAAAGAATTTACTACGGTTACACACATCTTCTAGCTTCTGGAAAAATACGGCTACATGTCCTTCAGCAAGTCAGCACATTGCACGTTAGAAAAACACATTTAATATGAAACCGGGCAGCTAGGCCCTGACTCATGTTAACTAAGGCCTAATAATTAATTATCAAAACCTTAACACATAACTGTTAATACTAATACAAATCATACATTAGTACATTAATATTTCATTATTAGTCAGTTTCATTTACCCTTGTATACATTGGTGGCCACTCCCCGTGGGCACTTTTCAAATACACGTTTAGTAAAAGCATGTTAATACATTTTCTATGCAGCATCATTATGCACTAATTCACAAGCATTTCATTTTAATTTTTGAATCTAAAACTACACTCCCCTCAGCAGACATCTCAGTGCTCGTTAACTCCAGATCAATGTCACTGCTTCTGTATCTGGCCAAGGTATTAGAGAAAATCATCAACAAATGTCTCACTAAATACTTCAACAAACACAAATCCCTCAATGCCACCCAGTCCATAATCAGACCCAACCACAGTACTGAAACCATCCTTCTCAATGCCACAGACGACATCCACAAGACCCTGGACAGAGGAGACACAGAGGCCCTCATCCTCATTGACCTCTCTACAAGACATTGGAATACAAATTTCAGTGTTAAGAGGGATCTGCTCCTTCATGACTGGCAATGTCCAGTCAATCAGCCTCGCACCCTTCACCTCAGAAGCCAGTGATCTCAGCTGCAGAGTACCCAGAGCACAGCTCGAAATTGGGTTTCTAGTTGGCAGATGTATGCACCATGTCTAAGTAGGGACCACAATCCTAGTCAGGGTAAGTATTAACACAACCTAAATTATCCTGTGCTCACCCTCCAGTAGCATGGTACAGAACAGACAGGCTTAACTTAGAAAGCCTTTAGTAACATATTTGTATAATAACTCATACAGTAACACAGTGTAAACACCACAAAAAGTACTCCACACCAGTTTAGGAAAATAGATAATATTTCTCTGAATAAAATAAGGCCACAATGACAAAAATCCATTATAGACAATTCAAGATATCAGTTTTAAAAGGTTTCAATGAGTATCAATACTTAAGAATCAGTGATTGCATCCTTTTAACACACAGTACCTGGGATTCTTCAAAAATAACAATGCAGAGGGGCCGCAGGGCAGGCGATGCATCATAAAGTAAAGCACTGCATTGATCTTTCTGGTACGACAAAGGCAAAGTGCTGTTTCTTTCCACGCTGCGGTGTCAATTTCAAGAAGCACAGCCTTTGTTCCTCACTTTGGGGATATTTTGACACTGAGGGACGATGCATTTAAAACCCAAAACATGTTGACCAGAGTCAACAGGCGCTGCAACGGTCTGGCAGGTGATGCATTGATTTTTCATAGTGAGGCAGGTACTGCGCCGATCCGGCAGGCATTGTGTTGAATTGTGCAGGCGTTGCATAGATTTTCCAGCGCCCTTAGTTTTCTCTTCGTTGGTGAATTCTTTGATAGCCCTGAGACCTCAGAACAGGAGGCAAGCTCCATCCAAGCCCTTTGAGAGCACTTGAGGTGGTGGAAGGCAGAGTCCTTCCAGCAGAGTCAGGGATCAGCAAGCAGCAAGCAGCAGGGCAATAAGCAGGCTAGCAGTCTTTCCAGCAAAGCAGTGCAGAGTTCACTTGTAGGTCCAGAAGTGTCTGATTTGGTTGGCTCACATCTCCAGTATGAATACCCAAAAGTGCCTTTGAAGTGGAGGAAACTTCATAGAGTGGTTTTGAAGTGTGCAAGTTCTCCTTTCAACCCAGCCCTGTCTGCCAGGAGCCCAGGGGGGGGGGCGCCAAACTCTGGCCAAAAGAAATATTATACAGATAACATGCCTTTGTTTTAAGCAGAAGCATGTTATTACAGTTTTAAAAAGGTAAGAGTACTTAACTGCAATGTTTAAATAGGTTTAGACCTATTTAAACATTGCCATCTTTCTAAAATAATTGTGAAAAATTCTGAGGGGGGGCCCAATGATTTTTATTTTTCAACTCAGGGGGCGCGGCATTAAAAAGTTTGAAGACCACTGATATAAGGGAATCTCTAATGGTGGCCTGTGAGAGAAGCAGGCTTCACAGTAGTGAAAAGCGACTTTGGGAGTTTTCACTACCAGGACATGTAAAACGTATAAGTACTTGCCCTGCCTTTAGTTTACAGAGCACCCTACCCTATGGGTTACCTAGGCCTACCTTAGAGTTGACATATGGAAGAAAAGAGGAATTTAAGGCTTGACAAGTAGTTTTAAATGCTAAGTCGAAGTTGCAGTGAAACTGCACACACAGGCCTAGTACTGGCAGATCTGCGACATTGTCAAGGGGCTACTTATGTTGGTGGCACAATAAATGCTCCAGGCCCACTAGCAGCATTTAATTCACAGGCCCTGGGCACACCTAGAGCACTTTTATAGGGACTTGCATGTAAATGAATTATGCCAATTGGGTATGAGCCAATGTTACTATGTATTGGGAAGAGAGCACAAGCACTTTTGTTCTGGTCAACAGTGGTAAAGTGTGCAGAGTCCTAAACCAGCAAAAAGGAGATAAGAAAAACAGAGGGAGGCAGCCAAACATTTGGGGGAAGACCACCCTAAGGTTCCCAGGTTTAATAAGCATGAAACTCTGTAATGCTTATATCATCCCTCTGACCAGCATCGTCCACTTTGACAACATCAACATTCTCTCCTACATCGACGATGCACAACTTGCACGCTCCCTCATGGAAAAGATGCCCAGCACCCGAAACAAGTTTATAGCATACATTACTAAAATTGCTGACTGGAGGATGTTCAACTATCTGAAGCTGAACACTGACAAGAATGAAGTCATGATCTTCAGGAACGTTTCTCACTGTGGGAATCCACCAGGTGACTGACAAAACTAGGACTGCCACCCACCGACACCAACCATACCGAGAACCTTGGGATCATTATCAACTGCAAACCTGACATGGCCACCCAACTCAGCACTGTCACTGCTTCGTGCTCCCCCCCGAATATGCTGAGGAAGATGTTCAAATGTCTGCAACCAACACCCAGAAAACCATCACCCATGCCCTTGTCACCAGCAAGCTGGGCCATGATAACACCCTAATGCCAGGATCAACAAACAACTCACCAGGAGCCTGCAGGCCATCCAGTACTCAGTGGCCAGAATCACTCTCAACCTCCCATGCCACACACACACACCTCATCTCAAGGAGCTACACTGGCTCACCATACACAAACAATCCCACTTCAAACTCCTCCCCCAAACTTTCAAGACACTGCATAACTCTGGCTCAGTATTCCTCAGCAATCGCATCTGCTTTCTGAAACCCTCCAGATGCCTCCGCTTGGGCGGGCTCCTACTTGCACACATCTCATGTATCTGGAAAATCAGATCAAGCTGTCGAGCCTTCTGAGCAAAGGTTTATTACCCGACAATTATTGTTTTAGAAATGATGCACTGCAAACAGTAATATATACATATTAATATCTCTCTATTTATATTTGTAACTTCCTTACCTATGTCATCAAGTGTTACATTAACAACTCAGAATACACTGTCATATTTTCCCTCACACTTCAGTGTATAACACATAATTATGTTATAAGTCAATACAATATTTGTTAGCATAAAGCGAGACGCTCAGATTCGATGTAATCTTGCTAAACAAAGAGATTTCAAACAACTATAACTGATGTGATCTAACGCATAAATACTTTGCTTCCTTGAAATCCAGGACTACATTAAAGATATTCTAGTCCGATTAACACAGATTGTGAGATCAGGATGCTCTTTTTGCTGTAATTTATTTAATTAATATTTAATGGTAATGGCCCACATCAAAACCAAAATAACACCTTGTTTCACTTCACATATTTATTTTTAAATCACTGCATAAACCATATACACAGAATCTGATTTTATCAGTGCTTTCATATTATCAAATGCATCACCTTCAATCACCTTCTAAATCAAAGAGACTATCAAATTAGTCTGCAAATGGAACAAAGTGCCAACAAAACAATGCGTGGTCCAGGTTTTCAATCTACTCTCTAACCAAACAACAGACAGCCTCATTAAGCATTCGTAGCCACACCTTCCGCATCCAAACTAGTCAGGAGTATAACGCCTCATCCAGCATCATAAGTAGTTAACAGGATAAAAAATGCTGGAATCCGACCATTCTCAAAGGCACCTTAGGATAGGGCCGCAAATGATTAGGCAAAGGAGACTCACAATATGCTGTCCATGATCAGTGAGGGGCATGATTTTGTGGTTATTGTGTTGTTTGTTTTATCTTTGAGTACAATTAATGAATATCATGCACTCCTATATATGTATGCAAGTTTTAATTTTTGTTTTGAAGCCTGATTTTATACAACATGGTTACGTTGTATAAATAAATAAAAATAAAAATACATTTTAGTCTTATTAGATTTGTAAATACCTAATTAAAACATGCTTTCACCCCCCGAATACTGCCCAAGATACACAGGCATAGTTTACCTTTGGTCAAAGTTGCAGTGCACTTAGTCCAGATTGATGCCGTCAATGTATCAGAATTGGCAAATATGATACAGTCACTTTAGAAGTGATGTAAGTAACATTTGCTGCTGGAAGTTCATATACCTAATAAGAGCTGATTACCTTTAGGGGAGTTTAATTCCTTATACCAAAGACGTTGGTATTGTAGGTGTAATTATAAGATTTTAATTAGATGGATTAACTACAAACCCCATTCATTTACTATTAGACCCATCCACCTAAGGGTGGTCTTCCCCCCAACCTTCTTGCCTTAATCCTCCATCTTCTGCCTCAATCCGCCCATGTTTTTGTTTATCTCGCTTTGGTTATCCTTATGACTCTGTGCACTTTACCGCTGCTGACCACAGCTAAAGTGCATGTGCTAACATGTGCTCATTTCCTAAAACATGGTAACATTGGCTTACACCCAAATGACACTTTTAATTTACATGTCTCTAGTAAAGTGGTCCTACATGTATTGATGACCTGTAAATTAAATACTACTAGTGAGCTGGAAGCACTGATTGTGCTGTCGTAGTTGGTCTCTTCCTCCTAGGCAAGACTGCTGGTTTAGGCACTTTTGTTTGTAGGCGACTAAGTCACTCCTAAAACAAGTCACAACTGTCGGCTCAAACCTTCCAGGTCACAAGCAGTACCTCATCAAAAACCCAAACAGTAAAGGGTGATTTCTGGCAGCCTTTACGCATGGACTCTAGAATGTGACATCTCAGGGGAGTTGTGGTGGAATGGAAGTTACCCTTTTCTCACATTAGTAATCAGTCTCAATCACACACAGACAATGAAGAGGATGCAGGAATGTTTTCAATAGGTTTCTTAAAAATACTGCAATCTACTGTAAAATGCTGAGCTGCAAGGATCAGGATAATGCATGATGCAAGCAGAACTGTAAAAATGAGAGTCGTGAATACAAAGTCTCCCACCATCTTGCAAAAAACATGAAAATGTAAAATCCCTAAAACCCTTGCATGGAGAACCTAATTTCTAACCTAATGAGAGCTCATTGTGATAAACCTAATCTGCCAGTACCAGATGAGTCCATGAGAAGCACCCCTCAAACCTTGTTACCTTGGAATTGAGGTCAGACTCCATGGTGACACAAAGGCTGGGTCTGCATCAAGGCGACATGCAGCATAGATGGAGTCAATAGCATCTGGTAGAAATCCGTCTGGTAACCTTTTCTGCATGAGATCTATTTATACAGATCTTGTAGGAACCCTGACACAGTTATGTTCCTAAACAATAGATCAGAAGGCATGCTTGGGGCGGCAACTATATATAAACAATTCCCTCCAAAAGTACTTTATCTTCCTGTCACACATAAGTGGATATGAGGGTAAATTATGCTCTAAAAAAATAGCCCCAAATTCTCACTCCGCCCTTCTGATTTACCTCCCGGAATTTTAATATAGTTCTGCAGAATTCAGCAGAATCAAATTCGGCCAATCCCGCCCACCCTAAACCTAATGTTATCCAATTTGAGAGGTATGCCTTTCTCTAGTGAAAACATTTTTAAGAGTTTTTCACTACCAGGACATGGAAAACTTTAAAGTGCATGCCCAACTTTTTAAATACTGTGCACCCTGCCCTCTGGGCTGTTAAGGGCCTACCCTAGGGGTGATGTATATGTATTGAAAAGAACATTTTGGCCTGACAAAAAGTTTATGCTTGCCAAGTCGAAATGGTAGTTTAAACTGCACACACAGATCAAGGGCAGGCCTGAGCCATGTGTACAAGACTACTTAAATGGATGGCACTGAAGTAGATCCTATTTGGTTTTAATGGGAATCAGGAGTTTGGCTTAGCCTTGTGGCTTGCAGGCATGTGTCCCTGTCATTTAGTGGCTTTAAAACTACTTAGCTTGTTCTGTCTTAGAATATTTATTTACACTGGTAGAAATAAAGATTCCTCCCACCCCTAATAAGGTTACTTTATTATATTTATTAAGTGATAACTTTCAATTGGGAGCAGGTAGAGATTTGACTTTTGGTGTCTGAATAACTGTAATTTAAAACCTTTTAATGGTCAAGTTTGCTTTTAAGTCGTAATTCTGAAAATGCCACTTTTAGAAAGTTGGCATTTTTTGTCCTAACCATTTGATGCCTGCAGCCTGTATCCTCAGTCACGTGGCCAGGTGTAGCTTTGTGTATTGCTCCCAGACAGTGAGACAAAGGGCAGAGGCATTGGCAGGAGGGGCCACCTCTGACTTCAATGGTAGGAGCTGCCATCTACCACAATTGCTCAAAAAGGCTTTCACACTAGTCTATTGTGCCCCCAGACAAGCCAGGGCCAGGGCAGGGAGACAGGTATCCCTAAACAGCTCTGGGATAGAAAACTCCAGAACTTTCTCCAACTTCATAGCTAGCACCAAGTATAAATATTGGACCTTCAGACTCAATTTTCCAGTTCATCTCTGGGCCTGCGGACGGCTAAGATGGACTGCTCTGCAGCTCTGCTGCAAGCAGGAATGCTTCTCTGCTGTCCTGTAATTCTGCTGTCCTGCTGCTGGAGTGAAAGGGCTGGACCTGTATCTTGTACCCAGGACCACCAGAGTGACTCCAAGGGCTAGTTGGCTATCATCCTGATCACAGCCTCCGGGACAGAAAAGGCTCCAACCACCTGAACCCAGTACATGGTCTTTGCCTGCTCTTGCCACACATGTGGTGCTATTCCAGTCCTGGACCCTCAGAACTGGGTATGATGGTGCTCTGCCAACCCAGCTGTGGACTCTAGGGCAGAACTGATGCAGGGCCATGCATCTCTTTTGCAGCCTCGCATCGGAACTGTTGCTGAATGACCCATCCCTGACACAGCACCTCCCATCACAGCCCACAGGTCATCGCAACTGCTGTTGTGCATCGCATCCCCGATGCACGACTTCACATTGCAAGCCTCCCTCAACAGCATCCTTGATGAAAATGCAGGTCCTCTTATCACAAACCCCGTTGACGGCACTCCCCTTCTTTGAATATTTTGAGCCTTGTTGAAAAGCACCATATTGAGAGAAGATTACCATTTGTCTATGAAAAGTTTGTAAGAATGGGCAGTCATCTTAGATATGCCAGCCTATCAGTAAATATTGAGAATCTGCAAAACACGCTCACTCTTTTTTCTCTACTGCTTTTAAGCATCCTCATTTATTTATTCACTTCAAATCACAAGTCTGAACCATCTAATCATGCAATCAAGCATAATCTTGCATACACCTTGATTATTAATGGTAGTGTATTTTACAAAATACTTTGTTTTGCCTTTTCACTTTATTTTTTATTTTTAGGGCTGAATGGTACTGAATGAAAACACCTTGAGCAGGTGTTGTGCGTGATTTTTGTATGCTCAGACATATCTTGCAGTTTTCACACAGATGACCACTCAAGCATAAATACAATACAATACATAATTTTCACAGACATATTGCATGTTAACTACTTTCACATTTCCCACCCCTAAACAGTGTTTCTGAACACCCTGTGTTGGATTCTGTGCATGTGTGGCCCTCACATGACTTGCTAGCAATTGGGCCTCAGAGAGCACATTTGACGCAGGTTTTGGATTTTGGTCCCCGTGGTTTATACAGGCCAGACTGGTTGAGCGCTGCAGGTGAGAAAGGCCAGACTGGTTGAGTGATGCAGGTGAACTGGTACAAGAGGGCACTTCTGAGTATGGCGGCAGCAGGATGAGCAAGAAAGCTCCCGCCTCCAGAGTCCTTACCTCATTCAGTCAGTAATTCAGTCTTTCTACACACCTTGTGCAGCTTATACTGAAGCCTATAGTTGTTAGCGATGTGCAAACAATAAATAATCTGAATGGCATTCTGGAGATTCACCAGTAATTGGTAACCCTGGACTACCTTGGCTCCCCAGATTATTTCTAAGCAAACCTTTTTAATCACTCTCTGTATACTGCATGCAAGCTGCTCTGCAACAAGGGAAGGAATCAACTTCGTCTTATTTCTTTAAATTCTTCTGAGGTTTTATGCAAGAAAGTTCAGCCATTATGAAGTGCACACAAGCACAGACAGAGGAGAAGAAGCTCTTGACTCGGTTTGGATCAAGAGGAAGAAAACTTATAAACTTGATTGTAAACCAGCTATCCAGTCGACGTGGGACAATGTGCTCAGGGAAAACCAGAAACCCTGTGGTGAAACAGAGTTGGCAGCAAAGGAGATCATTGATTAAAACTGTTAAACCAGCCACCTCGCCAGCAGTAGCATGAACCCAATGAAACAGCATGGTAGAGGCTCCAGATCAACTATTACCAAATATGGGATCCAGCCCATTGCAACCAAAAATAACCACAAAGTTCAAATTCTTGAAAGTCACAGGGGCTGCAATATACTCAGCAATGGTAACATCACTGGACTTCCCCCCTCCACATAGACCCATTGTGTTAGTAAAGCAACAGGAGAGCTCCCTGGGAAAGCAACATATACCTCTAGGTAAGGAGCTGGGGTCTCACAAGAGGTCCCATTGCTCCTAGAGGACCCAGACACTGCAACTTTTCTCAGCATAGCTAGGGCTGAAGCCCAAACAATTCTGGAAGGACCAATGTCGGGGATAAATTCAGAGCGAAGCCACAAAAGACTCTTGAACAGGGCTTTCCCATGGACTCGCTCAGCTCATCCCTGGAAATGAACGAATTGTCCCAGTTAAAAAAATTGCATAGAAGAAGAGGTAATCAGATGACAAATGCCTGGGAGGTAGGAAATGAGCACTCCAAATAAAGTCTTGGTCCAGGAGGGTAAACAGAATAGGAATGCAACCCATGCAGAATTAAAGGAAGGGGACAAGCCACTTCCATACATGTCTTCCCCATGCAAAGGAAGCGAGAAAACAACTGATGGCACATTGGACTCACCTGAAGATCTTACATACATTAATACTAAAGAGTGGAAAAATCTGTTTAACACACATGCCAAAGACGCACCACCCATAATAGCTTTAGCACGACTGAGAGAAGTGACCACGGGACTCTACTCCTCAGAATATTGCAAAGTTCTTTAGAGGCATTGAATTAGCAGGCAAATAAGATGGACATTCAGATTAGTTTGCTGAATACCCTGGCCATGTTAATCTCAGGAATGGATGAGAAAATCACCAATCTTAACAGCTTGATAAGAAGAGTACAAGCTGACCCTCAAGGGGTATGGCAAGGATGCAACTGCTTGGCTGTCCTGGACATATTGGAAACCCTCTCTCAGACAATGACCCAGCTCTTTGGTGAGCTAAGAGCAAATCTAGCTCTGAGAGAATCCAAATCCCCGGGTGACCAGATAGTCCATAAAATGAGAGCCACCCACTCTGAGGGGGTTGTTGGCCTGCACCAAGGAGCTTCAGAGATAGTTACGATTGCCACAGCAGTGGCACAAGCAGCAGCACCATTTTTAATATCGCCACAAGACACCCCTGGGGGAGATGGCCATGATTCTTCCAACACCTGATATACCTGCAGTACAAAATGCAATTATAGAATATGATATCAATACGCAACACCCAAAAGAAAAAAACAACAGAGCCATAAAGAGAAAGGGACACAATAAAAATAATTGTACAGCAAACTGGCAATTAGTTTATCCCATCTTTGACAAGACCATTCAGAAGTCACCCCTAAAGTCATCTGCAGATCAACTGATATCCGCTGTTCTATGTTCAGCACAGGACAACAGCACAATAAAAGACAGTGAGAGGCCCAATACACTACTATAGAAGAGGGACAAAGCAGCAATGTAGATGTTCACAAACAACTCGAAGATGATAAAAGTGAAGGAAGGAGAGCAATCCAAAAATCTGGAACCTCTAAATTGGTAGACAGCCCAAAGGTTCTGAGAACAGCTGCCAAAAGAATCCAACAAAAGCTCTGGCAATGGAGATTTCCAGTCCAGGGCCTGAGAGAATACTCAGCAGAACAACTAAGGAACCAGAAAGTAGACTCATATGGCCCTCTGGCGCAACTGGAAACAGGCCCAACACGCTATATATAGAAAAGGGACAAGGCAACAATATAAACTTTCGCAAACAACTCAAAGATGACAAACGTGAAGAACAATCCAAAAATTAGGAACCTTTACATTTGTAGGCAGCTCAAAAACCATCTGAGGCTGTCTCAAATCAATGTCCCAAGAACAGCTGCCAGAACAATCCAACAAAGCTCTGGCAAAGGTGATATCCAGTCTAGTGCCTGAGAGGGTTTGCAGCAGAACAACTAGGGAACCAGACAGTAGACTCAAATGGCCCTCTGGTGCAACTGGAAACACAAAACTGTCAAACAGTCAGAAAATTCATCGATCTGGAAGCAATCTGTCTGATACTGATAAAGCTGTCATACTCAAAATTCAAGACCTATCGATACCTCCTTGGGCAATGATGTGATGAATAATAGTGGCCACTTTGCCACCCTGCCTTCTAGAGAACAGTCAGTAAATGCACATGATAATGACCCAGGAGGGGTTACAGGTGGCATTGAGTCACAGGGGGCTTCCTGTTAAGATGCATAGGAGGCTAAAACTGGTTCTGCATTAAATATGCAAATGATAATCCAGTCCAAATAATAAGCTGGGAATCTCATTGACCTCGAAATATTTACTCAGCCATGTCCCAAGTCAACACACTTCAAGAGGCACAGACCACAACGAATAGTGAGGGGGCAAGCTTACTTTTCTAACCAGACTACATTTTGAAAGGTCCCTTTGATATTTTGAGACTCTTTTTGACAACTTTTTGAGGCTCATTCTCTAGATTCCATCACTGGGGAACGTTATGTTGAAAGATATCCACTCAATTGAGTTCCTAACTCCTGGCCTAGGAAATCTCAGGGAATATATTGGAGTTACTTGAGGTTCAGAAGAATGGGCACAGAGGGTGCTGCAGGAGACAGAAATTTTCCAAAATTGGGGCATCTTAATATCTGTTCCCAAGTCAATCAGGTATGCTTGCCTCCTTCAACAGAGAGTAACCCGAGTTAAATCGATCAGGAAAAGTTTACTCAGTCTTGAGGAACACCCTACACAAGTCTCCAGGACAGGTCAAAAAAGCGGCCGGAGAGAAAACTTGAAACTCCTTCAACAAAAGAGCACTGAACAAGAAGGGGACTGGTTACGTGGAGCATTTAATATGACCTGGAATCTCAGATTAAATGGGTAACCTAAAAATCTCCAGGATGACAGTTCATTACAAATCAGCTCTTGAATTTAATGGTTTGTGGGAGGGATGGGCGGAAATATGGCTTCGGCGGCTTGGTTAGTTTTCCAATCTTGACCTTTTATTTGACCAAAAGGAAACAAAAACAGGGCAACACTCTATATGCCAGTCTGATTCACAATGGAAAGAATTTCAAGTCCTTGTAACATTCCCCTTTTAAATCTTGACTGGCGTGGTGATATGGGGTATAACTGTCACCAGAACTCTGATGTTTCTCTGTGGGATCTGCTTCCTTCCCTCTTTGGTAGTGGTATAGGCAAAAATGGGTGCTCGGGGTTAGGTTATCATCAAGAGAAAAGGAGCCCCATGCAACAGTGAAAAAAAAATCTAAAGGTGGAGTGGTACTCTAAATAAAGTGAGAATAATACATCAACACAAATGCCTCCTTGTTTCCCAGGTTTCATGATTTCCCCCTCTTATCTCCACCTCCGCCCCTTGTGCAAGTCAGTTGGACCCCATTCCCATTCCCATTCCCTCTCCTAGCCAAAACTCTTCAGAGTTGTGACGGGCTGTTGGACGCCTACTGGTGAGTCCACAAGTCCTTGAACCATGTCTCCATAACCTCCTCAACCTCCTCATTGGTCCCAGCGTCCTCAACCTTGCAGTGATCTGGGTTAGTCTCTCCCTCTTCCTCGACTTCCTTGTATGCTCTGGGCATTTCTCTCTCCATTGGTCCAGGTTGGACTCCTCCTTTCTCCAATGGTGTTTTCTCTCTGTTTTCCTGTCAGCGTGCAGCTTCTCCTGTTGTAATCCCAAGGGCGAGAACACTCTAGCCAGCCAGTCTGACCCTTCTTTCAAGTGCATGGCTCTGCCCTGTTTCTCCTGAAAATGCTAGTCGATCGTTGCTGTGGTGGTTTTGCACTAGCCCGCTTCCTTGTTTTTAATGTGTTGTCCTTTTCTTTTAGGTACCCTTCATCACGGGACGCATTGAATGGGAGAGGGAGGACCTTGGCTGGACTGACGGCTAAAGAGAGGGCACAGGAGTAAGTCCCTTCACACCATCTCTTCAGCAAATTGGCTGATCTGCAGACTAAGTGGGATTTACATTCTTTTCAAGTGATAATATTACAGGAGACCAGGGCACTGGAGTCTGTGCCACTGGAGGGCTTCACAATCTTTTTCATTCCAGCAACCTAGGCCCTAAAACTAAGGTTGGGCTGTGAGCTCCGCTCTTCTGGCATAGTTATCTGAGTTTTTAGCACTCCATGCTCTACTTGAAGGATGGAGTTCAGCCAAAAACTCTGCTATCTCCAGCAGCGGAGTGGAGATCACTGGCGTGTCTGCACACTAGTCTGCAGCTCAGTTATGGGCCACACAGCGCAAGCGCAGGCAGACTGCACTTGTGTGGGTGGCCCATAACTGGGCTGCACTTTATTCTACCGGTTGGCATGGAGCTGCAAAAAGCTGCTGCTAAGGGGCTGCACCTATGCCAGCTTCGGATCCAGGCCTCCCTCCTTTCACTGTCCTCAGCAGCCCGGGAGCAGGGGGCAGAGGGAGGCAGAGAGCCAGGCCACTGGCAACGGGGATCCTCTTGGACGCTGGACCTAGGTAAGACCCTTGTTTAGTTTTCTCTTCTATTTGCACACTGGAGCCGGCACCGAGCATGGACAGTATTTGCATATGAGGATGGTCTGTGCTTGGAAAAAAAGAAATGTACAGTCACAGCTCCAGTCGAAAAGAACCTGTCTTCCCAGAGTCCCTGGGAAAGGAAGTGGTGTTATGTGGTGCGATGCTGAGACCAGCAGGGAGAGCTGGAGACCGGAGGAGCATCAGCTGCTGAGTGGTAGTCTGGCAGGCCCCACCAGATAGTGATGTGTGTGGCCTGAGAGAGTGCCTTAGAGCCCAGTTGCAAGCCGGGCTAGGCACTTTGTGAAAATACCAGGCTGCTGATGGTGAACTGCTTTGCTGCTGCTAGTGCTGGGCCCCAAAGAAAGGGTGGTCTGAGGCTGTGTGTAAGTGCAGAGGAAGCAAAAGCAAGGCTGGTGCAAGACGGGGGTTGTTCTTGGCCCTCCGTAGCAAGTTTGTGAAGGGAAGTGTGCAGGTGTGGAGAGGAGCGGGCTCCGGGCAGGTGGGCTGTGTTAGCACAAGAGGCCTGAAACTGCAGCTTTCACTGCTTACGGCATTCCACCCTAGCCTGAATGCACTAGATCTCTGAAGCGCTAAGCATGGTCGGGCCCTGTCACAATGGTAATAATAAATGTCTACATATATCATAGTAAAAAACGAGATTGGATCTGTCAGCATCCCTGACGGAAAAGCTACAAGGTGAGCGAGGCAATACTCTTACCTTAGTCTCAGGTGATTTCAACTTGTGCTGGATGAGCGCTGCTCAACCAAATGAAATCTTGACTGCCCAAGAGCAATATTGGGGCATAAAACATCAAGACAGCTTGACAAGGCATAAAAATGATAAGCAAGGGCACTAGGTATTGGGGAATTTAGAGCATCTCAGGATTCAGGTCCTGAATGATTGCTTCATTGGCATTAAAACCCTAGGGATGTCATCCCACTCTAACACAGGAGCCTTCCTGATAGATTACACTTTGCTGTTCCTACCTGTAATGCAACAAGTAAACTCCTTTTACCTTGGCGAAAGTTGACAGTGACCACCGCCCACAGGAGCTAGTTCTATCATTCACATTAGGAGCACATGATCCAGAAGCTGAGCATGCTATAACATCCTATACAATCAGTAATAAGGGGATCAAATACATGCTTGCCTCTCTGCCACTCTTTATCCAAGGTAGTAAGGAAATTCTAGATATGGATAGTGCTTTGGAACATTCCCTAATGAGAGGGCCACACATTACAACTGAATTTGCTGGTTTCTATGCAACAGTGGCAAGCATAGGATGAAAAGATCAAGAGATCATGGGTCTCCCTTTTAGTACTCTGAAGAGGAACCGCCACATCAGGTAGCTAACAAGGCAAGAGGGCCTCTTGGAGGGAGCTTAGCGAGCCGGTCCTATGGCATGATTTTAGGAAGGCAAAATAAAATTGAAAAAAGTGGAAATGGGAGCTCTTGAAATATAGCAGTGACACCTTCTGAACAAAATTGCTACAGGACACAAAAAAGAAACAAGTCAGCAAGATTTTGAGGGAACCTAAACAACATTAACAACTCCGGAATCTGGCAAGCTCTAACATCTCTTAAGCCACCTGGGCCAACTTGTTAGTTGCACATTTCAACTTAATGGGTGGAGCACACTCATATATATCCTTATAGCCAATTTTAGAATCATCAGGAACAAAATCATTCGAAGATTCACAGTCTGTGTCCTATGCTTGCCCAAGGGTAAGGGTCAAAGGTTGCAAATGGCCATACTAGAATGAGAAGCAACATTCAGGGGCAAATTGTGGAGCAGGCCCAGTATAATTACATCCACAAACTGGGCAATTACTGAGCCAAGATTTATAGCTCCTCATAGCCCAAAGACCACACCCAATTTATTGATCTGTGCCTAAAACATTGAAAAGCAAATCTCCAAAGGGCGCAGAGAAAGGTCCCAGGGGCCAAATGGGATTGCACCAGCATCCATCCTTCTGAGCAAAGAAGCTAGGACCACTCAATAAATGTATCCTAGAGACCAGCAGGGATCCCGCCTCATGGAATGGCTCAGTGATTTTGCCCATATATAAAGGTGGTCACAAGGGTAAAACTGAGAACTACAGTCTAGTGGCCTTGATAGACAATAAAGCAAAATGTTTTGCACGAACGATTCTGGAAGTATTATATAACCTGGGCTGAGGAAAACCATATAATTCCACTAAATCAGACTGGTTTCACCAAAAAAACAGGTTGATAACTAATATCATGGCCCCATCCTTGCTGAGTGATTTTGCAATATCTTACAAACAACCCGTTCTTCTATGCTTTATTGACTACAGATCAGCAGTCAATAGGGTAAGTCGTAACAAGCTATGGGCGAAAACCTGCGGCCTGGAACGTGCCAAGGGGGCCTTCTAAAATCACTTCAAATTCTATATATTCAAATACGTGGATCAGGGTCAAACTGGGGATGGCTCCCGACTGACCAGGATGATAACAACAACAGAAGGAGCTGTGTTCTGGTCCCGACTTCTTTTAATCTATTCCTAGCTGATCTTCCACTGTTACTAAATAAAATCAATAGTCATGCACCACAAATGGGAGTAATCTTGCTATCAAACATGTTATATGCAGACGACTTAGTTCTGGTCATCAGGACAAAAGTGAGGCTGCAACGTCTTATTGACACAACCTTGGAATATTCAAACAAAATTGGGCTGATCATAAATAAGAAAAAACCCACACTAACATTGAAAAAACTGCACAACTCTAATTTGCATTTCGGAAATGGAAAGTTTCTTTCAGTCAATGTATATAAATACCTTGGGGTTTTATTCAATTCTAATGGGAGGTTTGCAGCACAAATTTAGGACATTGAGAAGAAAGGCAACGCACTCAAAGTTGAAATCGCTCTGTTGTAAAGGAAGATGAAGGGATCATTTATTTGTCTGATTCTGGAGGTGTCTAAAGCTAACGTCCTCCCAACACTGGCTTATGAGAGCGAGGTTCTGAGGGGTAGGGACAGCACTGTATTGGAAAGTCCAGTTATAAACATCTTCAAGGCCATTTTCCACCTGCCCCTGCATATGCCCCAGCACAAACAAGGCTGGAGTTCGGCCTGATAAAACAATCTGTGGGCAGGAAGGTGGCTTTTGTGAACTTCGGCGAAAGCTTCAAACTTGTGAAGGATGGCTTCTTGGGTCACTATCTTTGGTTGGAAATACACGCGAAGTATTGCTCACCCATAAGAATAATTGCTTATCTCCATGGGCCTTTCGTCAAAATGGGGCTC
Source organism: Pleurodeles waltl (assembly GCF_031143425.1). Classification (NCBI taxonomy): domain Eukaryota; kingdom Metazoa; phylum Chordata; class Amphibia; order Caudata; family Salamandridae; genus Pleurodeles; species Pleurodeles waltl. The sequence goes on from NC_090440.1 coordinate 214,632,057, forward strand.
TAACTTGTTTTAATCCTATAGATCTAAGACTGTTGGATTGTGCACTGATAAAATTCCTGAGGAAAGTGGAGAAAAAGATGGATAGAATATAAGGCATAAGAATGGAAACTCCTTCAGCAGATCGACATCAAGGTACTTTATATTCAGCTTTTGCACAGAATGTCTTTTTTATTGGTATGCATTGCACAATATGTCTGTTTATTGGTAGACAATGTCAGCTGTCTTGCCCATTATGTCAAAGATCAAATTTGCATATATTTAGTAGTCACCCTTCACTTACCCCCCTTCACTCAAGCTCCAGGCGGACTATCAGACTGGCACATGCAGCGATTTGGGCCATTTTCTCGATAATTCTTGAACTCTTATCTGCAGATTGGCAGATTGCTTGCTAATGGAAGTTTCAACCGGAAATGGACAAATGCTAGTAAATTGTATTTTCATTGCTGAATCTGATCAATTTTATTGTACTGAGTAATTTTATTGCAATGGTGATAATTAACTATGCAAATAAATGTGTTTACTTCCTTACACCCCTAAAAAAAACTAATACTGGGAACATTCGTATAACTCAGTCACAACTTCGAAGATATGGCCACACTGTTGGCTGTGCAAACATCTAGAAACCACCCTATGCATTTGGTGCAGCTTCAAGAATTATCCTAAACTTAGTGAGGGATTCATCAAAGACTATGAGAGAGCGTAGTTTAAATAATACATATATTAAAATGAAATGCTTATATCAATGCTCAACGATGCTGCATAGAAAACGACAATAATAGTGATTTTGCTTAAACGTGCATTTGAATTATGACCATGATGTGTGTGGCCACCAATGTATACGCGAACTAATGACTCATAATAATGAATAAAATTGTTCATGCTACGGTTAATCAAGTTTATATTAACGTTTACGATATTTCATTTATATTGAAAATCTTATAGGCCTTAAGTTAGCATGAGCTGTGGGTTTTAGCTGTCTAGCTCTCATATTAAAAGCATTTTTCTGTTTTTCAGTGTGCTGACTAGCAAAGGGCCATGACCCTGCAAATGTACTTTTCTTCAACTTGGAACATGAATGTATCTTTATAAATCCGTTCTCAACCGCCTATTTGGTGCCTTAGTTAAAGTTTTTAATACAAAGTTGAAACAAATGTAGATTAATGTAATGTACAAGGACGTTTAAACCATGGACAATGGAACTGCTGACCTGAGAAGAAGTGCCAAGGTATGAAGTAACCCCCGGATGTGCCACCTCCGAAGACGTCAATTATGAAGACCAATCAAAATGTTTACAGACAAATAGTGATGATGAGGGAGATGAAGGTCAGTTTTTAGAAGAAAAGACAGGGACGGCTAATGAGGATTATCCTTTAATTACCCTGTTCCCGATGCTTACCATCATTGATCTACCTGTCGAGTTACAGGGGACGGTAACAAAGTGTGGGATCTGACAGGAAAAGAAGTAGGGCTAATAAAAGGTGTAGAACCAGTTAGAGTCCAGGTAAAGCTGAATGCGGTGTTTCCTCAGGTGCCACAATATCATATGGCACAAGATGTCCTTATCGAAGTGTCACAGATAATTGCAGATTTTCTGAGACAGGGAGTCCTGTAAGAGGTTTTGAGCAGTCCGTGTAACTCTCCCATAATGGGTTTGAAGAAGCCTTGTGAGAAGGTTCGAATTGTGCAGGATTTGGGAAAAATAAACGAGATTGTGATAAAATGTTGCCCCATAGTACCCAATCCAGCAGTAATCATGTTTCAGGTTCCATGCGATGCTGAGTGGTTCACCGTTATAGACCTGTCACAAGCTTTCTTTTCAATACCTCTTCGTGAGGACAGTCAATTTTTGTTCAGTTTCAAATTCCTGGATAAGGTGTACAGTTGGTGCAGAATTCCTCAAGGATTTTCTGAATCACCGTCCATCTTCAATCAAATATTGAAAAGGGATTTGGAGTCCTTGGTACTGCCTTTCAATTCAATTCTAGTGCAGTACATCGATGATTTGCTGATTGCATCCAAAACAAGGGACAACTGTAAATACGATACCATTGCTTTACTGAATCATTTGGGAAAGAATGCGCACAAGGTGTCACCTAAGAAGCTGCAATACTGTCAGAAAGAGGTGAAATATCTAGGGCATCTAATCGAAAAAGGGTCCAGGAGAATATCAAAAGAAAGGATAACAGCCATATTGCAAATGAACCCTCCGATGACAAAAAGAGATGTCAGGATGTTTCTGGGAATGGTGGGCTACTGTCGCCAGTGGATACCCAAATTCTCGATCATCTCAAAACCTTTGATAAAACTGACAGGCAAAGAGATCAAGGATGAGCCATATACCATAGCTTTGTCCAAAGAAGAGATTGAGTCATTTATGGAATTGAGAGAGTGCATGTGCAGGGCACCAGCGTTAGGTATGCCTGATTATACAAAGCCTTTTCTACTGTTTTGTCATGAACGTGATGCTTGTTCTTTGTCTGTCTTGACACAGGTCAATGGAGGTGCAAATCGCCCTGTAGCATATTTTTCAGCTACCTTGGACCCCGTCGCAGCAGCCTTACCGGGTTGTTTGCGCGCAGTTGCAGCAGTTGGTCAGAGCCTTACGCAGTGTGAAGGAATAGTCATGGGATATCCCCTAACCGTAATGGTTCTGCATTCAGTTGAAATTTTGTTGACTCGAACCAAAACTCAGCACATGACAAATGCACGTCTCACTAAGTATGAGGCAATCATACGGGGGTCACCAAATGTTTCACTAAAACGATGCACTGTATTGAATCCGGCAACTTTACTTCCTGTTGAAAACACTGAAATTAACCATGAGGAAGAATTCGAACATGACTGTCTTGAGGTAACAGAATTATGTACCAAACCACGGCCAGATATTCAGGACACACAGTTGAAAGAAAATTACTGTATCATGTTTGTCAATGGGTCCTGTTTAAGAGATTCTGTTGGAACACTGAGAGCTGGTTATGCTGTATGTACCATAGCTGGTATCATTGAAGCTTCCTGGCTCGGGAGAGTGTTTTCTGCACAAGTGGCAGAATTAATTGCCCTTACTAAGGCATGCCACGCAGCTGTGAATTTGAGTGTCACTATCTATACTGACAGCAGATACGGATTCGGGATTGTACATGATTTCGGCCAGCTATCGTCACAGAGAGGTTTCATTACCTCTTCTGATTCTTCTGTGAAAAATGGTGAACAAATAAAGGATTTGTTACATGCAATTCAGTTTCCTCTTGAAATTGCTGTGGTGAAATGCAATGCTCATGTTAAGTCGCAAGACTTTGTGTCCATCGGAAACGGTTATGCAGATCAAGTCGCAAGTTTTTGCACATTGAACTGTATATCGTTCAAGGGCAGTGGGAATTGTTACCGCAAACTGAAAATGACACATGTTTTAACCTTGCTTTAAGAGTGGTTGATACCCTAGATGAGTTAAAAACATTACACGGTCGTGCAAGCAAAGAGGAAAAACATTCCTGGCAGAGAATGCAATGTGTACAGAGGGCTGATGATTTGTGGGTCTCAGAGGAAGGAAAATTAGTCTTGCCAAACAGTCTTCTGTCTCAGTTTTCCAGGCTATACCATGGACAGGCTCACCTTGGGAGGGATGCAATGATCAGGTCATTTAAAATCGACTGGTTCAACCCAAAATTCAGACATGCTGCCGAGGTTATCTGTCACAGGTGCATAATCTGTCAACAGATGAATGCTGGGAAAGGGACAGTGGTAACTTTGAGCCACATTGGGAGAGCTGGTGGTCCGTTCAGCAAAATGCAAATGGACTTCATTGAAATGCCTGTTTGTGGAGGATTGAAGTACGTGTTGGTGATTGTGTGTGTTTTCAGTCACTGGATTGAAGCCTACCCCACACGTAGAAATGACAGTCTCACAGTTGCAAAGCTGCTACTTAGGGAACTAATACCAAGGTTCGGGTTTCCGGTCTCTATAGAGTCAGATAGGAGCAGACACTTCGACAATGAGGTGATTAAACTCTTGTGTGCCGCACTTGACATCGAACAAAAGCTGCACTGTAGCTACCGCCCTGAAGCATCAGGACTAGTAGAGCAAATGTACGATACTTTGAAATCGAGAATGGCAAAAATGTGCGCAGCTACCAATATGAAATGGCCAGATGTGGTGCCCTTAGTGCTGATGTCAATGAGAAACACCCCTGAAAAGAAAACAGGGCTGTCCCCCCATGAGATTCTCATGGGTAGAGCTATGAGGTTGCCAGCAGTACCTGCAAATGCTCTAGTGAATATCACAGATGATATGGTGTTGGACTACTGCAAAGGTTTGGCTGATGTGATTCGCTCTTTCTCTCACCAGGTAGAAGCTAACACATTGCCACCGATTGGAGATCCAGGCCACACCCTACAAGCCGGTGACTGGGTGGTTGTCAAGAAGCACGTGAGAAAATCGTGTCTGGAGCCACGCTGGAAAGGGCCGTATCAAGTAATCTTAACAATTACTACTGCCGTGAAGTGTGCAGGAGTTCCAAACTGGATACATGCCAGTCACACAAAAAAGGTAACGTGTCCTGTTGAAGAGGAACTTGAAGTTTCTGGCACAACAGCTCCAGGAAGAGAAGTCTCAGGGCCAGAAAACAGTCAAGAAGGAACTGAGACTTCCGGAGGGCCCACTGAGAACAGCCTCGTCCCTCAAACAGTGAATGAGTTCGAGAGAGGTGACAGAGTGCCTATCTCAGTAGAGACAGCAGGAGAACTAAATCAAGGAGAGGTTCTCCCAGAAGTAGACAGATACCGGTTAGAACTCGAACCCGGTACAGATCCAGAAGAAGAAGAAGGAAAAATAGTAGAAAGAAATCGGAGTGTGCCAGAATCTCCTGAGCCAGCTGCAGGTCCAACAAGTGAAAACACCATATCACAAGAGGAGGGTGGTATCCAGCGTCCTGAAAAGACACATCGAAAGAAGATGCATAAGGGTGATAACTGTCCAGAGAAACCACTCTTAAGAATAGGAAACATACCAAATGAAACTATAACAGAGGAGACTGATACATCTCGAGTGGAAGACCTAAGTGAAGGAGAACATCAAGGTGAACGAAGGCTGAAAAGAAAGAGAGTCGCAAACAGAAGATATACAGGTCCTGAATGGGCGTATGCTACAACATCTGAATGGTAACAAGAATTCCTAGCATTCTGTTTTGACCGAGAAGTACCAGGCCAGTACTACAGTACCTGAACTAATCCAAAGGAAAGAATTGGTTAAAATCGAAAATCTGAAAACTGATAAAAGAGACTTTATAAATTACCGAATGTGACATTAAAACCGGATTGACTTCAAGAAACCTGATTGTGACAAGCTGCTAACCTGATTTGACAAAAGGGGTCCTGGAGTGAGTGAAGACGCTGTAAATACACGCAAAGAGCAAGAGAAAATTCTAAATCATCTTCAAGTTGATTGTTATTCTACTATCTGATTCTATACAGACATGGCTTATAATAGAGGTAGTAACAAGGGAAGTAAGGTGTGTGGCTGGCTAGGTCTTATAATAGGTATTGTGTGTGCAATAATAATTGTGGGAGTGATTGTGGGAATGCCATGGATAGAGAAAGAGACTATTAACACTACTTCAGAACCTGAAACTACAACACTAACACCGTGGGAAAGATTTGAGCAAGATGCAAGACACTTGCATGAGGGAACTAATTCAAAGGGGGAACTTTCTACTAATGTCTTCTATCGCTTGCTAAATGAGTATGTGGAGACCATGGATGCGAAAGACTGTTATGTGTGCACTAAGATCCTTCATCTGTGCAAGAAGGGGTTACTTACCATAGCCTTCCTTTAACATACGGGATTAGCTGTAGTTTTTTACTAGCCAGATTCTATAATCAAGAGCATGTGCAATACTTTTATTCAAATCTGGATGTTGTGTTTTCCTTTGTGCCTGTGATTGAATTCCTGAACAAACTAGCTAAGGAACATGATATAAAAATAGTTAGAGGATTCTTTGAGCCGACACATACATTTGGAACCGCTTATGCACATCGCAATAATTTGACTTGCTTGCTATCACCTGTGGAGAAAAGCTTTTTAGATCATACTGATGATAGACGCAAAGCATTGAAAGAAAGATTAGAAAAAGGATTAGAAAAACACACATAAGCAAATGATTATGCTTACACTGCAATCAAAACACAAGGCAAGCTAGCTATAGATGCATTACATGTAGGTAGGCTTTGTATATATGGGCCAAAATCCGAACAGGACAATTTGTTTGTGGGAACGAGTGAATGCAGACATGTGTTTTTGTTTCAGAGTAAGTGGACATTTATGTTGAATGGACAAGATCCAGCGATCCCTGGGATCTATTACATCTGTGGGCTTAATGCTTATTACCGTCTCCCTAAGGGATGGTATGGGACATGTTATTTGGGAATAGTTTTCCCAAAGATTTACAAGATTGATGACTTAAAACAAATACCTAAAACGTCTGAATTACAACATGCTAGACAAAAACGAAAATCAGTGGCTGCTGTCATTGGTGACATATTTGGAGCTATAATCCCTTCAGTGGGGGTTATCTTGAATTCCATGAAGATTCAAAAGTTGTCTACTATTGTGGATAACATGCTGACAAATTTCAAAGGGGCTATACTCCTGATGGATACTGAACTTGCTGCAGAAAGAGCTATGACTCTTCAAAATTGGCTTGCTTTAGACATTCTTTTAGCAAAAAGAGGAGGGGTCTGCAAGATGCTCAACGAGCATCATTGTTGCTCATTCATTCCGGATAATAGTAAAAAGATTAGAGGTATGCTTACTAACCAAACTAGAGATAGTGCAGATTTGAAGGATTTGAAGGAACCTGGTGTGTGGGAGAAATTTGGAAAAGGAATTGCCAGAGTAGGGAGCTGGTTTACCAACATTTGGAATGGGGTGCTCGCAAAAATACTAATGGGTCTATTAATTGTTGTAGCCTGTCTATTAGGATTATGGGGGGGCATGCAAAATCAATGATAAAATCAAGAGAAATTGGACTAAAAGAACCAGAGGAAATGAAGAAAGTGAGAGAGAGAAAATGTTCAATGAAATCTGGGAAAGTTCACATAAAGGGCAAGATGTTCAAATGCGCATTATGCGCAAGGTGAAAAATTAAAAATGAAAGGTCAAAGGGAAAGGTTGTGTGATGACGAGCGTCATCAGAGGAGGGACTGAGAGAGCGTAGTTTAAATAATACACATATTAAAATGAAATGCTTATATCAATGCTCAACGATGCTACATAGAAAACGACAATAATAGTGATTTTGCTTAAACGTGCATTTGAATTATGACCATGATGTGTGTGGCCACCAATGTATACGCGAACTAATAGCTCATAATAATGAATAAAATTGTTCATGCTATGGTTAATCAAGTTTATATTAACGTTTACGATATTGTATTTATATTGAAAATCTTATAGGCCTTAAGTTAGCGTGAGCTGTGGGTTTTAGCTGCCTAGCTCTCATATTAAAAGCATTTTTCTGTTTTTCAGTGTGCTGACTCGCAAAGGGCCATGACCCTGCAAATGTACTTTTCTTCAGCTTGGAAGATGAATGTATCTTTATAAATCCGTTCTCAACCGCCTATTTGGTGCCTTAGTTAAAGTTTTGAATACAAAGTTGAAACAAATGTAGATTAATGTAATGCACAAGGACGTTTAAACCATGGACAATGGAATGCTGACCCGAGAAGACGTGCCAAGGTATGAAGTAACCCCGGATGTGCCACCTCCGAAGACGTCAATTATGAAGACCAATCAAAATGTTATGAATTAATGTGGGGTGACAATTAGTATTACCTAATGCTTAATTTGATAGGTTAAAGATAGTGGGGTATAGTAAATGTCCAATAGAATTTTGGGGGAAGGTATTAAGAAAAAGGGATAAAAACCCATGTCACAGAAGGGTCGTTAGAACTAGGTAGGGAATGCTATTGATTTTATCCAGAAACTCTGTCACTCCGTTTGGTGACTTTGAGACTTATTAAAACCATCTTCACCCATAGACTGCCCCTTTACCATTCTCCTCCTTATGAGGGAAGTGTCCCCTGTCCTTTAGTCGAGTTTAGACTGATAGCGTTTTGACTGATGTCCTGAAGACGAAGACTGATCCTGTGTGCTGACCCAATCCTTGGAGGGTAATTATGACAATGCAATTTGTAATTTGTCTGTTTGCTTTTCCTTTCTAGGTACCAACTGCTCATTTTGATAGAGACCATAGCTAGATCTTTTCCAAATTGGTGTTCTAAATTCTTTTGCATGAAGCCCAACATGCTGATGCTAATTAGTGGTTAGGACAGGAGTTCACTTCGACTGACGCAAATAGACAAATGACCGACGTTACGCTATGCTGAACTGACACGTATATGACATTTGCTGTATTCTGATCTATGTTTACGCCGTGTTATGTGTTGATGTTTGTGATTCTTGCATTAATTAAATCTTAGCACAGTTGCCATATCGTGACTATGCTATTATGCTTCTTGTTTTTGAGATTAACTCTTTTGCTCGTAGATTGTAATCAATAGGGAATAAAGTTCATAAAATTCTATTAAAAGTGTGGTTATTCATGACTGAAAGGTCATGTTTGCGTAGACAAATTGATAAATGTCTTTATCCAAAGTAAAGTGCATTGTGGTGGTAAATATTGACGACATTATTGATATATTGCTTGACATATTGATCAGTTATCTCGTCTTACGGTGTCTCTCCACTGGGTCACAAGATTCATTGGCCTAAAACGAGTCCTAATGTGTAATAAATTAACATAAAAGGACGCGTTAACAACTACACACCATACAACTTCTTTATTCTTTCAGCATCTGTCCTCTCTATTTATCTTCCCTTTTTCTCTGCTCCTCCCTTTTATAGTGTTTGGTACTATAAAATATCATTGACAGACTCACGGAGATGGGATGAGAAAGGAGGGTCCAAAATGACAATCACATCCTTCAGCATTTTCAGGTTTCTGTTTCTGCTAATGTTCAACACGAAGCTCTGAAGCTTTCAGCTGTTATATGCGATGCCTGACATGCCTATGTCTGCTTTCCTTAGCAGCCACAAGTTGCAGGATAATCCATTTCTCAGTGGTTGAGATTGTGAGAAATGAACTTGCAGAAGTCCAGGCTCACCTACACAAAAGGTTAACCCAAATGCACCCATTAACAGCAAAAGTGAAATAATACTTGTAGAGATTCAACAAAAGCTGCCAAGTGTCCGTAATACTCCAAGGGATTATTCCACAGTTAGCGTTTTGCCTATTAAGTACATCCAAGAAAGAGAAAGCTCAGACTGATGGCTGCAGCAGCTCGGTCTATGATCAAAGACGCACGTCCCCGAGTTCCTCATTGGTTTCTTTTCCTCTTGATGTTGATGAGCTTAATATTATGAGAGGTGGTAAGCACACTGGCTATAATCAGAAATTAAACAAAGTAATGATAGAGGTCCCCAAAACCACATTAATAGGGCCGACCACACCCAATCAGTTACAAGGTGACTTAAATATTCCAGATACTACAGAGGCTAACCGATCTGGAAGTAATATTGCACTTATCCCAAAGGGAAACAAGACACAGGTAAGGAAGAGCAAGAAGCTTGATTTGATATAGAGATCCAAATGTTCAAACCGAAAAAAGACATGAAAGAAGCCTTCCCGTGGTGATAAAAGAGGCCAATGTGGGTGTTGTGGGAATGGCTTCCTCCAAGCAGGCTGCTAGTCAATTGCAAGCCAATTTAGAATCAGCACATGTAAATAGCAAGGATAAATAAATAGCCAGAAGCTTGAATGGAGAAACTACAGGTCCATTGCGATCAGTGCACAACATTCCCTTTCCTCCATCAGTGTCAAATTCTGTTAATGCAGGTTTATTGCGTGACAAGCAGTCTAAAATCCACACCTATATCAATAGATTCCCTACTGGCCAGAGATCGCCAACATCAAATAGATTAGTGTCCAACTCACTCTAGTCAGGGCAATGGGGATACACACTTGGATAACCCCTGCTCACCCCCTTGGTAGCTTGTCAGAAGCCATCAGGCTTATCTCAAAGGCAACGTGTAAAGTATTCGTACCAAAATACACAGTAATATAGTGAAAACGCTACAAAATGGACACCACACAAGTTTAGAAAATAGCCAATATTTATCTAAGACCAAAATGACAAAAATCCAACATACACAAGTAGAGCTATGCATTTTTAAAATAATATATTCTTACTTCATAGAAAACAATGGAAATGTTGTTGTTACACAAAGTACCTGGTTTGCATCGAAAATAAAACTGCACATGCAAACGTGCGTTGTTTTTCTCTCTTGCAAGGGAGCGATGCGTCAATTTCCAGATGGGACACCTCGGGTCCTAACAGGTTCAGGCTGATTCTGGTGCGCAGCGATGATGCATGGGAAATCTGGCCATACGGTAATGGAAAACCATGCCGTGCGGGGTTTGCGTCATTTTTCAGCAGCCGCAATGGGTGTTGTGTTGTTTCTCCAGCCGTGATGCAAGTGATGCGTCGACTTTGCAGCCGCGATGCAGGTGGTGCATTGATTTCAGCCGCAAAGTGGGTGGTGTGTTGTTTTTACAGACGCATTGCAGGTGGTGCGTCGAGATTTACCCTGCACGACTCCTGTGCATGGATTTCCACCTTGGTTCTACCAGCTTCACCTTTCAAGGGCCCACGTACAGGATACAGCACCACTTGACAGGGCAGGGGTCTCAGCATAGATTCCAAATGCTTGCAGAGGAAGTCTTTGATGGCCCGAGACTTGAAACAGGAGGCAGGCTCAGTCCAAGAACTTGGGGGCACTTCACAAGCAGGAATATACCACAATGTCCAGTCTTTGTCCTCTTTCAGGCAGAAGCAGCAACTGAAGGCCAACTCAGCAAAGCACAGTCACAGGCAAAGTGGCAGTACTCTTCATCCAGCTCTTCTCCTTGCAGAGGTTCCTCTTGAATCCAGAAGTAATCTAAAAATCTGGCGTTTTGGATCCTCTACTTATACCCCTTTCTGCCTTTGAAGTGGCAAACTTCAAAGGAAAGTTTCTGTTGTTCACAAGATCCTACCTTACCCAGGCCTTGCTCGAGGCTTGGTACTCTGCCTGGCTCTGAAAAGAGCCTGTGGCCCTTCAAAACCCCTTCCATCGAAGGAAGATCTTAAAAAATTAAGGGCCAGATGTAGTATCGGTACCGACTCGCAAAATGTGATTCCGACTCGCAAATAGGAAGGGGTGTTCCCTTCCTATTTGCGACCGCATCGCTATGTAGAGTTGATTTGTGACCGCGAAAGCGGTTGCAAATCAACTCGCAGTTACCATCCACTTGAAGTGGATGGTAACTCATTCGCAAACGGGAAGGGGTCCCCATGGGACCCCTTCCCCTTTGTGAATGCAAAAAAATATATTTTTTTCAGAGCAGGCAGTGGTCCTATGGACCACTGCCTACTCTGAGAAAAACCAAAACAAAAAGGTTTCGGTATTTTTTCTATTTGCAGCTCGTTTTCCTTTACGGAAAACGGGCTGCAAAGAGAAAAAAAACCCTGCTTTATTGAAAAGCAGTCACGGACATGGTGGTCTGCTGTCTCCAGCAGGCCACCATCCTCGTGAGTGCCTAGACTCGCTATGGGGTCGCAAACTGCGACCCACCTCATAAATATTTATGAGGTTGGTCTTTGCGACCCCATAGCGAGTCGCAGAAGGTGTCTGAGACACCTTTCTGCATTTCTTTTTCTGAGTTGCAATTTGCGAGTCGCTGGGCCTCGCAATTTGCAACTCGCAAAAGGAAACCTACCTACATCTGGCCCTAAGTTTCAAGTGGCAGCAAATTTATACACTACTGTAGAACCACAAAAGCCTCCAAAAGACATGGGTGTCAGATAATGTTGATCTGGACAGTTATGTCTCCTTTCATATAACTGCCATATGCCAGCCAAAAGGCAGAGCAAAAGATGGCTGTCTCATCTGGGTAAAAGTTGGATTTAATGTTAAGGTGAAGCTTACATTTACTGCTAAAAACAACAATATCTAATACTTAAAATTGGAAAAAGGTCATGAGATGATGGACCTTATTAATACATACTTACCTCCACAAAGTGCCAATGAATTCTCATTGATCCTAAATGCACTTGATACTTGACATGCTTTTTTAGGGAAATCTGGAGGTTTAAATACAAGTAGGAGACTCAAGCTGCCAGGGTACCCAGGTAATATGATATTGATCTGAGGGGATTGTAATACTAGACTACACCCAATTTTTCAGGAGCAATTAGACACTGAAGAGGCCTTTGCTTTAGGGACCCCACTCCCATTCGATGCAGTACACAGTGTCTAAAAAAGGTAAGCAGTTGTGCTAAAAAATTCTGAATGCAGGGCAGAGACCGTTACATTGTCGCACAATATCAGACAATCTATTCAAAGTCACTTTTGGGCAGTTAACAGGGCCAGCATTATTGGCTAAATGACAACGAATATAGAAGATTGGCACCTGATTGGTGATAAGAGGGTGAAAGAGAGAATAGAAAGTGACCATGATCCCTTCTGTCTTTGTCTTGACTTAACTAAGGCCTCCGTCTTTGAACCCTCAATGCAATGCTCTCTGTGATGCTCTAATTTGGAAAAAGAAGGCCTCTGGTTGCTCGCCGTTTGAATTCAACAATGAGTTGATGACTTATGAAGGCATCAATGGAACAACAAGGTAAGCTCTCCCGTACTATGATTGGTACGATGGGGAATTTTACTAACTAACGAAAGCCGGAGGCACTGAGAAATAAGAATAAGTTCAAGGGTGAACTTAAGCTCCATTGTTTTCATTGGGCCTCTGGGTGCTTTGCAGGATTAGTGTCAACATTTTTTACGCTAATCCTGCAAAGTGCTGGACTAGCGTCTACAGTTCTGATGCTTGTCCCTTAACTACCACCACAGTGCACTGTCTTTTAAATACGGTGCACAGATGGTGGGGTAGGTGGCTCTAAGGATGCAAAAAAAGTGGCGCTGCAATGTATGCAGTGCTACTTTTCTTAAATATGCCCCTAAGAGTCAATCGTCCTCACAACAAATATTTGCGGATATTTCTATGATTCTCCTCCAAATCTTTGGGCTAGAAATACAGGGGCTTCTGGGAGGCATGGGTAGGCTGGTAGAACGGAGGACTAGAACACCAACATTATTCCTAGCAGTTCTTGGGCACTGTTTCTTACCTTATCAATTCTCTTTTATACGTTTGCAACCTGCTCCTTCTCTACTTTCAAACCTAAATGTACCTTTGTACAACTTTCAAAATGTGGAAAAGAAATTATGAGAGTCCATCTTTACCTCCAGACTCCATTGCTTTTCAACAGGGCCATTTCTTAAAGATTACTTGGTGATGATGGATGCAACGTGTTTCTAAACATATCCAACAGCAAACTATTGAAGATCCTTGACATCAGAAACTGTCATTGTTCCAGCTTCCTAACTGATAATTTACCAGCATAGCCTGTTTCTACACTGGAAGACTGTACCAGTCATTTTGAAACACTGCCAATTTGTCTGTCAGTATTCCTTACTATTAATATATTTATGCAGACAGCATATCAATTCAAATCGACCTAGTTGTCACCAATGGTAATTCCTTTCTTCTGTTACTGCAAGCTGTTCTAGACCACCCTTACAGTCTATGGACTGCCTCACTGAGCACATAGAGGGAAACCTGCAGAATAAGGAGATTGTAATATGCACTTCAGCCCCTGTCTTGTCTGCCAGTATCATACTGTACCAATGATTCAACCAAGCTGCATGTGTAATCCCAGAATGTCTTTAATCAGCACAGTCAGCACCATCTAAACATGTAAAAACTATTTAGAGCCTGGTCAGATTAACTCTGTGACAATGGTCTTCACCTGTTCAGTCACCAGACCAACCTAGGACATTGATCAGATTCACAACAAGGCTGCAGTGGTCAGAGAAGTCTTCATCCACCTTGCCACCGACTAAGGGTCTGATTAAGACCTTGGCAGACAGGATACTACATCACAAACGTGACAGATATCCCGCCTGCCGTTTTACAAGTTCCATAGGGTATAATGGAACTTGTAATACGGCGGACAGGATAGCCATCCTGTTTGTGACGTAGTATACCATCCACCAAAGTTGTAATCAGGCCATGAGATTTTAAACTGTGTTTGCGCCACAAAAGTGACACAAATGATCGGAAATCTTTTTTTACCTATTTACTTTCCAGCGCAAAACTTGTTTTGAGCTGGAAAGTACTCTAAAAGTGGCATAAAGCAGCACAAAGCACTGCTTTAAGCTGCGTAACACCAAGGGGTTATTACATGGATGGTACATGGACATTCCCATGCAACCACCCATGCTTTTTGATGCTAAACCATATCTACTAAAAATTAACGCCACTGCAGAGCAGGCATTAAAAGGAGAAATGTTTTCATTTCTCCTTTCTTTTCTAACTTTGCATGTGTGCTGCACTGTGCAGCACACACACAATGTAGGAAAAGTTTTAAAGTGTGTCTACGCAGAGTACTTTGTGGTGGAAGAGTATCCTTCCAACACAAACCCTGTACTAGACTTGTGCACACACCTAGCACTGTGATGCTAAGGTGTATGCATGGCTAAGGAGAGAGGAGGAAAGAGACATATTTCTGTAAATATGGTGCCTTTTGGGACCTCATTTACAAGGCCCTAGTAGCACACTGCACCACTGGAGCATCAGTTTCTTTTTTTACACTTGGGTAGCGCAGTGTGCCAACCCATATTTTCAAGGCCACACACCTTGTGTGGCTTTCCATGGGCAGGTAAACATTATCCTCTTTCATGCATAACTCTGGGCGAAAGAGGTGTTCCATGGGTGTTGCTGTGGGAGTTCCCATGCAACACCCATGGAGTTCCCATGCAACCCCAGATTTACAAAGATTCCTCATCCTTGGAATGCGTCAGTCTCCTACGCCACCCAAGGGGTGGTGTAAGTGTGCTGCAATGGGAAGAAATAACAATATTTCTCCTCATTGTTTCCTCTTTCTATGTGTGCTCCGTTATACAACACACACAGGACAAAAACACCTCTTATGATTGTTTTTGTGCAGGAAGGCACCCCTTCCTGCACAAAAACAATCATCTACGTGATGCAGGCATCCTTGCACCATAGTGTCTGGGAGCAATTTGTTCGCCAGTGCAGAAAACAAGGACAGGAATGCACTGTATCTTGTAGATACACCACATTCCTACCCTTTTGTTTTGATGCAGGGCAGCACAGCAAAAAGGCTTGTGATGCTGCCCTGCTCCAAAACTTTGTGAATGAGGCCCCTGATCTCTTCTTTTCACACAGTGCAGTGCAGATTTTTTCACTGTTGCACTGCGCTACATGAATATTAAGTAAATCTGGGCCATAGTATCTCGTTTTGGGCCTATCTAATAAATTGTAGGACTTACATTCAGTTCTGGTTATTTTCCAAAACTGAGCCCCAGAGGAAAAGGTAGGCATACAACTGTTCATAAACCTGTCTTTCCTAAACAGCCTGACAAATAACTATATCAGGGAAAAACACTAAGGGGCAGATTTGCAAAACTGTCACCCAGAGCAGCGCAGCAATGAAAAATGCTGTGCTGCATGACAGGAAGGAAGCAGGAGAGTACCATATCTACGAAGATAAGTCACTCACCTTCCCTCTTTTTAGCACTGGTGCTGATTTCAGCTGCTAACGCCATGCACACACCTTTGCGCCATAGTGCAAGGGTGTGTGTATGAGTCTAGCATAGGTTTTGTATTGGAACGGTACCCTTCCATTACAAAGTACTATGCTTAGACACACTTTAAAACTTCCTACTTTTTATGAGTGCTGCACAGTGAGGTGTGCATGAAAAGTCAGAAAAGAAAGGAGAAATTGAAACATTTCTCCTTTTAATGGCTGCTTTCAAATGGCATTAAGTTTTGGCTGGGAAAACTATATTTTGAGCTGGTTAGTGTCACTTTTGTGATGCTAAAACAGCTCAAAATATTTTTAAGTCTCCCTCTAGCTTAGGGGCTTATTATGAGTTTGGCAGTTCCAAAGCAGGACCACCAAACTTGTGGGGAGGACACCCCTGCGATGACGGTGACATCCTCCCCTGCCCTAGTACAAGATTTCCGCTTGTCTGACCTGACTGACCAGCGGAACACTTGAAACACAGCATCGGGAACAGTGCTACGAGATAGCACTGGGTTCCCTTAAAGGAGCTGAGTTCTGTCTTGTAGCTCAGAGGGGGCCGACCAGCACCCTCGGAATGCACACTATCTGCAAAGCAAAGCAGACATTGGGCATTCCGATGGTGCTTGGTAGGGGGGCACCTTCACTGCCAATGCCATGGGCATGGGAGGTGCAGGAGCCCCCTTGTCGCTCCTTACACTTGTTCACCACCAGTCTTTTTATGCTGGGGAAACCGCCATGAAAAGGCTGGCAGAGAACAAGGTTGTAATCAGCAGGGCAGCACTGCGCTGGCTGATTACAACCAGGACCGCCATCCTCCAGTCGGGATCTTGGATCCTGGTGGAGACGTTGGTCTGTTGGCAGGTCCACCCGCCAAACTCGTAATGTGGCAGTTGTACCACCACAGCCACGGCAGTCCGACTGCAACCGCGAGGCTGATAGTCTTGTGACCGCCAGCCTCGTAATGACGCCTTATGTAAGAACCAGCACATTGGCTTAATGACAGAGGCGTTGATAAAATCCTGTTCCGGTTGTGTGTCTCATTATGTGCGTGCAGGTAAACCCATAATGGTGGAAATAAAATCAAAAAAAGATAAGCAAAATAAGGAGGGATAGAAATAATTTAGATGAAGGCTATGATGAAATAGTATCAAGTTGGTGTGGGGAAGGGAGACATGGGATATTTAGATAAATGTGAAGGAAAGGGCATTAGGGTGCAGGATTATTGTTCTTGAGAAAGGAATAGGTGGCTGATTTATGGACAATAAGGATATGCTGGCAGATAAGGGGGTGGAAGGGAGGAGAAAACACATGCAGTCACAAGGAAATTGATGTGCCACTTACTGAAATATCCAGAATGCCCGAAACTCGTGTTCCGTAATTAGAAAGCAGAATCATCTGGTTGAAGCCATGCCGGCATTCTGTAGGAAGCGAAGATAGGAACCATTGACACATGGCTCACATACTCTGCGCCACCTGGGTATCCTGTTAAATTGATCCCAAAGGTGACAAACAAGCAATTTTTGTTGCTGTTCAGTAATACATTCCAAAAAGGGATGGAGGTTTTTCAGCATCCGGATTAATAATGCAAAACCCTGCTGTCTATATTCAGGGACTGATTTTTTGTCACTTTCAACTCGAAAACTGTTTCTAAAGACAATTGACGTTAAACGTTTTTCATTTCATGGAAAAACTATGAACATTTCAACCAATAAGACAACACAATAATATTAAAGTTTCAAGAATGCTGGCATCACGGAAGTTGTCACGATGCTTGTTCATATATTAAGTCACCTACTTCGCCATCACAGATAACAATCTTTACAGACCATTCAGGACTAGGGACCAGGGGCCACATGTGTTTTCTTGTCCCAAACGACGTGATTTGCAGGGCAACAGGCCCTTGAGAGCCCAGATAGCCTCAGCACTGGAAGTTGCCATCCCTGACTGCACCCTCTGACTTCTCTCACTTCCTGGAGACCTTAAGGACCCTCGTTGAGGGGCAGATTGCACAAAGATTAACAGCATAGCCACTGCTATGCTGTCTGAGTTTGCACATGGATTCTTCCCTTGTTCCCATTGCTTTGGGGACCAAAGGTTCCTCCATAGGCAATTGAGAAGATTCTTTCACAGCAGGAATTTGACCATCACGTAGTATCAGAAGAGTATGGACCATCCTAAAATTCAGGAAAAAGCTGGGCACATCCCTTAAAGGAACAGTACCTCCTGATGGAATAGTTTTTTAATATTAATTACCCCACTCGTCTTCCATAGCTATCGTCTCGGCTCTTCCCTATTGATCTCTATCTTCCTCAGTGATTTGTTGCTTTCCAGGTAGGTTTGTGCTTACAAATACCAACACATACATAAACACATAGCATAAACAGTGTTCAAAATCCCCTCAATTACCCTTTTTTTAAATAGCCCATGTTTCCCTCGTGACACAAAACATGCACCTTGTCGACCATTTGCATCTTCCTCCATAGCAGTGTGTTATTTTTACCCTGTGTTACCCTTCTTTTTTTTCGGGGAACAGAAACAGACATCACAAAGGTCACCAAAGACAGGCTTTATAGTCTTTTAGATGGGCTGCCACCTGGAAACAAAACTGTGGGAGACTTTAGGGATCTGCTGCCATGTTGGGGCGCTCCTTCTACTACTCTGTCGGCCATTTTCTTTCAACTGTCTTCTTTTATTTTAATAATGGGTGGGTAGTGTAGCCATTTTAAATATAGCTTCATGCACGTTAGTTTGACATACTAGGCCCCTTGCTGTGCACTTTGCCCTAGATATATTTTATTCAGCTTCACACTGTTATTTTACAATAACCAGTTTTTACGGTCTTGTTTTAATTTCTTCTATCACACTATTTGGCTTAGTTCAGCACTGTGTTCTCAAATAATGCATTCTTGATCGCCCTGTGCTTCAGTCAAGGCTACAGTCTGGCACATTGCTGGTAAACATGGTAGAAGCTTAGTCTGCAGTATTCGTAGAAAATACACATTCTTACGTAGGGACATTTTCTTAGAACATCTGCATGTTAGTTATAAAAACACTTTCTAGTCCTAGTACACGTCAAGAGGGAGATTCCAGCCAGGGACCTACAACTAGATGCTGAATGCCCCATTGCAGATGCTGATGCAGATTACAGGCCTTTGCTCAGGTAGGAGGGTTGATGTCCTCCCGGGGGAACCTGAAAGGCAGGCTTAGAGCTTAACATGCTCTGCTTGAAATCTAACTTAGAGAGAAAATAATCTAGCAACACTATGATAGCCTTATTCTTGTGCTT
Organism: Pleurodeles waltl; assembly: GCF_031143425.1. Taxonomy (NCBI): domain Eukaryota; kingdom Metazoa; phylum Chordata; class Amphibia; order Caudata; family Salamandridae; genus Pleurodeles; species Pleurodeles waltl. Next base: position 214,651,041 of record NC_090440.1, read on the forward strand.
CACTCTCATCGTTACTATTTTAATATTACTGTGTTGTATAGTTCTGGTTATTGCAGCTCATGCTTTGCTATCTAAAATGCAGTTGTTTTATTAAACCAATCTTTTAAAACTTATACTGCCTTTGTCATTTATCTATGAGACCATACTGTGTATGAGAGAACCGGTTGTGACCTGAGTGACCACGACTTCCCTGAGAAGTACTAAGATGTCATGCGCTCGGCTTCCCAATTGTCTGTTCCATTTGGGAGAGGTGAGGCACTGCTAGTTAGCCGGAGCAAAACCCGGATTTAGAGTGACAAGAGTCATTCATTGTGGCTTAGACTCAGTCCCCCGCATTGTGGATGATCTTGTTGCTCAAAATCCAGTAGTCTCATTAGGATATTGAGAGCCTATGTGACAGGTGCACTCCATAGTTCATTCCTAGGCAACTATTATTTTTAATGGGTGTGTGCCCCATAATACTGCTGCACTCCCTGTATGGCTTTTCGTCCCATAAGATGAGAAACTACTAATAATTGAGGACCACATCAATTAAGACATTAGAGTGTGGGGGATGCTTGAGAATTAATCTGGACATTCATGACATTGTGTTCCTCTGACAATGCTAGAAGTTTCAATATCCTATTGCCATGGAAATGCGAAATTCACGTGTCTTGTTTTCACAGAGCAGAAGGGAGACATGCTAAGAATCGCTGGCCTAGAGTTTGTTTTTTGAGTTGAATAAATCAAATCAAATCAGGGTTTATAAAGTGCAACCACTCATTAGTTAGGGTCTCAAGGCACTAAGGGGGTTTGTCCTCTGAGCTTCAGTTGAAGAGCCAAGTTTTAAGGTCCTTCCTGAATTGGGATAGCGATGGTGACTGCCTGCGGTGCAGGGTGTTGCAGCTCTTTGTCGTGAGGTAGGCAAAGGATCTCCCACCAGCCGAGGTCTTCTGTATGCGGGTTATGGTGGCTAGTGCTAGTTGAGCAGAGCAGAGAGGTCTAGTGGGGGAGTAGAAGGTGATGCTGTGTTTGAGGTAGGCGGATCCTAGGTCATGGAGGGCCTTGTAAGCGTGGACAAGGAGCTTGAAGTTAATTCTCTTCCCCATAGTGAGCCTGCGAGGTCTATTAGGTGACTGGAGATATGTTTGCGGTGGGGAATGTCTAAGATGAGTCTGGCAGAGGCGTTTTTGATGTGACTGTAATTTCTTGAGGTTCTTCTGGGTGGTACCAGCGTAGAGGGTGTTTCATAGTCAAGTCTGATGGTAACTAGGGCATGGGTTACAGTTTCGCGGCAGTCCTTTGACATCCATTTGGAGATTGTCTGTAGAAGTCAGAGAGTGTGAAAGTAGGAGGATGCGACTGAGTTGACTTGGTGGGTCATGGTGAGCGATGAGTCCAGGATGACACCAAGGTTGCGTGCATGGTTTTCTGCGGTGGGGGGGGGTGCTGATAGTCGATGGCCACCAGGAGTCATCCCAGGCTCATGTGGATGGTCCCAGGATGAGGATCTCAGTCTTTTCCGTGTTGAGACTGTTTCCATCCCGTTGTAGAAATTCTTCTTGGCAGTAGTGGGGTTTGCAGTCAGTGAGATGATCAGCTGGGTATCGTCAGTGTAGTAGATGATACCCAATACAAACATAATTGCTGGTCTTTCGGCACCGAAGTGTGCACAGGTTCAGCAGCAGTGGGGCTCATCTTGTAGTGTTTTATGAAGGATAGGTGGCTCCAATCGAATCATAGGTGAAGAAGTGGAATATTTCACAACTGAAGGACAAAACAAAGAAGCACAACTTTGCACTCCAGAGCTACAAACCTGGAGCCTCGAGACAGCTAAAAACAAGATGATTGAGAGTTTCTTGTACATTGATATAATGGTGACATTGTCCTGCTGAAAAGCAAGTACCGTACACTGAAGAAGATTCCATACCATCCAGATAATCCCAACTGTGATCCTTTTATTGATGGGAATCCAAGGAACAGACAAACGCTAATAGGAAACATGTCCTCTGCACCGATTAGCTGTAAGAAGTATTTTGCCCATACTTGGAATTAGCAACATTCTGAAAAGAATATATATAAACATGCCAGGAAAAAAGGAATTTCATAATCCAGACAGAACGTAAAATCCATAATCAAAAATTGTTTAGAGTAGAGAAGAGTAGCATAAGATCTTTTAAACCTACACTGCCCACTTATTTTTTTCATTTATTTATTTTATTTATTTATATTTATTTATTGTACATTGAAGCCTTTGGTGCAAAAGAGCAGGGAGTTTCAGCAGTTGAGATGCATCGTTATCAACAGAAAAGACAACTTTTCACTGCTTACTTGGAGGATATTTAAAACTCCTCTTTCTGGATGTCAGTTGGTACCTCATTCCTGGGGAAAAGAACAGAGAATACATGGTCACCACCCAATTTACATTTCATTCTGGTGACAGTGAATAAACAGTGTAACTAGACCATGATTCTTGATCCTTTCTCCGACGTTCAAATACCAAGTGGATCCCAGTGTCCTGTATCTGCTGAAACAGAACTATCTATGTTTCCAGAGGGCCACCAACGAAAGGAGACTATTTGAAACCAGTCTTGAAATTCTCCTCTGCATCTCTCAGTTGATAAAAGAATAAAGGTTAAAGTATTTCCTACTATACACATGACTTACTGGGATACATGATTAGAATATTCCACCCATTAAAAGACCAACATAAACCTGTGATCGGCAACACCAAACCGTCCAATTTCAATGAGCATTCAGACCTACCAACAGAAAGGCAGAACTCTTGCAATACAAATACCCAGATCTCATTATTCTCCAGCATCAGGGTAAATCCAAATCACAACCGTTTCAGGGAAGGTCTGAAAACTGATGGGCTTGTGCTTCGATCCTGTGCAGCATGGCTCAAAACTAATAAAAAAGCCTATCATATGGCCACTTACATGAGCATACCAAGAAAATGGCGTGGTGTCTTTTTTATTTGCCAACCAGAGTTGGATTTTTGAAAGCTGGTGACAGGGAAGCAACTTGGGTAAGCCGGGTGGTGGCGGAAGTGACTTAAGGGGGATGGAGTGGTTTGGTGGCAGAAACAACTCGAAGAGCACAGGTGGTGGGAAGCAACTCAGAGGATGCTATTAGAGGGCACCCTCTGTGTTGCCCTTTTTCATTCATTACCTTGGTACGAGAAAACAAGAAGTTTCTGTATGAGAAGTTTACTCTTATGATCACAGACTTTGCGAAGTAGGCGATGTTTTTCAATTATTAATTTGTTTACTTTTATAAATGAAAAATACATTAAAAGTGATAGAGAGCAATGTGAAGCACTAGGGAGAAGCAAACAGGTGACAGACAGAGCTGGGGGGAGAAGCAAATGTGTGAGAAAGTAACATGGTGAAAAGCACCAGAGAGTGTGTGCATCACAAAGGTCATAGAATGGAACACATAGACAAGAGAAAGGATCACGTAATTCAGGGGAGAAGAGAAGCATATTAGGGAGACAGGTGAAAAATACATGCACTTTTGTGGAGTGCTTAAGACAAAAGAAACAAGTAGTTCCTGAAAAGTAAGCAGTGGAAGGGCACAAGGAAATTAGCAGTGCTCCATGAGAGGGACAGACACCTGATGGACAAGGCAAGCTATCCAGAAAGAATCAAGCATATCAGAAAAACAGTAAAGCCAAACAATGGGTGGGGTGAATGCCCCTTCATGTTCTTGGTAAGCCTACAAAATGTGCTTCAGAGCCAGAAGCTGTGCTGTCTTGTAAGCTAGATCTAAACATAAAATGCTGCAGCATACGAAGTAGCAACAAGTTGCCACTTGGCAAATATTATACTGGGCACTTAATTGTGGTATGTATTGGGCTAAATCAATCAATATCAATATTATAATGTATCAGAACAACAGAAAGAAGTAAAACATACCACAACATTGAAAACAAAGTTATAAAATTCAACCCCTAATCCAAAATTACAGTCATCATGGGGAGCAAGCACAAACTTGAACCCAACATCTCAGTAATTATCAATAAACAAAGCCATAGGGGCAGATTTACAAGACACTGATGCATCAGCACTGATGCGCCAGTTTTCTTACGTCAACCCTACCCCACTTAATGACACCATGGGTGTACTGTATTTATAACACCGCACACCATGGAGCACGCTAGGCCAATAGCGTCAACATTTTTGCCACTATTGTGTCACTTTGCTCCATAGGCGTCAACATTTTTTGACACTAGTGGAGCGAAGTGCAAGGAGACCCATAATTTCACATGGGAGTGTCATGTTAATGCCTGCTCTGAGCAGGCATTATAAAGGATGCCAAAATCTTGTAGATTTCACTGCACTATTTTTGCAGGCCTCCTAATACCAGAACGCCCCCTTGCATACACTATGCCTGGTGCAGGCATAATGTGGTGCAAAGGGGGTGCAAAGTGGCATAATGCATGCATTGCACCACTTTGTAAATCAGGCAAGGCAAAAATGCCTTCCTAATGGCGCATTAGCATAAAAGAAATGATGCTAATGTGGCGTAAGGAGGCACTAGGGGCTTGTAAATCTGCCCCATAGTTTCTTGTTGAAGCAGTATAACCTATGAGTGGGATATATGGCCTCAGTCCGAGTTTGGTGATCCTGTGACCACCATGTTGGCAGTGGCGGTTCGACCGCCAACAGACTGGTGGTGCGCACCGCCATATTATGAGTACGGCTGTTTAGCAAACGGAAGACCGCCAGTGGTCTGCCGCCATCGCCAGGCTGCCCAGACCGCTGCAGACCCTTGGAGGCACAAACAGGCCAAGACTATAATTCCGCCAGACCTATTGCTATGTTGCATACTGCCAATGTGACCACCACGGTCCAACCACCATGGAGCACCTGGCAGAAATGAAGAGTACAAAGGGAGATACTCACCTGCATGCAGCCTTACATGTCCGGAGCCACTTTGGAGCCATTCCTCAATGTCATGCCGCTGCTCCTGCTTGCCGAAAGGCAAGGAAGGCAACACTGATGTGGACGACAACTACCCTAAGTACTAACACCTACCTGGATTTTTTTTACACTCGCACAAATATTGAACCACTAAAATCCCATCGGAGAGAGGGATACCAAGGGCAGCACTCAAAGCTACCATTCATGACACACACACTCATATATTCCAACACATACACTCACACATACATAACACACACACTTCAGCCAGCACATGCACAAACTGCATGGAGATAACACACCTGTATGCATGGAAACACAACACTGGACCAGGGACACTGAGGCCCACACAACATACACACACATACAGCTACAACATCACAATTATAACACATATACAGACACATCCCACACACTCACACACAACACTGGCTGGGGACTGTCCAGACATGCAACACACATGTCCACACATCTGTCATTGGCACACACACAACACCAACATCAATCAATACTGCAATCAATACACATATCACACACACATAGCACAATAGATCAACAATACCATGCACAATATACGCTGGCACAAACATGCAAAATACACAACGGTAACCACAACAATAACACCTGCAAAGATGGGAGTAGCTTGACCATACTTGGGAGGAGGCTTCATTTGCACACATGTCACGTCCCACAAGGTCCCAAACAACTTGCGCACAGGATTTGGGCACATTTGGATCTCAGGGACCACCATTACCAATACCAAATTTCAGGAACAGTCACACAATGGGGAAAGGCCAAAGTCACGAGGCACACAAAACTCGCACTCCATGGGACATGCCCCACACCAACCAGCTGCCACGTACACGCTCATACATGGACACATGCACACTCAAATGCAAAGCAAATCAGCACAACTCTACATACTCCAGGTCTGCACTGACACAAATCAAGAGCACACACATACCACATGTACACAATACCCATATCTGGGGGAAAGTCATACAACATAAATGCCCACATCATACAACACAAAACAAACACACATACCACAACAAACACACCACAATGCCATGACACCAATGTTTCAACTACATTCACATTACTATCACACAGCACACACCTTACTCTTTTGAGACAACAGCACTGTACAAAAACTCACTGACTGGCAAAAACATAACATGGAGCAGCAAACTTCAAAAACACACACAACTACACACACACAAACAATATCAGCCAGGAGCTATAGAAACCTAGTGAAGGAAAGGCAGGGCAAAGGTGTATCACTAACACCAACAACATGTTGTGTTTAATATCAGATCATCCCTGATGAACAAACAGGTCCAAAGTCATTGGCCAGTCCAGTAGACAAAGATCCAAAAGCCACAATCCATGCCCCAATACTCGACTCCTGACTGTCTAAGAACCTCCCCAGGTAGGGGCATCAAGAGGGCAGACAGGTACCTCAGGGATTATCTGGGGGAGGAGGAGTTTGAGGGGGAGTGGGCTTGGGTTTAAAAGGGAGTTTTGGTTTTGGACTTGGGAGGGGGGTGACTTTTCTTGAAGGGGCAGATGTTTTTTGGCAGGTGGGGGGCATGGGTGCTTGCAGGAGGGGCAGGGAAGGACTTGGATGTGGACGGGCTAGCCTTGGGGAGGGAAATGGAACATTTGGGGGTGATACCGGGGGACAAACAGGGTAAGGCCAAGGTCACAGAGGAAATGTTTCTTAGACACACGCTCATCAGAAGTAGGGTGGATTTGAAGATTGAGGGGGTGGTTCTATGATGTGTAGGTTTGGATGTCTTAGGTGTGTGTTTGAGGGAGGTGTGCATGTGTGTGGTGGGTGTCTGTTGGTTGGGTGAATGACAGAATTTATGTGTTTGGGGCTGAGGGGGTGGAGGTGCTGGGAGATGCTGTGGTGTGTCACTGTGTGTCTATTGGGGTGGTGACTGCAGGTATGATGAATGTGCTGTATGTAGGTGTCTCTGTGGTCAGGGTGCCTAAAGGTATGATAGATGCAGTAGCTGGATCAGTGAATGTTGGTGCAGTGTCTGCAGGTGTGCCAGATTTTGTGTGTGTGATGCTAGGGGTTGGTGTCAGGGGAAGTTGTGACTGTTGATGTATCTGCATGTGTATGCTGTTTGTGTTTGTGCCAGTAGTGTATTTTGTTAGTGTGAGCTACCCATGTCTGTTGTGATGTATGAATGTGAGTCTGTCTGTGTGCTCTGGTTGGGTCAGGGAAGGGGGATTTGGACTGGGAAGAGGAAGGTGGAGGGGGGGCAGACGACAAGGGGTGACTGGCTGCCGCCACTGTCGAGGCCACAGCCTGAAATTATCTCTGTATGCCAGAGATTGCACCATGAATGCCCTCCAGGAATGCATTGCTCTGTTGGATCTGGCTAGCCATTCCCTGGATTGTATTCATGATGACCATCTGACCGATGGAGATAGACCCCAGGAGGTCAATAGCCTCCTCACTGAGGGCAGCTGGGCAAACAGGGACTGTGGCAGAGGTGCCTGCAGCAAAGAAAATGCCCACCCTCTTGGGTGAGCGGGCACAGCCAACTGAGTGGAGAGCAACAGGGAGGACAGTGATAGAATGGGGGATGGTGGACAAAGATGGTACTGGAGGGGTCCCCGATGGGTCCACCACCACTAGCGAGTATCCACTGGATGAGCAATCCCAGGACATAGATGCAGATCTGGTCCCCCCCGTGGCACTCCTCTCACGTTCCAGGCCACTGGGTCCATTGGTGTCCATGGTCTCGTGACCCAAGGTCCTGTGGCCATATGCTTCCCCACTTGGCTCAGCCTGTCTCCTTTGCTGCCAGTGCTGATGCTGCCAAAAGATATAAATGTAAGATCATGACATCTATGTGATGACGGTGCATTTACAAGTTACTGAGGCCCAAAATACTATCATGTGAACCGCCCTCCCCACATGAAGTGACAGCAAAAGACCACCATCATGTGCCAATACCAAATCATGCTTGTCATCTGGATTCACAAAGGTAATACATGAGCAGATCTTGGACTCAGATAACTACAATAGTGTGGATCGTATCCAGCTTACACACTGACCATACCACAACTAGGTGAACACCCCACATGAAACCTGTGTTACCTGCAGCACAACACATGCAACCAGTAGCCAAACTGTGGATCCCTTTTGTGGGGTACCCTAATAATTACACTGACACTAGCCCATACACACGTCTACATTGCACTGATATGATGTGTCAACAACCTGGGAACATCCATCTCACTAACGACGCAACACAACAATGTAAAGCTCCACATGTCACACCTCTCCAAAAAGTGTCAAGACTGGTAGTTACAAGGCTCCCCCAGATGTCCCACACAACTGATGTTTCTAGAAACTACATGGAAGTCTGGTCCCACACCTCATGCAGGGATGTCTCCTGATTGACACTTGAATGTCCTAGTAAGGCCCAGGATAGCCCCACCACTGTCTCACAAATATTTTCATGTTTACTTCTGAGTGTGATTGTAGTACACAATTTTACCCTGCAGGAAGGGGAGACACAGACCTTGCAATCACTATCAGAGGATACTAAATGGTGGAACAATGAATAACCACATCACTACCCACAACACAGACATGATAAGCATGGCATCTGTCTGTGGAGGAATCCCTGACTACAAGCACATGTCATGCAAACATTGCTAGAAGTCAATCCCTGATACATCCATACTGTCATGGCACAATTCGCAATCAACACATACATTTTGTGGAGCCACGACGATCATATAACCTAAAGGGTACTCATCTTCATCATGTGGATCTACAACCTGCCCCTACCTGTCATGTCCATCATGGCCACTGCTGTGACACATGGGCAACAACATAATATGAGGCATGAATATATCTGTCTGACAACATGGCTACCACATGCTACCATCTCATGCATATATTTGTGTCCTATTAGAAATGGAGCACATGCAGACATGTAGGCAAAACAAATGTTGGCAACACTGATGAGGCATCACACATGCAAATCCCCACTCCCCAAAGGGAAGTACGTTGCTACACCTGCCAAGAGTTATTTTGCCATGTAAGTCATATCACATGTATGATTGACACACATGCATCACAGACTTCTGTGAGGCACAAGCACACAAAATACAATGGAGAAAACTTGCCCCTGGTTTTTTATAGTTGCAAAGTTATACACACCAGGGTAGTCAGTTGAAAGGAGACAATATGGCCAATTAACACAGTCATATGTGCCCCATACTGGACAATCATAGTGAGGCTGCACCATTCTTTAGTCCTAGGTCCGACATCCAAAAGGATGAGCACACCAGTTGTGAACACATGGCCTGACTACCAGGAGATTTGTGACACATGCCACATTGTCAAGGGGAGCAGTATGTCCCACATTCAATCACCTGGCTCAGGGTCAAGCATGTCTCACATATTCATGTACGCACCCCCTTGTGGCTGCTGTGCTGCCCTCAAACGTCCATCCAAAGCCAGACAGACCACCACCAAAATGCGGGCAATATGGGGGTCGTGGTCCGATGGACACCCCGTCCCCATTGGGAGGTCATCCAAATAGCATACCACCCATAGTCCAAGTCATGTCAGTGTTGCACTTCCTGGCCACAGGTTCCTTCCAAAAAACAGTAGCCCTATGTGCTGGGATGTCCCAGTCTATGTTCAGTTTGGTGTTGAAGAATGTCCTCTCAGCACTGTTGAAACACCTGGACATCTACATCCGATTTCCTCAAAGTAATGATTTTTCCCATGTGAAAGCAGATTTCTCTGTTTTGGCACACATCCCACATGTTGTTAGAGCCATTGATGGTACCCATGTAGCCTTGGTTCCACCGCGTGGCACTGAACAGGTTTATCGGAACAGGAAAAACTTCCATTCTATGAATGTCCAAGCAGTGTGCTTGGCAGACCTCTAAATTTCCTAAGTTTGTGCTCGGTACCCCTGTTCTATTTATTATGTCTTCATCATGGGGAATAGAGCTATTCCACAGTGATGACACAACTGTACCGAGAGAGGGCCTCGCTGGTTGGTAAGTGACACATGTCAGGTGTGTATGTATGTTATGCCTCCTGTCAGTAAAACTTAGCTCTGTACGTATGGTTGCACACATGTTGCATTGCCTTAAAGGGGATTCTGCCCACCCAAATCATCCCTGGTTGCTGACATCAGTGAGGATCTTAACTATGCCAGGGGAAGTCCGCTTCAACAAGACACAGGGAAGAACATGCTGTGTGGAGGAGCTGGTTTTTGGGCTCCTGGAGGCAATATATAGAAGCATTGACAAGACAGGTGGAGTCCTCCTTTCCCGCAAAAGTGTGTAAGATCATTGTGGTCTGCTGCATGCTCCAAAACCAGTCCCTGGGGAGAATCATCCCATACATTCCTGATAAGGGGGGAGCTGCCAGTGCCACCGGGTGAGAATCCTGAAATGACAACTGTTAGAAATAGGATCTCTGGTTGGTAGTCAGTTTGCACTCTGTCCAATCAGGGACCCTCACTCTAGTCAGGATATGGAGACACACAGCTCAGATAACCCCTGCTCACCCCCTTGGTAGCTTGGCACAAGCAGTCAGGCTTATCTCATAATCAATATGTAAAGTATTTGTACCAATAGACACAGCAACACCACAAAAGCACTCATCACCAGTTTAGTAAGATAGCAAATATTTGCCTGAGTAAAACAAGACTGAAACAACAGATATCCAACATACACAAGGAAAGTTATGAATTTTAAAAAACTAAACTTGAATATAGCACTTAGAAACACAAATGCTTCAATTGGTGTTATCAAGGCATTGTGATGGAGTCGTTCCCAAATATCCGACGTCAATGGCACTGGTCACAGAGTCACATGGAGCACCAGGTACAGTACCTTTTGAAAGTGAGGAAACAAGCTAGTGCACGAAGTCGGGGAAGCAAGGCGTTGCTGGATCCGGTGTAGCATCGGTTTTAGTGCTGCACTCAAAAGTTTTACTAACCTGAATTTGGAAAAACATGTAGCTAGGGCTCTATCAAAAAGCAGCAGTTGGTACCTAGAAAACAAAAGCAAAACTCAATCATGAAACATCAAACATCAATCATTTTAGCATTTACCTGTTCTTAAGGATCAGCAATCAGCATTAGTCTTCACCAGGGGGTCATCAGCATCAGGGCAGAGGGAGTTGGGAGAGGAACAGTTCACTGAACCATCGAGTTAATGTCTAGGACAAATCAGGAAAGTGCTACAGGCTCTAAGCATCAAGCGCTACAGTATCATTGCATGGAGCATAAGAAATAAACTTGAATAGCAAAATACCAGAGGGTCAGTAGACACAGTGGCAACTGTAAAGTGACAGACAAATCTCATAAAGAGCGTCAAAGGAATGAATCGGAATCTGCAGAGATCTGCAAGAGCAATGATGTTAAGTCAAAGTTGGCCCACGTTTTCTTTGGTCAGCGGCATCTTGCGATAACATTTTGTCCAATAATATAACATTTACAAATCTAAGATATAGCTAAACAGTCTTTCACATGTCGATGATTGAATGTTCACCATTTGCGTAAATTAGTTGATACAATAAGAATAACTCTGTAGATCCTTCCGTCCTCTGTCAGTAAGCCCATTGTTAGTTACTGGGAACGTTGCTTTCCCATACGCTTGCAAAGTATTCTTTGTAGCCACTCAAGAACATGCAGAGTTTACACACACATTCCCTCACGATAAATAACGTTTTGTTAATACAGTTTGCGACAAGTTTCACATTAAACAAAACAATGATTATTCAGCAGGCATGAGATTATTTTACTGCATTTTCAGAAATATTGGCAGATATACATTTAAGCTTAGGCCTCGCTAACTTGAGGCTTTCAGTTAGCAAAAGTACGTTCATAATGTTTAGCTATAAGTATGACAGATTACTGCATTTCAACATTTATATAAACTCTTAAACCTTTTAATTCATTATTAATAATCAACTTCGTATGTAATGGTGGCCAATCCAGTAGGCACATTTCTTGTTACATGTTATTCTTTATGTTAATACATTTTCTACATAAATCAAAATGCAGTGATCCATGAGATAATTGTTAATGTTAATTTCAGCACTCACAATCGCTTCTGATTTTGACCCTGGCGGTCTTTTGACTGATATGGTAAATGTGGCATTCCTACCGCCAACAGGCTAGTGCTGCAGGCCTCTGCAAACTCGACACATCTCCAAACATACCGCCATGGCGGTTGGAAGCGCCAGGCTGGAGATAATGATCTCCGACCCGGCGGTCCACAGAAGACCGCCGGCTGTATTAGGAGCTGGCTTTCCGCTATGGTAGCACTGCACAAAAACCATGGCAGAAAGGCTACCAGTGACAGGGATCCTTCCCTGTCACCAGTAGACGACTCCCCCACCCCTCAGCAAGAACTAGATCCCTCCCTCCACCCTCCAGCCACAGTGTCCCCTCCCTCTCCAGAGATATAGGGCCTGATTCTAACTTTGGAGGACGGTGTTAAACCGTCCCAAAAGTGGCGGATATACCACCTACCGTATTACGAGTTCCATAGGATAAAATGGACTCGTAATACGGTAGGTGGTATATCCGCCACTTTTGGGACGGTTTAACACCGTTCTCCAAAGTTAGAATCAGGCCCATAGTCATTCAAGCATGCATACTCACACCCATTCAAGCACGCACACTCGAACCCATCCAAACATGCATACTCACACCCATCCAAACATGCATACTCACATGCAGACAAACATGCATTCCCCACAACACCCACACTTGCATACACACTTCCATGCAGACATGCACTCACTTCTACATTCAGACTCACATACAAAAACACATACACACATTCATGCACTCACGCAGATACCACGCAGTCATACACGCACACACAACATCCCTCACCCATTTCCCCAGTCAGACGATCACCTTACCTGGTCAGGGGAGAAGGTCGTCCAGCAGGAAATGGGATCGGCCACTTCCACCACCGGCAGCGCCTCACCAGCAGGACACCGCCAGACCATATTATTGCCCATAATAAAGCTGGTGGAGTCCTTCTGGCGGGTCGGGCCGGTGGTGGAACGGCCCAAGTGCCTCCATCCGCTAGCACGATTACTGCTGAAATCCAGCAGTAACCATGATATGGTGGGCGGAAGACCACCAGCACTAGCAGTCTTTTGTCTCCCGTGGCTTTGGGGTCTTCTGTGAAGACCGCCAAAGTCGTAATGAGGGCCTAAATATGTCATCACACTTACATTTCACATACATTTATTTATTTCTTTAGTATGCACATTTCAAAGATTTGCTTCTTCCACATTTTCTTTTGTATTCTTTCCCCTTTTACGTTCCCTAAATAATTTTTCCAATTTAATTTCCTTCTTCCTCTGATCCTTTTTCAATCTTTTTGCCTTAATCACATTCCATAATATTTGCATTCCCCAAATTCCAACTAAACACACAATGATAATCTAGATTGCCTGTAACATTTTCAATATAATTTCTTTTCCCAGGGTGCCAAGCCAATTCCCCACAGAAGCAATTCTTTGCGAACATTTTCCCACACACCAGATTCAATTAGTTCTTTTAAATCATCTTTCTCTTTGGTTAGATTGTTAATAAAGCCTCTAATTGCTTTGCTGTTATCTGGTATATATGAACAGCATGGTTGCACACTAAGCAATTTACAAACTCCACCCAATTTAGTTAAAAAGATGTCTAACGCAAGGTGGTTCTGAAGCTCTTACCACAGCCAATTCAGTATTCATGAGGACAATTGCTCCTGAAAAATCTGTCAGCATCTTATCCACAATAGTAGACAACTTTCAAATTTTACTCAAATTCAGAACAACTCCCACTGAAGGAATTACTGCTCCAAATATGTCTCCAACAATGCCAGAGGCTGATTCTCGCTTTTGCCTTTTAGCTAGTTTGTTCACGTCCTCATTTTGGTACATTTTAGGAAAACTATTCGCAAGGAACATGTGCCATACCATCCTTTAGGAAGAAGGTAATAAGCATTCTGTCCACAGATGTAGTAAACTCTGGGTACTGCAGGATTCTGCCCATTTAACATGAATGTCCATTTATAATGAAACAAAAACACATGCCTACATTCACTCGTTCTCACAAACACCTTGTCAACTCTAGATTAGGGCCTATATATACACAAAGCTTTCCTACATGTTACGCATCTAAAGCTAATTTCCCTTGCTTAGTTATGTCAGTAAATGCATAGTCATTTCCAGGTTTCCTTGGAAAAAATCCCTTATCTTTATTTGCCTTTATAGCCCTTATTCTATCCTCTATGTGATCTAAAAATCTCTTTTCTACTGGTGTGAGTAAGCATGTTAGGTTATTGCTTTGGCAAATGCAGTCCCAAAGGTTAATGTAGGTTCAAAGAAATCCCTTATAATTACTATGTTATTGTCTTTAGCTATCTTATTCAGATCCCTAGTTATAGGAACAAAAGAGAACACTATGTCGTAGTTGGAGTAGAAATATTGGATTTACTCCTCGTTTTAAAATCTTGTTAGTAAAAGACTACAACTTATGCCATAGGTTAGAGGCAAACTATGATATGTTACTCCTTCCTCGACTGAGGAAGGAATGTGTGTACAAACATAACAATCTTTCGGATCCATTATTTCAACATACTCACTTAGCAAATGATAGAAAACATTTGAAGAAAGCTCTCCATGTGGATAATTTGTGTGTAAATATTTTTCATCTAACCCAAACCTATTTTTCTTAGTAAGCACAGTAGTTGTGTCTACAGCTAAGGTATGGTTGGCACCACTCTTGTCATACCCAATCACACCAATGATCAATACCAAACACAATATGCATACTATGTCCACACCAATACCTATGTACTTACAGCACCTATCCTTTCTACCCTGCTAATTATGGTTACTCACGATCTGTATAGAATCAGAAAGTAGAAGCAAAGAAAAAGGTACACCTATACAACAAAAAGAAAATCTCAAAAAGAAAACTTTGGAGCTTACTTACAGCTTTAAACGGTTTCCGTGATCATTTTGTCAAAATCGGTTAGCAGCTTGTCAAATCAGGTAGCAGCTTGTCAAATCAGGTTGTTACTTAGGCTCTCATTATTCTAAAGAGACTACTGGATTTCAAGTGGCAGACTCGCCTGCGGTGTGGGAGACTGAGTCTAACCCACTACAGGTGACACCTGTTGCTCCAATCTGGGTTCTGCTTTAGCTAACTAGCAGTGCCTCATCTCTACCCAAGGGCAGGGATGATTGGGCAGCGGAGCGCATGACATAACTGGTTTATCAGGGAAGCCATGGTCACTCAGGTCTCATCCGTTTTTCTCAGTTACATTAGTCTCACATACACCATGACAAACAGAGGCAGTATATATTTCAATAGTGCTTTAATAAAGCAACTGCATCTTAGATAGCAAAGTGTGGACTGCAATAACCAGGACAGTACATCAGAACAAGATTAAAATTGTGACAAGGAGAGTAAAACATAAAAATAATGCTACCATGTTGTCACTAGAGTCAATAGACTAATTCCTACCTAGGCTATGATAGAACACAGTGTGTTAAGCTCTAATTCTGCCCTTTAGGTTCCCCTGGGAAGACATCATCCCCCATACCTGAGCAAAGGCCTCAAGTCTGCAATACAGCTGTAGCAAAACATTCAGCAATCAGCATACAGTCGTGGTTCTCTGGCTGGAATTTCCCTCTAACGTGTAAGGGACAGTGAAGTGTTTTTATAATAAACCAGGTGGTGTTCTAAGAAAATGTCCCTATGTAAGGATATGTATTTTCTATGAATGTCAGAGACTAAACTTATACCACATTCACTGACAACCTATCTTATTGCAGCCTTGGAAAAAAGCACAGAGTGAGCAAGAACGTCTTGTTTGAGAACAGAGTGCTGGACTAGGCAAAAACAATGAGATGGAGAGAAAATAAAAGAAGATCGTAAAAGTGGCTACTGTAACAATAATAAAGCAAAGCCAAATAAAATATGTCTAGGTTAAAGTGCACAGCGGCAGGCCTAGTATGTTTAAATAACCTGCATGAAGCTGTAACTCAAATGGCTACACAACAAGGTTCTTGTCAAATCAGGTTCTCACAGGCTTTTTTGTTTAAAGGGCAATAGTCTCTTTCTCTTATCTCTTCAGTGCTTAGAATTTAAAACAGTTCAAGTTCATTGACTCTCTTCAAGTCCTGAAATATTGACCTGGAATTTCTCGATCAAAACAAACATTGAAAAATTCTTCTTGCCATTATTCTGTAGTCACATATGCCCATTCAGGACCTGAGTACATTCGTTTGCAATTCTTTTTCTCTTCAGTTTTCGATCACCACTCAACTCTCCATCACTCAGATCTTCTTTTCTGGTGGTGTTGACTTCTTCATGAATTGGTGTTACTGAGATTACTTTCTTTGTTCTTGTCTGTGCTTCTAGCCACTTGTCTCCTTTCAATGGCTTTCTTGTCAGCACCCTTGTCAGTACTGGACACAAGTTATTTTCTTTTGCCGTTCAGCAACCGGTTCAGGAGAACTCAAATCTCTTTGGCTTTGATCTGCCTCAACTCCTTTCCCACTGGGGTCAGTCGCTTTTTCTGTCAGGCTCTCAAAAATGTCTGCTTCCGAGGGATCCCTCCTCTGATCGACCTCTCTTATTCTTTCAGTTGCAAAGGGTTCATTATCTTTCTCTTGAACCTCGTCCACCTCGTCACTTACAGAAAGGCGTTTGGATGTTGCTGGTAATCTCAACAACTCTTCTTCTTCCTCTGTAGGATAGGGTACTTTCCGAGTGTGGCTGGCATGGATCCAGTTTGGAAGTCCAGAACACTTCACAGCTGTGGTAGTGACTAATACCACCTGGTAGGGTCCTTTCCACCGAGGCTTCAAGCACAACTTTCTCACATGCTGCCAAATCACAACCCAATCACCCGCTCTTAGGTTGTGTCCTGGGTCTGGAGACGGTTACATTGTAGTCGCATCCATCTGATGAGAGAAAGAGTGAACCACATCAGCCAGGCATTTGCAGTAATCCAATACTATATAATCTGTAATGTTCACAAGATCATTCGCAGGGACAGCTTCTATCCTATGACTAAAGAAATACATAATCACCAGCACATAACGCAATCCTCCACACACAGGCATCTCAAAATCCATTTGCATTCTGATAAATGGACATCCTGATTTCCCAATATGGCCCATGTTAAACACAGTTCCTCTTTGGACGTTCATCTTTTGGCAGATGACGCATCTGTGGAAAATTGCTTCGGCAACCTGTCTAAATTTTGGATTAAACCAAAATTGTTTAAAAGTCCTGACCGTCGCATCCCTCCCCACATGTGCTTGACCATGATATTATCTAGCCATTTGAGTCAACAAGCTATTGGACAGAACCACCTTTCCCTCTCCTGAGATCCATACATCATATTCTCTTTCCATGCATTTCATTTTTATCCACTCCTTTCACTCATCTTTTGGTACATTGTCTTGTAATGCCTTTAGCACTTCCATTGTGTCTATAATGTGCATTGGATAATTAGCGTACAACTCAAAATTTTCTGATAACATTTCCCACTTCTGTTTGACTGATATACCATTCAATGCGCAAAACCTTGTGACTTGATCCACATATCCATTTCCCATTGACTCAAAATCATGTGATCTCTAATGAGCAGTGCATTTCACCAGAGAAACCTTTTCAGGCATCTGGATGGCTTGTAACAGTTCATATATCCTTTCACTATTTCTTACTGGTGGACAAGAAGAGGTCAGGAAACCTCTTTGTGACCACAATTGTCCAAAGTCGTGCAGTATGCCAAATCCATACTGACTGTCCGTATAAATAGTGACTTTTAACTGGGTGGAAATATGGCACGCTCTAGTAAGAGCTACCAACTCTTCCACCTGCACAGAAAACACTCCTTTAAGCCATGACGCTTCCAGTATGCCAGAGATCGTACATATACCAGATCCTGATCTCAAGGTGCCCATGTTATCTCTCAGGCAAGAGCCATCAACAAAAATAATTTGGTCATTCTCCTCCAAACAGGTATTTCTAATATCAGGTCTGGGCTGCGTGCACAATTCAGTTACTTCCAGACAGTCACGTTCAGTATCATCCCTTTTATCAATGTCAGTATTTTCATTTGGGAGCAAGGTTGCTGAGTTAAGCATTGTGGGGGTCATTCTTACTTTGGCGGGCGGCGGAGGCCGCCCGCCAAAGTAACCCCGTCAGAACACCGCACCGCGGTTGAAAGACCGCTGCAGTGATTCTGAGATTTGCCCTGGGCTGGCGGGCGGCCGCCAAAAGGCCGCCCGTCAGCCCAGGGCAAATCAACCTTCCCACGAGGACGCCGGCTCAGAATTGAGCCGGCGTAGTGGGAAGGTGCGACGGGTGCAGTGGCACCCGTCGCGTATTTCAGTGTCTGCATAGCAGACACTGAAATACTTTGCGGGGCCCTCTTACGGGGGCCCCTGCAGTGCCCATGCCATTGGCATGGGCACTGCAGGGGCCCCCAGGGGCCCCGCGGCACCCCCTACCGCCATCCTGTTCATGGCGGGTTTCCCGCCATGAACAGGATGGCGGTAGGGGGTGTCTGAATCCCCATGGCGGCGGAGCGCGCTCCGCCGCCATGGAGGATTCAGAAGGGCAGCGGTAAACCGGCGGGTGACCGCCGGTTTACCCTTTCTGACCGCGGCTGAACCGCCGCGGTCAGAATGCCCTTCGGAGCACCGCCGGTCTGTCGGCGGTGCTCCCGTGGCCGGTGACCCTGGCGGTCACCGGCCGCCAGGGTCAGAATCAGGCCCTGTATATCTTTTAATCGATACATTAGGCAAACCTAGTATGGCCGATTCATACCTAGTAAGCCTGGCACTAGTTGAGTATTGTGCCTTACTAGTATGCAAGACTTCAATAGAATGTGGGACCATGATAGTGAGGGGATGACCCATCACAATGCTCTCACTCTGAGCAAGGCTCTGTTCGACTGCTGCAACGGACAGTAAACATGCTGGTAATGCTGCTGTGACTGGGTCCAAGGTGGCTGAAAAATATGCCACCAGTCGATTCACACGACCATGAGTTTGAGTCAAGACAGACAAAGAACAAGCATCACGTTCATGACAAAACAACAGAAAGGGTTTCATGTAGTCAGGCATACCCAAAGCTGGGGCTTGGCACAAGCTCTCTTTCAATTCAGTAAACGCTTTCACACAAGGCTGGTCTAATACTGAGGGATCTGAAACTTCTTTGTGAGTCAGCTTTTGCAAGGGCTTTGAAATGACTGAAAAATTCGGGATCCTCTGGTTGTAGTAGCTCACCATTCCCAAAAACATTCTAACATCTCTCTGGGTAGACGGAGTAGGAATCTGTAATATGAATGCGACTCTCTCTCTGGAGATTTTTTTGATTCCTTTCTCAATCAAGTGACCAGATATTTTACTTCTTTCTGACAGTACTGCAATTTAGTTGGGGACACTTTGTGACCGTTGTCTCCCAAATGGTTCAGTGAGGCAACTGTTTCATGCTTGCACCCCTCTCTCGTTTTGGATGCAATCAGCAAATCATCAATGTATTGTACCAACATTGACTGATAAGGCATTTCCAATGGCTCTAGATTCTTTTTCAGGATCTGGTTGAAAATGGAAGGTGACTCTGAAAACCCTTGTGGAATCCTACATCAACAGTAGACCCTATTTAAGAATTTGAAACAGAAGAGAAATCTTCTATCCTCATGACGAGGTACAGAAAAGAACAGGTTCAAAACAGTGACCATTCAGAATCGTATGAGATTTGAAACATAATCACAGCAGGATTTGGCATCACTGAGCAGCATTTAACCAAGATGTAATTTGCTTTTCTCAGGTCTTGAACAATTCGAACTTTCCCACATGGCTTACGCAGTCCCATTATTGGTGAATTACACAGGCTGCTCAGCACTTCTTTCAACACAGCTTTGTCTAAAACCTCTGAAATCATCGGTGCTACACTTTCAATGGTCTCTTTTGTCATGTGGTACTGCGGAGTCTGAGGAGAAACTGCATTCAGCTTGTCTGTGACTTTAACTAGCCCAACCCCTTTTATCAAACCAATGTCTTTCCCTGAAAAATCCCACACCTTTGTCACTACAGATCCCTGTAGATCATGAGGACATTCTCTCACAGTGAAAACTGGAAAGAAAGTGATTAGAGGGAATTCCTCATTCACAGTGTCAACATTTATATCAAGTATTGGGTCATCTTCATATTTACTGTTGGTCTGAATTTCAATGCCATCATTTCAGCTAATGATTGAACACTTTGTTTTGCATAATAAATCCCTTCCCAATAGGGACACAGGGCTTGAGTCACAGACTATGAATCTGTGTAATCCCCTGAAATTGCCAATTTTAACTGGGACTGGTTCTGTGATGGGTTGGTCAAAAACTGATTTGTGACTCCTGCAAACTGAACTGTTTTCCCTGAAAGGGGTAGATCAGGAAACTTTGCTGATCTCACTGTGGAGCGTGTAGCTCCAGTATCAACCAAAAATGAGACTTTGTGAACGTTCACCTTTCCTTTAACGTAGAGACCCTTCTGATCTACCTCTAGTGATGCGGCCAACATGCATTCCTCCTCATCCGGACTCTCACTTATCCAATCATTGTTTATTTCATCCTCACTGCGTAGGTGAAGTTGCTGTACAGTATTATTACTCTGGTTCATTCTTTGACCTCTGACCGTCTGAGAAAGCATCAGCTGCTGCTGGTTCATAAGGGCTTGAGGCATTTGAATTTGTTGTCTAAGCACCATTTGAACCTGTAGTTGCATCTGCTGTATCCTGGGCATTTGTGCTTGCAATGGCTGCAGGGGCTGCATAGGCTGTATCAGATTCATATTATTCTGGACATTTGGATTTTGATTTCTTATTCTTTGCCCTCTCATATTTTGGAGTGAACTGACATTATTCATTTGCTGAACAAAACCTCCCTGATTAGCCATCAGGCACTCCCGCTTCCAATGCCTGAGGCCCCGCAAACGTGATAAGGCAACAATTTCTTCATTCCCTGCACATCACTTCCTATCGCCAAAGTACTCAAATCAGGACCACGATTCACATTTCCCATTCCTCCACGACCTCTACCTGTGCCTACATTCTGAAATTGCATGTTTCCCTGCTGCTGCTGCTGAAAACTTCCTTGAATTCCTGTTTGTGTTGCTTTAATCTGCATCACAATCGCTTTCTCTTTCAACTTTCTCTGCTTCAATTCAATCTCATCACTACAGTATTTAGCATACTGTAATACCTCATCAATCGGCTTTGTCTGCCAACAAATTAAATGTCTCTTAATCATCTGACTGATTTTGGGTCTCAATCCTTCAACAAACCTGAACACAAAATGATTCATGTATTTTGGTTCGATAGTCTCTGTACCACTGTACTGTTTAAACGCCTGCAACAATCTCTCATACCAGGTATATATGGACTCTTTAGCTTCCTGTGAGGGTCTGCCCATGCACTGCCAATCAATGTTTTCTGGCGAAATTCTGGTTTTCAGAAATTCAGTCACTTTATTGTAATATGTCATCACTTCAGGAGATGGTGCACCTATAATCGGGTATCTCTCTGGTTCCTTTGTCGGACAGTCTACACTTCTCTTGAGCTCTACCCATAGATCTGCTGGGACTACTATATCTAGTAGGGTGTTCAAATCCTCTCATAGGCATTTGGCAAGTTTTACAAACCTGTCTGTTTGCTGGTACCACTCTAAGGGTTTCTCTCTCAATTTAGGATAATCATTAGTACATGAAGAAATGTCACTTCTGCTCCAGGGGACATGTACAAAATTCCCTCCTGGAATCTCTCTCATCAATAATATTTTTAATGCTTCCTTATCCTGTGGTGCCTCTGCAGATGGGGTTTCAGGACCCTTTTTTGGCTTGTCCCTTTTCGTTCACCCATCTGCCTTCCTATCTTTCTTCTGCACTCCATATTTTGACACCTTCAAGCAACTCTTTAAGGTGTGCCTTCATTCCTGCAGATCTCATGTGCTTGAAGTTCTTTGCCTCAAAATGTAATCTGTAACTCCTATTCAAATGTTTAATTTTTGAAAGGTCTATCCCATATTTGTCTGTTATATCTGCTAACCGTTGATGCACCTCACCCACTTCCTTTGTGATTCTCGGAAGCAAATATCTCAACTTATCTTTTGTGCAGGACTCAAGTCAGCTTACACCCATAGTACCATCAAGTAGCTCACTTGCTTCCATCCCAAGCCTAACAGTATTCAGAAAATCCTCTCCCTTAAAAACATTCTTAGGGCTATTCAGCTGATCTAACCATTCAGTTACATGTTGGGCTGTCAAACCTGGTGAAGGTTGCACAGTTAATCTCGGAGGTTGTGGTGTCAGTAGATTCAGACTAGGATGATGTGATCCTGTCTCTGTATTTTGAGGAGCTCTGAAAGGACACAGGTCTAACAATGAACCTGTTCCATCAAAGGTCTGTCCCACAGGATAGATCACTTTGGCACTTCCATTTAGTCCTCCTCCCCCTAAACTCTGACACAGAATCCCCTGGCCATTTGTGCCATTGTTACCCTAGGTAAACAGTGGTATATCTGGTGACAGGTACAGACACTGCATCTGGACCTGGTCTGATATTCGGGTTTTGTGTGCACGTGATTCCCGCACTCTGACTCACCAATACAGACATATCTGCCAGTGTTCCCATTATAGGAATATATTTCAGCATCGTCTGTGCATGCACGTGAGGCAGTAAGAGTGGAGTTGGCTCAGTCTAAACCAGTGCTGATTTCTGAAAAACCTGTCCTATTGGAATAATTAAATTTGTTGCCGTTTTCACAATACGGACATCTGGATAAATTCTAGGAATACTAGGCTGAGGATTCTGTGTTGCCAATGTAGTAGGCAGGTTAGGACTGCTCTGCATTGGTATCTGCGCTATGTGAGGACTACTCTGTAAGATAGGACTACTCTGTGTCAAGTTAGTATTAACTTGTACAGGACTCATGGTCATGTTAGGGTTACCCTGTTTTGGACTCTGTGTCATGTTAACTGGTGTTGGTGCATAGGGGTTTGCACTAGTGCATGGGCCGCTCTCTTGTGATGCATATGGTGGGGGACGATTTCTTAGCAACTGTAAATGAACTCATCCTCATCTGATTCCTCGTCGAGTGTTAAAGATCTTCTCGTCTCTTTTGATTTCTGCTCCCTACTCTCGGAAGGACTTCTGTTTGCCTTTTTATTAGCTTTCCTTCCTTCTATCTTATGCTATTGCAGGAAACATTTTAATTCCCTGTAAAGTATCTAATCTCCAGTACTTCTGATCATTGTCCCACCTAGCCTCTGCTAGTGTCCTTTCTGCCTTTTTCATTTTTCTCTCAAACTCCAGTTGCTGTTGCTGTCTAGCCACTAGTTCCCAGACTGCTAATGCTTCGAACTGAGCTGGTCCCAGGAGAGGTTTTAGATCATACATCACCCTCCTCAGGGTCTCTAGAATTCTTAAATTGAATGTGCCATGGATAGCAAATGCAAAACTCCCATCTTTTTCTGTTGCTTTCCACCATTGTTTTAAAAAAAGGCTTGACACAGCACCCCGCTCCTCAAATACTACATATGCAGCTGTACCTTGAGGAGGAGTAGCCTCGCCTACTGATGCTGGAATATACACTGCTCCTCTCAATGCACTCTTTAGAGCTTTGAAAAACTTCATTTTTACAAATTTGTGTTAAATTTCAATAATCTGGAAGTGATTTTTAATCCTTTTCCTCTACCTTTTCAAGTAATGGCGCTTCGTGGTTGTCCACCAATCTGTGCGCAACCCTTCTCACTAACCGACCTATCCCAGTGCAGCTCCAATGACATCACACTCACACACAGCGACTGACAAAGTCTTGCTGCTTGTCCTCCTACACTCAAACCTACTCAAAAGCTGATGCCAATTTAATTGCGAGCACTTCAACAAAACCAAAAAACAATTTGCCTGTTTACTACAGGCAGGGTAACACAATCGCTTCAGGAACCTTACGGATTTTTCACTAACAGCTTTTGCTCTAGCAGCTATTCTTTCTTTCTGAGTTCCCCTGATTCGCAAGCAAAATTCGACCTGCAAATTTTACTCACAACTGATCAGTGGGTCTGTCGTGGTGCGCATAGGACTCGTCAAATCTCAGTCAAAGAAACCTTTCACTCAACTCAGCACACAACCTTGACTTACCAACCACGCCTGATTGGCCTATTAAACGGACAAATTACAAGAAAAACCAAGTTTCTCATACACTTTTAACATACTCCACAGTTTTAGACCTCGCAGGGTCCGTATACCAACAACCACATGGACAATTTTTGAGCACAAAGCGTCACACACAAATTAAGTTTTTCGACTTCCCTACTTTCACACTGTGGAGTACACAAACTCCTTCTACAACATCATTTTGAGTACGCAAACTCCCTAAACCTCACAAACTTCACAATTCACCTGCGGTATGCTGAAGCTGTGCAAGTACAAAAACCTAACTCTCACCAATCACTAGAACGCCGAGAACATTTCAAACAAGCGTAGGCAAACTCCAAGGACCTAGGAAAGTCACTTTGGGCGTTTAGGGGCACATCTTCTTTCTATTTTGCATCATTGAACCTGAAAACATCAACCAAATCAAAACCTGACCTTTTATCTTCTCCGCGCGACTCTTAAGAAGATGAAACCATAGACTATACTCAAGGACTATGTCTCAAGGAGATGAAACCCTATACACAATTCAAGGACAAACTCTTAAGGAGGCGTAACTGTCCTCTGCTACCATTTCTTGTGGCAGCACATTGAGTGACCTAGGAGGCATGCTCTGAGGGCCGATGGACCTTTTGACTCCACTGAAGATGATCGCGCCCTTGACCCAATCATAAACATCAATCATCAATAATTGATAATAATAATAACAGGATCAGTTCAAATGCAGTCAGTAAAACCATGCACCGTGACCCATTTGGCCACGAATAACCACTTCCTTTAGTATCAGTTAGAATATTTATTTCCCTATATTAACAATGCTAAGATCACGTAAATCAATCTCAAAATCACATGATAAAGATATAGGAATAACACTGGCTGACGGAAGCGTCTAAAGAATCTTACCTTGATTAGAGCATTTATAACAAGACTTTCAATAGCAACAGTACAGATCAATAGCAAGAGCAATTGGGCAATGGAAATAACATACATTGAGTCAACAGTTTGAATGAAGTCAGTTTACTATCCAACAAGTGAACAGAGGAAACACCTCACTAACTCCAGATTAGCATTAGCATGTTGGGCTGCACGCAAATGTTTTAGTAACATGAATTTGGAAAAACACGTAGCTAGGGCTCTATCAAAAAGCAGCATTTGGTACCTAACAAACAAAAGCAAAAGTTAAACATCAAACATTTCAGCACATACCTGTCCTTAAGGATCAGCAATCGGCATAAGTCTCCATCGGGAGGTCGTCAGCATTAGGACAGAGGGAGATGGGAGGGAACCAGTTAAAAATCGGGGCTCTAAGTTCTCTGAACCATTGAGTTAATGTCTAGGGCAAATTAGGAAAGTGCTACAGGCTGTAAGCATCAAGCGCCAAAGCAAGCACCAGCATCATTCTTTGGAGCATATGAAATAAACTTGAAGAGAAAAATACCAGAGTGTCAGTAAACAGGCTGGCAAGTGTCAAAGTGACAGACAAATCTCATAAAGAGTGTCAAAGGAATGAATCTGGGTCTGCTGAGAACTCCAAGAGCAGTGCAGCTAAGTTAAAGTTGTCCCACTTTGTCATTGATCAGCGCATGTTGCAATAACATTTTGTCCAATAATATAAAATTTACAAATCTAAGATATAACTAAACAGTCTTTTACATGTTGATGATTGGATGTTCACCATTTCCGTAAATCAGTCAATACAATAAGAATAAATTGGTAGATCCTTCCATCCTCTGTCAGTAAGCCCATTGTTAGTTCTTGGGAATGTTACTTTTCCATACTCTTGCAAAGTATTGTTTGTAGACACTCAAGAACATGCAGAGTTTACACACATTTCCTCCAGAGAAATAACATTTTGTTAATAACGTTTACAACAAGTTTCACATTAAACAAAGCAATGATTATTCAGCAGGCATGAGATCATTTTACTAACTTTGCATTTTCAAAAATATTGGCAGACATTCATTTCAGCCTAGGCCTCGCTAACTTGAGGCTTTCAGTTAGCATAAGTACGTTCATAATGTTTAGCTATAATTATGACAGATTACTGCATTTCAACATTTATATAAACTCTTAAACCTGTTAATTCATTATTAATAGTCAACTTCGTATATATATTGAGGGCCAAGCAAGTAGGCACATTTTCGTGTTATATGTTATTTTCTATGTTAATACATTTTCTACATGGAGGCACACTACCTCGCTTGTTCTTGAAATTGAATCCAAAACACTTTTTAAGTCAAGACCTACAGCATCAACTTCTAAAGTCGTCATGGCAGACTTCCAAAACAAGCAACAAAAATGTACCCTTAGGTCAGGGACAGTTATAACTTCATTTGGAAGTTAGCAAGTAAGTTTGCAATCTCTACTGACACTTACCTGTGCATGGAATTATTTACATGCAATCCCATTTTACCAGGTATTACAATTTTAGAAAGATGAAGTTGTGGTGCATGGGTTTGTACAGCGTTTCAGTCAAGGTATGCCTTGAAGTTAAATTGATATTGATCGTTGTCAAAGCCACCTAATTGCAAGCTTTTGTTTACAATACACACTGGTCATTTTGTGCACAACTTGGTTATCACAATCCACTTACACTCACTGTTTAGAACGAGTCCTCCTTGAAGCTTTTCACAGCTTTACGTACTATCGAACTCACTCAGTAATACTAATGTTGCATAAACATTGTTGTTCCTAGCACATATCCTCATCAGCAGATGATGTAGAGTAGGAACAAGTTACTTGCCTGCAACATTAGTTCTCAAGAGCTTGTGTCTCAGAACTCTGGAGGAAAAGAAGAAGTTAAGCTTGTGGCAGTCCCTCTTTAGGAAAATTGCTCCTTAGTACCACCCACATTTTGCCTGATATTGATGCTGACTAGACTAAGGGGGTCATTTTGACCCCGGCGGGCGGCGGTCGCCGCCCGCCTGGAGGGAACCGCCATATGGCCGCTCCGCGGTCGAAAGACCGCGGAGGCCATTCTGGCTTTCCCGCTGGGCTGGCGGGCGACCGCCAGAAGGCCACCCGCCAGCCCAGCGGGAAACCCCTCCCCACGAGGAAGCCGGCTCCGAATGGAGCCGGCGGAGTGGGCATGTGCAACGGGTGCAGTTTGCACCCGTCGCGTATTTCAGTGTCTGCTAGGCAGACACTGAAATACACAGTGGGGCCCTCTTACGGCCCATTGGTATGGGCACGGCAGGGGAACCGCCAGGAACAGGATGGCGGTAGGGGGTGTGAGAATCCCCCATGGCGGCGCAGCAAGCTGCGCCGCCATGGGGGATTCCAAGGGCAGCGGTAAACTGGCGGGAGACCGCCGGTTTACCCTTTCTGGCCGCGGGCCGGTGACCCTGGCGGTCACCGGCCGCCAGGGTCTGAATCAGGCCCTAAGAGTGTTCTGGGATCCTGCTGACCAGGCCCCAGCACCAGTGTTCTTTCGCTAAAAATGTACAATTGTTTCTGCAATTCAAACACCTCTGGCACACAGATAAGTCCCTTGTAAGAGGTACCAGTGGTACCAAGGGTCCGGTGACAAGAGAAGTTCCCAAAGGTGTTCTGCCTTCCTTCTTATCTCGTATCAGAGCTTACAGAACATATCTGGAATGCACTTCTGAGTTTGAAGAAGACCTTTATTGTTGCTAATTCTTCCCCACCCACAAGTTCGTGAGAGACGAATTAATAGATTTCAAGCACACGTTCAAATGAGTAAAAGTATTGCAGCAATGAAAACAAAATATATCACAGTACTTCTCAGTTGCAATGTACACAGCAGGTTACATTTATAAGATATTGAATGCAAAGCGTATAAAATCAAATACTTCACCGTGTGAGAAACTATTTACAGCTTCATCTTTCTGGGGTCTGCAAGTTGATGACTCCTGTCAACTGCGAGAAAGGGATTATCTACCCACACAGGAGACTGGCAACTGGCACCAAGTTCCAGCCCGAAGTCAAGCAGATTCAAATCTCAATCTCTGAAGCCCCGAGTCATCCTTACAAAAGCGTGCCCCCTCCTCTCAGACTCGGGAAAACTATGCAAGCCTTTGGAGACTGGCCAGATCTCCTAGACTTCTCCTCTTCCCAAGCCTGAGCAGAAAGGAAAACACCAAATGTACTCTCTCTTATCAGGTCTAGTCTGCTGTGCGAAGAAAACAGCTTGGTTCATCTTGTGGAAAAACACAGCTTGGAAAAATACAGCTTGGATTCTCAACTGCAATGTCTAACTCCACGTTAAAGGCAATAGGCAGCTAACCTAAATATCAAATGTAATGTCTAATGTCATGTCAAAGCCAATAGGCAGCTGAGCTGAATACAAAATGCAAGGTCTAATATCATGTCAAAGCCAATAGGCAGCTGAGCTGAATACAGCATGTCAAAGCCAATAGGCAGAATACAGAATGTAATGGCTAATGCAATGTCAAAGCCAATAGGTGGCTAAACTGAATACAGAAAGTAATGGCTAATGCCATGTCAAAGCCAATAGGCGGCTAAACTGAACAAAACATATAGGTGGTCATTCTGACCCTGGCGGTCTTTGACCGCCAGGGCGGAGGACCGCGGGAGCACCGCCGACAGGCCGGCGGTGCTCCAATGGGGATTCCGACCGCGGCGGTAAAGCCGCGGTCGGACCGGCACCACTGGCGGGCTCCCGCCAGTGTACCGCCGCCCCATTGAATCCTCCACGGCGGCGCAGCTTGCTGCACCGCCGCGGGGATTCCGACCCCCCCTACCGCCATCCAGATCCCGGCGGTCCGACCGCCGGGATCCGGATGGCGGTAGGGGGGGTCGCGGGGCCCCTGGGGGCCCCTGCAGTGCCCATGCCACTGGCATGGGCATTGCAGGGGCCCCCGTAAGAGGGCCCCTACATGTATTTCACTGTCTGCTGCGCAGACAGTGAAATACGCGATGGGTGCAACTGCACCCGTCACACAGCTTCCACTCCGCCGGCTCGATTCCAAGCCGGCTTCATCGTGGAAGCCTCTTTCCCGCTGGGCTGGCGGGCGGTCTGAAGGCGACCGCCCGCCAGCCCAGCGGGAAAGTCAGAATTACCGCCGCAGTCTTTCGACCGCGGAACGGTAATCTGACGGCGGGACTTTGGCGGGCGGCCTCCGCCGCCCGCCAAGGTCAGAATGAGGGCCATAATGTGCTACTGGTGAACATTGAGCAACTAATATGCGCAGTAGTGAAACACAAAGTCATTGGTCAAACATAATTAATAGCATCACAAAAGGGCCACAACATGTGTTGTGTTACCCTAAGGGACTCCTCACCTAACATATGCACACTGCCATTGCAGATTGTATGTGATGGTGGGAGAAAAAGGCAAAGTCGACATGGCATCCCCCTCAGGGTGCCATGCCAACCAAATACTGCCTGTGGCATAAGTAAATCACCCCTCTAACAGGCCTTGCAGCCCTAAGGCAGGGTGCACTATACCAGAGGTGAGGGCATAGCTGCGAGAACAATATACCTCAACAGTGTCTAAGTCCATTCTTAGACACTGTAAGTGCAGTGTTGGCATATTAAGTATTTGGTCTGGGAGTTTGTCAAAACAAACTCCACAGTTCCATAATGGCTACACAGAATACACAGAATACTGGGAAGTTTGGCATCAAACTTCTCAGCACAATAAACCCATACTGATGCCAGTGTGGGATTTATTAAAAAGTGCATACAGAGGGCATCTTAGAGATACCCCCAGTATTTTACCCAATCCTTGAGTGCAGGACTGACTGGTCAGAGAGGACCCCCAGGCGACGGCAAACAAGTGCCCACACTGGGTTGACCTCTCCATGACGGCCCCAGTGCCGCTGAGGGTGTGAGATTGGTGCCTACGTGGGGCCCCTCCAGTGCTCTCTTGAACCCCCCTAGTCTGCCCTCGAGAGTTGTGGGTACTTACCTGCTGGTAGACCGAATTCCGAGTACCCCCTGTCTCCATAGGAGCCCATGTTAAAATTGCTCAACTTTGACCACTGCACCCGACTGGCCCCGTGTTGCTGGTAGTGGGTGTCTGGGGTTAACTTGAACCCCCAACGACGGACTACCTAAAACCCGGATACTGGAACTGTAAGTCATGTACTTACTTCTAAAACTGTACTTTTTTTCTTCCCCCGAACTGTTCAGAAAATGCAGTGCTCACTTTTACAATAGATATTCTTTGTTTTCTTATAAACTGTTTGCTTCACTAAAGTGAAACAAAGTTACACTGATGTCTGTGCTAAGTACTTATCTGAAACAGTATTTACTTCTGAACTGCATCTTGTGATCCTAGTAATAAGGTAACAAAACATATTTTTCATTATAGTATCCCATTTTTCTGGAGTTGTCATTGAGTGTGTGTTTCTTCCATTGCTTGTGTGTGTACTACAAATGCTTAAAACTACCCTCTGATAAACCTAGCGCTCTACCACACTACTTCAAATAGAACATTAGTATTATCTATTTTTGCCTCTGTCAAACCTCTGTGGACCCCTGGTCTCTGTACACAGTATATCTCACTTTGATGGAGTATATACAGAGCCAGCTTCCTACACCCTCTGAATCTGCATTTTCACGTTTCAGTCATTGGTATGTGATATTACAGAGATCATGCCCACCCATGTATAGATCAATTTTCATGTTTCGTTTTGTAGGACATATGTAATTAGCAGAGGCCAATACATGATGGATGGGGACAACAGACGTTCTCTGTAAGAACTGAGGCACTACTCTTATTTTTACAATTTTCTTCTTCATCATTGTTTCTGCTTTTGCAGTTTTTAAATGAGAACATGAAAACACATTTTGAAGGAAGAGAAAATAGTAAGTGTGTGAATGAGTGAAGTTTAGAATAGCTTCTTGGTATTTCTCAGCAATAATGGTCAAGTTGAAATCATCTGAAAATGTTTGCAGAAATAGCAACCACGACCGAGTGGGCTGTAAAACAGATCAAATCGCAAAGTAGATTACCCAAGACAGAATATTTTCCCTAATTGGAGTCAAGTCCAACAGTCTGTTATCTAGCAAGATGTAAATTATTTGTACACTCTTTAAATATTATGGCTCTCATTATGACAGTGGCAGTCAGCCATGGCGATAGTAATGTCGCCAGACTGGCAGTGAAGACTGCCAAAATTATGAACATGGCAGTGATCCCTCCCACAGACAGACAAAGTACCACTCCAAACGCCAGTGCGGTCCATCCACTGACCAGGGCGGTAGCCCCCTTCAGCCATGCGGAAGAAAATGACCCTCCCACCATATTATGACATAGCAGGCTGCCAGGTTTTCGGGGGGGGGACCACTGCCATAAAAAGCCTTGCGGAAACACATTATATAAAAGGAGACACTCACCTCCAGGGACACAGAGGAGTCCGCAGCCACCATGGAACCCGAACTGAAAGTCCTACTGGTGCTGTACCACACAATGGAAGTCCAGGAGCACCAACAGCGACAAAGTCAACAACCGTAAGTACAGCTGTCTAGCACACAAGGGAGGGAGGGGAGGAAGGTGAGAGTGACACACACACACGCACCCATACCACAACATGTATGTCGGTAAGATTAAAAACAATAGGAGGCAATCTTGAATATAATGGTTCAACGTGTCATCCAAAATTATATGGCCAACATGTTTCTGACCTCTCCTATAGCCAAACTGGTCTGGGGCATTCGTTAGAGCCTAGGATCCCTCCTGTATAAGGGGGTGGTTGGCTCAGCTAAAACGTAAGCACATACTTTGAAATGCACACTGGGCCTCCCTGTTCAAAGTAAATGAGGAAGGCCCTATGGTGTAAAGGCAAATTGACAAGCAAGCGGCTGGGATGGGGAATCTTCTAGATTGCAGAGTGAGATACCGCCTTTGGAGTAAGTGTGACTACAAGAGGCAACTCCCCTCCCTTTTTCCCGGACCTGAGGCAATTTGCCTTTACACCATAGGGCCTTCCCCATATAAGTTTGGATGACACCTTAAACCCTTATGTTCAAGATTGTTTCAGATTGTTTTTAATCTTACCAACAAACACCGTTATTAAAGGATTAAATTATACCGGTGATTTGTGAGATAACTTTTGTATTTATTCCCCTTCAACTAGATCCCCACTTTATCTAGAAAGCTAAAACTTCAGAACTCCTCAGAGTTCTTTTAACAACGAGGTTGAGTCCGCCCAGGTGGTATCATCTTACCTGGAGGGGGTAGGTGGTCAAATGATGAAGCATCACACTATAATGTGTGTGAGACCACCTTGTCTATAAAGGGAACTCCCCTACCATTCTCTGAACACTCGACCATCACTACCACATTCCATGCCAACAATTAGATCACCAAGTCGGTGACCTACTTACCTGTGAAATGGGTCAAAGTAGCCCGTGCTTAGCATTCCCCATACATGTTTTGGTATAGTTTGTGTACAAGGGAGATTGTGTGGGGTTGATACACTCCCAGAACTCTCTTTTCATGTAATAATAGTACACACACACACAAGCACAACACACACTATACACACATCCACACACCAAGTACTATCTGCAGAGAAATTCAACAACAACATAAGCTAGGAGCAAAGAAAGCCAGGGCACATACCTTTGGCCTAACCACTGCAATACGTTCGGTATAGTGACCTCAAGAAAATAAAATATAAATATTTACAGATAGGGCCATGGGCCAGTCCAGTTGAAGTACAATGTCACAGCGCAACTTCCAAGGCCCAACTTGAATTTTGACGGCCCAGGCACTCCACTGGGCATCATGTTGGAAATAGGCAGGCACCTCAGGGGGCAAAGGGGTTGGTGGTGGTGGTGGGCGGGTGGTTCTTCTTGGGGGGGGTCCTTGGGCTTGGGTTTGGGAGGGGGCAGGTCTTTACCCTTCCATTTAGGGGACTGAGGAGTGGCCTTGGGGCTGGGGGGCCGGAGTGACACTCTCATGCCCAATAGTGGCAGTCATAGTCTTAGGGGGAGGGACAGGAGCGGAACGGGAGGTGGAGATGCTGGGCTGAAGGGAGGGATCTTCATCTTACGGGCTGGACGGGGGAGGGAAGAGGTCAAGGCGGGAAACTAAAAGCTTCTTACGACCAAGGGGTCGGGTTGTGGGATGAGTTTTGGGAGTGGAGGTAGAGGGAGTGGATGTAGGAGGAGTAGGTGTGCTGGACTTGGGTGCAGGTGCATGGACAGTGTTCATGTGTGAGATGGATGGCTGTTGAGTGTCTGGGTGGGAGCGTTTATGTGTAATTGGAGGGGGACAGACAGGGTGGGAGAGGACAAACAGGACATGTGGATATGTGTTATTGTGGTGTCTACAAGTGAGGTGAGTGTGCTGCATGAGGTTGTGACAGTGGTGGTGGTGACTGCATGTGGTGTGTGAGGTGCATGTCTACTGTTGTGGTGATTGTGAGCAAGGCTGTACAGGTGGCAGGATCTGGAACTGATGATGCAGTGCTTGCAGGTGTGGGATTGATGTGACTGTGAGGGAGGACGAGGAGGGGAGACAGTGGAGGCAGTGGCTGTTGAAGTATGTGCATTTGTGTGTTGCTGTGTGTGTGCTTGTGGACTGAAGTGTTGTGCCTGTATTTGTCTGTGCGAGTCCTGTCTGTTGATTTGGGTGTGTGCCTGTCAGATTGTGTGTGTGGGATGGGTTGAGGGGGGAGGTCTTTGGGACTGAGAACAGGTAGTTGGAGGGAGGATGGAAGAACCAGGGACACTGGCTGCCATCAGAGAGGAGGCCAGAGCCTGAAACGATCTTTGTGGGTCAGCCAAGCCACTGTGAATGCCCTCAGGAAGGCATTACATTGCTGCATCTGGAATTACAGCCCTTGGATGGCATTCACTATGGTTGACTGCCCTACAGAGATTGATCTCAGGAGGTCAATAGCTTTCTCACTCAGGGCAGCAGGGCTGATGGGGGCAGGTCCTGAGGTGCCTGGGGTGAAGGAGATTCCCACCCTCCTTTGTGAGTGGGCACAGGCAACTAGGTGGGGAGATACTGGGAGGGCAGTGCTGGTACAGGGGGTGGAGGAAGAAGTTGTAGCTGGGGTGGTCCCAGAGGGGTCCGCCACCACCCGGGAGCTTCCATCGGAGGAGGAATCAGAGTCTTTTGTTGCTCCTGTCTCCCCTATAGTGCTCCCCTCGCCCTCCAACCCCCCGGCCCCCTCAGCGTCTGTGCTCCCCGTCTCCTGGGTCCCGTGGGCTGCAGCTCCCTCACTCGCTGGTGCCCCTGCTCCTTCCCCAGATGATGCTAATTCACATAAGGACAGGATGACAAAAGGAGAGAGGGTGTCGGAGAAAGAAAGGGAGCACAGGGTCAATCACAGCAACAACAGCACATATGGCATAGACATCACAATCACTCACTGGGACTGACACAGTGCAGTATGGAGCTGAATGAGAAAACACTACCTGGGTACAACTGTAGTAAAAGACCCAAACACTACCATCTGCACACCTACTGTGACTCACATATTGCAAATTGGGGCAACCACTGACTTGAACCTTGCACCCAAACACCATTGCAGGGCACAAAAAATAAAATACTACACAGTCTGTACTCACCCCCTTGTGGCTGCTATGTTGCTCTCAAGCGCCCACCCAACTCAGGATTGGCCACTGCCATTAGGGGGGTCAGGCTCGGACGGGCATCTTCTGATGGAGGACTGGGTTGCTGTGGCTCCTGCTCACTGCTGGCATTGGATGGGGCACCAGTGGGGAAGTAAGTGTAATGTCAGGGTCATTGTCTGTCACATATTCCGTACTTCTAGCTTTTCCTATGGGTTTGGTGTTGTCTCACCTTTGGTAGTGTATGGTGATGGATTGTGGGATTGGTAGCTCTACATGATGTCTATGCATTGCTGGTAGGTATGCATGCAGAGCTGGGATGGATGTGCTTGCAGTGGGTAGGGGTTGCAGGGGTAGACATTAGGTGTGGTCACTGGGGTGATGCACTGTGTGGGATATAGTGGGGTGAAGAGAGTAATGGAGAGAGGGTGGCATGCCATGCAGGTTTCGGTAGAGGTAAGTTAGTTATGGTGACTTACCAGTGTCCAGCCCTTCAGTGACTCCAGTTAGGCCCTCAGGATGCAGGATTGCCAATACTTGTTCCCTCCATGCTGTCAACTGTGGGGGAGGAGGTGGGGTCCAACGCCAGTCCTCATGATGGCGAGCTAGTGTCTTGATGCAATGGAATGCATCTTCCCCTGCAGATCGTTCGACCTCTTTCAAATGTCGTCCCTTGTGCATGGATTTTGTCCCACAGAGTTCACCCTGTCCTGGCTCCTCCACCATAGCTCTATCTTCCTGGCAATGGAGATCTGCTGAACCTGTGCACCAAACAGGTGTGGCTCTACCCTGACGATTTCCTCCGCCATCACCCGCAACTCCTCATCAGTGAAACGGGGGTGCTTTTGTGGGGACATGCCAGTTATGTGTTGTGTGTGTTGTGCAGACGGTGCTCAGTGTTGTGGTGGGGTGTGTGGTGTGTGATGCATGACGGATGAATAGGTAGTTGTGGTGTGTGTGTGTGCTGTTCTTTATGGGATTGGCATGGCAAGGTGTAGCGGTCTTTTCATGTTTGCAAAGGATTGTGTGTTATATGGGGGGTGTTTTATAGTGCTGTTGGTTGGTGTGTAGGGTGTGTGTATTTGTGTCAGATGTGGCGTTTTTGTTCTGGCCAATGTTGGCTTGAAGTGGTTTTGCGTGCCCAGTTCCGCTGCAGCGGTGTGCACCACCAATGGTTGACAGCCGTTGAATGTCCGCTGTGTTGATTCGTGGGTCATTATTTGTTAGGGCGGTGTTTTGCTGGTTTAGCCGTGAGGGTGGTGGGTCTGACAGTTTTTTAACTTCATTGGTTCTGGCAGACCTGTGGTTGTGGCTGGTTTCTGTTGGTTTTGTATT
The DNA here is from genome assembly GCF_031143425.1 of Pleurodeles waltl. Classification (NCBI taxonomy): domain Eukaryota; kingdom Metazoa; phylum Chordata; class Amphibia; order Caudata; family Salamandridae; genus Pleurodeles; species Pleurodeles waltl. The sequence goes on from NC_090440.1 coordinate 214,687,039, forward strand.
TGTGTGTCATAATCTGGCGGGTGGATTTCCACCTCCGCAGTGGTCTGTTGACAGCCATCATCATGGCAGTCTTTGGAATAGACCGCCAATGTCATAATGACCACCTATATCTCTAGCGCTCTTCCTGCTAAGGATGCTGGATATGAAAAGTAAACAGGAAATAATAAGATTGTGTTGATGTAAAAATAGAAAATACCCTTGGGGAAGAAATGCTCTTAATGACATTTATTTGTGAACAGTTGTCAACAGGTTTCAACGGAATCCCTTAAAATATTTCACTATTTTAGCAGAGGTTACTAGTGCATAGCTAGGGCACAAAAACCTCAATGCAAGCCAGAAGCGTACCTCCAAATTCCCTGAAATATATCCAACCGGTCCTAAGAAAAAAAAGCCTCAAGGGCACCCCGGTTTCTCTTTAATGATGGCTTGTCATAGTTAAAAATGTGTTCAGGTGTCCGTGGAATTTGGTGAACCGACACTCTCTAGGTAACCCAGCAGATCTTGTATTAAAAATAGTGAATAGACATAGTTGAATTGTGTATTGAACATCTCAATACTTCCATTCAATTTTAAGTCAACTGTAAAAGACCAGTGGGAGTGATTTAAAGTTTGTTGCAGCTGGAGTGCATCTATAAATGGGCATAGCTTCCACGCCACCAAACGAGCACTTCTCTATCTCATTTAGAAATGGGAGACCTACTGGGGATCTGATGAGTTTAGTGTCCACAGCTTCACTGAAGATCATAGAGGTGATCACCTCTACCTACTTAGGGGAGATGGACCAAAACTGATTGTTCTTTCTCTGTCACCTCTTAGTACTTCAGTACTTTACTCTTTTCAAAGTATAGTCCCTGCCACCCCAAAACTATAAAAAAAATCTTTTTGCATGTGCTACATTTATATATAATTTAATATTTCATGGCTTCCATAATAGATTCATGCCAGTTCAAATTTTACCCTTTTGACATTTGTCAACTACAGTGAGGCATGTGTAGGTAATGGCCCTGTGACTCTTCGTAATCAGCCACACCAAATTCCAATGGCCCTAAGGGACCAGCAATTTACTGCTACAATGCCACTCTACTTTTTTCAAAATTATTTTGCACAGAGTACGGTTTATAACTTGTCATACTCTTTTTTCTTTCCTGCTATAGCTGCTCCTGGTGGACATCATCCAACTCACCAGGAGGCTGCAGCCAGGCTGTGGCGGCTGAGACTGGAGAGAATCTGGAATGAATATCTGCAGTTGGTGGCTCTTCAGGAGGATGAGAATGAGGCAGCAGTGCCCACCAGCGCCGGCCTTAGCTCCTCCAACTAGCTGCCAGCACCTCCAGCCACACCACCATTGCAGCTGCCAGCTGGCCTCAGCCTGTTCATGTTTCACCACTGCTGCCCCCCTTGTGCTTGGACCATATTTTCCAGTGCCGTGTCCTCCTACACCTTGAACTCCTGGATCACCGGATGGCACACACGGAGGCAAGTCTCAAAGATCTCTGGACCCATGCCAAAAACACCCTCTTCTGTTTTTTGTTTGTTTTTTGTTTTGGTGGGAGGGACACTGTGGGTAAAGAGGGTGGGGAGGGAGTTGGGACAGGATTTTTGAACATTACATATTGGACTTTTCGTTGAACTTTTTTGGAACAGGGCTATTTCTTTGTTTGGGGAGAGAGGTGGGCCTGTTGTCTGTGGAAAGGGTGGGCTTTCATATTTGTTTCAAATAAAAGGAACAATTTTTGTGTTTTAGTTTGCACTGCTGTCTTTTAGTATAGCCGGTATTTTAAATCTGCTAAAAAACTGCATCTCATTTACTTATACCCTTGCTCTATTGCCCCGCGCAACTCTATTGACCACTTACGGGTTGATTGCAATTGCCTATTTTGCCTACATACACATTGACAAGTAAGACAACATCTTCTTTAGTAGGACTTAATTACTAACTAAACAAGTTAACTCAATCCATAGTTCTTCTCTTACCTGAATAGATGAAGTAACGGAGTCTTCTTACTGCAGGGATTTTTCCAAGATGGCATCTTAAGAGGGTGGGAGGTAGTAGAAGTAGCAGGCTAGCGCAAACAGGGAAGATAGAACTTCACATAAGGTGCCACTCCCACCTATGCCAACTCCAAATATAGGATTAATCAAAGGGTTATCAATCACTGTCAACCTGATTGAAAGAAAACAGAGAGTTAGTGGGTCATCATCATAACTTTAGGAAGACTGAGACCAGAGTACCACAGTGGCTGTTTTGGGCACACAGCAAAGAAGACCTGATAATACAATCTAGCAATATCAATTTCTTCTGAGCAATGGTGGGGAGCTACAAATTGAAACTTAGGAAATTAAATCACGGAGTCAGGAGAAGTGGGCTCTGACTCGAGTGGCTGGCCCAGGTTAATCGTTTACGGAACACACGCACACAGGGCATGAATGATGATGTTGATGAGGCCTGTGTTGCATAGTGCTCAGGCAATAGAAGGTTAAGGTTATGCAGTGAGTTGGTGTAACTTTCACCACATCCCCCTCAGTAGTGGGCGATTCATTTATGGTGTACAAGTAAGTCACACCTCAATAAATCAAACAGCCTGGGGGAAAAGGGTTAGGGGCTTGATGAATCGATGGGAAAGGGGAATTGGGGAAAGGTTTGACAAAGAGAGACCCTACACAAAAGAAACCACAGCAATATTCATTGGAGTGCTGACCAGCACACCATCATCAATCTGTTGTGGAAGGAAACAAAGGAATAAGTAAGTGTGACACAGTTCAGTTAAATGCGTTGCAAACACTCTTTCTGCCCTAGAGAGACCACAGAGGGTATATCTTAAGTGTTATATCTTATAGGTTTGAAATATAGAAGATTAAATTTAACCTACACAGTTCTAAAAATTATCTCCATTTTTCTTGGAATGTCCGTCACTCTGCCTGTCTGAACTTGTCCGGTAGGTAAGCTGTAGTCTTGAGCTTTACTCAAGTTTTGTTCATGCAGGAGAGGACTAGGAAAAGGCTTGTGTATTGAAACAAACAGTAGCTGTATTAGGACAAAAGAAAACAAGGTAAGCTTCATGAGGAGTCAGGAGGGTACCAAGAAGACTCAGAGGCAGAGCAAGAACATAAGAGGAGTTTCACGTTTGAGCTAGCAATGCAGCAAATGCATACTCAGCAGCATTTCCAAATCAACGCACCTCTCTGCAGTTCACAGAGCTGAGAGACTACTATGCCTCAGAGTCTCCTTGAAGTCAATAACCTTCTCTTTTTTAGCTGTTGAGGTAGACCCACCCTGAGTCCTTCCATCGTCCTCCTCCAGATTCTGAGTAACTTCAACCCAGTCCCAAACTGAGCGAGGTAAAATTGTGAACTGTACTGCTGTTGAAGAACAAATAGAGAAGATTTGTTTTTGGTAATTAAAGTGGCTGGTCTGTTCTGAGGAACCGGAAAAAATGAGTTGGTCCTGCAGGTAAATTTCACTAAATGTGAAAGGCCAATCACTTCCAGGAAAAATGATAACCCATCACTCCCCAAACATTGCAAATCATCGGAAACAAGCTTCAAAATGAGCTAAACTCCCTCCCTCAATGTCAGCCATCACATATATCAGTCATCACTCACAAATTCACAATCACTCAATATATCACCACTCATTGGTGCAATAGTAACTTAGTAGTTACCTCTTCCAATTCAAGTGCAGTGGTTGAACAAAATATCTCCTTTTTGATGGTACTCACACATTGGAACTAGGCATTGACACTGGCAGTCTTTTAATCAATGATCTTCTAGGGCAGCCCTGCTAGGTGATGTAAAAACATAGGATAGGCAAGGGCATTTGAGGGAGGCAGACATTGGGGTCATAACGACCTCGGCGGTCTTTTCGCAAGACCGCCGAGGTACCGGCGTGCTGAAGACCGCCAGTGGTGGCGGTCTTCCGCGCAGCATATTATGACCGCTGCCAGGCCGCCGTCCTTTTTGGTACGGAAAGCCGCCAGCAGCCATACTAGCGGACGGCGGGAAAGTGAAGGTTGCTCAACCTCCACCGCCACCTCAACAGAACACCGCCCACTGAATCATGTCCCATGATTCGGTGTGGCGGTGTTCTGTTGACGGTGTTCTGGTGGCGGAGCTGCCCCCATGGATCCCGTCCCCTTCCGGAGGATCAATGGACAAGGTAAGTTGATCGTCCGTTAGGGAAGGGGGTGGGGGATTTTGTGTGTTGTGTGCGTGCATGGGGGTGTGCTTGTGAGAGTGTAGAGGGGTGAGTGAGTGGGTGTATGCGTGCAGGGGGTGCTGTGTGTATGGGAAATGTGTGGGGGTCGGACAGTGCGCATGTCTGTTTGTATGTGTGCGGGTATGTATTGTCGGGGTGTATGTGTGCGTGTAGGGGTGTGTATATGTGCATGTTGGGGGTGTGTGCATGTAGAGGTGTGTATATGTGAATGTTTGGGGTTGGGGTGGGGAGGGGGTTGTGCCACCTTTGGGGGGAGGCAGGGGGGTGTGGGGGAAGGATTCATGGGGGATAGCAGGGGGTGGGGGAGACCCCTATCAGTGCCAGGGAAGGAATTCCCTGGCACTGATAGTGCCTACTGCCATGGATCTCATGGCGGTTCCCAACCACCCGAGATCCATGGCGGTATGCAGGTTCCTGATACTGTTGGTGGTCTAGTGATGACCACCGGGCTGGAGTCTTCAATCTCCAGCCCAGAGGTCTTCACCGTCTAGTGATGACCACCGGGCTGGAGACTGCAATCTCCAGCCCAGAGGTCTTCACCGCGGTCGGAATGGTGAAGTGGCGGATGACCGCGGTGGTAACCACCGCGGTCATAATTCCATTTTTTTTTCAGTCAGCCTGTTTGCGGTCTTACCGCTGGTTTAGCACCGACCGCCAGGGTCATAGTGACCCCCATTGTCTCATATGTCCTGAACAGTATGTGGGGGCTTCTTCACTGCACATGGGTCCAACTCCAATCCAGGATTATATGTGACAATAAAATGGTGGTGCAGCATAAATCAGACACAAATATGATGTTGCACTAGCATTTTCTAATTATTCTGCAAAGAAAGAAAGAGAAAAAGAAGCTGAACGAGAAATAATTAAAAGGTTCCATGGAAGCACTGGCATACTCAATCTGGTAGAGTTTGTCCTCAAGCTCTTGTGGTTCTCACAGAAGTTGGTCAGCTAGCACAGTTGATCCTGACCAATCACCCTCTTCCCCCTTCTGTGGTATTTCAGAAATAGTGTAATCAAGTGGTGTAAAAGGGAAACATCCTTTTTTACGACTTTTTTTTTCCAAAAGTCGTGGTTAACGAAAACGCAACAACGCTTTTTTGAACCACGACTCCTGTTTTTTGTGCCTTAACTACGTATGTTCTGAACAACGAACATGTGTGGTTAAGGTACAAAGAAGGGAGTTGGCGAAGGTAAGTGGTGGGTTTAGGTTTTGGGGAGGGTGTGGGGGGTCAGGGGGTTTTAGGTTTTGGGGCGGGGATGGGGGGGTGGGGCGTTTTTGGTTTTGGGGAGTTGGTGGGGGGTTCAGGGGGTTTTAGGTTTTACGGTGGGGTTGGGGGGGTGGGGCGTTTTTGGTTTTGGGGAGTGGGTGGGGGTCAGGGGGTTTTAGGTTTTAGGGTGGGGTTGGGCGGGTGGGGCGTTTTTGGTTTTGGGGAGTGGGGTTCAGGGGGTTTTAGGTTTTAGGGTGGGGTTGGGGGGGTGGGGCGTTTTTGGTTTTGGGGAGTGGGTGGGGGGTCAGGGGGTTTTAGGTTTTAGGGTGGGGTTGGGGGTGGGGCGTTTTTGGTTTTGGGGAGTGGGTGGGGGGTCAGGGGGTTTTAGGTTTTAGGGTGGGGTTGGGGGGGTGGGGCATTTTTGGTTTTGGGGAGTGGGTGGGGGGTCAGGGGGTTTTAGGTTTTAGGGTGGGGTTGGGGGGGTGGGGCGTTTTTGGTTTTGGGGAGTTGGTGGGGGGTCAGGGGGTTTTAGGTTTTCAGGTGGGGTGGGGTGGGGTGTTTTTGGTTTGGGAGAGTGGGTGGGGGGTCAGGGGGTTTTAGGTTTTTGGGTGGTCTTGGGGGGTGGGGTGTTTTTGGTTTTGGGGAGTGGGTGGGGGTCAGGGGGTTTTAGGCTTTGGGGTGGGGTTGGGGGTGGGGTGAGGGATGTAGGGTGAATGGTGCCTATTGCTAATGATTTTATCAGGAATGCCTTTACAAGGAAACATCGTTGTTAAGGCATTCGTGGTAAAATCATTAGTAGTAGCATTGAGGTCGGTGTTCCGAACTCGTTGTTAAGGCAGTAGCTGTTTTTGAAGTCGTTGTTTCGTCGTACAATTGGTGTAAATTGATGGTCCATTTTGATCATGGTCAATTTCTCCATGTTTTGAGGAGAGAGACTGGTCCTTCTCACTGTATCAACTGCACCAGCTTCACTGAACACACGCTCAGCAGATAGGCTGGCTACAGGACAAGCCAGAAACTGTATTGTCAGCCTACTGAGCTCTGGCCCTTGGGGCATCTTCCCACACAAATACAACTGGGTTTTGGTCCACATGCACCACTTTACCAGATACTCCTGAAACATCCTCTGAATGGTAATTGGTGCTGTTACCTGCTCGACTGCTTTTTCCTTCAACTCTACACTACTTATGACTTGCCACTTGAAACCAAGCCAGTGCCAGACTGTGTCCAATTCTTTTATTTCTGTTATAGCCGGTTTCCTTGTTGATGGGATTGGCGGATGTGAGGGAGGACTGCCCTCTCTGGAAGTTGAAGGTGGCCCCCAGAACTGCAGAACAGGTCTCTAAGTTACAGCTGTTCTTCTAGTTCTCCTGCGTGCTCAACAATCCCCCCTTTTGTATTATGAAACATCCCCTTCAAAAAAAGGAATGAAAGTGGAAAGAATGTTTTGTAGCATGGATCAAGTGGGATGGTACAGATGTACTCTTTGGACGAGATGATGGCATTTTGCAGCCTTGCATTACAAGTCAAGCAGTAGCTTAGGCTCTCAACCAGGGCATGAGCTTCTGGGTTTTCATTTGCACCCCCAAATGCAAACCTTTCAAACACCTTCTTTAACTGCTCTGTAGCAGATGCAACATTGAGATAGCTTGGCCCTTTGTACTGTCTTCCTTGCTAACTTCCAGCGTGAAACCTCCCCAGGTAGCAGCATCTGTGTGAGGCATTTCACTAGGCCCCATTTGTCTGCATCCATGGTCATAGCTTTCCCTATTGTATCCGCTCCTCTTTGAATGACATAGTCATTGATCTGATTGTACTGCTCAAACAGACTTTGTAACATATAACAAGCTGAGTTCCAATATGTTGGCACCTCCTGTATCATGGCTTTAACCGATAGGCTGTTACCACCTTGAATAATCCACAACTTTTCCCGGGCTTTAAAGGAATGGCTGAAATGAGTGCAGATGTGTCTGCAGGTGGTCAGTATGTTGCTGACTATGGCCCTCATTATAACCATGGTGTAAATGACCGCCCGCCGGTGGTGGGTGTCATTACTGCAAATGGCATGGCAGTTCATACCGCCATATGATGAACAGAGTAGTGAACTGGCTGAAAAACAGCCAGTTCACTATTACCCACTGCCAGGCCAGATTCGTCTGCCGGGCCGACTGTAGGCACTTTCGACCTGGCGTTGGAGGCCAGACCGGTGGTTAGATAGTGATCCCATTTCCACCAGGGATTTCCTGGAGGGATACCCGTCAGGTAATCCCTGGCGGAAAGCATGTGGGTGACAGGAATTCTCATTCCTGTCACCTGTATGTGACACCCCATCCCCCCCTTGCCACAACCACCACCCACCCCCCCAAACCCCTAGAACCATCCCCATCCCTGAACCCTGAAAACCGACCTACTATCCCTCCTCCCTCGAATCTCCATGTAGGCCCTCCCCAACCCCCTCTCACCCTCCCCCACCCCCTCCACCTCCACACAGGTCCCCCCAAACCCCAAGCCCCCACATCTGCATGCACCCATATTCCTACATGCACACACGCATTCATACACGCAGACACACATCCCCGCTTCGCAAACACACACTCGAACCCCCATGTACTCACGCACTCAACACACACACACACCCTTCTCTCTTGGACAGCACTTACCTGTTCCATGGTGCTGCTCCAGAAGGGAACGTGCTCATTGGATGCTGTTCCGCCGGCATCACAGTGCCTCCATACACCACCACGTCTGTGACTGCATCATTATAGGCGTGGTGGTGTCTGGACTGACGTGGTGGTGAGGGTGGAGCAGCATCCACCCCCCACCAACCGCCAGCATGGCGGCCCTCACCGCCATCAATGGCGGTGAGGCTCCATGCGTCAAAATATGGCGGGATGCTTGCCGCCGCCACTGGCGGTCTTCCATCGACTGTCAGCATGGTTGGCGGCTGGCTATCCCGCCATGTTCAGAATGAGGGTCTATGTCGTCTTTTTTAAGAAAGTCTTACACAATCAGGTTCATGCAGTGCACCAAACACAGGATCCTGAAATAGCCACCGTCTGCCAGGGCCTTGACTATGTTGCTGCCATTGTCCGTTGGCCACAAATCCAATTCAAATACCTCTGGGTCACAGCCATTCAGACACCTTGCAATTAAATTCTTCTAGATGTTTGCAGCTCTGTGTGATTTCTCCATTGTGAACATGGCTACAGTTGCATGCCGCAGAACACTCTTAAATATTTCTTCAGGGCCAAGACCTGTAAATAGCTTTTGCTTTACCCAGACAAAAGAGATTCAGGCCCTCATTACGAAGCTGGCAGTCATGAGACAGCCAGCCTTGTCCTGGGGATCCGACCACTGCGGAGCTGGTGGTAAGGACTGCCACATTAAGAGCTGTTTGGCTTGGCAGATTCCAAGCCTCCACAACCCCGCCTGGCCCACCAGTGAGGTTGAACCACCGTGGCCGGCAGTGTGCACCTCCAACACAAGCAAGCCTCAGCCTGCCAGCCGGATTAAAAGCCTGCAAACAACCAGGCTTTCCATGGTGGTCACCCCACCACATAAGCCCTGGTGGTCACGCACCCACTGACAGAAACTTCATTCCTGTAACTGGCACACATGTGCACACATGTCCCCACACATTCACACATCCCCCACCCATCCCCACACTCACAAACACCCCCACCCCTTCACGCACGCATGCATTCACATACACACCCATTCAGCATATGCATTCATCCACACAGACACCCAATTCACTTGCAGTCATCCACACAGACACCCCCACTCACGCACACATACACGCACACACACATTCATATCCACTCTCTCACTCACACGCATTCACCACCCCACTCTGCAGACATGCACACAGGCACCCACACACAGGCACCCTTCCCCCTTCAGACGCTTACCTTCTCCATCGAGGAAAACAACCGGGAGGGATGGGTCCTGGTGGTCTTGCATCACCAGCACCACCATGCCAGCAGGACTCTGCCAAGCCGTATTTCTCCTTGTAATATGGCAGGCAGAGTTCTGCTGCTGGGGCGGTGAAGGCGATGCACCCGCCTCTGAACTGCAAACCGCCACCACGACTGCTGGTGACTTTCCACCACAAAGATAGCAGACGGCTGCCAGCAATTGTATTATGGTGGTCTGCAGACCATCAGTACTGGCAGTGGGTAGGGCTTTGACGGTCAGGGAAATTGACCACCAAAGTCAAAATGAGGGCGTTAGTCTGCAATGATGTACATGTAATATGTTGCCTGGCAACTGGTCCACAGGTCTGTTGTCAGGTGGACAGTCTGGACCACACTTTGCTGCAAAGCTTGTCCAACCAATTGCAGCACATCATGGTGCACCACTGGAACAGTAATCCTGGCAAAAAAGGTCTGACTTGGAACCTTTGATTTCAGGCAGAGGGCTGCCACAAACTAAAAGAATCCCACTCCTTCCACAAAAGAAAAAGGGAGGAGGTCCAGCGCTAACATTTTTGCCATCTTTCCATTGTACGAACGTGCCATTGGGGGGTTGCAGTCATAGGGCCCCTTCTGCTTAAACATATCTGTAATTGTAGCCTGGATTTTCTTCCTTTGTGGGGCAACAGACACAGGTGACTTTTCAGAAGTAGGTGGTGGTAGACTCAGTGCACATTGTGGTGCAGTCACCATATGCTGTACTGACTCTGAGCCTTCCTATGCCATTGTGAGGTCCCTGAGGCGGTTATTCTGGAGTATTGATGGGGACAGAGCTGCCTTGCAGGAGAATGTCACCCTCTTTTTCCTCACATTCTACTGTGATTTGACAAGTTGTAGCTGATGGTTCCTGGCTCTCCTCAACTTCACCACCGCGACCACGTTGAGCCATTTTTTTAAGGTGCTCCTCCCACCGGATTGCATGATGTTTTTTCTTATGGGTCATCTGGCCTCCAGTACCATAATGTGAACATAGCTTACCTCAATGAACACTCGTGTGGCACAAAAGCATATGGCAAGGTTCTACTCCTGTTTGCTAACCAAAAAAGTCCTAAACTTGGGAGGAGTACTCTCCTATTCGGCCACTGCCAATGCCTGAACAAGAACTGGATGTAGGTGGGTGTGTTGGTTGCTTGTCTGCAGTGCATACTTCCACAGATATATGGATTGGTGCTGGTCTCTGCTGGGGCCTCACAAATATGGGAGCTGGTGGTGCTGCTTGTGCCACATCCCTCAGAGCAGGTTGGATAGTAATGTTGGACTTCTCTGGGCCAGCTTCCACAATGATTGTCTCATCCTCCTCCTCATCATCATCCCCTTCCATGATTGTAAAGCTTTGTGGAACTTTTCTTTTCCCTTGCCTCTCCTGGTGTCTCCCGGACTCTCCGGGGGACCACTCCATGTCCCAATCATCGTCATCAGAAGTGGTGCTTGGAGAAGATGATGGAGTAGTACCCTTCCTTTTTCTTTCCGAAGATCTGGGAGCCATTGTTTCTAAAAGAAGAGGTTTTTTCTCAGCAGGAAGCTTGACCATCTGTTCTGATCCAACTTTGGGAAGATCTGGCTGTGACTGCTATCCACTTTGCTCTGTTTCCTGAAACGAATGGGTACTACTTTGTGAAAAAGACAAATCCAATTCAAAATCAATGCTCATCAGCATTGCCATGATTGTCGTGGCTGCCTCACTGACGGACATGGTCTTGGGCTTGGGTTGGAGTGATGCTGTTGATTTGAGAGTGCTGCTCCCAGGTTCCTCCCCAGAAGTTGGTGTGGCAGGCGCAAGTCTCCAAAAAAAGGTTGCGGTTGGCACACTACTGGTGGAAAGGTGGTTTTTCTCACTGGCCACTTTCTTGGGAGCAACTTTCTTTGCGGCCATCTTAAGTTCTAGGTTGGCTGTGGCACTAAGATGCACAAGCGAAAGAGTTTGGTGTCTGTGGACCGAAGTAACTGAAAGGCCTTCTCTTTGGCAGTAATGTGGGTGACATGGGGTCTCTTCTCTTATGTACCTAAAAACACCCAAGCTAGAAAAACAAGTAGCTAGTAAAATGTGGCCTTACTACAGGTTGAACTAGTATGACAAATGCAATCTAAGTGTGGTTGGTTACTTCTGTAATATACCCATTAAATCAAGTATTGTAAAGGCAAACCACACCATACAAAATTACATTTCAAATCAGACAGCACAACAGGAAGATCCAGCTATTTGCTTTATGTCCATGGGGGGTGATTCTAAGTCTGGCGGGCGGCGGAGGCCGCCCGCCAGACTTCCCCCTCCAAAATACCGCTCCGTGGTCGGAAGACCGCTGAGGGTATTCTGGGTTTTGCACTGGGCTGGCGAGGCGACCGCCAAAAGGCCGCCCGCCAGCCCAGTGCAAAACTACCTTCCCACGAGGACGCCGGCTCCGAATGGAGCCGGCGGAGTGGGAAGGTGCGACGGGTGCAGTGGCACCCGTCGCAAATTTCACTGTCTGCAATGCAGACAGTGAAATTCTTTGTGGCGCCGCCATGGAGGATTCAAATGGGCAGCGGAAAACCGGCGGGAGACCGCCGGTTTTCCACTTCTGACCGCGGTCAAACCGCCGCGGTCAGAATGCCCAGCGGGGCACCGCAAGCCTGTTGGCGGTGCCCCCGTCATTTTAGCTCTGGCGGTCTTGGACCGCCAGGGTTAGAATGACCCCCCATATGTTTTAAAGGAGACACAAGGGGTATCAGAGAGAGGTGCATGGGTAAATTGAATAATCCTTTAAATAACCTATGGCAGCAAGGTAGTTCAGGGGAAATAGAATAATAATAAACAAAATGAATTATGCGGTTGATTTGTCTGCCGTGCTCTGCAGCCAGAGTGTCCTGGAGGAAATGAAATTAAACCTAAGGAAAGCCAATCCTGTAGTGCAGCAGTGCATCTTTCATGGATGGATGGATGGATGGAGAAACGGATGGATACGAGTGGATTAATCAAGGCAAAATACAGAATTAAATACAAATTAAAAGAAAAGAAAAATTATAAAATAATTAAAATAATAAAATATAAAAATTGAAATAAAAAAGAAATTCCAAAAATAAAAATAAAACTAAAAATAAAAACTAAAAACTAAAATACAAAATAAAATATCAAAATTCAAATAAAAAATAAGTAATATTTTAAAAATTAAAATAAAACATAAAATAAAAAAGGTAACAAAAATACAACATACACAAGTCAAGTTATTATGTTTAAAAGCAAAAGAGTCTTAAATCCTTTTGTAAACAGGTAAAACACTGTTTGAGTTGGAAAGTGCCTGGGTAGTGTCAAAATAACATGCACGGGTGAGTGTGTATCGAAAAAGGTAAGCAGTGTGTCAATTTCTCACTCGCAAGCGAGACGTGCATTGCTTCTCCTTCTCCAGTCGGATCCGCGTGCGTCGGCTTTCCTCTCCGCAGGAGAATGATGCATCGATCCGGGCAGTACTCGGGTCCGGGCAGACGTTGCATTGGGTTTCCACGCCCAGCAAGGTTTGAGTAGAAAATCGTGCTGCATGGGATTAGCAAAACCGAGCTGTGTGGGTTGCGATGTTACCAGCCTCCGTTAGCGATGCGGCATGTCGTTTCTCCAGCCACGAGTGTCGATCTTCCAGTTGCGCTGCAAGCAGTGCGTCGATTTCAGCGGCAGAGCCGGCAGAGCGTTGTTTTTTCAGCCGCATCTTGGAGGTTGCGTCGGAAATGTCCCTGCATGGCGGTCGGTGTGTGGATTTTCAATCTTGGTCTGCCAGCTTCACCTATCAAGGCCCCAGGAACTGGATAGGGTACCACTTGACAGGGCAGGAGTCTCAGCAGAGAGTCCAGGTGCTGGCAGGGAAAGTCTTTGATGGCTCTGAGACTTCAACAACAGGAGGCAAGCCCAGGACAAGCCCTTGGAGATTTCTTCATGAGCAGGAATGCACAACAAAGTCCAGTCTTTGTCCCCTTTCACCAGGCAGAAGCAGCAACTGCCGGATAGCTCCACAAAACAGAGGCAGGGCAGCACTTCTCCTCCGCTCTTCAGCTCTTCTCCAGGCAGAGGCTCCTCTTGATGTCCAGAAGTGATTTAATTTTTCAGGGATTTGGGTGCTCTTCTTATACCCATTTTGGCCTTCGAAGTAGGCCTACTTCAAAGGAAAGTCTCTTTTGTTTGTGAAATCCTGCCTTGACCAAGCCAGGCCCCAGACACACACCAGGGGGTTGGAGACTGCATTGTGTGAGGGCCCTGCCAGGTGTAAGTGACCACCCTTCCCCTCCCTCCGGGCACAGATGGCTCATCAGGATATAAAGGCTACACCCCAGCTCCCTTTGTGTCATTGGCTAGAAAGAGGTGCAGACAGCCCAACTGTGAAACTGACCCAGACAGGGAATCCACAAATCCACAAACAGGCAGAGTCACAGAATGGTTTAAGCAAGAAAATGCCTACTTTCTAAAAGTGGCATTTTCAAACACACAATCTCAAGCCCAACTTTAGTAAAAGATGTATTTTTAAGTTGTGAGTTCAGAGAACTCAAACTCCACTTGTCTATCCGCTCCCAAAGGGAATCTACACTTTAATCATGTTTAAAGGGAGCCTCCATGTTAACCTATGAGAGGGATAGGCCTTGCAACAGTGAAAACTGAATTTGGCAGTATTTCACTGTCAGGACATATAAAACACATTAGTGTATGTCCTACCTTAAACATACACTGCACCCTGCCCATGGGGCTACCTAGGACCTACCTTAGGGGTGTCTTACATGTAAGAAAAGGGAAGGTTTAGACCTGGCAAGTGGGTACACTAGCCAAGTCAAATTGGCAGCTTAAAACTGCACACACAGACACTGCAGTGGCAGGTCTGAGTCATGTTTACAGGGCTACTAATGTGGGTGGCATAACCAGTGCTGCAGGCCCACTAGTAGCACGTGATTTACAGGCTCAGGGCACCTCTAATGCACTGTACTAGGGACTTACCAGTACATAAAATATGCCAATCATGTAAATCCAATTACACATACATTTTACATAGGAGCACTTGCACTTTAGCACTGGTTAGCAGTGGTAAAGTGCCCAGAATAACAAAAGTAGCAAAAACAGAGTTGGGCACACATCAACAACCTGGGAAACAGAGGCCAAAATTTAGGGGAGACCACGCCAAGGATGCCAAGTCTAATAGGCTAAAATGTTAAAGATTACAAAGCCCCCTAGGGAGAACAAAAGTTAGTGGCAAACATTCTAAACAACATAGGAGCAAGATACATAAAGAAAAATAATGTATTCATTTACATATACCTGTTAAAATCCTATCTTCACAATCCTTCTATAGGAACAACCCATCACAAAACCAAAAAACTGAATGACAAAAACAGTGCAAAAGTAAAAAGTGCTTGTGATAAATGAAAAGGAGAAAAATTAATCACCAAATACTCCATAAATTATATAATAGTAAAAGGTAGCCGGTTGTTTATATTTTCACTGCATTGAATCAATCTCGAATTATCTAGAAACGTAAAACTCCATATAGAGTCCTCCCTTGATATCTTGAGCAAAAACCAATCCAGGCTAAAGTATTCATGTGGAACTTCTTTACATTTAAACTCCTCACCCACACGCACAAAGCACTCCACAACGACGGACCTGCCTACCTGAACAACAGACTCAACTTCTACGTCCCCGCCCGCCAACTCCGCTCTGCCAACCTCTCCCTCGCCATCGTTCCCCGATTCCAACGCAAGACCACCCGGTGGCAGATCCTTCTCCTACCTCGCCGCCAAGACCTGGAACTCCCTCCCGACCCCCCTGCTCCAGACCCGGGACCTCCTCACCTTCAGGAGGCTCCTCAAGACCTGGCTCTTCAACCAATAGCAGCTACCCCCCCCCCCTCCTCTCAGCGCCTTGAAACCCTAACTGGTACGTAGCGCGCTTTATAAATTTACCGATTGACTGATTGATTGATACATTTATCACAAGCACTTTTTACTTTTACACTGTTTGGAATAAATAATTTTTCTTTATGTATCTTGCACCTATGTTGTTTACAATGTTTGACACTAACTTTTGTTCTCCTTATGGGGCTTTGCAGTCTTTAACATTTCATTTGCACCCAGCACCTTTGGGTTTATGGGTATCCCTCTGTGGCTAATAAGTAAGTCTAATAGGCTGCCAGCCACATGGTTAAACGACAACAACAAGGAGCAAGAAGGCATGGCAAACAAAGAACACATGCAAGCCTATTGCTAAGGGACACTGGCTGCATGCACAAAATGGCTGCCAGCCACATGGCCAAGCAGAAACAACAAGGAACAAGGAGGCATGGCAAACAAAGACCGCATGTCAATAACATACTCCTATGCCACCAACTCTTACCCCACATTATATACAGTTTCTGCAAAAAAAGTAATGCAAACAATATCCAACATTTTAAATGTAATCAAATGCCATCCCTGCCGTAAATGAAGTTTTAAAAAGGTCTACCACTGAAACATTTATTTCATGCACTGACGTCTACTAGTACTAAGCCTACTGGTTAACTGGCCTTGTACTCAAGAGCCACTAAATCTAGACCACATTGTAAAATAATGAAAAATCACTAAAATGCTAAATAAATAGCTAGGTTCATGGTTAAACTCCAGGCCGCCCACCACTATAAATTTTCAAAATCAGATTAAAATACAAAGAAATACTGGTGCATACCCAAGCAAACAAACAACACTCTTCTTCAATAGTTGTGGAACATACTTGTGTTATTTCCCAAAAATACATAGGCTCATTACGAGTTTGGCGGTCCCTTTGCAGGATCAACAAACTCACAGAGAGGATGCTACCTCCATGGTGGTGACATCCCTACCGTGCGTATTACAATGTTTCCATTAGGCTGACTGACGGGAATTGTAATATGCGTTCCCACCGGGCTGATGGGTAGGAACTGTGAAAAATGTCCAATTCAAAAGAAGCAGAACCCTAAAATGTCAAAGCCTCAGGAGGCCAACCATTGGCAAACTACTCAGGAGGATACCCCCGTGGTGCTGACGGTCTCCCCACCGGCCCCATAATTGAGCCGGCAGCAATGCTGCGCTTGCAGTGTGCACCAGCACCCTTAAAATGCGCATTGTCCTTGAGAAGCACTGAGAATCGTAATTGTCTTGGAAGGGGCGCTGGTGCAACAGCAACTCCATATGCCAGGAAGGGCTGCCCATACCAATGGAGCCAAAGGATTCAGGCCAACTGCTCAAAGGAGAGACTGAGGATACAATAAGCGAGTTGGCCCTGCACTGCAAGGGTATTTTCCTTGACTAATCACTGTGGACTGGCGAGGACATAGTGGACGACGTAGCACCCTCACTGGCTCCCATTGAGAGCTGAAGAAAGGAATCCTTATCCCCCTCCTGGCTGGGTAAAGCCAACTTACCCTGTCTTCTTGAGCTGGGAGCTGCTCTGACAACTGAGAGAACTCCAGCAGTGTCACTCAGGGAAGGGAGCCTGTGCTGCTGGGTGCTCCCGCATGGGGTGGGTGCAGGCAACCCAACTTCTCCAAGCAAAACTGGACTCATGGGTGCCCAAGCTGAGGCACCCACTGCACAGCTGAACTGTTCTGTGCTGCAAGAGCCGATAAGATGCAAACTGGGTCGGCTGGCCCCCGGGGGATCTTTGCTAATTGTGCAGCAGCACCATAGACACTTTTGCCTAAAACCTGGGCGGTCAAAGTAGAGCTCTTGAGTATGGCATAATAGTGAGCATTCTTTGGATGTGACAATAGGGAATAACCCCAAACACCCTGAACATGTTACACAAAGGAGGGAGGGAGAGGGATTTGCCTGACAACTTTTAGAACCCTGATCTCAGGGGATTGTTTTATTGTTTCTGAATGTCTTATTCGTTTGCCTCTTTATGAATGGACCTAAAATACTACTTTTTCTTATAAAGGCAAGTAGTTGACTGGACATTGAGGTATTGTTTGTACAGTTTGTGCTTCAAGTTATGACTCATGCATGTCTGGGTCAGGATGACAGTTGGGCTGGTTGTGAATTCACTCTAGACAGTACCAGAAAGGGAGCTGAGGTGTATCCTGCATATCCTGATGGGTGTTCCTGGGCTAGAGTGGTGGGAGGAGCTAAAACTTGCACCTGAATAGGGCTGTGTCTGTCTTTACGCAATGCAATCTCCAACCACCTAGAGTGTGTCTGGGCCCAGAGCAGAAAAGGCAGGGTCTTGTGCATTACAAAGACTTTCCTTTGAATTTTGCTTCCTTCAAAGACAGAAATTAGTATAAGCATTAGACCCAAAATCCCAGACCTTTAGAACACTTCTGGATCAAAAGGAGACTCTGCCAAGGAGAAGAGCTGTGAAGAGGAGTGCTGCCCCTCTGCTATGTGTGCTTTGCTGGGTTGGTCTGCAGTTGTGGCTTCTGCTTTAGGGAGGACATAGACCGGACATTGCTGTGTATCCTGCTTGTGAAGTTTCTCCAAGGGCTTGGACTGAGCTTGCCTCCTGTTAGGAAGTCTCAGGGACATCAATTGACTAAACCTACCAGCCCTGAGTTCTCTTGCTGAGGACCCTGACTTGCCAAGAGGTGCCCACTCCAGTTCCTTGGCCCTAGGGAGTGAAATGTGGCATAAAGCAAGAAGTGACAGGCACATTGACTCCGGACAGCCTCACAACCAGTGCTGCTGCCTGACTTTGTGCCGCCACCTGCACCCAAAGCCGTGGTCCATCCTGAAGTGCGTTGACTGTGACCGACAATGCAGGCCTGACGCAACACCTCTGACGTCCCACAACATCGTGAGTCCTGAGTGCCGTGCCACCGATGTCCATGACACCCGGCCCCACTGTGGTGCCTGTGGCCCTGTGGAGTGACCATGACCCTGAGAGGTGGCCCCATCCTGTCTTGACCGCAGGACTCATCAACCCCACCGGATAGTAAGAAACTGATGCCTCGCCAGTGACGATACCTCACCTCAGCATCCTCCGTGAGGAACCAACACCTCCCCTCCCCTGAGTAGCAGTAAGAAACCAATATCTCACTTCGTGGGTAGCAGTATGGAACCTATGCCACACCGGCTCCAGCAACACCTCACCTCCCTGACTCCGTGCCACATCTTTGACTCTGCCTTGTTTCTAAGGTACAGTACTTGTGGTCCGTGTGACTCAGTGAGCAGTGGCGCACTCCCTCATGAGTGGTGTTGGACTTTTGGGAACAACTTCGTCATGTTGCAGTGATTGCAAAAGTTGGAACTTGTGTGTTTCTAAGTGCTTTATTGGGATTTAATCTTTAAAAAATCATATGTTTGCTTGTGTGTGTTGGATTTTTTGTCATTTTTGTCTTGTTTTATTCAGATAATTATTGGCTATCTAAACTGGTGTTGAGTTGTTTTGTAGTGTTTTCACTGGGTTACTGTGTGTGTGTATAAATACTTTACACATTGCCTCTGAGGTAAGCCTGACCTCTTGTGCCAAGCTATCAAAGGGGTGAGCAGGGATTATTTTAGGAGTGTGACTCCCTTACCCTGAATAGAGAGAGGGTCCCTATTTGGACAGGGTATAAACTGACTGTCAACTAGAGACCCCATTTCTAACACCTATCCATTGAAAGGAGATAAGAGCCTGATACGATTGACTGAACAGACAACATGTTTATAAACTGGAAAAAATATGGTTTTGTAGACTCATAAAACTAGAAACATCAAACACTATCAGATTGCACCCTCATCTCCGATTTTTATTCGTACGCTGATGTCAAGAACAATACATTCCTCTAAATGTTTCAATGTTTCACATATCTTCCAGTGAACAAAACTGAAACTGGTTCTGCATGTGGATTTAAGTTGTTCCTGTGACAACCTCACAACAGTTGGATAGTATTTCCCATAACTCAAAATGAGTGACAAAACATTTGAACTATTCTGGATCCTGAAAAACACCAATGGGAAATTAAAAACAGAATGTAGAGCAATGAAAGATTCCATTGCGAAGAACAGTCTCTACGGTTTTGTGCTCATTAGATTAATCCACCGTTCTTGATCCTCTTTTCCTTTACCCAGCGAGGGTATTATATGTTTTCCTAGTTTATCCAGAGTCAAAGAAGTTTTGTCAATTCCAGCAGTCCCCTGTAGCATTGTTCAAGGTTAATAGTAACTGTATAAATTAGGCAATATGGAGGAACCCACTTTTTATTAGCTTTCTTCAAAATGGAAACCATTGGCCACATGTACGATGCTTTTTGCACGTCGCAAACAGCAAATCTGGCTGTTTGCGACGTGCACAAAGCACTTCCCCATGTACAAATCCAGTTTTGCGATTCAGTAAACTTTTACTGAATCGCAAAACGGGATTGCGACTCACAATTAGGAAAGGGTGTTCCATTCCTAATTGCGACTCGCAGTCCCATGTATGATTGTTTTGTGACCGTGAACACGGTCACAAAACAATCACAGTTAGTACCAATGTTACACTGGTGGTAACACATTTGCAAACGGGAAGAGGTCCCCAGGGGACCCCTTCCCCTTTGTGAATGTCACTGAGGACATATTTTCAGAGCAGGCAGTGGTCGTACGGACCACTGCCTGTTCTGAAAAAATGAAACAAAAACATTTCATATTTTGTTTTTGTAATGTATCTTGTTCTCCTTTAAGGAAAACGGGCTGCATTACAAAAAAAAAACTGCTTTATTGAAAAGCAGTCACAGACATGGTGGTCTGCTGTCTCCAGCAGGCCACCATCCCTGTGAGGGCTGCCATTCCCAAGGGAGTCGCAAATTGTGACCTACCTCATGAATAATCATGATAGTGTCAAGGACACTATCCAACATTCGGATTTGCGCCTCCCAAATTGTGAGTCGCGTTGACTCGTAATTTGCGAGTCGCAAATCTGAAATTTCATAAATGTAGCCCCATGTGATGTATGGTAGCTTCAGTACATGCATGCAATCACAACTCACAACACCACATCTAGACACATCACACCAAGCCAAATTGTATGAGAAGCATCCATGTTTTACTATTACACATCATTAGTTCTTTCACATAAAGCAAATAATTTTCTTACAGAGGCCAAAGCATCAACAACAGATTGTAGTACCTGAAGTTATTTGGTTCCTTGTGCTGACAGCAAGAAATGCGATGACCTCGGTCTTGATAAATACATTTTGTTTAAATTGCGTTATATTCCATGTTAATATTCAATGATTTGTATGCATTAGTGTTGGGGAGTTGTCTTGTGTTGGTCTGGCTTGTGATATCTTTACCCGGCATCAGCTCTTGGACATTCAGGTTAGAATGCTGAGAAGCAGGTGACGGTTGGAGGTACGTGCGAGCTGGAGGCTTTGATGAGCAGCTGCCCACAAGAAGTTACGATCTGTTTCAAATGAAGTATATTTCACTGCCAAACGTATGGGGAAGCATCTGTCTCCATGTAACATTGGTGGCGACTTTGGAAACAAAGCCTTCACTGCACTTTATCATCGGATTACTTACTGAAGAGTAGCAGTTATCAGATGATGGCAAGATCTCTTTACGTTGCATCGCAATTGTAACATACTTTGTGGGTTGCTGAGGGAGCATTTATGGGTTGTACTGTTGTGTGAGCTAGTTCATGAAGCTGAATCCTAGTGTTTATGCCCATGACTATGATTTTGCATATAGGGGTTGCCTCAGCCTTACATTGCGGTTGTTCCAGTCATTAGCATCTGTTTAAACTTAGTGCGGATGAGCAGCGACCGTCTTCTTTTGCCAGCTTTGTTCAACCAGAACATTGCCCTAAATGGGAAGGGTATGCCCAGACGTGGGTCACGTGCTCACAGTGCCACTGGATTCAAGCTTGCCTGGCTGATGAAAGGTGATACCCTGAAACCGGTCTCAGGATGCTTTTTTCCGGTTCGGGGAGGACTTAGACTGGCAGTTCGGGCTGGACTGTTCCCATGGGGAACAGGGTCAAGACTGATTTACATGCAGATGGGTCCAAACTGGGGTGGCACAGAGAGCAAAAGAACGATGGTTTAAACCCAGATCTGTGACTGGGGTGAGTGTTTGAAACGTTTCAGCACTCCGTTCATCATCCTTTTGTGTTGATAAAATTGTCCAACCAGAATTCAGGCATAATAAAATAAGACCAATCAACTAAGGACATTGATCATTTTGTTACACATAGCAGCCAACTTACTGGTTTGGGTAAACTATTAATTACAAAAGGATTTAAGATACATTTCTGAAGCCTTTCTCCCCACTTTCTTGGGGTGATAGGCGCACGTTACTGATTAAACATTTCCAGTTATTATGCAGTCTGTATTTAAATATTATTTTTATTCTCCACATAGGACATATTCTGCATTTGTGCAGCCTGTTTCCACTTCATCATATGGTGAGACATATGGTGAGAGGCACACCTTTAAGCCTGCTACCTTCCTGTACAATTGTGATGAATGCAACAGTGACAGGCACACCTATACTTCGTATTAGTAGAACCTGGTACTAGTGATTGGCACAGTCTCATTGTAAATATTTTACCAATGATCAGTTGCACAGTTTGTGTCAAGTACACTGTGCAGTGACAAGCACACCTTTGTGTATATTCTGTTACAAGGCATTTTTATAGTAATGCTATATAGGCCATTAGTCCCCCTCCACCATTTTCACAATCTCCTGGAGAGCCCAACGTTCCTTAGAAAGAATGGTTCTGAGTATTAAACACATTTTTTAGGGCAGTAGATGGTTTCAAGTTCAAGCATGATATGAGAAGGTGGTTGATGGAACACTTGTTGGGTATGGAAGGACAAGACATTTTCATTCATCTGCCATTATACATACCGGAGAATGATGAAGAACCAGATGAATATGAAGAGGCTGTCAAGAGATTAAAAAAAGAACTTCTCTAAGTCGCAAACCTTGGTTGCAAGGAGACACCATTTTTTTCTAGGGAACTAGCCACTATTGAATCTATAGATATTACATAGCTACATTACATGTTTTGGCAGCCAAGTGTGAATTTGGGAATTTCACAAGTCAACTGATCAGAGATGAGTCAGTGACAAAACATCATAATCAAAAGATTCAAGAGAGATTACTTACATGTAAAAACCCACCTTTAGATGAAGCTGTGGAGATAGCTAATGCAATTCAGGGTTCGAAAGATTCAGACAAAGAGCTTCATAAGTCTGATGTCTCGGTTTTGTTATTTAAAAGTAATTAGGTGTCAGATAGAACCAAAGCACTTGAAAAAAAGAAACCCTTATGTTCAGGCAGTATATGTTATTAATGTTTATCCAAATTGCACACAGTTTCATACAGGCAATGCCATGCTCTCAGTCGGGAGTGTAACAAGTGTGGAGTTACAGTTCATTTCGATAGAATGTGCTGAATGAGTACAAAGAAAAGGAAATTAAACTAAGTTACAGAAAATGTGATCAGACTGTGTCTGATGAAATCAATAATTTGTTGCTTTGTGTGGGAGTACAAGGGCAAGAAGCGACTAATGAGATAGGTACAATGTTATTCAAGGATCTCAAAACAATGACAATACAATGTGTTGCATTAGAATTCATAGGAATGCTACACCCATATCCAAGAAACCAGTAGAGGTATTTAGAGTGGAAAAGTTAATATTTCTCTTGTTAACAGATTCAAGGTCAAAATCACTATTATTTCTGAAGATACACTTTTAAGCACAATATTAATGAAGTGTTTTTACCACCAGATGTATTCCTCAAGGGTAAGATGGTACTAAAATTGCCTCAGTGCCTTTTAACAATTCGGTCATTGGTTTCAAAGATAGGGAGGTCCAGGGATTCTTGGGTGGCATCATCAAGCCTGTTTGGATATTGTTCTTAAACCAGGTGGTGTATGTCAGGTTTTGACATTTACTAATGACCAATTGAATGTGCGGATTTACAACTTACATGCCTTGCATATAAAACATAACAACAATTGTGTTGAACATTTGGGGGCATTGAAATTATTTGAGCATGTTGGCAAATTGAAAGATGGGTGTGTTCCTGTGAAACATAAATTGATGGGTGTGCCATTGAGTGTGAGAGATAGTTTGAAAATGTGCTGCACAATTTGAGCAAGGATAGTGGGATGGACCTGATAGAATCTTCACTTTAGCTTTCATTTATTGTGGTGGCTTGGAAGAAGAACAATTAAATCAGATTGTGCATTGATCTTAGGAGTGTAAACCAGCCAATTTTTCTCTTACCGAAAACTGAGGAAATTATATGTATGTTGGCTGTTGCCAAGGTGTTTTTGAAGCTGGAACTGAGGTCAGCTACCATCAAGTGGTCTTGGTGAAACAATCAAGACACCCTATGGCATGTATCAATTCTGCAGGATGCTTTTCAGGCTTACTTCAGCTGCAGCTGCTTTCCAAAGAGTTATGTATGAGACCGTGAAGGGACTAGATGGAGTGTTTGTATTTTAGGAAGATGTGTTGGTTTTTTAGGGACGATATTGTTGAACATCATGTTAGATTGAGTGCTGTTTTGAGTCCTATGAGTGAGAGAAGATTGAGACTAAGGAGAGACACGCGTGAGTTTTGTGTGTGTTAAGTGAAGTATTTGGGCCATTTTGTCTCTGTCAAAGGCATTGATCCATGCCTAGGATTGTTGAAAGTCATGGAAGACGCACCAGTTCCTGCAGGCAAAGAACAGTTAAAGGCATTCATGGGAATGTGCTAGCATTATGCTAAGTTCATAAGGATTTTTTTCACCATTGCCAAACTTCTTCCCAGAATGCTAGGTTTGTGTTGGGTGAGTCGCAAAAAATTGCTTTTGAAAAAAACAAGTAAGGCTTGATCAGTGCCCCTTTGGTAAGTCTCTTCAATCCTGGTGAAATCTTTACTATTACAGTGGATGCTAGTGCTGTTGGTCTGGGGGCTGTACTGTCACTGGGTAGGGGGGAATGATATATGCACTATTGTGTTTGCGTCTCACAATCTCAGATCACCGGAGAGGTACTATTCAGCTACTGAATGTGAAATGCTAATGTGTGTATGGGCGGTGGAGCAATTCAGGACTTATGTATGGAGCACTAGATTTAGGTTATAGATGGATCAGAAACCACTGATACCCATTCTGAATGGTCCTAATGTACATTCTTCCAAGGCCACAGCTAGGTTAGTGAGGCTGAATGTAAAATTGCTGGAGTAGTACGATTTTGTTGTTGTCTTCATTCCAGGTGGTAAAAATAACAAAGCTGGCTGCTTGTCTAGTTTGCCCATTTCTGTTGAAGAGTAATTACTGGATGATCCGGATGACATGGAGTGTTTGGTAGCCAAGGTATTTTGGTTAGATACCAAGTGTGTCAGTGAGAGGGAGTGGAGATCTGTTTTAGACAAGGTAGTAGAATACATGAGAAAGGGCTGGCCAAGAGAAGGTAGTCTTCTTATTGGGCTTCAACCATATACCCAAGTGCAAACTGAACTTTAATTGGAGGATGGATTATTGTTTAGAACAGATAAACTAATTCCTCCAAGGGTCATTACGAATAAAACGTATGAACATAAGCAATTAATAAGAGATTGAGGGACATTTTCTGGTGGGCCAGGATGGACAGGAATGTAGAAGACAGGATTGAGAAATGCACAAATTATATGTCAAATGACATTGGCTTGAAGTGAGTCACCCCACCAAGGGTTATTCCCGATGTTCCGTCAGAAAGTGTGGAAAAGAGTGAGTATAGATTTGGTTTGTCGTTTCCAGATTCTACCGCATACTCAGAGATTTGCAATTGTATTGGTTGATTATTTGTCTAAATGGCTTGAAGTTAAGTTTATTCATGAACCTAACACTAGCAGTGTTATAACTATCCTTATAGATGTTTTTGCAAAAGAAGGTTTTTCTTCAGAACTGTTATCAGACAATGGAGTGCAGTTCATTTCATAAGAAATGGAAGAATTATTAAAAAGTTCAGGGATCAAACACAAGAGGAGTAGTCTTTACCACCCCAAGAAAATGCTCAAGTTGAGTAGGAAAACAGATTGAATTCTGACTGTGTGAGAGAAGCTGTACTTAAAGGTGCTGATGTAGAGGATGCTACGCGCAACATGCTCTGATTGTATCGTAATACTCCTCACAGTGTGACTGGTATTCTGCCTTTTGTAGCGTTGCGGGGCAGATGGGCGAAGGATTTGTTGAGACCAGTCTTGTTGAACAATTTGACCAGAATCATGTCCAGCAGTGTCAATGGACATGATATTGAACTAGCTAGGAGTAGAATTAAGGATATGACATTCAAATAAGAAGCAAAGAAAGGTATGATACCATTAAAGTAGCGAAAAATATGGTTTTGGAGAAAGGTGATTATGTGTGTGTAAAATTACCTGAGGTCAAAATTGTCAAGGGTATATTGAGATTTCTATCTGCTTATTGTGTGGATGACGTAAGTGAAGATGGTTGTGCTGTGAAATTGTAAATTGGGCAATGGTGGAATTGGTTAAGGTGAGGGCCCCTGTACAGACATATAATCAATTTGTAAGGCACAAAGTGGTGCATGGTTCTTCTTCATCTACAATGGAGAAGTGTACATTGTAGAAACGTGTCCACAAAGTTCCTGGAAGATTCAAAAACTATGTGTGAGCTTGAAATGTTACTTCCTAATATTTTTATTGTAATGCTCTATTTCAATTTTAAGTGTCTCTGAAATGTTTGAAGTTTTTTTTTGGTTTTGTAGTTTTTGCTTCATATAATGTATGTATATTTTTATTAATGCCTTTGAATTTTTTGACGTATGGAAGGTGTGCTATATTCCGTGTTTCTATTCCATGCTTTGGATGTATTAGTATTGAGGAGTTGGCTCATGTCAGTCCGGCTCATTGCACCTGTACCCTGCGTCACTACTCGGACATTGGGGTTAGATTGTTGAGATGCAGGTGATACTTGATGCCTGAGAGCTGGAGGCACTGATGAGCAGCTGCCCGGAAGAAGTTATGATTTGGTTCAAAAAAGTATATTTCACTGGCAAACATGTGGGGAAACATCTGTCTCCATGTAACACATTTGCATTAGTCAAGGTTAAAATCTCTACTTTGTCAAAAGACCTTTATCAGATTCCTGTCTAACCTTGTGGTAGTACATTCCAAGCCCATTCTTTGTAGTCTTCTTCTCTGTCCTCTCATTTATTCTGATTCCTTATATCGCCTTATTTCTGCTCTATCTTAGGCTCTTTTAAATAGGGATGACAATATACTATTGGGGCCAAATTAAGAGTTTGTCAGATGGGATAGCGCGTCTGCCAAACTCCTAAAAGTGTGGCTGCCGCCGTAGTGCTGAATAACCGGCCTGACCTATTAGATGTTTCCCTCTAGGGAGATGGGCGTAAACCTTGGTTTCCCCCATCAGCAAAGCAGGAAACAGGCAGCAGCATTATCTCTGGCTCGAAATCGAGAGTGCAGACAGTGATCAGTGAGGCATAATAGTGAGTCCTCGACTGATGCTTGTATTTACTATTTTAAATGTGATTTTATTGGTTGATGTTATTTTATTGATTTTTTAGGCTCATAATCATTTGAATTTGAATTAGAATTTTAAGTTGTTTTTTACGCTTACCAGCATTCGATACGGGGATTGGGGAGCACTACAGCAGTTTGCCGTGTGGACAGCAGAGAGTTGGGTTCGGGTCTGTAAGAGCCCGTCCGTCCTCCATAGACGCTCCATTTTGATGCCTGGGTGGGACAGGTCAGCGGGCTAGTGCTGCCTGTCACGGGAGGGGTCCATAACTGTTGGGCTGATGTGGCCGCCTAGCAGCCGCGCCGTTGGCACACCGTTTGTGTGGCTAAAGCAAGCCCGTCTGTGCCCGTCCGCACACGGGGGCCAGGGATGATGCTCAGGGCAGGGTTACCCCTAGTCGTATTTGTTACTCGGGAATCACACTCAATGCTATGGCTCCGGTTGATCCTTGTAAACACTCGCTCCTGCCATATTCAGGGCAGATTTTTCAGAGGGTTTGCAGGGATTGTGGTTGGACTCCGGTCACTTCCCAACCTTCATTTGCGCTAGGAGAATTGGAAGGGGCCCTTCCAAAAAGGTCATTGGGTATTAAACATGTGGTTTATGCTTTGATTAATGCACAATCACTTCCAAAACATAAGACAGAAATTGCGGATATGATTACTTTATATCAAGTGGACTGTCTTTTTACAACCGAATCATGGGCTAAGGCATACTCCAACCCTGATTTCATTGAAGCTTCTCCTAGTGGCTACTCCTTCTTTAGACTGGATAGGTTAGTAGGCATGGGAGGAGAGCTTGCTATTATTTGTAGGTCTACTCTGTCCTGTCAGTGGGAACCGGCCTATTCTCCACATAAGTCCTGTGAGGGCTTGTATTTTAAAATTTGCCAGAATAATTGTATTTTGATTGAGGGTCTATTGATCTACAGACCACCGGGCTCAGCTGCCTCATTCATGTTAGACTGACCCATTCTTTTTGAACCTCTGGTAGTGGCATTAAATTGTATTACCCTGGAGGATTTCAACTTACATTTAGATGATGGCCAGCTCCCTTATGTTAAAGATCTGGTGAATCTCATGGCTACGTTTGATTGGACTCTTTCAGTCACCTTGGCCACACACCAGGCAGGGCATATTCTTGATGGGATTTTTGCCCACCCGGAGGATCAGGTGACTGTGTCCAACATTCCTTTGGCTTGGACTGATCACCACCTTCTCCTGTTTAAAAGTGTTAAGTGGTTCACCAACCAACAGATAAAAACGGGCAGCAAATCCTTGCAGCTATGGAACAAAATCACCGAGACTCAGCTGGGCCCTGCAGTAAAGGAAGGTAGCAGAAAATCATCATACTTTTGCCTTGGAGGTTTTTAATTCAGGCTTAGTCCTCGCGATGGATAAGTTGGCCCCGGTGATAACAAAGCCGGAGGGGAGGCCTAGTTGGCCCTGGTTTAACAGCGATTTGAAGGTGCTTCAGAGGAGGTACCTTCAACAAGAAAGACGATGGAAGTTATATCCTAATGAGACAGAGAAGAAGAAGCTAAGAACTGCTTTAAAAACGTATAAGGTAGCCTGTTTTGGGGCAAAATCAGACTTTCTGTCTACAAGAATCAAGGATGCATTGAATGCTTCTAAAGAACTATTTAAGGTAGTTCGCTCTTTAACCACGCCTCCCGTTCCTCCTACTATCTCATCTAATTCCCAGGCAACTTGTAATCAAATTGCAGTGTTTTTTAAAACTAAAATCTGGCAAAATCATTCAGATTTTCCCTTGCTGGACACTTTGATAGCCCCATTGGATTCTCCGAGTCAGGACATTCCCCTGCTCACATGTTTTCCCCCGTTGTTGCTGGACAGGATTAAATAATTTTTAATGGGGATTAAGTCAGGTTCACCTATGGATCCTTGTCCACCCGGCATTTTGCAGATGATCTCGGAACCTGTTGTTCTGAAATTAGCCACTATTTTTCAGGAAGTCCTATCTTCGGGGATCTTCCTCCCACATGGAAGCAGGCTACCGTTATTCCTTTAAAAAAGAAGCCTGAGCAAACTGCCTTTGATTTGAGCAACTTGCGACCTATCTCATTGTTACCTACATTGGCTAAGATTTTTGAAAAACACATTAACTATGAACTTTCCACGTTTTTTCATCAGGCCAGAGGCTTCGATCAGTCACAACATGGGTTTAGGAGGGCTCATAGTACGGAATCAGCGCTACTCCAACATCTGACTCCATCCGGAGATTACTGGATGAGGGTCAAGGCGCTATTCTTGTACTATTGGATCTCTCCGTGGCATTTGACACAATCTCTCCTGCGATCTTGGTTTCACGCCTCCATCAAGCTGGAATAAAACACTCCGCCCTTAAAATCCTGGAGTCTTTCTTAAGAAATAGATCTAGTACTGTAGGTTGGGCTGGCTTTAAAGCACCGGCTTTTCATCTGCCTTGTGGTGTGCCTCAGGGCTCGGCGCTTAGCCTAACGCTTTTTAATATCTATGTGGCCCCCCTAGCCAGACTAATCCGATCATATGGTTTCATCCCATCCTCCTATGCTGATGACACACAACTTATCATCCCGGTGTCTAGGAGCAACTGGGAGGAAGTGGAAGATCGGTTTAGTAACTGCATGCAGGATATTAATAAGTGGATGAGACAGAACTGGCTGAAGCTAAACACAAACAAGACGGAGATTGCTTTGTATGGTTGTAGTAAGGAGCTGTGGAGCTCGCGCTGGTGGCCTGGTGAATGTGGAAAGCCACCTGTCCCCTGCGTGGCTACCAGAAAATTGGGAGTGATCTATGATGACTCGTTAAGTTTTAAGCCACAGGTTAGTGCTATTGTCAAATCTAGTTACTGGACACTGAAACTCCTGAGAGAAATTCTACCGTTTCTGAAGCAGGAGGAAAGAGTCACTGTTATTCTAGCGCTGATTATGTCCAGATTGGATTATTGTAACTCCATGTTGTTGGATATTGATGTGGGGTCCTTGAGGAAACTGCAGTTAATTCAGAACAATGCAGCTCGTATGATTTTGGACCTTCCACGTTTAGCCTTGGCTTCTCTTAGCCTGAAATATCTTCATTGTCTTCCAGTTGGCAAGAGGATTATTTTTAAAACTCTTTGCCTAACCTTTAAAGCGCTCTATGGGGGCGGTGCTGAACACCTGGCTGAGAGACGCAGGTGGAATAGCTCAGGGCGCGTCCTAAGATCAAACAATTCATACTTGATTCAGGTCTGTCGAACTCGCAGAGTCAGGTCGGGAGGTAAAGCCTTTACAGTCGCTGCTGCCAGACATTGGAATGCTCTACCGTTGGGCATTAGGAAAGAACATAGGTGGTCATTACAACCCTGGCGGTCAGTGTTAAAGCGGCAGTAAGACCGGCAACAGGCCGGCGGTAAAAAAATTGCAGTTACGACCGTGGCGGAAACCGCCATCAAAGACAGCCACTTTAACACTCCGACCACCACGGCGGTACAAACAAACAGCGCGGCGGTCACCGCCAACAGACAGGCGGGAGACAATGTACCGCCCACACTATCATGACAGGCCAATCCTCCACCTTTTCCGGGGCGGTGGAAACAGGAATCCCGAAGGGAAAACGCTCACCTCTACACACCCCACGAGGAACGAGGTCGCCATGGACCCGGAACTCCAAATTCTACCTGCAATAGTCTTCCTGCTCCTCTACCAGGAGCACCAATGCCGACGGCAAAGACCACGGTGAGTACTGCACCTACGACACAGGGGAGGAGGAGGCAAAAAACAGGGACACACACATGCAACACCCCCACCCTCACCCACTACAACACACACACTAATGCATATCAATACACCCCGCAAACCCCTCGGAAGAATGCGAAGACAATAGAAAATGAGTGTAACCATTGTAATATATTAAAATCAAGTAGGCAGAAATATATATATACACCATGTACAAAATATATACCAAGCATAGTAGTCCAGGTAGTGCACTAAGAAAGTCCATGGAACACTGGGACCACATGGTATGGGCAAGGCCCACACAAGATCCCCGACCATGACGGAGAGAACACTGCAGGGGCATCAGAGAGCAACTAAACAGGCACCTCAGGGGGAGGGAAAGGGGGGGCACCTCCGCCGCTTGAGGTCACAATGCCAAACCCACGAGGGGGCCACATGCCCACTGTTCCATCCTGGGGAGTGCAAAACCACAGTCTCACAAGTCTCTACAGTGGGTGGGTTGCCCACTGATCCATCCAGGGGAATGCAAAGCCACAGTCTCACAAGTCTCTACAGTGGGTGGGTTTCCCACTGTTCCATCCTGGGGAGTGCAAAGCCACAGTCTCACAAGTCTCTACAGTAGGTGGGTTGCCCACTGCCATATCCTGGGGAGTGCAAAGCCACAGTCTCACAAGTCTTAACAGTGGGTGGGTTGCCCACTGTTCAATCCTGGGGAGTGCAAAACCACAGTCTCACAAGTCTCTACAGTGGGTGGGTTGCCCACTGTTTAACCCTGGGGAGTGCACAGCCACAGTCTCTGAAGTCTCTACAGTGGGTGGGTTGCCCACTGTTCAATCCTGGGGAGTGCAAAGCCACAGTCTCACAAGTGGATGACAGTCTCCACTGGTTCTGGAGGGGGCATGGTGCCTAGAGTGCTTCATCCTGCTAAGAACAGAGGTAGTGGATGTATCTCTCCACTGGTTCTGGAGGGGGCATGGTGCCCAGAGTGCTTCATCCTCCTAAGGACAGAGGTAGTGGATGACAGTCTCCACTGGTTCTGGAGGGGGCATGGTGTCCAGAGTGCATCATTCACCCCGTGGCAGACTCAGTTGCATCAGTGCCCCTGCCGCTCATGGGCTAGCGGTGCTTGAGACGGCGGTGCCCTGTTCAATGGTGCTTGAGATGGCGGTGCCCTGTTCAGCGGTGCTTGAGACAGCGTTGCCCTGTGCTGCGGTGCTTGAGACGGCGGTGCCCTGTTCAGCGGTGCTTGAGATGGCGGTGCCCTATTCAGCGGTGCTTGAGACGGCGGTGCCCTGTGCAGCGGTGCTTGAGACGGCGGTGCCCTGTTCTGCGGTGCTTGAGACGGCGGTGCCCTTTGCAGCGGTGCTTGAGACGGCGGTGCCCTGTTCAGCGGTGCTTGAAACGGCGGTGCCCTCTTCAGCGGTGCTTGAGACGGCGGTGCCCTGTGCAGCGATGCTTAAGACTGCGGTGCCCTGTGCAGCGGTGCTTGAGACGGCGGTGCCCTGTGCAACGGTCCTTGAGATGGCGGTGCCCTGTGAAGCGGTGCTTGAGACGGCGGTGCCCTGTTTAGCGGTGCTTGAGACAGCGGTGCCCTGTGCAGCGGTGCTTGAGACGGCGGTGCCCTGTTTAGCGGTGCTTGAGACGGCGGTGTCCATTGCAGTTTCTCAGCTGCTGGTGGTCCTTCATGGCCCAGCGGGGCTTTTGCTGGCGGTCCTTCATGGCCCAGCGGGGCTGGTGCTGGCGGTGGCCTCCTGGCCAGGTGGGCTGGTGCTGGCCTCCTGGGCACCTGGGCTGATGCTGGCGGTGGCCTCCTGGGCAGCTGGGCTGGTGCTGGCGGTGGCCTCCTGGGCAGCTGGGCTGCTGCTGGCAGTGGCCTCCTGGGCAGGTGGCCTGATGCTGGCGGTGGCCTCCTGGGCAGCTGGTCTGATGCTGGCGGTGGCCTCCTGGGCAGCTGGGCTGATGCTGGTGGTGGCCTCCTGGGCATAGGGGATGATGGCGGTCTTCTCCGTCGTGCTGCTCTTCCCAGACTTGCCGGGTTTCTTATGGCCCTTCCCCACCTTGGAAGGTGTCACAGCTGACTCCACACTCCCAACGGGACCCCTGGGAGCAGCTTTGGTGGCTGGAGTCTTTCCCCTCTCCCGCCGGGCACTGGCCAACTTCTGATGCTTCACAGGTGGGGGACTGTCTGTGCTGTGGCTCTGTGCCACACTGGCTACCCTGGAGGCCGGTGCACTCCAGATTCTGGTGAGTACAGGCACCACTGGTCCC
The DNA here is from genome assembly GCF_031143425.1 of Pleurodeles waltl. Lineage (NCBI taxonomy): Eukaryota > Metazoa > Chordata > Amphibia > Caudata > Salamandridae > Pleurodeles > Pleurodeles waltl. The sequence goes on from NC_090440.1 coordinate 214,719,831, forward strand.
GGAGATGTTGTGCTGAGGTGCTAGTTCGGGACCTATGAGACGGACGGGGTGGGGGAGGTGTGGGAAAGAGGTCAAGGTTGGACAGGAAAAGTTTTTTGGACACACTGGGACGGGTAGCTGGAGGGGGTTTGGGAGTGGAGGAAGAGGTGGTGGTTGTAGGAGGTGTACGTTTGGTGACTTTGGGTGGAGGTGCATGTGCTGGAGGCTGTAGTGAGGTGGATGACTGTTGGGTTGGTGTGTGCCTGCGTTTGTGTATCTTGGGAGGGGGCGTCACAGACACACTGGGAGAGGACACAGGGGGCGTGTGAATGGTAGTGGGGGTGGAGACTGCACGTGAGCGGGGTGTGGGTGTGGGTGTGCTGGAGAGGGATGTAGTGGCTGTAGAGGTAGTGCATGCAGGTGTGAGTGTAGACGAGACTGGGAGGGAGGAGGGAGACGAGGAGGAGGGGGACACAGTGGAGGCAGTCGATGTTGGTGTGTCTGCATGTGTGTGATGCTTGTGTGAGTGCCTGTGGGATGTGTGGTGCTTATGTTTGTCTGAGCTTCCCTTGGGTGTTGAGGTGTTTGCATGTTGGTCTGTAGGTGTGCTTGGGATAGGCTGAGGTACAGAGGATTGGGTCGGGGTGGAGGAAGTTGGAGGGGGGAGGCTAGACACAGGGATAATGGCTGCCATCAGTGCTGAGGCCAGCGTCTGAAAAGCTTGCTGAAGGGCCGCCTGACCAGAATGAATGCCCTCCAGGAATGCATTGGTTTGTTGCAACTGCCTCTCTACACCCTGGATGGCATTAAAAATGGTAGACTGCCCAACAGTGAGTGACCTGAGGAGGTCAATGGCCTCCTCACTGAGGGCAGCAGGGGTGACTGGGGCAATGCCTGAGGTGCCTGGGGCGAAGGTGATGCCCACCCTCCTGGGTGAGCGGGCACAGGGCAAAGGCTGAGGGGCTGCTGGGAGGGCTGTGCTGGTAGGGGGGGTGGCGGCTGTACCTGTAGATGCGGGGGCACAGATGTTGCCGCCACCACAAGGCAGCTCCCATCAGAGGACGAGTCTGTGTCGCTGGTGTCAGCTCCTGTCCCCGCCGTGGAGCTCCCCTCGCCCTCCATCCCACTGGTGAATTCAGGCTCCGTAGTGTCGCCCTCCATGGCCATGTGGGATGCAGCTCCCTCGTGCTCCGGTTCCACTGCTCCTCCGCCTGATGATGCTAATGCACACAAGAACAGGGAGACCACAAAAAGGGGGGGGGCAGAAGAAAGACATTTTGAGTGCATGCATTACCGCTACCGTTGGCGGACACGACAGACACAGAAGCCCCCTGCACTACGCCGCGCTCTTGGGCTCCACTGTTCAATTCCTGGGAAATGGCCTACAAGGCTATGGACGACATCTGCACACATAGATGACACAGGGGCATGACTAGCTGTACTTGGCACTCTACAGAGGTGGGCTGGGGTGCCACATGGCCTGCCTTACGGAGGGGCCTTGCCTACGGAACTCGCCCTAGCCTAGGGAAACCCACAGCCCACCTCCGCCACCCAGACCCCTCCACTGAGCGCAAAATCAGCAGAATGAGAGTGTACTCACCCCCTTGTGGCTGCTGTGATGCCCTCAAACACCCATCCAACTCCGGGTAGGCCAACGCCAGGATCCTGAACATCAGGGGGGTCATGGTGCAACGGTCACCCCTCCCATGTTGGGAGGCCATGCCCAGCTGAGCCTCCGCCATCTTCTTGCTCCAGCGGCGAATGTCCTCCCATCTTTTCCAGCAGTGGGTGCTCCGTCTGTGGTAGACCCCCAGGGTCCGGACGTCCTTGGCGATGGCACACCAAATATCTTTTTTCTGGTGGGTGCTGACCTACATGAAATGTACAGGGGAAAAAGAGAAGTTATTGCCAACTGCATCGTGAAAGTGATTGTCCCCCATCCCTACCCTTGCCATATGGCACATGCATTCACCGTCTTTCATGCACGCAGCACTCTCCCCTCTTCCTTCTTACATCCAGCCCTCTCCACACAGGCATAGCCCATACAACATGCTCCCTGTGTACTTACCTGTTTGTCTGGAGGACCGTAGAGTAGCGTGTACTGGGGGAGGACCCCATCCACGAGCTTCTCCAACTCCTTCGATGTGAAGGCAGGGGCCCTTTCCCCAGACACTCGAGCCATTGTCTCTTCCAGACCGAGGTCACAGTAGCACTTGCAGTGTAGGTCCTCTCCTGTCGAAGATCAGGGATCGAGTGATTGAACAGATAGAAAATGGCGGTCACATCCACGGCGGTGCGTACCGTCCCTGCCGGCGTACATCGTCATTGGCTCCTGGGACCCATAGGGTCCAATGTTAACCAATGCAACATTGCGCTGCGGTCTTCGACCGCCTACCGCGACGGTGTACAACGCCAGCGCAGTTACCTCACATCCCATTGTCCCACTTTACAGGTCAGGCAGCCACCATTTCAGGGGCCCACATGGCTTCATTTCCAACTGCATCACACATACCTAGGCCTAGACTCAACACACATACAGGCCACATTTTGTGTATGTTTGGTGTTCTGGGTAAATTGGGGGTACGTACCTCTGAGTTGTTTGACTCTGTGCTCGCTGTTGTCCTTCATAGGCACCGTCCGCTGGGACATGTGGGGAGATGGCGGCATCCTCCAGTGTACCGACCGTTGGTGGACCTGTCGACAATGGAGGAGCTACATTTGATTATCACATACAGGCTTGACCGTGCCACAATCCAGGAACTGTGTACCCAGTTGGAGCCAGACCTGATGTCAGCCATCCGCCATCCCACAGGAATCCCCCCCTCAAGTGCAGGTGCTGTCAGTGCTCTATTTCCTTGCAAGTGGGTCTTCTCAAACAACAGTGGCCATAGCATCAGGGATGTCCCAGCCTATGTTTTCCAACGTATTGTCCAGAGTGTTGTCTTCCCTTCTGAAGCACATGCGAAGCTACATCATTTTCCCTCAGGTGGAGGATTTGCCTACAGTAAAAGGTGATTTCTATGACCTGGGACACATCCCCAACATCATAGGTGTCATTGATGGGACCCATGTGGCTTTGGTCCCCCCCCCCACAGGAGTGAACAGGTGTACAGAAACCAGAAGAGTTATCATTCTATGAATGTACAGATGGTATGTTTGGCAGACCAGTACATCTCCCATGTGAATGCCAAGTTCCCTGGCTCAGTGCATGACGCCTACATCCTGCGGAATGGCAGCATCCCTTATGTGATGGGTCAACTTCAGAGGCACCGTGTGTGGCTATTAGGATGAGCACCTGGAGGCAAGTCAGAGGGAATGGTTGTCTGGGTCTGGGGATATCCCTCCAGGTTAGTGCGTATCTAACAATTGTCCCTCACAATTTGCAGGTGACTCTGGTTACCCCAACCTGTCATGGCTACTGACCCCAGTGAGGAATCCCAGGACAAGAGCAGAGGAACACTTCAACGAGGCCCATGGGAGAACTAGGAGGGTGATCGATCGGACCTTCAGCCTCCTGAAGGCCAGGTTCCGGTGCCTCCATATGACAGGTGGATCCCTATTCTACTCACCAAAGAAGGTGTGCCAGATCACCGTGGCCTGCTGTATGCTTCACAACTTGGCTTTGCGACAACAGGTGCCTTTTCTGCAGGAGGATGGTCCAGATGGAGGTGTTGTTGCAGCTGTGGAGCCTGTGGACAGTGAAGACGAGGAAGCAGAGGAAGAAGACATGAACAACAGGGACTCAGTGATCCAGCAATATTTCCAGTGAGACACAGGTAAGAGTACAGACCTGCCTACTACATGTACTTTAAAACTACTACCTCTCTACTGTGTGTCGTTTTCACCCAGTGTATGGTCACTGAGTTGTCACTTTCCCTTACAATTTCACAGATGTGGGTCCCACTGTGTGACATCTGCTTAGATTCCTCATGGACTAGAGCTGTGTGACATAGGTATGTTGACATTACAATTGAAAGAGCATTTTGTCACTGTAATTGCTAATACACTATTTCGAACTCACAAACAGACTCCAGATTGTTTTGTGCTTTAAGTGTGATTATTTAAGTGCTCAATATTGGAGGTGGTAGTGAAATGGTGAGGGGTGATGGCGGAGGAATGTCCATGGCAGAGTCCAGTCTATTAGTCTCACAGGTGCATTGCCCAAATGGGCATAGGAAGTGCAGCTGGGGCAGTTAAAGTATGGACAGGGTGACAAAGTGGGACAGTAGGATGACAATCAGGGTGGTCTCATTTCTTGTCGGGGTCTTGGCATCGTGCTCTGTCTTTGTCCTGGATCTCAGGGACAGTTTGCGGGGTGGTTCTCCCTCTGCAGGGGGTGGGGTGCTGGTGTGGTGGTCCTGTGGCAGGGCGTCCTGTTCACTAGCGCCGGCGGAGGTGGTGGGCAGTTCATCGTCCATGCTAGTGTCAGGGGCCCCTTGTAGTGCCACAGTGTCCCTCCTGGTGTTGAGTACTTCCTTCAGCACCCCTATGATGGTGCCCAGGGTGGAGCTGATGGTTCTGAGTAACTCCCTGAAACCAATATACTGATGCTCCTGCGCCGCTGGGTCTCCTGAAACTTGGCCAATACCATTGCCATCGTCTCCTGGGAGTGGTGGTATGCTCCCATGATGGAGGAGAGGGCCTCGTGGAGAGTGGGTTCCCTTGGCCTGACCGCCCCCTGTCATACAGCAGCCCTCCCAGTTCCCCTGTGTTCCTTGGCATCCGTCCCCTGGACCGTGTGCCCACTACCACTGCCCCCAGGTCCCTGTTGTTGTTGGGGTGGTGGGTTATCCTGGGTTCCCTGTAGTGGTGGACACACTGCTGATTGACGTGTCCTGGGGACGGAGGTATGGGCCCGCTGGGTGGGTGCTGTGCTGGTGTTTCCAGAGGGGGAAGGTCTGTGGTGGCCTGTGACTGGGTGAGGGGAACCGACTGTTCAGAGGTCCCCGATGGGCCGGGCTGGTCATCTAGATCCAGTTGGACAGAGGTGCTGTCATCACTGTGGGCTTCTTCTGTTGGTGGTATGGACATGTGTGGACCCTCCTGTCCGGTGACGGTGGGTAGGGGTCCTGCAGGGGTATAAAAGGATGGTTATTACATCTGTGTGTGTCATGGTGTGCAATGGGTGGGTGACCGTGTACCCCAGTGCTTGCATTCCTTTGTGGGACCTTGTGTGAGGATGGTTTAGGGGGTTGTATGGGTATGTGCAGTGGGCATGCTTTAGTGATGGGTGTCCATGCTTTGAAGTTGCATGCAGGGCTTGGTGTTGGGATGGGTGGTTTGTGATGTTGGGAACATATATGAGGAGTTGGGGTGCTGGGGTGAGGATGGGGGTATGTGATGGCATGCAGGTAGGTTGGGGGATGTAATAATTAAGATTTGTCTTACCAGAGTCCATTCCTCCACCTACTCCTGCGAGGCCGTCAGGATGCAAAATCACCAAGACCTGCTCCTCCCATGTTGTTAGTTGTGGGGGAGGAGGTGGGGGTCCGCCGCAAGTCCTCTGAACCGCCAGGTGGTGTCTTGAGACCACGGAATGCACCTTCTCCCGTAAGTCGTTCCACCTCTTCCTGATGTCCTCCCGATTTCTTTGGTGCTGTCCCACTGCGTTGACCCTGTCCACTATTCTTCTCTCCATAGCTCCATCTTCCTTGCAATTGAGGTGTGCTGCACCTGTGCTCCGAATAGCTGTGGCTCTACCCGGACAATTTCCTCCACCATGACAATGAGCTCCTCCTCCGAGAACCTGGGGTGTCTTTGCCGTACCATGGGGTGGTGTAGGTGATGTGTGGGGTGGAGTGTGTGGTGATACGTGTGCTGATATGTAGTGGTGTGTTGTGTGAGGTGCTTGGAAGTTCTGTGGGTGATGGTGTTGTGTGCCTGTGGATGCTGTTGTTCTTGCTGGTGCTCTCTCTCTGGCCTTCTTTCGGAATTTGTTGTCGTAGGGGTTTGTGGGTGATGTGGGTGTGTGTTTTATATTGTAATGGGTGTGTGGGAGTGGTGTGTGTATGTGTATCAGGTGTGTGTATTTGGAATTGTCCAATGTGGCTATGTTTTGTAAGAGTGTATGTATTTTGAGCGTAGCGGTGTGTACCCACAGCACGGAATCTGCCAAAATTCAGACACCCACACAAGTCCGCCACACCAAAGGTCAGTGATAAACTGGCGAAAACAGATCCTCCACCGTCACGCCAACAGAAATACGCCCACACTGTCACGACCCGCGAATCCGCTCTGCGGTCTTTCAACCGTGGTATTCCATTGGCGGTACACACCGCCGCGCTCAAGATATACACACTCTTACAAAATACTACCACATTGGACAATTCGAAATACACACACCTGATACACATACACACACCACTCCCACACACCCAATACAATATGAAACACATACCCACATCACCCACAAACCCCTACGACAACAATTACTGAGAGAAGGCCAGAGAGAGACACCACCATCAACTATACTAGCTTCCACAGGCACACAACACCATCACCCACATAACTTCTACGCACCTCACACTACACACCACTACATATCAGCACACTTATCATCCCACACACCACCCCACACATCACCTACACCACCCCATGGCACGGCAAAGACACCACAGGTTCTCAGAGGAGGAGCTCAAGGTCATGGTGGAGGAAATCGTCCGGGTAGAGCCACAGCTATTCAGATCACTGGAGCTATGGCGAAGAATAGTGGACAGGGTGAACGCAGTGGGACAGCACCCAAGAAATCGGGATGACATCAGGAAGAGGTGGAATGACCTACGGGGGAAGGTGCGTTCCGTGGTCTCAAGACACCACCTGGCGGTTCAGCCGACTGGCGGTGGACCCCCACAACTAACAACATGGGAGGAGCAGGTCTTGGCGATTCTGCATCCTGAGGGCCTCGCAGGAGTAGATGGAGGAATGGACTCTGTAAGTCAAATCTTAACTATTACATCCCCACCCTACGTGCATGCCAGCACATACCCCCACCCTCACCCCCATTACTCTAACTCCTCACAAATGTCCCAACATCACACACCACACATCCTAACACCAAGCCCTGCATGCAACAACAAAGCATGGACTCCCATCACTAAAGCATGCCCAGTACACATACCCATACACCCCCCTAAACCATCATCACACAAGGTCCCACACAGGAATGCAAGCACTGGGGTACACGGTCACCCACCTATTGCACACCATGGCACACACAGATGTAATAAACATCCTTTTATAGCCCAGAAGGACCCCTACCCAACGTCACCGGAAAGGAGGGTCCACACATGTCCACACCACCAACAGAAGAGGCCCGCAGTGATGACAGCACCTCTGTCCAACTGGATCTAGCTGACCAGCCTGGCCCATCGGGGACCTCTGGACAGTTGGTTCCCCTCACCCAGTCACAGGCCACCACAGACCTTCCCCCCTCTGGAAACACCAGCACAGCACCCACCCAATGGGCCCATACCTCCGTCCCCAGGACACGTCAATCAGCAGTGTGTCCACGACTAAAGGGAACCCAGGATAACCCACCACCCCAACAACAACAGGGACCTGGGGGCAGAGGTAGTGGGCACACGGTCCAGGGGACGGAGGCCCAGGAACACAGGGGAACTGGGAGGGCTGCTGTACGACAGGGGGCGGACAGGCCCAGGGAACCCACTCTCCACGAGGCCCTCTCCAACATCATGGGAGCCTACCACCACTCCCAGGAGACGATGGCAACTGTACTGGCCAAGTTTCAGGAGACCCAGCGCCTACAGGATGAACAGTATTCGGGCTTCAGGGAGGAACTCAGAGCCATCAATTCCACCCTGGGCACCATCGTAGGGGTGCTGAAGGAAGTACTCAACACCAGGAGGGACACTGTGTCACTACAAGGGGCCCCTGACACTAGCATGGACGATGAACTGCCCACCACCTCCGCCTGCACTAGTGGACAGGAGGCACCATCACAGGACCACCACACCAGCACCCCACCCCCTGCAGAGGGAGAACTACCTCGCAAACGGTCCCTGAGATCCAGGACAAAGACAGAGACTGATGGCAAGACCCCGCCAAGAAATGAGACCACCCTGAATGTCATCCTACTGTCCCACTTTGTAACCCATGTCCATTCTTAAACTGCCCCAGCTCCACTTCCTATGCCCATTAGGGCAATGCACCTGTGAGACTAATAGACTGGACTCTGCCATGGACATTCCTCCACCATCACCCCTCACCATTTTGCTACCCCATCCAATATTTAGCACTTAAATAAACACCCTTAAAGCACAAAACAATCTGGAGTCAGTCTGTGATTTCGGAATAGTGTATTAGCAATTACTGTGGCAAAAAGCTCTTTCATTTGTAATGTCAACATACCTATGTCACACAGCTGTAGTCCATGAGGAATCAAAGCAGATGTCACACATTGGGACCCACATCTGTGAAATCATAAGGGAAAGTGACAACTCAGTGACCATACACCGGGTGAAAACGACAGACAGTAGAGAGGTAGTAGTGTTTCAGTACACGTAGTAGGCAGATTTGTATTCTTACCTGTGTTTCACTGGAAAAATTGCTGGATCACTGAGTCCCTGTTGTCCATGTCTTCTTCTTCTGCTTCCTCGTCTTCACTGTCCACAGGCTCCACAGCTGCAACAACACCGCCATCTGGACCATCCTCCTGCAGAAAAGGCACCTGTCATCGCAAAGCCAAGTTGTGAAGCATACAGCAGGCCACGATGATCTGGCACACCTTCTTTGGTGAGTAGAATAGGGATCCACCTGTCATATGGAGGCACCTGAATGTGGCGTTCAGGAGGCCAAAGGTCCGCTTGATCACCCTCCTAGTTCGCCCATTGGCCTCATTGTAGCATTCCTCTGTCCTTGTCCTCCGATTCCTCACTGGGTTCAGTAGCAATGTCAGGTTGGGGTAAACAGAGTCACCTGCAAATGGCGAGGGACAACTGTTAGATACACACTAACCTGGAGGGATATCCCCAGACCCAGACAACCATTCCTACCGTTTTGCTTCCAGGTGCTCACATAATAGCAACACACGATGCCTCTGGAGTTGACCCATCACATAAGAGATGCTGCTATTACTCAGAATGTGGGCGTCATGCACTGAGCCAGGGAACTTGCCATTCACATGGGAGATGTACTGGTCTGCCAAACATACCATCTGTACATTCATCGAATGATAACTCTTCCGGTTTCGGTACACCTGTTCACTCCTGTGGGGGGGGGACCAAAGCCACATGTGTCCCATCAATGGCACCTATGATGTTGGGGATATGTCCGAGGGCATAGAAATCACCTTTCATTGTAGGCAAGATCTACACCTGAGAGAAAACGAGGTAGCTCCGCATGTGTTTCAGCAGGGCAGACAACACTCTGGACAACACGTTGGAAAACATAGGCTGGGACATCCCTGATGTTATGGCCACTGTTGTTTGAAATGACCCACTAACAAGGAAATGGAGCACTGACAGCACCTGCACTTGAGGGGGGATTCCTGTGGGATGGCGGATAGCTGACATCAGGTCTGGCTCCAACTGGGTACACAGTTCCTGGATTGTGGCACGGTCAAGCCTGTATGTGATGATCACATATCTTTCCTCCATTATCGACAGGTCCACCAACGGTCGGTACACCGGAGGATGCCGCCACCTCCTCACATGTCCCAGCGGACGGTGCCTATGAAGGACAACAGCGAGCACAGAGTCAAACAACTCAGAGGTACGTACCCACAGCTTACACAGAACACCAATCATAATCTAAAAAGTGGCCTGTATGTGTGTTGAATCTAGGCCTAGGTATATGTGACACAGTTAAAAATGAAGCCATGTGGGCCCCTGAAATGGCGGCTGCCTGGTCTCTAAAGTGGGACAATGGGATGTGAGGTAACTGCGCTGCCGTTGTACACCGTCGCGGTTGGCGGTCGAAGACCGCGGCGCAATGCTGCATTGGTTAACATTGTACCCTATGGGTCCCAGTAGCCAATGACGATGTATGCCGGTGGTGACGGTACGCACCGCTGCGGACGTGACCGCTATTTTCTATCTGTTCAATCACTCAATACCTGATATTCGACAGGAGAGGTCCTACACTGCAAGTGCTGCTGTGACCTCGGTCTGGAAGAGACAATGGCTTGAGTGTCTGGGGAAAGGGCCCCTGCCTTCACATCGGAGGAGTTGGAGAAACTCGTGGATGGGGTCCTCCCCCAGTACACTCTACTCTACGGTCCTCCAGGCAAACAGGTAAGTACACTGGGAGCATGCTGTATGGGCTATGCCTGTGTGGTGAGGTTTGAATGTAAGAAGGAAGGGGGGAGAGTGCGTCGTGCATGAAACGACAGTGAGTGCATGTGCCACATCCCAAGGGTAGGGATGTGGGCCAATGACTGTGACGGTGCAGTTGGTAATAAGTTTCTCTTCCCCCTGCACAAATCATGTAGGTCAGCGCCTACCAGAAAAAAGATATTTGGCGTGCCATAGCCAAGGAAGTCCGGACCCTGGAGGTCTACCACAGACGGAGCACCCACTGCCGGAAAAGATGGGAGGACATTCGCCGCTGGAGCAAGAAGACGGCAGAGGCTCAGCTGGGGATTGCCTCCCAACGTGGGAGGGGTGCCCATCGCACCATGAACCCCCTGATGTTCAGGATCCTGGCGGTGGCGTACGCAGAGTTGGATGGGCGCTCGAGGGCATCACAGCAGCCACAAGGGGGTGAGTACACTCTCATTCTGCTGATTTTGCACGCAGTGGAGGGGTCTGGGTGGGGGAGGTGGGCTGTGGGTTTCCCTAGGCCAGGGCGAGTTCCGTAGGCAAGGTCCCTCCGTACAGCAGGCCATGTGGCACTCTACCACACCTCTGTCGAGTGCCAAGTACACCTAGTCATGCCCCTGTGCCATCCATGTGTGCAGATGTCATCCATAGCCTAGTAGGCCATTTCCCAGGAATTGAACAGTGAGCCCAAGAGCGCGGCGTAGTGCAGGGGGCTTGTGTGTCTGTCGTGTCCGCCAACGGTAGCGGTAATGCATGCACTCAACATGTCTTTCTTCTGTCGTTCCCCCCCTTTTTGTGGTCTTCCTGTTCTTGTGTGCATTAGCATCATCAGGCGGAGGAGCAGTGGCACCGAAGCACGAGAGGGCTGCATCCCACATGGCCATGGAGGGCCACACTACAGAATCAGACTTCACCAGTGGGACGGAGGGCGAGGGGAGCTCCACGGCAGGGACAGGAGCTGAGACCAGTGACACAGACTCGTCCTCTGATGGGAGCTCCCTTGTGGTGGCGGCAACATCTGTGCCCCCCATCTACAGGTACAGCCGCCACCCCACTTCCAGCACCTCCCTCCCAGCAGCCCCTCAGCCTTTGCCCCGTGCCCGCTTACCCGGGAGGGTACGCATCACCTTCACCCCAGGCACCTCAGCCCCTGCCCCAGTCACCCCTGCTGCCCTCAGTGAGGAGGCCTTTGACCTCCTCAGGTCCCTCACTGTTGGGCAGTCTACCATTTTGAATGCCATCCAGGGTGTAGAAAGGCAGTTGCAACAAACCAATGCATTCCTGGAGGCCATTCATTCTGGTCAGGCGGCCCTTCAGCAAGCTTTTCAGACTCTGGCCTCAGCACTGATGGCAGCCATTGTCCCTGTGTCTATCATCCCCCCTCCAACTTCCTCCACCCAGACCCAATCCCCTGTACCCCAGCCTATCCCAAGCACACCTCTAGACCAGCATGCACACACGTCAACACACATGGGAAGCTCAGCCAAACATAATCACCACACATCCCACAGGCACTCACGCAAGCATCAGACACATGCAGACACACCAACATCCACTGCCTTCACTGTTTCCCCCTCTTCCTCGTCTCACTCCTCCCTCCCAGTCTCGTCTACACTCACACCTGCATGCACTACCTCTACAGCCACTACTACCATCACCGGCACACCCACCACCACACCCCGCTCACTTGCAGTCACCACCCCCACTACCATTCACACGTCCCCTGTGTCCTCTCCCAGTGTGTCTGTGACGCCCCTCCCAAGATACACAAACGCAGGCATACACCCACCCAACAGCCATCCACCTCACAACAGCCTCCAGCACATGCACCTTCACCCAAAGTCAGCAAATGAACACCTCCTACAACCAGAACCTCTTCCTCCACTCCCAAACCCCCTCCAGCTACCCGTCCCAATGTCTCCCAAAAACGTTTCCTGTCCAAACTTGACCTCTTTCCCACACCTCCCCCACCCCGTCCGTCTCCTAGGTCCCGAACTAGCACCTCAGCCACAACATCTCCGGGACAAGTGGTGTCTGTAGTCACCGGAATCTGGAGTGCACTAGCCACCAGGGCAGCCAGTGTAGCACGGAGCCACAGCACACACAGTCCCCCACCTGTGAAGCATCAGAAGTTGGCCAGTGCCCGCCGGGAGAAGGTGAAGACTCCAGCCACCAAAGCCGCTCCCAGGGGTCCCGGTGGGAGTGTGGAGTCAGCTGCGACACCTTCCAAGGTGGGGAAGGGCCACAAGAAACCAAGAAAGTCTGGGAAGAGCAGCACGGCGGAAGAGACCGCCACCCAGGAGGCCACAGCCGTCATCCCCGCTAACCAGTCTTGTCTTTTTCTGCAGTAGTCACTACACTGGCTGTGGACCCACAGGGTCCACACCTTCTCGGCTATGGCTCTCCATAATCCCTTCTTTTGATGCCCGTTTACCTACATGGATGTAAAAGACAAACCAAGAGATCGTGATCATGAGTCTCATCACAAATGGTTGAGTCACATACATGTTAATAACTTCAAGCTAAAACTTTCCTATTTGTCAAAAGTCCCCAAGTGTGACACATACAAGCCAATAAGTACAGGGCCTTCTTTCGGAATTTTTTGTCATAGGGGTTTGTTGGTTATGTGGGTGTGTGTTTTATATTGTAATGGGTGTGTGGGAGTGGTGTGTGTATGTGTATCAGGTGTGTGTATTTGGAATTGTCCAATGTGGCTATGTTTTGTAAGAGTGTATGTATTTTGAGCGTAGCGGTGTGTACCCACAGCACGGAATCTGCCAAAATTCAGACACCCACACAAGTCCGCCACACCAAAGGTCAGTGATAAACTGGCGAAAACAGATCCTCCACCGTCACGCCAACAGAAATACACCCACACTGTCACGACCGGCGAATCCGCGCCGCGGTCTTTCAACCGTGATATTCCATTGGCGGTACACACCGCCGCGCTCAAGATATACACACTCTTACAAAATACTACCACATTGGACAATTCGAAATACACACACCTGATACACATACACACACCACTCCCACACACCCAATACAATATGAAACACATACCCACATCACCCACAAACCCCTACGACAACAATTACTGAGAGAAGGCCAGAGAGAGACACCACCATCAACTATACTAGCATCCACAGGCACACAACACCATCACCCACATAACTTCTACGCAGCTCACACTACACACCACTACATATCAGCACACTTATCATCCCACACACCACCCCACACATCACCTACACCACCCCATGGCACAGCAAAGACACCACAGGTTCTCAGAGGAGGAGCTCAAGGTCATGGTGGAGGAAATCGTCCGGGTAGAGCCACAGCTATTCGGATCACAGGTGCAGCACACCTCCATAGCTAGGAAGATGAAGCTATGGCGAAGAATAGTGGACAGGGTGAACGCAGTGGGACAGCACCCAAGAAATCGGGATGACATCAGGAAGAGGTGGAATGACCTATGGGGGAAGGTGCGTTCCGTGGTCTCAAGACACCACCTGGCGGTTCAGCCGACTGGCGGTGGACCCCCACAACTAACAACATGGGAGGAGCAGGTCTTGGCGATTCTGCATCCTGAGGGCCTCGCAGGAGTAGATGGAGGAATGGACTCTGTAAGTCAAATCTTAACTATTACATCCCCACCCTACGTGCATGCCAGCACATACCCCCACCCTCACCCCCATTACTCTAACTCCTCACAAATGTCCCAACATCACACACCACACATCCTAACACCAAGCCCTGCATGCAACAACAAAGCATGGACTCCCATCACTAAAGCATGCCCAGTACACATACCCATACACCCCCCTAAACCATCATCACACAAGGTCCCACACAGGAATGCAAGCACTGGGGTACACGGTCACCCACCTATTGCACACCATGGCACACACAGATGTAATAAACATCCTTTTATAGCCCAGAAGGACCCCTACCCAACGTCACCGGACAGGAGGGTCCACACATGTCCACACCACCAACAGAAGAGGCCCGCAGTGATGACAGCACCTCTGTCCAACTGGATCTAGCTGACCAGCCTGGCCCATCGGGGACCTCTGGACAGTTGGTTCCCCTCACCCAGTCACAGGCCACCACAGACCTTCCCCCCTCTGGAAACACCAACACAGCACCCACCCAATGGGCCCATACCTCCGTCCCCAGGACACGTCAATCAGCAGTGTGTCCACGACTAAAGGGAACCCAGGATAACCCACCACCCCAACAACAACAGGGACCTGGGGGCAGTGGTAGTGGGCACACGGTCCAGGGGACGGAGGCCCAGGAACACAGGGGAACTGGGAGGGCTGCTGTGCGACAGGGGGCGGACAGGCCAAGGGAACCCACTCTCCACGAGGCCCTCTCCAACATCATGGGAGCCTACCACCACTCCCAGGAGACGATGGAAACTGTACTGGCCAAGTTTCAGGAGACCCAGCGCCTACTGGAGGAACAGTATTCGGGCTTCAGGGAGGAACTCAGAGCCATCAATTCCACCCTGGGCACCATCGTAGGGGTGCTGAAGGAAGTACTCAATACCAGGAGGGACACTGTGTCACTACAAGGGGCCCCTGACACTAGCATGGACGATGAACTGCCCACCACCTCCGCCTGCACTAGTGGACAGGAGGCACCATCACAGGACCACCACACCAGCACCCCACCCCCTGCAGAGGGAGAACTACCTCGCAAACGGTCCCTGAGATCCAGGACAAAAACAGAGACCAATGGCAAGACCCCGCCAAGAAATGAGACCACCCTGAATGTCATCCTACTGTCCCACTTTGTAACCCATGTCCATTCTTAAACTGCCCCAGCTCCACTTCCTATGCCCATTAGGGCAATGCACCTGTGAGACTAATAGACTGGACTCTGCCATGGACATTCCTCCACCATCACCCCTCACCATTTTGCTACCCCATCCAATATTTAGCACTTAAATAAACACCCTTAAAGCACAAAACAATCTGGAGTCAGTCTGTGATTTCGGAATAGTGTATTAGCAATTACTGTGGCAAAAAGCTCTTTCATTTGTAATGTCAACATACCTATGTCACACAGCTGTAGTCCATGAGGAATCAAAGCAGATGTCACACATTGGGACCCACATCTGTGAAATCATAAGGGAAAGTGACAACTCAGTGACCATACACCAGGTGAAAACGACAGACAGTAGAGAGGTAGTAGTGTTTCAGTACACGTAGTAGGCAGATTTGTATTCTTACCTGTGTTTCACTGGAAAAATTGCTGGATCACTGAGTCCCTGTTGTCCATGTCTTCTTCTTCTGCTTCCTCATCTTCACTGTCCACAGGCTCCACAGCTGCAACAACACCGCTATCTGGACCATCCTCCTGCAGAAAAGGCACCTGTCATCGCAAAGCCAAGTTGTGAAGCATACAGCAGGCCACGATGATCTGGCACACCTTCTTTGGTGAGTAGAATAGGGATCCACCTGTCATATGGAGGCACCTGAATGTGGCGTTCAGGAGGCCAAAGGTCCGCTTGATCACCCTCCTAGTTCGCCCATGGGCCTCATTGTAGCATTCCTCTATCCTTGTCCTGCGATTCCTCACTGGGTTCAGTAGCGATGTCAGGTTGGGGTAAACAGAGTCACCTGCAAATGGCGAGGGACAACTGTTAGACACACACTAACCTGGAGGGATATCCCCAGACCCAGGCAACCATTCCTACCGTCTTGCTTCCAGGTGCTCACATAATAGCAACACACGATGCCTCTGGAGTTGACCCATCACATAAGAGATGCTGCTATTACGCAGAATGTGGGCGTCATGCACTGAGCCAGGGAACTTGCCATTCACATGGGAGATGTACTGGTCTGCCAAACATACCATCTGTACATTCATTGAATGATAACTCTTCCGGTTTCGGTACACCTGTTCACTCCTGTGGGGGGGGACCAAAGCCACATGTGTCCCATCAATGGCACCTATGATGTTGGGGATATGTCCGAGGGCATAGAAATCACCTTTCATTGTAGGCAAGATCTCCACCTGAGGGAAAACGAGGTAGCTCTGCATGTGTTTCAGCAGGGCAGACAACACTCTGGACAACACGTTGGAAAACATAGGCTGGGACATCCCTGATGTTATGGCCACTGTTGTTTGAAATGACCCACTAACAAGGAAATGGAGCACTGACAGCACCTGCACTTGAGGGGGGATTCCTGTGGGATGGCGGATAGCTGACATCAGGTCTGGCTCCAACTGGGTACACAGTTCCTGGATTGTGGCACGGTCAAGCCTGTATGTGATGATCACATATCTTTCCTCCATTATCGACAGGTCCACCAACGGTCGGTACACCGGAGGATGCCGCCACCTCCTCACATGTCCCAGCGGACGGTGCCTATGAAGGACAACAGCGAGCACAGAGTCAAACAACTCAGAGGTACGTACCCACAGCTTACACAGAACACCAATCATAATCTAAAAAGTGGCCTGTATGTGTGTTGAGTCTAGTCCTAGGTATGTGTGACACAGTTAAAAATGAAGCCATGTGGGCCCCTGAAATGGCGGCTGCCTGGTCTCTAAAGTGGGACAATGGGATGTGAGGTAACTGCACTGCCGTTGTACACCGTCGCGGTTGGCGGTCGAAGACCGCGGCGCAATGCTGCATTGGTTAACATTGTACCCTATGGGTCCCAGTAGCCAATGACGATGTATGCCGGAAGAGACAATGGCTTGAGTGTCTGGGGAAAGGGCCCCTGCCTTCACATCGGAGGAGTTGGAGAAACTCGTGGATGGGGTCCTCCCCCAGTACACTCTACTCTACGGTCCTCCAGGCAAACAGGTAAGTACACTGGGAGCATGCTGTATGGGCTATGCCTGTGTGGTGAGGTTTGAATGTAAGAAGGAAGGGGGGAGAGTGCGTCGTGCATGAAACGACAGTGAGTGCATGTGCCACATCCCAAGGGTAGGGATGTGGGCCAATGACTGTGACGGTGCAGTTGGCAATAAGTTTCTCTTCCCCCTGCACAAATCATGTAGGTCAGCGCCTACCAGAAAAAAGATATTTGGCGTGCCATAGCCAAGGAAGTCCGGACCCTGGAGGTCTACCACAGACGGAGCACCCACTGCCGGAAAAGATGGGAGGACATTCGCTGCTGGAGCAAGAAGACGGCAGAGGCTCAGCTGGGGATTGCCTCCCAACGTGGGAGGGGTGCCCATCGCACCATGAACCCCCTGATGTTCAGGATCCTGGCGGTGGCGTACGCAGAGTTGGATGGGCGCTCGAGGGCATCACAGCAGCCACAAGGGGGTGAGTACACTCTCATTCTGCTGATTTTGCACGCAGTGGAGGGGTCTGGGTGGGGGAGGTGGGCTGTGGGTTTCCCTAGGCCAGGGCGAGTTCCGTAGGCAAGGTCCCTCCGTACAGCAGGCCATGTGGCACTCTACCACACCTCTGTCGAGTGCCAAGTACACCTAGTCATGCCCCTGTGCCATCCATGTGTGCAGATGTCATCCATAGCCTAGTAGGCCATTTCCCAGGAATTGAACAGTGAGCCCAAGAGCGCGGCGTAGTGCAGGGGGCTTGTGTGTCTGTCGTGTCCGCCAACGGTAGCGGTAATGCATGCACTCAACATGTCTTTCTTCTGTCGTTCCCCCCCTTTTTGTGGTCTTCCTGTTCTTGTGTGCATTAGCATCATCAGGCGGAGGAGCAGTGGCACCGAAGCACGAGAGGGCTGCATCCCACATGGCCATGGAGGGCCACACTACAGAATCAGACTTCACCAGTCGGACGGAGGGCGAGGGGAGCTCCACGGCGGGGACAGGAGCTGAGACCAGTGACACAGACTCGTCCTCTGATGGGAGCTCCCTTGTGGTGGCGGCAACATCTGTGCCCCCCCCCCATCTGCAGGTACAGCCGCCACCCCCCCTTCCAGCACCTCCCTCCCAGCAGCCCCTCAGCCTTTGCCCTGTGCCCGCTTACCCGGGAGGGTACGCATCACCTTCACCCCAGGCACCTCAGCCCCTGCCCCAGTCACCCCTGCTGCCCTCAGTGAGGAGGCCTTTGACCTCCTCAGGTCCCTCACTGTTGGGCAGTCTACCATTTTGAATGCCATCCAGGGTGTAGAAAGGCAGTTGCAACAAACCAATGCATTCCTGGAGGCCATTCATTCTGGTCAGGCGGCCCTTCAGCAAGCTTTTCAGACTCTGGCCTCAGCACTGATGGCAGCCATTGTCCCTGTGTCTAGCCTCCCCCCTCCAACTTCCTCCACCCAGACCCAATCCCCTGCACCCCAGCCTATCCCAAGCACACCTCTAGACCAGCATGCACACACGTCAACACACATGGGAAGCTCAGGCAAACATAAGCACCACACATCCCACAGGCACTCACGCAAGCATCAGACACATGCAGACACACCAACATCCACTGCCTTCACTGTTTCCCCCTCTTCCTCGTCTCACTCCTCCCTTCCAGTCTCGTCTACACTCACACCTGCATGCACTACCTCTACAGCCACTACTACCATCACCAGCACACCCACCACCACATCCCGCTCACTTGCAGTCACCACCCCCACTACCATTCACACGTCCCCTGTGTCCTCTCCCAGTGTGTCTGTGACGCCCCTCCCAAGATACACAAACGCAGGCATACACCCACCCAACAGCCATCCACCTCACAACAGCCTCCAGCACATGCACCTTCACCCAAAGTCAGCAAACGAACACCTCCTACAACCACAACCTCTTCCTCCACTCCCAAACCCCCTCCAGCTACCCGTCCCAATGTCTCCCAAAAACTTTTCCTGTCCAAACTTGACCTCTTTCCCACACCTCCCCCACCCCGTCCGTCTCCTAGGTCCCGAACTAGCACCTCAGCCACAACATCTCCGGGACAAGTGGTGCCTGTAGTCACCGGAATCTGGAGTGCACTAGCCACCAGGGCAGCCAGTGTAGCACGGAGCCACAGCACACACAGTCCCCCACCTGTGAAGCATCAGAAGTTGGCCAGTGCCCGTCGGGAGAAGGTGAAGACTCCAGCCGCCAAAGCCGCTCCCAGGGGTCCCGGTGGGAGTGTGGAGTCAGCTGCGACACCTTCCAAGGTGGGGAAGGGCCACAAGAAACCAAGAAAGTCTGGGAAGAGCAGCATGGCGGAAGAGACCGCCACCCAGGAGGCCACAGCCGTCATCCCCGCTAACCAGGAGGCCACAGCCATCATCCCCGCTGACCAGAAGGCCACAGCCATCATCCCCGCTGACCAGGAGGCCACATCCGTCATCCCCGCTGACCAGGAGGCCACAGCCATCATCCTCGCTGACACAGAGAGGACCACCAGCACAAGCCCCGCTGGGACAGAGAGGACCGCCAGCACAAGCCTTGCTGGGCTAGAGAGGACTGCCAGCACAAGCCCCGCTGGGCTAGAGAGGACCGCCAGCACAATCCCCGCTGGGACAGAGAGGACCGCCAGCACAAGCCCTGCTGGGACAGAGAGGACCGCCAGCACAAGCCCCGCTGTGCCATGAAGGATCGCCAGCACAAGCCCCGCTGGGACAGAGAGGACCGCCAGCACAAGCCCCGTTGGCCCATGAAGGACCGCCAGCAGAAGCCCCGCTGGGCCATGAAGGACCGCCAGCAGCTAAGTCACTGCAAAGGAGCCCGCCGCTCCAAGCACCGCTGAATAGGGCACCGCCGTCTCAAGCACCCCTGAACAGGGCACCGCTGTCTCAAGCACCGTTGAACAGGGCACCACTGTCTCAAGCACCGCTGAACAGGGCACCGCCGTCTCAAGCACCACTGAACAGGGAAGCACCATCTCAAGCAACGCTGGCTCATGAGCGCCAAGGGCACTGACGCTACTGAGTCCGTAACGGGCAGAATGAAGCATTCTGGGCACCATGCCCCCTCCAGAACCAGTGGAGAGATCCATCCACTACCTCTGTCCTTAGCAGGATGAAGCACTCTAGGCACAATGCCCCCTCAAGAACCAGTGGAGAATGACATCCACTACCTCTGTCCTTAGCAGGATGAAGCACTCTGGGCACAATGCCCCCTCCAGAACCAGTGGAGAGATCCACCCACTACCTCTGTCCTTAGCAGGATGAAGCACTCTGGGCACAATGCCCCCTCCAGGACCAGTGGAGACTGTTATCCACTTGAGAGACTGTGGCATTACACTCCCCAGGATTGAACAGTGGGCAACCCACCCACTGTAGAGACTTGAGAGACTGTGGCTTTGCACTCCCCAGGATTGAACAGTGGGCAACCCACCCACTGTAGAGACTTGAGAGACTGTGGCTTTTTTGCACTCCGCAGGATGGAACAGTGGGCAAACCACCCACTGTAGAGACTTGAGAGACTGTGGCTTTGCACTCCCCAGGATTGAACAGTGGGCATGTGGCCCTCCTGTGGATTTGGCGTTGTGCACTCAACCAGCTGAGGTGCCCCCCCTTACCTCCCCCTGAGGTCTCTGTTTTCTTGCTCTCTGATGCCCCTGCAGTGTTCTCTCTGTCATGGTCGGGGATCTTGTGTGGGCCTCGCCCATACTGTGTGGGCCAGTGTTCCACTGACTTAATTGGAGCACTACCTGGACTACTATGCTTGGTGTATATTTTGTTAATGGTGTATATATATATTTTTGCATACTTGCTTTTAATATATTACAGTGGTTACACTCATTTTCTTTTGTCTTTGCATTCTTCCGGGGGGGTCAGGGGGTGTAAGTGTGATGTATCAATATGTATTAGTGTGTGTGTTGTCGTGGGTGGGAGTGGGGGTGTTGCATGTTGCGTGTGTGTGTCCCTGTTTTTTCCCTTCCCCCTCCCCTGTGTCGTAGGTGCAGTACTCACCGTGGTCTACGCCGCCAGCGTTCTTGCTCCTGGTAGAGGAGCAGGAAGACTATTGCAGGGAGAATTTGGAGTTCCGGCTCTATGGTGTCCTAGTTCCTTCTGGGGGTGTGTAGAGGTGAGCGTTTTCCCTTCGGAATCCTGTTTCAGCCGTGTTTTTATCCGTGGTGAATCCGCCCCGGACAAGGTGGCAGATTGGTAGGTTGTGATACTGTGGGCGGTACTTTGTCCTCCACCTGTCTGTTGGCGGTGACCGCCGCGCTGTTTGTCTGTACCGCCGTGGTGGTCGGAGTGTTAAAGTGCCTGTCTTTGTTGGTGGTTTCCTCCACGGTCATAATTGCTAAATTTTTACCGCCGGCCTGTTGCCGGTCTTACCGCCGCTTTAACACCGACCGCTGGGGTTGTAATGACCACCTCAGTCACATCTGCATTCATTTACATACTGAATTGGTCTCCCTGGGCAGGAAGGGTGGAGGAGCTCCCTCTTACATTTCAAGGGACAGTGTCCTGTCGTCACACAAAGGACTAATAACCCTCCACAGGGACCCTGGCAGACAGGACTGGGCTGAAAGGGGAACTTGTGCACTTCAAAACCACTGTTTGAAGTTTTCCCCACTTCAAAGGCATTTTATATAAACTGGGTATCTGACCCCACCAAATAAGACACTTTTGAATCTACACGTGAACTTTGTCAAAGGGACTGCCTGGCTGCCCAAATGGCTCATTTGGACTGCTTTGCTGAGAAGGACTGCTGCCCTGCTTGTTGCTATGATTGCCTGCTGGCTTCTGACTTTGCTGGAAGGACTCTGCCTTCCCCAAAATTGCTCTTGGATTGAGCTTGCCTCCTGTTAGGAAGTATCAGGGCCAACAAAGACTTCACCTACTAGCTTCTAGCTAGTTTTCTGACTTAAGCGACTCCAAGACCACCTTCAGTGGCTCCAGCATAGATGTTGCTGCTTGATACCACACCGCTGCCAGCTCCAGTTCTGTGGTTCTCACTGCACTCAATGACGCAGCCTGAAAAGCAAGTCTGACATCGCTGCAACACCGCTGATGTGCTCCAGTCTGATCACGACACAGTGAAGTCAGCACATCCCGTTTGAACAACTGGATCCGTCGGCCCCACCAGATCACAAGGAACCAACGTCTTACCACTGACGCTGCACCATTCCCCCTGCAACTGGATGGGTCGGACGTCTCGCCTCTCCCTGCCTTGCAGTGCGGAATCGATGCCTCAACTCCCCGGATGCCGTAAGGAACTGACGCTGCACCGGCTCGAGCGACATATCACCTCCCCAACTCCATGTGACGTCTTTGTTTATTTGTTTACAAAGGTACTGTGCCTTGGTGTATGTGCAACTCTGTTATCGGCACCTGTGGTGTTGGATTTTTGGGAACAACCCTGTTAATGAAACAGCGATAGCTCCAGTTATAACTATTGTGTATCGAAGCGCTTTAGTGTGATTTAATCTTTAAAAATTAATAACTTTGCTGGTGTACTTTGGATTTTCCTCATTCCAACCTTATTTTATTAAGATAAATACTATCCATTTTTCTAAACCTGTGTGGTGTTTTTTTCTGGTATTTTCATGCTTAACAAAACATATGCAGGTCAAATGGGAGAAGCCACTGCTTAGCAAGAAAAGGTGAACAGCATATAATCAGCAGATTGGAAATAAAGGAACTTTTCTTTGCTCCATCTGCCTTAATGATGCCTTGATTTGTAGACAATCATGTAAGTGAAAACCTGGAGAGTTAAGTCCACTAATCTCAGGCACAGGGATATTGAAGGCTACACAACTTTGACTCATATAACACCAACAACACAGCAACATTACAGTATATATAAAAATACAACTGACACACACACTCACATTCCTCACAGGTCATGGACTGTTGTCACATAGAACACACATATGTATGGATGTGTCATAGAACACAAACACCACTCTCATGAAACAGTCCTGCAATGGACACACACATCACCCACATCACAGCACAATGGAAGGACAATGGCATGCACAATAGACAGCGAGACAACTATACAAAGCTAATTGTGCTAACAATACCCGCACAATAGGGAGGGGTGCATCAGGAACAGGCAGGGGAAGGAGTCTTCACTGGACACATATCTCCTTGCACACACACCTTAAACAACATTTGCACATGAAATGGCCCTGCATGTGTCTCCTGGAAAAACAATACTAGACCCAAATGGCCTACCTATCTGCACACTGTGGAAGTGCAAGTCAACAAAGCACATACAACTCCAACTGCATGGGACATACCTCTACACAAACTAACTGCAATGTGCACACAGCTAAATGGACATGCATAGTCAAATACAAACAGATGTATCACAACTGAACACACTCCATGTTTGCACAAACAAAACTCAAGCTGAGACAAATCAGATGAAGACATAGTCCATATCAGAGGGACAAGTCTAACACAACATACGCTCACATTGGACAACACAAGATGAAGTACTCACCATAACAAACTGTACACTATGCCATGACACCACCATTGCATTTGCACCCACATATTCATACACTCAACACATACCCTTGTCTTGGGACACCAGCACTGCCCACAAAGTCAGGTACTACAAACAACAGTAAATAGATCAGAAAGCAGGCTGAAACACACACAACTGTAGGCACACAACACGAATTATTCAGGAACAACATTATGGTAATAAAGGAATTGCAGGACAAATGTGTACCTAAAAAAACAACCAAATGCTTGGGTTTAATAATAGTAAACTTTTGAAGTTCAAGGCCATTGACCAGTCCATACTCTGATGTACAGGCATCCCAGGGTGCCATCACTTGACTCCTAACTGCCATGGAACCTCCACAGGCAGGGGCATCCAGGGGGCAGGCAGGCACCTTAGGTATCATCCTTAGGGGGGATCGGATTTGGAATGGGGGTTTGGTCTTTGGCTTGGAAGGCGTGGTATGCTTTTTGGGAAGGGTGGGGTTCTTCATGATGGTAGGGAGGCATGGGTGCTTGCGGAGGTAGGGGAGTCTGTGGAGGTGAAAGGGAGTAGCTGGGAGCTGGGTGGGGAGCCTATTGGGTTTGGGACTGGGTGGAGAGACCAAGCAAAAGGTCAAGGTCAACTAAAAAAACTTTCTTAGGGACAGGCGGGAGGTTAGCAGAAGGGGGTCAGGATTTGGAGATCAAGGGAATGGTTGTCTGCTTGTTGGTGGATGTTGTGGGTGCCTGCTTCTGGGATGCATGCTTGTGTTTGATGGGTGTCTGTTAGGTGGGTGAGTGAGTGTGTTTGTGTGTCTTGGGCGTCTGGGACGTGGAAGTGGGGGATGGAGTGGTGGATGTGTGTGTGTCTGTTGGGGTGGTGACTGTCGGTATGCTGGATGTGGTGGATGTCTGTGTGTCTGCAGTTGTGTCTGTGGGTATGGTGCTTGTGGTGGATATTTGGGGGTCTGTTGGGGTGGTGCCTGTGGGTATGATGGGTGTGTCACCAATTGGTGTGGTGTCTGTGGGTATGCTGGTTGTTGTATGTGCAATGCTGGGGTGGTAGGTGTGTCTAGGGAAGTGGTGGCTGTTGTTGTGTCTATGGGTGGCTGTCGTTTGCTTGCGTACCAGTGTGTTTTGTGATGCTTGGGTTTGTGCGTGCTCCTCTTGTGTGTTGATGTGGATTTGTGTGGATATGTCTCTGTGCCTTGTATGTTGGAGAGGCCCTGAGATTTGCAAGCACTTGTAGGAGGCCCTCAACATGCTGCCCAGTGGGAAGCTACTTTACTGTCTCCATTTTGCCCCTACAAACTCAGATGTATGTGGATGAATGGATGTACCCAAACGTGATTCCAACATAACTGCACGTCACTACATGATGTGGGCCAACAGTCAAGGCACAAACCTTACCCATTACACATGTGTAGTGCACTTTTCCAAATGATGCCACATCAAAGGTATAGATATTCACATTATGGTTCTAAACTATCTGTCTGATGTTTCTCATTGCTACTGCAGTTGTACATAACAAATTAAATGCTATGATGGGTGAGGGTATGTGTGAGCCAATAAACAATAGTGGCACACACCTGTATGTGGCACAACATGAAATGTGTCCCCATTGTAAAGTTACTGTTTCACAAACAGTTTGCCATGCACATATAGGTGATGGAATACAGACATCATTCTACCAATATAGATAGGCCATGCATGAAACTGCAGCTTACAAATGTTTTGCAAAAGAGAAATGGTCACATGCTGACATGTAGGCACAAGGAATGTTAGCAATAGTGATGGCACATAAATCATGGCAATGGACATTTCCAACTTACCAATGGAAAGTATTGACCTATATCTGCATCCAAGTACAATGTAAGCCATATCACATTTATGTTGGACCTCTTCACATTACAAACTGCAGCGAGGCACCAACACTCATCATATGGTGAAGACAACTGTCTTTTGGGTGGCAGATTGTTTTATACACATTCGCCCAGACACATGGCAGAAGACAGTGATCAATCACCTACTTACCTTTGTCCTTGAACATTTAGGAGTAGTGGTCTGTTGCATAGAAATTACACACACTACAAAAACAAACAGTACTTGATTGATCAGTGGACCCAGCCATATGTCGTCCCTACAGAGCCAGTGGATTGTGGATTCCACCCAGTTGTGTTCTAGGTCCCTGGGCAAATATGCAGTATGCACCACATGACAAACAATCACTCATCTACTGTGTGACACATGACTCATCCCTAATTTTCAGGGGGAGCTGTCACAATCTAATCCATTCACTTAGCAATGGGACAGGCAGGAATATGCCCTGTACTCACCCGCTTGTAGCTACTGTAGTAACCTCAAACATCCATCAAGATCCATATAAGCCACTGCCAGAATACAGGACACTGGGGGGGTCATGGTCTGATGGGCATCCCGCCCGTGTTGGGAGGACATCCCCAGCTGGAGTTCTGCGCTCTTCTGGGCCCAGTGTCTCAGGTCCTCCCATCTTTTTCTGCAGTAGTCACTACACTGGCTGTGGACCCGCAGGGTCCACACCTTCTCGGCTATGGCTCTCCATAATCCCTTCTTTTGATGCCCGTTTACCTGCATGGATGTAAAAGACAAACCAAGAGATCGTGATCATGAGTCTCATCACAAATGGTTGAGTCACATACATGTCAATAACTTCAAGCTAAAATTTTCCTATTTGTCAAAAGTCCCCAAGTGTGACACATACAAGCCAATAAGTACAGGGCCATGACTACAGACATAAATCACTCCATCTACAGACTAACCCACTATCCTGCTCAGGCCCTACAATGATTTAGCAAGATTGCTGACATCATGTAGGCCATGCTCTAGCAATCTGACTGAGATATGAGCCACTATGAGACACATCACACCTCTGTGGCTTCTGATGGGTAAACTCCTTAGGCATGAATGGACCAACACATTCACACTCTGTGAGAATGACTCTCTGCATACAGTCCTACAGGCAAGTGCCAGAGTACAAACTCCACAATTACACATGGGTAACAATGAAGGTACTGGCATGGTGGGTACAGAAAGTGTCTTCCCTGTCCACGTGTGGACATGTGGACTAATAAATGCAGACTCATGCCACTTTAGGAGGTGGGGTTCTGTAGTATGTATCTATACCACAGAGTACTCCTTTGGACAAATGTGTCTATCCTACAGAGATGCGATCGAACAAACAAATAGATGCGCTGTACAGTTTCTACTATGTGACCAAACTACTGAGTGACATATCATGGCCTCCCAGGAATCAACATACTATGTGCACTGTGGGATTTTCAGTTATGTAATAAGCTTATACAGGACAGATATGACCTATGAGAAGGTGACAACAGGGCTGTGGGAGTACGGGGCCTGTCATGAGTCAAAGACACACATTGACAATGATGCTAAGTTCAGATATGGACTAGATTTATAACTTACCTCTGTAACCATTTCTCATCTAATCAAAGGAATGAGACATTCTGGACAGGTACTTACACCAGAACCTCATATTTATCCACATGACAGGATCTGCTGGGGTAAAGGAAATGGGCACAGTGCCTCAGTTGCATAGCATCAGTGACACCCTACTTAGACTAGGACCCATACAGGGAGATACATTTGTCAGGCCCTGGTCTCTGCAGTCTGAGCAGACGGAACCGACATGACATTCCATTGCCATCACTAGCATGCATGACAGGACATCATGTAGCCAACAGCTATTTGGCATGCAGTGTGTGTGGCAACCTGTAGGGCAGAGTGGTATGCCTTCCATACAACAGTTTAGCAAGGCCAGATGTGTTCAAAATCTGTGTGGCACTGGTGCCATATACCTTGCTCACATTACTCTCAACCGACTCATACACCAGGCATACTCAGCTCATGCTGTCAGGAAAATACATGTTGTCTAACATTTACAACAATCATGAAAGAGATGGCAGTGGATGGCAGTAATGTCTCCTCACCTACTTATGTGCATCCAACACAACGAGGATCGTTAAACTCAAAAACCTCACACAACACAAACTGACTGAACTTTACAAATGTCCCTGGCCACCAATACCTGCACATTGTACATCCTATTGATGCCACACAGACTTTATGAACAAGGCGCATGAGCATGGCCACATTCTAGCCTATCATGAGGGAAGGGATGGTGAAGTACAGAGAAAACTGTGCACATGCTCCTCTGGTGCACCACACAGGGGTAGGACTCTACTAGCCTGTTCCCATGGAGAGAAGGCAGGGACACTATCATCTGCTGTACGTGGCATGATTGCTCCCTGCGGTGCCACACAGCAGCTCAGGTTGTGGAGGTCTTGCTGGCAGCAGTTTTAGGAGTCAAGTGAGAGAATCTGGAGAACATACAGGTCAGGTCCAGCACGTATGCGGCTGTCAACGCTGGAAGACACAGCCATTAGCCCGCGACCACCACTGGCAACAACGTTTACCTATGGATGTATCCGCCGGAATTGCAACCACCTACCGCAATGACAACTTCTGCCAGCAGTCGCGGGCAGTTCCTAATGTTCAGTGGAGTAGGTCAGTCAGCTGCCATTTTAGAGGCCTGAAATGTGGTATTGGGCTTCACAACCTGCATCGCATCTCCGAAAATGTTGTTTTGACCTCATAAACATGCTTATCCTGTCTTGTCATATTGGTTCTACTACTCAAAAACCATTGTAGTATGTTGCAGGGCACAGATGGCATTTAACAGTGGGACACATTCCACCCTCACCGACTGTAATTTTTGAGTTTGGTCCATGTTGTGGACACTTGTGGAAAACCATGGGGTCACATGTGACCATTGTGTTCTTTGCAGTTGTGATGTGTCCTAGTTGCTATGTATATCCCTCCTGAAATGCCTCGTCACATGATACCATTGACATGCATCATGTATGTGGAAGTGGACACAATGACTAATGTATCAACTTATGGCTTGTCATACATAGGCACCCAAGGAGAGGGAGGATATAACAGCCACCTGTATAGCATCCACTGCCAGAACTTCATACCATTGAAAAACACAACATAATACTCCTATATCATCTGACTATGCAAACAATAGTGGACTTATGACATCAGTTGGAGCTACATCTGATACCAGCTATTAGTTATCCAACCAGCATTCCACCCACTGTACACGTCATGCCAATATTGCACATCCTAGCCACATGGTCCTACCAACATACAGTGGCCCTGTCATCTGGCATGTCCCAACCTATGTTCTCTCTGGTGTTGAAGGATGTCCTCTCAGCAATGTTGAAAAACGTGGACAGCTACATCCAGTTTCCATGACATCAGGTTTTAGCCCATGTGAAGACTGACTTTATGGTTTTGCATGCTTCCCTCATGAGGTGAGGGCCACTGATACACATGATAGCTTGGTCCCATTGCATGCCAATTAACAAGTATAGCCCAACAGAAAGAACTTTCATTTCATCAATGTGCAATATATATTTCACAGGTCTCTGGCAGTTATCTGGGTTCAACCTATGATTCCTTCATTATGCAGAACAGCACTATACCCCAGCTGATGTTACAGCTGTACCCAGAGAGGGCCTGGCTGGTTGGCAAGTCCCATCTGTCCTGTTTGTCTGTGTGCAATGTCAGGTACTACAATCCTGTAGAGAGGGACTAATTGTTTAACACATGTCCCATCCCTTAACAGGAGACTCTGCATATCCAAACCATCCTTGGTTGTTGACGCCAATAAGGAATCTAACTACACCAGGGGAAGTCCACTTCAATGAGGCCCATGGAAGAAGAAGGCAGGTAGTGGAGCAGGTTTTCGGGCTCTGGAAGGCCAGATTTAGGTGTCTAGACCGGGCAGGTAAAACCCTCCTCTACTCACCTGGGAAACTGTCAGGTCACTGTGGCATGCTGCATGCTCCACAACATTGCCCTGCTGAGACTTATCCTGTACATCCCAGAGGAGGGGGGGTTGCAGTGCCACCAGGTGAGACTCATGAAATGGCAAGTGAGGATGACAGGGAAGAAGAGGAACTTGTTGACTTGCGGGAAGATGTCATCAATAGCTACTTTTCATTTGTGTAATTACGTCATATGATGTAATGACTGTGACTGTATGAAGAACTTTAGTTGTTAGAATGTGTGGTGTAGAGTGTTTTGGTAACAACTAGGGAGCTAATACTCTGCAATATTCACCCAAAGGGAACCTGAAAGGTTTAGCCTTTGACATATCACTACCTTCATGTAGGTACTTTGTTTGTGTCAATCTCATTGCAATGTAATTTCCTTTCCAGATGCTTGCCATATGATTTGTATGACAGGTATTTTTTCAAGCCTATACTCCTTGTTTTGTCTTTGTACAGGTACCATCACCAAGACATCCTCATGTGGGCATTTCAGAGTTGTGACATTGGCAGGTGTCCGATGCAGTGCTGTCATACGAAGTGGACACGGATTGTTCCAGGTAATATAGGGTACTCATTTGGGGTGTATGAGACCTGTGCCAAGGCAGCTTGCATAGTGTTGGGGTAGAAGACCTGAAGTGCACATTAGACTTGTTTAGTGTGTTTTGTTGGGTAGATTGCATCATGTGTGTGATCATGTGGGCATAACAAATGTTGTCATCATGTGCAAGCAAGGCATTCACCCTTCACATAGGCTAAACATTCTTCTTTTATGACATGTATGTAGCTGTAAATGCATTTCATCATTTCAGGCCACAGTGTCTGTGCCACAACGCTAACATATATGTTTGTGTCACTCCACCAGATGCAAGGCCATTGGATTATGATGGACCTGTGATCAGGAACTGTTATACTGCCCTCTGTCTGTACCTTTGTTTGTGTTATGTTGGATTTCTTTAGTTTGGTATGTGATAAGGCTCAAGCTGATGACACCATTCGCTTTTCTGTTTGCCTGTTCTACAGAGCAATTTCTTACAAGGCCCTTCCTTCTGTGGTCTGGGGGGCTGTACCTTGATATATGTAACGTGATACAATATGAGTCAGCTATTCTTGGCTATGACAGTCCAGACATTTCAACAGGCTATGTGCTGTACAGAGGAATAAAATGTTTGGTGTGACCAAACACCTGTAGCAATGTCCTTGTATGTGTTGGCAGCAGTCCTCAGCAGGGCACTGTACCTGTAACATATCCCTCCGTGCATTAGTATCCTGTATGTTCCTCATTTGTTTCACATAGTCTTACATCTCTACATTGCCACCAGAAGCAAGCAGACACTGACTTTGTTATAGATGGATTTATACAAAAATTGGTGCATAAAATAACATTGGGGCATGGTTGAAAAGACCAGTTAAGTGTTCAGTCATGGTGGATGAAATTATTGGAATAGATGCCACACTATTGGAAGTCAAACGTCCAGTGTATTCCTCCCATTGGAAATGGAAGTGGTTGAAGAACAGTCAACAGAGTGAATATGTGGTACACAAAGGTCATTTAGGAAGAGGTAATTTACTGGCAGTGATGGATATCAGGTCACTCCCTCTACTGCCTAACTCTTGACAATTGGTACCCTCCCAGGTGAGTAAACTTCATTTGAGAGTTCACACTGGGCTAGTGGTTGGAGGTACAGGAACAGGCCCTCCTGGGAGTTGCACTCATGTCACGGTCTCTAATACACACACTTTACAAATCTTATCCTCGCATGTGAGTACACTACAATTGAGAGTTAACAAACAAGTGTATTTGGACAAGTGAACACTGGGCTTGTGTTTGGAGATGGAGAGACAAAACCCTCTGGCATTAGCAATTGAGAGTTAAGACACAGGAGTCTTTGTAGAAGAAACCATTGGTCTGGTGTTTGGAGTTAGAGAAACAAGAGCCTCCTGGGAGTTGCAGTCAGGTAACTCTCGCTACTCCCCAATATTTAACAAATGTTATCCACCCAGGTGAGTAGACCTCATTTGGGAAATGACAAACAGTGATCTTTGGACAGGAGAACAATTTGTTGGTGTTTGGCATTAAAGATATGAGGCCTGCTGTGAGTGGCAGTCATGTCACTAACTCTAGTACACACACTTGACCAATGTTCTCCCCCCTAGTGAGTGCACCTCAATTGAGAGTTCACCAACAGATGTATTTTGGCAAGTGAACACTGTGCTGGAGTTGCAGTCAGGACACTCCCTGTACTTCACAAAACTTGACAAATGGTATCCTCCCAGGTGAGTAAACTTCATTTGTGAATCCACAAACATGGGTATTTGGAGAAGCAAACACTGTGATGATGTTAGGAGTTACAGAAACTGGGCCTGCTGGGAGTTGCAGTCATTCCACTCATTCTAGGACACACACTATATAAATGCTTTCCTTCCATGTGAGTACACTTCAATTGGGAGTTTACAAACAAGGGTATTTGGGGAAGGAAACACAGTGCTGATGGTTTTTGTAACATCAACAGTGCCTGCTTGGAATTGTATTCATGTCAGTCCCTATACTACACACACTTGCCATATGTTATCCTCCAAGGTGGGTACACTTCAATTGGGAGTTTCAAACAAGGTTATTTGGAGAAGGAAACACTGGTCTGGTGTTTGGAGCCTGCTGGGAGTTGAAGTCATGTAACTCCCTGTAATATGCATACACTATGCACAAATGTGAGTAAACCTCAAATGTGAGATGCCATACAGGGGCCTTTGGACTGTTGTGTAGAGTGACAGTGAAGGTGGCAAACGGTGAGCAGTGAGCATGCATGACATAGCATTTTGGTGGCATATCTATTGTTGTGACTTATCAGACTATACTCCCCCAGGTATTCCTGTCAAGCCATCAAGATACAGGGTTACCAAGACCTTCTCCTCCCATAGAAATAGATGCAATTGGGCACTCGGAGTGCCACCACCTGTTTTGGCCTGCAGCTGGTGCCTGGAGACCAGGGAACAGACCTTGCTCCTGAGGTCATTTCACCTTGCTCCTAAGGTAATTTCACCTCTTCCTGATGTCCTCATTTGTGTGCAGGGTGATGCCTACAGCATTCACTCTGTTGAATATCCTGTTCCACATTTCTATTTTCCTACCGAGAGGAGTGTACTGGACTTCTGCTTTAAACAATTGTGGCTCTGCCCTTATGATTTCATCCACTGTGGCTCTTAAATCATCTTCTGAAAAACAGGGATTTCTGAAACGTGACATGGTAGAAAATATATTAAATTCCAACAAGTGACAGTGACTTACTAAAGAGGGGTAGTGCAAAAGGGTGTGATAGGACAAAAGTGTGTGTAGGGTGCTGTTGGGATGGTGAAAAAATTGTGCCTATTTTCTCTGTGCAGTGTGGGAAACGTTGCTCTGTCTTGCTGGGTATTGTGGTGAAAATGCAGATGATTGTGGTGCCTGGAGGGGTGTGTTTTATAGTTTCCTTTGCTGGTTTGTCCAGTGTGTCAATATGTGTCAGCTGTGTTGTTTTTTAAAGCCATCCAATGTGCTGTTGAGTGTGACTTTGGTGACCAAGAACAGCCGTAGTTTTGACTGCCATTGGCTGACCACCATGGGTGTTCACCACTGCGACTTTGGCCTTGTAATACTGCCAGTTGTTGGTTGCTGTGCTGTCGGGCTAGAGGTCGGATCACCTATTTCCAAGCCTCCGCACTGCTGCCGGTCTGCATTTTTTGGTTTATAGTCGGACGTCCTTCCTGTATGACTCATAATGGGGTGGTCTGTAAGGCTGCCAACATGGTGGTCTGACAGTCTGACCGACAAACTCGTAATGAGGCTCTTTGTGTTGAGTTCAGCATGCAGAGCCTTAATAGACTTTAGAAACTTTCTACTCAGTTGAGAGGCTGCCTTCATCACCTAAAAGGCTTTCTCTTGATTTCTTCTTACACAAGGCATCTAACTGCTTAATGATCTCCTTTTGAGAATAGCTTTTCCATCTATTATTGCACAAGGATTATGGTATCACTCTGAGATGGCCTTCGAAATAGTCAAATGAGTGGACAGCATTTTATAAGGATCACTGACACAATATTGTGATAAACAATATCATTGATAAAAATATTGTGTCAAAAATATCGTTTACCACAATATTGTGCTCATATACCTTTAATGCTACGTAGAAAAAATATTGTTCATACTATTATCATCAGAAAATGACAAAAAGAACAATTTAATATAGAGTTTAAGTAGAAAATATTAGGTAAGGAACATATAAATGTAATATAATGCATATGAAATATATTCCACTAATATATACTTCAACGTACTCCAGAAAATCACTATTCACAGACAAAACGCTGCAAATCCACAGAATGCAAACAGTCACCACATGACGATTTTCGTCCAAAGGCCTGGTTTGCCTCCTACAGGAAAGGTGCTTTGGTTTCAGTATAAATGGGTACTTTTATAAACACACAAACATATATACATGTGATTTGTATTTATATAAAAATGTGTATATATATATATATATATATATATATGTGTATGAATAAATATATATATAGTCACCACATGACACTTTTATGCAAAGGCCTTGGTTCCCTCCTGCAGGAAAGGAGCTTTGGTTGCAGTATAAATAGGTACTTGTATAAACACACAAACACATATACATGTGTTTGTCTTTATATAAAAACATATATATATATTCATAAATATATATATAGTCACATACTGAACAAAAATATTTATTTTACAATATATTGATTTTTATGTTTTAAATTTACTCTATGAATATATATAAATCTGTATATATCATAGATGTGTATATTTGTAGTAATACATTAACAATATTAATTAAAATTCATATGCAATGTAAAATAAATATTCTTATTAGCAATGTGACTTGCATACACAATAACACCATATAATATAAACAACTGAATAAGAAAACTATAACAATGTGGATAATAACTAATATATTACAAATCCAATGACTCAGAAAAGCACATTTACAAAAAAACATAGCTATTAAGATACATTTTAAAATAAAAACAAATAACATATATTACACAAACGTAAACAATTAATGCTGCAAAATCTATTCAACCAATATTAGGAAAACTATTAGAGTTCAAGAATATTAAATATACTATTACCACTCTAGTTCATGTTACAGTAGGGAATGTGTTGGACTTTTGTATGGGTTAGATTTACTATTCCTTCTTCAGTCACCACAATAATAGGGAAAGTGTTTGACTTTGTGTTGGACTTTGGAGGAGTTAGAGTTACTCTTCCTACTCCGGCCAGTCCAACAATAGAGAAAATATTGGAGCTTGGAGGGAAGAAATGTCCTTTTCCCCTTACAGTCTAAGCAACAGTAGGGAATGCTTTGGATTTCAGAGGGGTGGAACATACTAGTCCCACTCCTGACAGTGCAATAGTAGGAAAAAGTGTTGGACCTTGGAGGGGTAAAATGTACTATTCCCACCAAAGTCTAAAGCAACAGTAAAAGTGTATTTCGGAGGGTTGAAATTTACTATTCCCACTCTCATGAACACAACAGTAGGGAAAGTGTTGGACTTTAGAGGGCTACAATTTACTATTCCCACTCCAGTATGTGCAACGGAAGGGAAAGCGTTGGACTTCATAGGGTTACATTTACTATTCACACTCCAGTCTGGCAATAGTAGGGAAATTGGTGGACTTCAGAGGTCTGAAACTCACTATTCCCATTCCAAATAGCGCAACAGTAGGAAAAGTGTTGAACTGCAAAGAATTTAATTTTACTATTCCTACTTCAGTCTAAGCAAGTGTAGGGAACGTATTTCACTTCAAACACAGTACATATATGAGTAACCACATGAATGTAAAAATAAAATGTTCAGTAAAAAAAGTATCAACATAAAAATTATATATACATGCATTTAAAGAACTAAAAGCAATTAATCAATTTACATGATTACTATTCAATACAAAATATCAATTCATAAGTGTTATTAAATTATTAATCAATTAACTTCCCACCCTGTTCTTCCTACAAACCTGGCAGTCCTCACCTAAAGTATACCTAAAAAAATATTTATTCTGTGTCTTACATATTTAAGAAAATATTAAATAAATGCAAGTACATTTTTAATTGTTAAATATTACGTAAGTAACTTCCCATCTTACAACCCTAGTAACGCAGTATCCCACAACTAAAATAAAATGAAATTTAATAGGTACTCCACAAGCATGCAGGTTTAACTCAGAAGTAATGCGTAAAGTATTTGTACCAAAACACACAGTAATACAGTGAAAACACTACAAAATGGACACTACACCAGTTTAGAAAAATAGGTAATTTTTATCTATATCAAACGAGACCAAAACAACATAAATCCAACAAACACAAGTCAAGATATGATTTTTCAAAAGAATATGTCTTACTCCATAGAAAACAAAGGAAGCATTGATTTTACACAAAGTACCTGGTTAGCGTAAAAAATAAAGCCGCACAGGTGAGCGTGCATCGGAAGAGTCACTGATGCCTGCATTCCTTACTCTAGTCGGCGATGCATTATTTTTCTCCCTCGCAAGAGCACGATGCATCAATTCGCAGATGGGGCACCCCGGATCTGCTCAGGTTTGGGATGACTTTGATGCCCAGGGCCGATGCGTGAGAAATCCGGTTGCACAGTATTAGAAAACCACACTGTGTGGCGTTTGCTTCATATCAGCAACCACAAGTGGGTGTTGTGCATCATTTCTCCAGCCATGATGCGTCAATCTCCCAGCTGTAATACAGGTGGAGCATCGATTTCACCCATGAAGCCGGTGGTGCTTCGTTTATCAGCCACGTTGCAGATGGTGCGTTGAACACTTCCCAGCACGTCGCTCTGTGCGTGGATTTCAGCTCTTGTTCTGCAAACATCACCTTTCAAGGGCCCAGGAACTGGATAGGGCACCACTTTGAAGGGCAGGAGTCTTAGCAGAGAGTCCAGGTGCTGGCAGGGGAAGTCTTTTATGGCCCTGAGTCTTCAAAATAGGAGACAAGCTCAGTTCAAGCCCTTGAAGAGTCTTCTCAAGCAGGAATGCACAACAAATTCCAGTCTTTGTCCCCTTTCACAGACAGAAGTAGCAACTGCAAGATATCCCAATAAAGCACAGTCACAGGCCAGGGCTGTACTTTTCCTTAGCTCTTCAGCTCTTCTCCTTGGCAGAGGTTCCTCTTGAATCCTTTCAGAAATCTTGAAGAAATCTAAAGTGTGGAGTTTTGGGTCTACTACTTATACTCCTTTCTGCTTTTGAAGTAGGCAAACTTCAAAGGAAAGTCTCTGTTGCTCACAAGATCCAGCCTTGCCCAGGCCAAGCCCAAGACACACACCAGGGGGGTGGAGACTGCATTGTGAGAGGGCAGCACAGCCCATTCAGGTGTAAGTGACCAATACTCCCTCCAATCTAGCACAGATGGCTCATCAGGAGATGCAGGCTACACCCCAGCACCCTTTGTCTCACTGTCTAGAGGGGACTCATAAACAGCCCAACTGTCAAACTGACCCCGACAGGGAATCCAAACACAGGCAGAGTCACAGAATGGTTTAACCAGGCAAATGCCCACTTTCTAAAAGTAGTATTTTCAAACTAACAATCTAAAAAACAAACTTCACTGAAAGATGTATTTTTAAATTGTGAGTTCAGAGACATCAAACTCCACATTTCTATCTGCTCCCAAAGGGAATCTGTACTTTAAAGGTATTTAAAGGCAGCCCCATGTTAACCTATGAGAGAGATAGGCATTGCAACAGTGAGAGCTGAATTTAGCAGTATTTCACTTACAGGACATATAAAACCCATCAATACACGTTCCCCCCTTTAACATACACTGCACCCTGCCCATGGGGCTACCTAGGGCCTACCTTACGGGTGCCTTATGTATATAGAAAGGGAACGTTTAGGCCTGGCAAGTGGGTACACTTGCCAGGTTGAATTGGCAGTGTAAGACTGCACACACAGACACTGCAGTGGCAGGCCTATGGAACATGTTTACAGGTCTACTTATGTGGGTGGCACAACCAGTGCTGCAGGCCCACTGGTAGCATTTGATTTACAGGCCCTGGCCACCTCTAGTGCACTTTAATAGGGACTTACTAGTAAATCAAATATGCCAATCAAGGAAAGGCAATTACACATACATTTTACACAGGAGCACTTGCATTTTAGCACTGTACAGCAGTGGTAAAGTACCCAGAGTACCAAAAACAGCAACAACAGAGTCCAGCACACGGTCAAAACATGGGAAGCAGATGCAAAAAAGACAGGGGAGACCGCCTCAAGGATGTCAGGTCTAAAAAGAATTCCTAATAAATTGTTAATTATTACTTAATTAACATCTCACCGGATACCCCTACACACCTAACAGCCTGCTAACACCATACACACAACTTAGGGGG
The DNA here is from genome assembly GCF_031143425.1 of Pleurodeles waltl. Lineage (NCBI taxonomy): Eukaryota > Metazoa > Chordata > Amphibia > Caudata > Salamandridae > Pleurodeles > Pleurodeles waltl. The sequence continues at coordinate 214,757,712 of NC_090440.1, forward strand.
TGATTCTGACCGCGGCGGACGGCGGTCGCCGCCCGCCAAGCGGTTCCCGCCGAAAGACCGCTCCGCGGTCAAAAGACCGCGGCGGTCATTCTGGCTTTCCCACTGGGCCGGCGGGCGACCGCCGAAAGTCCGCCCGCCAGCCCAGCGGGAAACACCCTTCCCACAAGGACGCCGGCTCAGAATGGAGCCGGCGGAGTGGGAAGGTGCGACGGGTGCAGTTGCACCCGTCGCGAATTTCAGTGTCTGCAAAGCAGACACTGAAATTCTTCGTGGGGCCCTCTTACGGGGGCCCCTGCAGTGCCCATGCCATTGGCATGGGCACTGCAGGGGCCCCCAGGGGCCCCGTGGCACCCCCTACCGCCATCCTGTTCCTGGCGGGAGAACCGCCAGGAACCGGATGGCGGTAGGGGGTGTCAGAATCCCTATGGCGGCGGAGCGCGCTCCGTCGCCATGGAGGATTCTCAAGGGCAGCGGGAAGTCGGCGGTACACCGCCGACTTTCCGTTTCTGGCCGCGGCTGAACCGCCGCGGTCAGAATGCCCAGCGGTGCACCGCCAGCCTGTTGGCGGTGCTACCGCCGACCTCCGCCATGGCGGTAATTACCGCCAGGGTCAGAATGACCCCCTTAGTATTAAAAAAAATATATAATATCAATCATATAATTAAATAAAAAATGTATTAAATTATTCTTTATTATTTATTACCTCATTAACTTTCTACCATGTCTTCTTACAAACCCAACAACCCAATATAACACTATAAATTACTATAAAAAAATAATTTAAAATTCTAAATCACTTAAAATTACAAGCTATATTTTAAACACAATAACATTTGTATTAACAAAACTAACACATTAAGTTAATATAGCAGTTAAACACATCCAAATAGTTTTAAAAACATATTTACACACTAGATTAGTGTAAGAGATAATAAAAACATCAATATTATTTACAAAGGTATTACTTATCTCAGAAAATGCTATTTTTGTCAGTGTTACTTCTGTATCACAATATTTGTGAGTCACATTATTTAATTTCTGATATTTCTGACTCCCGAGATTTTAAATTGAGATTTTGGGCCTCATTATTACTTTGGCGGACCCACCACAGGACTGCCCAAGCCGCAGGAGGATGTCATCGCTGTGCCAGTGACGTCCCTTCCGAGCATATTACAATGTTCCCACCAGTCTGACCGACAGGAACATTGCAATATGCGTTCTCTCTGGGCTGACAAGCAGCAGTGCAGAAAGTTTGCATTCCGATGGTGCTGGGAAGGGGGGCCCCGTTCCCCCTTGTGGCCCCCATCACTGGCTTTCCACTAGCCTTTTCATGACATGGTCCCCACCATGAAAAGGCTGGTGGAAAGTGGTGCTGTAATCAGCCAGGAGGCACTGAGTTCAGTGCCACCCTGGCTGAGTACAACCATGACCGCCGTCACCACATCGGGAACCATGTTCCCGGTGGGACAACAGTGTTTAGGTGGGTCTGCCCACCAAAGTTGTAGTTTGGTGGTCGGACCACCTGGAGTACCGCAGTCTGACCGCGGTCTTAATGGTTCTGTATGTCCAAACACCGTTTTACAGAAACAGAATGCGGACCTTAGAATTCTAGGTGTTCGCCAAATCAGGGCTCACCAAGCTGATCTGCAGGACACCGCTGAGAAACAATACAGCTCATATTGCACCATCCAGGGAGCCAAAAGTAGCTAAAAGAATTAAGCATGCCAAAGAACTAAAGAAACATGGCCATCATGGGCTCCAGCTGAATTTGTTCCTTAGTGTATTATAAAACAAGGGCATAGACAGTTATGAATATTTTAAAGAAAGAAATGCTCGGAAGTATCGCCATGACAACATTTATTAATATTCAGGAATAATGTATACCTTACCAGGAAAGTTTGATGACATTCACCAAATTTGTTAATAGGAAAAATCAAGAGTAAGTAGTTCCTGATGTAAGCTTGGATGTTAGCTCTGATCAGGATAATCACCAAGGTGAAAGGTCATGCGGTCGATTTGAGTCAAAAGAAGTCTCTTTCTTAGAAGAATTCCAAATAATGTGATTAAACAAAAGCATCACCCAATCCAAAATGAGGTACTTCGAAAAATATAAGACAACAAAGTGCAGAAAATGCAGGAGGAAAGTGGGGGGAGGTGAAATTCAGATAATGACTCAACAAAACCACACATAGGGCTATCAGGAATAACAAAGAGCAGAAACAATAGAAGGTACCATAGGCAAACATGTAGCGGAAAATCTAACACTTAGAAAATTGAACAAAGCAGAGAAATTTTAAGCCTAGGGCTTTCCTACTCTCCATAAACTTCCTTTAATTATGTGTAAACCAGAATGAATTTATTTTTAAATTCACAAGAAAACTCAAATTGCTGAAATATTACATATTACACAAACAACATAAAGGGGATGATTACGAGTTTAGCGGTCAGAGAACGGCCAATTTGGTAGTGGTGGTCTGACCTCCAATGATCTGGCAGAGCTGCCCACCGCAAGTTTCTGGTCGTACAAACAGAAGACTGCCAGCGGTCTGCCTCCACCCTCAGGCAGTACAAACCGCCATGGTCACCTGAGAGCACAAACAGGCCTGCGGAGCCTGTGTTTCTACCGAACCAATTACGAGGTTGCACACCACCAATGTGACCATGGTGGTCCAACCACCACATCCCAGAAGGCAGAAACTGGCGGTGTAAAGGGAGACACTCACCTGCAGGAAGCCACTCAAGTCCGGAGCTGCCATGGAGCCCTTCGAAAACATCATGCTGCTGCTCCTGCTCACCCAAAGACAACAAAAGCAATGCCACCGTGGACTACAGCAACCGTAAGTACACACACCTACCTGTATCATTAACATTGAAAAACAGCACAAAGCGCTGGGAAACACATCATAAAGGGCACCCCACGGGCAGCAGCTACATGTGTCACACAACACACACCCACAAACTGACATCAACACCCACACACTGACAATACTCACACTTTGGTCAGCACACACACACACACACACACTGCACTGCAACACTACACAAATACACCCAGACACACAGCTCAGGAACAGGGACACTGAAGGCCATACAACATTCTCACACACAGCAACAACAACACAAGTACTGCACATATGCAAATACAACTCACAAACTCACAACCAACACTGGCCACCAACTGTTCACACATACAGAACACATATCCGTCGATTTGGCATGGAGGACATACAACACCACCATGAAACAACCCTGCAATGAATACACACAGCACAATGGAAGCACAGTGGCATGCACAAAACACAGAGAGGCAAATAGACACAAGAGACAAAGATCACCCAAACAACAATACCTGCACATTTGGGATGAGAAGATCAGGAGCATGCATGGGAGGAGGCTGCACTGGGATCACTTTGAACAGGGCCCTTAAACACCATTCGCACAGTAAATGGCCATATATGGATCCCTGCTGCAAACAATACCAAAACCAATTGTCATGCATAGCTACACAATGGGCAAGGACTAGTCTACAAAGCACATACAACTCCTACAGCATGGAACGTACCTCTACACAAATTAGCTGCAAGGGACACACACCTAAATGGACACATGCACACACAAATGCAACGCAACCTAGCACAACTTTACACACTCCATGTCTGCAATAACAAAATCCAAGAAGGCACACTTCACATGTATACAAAAACCATATCGGGGGACAAGTCCAACACCACACATGCCCACATTGCACCAAACAAAAAGAAAAACTTACTGTAACAAACACTACACAATGCTATGACACCAACATTGCATATACACACTTATACCCATCACATAACAAATATCCTTCTCTTTGGGGACAACAACACTCTACAGAAACACACATATTTCAAACAAAATCACATGGAGCAACAAACAGGCACAAACAAGCACAACTACAGGCACTCAAAGTCATTGAGGAACAACAGAAAGCTAGGAAAGGAAATGCAGACAAAGGTGTTTCCAACAAACCAACAACTGTTTGGGTTTCTTAAAATAGAATAATGGCAATATGTTGATGCCAATCTTGTCTCCTAACTTCCACACAACATCCACTGTAAGGGGCATCAATGGGGCAAGCAGGTACCTCAGGAATTATCTGGCCGTCGTGGAGGGGGTCAGGTTTAGGAGGGGGGTTGGGATTGGGCTTCAGTGGTGTTCTGCTTTCCCTCTTATCTCATAACCAAGCTTACAGAACCTCTCTGGAATGCACTTCTGAGTTTAAAGAAGACATTTATTGTTATTAATTCCCCACCACGAGGTTCCTGAGAGACAAAATTAGTAGATTGGAAGCACACGTTCAAAAGTAGTCTCAGCAATGAAAGCAAAATATATCAAAGTACTTCTCAGTTGCAATGCACACAGAAAATAGATGTGATTATATTATAGCATAACTTAAAAGCAAAGCATAAAAGTCAAAATTCATCACCGTAGGGCCTATAGCTAAGCTTCATCTTTCTGGGGTCTGCAAGTTGATGACTCCGGTCAACTGCGAGAAAGAGATTCTCTACCAAAACGGGAGACAGACAACTGACGTCTAGCTCCTGCCTGAAGTCAAAGCAGATTCAATTTACCCTGCTGTAGCCCAGAGTCATCCTTAAAAGCAAACTCAGTGTGAGAACCGAAGGACCCTGGAGAGTGGCCAATTCTCCCGAGCCCCCGAGCTCTCAGACTGGATTGCGAGGTAAACACAAAATCTACGTGCTCTTATCAGCTAAGGTCTGGTGTGAAGAAAACAGCTTGGTCCATCTTGTGGAAAAACACAGCTTGGAAAAGCACAGCTCATCTGCAATGTCTCAACTGCAATGTCTAACCCCACGTTAAAGCCAATAGGCAGCTAACCTAAATATCAAATGTAATATCTAATGTCATGTCAAAGCCAAATAGGCAGCTAAACTGAATACAGAATGTAATGTCTAATGCCATGTCAAGGCCAATAGGCAGCTAAACTGAATACAGAATGTAATGGCTAATGCCATGTCAAAGCCAATAGGTAGCTAGACTGAACAAAACATATAGGGGGTCATTACAACCCTGGCGGTACAGGACCGCCAGGGCTGAAATGACGGAAGCACCGCCAACAGGCTGGCGGTGCTCCCCTGGTCATTACGACCGCAGCGGAAGCGCCACGGTTGCACCGCTGGGGCCAGCGGTTTCCCGCCACAATGGCCCCGGTGGTAGTAATCCGCCAGGGCAGCGCTGCCCAGGGGATTACGAGTCCCCCTACTGCCAGCCTTTTCCTGGAGGTTTGAACCGCCAGGGAAAGGCTGGCGGTACAGGGATTCGCGGGCCCCCTGACAGGGCCCCATGCGGCTTTTTACTGTCTGCTCTGCAGACAGTGAAAAGCACGACAGGTGCAACTGAACCGGTCGCACGGCTGCAACACCGCTGGCTCCATTTGGAGCCGGCTCCCATGTTGCGCCCCACATCCCCGCTGGGCCGGCAGGCGGAAACTCTGTTTCCGCCCGCCGGAACAGCGGGGATGTCATAATGGGCACCGCGGGAGTGCGCCCGCATTGGCGGCCGCACGGCGGGTACAACTTGGTGGGCGGCAACGACCCCCATAATGTGCTACTAGTGAACATTGAGCAACTAAAATGCGCAGTGGTGAAACACAAAGTCATTGGTCAAACACAATTAATAGCATCACAAGTGGGAGTTTCCTTTTTAGGAGGAAGGATTCTTCTTGGTGGGAGAAGGGGTATGGATCTTTGCAGAGGGGGTAGGGGAGGCCTTGGAACTGGAAGGTATGGCGTTGGGAAGGGATGCAGACCTTTTGGGTGTGGTATAAGGGGGAGGACAGGGGTATGGCCTGGATCACAAAGGAAACGTTTTTAGACACATGGGGATGGTCATCAGAAGGGAGTCAGGATTTGGAGGTTGAGGGAGTGGTTGTCTGGTGTCTAGTAGTGGATGTCTTGGGCGCATTCTTGTGGGAGGTATGCTTGTGTGGGGTGGGTGTCTGTTGGGTGGGTGAGTGATGGTGTTTATGTGTCTTGGGCTGAGGGGGTGGAGATACTGGAGCATGCTGTGTTGGGTGGGTGTCTGTAGTTGTGGTGTCTGTGGGTGTGGTGATAGGGGTGGATGTCTGAGGGTCTGCTTGGATGAAGTCTGTGGGTAAGATAGGTGTGGTGGCTGTGTCAGTGACTGTAGGTATGCCAGATGTCATGTGTGTGATGCTGCGGATGGTTGGGGTGTCCAGGACTGTAGTACCTGTTTCTGTGTCTGTGGGTGGATGCTGTTTGTGTGCGTAACACTGTGTCTTGTGGTGCTTGCGTTTGTGAGCGCGTCGTGTGTTGGTTGAGGTGGATGCATGGGAATCTGTCTGCTTTGGGTCGGACGGGGAATGGGAGATTTCGACTGGGAAGAAGCAGGTGAAGGGGGGTCAGAAGACAAAGGGTGACTAGCTGTTCTCAGTGTGGAGGCCAAAGCCTGAAAAGATCTCTGTAGACCAGCCATTTCACCATGAATGCCCTCCTGTAACACGTTTGTCTGCTGGAGTTGGATCGGCAGTCCCTGGATGGCATTCATGATGGCAGACTGACCCTCAGAGCTGTTTCTCAGGAGGTCAATAGCCTCCTCACCGAGGTCAGCAGGGGGAACAGGGATGGGGCTTAGGGGCCTGCAGCAAAAGAGAAGCCCACCCTCTTGGGTGAGTGGGCACATCCAATAGGATGGGGAGCAATAGGGAGGGCAGTGATAGAATGAGCGGTGGCATACAAAGATGGTGCTGCGCGGTTCCCTGATGGGTCCACCACCGCTGGAGGAGGAATCCAAGGATGTTGAGGCTGATCCAGTCCCCCGTGGCACTCACCTCACTCTCCAGGCCACTGAGTCTGAGAGACTGACCATGCATCGTGTCAAGTATTCCCCACAAAAAGTGCTACCTAAATGGCACTATCATGTGCCATAACATAACAATGCATGCCATCTGAAATTACAAAAGTGATACGTGAAAAGCAGGACCTCAGGCAACCATATTTGCAAGAATGAAGTCTAGAAACCACACTAACCACTAACCATACCACAACTAGGTTATCCCTCTATCCTCAAACCTGTGCCACATGCAGCAGTCCCCAGTGAACTCACAGCCAACAATTGGATGCTATTGTGAGTTACTCATAGACACAAGCTCACCCACACATCTATTCTGCACTGATGTGATGTACCAACTATATGAGAGGTTGCAAAGGAAATGCATTGGACCCAGATACAAATGCCCATGTCAATGTGGACACATCACAACAATACAGCTCAACAAGTGACATCTGTACGAAATGAGTATAGAAGGTAGGAGCAATGTCACTCAGACATACACCCATCTGAGGCATTGTAAGGAACAATAATGAAGTTGTGTTCAAAATCTCAGGGAGAGATGTATCCAAAATGCACACATAAATGATCCAGTAAGGACCAGGATAGCCACCACCAACGTCTGAGACATGCTATAAACAAGTGTTTGTAGTGAACAACAGTACTGTGCAAGAGAGGCACAGAACTTGCATTCACCAACAGAAGGACATCAACTTCTTGTCCAATGAGAAGCCACATCACTACCCACATCTCAGACATGGCAAGCATTACATCTGACTGTGAATGAATCGCTGTCCCCAAACAGATGTGATCGAAACATCAGAGAAACTCACTCCATGATGTATTCCAACAGTCAGGGTCCAATCTCCAATCATTACACAGGTGCAGTACACTTCTCAAAATGAAAACACATCACAGGTACATACAACCATAAAGTGGATACACACTGTGGCCCTACATGTCATGCCCCTCATTGCTACTGCAATTTAACATGACTAATGACATGGGGTGAGGCATGAACGTATCTGTCAGTCGACGTATGATGGTGACACACTCCAATCTGTGGCACTGCAAGGAATGGACCACCATTGTGGATTTACCATTAGTATAACAGGTCACCATGCACATACATGGAGAGACTACAGACATCATCCAATCAACATGGGTAGTACATGCATAAAACAGCAGCATAGGTATATATCCTTAGGAGAATGGAACACATGCTGACATGTAGGCACAAGTAGTGTCGACAACAGTGATGACACATCACTCATATCAATGCACAACGCCCACTTACCAAGGGAATGTAGTTTGCTGCAGCTGCTAAAAATTAGCCATGTAAGTCTTGTCACATCTATGATGGACACCTACACATCACAGACTGCACCGAGGCACCAGCACCCATCATACACTGAAGATAACTAGCTCCTGGGTGGCAGATGTCAAGCAACACATATTCCCAGACACATTGTTGGGAATATGTGTTCTCTGTTGGAGAAAACTAACAGCCACTAGCAGAACAAATAGTATTTGTTCACTTCACACAAGCAATATGTGGTCCCTGCAAAGCAATAGGTCTGAGGATACCCCACAGTTTTGTCCTAAGTCCCAGGTCCAAAAGGAAAAGCACATCAGTTGAAAACACATGACCTGTCTACAAAAATAGGCTCCCATTTGATCTGTGACATATGACACACCCCTCATTGTCAGGGGGAGCGGTCAGTCCTTCACTCAATGACCTGGCAAAGGGACAAGCAGGAATTTGCCTTGTACTTACTCACTTGTGGCTGCCCTCTAATGCCCATCCAACTCTGGGTAGGCCACCACCAAAATTCAGGCCATTACGGGAGGTCATTGTACAAAGGGGACAAGCCCTCCATGTTAGGAGGACAGCCACAGCTTGGCCTCCATGATCTTCCAGGCCCAGTATCTCAGGTCCTTCAACCTCTTCCGACAGTGGGCGCTCCACTGGCTATAGACCCCCCAGGGTCTGCACCTTTTTGGCAATGGCTCTCCAAATCCCATTCTTCTGATGGGCGTTGACCTGCATGGATGCAAAAGACAAGACAAGACAGCATGTCAAAAAGTCCCAAACAAGATGGCTGAGTCACATACATTTGAGTGTGTCAAGCTATTAACATCCTGTCCTGACCATACAGCCCACGTGTGGCCTATAGCAGTCATTGGACATGGGGACATGACGACAATCACTCCCCACTCCCCAATATTCTGCCCTACACAACACCCAGCTCAGGCCGTGCACTGACTATGCAGGTCAACTGTGACTTCTATGGGACATGAGCTAGCAACTTGACATAGATCAGAAACACTTTGAGACACATCACATCAAGGGACATATTTCTACTCTGTTTGCGCCAGATTTGCGTCATTTTGTTTTACGCAAATCCGGCACAAACTTAACTCCATATTTAGATTTTGGCGCTAGGCATGTCTAGTGCCCAAATATTCGAGTTAAAGTCATTTTTTGCCTGCGTTAAACTACTTTGCGTTAATGAGATGAAAGGTAGGCGTTCCCAGGCAAAAAATGACTTTATGGCCCACACGCCTTATTTATCCTCCTGTGCAAAAATCACGCACTTGGGGAGGAGGGTTAAAGAAATGGTGCAAAGGCTGGGTCAGGGCAGGCGTTAGGGGACCTGTGGGCCTATTTCCATGGTGGAACACCATTGAATATCCCCACAGGTGCCCTCCCCAGGCCCCAGGAACGCCAGAGGGGCAGTGGAGGATGGGGGACCTCGCAAGAGCACGATGCATCAATTCGCAGATGGGGCACCCCGGATCTGCTCAGGTTGGGGATGACTTTGATGCCCAGGGCCGATGCGTGAGAAATCCGGTTGCACAGTATTAGAAAACCACACTGTGTGGCGTTTGCTTCATATCAGCAACCACAAGTGGGTGTTGTGCATCATTTCTCCAGCCATGATGCGTCAATCTCCCAGCTGTAATACAGGTGGAGCATCGATTTCACCCATGAAGCCGGTGGTGCTTCGTTTATCAGCCACGTTGCAGATGGTGCGTTGAACACTTCCCAGCACGTCGCTCTGTGCGTGGATTTCAGCTCTTGTTCTGCAAACATCACCTTTCAAGGGCCCAGGAACTGGATAGGGCACCACTTTGAAGGGCAGGAGTCTTAGCAGAGAGTCCAGGTGCTGGCAGGGGAAGTCTTTTATGGCCCTGAGTCTTCAAAATAGGAGACAAGCTCAGTTCAAGCCCTTGAAGAGTCTTCTCAAGCAGGAATGCACAACAAATTCCAGTCTTTGTCCCCTTTCACAGACAGAAGTAGCAACTGCAAGATATCCCAATAAAGCACAGTCACAGGCCAGGGCTGTACTTTTCCTTAGCTCTTCAGCTCTTCTCCTTGGCAGAGGTTCCTCTTGAATCCTTTCAGAAATCTTGAAGAAATCTAAAGTGTGGAGTTTTGGGTCTACTACTTATACTCCTTTCTGCTTTTGAAGTAGGCAAACTTCAAAGGAAAGTCTCTGTTGCTCACAAGATCCAGCCTTGCCCATGCCAAGCCCAAGACACACACCAGGGGGGTGGAGACTGCATTGTGAGAGGGCAGCACAGCCCATTCAGGTGTAAGTGACCAATACTCCCTCCAATCTAGCACAGATGGCTCATCAGGAGATGCAGGCTACACCCCAGCACCCTTTGTCTCACTGTCTAGAGGGGACTCATAAACAGCCCAACTGTCAAACTGACCCCGACAGGGAATCCAAACACAGGCAGAGTCACAGAATGGTTTAACCAGGCAAATGCCCACTTTCTAAAAGTAGTATTTTCAAACTAACAATCTAAAAAACAAACTTCACTGAAAGATGTATTTTTAAATTGTGAGTTCAGAGACATCAAACTCCACATTTCTATCTGCTCCCAAATGGAATCTGTACTTTAAAGGTATTTAAAGGCAGCCCCATGTTAACCTATGAGAGAGATAGGCATTGCAACAGTGAGAGCTGAATTTAGCAGTATTTCACTTACAGGACATATAAAACCCATCAATACACGTTCCCCCCTTTAACATACACTGCACCCTGCCCATGGGGCTACCTAGGGCCTACCTTACGGGTGCCTTATGTATATAGAAAGGGAACGTTTAGGCCTGGCAAGTGGGTACACTTGCCAGGTTGAATTGGCAGTGTAAGACTGCACACACAGACACTGCAGTGGCAGGCCTATGGAACATGTTTACAGGTCTACTTATGTGGGTGGCACAACCAGTGCTGCAGGCCCACTGGTAGCATTTGATTTACAGGCCCTGGCCACCTCTAGTGCACTTTAATAGGGACTTACTAGTAAATCAAATATGCCAATCAAGGAAAGGCAATTACACATACATTTTACACAGGAGCACTTGCATTTTAGCACTGTACAGCAGTGGTAAAGTACCCAGAGTACCAAAAACAGCAACAACAGAGTCCAGCACACGGTCAAAACATGGGAAGCAGATGCAAAAAAGACAGGGGAGACCGCCTCAAGGATGTCAGGTCTAAAAAGAATTCCTAATAAATTGTTAATTATTACTTAATTAACATCTCACCGGATACCCCTACACACCTAACAGCCTGCTAACACCATACACACAACTTAGGGGGTGATTCTGACCGCGGCGGACGGCGGTCGCCGCCCGCCAAGCGGTTCCCGCCGAAAGACCGCTCCGCGGTCAAAAGACCGCGGCGGTCATTCTGGCTTTCCCACTGGGCCGGCGGGCGACCGCCGAAAGTCCGCCCGCCAGCCCAGCGGGAAACACCCTTCCCACAAGGACGCCGGCTCAGAATGGAGCCGGCGGAGTGGGAAGGTGCGACGGGTGCAGTTGCACCCGTCGCGAATTTCAGTGTCTGCAAAGCAGACACTGAAATTCTTCGTGGGGCCCTCTTACGGGGGCCCCTGCAGTGCCCATGCCATTGGCATGGGCACTGCAGGGGCCCCCAGGGGCCCCGTGGCACCCCCTACCGCCATCCTGTTCCTGGCGGGAGAACCGCCAGGAACCGGATGGCGGTAGGGGGTGTCAGAATCCCTATGGCGGCGGAGTGCGCTCCGTCGCCATGGAGGATTCTCAAGGGCAGCGGGAAGTCGGCGGTACACCGCTGACTTTCCGTTTCTGGCCGCGGCTGAACCGCCGCGGTCAGAATGCCCAGCGGTGCACCGCCAGCCTGTTGGCGGTGCTACCGCCGACCTCCGCCATGGCGGTAATTACCGCCAGGGTCAGAATGACCCCCTTAGTATTAAAAAAAATATATAATATCAATCATATAATTAAATAAAAAATGTATTAAATTATTCTTTATTATTTATTACCTAATTAACTTTCTACCATGTCTTCTTACAAACCCAACAACCCAATATAACACTATAAATTACTATAAAAAAATAATTTAAAATTCTAAATCACTTAAAATTACAAGCTATATTTTAAACACAATAACATTTGTATTAACAAAACTAACACATTAAGTTAATATAGCAGTTAAACACATCCAAATAGTTTTAAAAACATATTTACACACTAGATTAGTGTAAGAGATAATAAAAACATCAATATTATTTACAAAGGTATTACTTATCTCAGAAAATGCTATTTTTGTCAGTGATACTTCTGTATCACAATATTTGTGAGTCACATTATTTAATTTCTGATATTTCTGACTCCCGAGATTTTAAATTGAGATTTTGGGCCTCATTATTACTTTGGCGGACCCACCACAGGACTGCCCAAGCCGCAGGAGGATGTCATCGCTGTGCCAGTGACGTCCCTTCCGAGCATATTACAATGTTCCCACCAGTCTGACCGACAGGAACATTGCAATATGCGTTCTCTCTGGGCTGACAAGCAGCAGTGCAGAAAGTTTGCATTCCGATGGTGCTGGGAAGGGGGGCCCGTTCCCCCTTGTGGCCCCCATCACTGGCTTTCCACTAGCCTTTTCATGACATGGTCCCCACCATGAAAAGGCTGGTGGAAAGTGGTGCTGTAATCAGCCAGGAGGCACTGAGTTCAGTGCCACCCTGGCTGAGTACAACCATGACCGCCGTCACCACATCGGGAACCATGTTCCCGGTGGGACAACAGTGTTTAGGTGGGTCTGCCCACCAAAGTTGTAGTTTGGTGGTCGGACCACCTGGAGTACCGCAGTCTGACCGCGGTCTTAATGCTTCTGTATGTCCAAACACCGTTTTACAGAAACAGAATGCGGACCTTAGAATTCTAGGTGTTCGCCAAATCAGGGCTCACCAAGCTGATCTGCAGGACACCGCTGAGAAACAATACAGCTCATATTGCACCATCCAGGGAGCCAAAAGTAGCTAAAAGAATTAAGCATGCCAAAGAACTAAAGAAACATGGCCATCATGGGCTCCAGCTGAATTTGTTCCTTAGTGTATTATAAAACAAGGGCATAGACAGTTATGAATATTTTAAAGAAAGAAATGCTCGGAAGTATCGCCATGACAACATTTATTAATATTCAGGAATAATGTATACCTTACCAGGAAAGTTTGATGACATTCACCAAATTTGTTAATAGGAAAAATCAAGAGTAAGTAGTTCCTGATGTAAGCTTGGATGTTAGCTCTGATCAGGATAATCACCAAGGTGAAAGGTCATGCGGTCGATTTGAGTCAAAAGAAGTCTCTTTCTTAGAAGAATTCCAAATAATGTGATTAAACAAAAGCATCACCCAATCCAAAATGAGGTACTTCGAAAAATATAAGACAACAAAGTGCAGAAAATGCAGGAGGAAAGTGGGGGGAGGTGAAATTCAGATAATGACTCAACAAAACCACACATAGGGCTATCAGGAATAACAAAGAGCAGAAACAATAGAAGGTACCATAGGCAAACATGTAACGGAAAATCTAACACTTAGAAAATTGAACAAAGCAGAGAAATTTTAAGCCTAGGGCTTTCCTACTCTCCATAAACTTCCTTTAATTATGTGTAAACCAGAGTGAATTTATTTTTAAATTCACAAGAAAACTCAAATTGCTGAAATATTACATATTACACAAACAACATAAAGGGGATGATTACGAGTTTAGCGGTCAGAGAACGGCCAATTTGGTAGTGGTGGTCTGACCTCCAATGATCTGGCAGAGCTGCCCACCGCAAGTTTCTGGTCGTACAAACAGAAGACTGCCAGCGGTCTGCCTCCACCCTCAGGCAGTACAAACCGCCATGGTCACCTGAGAGCACAAACAGGCCTGCGGAGCCTGTGTTTCTACCGAACCAATTACGAGGTTGCACACCACCAATGTGACCATGGTGGTCCAACCACCACATCCCAGAAGGCAGAAACTGGCGGTGTAAAGGGAGACACTCACCTGCAGGAAGCCACTCAAGTCCGGAGCTGCCATGGAGCCCTTCGAAAACATCATGCTGCTGCTCCTGCTCACCCAAAGACAACAAAAGCAATGCCACCGTGGACTACAGCAACCGTAAGTACACACACCTACCTGTATCATTAACATTGAAAAACAGCACAAAGCGCTGGGAAACACATCATAAAGGGCACCCCACGGGCAGCAGCTACATGTGTCACACAACACACACCCACAAACGGACATCAACACCCACACACTGACAATACTCACACTTTGGTCAGCACACACACACACACACACACTGCACTGCAACACTACACAAATACACCCAGACACACAGCTCAGGAACAGGGACACTGAAGGCCATACAACATTCTCACACACAGCAACAACAACACAAGTACTGCACATATGCAAATACAACTCACAAACTCACAACCAACACTGGCCACCAACTGTTCACACATACAGAACACATATCCGTCGATTTGGCATGGAGGACATACAACACCACCATGAAACAACCCTGCAATGAATACACACAGCACAATGGAAGCACAGTGGCATGCACAAAACACAGAGAGGCAAATAGACACAAGAGACAAAGATCACCCAAACAACAATACCTGCACATTTGGGATGAGAAGATCAGGAGCATGCATGGGAGGAGGCTGCACTGGGATCACTTTGAACAGGGCCCTTAAACACCATTCGCACAGTAAATGGCCATATATGGATCCCTGCTGCAAACAATACCAAAACCAATTGTCATGCATAGCTACACAATGGGCAAGGACTAGTCTACAAAGCACATACAACTCCTACAGCATGGAACGTACCTCTACACAAATTAGCTGCAAGGGACACACACCTAAATGGACACATGCACACACAAATGCAACGCAACCTAGCACAACTTTACACACTCCATGTCTGCAATAACAAAATCCAAGAAGGCACACTTCACATGTATACAAAAACCATATCGGGGACAAGTCCAACACCACACATGCCCACATTGCACCAAACAAAAAGAAAAACTTACTGTAACAAACACTACACAATGCTATGACACCAACATTGCATATACACACTTATACCCATCACATAACAAATATCCTTCTCTTTGGGGACAACAACACTCTACAGAAACACACATATTTCAAACAAAATCACATGGAGCAACAAACAGGCACAAACAAGCACAACTACAGGCACTCAAAGTCATTGAGGAACAACAGAAAGCTAGGAAAGGAAATGCAGACAAAGGTGTTTCCAACAAACCAACAACTGTTTGGGTTTCTTAAAATAGAATAATGGCAATATGTTGATGCCAATCTTGTCTCCTAACTTCCACACAACATCCACTGTAAGGGGCATCAATGGGGCAAGCAGGTACCTCAGGAATTATCTGGCCGTCGTGGAGGGGGTCAGGTTTAGGAGGGGGGTTGGGATTGGGCTTCAGTGGTGTTCTGCTTTCCCTCTTATCTCATAACCAAGCTTACAGAACCTCTCTGGAATGCACTTCTGAGTTTAAAGAAGACATTTATTGTTATTAATTCCCCACCACGAGGTTCCTGAGAGACAAAATTAGTAGATTGGAAGCACACGTTCAAAAGTAGTCTCAGCAATGAAAGCAAAATATATCAAAGTACTTCTCAGTTGCAATGCACACAGAAAATAGATGTGATTATATTATAGCATAACTTAAAAGCAAAGCATAAAAGTCAAAATTCATCACCGTAGGGCCTATAGCTAAGCTTCATCTTTCTGGGGTCTGCAAGTTGATGACTCCGGTCAACTGCGAGAAAGAGATTCTCTACCAAAACGGGAGACAGACAACTGACGTCTAGCTCCTGCCTGAAGTCAAAGCAGATTCAATTTACCCTGCTGTAGCCCAGAGTCATCCTTAAAAGCAAACTCAGTGTGAGAACCGAAGGACCCTGGAGAGTGGCCAATTCTCCCGAGCCCCCGAGCTCTCAGACTGGATTGCGAGGTAAACACAAAATCTACGTGCTCTTATCAGCTAAGGTCTGGTGTGAAGAAAACAGCTTGGTCCATCTTGTGGAAAAACACAGCTTGGAAAAGCACAGCTCATCTGCAATGTCTCAACTGCAATGTCTAACCCCACGTTAAAGCCAATAGGCAGCTAACCTAAATATCAAATGTAATGTCTAATGTCATGTCAAAGCCAAATAGGCAGCTAAACTGAATACAGAATGTAATGTCTAATGCCATGTCAAGGCCAATAGGCAGCTAAACTGAATACAGAATGTAATGGCTAATGCCATGTCAAAGCCAATAGGTAGCTAGACTGAACAAAACATATAGGGGGTCATTACAACCCTGGCGGTACAGGACCGCCAGGGCTGAAATGACGGAAGCACCGCCAACAGGCTGGCGGTGCTCCCCTGGTCATTACGACCGCAGCGGAAGCGCCACGGTTGCACCGCTGGGGCCAGCGGTTTCCCGCCACAATGGCCCCGGTGGTAGTAATCCGCCAGGGCAGCGCTGCCCAGGGGATTACGAGTCCCCCTACTGCCAGCCTTTTCCTGGAGGTTTGAACCGCCAGGGAAAGGCTGGCGGTACAGGGATTCGCGGGCCCCCTGACAGGGCCCCATGCGGCTTTTTACTGTCTGCTCTGCAGACAGTGAAAAGCACGACAGGTGCAACTGAACCGGTCGCACGGCTGCAACACCGCTGGCTCCATTTGGAGCCGGCTCCCATGTTGCGCCCCACATCCCCGCTGGGCCGGCAGGCGGAAACTCTGTTTCCGCCCACCGGAACAGCGGGGATGTCATAATGGGCACTGCGGGAGTGCGCCCGCATTGGCCGCCGCACGGCGGGTACAACTTGGCGGGCGGCAACGACCCCCATAATGTGCTACTAGTGAACATTGAGCAACTAAAATGCGCAGTGGTGAAACACAAAGTCATTGGTCAAACACAATTAATAGCATCACAAGTGGGAGTTTCCTTTTTAGGAGGAAGGATTCTTCTTGGTGGGAGAAGGGGTATGGATCTTTGCAGAGGGGGTAGGGGAGGCCTTGGAACTGGAAGGTATGGCGTTGGGAAGGGATGCAGACCTTTTGGGTGTGGTATAAGGGGGAGGACAGGGGTATGGCCTGGATCACAAAGGAAACGTTTTTAGACACATGGGGATGGTCATCAGAAGGGAGTCAGGATTTGGAGGTTGAGGGAGTGGTTGTCTGGTGTCTAGTAGTGGATGTCTTGGGTGCATTCTTGTGGGAGGTATGCTTGTGTGGGGTGGGTGTCTGTTGGGTGGGTGAGTGATGGTGTTTATGTGTCTTGGGCTGAGGGGGTGGAGATACTGGAGCATGCTGTGTTGGGTGGGTGTCTGTAGTTGTGGTGTCTGTGGGTGTGGTGATAGGGGTGGATGTCTGAGGGTCTGCTTGGATGAAGTCTGTGGGTAAGATAGGTGTGGTGGCTGTGTCAGTGACTGTAGGTATGCCAGATGTCATGTGTGTGATGCTGCGAATGGTTGGGGTGTCCAGGACTGTAGTACCTGTTTCTGTGTCTGTGGGTGGATGCTGTTTGTGTGCGTACCACTGTGTCTTGTGGTGCTTGCGTTTGTGAGCGCGTCGTGTGTTGGTTGAGGTGGATGCATGGGAATCTGTCTGCTTTGGGTCGGACGGGGAATGGGAGATTTCGACTGGGAAGAAGCAGGTGAAGGGGGGTCAGAAGACAAAGGGTGACTAGCTGTTCTCAGTGTGGAGGCCAAAGCCTGAAAAGATCTCTGTAGACCAGCCATTTCACCATGAATGCCCTCCTGTAACACGTTTGTCTGCTGGAGTTGGATCGGCAGTCCCTGGATGGCATTCATGATGGCAGACTGACCCTCAGAGCTGTTTCTCAGGAGGTCAATAGCCTCCTCACCGAGGTCAGCAGGGGGAACAGGGATGGGGCTTAGGGGCCTGCAGCAAAAGAGAAGCCCACCCTCTTGGGTGAGTGGGCACATCCAATAGGATGGGGAGCAATAGGGAGGGCAGTGATAGAATGAGCGGTGGCATACAAAGATGGTGCTGCGCGGTTCCCTGATGGGTCCACCACCGCTGGAGGAGGAATCCAAGGATGTTGAGGCTGATCCAGTCCCCCGTGGCACTCACCTCACTCTCCAGGCCACTGAGTCTGAGAGACTGACCATGCATCGTGTCAAGTATTCCCCACAAAAAGTGCTACCTAAATGGCACTATCATGTGCCATAACATAACAATGCATGCCATCTGAAATTACAAAAGTGATACGTGAAAAGCAGGACCTCAGGCAACCATATTTGCAAGAATGAAGTCTAGAAACCACACTAACCACTAACCATACCACAACTAGGTTATCCCTCTATCCTCAAACCTGTGCCACATGCAGCAGTCCCCAGTGAACTCACAGCCAACAATTGGATGCTATTGTGAGTTACTCATAGACACAAGCTCACCCACACATCTATTCTGCACTGATGTGATGTACCAACTATATGAGAGGTTGCAAAGGAAATGCATTGGACCCAGATACAAATGCCCATGTCAATGTGGACACATCACAACAATACAGCTCAACAAGTGACATCTGTACGAAATGAGTATAGAAGGTAGGAGCAATGTCACTCAGACATACACCCATCTGAGGCATTGTAAGGAACAATAATGAAGTTGTGTTCAAAATCTCAGGGAGAGATGTATCCAAAATGCACACATAAATGATCCAGTAAGGACCAGGATAGCCACCACCAACGTCTGAGACATGCTATAAACAAGTGTTTGTAGTGAACAACAGTACTGTGCAAGAGAGGCACAGAACTTGCATTCACCAACAGAAGGACATCAACTTCTTGTCCAATGAGAAGCCACATCACTACCCACATCTCAGACATGGCAAGCATTACATCTGACTGTGAATGAATCGCTGTCCCCAAACAGATGTGATCGAAACATCAGAGAAACTCACTCCATGATGTATTCCAACAGTCAGGGTCCAATCTCCAATCATTACACAGGTGCAGTACACTTCTCAAAATGAAAACACATCACAGGTACATACAACCATAAAGTGGATACACACTGTGGCCCTACATGTCATGCCCCTCATTGCTACTGCAATTTAACATGACTAATGACATGGGGTGAGGCATGAACGTATCTGTCAGTCGACGTATGATGGTGACACACTCCAATCTGTGGCACTGCAAGGAATGGACCACCATTGTGGATTTACCATTAGTATAACAGGTCACCATGCACATACATGGAGAGACTACAGACATCATCCAATCAACATGGGTAGTACATGCATAAAACAGCAGCATAGGTATATATCCTTAGGAGAATGGAACACATGCTGACATGTAGGCACAAGTAGTGTCGACAACAGTGATGACACATCACTCATATCAATGCACAACGCCCACTTACCAAGGGAATGTAGTTTGCTGCAGCTGCTAAAAATTAGCCATGTAAGTCTTGTCACATCTATGATGGACACCTACACATCACAGACTGCACCGAGGCACCAGCACCCATCATACACTGAAGATAACTAGCTCCTGGGTGGCAGATGTCAAGCAACACATATTCCCAGACACATTGTTGGGAATATGTGTTCTCTGTTGGAGAAAACTAACAGCCACTAGCAGAACAAATAGTATTTGTTCACTTCACACAAGCAATATGTGGTCCCTGCAAAGCAATAGGTCTGAGGATACCCCACAGTTTTGTCCTAAGTCCCAGGTCCAAAAGGAAAAGCACATCAGTTGAAAACACATGACCTGTCTACAAAAATAGGCTCCCATTTGATCTGTGACATATGACACACCCCTCATTGTCAGGGGGAGCGGTCAGTCCTTCACTCAATGACCTGGCAAAGGGACAAGCAGGAATTTGCCTTGTACTTACTCACTTGTGGCTGCCCTCTAATGCCCATCCAACTCTGGGTAGGCCACCACCAAAATTCAGGCCATTACGGGAGGTCATTGTACAAAGGGGACAAGCCCTCCATGTTAGGAGGACAGCCACAGCTTGGCCTCCATGATCTTCCAGGCCCAGTATCTCAGGTCCTTCAACCTCTTCCGACAGTGGGCGCTCCACTGGCTATAGACCCCCCAGGGTCTGCACCTTTTTGGCAATGGCTCTCCAAATCCCATTCTTCTGATGGGCGTTGACCTGCATGGATGCAAAAGACAAGACAAGACAGCATGTCAAAAAGTCCCAAACAAGATGGCTGAGTCACATACATTTGAGTGTGTCAAGCTATTAACATCCTGTCCTGACCATACAGCCCACGTGTGGCCTATAGCAGTCATTGGACATGGGGACATGACGACAATCACTCCCCACTCCCCAATATTCTGCCCTACACAACACCCAGCTCAGGCCGTGCACTGACTATGCAGGTCAACTGTGACTTCTATGGGACATGAGCTAGCAACTTGACATAGATCAGAAACACTTTGAGACACATCACATCAAGGGACATATTTCTACTCTGTTTGCACCAGATTTGCGTCATTTTGTTTTACGCAAATCCGGCACAAACTTAACTCCATATTTAGATTTTGGCGCTAGGCATGTCTAGTGCCCAAATATTCGAGTTAAAGTCATTTTTTGCCTGCGTTAAACTACTTTGCGTTAATGAGATGAAAGGTAGGCGTTCCCAGGCAAAAAATGACTTTATGGCCCACACGCCTTATTTATCCTCCTGTGCAAAAATCACGCACTTGGGGAGGAGGGTTAAAGAAATGGTGCAAAGGCTGGGTCAGGGCAGGCGTTAGGGGACCTGTGGGCCTATTTCCATGGTGGAACACCATTGAATATCCCCACAGGTGCCCTCCCCAGGCCCCAGGAACGCCAGAGGGGCAGTGGAGGATGGGGGACCCCATCCCAGGTAAGTACAGGTAAGTGTTTTTTTTTAAAGTTCCATTGGGGGCCCTGAAATGGGCCCCCCTACATGACACTGGGTGCAATGACCATACCCAGGGGACCCATTCCTCCTAGGGAGGGCCTGGGGTTGCGTTGGTGCCCCAAGGATAAAAAAAACTACAGGGTCTCGTCCGACCCTCTAAGGGGCCGGGAGGAGGGGGTGGCAAGATCCAAAAAGCTCTACCGGAGCGATCACACTCCTAGCACAGTGACCAGGGGATGGGGACTCATCCTCGCTCCTGTGTCCTGCTTCTACAGTGCCTCCCCGTGGTATGGGAGCACCGTATGCAACTTCCCGGCCACTGGACACGCTCCTCTTGGAGTGTGTGCTGAGTCCCCTGGGCTATGGATGGCACACCCACTCTCCTGGCTGGCCTCTTCCGTCTGTGATTCTGGTGTGCTCGTGCTGTCCTGCCCATCGGCAGGTAAGTCGACTCTCTCCCTGGGTCACTGCCGTGAATTCACCATAGGGGGTGACTGCTTGTGATCCGGGAGCACTCCTCAAAGTGGCCCAGTACCCCGGGGGCACAACAACACCGTGCTCCCTTGGTTCTTTCTATCCTCATGCCCCAGTGGCATGATGCACAGCACATTTCCAATGTACTCATCACTCTCCCAGCACCCAGATTGCGGCGGTGATTACTCTTCAGCAGGCACGCGGCGCTAATGGAGTTGGAAACAGGGCACTCACAAGACACCTCAATATAACTAAGTAGAGTGCTCCCCAAGCACTATGTTTATAAGAAGAAAGCACTCTCAAGGCACTACAAGCAGTAGAAATGAAGCACTCTTCATGTGTTCCCAACAGTTCAAAGGTTACAGAGGGCAAGGGGCCACAGCACCCAGCCTCTGGGGCACAAGGATGGAGCACAGGGCGGCAGGGCCCGGCAGCAGGCCAGCACAAAGGGGATGCAGGCATCGTCAGTTCCTCTCAGTGACATAGCAGGTCACAGGTCACAGGTCAGCACAGCAGCAGCAGCCCAAGGTGGTTGCTGGGGAGTCCCTCCAGCCATATTCTGTGTCCAGTTCCAAGTAGGTTTCTTGTGTGTCCAGATTGTTCCCAATTGTGGGGATAAGACCCTTGTACTTACACTCAGTTTTACAAAGGTTTAACAAACAGGGGGAGAGGAGGTTCTAACCAGCTACAACTGGTTCTGGGAGTTTCCCTCTCTTCTCCAGCACAGGCTCCAGACATCAGTTGGGAATAAACATGGCCTTTCTGTGAGGTCTTTACAAATTCAAAGGTGCCCCGCCTCCTCTTCTCTCAGCCCAGGAAGACCATTCAATAAGCAGATGCACCTCTGTGTCACCTCCACCCTCCCGGTGTACAGGCTGTCTGAAAAGTATGCTCAAAGCCCAACTGTCACTCTGCCCAGACGTGGATTGGAGTCAAGCTGAAACACACCAGAGTCATAGGCACAGAGAAGTGCTCACTTTCTAGAAGTGCCATTTCCATAATGATAATAACAAATCCACCTACACCAGTAATCAGCATTTCTCACTACCATTATAGCCATACCAAACATGAATGCGCTATCCCTCATAAATCAGACAACACCATCTAGACATAAGGTAGGTCATTTCCAATGCAATCCTATGAGAAGGCAGCACTCACAGCAGTGAGAAACCAAGGCCCATATTTATACTTTTTTAGCGCCACTTTTGCGTCATTTTTTGACGCAAAAGCAGCGCAAACTTGCAAAATACAATTGTATTTTGTAAGTTTGTGCTGTTTTTGCGTGAAAAAGTGGCCCAAATGTGGCGCAAAAAAAGTATCAATATGGGCCCAAATAGGTTGTTTGTCACTACCAGGACAGACCACGCAACCAGGCACATGTCCTGCCTTCTACATACATAGCACCCTGCCTTTAGGGCTAGCTAGGGTCTACCTTAGGGGTGCCTTATGTGTAATAAAAGGGGAGTTCTGGGCCTGGCAAGTAAATTAAGATGCCCGGTCTCTGTGGCAGAAAACTGCTCATGCAGGCCTGAGACAGGTTTGAATGGCTACTTCTGTAGGTGGCACAAGCTGTGCTGCAGGCCCACTAGCAACATTTAATTGACAGGCCCTGGGTATAGGGATACCCCTGTACAAAGGACTTACAGGTAAATTAAATGGGCCAATTAGGTGTAAGCAAATCATACCAACTTTAGAACGGAGTGCACCTGCACTTTAGCACTGATCAGCAGTGATAAAGTGCTCAGAGTTCTACAGCCAACAGCAAGAGGTCAGAATAAATAGGAGGAAGGAGGCAAAACATCTGTTGATGAACCCACAAAAATGGCCAGGTCCAGCAAGCACCATCAGTGTGAATCATCTGTTAGACCTGCACGTCCTTTGTGTGGTCTCCCCTAACTTTTTGCCTCTGCTTCCCAGGTTGTTATTGTGTGATGGACTCTGTTTTTGCTGTTTTTGTTACTCTGGGCACTTTACCACTGCTGACCAGTGCTAAAGTGCAACTGCTCCCTGTTAGGCCTGACAGCCTTAGGGTGGTCATCCCCCAAATTTTTGCCTGCCTCCTTCCACATTTCTGACAATGTTTTTGCTGGTTTTAGGACTCTTCACACTTTACCACTGCTAACCAGTGCTAAAGTGCATATGTTCCCTCTCTTAAACATGGTAACATTGGCTCATACCCAATTGGCATATTTGATTTACTTATAAGTCCCTGATAAAGTGCACTACATGTTCCTAGGGCCTGTAAATTAAATGCTACTAGTGGGCCTGCAGCCCTGCTTGTGCCACCCAAATAAGTAGCCCCTTAACAATGTCTCAGGCCTGCCATTACATGGGCTGGGTGTGCAGTTTCACTGCCACTTCGACTTGGCATTTACAAGTACTTGCCAAGGCTCCAACTCTTCTTTTCCTACATATAAGTTACCGCCTAAGGTAGGCCTTACGTAGACCATAGGGAAGGGTGCTATGTAGCTAAAAGGCAGGACTTGTACATGTGTGTTTTACATATCCTGGTAGGGAATAACTCCTAATTTTGTTTTCCACTACTGTGAGGCCTGCTCCTTTCATAGGATAGCATGTGGGCTACTCTCGTATACTTTTTGTGTGGTAGATTATGATCAGAAAGGGGTAACCAGGTCATATTTAGTCTGGCCAGAATGGTAATAGAAAATCCTGCTTATTGATGAGGTTGGATTTTATATAACTATTTTAGAAGTGCCACTTTTAGAAAGTGAGCATTTCTCTGCACTTAAAATCCATCTGTGCCTTACAGTCTGTTTCCAATCCACGTATGAGCTGGTTGACAGGTCCCTTGTGCATTTCACCCAGACAACCACAAACACAGGATACTTAGTCATACCTGCTCTCATCTGCATACTGAATGGGTCTTCCTGGGCTGGGAGGATGGAGGGCCTGACACTTACATTTCAAAGGCTAGTGCCTGCCCTCGTATAATGGACTGTCAAACCCTCTACTGGGACGCTGGGAGACAGACCTGTGCTGAAAGGGGAACTTGTGCACTTCACAACCACTCTTTGAAGTCTCCCCCACTTCAAACTCATTTTTGGGTATATAAGCTGGGCCCCCAACCCCACCAGATCAGACACTTCTGGACCTGAACCTGCAGCCTCCCGAGAGGAACTGCCTGGCTGCTCAAATGACTCATCTTTACTGCTTTGCTGAGAAGGGCTACTGTCCTGGTGTTGCCCTGCTGCTCTGCTGCCCTTGTACTTTGCTGAGAAGTGCTCTCCAAGGGCTTGGATTGAGCTTGCCTCCTGCTTTCTGAAGTCATGAGGCCAAAAAGACTTAGGGCCTCATCCCGACCCTAGCGGCCAGCAGTAAGCTGACGGCCCCACCAACATATCGCCAGGCTTCTGCCTGGCGTTCATAATCCCCAGGGCAGCGGTGCAAGCACCTCTGCCCTGGGAACTATGAGTCCCCAACCACCAGCCTGTCCATGGCTGAGAGGATGGTGGTAAGGGGAGCTTGGGGTGCCCCTGGGGGCCCCTGCACTGCCCATGCATCTGGCATGGGCAGTGCAGGGGCCCCCAGGCATAGCTCCATCGCACATTTCACTGCCCGAATTTCGGGCAGTGAAATACGCAACGGGTGCTACTGCACCCGCTGCCCATCAACATTGCCGCTGGCTCTATTACGAGCAACTGAAGCCATAGACCTTGCTGGAGTGCAACGACCCCTCAGGCTCGACACCACTGCAGCCTCGCTGAAGTCCGAGGCTCCTTGGAAGTCGCTGCACAATGTCGTGACCGACGGACACTGACCTTGCCGGAAGTGCATGGATCCAACGCTTCGCACCAACTCCCCCTCACCTCCACCGCTTCGCAGTAAGGACCGGACAACACTTTGCGATGCCTCTGCTCCTTAGCTCTGCAGCACCGGAACCACCACCACCTCAGAACCAGCAATGTCGCGATCGCTGACTCTGTGCACCGGCTTGTTTCCTAATTTTCACAAGGTACTGTACCTGGGTGTCCGTGTGACTCCGTGACCGGCACCATTGGCATCGGATTGTTGGGAACAACTCCATCACGACGCTGTGATATTATCTAATCGGAGCATTTGTGTTTCTAAGTGTTTCTGTGTTTAATTTTTGAAAGTTCATAGCTTTGCTTGTGTATGGCGGATTTTCTTAATTTTTGTCTTGTTTTGTTCAGGTAAATATTGGCTATTTTTTAACCTGGTGTTGAGTCATTTTGTAGTGTTTTCACTGTACTACTGTGTGTGTTGGTACAAATACTTTAAACATTGTCTCTGGGTTAAGCCTCTCTGCTCGTGCCAAGCTACCAATGGGGTGACTGGGGGTTAACCGGGTGTGGTACTCCTTTTCCCTGACTAGAGTGAGGGTCCTTGCTTGGACGGGGGTAAAAAAAAACATGTGCCACATGTACGAAATACAGGTTTTGCGACTTGCAATTTGCGAGTCTCAAAACTTAATGTACAACAGTGTCAATGACACTGCGATTCGCAAGGGGTTCGCAAATGACCTACCTCATGAATATTCATGCTGTAGGTCGCAATTTGCGACCCCATTGGAAATGGCCGCCCTCACAGGGATGGTGGCCTGCTGGAGACAGCAGACCACCATGTCTGTGACTGCTTTTAAATAAAGCTGTTTTTTTCTTTTTTTGAAATGCAGCCCATTTTCCTTAAAGGAAAACGAGATGCATTTCAAAAGCAAGAAATTAAAAAGTTTATTTTCATGTTTTCAGGGCATGCAGTGGTCCATAGGACCACTGCCTGCTCTGAAAAACCATTTTTACTGCCATTCATGAATGGAAAGGGGTCCCATGGGGACCCCTTTCCATTTGCGAATGGGTTAGCACCTGTTTGAAACTGGTGCTAACTGCGATTGTTTTGCGACCTCATTCACGGTCACAAAACAATCATACATGGGACTGCAACTCGCAATTAGGAAGGGAACACCCCTTACTAATTGCAATTCGCAAACCCTTTTTGTGATTCGGTAAATAGATTACCGAATCGCAAAAATGGGTCTGTACATCCCAAATTGCATTTTGCAGGTCGCAAATGGACCAATTCGCTATTTGCAATGTGCAAAATGCTTTGTACATGTTGCCCCACATTTCTAACACTATCCCCACAGACAACCTCAACAAGGACATCCACAACTTCAACAACTGGATCAAGACCTGAGTGAACTCCATTGCACCCATCAAACCCAAAAAGCATAGTAGACCACACAAGCAGGTCATCTGGTGCACAGAAGACCTCCAAGACACTGAATAACACTGTAAAAAGCTAGAAAGGAAATGAAAAGCCAGCCACGTCGCCACCAACAGAACTACCTGCAAAAGCTAGGAAGGAAATGAAAGGCCTGCCACGTCACCACCAACAGAACTACCTTGAAATAAGAGACAACAGGAAAAAACGCACTAATAGACTGCATCAAAGAAAGCTCCAACAGCTGTAAGGATATCTACTCCATCATCAAGGATTTCACTATGCTCTCAGCCACTGTCAACAACACTGCTACCTCCCAACAACTCTGTAACAATCTTTGCAACTTCTTCCACAGCAAAATCGCAAACATCTACAGCAAGTTAACACCACCAACCCGACCCCAGAAAACCTGTCACTAACCTTTCCACCACCAACCAAGACAGCCATCTGACCAAATGGACAACCCTCACCAGAAACAAAACAGTGGCAATCATGCAGGCCATCCGCTGAGGGGCCAATACGGACACATGCTCCCACTGCATCTGTAACCTGGGACATAATCAATGAGCATCGCCTTGACCCACATCATCAACACCTCTATCACGTTTGCCACTTTCCTGGATGAATGGAAATTTGCAAAAATCAATGCCATCCTCAAGAAGACCGCAGTCGACCAAAATTAACTGAGCATCTTCCGACCCATATCTCTGCTCCCCTATCCAGCCGAAGTGATCGAGAAGGCTATCATCAAGACACTCATTGACCTTTACCTTCTTGTAGACAATGCTCAATCAAAATTCAGGAAGAACCGTAGTACCAAAACAGCTCTCATCATGGCCAGCGATAATATTGAAATCCTCCTGTACTGAGGACAAACAGAGGACCTCAGCCTGCTCAACCTCTCCACGGTCTTTGACACGTCTCCCACAACACCGTCGTCAGAAGACTCTATTAGATTGGCATACAAAAATCCACTCTAATATGGATCTGTTCCTTCCTTACAAGAAAAACTCAGAGAGTTATGCTGCCACGCTTCACATCAGAGACCAAGAAACTGATATGCAGAATCCCACAAGGACCTGCTCTTAGCCCCACCCTTTTCAACAAATACATGATACCTATCACCAACATCTTCCGATCACAAGACAATACCGGCATTTACTACGCTGATGACACCCAACTCATCTTCTCCCTGATGGACAAAACAAGTACCATCAGAAGAAGCTTCACCAACTGTATGAACATGGTAGCAGACTGGATGCAAACTAATTGCCTGTAGCTCAATTCCTACTGGCCTTCAGCAACAAGACCTCCCCATGGAACTCCACCTGGTGGCCGTCGGAGCTAGGACCAAAACCCACAGACCACAGAAGAAATCTAGGGATCATCCCAGCTGACAAGCTGAACATGACGGATCAAGTCAACATAGTGTGCCCCTCCTGCTTCCACATCCTAAGCATGCTGCAAAATGTCTTCAAATGGTTGCCTCACAACACCAGAAGGACTGTTAGACAAGCACTCATCACCAGCAGGCTGGACTACGCAACACTTTCTATGCCAGAATATCCAAACAACTCTTACACAGACTCCAGATCATCCAGAAAATTGCTGCAAGATTTATACTTGACCCCCCTGCCACACCCACTTCACACCGCACCTCTGGCTCACCATTAACAAGTGCAGCCAATACAAACTTCTCACACACACATACAAAGTTCAACACAGCACAAGACCAGAATACCTGAACAGCTGCATACACTTTCACCAACCTACCAGACACATAGGCTCGGCTTTACTCTTATTTGCATACACTCCACCAATCTGCAAAAGCAAAGCTAGAGGTTGTTAATTCTCCAGCATCACACCTAAGAAACGGAAGAACCTTCTTCTACACATCACAGCCTCTTCTTCACTTCTTCAGTTTCACAAGGAGGTGAAGACCTGACTCTTCATTAAAGGTACCTTGGGGACACACACACCTACACACCTGCCCAAGCACCTGGATACCCTCTCACGTGATTAGTGTGCTATACAAATCGACATAACATAGCATAACAGAATGCAACATAGCTTAACAAACCATAACATGGCATAACATAACACAGCAAAACATCTCTGAATGCATGTGTACATGTAAGAGTCAATGTACGTAATTGTCAGTGCTGAACAGTAAGTGCACTGTGAATGTATACTCAGTAAGCGTTCCTGCCATGGTACATTCCATGGAGGACTCTGGGTTCCAATTAGGGAAGCCCACGCCTGCCTGGTGAAGATGTTAGGAGCAGAGGAATCACCAAGACAGATTTATGTATGGCTTCATTCCTGTGAGCTGGTTTGGAGGACACACACTGTAGGGAAAGCAGAAGGGACTCTTTTTACACTTCAAATGACTGTTCTTTGATTCGATGATAGTTCCCAAGTTAGGGGCCTGGGCTCATCTCAAGAAAGGCGATGGGGCTAATAAGTGAATCATAAAGGGTAGGGCTGGAGGTATGGGGGTCTGTGGTAAACCTTTTGATGCACATATCACTGTGGCTGACATCCAGGATTGAACTCTGATCACTCCCATTAATTGTGCAGTGGGATAATCAGCTTTGGAGTCTTTCCTTAATTGACAGACAATCTTTCATGAAGAAAGAGAGAAGTGTCCACTTTAAAATAAGCAAAACTTTAACATAAAACTTCAATGGCTCAGACTCCAAATAACTTTTTGGTGTCAGGAAAAGGACAACAAGAAGGGGAGGTTGAGACCCCAAATGTTGTCTTCTGCCAAGCAGAGAGAACGGCTCTATGAGGAGGGGAAGCTCTAACAAGTCGTCTGACTGTGACCTGGAGTGGGGGCCAATGCCTGTTAGTCTCCCTGCTGGGTGAGGGATAGCAAGAAAACCTGCTGGGAAGCATCACTGCATGTCTTGCTGCCAAGGTTAATGTGCCCTGTGAGGAAGAGGAGAGTGTTGGATGGAGTGAGGTTCATTGGGTAAGCCTACTGAGAGGTCTCCCTGAGCGAGGTGTAAGAAGAACAGCTAGACACCAATCAGTGTGCAGAACAGACTGGGGACCCCCATATGCCAGGAAAGGGACACTTTGATCTCAGTCATTGGAAGTGCGCCATGCCAGAGGCACAAGGCCTGCACAGCCCCACCGCAGTCACTCTGCATGCTAGGAGCCTCCAGTGAACTCAAATGAGCAGAATCATGAGACTTGTGTCAGGTGTAGTGAGAGTCATCAGAAGAGTCTAACCTGATTGAGAACAAAACAGCAACCACATATGCCGGACGGGGCTCTCGGTTTCATTAAGTATTGTCATTTTTGCCCGGATGAGAAAATTACTGCCATGACCTACAGGTTTAGCTCACTAATTGCACCTGACTGCTTCCCTGAAGATCGTCGGAGGCCGCCAGGGCGGTGCAACCTGGCCACAGCTCTTGGGGAGCTGGAGAATTCCCCTTCCCTAGAGGGGAAGAGTGACTTACCCTTAGCTGGCCAACTGGGAGAATCTCTGATCGCTGGCAGAGCTGCTCAGATCAGACAGCCTGCACCTGATGGGTGCTGACTCGTGAGCTGCGTGCATCTGGCCTGAACAGGATTGGAATTCAGGAGCGCCGACAGAGGGGGCTCTCGATTCTGTTGAGAACTATAGCTCAACAATGTTACATCTGTTGTTTACAGTACTAAACAAGCCTTTATACAACATATATGTAGAAATCATATTTAAAAACTATTACGCATATGCCCATATTTTCATCAGAGTTCCTCAAAATGTGGCGGGTTATAGTTCTTGAAACGTATCCATTACGTTTATATGTAATCTGAAAACGCGGATTGTAGTGCACATTCTATAATAAAGAAAAATGGAAAACTTTATATATGGTATTTTTAATGTTTATGTATTTTAAATGTGTTGTGGTAATCTAATAATATCTAACTATACCTAACTATAACTAAATGAATATATATTTCTACCTAGTAAGCTAGTTACCATAGATTTGTTTTGTTTTGCTAATAACTTTTACGCTATTTGATTCACGAAATATAACAAAAAATGTTCACCACCCCCAGCTTCTTCTTGGAAAGTTTCAGAATGATCCGTCGAGCCTGGAACAAGAAAAGAGGTCGGTTTCACAACACAATTTCCACAGGGAATTTTAGACACCGCTGCAGCCAAGATAAGTAAATGGTCTTCACCCAAAAAGTAAGTTTTTTAGAAATTAAGGCTCAAAATTTATAAAAATGTAAATGGTTGGGTTCGTGGGACTTTAAAGGAAGAGAAGTATTGTCATCAAGTGGTGATATCAAAAAGTATGAGGTCGAAGGTAGAGTGTTTTGTAAATGTTGGCAGAATGACAAATAGCAATACAGGACCATATTATGGTAGGCGTTATGGATCGTTTTTAGATTTCATTATTTTGGAATAGTTAAATTGCAAAATATGTTGTCTTCCAAGTCAGCGAAGAATGGGCATTTATTGGAATTAGGATGTTGTATACATTTCTTTAATAAGTTGTTAAAAAAACAATGGGCAATGGTGAGTATCAATGGATTTATGCTGTGGCTGAAGCATTTACAGCATTTACCTTAGTTGCCTAATAAGTTGCCACATATGTTACCGCATAATTTGAAAAATATTCAGATGTCCCCAAAATGTTCTTTCTATCGCTCGGGATAACGTGTTCTTTTATAATTTGCATTTTTTACCACATACGTTAGATATCCTTGCCACATATTTTGAGTCTGATACACAACTAACAATAGAGTTATAAGTATTCCTCTCTCTCTCCCTTTCTGTCCCTAAAGAATGAAAGTGCTGCACATCCCCTACCAATGATCGACTAATAAACAAAAATAAACCAGAAAATGTACTTGCTAGAAATGGGATCTTTGTTTGGCAGACAGGTTACCCTCTGCCCAAGCAAGGACTCTCACTCTGGTCAGGGTAAGTCACACACAATCCAAATTATCCTGTGCCCACCCTCTGGTAGCTTGGCACTGAGCACTGAGCAGTCAGGCTTAACCTAGAAGGCAATGTACAAAGTATTTGTGCAATAAATCACAAAAATACACCACACAGTATTTGGAAAAATATATATTATTTATCTGGATAAATGCAGGTCAAAACGATCAAGATGCAATAAGTATATGTTGAAATAACACTGTGAAAATGATGTAAGGTGTCTTTAGTCTCTTAAAAGCAACAAATGTCTCTTGCAAGCACAAAGTACCTGGTTTGCGTTCAGATTTTCTGCAAGGAACCGCACAGGAGTAGATACTTGGAAAACAGGGAGGTGTGCGTCAATTTCTCCGGGCACACATGGTGATGCGTCGTTTATTTTCCATGCAGGGAAGGCTTTGCTTTGATTTCCGTCACTCAGTCTTGGATTCTCTTCAGGTTGCGGGGTTTTCGGACGCGGATGAAATTCGGCGCTGGCAGGACAAAGTCACAGGGGCTGTGTCGATCCGGTGGGCATTGCATGGGACGTTCCACCTCACGACAGGCGCTCTTCCTCTCAGGAAGTCAGGCTACCTTGTTCTGGCTCATCTTTGCGTCTTTGCGTCGATCCAGTGGCCCGTGCATCAAATTTCCGGTTGCTACGCTGGCGCTGGATCGATCTTCTCCTTGCAGCCTTGCAAAGTTGGGCTGTGTTGTTACGGTTCAGTGTGCAGTGAATTTTTCACAGCGATGCAGGCTGTACTTCGTTTCTGGCAGGTTGTGCATTGATTTCCACCGCACAGGGAGTTCTTCTTGCGGGAATGAAATCTGTTTGGCCCTGAGACTTCAGGGAATAGGAGGCAAGCTCTATCCAAGCCCTTGGAGAGCACTTCTCAGCACGGCCAGAGAGCAACAAGGCAGCAGGGCAACAGCAAGGCAGCAGTCCTTCTCAGAAAGCAGTCAGGTGAGTCCTTTGGGCAGCCAGGCAGTTCTTCTTGACAGGTTGCAGGTTCTGGTTCAGGTTCTTCTCCAGGAAATGTCTGTGTTGGTAGGGGCAGAAGCCCTGTTTAAATACCCAAATGTGCCTTTGAAGTGGGGGAGACTTTAAAGAGTGGCTTAGAAGTGCAAAAGGTCTCCTTTCAGTTCAATTATGTCTGTCAGGGTCCCAGTAGGGGGTGTGGCAGTCCTTTGTGTGAAGGCAGGCTACTATCCTTTGACATGTAAGTGCCAGGTCCTCCACCCTCTCAGCCCAGGAAGACCCATTCAAAATGCAGATGTACGCAAGTAAGGCTGAACATCCTGTGTTGGGGTTTCTCTGAGTGAATGCACAAAGGAGCTGTCAACTGAACCTAGCCAGACGTGGATTGTAAGGCACAGAAGGATTTAAGTGCAGAGAAATGCTCACTTTCTAAAAGTGGCTTTTCTAAAATAGTAATTTTAAATCCAACTTCTCCAATCAGCAGGAATTTGTATTACCATTCTGGCCATACTAAATATGACTGTCCTACTCCTTTCAGATCAGCAGCTACCACTCAAATAGTATCTGAGGGTAGCCCTAATATTAGCCTATGAAAGGAGCAGGCCTCAAAACAGTGCAAACATGAATTTAGGAGTTTTACTCTACCAGGACATGTAAACTACACAGGCACATGTTCTGCCTTTTGTGTACGCAGCACCCTGCCCTATGGGTTACCTAGGGCCTACCTTAGGGGTGACTTATATGTTGAAAAAGGGGAGTTTTAGGCTTGGCAAGTACTTGTAAATCCCAAGTCGAATTGGCAGTGAAACTGCACACCCATGCCTTACAATGGCAGGCCTGAGACATGGATAAAGAGCAACTTAAGTGGGTGGCACAATCAGTGCTAAAGGCCCACTAGTAGCATTTAATCTACAGTCCCTGGGCACATATAGTACACTGTACTAGGGACTTATAAGTAAATTAAATATTCCAATTAGGTATGATCCAATGTCATCATGTTTAAAGGGAGAAAGCATGTGCACTTAAGTACTGATTAGCAGTGGTAAAGTGTGCAGAGTCCTGAAACCAGCAAAAACAGTATCTAAAAAGTGGAGGGAGGCAAACAAAAAGTTAGGGGTGACCACCCTAAGTCTGTCAGGTCTAAATCAAATCAAATCAAAACATTTATAAAGCGCGCTACTCACCCGTGAGGGTCTCAAGGCGCTAGGGGAAGGGGGGTTACTGCTGCTCGAAGAGCCAGGTTTTGAGCTGCCTCCGGAATGCAGGGTGGTCCTGGGTGGTCCTGAGGTTGGCGGGGAGGGAGTTCCAAGTCTTGGCTGCCAGGTAGGAGAAGGATTTCCCACCTGCCGTGGTGCGGCCGATGCGAGGGACGGCGGCGAGTGCGAGGTTGGCGGAGCGAAGTTGACGGGTGGGTGTGTAGAAACGGAGGTGACGGTGCCTTGTTGTGGAGGGCTTTGTGTGCGTGGGTGAGGAGCCGGAAGGTGATCCTTTTGCTGACGGGAAGCCAGTGCAGGTGTCTCAGGTGGGCGCAGATGTGGCTGTTGCGGGGTATGTCGAGGACGAGGCGGGCGGAGGCGTTTTGTATTCGCTGCAGACGTTTCTGGAGTTTAGCGGTGGTTCCTGCGTATATGGTGTTTCCGTAGTCCAGGCGGCTTGTTACGAGGGCGTGGGTCACAGTTTTTCTGGTGTCGGCGGGGATCCAGCGGAAGATCTTTCGGAGCATGCGGAGAGTGAGGAAGCAGGAAGATGATACGGCGTTGACTTGTTTGGTCATGGTGAGAAGCGGGTCCAGGATGAATCCGAGGTTGCGTGCGTGGTCTGAGGGGGTTGGTGCGGTGCCTACCAAGAGTCGTCCCAGGCGGACGGGTTGTTTCTGAGGATGAGGACTTCAGTTTTTTCTCAGTTCAGTTTCAGACGGCTGAGTTTCATCCATTCTGCAACGTCTTTCATTCCATCTTGCAGGTTGGACTTGGCGCCAGTGGGGTCTTTGGTGAGGGAGAGTCGGCGTAGGAGGTGATGGTACTATTAACTGAACTGTTGGTGTGCAATCTGATTTGCTCTTCCACCGTCAAATCACACTTTCTGTTTTGGCTACTTCTGTGTGATTCCCAATGGTATGGAGCATATATTATGTGTTCTGTTGTGTTGTACAAGGTACTATCATCCAGGAAGGTATCCTGGTGCTGAGCAGATGTGAGTGTAACTAAATCTAGGGCCTAATTGGACTACTTGAAAAGTCAGGTGTTCAGCTTCTTACAGAATAAAAGAAGGGAGGAGGATGCCCATATGTGTAGCAGCAGGTCATTCCACACCTTAGGAGTGACATAGGAAAAGGCTGAACTGCCAGATCTGGTCCTTCCTATTCTTTAGATGTGTGCAAGAAGGATTCGGAATAAGCGGAGGTGTCTGGCATGTTTGTGAAAGCACATGCAAATGGTGAGGTATGCTTTGGTCAGTGCTATGCAGTGCCTTGAAAGTGTGGGTGAGGATTTTGAATTGTATTCATTTGTGTATGAGGAGCCTGTGATGCTACTTCAGGTTTAGTGTTATGTTAGTGCGGCATGGGAGGTTGAGAGTCATTCTGGCTGCAGATTTCCTGTAGTCCAGCTTGCTTGTGATAAGGGCATGTGTGATGGTTTTCAGGATTCTGATTGAAAGCCATTTGAAAATCTACCTCAGCATATTCAGAGTAAGGAAGCACAAGGCAGTGATCCCGCTTACCTGGGCGGTCATGTCAGGTTTGCTGTCAAGGACAATCCCGAGGCTCTTGGCATAGGTGGGGGTGTCTATCAGAGCTCTTTTGGATACCAGGTGGAGTCCCATGGTGAAGTGCTCTTCCTGAAGATCACAATTTCAGTCTCATTAGTGTTCATCTTCAGACAATTGGGAATTTCATCCCTGCAGACATTGAGCTTGATCCTGGTACTGAGCGCCGTGCCCATGAGGGAGAGAATGAGTGGGTGTAGTCGGCATAGGAGAGGACACTGATGTTGGGAGAATGGATGAGGTTGTCTAGAGTGATCAAGTATGTTCAGAAGAGGGTAAGACTCAGGGATGATACTTGCAGAACTTGTTTAGATTATGTTAAGGGTATCCAAGGTGTAAGGTGTCAGGTTAAGTGACTGGTTCCTTCCAGTCAGGAAGGAGCAGATCCATCAGAGTGTGGGTCTTTATATTCATTCTTCGGTTGTGTAGGCATTGGATGAGGATTAAGTAGAAGACCATGCAAACGCTGAGGAGAGGTCCAGGTTCTATACGTTAAATGTCACCAATGGGCTTCAACATCCACTGTGCCACCCAATGCAGTGACAATGCAAATATAACTGCATGTTTACCATTTGCATTAGGTCTCCCCTAAGTAGGCCTTATTGCCATAAGGAATGCTATTTAAAAGTAGGACAAGTAAAAAAGTAGGACATGTAAAAGTTTAATGTTGCACGTCAGAATAGGGAAAAATCCCCAAGAGCTATTTTGATTGTACCAAGCTGGTTGTTCCATAGGAGAGCATTGTGGTGCAATGTTAAATTGAATAGTGTTATTTACTGCTAGGAAACATCTACAAATGTAATTCCTTGATGTTTTGAAATATTTAATAAAAATACAGTTCACTGATAAAGATAAATATTTTGGAAAAATACTTTGAGCAAATTGCCTTTTTCCCAGCCTAAAGCCACTGAAGTCTCATTTTGCATGAGCTCCAAATCATACTTGGCAGCAAAATAGCCCCTTTATTAGGTGTGGAAAAATGCTCCCAGAGCAGGGCAACAGCCTGTGGGGAGGTCTGACATTAGGGCTGTGCCCACAAACACTATTACCTTCAAAGAGGCCTACCTTGTCACAGGCAAATGTTATCTGACACCTAGGCAGGACCTTCTTTTTCTCCTAGTCAGGTAGGCACCAATCCCAGTGGGAGAAAAGCTGTCCAGAGAACTGATTTAGAGTGACCACAGAGCAGGGGCTGCTCATTTCCCTGGCAAAACCTCTGGGGTGGGCACATAAGTTCTGCACAAAGGAGCAATCATTCTTCCATCTTGGGTTTAGATAGAGAGAGGGAATTCTGGAATGTTTTCAGTAGAGCACACAGGAAATGCTGCAAAAGTGTGTAGGGTTACCCCTGGGAATGTTTCCCTCACCTGGTTAGTGAAGAGCCAGGAGCCATCCTTATCCACACCTGGTTAGTGAGGAGCCAGGAGTCATCCTCATCCACAGGACAGCGAAATGGCAGGCATAAATGTAGCACCCACACAGTGCCTTGACAGTACTCTGGAAGAACAGAAGAGGACTGGATCTGCTGTCTACAAACTAGGAAAAGCCTAGCAGCCTGGACCTTCTCTCCCTCTTGTATCCAGAACAACAAACTGGACTGCAAGGGTCCTAAGACTGATCTTCTGATCAAGCAAGCTACAGGGACACAACAAGCTACAAGTGGCCTTTTCCTACAACTGCCCATCTGACCACTTCCAATTGACCTGCCCTGGACCCTGCTGTCTGGGTCTTGCTAGAGTGAGTCTTAACCCCCAAGTGCTGTCCCCAAGGTCCTGGACCCTTGGCTGGTGTCAAAGTGTGCACCTCCTAAATTTCCTGAAACCTAGGACTTAGAAACACTCTGCAGTCAAGAACCTCTGGAGGATCAGGACCAAACTGCAAAGCTGATCTGACAAAGGTGCATTACCACTGGTCCAAAGATTAAAGTTGGGCCCATTCAGAGATTTTCCAGAGCAGCAAATCCAAATCAGTGTGACAATGTAGAGAAGGTATCCAGCCTCATTGAACCCTCTTCAGCTGCAGGCTTGTGCTGCTGGAAGAATCTGATCTCCAAAAAAGTGACTTAGGGCCTGATTTACAATTTGGCGGTTGGGTTTCTCCATTACAAGTGTAATGGATATCCTGTCTGCAATAGTACGATGTCCTTAGGATATAATGGCCCTGTAATATGGTGGACAGATTAAGTAACCCCATCGGAAACTCTAAGGGGCTCATTATGAGTTTGCCCCCCACCCTCCCTATTGCAAGATTTCCCCTGGTCTGATCAGGCTGACTGGCTGAAACCTTGAAATAGAGCATTCTGGCTGGCTGGAACAGTGCTATGAGATAGCACTCGCTCCCTTGAAGGAACCGAGTGCTATCTCGTAGCATAGAGGGGGCCAACCAGCACCCTCACAATGCACACTGTCAGCAAAGCAAACAGTGCGCATTGTGTTGGTGCTGGACAGTGGGGCCCCTGCACTGCCATGCTATGGGTAGTGCAGGTGCCCCTCTGTGGTCCCTGGCACTTGTTCTCCCCCGGCCTTTTCATGGTGGGGAAACCACCATGAAAAGGCTGGCAGAGAACAATGTTGTAATCAGCAGGGTGGTGCTGAATTCAAATTTAGCATACTTAAAGCTTTCCCAACAAACGTCAACAGCCTCACTGGGTATATGGTGTTGTGGAGCCCTTTTTGGCATCTGCCTGCTGCCTTGACCACTGAGGACTTTTTACTCCCATTCAAGTGGCCCAGATTTTCTAAAGCTTTGTGTTGTCCTTGCTTCATGCATGATGATGCAAGCAATGAAAAAAGCATAAGTAAGATTTGCAAAGGCACAAAAGGAACAGTTTGCACTGCCTTATGTGACACTGTAAAGAACACTGGTTGCTGGAATTTTGGACACTCAGGCCCTCATTAAGAGTCTGGTGTTTTGGCCTCCACATTACGGGCATGGCGAAAGCGCCATGATCAGACAGCCAGCACCGCACTTTCACCACCATGTAAATGCTGGTGGAGACTGTGGGCCAGGGGCCCCTGCACTGCCCATGCACCCGACATGAGCAGTGCAGGGGTCCCCCGGGCCAGCCCCATTGCGCAAATGCACCTGACGCACAACAGCATTGCTGCCGGCCATATTATGAGCTGGCATCAATGTTGTTGTGCGTTTTCCGCCGGGCCAGCGGGCAGAAACTGTGTTTCCACCCACTGGCCCAGCAGGAAACTCATAATAGGGCCAGCAGAAAAGAGGCTGCACTGCCAGTCTTTTGACCTGTGGGAGTTGGTGGGCAGCCTTTTCCACCTTTCAAACTCCTAATGAGGGTCTCATCATTACTCTTTAATGTGGAGTTCAGACCAAATCCACCCAATTGAGCTTGGCAGAATTTTTCTTCTGTGAGGTCCAAAATATGCAAGATTTGGCGTCCACTAGTGTGATTATCTCATATTGGCAGTTTCCTGTGTTCGAAAGCAGTTGCAGTCAGAGAGCTGCTATTCAAGAAGATTTGCTGTTACTCTAGTAAATTTTCTACTTGAGTGGAAGCAAAATGAACTCGAATAGATCCACCCTCTTGAGCAACACATGGTGCGGTTCACGTTTCTTTCCAGTGCTGCTCCAGCTACCTGCACTAAACTGCAGCACAAGCAGCTCTGGCTGCATATTTTCCGACTGCTGGCTGAATATTGCAGAATCTCACAGAGTTTTCCTGTAAAACATTATGAGTTATGCCCACCTCTATTTTGCTTCAGGCACCACAACATAGTTGAGTTGTTAGAATATGTGGTAAGCTTTAGTACAGTATCTAAACACTGCAATACTGTTCTCCTTGTTAGCTAATCACAGTGGATCTTCAGAGGAGAGGAACTAGGAACACTAGTTCTCATTTTCATTGTTTAAGCAGCAGTTGTACTTCTTCTCTGTGATGGTCCTTTCACACTGTCTGCTGACTCTGGAAGAAGCATTGTGAGACACTTCAACCATAATAGGGAATTAGAGTAAACCATTAGTGCCATTTTTTTATTACATGTGAATAGTGATGCCAAAACTAAATTGTAATAGGAAAATTAGATATATATTTTAAAGTTATCTCAGGCTTTCAAACCACTATATATGAGATAAGTTACCACTATAATATTTTATAAGGATACTGCAAGTCAGAGAGAAGTCTGTGACCATATAGAGGGTTACTTTGTGAGATCATGGAACACCATCACCCTTGTTACAAACCACTTAAATCTTTGGTGTGGTGCTTTTTCATAGGAAAGAAATATGATGCTTGAAGATATGAAGAATAAAAGATGAATTAGCAGTATGAAATTTAACCTACCAACAGGCAGTTATATACTGTAGCTGTTGAAAAAAGATGATAGAATCAGTATAATGCTAGTCAGATTTAAAACATGATGTAGCTACGAATACATAAAGCATGCAGAGAAATTCTATAATTCCTACAAAATACATAAAGCTTGGAAAAATTGAACATGTTCCTATGAATATATCATTTTATTCAGTGTTCATCTAGAATAAAGAGAGTTTCCTTGCTTAAACTGTAGCTTTAATTATGCTCTATCATGTGCCTTTCCCCTCTGCTGTCCAGGCAGCAGGCATTGTGACAGCAGAACTCAACTGTATTATAGTATTACAGGTGGGTGACAGTCATTTCTTTGTGACAGATGTCTAATGATGTAAAAAGGCACCTGAAATATGAAACGAAATACAGAAATACCTTGTCAAGAATATCGTAATGTCAAAAACATCATCTACAGGAATAATGAAGGTATTGTTTGAGTGTTATTTTTTAATATTGTTGTGAAAAAATATTGATTTAAGAAATGTCACTTTCTATAATACTATTTGTGTTATTTCACATGCAATTTATTGTAGTGTGTTTGACTTTCTGTGTTTAGTGTTTATTTGTGTTCTAGTAGGATGATGTACTAATTATGAAATTGTTATAAATTTGTACTTTTAGTTTTTTTAATATACAAAAATAATGCATTTATATTTTTTTAGCAGTGGGAGCGAAGAGTTTAATGATATGCAAATTAATATTGTACTTTCATAAATTATTGTTGTTACAGTAATAATGTTATAAATTATAATTAATTAAAATATATATTATGCAAATGAAATCTAAAAAACAATTTTATTTTAAATACTACAATAAATATTCAATTTGCCATAATTGTTCAAAATGTAAAATTGTATAAAAACATAATTGAATAAAGTAAATAAAAACTAAAAATACACATTTAACATTTTATAATTTTGATGAAAACGTTCACAATTGAAAAACTTTAGATTTTTTATGTTTAAAATTATAATGTCATTGAAAAGTATATTTAAAAAAAAAGTTTATTTAAACAATAGGTTTAAAAAATGTTTTTATGTTAGGATTGTTAATTTGGGATTATGATTTTATTTTTTAAGTTTATGGCTCAGAGTCTAGGAAGGGTAGTAAATATTCATAACAAATGTAATTGTTCCTAGTAATACAAATATTCTTTTAGGTGATAATGTTTAAATATGAATATATAGGTTTATAGTTTTGTGTGTTTTTAATTACATTTTTATCTACATTACAGGTAAAAAATTATGTGTGGGTATGGAGTAGAGCTTGTGTGTTAAACATTTTTAGTCTGAAGCACCTTGCTCAAAATATTTTAGATTGCAGTGGATATAGTAAATTCCATCCTTTTGTTGTTCAACACCTTCTCCAAATTTCCTTAGATAGGGGTGGGAATAGTAAATGTCACCCGGTTAGCATCCAGCACCTTCCCCCAGTTGGGTTAGATTGGAATGAGAACAGTAAATTTTCTGCTTTAGTGTCCAGCATCTTCCCCACATTGGTATAAATTAGAGTGGCTCCTTTAGGTCCTGATTCATACTTTTTCACGCAAAACTACGCTAACACAGTTTTGCATGACAAAGTATACCGGTGGATAGCGTCCCCCCGAAACATTGGAAGGGCGTCATATTTATGGTATGACGGTAGCCAGCGGTAAGGGCCGGCTACCGTCATAAAAAAAGATGCTACCCGGTGAGGGGTAGAGGGACAATAGGTTGTGCGACAAAGGATGAGGCTAGTCTGGTAAGATGCATATATATGCCTCTAACCAGACTAGCGTCATCGTTTGACACACAGCCCCCATGGACATGACTCCTGCCTCAGTAAAGACAGGAGTCATGCCCACCACCCCAACGGCCATGCCCAGGGGACATATGTGCCCTGGGCATGGCCATTGGGACCCCCAATGGCACTTTTAATAAAGTAAAAAATTACTTACCTGTTCTTACTGTACCCCATAGTCTGGCGTCTCTATGGTTTCGGTGGGGGTGTCCCTGGGGCTGGGAAGGGCACCTGTGGGCACGTTCCATGGTCTCTGACCATGGAAATAGTCTCACAGGTCCCCTAAAGCCTGCCCTGACCCCAGCATTAAATAATGGCTCTAAGCTAGTATAGTGCTATTATTTGAGGCCTTTCCCCCATGCTTGATTTTAGCATGGGGGATAGATATGGTGCTAAGACCATATCGTAATTTTTTGCCCGGGAATGCCTACCTTGCATCTCATTGACGCAAGGGAGTTTCCCCCTAGAAAAAATGACTTTAACTCCAAAACCTTGGTGCAAGATGGTCTAGCGCCAAAGTGTAAATTTGGAGTTAGTTTTGCATCAAATTTGCGTACAAAATGATGCAAATTTGGTGCAAAGCAAGTATAAATCTGGGCCTTAGTTTTCCATCTGCCAAACTCATAATGAGGCCCTTAATGTCACCCCTTTGTTGTCCGACACCTTCTGTAAATTGGTTTAGATTGGGAATAGTAATGTCACCTCTTTAGTGTCCAATACCTTCTCTAAATTGGTATAGATTGAAGTGGGAATAGTAAATGTCATCATTTTAGTGTCCAACACCTTCTAGAATTTGTTATAGATTGAAGTAGGAATTGTAAATGTTTCCCTTCACTGTGCAATGGTACCCAAAATTGGCTTGAATTGGAAAGGTAATTGCAAATGTGACCCCTTTAGTGTCCAACAATTTCTACAAAAAGGTTTGTGTTGGGATTTGTTTATTTTATTTTATAGTCTTCGTGTGATATCCTTTGTTTAATTGAATTTGTATGTAGTAGAAATAGTTTGTGTTATTTAATTAGTATTGGTAGTGTTTAGCAATTAAATACATACTTTATAGAATAAAGACATTTAACACATTTGTTATTTTATTTATGTTTTTAAATTGAATGTATATTTTTACACTTTTCAATATGTATATATATTTCATCTTAAAAACAGATATTTATATAGAGATAAACACAAAACATTCTTAAATTATTTGCATTATTTCATAGATTCAGAGATCATATTTGAATAGCATTTCATGGTGTTCATTTTCTGCTTTTTTCCTTGTCTTGATCTTTTTTAACATTTCCAAAATTGTTTTATATGCATATTGTCAACGTCATTTTAACATAGGAGTTCCACTATGTATTTAATAATTGTATATATGTTGTACTATTATTTAATTTGAGCTTTAAAATGTTTTAACATTTTTACATTGTGTGCTACATGTTTAATAATTTATAAAAATTTTAATACAATTATTCAATATTTTTAAATTATTTCCCAGTCATTTCTATGGGAAGATGGTCTTTATTCAGTAGAATTTTTCAAGGTGCTGCTGTTTGTCAAAACAGGTAAGTTCTTTTTTTAGTTTTTTTTAAGGGTTTTGAGGGTAGACAGGTGTAGGTGGGACATTCTTATAGTGTTGTTTGTGGGTTTGTTGTACATTTAGTTGTATTAATATTAGTGTATTCCACTAATGTGTAGTTTTGGGTTTTCATTCACTTTTTAGTAAAGTATCATTAAGTTGTTTGTTACATGGGACAGTCCGTTCGCCCAGCTCCCGAAAGGGTGGCTGCCGCAATAGTGGCCAGCAGCAATGCTGTGGCCCGCAGGGTGCAACAAGCACCCTTGAATGCTCACTGTCTGCACAGCAAACAGTGAACATTGCGACAGTGCTGGGAAGACTACCAGCCTTATAATGAGGCCCATTGTGTTATTTTACTTTTTTTTATTTTACGGCCTCAAGATGAGGTTGACCGGCTGACTGTCGGCCCGCCAGTCCCTCAGAGAGGAGAATGTGGAGCAGGTGGTCTCCCCCCTCCTTCACCTCCCTGGGCCGATTACTAGATTTCCACTGGGGTGACTGTCAGAAACTGACAAAATTGGAGATATCTGCCAGTCAACCAAGTGGAAACAGTGCAACACACTCATGCACACAGTCCAAGCACACAAAGGCACACAACACTACAACTAATACATGACAACACAAACACCAAACAATACCAACACAACAACATGTCCCCAACATACACATGGCCATCATACAACACACCCATCACTGGTGGACAAATGCTATGCACACAACCACACATGCTGCCCAGACAAAACAAGTAGCACAGCTATCACTGACACACAAATGCTCACCCACAAACAATGTCAGCCAAGACCAAAACTGCCCTAAGTAAAGAAATGCATGACGAAGATATAACGTTGAACCGACAACAGGTTGGTCCTAATATATATTAAATTTAAATAAATATTTTCAATCTCCAAGGCCAGAGGCCAGCCCACAAATGTTGAGTGCAACAAGCACACAAAGCACATGTGTGTGCCCCCAACTTGACTCCTTACTGCCATGTAACCTCCTCAGGTAGGGGCACCAAGGGGGCAGGCGGG
Organism: Pleurodeles waltl; assembly: GCF_031143425.1. Lineage (NCBI taxonomy): Eukaryota > Metazoa > Chordata > Amphibia > Caudata > Salamandridae > Pleurodeles > Pleurodeles waltl. The sequence continues at coordinate 214,801,865 of NC_090440.1, forward strand.
CACCTCAGGAATTATTGAGGTTGGTGGGGCATTTGTGTTTTGTATTGGGAGGGGGACCTCAGGGTTTTGATTGGGGGGCTTAGGTCGAGGCTTTGGGGAGGGTTGGGTACTTTTGGGAGGGGATGACTTCTTGGAAGGGGAGGGGCATCGGTACTAGCGGGGTTCAGAGGGGGTCTTGGAAGTGGAAGCGCCAAACTTGGGGAGGAACACAGAATATTTAGGGGTATCACGGGGTGAGAGAGCACTTTGGAAAACTCTCAGAGGAAAGCTTTCTTTGACAAACAGGTATGGTCATGGCAAATGGGTTTGGGTGTGGAGGGAGAGGGAGTGGTTGTCTGAGGTGTACTTGTGGATGTCTTGGGTGCATGTGTGTGCGACGTATGCTTTTGGGTCTGTTGGGTGAGGTAGTGTGGGCATTTATGTGCCTTGGAAGGAGGGGGGATGAGGTGCTGGGAGATGCCGTGGTGGATGGCATGATGGATGGGTGACTGTCTGTTGGGGAGGTGACTGAAGGTATGATGGATGTGCTGGTTGTGGTGTCTGTGGATGTGGTGACTAGGGTGGATGTCTGAGGGTCTGCTGGGGTGCTGTATGTGGGTAAAGTAGGTGTAGTGGCTAGATCTATGAATGTTGGTGTGTTGTCTGGAGGTGTGCCAGATATTGCGTCTGTGATGCAGGAGGTGGTTGAGGTGTCAGGGCAGGTTGTGACTGTTCATGTGTCTGCAGGTGTATGTTTCTTGTGTGCATGCCGGTGGTGTGTCCTGTGGTGCTTGTGTTTTCTGAGCTACCCTTGGATGTTGAGGTGGATGCATGCTATTCTGTGTGCATGCCGGAGGTGTGTCCTGTGGTGCTTGTATTTTCTGAGCTACCCTTGGATGTTGAGGTGGATGCATGCTTGTCTGTCTGTGTGCTTTGGCTGGAGTGGAGAAGAGGGAATTGGAATTTGAAAGAGGAAGGTGGAGGGGGGATGGGAGACAAAGAGGACTGGCTGCCGTCATTGTTCAGGCCAGAGCCTAAAAGGATCTCTATAGGCCAGCCAGTGCACCATAAATGCCCTCCAGGAATGTATTACTTTGTTGAACCTGAGTTGCAAGTCCGTGGATGGCATTCACGATGGTCGACTGACCCACAGAGATCGACCTCGGGAGGTCATTAGCCTCCTCACTGAGGGCAGCAGGGCTGACAGGGGTGGGGACATAGGTGCCGGCAGCAAAGGAGATGCCCACCCTCTTGGGTGAGTGGGCACGGACAACTGGGTGGGGAGCTACAAAGAGGGTGGTGGTAGAAAGGGTGGTGGTGGACAAAGACGGTGCTGGGGTGGGCTAATTGCAAAGTTATTGATTGCCACACCAATACATCTATCTTCTGACTGAGGCTACCTAACAATGCTATGTAAGGTATCAAATTAAAGAGGACATCAAATGCAACTCAATAGTGCAGTCAACATTTATGTCCAATTTAATGCTAGCCATTTTTGTGAAAGTTGCCACTCTTTGACCCAGCTTGTCCAGTGACTTTACAGAGACACAGGGACTGAAACAGATTTCTGCCTGCCTGAACATCAACCAGGCCGGGATCAATGGATGTTGCTACACTGTAGGGGTGACCCCTCACCCGCTGGATAGGCTGCAATGGGTGTTAGTCAAAAAGGCATGCATCAAAATGTGTTGCCACCTTTGAAGGGCCGCAGTGACAACACTCCAGCACAGGAAGCCGTTTGTTTTCCCTAGACAGATTAGAGCCAGGGCCAAGGAAGGAAAAACCAGTTTCAAAACTAGTTTTTCAACTACATGCTGCCCATGGCAGCCAAAACCCCAGGAGTGGGCTACCAAGTTTACCAATTTTAGAGCCAATATGAATATCAGAAGATTCAAAACAGAGCAACTGTCTAATACTGGAGAAAGATTGCAGGTATTTTGTTTTTAACTTTGCAGGAAGTTCTGTAATTGACCTGGGTATTGTATGCAAGTCTGTTGGAAATGGCCCTTTTTGCAGGGTTATCCGTAAATCTTTTGCCTCTGACCTCCTGTTTTTGACTATGTGCTGCATTTAGATTTTGCTGGCTTTAAGACTCTGGGCACTTTATCAGCACTTAAGAACAAGTGCTCTCTGTCTAACTTTTATTGGTTATTGGTTTATCCATGATTGGCCTATTTGAGTTACCAGTAAGTCCCTAGTATAGTGCACCAGGTGAGCCCAGGGTCTGAAATTCAAATGCCACTAATGGGGCTGCAGTACTGGTGGTGCCACCCACATGAGTAGTCCTGCAAACCTGTCTCAGTTTTGCCATTGCAGTGTCTGTGTCTGGATGCTAGTGCTGGCATTTCGATCTGGCAAGTGCATCCACTTGCCAGGCCCAAACCTTCCCTTTTACTACACATAAGTCACCCCTAACGTAGGCCCAAGGATGTCCAATAGGCAGTGTGCAGTGTATTTAAAAAGAAGACATGTACTCTTGTGGTTACATGTAACTTTGGTTTACACTATTGCAAGGCCTATCTCTCCCATCAGGTAACATGGGGATTGGCTCAAATTATCGTTTAAGTATAAATTTCCCATTGAAAGCAGATAGATATATGGAGTTTCGGGTCTCTGAACTCACAATTTAAAAATAAACTTTTAGAAAGTGGGCATTTTCTTGCTTAACAATTCTGTGCCTCTGCCTGCCTATTGTATACATGTCTGGGTAAGGATGGCAGTTGGGGTGTTTGTGAATTCCCTCTAGACAGTCATACAAGATGTGCTCCACAGAACAAGATGGGTCTTTCTAAGCTAGAGTGGTGGGGCGAGCTGACACTTGCACCTGAATAGGGCTATGCCTGCCCTTACACAAATCAGTCTCCAACCCCCTGGAGTGTGCCTCGGGCCAAGGCAGGGAAAGGTAGGGTCTTGTGCATTACAAGGACTTTTCTTTGAAGTATGCATACTTCAAAGGCAGAAATGGGTATAAGTATAGGACCTATGACCCCACAAAGTTAGAAAACTTTGGGACTGCGTTTATTCTACCAGGAAAAAGAGCTGGATGCTGTAGAAGGGACTGGCACTTAGCCTGTTGCTTTGTTATGTTGGCCTGTTGCTTGCTGCTTCTGTCCTGGGAGTGAAAGGACTGGACTTTGCTTTCTACACCCTAATTTCCAAGATTCTCTAAGCTTGAGTTGATGTTGTCTCCTGTTAAAAAGTGTCAGGGATATCAAAGACTTCACTGGCCAGTGTCTGGACTCTTTTGCTGAGAGTCCTGACTTGCCAAGTGGTGCCATGTCCAGTCCCTGAGCATGTGGAAGTCTAAGCTGGTATCCTGGAGGAGAAACTCTTTGCACTGACGTGTTGCAGCATAAAATTTGATGCAGTGCCCGTTTTGCAGCTGGAGAATCAATGCAGCGCTTGTCTCAGAGCTGCAGAATCGATGCAGTCCCTGTTTCCATGCGGCTCCATTAACAGAGTACATCTGGAGTTTCCACGCATCATACCTGGGGCGTCAATTTCTTATCCACCTCGCACCACAGTAAAGAACCAAGGCTGTGTGTCCAGAAATTAATGCATTGCCTTTCCTGTGAGGAAAGAATCGGTACATCACCTTCCCTGACAGTAAGGAACCAGCGCATCACTACACCTGTGAGTAAAGAATCAACGCATCACTTCCCCTGCACAGTAAGGAACTGAAGCATCAATTTGCTTTTTTGAACCTCAGCTCCCCTACGGCCCGCATCATCTTTGTTTTTGACGCATCCCAGGTAGTTTGTGCTAAAAAGACACAACCATTGATTCCTATGTATTAAGACTAATTGAACCATAGCGATTGAAAATAGGGATGACACATACCCCCCTTAATAATAAGGGAGAAAAGAAAAGAAGGAAGGAAAAAAAAAAAAAAGGGAAAGAATAATAATAATATATATATATTTTTTTTTTTTTTTTAATAAAATAAAATAACAACGGCAGAGGCATTATCCTTCGGTTTAATAATTACAGTATGTTATCCTCAGCTGCCCCATCTTCAACCATTCTGTACACTAACCTCCTCATACTCCCTCCTAACGTAATGTGGTGGCACTTTTGGATGCTCACGCCGGGGCCATGCCTTCCTGCACCTCAAGCCTTGCTTTGTTTATCCCTAAAGCGTCTCCATGCCTTATTATACTCTCACAATAAACATCTCAATTGTGTTGCCCCGTCATCCATCCACAACAATCGGATCTCCTCTCTATCCCTCCCACCTCCCGGCTGGTGTATCCAGTATTAGGAATAATATTAGCGGTGCTTAGCTGTGACCTTAGTTAATTAGTTGCATAATTTTCAGTGGTGTTCTTGGAACTGTATAGCGCAACTGCGCTGTAGTGACTTATAAATGAGTGTAAACAATTTGGAAAATTATCAATGACTAAACGTGTTGTTATGTGTGCATAATGTTTAATAAACAGATTTAAAAAAAAAAAAAAGACTAATTGAACCATTTAAAAAGTGATATCTTTACTTGTGTATGTTAGGTTTTTGTCATGTTGGTCTTTTTTTATTCAGATAAATATTGACTATTTTTCTAAACTGATGTGGAGTGTTTCCACTGTGGTGCTGTGTGTGTGTACAAATAGTTCACACATTGCCTCTGAGATAAGCCTGACCGCTTTGGCCAAGCTACCAAGGGGGTGAGAAGGAGTTATCTCAGCTATGGGGCTCCCTTACCCGGACTAGGGTGAGGATCCCTACTTGAGCAGGGCACAAACCACTGCCAACTAGAGACCCTATTTCTAACAAAGTCTTATTAAAAGCCAAAGGAAAAGTAATGACATTATGATCAGCCAGCTTAAGGGAAAGAAGCCCAGCTTTGAGACCAGGCTAGATGAAGGGAAAGTATGTCCCCTGTCCTACTGTGTAGGAAAAATTGGAAATATTTGTAGCTGCTAACTGCACGGTGTGGGAGTGTGGGAAACTCTGCCTATAAATGAAAGTGCCTAAAAGTCCCCAAAATCAGTTTCGGCAAATTTAGGGAAATTCAGAGTGAATGGGGAACAGTGGCAGATGGTAGATTTTCACTGTGGTGGGCTAGTAATTGTAGACCTGATAAAGATGGCCAGGCCAGAGCAGAAAATGTGTCTGACATGAAAAATGTATTTTGATGTTAAGTAATATTATTGTATTGGTATGTGTGAAGCACATATTGGGCATTGGAATGTGGCACAGGTATTCCAGAGGCCCCATGCACTGACCTGAGATTAACCCTTCTTTATCTTCAGCTGGTCCTCCCAATGATCACAAATTTGCTGCACAGCATGTACATCACCAGCATAGTACATTTGCACTACTTAGGGGCAGATTTAAGAGGCTCTAGCGCCTCCTTGTGGCACATTAGTGTCTTTTTCATGCTAATGTGGCCCAATGAGGCCAAAATCAACGCACCTAATTTACAAAGTTTCGCCATGCATGCATTGTACCACTTTGTGACCCTTTATGCTACATTATGCCAACGCCAGTCATAATTTATGTAAAGGGGACATTCCCCCATTAGACTGGCGAAAAAATGGCATTTTCGTCATTTTTTTCAGCACTTTCCACTTCATTGTTTACAGTGGGCCTCAATGAGCTTTGCAGGATTAGCATCAACATTTTTTATGCTAATCCTGCAAAGCTCTGAACTAGCGACACAAATTTTGACGCTAGTTCCCCTAACTATCGCCATGGTGCATCGTATCTTAGATACGGTGCACACATAGTGGCGTTAGAGGGCACTAAGTGGTGCTGTACTGGTTGCAGCGCCACTTTTCTTAAGTCAGGACCTTAATGTGCATTCAGAAAAACAAATATAGATCATACACAGTGGAATAGGAACAATTTATTTTCAGAGTGAGGTGCTGCCCTCGATGTTACATCACTCAACTCTTTTGATAAAGAACAAGCAGATGGTCCACAGCCAGGAGAGTGGTAAGGATGTGGTATCAAGAGGCTGGTGCATTTTGAAGTATGTTGCCAGAAATATATTACTTAATCAAGGTGTTGTAGCACAGTGTAATTTACAGACAGTATACTTTCCATTAAAATGGCCACAAAATTCACACTGACATGCAATTTTACTGATGAATTCCTATAGCACACAAAGGATTATGTGTGGAAATCAGGTTTCAGCAGATATTTACACTAGCACATCACTAAATTAAGGCCCTCATTTTGACTTCAGCAGTCTACAATGTAGACCACCGAAGTCCTGCCAGCCACAAGACCGCCAGTGATGGTGGTCATCTGACTACAATATTATGAGTGCTGGCGGCTCTCCACCATAATTTGGCGGAGAGCCGCCAGCAGCAATACTGGTGGTTGGCGGTGCAGTGGAGGTTGCTCCGCTTACACCACCACCTCAACACAACACTGCCACATCTATTACGACTTAGTAGTAGGCATGGCAGTGTTGTGTTGACAGGGTGCTGATGGCAGAGCAAGTGCTATGGACCCCATTCCCTCCCGGACGGGCCCACCTGGTAAGGTGATTGACCGACAGGAGAGGGAGAGGGGGGATCGATTGTTGTGTGCATGAATGGAGTGTGTGTTTGTGTGAATGGAGGGGGTGGGGGGGTTGTGTGTGTTTGTGTGCGTGTGTATGCAAGTGTATGTGTGCATGTGTGAATGGGTGTATGCAGGGGGTGGAGGGGTGTTGGAATGGGGATTGGGGTGGGGAGTGTCACGGCTTGGGGGAGGGGGGCTTGATTTGCTGTCGGGAGGTGGGGGGAGGGTCCTACATGGAGGGGGGGTTGGGGAGTCCTGCATTGGCGACAGGAATGAGCATTCCTATCGCCAGTATTGTTACCGCAGGCGGTGTTAGGTGAACCACCTGGTAGAAGGTAGTCTACCTTCGGCCAGGTGGGACTGCCACCCTGGCGGTAGAGGTGGTGAACTGGCTGCAATACAGCCAGTTCACTACCATTGTCTAATTTAGCAGTCCTGCACTGCCACGCTGTCGGCGGTCTGGCCACCACCACCAGCATGTCGGTGCAAGACCACCAGGATAATAATGACCACCTAAGTGTCTTGATTTGTTTTGATGCTATTCAAATCTTTGTTTGCATAACATTTCAGATTTATTTTTAAAGTAACATTTTATTTGTGTTTTCCTAACTGTTGATATATTTAAAAAAATGTATACAGTTAATTTAGAGGTATATAAATGTTGTATGTGTTACAAAAGTTGATATCTTACATCCCTTCCTTTCATACTCCCTGCACCTCCGTAAGATTGTCAGTTAGATGCCTTTAAAAAAGCCTCTAATTTAGCAGACCGAGAAATAAAAGTAAACAACAATCTCTGTGTTAAAAGAATAAATGGCAATTTATCAGAAGACACAGTCTGACATTTGACCTACATCTTTGAAGGCACAGCAATTGTGACAAGATAAAAACTAAATATTCACCTTCTGACCTCCAGCATAATCATTTTGGGGGTGTTGCAACACCACAAGAACCCCTACTTGCAGCACCTCTGCCTATATAGCATCCACACATGACCACAGTAATAGGTGTCAAGGCAACATACCATATTTAAAAAGAGAAAGGCAATTCATTGGAAAAAAGAAATTTCAGTAGAAGTCAAGGTTGCAAGGTTGGTGGCTCATCTTGCACATGTGAGCTCAGCATGAATCCTGGATCCACTCCTTAATCTGCACATGCCACACTGATGCCTCTTGTGGTCTGAGTAGGTGCGGTCCACCGCAAAGCCTATGTCACTTCCAGGCATCCAGCCACTCTGATTTGCTCCACTGACCCTAAATACTATGGAAAATAAATTCTAAGAAATGCCGCCATGGGGCAGTGTTAATGTCAGAGGCACAACACTCATGCCAGGGCTAAAGGAACAGAATGCACCTCGAGCAGCCGACTCACCGGTCAGCTTCAAATGTGATATCAAGTGCTAGATTGCACACTTTAATTATGCAAGCACCTTGGAAGCATGTTGATGCTGATGACAAAAGTAATGTCACATAATTATTATCAACAGCTTAATTGGCTCTCTCCCTACTTAGTTTTCTGCCGCTTTGGTGCCTGGAGTCCGTAGGGGTAGTGCAGATCTGGGTGGTGCCCCTGTAGCTGTGATCTGAGGATGCCAGCATGAATTGCTGTGTTTGAAGGCACAGTCTAGTCCTGGCAGTGGCCCAGTATCATCTGCTTTGAGGGTGCAGTGTCCTCTCCGGATTATTTTCTCTTTCACTTTCCCTTTCTGCATCACATGTGAGTGAAGAGCTGGACTGGTGATGAAAGGGGTGGAACCAACACTAGGAGACGGATGGGGTGGGCAGAATACTTTGTTACGCAGGTGAAATTGGCAGAATTTTAGGCATGAAGAATTAAAGAGTGAACGTGGAGTTCTGGCCAAATATACAGTTGCTGCATGCCAGAATTTGTATTCTGGAGAATGTGAGGTGGGGAGTGCAAGCAAGATTTTATGTCCCCTAGTGCAGTTTCCTAACATGGGTGGTTGCGATTAGTGGGATGCTGGTCCAGTAGATTTGCTGCTACTCAAGTAGATTTTCTACTTGAACTGCAGCAAAATCAAATAGAATGGCTGTCGTTCTTGCGCAATGCATGGAGCTGTTCGCGCTGAATTTTCTTTGCTGCTCCACTATCACATTAAATTGCAGCACAGGAAGTGCAAGCTGCATATTTTCTGCCCATCGGTGGAACTCCGTGAAATCTAGTGGAGTTTTTATGTAGCTCCACAGAATTCCATGGAGTGAAACTTTGTGAGTTCCGCACTCCAATGGAGAAGGGGAGGAGGTGAGCTTGCTCAGACATTGTGCAGTTAGTGCATAAACAGGGCTGATTTAGAACAATCCCTGGGCTGCTTCAAAATATGTCCCTACTTTCCGTCATTTTTAGGCAGTCTCTGGGGATGGACAGGTATTGGAGGCTAAGGCTTGCTTCATCTCAGCCCAATGTAGGTTGCTCCAAAATCATGCATAGGTGAGACCAAACCCATTTTACTGGCACACATGCACTAGCACCTGCTATTTACGAAAACTGCCTGCCAAATGTCCATGGTAATGACCTGCAAATGGCGCAGTGAAGCAGGCAAAGCCACTGCATTCTTAAAAAAATGTCATGAGGATGGTAATTAGTTTTTGCAATTACTATCTACATGTCATGTAAAATTGGAAGGGCAGAACCCCTCCGCCCAACGTCAGAAGCCCCCTCTGGTGGGGAAATGAGGGGCACAAGCTATTTCCCTAAATTTGAGCTTGGGGTGAGTGGGCTATCAATGACTACTCTTTTCAGATAAGAGCTAGTATTCGGGCTACAAGTGAGACATTCTGCTTCTATGAATGCTGTCATGGAAAGTTTTGTAATGTTTTAACAACCGTCATAAATAAAAACAATCCCGCCTCCTATACAGTTAAAGACAAATTAAATTTGGTTGGGAAAAGGGAACCAATGAACGACGGCAAGTCAGAGAAAAATACCAGGAGATAAAGCGAGGAAGTTTTAAGAGGATTACAGAATGAGGGGTCTGTATGCTGAGCATATGTAGAAAAGCCTACCAGAAGACATACAAATATTTAAGCCAGGAAAAATTAAGAGTAGAAATTCATTTTTTTTGTTTGATAAACAATTTTATTATTTTTTTGTAACAACAACTTAGTAGCAATAGGTCACCTCTGCACCTCAAAGACACACCAATGAACAAATCTCATTTATTTTTCATCTGAACATAATCACTGCATATTGTGAAGTCTGGGAGCACATCGAGCAATTGTCGTCATACACAAGGCATTTAGGCAGTCATTACAACATTGGTGGTAAAAGTCACTTACCGCCATGCAGAAGACTGCCAACACACTGCCACGGCCGCAGAATTCCGCCACAGCTATTATGACCCACAGCACGGAATCCGCCAACATTCAGACACCCACACATGTCCGCCACACCAAAGGTCAGTGATAAACTGGCGAAAGCAAAACCTCCACTGTCACGCCAACAGAAATACTCCCACACTATCACGACCCACGAAACCACGCGGCGGTCTTTCAACCGCGGTATTCCATTGGCGGTACACACCGCCGCGCTCAAAATACACACACATCTCCAAAACACAGCCACATTGGTCAATTCCAAATACACACACCTGATACACATACCCACACCACTCCCACACACTGATTACAATATAAAACACACACCCACATCACCCACAAACCCTTCTGACCACAATTACTGAGAGAAGGCCAGAGAGAGACACCACCATCAACAATACTAGCATCCGCAAGCACACAACACCATCACCGACATAACTTCCATGCACCTCTCACAACACACCACTACATATCAGCACAGTTATCACCCCACACACCACCCCACACATCACCTACACCACCCCATGGCACGGCAAAGACACCCCAGGTTCTCGGAGGAGGAGCTAAGGGTCATGGTGGAGGAAATCATCCGGGTTGATCCACAGCTATTCGGATAACAGGTGCAGCACACCTCCATTGCAAGGAAGATGGAGCTATGGAGCAGAATAGTGGACAGGGTCAACGTAGTGGGACAACACCCAAGAAATCGGGATGACATCAGGAAGAGGTGGAATGACCTACGGGGGAAGGTGCGTTCCGTGGTCTCAAGACACCACCTTGCGGTTCAGCAGACTGGCGGCGGACCACCACGTCCTCCCCCACAACTAACAACATGGGAGAAGCAGGTCTTGGCGATTCTGCATCCTGAGGGCCTCGCAGGAGTAGGTGGAGGAATGGACTTTGGTAAGTCAAATCTTAACTATTACATCCCCCACCCTACCTGCATGCCATCACATACCCTCACCCCCATCACTCCAACTCCTCACAAATGTCCCAACATCACAAACCACCCATCCCAACACCAAGCCCTGCATGCAACAACAAAGCATGGACACACATCACTAAAGCATGTCCACTGCACATACCCATACACCCACCTAAATCATCATCACACAAGGTCCCACACAGGAATGGAAGCACTGGGGTACACGGTCACCCACCCATTGCACACCATGGCACACACAGATGTAATAAACATCCTTTTATACCCTTGCAGGACCCCTACCCAACGTCACCGGACAGGAGGGTCCACACATGTCCACACCACCAACAGAAGAGGCCCACAGTGATGACAGCACCTCTGTCCAACTGGATTTAGATGACCAGCCCGGCCCATCGGGGACCTCGGGGCAGTCGGTTCCCATCACACAGTCACAGGCCACTACAGAGCTTCCCCCCTCTGGAAACACCAGCACAGCACCCAGCGGGCCCATACCTCTGTCCCCAGGACATGTCAATCAGCAGTGTGTCCACCACTACAGGGAACCCAGGCAAACCCACCACCCCAACAACACCAGGGACCTGGGGGCAGTGGCAGTGGGCAAACGTCACGGGGGATGGAGGCCCAGGAACACAGGGGAACTGGGAGGGCTGCTGTGCGACAGGGGGAGGTCAGGCCAAGGGAACCCACTCTCCACGAGGCCCTCTCCAACATCATGGGAGCCTACCACTACTCCCAGGAGGCGATGGCAACGGTACTGGCCAAGTTTCAGGAGACCCAGCGCCTGCAGGAGGAACAGTATTTTTGCTTCAGGGAGGAACTCAGATCCATCAATTCCACCCTGGGCACCATTGTAGGGGTGCTGAAGGAAGTACTCAACACCAGGAGGGACACTGTGGCACTACAAGGGGCCCCTGACACTAGCCTGGACGATGAACTGCCCACCACCTCCACCGGCGCTAGTGGACAGGAGGCACTGCCACAGGACCACAACACCAGCACCCCACCCCCTGCAGAGGAAGAACCACCTCACAAATGGTCCCTGAGATCCAGGACAAAGACAGAGAACGATGCCAAGATCCCCGCCAAGAAATGAGACCACCCTGATTGTCATCCTTCTGTCCCAATTTGTCACCCTATCCATCCTTAAACTGCCACAGCTCCACTTCCTATGCCCATTTGGGCAATGCACCTGTGATACTAATAGACTGGACTCTGCCATGGACATTCCTCCGCCATCACCCCTCACCATTTTGCTACCCCCTCCAATATTTAGCACTAAAATAAACACCCTTAAAGCACAAAACAATCTGGAGTCAGTCTGTGATTTCAGAATAGTGTATTAGCAATTACTGTGGCAAAATGCTCTTTCATTTGTAATGTCAACATACCTATGTCACACAGCTGTAGTTCATGATGAATCAAAGTAGAAGTCACACTGTGGGACACACATCTGTGAAAGCGTAAGGGAAAGTGACAACTCAGTGACCATACAATGGGTGAAAACGACAGACAGTAGAGAGGTAGTAGGGTTAAAGTACATGTAGTAGGCTGGTGTGTATTCTTACCTGTGTCTCACTGGATCACTGAGTCCCTGTTGTCCATGTCTTCTTCCTCTGCTTCCTCGTCTTCACTGTCCACAGGCTCCACAGCTGCAACAACACCGCCATCTGGACCATCCTCTTGCAGAAAAGGCACCTGTCGTCTCAAAGCTAAGTTGTGAAGCATACAGCAGGCCACGATGGTCTGGCACACCTTCTTTGGTGAGTAGAATAGGGATCCACCTGTCATATGGAGGCACCTGAACCTGGCCTTCAGGAGGCTGAAGGTCCGCTCGATTAACCGCCGTTTACGCCCATGTGCCTCATTGTAGCGTTCCTCTGCCCTTGTCCTGGGATTCCTCACTGGGGTCAGTAGCCATGACAGGTTGGGGTAACCAGAGTCACCTGCAAATGGCGAGGGACAACTGTTAGACACACACTAACCTGTAGGGATATCCCCAGACCCAGACAACCATTTCCACTGTCTTGCTTCCAGGTGCTCACCTAATAGCCACACACGGTGCATTTCGAGTTGACCCATCACATAAGGGATGCTGCTATTCCTCAGGATGTAGGCGTCATGCACTGAGCCAGGGAACTTGGCATTCACATGGGAGATGTACTGGTCTTCCAAACATACCATCTGTACATTCATGGAATGGTAACTCTTCCGGTTTCTGTACACCTGTTCACTCCTGTAGGGGGGGACCAAAGGGATGCTGTTATTCCGCTGGATGTAGGTGTCATGCACTGAGCCAGGGAACTTGGCATTCACATGGGAGATGTACTGGTCTGCCAAACATACCATCTGTACATTCATGGAATCGTAACTCTTCCGGTTTCTGTCCACCTGTTCACTCCTGTGGGGGGGACCAAAGCCACATGGGTTCCATCAATGACACCTATGATGTTGGGGATATGTCCCAGGGCATAGAAATCACCTTTCACTGTAGGCAAATCCTCCACCTGAGGGAAAACGATGTAGCTCCGCATGTGTTTCAGCAGGGCAGACAACACTCTGGACAACAAATTGGAAAACTTAGGCTGGGACATCCCGGATGCTATGGCCACTGTTGTTTGAAATGACCCACTTGCAAGGAAATGGAGCACTGACAGCACTGCACTTGAGGGGGGATTCCTGTGGGATGGCGGATAGCTGACATCAGGTCTGGCTCCAGCTGGGTACACAGTTCCTGGATTGTGGCACTGTCAAGCCTGTAGGTGATGATCACATGTCTTTCCTCCTTTGTCGACAGGTCCACCAACGGTCGGTACACCGGAGGATGCCGCTGTCTCCTCACATGTCCCAGCGGACAGTGCCTATGAAGGACAACAGCGAGCACAGAGTCAAACAACTCAGAGGTACGTACCTACACCGTACACAGAACACCAATCATAATCCAAAAAGTGGCCTGTATGTGTGTTGAGTCTAGGCCTATGTATGTGTGACGCAGTTAAAAATGAAGCCATGTGGGCCCCTGAAATGTCAGCTGCCTGACCTGTAAAGTGGGACAATTGGATGTGAGGTAACTGCGCTGGCGTTGTACACCGTCGCGGTAGGCGGTCGAAGACCGCGACGCAATGCTGCATTGGTTAACATTGGACCCTATGGGTCCCAGGAGCCAATGACGATGTACGCCAGCGGTGACGGTACGCACCGCCGTGGACGTGACTGCCATTTTCTATCTGTTCAATCACTAGATACCTGATCTTCGACAGGAGAGAACCTACACTGAAGTGCTGCTGTGACCTCGGTCTGGAAGAGACAATGGCTCGTGCGTCTGGGGAAAGGGCCCCTGCCTTCACATCAGAGGAGTTGGAGAAACTCGTGGACGGGGTCCTACCCCAGTACACGCTACTCTACGGTCCTCCAGACAAACAGATAAGTACACTGGGAGCATGCTGTATGGGCTATGCCTGTGGGGAGTGGGGTGGATGTAAGAAGGGAGGGGGAGATTGCGGCGTGCATGAAACGACGGTGAGTGCATGTGCCACATGGCAAGGGTAGGGATGGGGGCCAATGACTGTGACGGTGCAGTTGGTAATAAATTCCTCTTCCACCTGTACAATTCATGTAGGTCAGCGCCCACCAGAAAAAATATATTTGGCGTGCCATCGCCAAGGACGTCCGGACCCTGGGTGTCTACCACAGACGGAGCACCCACTGCCGGAAAAGATGGGAGGACATTCGCCACTGGAGCAAGAAGACGGCTGAGGCTCAGCTGGGGATGGCCTCCCAACGTGGGAGAGGTGCCCGTCGCACCATGACTCCCCTGATGTTCAGGATCCTGGCGGTGGCGTACCTGGAGTTGGATGGGCACTTGAGGGCATCACAGCAGCCACAAGGGGGTGAGTACACTTTCATCCTGCTGATTTTGCACGCAGTGGAGGGGTCTGGGTGGGGGAGGTGGGCTGTGGGTTTCCCTAGGCCAGGGCGAGTTCCATAGGCAAGGTCCCTCCGTAAGGCAGGCAATGTGGCACCCCACCTCTGTAGAGTGCCAAGTACACCTAGTCATGCCCCTGTGTCATCCATGTTTGCAGATGTCGTCCATAGCCTAGTAGGCCATTTCCCAGGAATTGAACAGTGGAGCCCAAGAGCACGGCGTAGTGCAGGGGGCTTGTATGTTTGTCGTGTCCGCCAACGGTAGCGGTAATGCATGCATTCAACATGTCTTTCTTCTGTCGCCCCCCACCTTTTTGTGGTCTCCCTGTTCTTGTGTGCATTAGCATCATCAGGCAGAGGAGCAGTGGCACCGGAGCATGAGGGGGCTCCACGGCCGGGACAGGAGCTGAGACCAGCGACACAGACTCATCCTCTGATGGGAGCTCCCTTGTGGTGGCGGCAACATCTGTGCCTCCCCATCTACAGGTACAGCCGCCACCCCCCCTACCAGCACCGCCCTCGCAGCAGCCCCTCAGCCTTTGCCCTGTGCCCGCTCACCCGGGAGGGTGGGCATCACCTTCGCCCCAGGCACCTCAGCCCCTGCCCCAGTCACCCCTGCTGCCCTCAGTGAGGAGGCCATTGACCTCCTCAGGTCCCTCACTGTTGGGCAGTCTACCATTTTGAATGCCATCCAGGGTGTAGAGAGGCAGTTACAACAAACAAATGCATTCCTGGAGGGCATTCGTTCTGGTCAGGCGGCCCTTCAGTGAGCTTTTCAGACTCTGGCCTCAGCACTGATGGCAGCCATTGTCCCTGTCTCTAGCCTCCCCCTCCAACTTCCTCCACCCAGACCCAATCCCCTGTACCCCATTCTATCACAAGCACACCTACAGGCCAGCATGCACACACGTCAAAACACAAGGGAAGCTCAGGCAAACATAAGCACCACGCATCCCACAGGCACTCACGCAAGCATCTCACACATGCAGACATAGCAACATCCACTGCCTCCACATTGTCCCCCTCCTCCTCATCTCCCTCCTCCCTCCCAGTCTCGTCTCCACTCACACCTGCATGCAAAACATCTACAGCCACTACTGCCATCACCAGCACACCCACCACCACACCCCGCTCATGTGCAGTCACCACCCCCAATCCCATTCACACGTCCCCTGTGTCCTCTCCCAGTGTGTCTGTGACGCCACCTCCCAAGATACACAAATGCAGGCACACACCCACCCAACAGCCATCCACCTCACGACAGCCTCCAGCGCATGCACCTTCACCCAAAGTCAGCCCCGCTGGGCTAGAGAGGACCGCCAGCACAAGCCCCGCTGGGACAGAGATGACCGCCAGCACAAGCCCCGCTGGGACAGAGAGGACCACCAGCACAAGCCCTGCGGGGCTAGAAGGGACCGCCAGCACAAGCCCCGCTGGGACAGAGAGGACCGCCAGCACAAGCCTCGCTGGGACAGAGAGGACCGCCAGCACAAGCCTCGCTGGGACAGAGAGGACCGCCAGCACAAGCCCCGCTGGGCTTGAGAGGACCGCCAGCACAAGCCCCGCTGGGACAGAGAGGACCACCAGCACAAGCCCTGCTGGGACAGAGAGGACCGCCAGCAGCTGAGTCACTGCAGAGGAGCCTGCCGCTCCAAGCACCGCTGAACAGGGCACTGCTGCCTCAATCACCGCTGAACAGGGCACCGCCGCTCCAAGCACCGCTGAACAGGGCACCGCCACCTCAAGCACCGCTGGCCTATGAGTGCCAAGGACACTGATGCTACTGAGTCCGTCACGGGCAGGATGAAGCACTCTGGGCACAATGCCCCCTCCAGAACCAGTGAAGAGATACATCCACTACCTCTGTCCTTAGCAGGATGAAGCACTCTGTGCACAAAGCCCACTCCAGAACAGTGGAGAGATACATCCACTACCTCTGTCCTTAGCAGGATGAAGTACTCTGGGCACAAAGCCCCCTCCAGAACCAGTGGAGACTGTCATCCACTACCTCTGTCCTTAGCAGGATGAAGTACTCTGGACACAAAGCCCCCTCCAGAGCCAGTGGAGAGATGCATCCACTACTTCTGTCCTTAGCACCAGTGGAGACTGTTATCCTCTTGAGAGACTGTGACTTTGCACTCCCCAGGATAGAACAGTGGGCAACCCACCCACTGTAGAGACTTGAGAGACTGTGGCTTTCCACTACCTCTGTCCTTAGCAGGATGAAGTGCTCTGGGCACAATGCCTCCTCCAGAACCAGTGGAGACTGTTATCCTCTTGAGAGACTGTGACTTTGCACTCCCCAGGATGGAACAGTGGGCAACCCACCCACTGTAGAGACTTGAGAGACTGTGGCTTTGCACTCCCCAGGATGGAACAGTGGGCAACCCACCCACTGTATAGACTTGAGAGACTGTGGCTTTGCACTCCCCAGGATGGAACAGTGGGCAACCCCCCCCACTGTAGAGACTTGAGAGACTGTGGCTTTGCACTCCCCAGGATTGAACATTGGGCATGTGGCCCTCTCGTGGATTTGGCGTCGTGCAGTCAACAGGCTGAGGTGCCCCCCTTTCCCTCCCCCTGAGGTGCCTGTTTTCTTGCTCTCTGATGCCCCTGCAGTGTTGTCTCCGTCATGGTTGGGGATCTTGTGTGGGCCTCTCCCATACCGTGTGGGCACAGTGTTCCACTGACTTAATTGGAGCACTACCTGGACTACTATGCTTGGTGTATATTTTGTTTATGGTGTATATATATATATATATATATATATATATATATATATATATATATATATATATATATATATATATTTGCCTACTTGATTTTAATATATTACAATGGTTACACTCATTTCCTTTTGTCTTTGCATTCTTCCAGGGGGGGTGGGGTGGGGGTAACTATCATGTATTAATATGTATTAGTGTGTGTGTTGTAGTGGGTGAGGGTGGGGGTGTTGCGTCTGTGTGTCCCTATTTTTTCCCTCCCCTCTCCCCTGTGTCGTAGGTGCAGTACTCACAGTGGTCTTCGCCGCCAGCATTCGTTCTCCTGGTAGAGTAGCAGGAAGACTATAGCAGGGAGAATTTGGAGTTCCGGCTCCATGGTGCCCTGGTTCCTTGTGGGGTGTGTAGAGGTGAGCGTTTTTCCTTTGAAATCCTGTTTCCACCGTGTTTTTATCCGTGGTGAATCCACCCCGGAAAAGGTGGCGGATTGGTAGGTTGTGATACTGTGGGCGTTACTTTGTCTTCTGCGGTGACCGCCAAGCTGTTTGTTTGTACCGTAATTGCATCAATTTTGCCGCCGGCCTGTTGGCAGTCTTACCGCCGCTTGAACATCGACCGCCAGGGTTGTAATGACCACCTTAATCTGATCAGATTTCCCATGCCCCCGTCCATATCCCCCACACCCTGTTATGTTTGGCTGGGCACCCTCTTGCCTCATATACCAAATGTTCCTGCTGGACGCATCAGTCTACCCCCGCCTCTGCCGAGCAATTGCTGGTGCCATCTCTGCATTCCAGCTGGCAGGGAGATCTCTTTTAGGCCGCCAGGCATGCCCCCCCAGGAAGGCCTGCTCTGCTCTGCTATTCATCCTCTCCCTCAGGGACACTCAATAGGATTGGCAGCGGGGCTGCCCTATCTCCACCATCAGGACTCCTGGAGATTTCAGAGGTGACCGCTCGCCAATAGGTTGTTATGTGTGGCTGACCCACAACATGTGGTAGAAGTCTGCGTTAGGACTTGAACAGCGGGTGCAGTCTGCATGGGGCCGGAGACCCACCGAGCAGTCATGGTTAGGTTTCTGGGGGCCATCAAGGCATCTTGCCAACCCTCTTCCTTTATTCGGCCCAACCAGCTCACCCACCTTTCTCTGAGACTGTTGAGTGCTACCACTGTGTTGGCGACCAGAGTGCAGTATATCTCAGACACCCCCTCTGTCCAAACCTCCCATCAGGGTTTTTGCTTCCGCCGGGCTAAACTCAGGGAGGACCGTGCCAACCTGGAGGTGTGCGCCCAATGCATGCCTGAGCTGTAGCTACTTATGAAACTGGGTCTTAGTGAGCGAGTACTGCCATTCAAGCTCCTGAAAGGACCGCATATGGGAGCCTGCCCAAACGTTCCCCAAAAGTGAAATCCCTATATTGTCTAATTTCTGGAACCCTTCCAAAGTGGACACTTTACGGAGCCATGTTCCTCTCCATAGTGGGGCCTGCTGGATAGGGCACTGCCACCATCCGTTCACCTCCTGCGCTGCCCTCCACCCCATCACATTACCATACAACAGCTCAAGCAGTCTGGGAAAACCCATCATCAGGAGTGCACGCTGGTACGCTGGATCCGACCACCCACCTCCAAGCCAGTCATTCAGCACCAATAATTGCATTGCTAAGTAATATAAATATAAATTGGACATTCCTAGTCCCCCTTCATACACATCTTGCTGACAGGTGTGGAATGCTAGTCTAGAGTGAGAGTTATGCCATAGGAATTGCCGCACCACCACATCCATTTCTTTAAACCATCGCCTAGGTATCTGGTGGGAGAAAGTCTGGAGAAGGTAAAGGAGCCGGGGCAGAACCATCATCTTAGAGAGTGCTATCCTTCCCAGGACATTAAGGGGCAAGGTCCGCCACCCCTGGAGGTCATCCCTGATCTTCCGGGTGAGTAGTGCGACATTGAGTGATCAGGCTAATTCGGGCAGGAAGGCCACAGTAATTCCCAAGTATTGGAAGCTGTTGCGTCGAATAGGAATGCTGTTCTGTCAGTCATAGCAGTCCCTTGCAGGATGCAATGGACCAATACAGACTTACTGGGGTTGAGGGTCAGGCCAGAGGCCTCAGAGAACAGCCTCAATAGCTGCAGACATCGGGGTCCAGTACTGGCCTGGTTAGCCAGATACAGGAGCACGTCATTCGCATACAATGCAATGCGGTCCTCACGGCCAGTAGGCCAAGACCATCCATTAATTAATGGGTCCTCTCTTATAATCTGCGCAAGCAACTCTATTGCTAGAGCAAAGAGAAGTGAGGACAGTGGGCACCCCCGGCGAGTTCCCCGGCGAATAGGGTGTCGCGTGGGCTCTCATTATCCTAAATGAGACTACTGGATTTCTAGGCAGCAGGATCGTTCACGGTGTGGGGGACTGAGTCTGACCCACATGGAAGGACCTCTCACCCTAAACCCGGTTTTGCTCCGGCTAACTAGCAGTGCCTCATTTCTCCAACAAGGAAGAGATGATTGGGCAGCCGAGCGCAAGACATCTTGGGAACTTCTCAGGGAAGTCGTGGTCACTCAGATTCAAACCAACTCTCTCATTTACAGTATGATCTCATATACAAATGACAAAGGCAGAATAAGTTTTATATAATGGTTTAATAAAACAACTGCATTTTAGATAATAAGGCGTGAGCCTCAATAACCAGAACCATACAACACAGTAGGATTGAAATAGTCACAAGGAGAGTGAAACATAAGAACAACGCTATCATGGTGTTTAATAATTTCTACTCTCCCTCAGCTAATTCTATTTCGAGCACAGCATGTTAAGCTTCTAACTTGCCTTTCTGAATCCCTTGGGAGACATCAGCCCTCATACCTGAGCAAAGGCCTGTGATCTGGTTCAGCATCTGCAACGAGGCAGTCAGCGTCTAGTTGTGGTTCCCTGGTCAGAATCTCCCTCTTGCGTGTATTGGGACAAGAAAGTGTTCTTATAACTAACATGTCAGCGTGATCACAAAATGTCCCTACGCAGGAATGCCAAAGACTACACTCCTACCACGTCTATCGGCAATGTACCAGACTGTATCCTTGACTGAAGCACAGAGTGAACAGGAATGTGTTATGGAGAACTTCAGTGCTGAAGTAGGCTAAACAGTGTGATATGAAATATAAAACAAGACCGTAAAACTGGCTATTTGAAAAATAATAGTACGAAGCCAAATAAAAGCATTTAGAGCAAAGTGTACAGAGGCTCTAAGCTGCGAGCAAAGGAATAAAATACATCCAGGGCAAAATGCACAAAGGCCTAAAGCCTGAAGCTAATGCACAAAGGATATGTAAAACTGACCACACTACACCCTCCCCTTGTCGGTAGCAAGTGGTTCTAATAATATAAAAGTATGCCCCAGATATAAACAAGACATAAAAATATATATTTCGACAAGGTCAGAGGACAACAAAGTCATAAATTTAGGAAGCATGTGACGATAAAGCCAAATTCAATATAATGTCAATTTTTCTTTTATTTAAAAAAAAATCCAATTGTCAGACAGAAGCAATAGAAAGCAGGAGTTCCTCCACTTCGATATATGTCAATATCGGAAGATCCACGGCAAAAAGTACCATGGAGCAGGTGTGTTCCAAAGCCCCAAAACCATTCAGGGCGGCACCCCGTGCAGGACCTATGAATGAGACAATACCATCTTCCTCCAGGAAGGGAATCTCATAAACTGCCTCATGAAGCAAACGCAACTGTATTGCACAAGTCTGGGAATGAGCCCTAATCGGGAACATCAACAGATCAGCATCGACCACTGGGGGGCGCTGCAGTGAGAGACAAAGAGCCAGTGCATGTTCAAACGAGCACCAGAGGGACCGAAACACGGGTTGCACACAATCCAAAACCTGCTGGAATGTCAGAGACCAGTCACACTCCAATTGTCCCAGGAGTCTCGCTCCAAAATGCTGCATCATGCGTTCATGACACAGCTGCGCTGACGGGAGCGCCAATATAGCATCTCGTTGCGGCGGGACAGCCATTGCGGAAGAACAGCAGCAACAGCAAAACCCCAGCCAATAAAGCCAAAGTAATTGGGAAACCCCCAAAAATGCTTCCGAAAATAGAGTGAATAGCCAAAGGTATTAAACCGAATATGGAAGAGAAGGTGTGAGCAAAACCAACACCAATGGCTTTGAAAAAATGTGCAATTCCAGCAGTGCTGGACGCATTAAATATACGTCCCACGAGTTCACCAAAGTGACTCGGAAAGTTAGTATTCAAAAGGGACTGTATTTCCGCCGATGACCTTGCCACCTGAAGTGCGTAGGTCTCGCTAGCAGATGTAAGAGCCACATGCTTTTGAAACAATAGAGCCTTTAGTCGACTCAACTTGTCGAAATTTACCTTGGAAGTAGCAATATGAGGCCAGATGCCTGCTACCTCCCTAATTTGAGTGGGGGGAAACAACACATTCCTGCAGCAACGTAACGGCCTTGGTGACAACGACCACATAAACTATTCCGGCACGCAGGCCACAATAGGGTTCACTGTTAAGAAGGACGTAACTGCCGTTTGAAAGTACCTGGAAAGTGTTTTTAATTACTGGGACCGGAACTCCCTTCAGATAACAAGCTAAGTTAGCAATCGAGGCATTACATGCCCCGTGCAAGGACAGCCGTTTACAAACCATGGAATGGCTGACAGAAGTTTCGCATTCGCTACCGCTAAGAAAAACCTCCCTCAAACCATTAAGACATCTGTATAGAAAGGGAAGTTCCCACACCTCGTGTATGTAACTGTCTCCCAACCGTTCATATCTACCCACCGGAATGTGCTTTAAACAAGAAGTAAATTGCAGAGTGGAGATAGGCAGATTAATAACCCCATGAATCAACCACTCAGCTGAAGGAATCTCAGCAACCGTAAAAGGCAATTTCTCGAATTTTTCAATATTTAACATACGTCGCTTCCTTTTTAGCCATCAGCTGTTGTTGACGAGTCAAATTAAAGGAAATAAATATCTCCCTTGCACGAATGTGTTGCCACGGAACGCGACCTGCCTTCAAGGTCTGTAGAGTCCAACCCAGCTGCATGATGGACCGCGTCTGACTCTGCCCATGATATAAAGAAGACATATCCGATTTAATAATGTCTATAGCAGAGGAAACGATGTTGTCAATTGTGTAAACACGGTCTGAAAGGGTATACATCCCATTATCCACAACAGACAAAGCCTGTATCAAATTTTCCTGATCAATTTGTCTCAACAGGGCCGCTGCCTCTTGCTGTGAAAGCTTCCAAATCTCATTATATACTTCATATAGAAAACGCTTCTTCCGCGGCATCCTTGGTCCTGACAAAAAATCTTGTAAGTCAGTATCATTAGACAGTGACGTGAGATGTGACTTAACTGCATCCAGCGTGGATGACTTCAACCATTGTTGACAAAGCTTCCCCACGCTGTATGTAGTAATGATATCAGCATGTTCTGGCGATATGTAGCGAGCGTCTGCCCTACTAGTCCTGAACCCCCCTGAAGAGGTGAAAAAACGCTGATGACACCCATTAGGGTCTATGGGCCATAATAACCACCCGCCCGGATGTACCAATGAAGTGTTAAGCGTACCATTCTGGACCCAGTGTGTAAACTCAGTAAACGTGGCATGAACATATCGCTGCCAATTGTTCAATTTGGATGGGACAGGTATACCAGGCAAATTCAAACTCCCAATCGTTGCAAAGCCCAAACAGCTAGTCTGTTGTACAGTGTCATTGAGGAAAATCATTTGGAAAGGAATAATACACGCCCTAAATAAAGTGTCCCTGCCTCACATTTGCCAATTTTTCGTTCCCCAGACACTTTTAAAGTCAACAGTCTTGGACCAATATTCATACCCCTCAACCGAAAGTTTAGATACAAACAAATTTGAATACAGTAATTTAGTTTCGTTCAATAACATTTGCTTATTAGCATACGGAGTAACTTTAAAATAGTAAGACTTAGCATTCTGTTGATTATGCCCAGAAAAATATGCAAATTTATCATAATACGTTTTAGAACTCCCCTGTGGAGGAGTCGGGCAATGTTCCCATTGCACATATTCAAATATCGACTTAGGGCTACTCGCTTTATGAATAAAGTGGTGTCCATAATAATTGTAGCAAAACATGTCACCATGATTATCTCTAAATAGGTAAGCATCTTCATCGTTGTGGACAGTATAATATTGCAATTCTTTCAGCATAGAATCTACTGTCTTCACATCCCAATCATCAGAAACAATGCCTGGTATAACGATATCATTCATTGATAACTTGAGAACATACGGTATTTGAATCAATTCAGTGGGACCATATATATCAAACATCACTTTATCCAACACAATCCCATCCAGAATCAGTACTGCAGAAATGTTCACATTGGACAAGTCTCTTCGAACCATATGAGATGAAAAATGTGGTTTCAACACCGTCTCCACGTGCTCAATGTCTGATCGTTCAGGAAGAAAATGACCATGTATTCCCCCCAAAAAAGTAACCACAAATCCCAACTACAAGAAAACAGTCATTACAGCCATAAAAATCACAAATAGTTCCAAGGAAAAACAAAATATGTGTTTTTAAGCCAACACAGCAGCTTATGTGGACCTCGGATTGAAGATAGTGAGGACGAGGAGTCTGACATGGCATCATCAGTGTCGTTGAAGCAGCCAGAGGCAGTTCTTGCAAAAGGTGCAACCGTGAACAAAGAAGCAGATGGTGGTTCTCGCCTTGGCACGCTATAAACCACATGTTCAGAAATATCAGTAGAACGTACAGCAACTTGATCAAACGATTCCAAATTAATCATCGTCTGTGGAACAATCGCAAGATCAGCTTCCACCCTCCCCAAGCTCAGAGAGGAAACAGCATCAGTGCAAATCACCTGCAGCGGGACTTCTTCCCCAGTAGTGAGAGGGATTCCGGAACTACTGGGTGTCCCTCTTGGTCTGCTGTGCAGAATCGGCCACATGTTGTAACTTGACATTATCAATGGAAACAAAGCGATTTCCTTTGGCCCCGTGCAGCGGCGGTAAAATTACAGTTCTCGTGCCGCTAACCCCTAATACAGGGACTGGTGCTCGATAAGAAGGACCAAATTATTTCTTTACTGCGACCTTTTCACGCACAAGATCCCCAATCCTCAGTATCCAACCAGTAGGCGTTACTGGCTCATCCTTAATTCCTGTGGAGGCAGCACTCGCAGAAGAGTTATCTTCACGGAATTGTTGTAAATCCTGCAAAACAGTGACACGATCATTTATGTCAAAAGGCGTATTTGCCGTCTCCACACCAGGACCATCTAGATCAGGAACATACATTCATGTTCCAAACAGGCACTCATATGAAGTACGACCCCCCAGGGACCCTCTAGGCAAGTTATTAAGTGCTCTCTGTACTCCATAAAGGTGGGTTAGCCAACTACGACCCGTACCTATAACTCTGGCCGTTAAGGATTGCTTTAAATCGCGATTTAAATGCTCCACAACAGAATTTCCCTCGGGATGAAATGGAGACGAGAACTGGAGTTGGACCCCCAACGAAGCCATGGTGTCCCTGAATGCCTTAGAGGCAAAAGCAGGGCCCTGGTCCGAATGAAAAGCCGCAACTGCAAATGTATCGACAAAGATGCGCAAATCTTTAATAACAGTCCGAGCGTCAGCCGAGCGCTGTGGCCAGACCCACACAAATCTGGAGCACGAATCTACAGCAACCAATATATATTTGTATGCACTATCTGGCGTCAGCGGACCACATTGATCCAAGTACACACACTGTAAACGTTTATTTGAAATCAGAAGGGGCGTCTGCTGCGGGCGTCTAGCCGTCGAAGCTTTAATTTGTTGACAGACGTCACAACAAAGGACATACTGCTTTGTTTCTTTATAGAGACCAGGCCACCAGTAACGAGCCCGTAAAAGTGAAATTGTGGCAGCCACACCAGCATGTGCAGATGCCGCCCCCTTATGTGCTGCAGATATTAATCGAGGTCTCTCAACTTTATTGGGCATTTCACGTACACCAACGCCTGGAATTTTAACAACAGCATTTAGCATACTACCCAGGCAGTAACTATATTTAGAAGGGAATCCTTTAGGAAATGGCGTGCCATCAGCCGTAGCTTTTATGGCAGCCGAAATCTCTGTGTCTGGTTTGGAACTCGAACGAGTTACTACGGCCACAGTGGCAACTGCCACTGCCGATTTAGCAGCTTCATCAGCAAAAGTATTTCCAGCAACGTGTATTCCAATGCGCTGGTGTCCAAGTGTATGTACAACATGGACCTTAGGAAGCGTTTCCTTCAGATTCGCCACCTTCCCCCACAGCAATTTGGGTTTAATGGTGTTGCCTTTAGAATCTCTGAACCCATTCAACCTCCAGTAGTGTAAATATTCGTTGAAAGACTGAACACAGTAGTAGGAGTCACAGACCAGCAAGGTTAGTATCGCCGGATCCGCGTGTTCCAAGGCTAACAATAGAGCTTTGAGCCGAGCCAACTGTGCTGTACAATCTCCCAAGGTCTGCGTATAAGTATGTCGGGGGCAGAACACTTCCCCCTCCATAGTGCCGCTCACCACCGCACATGCAGCAGAATACTGTTGTTTAGTCCCAACCGCTGGTTGTGCAGAGCCATCGGTAAACATGACCACCTGATATTGGTCAATAGGCAATGTGCCAGAGGGAACTGGGTACTCCATTTCATATTGAAGAAATTCTTGAGTCTGCAGTTTAGGGTCAAAGATGTAATCTACATTAGTGGCTGTCAAAGACGTAGCCCATTGTATCCATCGCAGGTGTAAAGCTTTCGAATTAGGAACACTCGCTTTAGTAACAGCCTCTAAGGCCGGAATCGGGGAAACGACAATGATGCGTTGGTCCTGGGCCAGAGGTCTTTCTTTAATCACAGCCATCTGTACTGCAGTGAGTATTTTCTCAGTTTGTGCAAATCGTTGTCCTGCAGCAGAATACAAGTGGGACTTGTATGCTATCGGGACTGTCTCACCCTCATTAAAGGTGACATATGTAAACCCAACAGCACCAGGTATTACCCTGATGACCAGATGCGTCTTATCGTCCCTAGTGTGTAAATGGTTAACCGCTAAGAGATCAGTTTGTAGATCTCGAAGAATATGTGTATGCTCACTCGTCCAAAATCTACTCGAAAAATTTGGGCGAATCAACTCGTATAAGGGTTTTATACGTGTAGCATAATCAGGAATGTAAGTTCTGCCAAAATTCAGAAACCCCAACAATGACACGAGCTTCCGAACTGTATTAGGAGGCTGCAATTGAGCACATTTTTCCAAAAAATGTGGCGCTAAGCTCTTTCCCTCATTCGACAACTCATATCCCAGGAAAATGACACTGAGGAAGGCAATCTTCAATTTCTTAAAATGAAACTTATAGCCAATTTCAGCAAACCCCACAACAGTGCGTGCTACACGCCTTAGATGTTGCAGAATCTCATCGTCCGTCAAATATATGTTATCAACATATGATAACGCTTCAGAGTCCAACTCGTGCAGGATTTCAGTTACACGAGCCGAAAATAGTCCAGGGCTATTCTTATACCCCTGAGGCAAACGACAAAACTTTTTTCTGAGAGCCAAACGCACTGAAACTGGTATAGTCCCGACTTTCGGGTGCTATATTTTGGCAGAAAAATCCATTTGAGATATCTAACGTTGTTTTGTATTTTTTACGCACAATATTATTCATAAACGCTGCGCTGTGTGAATTCTGTATTGCATATGTGCGTGTATGTCCATTTAAGTGTCTGTAATCCACCACTATCCTATATGAATGGTCCGGTTTAGCAACTGGAAATAAGGGATTATTCATCGGCGAGACACAGGGTTCAATTACACCCTGATACTCCAATTGTGTAAGAATTTTCCTAACCGATGCCCTTGCCTCAAATTTGATAGGATACTGCGGCTGAGGTTCGCCCTTTATTGGAATTACATGATAAGGTGATTGTCTATCCCACCCCACGTTATTTCTATATAGGGCGGGGGCCTGTGCCAGAGCCCATGATTTACTATAGGACTCCGACAGTTCTCTCGGAACAAGTGGTGAGAATGAAGGTGTAATAACCTCCTCCCCAACCGGACAGTCGCGAACAAAGTCAGGTGGCCAATCCTGTTCGGCCAGCAGAACGTCATATGATTTTACCACATGGTCCCAAAAGATGGCGTGTACAATGCGGTCAATGTCCCCTTCTAATTGCAAAGTCACTTTATATACTCTGTCGGGATCAGAGACACGCATATCTGCCGTTTCGACTTGTATGAAGTCATCAGTTGCTTTCACCTCCAGATGCTCTAGAAGACCCTGGCGAACTGTTGTGCCCTCTGCCGCGCTGTCTAACAGTGCTAATGCCCATGTCCCACAATCCCATCCGGAATCAGTACTGCAGAAATGTTCACATTGGACAAGTCTCTTCGAACCATATGAGATGAAAAATGTGGTTTCAACACCGTCTCCACGTGCTCAATGTCTGATCGTTCAGGAAGAAAATGACCATGTATTACAAAAAAAAAAGTAACCACAAATCCCAACTACAAGAAAACAGTCATTACAGCCATAAAAACCACAAATAGTTCCAAGGAAAAACAAAATATGTGTTTTTAAGCCAACACAGCAGCTTACGTGGACCTCGGATTGAAGATAGTGAGGACGAGGAGTCTGACATGGCATCATCAGTGTCGTTGAAGCAGCCAGAGGCAGTTCTTGCAAAAGGTGCAACCGTGAACAAAGAAGCAGATGGTGGTTCTCGCCTTGGCACGCTATAAACCACATGTTCAGAAATATCAGTAGAACGTACAGCAACTTGATCAAAAGATTCCAAATTAATCATCGTCTGTGGAACAATCACAAGATCAGCTTCCACCCTCCCCAAGCTCAGAGAGGAAACAGCATCGATGCAAATCACCTGCAGCTGGACTTCTTCCCCAGTAGTGAGAGGGATTCCGGAACTACTGGGTGTCCCTCTTGGTCTGCTGTGCAGAATCGGCCACATGTTGTAACTTGACATTATCAATGGAAACAAAGCGATTTCCTTTGGCCCCGTGCAGCGGCGGTAAAATTACAATTCTCGTGCCGCTAACCCCTAATACAGGGACTGGTGCTCGATAAGAAGGACCAAATTATTTCTTTACTGCAACCTTTTCACGCACAAGATCCCCAATCCTCAGTATCCAACCAGTAGGCGTTACTGGCTCATCCTTAATTCCTGTGGAGGCAGCACTCGCAGAAGAGTTATCTTCACGGAATTGTTGTGAATCCTGCAAAACAGTGACACGATCATTTATGTCAAAAGGCGTATGTGCCGTCTCCACCCCAGGACCATCTAGATCAGGAACATACATTCATGTTCCAAACAGGCACTCATATGAAGTACGACCCCCCAGGGACCCTCTAGGCAAGTTATTAAGTGCTCTCTGTACTCCATAAAGGTGGGTTAGCCAACTACGACCCGTACCTATAACTCTGGCCGTTAAGGATTGCTTTAAATCGCGATTTAAATGCTCCACAACAGAATTTCCCTCGGGATGAAATGGAGACGAGAACTGGAGTTGGACCCCCAACGAAGCCATGGTGTCCCTGAATGCCTTAGAGGCAAAAGCAGGGCCCTGGTCCGAATGAAAAACAGCAACTGCAAATGTATCGACAAAGATGCGCAAATCTTTAATAACAGTCCGAGCGTCAGCCGAGCGCTGTGGCCAGACCCACACAAATCTGGAGCACGAATCTACAGCAACCAATATATATTTGTATGCACTATCTGGCGTCAGCGGACCACATTGATCCAAGTACACACACTGTAAACGTTTATTTGAAATCAGAAGGGGCGTCTGCTGCGGGCGTCTAGCCGTCGAAGCTTTAATTTGTTGACAGACGTCACAACAAAGGACATACTGCTTTGTTTCTTTATAGAGACCAGGCCACCAGTAACGAGCCCGTAAAAGTGAAATTGTGCCAGCCACACCAGCATGTGCAGATGCCGCCCCCTTATGTGCTGCAGATATTAATCGAGGTCTCTCAACTTTATTGGGCATTTCACGTACACCAACGCCTGGAATTTTAACAACAGCATTTAGCATACTACCCAGGCAGTAACTATATTTAGAAGGGAATCCTTTAGGAAATGGCGTGCCATCAGCCGTAGCTTTTATGGCAGCCGAAATCTCTGTGTCTGGTTTGGAACTCGAACGAGTTACTACGGCCACAGTGGCAACTGCCACTGCCGATTTAGCAGCTTCATCAGCAAAAGTATTTCCAGCAACGTGTATTCCAATGCGCTGGTGTCCAAGTGTATGTACAACATGGACCTTAGGAAGCGTTTCCTTCAGATTCGCCACCTTCCCCCACAGCAATTTGTGTTTAATGGTGTTGCCTTTAGAATCTCTGAACCCATTCAACCTCCAGTAGTGTAAATTTTCGTTGAAAGACTGAACACAGTAGTAGGAGTCACAGACCAACAAGGTTAGTATCGCCAGATCCGCGTGTTCCAAGGCTAACAATAGAGCTTTGAGCCGAGCCAACTGTGCTATACAATCTCTCAAGGTCTGCGTATAAGTATGTCGGGGGCAGAACACTTCCCCCTCCATAGTGCCGCTCACCACCGCACATGCAGCAGAATACTGTTGTTTAGTCCCAACCGCTGGTTGTGCAGAGCCATTGGTAAACATGACTACCTGATATTGGTCAATAGGCAATGTGCCAGAGGGAACTGGGTACTCCATTTCATATTGAAGAAATTCTTGAGTCTGCAGTTTAGGGTCAAAGATGTAATCTACATCAGTGGCTGTCAAAGACGTAGCCCATTGTATCCATCGCGGGTGTAAAGCTTTCGAATTAGGAACACTCGCTTTAGTAACAGCCTCTAAGGCCGGAATCGGGGAAACGACAATGATGCGTTGGCCCTGGGCCAGAGGTCTTTCTTTAATCACAGCCATCTGTACTGTAGTGAGTATTTTCTCAGTTTGTGCAAATCGTTGTCCTGCAGCAGAATACAAGTGGGACTTGTATGCTATCGGGACTGTCTCACCCTCATTAAAGGTGACATATGTAAACCCAACGGCACCAGGTATTACCCTGATGACCAGATGCGTCTTATCGTCCCTAGTGTGTAAATGGTTAACCGCTAAGAGATCAGTTTGTAGATCTCGAAGCATATGTGTATGCTCACTCGTCCAAAATCTACTCGAAAAATCTGGGCGAATCAACTCGTATAAGGGTTTTATACGCGTAGCATAATCAGGAATGTAAGTTCTGCCAAAATTCAGAAACCCCAACAATGACACGAGCTTCCGAACCGTATTAGGAGGCTGCAATTGAGCACATTTCTCCAAAAAATGTGGCGCTT
Organism: Pleurodeles waltl; assembly: GCF_031143425.1. Lineage (NCBI taxonomy): Eukaryota > Metazoa > Chordata > Amphibia > Caudata > Salamandridae > Pleurodeles > Pleurodeles waltl. The sequence continues at coordinate 214,832,679 of NC_090440.1, forward strand.
AGCTCTTTCCCTCATTCGACAACTCATATCCCAGGAAAATGACGCTGAGGAAGGCAATCTTCAATTTCATAAAATGAAACTTATAGCCAATTTCAGCAAACCCCACAACAGTGCGTGCTACACGCCTTAGATGTTGCAGAATCTCATCGTCCGTCAAATATATGTTATCAACATATGATAACGCTTCAGAGTCCAACTCGTGTAGGATTTCAGTTACACGAGCCGAAAATAGTCCAGGGCTATTCTTATACCCCTGAGGCAAACGAGAAAACTTTTTCTGAGAGCCAAACGCACTGAAACTGGTATAGTCCCGACTTTCGGATGCTATATTTTGGCAGAAAAATCCATTTGAGATATCTAACGTTGTTTTGTATTTTTTACGCACAATATTATTCATAAACGCTGCGCTGTGTGAATTCTGTATTGCATATGTGTGTGTATGTCCATTTAAGTGTCTGTAATCCACCACTATCCTATATGAATGGTCCGGTTTAGCAACTGGAAATAAGGGATTATTCATCGGCGAGACACAGGGTTCAATTACACCCTGATACTCCAATTGTGTAAGAATTTTCCTAACCGATGCCCTTGCCTCAAATTTGATAGGATACTGCGGCTGAGGTTCGCCCTTTATTGGAATTACATGATAAGGTGATTGTCTATCCCACCCCACGTTATTTCTATATAGGGCGGGGGCCTGTGCCAGAGCCCATGATTTACTATAGGACTCCGACAGTTCTCTCGGAACAAGTGGTGAGAATGAAGGTGTAATAACCTCCTCCCCAACCGGACAGTCGCGAACAAAGTCAGGTGGCCAATCCTGTTCGGCCAGCAGAACGTCATATGATTTTACCACATGGTCCCAAAAGATGGCGTGTACAATGCGGTCAATGTCCCCTTCTAATTGCAAAGTCACTTTATATACTCTGTCGGGATCAGAGACACGCATATCTGCCGTTTCGACTTGTATGAAGTCATCAGTTGCTTTCACCTCCAGATACTCTAGAAGACCCTGGCGAACTGTTGTGCCCTCTGCCGCGCTGTCTAACAGTGCTAATGCCCATATCTTGTTCGTCAAGAGAACTCTCTTCTTGAGCGGCATGTCTAACTGAGACTGCTGCCACTTTCTTCTTTTAAATTGTTGCTTTTGTTGGAGCGGTTTCTCTTCCTGTTTAACAGAAACCTCCGTTGAGCGTTGTGATTCCTGTCTCGGTTTCACGTACTCAGTTCTCCGCTCTGACCGCCCACCTCTCTCACTTCTCTTGTCCGAGTAGTCCTGAAAGGAACGAGATTGGCGTGTATCAGTATATTGATATCTATCAGGCGTCTTCAAATTATCAATATTCCTGAGATTATACCTATTCTGCGGGGTCTCCGGTTGCGGAGACTGTCCCCCAACTTTCTTAGGTGTTTGCTGTTTCTTTTCCCAGCGCTTCTTAGTACTCTCAGGCTGCTGTTGTTTAGCATTATCTTTATTATCTTTACCCTGTAATTGGGGTTTTTGTGGTCTAGCCCCTAGGCTATCTCGACCAATACTGGAATATGTTTCTGCTATTATTCTCAGGAGTTCACGCTCCTGATTAAGTTGCGGAACGTCTCAAAGACGCATACGCACGGCTAGCGCCACTGCCTCTCCCTGGAGATTACTCAAAATAATAGAACAAACTGCGGCAAAATTGCCCATCAGCTGCATGCCTAAATCTAAGGCGGGGGCAGCCCCATATTCATCTTGAATTTGTTTAAGCACTTCCGGTAGATTAGCTAATGTTGGTGTACCGTGTGCTGTAGTGTAGAGCGCGGCAAACAACGTGCCCCAGGTATTACAGTGGTCCACAGGAGGAACCATACCATACGGCAAACACATAGTCAATATTCTATGTTTATCCTGAGGTCCCGTATGGGGAAATACCGCTTCCAGCGTATTAATTTTTTGCGCCACCCAAAACGGAGTTTCCTCACGTTTAGCTGGTACTTTACCCATAACCGAGTGTACAGTGGCCGGATTAGTACCTGGAACCACTGCCTGTGGGTGAGCCGGAGCAGCACGCGCTGCATTAGTATTTAAAGTCTGCATCACAAATTGAACCAGTCTTCTGTATGTAGTAGCTAAGTCTATATATAAACGACGAACGTCAGCCACTGCCAAGTTAGCAACCGCAGGATATGGTGTGTATGTAGCCAATAAAGACCAGGTTGGACCATCATTACTCAGTGGACCTAGCCTAACTTGTGCTACTGTGTGTGGGAGGGCGCCATCAAGCCAATTATGGTGTTCTTGATAAGATAAAGGTATCTCTAAATATGCATAAGCCCTGTACTGTCCAGGGACATTCGCAATTGTGTATTCGTGAAAAGTGTTTGTACCCCCATCAACTGCTGGAAATACGACCCAAGAATAAAAAAGTTCTGTTCTATAGGCTGCATGGGCGTCCACCACAAAAGTGACCGGACCCCCCTGGACCGTCAGTCCATGTGCTATCAGATGTCCCGTGAGCGGTTGGCGCATATTAAGCGCTACGTTCACTACTTGAGGATTCGCCATTATAAAAATAGCACTAGGGCAGAGAAAGCACACCAATAACGGGGTTTTCCTTTCAAAGTTCAAGCTTGAACAACCGACCACTAAGTAATAGGATGCACCTATCCCGTGGCGGCGGAAATCCTCAGCCCCGCGGACGTCTCCGCTTATGGAACCGAGGCGTCAATATATATGAGACCGAGAGAGTCAGCCGGACCCAAAAATTAGAGCCAAACCAATCGTTGGCGGCGCCATGTCGCGTGGGCTCTCATTATCCTAAATGAGACCACTGGATTTCTAGGCAGCAGGATCGTCCACGGTGTGGGGGACTGAGTCTGACCCACTTGGAAGGACCTCTGTCACCCTAAACCCGGTTTTGTTCTGGCTAACAAGCAGTGCCTCATTTCTCCAACAAGGAAGAGATGATTGGGCAGCCAAGCGCATGACATCTTGGGAACTTCTCAGGGAAGTCGTGGTCACTCAGATCCAAACCAACTCTCTCATTTACAGTATGATCTCATATACAAATGACAAAGGCAGTATAAGTTTTATATAATGTTTTAATAAAACGACTGCATTTTAGATAATAAGGCGTGAGCCGCAATAACCACAACCATACAACACAGTAGGATTGAAATAGTCACGAGGATAGTGAAACATAAGAACAATGCTATCATGGTGTTTAATAATTTCTACTCTCCCTCAGCTAGTTCTATTTCGAGCACAGCATGTTAAGCTTCTAACTTGCCTTTCTGAATCCCTTGGGAGACATCAGCCCTCATACCTGAGCAAAGGCCTGTGATCTGGTTCAGCATCTGCAACGAGGAGTCAGCGTCTAGTTGTGGTTCCCTAGTCGGAATCCCCCTCTTGCGTGTATTGGGACAAGAAAGTGTTTTTATAACTAACATGTCAGCGTGATCACAAAATGTCCCTACGCAGGAATGCCAAAGACTAAACTCCTACCACGTCTATCGGCAATGTACCAGACTGTATTCTTGACTGAAGCACAGAGTGAACAGGAATGTGTTATGGAGATCTTCATTGCTGAAGTAGGCTAAACAGTGTGATATGGAATATAAAACAAGACCGTAGAACTGGCTATTTGAAAAATAACAGTACGAAGCCGAATAAAAGCATTTAGAGCAAAGTGCACAGAGGCTCTAAGCTGCGAGCAAAGGAATAAAATACATCCAGGGCAAAATGCACAAAGGCCTAAAGCCTGAAGCTAATGTGCAAAGGATACGTAAAACTGACCACACTGCAAGGGAGGGGATCCGAAACAATCCCATTCACTTGCACCCAGGCAATTGTATTGGAATAAAGGAGCTGCACCAGTCCCCGATATTAAGGGCTGATCCAAGCATTCAGAAGCACCTGGGACTGATAGGACCAGTCCAACGTGTTCAAAGCTTTTTCGAAATCTATAAGAATACGCACCAGGGAAGGGGTCAGGGAACCACGGTAAGCTAGCACTGCATGCAACTGTCTAAGGCAGTGCCTGGTACTCCTAGTTGACATGAAGCCACATTGGTCTGGGTGGACCAGGTAAGGCAGCACTCTTTTCAACCTGGTGGCCAATATTGTAGATAGTATTTCTATTTTGGTATTAAGGAGTGAGATGGAGCGGTAGTAGAGCATTGCTGCGATGGAGGGTGGGTCTTTGGGATCACCATGATAGTGGCCTGGTTGAGGCTCGGGGGAAAACCGCCCATCTGTTCAGCTTCCTCGTACATGTTCAGCCGGTGTGGGGCACTATAGGTTCATCAAGGTTGTGTCTCTCTGTTGCTGAGATTCTAGGGAAGGACACGTCTTTCAACAGGTGGGCCTCTCTCTCCGATCGGGGTCTAGGGCCTTCCACATAAAGTATTGTGTAATAAGTGGCAAAGCTCTGCGTAATATCTTGGGGGGTCATCGACAATTTCAGGGACAACGCTGCCTGCCAAGGGCCTGGTTGCCAGCCAGTGTATCAGCTTTCTGTTTTTGTCTCCCCATCCGTACATGCGAGCCGTTGAGGCACGCCACATGTGCATCGCGGTTTCAGGGGTGAGATGACGGATTTCTTCCCTAATTAGGCCTAATTGTCTAGTAATGGATGCATGAGTGGTGGAGGAGAGTTGCATCTCAAGGCGTAATGCCTGGTGCCTGTCACTTGTTGGTTCCTCGCGCGTTCTTGTACCCAGAGAAGATGCTTGACATGTCCCCGAAGGGTGGCCTTACAGGCAGCCCATATTGTGCCCAACGATGGCACAGACCACAAGTTGCTCGTGAAGTAGTGGGTGAGCTGTCCTCTTAGGGCTTGAACATAGTCTCCATCCTGGAGGTGCCAGCCATTCAGTCGCCAAAGTGGGCATTGGGCCGTGCCAGTGTCTTCCAACTGGGCAAGGAGTGGTACACTCCGCGTGGCAGTATCTCCGCACCAGCAACCCGAGAGAGATCCAGTGTCGGCATGAAGAGGAGGTCTATACTAGCCTGTGTATGGTGCGCTGCCGATGTGTACGTGTACTGTCTCATTCAAAGGTGCCAAGCCCGCCACACATCACAGAGGCCTAGTCCATCCACCCAGTGGCTCAGTCTTGTAGCTCGAGCTACCCAATTCATGGATGGGGACCCAGTGGTGTCAACCTGCGGATTCATAATGGAGTTGAAGTTGCCTCCCAGGATTGTCAACCCCGGGGGGAGCTGTCCCACCACTTCCTGGAAAGTTTCCAGGAATCGTTCAAATGCCCCAGGGGGCGTAAGCATTCAGGAGATTAATCTGCTGGCTGCGGATTGTGCCAGACACTGCAGCATTTCGTCCTTGTGGATCTAGCTTGGTTGTGGTGATCACTATGGGTAGTGAGCCGTGCAGCAGAACATCCACCCCTCTAGAGCCTCCAGAGAAGCCTGCATTGAAGACGTTGTCATAACCGCCTCGCGTGAGCATAGGTCATCTGATGCCAAGCAAATGTGTCCCCTAGAGTAACAACGTCAAAAATGAGGGACAGGAATTTTGATGGTCCAGTGTATAGTCTCCCAAGGGTAATACTATCAAAGCAAACAGTACACTGTTCCAAAGGAGAGGTAGAGGCAACCTACATGTTTAGGAGCAAGAGCCCTCACACATCCAGCCGGATGTCATGCTTCATCATAGGGGATGCTTCTCATCAGACCGGCTCTGCAATATCTGACGGGCTCCCCGTGAGGGGGTTCTTTGCCGGAGATCTGTCGCCCCTGAACACAACCAAAATCTGAAAATCAAGGCATCTGCAATGGGTGTGGAGTGGTGGACCACAGAAATTAGGTTTTTAGTAGACTGAAAAGTAAATCACAGATCAAATCTAGAGGTTATCTAAAGGTTCACTCTGCACAGTACCTGCACTCTTTCACCTAAATATTGTTTAAAAATATAGTGCTATCATAATATTGTGGGGGAAAAAGGACCAGCATATCAACATGGTATAAATATATAGGTAAAAATAGATTTAGTTTAATTCCACATATATACACCTTGATGATATATATATATATATATTTTGACGGTACATAAATGTGAAGTTAAGAATAGTAAATTTTACTTACCAATATGCAATTACCTTGTTATTTTCCCCACACTATTGTGGTGGCATATCTTTTAAACAATATTTTGACACACAGTCCCAGAGAGGAAAAAGAATAGAGACAGAAAAAGATTGAACACAGAACTGACAAGAAGTGGGGAAAAACCTATTTTTCTTAATAGAATTTAAGTGTAAGAACGCTGGGGTCAAGGCTAGATGGACAATAGATAATATGAGATATAGTAATGAAACTAAGAAGGATAGAAAGATCTATGAAACATCTCCCTAGAAGACATGAGAGCTAAAAGAAGTTAAAATGTGCAGACTTGGGTGTAATATAAAGTGTGAAGAGGTGATGGTCATATAATAGGGCAGTGGTATGTCATGTAGGTCCAAGAGGGGATTATCTGTGCCAGACTTTGAGGATATAAAGTATCTTGATGGAAATGTGAAAATATTTCCAGGATCCAACCTATTGTAATTATAATAGACACATGAGGTACAGAGGCAAAGAAGATGAAGAGTGGTTAGTCAGCGTAACCTAATACGTATGAAAAGCACAATGCAATAGTTAATGTTATGGGGTAGCACCTGCAACACCCAAAGTATGAGAGTAAAAGAGCAGAAGATAGAGTGATTCATCCTGTGAAAAGAGGCTGGAAAGTCACAAAAATATGAGTGTTTAGCAAGACAAGCAGAAGCTAAAACAATTCAGCTGGGAGACTTAGTTGCCTGTTGAACAATCTAGTCACAAAGATATATAAAAAGGTTTTCCGGCTGCCGAATCCTTCATCTGCCCCCCAGATCAGTCTGGAATTTGGCCTCCCTGACCAGCAGGGAGCTGGTGCTGGTGCATACCTCAACGTGTGCCACAATCTACGGGGGCTCAAGCAGGCTACCTGGAGGTATTACTATGGACCGAAATCAGCTCTAGTGGGTCGAGGTGAGCACACCATTGGTTCCTTGAGGATTGCAACAATTATTGAATATGAAAGACCTCTGGGCTAGCAACCTGAGACAACCAACATTTAAAGCAGGCATTAGAAAATGTGTTCAGCTGTGGTCATATCAATCAGGCAGAGCTCTCCCACCAAGCCTAAGCATGCCTGGGCAGTCATTCATATGTAACAGCCAGCCTCCCCAGCGAGGAATCTTGTGTGTAGGTATACCACCTATCTAAATTAATGCAGATTTAGGCTACGGGGAGTGGAAGTCAACAAATGCCGACAAGCTATCATCCCATCTCTAAATCCTCATAACACAACTCTGAACATCGTGCTGACAAAATTTGTCATTACTGTTAAACAGGGTTAACCTTCTGGGGGCCCCACAGGGGGTTTCTTTTGTTAGCTCTGGGGCCTAAAAGTGTGATTTGTTGCACAACTTGTGCAACATATTTGTGTTTTTCCCTTTACTTATGCTTGTCCAACAGCACACCTACAAACTCTGTGAGCAACTGTTGACGGATTAGTCAGGCTATTTTTTTCCCTTGCTCCATAATTAAGACAACATAATAACGATCAATTTCAGAGCGATGTAACCTGGAGGTTATTTGTTTAAAGCAAACGCTTGGCAAACGCTCTCACCAATAATGTGCACTTTTCGCTGCGGCTATTGCCCTCTCCAGAACACCAGAACTTTAGGGAAAAACGCCGCCACCAATAGCGATCAACTTGAGCAGTAATTCCCATATGCTTTAAATGTTGATTACATTGCTACCTGTCATTTACTTGTTTTTAGCTGTTACAATTATTTTAATGAATCGCATATGAAAGGGGATAGCTCGTTTCTGATGTTGGTGTCATGTTTTTATGTTTTTATCAATTGCACTTTTTTATTTTAATAACCGTATACAATAATGTCTTGTTAAAAAAATGTTAGTGGGGCAGAGGCGGTAGTGTGTATAAAATGGGCTGATGGTAAACCATACTAAAGTGGAGACTGGAGAGAATCAGAGTCCAGACAACAACAAAGTTGATTGTAGAACTATTATTCCAGAAGTTTAGATGGAAAGGATAGCTAGAAAAGAAATATCAAAAGAATAGGAAGCCTTAGTGAACCAGAGATGAGTAAAAGAGGTAAATAATTGGTGCAAAATATGAGAGTGAAAAAGAAGCATAACAGAAATAAAAGCCAGTACACTGAAGGAAGTTCAGAAGAGAGGAAAAGTAATAGATAATGAGTGAACCATAGAGAAGAGGGCAGAATTAGAAAAAAGGTTACAGAACTAAAAGAGGAAGGCAAAAGGGGGAAGTGAGCAATTGAAAAGGAAAGGTGTAGTTAAAATGGAGAACAAAACAAATAAGACAAAAACAAGAGGATGAAAGAGTCAGGCCTTTAATAAAGAAAAAAAGAGGCGTGGCTGATGAGGAGAAAAAAAGAGGTGGAGGAAAGTAGAACTAGACAAAACTTAAGGTTGAATGAATATAAAACCTTGTCTCACATAGATGTAAAGTCTTGGACAATTTCGCCTTTTGCCAATGAAAAAGAAAGAGGCGAAATGTAACTTTTCTTTGTGTGTTTAATAATGCTGTATTGAATAAGTTAGCATACACTGGTACAATAGAATAAATACATTGTAACCAGAAGAAAAAACAATAAAAAAATGTTTTATCATAATCCAAAAAGATAATTATATCGATAAAAAACAATTTGTATACACAACCAGACTATAATATTGTACCGTAGAATAATAGCATTTTTTGTTATGTTTTAGTAAAGAGAGGAAGAGAAGAGAGAAAACAAAGAAAATAAAAATTTAAACAATGCAAATTAAAAATCACATAGTTACAATAAAGCAACCATTAAGTATTAACAGTAGTATGAAAGGTCTTGTGTTGTGAAAGGAAAGAGGTGAGAGGAAGCCAAAGCATGTCCCTTTTAATTAACAGTTGAGTAGTATTAGCATTTGCTCAATCCATTCTGTGATTATAACAGATCAGATTCCACCAAGTTACAATAGATATTTTCGTAGTATCTTTCCGATTAGAAGTTATAATTTGCAGTGCACTAGCAATGAGCAAATCAGTCAATTTACTAAGCAGTGGTTGGGAATACCAAATAGATGAAGTACTACCCAAAAAACATGGAATGAATTGAAAGGTACATTGATGGAGAAAATCTGATTAACTTTATCCCAAACTTGTTCCCAAAAAGTATGACCTGCAGGGCACTCAAAAAACATGTGCATATAATGTCTGTTTTCTTTAGAGCACGACCAACACTTGCTATCTGTAGTAAGTTTAAATTTATAAAGGTCTACAGGAGTATAATACAACCTATTATAAAAGTAAAATAACGTTTGGGTTGTAGATGCTGAACGGGATGTTGTATGGAGTTTTTACCATATTTTATTCCCATGTAGATATAGGAATGTTTTGATTGAAATCCTGCTCCCATGCTATTTCTATTTTAGATTTTGGTCTCACAAGACTGGTATGTGTAAGGGTTCTGTATATAAAAGTCGCTGTGACTTGTGAGGAAAAATTATGAGGTTGGGAATTAGGCTGTGTAGAAGAGGGAGCCTCCAAAGATTGCGACAATAAGTTATAGAGGATAGCAAAGAGAGTTTGATATTGCACAGCGTAATAAGTGGAGATATGAAATGTCTGTTGAATATCTTGAAAGTCAAGTACAGCATTATCTAGAATTAAATGATCTAAAGTTATAATGCCTTTGTACATCCACTCTTTCCATACTAAACTTCTATTATGAAATTTAATATCATTATTGTACCATATAGGAGTTTTCCTAAGGTTCTCATATGAGGAGTGAGAGGCAAGAAGTAATGGCCTGGCAATAGAAATAGAATGAGTTATTATCAGAAAGAAAAGAGATTTAGGAGGTTTTGAAAGCCGAACTGCATCTCTAAATGTAAATGGTGTAATTTGTGAGTGTTCCAATTGACTCCATAGAGAGGTCCCTTTATGAAAAGTGGGAGAGAGGGACAACCATACTTGTTTTAAAACAAATGCAGAGTGATATCTTCTAAGCCATGGAAAATGTACACCTCCATTATCTCTAGATTCCTGCAGTTTAACTAGAGATATACGAGATTTACGTTTGTTCCATAAAAATTTAATAAATAATGCATTTATAGTTTTAAAGAAACTAGAAGGAAGTTTAACTGGGAGCATAGATAAATAAACATTTAAAATGGGCAACAACATCATTTTAATTGTGGCAAGTTTTCCCCACCAAGTTAAATAAAGAGGATGCCATCTGTCAAGTAATTTCACAATCCTTGACTCTACCTGTTTGAGATTAGTTCGAATAGTGTCTTTAAGAGAGTTGGAATAGAATATGCCCAGGCATTTGATATGCTTAGAGTTCCACGTAAACCCAGTATCTTTAAACATGTCTGGTAGACAATAAGCATTTAATGGCAAAACCTCTGATTTATCTACATTAAGCTTCTAGCCTGAGACACTTGAGTATTCTTGTAATAATTTAAAAAAATCCAGAATAGTCTTGTGAGGATTAGAGATAAAAAGTAAAATATCATCAGCATAAACTGTGAATTTAATCTCAGTGTCTTTATGCTTAAAACCATAAAAATCTGAGGACCTACGTATTTTCTCTAGAATGGGCTGAAGGGCTAATATAAATAACAGAGGTGATAGACGACAACCTTGTCTAGTACCTCTGTGCAGGGGGAAGTAATGGGATTGTTTACCATTGACTAAAATTGATGTAGAGGGTGAAGAGTATAAAAGTCTAATAAGTATAATAAAAAGAGGACTAAAACCATGCCATTTTAATGCTCCAAACATAAAATCCCAACAAACTCGATCAAAGGCTTTTTCAGCATCTAGAGGTATGGCTGCTATAGGATCCCTGAACTTAGAGGCAAGATGGGTAATATTGAGAAAAGTTCTAGAATTATCCGATATGTATCGCCCCTTAACAAAACCCGACTGATGAATGTCTATTAAGTCTGGGATAAAATGATTAATCCGTAGGGCTAGGACTTTTGCAAAGATTTTACAGTCGACATTAATAAGGGATATGGGTCTGTAATTACCGCATTTGGATAAATCCTTATCCTTTTTAGGAATCAAACACAACATAGCTTCAGAAAAAGTGCCCTTTGCTTGATCTTTTGATATGAAATATCGCATAAGTGTTAATAGCTTTGGAACTAAAATAGATGCAAAAGTTGAATAAAATTCTATTGAAAAGCCATCTGGGCCAGGAGCCTTATCTTTAGAAAGCTTGGTAATGGCATTTTTAATTTCTGTTTCAGATAGGTCAGAGTCTAATGATGACAAATCTACTTTTTATTTCGAAGGAATAGAGTGGAAGAAGGTATCTACTTCAGTCATATTAGGAGTATTTTCGGGAGTATATAATGTGGCTTAATAGTCGGTAAAGTATTCCAGGATTTTTGAATCTTTAGTGTGTCTAAATCCAAATGTGTCAGTGATAACAGTAATTTTAGACTTTTGTTTTTTGATCTTTAAATAATTTGCCAATAGTTTACCCGCTTTATTTTTCCCCCCATAAAATTTGGAATTTATTTTGAGTAGAGTTCCACATGCACTTTCCAAGGAATGCTTATTGTATTGTAATTTAGTATCAATCAACCTGGATAAGGTGTCTGGTTTGTTAGATGAGAAATATTCATGCTCAAGACATTTTATTTGTGTGAGCAGTTGAGAGGAAACTTTAGATTTTTCTTTCTTTTTAATGGCAATATAATCTATAATAAAGCCTTGAGCAGTAGCTTTAATTGCATCCCATATAAAGTTCATCTGAGTATCAGAAGGTAAATTGTGCATAAAAAATTCTTTTGAAAACATTGTAAATTGTTCAATAAATAAATGATCTTGCAATAAAGTGTTATTAAACCTCCAGCGATTAGAAAAGGAGGAACTTCCTGGATGGTTCATATCATGGGGCGTGATCTGATAAAAGAATAGACCCAATATCAGCATTTGAAATTATTTGTATAACACTTTGTGTAGCAAATATATAATCTATTCTAGAATATGAGTGATGTCCTGAAGAATAAAACGTGAATTCCAATACATCTGGGTGAGCAATTCTCCATACATCTCGTAAACCTCTGGAGGAGATTGCTTGATAAAATGTTTTTTACATTTTATTAGGGATATAACAAGTTTGAGAGCGACGATCTATAAAAGGATCCATAAATTGATTGCAATCACCTCCACAAGATTTTCAGAGTTGCAAGATAATAATAAAGAATAAAAGTTAACCCAAAATTGAGGCTCTACTCCAGTTGGACCATAAGAATTGCAAATGGAAAGCATCATACCATTAATCTTAACTGTCAGTAAAATACATCTTCCTATATCATCCTTAATCTCCTCCACAACTTATATTTGTAAAGATCTATGAAACAATATTATTACCCCATTCTTATTATGAGCTGCAGAGGAACCAAAAACATGACCAACCCAATTTCTATTCAAACTTTTAAAATCCAGCTCTTTAAGATGGGATTCTTGTACAAGAGCAACTTGACAATTCAATTTAGAGAGATGTTGGAGCACTCTTTGTTTCTTAACTGGATTACGTAAACCCTTAACATTCCATGAGATAATACAAAGACTGGTCATTTAACCAGTAGAAGACATTTAGACAACAGAACCTTACCGAAACCTAAGAGACAAACCACATGTGAATCATAGAAGAAGGTGGAAGGGAAACTTATGAACATATATCTAAGTGAGGTTACATGTTGATACCAATCTTGCACTGTAGGTCATAAAAAATAATAAAGGAAGAAAGAAAAGTAGAAAGAGTAAAAACAAGAGAGAGAGAAAAAGAAAGGGGTAGCAAAAGCACCCCATTGATAAAAGAAAGAAAAGATGACAAAAAGCCAAGAAGCTTCAGTCATAATTGTCTTAAAGAAAAGAAAAATACTTTGCATGGGAGAGAGGGAGGAACAAGAAAAGAAGAAGAGGCCAATCAGCAACAGCACCCCCGAGGAACTACAATGATTGGATAACAAGAGAGAGGAGAGACGAGCAAACAGAATAAATACATTACAATATGTACAACTGACTACGTGACTTACCAATACGGGAAAGAACACTATGATGTTGAGATATACAGGAATATAGACACAATCGGAAAGGGGATTTTGTCAACCTGAGATTTCAATGGTTTCAATATCTGTAAAGAAGAAATAAATAATTTAATGATTTCACATTAACCAATCAAGTCTTGCTGAGTTCCATTGCCTCCCCTTTGTGAGTATATATAAACTGTTTCAGATCAGAGGGATTTTCAAAAGTAGTTGTTCTGTCCTTGAAGGTGACCCTAAAGAAGCAAGGGTGAATAAGGCCAAATCTAGCATTCATATATCTTAAGGCTGGTCGGAGATCCAGAAATTCCTTCCTTCGTTTGGCGGTCGCCGTGGCCACATCCTGGCTAAAGAAAATCTTTTGGTCCGACCACAACATTTGTTTGCGTTGTTTGGCGGCAGTCAAAACAATCTGAGTACAAAAATCTGAGTACTATGGGAAGTAGGTGATAATTCCTCATGGTTTTGATAGAGTAGAGGGACCAATTCGATGGGCTCTCTGGATATTGAGAGCAGTAGTATTCTGAAGACCAACAATCTTTGGAATATGAGTTTGCAAGAATTTTATCAAATCTTGGCCTTCTGAGCCTTCCGGAATGCCATAAATGCAAAGAATATTTCGCCGATTGCGATTTTCCAAATCTTCTGTCTGTTTTTTAAGTAGTGTGACTTCCTTAGTCAAGTTATCAACTTTAGTAGTAGTATCTTGTATGTCACTGATCCTCTGTTCTACCTCAGAAAGTCTACAATCCAGACGTGACCATTTCTCCTCAATTCGATGTAACGCGATCTTTGTCTCCATAACAAAAGGCTTTATTAGCTTGAGCTCATCCATAATGTCATCCAATGTGAGGGGCAATGGAGACTTAGCTGGAGAGGATGGGTCTTTTTTAACTCTTTTGTGGCCCCCGGAGTCCTTATGACCATTAGAGTTAGAGACAGAGGATACGGATATTTTGGAAGCGTGCGGGCCTCCATTTCAGCCACACACTATACATTTAATACAATAGTTTAGTTAATGTTCCTGCAACGTCGATTAAGTCACCTCAGAGGACAAATATTGAAAATTATCGTGGAAAATCCAGAATAAGATGACTATAACAGCTTCAAGGGTGGCATCCAAGAGTGTCAAAAAAGTATTAAGTTCTCCACATTAATTAAAGTAGCCAAAAGATAAAAAAGAAAATATTTTTTAGGAGAAAAAAAAAAAATCCTCTCAAAATGGCGGCCGCATTCCTGTCAGAAAGGGAGCAGTAGGTTGAAAATATTAAACTCTGTAAAATACCAGAGTTTAAAAAAAAGAAAAGACTCACCATACTGCTCTCTGCTTGTTCCAACATCAAATTCTGGGAAAAGAAATAGCCAGCTGTCAAAAATGCCTCCCTCCGATAGAAAAACGTTCTCGGCAGCTCAGGAGCGTCATTATCGAACGGCCATCTTAGCTGCTCCGGCGCGCGATCGGCGAAATGTAACTTTAAACAAACCATATTCCCTGCGTGTATGTGCTCCGCCCAAGAATGGCTTTGAGCTACAGAAAAATGTTTTAATGCTGCGCCTCGGGGCTACCATTGATCTGAGTGACAGCAGACATATACAACCGAGGAGGTTGGCTTCTTCGAACAAGAAGCCAGATTAATTTAGGAAAGTATTTTTGGCAAAGTTACTTAACTATGCAAATGCAAAGGGCTCCTCCTCTCAGGCAGCACACAGCCACATGATGCCAAGCTGCTGACGGATCCAACAGCCTGCCATTGGACAATAGCTAAAGGTCCAAAAGTGTTTAGAGGCCAGGATGAAGGACATAGGACGGAGGACGTGGCAGGGATGGGGTGTGGGCCCGGGCTCGGGCTTCTGATTGGGGCTGGAGCTCCAGCACAATGCACCGAGGTGTGAAGGTAGGGCTTAGCTACAGGGACCTTGGCAGGGAGCAGGGTAACATGGCAAGGGAAGATGTGACAGGGTTGAATGCATACCAGAAATGAGCTCACTGATTGGGGCTGAGGTGACTAGACTTTGCAGCCCCTCACAGTCGCAAGACAGGTTGCCTACATCATGAACAATACTAATTAAACTATGTACTTTGCACTATAACAATACTATTAACCAAGTAAAGTAAACACGTACGTTTGTATTCCTTTACCTGAGAAATTAAATGTTTTATTAGTGAAACACACAGGAGCCTATTTACAACATAAATTGGTCATAACATACGTTTACAACTGAATGTATCTTTTTTCATATCTGTCTGGTACTCTCAAAAGGATTCTTGGCAGGCGCAGGGCAGCCTTATCCGTCACAACAGTAGAGAAAACCACACTAGTATATCACACTCAAACGGTGCAAGGTGGTTATTCTAAGGCATGGTTTACTTTGGAAGTTTGGGAACATCCATAAACATGCATTTGCCAGTATTTCCACTTCAACGTTGGTCCAGATCCTATCCACTCTGATAAAGGTTGTTGATTTACTTCAGCATAGGGTTGGAATAACTCCCCTTCCCGGAGGAAGAACAGAACACCCCTCAATAATTGGTGGCAAAAAACGTATCCACGTGGAGAAGAAAAGTGTGATATTACATAGAGAGCTCTATACAGAGAGAACCAGGGACTTATTAATGAAAAGTCAAATGACATTCCAAGAAGAATGCTTGAAAATCTGGATCTGGTGCATATTTTCAGTAGTACTTTTAGAATGTTTTTGAACTGGAAAAAACTGAAAAGAACACTGAGGCTGAGTGTGAATTTCCACCTTCTACCTTTCATTTTTTATATCAATCACCTAAAGAAACTACGCACAATGTCAGTGTTGACATACTGTAGGAGTAAGCAAAAGTTGAATTGTTTGGAGCCTTTACCATGCAAATAGAAAGACCTGAGCTGCACAGTGGTTTCTGATGTTGGCGAAGGACTTTGGGTCCCAGACTAGTAAGAGATGGCAGCTGATACCAAGAGGCAGAGGAGAAAGAAAATCTAGACTCACGTCTACAAGCTGGAAAGATAGAGCTCCAATTGGGGTCTGGCAGTGCACTGGAATTCAAGAACGAAGGCAACCCATCATAACAATCTGAAACGGCCTCAACCTTTCAGCTTGTGTAATGGGGAAAATGCAATAATTTGTTAAACTCTGGGATACGGGAATCTCTCTATTTTGATCTCAGGCATAAGGACAGCAGATGAAATACTTCATCTGCTTCCCTCATGCCTACGGTCAAGAGTTTCATTCTGGGTCCTCCCTGGTAACACAGTAGGAAATTAAAAGCTCTTAAAGACATTGATGATCTTCAATGGATGCAGGCTGGGTTTCCAGGACAGCATGCACATTGCCCCCGCTCAATCAAGAGGAGAAAAAGCATCTCCTCAACTTATCACAAGAAGCCCATTAAAGCATAGTAGAAGCATAGTATCCATTAGGAAGTTACAAGGTGTAGCAGCAGAACAATGGAGTACAAAGGCCGAGGAACTGGGACTAAAAGCCAAACTGCTGGACGTGGCAAGGTATGAGGAGCAAGTAGGCATATGAGGAGAGAACACACAAAACAATTCATTGGGCACCCTAGAAACAGTCAGTTATCAGACAACCAGCCTGTTTGCCTTCCACATTGAAAGTATTGCAGAGGCATCACAGAACCAGGCTTCAATCACTCAATAAGCAGGCATCAGGCAGCTGACTTTCCATAATAACAAAGGACAGCAGTGAACCAGTCACTGATCCCAGTAATGTCCAATAATGGGATGATAGACTGCATGACATAAAAATCCCAGACAAATAATCCCAGATTTCTTAAGGCTTTGCACCGGGTCAAAGTGATGCAAAAACAAAACACCAAAAAATCCTGCTAAGATATTTATTAGCCTTTTCTTAGTGCAAAAACCCTTGTCTGCTGCTTTGTGTCTTTTTGCATCAAGTGGACATAAGTGGAGTGTAAAAGCGCAAATACTTAAACGTTTTGATTACGGTTGGGGAAAAGTTTAATAATGAAAGCGTAATTCATATAATTTTGGGAATGTCACACTTTATATATTAAATTCCCACTATTCATGATAAAATATTAATACCGCTGTCGTAGGTCTCTCGTTCCCACAAGACTGCTGGATTAGGGGTTTCAGCACCACCGCTTGGTGGCTGCCGACCCAACCCTATCAGCTTGTTTGCAGAACCTCACCCAACGCAAGAAGGAAATATGACTTGTGGCAGACTATTGCATGACACTCTAGTGATTTCCCAGGGAAGCCGTAGTGAACAGATCTTACCCCTTTCTCTCATTAGCAAAAGGTCTCACACACACACACAGGCAATAAAGAGATGCAGGGTGGTTTTCAGCATATGTATTGAAAAGACTGCAATCTACAATAAAATATATAAGCTGCAATTATTAGGATAATGAGGCATAACAAAATTAGGATTGTGACGATTAGTGAAAAAAAGATGGACAGTCCCAAAATATTGCAATGAACATGCATTTAGAATTTCTACCTAAAACCTAGCTTCTAGCGAGAGCACAGCAGTGATAGCCCAATCTCTCCATACTGAGTCCATGAGAGGAGCACCTATCCCCATTACCCTAGAATGAAGGTTGCCCTTCATCTCCTTAGTTTGCTTGCAGAGTCAAGGCTGAGGTCTTGCTGGAAAATGGCATGCAGAATAGATGGAAATCCTGGTTGGAAGGACCCCTCTCAACCCCTTTTAGGCCTCTATGGTGTTTCATAGAAAAGCATGTTTTTGCTCTGAGAAATAGGCTTGGCATGGGCATGTGTCTAAGTGTTAGACTGTGTGTGTGCTCTTGTGGCAACAATGCCAAACATTATCTCGTTTTGGTCTTGTACTGTTCCTTGTCAACCTTGGATCAGGAACATGATAGAAATGTCATGCATAATAATAATAATAACAATCTTGGAGAATAGCAGCTGATTAGGAAGAATAAAG
The DNA here is from genome assembly GCF_031143425.1 of Pleurodeles waltl. Classification (NCBI taxonomy): domain Eukaryota; kingdom Metazoa; phylum Chordata; class Amphibia; order Caudata; family Salamandridae; genus Pleurodeles; species Pleurodeles waltl. Next base: position 214,850,710 of record NC_090440.1, read on the forward strand.
CATCCCGACTGAAAAGCAAACTATTATAAAATAAATAAATAAATGAGAATAGAGCCTATTATCTGGGTAAAGGGCACAAGCCACAGGCCTGAGTTAAGCTAAAATATATGTGCCCTAGCAACGTACTAAAATGAACCCACAAGTCCGACATTTGTAATAGAAACTTACTGCAAATGCGTGGGGAGCAGCATATGAAAAGCTGTTTTATGGCGGTGATTTGTCTAAATGCATCCTTACTCCACAAATTGATGCAAGGATGCATTTTGTGCTAAAACATAGGTGTTAGACCTGACATCTTGGAGTGGTTTTCCCCCTAAATGTTTGACTTGAGACCTCCTCTTTGCTTGCCTCGTTTTTGCTGGCTTTACAGTTCTGCACACTTTACCACTGCTAACCAGTGCTAAAGTGATTGTGCTCTCTCCTTAAGACTTGGTAAGAATGACTTCTACCCAATTGGCATATTTAATTTACTTGTAAGTCCAGAGTAAACTGTCACTACCTGTGACCAGGGCCTGTAAATTAAATGCTACTGTTTGGCCTGCAGCACTTATTGTACCACCCACTTAGGTAGCCCTTTAAACTTGTCTCAGGCCTGCCATGGCAGCCTGTATTGGTAGTTATAAAATATCACTTCGATCTGGCAAAATAAACCGTTTGCCAGGCCAAAACCTTCCTTTTTAATAGGGATGGGTGATAATTTCTGCTCCGCTGGCGGAGTTGGTGGAATTTTGGCCACTCCACAGTACCCTTTTAATGCAGAGTTACAACCACATTGTGCTAACCACTGCATGGCTGAGAGTTGTGTCGCACATGGCACGGTAAGTTTGCAAGCGATATTTTCGGTCGCTAGGAGGGCACCCGGCGAGATTTCCCCAATTTGGGCAGTCACGTGCGGTCGCAACCGTTCACAGTCAGAAAGCAGCAAAATCTATTTAAGAAGAAGCTCCCTCTGGCGCAATGCGTCTTGCAGTTCGCACTGACTTTTCAGCCATTGACAGAGCTCCGCATAATCCCACTGTGCCAGAAAGAGCACACTCACCTCTGCACCATGGTGCAATGCAAGACATCTCACAACACCACCTGCAAAATAGCAGATGACACCAGAAACATGTCACTCCCAATAGATAGGGCTTTTCACTCCATTTTGCCCCTTGTGCACTACAGCATAGAAAAGTTGATTGCTGCACTGCATTGTGTGAAAAATTAATAACCCTGGCACATACAGTCCGGCAACAACTCCCTAGAATGAGGGTATAAATACAGCCCTGGGTTGTTTTCTGCCTGATTAACATCAATATTGCAAGATAATGACCCTGAGGAGTTGTCCCATGTGGATGACATCTATCTCACAGATGATGCCTCAATATACATTTAGACAGGGTGGATAGCATGGTCTTAGGATTCCCCATCTAAGGGAACAAATTTAATTTTAAGAAAGCCAAAAATGCTTTTTTCAGTGTAAGATATAATTATCAGATGAAGATAAGAGCCTGGCCCCACAGTTTCTAAAAAAATGCACTCAATTACAACCTCCAAACACCGTCAAGAAACTGCAGTCAATCCTGGGTTTCTTCAACTCTGGCAGGACATACATTCCAGATTATGCACAACATATAGAACCTCTTTATGATCTGATTTGTTCTGACTTTTCAAGTAAACACTGGACACTAGAACACACACACATTCTCAGTGGACTGCAACAAGACATTCTAGAAGCACAACACTTACACATATTTGATAATAAAATTAATTTGGTAATCAGAATAATTGTTGGTGCCACCAGGTTAATCTATGTCACATTCAACAAGGGTGAAACGGTCTCCTTAGCATACTAATCACATTTGCACTCCAATGCAGAACAACGTTTTGCACCAACAGAAAAAATTGTGACTGCTATTTAGATGGCTGTCATTAAGGAGAGGCCAATTTTGCCGAAAGGAAACGCATTATTGTTGTTACCCCGGTGACTACCCTTGAGATGGTCATCAAAGCTAGTGTTCCAGATGCTAAAGCATTACATCCAAATTGGAGTCAATGGGCAACCTCCCTGACTGCCACTAATGTTGATTATTTTTTCAACCCAAAAATACAGACTCAAGAATTCTATCTATATGAGCTTGAATACCCCACGCTCACTAACATCTTACCTATTGACCAATACCGAGCCATAATTTATACTGATTATTCAGCACAGCCAGCAGTAGGCACCAAGCAACAATACTCAGGCTAAAGAGGGAATGTTACATTCCACCCTCAAGATACCTACACGCAGACCCCAGGAGACCACGTGGCTAAGCTTGCTGACCTTAAACCTCTGGTCCTGGCACTGGAACACATGGATCCTGAACATCCAACACTGATTGTGTGTAATTCGTATTACTGTTTCCAGTCCTACAATGATTACTTACATCATTGGTGCCTGAACGGGTTCAGAGATTCCAAAATGTAGGAGCACACATTGTAGAAAACACTTCAGCTGATGAAGTTGCCTAATCTGCAGTAGCTATGGCTTCTGTTTCTGCAATTACTCGTTACCATACAAGATTTGATGATGAGATGCTGGCTGTTGTGAAAGCTTCAGCAAACATCAAGCCTTTACCAAAAGCATGCACAGCAAAATATGTCTACCATCTGAGTGACCAAAACATTGCAATTGCAACAATTCCAGGGTTGGGAGATCAAGGGATCCCCTGCCAAACCCAGACATTAGATCTCATTAGAGCAGCATATGAGAGTATAGTATCACCACAAGCAGGTGTGGCGGCCACTATTTCCCTGCTACAAAAATGCTATTGGTGACCAGGTCTATACAAGCAGACCATACAAATGTCCTTTGCTGTGCCAGGTCACCCAGCAACAAGTGGCCGGGCTCAGAGGATGGGGTCCCTGGAGCCAAAATTCGCCCAGAGAGGGGTGGCATGTGGAATTCTCCCACTTTCAATAATTGGCCAGCATAAGTATGCAAGGGCACCGATTGGTATGCATAGCACATTGCGGGGCCCACTCTGCCCCTTGGTAGAGTTTTGCTAAATTCTGCAGAATTTCAATGTAATTCTGCAAAATGAACTCACCTAATTCTGCCCACCTCTACTGGTAAACTGGCCCAAATACGTAAAAAATGCTCAATCCTGGGACAAAAGAAGCTCTACACTATGAGAGTTAATGATAATATGGTATGTAATCTACCCTCTCAGATTGTTTATGACAATTTTCATTTCCTCTGTATTATCAAGGTTGAGATCCTAAGTGTAGCTTTTGGTTTGTAAGTTATAGTTTTCTTAGTTGTTGAGCGAGGAACGAATTGTGAAGCTAACTATAGCTTGTGAATTTCAGTGGTTTTTCAGTGTAAATCTGTAATAATAAATGTACTTTGAGTGTTTTTTTAACTGGCTGATGGAGACGGCCATGTCTTTCAAAAGGCACAATGAACTTCAGGGGTTCTCACACACACACCAACCACCACACCTATACTAAATATATTACCACAGACTGTAGATTGGCAAGTAAGCAACTACATAATGCCCTCAAGGTTAAGCCCAGGGACCAACAACTTATTAAATCAGCCAGGGTTGCCTACAAAGTAGCAGTGGGAAAATAGAAAGCAAGCCCCAAAGGAAGTAATGTGGGCTAAGTTACTGAGCACCTGTCAGTTGGGGGATGTGAGGGTTTTTGGGGCATAGTCACTGGCAAGCCAGCCTGACAAGTTTCTCCTGGTAGGATAACAACTAGTATTCCCGCCATAAAGTGGGTGGCACATTTCAAGAAGGTGTACTTGCTGGGTAATGAAATTTCTTTGACCATGGCGGAGGCACAGCCACCATTAGCACTGGGCATTAATTTTGGGGTAGAGGAGGCCATTATGGATAGCTCTCTCATCAAAGCACCAGGGCCATACGGGCACCCTATGGAAGGGGATCCTAAGTGGAATATTTGTCTTTGGGCACCACTACTGAAAACATGTTTTGAACACTGCTGTCCAAACTGAAATTCCCAGTACTTGGAAATCAGCGGTCATTGTCTCAGTTTTTAAAAAGGCGATGTAGACAGGAACCACCCAATCTTTTTACTCAGCTCAACTGTCGCATTATTCTTAGCCATATTGAGGATTGGGCTCAAGCCAACAATGTCCTCTGTCCAGCCCAGTATGAGTTTAGAGAGGGTAGGGAGGTGATGGAGCAATGCCTGAACTTAATCCTGCTGGTGAGAGAACATGGGATATGTAGTGACAAAGATGGAAGCGATTTACCTTGTTTTTATGGACCTGAGTTGTTTATTTGACAGGGTAAATCACTGTAAGCTTTGGAGAATCCTAAAGAGCTTAGGATTGCCACAACCTTTGGTCAATTTCCTTAGGGTCCCACACATAGGGGTTAATTCTTCAGTCATGTTTGGCTCCGAGGGTGAGAGCTCCTGCAGCTTATCAAGAGGGGTCAGGCAAGCGTGTGTTTTGACACTTTTTTTTATTTTTGGTATATATAAATGGGCTGAGCCCCTTTCTAGCTATTAATGGTAAAGATATACCAAGGGTAAAGTCCAGCCTGGTTCCCTCATTACTGTACGACGACGATGCAGTGCTACTTTCATGCAAGGGCTTGCTGGACCTTTTTGTTCAATTCAGGGGGAAAGTGGATCTTGAAGTCAACATTGCAAAGTCATATTTTATGGTTTGTATGGCGGCGTCCTTCTAAACTTAGACCAATCACGATAAAGGAACAGGTTATTAGTAGGGTGGCCTCATTTCCTTTTCTTGGGGTTACTTTTGACCAGCAGTGTACACGGACCCCTTGTTTTGCTAATCGTTGTTGCCATTTTAATCAAATTTGTGGGTCTTTGATTAGGTTTCCTTCTATGGTGGGGACCAAACAGATTTTACCACTCCTCCAGATTTATAAGCTGATATTTTTGCCAGTTCTCTTATAATGGGCAGCTATCTGGGGATATCCTAATTGTCAGTCCATACAACAGGAAGAAAACCGATTTTGTAGAAGGCTTTTGGGCCCAGATCCTTCAAGCTGTAGCTTCTTCCGTACATGATGAGCTGGATCTTGATCATGCAGAAGACCTTGCGAAAATTGCCTTGCTGCTCTTATGGATCACCGTTTGGAGCGGTGAGCACACCGCATTCAATAGATAGATCATTGAAGATTGTCTCAGTTGAGAGAAAGGACCTAAAATCCCATGGCTAAATTAAAGTGATTGCTTCCTCGATAGGGCTTCCTGATTTGTTCCATATCACACATCTGGTTACCAAGAGAGACAGAAAGCTAGTCAAAGAGCAAGTTCTCCAGCAGACCAGAGAGCACCTGGCCTGTGATAATCCATCCTTAAGACATCTATTGGTCCTGAAAACTACCATTGGCCAGAAGTGTATCTATCCTTTGATAAAAATCTGTGGGAGAGATAGCTTCTCACTAGATTTAGGTTGGGTATTATTAGGGTCAGTCTTTTCTTTCCCTCAGGGCAATAGGACTCATCCTCCATTAAGTATTGCCCCTGTAATGGTTGCTTGCTCCAGACTCTTGAGTATTTTTTCCTGTTCTGCAGGTATTATAAACCACCAAAGAGGAGGTTTTTATTGCCAGTCCTCAAAGCAAAGGGCTTTCTACAATTCCAACCCACCTTTCTTTATCTTCAGCTGCTAAATGACCATACTGTGGCTTGGGCAGTTTGTTCTTTTCTGAAAAGCACCCTGTTTCGGAACAAAGTGATGAATTATGGTTCTTAGTATACTGATTTGCTGCCCCATTGTATGTGCTCAGATATGAAAAATGATGTATTCTTTTTAGATATTAAATTAGCAGTTTTTTTATGATGTATATGGATTTCATGAAATTGTTTTAACTGTATTGTGAGTGTTTTCTTTTTATGTGGTCATGCTTTTATGATTATATTTATAATCAAAATTAAGATGAATTCATTTACATATTACCACATGCAGTTGTAAAAACTCATATTTTGTGGGGACCTGTAAGACATTGAAAATATTCAAATTTTCCCTGTGAAATACTGATTACATCATCATAAAAACAACCCTCAAAGCACCTTTTAGAGCTTTATGATTGTCATGGTCATAGGATTATGTAGTATAGAGGGCCAAATAATGTGGCAAATCTTTCAAAATTATGTTGTAAAAATTGAAATTATGTGTTACATTCTCTTACAGTATCTTTTTTATCCATTTGAAATACAATAATTTTTGTGAACTATGCACTTAAAACATTTGTTTGTCAAATGTGCTATATCCATAATTAAGCACAGTTAGCAATTGTTTGAAATTTGCCCTTTTTGCAGGGTCATTCAAGATTGTTCCCTTCTGATGCTGAACCCATTTGCCAGACCCGTGAAATGGAGTGAAATGGCCACAAAGTTTTTCCCAACTTCCTATGAATTAAACAGACTCCAGAAAAAGTCATGTCTGACCCACCGGGATAAAAGGAGGAACTATGACGAGTACGAGACCGGTTTTCCACTATGTGATTTTGGGTGTCTTTTCAGTTTTCTGTAAACATAAGAACAACTTTTAGTACCTTAGGATACTCAGTTTAGCTTCTTCCCAATTTATCTAACCTAAGTTTGATTACCTGATGTCCCTTCTTCCTTTTTTAGGTGCTAGTTCCTGTTGGCTGAATTGTTATGCAATACTTCTAAAAAACAAATTCAATATAATTAATTCCACAGGTAATTGTCTCAAGTATTGGTAGACATAGGATAGTTGGTGCTAATTCCTACCTAAGTATATATGCGTTACACATCTAGATAACAAACAGTCCTTTACAATGATTCAAGGTTCAATAAATGATTCCTAGGTGTAATAGGCTTTCATCTCCTGAAATAAAATACACAATATGCCATTACTCTAACTAAAAGTCTCTGCGCATTAATTAACGTCTGAGATAAGAACTTATAACAACCTTAACCCTTTAGCTGCTGGGTCTCCCCCCTCCACCAGTGGTGAGCCCTTTGTTGGCTATTTGGGGTAGTTCACGCTTAGGCCTTCATAACTTTGTGCCCACATGAGCTATCCATGCCACATTTGCATCCTTTTTTCCAACGTCCTAAGGACTCTAAAGGGACCCAGAGTTTGTGGGTTCCCCTGGAGGAGACCAAAAAATTAGCCACAATACAGCTAAAATGTTGTTTTTGTTTCAGAAAAATTGGAAGAAGGGCTGCAGAAGAAAGCAAGTGTTTTTGTTCCCTGAAAATGGCATCAATAAAGGATTTGTGGTGCTAAAATCACCATCTTCCCAGCCTTCAGGAAGTGTCAGCTTTGAATCAGAAAACCACATTTTTCAACACAATTTTGGCATTTTACTGGGACATACCCCATTGTACTATTTGTTGTGCTTTCAGCCTCCTTCCAGCTAATGACAGAAATGGATGTGAAACCAATGCTGGATCCAGGACAGCTCAATATTTCTGAAAAGTAGACAGAATTTTCTGAATTCAGCAAGGGGTCATTTGTGTAGATCCTTCAAGGTTTTCCTACAGAAAGTAACAGGTAAAAAAAAAAAAAAATGAAATTGAGGTAAAAAAAGAGCCATTTCTGTCCACGTTTTCTTCTATAGCTTTTTCCAGCTATGGCAGATTTTTCAAAGCAATATATCGTTATGTCTTCTGGACTCTTGTGGTTGCTGGATATATAGGGCTTGTAGGGTCATCAAAAACCTTAGGTACCCAGAGCCAATAAATGAGCTGCACCTTGAAATGGGTTTTTATTGTATACTGGGTATACAGCAATTCATTTGGTGAAATATAAAGAGTGAAAAATAGGTATCAAGGAAACCTTTGTATTTCCAAAATGGGCACAAGATAAGGTGTTGAGAAGCAGTGGTTATTTGCACATTTCTGAATTCCGGTGGTCCCCATACTAGCTTGTGAATTAAAGGGCATTTCTCAAACAGACTTCTTTTTTAAACACTGTCTTGCATTTGGAAGGAAAAAATTTAGAGAAAGACAAGGAGCAATAACACTTGTTCTGCTATTCGGTGTTTCCCCAAGTCTCCTGATCAAAATGGTACCTGACTTGTGTACATTGAAATCTGACGTGTTGTTTGGAAATTGCCTAGCTGTGGATTTTGGCCTCTAGCTCATCCGGCATCTAGGGAAACCTATCAAACCTGTGCATTTTATTAAAACTAGACACCTAGGGGAATCCACAATGGGGTGGTTTGTGGGGCCCTGACCAGGAATCCTTTGCAAACCTCAAAATTTGGCAAAAAAAACACTTTTCCCTCAGATTTCGGTGCTGCAAAGTTCTGGAATCTGAGAGAAGCCACAAACTTCCTTCCACCTAGCATTCCCCTAGGTCTCCTGATAAAAATTGTACCTTATTTGTATGGGTAGGCCTAGTGCCCGTGACAGGAAAATGCCCCAACACACAACGTGGACACATCACATTTTCCCAAAGAACACTGACCTGTTTTTTCCAAAGTGCCTAGCTATGGATTTTGGCCTCTAGCTGAGCCGGCACCTAGGGAAACATAGCAAACCTATATATTTTGGGAAACTAGACACCTAGGGGAATTCAGAATTAGGTGACTTGTGGGGCTCTCACTAGGTTGTGTTACCCAGAATCCTTTGCAAACCACACAATTTGGCACAAAAGAATACTTTTCCCTCGAATTTCGGTGCTGCAAAGTTCTGGAATCTGAGAGGAGCCACAAACTTCCTTCCACCCAGCATTTTCCTAAGTCTCCCAATAAAAATGGTACCTCACTTTTGTGGGTAGGCCTAGTGCCCGTGACAGGAAGTGCCCCAAAACACAACGTGGATACATCACATTTTCCCAAAGAAAACTGACGTGTTTTTTGCAAAGGGCCTAGCTGTGGTGTTTAGCCTCTAGCTCAGCCGGCACCTAGGGAAACCTATCAAATCTATAGATTTTTGAAAATGAGACATTTAGGGGAATTCAGAATGGCGTTGTGGGGCTTTCACCAGGTTCTGTTACCAGAATCCTTTGCAAACTTCAACATTTGGCAAAAAAAACACTTTTTCCTCACATTTCGGTGATGGAAAGTTCTGGAATCTGAGAGGAGCCACAAATTTCCTTCAAGCATTTCCCTAAATCTCCCAATCAAAATGGTACCTCACTTGTGTTGGTAGGCCTAGTGCCTGCGACAGGAAAGGCCCCAAAATACAACATGGAGACATCAAAACAAGTTTTTGGGAAAGTGTCTAGTTGTGGATTTTGGACTCTAGCTCAGCCGGTACCTAGGAAAACCTACCAAACCTGTGCATTTCTGAAAACTAGACAAGTATGGGAACTCAGGATGGGGTAACTTGGGCACTCTCACCAGGTTCTATTACCCAGAACCCTTTGCAAACCTCAACATTTGGTCAAACAAAAAAACACTTTTTCCTCATATTTCAGTGATAGAAAGTTCTGGAATCTGAGAGGAGCCACAAATTTCCTTCCACCCAGCATTCCCCCAAGTCTCCCGATACAAATGGTACCTCACTTGTGTGGGTAGACCTAGTGCCAGTGTCAGGAATGGATCACACAACCGTCAATGTTAGTCCTTACATGAGGGCAACTGTTGAGCCTAGGGTGATCCATTCCTGACGCAGGCACTAGGTACAGGCACTCAAGGGGGGTAGCATTTTTATCAGGACAGGTGGGGTAGGGTATTATGGTTAAGAAAACTTTGGAGAATCCACACAAGTCACACCTCAGCGGACTCCCCAGGGTGCCTAGTTTCCAGAAATGTCTGGGTTTGGTAGGTTTCCCTGTGTGGCCGCCAAGCCCGGGACCAAAAACACAGGTGCCTGCCTTATAAAAACCAGGTTGTTTTGTCATAGATAATTTTGATGTCTCCACAATACGATTTGGGCAGTGGAATTTGGGGCTGAACTAAATTGGGGACCTCCCAAGAGACCACTCTCTCTGTGCTTGCTGCCACATGCACCTCCTCTCTGGGTTGGGCCAACCCGCTATTGTCCTGCTGCACAGACTGTGCTTGCGGAGGTAGAGCAGGATTGTCTTCATCACCTCCCTCAGAATCACTGGAAGAGGAATTATCAGAAAAATCACTCCCAGAGTCTGCACCATTGTCCTATCCCTCAGATGCTGTCTCAGTATCTGCTGTCTCTGACTCTGATCCTACACAGAGCTGTCCTCTATAACCTGAGTTAGGGCATGAACAGCAGTCATCAAACGAGACACCATCTCTGCTACTGGCTAAACTATTGCTCTAAGACACTAGGCTACGTAGATAGTCACAAAATTGCTGGTGGGTGTGATGCATGCAACAGTAAAGGTCAGTCACCTTACCTTCGCTTCTTCCCTCAATCAGCACATTCTCTCAAGACATTCACCGTGTCACATACCAACCATCACAGTAGCCCCAGTCCAACAATCATTATTGGTGTTCCCACTCCCATGACCTCCTTCTCCCATTCCCTCACTACCACCCAGCATAAGTGCCCTTCATCTCTCCATAGGCCCCCTTGCACATACATTTAATTTGTATGATAGGGCAGGTAATGGCTGGCTTTACTAACCCACTCAGCTATTTACATAAAATACAGATGTGACCTTTGCAGTAGGCGTATCAACCTTCTGCGCTACTTCATGGCATAAAAACTGCCACTAGACAAAAGTCAGATCCTTTTGTAGCACAAACATAATCACAAGAGTTACTTGACTTTTTTATTGCTGCCTAAAAGCTACAGTTGAAACTCGTCAGTTGAGGTATGTGCATTGCTTTGAACACACAAGCTGGAACTGCAAGAGAACTGGTGGCGAATATATATATGTATATATACATATATATATATATATATAAATACTTTGATTATTTACAAACAAGAATTGATATGTATAAATTCATCTGCAAACTGAAACTAGCTAAGTTTTTTTCAAAAGTGGAACTAAAAAGTCCGATGAGGGAGGTCCATAGAGACCCAGAAGTGAACTTAGTAATTGAACAAAAATCTGATCTCAAGAATATGCATGATTTGCTGTATGATTTAGAGGGAGATGAATTTACAAAGACAGTAGTATTATCAGAACTGGGGATCAACACAGAAGGGCATAAACATGCTTGGTTCAAACTGAGATCATAATTCTGTCCTAGCTTAATGCCAGGTATATTTCATGAATTGATAGTAACTGATTTGAAAAAAAAAAATATATGTGAAAAACAAGACTAGAAAAGAGAATTTGAGCATCAGGGTACGGGATGCACTCAAGAGATTGATGAACAACCAACTAATAGAAATTAAACCTGCAGCCAAGGGTGGAAATATTGTCATCTTGGATAAGAAGGAATACTTTGAGGAGGCCTCCAGACAGTTGGAGGTGAGGTCGAATTATTGTATGCTAACTAAGAATCCCATGAATGATCTCACACTGGATTTATAAAAGAGATTGAGGAAGTGGCAATTGGATGGCCTCGTAAATACTGATGAATTGAAATTCTTAACGAATGAGATCCCAATTATACCCACTCTATATTTTTTTACCGAAGGTTCATAAAACTTTGAATAAGCCTCAGGGAAGACCAATTATATCCAGCAGTGGATCACTATATGAGAAAATATCATATAATGTGGATCACTTTTTGGCACCTATGGTAAAAAACTTGAACTCATACAATAAAGATATTTTGTAAGAATGTTAGAGGATGTAGCATGGTAAAATGAGTATCTACTGGTGACTATGGATGTGGTTTCCCTATGCACATCAGTATCACATAAAGTGGGTTTAACTGCAGTAAAGTATTATTTGCAACAGAGGAATATTCATGAATTGAAGCACTCAGAAATGTTGCTTGAAATGATTGAGCTGTGCCTGAGGAATAATGTGTTTATGTTCAATCATGAGATATATGCACAAATCTGCGGAACCGCTATGGGAGTTTCCTTCTCTCCAAGCTATGCTAATCTTACCATGGGTTGGTGGGAAAAACATATAGCTTGGCGAGAGGAGAATGAGGAGTATATGGAGAAGGTAGTGATCTGGCTCCGGTGTATCAATGATTTATTCCTAATTTGGAATGGCACAGACATACAATTCAATGAGTTTTTTCTAAATTTGAACACCAATGATGTGGGGTTGCAATTCACACACAAGATCAGTAGAACTTGTATTGACTTCTTGGATCTAATGGTTAATAGAAGATGTGAAATTACAAACGACATTGCTTCGAAAACCTACTGCAACTAACAGTATATTGCATGGGTCTAATTTCCATCTGAAATCACTTATGAAAAGTATTCCCTATGGCAAATTTATCAGGGTGAAAAGAAACTTCTCTGACAGCAAGGACATGGATAATAAGTTCAGAGACATAGAACAGTCATTTTTGAAGGGGTGATATAAGGCTCATGATGTAAAACAAGGTGAAAAGAAAGTGAGAATGATAACGTGTGCAGACTCTTGTAAATAAACCTGATGATATGGATAAAGAAGGAGAAGAAATGATCAGATTAATCTTAACATATAGTAAAGAGAATCATCAAATTTTGAATATTCTTAACAAACATTGGCATATAATAAAGAAAGATCCTGATATTGGATTACAAGTAGGAGCGTGACCAAGTATGACCTACAGAAAGGTACCATCTGTGAAAGACCAATTGGTGAAGAGCCATTTTGAACTCCAGCAGACATCTAGTTGGTTGACAACACACAACAAAGGGTTTATTTGTTGTAATAAATGTAAAGCGAGCCGAATTGAATGTAATAAGTATAAAATCATGGACTTTAAAGGAGGAGAGATACCCATCTTGAACAGAATAACATGCAATACAACATTTGTAGTTTATGTAATAGAGTGCCTCTGCGGGCTGAGATACGTGAGGAGCACTATCTGTCCATTGAAACAGTGGTTATTAGAACATATTAGGGCAGTACAAAATGGTGATCTAAACTACACCCTGACAAGACATCTGAAAAGCCATAATGGGGCTAATTGGCAATAAAAAAACTGGCGAGAGGAGGATGATTAGAATCTGGCCCTTAAGATGTATCAAATATATTTGCATTAGCAAACTGTGCGAATCGCAAAATTCTTCCGTTTGCGAATACAAAAATGGCTTTCACAATGTATGAAAGGCATTCACAGTGCAATTTTAAATGTATCAAGCTTTTCCTAAATGCAAATACCGCAAACTCAAGTTTGGTGGTAAGCATGTGAAATTTTTAAAAATGCATTTTTTTAAAATGACATGTAGCGCTCACATGCCCCTAGGGCATATGTGTGATTCACATGTCTGCAAATATTTTTGGGGGGTCTATCAGAGGAGGCCTTAGGCCCCCAGCACCCTGGGGTTTGCATTCCTGAATGGTGAGGAGGCTTTTTATTCCCACCAGAGCAGGAAGCGGCCCTACTTCCGCTTCCTGCTTCAGTTAGGAAAACAGATTGTGATGTCACGGCGGGAAGAGACAAAGAAGCTCTTCTGTGTCTCCCAGGGGTTTTTAATTTTTTTTAACACCCTCCCTGATATCGGTCACTGCTCATGACCCCCATCAGGGAGGTAGTGCGGGCATCGGCTAGTGGTGCTAACAACAATAATAAATGTCTTTCCTTTCTTCTTGTAGAAGCAACGACAAAAATAATGGCTTACTTCAACAGTCTTTTTTAATAGGATTCCTTCAGATAAGTATTCCTTCCTTGTTTTTTATAGTATGTATTGGTTGCTTCTTGAATAATGACTTTTGATTGTCTTTTTCAGGTTGGCAGGAGGATAGCGGGCACAGAAGCAGGGAAACCAGTGACTCGAATGAGAGAAGTTAAAACACCATGCGAGGATGCCAAGGGCTCAGTAAGGAAATGATGGAAGGAGGTTAGAGCCTCCACCCAGGTGAGTATGAGGGGAGCGGAGCAAAAGGCAAGTAGTTGTCATGGTGCAGCCTTAAAGTGGCTGCCACATTACATGTGCTCCAGCGTCTGACACCATTTTTGTTGGCCAGGGGGCTCTGTGCACTTTACTCCTGCTAACCAGTGTGGTTGTGCTCTCTACTTTAAACATTAGAAAATGGGTTTACACCTAATTGTTACAGTTATATAACTTATAAGTCACCAGTATGTGCCACCACATGTATCCAGTGCCTGTAACTTAAATGCCACTAGTGGGCTGCAGCACTCACTGGACCACCCACTAAAGTAACCTTGCAAAATGTCTTTAAGTCCATCTTTGCAGATTGTGTTTTTAACTGACATATTAACCTGGCTAAATATACATTTTGCATGCTAAACCTTCCTTTTTAGTACTCATAAGTCAGCCCTAAGTTAGGCTGTAAATGACCACATGGCAGGGAGCATGGTATTTAAAAACTGGGACATGTATATTCAAAGTATTACATGTCCTGGCAGTTCAAACCCCCAAAGTCATGTTCAATGTAGCAAGGCTAGCTTCTCATAGACCAAGTCACCTAATTGCATTTAATAAGAAATAACTTCAGTTTGGGACCGAGTTCTGAGTCCTAAGATGGCTCCCACCACTTCCTGGTCGATGTGGTGGCAGCCAATTAGATCTCAGAACGAGATCTGTAGGCTTTGAGAATGTGCCAAGGTGTGATATATACATTTTTTTAACCTTAATTTTTCAAAACAAGACATAAGGATGCACAGGGTAGATATACTGTGACCCACAAGGCCTGGTGGTGGGTTCCCAGTGGGAGCCCACTTGGAGCCAAAAACATTTTTTTTTTTTTTAACTTTGCTGCATATTCATGGAAGATCCACAAATCCATTGCATAATAATAATAAAAAAGTGTGGGCTCCTGTTCTTCTTTAATAAAACCCACAGGGTGAGCCAGGGCTGGTGGGGAATGCATATTATTTTTGTTGGGGGGAGGGACACATGGCCCCCCTTCTGGAGCCTAATTTGGCCCCTTGGACAACATCCCTCAGCGCTGAAATGTAAATTAAAATGGAGGCGGGGCTCCGCACGCCTTAAAGAGGTCCCAGGACTGCACCCCCAGGGAGGGAAGCCACGCTGCACCCTTTCCCTGTAATTTGAATAACAGTCCCGGGACATGGAGTCACCGGAGCCCGAGAAGACTCAGGAAGGATGGCGTACAGCCCCTCTCCCATTTTTATAAATGAAATATGCCCACAGAGGATGTGGTCTATAGGTCCTAATGAGGATTTGGAAGGGGGCCCACAGCCCCTCATCTTTTCTAATTGGATTTGGCCTAGGGGGATGAGTACCTAGGCCCTTTGAGGGCACTCAGCTCTCCTTCTCGGGCCTAAAAAGGCCCTGGGAACCCCATCACCTGGTAGTGAGCATTAAAATGAAGAGAGGAGGGTGAGTGGTTTGAGTTAGTTCAGATAGAAAATGTCATGGTAAAAATGCTGTTTGACTCTGGAGCCAAAATACCCTTGATTCCCAAGGAGAATTATGAAACAGAGCTGAAAGAAGGGTCCCTTTAATGAAACCTGTTATTCTACCCAAAGGATATGGTGGGGAACCAATTGAATTGATGGGCTATTTTAAAGGAGAGATCTACTTTAAGAGGAAATACACAGCTGGGAAAATGTGAGTGCCCATGGATGGAGATTGTCTTATTAGTTGGGGCTATCAGAGGGACTTATCTATTTAGATCCAAATGAGAGTTTGGCTGTGCAATTGATAGATGTAAGTTAGATTAGCCAAATTGAAGAAAGAACACCTAATTATGAAAAAGGACATCCACTTTAAGGAAGAGTTGGGGTGTCTCAGAGGTTATGTTGACACAATTCTGATAAAGAAAGAACTCAGTGCCAGTGGTGAGCAAAGTTAGCAGTGTTCCATTAGGGGTTAAGGATGAAATGAAGCTGAAAGTGAAAGGCTTACAGAATATAAAATAATTGAAAAAGTTGAAGCAACAGAGTGGCTCGATCAAGTAGTGATGTCGCATAAGCCCAACCGTTATCGTAGGTTATGCATGGCGCTATGTGTGCTCAATGAAAATGTGAAAGTAAAACCACTATCTCCTACCTAACATCACTGAGATGCTGATAATGGTGAATGGTGAAAAATATGTTTCTTCTTTGGATTTAGCTTCAGCACACCACCAGATAATCCTTCATAAGGTCTCTCAAGATTTAACAGCTTTTATTACTCATTTTGGTACTCCTTAGTCTCTATGGACACCCTTCACGCTTATTTCCGTTGGTCCTGTAATTCAAAGGGCAATGGAGAATATATTGAGAGGTATACAGGGTGTAAAGATATATCAGGACAACATGCTCATTTAAGGGTGTAATGTTGAAGAACACAACAGTCGTATGAGGGAGGTGCTAAACAGGTTGAGGAATAGTGGTCTCACTTTGAAGGGAAAAAATGTAGGTTAAATATTGCTAAGATCAATTATTTGGGTCATAGAATTACTTCAAGTGGCATTGAGGTAAGACGCAATAAATAAAATGGCAAGTCTAATAAGTAAAAAGGAAGTGTTGACATTTCTAGTTATGGCAGAACACTATATATTTCTCCCTAATA
This sequence comes from Pleurodeles waltl, assembly GCF_031143425.1. Classification (NCBI taxonomy): domain Eukaryota; kingdom Metazoa; phylum Chordata; class Amphibia; order Caudata; family Salamandridae; genus Pleurodeles; species Pleurodeles waltl. The sequence goes on from NC_090440.1 coordinate 214,867,141, forward strand.
CTACAATAAAAACCAAGAACATGAGGATTTTGTTGAAAAGGGCATGCTATTCAAGTGGACTGATAAGTGAGAGGAGGTGTTTAATAAGGTGAAGTCTTGTTTGAAAGGTATGTCTAGCTTGTAAAGCTTTGAGCCTGGGCAAGATAGCGTCATAATTTCAGCTGCTAGCTCCAAAGGATTATTGGCAGTTTTAATGCAGCTGTGTAAGTGGTAGAGCACACCATTCTGTTCATTTCAAGAGCTTTGAGAGGGGCAGAAATAAATTAGTCTCTGATAGAGAAGGAAGCATTGGAGGTATATTGGTCTGTATGCAAGTTAGGGAAATTTGTTTGACAGCCATTGGAGGACATTTTTTCGAGAGAAAAGGATTGGATGCAATCTCTGGTAGAATTAGAAAGTGGGTGCTGTCCTTATAAGAGTTTCAGTTTGATATGACATACGTACATGGTGTTAGAAATATTCTTGCAGACTGTTTCTCATGTCTGATAAATAAAGATGTAACGAAAGAGAGAAGTGAAGGTAATGATAGAGTAAATGAACTTGGGGTGTGTTTGGCCAGGGACAATGTCATAAGAAAGGAGGAAAAGCTGGCAGGTGTTAAAACAATGCAGTTCTGAAGCATGTGTGTCACAAACTCAAGTGTGCGTGGTAGAGTGATGATAAATCTGACAGCGAGCTGAGTGCGTTTGGGAGAGTTAAAGATTAACTCTTTTTTCAAGGGGGCTTTATATTTTGTCGGACCAGAGTGGTCCTCCGCTTCTAAAAACCCTTGCCTCCTTCTATAAGCCGAACAGAGATCTTAGATCAGCTTCATTAGCTTTGGCCTCCCTACCTAGATTTTAAAAAGTTAGATGGGTTGGCCCCACTGTGGCTTATTTGGGAGCCAAGTGGTGGAATTCCCTCCCGCTTAGACTTCGTCTCAAAACCCAGGAATACAGCTTCCGTAAGGAACTCAAAACTTGTCTGTTTTAGAATTGACTGTCCTCTATGCCTAGCGTAGGTTTGGTCTGCTAGCGCTGGGAAGCCTTAGGGTAGCCATGCGCTTTACAAATCGCATAACATAACAAAATATTCCTCCTTTCTTATTGAGAGTTGATCTCAATAATCTTGTTCATGAGAGTCATTTTGGGATAACCAAGACCAAAGGGAGGCTTAGATTGTCATACTGGTGGCCAGGCATGGACATTCAGATTGAGAGAAGTGTAAGAGAATGTGCTGAATGCTCTAAGAGTGACAAAATGTTAAAGAGTAGAGTACAAGCAATGATTCTGGGAGAGTTACCCAAAGGACCATGGGAGGACGTAGCATTAGACATTTTAGGTCCAATTATGTTTTCAGGTGTGGATAAACATGTTATTGTACTACTTGTTATGTTCTCTAGGTGGCAAAAGGTGTCCATCACTAATTTTATTGAAATATGTGATATGGTAATGTTTCTTGACCAAGTGTTTGAGTGAGAAGGATTCCCCTTAACATTGTTATCTGAGAATGGGGTTAATTAGTGGTGAGAGAATTTGAAATGTTTCTTGCTGACAGGGACATTAGACATACGATGTCTGCATTGTATCACCCAGAAGCAAATGGAATGGTTGAGAGGTTCAACGGGGTGATAAAAGAGACCATACAAAGAGCTATGGCAGGGCAGATGTGTTGGAAAAAGAGCTACTAAACAAGGGAAAGAACTCCATGTTGACTCCTCACTCAGCCATAGGTGAGGCCCCTTTCGAACTATTTTGTAAAAGAAAGTCAAGCATGTTGATCTGTTCAGCATGGCTCAACATAACAACTGATTGTGGAATGAACATTGAAAAGGATTTGGATAAAATTAGGGTGTTAGAACAAAAGAAAAGACAGGTTAAGTAGGAACATTTTTAGATATTTGCAAAGCTGCTAAAGGAACAATAATATATGTTGGAAATGTGGTGAAAGTAAGGAGTCCTAGAATAAATTCAATACAATCCAAATCCAAATTTATGTCACCTTTGAAGGTCCAAAAGGCATTTACAAATGCAGCCCAGACAGCAGGTCACAGGATATGGAGCGCTAATCAGGGCAGCAAAACTCAGCAAGTGTAGAGTATAAAAAGAGTGTTGTAGTTGACAAAGGTCAGAGTGGGGAAATTGACAAAGGTCTGTGGAGTAGCATTAGGAAGTGTGAGAACCCATGTTATCAACAGAATTATGATTAGCGGATTTTCTGTGTAAATGGAAAAGTACATTAATTGATGTTATTGTTTTAGAGTGTTATTGTGTTTTTTAAATTACATAAAGATAGTATATTTGTCTATGGGAAGGGAGATGTGTGATATCAAACCCATTATTATGTCAGATATCTCAGCAGTGCCATCACATTCTAGAACCTGGGGGGTGAAATGTAAAGGGTCAGTACAATCAGGCTATGCAACATGAAGGAAATGTTGGTGATGACTGAGGTGTTTTACCCTGAACTAATATAGCAGATATTCTTCAGAATTGGAGGTCCCCGTATCATCTTTACATTTCTAGAGGCAAGATCCCAGAGAGCTCCAAGATGGGAACCAGATGAACTACAGATTAAAATTGGAAGAGACTACAGCAACCTACTATGTAAAGATTTGATGAAGAACATGAGATTGTGATGGAGACATTGGCCTTTCTCTATGGAATAAACAGTACAAGAGGCAATTTTTTTCAGTGGAATAGTAATCGTAGAACTAGAGATAGCACAAAAATAATGGATGGCTGAGATAACGTGTGTTGACAGAAATGCCAGTGGTTATACTATGCAATGGCCCAGCAGATGTGTCAGTAGCCACAATAGTAGATGGGTTTAAAAAGCACTAAAACAAATGCAGAGGAACAGGTGGGAGATGACCAGTATTGATGAAGTTTGGAATCTATCCAAGTGGGTCCAATTTGTTGTTGAATTATGTATTACTGTATGTTCAGTCTGAAGTTGGTAGCTAACCCTGAGAGACCTCTATGAATTAAGACAAATCTCAGATTTGTTCTGAAGCCCTGTGTGAATTAAGTCAAGTTTCTCATCATCTTTTGACTCAAAACTAATAGACAAGCAAGCACAGAAAATCAATCTGACCCATTGCGTTGAAAATATGAGTTTAATGGTGTTCCTGGATTCCCAAGTAATTGTATAGGTGTTTGCTAAATATCATTGCAGATTACACAAGGAAAGGCCCCCTCCTGATGAGGAGCTACAGCACACTATTGCTTATGATTTGGTGGTATGGACCTTCTTGAGAGAGGAATATAATGCCCTTGACCAGCAGCTCACACTGGAGGAGATTAATAACCTCATTAGGAGTTTGGTGGTCGGACGAGCCGCCTGCCAAACACATGGGAAGGACACCCTTGTCATATTGGTGGCATTCCCCCCACACATATTACAATGTTCCCTGACCTGTGGGAACATTATCTTGCGTGTTCCTGCTGATATTAGCCTTGGCTCCTTTAATGGAGCTGAGGCCAATATTGTAGCACTCCAGCACCCTCAGAATGCGCACTGTCTGCTGGGCAGGAAGGCCCCTGTACTGCCCACTCCCCTGTGGGCCCCAGCCCTGGCTTTCCACCAGCCTTTCCATGGTGGGAAATCATGGAAAGGCTGTCTGAAAGCTGAGTTGTAATCAGTCAGGCAGCACTGAGTTCAGCGCTGCCGTGACTGAGTATAACTGCCGTCAGCCCATCAGGAATGATGTCCCTGGCGGGGACAGCGGTCTCCTGGTGGGACCACCAGCCAGGGTAGTAATGTGAGGATCGGGCCCCCACAGTTGCGGTGATATGACCATTACTGTGTACCTCGCAATGAGTCCATCAAAGTGCTATTACTGCCTCAAACTCAAGGAGGACCCCAGGGTGGTTTATAAGCTGATTATTTTTAAAAAATATCTTCCTTCCTAGCTCCTCACTCCTAAAACTCCTATACTATGCTAGGCGGGGCATGGATTTCTCATCAGAGGATCTCAGACAATAGTCATCATACTTAAACCTAATAAACTTCTGGAGAAATATTCCTCCTAATGACCTATTTCCTTATTCAGCGTAAAGGCAAACTTGTCGGGCAAAGTGCTACCATCCTGGCTAAAGTCATAAGACCATGAGAATCAAAAGGGATTTATGCTTGGGAGGAGCAGGTGACTTTGCCTGCATAGGCTTCATGTCACCCTGGCAGACTTCAGGAACTTCTGGGCTCAGCAGCGTTATTGTGAACGATTACAAAAAGGGCTTCAACTCAATACCCTGGCCTTTCCCTTTGAAAATACTTCAGAGGATGAATATAGGGCCTAAGTTCCAATGTATCTGAAAACCCTATGTGACTAATTGCAAGTGCAGGTATGTGTCAATGAGGCCTTCTCATTGCCCTTCCATATTGAGCAAGGCACTTGTCAGTGGTGTCATCTATCCCCTTTTTTGTTTGCGCTGGTGTTCTGCTTTCCTACTTATCTCGTATCAGAGCTTACAGAACATATCAAGAATGCACTTCTGAGTTCAAAGAAGACCTTTATTGTTGTTAATTCTTCCCCACCCACAAGTTCGTGAGAGACGAATTAATAGATTTCAAGCACACGTTCAATGAAAACAAAATATATCATAGTACTTCTCAGTTGCAATGTACACAGCAGGTTATATATATAAGATATTGATTATCATTATCTTGCATTAATGTATTCTGGCTAATTTGCTCACGTAAATTCTTATTTTCATGTTCCAACTGCCTACATCTCTCCTGCATTTCTCTGTAAGCAGATAAAAGTATCCAAACCCTTCTGTCAAAAACAAAAGGAACATCACTGCTCTCAAAAGGCCCATTTTCTAAATATGCTTCATCACAGAAAGAAAACATATTTCTCACAGCACCATCAGGCAGTTTAACTACACATGCATTTTCAAACATGGTCTGCCGTGCTTCTGTAATTCTCCAAACAACAAAAAACAATTACACTTTTAAATTGTGCACGTAGAAATCTATAATTCGACCCTACCCAACTTCTGGTACCAAAATGTTCTGCTTTCCTACTTATCTCGTATCAGAGCTTACAGAACATATCAAGAATGCACTTCTGAGTTCAAAGAAGACCTTTATTGTTGTTAATTCTTCCCCACCCACAAGTTCGTGAGAGACGAATTAATAGATTTCAAGCACACGTTCAATGAAAACAAAATATATCACAGTACTTCTCAGTTGCAATGTACACAGCAGGTTATATATATAAGATATTGATAAGATATTGAATGCAAAGCAAAACAAATACTTCACCGTGTGAGATTGTCTTATTAGTTGGGGCTATCAGAGGGACTTATCTATTTAGATCCAAATGAGAGTTTGGCTGTGCAATTGATAGATGTAAGTTAGATTAGCCAAATTGAAGAAAGAACACCTAATTATGAAAAAGGACATCCACTTTAAGGAAGAGTTGGGGTGTCTCAGAGGTTAAGTTGACACAATTCTGATAAAGAAAGAACTCAGTGCCAGTGGTGAGCAAAGTTAGCAGTGTTCCATTAGGGGTTAAGGATGAAATGAATCTGAAAGTGAAAGGCTTACAGAATATAAAATAATTGAAAAAGTTGAAGCAACAGAGTGGCTCGATCAAGTAGTGATGTCGCATAAGCCCAACCGTTATCGTAGGTTATGCATGGCGCTATGTGTGCTCAATGAAAATGTGAAAGTAAAACCACTATCTCCTACCTAACATCACTGAGATGCTGACAATGGTGAATGGTGAAAAATATGTTTCTTCTTTGGATTTAGCTTCAGCACACCACCAGATAATCCTTCATAAGGTCTCTCAAGATTTAACAGCTTTTATTACTCATTTTGGTACTCCTTAATCTCTATGGACACCCTTCACGCTTATTTCCGTTGGTCCTGTAATTCAAAGGGCAATGGAGAGTATATTGAGAGGTATACAGGGTGTAAAGATATATCAGGACAACATGCTCATTTAAGGGTGTAATGTTGAAGAACACAACAGTCGTATGAGGGAGGTGCTAAACAGGTTGAGGAATAGTGGTCTCACTTTGAAGGGAAAAAATGTAGGTTAAATATTGCTAAGATCAATTATTTGGGTCATAGAATTACTTCAAGTGGCATTGAGGTAAGACGCAATAAATAAAATGGCAAGTCTAATAAGTAAAAAGGAAGTGTTGACATTTCTAGTTATGGCAGAACACTATATATTTCTCCCTAATACTACAATAAAAACCAAGAACATGAGGATTTTGTTGAAAAAGGGCATGCTATTCAAGTGGACTGATAAGTGAGAGGAGGTGTTTAATAAGGTGAAGTCTTGTTTGAAAGGTATGTCTAGCTTGTAAAGCTTTGAGCCTGGGCAAGATAGCGTCATAATTTCAGCTGCTAGCTCCAAAGGATTATTGGCAGTTTTAATGCAGCTGTGTAAGTGGTAGAGCACACCATTCTGTTCATTTCAAGAGCTTTGAGAGGGGCAGAAATAAATTAGTCTCTGATAGAGAAGGAAGCATTGGAGGTATATTGGTCTGTATGCAAGTTAGGGAAATTTGTTTGACAGCCATTGGAGGACATTTTTGAGAGAAAAGGATTGGATGCAATCTCTGGTAGAATTAGAAAGTGGGTGCTGTCCTTATAAGAGTTTCAGTTTGATATGACATACGTACATGGTGTTAGAAATATTCTTGCAGACTGTTTCTCATGTCTGATAAATAAAGATGTAAAGAAAGAGAGAAGTGAAGGTAATGATAGAGTAAATGAACTTGAGGTGTGTTTGGCCAGGGACAATGTCATAAGAAAGGAGGAAAAGCTGGCAGGTGTTAAAACAATGCAGTTCTGAAGCATGTGTGTCACAAACTCAAGTGTGCGTGGTAGAGTGATGATAAATCTGACAGCGAGCTGAGTGCGTTTGGGAGAGTTAAAGATTAACTCTTTTTTCAAGGGGGCTTTATATTTTGTCGGACCAGAGTGGTCCTCCGCTTCTAAAAACCCTTGCCTCCTTCTATAAGCCGAACAGAGATCTTAGATCAGCTTCATTAGCTTTGGCCTCCCTACCTAGATTTTAAAAAGTTAGATGGGTTGGCCCCACTGTGGCTTATTTGGGAGCCAAGTGGTGGAATTCCCTCCCGCTTAGACTTCGTCTCAAAACCCAGGAATACAGCTTCTGTAAGGAACTCAAAACTTGTCTGTTTTAGAATTGACTGTCCTCTATGCCTAGCGTAGGTTTGGTCTGCTAGCGCTGGGAAGCCTTAGGGTAGCCATGCGCTTTACAAATCGCATAACATAACAAAATATTCCTCCTTTCTTATTGAGAGTTGATCTCAATAATCTTGTTCATGAGAGTCATTTTGGGATAACCAAGACCAAAGGGAGGCTTAGATTGTCATACTGGTGGCCAGGCATGGACATTCAGATTGAGAGAAGTGTAAGAGAATGTGCTGAATGCTCTAAGAGTGACAAAATGTTAAAGAGTAGAGTACAAGCAATGATTCTGGGAGAGTTACCCAAAGGACCATGGGAGGACGTAGCATTAGACATTTTAGGTCCAATTATGTTTTCAGGTGTGGATAAACATGTTATTGTACTACTTGTTATGTTCTCTAGGTGGCAAAAGGTGTCCATCACTAATTTTATTGAAATATGTGATATGGTAATGTTTCTTGACCAAGTGTTTGAGTGAGAAGGATTCCCCTTAACATTGTTATCTGAGAATGGGGTTAATTAGTGGTGAGAGAATTTGAAATGTTTCTTGCTGACAGGGACATTAGACATACGATGTCTGCATTGTATCACCCAGAAGCAAATGGAATGGTTGAGAGGTTCAACGGGGTGATAAAAGAGACCATACAAAGAGCTATGGCAGGGCAGATGTGTTGGAAAAAGAGCTACTAAACAAGGGAAAGAACTCCATGTTGACTCCTCACTCAGCCATAGGTGAGGCCCCTTTTGAACTATTTTGTAAAAGAAAGGCAAGCATGTTGATCTGTTCAGCATGGCTCAACATAACAACTGATTGTGGAATGAACATTGAAAAGGATTTGGATAAAATTAGGGTGTTAGAACAAAAGAAAAGACAGGTTAAGTAGGAACATTTTTAGATATTTGCAAAGCTGCTAAAGGAACAATAATATATGTAGGAAATGTGGTGAAAGTAAGGAGTCCTAGAATAAATTCAATACAATCCAAATCCAAATTTATGTCACCTTTGAAGGTCCAAAAGGCATTTACAAATGCAGCCCAGACAGCAGGTCACAGGATATGGAGCGCTAATCAGGGCAGCAAAACTCAGCAAGTGTAGAGTATAAAAAGAGTGTTGTAGTTGACAAAGGTCAGAGTGGGGAAATTGACAAAGGTCTGTGGAGTAGCATTAGGAAGTGTGAGAACCCATGTTATCAACAGAATTATGATTAGCGGATTTTCTGTGTAAATGGAAAAGTACATTAATTGATGTTATTGTTTTAGAGTGTTATTGTGTTTTTTAAATTACATAAAGATAGTATATTTGTCTATGGGAAGGGAGATGTGTGATATCAAACCCATTATTATGTCAGATATCTCAGCAGTGCCATCACATTCTAGAACCTGGGGGGTGAAATGTAAAGGGTCAGTACAATCAGGCTATGCAACATGAAGGAAATGTTGGTGATGACTGAGGTGTTTTACCCTGAACTAATATAGCAGATATTCTTCAGAATTGGAGGTCCCCGTATCATCTTTACATTTCTAGAGGCAAGATCCCAGAGAGCTCCAAGATGGGAACCAGATGAACTACAGATTAAAATTGGAAGAGACTACAGCAACCTACTATGTAAAGATTTGATGAAGAACATGAGATTGTGATGGAGACATTGGCCTTTCTCTATGGAATAAACAGTACAAGAGGCAATTTTTTTCAGTGGAATAGTAATCGTAGAACTAGAGATAGCACAAAAATAATGGATGGCTGAGATAACGTGTGTTGACAGAAATGCCAGTGGTTATACTATGCAATGGCCCAGCAGATGTGTCAGTAGCCACAATAGTAGATGGGTTTAAAAAGCACTAAAACAAATGCAGAGGAACAGGTGGGAGATGACCAGTATTGATGAAGTTTGGAATCTATCCAAGTGGGTCCAATTTGTTGTTGAATTATGTATTACTGTATGTTCAGTCTGAAGTTGGTAGCTAACCCTGAGAGACCTCTATGAATTAAGACAAATCTCAGATTTGTTCTGAAGCCCTGTGTGAATTAAGTCAAGTTTCTCATCATCTTTTGACTCAAAACTAATAGACAAGCAAGCACAGAAAATCAATCTGACCCATTGCGTTGAAAATATGAGTTTAATGGTGTTCCTGGATTCCCAAGTAATTGTATAGGTGTTTGCTAAATATCATTGCAGATTACACAAGGAAAGGCCCCCTCCTGATGAGGAGCTACAGCACACTATTGCTTATGATTTGGTGGTATGGACCTTCTTGAGAGAGGAATATAATGCCCTTGACCAGCAGCTCACACTGGAGGAGATTAATAACCTCATTAGGAGTTTGGTGGTCGGACGAGCCGCCTGCCAAACACATGGGAAGGACACCCTTGTCATATTGGTGGCATTCCCCCCACACATATTACAATGTTCCCTGACCTGTGGGAACATTATCTTGCGTGTTCCTGCTGATATTAGCCTTGGCTCCTTTAATGGAGCTGAGGCCAATATTGTAGCACTCCAGCACCCTCAGAATGCGCACTGTCTGCTGGGCAGGAAGGCCCCTGTACTGCCCACTCCCCTGTGGGCCCCAGCCCTGGCTTTCCACCAGCCTTTCCATGGTGGAAAATCATGGAAAGGCTGTCTGAAAGCTGAGTTGTAATCAGTCAGGCAGCACTGAGTTCAGCGCTGCCGTGACTGAGTATAACTGCCGTCAGCCCATCAGGAATGATGTCCCTGGCGGGGACAGCGGTCTCCTGGTGGGACCACCAGCCAGGGTAGTAATGTGAGGATCGGGCCCCCACAGTTGCGGTGATATGACCATTACTGTGTACCTCGTAATGAGTCCATCAAAGTGCTATTACTGCCTCAAACTCAAGGAGGACCCCAGGGTGGTTTATAAGCTGATTATTTTTAAAAAATATCTTCCTTCCTAGCTCCTCACTCCTAAAATTATACTATGCTAGGCGGGGCATGGATTTCTCATCAGAGGATCTCAGACAATAGTCATCATACTTAAACCTAATAAACTTCTGGAGAAATATTCCTCCTAATGACCTATTTCCTTATTCAGCGTAAAGGCAAACTTGTCGGGCAAAGTGCTACCATCCTGGCTAAAGTCATAAGACCATGAGAATCAAAAGGGATTTATGCTTGGGAGGAGCAGGCGACTTTGCCTGCATAGGCTACATGTCACCCTGGCAGACTTCAGGAACTTCTGGGCTCAGCAGCGTTATTGTGAACGATTACAAAAAGGGCTTCAACTCAATACCCTGGCCTTTCCCTTTGAAAATACTTCAGAGGATGAATATAGGGCCTAAGTTCCAATGTATCTGAAAACCCTATGTGACTAATTGCAAGTGCAGGTATGTGTCAATGAGGCCTTCTCATTGCCCTTCCATATTGAGCAAGGCACTTGTCAGTGGTGTCATCTATCCCCTTTTTTGTTTGCGCTGGTGTTCTGCTTTCCTACTTATCTCGTATCAGAGCTTACAGAACATATCAAGAATGCACTTCTGAGTTCAAAGAAGACCTTTATTGTTGTTAATTCTTCCCCACCCACAAGTTCGTGAGAGACGAATTAATAGATTTCAAGCACACGTTCAATGAAAACAAAATATATCATAGTACTTCTCAGTTGCAATGTACACAGCAGGTTATATATATAAGATATTGATTATCATTATCTTGCATTAATGTATTCTGGCTAATTTGCTCACGTAAATTCTTATTTTCATGTTCCAACTGCCTACATCTCTCCTGCATTTCTCTGTAAGCAGATAAAAGTATCCAAACCCTTCTGTCAAAAACAAAAGGAACATCACTGCTCTCAAAAGGCCCATTTTCTAAATATGCTTCATCACAGAAAGAAAACATATTTCTCACAGCACCATCAGGCAGTTTAACTACACATGCATTTTCAAACATGGTCTGCCGTGCTTCTGTAATTCTCCAAACAACAAAAAACAATTACACTTTTAAATTGTGCACGTAGAAATCTATAATTCGACCCTACCCAACTTCTGGTACCAAAATGTTCTGCTTTCCTACTTATCTCGTATCAGAGCTTACAGAACATATCAAGAATGCACTTCTGAGTTCAAAGAAGACCTTTATTGTTGTTAATTCTTCCCCACCCACAAGTTCGTGAGAGACGAATTAATAGATTTCAAGCACACGTTCAATGAAAACAAAATATATCACAGTACTTCTCAGTTGCAATGTACACAGCAGGTTATATATATAAGATATTGATAAGATATTGAATGCAAAGCAAAACAAATACTTCACCGTGTGAGAAACTATTTACAGCTTCATCTTTCTGGGGTCTGCAAGTTGATGACTCCGGTCAACTGCGAGAAAGAGATTATCTACCCACACGAGAGACTGGCAACTGGCACCAAGTTCCAGCCCGAAGTCAAGCAGATTCCAATCTAATTCTCTGAAGCCCGAGTCATCCTTTCAAAAGCGTGCCCCCTCCTCTCAGACTCGGGAAAACTACGCAAGCCTTTGGAGACTGGCCAGATCTCCTAGACTTCTCCTCTTCCCAAGCCTGAGCAGAAAGGAAAACACCAAATGTACTCTCTCTTATCAGGTCTAGTCTAGTGTGAGAAGAAAACAGCTTGGTTCATCTTGTGGAAAAACATAGCTTGGAAAAATACAGCTTGGATTCTCAACTGCAATGTCTAACTCCACGTTAAAGGCAATAGGCAGCTAACCTAAATATCAAATGTAATGTCTAATGTCATGTCAAAGCCAATAGGCAGCTGAGCTGAATACAGAATGCAATGTCTAATATCATGTCAAAGCCAATAGGCAGCTGAGCTGAATACAAAAAGCAATGTCTAATATCATGTCAAAGCCAATAGGCAGCTGAGCTGAATACAAAATGCAGGCCCGTATTTATACTTTTTTTAGCGCCGCATTTGCGCCGCTTTTTGACGCAAAACGGCGCAAACCTACAAAATACAATGGTATTTTGCAAGTTTGCGCCGTTTTTGCGTCAAAAAACGACGCAAATGCGGCGCTAAAAAAGTATAAATACGGGCCGCAATGTCTAATATCATGTCAAAGCCAATAGGCAGCTGAGCTGAATACAGCATGTCAAAGCCAATAGGCAGAATACAGAATGTAATGGCTAATGCAATGTCAAAGCCAATAGGCAGCTAAATTGAATACCGAAAGTAATGGCTAATGCCATGTCAAAGCCAATTGGCGGCTAGGCTGAACAAAACATATAGGGGGTGATTCTAACCCTGGCGGTCGGTGTTAAAGCGGCGGCCAACCCGCCAACAGGCTGGCGGTAAAAAATATGGGATTCTGAGCCTGGCGGGAACCGCCAACACAGACAGCCACCTTAACACTCCGACCGCCACGGCGGTACAAACAAACAGCGCGGCGGTCACCGCCAACAGACAGGCGGCAGACAATGTACCGCCCACACTATTCCAACTCACCAATCCGCCACCTTTTCCGGGGCGGGAGCACCGCCGATAAAAACACGGCGGAAACAGACTACGGACGGGAAAACGCTCACCACTACGCACTCCAGGAGGAAGGAGGACAGCATGGAACCCGAATTAAACATCCTACCTGCTCTCGTCTACCTTCTCATCTACCACGAGTACGAAGTCCGGCGCAGACGACAACGGTGAGTACTGCACCTACGACACACGGGAGGGGGAGGACGAAAGGTTACGGCCACACACATATGCGACCCCCCCCCCCCAACTATGTACTCACCAATGCAGCGCACCAAGTCACAGTGACACCACCCAAACACCCCTGAAAAATGCTAGGACATAATCATATTTTGAATAAATATTTATGTACCAAAAAGCTCCAGAAAATTAGCGTACAACCATGAAAGATATCCACAACAAAACTAATGACACACACATCAGTGTATAACTGAAGTACCAAGTCCTGCACAACCTACGATTTCAGCATGTCCGTGGGCCAAAGTCTTGAGAAACAAGGGCAAAGCCCACACAGGAGACCTGAGTCCTTTGGAGAGAACACTGCAGGGGCATCAGATGTAAAAACTACAGGCACCTCAGGGGGAAGGGAAGGGGGGGCACCACAGCCACATGAGTCCACGACGCCAGATCCACGAGGAGCCACCATGCCCACTGGACCATCCTGGGGAGTGCAAAGCCACAGTCTCTCAAGTCTCTGCAGTGGGTGGATTGCCCACTGGACCATCCTGGGGAGTGCAAAGCCACAGTCTCTCAATGTCTCTACAGTGGGTGGGCTGCCCACTGGGCCATCCTGGGGAGTGCAAAGCCACAGTCTCTCAATGTCTCTACAGTGGGTGGGCTGCCCACTGGGCCATCTTGGGGAGTGCAAAGCCACAGTCTCTCAATGTCTCTACAGTGGGTGGGCTGCCCACTGGGCCATCCTGGGGAGTGCAAAGCCACAGTCTCTCAATGTCTCTACAGTGGGTGGGCTGCCCACTGGGCCATCCTGGGGAGTGCAAAGCCACAGTCTCTCAATGTCTCTACAGTGGGTGGGCTGCCCACTGGGCCATCCTGGGGAGTGCAAAGCCACAGTCTCTCAATGTCTCTACAGTGGGTGGGCTGCCCACTGGACCATCCTGGGGAGTGCAAAGCCACAGTCCATCAGGTGGATGACAGTCTCCACTGGTCAAGGAGGAGGCATGGTGGGCACAGTGAACCATAAACGGTGCTTGCGACGGCGGTGCCCAGCGGAGCGGTGCTTGAGAGGAAGGGCCCAGCGGAGCGGTGCTTGAGAAGAAGGGCCCAGCGGAGCGGTGCTTGAGAAGAAGGGCCCAGCGGAGCGGTGCTTGAGACGGCGGGGCCCAGCGGAGCGGTGCTTGAGACGGCGGGGCCCAGTGGAGCGGTGCTTGAGAAGAAGGGCCCAGCGGAGCGGTGCTTGAGAAGAAGGGCCCAGCGGAGCGGTGCTTGAGACGGCGGGGCCCAGCGGAGCGGTGCTTGAGAAGAAGGGCCCAGCGGAGCGGTGCTTGAGAAGAAGGGCCCAGCGGAGCGGTGCTTGAGACGGCGGGGCCCAGCGGAGCGGTGCTTGAGAAGAAGGGCCCAGCGGAGCGGTGCTTGAGACGGCGGGGCCCAGCGGAGCGGTGCTTGAGAAGAAGGGCCCAGCGGAGCGGTGCTTGAGAAGAAGGGCCCAGCGGAGCGGTGCTTGAGAAGAAGGGCCCAGCGGAGCGGTGCTTGAGACGGCGGGGCCCAGCGGAGCGGTGCTTGAGACGGCGGGGCCCAGCGGAGCGGTGCTTGAGACGGCGGGGCCCAGCGGAGCGGTGCTTGAGAAGAAGGGCCCAGCGGAGTGGTGCTTGAGAAGAAGGGCCCAGCGGAGCGGTGCTTGAGAAGAAGGGCCCAGCGGAGCGGTGCTTGAGACGGCGGGGCCCAGCGGAGCGGTGCTTGAGAAGAAGGGCCCAGCAGAGCGGTGCTTGAGAAGAAGAGCCCAGCGGAGCGGTGCTTGAGAAGAAGGGCCCAGCGGAGCGGTGCTTGAGACGGCGGGGCCCAGCGGAGCGGTGCTTGAGAAGAAGGGCCCAGCGGAGCGGTGCTTGAGACGGCGGGGCCCAGCGGAGCGGTGCTTGAGAAGAAGGGCCCAGCGGAGCGGTGCTTGAGAAGAAGGGCCCAGCGGAGCGGTGCTTGAGACGGCGGTGCCCAGCGGAGCGGTGCTTGAGACGGCGGGGCCCTGTTCAGCGGTGCTCTTCTCCACGGCGGGCCCTGTTCAGCGGTGCTCTTCTCCACCGCGGGCCCTGTTCAGCGGTGCCTATCTCCACAGCGGGGCCCTGTTCAGCGGTGCTCTTCTCCACGGCGGGCCCTGTTCAGCGGTGCTCTTCTCCACCGCGGGCCCTGTTCAGCGGTGCCTATCTCCACGGCGGGGCCCTGTTCAGCGGTGCTCTTCTCCACGGCGGGGCCCTGTTCAGCGGTGCTCTTCTGCACCGCGGGCCCTGTTCAGCGGTGCTCTTCTGCACCGCGGGCCCTGTTCAGCGGTGCTCTTCTCCACGGCGGGGCCCTGTTCAGCGGTGCTCTTCTGCACCGCGGGCCCTGTTCAGCGGTGCTCATCCAGCAGGTCAAGGGAGCCAGACCTGGCCTCGACTCCCTGCTCAGTCGCCCTCGGACCGTGACGTTTCTGGACCCTTCGGGGACGGACTCCTGGCCTCCTTAGTGTCCTCCTTCCCAGCTGGGATGTGGCATGTGGTGTCCACCTTCTCCGCGCTCCTGCTGCCCTTCCGCTCCTTTGATGGGGCTCTCGGGCCCTTGCCTCCCCCAGATGGTGTGGGTGGTGAAGTGGCCGCACATTGCTCCTTGGGGGCAGCCCTGTCGGTCCTCGCACGGCGGTCCTTGGTTTTGCGGGTCCTCTTGCCGGGGGGGGGGCTGGACGTGTCCTTGCTGCAGCTCGATGTGTCACTGCTGGCAAAGGGTGGGCTCCAGAACCCAGGCACAACAGTGACACCCGAAGCTGGGCTGGTGGTGGCTGCGGTGCTCTTGGGACTCTTTGAAGATGGATGGGGGAGGTCATCGGGGGGAAAGAGGTTAAGGTTAGCCAGGAAAAGTTTTTTAGGGCCAAGGTAAAGGGTAGGAGAAGTGGAGATGGAAGTGGAGGTAGAGGAGGTGGTTGTAGGAGAGTCAGGTGTGCTGTCATTGGGTGAAGGTGCTGGTGCTGTAGGCTGTCGTGAGGTGGATGGCTGTTGGGTGGGTGGCTGCCTGCGTTTGTGTGTCTTGGAAGAGGGGGTGACAGACACAGTGGGAGAGGACACAGGGGACGTGTACATGGCAGTGGGGGTGGTGACTGCACGAGTGTGGACTGTACTGGAGGGTGAGGTGGTGATGGAAGCACTGGCTGATGTTGGGGTGCATGCAGGTGTGAGTGTAGACGTCACAGGGAGGGAGGAGGGAGACGAGGAGGAGGGGGACACAGGGGTGGCAGTGGCTGTTGGCATGTCTGCATCTGGGTGTTGCTCGGGTGAGTGTTTGCGGGATCTGTGGTGCTTGTGTTTGGATGAGCTGCTCTTGGGTGTTGAGGTGTGTGCAGGCTGGTCTGATGGTGTGGATGGGATAGGCTGAGGAACAGGAGACAGAGACAGGCTGGAGGCAGTCAGAAGAGGGAGGCTGGAAACAGGGACAATGGCTGCCGTCAGTGCTGAGGCCAGAGCAGTGAACGCTCGTTGATGGGCAGCCTGACCCGAATGAATGCCCTCCAGGTACGCATTGCTCTGTTGCACCTCCCTTTGCACACCCTGGATGGCATTCAAAAGGGTCGTCTGCCCAACAATGAGCGTCCTTACCAGGTCAATGAGCTCCGCACTGAGGGCAGCAGGGGCAACAGGGGCAGGGGCTGAGGTGCCTGGGGCGAAGGAGACGCGCGCCTTCCTGGGCGAACCGGCACGGAGCGAAGACTGAGGGGCTGCTGGGAGGGCGGGGCTGGTGCGCTGGGTGGCGGCTGTACCTGTAGAGGCGGGGGGCACGGATGTTGCCGCCACCCCTAGGGAGCTCCCATCCGAGGACGTATTGCTTTCGCTGCTCTCACCAGCGGTCCCCGTCGTGGTGCTCCCCTCGCTCTCCGGATCACTGGTGCCCTCGGTGTCTGTTCCTGGGCCCACCGGGGCCTTGTGTCCTGCAGCTCCCTCGTGCTCCGATGCCATATCTCCTCCGCCTGATGATGCTAATGCACACATGCACAAGAAGATGAAGAGAAAGGGTGGGGGGAGAAAAAAGAAGACCAGGTTGAGTGCATGCAATGTCAACACCGTTGGCGGAGAGGACAGACACAGGTGCCTAATGCACTAAGCCGCGCATTCGGGGTACACTACTCAGTACTACTGACTAAGACAACAGGCCAAGAGACGTCAAACGCGCACATGGGAGATGCTGGACCTTCAATGGCTGTACTTGTCACCCTACCGAGGTGGGGGCCGGGGGCACAGGGCCATGCCTAAGGGAGAGGACTACACTACAGAAAGCGCCCTGGCCTAATGTCACCCACAGCCCTCCTCCCCCACCCAGACGCCTCCACTGCGCAGAAAGATAGGAGAATGTGCTGATACTCACCCCCTTGTGTCTGCTGTGATGTCTTAAAGCGCCCATCCAATTCAGGGTAGGCCACCGCCAGGATCCGGGACATCAGGGGGGTCATGGTGCGACTGGCACCCCTCCTAGGTTGGGAGGCCATCCCCAGCAGTGTTTCTGCAGTCTTCCTTGTTCCGCGGCGGATGTCCTCCCACCTCTTGCGGCAGTGGGTGCCCCGTCTGTTGTGGACCCCCAAGGTCCGGACTTCCTTGGCGATGGCACGCCAAATGTCGATCTTCTGATGGGCGCTGACCTATTAGACATGTACAGGGTGGAAAGGAGGAACTCATCAATGACCTGCATGTTAGATGTAATTGCCCCCCCCACCCACTTTGCCATATGGCACATGCTCTCATCTGTCGGGCGTTGCACTCCTCATTCGCCCCCCACCCCACCAACTTACATCCACCCCAATCCACACAGGCATAGCCCATTCCATTAGCACCCGGTGTACTCACTTGTTGGTCTGGAGGACCGTAGAGTAGCGCATACTGGGGGAGGACCCCATCCACGAGCTTGTCCAACTCTTCAGACGTGAAGGCAGGGGCCCTTTCCCCAGTCGCAGCAGCCATTGTATCTTCCAGACCGAGGTCACAGCAGCACTTGCAGTATAGGTCCTCTCCTGTGGATGATCAGGTCTCGAGTGATTAAGCAGATAGAAAATGGCGGTCACGTCCGCGGCGGTGCGTACCGCGGCGGTGCGTACCGCGACCGCCGGCGCACTTCGTTATTGGCTCCTGAAACCCATATGCTTCAATGTTAACCAATGCGGCTTTGCGCCGCGGTCTGCGACCGCCTACCGCCACGGTGTGCCCCGCCAGCGCATTGACCTCACATCCCATTGTCCCACTTCCCAGGTCAGGCAGCCGCCATTTCAAGGGCCCACATGGCTTAATTTTGACTGCGACACACAGGCCTAGGCCTTGCATTGCCACACATACACGCCTTTCAACCCATTGCCATTCTTTAACTGTGCAAGCTGTCTGTACGTACCTGTGTTTTGGCTGACTCTGTGCTCCATGTTGTCCTTCCTAGGCACCGTCCGCTGGGACTTGCGATGAGAAGGAGGAATCCTCGCGTGTACCGACCGCTGGTGGACCTGTCGACAATGGAAGAACGCCATATAATACTTCGATACAGACTTGACCGTGCCACTATCCATGAACTGTGTGCCCAGCTGGAGCCAGCCCTGATGTCCCCCATCCGCCAACCCACAGGGATTCCCCCTCTGGTGCAGGTTTTGTCAGTCCTCCATTTTTTGGCCAGTGGGTCATTCCAGACCACAGTGGCCATGTCATCTGGAATGTCTCAGCCTATGTTTTCTAAGATTTTGAGCAGAGTGTTGTCTGCCCTGATGAAACTCATGCGGAGCTACATCATTTTCCCCGAGGAGGGTGACTTGCCTACAGTGAAGGGTGATTTCTATGCCCTTGGACACATCCCCAACATCATTGGTGCCATTGATGGGACCCATGTGGCTTTGGTACCCCCAAAAGACGATGAGCAGGTGTTCCGAAACAGAAAAAATTATCATTCGATGAATGTCCAGGTGGTCTGTTTGGCTGAACAGTACATCTCCCATGTAAATGCCAAGTTCCCAGGGTCAGTGCATGACGCGTATGTGATGCGAAATAGCAGCATCCCCTATGTGATGGAGCAGCTACAGAGACAACGTGTGTGGCTAATAGGTGACTCTGGTTACCCCAACCTGCCATGGCTACTGACCCCAGTAAGGAATCCCCGGACAAGGGCAGAGGAACGCTACAATGAGGCCCATGGGCGTACTAGGAGGGTGATTGAGCGAACCTTTGGACTCCTGAAGGCCAGGTTTAGGTGCCTGCATATGACTGGTGGATCCCTAATGTACTCACCAAAGAAGGTGTGCCATATCATCGTGGCCTGCTGTATGCTTCACAACCTGGCTTTGCGACGCCAGGTGCCTTTCCTGCAGGAGGATGGTCCAGATGGTGGTGTTGTAGAAGCCGTGGAGCCTGTGGAGAGTGAAGAGGAGGAAGACTCAGAGGACGACACAGACAATAGGGATAGAGTGATACAACAGTATTTCCAGTGACACCCAGGTAAGAATCACCCACGCCATTTCCCAATTGCTTCTAGCCTCCTGCATCTGTACTTTCTGTAGTTCCCCACAGATGTTTTTCAGTAATTTTTGCCTTTCCCTTCCCTTCTCAGTGCTGTCTGACTCAGTACCTGACTTCTGCTTGGTTCGCCCATGAAATACAGCGTATTGACATTGGTATGTTGTCATGACTAATTGACAGAACAGAAATTGAACAGTAATATGTAATACATTTGTTAATAAGACAGCATGACTCAAAACAGATTATTGTGCAAAATGTGATTTATTTACAGTGCTAGATATCGGTACATGTGATTCTAAGGGTGATAGGTGGGGGTGGAGGAATATCCATGGCAGAGTACAGTTCTCAGTCTCACAGGTGCATTGTTCTTTTGCCTGGGGAAGGATGGAGCATAGGCAGTTCATGGTTGGACAGGGTGGCAATGTGGGACAGTGGGAAGAGTTCAGGGGGTATGTCCTGCTGGCGGGGGTCTTGACATCCTACTCTGTCTTTTTCTTTGGTCTCAGGCTCCTCTTACGGGGTGGTTGTTCTTCAGCAGGAGGTGGGGTTCTGGGGGGCTGTCGAGGTGTTGGGACCTCCTGTCCACTAGCGCCGGCGGAGGTGGTAGGCTGTTCCTGGTCCGGCCTAGTGACAGGGGCCCTGTGTGGTGCACCATGGTCCCGCAACGCGTCCTCTATCCTGTGGAGGGCCAGGACGATGGTCCCCATTGCGGTCCCGATGATTCTCAGCTCCTCCCTGAACCCCATGTAGCGTTCTTCCTGCTGTGCCTGGATCTCAGTGAACCTGGCCAGTACCGTCGCCATCGTTTCTTGGGAGTGGTGGTAGGCTGCCATGATGGTGGTGAGGGCCTCTTGGAGAGTGGGTTCCCTGGGCCTCTCCTCCCCCCCCTGTCGCACAGCAGCCCTCCGAGCTGCCCGGTTTCCCCCGGCCTCTGTCCCCTGGCCGGTGTGCCTGCTCCCACTGCCCCCAGGTCCCTGTTGTTGTTGGGGTGTTGGGTTAGCCTGGGTGCCCTGTAGTGGCGGACACACCGCTGATTGAGCTGTCCTAGAGACAGAGGCATGGGCCCGCTGGGTGGGAGCTGTGCTGGTGTCGGCAGAGGGGGTCGGGTCTGGTGTGGCCTGTAGCTGCCTGAGGGGAACCGACTGCCCAGAGGTCCCCGATGGTCCGGGCTGGTCATCAGGTTCACTGTCGACAGAGCTGCTATCCGCAGTGTGGGCCTGTTCCGGTGGTGGGATGGACACTTCTGGACCCTCCTGGCTGGTGTGTTGTCGTTCGGGTCCTGCATGGGGTAAGAGAGTTTGGTTATTGTTTCTGTGTGTGCAATAGCGTGCGTGTTATGGGTGCCCTTGTTCCCCAGTGCAGGCATTCCCTTGAGGGAGGTGTTGTGAGGGTATTTAGTGGGGGGGAGGGGTTAGTGCAGTGGTCATGCATAGGTGATGGGTGCCCATGATTTGTGTTGGCATGCAGAAGTTGGTGTTGGGATGGGTGGGTTGTGCTGGTGAGACATTGTCAGGGAGGATATGTGCTGGGGGGTTGGGGGTGAGGGTGGGGGTGTGGGTTGGCATGCTGGTGGGGTGGGGGGGATATAGTAGTTGAGATGGGACTTACCAGAGTCCATTCCTCCGGCTACTCCAGCGAGGCCCTGAGGATGCAGGATGGTGAAGACCTCTTGCTCCCACGATGTAAATTCGGGAGGGGTGGGTGGGGGTCCGCCGCCAGTCTTCTGGACCGCGATGTTGTGCCTGGAGACCATCGATCGGACCTTCCCCCGTAGGTCGTTCCATCTTTTGCGGATGTCCTTCCTATTCCTGGGATGCTGTCCCACCGCGTTGACCCTGTCCACGATCCGCTGCCATAGCTCCGCCTTCCTGGCTATACTGGTGTGCTGCACCTGCGAGCCGAAGAGCTGGGGTTCCACTCTTAGGATTTCCTCCACCATGACCCGGAGTTCTTGGTCCGAAAAGCGTGGGTGCCTTTGGGGTGCCATGGGGTGGTGTGGGTGAGGTGTGGGGTGGTGTATGTGATGATGAGTATGTTGGTGTGTGGTCCTTTGTGCTACTATGTGGTGTGTGTGATGGTGTAGTGTGCCTCAGTGTGTCTTGCTATGGATTGTCTGCTGTGTCTCTCTCTCCTTCTTTCAGTAATTATGGTCGCAGGGGTTTGTGGGTGATGTGGGTGTGTGTTTTATAGTTGGTTGATTGTGTGGGAGTGGTGTGTGTATGTGTATCAGGTGTGTGTATTTCAAATTGTCCAATGTGGCTGTGTTTTGGTGATGTGTGTGTATTCTGACCGCGGCGGTGTGTACCGCCAATGGAATACCGCGTTTGAATGACCGCCGTGTGGATTCGTGGGTCGTAATGGCATGGGCGTATTTCTGTTGGCGTGACGGTGGAGGTTTGGTCATCTCCAGTTTATCGCTGCCCGCCGATGTGGCGGGCTGCAGTGGAGGACGGATTTTTGGAGGTTTGGCCGTTGTGGGTCAGAATGACCGTGGCGGTTGACCGCGGCCGCGGCGGTGTTATGGCGGTCTTATGACCGGCGGTAAGGGCATTTTACCGCCGAGGTCAGAATCACCCCCATAATGTGCTACTGGTGAACATTGAGCAACTAATATGTGCAGTGGTGAAACACAAAGTCATTGGTCAAACAGAATTAATAGCATCACATTTCACCCTATGACCAATGAATTTTTGTTTCACATATCTCTTGTTTCAAACAAAAACCAAAAAAAAACATCAGCACAAACAAACAAAAAAACATTGTAAGCAAATCAGATTTGAATGATCAAAGCAATCACTGTAAAGCAATGGAAATGGATTAACATATAGATCCCATAACCTTTCACATCAGATACATCTACCCAGAAAAGACTGATACTTTTATACTCTGAATGAGATGATAGTGTCTCTAAAATAGCAATTTGATATAGCATGAGTTCTACTCATGTAGAGGTGCACGGCCCACCTGAAAGGTTTGCAGGAAGGTAAGTGAAAGTCAGAGTTCCACACGAGAAAACACAGACAGTTAACTGTTAAGGTTGCTTAGTTCCAGTGGAAGAATGCAATCAAACAAATTGAACTTGAACTGAAGGCGCCAATTGCGCAAAATGGATCCATGGTGCTTTTACTTTACTCAGTCAGGTTCAGGTTGGGGTTTCGGTCCCTTCCCCGACCCCACACGCACACACCCGAAGGGGGACCACACAGCACACTCAGGGACAGTGGCGAAACGTGGTAGGATCTGCAAAAGAAAAAAGTATGACTTTTCTTGCAAATAACATTTGTCATTTGAAATGTACCCTTCCTCTTCCTTTCCTTGTTTTATAATCAGCAGGACGTTTTTGGGGCCCTTTATTATAATTTCTGCAGGTTCTGGAGGGTCACTTGGGTCTTCAACCCACACCTCAGCGCTGAGGTTTTTATCTGCTGCGCCACAGCTTCCCTTTTCTTGCACTGTCAAAAGGGCTGGGGCAGGCGCATTCTTTACCAAACCTCCATTCACTGCACTTTTGACAATTTGGGCCATTCTGTCTCCAATTTGTATGAATAAATCAGATTCTTTTCTAGTTATCAGCACAATTTTGATTTCTTCTTGGTAATCTGCAGCAATCATTCCCCTTAAAACCTGATCAATTTGCCATATCTGTCCTGGTAACTTTCCTCTCCCCAACTGCTCTGTGACTGCTTGTGGGACAGATTTCTCTTGTGCGTGCTGCACAGTTTTGATCAAATCTAGGGGAATGTGCATCTCACTCCTCTCTGCCCACCTGTAAGTGGCTTTTTCTCCCAGCTGTTCAAATTTCTGGTGCACCCACTTAGCCATCCCCACTAAGTCAGAATTCTGGGTGTACACTTCTCTCTCTGAATTTTTCTCTTTAACATCTGCAAGGGAATTGAACCAGTTAGGTACAAGCCATGTGAAAAACCAAACGGCTAAACCATTGGCAATGAACCAAGAATCAGTGTAAAAATGGCACATCTCACGCAGCTCTTGCTTTAAAATCTGACACACATTGTACAACGCTGTTCCTTCTCCTGTGCCAGAAAATAACATTTCAGTCAATAAATCATTAGTCAAACAAACATGCTTTTTATCCTCAGTGGACACGAATTCAAATGGTACACACAATTTCACTGGTGACTCTTTTACCTGTGGTACTCTAGCCCTGTCTTGCAGGTACCAGATCCAGTGTATGATCCTAGCTAGGGGCACTATTTTCTTCCCCTGTTCCTGATTTACATGTACATCAGTGTTTCCCTCTTGCACTGCGCAGAAACCTAAAGTCTGCATTATTTCATTTGCCAAATCACAGCGCGCAGCTGCATATAATTTTTCCCAGTGACCATATACCAAAGTGTTAGGATTTCACTCAGATGAGGGCTATTCAGTTTCCAAAAATCAAACAAGCTAATGAAACTCGGTGTCTCTTGCTTAGTGCAAACAATAAGAAACTCTAAAATCTTTCGTTTTACTTAATTTTGCAACGGTAACTCGTAAACCACATTCTGAGCTCTCTCCGTGTTATCAGTTAAGGAATGCACTTTGACTGCCAAAAAACCTGGCTCACACAAAGGCTCAGAGTAGCTCGAAGCTGTCTTAACCCCCTCATTACTGGAATGGGAAAAGACAGATTCTTCTAAAACAACAGTTTTATAACTTTCAGCATTATCTTGCATTAATGTATTCTGGCTAATTTGCTCACGTAAATTCTTATTTTCATGTTCCAACTGCCTACATCTCTCCTGCATTTCTCTGTAAGCAGATAAAAGTATCCAAACCCTTCTGTCAAAAACAAAAGGAACATCACTGCTCTCAAAAGGCACATTTTCTAAATATGCTTCATCACAGAAAGAAAACATATTTCTCACAGCACCATCAGGCAGTTTAACTACACATGCATTTTCAAACATGGTCTGCCGTGCTTCTGTAATTCTCCAAACAACAAAAAACAATTACACTTTTAAATTGTGCATGTAGAAATCTATAATTCGACCCTACCCAACTTCTGGTACCAAAATGTTCTGCTTTCCTACTTATCTCGTATCAGAGCTTACAGAACATATCAAGAATGCACTTCTGAGTTCAAAGAAGACCTTTATTGTTGTTAATTCTTCCCCACCCACAAGTTCGTGAGAGACGAATTAATAGATTTCAAGCACACGTTTAATGAAAACAAAATATATCACAGTACTTCTCAGTTGCAATGTACACAGCAGGTTATATATATAAGATATTGATAAGATATTGAATGCAAAGCAAAACAAATACTTCACCGTGTGAGAAACTATTTACAGCTTCATCTTTCTGGGGTCTGCAAGTTGATGACTCCGGTCAACTGCGAGAAAGAGATTATCTACCCACACGAGAGACAGGCAACTGGCACCAAGTTCCAGCCCGAAGTCAAGCAGATTCCAATCTAATTCTCTGAAGCCCGAGTCATCCTTTCAAAAGCGTGCCGCCTCCTCTCAGACTCGGGAAAACTACGCAAGCCTTCGGAGACTGGCCAGATCTCCTAGACTTCTCCTCTTCCCAAGCCTGAGCAGAAAGAAAAACACCAAATGTACTCTCTCTTATCAGGTCTAGTCTAGTGTGAGAAAAAAACAGCTTGGTTCATCTTGTGGAAAAACATAGCTTGGAAAAATACAGCTTGGATTCTCAACTGCAATGTCTAACTCCACGTTAAAGGCAATAGGCAGCTAACCTAAATATCAAATGTAATGTCTAATGTCATGTCAAAGCCAATAGGCAGCTGAGCTGAATACAGAATGCAATGTCTAATATCATGTCAAAGCCAATAGGCAGCTGAGCTGAGTACAAAATGCAATGTCTAATATCATGTCAAAGCCAATAGGCAGCTGAGCTGAATACAAAATGCAATGTCTAATATCATGTCAAAGCCAATAGGCAGCTGAGCTGAATACAGCATGTCAAAGCCAATAGGCAGAATACAGAATGTAATGGCTAATGCAATGTCAAAGCCAATAGGCAGCTAAATTGAATACCGAAAGTAATGGCTAATGCCATGTCAAAGCCAATGAGCGGCTAGGCTGAACAAAACATATAGGGGGTCATTCTGGACCAACAGGCCGGCGGTGCCCCGCAGGGCATTCTGACCGCGGCGGTAAAGCCGCGGTCAGACCGGCAACACTGGCGGTCTCCCGCCAGTGTACCGCCGCCCTTTTGAATCCTCCAAGGCGGCGCAGCTAGCTGCGCCGCCAAGGGGATTCCGACCCCCCCTACCGCCATCCAGTTCCCGGCGGTCCGCCCGCCGGGAACCGGATGGCGGTAGGGGGGGTCACGGGGCCCCCGTAAGAGGGCCCCTACGAGTATTTCACTGTCTGCTTGTCAGACAGTGAAATACGAGACGGGTGCAACAGCACCCGTCGCACCTTCCCACTCCGCCGGCTCGATTACGAGCTGGCATCCTCGTGGGAAGGGAGTTTTTCCCTGGGCTGGCGGGCGGTCTTTTGGCGACCGCCCGCCAGCCCGCCAGCCCAGGGAAAAACTTAGAATACCCTCCGCAGTCTTTCGACCGCGGAGCGGTATTTCGGAGGGGGGAACTCTGGCGGGCGGCCTCCGCCGCCCGCCAGAGTTAGAATGACCCCCATAATGTGCTACTGGTGAACATTGAGCAACTAATATGCGCAGTGGTGAAACACAAAGTCATTGGTCAAACAGAATTAATAGCATCACAGCTGGTGATGGAGCCCTGGGAGGAATGGATACGCATAGTCTCCCAGCTGATTGGCTTTTGCTATCCTAATGGGCAGGAGGACAGTGTCACTCTATGCAGATGCCATGCTCCTTTTCCTCCAACAACTGCGCTCTTCTCAGGCATGACTGCAGTGAATCCTCTAAATCAATGGGAAGGGACTGGCCTTCTTGTTAACGCCATGTGCGTGTCACAGATGGATAAAATGCTGCAGTTCCTATTGAACAGTAGACCACAGGTGACTACTGGGCCTTTAAATATTTATGTCTTCATGTTTCAGGGGATCAACACTGGGTTTGAATCTAAGTATTGCTCATATTCGCAGGCACACACATAAAAACTTTGAGGCTTAGGCCCCCTTGCCACCTAATTTGATGGGAAGGGAGGCTATTTACAAGATGGTAGTACTTCCCCATTTTCTCTATCTCCTGCACTACTTTCTTTATATCCTCAGGCCCTGATTTTGTTCAGGATCTACAATCCCTGGTGACCAATTTTCCATGGGAGGGCAAACTCCTCAAGGCTTACTATACCAAGTTTACTCTTACAATGTATGAATGATGTTGGGGACTCCAAATGTACAACTGTATTATTGGGCGTCACAGATTGTTCCAATAAGTGAACGTTTGTTTGGAGACAGAGAGGAATCAACATGGAAATTGGAGTTAGATGCAATTGAGAGATTTGGGATGCTTACAATATGATGGTTGGCCTCTGTACTTGCCCCAGATCACGACTTCCAAACCTATGTTGGTGAGAGGCATTGTCTCATACCAATTGCTTACCCAAATACACAGCCCAATCTCCCCTTTGGCTTGATACCTGGCCCTAGATAGCCGCAGCTCTAGCACAGGAGTTTGGCTAAATACATCCCATTTCACCCAATACCTGCATATTAGGCATGCACTAGACAAGCATCGGGCAGACCACAGGGAATGACTGACTATGGCCCGTTACAGCCCAAATTGATAATGCTGCCATGGGTGTAAAAGGAATAAAACTTCTGTATTGATCACTGATAATTAATGACCCTTACCCCTTGCTGGTACTGGAAGTTTGATGGGAAATTAACATCGGCAGGATTAAGGATGAAGTTTGATGGGAGGCTGCTCGGGACCATGTCATTCCATCAAACCTTCGAACAATTTAATTCAGATAAAGCCACAGGATCTGTTATAACCTGAACAGAAAATGGGGGATGGGCTGGGCCCTGAGAGCTGCATGTCTACGATATAAGGATCTGGTGATTGTCAGAGAAGTGGAGTCAGTGGGCCTGATTAACATAATTAACTTGCACTTTTGAGTAAGTTTAGACTTTTGAGTAAGTTTACTACTTTTTGGTATTCATCAACTGCACTTTCATAGTAACACACACTTTTGTAGTAAATTTTCCCTATACTTCACCAAAGATAGATACCACAGTCAGGGTGGAGACCTTTACGTAATAAGGAATTTGTGAAAATGTTAAAAAATAATTAAATTAAAAATAAGTGTTACAAATATCCTTAGAGTAAATATTACTGTAAATTAATTATATATATTTCCTTGAAAAGTAGAGCAAAATAGAAAAAATGTTACAGCACTAATAATTTATTTTTTAATTAAAACTGTGATCAGTATAGGGAAAGATGCGGAAGACATTGTGAAGTGAAGGGTTAATTAGCTTGAGCAGTGTAGATGAGCGTGATGCCTGCTGAAACCCTCCGAACAACGTGGAAAAGTTCATGATATTATTTTCAAGCTTGTTTGTGTAGAAGGCTGCGTCTCAACCTTGAGAACGAGAGAACAGTGAGAAGATGGAATGAAAACAAAGGCTGGGGAAGGGCAGAGCAGCCAAGTGCTGATAACATAGCTAGAAAATGCCAGAAAGAGATAGTATCCAAGCTTCGAGTTATTTAAGCACTGAAGTGCGGGTGAGGGATTTGAAGCTCGCAGATGGGGTTGTGAAAGCTGCCATGGCCCAGCGCTGCCTCCCTGTTTTGCTGTTCAGAGACCATGATGCTTGGGGAGGAGAGAGGTCCAAGCAGGCAGTAGAGGGCTTCCCAGCATTTTGTGGACTAAGTTAAGTTCCACACAGGGATGAAAGGCCTTTGTTTCTCTGCTCTATTATTATGATTGATTATTTATGCTTGCACTGTGTTTATAATCTGAAGTATTCAGCTTGTTTATATTTTGCTTTCTGAACATCGTAGTGTGAGCTTGCTGCAGTAATTGAAACATGCATTTTGGTGTGCAGTAAATCAAAGCTTATCTGAAGTATTCAGCTTGTTTATATTTTGCTTTCTGTACATCGTAGTGTGAACTTGCTGCAGTAATTGAAACATGCATTTTGGTGTGCAGTAAATCAAAGCTTATCTGAAGTATTAAACTCATTTATATTTTGCTTCCTGAACATCATATTGTGATGCATTTTGGTATACAGTTAATCAAAGCTTATATCTGTCAATGAACTCTTTGCTTATATATATGCATAGATGCTCTTTGTAGTGTACTTATATATAAATAGATGCTTTTCATTGCTATTCTTATTCTACTATTGTTAATGTGCTAAATGCCTACATTTACCTGAAATTCTAGTAAAGCTAAATTGTATTCATAATTGGCGTGTGGTCCTTCATTGAGCGTCCTTATTGACTTATATCGAACAGGTGTCAACCAGTCACCTGGATAAGACAAACTGTAATTAATGAAAATATATTGAAATAAATTCAAATAACTTTTCAGATGTTTAAATGAAGAAAAAAAAATCCAACCTGAAGAAATAAATATCTGCAATAATAATTTCTAAAAGTGATGTTTAAAAATAATTAAAATCAAAATAATTAGTTTTACTAAAATGCAATGTTACATTATGTTCTAAATGAAAAAGCAATTACTACATATTTTATCATTATTTATAAACATGTATTACTTTAAATACATTTTTTAACAATATTGAATATTTATCATATATTTTTAAATATTTTAAATAATTGCATTTAATTTAGCATCATGTCCTATGGGGTTTTATTGTAGGTCCCTACCACCATTATGTTCTGTGGGAGGGTGTTGCAGTAGCAGGTGTTGCCCATTTGTAGTGCCAGACTTACTGCAAACGTGTAAGTCATTACAAAAATGTATGTTACTACAAAAATGTATGCTACTACAAACGTGCAGTTTGTGAATAGCCTTTTGTAGTAAGTTTTGTAGTACTACTGTAGTACTACATAATTTACCAAAGTGCAGTCTGTGAATCAGACCCAGTGTGAGTAGTCTAAAAGAGAGATACAATGTGTACTAATAATTGCATTTAATTTAGCATTATGTCCTATGGGTTTTTATTGTTGGTCCCTACCTCCATTATGGTCTATGGGAGGGTGTTGCAGTAGCAGGTGTTGCCCATTTGTAGTGCCAGACTTACTGCAAAAGTGTAAGTCACTACAAAATATATGTTACTACAAAAATGTATGCTACTACAAAAGTGCAGTTCGTGAATAGCACTTTGTAGTAGGTTTTGTAGTACTACTGTAGTACTACATAATTTACCAAAGTGCAGTCTGTGAATCAGACCCAGTGTGAGTAGTTTAAAAGAGAGATACAATGTGTACTATTGAGTTCACTGGGTTAGTGGGTCTTCTACAAGAAGGCATCCAGAAATAATCTAAGATCAACTTATTATTCCATCTCTGCAAGATAAAAATGGACTAGAAAACAAGAGGGGCATAGCTCTAGAGCACTAAAGGGAAAGCTGCCACTGTCAGTAAGACTGAGGTGGTCATCATGAGTCTGGCGGTCCCTGGACCGTCAGGCTTGCGATGGAGGTCGGACCGCCGCACAAGCATTACAGGCAGTGAACAGCGCGGCAGGTGCTGTCGCACCCGACGCACCCCCACATTGCCGTCGGCTCAATTATGAGCCAGCGTCAATGTTAAGGTCGTGTTCCCCAATGCGCTAGCAGGCAGAAATGATGTTTCCGCTTGCAGGTTCAGCAGGGAACTCTTCTTTCTCATTATACCGCGATTTAGATTTACGTGGTGAAAACTTTTGAACGGGGCCCACAATATTTATATATTTTGGCAGACATGTGAAAGCAGGTTAGGTTAATACAGCTTTCCCTTGTGATTGAGTCTCTCTTCTTCAACGTGTGTATATTTGTCTCTGGAAAATTACGTGCCGGACCCCAGCAACAACAAAGGAAATCTAATAAAGCTTAAATATGAGACACCTCAATCAATATTTGTTATATCCATTATGGAGCTATAACAGCTTTCCAAGTATTTGAATAAGAACTATTATAAGTCCCCCCCCTGGGATTATTATTGATATTTAAATCAGCTGTGTGCCCTGATGAAGGTGAGTGTCCTTTTTAGGTCACTTTTCACCGAAACGTATGTCGGCACTTGCACACTGGGACCAAGACTTTGGATTGGTTTGACATTCCACCACGGCTACAAATTTAAGAGACTGTACATCAATGTACAAAAGAAAAATTGTTTCTTGTTTCTATCTATGAGTTGTAATTTGTAATTTTGATTAATATTATAAGGAGGAAATTGTTGTTCCTTTTTCTTGTTTGACTTATCTTGGTGCTAGGTGTATTTTTGTCTGTTTTTAGAGTGTGATTGAGTTCGTATGATTGTGAATTTTTTATGGTTTTAGTATAGGGGTGGTTTTGATTATGTTTTCTCAGCAAGTTTTTCTATTTTTTCATTATTTGATCAGATAAAGTATAGATTTTTCATGCATTAATCAATAAAATGTATTAATTATTTGTTGTTCTTATATGTATGATTTGTTTTGGCTTGCTTTTGTCTTTTCTTGTGGTTAGCTCTGTAGGTAGAGATCTATAGGGATTTTGGCATTACTGGAACCCTTAGCATGAAGTTGGGTTGTTTTCTTCTTTATTTGGGAACTCTTCATAGGGCCGGCGGTTGGAATACCGGCATGGCAGTCTTCCGTGTGAATGAGTTTGGCGGGCGGCCAAGTGAGCCTCAGTGAGTCAGAGTGTGTAAAAGTGAGCGCAAATGTGAATGAGAGTAAGTGAATGAGACCAAGTGATTATGAGTGCGAGAGTAAGACTGAGTGCAGGATAGTGTCAGCAAACTCCCTGAGTAGAAGTCAGATTTGCTCACTGAAATGCAAGCCAAGTATCAGATGCAAACGCATTTACTGGTCGCCATCTACCACTGTCAGAAATCCATTGGTCTAGGCATGCAACACTTTAGGAGAAGTGAGTGTGGGGGTTGTGTGAAAACCATTGCTGTATTGCTGTATCTAATGATCTAGGCATTAGACAGACTGAAAGACCACATTTTATGGGTTGTGAAAATCTAAATACTAAGGCAGTATATGCCCTAGGAGCAGAACATGTATAGGTTAGGGAAAATCGGACCTGAATATGAGGTACTCTAGGAGAGGGATGAGTAGAAAGTTACCGGATTAATTATGAATTCTCAAGCTGCCCAATAAAGAGGGATGTTTATGTTTAGGGATACCATTTACATTGTTTGGGACTTTTCTTATTGCATGAGATGGCACAAGGAACAGAGGTGTCATTTGTCAGTATATTTTTTGAGGTGGAAGTCTCTGTGCTGTCTAAATCAGTTGTTGAGAGTGTATTTTATTCCTTGATGGCATATTCCTTTGTTTTTGGCTTACACATAGTTCTGTGACCTGCATGTATAATCTGTCTAAATTAGTGTTAGAATAGTGCATAATAGACTCCATATTTGACATTATGCTTTATTTAATTTTTAATATTAACAAGTGTGAAACTTTGAAATGCATTAATGAAATATATTAATTGCAAAGACTAATAGCCTCATTACGGGGCTGTTGGTCCTAGGACTGAGATTTCACGCCCATTGGGGTGGCTTCCGGCCGCGATGGTACCATAATAGTGCAATTCATGAGTGCACCTCAAGTGGATTCCCTACTCGAGAAGCAGCTAAATCTACTCAAAAATACATTTTTGAGTGGCTTTTCTTCTCCAACGGACTGTTCAAGTTCCTTTTTAGTGCGAGAAGCCTTTTATATTTGCTTTTTTTCCAACAGGAAGGAAGTGCCCCAGAAACTTAAACTTCTTGTTCCCGTCCAGCAGGCTCTACCCAGTGCTTTGTCCATTTCCTGGTCACTTTAACTTGGATTTCTAGGTGGAAGAATAACTCTCTTTGTCTGCTGGACACATACCTTTGGATTTAAGGAACTTGTTTTTGTGATCTTACACAAATAAGTTAAAAAACTACTCTATAAGGGTGTTGTTTGCTTGACTGGCGATGCCCCAGAATTTGTCTGTTTTTTAATATGACTTTTAAATTTTATTGTGTTGGGTGGCCAGGAGTTTCAGTAGGAGCCCAGTTACTTTTTTGCATATCAGTTTTCTCCATTTGTAAAGGAAACATTTTGCATAGTTGAGTACCCTTTTTCTTGTTTGCTACATTTACAATATGCATTTATTACACTATTTGGCCTATTGTTCCAACTGGCAATCCAGCCAGTAGGCACAGTACTAGTCATTACTGCATAAAAAAAGTTTATGTGGTATATGTATTTTAAAGCATCGTTTAGGGCAGGGATGTTATTGGATTAAATTAAAATATGATGGCTAATGTTTGTATTTCATGTTTTTTTCTGCAAAATGTATATATGTGGCGTAATATGATGCCATAGTAGGATTCTTGTTGTTGTAAAATGTTTAAATTACAACTCAGTTAATTTTCATGTTTTGCATTGCTGATTTAATGGTGGTGTTTTCTTCAGTGTTACCATGCCTCCTGGGTCTGGCCAGTGGGTATGTGAGTGTGTTTGCCATTATCCACTATTTGTCTTTGTACTCCATGACTACTTTGTCACTGTTGTTGTTTAACCATGTGGCTGGTGGGCATTTTGTGCTTCCAACCAGTGTGCTTTTGCCAAAGGCTTGCATGGATATGATATCATCAGTTTAACAATACACTAGTGCATGTATTTTATGAATATGATGAACAGTGTTTTATATTACAGGCATTTTTCATCTGCACCTCCATGCCACACAATAGGTTTCTCATACTCCCATACAAAAATCAGAAATCCATTACCTTTTTTATCTTAGTTGTTTTTATTTTTATTTTAATGTTTTATTTTTTTCTTTGTATAATGTTTCTCTTTTATTGATTTTAATTTTTAATTTAAAATTTGTATTTAATTTACATTTCTGCTTTTTCTATTATCTTTTTTTTCTTTTTTTGCATTTTGTCTTGATCCATCCACCATAGGCACACTGCCACAAAGCAGCATTCTTTTTTAGGTATAATTCCATTTTCTCCTGGACACCCTGCCTGCCACAGAGTAGCTGCACTGCAAACACACCTCACCTGCATAGACGCACATTAGCCTTTATTTGTTTAAGGATTATTCTATTTACCCATGCACTTTTCTGACTGCCACAGGCGTCTCCTTTGGAATAGATGCACATAAGGAGAAGAATAGGTGCACATAAAGAGAAGAGCTGAAATTATATGGTATGGTGGCGCAGTTGGACTTTAAAATGATTAGAGAAATTGTTGTTAATTATTACCTAAGTAACCAAACACACTAAATTATATTGCCTTTGTCTGTACTACTTCAAACTGCAACAAAGGAATGTTTCACTAAGTGTTTTTCTTGCTTGTTTGCTTTTAGGTGACCGAGAGAAGAAGCAACATCACCCACAGTACTGCCAAACAGAAGGTCTGTACAAAAAACATGTGACATCAATCCTCCAATCTCTTCCGCTTGAGCAGCATAGTGGCACTGCCAACTGAGAGCTTTAAGATGGCCCCAAAGAGGGGTGCTGCCACAAAGTGGCAAGTGAAAAGAAGTAACTTTCTGCCACTGGTGTGCTGACCACAACCTTTTTTGGGATACATGTGCCTGCCATATTGTCTCTGGGGAGGAATCAGGAAGCAGTACTCCGCATCAACAACACCACCCCAACTTAAGCCCAAGACCATGTCTGTCAGTGACGCAGCCATGCAATCATGGCGATGCCGACGAACAGTGACATTGAATTGGATTTGTCCCTTTCACAAAGTAGTACCCAAATGATTGAGGAAACAGAACAAAGTAGACAGGAGCCAGCAATAGTATATCTTCCTGGTTGAGTTTCCTGAAGAGCAAGAACCCCCTTTTTCAGAATCATTGGTTTGCAGATCTCCAATAAGAAAAAGAAAGGATACTCCACCATCTCCTTCAAGCACCATTTCTGATTATGATGATGTGGATATGGACTGGACCCCCCTGGGAGATGCAGGGAGAGGCAAGGGAAAAGAAAAGTTCCTAAAAGCCTTAGAATTATGGAAGGAGATGAAGACAAGGATGATGACGATGAGCCAGACATTATGGAAGCTGGTACAGAGGAGTCCAATATTACTCCTCCTATTCAACCTGTTATCAGGGATGCAGCACAGGTAGCATCGCTAGCTCCAATGGTAATAACACCCTAGCTGAGACCTGCACCAACCCCTACCTTAGGAAAGAGGAGGAAAACACTATAGTATGCTCCATTTGCCACGCAAGTGTTAGTCGAGGTATTCCAGGTTCACATTCTGGTACTGGAGGCAGAACAACCCATGTGAAAATACATCATGCAATCGCGTGGTAGGAGCACCTGAAAAAACTGCTGAACATGGTCATGGTAAAGGTGAGAAGAACCAGGAAAAATCAGCTGCAAGTCTGATCATGGGGGAGGTCATGAGCAACAAGAGGGTGACACCTTCACGCAAAGCAGCCTTGTCTACAGCAGTGCGCCAGAATCACTTGCCTCAGCGGCCTCAATCTCAAAATGGCACAGGACTCAAAGTCAGATGGAGACACCACGGCAGTACTGACTGCCCCAAGATGCACATTGAGACTACCACCACCTACTTCTTTACTTCTTGAAAATTGGGTGTGTCAGTGGCAACAGAAAAGAAGAAAATCCAGGCTACTGTTACAGGCATGTATAGGCAGGAGGGGCCCTATGACCACAACCACCCAATGGTATGTTTGTAGACTGAGAAGCTGGAAAACACGTTTTGTGGAAGGAGTGGGATTTTTAGAATTTGTGGCAGCCATCCACCCAAAATAGGAGGTTCCAAGCTGGATCTATTTTGTCAGAGTTGCTGTTCAAGCACTGTATCACGATGTGCTGCAGTTGGTTGGACAAGCTTTTCAGCAAAGTGCTGTTCCTACTATCCACTTGTTGACAGACTGAATATATGTGCGCACTGGTTCTCTTTTGCTGATGTAAGGCAACAGCTATCTACATCTCTTAGCCATGAAGAATGTTTTAGGAGTGTTCAGCAGCGTGCAATAGTAGCATAGTTCACCATGGAGAAATCACATACAGCTGTAAACATGTTGGATGAATTTAACAGCAAGGTATCTGAAGCCACCTGACAATGGCAGTAAAAAAGTCAAGGCCATGGCAGAGTGTGGTTTGTTGCATTGCATCAACCTGGTTTTGCAAGAGTTTCTCAAAAAAGAAGACATAGCGAGCAGCTTACTGATCACCTGCAGAAGAATCTGCATTCATGTCATGCATTCATTTAAAGCTCAGAAGCCTTTATGGATTATTCAGTGTGCTAATAGAGTACCAGTTAAAGCCCTGATACAGGAGGTGCCAACACATTGGAACGCAACCTATTACATGTTACAACATCTGTTTGAGCAGTACATATAGGTCAGTGACTATGCCATTCAAAGCGGAGGAGATAAAATAGGGAAAGCTATGAACATGGATGCGGACAAATGGGACCTAGTCACAGATGCTACTCCCTTTTGAGGTTTTCACAGGGGAAGTTAGCAAGGAGGACAATACAATCGACTAAGCTATCCCATTGTTGCATCTGCTACAGGACCAGCTAAACAAGGTATCTGGAAGGTTCACAGTCACAAGTATGAACGAAAACCCAGAAGTGCATGCCTTGGTTGAGAGATTAATCCTTCGGTTGGCTTGTAATGCAAGGATGACATCATGTTGTCCAAAGAGTACATCTGTGCCACAACACTTGATCCATGGTACAAAAAATTCTACCTACTTTAATTCCTTTTTCTGAAGGGACTGTTTTAAAATACAAGAGGTGGATTGTGGATCATGCCGGAGAACCGGAAGAAGAACGACTGGAAATTAGAGTCCCACTCCAAAAAGGGCAGTCTTGTCTCACAGCAGCCAATACCAGCAACATGAAGATCAGCTACAACAGCAACAGAAGAATAGGACCCAACATCTGCATTGCCTAGGTTTGAAGTGACAGGTGGAACGCGTGATGGGGCTGTCCATGGGGATCCCTGCACTGCCCCGGCATCCCCTTTCTGCCAGCATTTACATGGCCCTCGTAATCCCCAGGGCAGCGCTGCACTTACAACCGCTGTAAGATGTTGGATCTGTATGCACTATTTCAAAGTAAGAAATAGCATGCAAAGAGTCCAAGGGTTCCCCTTAGAGGTAAGATAGTGTCAAAAAGAGATAATTCTAATGCTCTATTTTGTGGTAGTGTGGTCGAGCAGTAGGCTTATCAGAGGGTAGTGTTAAGCATTTGTTGTACACACACTGGCAATAAATGAGGAAAACACACTCAAAGACAATTTCAGGCCAATACCAGCAACATGAAGATCAGCTA
Source organism: Pleurodeles waltl (assembly GCF_031143425.1). Classification (NCBI taxonomy): domain Eukaryota; kingdom Metazoa; phylum Chordata; class Amphibia; order Caudata; family Salamandridae; genus Pleurodeles; species Pleurodeles waltl. Next base: position 214,903,741 of record NC_090440.1, read on the forward strand.
CAACAGCAACAGAAGAATGGGACCCAACATCTGCATTTGATAGGTTTGAAGTGACAGGTGGAACGCGCGATGGGGCTGTCCATGGAGATCCCTGCACTGCCCCGGCGTCCCCTTTCCGCCAGCCTTTACATGGCCCTCGTAATCCCCAGGGCAGCGCTGCACTTACAACCGCTGTAGGATGTTGGCTCTGTATGCACTATTTCAAAGTAAGAAGTAGCATGCACAGAGTCCAAGGATTCCCCTTAGAGGTAAGATAGTGGCAAAAAGAGATAATTCTAATGCTCTATTTTGTGGTAGTGTGGTCAAGCAGTAGGCTTATCAGAGGGTAGTGTTAAGCATTTGTTGTACACACACAGGCAATACATGAGGAAAACACACTCAAAGACAATTCCAGGCCAATAGGTTTTTGTATAGAAAAATATATTTTCTTAGTTTATTTTAAGAACCACAGGTTCAAGATTTACAATCAATACTTTAAATGAAAGATACTTCACTCAGGTATCATAGGAACTTTGAATCAGCAAAATAGCATGTACAGTTTTGGCAAAAATGGCAATAAGCTATTTTAAAACTAGACAGTGCAAATTTCAACAGTTCCTGGGGGAGGTAAGTATTAGTTAGTTTTGCAGGTAAGTAAACCACCTACAGGGTTCAAAGTTGGGTCCAAGGTAGCCCACAGTTGGGGGTTCAGGGCAACCCCAAAGTTACCACACCAGCAGCTCAGGGCCGGTCAGGTGCAGAGGTCAAAGTGGTGCCCAAAACGCATAGGCTTCAATGGAGAAGGGGGTGCCCCGGTTCCAGTCTGCCAGCAGGTAAGCACCCGCGTCTTTGGAGGGCAGACCAGGGGGGTTTTGTAGGGCACCGGTGGGGACACAAGTCACCACAAAAAGAACACCCTCAGCGGCACGGGGTGGCTGGGTGCAGAGTGCAAACAGGCATCGGGTTTGCAATAGGTTTCAAAGGGAGACCCAGGGGTCTCTTCAGCGAAGCAGGCAGGCAAGGGGGGGGGACTACTCGGGGTAGCCACCACCTGGGCAAGGGAGAGGGCCACCTGGGGGTCGCTTCTGCACTGGAGGTCGAATCCTTCAGGTCCTGGGGGCTGTGGTTGCAGTGTCTTTACCAGGCGTCGGGTTCATTGAATCAGGCAGTCACAGTCAGGGGGAGCCTCTGGATTCCCTCTGCAGGCGTCGCTGGGGGCGCTCAGGGGGGTCAACTCTGGCTACTCACAGGGTCGCAGTCACTGGGGAGTCCTCCCTGTAGTGTTGGTTCTCCGCAGGTCGAGCCAGTGGCGTCGGGTGCAGAGTGGAAAGTCTCACGCTTCCGGTGGGAAACGTGTGGTCTTTAAAATTTGCTTCTTTGTTGCAAAGTTGCAGTTTCTTTGAAACAGGGCCGCTGTCCTTGGGAGTTCTTGGTCCTTTTAGATGCAGGGTAGTCCTCTGAGGCTTCAGAGATCGCTGGACCCTTGGGGACACGTCGCTGTTGCAGTTTTTCTCGAAGTGGGGAGACAGGCCGGTAGGGTTGGGGCCAAAGCAGTTGGTGTCTCCGTCTTCTCTGCAGGGCTTCAGGTCAGCAGTCCTTCTTCGTCTTCAGGTTGCAGGAATCTGTTTTCCTAGGTTCTGGGGGCCCCTAAATAGTCAATTTAGGGGTGTGTTTAGGTCTGGGGGTTAGTAGCCAATGGCTACTAGCCCTGAGGGTAGCTACACCCTCTTTGTGCCTCCTCCCTGAGGGGAGGGGGACACATCCCTAATCCTATTGGGTGAATCCTCCATCTGCAAGATGGAGGATTTCTAAAAGTCAGAGTCACCTCAGCTCAGGACACTTTAGGGGTTGTCCTGACTGGCCAGTGACTCCTCCTTGTTTTTCTCATTATCGCCTCTGGCCTTGCCGCCAAAAGTGGGGCCATGGCCGGAGGGGGCGGGCATCTCCACTAGCTGGAATGCCCTGTGGCGCTGTAACAAAGGGGGTCAGCCTTTGAGGCTCACCGCCAGGTGTTACAGTTCCTGCAGGGGGAGGTGAGAAGCACCTCCACCCAGTACAGGCTTTGTTACTAGCCACAGAGTGACAAAGGCACTCTCCCCATGTGGCCAGCAACATGTCTGGTGTGTGGCAGGCTGGCAAAACTGGTCAGCCCACACTGGAAGTCGGGTATGTTTTCAGGGGGCATCTCTAAGATGCCCTGTGGGGTGTATTTCACAATAAAATGTACACTGGCATCAGTGTGCATTTGTTGTACTAAGAAGTTTGATACCAAACTTCCCAGTTTTCAGTGTAGCCATTATGGTGCTGTGGAGTTTGTGTATGACAGACTCTCAGACCATATACTCTTATGGCTACCCTGCACTCACAATGTCTAAGGTTTTGCTTAGACACTGTAGGGGCATAGTGCTCATGCACCCATGCCCTCACCTATGGTATAGTGCACCCTGCCTCAGGGCTGTAAGGCCTGCTAGAGGGGTGGCTTTTTTATACTATGGGCAGTGTGAGGTTGGCATGGCACCCTGAGGGGAGTGCCATGTCGACTTAGTCATTTTCTCCCCACCAGCACACACAAGCTGGCAAGCAGTGTGTCTGTGCTGAGTGAGGGGTCTCCAGGGTGGCATAAGACATGCTGCAGCCCTTAGAGACCTTCCCTGGCATCAGGGCCCTTGGTACCAGGGGTACCAGTTACAAGGGACTTACCTGGATGCCAGGGTGTGCCAATTGTGAAAACAAAGGTACAGTTTTAGGGAAATAACACTGGTGATGGGGCCTGGTTAGCAGGCCTCAGCACACTTTCAGATCATAACTTGGCATCAGCAAAGGCAAAAGGTCAGGGGGTAACCATGTCAAGGAGGCATTTCCTTACAACCGCCAAGACCGCCAGGCTGTCTGCTGGCAGCAACCTGGCGGTGTCAGTTGCCCAAACTTGGTGGCTCCGCCACGGTTGGAATGTCGCGGTGGACTGCCAGGGTCATAATGAGGGCCTTAGTCTGCTGAAACAGGGTAAGGTAAAGGGAAAAGGCTGGGTAGGTAGAGTAGAGGTTTTGCTACGGGGGGGTCACTGATGATTTGGCTAAGCTTAAGCTTAGTCAGTCACTGGTAGCTGACACTGAAAGATGATGGATGTCAAAAGGGAAAACTTTTAACAGGCATACATTCATTACAGGACCAATATAACCACATGCCAAAAATGTGTTTTTTTCAATGTTTTTGGTAGTCTGGGACAGAAGGTAGGAATGAATAAAAGAATGTAGTATTAGGAGGTGACTGAGTGAAGACTGACAGGGAAGAGAAAGACATCTTGTTTTTATTCAGTTCAGCTCACAGTATCTTCTCTCCCATCTAAAATGCCATTTGGGCATTTTGTTGGTTCACGATGTCGGAAAAGCCAGTGATTAAGCCAACCACAGTGGAGGGGCAGAGATATGATAATGGCTGTGAGTCATTTAAGATGCAATGAAGGGGTAGAATAAATTGGTCAATTAAAGAAATACAGTTTTGGTTTGCAAAGACAATTGGACCATCTCATACTACTTTCCTGCTGTGCTGCACTGTTATCAAAACTGCTGGGATACTGTATAATACATACAACACAACATTGAGGGGGTCACTATTATCGTGGCCACTCTTTTGTCATTTGAGTGTGAGCAACAAATAGAAAGACTTCTCAACAAACAAGCATAGAATAGCTCGCTTGGGTCAACAAACTCTGCAATTATCACAGTAGACTACCTAAACTATTGTCTTAGTCTTACAGTACCAGTCCACAGTATATATAAGTTAGGGGAGAGGGAAAGCTTAATAACCAAGCAGAAGAAAGCTACAGACTAGTACAGACAGGAGGAAGTCAGTTACAGAAATAAGAAATATAGAAAAAGGACAAAACAGGGAGTGGCAGCAAGAATTAATAAACATTAAATAGAAAAAAGAGGATTTGAAAAAAACTCACAGCATAAAAGAAAGAGGAAAAAAGTATTGTAATGGGGAGAGGTAAATGTTAGGCAATTAAATAATATTAGTGAGAACTTACTGGGGCCAGCCGCGGTCGGAATACCACATGAAGCACCGCCAGCCTGTTGGCGGTGCTTCCGTGGACAGCCACCCTGGCGGTCTATGACCGCCAGGGTTGGAATGAGGGCCTAAATAATTGCGACAAATGCTTTTTGATTCCCAGCCATCTTTGATAGGACAAATTAGTCAGTTTCCCTTTTCAATGCATAAATTCATAGTACACATCACTGAGAGATAGAGTTGGACTTTACAAGCTACATGAAAAGAAAGACACAGAGAATACTAACTCACTGACATTACTACTACTATCACAGTACCACTATCTTAGTGACAAGAGGACTCTGCCGAATTCCGCTGAGTTCTGCGAGCAGGCGGAGTATTGCTTGGGCACACCTGGTATTTAAAAGTGACTCAAACATCTTTGTTTAAGATAAGCTATTGCCTTGTTCACCACTTCTGTGTGAGGCTGTGGTACTTGCCATTTGTTATAATTCCAATATTTATCCTTTGATAAAACAATTAATCCCAAAGTGTAAATTCTCCCAAACCATGAAATTGATTTAGAGTTCTGCATGTTTGCATACAAAAATCAAATAAGTAAAAGCTGTTATATGGGTGAGAAACCATGATGCAGCTATGAAAACCATTAACTTGATTTACAATATTTACAAAAATTAAATTAATGTTTAGTTCCCATGCCAGAAACACCTTTGAGCACTGAAGCAGATCTTTTGCTGTGTGGGTGATTAATATAGTAAATAATTATTCTTGTCATTCACTACGTACCTTAGTGATGAAGGGAAAGTTAGCATGATCAAGGAAGAGCTAACTTGCCTATCTCAACAAGGAAGTAGTGCCTGGATGATGAGAGTGACTAAGCTATACCTGGCTGTTTCAAGGATGAGATAAAGGGGGTCATTACGACCTCGGCGGTCTTTTCAAAAGACCGCCGAGGCCGCAGGAGACAGAATACCGCCATTGCCGGCGGTATTTCTGTCTCCCTATTATGACATTTCCGCTGGGCCAGCGGACGGTAACAGTGTTACCGTCCGCTGGCCCAGCGGAAATGTCACATCAACATTGCTGCCGGCTCGTAATAGAGCCGCGGCAATGTTGATGTGCAGCGGGTGCAGTAGCACCCGTTGCGCATTTCACTGCCCGAAATTCGGGCAGTGAAATGCGCGACGGGGCTATGCCTGGGGGCTCCTGCACTGCCCATGCCGAGTGCATGGGCAGTGCAGGGCCCCCCCAAGTCCCCTTACCACCAGCCTTTCCATGGTGGTGTGTACCGCCATGGACAGGCCGGCGGTCGGGGACTCATAATCCCCAGGGCAGCGGTGCTTGCACCGCTGCCCTGGGAATTATGACCGCCAGGCGGAATCCTGGCGGGAAAGTGGAGGGGCCGGCCACGGTCATAATTGCTGGCAGAACACCGCCAGCCTGTTGGCTGTGTTACCGCCAACATACCGCCGGCCGCCAGGGTCGTAATGACCCCCAAAGTGTTTATGTCCTCTCATGTCTGTATTCACTAGCAGGACATGCCTTGGTGATGACATACCTGGTGGTATCAAGGAGGCTGTAATGCGTCTACATCCATAGGAAGACATACCTGGGTGACACTGAGGACACACGCACTTTGGACCACATAGGCTCACTGTGGCACCCAAGGGGAAATGTTTGCTTGTGACGAAAGGCTGAACCACATGCCCGGTGCCCATGCACACCCTTTGAAGATGGGCTGCCGCATATGCACCCTGTAGAAGTGCAATGAGTGCTACAAGCTGCTCTATGAAGTCTGCCAGGTAAGGCTGCTCTTCAGCCTTCCAGAATTTCAGGAGTTATTAATGAACAGATTTAATGCCCCACATTTTATCAGCCTCAGAAGGATGAGAAGTGGAGTCTCTTAAAAAATAGCTCAAGCGTCTATCTGATCAGATGTCTGCAGTAGCTGCACCAACCCCCTCGACTATCATGAGATTGGATTTGAAATACGCCTCTGACAGCTTACACACAGACTCATCTGGCAGGTGCCTTAACACTATGACTTATCCTAGACTACACGCTCTAGCCCCTGGAAGTTGAGAGAGCTGGAAAAAATGTCCCAGTAACCCATTTAATTAGTAGCAGTTAGAAGTGGCAGAAATACAGCACAATATGGTGTCTAAAGAACAAGTTATCCTGTCCTTATTATAGTTTATATTATTGAGAGACAGTCTGTGCTTTTTCATGTCCCCTCCAAGTTTTTCATTGTTTGGGTCTGATAACTCAGCGTGCAGATGCATCTACTGTGGTGTTCTGTGATGATGACATGGGGTCACAGCCAGGTTCAAATCCTGATGGGTTAACTTAGCCTTTCATTCTTCAGAAGTCAATAGACTAAGTACCATTGAATTGGACAATAATAAATATGGGGGTCATTACGACCCCGGCGGTTCGTGTTAAAGTGGTGGTAGTACCGCCCACAGTCTAGCGGTACATACCGCCATATAATGACATTGGCGGTTTAGCCAAAGCCAAACTGCCATGTACCATACCGACCGCCAGGGCGGTAATGACCGCCAGGCTGGAGACTACAGTCTCCAGCCCGGCGGCTGTTACCAGGCCCCCCACGGCAATATGACCCCGCCCACCGCCATGGTTTTCGTGGCTTTTTTACCACCACAAAAACCATGGCGGTAGGCACTATCAGTGCCAGAGAATACCTTCCCTGGCACTGCTAGGGTCTACACCGCCACCCTCCCCCTCCCGAGAGACCCCCCCACCTTCCCCCTCCCACGTCCATCCCCCCAACATAAACACATATACGCACACGGCAAAACACATGCATACCCACAGTCACCCACGCATGCATACATCCATGCACACACACACCCTGACATAAGCACACACACATTCACACATCACAACATACACACACGCGCACATTCAGTCATGTGTACATGCATCACACACGCCCCACACCCGCATGCACGCACACAGACACAAACACACACACATCCACACACACACAACACACAACACCCCCCTCTCCTGTCTGAGCACCTGACTTACCTGCTTGCAGGGGGTCCTCCGACGGGACACAGTGCTGCTGCCAGCAGCAGCGTCTGTCAGTGGAACACTGCCAGGCCGTATCATGGCCACCTGACCGCCATCCGCCACCATGATCCTAACTGGAATTCCGCCAGCCTTCTGGCGGAATTCCGGCTACGATCATAATATGGTGGACAGTAGGTAGTCATGGTGACGGCCTTGTGGCAGCCAGTGCAGTGACGGCAGGTGGCATTTACCTCCATTATCATAATGAGGTAATGTGTTTAGCACCAAGATGCTCTTCAGTGGGTGAGCATTATAACTAAAAGTTACTAAGTTGCTCAAGAAGTGGTGGCCAGCCCTGTCTGCTCTTTAAGAGCAGTGGAACAGGATGTGACAACTGGATCACTGCATAACTCCTCTTTATATTTTATTGGTTTTACAAATATTAATAGATAACATCATTGGCATTTACATAGCGCTTTTGGAAAGGTAATTTTTCCTTTGGCACTTAAGTGCAGATCTTATTATCATCACCAAGGCAATGGTACTCAAGATTCTAGTCTAGGGCTGCGGGTTACACACACAAATATGCAGCAGTTGCATAATCTATACAGCTAACCATATGCCATGTAATAGCTGACCAGCCAACTGGATTAGTATGGTGATCCCAAAGCTGTGAGAAAGGGAGAAATGTGTTCTCTTAAAACTCTCAATGTGTCAGGAGATTATGTGGTAATGCAGGCAAGCCTGCTGTCTGCTGGCATAATTGGAGACATTAGGGCTGCTTTTGCAGGCTCTGATTGGGACGTGGCTTCAGGCAGGCGTAGACAGAGTATCAGATGGTTGTGCATGCTGCATGCCGTCTGCACATGGTGATGGAAAGCAAAATACCTGGCCTTTAGAACAGAGATCACATATCGCAATATATTGACTGAGGACACAGAACTGGATATCACGGCAGAGAGCACATAGCCCCATTAAACAAGGAGGAGCATAACGACTGATCTGTCAGGATGATACAAACAACGACTGAAAATATCTAGCTAGGTAATATTGAGAGAGAAAACATGGAAACATGATATTATCAGCAAAGAGCAGTGAATTGTATTACTGATAGAGAGCACATGTCTGAAAAATACCAGCAGGGAATACATGTCTAGGTAATACTCAATGACAGAAAATAGCTTGTCTAGCTTGTGGTATTTTGCTGAGATTATGTAATGTGATGTGATGTGATGATGTTTTAAGATGTGTGGATGTAGATGAGCTCAATGCTAAGAAGTTGAAATGGTTAACGGAATGGACGTAGCCTAAGATCCTGGGATAAGTACTACATTATCAGTGTAGAATAAACAGTGTTGTGATTGTTTGGTGTTAGTTGTGAGGTACCTGCAGCTACGCAGTTGAAACAACACAACAACGTACTCCATAGTGCATAATGCCTTACTCATAAATAAAAGGTAATTTATTTTTATTTTGTCACTAAAATTGTCATTTTCATTATTGGAAAAAACTTTAAAACAAAAGAAAATCAAATCACAGTTCTTTTTCAATCTACTGTTATCCTAATCACATCAAATTCCAATGTTATCAAGGGACCAATATACGGTTAACGTGCCACCCACTGATTACTTTTAAAGAGGTGTTTGCTCAGCGCATTTTTTATAATTTGTTGATTTTATCTTTATTTTTTTTAGATAGCTAATCCTGCTGTCGACCAGCACCACCGACCGGGGAGGAGATAGTGGCCCATATGCAGCGGCAGAGACTTTAGACTATGCAGGACAAATGCCAGCAGCTGGTGGTCCTGGAGGATTAAAAGACAGAAATAGCTGCCTCTGACCCTGGACCCAGTTCAGCAACATGACAGCCCCAGCCTTCAGCCTCCCAGGCATTACAACGCCAGCAACATCACCAGCTGTCAGTGGCCCTGACTGCACCTGTTGCTACCGCCTTCAACACTGACAGGGCATTACTCCATCATATCCTGCAGTGGATGGACCAAATGGAGAGCTGGCTCATGAGGATCTAGGAGATGCTGGGTCAGCTCAGTACCCAAATAGACAATGCCCTCTTCTGAGCCCTTTTTAATTTTTTGTTTTGGTGGGAGGGGATTGTTGAGGGTGGAGAGAGTGGGGAAGGAGTTGGGACCAGGTTTCGCTTTGGACTTTCGTTGAACTTTTTGGGCACAGGCTATTTGTCTGGGGAGAGGAGTGGGTGTGTTGTGGGTGGAAAGGGTGGGTTTTCTATTTGTTAAAAATAAAAGGGGATATTTATTTTCTTCATTTATGCCTCAAATGTTTATTTTGGTGTTTTAGTTCGCACTGCTGTCTTTTAGTGTAGCCTGTTTTTCAAATCTGCTAAAAACGTGTGTAATTTACTTATACCCTTGCTCTACTGTCCTATGTAAATATATTGATTGATCACTAGGTGATGATTGACTATTTTGCATGCAAAAACCTAGACACACAAACAACATCCTTTTCAGTAGAAGGTAATTACTAACTAAACAAGTTCACTTCAATCCATAGTTCTTCTCTTACCTGAATAGATGAAGTGAGGGCTGATACCTCATTCTTCTTCCTGCAGGGTTTTCCCAAAGTGTCATCTTAACTTAAGGGGGCAGTAGTAGTAGCAGGCTAGCAGGAAAGATGCAAGGTGCCACTTCCACCCATACAAACTCCAACTGCAGTATTAATCAAAGGGTTATCCATCACTGCCAACTAGATTGAAAGAAAACAGAGAGTTAGTGGGTCATATATTATATCATAACTTTAGGAAGACTGAGACCAGACTACCACAATAACAGTAATTGACACACAACAAAGAAGACCTGATATGATAATAAAAACTAGCATATCAATATCTTCTGAGCAATAGTGAGCTAGTATTTCAAAAACTAAACTTAGGAAATTAAATCCTTGAGTCAGGAGAATTGTGCTCAGTATCAGGAGGAGTGGTTGGACAAGGTTAAGCGTTTAGGCAACATACAACACAATGCCTTAATGATGTTGATGGAGCTGGTGTGAAATATTACTCAGTTAATAGAAGGTCATGCAGCGAGTTGGTGTCGCTTTCACCACATCCACCCCAGCAAGTTTGTGATCCAATTATGGTTATCAAGTCACACCTCAATAAATCACACAGCCCGGGGGAAGAGGGTTAGGGTCTTGATGAATAGATGGGAAAGGGATTTTGGGGTATGGTGTGACAAAGAGAAACACTACACAAAAGAAACCACAACAATATTAATCGGGGCGCTGAGCAGCACACCATCATCAATCTGTTGTGGAAGGAAGCGATGAAGGGATAAGTATGCTCCAGAGAGACACAAAATAGTATATCTCTAAATGTCATATCTTCTAGGTTTGAAAAAGACAAGTTATGGGGTTTGAAGTTAACCCACCCAATTCTAAAAATTATGATTGTTAAAAGGAGAATGATACTGTATTGCCAAATTGGGCAATGCATCTCCACTCTTCTTGGAATGTTCATCACTCTTCGGTGCCTGTCTGAATCGGTCCAGTAGGTAAGCTAGAGTGTTGAGCTTTCAGTAAATTTTGTTTGTGCAGGAGAGGACAAGGAAAAGGCTTGCATGTTGAAAAACAGTAACTGTATTTTAGAGTAAGCAAGAAGGACAAAAGGAAATAAGGTAAACTTCATGAGGAGTCAGGAGTATACCAAGAAGACTCACGAGCAGAGCAAGAACATAAAGAGGAGTTTCAAAACTGAGCCATCAATGCACAAATACACACTCAGCAGCATTTCCAAAATCAATGCACCTCTCTCTAGAGAAAAGGAGTGGACCCTGCAAGAAATGTTTGTTACATTTGTGAGGCCAATCACTTTCACCGAAAAAATGATCACCCTTCAGCCCCCTAACGTTGCAAGTAAACAAAATCAAGTTTACAAATTTGTTGAACTCCATCCCTCCCTGTCAGCCACCACATACATCATCAGTTATCACCCTACAATCACTCAATATATCACCACTCATTGGTGCAATTGTTAGTAGTTACCTCCTTCAATCCAAGCACAGTGGTTAATACAAAGTATTATCTCCTCTTTGATGATAGCAACACATTGGAATTTGGCATTAGTATTGGCAGTCTTTTAATCAATCATCTTCTGAGGCACCCAGCTAGATGATGTAGGAGGCAGGCATTGTATCCAATGTCCTGAAGGGAATGAGGGGGCTTTTTTACTGCAAACAGGTCCAACTCCAATCAAACCAACCCTCTCCAGCTGGGTCCCAGACTGTTAGTGTCCGGATTGCCGATTTGCACCTCTGGATCTAGGACAGGTGGGCACAATATGGTGGAAACTGTGCTAGGTACACAGGTTGGGGTACGCATGGTTGCCTGTAATTTTGAAGCAACAGGAAGGGAGGTGACGTAATGGCCACAGTGAGATTCACTGTTGCATCTCACCAGGCTGTCCAGATGGGCCAGTACCTTCCTTCACGTCCACAAGTCCAGGCCTGCAGTCATCACTGTGGGCTTCATCCAGGGAGGTAATGGTAGTCTGTTGGGTGGCCTCCAGGTGCCCAGTGGCAGCTCCACCTGTTAATGAAGGAAGTACCTTATTACTGGTTGAGGTGTGCCATCTACCTCCAAAGGTTTTGTGTGATAGTAATCAGAGGCATTGGACATTCTTAAGTTGTAGGTTAGCCTATTGTGCCATGTTACCATGGTATTGGGGTATTTGACATGACATGTGTAAAGCTTTCATAAACTAGTTGACTGAAGCAGCTAATGAGATGTGCAGGTTAGTTGCATTTAGGATGATGGAATCAAAGTGACATCTTACCAACAGTGAAGCCAATACAGTGGAGAGGCAACATGTGCCTTTGACCAGTGGGAGGCCTAGTTGAGTGAGATACAGGCAAACACCAGACATTGCTGTATATGTGACTGCAGTCATCATGTGTGCAGTGCTGTGTTAATGTGTTTTCTGCCAATACCAATCTAGTGATGCCGCTTGACGCCTTAAGAATACTTGTTGTACACACTTGATAAAGTGTCATTCCTGTCCTCAATAGTTTCAACTTGGGTTAGCAGGTCAAGATGGAGCTAGGTAGACATACACTTCTTTGAGCATGATTGGTATATTGCTCACTCCCAGGTGAGTAAACTTCATTTGAGAGTTAACAAACAGGGGCATTTGGGCAAGTGACCATGGGGCTGGTGGGTGGAGTTTGAGCAACAGGGCCTATTGTGCTTTGCAGTCATGTCACTCCCTCTACTTCCCTCTACTTCCCAACACTTGACAAATGGTATCCTCCCATGGGAGTAAACTTCATTTGGGAGTTAACAAACAGGGGTATATGGGCAAGTCACCACTGGGCTGGTGGTTGGAGTTTGAGAAACAGGCCCTATTTGGCCTTGCAGTCATGCCACTCTCTCTACTTCCCAACACTTGACAAATGGTATTTTCCCAGGTGAATAAACTTCATTTGAGAGTTAACAAATGAGGGTATTTGGGCAAGTGATCACTGGGCTGGTGGCTGATGTGTGAGAAACAGGTCCTCCTGGTAATTGTAGTCATGTCACTCCCTCTACTTCCCAACACTTAACAAATGGTTTCCTCCCAGGTGAGCAAACTTCATTTGAGAGTTAACAAAAAGTGGTATATGGGCAAGTACCCACTGGGTTGGTGGTTGACGTTTGTGAAACAGGGCCTATTTGGTTTTGCAGTCACGTCACTCCCTCTACTTCCCAACACTTCACAAACGGTATCCTCCCAGGTGACTAAACTTCATTTGAGAGTTAATAAACGGTGGTATTTGGGCAAGTGACCACTGGGCTGGTTGCTGGAGTCTACGAAACAGGGCCTTTTGGGCTTTGCAGTCATGTCACTCATCATACTTCCCAACACTTGACAAATGGTATCCTCTCAGGTGAGTAAACTTCATGTGAGAGTTAACAAACAGAGGTAAAAAAGGGGTATATGGGCAAGTAACCACTGGGCTTGTGGTTGGAGTTTGTGAAACAGGACCTATTGGGCTTTTCAGTTATGTCACTCCCACTTCCTCCCAACACTTGACAAGAGTAGTAAATGTCATTTGAGAGTTAAAAACAGGGATTTGTGGGCAAGGGTACCACTGGGCTGGTGGCTGGAGTCTGAGAAACAGGGCCTTTTGGGCTTTGCAGTCATGTCACTCATCATACTTCCCAACACTTGACAAGGGTTGGAGTTTGATAAATAGGACCCCCAGGAGAAGGTTTCACCTATTTGTGTCCTCTCTCCAAGACACGCTGAAAGCAAATGGCTTCCAGCGAGTCCCCGACAGCAGCTGATGATGTTTGTTTGCTGTGAGCATGCCGACGTCAGACGGTCGCCAAGGTGGGGGGGTCAGAGGTGGCAGGGGAAGCGCTTCCCCTGCCAACCAAGACGAGGGAGGTGGGGGAGGTCCACGGGTGCACTAGCCTGGTGCAGGACGAGCTGGTCTCGTCCTACGAGCCCCGTGGCCGAGGACGAGACTAGCTCATCCACGGCACCAAAAGGGTTAAATAAAACAGTTACATACAATACTACATAAAGAAAACATAAATTACCGGTTACCATACAAGAATTTAACTGATAAACAAAATTCAAATTATACTAAAGTACCCAATAAAAGAACACCATAAACTACTTTAACTAATAAAATGCTGAAAACAATTAAACAAACACTATAAAAGACACACTAATTAAAGCCAATATAAACTTCAAAAATGACAAATACTACAAGAGGAGGAAACTATGCGATATTTTCGCAACAAAGAAATATTAATTAAAATATACATCTCACAGCTACTCATTCAAGTAAATAATACTTATATTTAAACTAAAAATTTAATGTTACTAAACATCAAAAAATATGAATTAACAAATAAATAGTAACACACTCTGTAACTTTTATAGTTTTACACAGACTACCAAAAAGAAAAAAAAGAACTTCTAAAACAACAAACTGCTAGAAAATCTTAACTATAATAAAGCACCAAGAATATATAATAAAAAAGTATACATAAAAAAATAATTATAAACTCACCCAAAGAGCAACCAAAAATAAATATAACTCCCTAAACCTCGAAAATCTAGGAAAAAATATAATTTTTAATTGCTCTGACTTTTTTCATCTTTCTCCAGAAAACAAACACCTGCTCCACGTTAAAATGAGCTGCAAAATCATGCAAGAAAACTCAGCAAAACATACAAGTAAGCAAAAAAATAAAAGTAACTGCATTTTTAAATATGTTAATAACTAACATGCAAAAGGTAAGTTAATATAGATATTTATGTCAATAAACTACTTGCATATATAATGACAGAAGGGACCACATTTATCACTTCACAAAAAATAAAGCAATTATTAAGCCACATGGGCTCCACCTATAGCCGAGGAAGTGCATTGACAGAAACTATAAACTGGAAATGTTCTACATATTATTCTAATGCATGCTATGGAAGGGCAACTGCAAAAGAAAATGTTGTTATTAATGTAAAAGAGCACAACCACCCTCGAATTATTACTGAAATAGAAATAGAAGTTAAAAAAGTTTTATAAGATATAAGAGAGGCAAGCACTAGTTCTCAGGATCCCACAAGCAAAATTAAAGTGCCAAAACCCATAACAGGCCAACTACCATCTATTTCCACATTAAAACATCTAATTACTTACACACCAGCCATATCCCACCTGTGCATAGAAGATACCAAGACATAGATATAAGACACAATTTAACAATTACACATAATGAGAAACCCTTCCTTTTACATGATAATCAAAATAATGAAAAACAAATCCTGATCTTTTCCGCTGCAAACAGCTTAATGAAATGTTCCCAAACCCAAACCTTCACTCAGATATAGCCCATACATGGTGAATAGCATAACACCAATATCCATTTTGTATATGCTTTACTCCAAAATAAACAAATCAGTACCTACTATGAACTCCTACACTGTATAAAACAGCAAACAAATAACTATTACCCTCTGAAAATAATCATAGACTTTGAACAAGCGATGATCCAAACAATACTAAAACTATACCCACACACAGCCATACAAGGCTGTTACTATCACTTTAACCAAATTATATGGTGACACCTCCAAAAGTCTGCACTCATTGTAGAATATTCCACTAACAGAAAATTCACTTTCAAAGTCAAAAAGATGATAGCACTAGTCTACATCACTGTCATAGATGTAGTCAACATCTGTAACTTACTAATAAAAAGCCATTTCTACCTACAAAATGCAGACAAACTTAGGGGTCTTTATGAGTTTGGCAGTCAGAAAAATCCAGCCACCAAACTCCAGATGAGAAGACCACCACAGGGCTGATGGGCTCCCTACGGCCCCATTGCAACTTTCCCACCGGGCTGTCGAGCGGAAACCAAGGTTCCTACACGCCAGCCCAGTGGGAAAGGTGCGGCTGCAATGTTCCCGGCTCAAAATTGAGCTGTGGCAATGCTGCTGCACGGAGATTGCACCTGCACCCTTGAAATGCACATTATCTGCACAGCAGACAGTGCACATTCAAAGGGAGGTGGCCAGTGGGTCGGGCATGGGCAAAGCAGGGCCCCCCCTGTGGACCCCTGCACTTGTTCACCACCACTCTTTTCATGGCAGTCAGACCGCCGTGAAAAGGCTTGTGGAGGGCAAGATTGCAATTAGCAGGGCAGCACTGATTTCAGCTCCGCCCTAGCTGAAGACTGCTGTCATCCCATTGGGATCAAAGATCCTGGTGAAGATGCCGGTCCCTTGGAGGTCTGACCGCCAGGGTTGTAATGTGGCAGTCGGACTACCACAGCCGCCGCGGTCCCACCACCACCACGCGTCTGGAGGTCTTGAGGACGCCAGACTGGTAATCAGGCCCTTAGTCCCTTAAGGGACTATTTTGAAGACACTTGGGTTGGCAGACATACACAGAAACCAAGCCAAATTCCAGAAACCATTTAGTAATGTCTATGACAGCACCCTGGTACAGGAAGCCTAAACAAACAATGCAGTGGAAGGATGTCACAATGCCTTCCGATCCATACTAGGTAGAACTCAACCTACTTTATAGAAATGTATTGAAGCATTATCAAAAGTACAAAGCTACCAAGAACTGAGAATAAAACAATCTGTTACCAAAATTGGCCCTAATCTTGCTACAATGTAAAGCCAAAATCTTCATAAATAACAAAGGACTAGACTACTGTACTTAGAAACAATAAGAAAATCTATCGTCTAAAACACAGATTAACCTACCAAAACCTGAAAATAAACAACATACTCCAACAAATTAAATATATATTTTCAATAATAAAATAAATATGTCATTACGTTAAAGCGGGCTTGGGAATCCCTTTTATTAGGGCGATAGGGGAACTGTATAGATGTCCCCTAGCGAGAATTTTAGTCAATGGCCAATTAACACAAGAATTTAGGATCAGGCGAGGTACGAGACAGGGATGCCCCCTATCTCCTTTGCTTTTTAATTTATACATCGAACCCTTGGCTACTTTACTTCGGTCTTCTAAAGAGATTATCCCATTTCGAACTGGGGGATGGGTAAAAAAAACTAGCTCTATACGCAGATGATTTGATGATATACACGAGTGATGTTAAGTCTACTCTACCTAGGGTCATTGCCTTGATGGAACAATTTGGTAAACTTTCTGGGTACAGCATAAACGCAGAAAAGACAGAAATAATGTGCTGGAACTTGTTGTATGCTTCCCCTTTAGTTAAACAAGAGATTAGATATCTGGGTATTCGATTAGCAGCTGATCTTAACGAGGTAGCTAAATTGAACTTTGATATAGTATATAGGGAAACCAAAAGACTGTTAAAAGCGTGGGCTGCTCTTCCTCTTACGATAATTGGGAGATCTAATATCTTGAAGATGTGTATCCTTCCAAAATTTACTTTTTTGTTTAATACTATCCCATTAGAGTTTGAGAAGAGCTGGTTTAATAAACTACAAGGGGAGTTATCCTCATTTGTATGGGTTTCCAAGGGAGTTAGGATTGCTTGGAAGAAGTTGAGTAGAAAAAGGGAATGGGGAGGTATTGCGTCTCCAGACTTTTTTAAGTACTATTTGGCTTTTCAGTTAAAAAATATTAGATTTTTATTGAATAAAAAGTCTGAGTACGATTCAGTCTGGGGAGCATTAACGGCTCACCTTGAAGAAGGAGCAGACCATTTTTTATATAAATTTGGACATCCCAGTTACTTCAAGAAAGTTCGTTTGAAACTCCCCAGACTGCATGTAACGTTTGAATGCATTTTCGGAGGATGTTAGAGATACCTTATTTTTGTAGTTCAGCTCCCATTTGGGACTCGCCTGGCACTCCGGAATGCCTTATAGACAAACTATCAACTCCTTTGAGAACAAGTGGGGTGGAAAGATGGGGCCAGTTAATAGAAGGAGTTGAAGTGTTAAGTTGGGGCGCATTCCAGGAAGGTACTGGTGGGGCAGTTTCTAGATTTAAGTACCTTCAAATATCTAGTTGGGCAAAGTCCCGCCGAAATGGAGAAATAGGGAGGAGTATATGGGAAGGGAAGCTAAATCAGAGAACCATCAACAAAGAGGTTGCATTGTGGTACCACGCTTTGTTAGAAACATCAGATGATAGCGCTTCCCTTCCCTTGTCGAAGTGGGGAGCGATCTTTCCAACTCTAGATGTTACAACACTGTGGCAAAAGTCTTGTTCAATATTGTGGCTTACTACCAGTCCTGCGGGGCTGAAGAAAAATCATTTGTTCACACTCCATAGGGTTTATTGCACTCCGGCCAAATTAACAGCTATTGGGAAGACTCAGAAAAACTGTCCAAGGTGCGGAGATGATAAGGCGGACGATATCCATATGTTTTGGCATTGCGCTAAGTTGTTGAATTATTGGGGGGATATAGAGAGTATTTTTAAAATAATCTTTAATGTAAACTTAGTTGTAAACCCAGCATTAGTGGTGTTTGGGGTGCGGGAACAGGATACATATTACCAGAAATTGTCAGTTCAGCAGGAGCATTTGCTGTTCATATTAATTCTTCTAGCTAGGCGAGAAATTTGTCGTAAATGGATTGATCCTCTTCCTCCTCGTGTGTCGGATTGGCAGATATCTGTAAATCGAATCTGTACACTGGAACAACGGGGCCCCCTGTATAGAAAAGATGATTTTTGGTTATATTGGGAAAATGTGTATCAATAACATATTATTTCTTTGTCATATAAGCTCCTTACACTTTGAATTTTTAAAGTCCAATGATTAAGATCTCCCCCTCGCTCTTTGGAGGTGTTGCTTTGGCTATGATTGAAAGTGACAACTTTTGATCAATGACACCCGTATGAGAAAGGATAATCAGTAGATCAGAGGGGATGATCTACTAAGGTTTGGTCTATGTACTGGTGGCATGTTGTCGTTTGTCGCGCCAATGCCTTTCCTACTTAACCAAAGCAGGGGCGAGGAATATGAGGACAAAAAAAGAAAAAAAAAATATGTCATTACGTTAATGAAAATATAATATTACATCTAAAAGCTAATAATCACTGTACAATAAACATATAAAAAACATATAATACTAACCAACTAACCAACTTAAAAAGAAATGTAATCCATCAAATAAATACGGCACTTAATCCCAACATTTATACATAATAATAATAATTTAAACATAACATAAACAATACAATATCACATTTACCATCCACAACAAAAAAATAATATAAAACTTTCTGTTTTGTAGCTGCAGATCTCTTGCTATCACTGCACAACTAAAAATAGTAATCCACCAAAAAATGCAGAAATACAATTCAAAAAGTCCAAAATAATGCAAAAATATAACCAATCCAATTGAAATACCTTAAAGCAATCCATAAACTGTAGGTTCCATAAAAAACCCAGAAAAAATGTTTCAAAAAAAGCTCCAGGAAAATCAAAAAATAAGGAATACTAAGTAAAAACAATGGGTTTGTACCAAACCAAAGCAGAGTTCCCCAAAAAAAGAATTGTAAACTCCAATTTTCCAGACAAAATCATCCATTAACAAAAACTTGTAAAAGAAATGTTAAACAACCACCCGTAAAATACTTTACAGTCCCAAAATACAAACATACATACATGTAATCATCAAAACATAAATAACATCACATTTTTAAAATAATATAGTCATAGATTAATAATACAATTTAAAAAAGTGACATGACAACATAGTGCAAAACACTAACAAAAACCCATCTAAACATCCAAAATACTCTTAAACAACACTAGACAAAACTATTACACATCACAGCTAATTTCCCCCACCCTTGAAACCCTTACACAAGCCCAAAAAAGGACTTATCTGTTCTGATGAACAGCAACACCTAACCACGATTTAGCTCCCGGATTAAAAAGACCCAACCCAACACCAATAGACTACAGGAAAAAGGTTACCGGTAAAAAAACGTCTGCCACATAAAACTAAAAAAAAAAGGCTGTCTCTCCAAAGAAATCAATGAGAAATATAGCACATATGTTTAATACATGTTATAAAAAATATAACAAATTATTGAAAATGTTAAACATGTTAAAGTGTGTTTAAAAAAATTTCAAGAATGAGTAAAGTAGCAATTAAATAATAGTATAAAATATATACAAGTATTAAATAGATAGTATCTATAAATATTAACTTATATTAAAAAAAATATGTAAAACTTTTATGCTTATGGCAGGTGTTAAAATGACTCTAGTGCTTTAGCCTATGGGCCTCCATGTGCTTTGCTGGACTATCTCCAGGGTGCGCTAACATGGTGTTGTTAGGGGGCACAGGGTGATGCAAGGAAACTGCACCAATTCCTTGTAAATATGCCCCCATGTGTGACATCTTTTTATCATACGAAATTTGGGGGAAATCTTACACACTAAAGAGGTGAAATGTACTACTTCCACTGCCATCTAAACCAACTCCATAAGGCTGTTGGACACTAAAAGGGATTACAAACCATTCCAATCTTAGGGACTCATTGGAGTGTGGCGGTCTGTGCACTGCCACAGCGGCGTTGGTGGTCGGACCGCGGCTTGGGATGTCGGACCACAAGATTAGGGTCATGCGGACTTATGGAGCAAAGACTGCCATGGTCCCAGCGGCATTGCCAGGCAGTGCAGCCCGCTGCAGCCATGAGGCAGGACAAACAGGCCAGCGGAGCCAGTGTTACAGCCGGACACATTATGAGGTTGCACACTTCCATTGTGATCATGGCGGTCCAACAACAACATCCCAGTAGGTGGAAACAGAGAGTGTAAAGGGAGCATCTCACCTGCAGGCACCATCACACGTCCTGTGGCACCATGCAGTCCATCACACACATCCTGTTGATGCTCATCGATGATGCACAAAATCCACATCCCTGTGAACATACCACCCATAGACACACCTACCTGTGTCATTAATCTCAACAACAGATCTTTGCACTGTCATCCACATGATATGGGCCTTACTCCATGGGCACCAAGTACAATTGTCACTGTGTACACAAATAGTCATTCACAAAGAAGGACATATTCACTGCCACAAAAAGCCCCCTTTGGACAGGTCACTCACACTGCACCACAACACTACACAAAAACACACATCTGCACATCTTAGGCACAGGCAACATTGTGTCACACAAAACCAACAACACAGCAACATCACATCTACCAATACAACTGACACCCTCACATTCCTCACATGCCATGGACTGTCATCAGATTCAACACACATATGTATGGATGTGTCTTGGAACACAATCACCCATTAAACAGCCCTTTAATAGACCCACACATCACCCACATTGCAACACAATGGAGGGACAATGGGATGCACAATAGTCAGAGAGCTAAATATACGAAGATCAATATGCAAACAATACCTGCACAATAGGCATGGCGGTATCAGGTGCACTCAAGGAAGGATGCTGCACTGGGACACATATCACTTTTTACATGCCCTTTAAACAACATTTGCACAGGAACTGGCCCGTCAGGTATCTCAGGGACAAACAATAGCCAAGTAGCATGCCGATTGGTATAATGTGGACGTGCAAGTCAAGAAAGCACATAAAACAGCAACAGCCTGGGCCATACATCCAGATGAAGTAGCTGCAAGGTACACACTGCAAAACAAACACATGCTCAGTCAAATGCAAAGGAAGCTAGCAAAATTGAAAACCCTCTACATCTGGACAAACAAAACCTGAGCTCCCACACATGAGACTAATATGAATTCCATATCAAGGGGACAAGCATAATACCATAAATGCTGACATTGGACCACACAAGATGAAATACTTACCCCACCAAACATAACACAATGCAGTGACACAACAATTGCATTAACACTCACATATCCATAAAGTCAACATCTACCCTTGTCTTGGGGGACACCAGTACTACCCAAAAAGACAGATATTGCAAACAACAGCAAATGGATCAGCAAGCAGGCGCACACAACTGGAGGCACACAACACAAATTACTCAGGGACAATATTAAGGTAGAAAAGAAATTGCAGGAAAAAACAACTGTTTGGGTTTATTTGAAACAAGATGCAAGATGTCAAAGGCCATTGGACAGTCCAGAAGATTGTCAGTGCACAGTACTATGCCCACACATGACTCCTATTACTGCCAGGGAACCTCCACAGGAAGGGGCATTAAGTGGACAGGCATGTATCTCAGGGATCATCCTGGGGCAGGAGGAGAGGGTTGGATTTTGGATGGTTAGGTTTGGGTTTGGGAGGGTGGAATGTTTCTTAGGAGGGGTGGGCTTCTTCTTGGGAGAGGGGTATGGGTGCTTGCAGGAGGGGCAGGTGTTACAGAAGAGGACTTGGATGTGGAAGGAATGGGTTGGAATGTGGGTTGGAGCCTCTTGGGTTTGGGACGGGGTGGAGGAAGCACTGTAAAGGGCAAGTTCTAAAAGGAAACTTTCCTTTGGAACATGGGGGCGGTCATCTGAAGGGGTTGGGGATTTGGAGGTTGAGGGAGTGGTTGTTTGGTTTTTCGGTATTGATGTTTTGGGTGTGTGCATGTGTGAGGTATGCTAGTGTTTTGGTGGTGTCTGCTGCATGTGCACGTCTTGGGGAGCTAGGAGGTGGAGGTGCTGGTTCATGTGGGAGTGGTGGATGTTTGTGTATGTTAGGGTGGTGTCTGCAAGTATGCTTTTAGTGGTGGATGTTTGTGTGTCTGTTGAGGTGGTGTCTGCAGGTATGGTGGATGTGGTGGGTGTCTGTGTGTCTGTTGGGGTGGTGTCTGTAGGTATGGTGGATGTGGCGGGCACAACCAACTGGCAGGGGAGCAACAGGGAGGGTGGCGATAGAACTACGGGTGGTGGACAAAGATGGTACAAGAGTATGTCCTGAAGGGTCTGCCACCACTAGGGAGTGGCCACTGGAGTTAGAATCTAATGATGATGATGTAGATCCGGTCTCCTGCGTGGCACTCCCCTCACCTTCCAGGCCACTGGGTCCCTCTGTGTCAATGGTGTCTTGACCCGAGATACCACGGCCAGATGCTTCCCTACTTGGCCGTGCCCTGTCTCCTTCATTTACCTGGGCTGATGCTACAAATACCAAGAGAAATAGGGTCTCTACATGTCCCTGATCATACTTATACAAGCGTTCTGATTAACAAGCATTACCATGATGTCAAGTAGGCCCTAGCAACAAACTCCACCAAAGTGGCCCCTACATGTACCATACCATATGCATGCATGTCACCTGAACTGTTAACAGTTGCCCACTGGAAAATCAGGATCTCTGACAACTACAATTGCAAGGCTGGAGTTGTGCAATCACAGTAACCATTGAACAAGTATGAGACCCCATCACTGTCTATGCTTTGCCTCATGGAGCATACCTCAGTTACTTTTTGTCATACAATATTAGGCCAATGCCAACTGCATTCCCACAGATCCCACACAAGGCCATGCAGATATTTGTCACATACACAGTAACACAACAATAAGAAAGGATGCTCACAAATCATGCCACATTACTGACAACAGTGCAGTAGTCTGACAAAGGTGACATGGAAACATGCATGTCAGACATATCCACAATGCACACTTCACCAAGTGAAAACTGTCGCAATAAAATCATGAAGGTAGTACCAATGTAGCTCTGACAAGCCATCAATTTGTCATGGTAATGTACACTGTAGGCATCATGTGGAAATTGTCAGGGAGATATGTGCCTAAGATCCACAACACAATGAATCAGCATGCCCTAGGGAAATCGCCATTAATGTCCAGCACCCCTTAGAATTGCATACTCTGATTGCATCAGTAGAAGCCATTAGTACTTTGTATGTTGGAGAGATACTGAGATTAACAATTACCTGTAGAAGGCCCTCCACATGTTACCCAATGGGAAGCTACATCACTGTCTCCATTTTGGTCCTACAAACCAAGATGTTTGTGGATCAAAGGTTGTACCTAACCACATGTGATTTCAAAATATATTCCATGATGCATGACAACAGTCAGGTAACAAACCTTCCCCATTACACATGCGCAGTGCACTTTGCTACATGATGCCACATCGATGGCCTGGAAATGTACATTGTGGCTACAATATCTAGTCATTCACTTCTTGTCCCTCATTGCTATTGCAGTTGTACATACCAAATGACATGTAGAAGTGACTGAAGAAGACAGGCAGTGGCCCTTCCAATGCCCCGTTACATCTCTTCCCCTGGGAGGAGAAGGTCTTGGCCATCAGGCATCCTGAGGGCTTGACGGGAATACCTCGGGGAGTGGAGTCTGGTAAGTTACCAACACAAAAATATGTCACCAAAAAGCCATGACATTCTTGCTCATAGCTCACCTTTTTCCACTGTCTTATTCATGTTCACCACCAATATTCAATTTCCAGAGTATCTTAGTGTTAACACTGTCAATCTGTATTGTTGCACCAAATAGCACAACTACCAAGGCCTATCACAAATCATGAGTTGAAATGAGGCCTGTAAGTCTTTCAATATCCCATAATAATATTAGGACTCATATTATGTCTCAAAAGGTAAATGCCCAAACCCAAATGCAGTCTGCATAGAGATATGTAATACACACCATTTGTATAGTGTGTGTTGTACAGAGTGCAGCTCCCAGGAGACACTGTTCCTTTTACTCAAAACACCAGACCAGTGTACACTCATCCACATACCCCTGTTTGGCAAATCACAAATAAACTTCCCTCACCTGGGAGGATAATATTTGTCAAGTGCGCACTGTTTAAGCATCTCCAAACACCAGACCAGTGTTCACTTGTACACAAACCCTGTTTGGTAAATCTTAATATACGTTTACTCACCTGGGAGGATACTATTTGTATAGTGACAGAAATAGAGGGAGTGACTTGACTGTTAAGGCCAGTAAGGCCCTGTGTCTGTAATTCTAACCACCGGCCCAGAGTACACTTACCCAAATGCCCCTGTTTGGTAACTCTCAATTGAAGTGTACTCACCTTGGAGGATAACAATTGTATAGTGTGTGTACTAGAGAGAGTGAACTGACGGCAACTCCCAGGAGGAACTGTTTCTCTAACTCGAAACACCAGACCAGTATTCACTATATTGAATGGTAACGCACAAATGAAGTGCACTCACTTGGGGAGATCATATTTGTATAGTGTGTGTACTACAGGAAGTGACATGACTGATGAGGCCAAGAAACACTGTTATTGTTACTCCACTCACCAGCCCAATGTTCTCGTGTCCAAATCCCATTGTTTGGTAAACCACAAATAAAGTGTACTCTCCTCTGGAAATCTCACTTGTATAGTGTGTACACCACAGGGAGTGACATGACTGCTGAGGCCAGGAGGCTCTGTCACTGTTATTCTACTCACCAGCCCAGTGCTGTCCTGTCCACATACCATTGTTTGGTAGCTCTCAATTGAAGTGTACTCACTTGGGGAGATCACACTTGTATAGTGTGTATAATACAGGAAGTGACATGACTGCTGAGGCCAGGAGGCTCTGTTACTGTTATTCCAGTCACAAGGCCAGTGTTCTCTTGTTCAAATACCATTGTTTGGTAACCTTCAATTGAAGTGTACTCACCTGGGATGATAGCATTTGATAAGTGTTGGGAAATAGATGAAGTGACATGACTGCAAAGCCCAATAGGCCCTGTTTCTCTGACTCCAGCCACCAGCACAGTGGCCACGTGTACAGATACCCATGTTTGTCAACTCTTAAATGAAATATACCCACATGGGAGTGATCAAGCACAGACCATGCCCTAATCACTGACATATCAGTCAACATAGCTCCATCTTGACTTGCTAACTCAAGATGACATTTTGGAGGACAGGATTGACACCTTCCCCAGTGTGCATAACAAGTATTCATAAGACTTCAACATGCATCACCAGATTGGCATTGGTAGCAGACACATTCACACTGCGCCAGACACATGATGACTCCAATCACATATACAACTAAGCCCTGGGTCTTTGTGCATCACACTCAACTAGGCATCCTAATGGGCAAAGCCATATCTTGCCTAGCCACTGTTTTGATATACAAAAAGGTACACTGTTCCAAAAGTGTATAACTAGCCTAGGGCACCCAAGGTGTCAGGAGCAAAACCCTCATGCATCACAATGGATGACTAGCATCATCATTGGGAATTGCTCCTCGCCAGGCTGGCGCTGCAACGCCTGACGGGCTCCCCTAAAAAGGGGGGCACTCAGCCGTTTTCGGAGGGTAGGTCCCAAGTATTGGACCTGGATGACTTTTGTGAGTATTATAATGGCAATAACCTCGCCAATATTTACGAGTCTAGAATCGCACTGTGTGTATACCATAATGGGGATAACTTTGCAGACATTTTATGAGTCTAGAAACGCGTGCTTTACTGTGCCTAAGATTATTTTATATCACTCGGTATTGAAATAACTTTGGACTTCCTGTAATAATGACGACTATGATACAGGGTTGATAATCCACAGGTTTAGGAAACACGAGTGTTGGGCAAAAAAAAATTCTGTCAAAAAATTTTCTGTCATCGGTTACACTGTGAGGCACATTTGGAGTTCACATTGACACTCTACTAACCCTGTATGGAGTGACGATTTTTTACTAATATGACTCATGTACACAACAGCATTGTTATACTTGGCATTACTTTTACCTTATTAATGCAGCACACTTTGCACAAAACGCATGGAGTCATTCATTTGAGATTGTGATAATGAAGAATATATTTATTTTGTGCCTTCTTGATGACTTATATCTACTATTAGGCTGTGTTTTTTCCAAGTCCCCGAAACGTGCCTCTCAAGGAGCCCTTCCTGACTAAGGGGATGGTAAGCTCTTCTCACATTACTGACTGCTCGATTTGTTTTATAAGATTAACACTTTAATATCTTGATGTTCACAATAAGAGATATTAATAGATGTATGATTTTACCTCTTTTTTTGGTTGTTCGCTTTTACTCTTTTTTGTCCCTAGGGTGACCTGACAGTGACGTAGCCAGTTCCTTTGAATTGTAAGTGACCGGCACACATATCCAACTCCTTTATCATTAATTGGAGAAGTTATGACATTATAATTCCCGTTTGGTCCTGATGAAGCGTCATTGGATCCTTTTGGACCGCACGACGCGAAACATGTTGACCCTTTATTGAGGGTACTGTTATACTACAGACCCTGGTAGTGTGTTTGCTCTTTGAAAGTAATTGAGCATTAACTACTCAGTTTATTACTTTCACTTTTTGATTTGAACCTTGGTCTTCATCCCAGTATATTGATTAAAAGGTATGAAATAACTTTGGGATGGATAACTAATTTTATTTTTCACTCTCTCCGAGCGTTTGCTGGTGCCTAAAATTATAGGTATTTTTGTCTAATGATATATCATCAGAACAGGACGGCTGAGTGCCCCCCTTTTTAGGGGAGCCCGTCAGGCGTTGCAGCGCCAGCCTGGCGAGGAGCAATTCCCAATGATGATGCTAGTCATCCATTGTGATGCATGAGGGTTTTGCTCCTGACACCTTGGGTGCCCTAGGCTAGTTATACACTTTTGGAACAGTGTACCTTTTTGTATATCATATTAGTAGGAGACTGTACACTGGACCACTTAATCTCCTGGTCCCTCCCCCCTTTTTCTTAGCTCTAGCCACTGTTTTGCCTGCACTGGGGGAAAGATGTCATTTTCATGCCATGCTCCCATTTGCTCATGATCTGCACATTCCAGCAGCAGCTTGAGTCAAAATGAATTGGCATGCTTCACGCATGTCATGTCAGTACACCCAATACCATGGTTACTTGGCAAAATAGGATTAACTGCAACTTAACTTTGTTCAAGGTCTTTGCTTACTGTACCACTAAATCTTTGGAGGTATATGTCACAATACAATCAGTAACATTGTATGTTTTACATCAACTGGTCAGGCTGCCACAGTACACAGAGGCCACAGAAGAGACACCCACCACTTCTAGCAACGGCCTCTTCCTAAATGAACTCCTTTGTGTGCCTCACATTCACTCTCTTGACTGATCCTCAACCACCCACCAGTTCCAATGGGAGGAGTACTCTGGAATTTGGACTACCAATGGTGTGGCATCTACTCCAGTGATTGTATTCACAATGACTGACCTCTTCACTTTACATCTTTTGTTTTTTGTAGCATTGTGATAAATTCACCCATCACAAACTCATTGTCTGCTTGCTTAATTTTCAGAGATGTAAGACCATGTAAGACCATGTGAACCTTACGATAAAGACACAAGCTACTTGTGCAAGCAGGGATATGTTGCAGGCACACAGAGTCCAGCTCAGGATTACAACCATTACACACCAACACATTATTACAAATGTCTTGTCAAACCAAAAATTTAATTCCAGTGTACAGCACATAGGCTATCAATATGTCTGGACTCTTAGAAACAAAAATGTGTGACTCACACTGAGTCAAAGTACACACATCAAGGTATAGGCCCCCAGACCACAGAAGGAAGGGATTTGTCAGACATTGTCCTGTAGAATGGGCAAACATTACTGTGGTTGAGGTCAGCAGTTTGAGCCTTATCACATACCACACCAGAGTAATCAAACATCACATAATCCAAGATAAAAACAGATGGCAGTACAACAGTCCCAGATCACAGGCCCATCATAATCACATGCCTATGCATCTGATGGTATGACACATACTTTTGTCAATGTTGTGGCACAGGCACTGTGACCTGCAATGATGAAACACATCTTTGATATATACAGGTCATACAAAAAAATGTGTTTTGCTAATGTGAAGGAAAAATGACTTGGTCAACAGCTAGGAATACATATTTTCACGCCACATGATGACACAACGTTTGCATCAGGCCCACTACAGCACACCAAACAAGTGCAATGGCCACTTCTGTACCTCTACCCAAACACTGCAAGCTGTCTTGGTACAGGCCTCATATATCCAGACTGTGCAACCTACATTAACTGGAACAGTCCATGCCAACTTTGTATGTCAGAACAACATCAGATACCTGGCAGTGTCACACCTCTGATGTGCCCATCTGAAAATGTCAGGGTGTAGGTACCTGTAAAAAGAATGAAAAAAGGAGTATAGGCTTGAAACTGTCACATAGCAAGCAGCTGGACACAAGACACATAGAAAGCAGGTGGAAAACAAAGTACATTGCAAGGAAACTTACACAAACAAAGCAACATCATCAAGGTGGGGATGTGTCAAAAGCTATCTCATCAAGCAGTCTTTGGCTGAATATTGCATAGTATCAGCTCCCTATGTGTTTCTAAAACACTCAACTCCACACTTTCTCACAACTAATGTTCATCGTACAGTCACAGTCATGACATCACATGACATACTGACGCTCATGAAAAGTAGATCTTGATAAGATCTTCCCTCAAGTCAGCTTCTCCCTCTTCAACACTGTCATTCGCACTTGGCATTTCAGGATTCTCACCCGGTGGCACAGCAGGCTCCCCCTCCTCCTGGATGTACAGGATATTCCTCAGCAGGGCGATGTTGTGTAGTATGCAGCATGCCACAGTGATCTGACACACTTTCCCGGTTGAGTGGAGGAGGGCTCCACCAGTCTGGTCAAGACAACAAAATCTGGCCTTCAAGAGCCCAAAAGCCTGCTCCACTGTCCACTGTGTTCTTCCATGGGCCTCAATGAAGCGAACTTCCCCTGGCGTAGTTGGATTGCTCAGCAGTGTGTCAACAACCAAGGAAAGTTTGGATATGCGGAGTCTCCTGTCGAGGAATGGGACATAAGTGAGTCACTAACTTGATGATTGTAGCACCTGACATTGCACACACGCAATCAGGACAGACGTGACTTACCAACCAGACAGGCCTTCTCTGGGTGCAGTTGGGACATTAGCTGGGGTATGGTACTGTTTTGCATTATAAAGGAATCATTGGCTGAACCCGGATAATGGTCACAGACGTGGGAGATTAGAGATCTGCCAAACAGACAACTTGTACGATGATGAAATGAAAGTTCTTTCTGTTACCACAGACTTGTTCAGTGGCCTGTAGTGGCACCAAGTTAGCATGTGTGCCAGGAATGGCCCCACCACATGTGGGAGGCAGCCAAAACTATAAAAGTCAGCCTTGATAATTAATGGCTAAATCCTCATGTTGGGGGAACCTGCTATAGCTGTCAATGTGTTTCAACACAGCTGAGAGGAAATCCTTCAACACCAGAATGAAAAAAGGTTGTGCATACCAGCATATAGGACCACTGTATGTTGGACGGACCCTGTGGCTAGGAAGTGCAATACTGACATGATTTGAACAATGGGTGGTATGATTGTTTGATAAATAATAGCTGGCATCAGATCTGGCTCCAACGGACAGCTTAAGTCCACCATTGTTTGCCTATTCATAAGATAAAGCTGGATGACGTGGCCTTCTTCCATGGTCTGGTAGTCTGGCAGTGGATGGTAGTGGCAGGTTGTTGTATCTTACCTCTCCCAGGGTACCTATGTGTGACAAAACATGATTTGTAACGTTAGTCAGTATGTCCACAGCAACACACATGATGCATGCCAACAATATCATATGACAAAGCAGTTCTGACCGGATAGACATGACACCCAGTGCACATCACAGCTGACAACTACACAGAGGTCACATGTGACCCCCATGGATTTGAATGAAACTCAAAGATGTGCTATACAATTGCCCTTCGAAATGTGACTGTATATTTCAACCACCAAAAATACAGTCGGTGGTGGTGGTCCAGGCACCTCTGTTAAATGAAATCTGTGCCCTGCAACAACCTACAATGGTGGTTGAGTAGAAGGACCTATATAACAAGACAAAATAAGGATGCTTGTGATATAACAAAACATATATTGTAGGTGTGAGGCAGTTTATAAAGACTAATATTGCATTTCAGGCTGCCAAAATGGCAGATGCCTGACCTGCTCCACTGGACAATAGGAACCGCCCGCAACAGCTGGTGGAAGTCATCAGGCCAGTAGGCAGTTGCAACCGTCGAGGACCAATGGCTGTGTCCGCTGGTGGTGACAACTGTTTATGTGGCGGAAGTGACCCCTATTTGAACAGCTCTATGGCTCACCAGAGGAGCAGGTAAGAATCTCATAGACACAATTGATGCTGTTCGACACTATCCTTTCCTTCTTCACAGGCTACAATGTGCCCCTGTGTACCAGTTAGTCCTCTTGTGTGCCTGTTGTTGCAGTCTGTGTGGCATCAATGGGATGTACGTGGTGCAGGTATTGGTGGCCAACACCATATGTTAAGTTCATTCACATTGGGTGGTGTGAGGTTTTGGGGTTCTACATCCTCCTTGTGTTGGATACACATAAGAAAATAAGGAGACTTTACTACCATCCACTGACATCTCTTTCTTTACAATGTTTGTAGTGTTAGAAAACATGTATGTGCATGACAGCATAAGCTGTGTAAGCATTTTGTATGAGTCATTAGAGGATCTTGTAAGCAAAGTGTATAGTACCCCAGATCTTTCACCCCACATCTGGCCTTGCCAAACTTTGGTCTGGAAGGCATATCCTGACTCACTCTGCCCTTCAGGTTGCCACACACACGACATGCCAAATTACTGATGGCCACATAATATACTGTCATGCATGGAAGTGATGGAAATGTGTCATCTAGGTTCGGTATGCTCAGCCTGCAGAGACCAAGGCCTGTCAAATGTATCTCCGAGTATGGGACATAGGGCCTGATTCTAACTTTGGAGGACGGTGTTAAACCGTCCCAAAAGTGGCGGATATACCACCTACCGTATTACGAGTTCCATAGGATATAATGGACTCGTAATACGGTAGGTGGTATATCCGCCACTTTTGGGACGGTTTAACACCGTTCTCCAAAGTTAGAATCAGGCCCATAGTCCAGACTGCGGGAGAGTCACTGTGGCTATGCAACAGTGGCACTGTGTCCACGCCCTGTACAACAGCAGATCCTGTCATGAGGCCAATATGAGGCTCTAGTGGCAATACATGCCCTGACTGCCTCAGTCCATTGACTAGATTAGGTATGGCTTTCCGAGAACTAGTCGATATGTGCATTTTGCATCATTGTCAATGTGAGTCTTTGACTCGTGACAGGTCCCCTACTCCCATTGCTCTGTTGTCACCTTCACAAAAGTCATATTTGTCCTGGATAGGCTTATTGCACTGATGACAGTCCCACAGTTCAGATAGTGTGTTGATTCCTGGTAGGCCATGACATGTGACTTAGTAGCTTGGTCACATGGCAGAAATTGTAAAATGCATGTATTTGTATGTTGGATGCCATCTCTGTAGGATCGGCACATATGTCCAAAGGTGTGTTCTGTGGTACATGTGCATATCACAGAACCCACACCCAAAGTGGCATGAGTCTGCATTTGATAAGTCACTTGTCCACACAGCTTCTTCATTGTCACTCAAGTGTAAGGGTGAAGTCTATACTATGGCAGTTGCCTGTAGGGACTGTATGCAGTGAGTTAATCCCACAGAGTGTGAATGTGTTGGTCCATTCAAGCCTCAGGAGTTTTACCCTTCAGAAGCCACATATGTGTGTAGTGTTTCATGATGGCTCACATCATAGTACATGTTATGGGAGAATGGGCTGCTTGATGTCAGTAGGCCTGCCTAGTCATTGTAGGCCCTGAGCAGGATAGTGGGTTAGTCTGCAGATGGATATATATGTCTGTAGTCATGTCCCTGTACTTATTGGCTTCTGTGCTTTACACTTGTGTTGAGTTGACCAAATTAAAATGTCTATCTTGGTGCTTCTGACATTTGTGTGACTCAACCATTTGTTCCAAAACTGGGGATTGTAATCTCTTGATTTGTCTTTTGTATTCCATTCACGTCAACGCACATCAGAAAAAGGAGATATGGAGAGCCATCGACCGGCAGACCCTGGGGCTCCACAGCAGGAGGAGCGCACACTATTTTAAGAGGTGGGGGGACCTGAGACACTGGGCACGGAAGATTGCAGCGGTCCAGCTGGGCTGTCCTCCCAATGTGGGTGGGGTATACGTTAGACCATGACCCCTCTAATGTCACACATCCTGGCAGTGGTATACCCAGACCTTGATGGGTGTTTGAGGGGAGCACAGCAGCCACAAGGGGGTGAGTACAGGTCATAATCCTGCCTGTCATAGTGCCATGTTAATATGAGGTTCTGACATCTCTACCTTAAGATTAGGGATGTGCCATGTGTGGCACAGTAGATGAGTGACTGTGTAGATATGTAGTGTTGTGCATACTGATGAGACTTGCCTATTGGCCCGAGGACCTAGGACACAACTGTGTAGAATCCACAAACAGTTTGCTCTCCAAGTACAATATATGGCTGTGTACATCGATCACTCGAGTATTGTTTGTTGTTGTAGTGGGTGTAAATTCTATGCAACAGACCACTACTCCTCAGTGTTACAGGCCAAATGAAAGGAATTGATGGATCACTGTCCTCAGCCATTTGTCTGGTTAAATGAGTATATTGGCATCTGCCATCCAGAGTCTACGTGTCTTCCGTGTGACAGGTGTTTGTGCATCACTATTGTCTATAATGTGAAGACGGCCATCATACATGTGACCAAGCATTCCTTGTTCTTTGGTTGCAGCTACAGACCAATACTTTCCCTTGGTAAGTGGGGAATGGCCATGGACATGATTTGTGTGCCATCACTGTTGCCATCATTCCTTGTGCCCACATGTTGGCATGTCTCCCTTTCTCTTGTGACAAAATGTGTATGCTGCTGTTTCACGCATGGTCTACATGTGTTCATGGGATGATTTATGTATTCCCCATATATATGTACAAGCCAACTTGTGTGTAGAATAGGACATTTGCAATGGGAGTACATTTTATGTGGTGCCACAGACAGGAGTGAGTCACCATTGATTCTTGGTGCACCCATACCCTTAGGGTTGGACAGCCTATTTTCAGGACACATACCGCCACATGACGAAGTTGGATCCCAAAGGGCTGATGGCAGGTGCAGGTTGTAATCGGCCAGGGAACCGATGAAAGCAGCCATGCTGATTACAACCTTGTTCTCCGCCAGCCTTTTTATGGTGGAGAACAGGTGCAGGGGGCCACAGGGGGACCTGTGGCATGGGCAGTGCAGAGGTCCCCCAGACCAGCACCCTCAAAATGCACACTGTCTGCACATTTTGAGGGTGCTTGTCCCGCTGCATGCAGAAAAATTGTTGCTGTCTCAATTATGAGCCAGAGACAATGCTGCTGCCACTTTCCCGCCGGGCTGACCAGCGGAAACCTTGGTGCTGGCGGGGAGGTCCCCAGCATGGAGGCGATCACCCCGTCGGGAATTTGGCGGACAGATGTACCCATCCACCACCTCGTAAGAGGCCCTAAATGGGTGACATTAACTATTCCCACTCCAATATAAACCAACTCAGGGAAGGTATTTGACACTAAAGGGGTAACAGTTACTATTCCCACGCCCATCTAAACCAACTTAGGGAAGGTGTTGAACACTAAAGGGGTAAAATGTACTATTCTCACTCCAATATAAACAGATTTGTGGTCGGTGTTTGATACTGAAAGGGTGACATTAACTGTTCCCACTCCAATTTAAACCAACTCAGGGAAGGTGTTTGACACGAATCCCACTACAATCAAAACCAACTATGGGAAGGTGCTGGACACAAAAGGAGTGAAATTTACTATTCCCACTCCAATCTAAACCAATTTGAGGAAGCTGTTGGGCGTTAGAAGGGTGAATTTTACTATTCCCATTCCAATCTAAACCCACTCAGGGAATGTGCTGGACACTACAGGTTGTTGCGTTGGCTCTCATTGTACCAATGGGGCTGCTGAATTTGGGTGGCAGCAACACCTAAATTGTGGGGAACTGAGTCCAATCACACACTTTGTCACAATTGTCTGCCTAATCCGTTTCTGACCAAAGGAATTCTTTAACAGCATCTAGTGAGGAACTTTTTAACCATTGCTGGCATGATTTTCCTACACTGTATCTTGTTACTACGCCTGAATGTTCTGATGACACATTGCAAGGGTCTGATGTACTTGTTCTAAACCCCCTGGTGGAATTTACAAAATGTACATGACAACCGTTTGTGTCCACTGGTCACAATAACCACCCACCAGGATGTGAAAGTGATGTATTAAATGTTCAAATTTGAACCCACCCATCGAGCTGATCTTCAGTTGCAGTAATATATTTTTGCAATTTATAGAATTCAGCAGGAGAAGGGACACTGGGCACATTCAATTCCTCCATTTTTGCCAAGACAAATCAACTTGTCTGTAGTACAGTTTCATTTAAAAATATCATTTGAACAGGTATCAGGCATGCTCTAAATAAAGCTTCCTTTCCCCCTATTTGCCAATTTAATTTGTACGACCATGGCATTATGACTATGGTGAAGTCGCCTCGGTCCAACCTCTGACATCACCAGGCCACATCCAGCCAGCAGCCTGGCCGTCCCGGCAGTTGTAATCTGCCAGGGCAGCGCTGCTAACAGCGCTGCCCTGGGGATTATGAGTCCCCATCTGCCAGTCTGATTGGGGATTCGTGGGCCCCTGGGAGGCCCTCCACTGCAAATGCATGCATTGGCATGGGCAGTGCAGGGGCCCCCATGCACAGCTCCGTCACGCATTCCACTGCCCGAATTATGGGCAGTGGAATGCGCAACGGGTGCTGCTGCTCCCGCCGCAGCGCCACATTGCAGCTGGCTCCACATTAGGAGCCGGCTGCAATGGTAAGGCACTGTGGTGAACTCCTAATAGGACCGGCGAGGTTCAAGCTGCACAGGCAGCCTGATGGTGGGAAGAGTTTGGTGGGTTTCCTTTCCTAATGGAAAAGTACTGAAAAATTCAGGATTCATGAAAGATTGACAATATTATTGCTCCATGTTATCCTGTGGTACGGAGTTCTGCTATACTACTGTTTCAGATACCTTGCAAAGCCAAGTGGTTCACTGTGGTGGATTCCCATCAGGTATTCTTTTCCATTCCGCTGCACGAAGAGAGCTGGTTTTTCTTCATGTTCCAGTTCCAAACTAGAATTCTGGCATGGTGCTGAGTTCCCCAATGGTGTGAAGAGAGCCACTCTATCTTCCACAAGAACTTTAAAGAGAATCTGAAGACCCTGAAATTTACTGTGCATTTCAGTCCTATTTCAGTGTATTGATGATCTGCTAGTGGTGTCACAGAAAGCATGCAAGCAAGATACCATTGCCCTAGTGAATCAGTTGGCTGAAATGTATGTGAAGTGTCCCCAGGAAAACTGTAATACTGCCAGAAAGAAGTCCTGTATCTTGGGTATCATATTGAGAATGGAGCTTGGAAGGTGTTGCAGTAGAGATTATCTGATATTTTGAAAATGAAACCCCAGGCAGCAAGGAGAGTTAGGATTTTTCTGGGAAGTATGAGTTACTGTTGTCAGTGGATACCCACCTATTCCCTTGTGGCAAAGCCTCTACAGAAGATAACATACAATGATATGTCTGATCTGATACCCTGGGCAACAATAGCATGAATGCCTTCCTCTGTATTACGGTGAGAAAGAAGGGTGGACTCTCTCTGTTCTCCCCAAAACTCATGATCATTTCAGAAGACCGGCTGTGTACTTCACCACCACTTGATCCAGTAGCTGCTGGGATACCAGGATTGGCTAAAGACAGTGGCAGAGGTTGGTATTAGCATATAGCATAGTGAATTCATCATTATGGGATACGCCCTCACTGTGCTGGTTTCACATTTCTAACATGGACTAAGGCACAGCACTTGACCAGTAGTCGTCTCACCATGTATGAGCATACTGGCAGCAGGAAATTTTACTTTGAATTTGCCTCCTTGTTGTTTTTGTCTAAAACCAAAATAGATGATAAGGAGGTTGAGCATGACTCGCTCAATGTGACTGAATTATGCACCAAGCCAAGGCCTGACATTAGAGATGTACCACTTGCATGTCCTGAATATCTATTGTTCATGGACGGCTCTTATTTAAGAGATGATGGTGGAAATGTGAGTGTTGCCTATGTGGTGTGCACCTTAGAGGGTGTATGGTAGTTTCCTGACTGAGTGACGTAATCTTTGCTAAATGGCTGAATTGGCTGCTCTTACTAGAGCTTGCTGTGTTTCAGATCAATTGAAAGTTACCGTTTACACCCACAGTCAGTGTGGCTTTGGTGTTGTTCATAATTTCAGGGAGCTCTCGTCACAATAAGGGTTTTAGGCCATTTTCTGGATCTCTGATACAGAATGGAAAGTACTTCAGGAGACTGCTCAAGGCTTTGCAGATGCCTCTCAAGACAGCAGTGGTGAAGTGTACACAACAATGGAGCAGAATTAATTGCGTCACTACAGAAAATCAGTATTCTGACTATGTTGCTCAATATTGTGGTCATGTTTCCTGTGCCTTCAATAGAGAATATTCAATAACCTGAAGGGAGACAACATGACTCTGTTGTTAGCTGTTCCTGATACATGAGAGGAGGTCAAGAGCTTCAAGGAGGAAGCACCAGAAAGCAAGCAGCAGGGATGGTTCGGAGCACGTTATGTGAAGAATGAGAAGGAGATTTGGGCTTCTGCAAATGGAACGCCTTTTGCCAGTCGGTTTATTGTCAACTATGTCAACCATTGTGAGGTTGTTCAAGCAGTACTGGTTTAACCCCCTTTTCGGGGTGATGGCAGAGAAACTTTGCAATCAGTTCATCATATACAATGTAAAATATAGAGTGGAAAACTGCAGGAAAGGATTAAAGTATTTGAACCGACAATAATGCAATCAATAATCACTGACTATGCATTATTTTAATCAAAACAAATCATTTGTAAAAACATATCAAACAGTGCCTGTACCCCTGTAACAATCAAAAAATAAAAATCTGGAAAATTCTAACGACCAAAAAGGATTAAAAATTAGACAGATTTAATTTGTATTCTGGCCCATTAATTCCTTGTTCCTTCCTCCATTTTGAGAAATGCATGGTGGTTGTCCAAACTTTTCCAGAATCCAATCCATCTGAAGGTCCACAAGCCCTACATATGAAAGGGAATGCAGGGCCTTTGGCCTACAAATCCTCTTATTGCTAATCTAATCTAAAAAAAAGTCTGCTTCGTGCGACTTTTTCAAGAACAAGTTGACGTGTTCCAGACTCAATGGCTCAAGGCCCCATCAGGACCAAAGAAGTCTAGAAAATATTTTATGTATGCCCTTCCATCAAAAATTTAAATAGGGACCTCTGGGGAACAATGAAGGTTTGACACAGCTTGGATAAAGACAGCTGACACAATTAACTGAACAGCAATGATGTGTTCTCTGGCGCCTTACTTCCAGCTGACCTGTCTTTTTTTATCCTGTCTGGGTGGCTTCTCTTTGCACAAGGCAGCCGAACATGGAATAATCAGTAAAAGAGATTCAATCATCTCCATATCTGGTACCGGGATGCCTGGTAGATTGGTGGATGACATGTCAACAGTTGAATGTGGGAAGGAGAACACTAGTCACATTGAGCCATTTAGGGGGAACTAGGGCTCCCTTTAACCACATGCAGTTAGACTTGGCAATAGGCTATGAATTTTTAGTTTTACTGGGTGGAGGTGTACCCAACTAGGAGAATGATAGTCTTACTTAGCCAAACTATTGTTGCACAAGCTCATATATCTCTTAGGATTCCCAGTTTCTTTTGAGTCAGACCGTGAAATGCAGTTCAATAATTTTGACCCTGAGAATGCTATGAGTAATTTTGCAAGTGAAACAGAGACTTCATTGTAGCTTATGTCCTGAAGCTTCAGGAACTGTTGAGCAGATCAATGGCACATGGAAATTCTGCATTGCCAAAGTATGTGCGGCTACATCATGTGGCTGGATGCTGTGACTCTAGCGTGGATGCATCTCCAAATTACCCCTTACCGGCAAACAGGCTTGTCACCACATGAAAGCCTAATGGGAAGAGATTACCTGCTGTGCCTGCTAATGTGTGTTGGAGGGGGCACGTTCTGGTTGGCTAAAGCAGGGCCCCTAGCCAGGCAGAACACACCACTCCCATCAAGGGTGGGTGTTTACACTCACTGTATACCTGTGCTCATCCTTGGGTAACTTGGCACGGAGCAGTCAGGCTTATTGCAGAGACAACATGTAAAGCAATGTCACAGTACTTCCCCACCACAACCAGGCTGCAGGCACAAATTAGACTTCACACATAGGCCCTCATTCTGACCTTGGCCAAGTCCCGCCGTCAGGTTACCGTTCCGCGGTCGAAAGACCGCGGCAGTAATTCTGACTTTCCCGCTGGGCTGGCGGGCGGTCGCCTTCAGACCGCCCACCAGCCCAGCGGGAAAGAGGCTTCCACGATGAAGCCGGCTCGGAATCGAGCCGGCGGAGTGGAAGCTGTGCGACGGGTGCAGTTGCACCCGTCGCGTATTTCACTGTCTGCGCAGCAGACAGTGAAATACATGTAGGGGCCCTCTTACGGGGGCCCCTGCAATGCCCATGCCAGTGGCATGGGCACTGCAGGGGCCCCCAGGGGCCCCGCGACCCCCCCTACCGCCATCCGGATCCCGGCGGTCGGATGGCGGTAGGGGGGGTCGGAATCCCCGCGGCGGTGCAGCAAGCTGCGCCGCCGTGGAGGATTCAATGGGGCGGCGGTACACTGGCGGGAGCCCGCCAGTGGTGCCGGTCCGACCGCGGCTTTACCGCCGCGGTCGGAATCCCCATTGGAGCACCGCCGGCCTGTCGGCGGTGCTCCCGCGGTCCTCCGCCCTGGCGGTCTTTGACCGCCAGGGTCAGAATGACCGCCATAGTGTATGTATAAAACATTTTTATTCAATACACACATTATCAACACAGCATGATTAGAATGTAACTCTGGGCCAATACCCCCAATTAGCATTAGAAGTCATGATATGGAGCCTAACTGTGTCAAAAATTAGCTACTGTATGTACACATGAGGAGAACAGTACATTCCCACATAAGGACCCAAACATTGTCAGTACGAGACCCACCCTAGAATTCCTCCTAATCAGTCTAACACATAAATTCAGGGTGCACCCTGGTTCTCAACGTTAGCAGCAGAATATACATTCAATATTTACAACACTTTCTCACAGAACTGCTGCTGGAGCCACACTAGAAAGACGTAATGGCAACTGTAAAAACAAAAGTGATAAAATAAATGTGACCAATAGCACCACAGTACTGCCTTTGCATTCAACACCACTCACTCTCCCACATCCATTCAGCACCGCCGTGTGGTACCACGGGTATCAGTTGCGCGTACAAACACTCACTCGTACACACTCACTCCTGGCACCCTAATGTGGTGCCCTGGTATCCAGATAGTGGATGCCACTGTGTTTGCAAAACCCTTCACCCACCAACCATGAAGACCATGAAAACCACCATGTTATGAGTGTGGCGGTTTGGCAGGGCGGTTGGACAGCCAAGCTGGAGATCAGCGTCTTCGACCCGGCAGTCCACTGAGGATCGCCGGTGCTATCATGAGTCTCCTTTCTGCCACAGTTTCTGCTGTGGTAGCACAGGCACGAAAACCCTGGGGTAAAGGCTACCGGTGACAGGAAATTTATTTCCTGTAACCGGCAGACGACTCTCCCAATCCCCCCTGCAATTTCAATTCTCTCCCCCCTCCATAACAGCACCCTCCTCCTCCAACCCCCCTTCCATTACAGCACACCCCACCCCCACTTCCATAACAACTATCACCACCCTCGCACCCCCCTCCCTTGTCGGACGATTGACTTACCTTGTAAGAAGGTTGTCTGCCAGGGAATGGGAACAGACACTTTCACCACCGGCAGCGCCCCCAGCCATCAAGACACTGCCATGCCGTATACTGCTCGAAATACGGCTGGCAGAGTTTTTTTGGCGTGGCAGAGATGGCGATGAAACTACCTCTGCGCCTCTGACCGCCAGCTCGACTTCTGGAGGATTTCCGCCAAAATTGTGGCAGAAATCCTTCAGTATTCATAATATGGCAGTCGGAAGACCACCAGCACTGGCGGTCTTCTGGCACCCGTGGCTTCGACAGAAAATTATAATGAGGGCCTTAGTATGGCGAGGTTTGGGCTCACCACAGAGGTTCACTCACAGGTCTGCAAAACACAGAGGAAGGATCATTGGGGCCACCATTAGTCACCAAGGCGTGCAGCCCTGCTGAACAGTTCAATGTTACCAAATAGTTACCAATTTCAGCTCCTCCACAACGGAGAGTTGCCATCAGAGCTTGTTGACTAGGGTCGCCCTCAACACTTCCAGTTGCATACGACAAGTTCTTAGGCCCAGACCCGTACCAGGAGATGCCGCAGCTGGGGCACGAAGCCTAAAACGACCCAGACCATTACGATCCCACATGATAAGTGCTTAGTGCCGTACTCCCACAAAAAGGAGGTACAACATCAGGGGTCCAATTATCTGAGTCATCCTGACCGTACGTTCATTCACTAGCCAGTTCTCAATTTGGTACCTCCTCAGTCAGAGGCACTAGTCTGGCGCACGATAACTTGAACCACACAAGAAAATCCCGGACTCTCCTGTGAAAATTTAAATTGGCACCCCTCTGAAAGGCACAATGTCTAGCATGCGATGACTTGAGCCACACTAATCCATCTGGTCACACTTGAAACTTGGTTTGTGTACCTCCCTGGAATGATGCACACTGTTGAAAGCAATGACTTTAGTCGTACCAGATCTCAAGGTCACACACTTCAATGCAAGGTCAGCCATGCCATACGATGCCAAATACAGCATAATGCTGGTTGCAGCCATACCTCAGAGGGTTGCAAACAACAAACAGGGCACTGATCAAAATGAGCCTGTAGTCAAGGCTCATACAAGAGAAATGAGACACAGTTGACAGTAGCAGGCCCCATGGGGTCCCTCAACGGGTGGTCCTGTTCACACCAAAAGACAGTGTGCAGTGGTCTGCACGATAAAGGGCCACTCACCTGAAGTGGGTGCAATCTTTGGCAAGTTCTGCACCAGGCAATTCTGGTCTCTAGACTCAATACTAAGGCCATGCTAATGCTGCTGCTGCCAGGTGAAGTCCAGCATATGATGTGGGAACAGCAAAGGGCGCCGCTCTCCAGATATATACTGGTCATCGTTGTAA
The DNA here is from genome assembly GCF_031143425.1 of Pleurodeles waltl. Lineage (NCBI taxonomy): Eukaryota > Metazoa > Chordata > Amphibia > Caudata > Salamandridae > Pleurodeles > Pleurodeles waltl. The sequence goes on from NC_090440.1 coordinate 214,945,342, forward strand.
GTCCCTCTGAGGAGGTCTTTGATGTCCCAGAGACCCCTCACAGAACAGGGAGCAAACCAAACATGCCCTTTGGGAGTTACACTTTGGAATGCTACACAACAGCAAGCAATCAGCCCCAGGCCAGTCTCTAAGCAGGAAAGGGAGCACGGATCCCCTCCTCGGACAGTTATCCTCCTGGGCCCAACAGACTCCTCGGGCAGGGTGCCCACATGGTCCAGCAACACCGATCCCTCGTCATTGTAAGGGTTACTCTGCCTTGCAGACGTTGAGTACCCCTAATTATTCTAGATGGTTCCCTTGAAGTTGGGAGTGATTCAAAGGGTTCTCCTTTGAACCACAGATGTCTCCTTTAAATTTCCTTATTGCCTGCCTTAAGGCCCTGGAATGCAGATCGTTATCTTTAGTGGGGCCATGCCCTGGCTTTAAGAGGCCAAGTGTCAAAAACATCTACCCCCAATGTATCCATCCAAGGCCCAAATGGCAGGGATTTATCATTTGGGATGCCCAAGTTTTATAGCGGTAGCCTAGGGAATGCACAGGTGTGCTCTTTCCAATCGACCTTTGAAATGAAGCCTAATTTACAAGACACCAGAATCCTTTCAGAACCTAGAAATGCCCACTTCCTAGAAGTGGCATTTCTAGGGCATCGATAACTAAACCACCTTTACCATCAGAAGGTGTTTGTCATCCTGAATCTAACGATACGAAACATCATGAGGCTACTCCCCTGCAATCCACTATTGCAGCAAAACTTAATAAGACTCATTCTCCCATGTTACCTTATGGGAAGAGCAGCTCTCAAAGATAGTGTGAACATGCATGGGTGTTCGGCTCTCCCTGTGGCATGATGCCCTGACACACACACATGAGGGACATTTTAAAGCAAATACAAAGGTACAATTGCGCCAATACTGGCTTGCTCTATCAGACTCAGTTCCTATATTAGAATACCCGTGCGCAAATGTGCACCCCCTGATAAATAATGCCGGCTCCAGTACCGATATAGAAAAACCACCCAGGTGCAAGTATGGACACACGGGTGAGTGTTACCAGTCCCAACTTATAAATGGCAACACCGTGTGCAAGTATTCACACACCGGCTAGTTGTGACATTTCATTTAAGCATTTGATGCTATAGTGCAAGTAGGCACCTAGAAGCCAGCTATGCCAGGCTTCCCATATATATGAACTCCCACATTCATATGGGCATGGAGAGGCCCCTGGGCCTGGTTCACTATATGATCAGGCACCCCTCTACAAGGGTGCACCTATTGCTAAGCTGTGCCAGGCGCAACATACATGGTACATTCCCCATCATGTATGTGTGCACCTATTGGCCCTGTATTCTAGGCTCAGTATCTCTGAAGGCCCCATGGCCTCTGTGCACACCCCGGACCCTGCCATGGTGGGCCCATACAAATTGGTCAGCGCCACCTACCCTCGAGGGGAGGGCATGCATGCATACTTCCACCCTGCCCATCCAGGGGGACAGTGCCCATGGCCCACGGCTTCTAGTAGAGGACAGGCCCACCCTTATGGATGCGGCCAACCCTCCCTTTAGGTAGGGGACACCTACATGGGGGTACTTCCCCGCCAGGACAGGGTACATCATTGTATACTCGCCCTGCCCTCCGACTACCAACAGCCCCACTGTGGGGCATTCTGGGGAAGGCATAAGGCAGCTCAGGGTTGGCCCCTGCATAGGAACTGCCACTATGAGCACAGGTGCGCTAACGCCCCTGCAGGCCTATTCCATAGGTCTAGGACATGGTTAACCAATGTACCAAATATGCTATTGAACACTGTTCAGACATTCAGTGAGCTGAGGGAATTGCAAAACTCCATCCAAATGAATGAAAAGGCAATGTGGGAAAAGATAGGATGTGTGAAGGATGCAAGTGATGTCTGGGTACCCAGTGATCGGAAGTCCATGCTCCCCAATTCCATGTTAGACAATTCTGATATAATCCACATATTTGTGCGATGGCAGAAAACCTGTGCCAGCTCCTTCTGATTTGCCAAAAGTAAAATGTGGGCAATAAAGGTGTAGTGACCATGAGTAAAATAGGAAAGTCTGATGGCCCCTTCTCCAGATGAAGATCAATATCGTGGAGATGAGTGATGTAACCAGTTAAGGTATATCCTTGTAATTGTGTGCTTGTTTTTCCACTGGGTGAAAGCATATCCCACCAGGAGGTGTGACAGTCTGATATTTGCCAAATTACTGTTGTGGAGTTGATCCCGCATTTCAGGATGACAGTTTCTCTTGAATCCGAGCAAGGAAGCCACTTCAAGAAGGGGTGATACAGTTGCTGTTCGTGGACTATCAAAACAAAATTGGCCAAAGCTTGTATGTCCACATCTCTCAAATGTCCCAATTCACTTCCTCTGGTATTCACGAGCATTTGAAGCATGCCATGCGAGTGTACAGGGCTGTCCCCTTATGAGGTGTTGATGGAGAGAGCAACTCTTCAAGTTGCTGCTCTTGTGAATATCACTGATGACCTGGTTCTGGAACACTGCAAGAGATTAGTTGATGTGGTACATTCTGTCTCTCATCGGTTAGATGCTGCTACTTTAGCTGGGTGAGAGCAGTGGCGTAGCGTGGGTTGTCAGCACCCGGGGCAAGGCAAGTAATTTGCGCCCCCTAACCCGTGGATTTTAGCACTCGCGAGTGCGAGCGCGCCCCCCCCCATATGTTGCGCCCGGTGTGGCCGGCCCCCCCTCTACCCCCCACGCTACACCACTGGGTGAGAGTATCCATGTCATGACCTGAATCCTGGTGAAGAAGCACGTTTGCAATTTGTGCCTGGAAGAACACTGGAGCAGTCTATATCCTGGTTACCAACACTGCTGTGAACTGTGCTGGACTGCTAAACTGGATACATGCCTCTCATACCAAAAGGATGAGAAAAGAAGAGGAAGACGTTGAGCCAACATCCACTAACTCCTCGAGTCCACTGCGGTTCGGAATTCTGAAGCATCAGAAAAGGGAGGGGAAGATTAGTCAGAAACCTGGCAGCCCCTGTGGACAAGATTCCTATGCTACAGCGGAATGGTGGTAAAGCTCAAGCACCTGACTCTTGACCAAAGCTATGCCTTCAATGAGACACAGAGGACTCATGGCACTCTGAGTCGGGTCCATCTGTATACATTGCGCACAAACTAGAGAGTGATGCCGAAAAGAAGAAGTTCTGCCTCTGAGAGTAAATCATCTTTATTTGAACCCACAATCAAAAGTGCATCCCAGAATCGGGCATTCACGGAAGAGGTTGGCCAAAGACAAACACTAAACAAAAGAGGCTGTTGACAGCTACTAAAAGAATAGAGACGATTAGGAAAGTTAGTCAGTTCGAGAAAAAATAACTTAAAGAGCCACAACATGCTGGTGACTAGACTTGACAGGTCACAAAGAGACTCAGAAGGGAGAGAAAACCAAATTGCAAATATACAGGTCACAAATGTACCTATTTTGTCAGAACCAACATCACATATCATGAGTGTCTGACTGACACTGGTGAACTTCCTTGAGTCCAAGATGAAGAGAAAACAGGGCTCAATTTGAGCAAACTGCTGACACAGTCAAAAGGGGTGAATTGATAAACAGGGTCAGAGGAGTTCAGAGCCTTTGGCATCCAATTGGTGCAGAATAAAAATCGCTGTCATTTTTTGATAGGGTAGTTGTAGAAGGAAAAATCTCTTCAGTGGACAATAAGATTTATCTTTGATCTGATTTAAGCTAAACATAGTGCAGCAGCACTGCAAAATTCTGCTTTTAGCTTTGACAGTTGCCATTTCTGTGTCTATAGTTGGGTGGATGTTGGATGTTTATCTGCTTAAGGGAGATATTCCCTCAACCCCATTTCTAACACCCCACCTGTCAATGAAGCTAACTGGAAACCTGATGTTGATAAGCGTGCATCTAAAGGTAGAATTTCGAATGCCTTCAGTCTGAAGGTGTCTATAGCTATAACATACTTCCAGATGTTAGATGAATACGTCAGAATAATGCAAGTGAAGAACTGTTTCATGTGCTTCCAAGTTCTGCAGATGAGGGTATGCATATTTCACTCACCTCTGTCCTACTTCTTTTCCTCCAGGATGTTTCTCATTCTGTTCTGCAGTAACAAACTGTGTTATACTGATTATGAAAAGCCTTTTGAAAATGTGCCATTTGAGATAGATGGAAAGATGTATTTGTGGTCTGCTAAACATGCTTATCATTTATTTAAGGAGTTTAAATGGAGGGATCAGTGTGAGTAAATGATTAAATTCTTTAGTCTTGTTACTAACTTGAGCATTACTAATCAAACCATGCATGATTTAACCTGCAAGATCTGTAAAGATGAGAGAATTTTCATAGATGAGCTGAACAAAAGGATAAGGCAAGACAAAGAAAGGGAAATTAAAAGAGGTAAACCAGAACCTGGCAGGGGAAAGGAAAGAAAAACGTAGAAAGTCCATCCACCGATAAAAAGTGTTGATGTTGCTAAGATAGGAACCTTATGCATGATAAGGAGACAAGAAGGGAACAAAAGTGTTCAGGTAGTGCTTTGGAGTGCATGTAAGCATAACTATTTGGTTAAAGGGAGAATCTTTTCAGAATTAGAGCGAATTGAGGGAATATATTATGTCTGTGGCAGTCTGCCTAGTTTCAGCTGCCAAACAATTGAGTAGGTAGTTGCTATATCGCCCTCGTCTACCCTAGAATTTATCACCTCAATGAAGTAGATTGAAATGTAGATCCCTATATAAAACAAAGTAGGCTCAGCTGTAAGCAGATACTTAATGACATTTTTGAAGCAATAATCCCATCTGTAGGAGTTGCATTAAATGATGTGAAGTTTAGGAAAGTATCAACGTTGGTGAATAGGCTTGCCTTTAGCACAGCTATTGACTCCTTTTTTGATTATACTAATTAGAATGTGTGATTCTTTCCTTAAAATTCTCCATAGGAATTTCATAAAAATGGTGGGTGGTATCAAAAAGCTGTCAGCAATGAGACGAACAAAGAGAAAGGGATGTGATGTAAGGGTTGAGGAAATGCAGAGCAATTCCGTGATACTATGAAGGATTTGGAAGGATCCAAAGAAAAGAATCCAAAACTGTTGAAAGCTGTATTGTAATAAAAATGTAGATGTGATGATTTAGAAACCATTAGAGTGGGTTGTGGAAATGTAGAGTTAGACGTATTAAAATTCAAGCTTACGCTAGCAGAGGCCAATGTAATGATTTCCTCCATCCTGAAAGTACAGACCAAGAGGTCGAGTAGCAGCTGACCTCTTGGTCTGTGCACCTCTCCCTGCTGCCTGTGCTTTAGCACAGGAGTCTGCTGCCTTGTCTTTCAACAAGATCTCCCAGGTTTGACCCTGCTGCCACACCCGTAGATGTTACTCTCTGCTGATTATTGTGTTTATTATTGTTTGCTTTTATAGTTTCTTTCAGTGTAACTAGTATTGCCTTATGTTGGACCTTACCCTTTTTGCAGGGTTATCCCCAAACTTAACTTTTTGCCTCCTTCCACCTATTTTTCTGATCTGTTTATGTTGGCTTAGGACTCTGGGCACTTTACTACTGCTAACCAGTGCTAAAGTGCATAATCTCTGCGTATAAAATGTATTGGCAATTAGTTTATCCACAATTGGCATATTTGATTTGCTAGTAAGTCCCTAGTAAAGTGCACTATGTATGCCCAGGTCCTGTAAATCAAATGTACTAGTGGGCCTGCAGCACTAATTTTGTCACCCACATGAGTAGCTCTGTAAACATCTCAGACCTGCCACTGCAGTGTCTCTGTGTGCAGGTTTAAGCTGCCATTTTCACTTGGGGATTGCCTTGAAATATCTCCTAAGTGATATTTCCCATTGGGAGCAGATTGAGATAAGGAGGTTGGGGCTCTGACCTCACAATTTAAACATACATCTTTTGGTGAAGTTGGCTTTTGAATGTTAAGTTTGAATATGCCACTTTTAGAAAGTGGCCATTTTTTGCGTAACCAGTTTGTGCCTCTTGTCTGTCTGCTGAATACACCACTGGGTCAGGATTACAGTTGGGTGCTAGTAAATTCACTCTAGACAGTCACACAAAGGTAGCTGAGGTGTGCCCTGCATTTACTGATGGGTCTTCCTGAGCTAGTGGTGGGAGGAGCTGACACTCACATCTAAATAGGTCTGTGCCTGTCCTTACACAAAGCAGTCTACAACCCCTGTAGTGTGCCTGGGACCAGGGCAGGAAAAAGCAGGCTCTCCTGCACTACAAAGACTTCTCTATGAAGTTTGACTACTTCAAAGACAGAGATGGGTATAAGTACTGGACCTCTGACACCACTTAAAACACTTCTAGACTGAGGACATTCTGACAGGAAGAGGAGCTGGATGCTCCAGGAGGGACTGTCACTCTGCTTGTTGCTTTGTTGTATTGTCCTGCTGCTTGCTGCTTCTGTCCTGGGAGTGAAAGGCCTGGACTTTGCTTTCTACATCCTACTTTCCAAGCTTCTCCAAGGGCTGGAGTTGGGCATGCCTCTCGTTAAGAAGCCTAAGGGATATCAAAGACTTCATCTGCCAGCCCCTGGGCTCCTCTGCTAAGATCCCTGTCCTGTCAAGTGGTGCCAAATCCAGACTGGGCCCTTGAAGGAGGTTTTTGGTACTACAAGAAGAAAATCCATGCATCGACTCACAGCATCATTCTGAACTGACCCATTGCTGTAAGGATTCAATGTATCGCCACTGCTCGCACCGGAATGTGGTAACTGCTTGCTTCAACCACCACAGCTTTCAACACAGGGTAAGCTTTCCATTACAGCGCATCAGAAGAATCACTGTTGTGTGAGTTTCAAGCACCACATCATCGAAGTCCGTAAGTCACCACCCTGACTCCGATGCAGCGCCTGCTTTATCACTGTGAGATCAACGCATTGCATCTTGACTTTCGGCGCATCATCAGTGCATCATCCATGGGCATAATTTTCTTCATCGACACCGCACCGTAAGGAACAGATGCTTTGTGCCACAAACGACACATCACGTCCCCTGTGGCATTAAGGAACCGATGTATCACCTCCTCTGCCTGGCAGGTAAGAGACCAACACATCTCTTCCAGAGTAACAGTAAGGAGCCAACGCATCTTTGGTTCTTTCAACACATCACCTGCCCTGTGCCCACATCGTCTTTGTTTTTGATGCATCTAATGTACTTTGCCTCAGTCAAGCGCTTCATTGATTTCAAGGAACTACAATTACATGTAATCTTTTAAAAGTGATACCTTTATGTTGGATTTTTGTTGTTTTGTCTTGTTTTACTCAGATAAATATTGGCTATTGTTCTAAACTGCTGTGGAGTATTTCTGATGTGTTTTTACTGTGTTAGTGTGTACAAATACTTTACACATTGCTTCTGAGATAAGCCTGAAGGCTTGACCCTAGCTACTACGGGATGAGCAGGGGTTCTCTGAGCTGTGTGTCTCCCTTACCCTGACTAGACTAAGGGTCCCTACTTGACAACAGTGCAAACTACTGAGAACTAGAGACCCCATTTCTAACACCTTAATTTTGCTTGGTGGCTTTTGTTGCTGTTTTTTACCCTCTGGTTTTCTTTGTCACCCCCCTATCTGCTCCTACCATTATTCCTGCCCTTGGGTCCTACTCAAAAGTCCATCTTGCCTCCCTGTCAGCCCCTCCCTTCTCTCGGTGCTACTTATGTAGGCCTCTACGCAATCTCTGTGAGTAGCAGCTGTCCTCTTGGTCTGTGCGCCACACCACACTGCGTATGTTTTAGCACAAGAGTCTACACCCACTCCTGACTAGACCTCCCAGGTTCAATCCTGTTGCCACACCCATAGTCGCTACTCTGATGACTATTGTGTTTATTACTGTTTGTTGTTATAGTTTCTCTCAGTGGTACTAGTATTGCCTTACTTTTGCTTGGGGGCTTTTGTTAATGTTTTTTACCCTCTGGTTTTCTTCATCATCCCCCGGACCGCTGTTTTTCCCGCCATTGGTTCGCACTCCCAGTCTGCTCCACCTCCCTGTCAGCCCCTCCCTTAACCCAGTGCTACTTATGAAGGCCGCTGGAACACCTAAGACAAGCTTGTCTGCGCCCGTTGGTGCCTGGACCTTGCCCTGCACCAGGAATCCTGGATCTCCCTCTCTCCACCACTACTCTAGAGCAGAGAACCTCACTCTCAACCTCTACACCGCCAGCAGTTCATGCTGCTGCTCTTCTCCGTGTTCCACATAAACTCCTTTAACATGCTCCCACTGTCAGTTCTCCTGCAGTATTAGAACCCAGCAAAACCTGGCACTGCCTCTTCGTCTCCCCAGAGGTCCCTCAGACTTCTACAGTGTATCACGCTCAACGTTCATTCTGTCTACAAATATGCAGCGGATATATGGGACACCATCACCTCCCTTGCTCCAGACATAGCCTTCCTCAGTGAGACCTCGCTCAATGCCTCCTTCAGTCGCCACATCGCTGCAGCTACCCCCGACAGTCACAAGATCATCCATTCAATCGCACAGGCCCGGTGGTGGAATCGCCTTTATTCACCTCCTCAGTGGAGAATGACACTCATATCATGGAACACCTCCAGTTTGCGACCAACCCAGACAAAAAAACCTCCATCAAAGGAACCCTGTCCCACAGACCCCCTGGACCAGGACACAAGTTTTGTGAAGCCATCCCTCAACTCATCGCCACCCAAGCCATCAACACCAAACACTACATCTTCCTCGGACACCTTTACTTCCACTTTGACTAGCCCAACAACGCCAACACCACCAATCTCCTGGAGAGCATGAACATGATGGGACCCAACCAAATAGTCACCAACCTCACTTCGGAGGACACACATCGGACTCCATCTTTACCCGCAACCACAGAGTCTCTTACTGCCATACCATGGGGCTCACCTGGTCAGACCACTCCATTGTAAGCCTCACATTCACATCTGCCCATAACAATGCAGCCATTGGAGCTTGGGTAAGGTATTCACATTCCAGTGGAGTAAAGTCCTCAACACTCACCACCCAGATATCCCATCAGACACAGACACAGCTGTCAGAAATTTCACCACCTGGATCTCAAACAGCACAAACATTGTCATCCCCAGAAAACTTAACAAACCCATCAACCACCTCAAGCAAGCCAGCTGGTATTCACCAGAACTCAGAACCACTAAATGCAGGTGCAAGCAGCTTGAAACATGGTGGAGCTCCACAAAGCACCCCAGCGACCAATCTGTTTTCAAGAACGCGCTCAGCCAATACCACAAACACCTCAGTGACACCAGTAAACAAGCCCTAGCCAACTACATACAAACCAGCTCCAACAGCAGCAAAGAACTAGTCAAAATCATCAAAGAAGTCTCCAACCCATTGGCATTGGAGCGCTGCACCACCCCTTTCCAGAACCTATGCAACTCTCTTGCTGACTTCTTCCACGATAAAATAGCCACCCCACCATCTACAATAGCACTTTCACCAAATGGAAACATATCACAATGCAGAACACTGCTGACCTCATGAGATCCATCCACTCCGGATCCCCTTTGGACTCTTGCCCTCACCACATGTTAAACCTTGGCATCAGCACCATCACCAGAAAACTCATCAACATCCTCAACTCCTCAATCAGCACAGCCACCTACCCGGAAGACTGGAAACATGCAGGAGTCAAACCTCTGTTCAAAAAACCCTTTGCGATCCCAACAAACTCAAAAACTACTGAATGAACTCCCTGTTCCCAGCAAAAGTACTTGAAAACACCATCAACCACTAGCTTACAACCTACTTAGAAGACAACAACCTCTTGTACACTTTACAATCTGGGTTCCGCACCAACCACAGCATAGACTCTGCCCTGATCGCAGCTATGAAAGACATCAGACACCTCATAGACCAAGGAAACTTTGCCACCCTCATCCTCCTCAACCTCTCTGCAGCCTTCAACACAGTCTCCCACCACACGCTGCTCACAAGGCTCTTCCAAGTAGAAATCAGAGGAAAAGCTCTAAAATGGATCACCTCTTTTCTGTCAGGCAATTCTCAGGGAGTCTAGCTTCTGCTCTTTACCTCAAATTCCAAAGATATCATCTTCCCAGGGCCCAGGGATCATCACTCAACCCCACCCTCCTCAACACCTCCACGACTCCCCTGGCCAACATTGTCAGAATTCACAAACTCAACAGAGGGCATCATTATGACATTGGCGGTAAGTACCACCTACTGCTGTGGCAACGGCCGCCAAAAGACCATCGCCGTGGCTAACAGCCATCCACCGAATAATGATCACTACCGGATTTCCAGCACAAGAAGGGCGGAAATCCGGCTGTGGTCATGCTGGTGGATGGCGTTAAGGTGGCACTGCTACCACCAGCAGCGCCACGCCAGTAGACCGCCGCCAGCCATATTATGAGAAATAATACGGCCTGTAGTGTTCTGCTGGCGGGCGCTGCTGGCGGTTGCAGCGCCCCACCCCATCCCCTGCCGGAAGACCCCTTGGATACAGGTAAGTTGGGTCTCCAACAGGGGGGGTGTTGTGTGTGTGTGTGGGGGGTGTGCATGAGTGTGTGAATGTGTGCGTGAATGCGAATGAATGTGTAGTGTTGTTTGCGTGTACGCATGTATGCATGTGTGAGAATACGTGTAAGTATGGATGTGTGAATGCGTGTCTGCATGTTAGTATGAATGTGTGTACGGATGTGTGCAGGAATGAATGTATGCATGCTTGTATGTATGCGTGTATGCCTGTGTGTGAGTGTGTGTGTGTGAGTGTGTGTGTGTGTGTGTGTGTGTGTGCGTGGTGCGTGTCTACCTGTGTGTGTGTAGGGGATTGGAAGGGGGGCATGGATGGAGGTGGGGTGGGGTGCGTCAGGGGAGTTGTGGGGGGTAGTGGGCCTCCTATCTGTGACAGGGAAGGAATTCCCTGTCACTGATAGGGCCTACCGCCATGGTTTTTGTGGCATTACGAATGCACGAAAACCATGGCTGCAGGCAGGGTCATAATGCCTGAGAAGGTACAATATCGGCTACGGGGCTTGAGATTCTTATGTCCAGCCCGGCGGCTGTTACCACCATGGCGGTCGGATTGGTACATTGGCATAATGTGGCGGTATGTACTGCCAGCCTGTTGGCGGTACCACCGCCACATTACCACCAACCTCCGGGGTCATAATGACCCCCAAAGTCTCCTACGCTGTTGACACGCAGCTCATCCTCGTGCTTTCCAAAGACTCCTCCACCAGTAAATCCAACTTCCGCAACTGCATGATCAGCGTTGTGAAATGGATGAAGGACAGATACCTCAAGCTCAACACCAACAAAACAGATGTTCTACTGTTCGGTAACATCACCTCACCGTGGGATGACTCCTGCTGGCCAGCCGAGCTGGAGCACCCTTGCCCCCATGAATCATGCCAGAAATCTAGGAATTATCACAGACAACCAACGCAACATGGATCACCAGGTTAACATAGTCTCCTAGGCCTTGTTTCTCACCCTCTGAATGCTCCACAAGATCTTCAAATGGCTCCCTCTTAATAAACGTACCGTCACACAAGCCCTCATAACTAACCGACTAGACTACAGCAACGTGTTCTATGCCGGACTCACCACTAGCCTCATGACAAGACCTCAGATCATCCAGAACTCTGCTGCCAGATTCAGATGAGACCTTCCGTAACAAACCCACATCAGCCCCCCTCAAGAAACCACCACTGGCTCCCCATATACAAACAATGCCAATTCAAGCTGCTGACCTTTGCACGCATATCCCTTCACGACTGAGGACCAGCTTGCCTCAACCTCCGCATGAACTTCCACCACCCCTCCAGACTCCTTCGCTCCACCTGACTCTCTGTTACAATCGCACCTCTAATTCACTGCAGCACTTACAGTGGTCACTCTTTCTCATATGTAGCAGCAAAGGCCTGGAATAGCCTCCTCTCTCACCTAAGAGCATCATCCTCCATCCTTTGCACTGAAGGACTGCGGCTTTTCCAGTCTTATTGAATGTGATGTACCTAATCAAGGACAACTTGGATGTCCCAGTCCACATTACATACTATGGGCCTGATTTAGAGTTTGGCGGAGGGGGTTACTCCATCAGAAACATGACGGCTATCCAGTCCACTGTATTCCAGTAGCCTATGTGAATTGTAACAAGGTGGACAGGATATTTGTCACATTTGTGAAGGAGTAACCCCACCACCAAACTTTAAATCACGTTCTTTGTATCAATTCATGTTGCCTGAATAGACTCTGAGAACCACTGAACCTAATATAATTACATTTTGAGAGAATCTTCAATGTATTCTGTAGAAAAAAGTTTTTTCTTGCTTGTTCCCCATTGGTGCACATCCTGGAAATCATGTTTTTGTGTTGTGAATGTATGAAGTACTTTGTCTAAACCCCAATAATATGACCTGTGTTTTCACTATAAATGAAACCCCTTTCTCCTCACCCTAGAAGGTGGATCTATGCTGGATTTTCTACTGGACTTTACTGAGTCTTTGTACTTATTACTGATACATCTATATGCTACCCTGATTGATAGTCCATCTTATGTATTTGTACTTTATATCCTTAAGTTAAACTTTAAACTTTAGCCCGTGTCTGTCATTATTGTTGAGAATGTCACAGCCTTAATCTGATTAGTAAGATCTTCAAAGAGACAACTAGGTCGAGTTGAAAAGCACCAAAGGCCCCAAGCTGACTATACTGCTCCCAGCCCAACTAGTTGGAACACTTTAGGTAACAAAAGAGAAATGGATTTGTGCTCTGACCCAAGGATAATGTAATTTGCCTCCTGAGTCCAGTTGAGAAGAGATTTATTGATGATCTGTTTTAGACTTTTCATCCTTGGCGTGGTCTCCCTTAACCTTTTACCTCTGTTCCCCAGGTTGTTGATGTGTTTTGCTGTTTTTGTTACTCTGGGCACTTCACCACTGCTAACTAGTGCTAAACTGCAAGTGCTCCTTTACAAAATTTTTATGTAATTGGCTTATCCATGATTGCCATATCTAGTACCTGACTAGCATGACTAGTAAGTCCCTATTAAAGTGCACTAGAGGTGCCAGGGCCTGTAAATCAAATGCTACAAGTGCGCCTGCAGCACTGGTTGTGCCACCCACGAGTAGCTCTGTAATCATGTCTCAGACCTGCCACTGCAATGTCTGTGTGTGCAGTTTTTACTGTAAATTCGACTTGGCAAGTGTACCTACTTGCCAGGCCTAAACCTTCCCTTCTCTTACATGTCAGACACCCCTAAGGTAGTCCCTAGGTAGCCCCAAGGGCAGGGTGCAGTGTATGGTTAAGGCAGGACATATAGTGATGCGTTTTATATGTCCTGACAGTGAAATATTGCTAAATTCGTTTTTTTTTACTGTTGCAAGGCCTGTCCCTCTCATAGGTTAACATGGGGGCTACCTTTAAATCCGATTAAAGTGTAGATTCCCTTTGGGAGCGGATGGACATGTGGAGTTTGGGGTCTCTGAGCTCACAATTTAAAAATACATCTTTTAGTAACGTTGATTTTAAGATTGTGCGTTTGAAAATGCCACTTTTAGAAAGTGAGCATTTTCTTACTTATACCATTTCTGTGACTCTGCCTGTTTGTGGATTCCCTGTCTGGGTCAGTTTGACAGTTGGGCTGGTTGCACCTCACATTAGACAGTGACACAAAAGGAGCTGGGGTGTAGTCTGCATTTCCTGATGAGCCATCTGTGCTGGGAGGGAGGGGAGGAGTGGTCACTTACACCTGAAAGGGCTGTGTCTGTCCTAACACAATGCAGTCTCCAACCCCCTGGTGAGTGTCTGTGGCCTGGCCTGGGCAAGGCAGGATTTCACATTCAAAAGAGACTTTACTTTGAAGTAGGCCTACTTCAAAGGAGAAAATGGGTAAAAGAAGGGCACCCAAAACCACAGACTTTAGAACACTTCTGGAAACAAGAGGAACCTCTGCCTGGAGAAGAGCTGAGGAGAAGTGCTGCCCTGCCTGTGACTGTGCTTTGTGGAGCTATCCTGCAGTTGCTGCTTCTGCCAGAGTAAGAGGGCAAAGACTGGACTTTGTGTGCCTTCCATCTTGTGAAGAAATCTCCAAGGGCTTGATTTAGAGCTTGCCTCCTGTTGTTTGAAGTCTCAGGGACAGCAAAGACTTCTCTCTGCCAGCACCTCGAGTCACTAGAGAGACTCCTGCTCTGACAAGTGGTGCCCTATCCAGTCCCTGGGCCCTTGAAAGGAAAGCTGGTGGAAATCCAAGGATATCATCTTCGGCCAACTTCGGACCGACGCCGCTGCTGAATCCGGTGACGCAGCCTGCGACCGACTCCGTGATCTTCGCTGGAACGTGATGACCTTCGCAGGCCCGATGCCCCGCTGAAGTCCGCGACTCCGTGGAAGTCACCGCACCACGTCGTGACGAATGCCGCTCAAAGTGCGCGGATTCAACATTTCGCACAAACGCCACGATCCCCAACTTCGTGCATCAACTTGTTTTCACTCTTCACCAAAGGTACTGTTCTTGGGGGTCTATGCGATGCCGTGTCCGGCGCCGCAGGTGTCGGCTTGTTGGGAACAACTCCGTCACGACGCCGTGTTAACACCTCATTGAAGCATTTTGTGTTTCTAAACACTATTTTTGAGTTTAATCTTAAAAAATTCAGAACTTGACTTGTGTATGTCGGATTTTTGTTGTGTTGGTCTTGTTTTGTTTAGATAAATATTTCCTATTTTTCTAAACTGGTGTTGTGTCATTTTGTAGTGTTTTCATTAAGTTACTGTATGTGTTGGTACAAATACTTTACACCTAGCACTCTGAAGTTAAGCCTACTGCTCTGCCAAGCTACCAAGGGGGTAAGCAGGGTTTAGCTGAGGGTGATTCTCTTTTACCATGACTAGAGTGAGGGTCCTTGCTTGAACAGGGGGTAACCTGACTGTCAACCAAATACCCCATTTCTAACAATCTGCAAGATAGGAGGGCTGAGATTGAGAAATGAACGAGAACTGGGAAAGATGTATGGAAAAAGGAAGAGGAGAAATAGAACAAGATGGGAGTACAACCCAAGTTGAGTCTAGACTCTGAACACCAAAGAAAGTTGTGTTTCTGTAGGAGAGAGGCGAATGTTCAGAATTTTCAGAGAATGGGATGGGGTCAATGTGCTCACACATTTGAGATTTTGGGCAACACAAATCAAGTACTTGCAGAAAAAGATCATGTGATTCCTGATGTTTATTATGTGTGTGGATACAATGCTACTTTAAGCTACATGCACATTATAAGAAAACTGGCTATTTAGAATTAATATTTCCTAAGTGTAGGAAAGTACCATCTTGCCTGGCACGTTACCCCCATATTTCCCTGTATATATGTTGTTTTAGTCTATGTGTCACTGGGACCCTGCCAGGCAGGGCCCCAGTGCTCATAAGTATGTGCCCTGTATGTGTTCCCTGTGTGATGCCTAACTGTCTCACTGAGGCTCTGCTAACCAGAACCTCAGTGGTTATGCTCTCTCTGCTTTCCAAATTTGTCACTAACAGGCTAGTGACTAAATTTACCAATTCACATTGGCATACTGGTACACCCATATAATTCCCTAGTGCATGGTACTGAGGTACCCAGGGTATTGGGGTTCCAGGAGATCCCTATGGGCTGCAACATTTCTTTTGCCACCCATAGGGAGCTCTGACAATTCTTACACAGGCCTGCCAGTGCAGCCTGAGTGAAATAACGTCCACGTTATTTCGCAGCCATTTACCACTGCACTTAAGTAACTTATAAGTCACCTATGTGTCTAACCTTCACCTTGTGAAGGTTGGGTGCAAAGTTACTTAGTGTGTGGGCACCCTGGCACTAGCCAAGGTGCCCCCACATCGTTCAGGGCAAATTCCCCAGACTTTGTGAGTGCGGGGACACCATTACACGCGTGCACTGTACATAGGTCACCACCTATGTTCAGCGTCACAATGGTAACTCCGAACATGGTCATGTAACAGCAGAGTACCCGGTTACTGCCAAACTGCCTTTCCGGGGTCTCCACTGCAGCTGCTGCCAACCCCTCAGACAGGTTTCTGCCCTCCTCGGGTCCAGGCATTCCTGGCCCAGGAAGGCAGATCAAAGGACTTCCTCTGAGAGAGGGTGTAACACTCTCTCCCTTTGGAAATAGGTGTGAGGGCTGGGGAGGAGTAGCCTCCCCAGCCTCTGGAAATGCTTTGATGGGCACAGATGATGCCCATCTCTTCATAAGCCAGTCTACACCGGTTCAGGGATCCCCCAGCCCTGCTCTGGGGCGAAACTGGACAAAGGAAAGGGGAGTGACCACTCTCCTGACCTGCACCTCCCAGGGGAGGTGCCAAGAGCTCCTCCAGTGTGTCCCAGACCTCTGCCATCTTGGAAACAGAGGCGTTTGTGGCACACTGGACTGCTCTGAGTGGCCAGTGCCAGCAGGCGACGTCAGAGTCTCCTTCTGATAGGCTGTTACCTCTCTTGGAAGCCAATCCTCCTTCCTAGGTAGCCAAACCTCCTTTTCTGGCTATTTAGGGTCTCTGCTTTGGGAATCTCACCAGATAACGAATGCAAGAGCTCACCAGGGTTCATCTGCATCTCCCTCTTCACCTTGTACCAAAGGATCGACCGCTGAGTGCTCAGGACGCCTGCAAAACCGCAACAAAGTAGCAAGACGACTTCTAGCAACCTTGTATCCCTTCTTCCTGCCGGCTTTCTCGACTGTTTCCAGGTGGTGCATGCTCTGGGGGTAGCCTGCCTCCTTCCTGCACCAGGAGCTCTGAAGAAATCTCCTGTGTGTCGACGGAATCTTCCCCCTGCAACCGCAGGCACCAAAAGACTGCATCACTGGTCCTCTGGGTCCCCTCTCAGCACGACGAGCCTGATCCCTGGAACTCAGCAACTCTGTCCAAGTGACTCACACAGTCCAGTGACTCTTCAGTCCAAGTTTGGTGGAGGTAAGTCCTTGCCTCCCCACGCTAGACTACATTGCTGGGTACTGCGTGATTTGCAGCAGCTCCGGCTCCTGTGCACTCTTCCAGGATTTCCTTCATGCACAGCCAAGCCTGGGTCCCCGACACTCTATCCTGCAGTGCACAACTTTCTGAGTTGTCCTCCGGCGTCGTGGGACTCCCTTTTGTGACTTCATGTGGACTCTGGTTCATTTTCCTTCCAAGTACCTGTTCAGGTACTTCTGCGGGTACTGCCTGCTTCTGTGAGGGCTCCCTGAGTTGCTGGGTGCCCCTTCTGTCTTCTCCTCCAAGTGGCCACATCCTGGACCCTCCTGGGCCACAGCAGCACCCAAAAACATCTATCGCAACTCTGGCAGCTAGCAAGGCTTGTTTGTGGTCTTTCTGCATGGGAACACCTCTGCAAGCTTTATTACGACATGGGACATCCATCCTCCAAAGGAGAAGTTCATAGCTCTCTTCTTTCTTGCAGAACTCCAAGCTTCTTCCAACAGGTGGCAGCTTCCTTACACCCTCAGCTGGCATTTCCTGGGCTCCTGTCCTCTCTCGACACTGTCGCGACTATTGGACTTGGTCCCCTTGTCTAACAGGTACTCAGGTCCGGAAATCCACTGTTGTTGAATTGTAGGTGTTTGTTCTTCCTGCAGAATCCCCCTATCACAGCTTCTGTGCTCTCTGGGGGTAGTAGGTGCACTTTACACCTACCTTTCAGGGTCTTGGGGTGGGCTATTTTTCTAACCCTCACTGTTTTCTTACAGTCCCAGCGACCCTCTACAAGCTCACATAGGTTTGGGGTCCATTCGTGGTTCGCATTCCACTTTTGGAGTATATGGTTTGTATTGCCCCTATACCTATTGCAATCTACTGTAATTTTACACTGCTTGCATTACTTTTCTTGCTATTACCTGCATAATTTTGGCTTGTGCACATATATCTTGTGTATATAACTTATCCTCATACTGAGGATACTCACTGATATACTTTTGGCATATTGTCATAAAAATAAAGTACCTTTATTTTTAGTAACTCTGTGTATTGTGTTTTCTTATGATATTGTGCATATGACACCAGTGGTATAGTAGGAGCTTTACATGTCTCCTAGTTCAGCCTAAGCTGCTTTGCCATAGCTACCTTATATCAGCCTAAGCTGCTAGAAACACCTCTTCTACACTAATAAGGGATAACTGGACCTGGCACAAGGTGTAAGTACCTCTGGTACCCACTACAAGCCAGGCCAGCCTCCTACATTGGTTGTGCAGCGGTGGGATAAGTACTTGTAACTACTTACCATTTTGTCATTGTGTGCTTTTCATAAGAGAATAATATACAAAACAGTTCAGTGTATGTACATTTAACCACAAAGTCTTGCTTTTCTTCTCAAACTTTTTACAAAGTACTGAAAAGTATTCTAAAAACTTCTAAAGTTTCTAAAAAGTTAGAAAAAGTTTTTTTCTCTGTTCTTTAAAAAGTTCTGAAACTTTTTCTTCCTTCTCACTATTTCTAAACCTTTTACTGTCATGTCTGTAGAAGTCTCTACTCTTAAAATGGTCAATACTACTTGTGACATTTTGAATTAGAATTACAAGAGCCTAAGGAGTCTCTGCTTAGATAGAGGTTTAGTGATAGACAAGAACCCTACAAAAGAGTTTCTATATAACATGCTTATTGTGAATGATGAGTCCCAAGCAGGCACATCAAATGAGAGGTTAATAGAAGGTTCCCATTCTGACTCAGGGGATCTCCTTGAGGGAGGTGGGGAGGGTTCTGAACCAGGTCTGCCCCCTAGCAGAACACCTAGTAATGTTGGTGGTAATGGAGGTTCCCATCACAGTAGGGGAGTCTTTATCCCTGGAGGCCAAGTTGCTAGGGTTCAGTCAGTTAGGGACAGATCCCCCTCTGTTGTTTCCAATTTACCTTCTGTGTCCAAGCATTCCCAATCCACCCACCCTGAAGACAACATGTTAGAAAGGGAACTCAAAAAGCTGAGGGTTGAAGAGACCAGCCTGAAGCTTAAACAGCAACAGCTGGCCTTAGATAGGGAATCCCTAGACATTTAGAAGGAGAGACAGAGATTGGGGTTAGGACCCCATGGTGGCAGCAGCAGTATTCCTGATAGTAATCCTGTTAGAGAGCATGATTCCAGGAATCTGCACAAGATAGTCCCCTCTTACAAGGAGGGGGATGACATCAACAAGTGGTTTGCTGCACTTGAGAGGGCCTGTATGGTACAGGGGGTCCCTTAAAGGCAGTGGGCTGCTATATTGTGCCTATCTTTCAATGGAAAGTGTAGAGATAGGCTGTAGAGATGGATTTGGCTGAACCACTGAACAATACAGGATTATGTTCAGAGACACCGGAAAAGAGTCCTCACAAGACTGGATAGACTTTGTTGACTGTTCAGTGAAGGCCTTGGAGGGGTGGTTCCATGGCAGTAAAGTTTCTGACTATGAACGCCTGTGTTATCTTATTCTGAGAGAGCATATTCTGAATAACTGTGTGTCTGACTTGTTACACCAATATCTAGTGGACTCAGATCTGACCTCTCCCCAATAATTGGAAAGGAAGGCAGACAAATGGGCCAGAACAAGAGTGAACAGAAAAGTTCATACAGGGGGTGACAAGGATGGCAAGAAGAAGGATGGTAAGTCTTCTGACAAGGGTGGGGACAAAAGTAAAACTGAGTCTTCATCAATCCCACAAAAATCCTCTGGAGCGGGTGGTGAGTCCAAATTCTCTTCCAATAATCAACCTAAAAAGCCTTGGTGTTATTTGTGTAAAGTCAAAGGCCATTGGACAACTGATGCCAGTTGTCCAAAGAAAAACACCAAACCTCCCACTACCACAACCCCTACTGCAAATTCTAGTGCCCCTAGTAATAGCAGTGGTGGTGGGAGCAAACCTACTAATAGCCAATCCAAGGGAGTAGCTGGGCTCACTTTTGGTAATTTAGTTGGGGTTGGTCTTGTTAGGGAGACCACAGAGGCTGTGTTAGTCTCTGAAGGAGCAATTGATTTAGCCACCTTGGTTGCTTGTCCCCTTAATATGGATAAGTACAAGCAACTTCCCCTAATAAATGGTGTTGAGGTTCAGGCCTACAGGGACACAGGTGCCAGTGTTACCATGGTGATAGAGAAACTGGTACACCCTGAATAACACCTACTTGGTCAGCAGTACCAAGTGACAGACGCTCATAACAACACTCTTAGCCACCCCATAGCTGTTGTGAATCTCAACTGGTGGGGGTGACTGGTCCAAAGAAAGTTGTGGTTGCCTCAGATTTACCTGTAGAGTGTCTACTCGGGAACGATTTAGAGACATCAGCGTGGGCAGAAGTGGAGTTGGAGGTTCATGCAGCAGTGCTGGGCATTCCTGGGCATATTTTTGCTTTGACAAGGGCTCAGGCCAAAAAGCAAAAAGGACAGAGTAACTTGGATCCTGGAACAATGGACCAAGTGATCCCTAAAGCTAGGGGTAGCAAGGGTAAATCCCTACCCACTATCCCTCCCTCGACAGATGATTCTCCTTCTGAGGAAGAAGAATTTCCTCCCTGTGTAGGACCTTCACCAGATGACCTGGCACCAGACACTGCTGAGCTTTTGGGTGGAGGGTGGCCTGCCAGGGAAGAGATGAGTGTGGCACAGCAAACCTGTCCCACATTAGAGGGTCTCAGACAGCAAGCTGTCAAACAGCAAAATGGGGATGTCAGTGACTCACATAGAGTTTACTGGGAGGACAACCTCTTGTACACCGAGGAAAGGGACCCAAAACCTGGAGCAGCCAGGAGATTGGTCATTCCACTGCAGTACAGAGAGTTCCTCCTTACTCTTGCACATGACATTCCTTTGGCTGGGGATTTGGGCCACATCAAAACATGGGAAAGGCTTGTCCCCCTGTTTCACTGGCCTAGGATGTCAGAGAACACAAAAGATTTTTGCAAGTCTTGTGTGACCTGCCAAGCCAGTGGCAAGACTGGTGGCACACCAAAGGCTCCCCTTATTCCACTACCTGTGGTTGGGGTCCCCTTTGAAAGGGTAGGGGTTGACATAGTTGGCCCCCTTGAGCCTCCTACTGCTTCAGGCAATAGGTTTATCTTAGTGGTTGTGGACTATGCCACAAGATATCCTGAAGCAATTCCTCTACGGACCACTACAGCTCCTGCATTGGCAAAGGCCCTCCTGGGAATCTTTTCCAGGTTGGGATTCCCTAAAGAGGTTGTATCAGACAGGGGTAGCAACTTTATGTCTGCATACTTGAAAGCTATGTGGAAGGAATGCGGTGTAACCTATAAATCTCACCACTCCTTATCATCCACAGACTAATGGACTGGTAGAGAGGTTTAATAAAACTCTCAAAGGTATGATAATGGGACTCCCTGAAAAACTCAGGAGGAGATGGGATGTCCTGTTACCTTGCCTCCTTTTTGCTTACAGGGAGGTACCCCAGAAAGGAGTGGGTTTCAGCCCCTTTGAACTCCTCTTTGGACACCCTGTAAGAGGTCCACTAACACTTGTGAAGGAGGGTTGGGAACAACCTTTAAAAGCTCCCAAACAGGACATAGTGGACTATGTACTTGGCCTAAGATCAAGAATGGCTGAGTACATGAAACCTTCAGGCCAGCCAAGAGCTCCAGAAGCAATGGCATGATCAGAAGGCTGTTCTGATCCAGTACCAACCAGGACAGAAGGTGTGGGTATTGGAGCCTGTGGCCCCAAGAGCAGCACTCCAGGACAAATAGGGTGGACCCCATCTAATTGTTGAGAAAAAGGGCGAGGTCACCTATTTGGTAGACCTGGGCACTGCCAGGAGTCCCCTTAGGGTGATTCATGTCAACCACCTAAAACCCTACTATGATAGGGCTGATCTCACCCTGCTCATGGCAACAGATGAGGGACAGGAAGAAGAGAGTGACCCTCTCCCTGATCTCTTTTCCACCACTGAAAATTATGCTTTAGTGGAGGGAGTAGTTTTGGCAGATTGTCTGACTGCAGAACAGAAAGACAACTGCATAAATCTCCTTGGACAATTTTCTGAACTCTTTTCAACTGTGCCAGGCACCACATCTTGGTGTGAACACACAATTGATTCTGGAGACAGCTTGCCTGTCAAAAGTAAAATCTATAGGCAGCCTGACTGCATAAAACAAGAAGTTCAGAAAATGCTTGATCTAGGAGTGGTTAATCCTTCTGAAAGCCCATGGGCGAGTCCTGTGGTGCTTGTACCAAAGCCTCCCTCAAAAGATGGAAAAAGGGAGATGAGGTTTTGTGTAGACTACAGAGGTCTCAATCAGGTAATAAAAACTGATGCTCACCCTATACCCAGGGCAGATGAGCTCATAGATACACTGGCATCTGCCAAGTATCTAAGCACCTTTGATTTGACTGCAGAATATTGGCAGATCAAATTGGCTGAGGATGCTAAACCTAAAACTGCATTTTCAACTATAGGAGGGCACTACTAATTTACATTGATGCCCTTTGGTTTGAACAATGCACCTGCCACTTTTCAGAGGTTGGTGAACACAGTCCTGCAAGAGTTGGAAGCTTTTAGTGCAGCATATCTAGATGATATAGCTGTATTTAGCTCCACCTGGGATGAGCACATGGTCCACCTTTGGAAAGTTCTGGAGGCCCTGCAAAAGGCAGGCCTCACTATCAAGGCCTCAAAGCGCCAGATAGGGCAGGGAAAGGTGGTTTATCTGGGACACCTGGTGGATGGAGAACAGATTGCACCACTTCAGGGGACAATCCAGACAATCATGGATTGGGTTCCGCCTACAACACAGACCCAGGTGAGAGCCTTCTTAGGCCTCACTGGGTATTACAGGAGTTTCATTAAAAACTATGGCTCCATAGCAGCCCCTCTTAATGATCTCACTAGCAAAAAGATGCCTAAAAAGGTATTGTGGACAGCTAGCTGTCAGAAAGCTTTTGAGGAGCTCAAACAGGCCATGTGCTCTGCACCTGACCTAAAAAGCCCATGTTACTCCAAGAAATTCATTGTTCAAACTGATGCATCTGAATTAGGGGTAGGGGAAGTCTTATCACAACTGAATTCTGAGGGCCAGGATCAACCAGTTGCTTTTATCAGCAGAAGGTTGACCCCTAGAGAAAAGTGTTGTTCTGCCATAGAGAGGGAGGCCTTTGCTGTGGTCTGGGCACTGAAAATGTTGAGGCCATACCTGTTTGGCACTCACTTATTGTTCAGACAGACCACAAACCTCTTCTTTGGCTAAAACAAAATGAAAGGTGAAAACCCTAAATTGTTGAGGTGGTCCATATCTCTACAGGGAATGGACTACACAGTGGAACATAGACCTGGGAGTACCCACTCCAATGCAGATGGACTCTCCAGATATTTCCAATTAGACAATGAAGACTCATCAGGTCATGGCTAGTCTTATTGTCCCTCGTTTGGGGGGGGTTGTGTAGGAAAGTACCATCTTGCCTGGCATGTTACCCCCATATTTCACTGTATATATGTTGTTTTAGTCTATGGGTCACTGGGACCCTGCCAGGCAGGGCCCCAGTGCTCATAAGTATGTGCCCTGTATGTGTTCCCTGTGTGATGCCTAACTGTCTCACTGAGGCTCTGCTAACCAGAACCTCAGTGGTTATGCTCTCTCTGCTTTCCAAATTTATCACTAACAGGCTAGTGACTAAATTTAACAATTCTCATTGGCATACTGGTACACCCATATAATTCCCTAGTATATGGTACTGAGGTACCCAGGGTATTGGGGTTCCAGGAGATCCCTATGGGCTGCAGCATTTCTTTTGCCACCCATAGGGAGCTCTGACAATTCTTACACAGGCCTCCCAGTGCAGCCTGAGTGAAATAACAGCCACGTTATTTCACAGCCATTTACCACTGCACTTAAGTAACTTATAAGTCACCTATATGTCTAACCTTCACCTGGTGAAGGTTGGGTGCAAAGTTACTTAGTGTGTGGGCACCCTGGCACTAGCCAAGGTGCCCCCACATCATTCAGGGCAAATTCCCCAGACTTTGTGAGTGCGGGGACACCATTACACGCGTGCACTGTACATAGGTCACCACCTATGTACAGCGTCACAATGGTAACTCCGAACATGGTCATGTAACATGTCTAAGATCATGGAATTGTCACCTCAGTGCCATTCTGGCATTGGGGGGACAATTCCATGATACCCCGGGTCTCTAGCATAGTACCCGGGTACTGCCAAACTGCCTTTCTGGGGTCTCCACTGCAACTGCTGCTGCTGCCAACCCCCCAGACAGGTTTCTGTCCTCCTGGGGTCCAGCCAGCCCTGGCCCAGGAAGGCAGACCGAAGGACTTCCTCTGAGAGAGGGTGTAACACCCTCTCCCTTAGGAAATAGGTGTGAGGGCTGGGGAGGAGTAGCCTCCCCCAGCCTCTGGAAATGCTTTGATGCATAAGCCAGTCTACACCAGTTATGGGATCCCCAAGCCCTGCTCTGGCGCGAAACTGGACAAAGGAAAGGGGAGTGACCACTGCCCTGACCTGCACCTCCCAGGGGAGGTGCCCAGAGCTCCTCCAGTGTGTCCCAGACCTCTGCCATCTTGGAAACAGAGGTGTTTGTGGCACACTGGACTGCACTGAGTGGCCAGTGCCAGGAGGTGACATCAGAGGCTCCTTCTGATAGGCTCTTACCTCTCTTGGTAGCCAATCCTCCTTCCTAGGTAGCCAAACCTCCTTTTCTGGCTATTTAGGGTCTCTGCTTTGGGAATCTCACCAGATAACAAATGCAAGCGCTCACCAGAGTTCCTCTGCATCTCCCTCTTCACCTTCTACCAAAGGATCAACCGCTGACTGCTCAGGATGCCTGCAAAACCGCAACTAGGTAGCAAGCCGACTACTAGCAACCTTGTATTGCTTCATCCTGCTGGCTTTCTCAACTGTTTCCAGGTGGTGCATGCTCTGGGGGTAGCCTGCCTCCTTCCTGCACCAGGAGCTCTGAAGAAATCTCCAGTGGGTTGATGGAATCTTCCCCCTGCAACCGCAGGCACCAAAAGACTGCATCACTGGTCCTCTGGGTCCCCTCTCAGCATGACGAGCGTTGTCCCTGGAACTCAGCAACTCTGTCCAAGTGAATCACACAGTTCAGTGACTCTTCAGTCCAAGTTTGGTGGAGGTAAGTCCTTGCCTTCCCACGCTAGACTGCATTGCTGGGTACCGCGTTAGTTGCAGCTGCTCCGGCTCCTGTGCACTCTTCCAGGATTTCCTTCGTGCACAGCCAAGCCTGGATCCCCGGCACTCTAATCTGCAGTGCACAACCTTCTGAGTTGTCCTCTGGCATCGTGGGACTCCCTTTTGTGACTTCGCATGGACTCCGGTTCACTTTCCTTCCAAGTGCCTTTTCATGTACTTCTGTGTGTGCTGCCTGCTTCTGTGAGGGCTCCCTGAGTTGCTGGTTGCCTTTTCTGTCTCCTCCTCTAAGTGGCAATATCCTGGTCCCTCCTGGGCCACAGCAGCACTCAAAAACCTCTACCGTGACCCTTGCAGCTAGCAAGGCTTGTTTGCAGTGTTTCTGTGTGGGAACACCTCTGCAAGCTTCATCACGATGTGGGACATCCATCCTCCAAAGGAGAAGTTCCTAGCTCTCTTCTTTCTTGCAGAACTCCAAGCTTCTTCCAACAGGTGGCAGCTTCTTGTACCCTCAGCTGGCATTTCCTGGGCTCCTGACCACTCTCGACACTGTCGCAACTATTGGACTTGGTCGCCTTGTCTTACAGGTACTCAGGTCTGGAAATCCACTGTTGTTGCATTGCAGGTGTTTGTTCTTCCTGCAGAATCCCCCTATCACAGCTTCTGTGCTCTCTGGGGGTAGTAGGTGCACTTTACACCTACCTTTCAGGGTCTTGGGGTGGGCTATTTTTCTAACCCTCACTGTTTTCTTACAGTCCCAGCGACCCTCTACAAGCTTACATAGGTTTGGGGTCCATTTGTGGTTCGCATTCCACTTTTGGAGTATATGGTTTGTGTTGCCCCTATACCTATGTGCTCCTATTGCAATCTACTGTAATTTTACACTGCTTGCATTACTTTTCTTGCTATTACCTGCATAATTTTTGCTTGTGTACATATATCTTGTGTATATAACTTATCCTCATACTGAGGATACTCACTGATATACTTTTGGCATATTGTCATAAAATTAAAGTACCTTTATTTTTAGTAACTCTGTGTATTGTGTTTTCTTATGATATTGTGCATGTGACACCAGTGGTATAGTAGGAGCTTCACATGTCTCCTAGTTCAGCCTAAGCTGCTTTGCTATAGCTACCTTCTATCAGCCTAAGCTGCTAGAAACACCTCTTCTACACTAATAAGGGATAACTGGACCTGGCACAAGGTGTAAGTACCTCTGGTACGCACTACAAGCCAGGCCAGCCTCCTACACTAAGGTCAGTCATGTAGATTATTTGTTACGGTCTGGCGGTTGGAATTCCTGTTAGAACCAACGTAGTATAGCAGAAGATATCTTTGGTGCTATGATTCATTCTGTTCATGTGGTTCTGAATGACTTAAGGATTAGAAAGTGGTTTACCTTGGTCAACAAGATTGCAACCAGTACAACTGGAGCTTTGCTGTTGACACAGAACTGATACACAGTAGGGCTTCGATTCTTCAAAATAGAATTGTTTTAGATAGTTTTCTTGCAAAGGAAGGTGGATTTTGTAGGATGCTAAAGGTAGAGCAGCGCTATTCCTATGTACCAGATAAGAACAAGGAGATCAGAAAGCGTGTGACAAATATCATTGGAGTATCAACAGAACTGAAGGAACTGTAAGAGACAGGTGCCCAGGAAACAATTGGAAAGGGAGTATAGGCAATTGGCTGAGCAATATTGACAATGTTTGTGTGATTAGCTATGGTGAAGGGATCTAAATATATGAGGACCAAGAATAGACCTGTAGAAGGAAATGGTATCAAAAGAGACGATGTAGAGTTGAAAGACAAGAAATGTAAGGCCTATGATAAGCTGAAGAGATTGGAGAACTCTAAGGATAAGCAGAAAGGAATAACAAGAATCTAGATAATGGTTGGACATTAAAATGTCTTTTGTGGATGGGTATTTTAGCCATCAGAGTGGGGGAGGGAGCTGCAACATTTTAGTGTTCCATAAGCATTACTAATTACTTCATAATCCGTGTGCTAATATATGAAAATAGTTATGTTACTGTGTGGCAGTATACCTAAAGAAAAAAGCCACACATTTGTGTAACTGCAGCATATTTGTCAGCTTAGAGAATGTTCATGTTTATTCACATGTGCTTCCTTCACATTAGCCTAAATGGCAGCAAGCTGCAGACACTTGATTATGTCAGTTGATTATGTAATTGTAAGACATAATGTTGGTTTAAATTGTGCTTTCATGTTTTTCCTTTCATGGTAGGTGTTTGATTATGTAAGCTAGTTAGAAGAGTAGCTCATTGTTTTGCTTTTAGAAATGTTAGCTCAGAGAAATAATTGGGGACTTGTGATTTACATTGTGTGTAGGGATGGGAAAAATCCTCCTGTTCCGGTCGTGCGCATATTTCCCCTTGCCCCTGTTTGATGCTTTATTGAGGATTAGGGAAGTTTCTTTAGGAACCATTATTTTCATTGTTCTGCATTTTATATATTGTAATGATTTGCATTGCCATTTATAATATATATTTTCAGACTGAATAACCATATTGATATATGCGTCTATTTGATTAATTAGCCAAATGATTAAAGATTTTCACTTTTACTAATCTGCTAATAAACCTTCCTGTTTTGTAGTCCATTGATAATGCGTCCCACCCTAGGTAATTTACTTACTGGGGGACTCGTTTTAGGCCAATGAATCTTTTGACTCTGATTGGAGACACCGTAAGACGAGATATCTATTCAACATTTCATCAACAGATCAATAACCTCATCAATATTCACAATAGCAAATCAATCAAATTAGTTAATGACATTATTAAGAATCAAAACTCACCATGACCTTTCAGCCATAATTAACCACACAGAATTTAATAAGGTTTATGATATTTAGCCCCTATTTGTTACACTCTACTAGTAAGTTTATTAGTCTCACTACCAGAAAACACATCAACAATGTCACAATATGGCAACTTGAATAAGACTTCATCAAAGCAAAGATCACGAACATTAGAACAAAGCACGACGTCAACATGAATCAACTTTAGCAGAGAATCGTTAGCTCAATATTCAACAAAGCAGAGATTCAGTCATTTGTCTATTTGCATCCGTTTAGTGCATACCTTTACTAACCCCGAATCAGCATTAGCATGTTGGGCTTCATGCAAAACAATTTAGTAACACAAATTTAGAAAACATCTAACTATGGTCTCTATCAAAAGAGCAGTTGGTACCTAGAAAGAAAAGGCAAACAGACAATTACAATTTCATTACCATATAGTTACCCTCCGTAATGGGTCAGCATACAGAGTCAGTCTTCGTCCTCAGGACATCAGTCGATTCGCCATCAGCCAGGGTAAGCAGGAAAGTTCAGCAAGACAGGGCAGTAAGTAACACTTCCCTCATAAGGAGGAAAGGTAAGTATCAGGCCAAACAAAAGGTGAGGATGGTTTGAAGAATCAAACAACAAAGTCTTTAAGACAGAAAGTCAAAGTAACAGCACGTAATGGCAAAGTGGCTAGGTAAATGGTAATGGCTTAGAATGGCTAGATAATGGCTGAGTTCTCCTTGTGACACGGCATTATATTAATCTTGTTGTACAGGCTCCTAAATTCCTATTGGGCAAAATTTGGTGCATCATTATCTCTATCCAATGATCCGTTGATCACCTTACTAGAATTTTCACTTAAGACAGTTCTCATGTAGTTTATTGGCTCCTGTAATTGACGTCTTCAACGGGTAGAATGTCAGGTACAAAAAGTTACACTTCACTGTTCCAGTCAGTAGTTCCATTGTCTTTACCAGTTTAGGCGATCTTGCACCTGTTGCGAATTACACTGTTGCATTCAGCAAGAATGTCTCCTTGAGCAAGTCGGGTCTCATGAGAAATAATTTACTACGGTTACATACACATCTCTAGCTTCTGGAAAAGTATGATTTTATGTCCTTCAGCAAGACAGCACATTGCATGTTAGAAAAACACATCTAATATGAGACCAGGCAGCTAGGCCCGACTCTTGCTAACTAAGGCCTAGTGATTAATTTAGCAAAACCTTAATGCTAATACAGAATCATACATTAGTACACTAATAATCCATAATTAGTCAATTTCATTAATTATCGTATACATTGATGGCCACTCCCCGTGGGCACATTTCAAACTCGTACATTAAAGCACATTAATACATTTTCTATGCAGCATCAGTGTACATTAATTTGCAAGCAGTTCATGTTAATTTTTGGTTATAAAAACTACATTCCAACACCATCCTCTCCGCTGTTCCTGTGGGATCAAATAAGTTTCACTGTAGTTTACTTTGATGGGCTGATGCTAGCTCCTGCAATACACTTTCAGTCTATATCTTAAGGTCCATACAACCACTTCTTTGAAGATTCCTCTTGAACCTCCAGATATGGAAAGGTGCACCAGATCAGGGACAACCACCTGCCATGCTTCCAGGATCCTGCTGCGGATCAACTCTCTGCACCAGTGGACCTGTAATGTCTAAAGTCATTGAAAAATTGAGGAGGTGTAGAAAAGCTTTCTCCTCCTCTCTCGCTCCCTCTGTTCTGGTTGATCGCAGAAACTCCTGTTCTTGAAATTCATGGATTGAGATTGCTGCCTTTATGATTTGAGGTTGACCCAGGAAGTAAGCAGGGGCCATAGAACTTTTTGTAATATTCTTTTTATACTGAACACTATTATAAACTTAATGAAATGAGCTTCTGTGTTAACAGTTATCTGCGTAGTGATTCATTCTGAACTTTGATATTTCAAAAATCACGCTTTACATTCTTATACCGTGACTTTCAATATTCATTCTAAGAATTCTCCTGCTGTGTTTACAGAGTGTTCTCTTGCATTGTTTTTACAGAATTTACATAAATTAGCACTTTTGCCGCCTTCGGACTCTTTTTACGTAGAGGTGCGTCGCAGCATACTTAGCACCTTCAAGGGAGCCCTTCTGTGCATCTATTCTGAAGTTTATACTTCCCTCATCCAGGGTGGGTCTTCCAAAAAAAACGTTTCAGTGCTGTGACTTCCGGTATCATCCGCTCAATGATGGCCATTTTTCCCTCATATATGTGGAGAATGTTGAACACACGTTATCGTGTAAAACTGAAGTAAACATGATCAGCAAATGTCAATTTTCTTACATATTTCTTGCCAGGGTCCCTCCTAAGGGGTAGCCACAGGTCCAGCAGGTGTAGTAGCACCGGGGCACACAAGCATGAGGTACCCATGGAACCCTGATCATTGCTGTATTTTACTACCCCAACAGCAGTCAACAGGACAGTTACCCTTGCTTGCACGAGGGCCAGTGTGATCTTTGCTTCGCTGCATCACAGATGTGGCGTCCATATGAATACTTTCTATTTTTGATTTGTTCCTGCTTCCGCAGACCTAGTCTCTGCTTATTTCTTAGCTTGCTAAAGACTATGCATCTTAACATATGTATAAAATTGCACCATTAGTCCATTATGTACCTTTCACTGGCGATATGTAGGAATATCAAAGGAAAATATGGTACAAAAATATTGCAGCCTAAATATTGGGTATAAAAATATTGTGAAAGTAAGTATATATTAGTGAGTATCGATTTACTATTATTAACTCCACATGAACCAACCTAGAAAATGTACACTTAGACAAGGCACGTAAATTATCTTTATGATAGTTTTAGACCACGACAGTTTTATACGACGATATTCTAAAAAAAGAAACTCATTTTGGGCCAGATGTATGAAAACTGGGGTCTGCGATTCGCAAAATGCGATTTTTAAGAAATCGCTATTTCCGAGTCGCAATTGGCTATGTAACAAAATTGCGAATCTGAAATAGCGATTTATTAAAAATCGCTACATGTGGTTTGCGAGGCCCATTTACTGAATCGCAATTAGCATTCTCGCAATTTGCGATTTTTTAGCGATTCGGTAAAAAATCGCAAAATGCTAGAAAGTTCGAGAATGCACACCTGGAGGAGTCTGATGACATCACCAGCAGGAAATGAGTCATCCCAGGCAGTTACAGGTGCCACACCCAAACCAGCATCCTGAGTGAGAGCAGCCCAGCCACATTGAGCAGCACTCTGAAGGAGCAGCAGCACCTGAGCCACAATGGAGCCCCAAGGTCCAGCACAGGAGAAGCAGGAGAGGAAGCGCAAACTGAAGTTCAGTGAGCAGGAGCTGGAGGTATTAACAGAAGAGGTGGTGAGGAGCCATGACTGTCTGTTTGGCAAATCATCCCTCCAGGTGCCAGAGAGTGAGAAGAGAAGACTATGGCTTGAGATCCAAAGTAAAATCTGCGCTATTGGAGTGGCACAGCGCTCCATTGAGGAGGTCAAGAAACGCTGGTATGACCTGCGGTCCCGGGCAAAGGAGAGGGTGGCAAGGAGACTTGCAGAGGCCAGGAGCACAGGAGGTGGACCACCAACCGAGCCACCTGCCACACCACTGGAGGACCTGGTGGAATCGACACTCCTACCGGAAGCAGTGACAGGGGTCACAGATATAGACACCTCCGCTCAACCAAGTACCAGCCAAGGTAAGTGCAATGTTGTTGTGTGAACCCAATATGTGCATGCATAAAAGCCCCTTAGGAATTAGCATGTAATGTGAAGTAGTGTGTGAAGTAGTCCACTCCACATCTTAGAAGCAGCACAACAATGCATTATGGGAGTCGTGGTCCACAAACTAGTACAGACAGTGGCATGACAATGTAAGCAAGCATAGTGACACCCAAGGTAACACAACACACACTACACCATGTAGAGCAGTACCTATAGCTTTATTGCCATTTCTGGACAGATAATGTAACATACAGAACTGACATATTGTTGTTGCAGGTGGGCCTGGCACAGCAGCAACAGAAATTGCGTGTGTAGGGGAGACGGACACACAACTGCCCTCTGACACCAACACCAGTGGGTCCGTCAATGTCTCTACTGTGCGCCGCAGGCACAGGCCATTGCCACTTCCAGACCTCAGTGGTGACTCCGATGTGAAGCAGGAGGGGCCAATCACACCATCTGCACCCGATAGACGCAGCCAGATACCAGAGGACAGGGGTCATTCAGCACATCGCAGAAGTGCCACAATGTCCCAGCAGCAACTGCAGGAGGCAGCTGAGGGTACATCTTTGTTTGGTGGACTTGAGGCTGATATGTTGCAGCAACAGCGCCTGCAAAACAGGAGAATTCTGAGTCTGGACAGGAACCTTAGAGTCCACAACAGACATATGGTTGGCCTGCATCGGCGAATTGACACCCTGAACGACAATATCACCCAGCTGTGTGAGGGACAGGTGCAGGCCTGTCAGGACACTTGGGAGCTGACCAGTGCAGTGCGTGATGTGTGTGAGGAGCTGCGCCACGAAAGAGTGAGTCGACGCAGACATGATCACCGTTTCCGAACCATGTTTGCGAACTACTGCAGGTCCTCAAATAGGATGGCCAACTCCACCGCCCTCATCGCCCGTCGTGCTGTGGCGGCCCAGGTTGAGGCTGCACACACCAGCAGGGATGTGGTCCAGGGCCTTGTCCAAATCACCAATGTGATTGAACTAGTCATGGGACAGATGTCGGCCACTCCCAGTGAGGTTGCCTTGGGGGACACGGAGGACAGTTCGAGCCTCAGTAGTGTGCAAGTACCTGCTTCAGACACCAGACGGCGCAGTGCCAGGTGCAGCACTGCCACTGAGGGTGACATTCAGTGTGCCAGTGACTCAACTGGGCACCCCAGTGGTGTGCGAGGGAGGAGGAAGTGACTCTTGCCGCATTGACACTGGTGTCCCGACTATGAAGTAATAGTGTGGGACTCAGTTCTTTTATTTTTGTTTTTCTTATTCACCTTTTTTACTTCTTTCATCACAATTAATTACCTGACATAAGGTAATACATTTCTATCACTATAGGTACAGTTGTCAGTGGCGTTTTGTTATACATACTCACGTCTGAAATGGTTTTGTGTGAGTACGCCTTTGCCTTCCCTCTGCTGCACTGGTCCTGTCTGCTGGCTGTAGAGGTAGTATGGGATCGTCATCCTCATCTGATTCAGTGTCACTGATTTCTATAGGTATGCCCCTGGTTGTAGCTATATTGTGCAAGATTGCACAAGTAGCCACTATTCTACATGTGGGTTCTGGACTGTACTGTAGTGCCCCTCCACTCTTGTGGAGGCAACGGAAGCGACTCTTCAGGAGGCCAAATGTGCGCTCCACCACGTTGCAGGTTGCCCTGTGTGCTACATTGTATCTACGTTCTGCCGGTGTGGTGGGATTAAGGTAGGGCATCATCATGTAGGTGCGCACTGCATAGGCACTGTCTCCTGAAAGGGACAGAAGGTTTGATGAGTACCTCAGCCATCTGACAAGGGTTTGTTATCTATGCGCCATTGTAAAGAGTGACATTACCTAGTAGATATCCTTCACCAAACTCCCCAGCTACCAGTCTTGTGTGAATGCCGCTGTGGCAAAAGATGTATGAATCATGTGTGCTCCCTGGGTACCTGGCCACGAGATCAGTTATGATATGGGAGGCATTGCATATCACCTGTATATTCATGGAATGTTGGTGTTTACGGTTTCGGTACACATACTCTGTGACAGAAGGTGGACATATTGCCACATGTGTGCCATCTATGGCACCTAAGACGTGGGGGAACTGTGCTATCTGATAAAACTCAATTTTTGTCTGCTGTATTTCCTGTGGGGTGTGTGGGAATCGGATGTACTGTTGGAGTTTGCTTAGCATGGCATTGATAAATGCATTGAAGAATCTGGAGAGGGTGCTTTGTGACACCCCCCCAGCCGCTACTATGACCCCTTGATAGCTCCCTGAGGCGAGTAGGTGTAAGGAGCATAATACCTGCACATGTGTGGGGATACTATGTGTCCTTAGTGTTCTGTGCTGCAGTAGGGGTTGTAGCTCACCTATTAGGTCAAGTATCAGGGCTGAGTTCAACCTATACCTCTAATATACTTCCTCCTCTGTCAGGTCAAAAAGTATAATGCGTACTCTGAAAATGCACTCCTGTCTCCTTCTCCCTCTCCTCAAACCTGCCAGGATCCTCATCCTCCTCGCCATGACGTAGAGTGCAGCCATTGTGGTAGAGAGTCTGAGGCATTCTGGGCCTCTTTATATAGGTTGCACCTGGTTACCACCTGGTTTCACTTAGTGGTATTTTGCATGTGCAAAATGCCATTCTGGGAAAAATCGCTAATTGCGAAATTTTGATGCATCTATTTACAAATTGGATTTTGCGATTTGCATTTTGCACCTCGCAATTTCCTACTGGAAATACCGAATCACAAAATGCGACTCGCAAAACCCTGTCGCACCGCAAAAAATCGCTATTTTTGAGATTTCTTATTTTTGGTCTGCGAATGGCTTTCATGCATCGCAGACCACATTTTTGCACTCGCAAACGGCCGATTTTTGTGATTCGAACCGTTTGCGAGTGCAAAAACTTTTCATACATCTGGCCCTTTGTTCCCAAGCCTATTTTACGCAATCCTACTGCCAGTGTGTGCGACGCTATACTGACAGGTTTACCTCCTGTCCAGCATATTCACATTTGGCAAATTTCATGTATTATGTTTTTTGTTGAAAATGTTGTTCTCTTGTCTATTCAGCGTTCACCCACAGATCTGCACCTTTCTCTTACGAGTGGGTCCTACGTAGTAGGAAAGATTCCTCTAAAGTTCACCTTTGTGTCTTTAACTTCAGAAACTAGGCTGTTGTGCTAAGTTTGCCTTCTCCGCTTTTCCCTGTGCCTTGCAAGTAACTGAATGCATTTATTTTCATATTTCAGTTAGCTGACGGTGATATATGTTTTGCACTCCCTGCAATAGTTAGTTGTCTACATTTTCATTACTTTTGCAGCCTTCAGCCATACATATTGACACATGCTCAAACAAATAACAGGGAGGAAAGAGGGCCTTCCTATTTGGTTTCTCACATCGTATTTTGCTTAAATGCCCCAGCTTTCTCTGTTTACCCGTGTTAAGATCAGCCAGTGGAATATCTCACTTAGGGGGTCATTCTGACCCCGGCGGTCATGGACCGCCGGGGCCAGGGTTGGCGGGAGCTTGTGGATGCTTGTTTCCGGTCCAGTGAGGACCTGGCTTGGCAGTTCGGTCTGGACTGTTCCCATGAGGAACAGGGTCAAGATTGATTTGCATATGGCTGGGTCCAAACTGGGGTGGCATGGTGAGCAAAAGAACGATGGATTAAACCCAGATCTATGACTGGGGGTGAGTGTTTGACAATGTTCAGCATTCCGTCCATCACTTGTTGTTTTTGCTTTGTCGCCCTAAGTGGGAAGGGTATGCCCAGACGTGGGTCCTGTGCTTCCCATGCCACTGGATTCAAGCTAGCCTGGCTGATGAGGGGTGAAACCCCGAAACCGGTCCCAGGATGCTTGTTACCGGTCCAGTAAGGACTTGGCTTGGCAGTTCGGTCTGGACTGTTCCCATGAGGAACAGGGTCAAGATTGATTTGCATATGGCTGGGTCCAAACTGGGGTGGCATGGTGAGCAAAAGAACGATGGATTAAACCCAGATCTATGACTGGGGGTGAGTGTTTGACAATGTTCAGCATTCCGTCCATCACTTGTTGTTTTTGCTTTGTCGCCCTAAGTGGGAAGGGTATGCCCAGACGTGGGTCCCGTGCTTCCCAAGCCACTGGATTCAAGCTAGCCTGGCTGATGAGGGGTGAAACCCCGAAACCGGTCCCAGGATGCTTGTTTCCGGTCCAGTGAAGACCTGGCTTGGCAGTTCGGTCTGGACTGTTCCCATGAGGAACAGGGTCAAGATTGATTTGCATATGGCTGGGTCCAAACTGGGTTGGCATGGTGAGCAAAAGAACGATGGATTAAACCCAGATCTATGACTGGGGGTGAGTGTTTGACAATGTTCAGCATTCCGTCCATCACTTGTTGTTTTTGCTTTGTCGCCCTAAGTGGGAAGGGTATGCCCAGACGTGGGTCCCGGTGAAACCCCGAAACCGGTCCCAGGATGCTTGTTTCCGGTCCAGTGAGGACCTGGCTTGGCAGTTCGGTCTGGACTGTTCCCATGAGGAACAGGGTCAAGATTGATTTGCATATGGCTGGGTCCAAACTGGGGTGGCATGGTGAGCAAAAGAACGATGGATTAAACCCAGATCTATGACTGGGGGTGAGTGTTTGACAATGTTCAGCATTCCGTCCATCACTTGTTGTTTTTGCTTTGTCGCCCTAAGTGGGAAGGGTATGCCCAGACGTGGGTCCCGTGCTTCCCATGCCACTGGATTCAAGCTAGCCTGGCTGATGAGGGGTGAAACCCCGAAACCGGTCCCAGGATGCTTGTTTCCGGTCCAGTGAGGACCTGGCTTGGCAGTTCGGTCTGGACTGTTCCCATGAGGAACAGGGTCAAGATTGATTTGCATATGGCTGGGTCCAAACTGGGGTGGCATGGTGAGCAAAAGAACGATGGATTAAACCCAGATCTATGACTGGGGGTGAGTGTTTGACAATGTTCAGCATTCCGTCCATCACTTCTTGTTTTTGCTTTGTCGCCCTAAGTG
This sequence comes from Pleurodeles waltl, assembly GCF_031143425.1. Taxonomy (NCBI): domain Eukaryota; kingdom Metazoa; phylum Chordata; class Amphibia; order Caudata; family Salamandridae; genus Pleurodeles; species Pleurodeles waltl. Next base: position 214,981,999 of record NC_090440.1, read on the forward strand.
GGAATGGTATGCCCAGACGTGGGTCCCGTGCTTCCCATGCCACTGGATTCAAGCTAGCCTGGCTGATGAGGGGTGAAACCCCGAAACCGGTCCCAGGATGCTTGTTTCCGGTCCAGTGAGGACCTGGCTTGGCAGTTCGGTCTGGACTGTTCCCATGAGGAACAGGGTCAAGATTGATTTGCATATGGCTGGGTCCAAACTGGGGTGGCATGGTGAGCAAAAGAACAATGGATTAAACCCAGATCTATGACTGGGGGTGAGTGTTTGACAATGTTCAGCATTCCGTGCATCACTTGTTGTTTTTGCTTTGTCGCCCTAAGTGGGAAGGGTATGCCCAGACGTGGGTCCCGTGCTTCCCATGCCACTGGATTCAAGCTAGCCTGGCTGATGAGGGGTGAAATCCCGAAACCGGTCCCAGGATGCTTGTTTCCGGTCTAGTGAGGACCTGGCTTGGCAGTTCGGTCTGGACTGTTCCCATGAGGAACAGGGTCAAGATTGATTTGCATATGGCTGGGTCCAAACTGGGGTGGCATGGTGAGCAAAAGAACAATGGATTAAACCCAGATCTATGACTGGGGGTGAGTGTTTGACAATGTTCAGCATTCCGTCCATCACTTGTTGTTTTTGCTTTGTCGCCCTAAGTGGGAAGGGTATGCCCAGACGTGGGGGGTGAAACCCTGAAACCGGTCCCAGGATGCTTGTTTCCGGTCCAGTGAAGACCTGGCTTGGCAGTTCGGTCTGGACTGTTCCCATGAGGAACAGGGTCAAGATTGATTTGCATATGGCTGGGTCCAAACTGGGGTGGCATGGTGAGCAAAAGACAGATGGATTAAACCCAGATCTATGACTGGGGGTGAGTGTTTGACAATGTTCAGCATTCCGTCCATCACTTGTTGTTTTGGCGGTGCCCCGCAGGGCATTCTGACCGCAGCGCTTTGGCCGCGGTCAGAAGAGGAAAACCGGCGGTCTCCCGCCGGTTTTCCGCTGCCCATAAGAATCCTCCATGGCGGCGCAGCTCGCTGCGCCGCCATGGGGATTCTGACACCCCATACCGCCATCATGTTCCTGGCGGCAGAGGTATGGGGTGTCGTGGGGCCCCTGGGGGCCCCTGCAGTGCCCATGCCAATGGCATGGGCACTGCAGGAGCCCCCGTAAGAGGGCCCCACTTTGTATTTCAGTGTCTGCTTTGCAGACACTGAAATACGCGACGGGTGCAACAGCACCCGTCGCACCTTCCCACTCCGCCGGCTCCATTCAGAGCCGGCGTCCTCGTGGGAAGGTTGATTTCCACTGGGCTGGCGGGCGGCCTTTTGGCGGTCGCCCGCCAGCCCAGTGGAAATCCCAGAATCACTGCAGTGGTCTGACGACCGCGGTGCGGTGTTCTGGTGGGGGTAGTTTGGCGGGCGGCCTCCGCCGCCCGCCAAGGTAAGAATCAGGGCCTTAGTTCCTTGTAATATTATTTAAATCATTTTTTACAAATGACTGCCTAGGAAAACAATAGGCACTTTTCAATTGCCTTTGGCTGTGGCTTCTCAAGAAGCATGGTGTGGATCTCACAACCCTCTTCACACATGTCGTTTATTACAGCGATGTCAAATGGAACTGCATTCCATATGCGTCAGATACTCCAGGGGCCCCTGTTATAAAGATGTACAGGTTGACAGGTTATAAACTCACTTTCTACCACGTGTGAAGGGGATTACTACAATATCATGGCAACGAGCGGAGACAACCAGGACACAGGAGCCAGACGGTGGGTGACAAGAAACTTCAAGGAAAGAAGGTAAAAGGCTCATTAGCGTTACACAGAAGGCGAAAGGCGCCACTTAAAATAAAAAACAAAAATAAACAAAGAAAGCGAGAGAAACGTCCCACAGGCTCATTTCCAGCCCGAATTTATTTAAACAATTTTGACTGTGTTTATGAGACTTCATGTGTGAGGGGCACGGTGGCCTCTGCGGTTTGGTAAGGGGAGCCTCAACATATCTTAAGGCAATCAGTCTCTGTACTCATTCAAGTAGTGCAAAAGGCCATTTATTAGGACAGGTTTGCAGAAGTATAACCAAAACCAACATTTACAATAACATCAAACATGTTAAACGTAACCCTTTCTTCGCCCCACCATTCTTATTCCATGTTGTGTTACACCATCCTCTCACCTTTCTTACCATACCACCCTCCATTCTCAAATCCTCCTCACTTCCTTTATCAAACATCCTCCTTCTTCTGCCCCAGACATCCCATCATATGTCTGTTGCCTGTGCTCCTTTCTTCTCCCCGCCTGAGGGGTGGATCTGCCCACATCTTGCTCTCCACCCCCCAACTATCGCAACCCAGGAAAACCCCAGAGGGCGTTTTAATGCCCCACCCCAGGCTACTGGAACACATCAACCCAGCATGCACCCTGTCCACACCATACTTGGTCATTCCACAGTTGCTTAATCAAATCCATCTGTTCCAACATTTAATAAGCATTGCCTAGGGTAGACAAATTACACCAATCTGAGCAAAAAAGCTCTATTTTACCCTCCTTGATGTCCACATGTGCCACAACCTTAATGTCCTTCATTGAACAAAAAAACCCGCCTTGCCCAATTGAGTTTTCTCCTTGCCTTGTCAATAGCCACATTCTTCATGCTCTGCTCCTTTTTCTACGTGACACAAATTCCACCCATACCAGGCAGGTCAATGACAGTATATGTTTCAATAAGTCCCTTTGCATGTGTTGCAGTAGCGTCAACTCAGACAGCCTCACCAAATCATTCTCTCCCAGGTGGATAACCAACATGTCTGGGCAACCCCATTTTGGAACCATGGTAGCCAAAAAAGGCAACAAACTGCCACACCTCGTACCACTCTTCCCCCACCATTGCCCTCACGACTGTTGCTAGGCAATCCCAGGTTCTCTCCGTATATTTGATGCACCACGTATTTTGCAGTGCAGTGAATAAATGAATGGCCCACCATCCATGTTACCACCTTATGTCTCCCTGGGCCTCTCACACTCACTACAAGAAAAAGAGTAGATTAGCGTCCTGTAATACAAAAAACACACCCAACCAACCGACTTACTGCTTTCCCCCATGTTTTTCTTTCTCACGTATGTTTCACAGCATCTCGACTTCCATCTACCAATTTTGCAAATTTCAGGAAAATTCACCCCAGTTGCACAGCCACAGTTGCTGCCTTGTTCCTAAAAGAATGAGTCACAAAACCAGCAGCATTCAGACCTAGCCTCCTCAATGAAACACCGCCAAAAGCTGAAAAGCTGTGACCTGGTCTCCTCTTTCATGACAAAATATTGCCTCCTGCCTGTGGCCTGAAACATGCACCATTCACTCACTGGCATGCTTCTACTCGACCACCCTCACTCAACCATATCCATTTACCCCTACCTAGCTGGTCCATCAGGGATTTTTGCAGCCATATGCCCACTCGTTCACATTCCAACCCACCTCATCATGCTTCACTCCCAACCCACTCCTAACAGGTCAGACACAATAAATGCCCTCAAAAAACATCTAAACCATGCACAACCTGAACAAGGGTTTTTCAAATGCATCGTAACAACTATCTGGTAAACACTGCAGAACATCAAACAACAAATCAAAAGCTTTACGCAGCTCTTTGCCCACAGCAACTCTTTCTTTTCCCCATCATCTCAACATCCTGCTCAGAAAGTCATCCCTCACTGGGTCAAAACGTCAACAAAGCATGCCATAAAAAGACAAACCTGCCAGTTTGCCATCAATGGTCGAGGACGATAAGCCTTTGTCAACCAAAAACAAAAAGTTATCATCCGTCCTTCCCTGTCACTGTTGTCCTGACTCAATGGCATCCCTATTATCCCTTCAAATGTCTGAAATATGCTCCATGTGAGCTGATAGCTCCTCCTGGTGGACTCTGCTAAAGACATCTCTACCAGCCTAATCACTCTCATGGCCTCCATTCCCAAATTTCAGTAGGGACTGGTGTCTTGCTCTTATTTGTTCCAGGTCACCGGCTGTGAAAATGATCCCACTGTGAATGAGACAATGAGTCAGCTATAGAGCTGTGCATGCCTTGCAAATAATTAGCCTTGAAAACAATATTCAACTGCAAACATAGCAGCATGAAACAATTTAACAACTTAAGTACCCTCAAGTTATATGCTTTCTGTCTGTTGAACTGTTCGATCACTGCCATTTTGTCAACCTGAAAATGCACCATGCTTTTCGTCATGTCTGCTCCCCATACCACCAATGCAACTGGTAAAGGGAACAAATCCAGAACTGCAATTCTTCTCCCTTGTTGTAACCACTTTTTTGGCCAATTCTCCACACACCATCATCCATCCCAAAACAAACGAAAACCCTGGGCGCCAGCTGCATCAGGAAAAAATTGCACTTGCTACATCTCCTCATGAAACATCATAGACACACTGTTGATGTCGTCCAAGAAGGATTGCCACACACTCAGATCAACCCTCACTGCCATGGTAATCCATATCCTGTGATGGGGGTAAGATGGCACCAGACATGGCCATGCCCAGTTATCTGCCAAAAAGTGTGGCCTGCCCTAAAAACTCTGCAGGGGAAATTTAAAAAAAACCTAGCAACTTCTGAACCTTCCTCAGCTCGTTTCCTCTCCACATCACTTTTTCCAGAAAACTCCAGATTTCTTGAACCTTTACTTTTGGCAATCTTGCAATCATTTTCACAGTATCCAGTGCAATGCCAAGGAAGGTAAAAACTTCACTATGGCCCTCTGTCTTTTCCAGAGCCAATGGAACTCTGAAGCTAGCTGCCAGGACCTTAAAACATCATAAAGCTCTATGACACTCCCCAGTCCCTGCCCTTCCAACAAAAAGAAAGTAATCCAGGTAATGTGTTACTTCCTCATGCCCACTCAACTTTGTAAAACCAACTGTAAAAACGAGCTGAAAGCCACAAATAAGGCACAGGAAATGGCACACCCCATAGGCAAGATCCTGTTGATTTAAATGGCACCTTGAAACTGCATACCCAACAAGGAAAAAACATCTGGGTGTATTGGCAAAAGGCAAAGGCTAACTTAATGTCGCATTTTGCCAACTCAGATCCCTGACCGTAACATCTGACCAGTTTGATAGCATTGTCCAAGGATGCATATACCACTCTAGTATCCTTTATTCCAGTAAAATCATTCACTCAGGATCCCTCCGACCAGGACAAGTGATGACTCAACCTTTATTCCCCTTCCTGTATCTTGGGTACCACCCCCAGTGAAGATATGATCAAATCAGTTTGAGGTCACTCATAAAAGCATCCTACAATCCTCCCTTCACTGACCTCTTTCTGCAATTTGGCTGCCACCACCTCAGTTGCTGCTATGGCTGACCGAAAGTTGTCAGCCCACCTCCTATCCCTGGGACCCTGGTAACAAAACATGAAACTCTCCACAAATCCCCACTCCAATCTCACAGCTGTCTCCTTGTCCGGGTACACTAACAACAAGGGCCGCAAACTTTCAACTTTAATTGTCGTAGGAGCCCTTTGGATCAACAGGGCTCCGATGTCCTCTACCTCTAGTCACTCACTGTTATGAGGGGCTTGCCAGTGAAAAACACTGGGTGATCGGCATGCCGCCCTCCACATTTGGAACATTCGTGTTTAAATTTGCAGGGGTATCTTGAGCAGAAACCTCTGTTGAATCTCCAAGAGGCCCCTGAATTCCCAACTCTGGTAGTGCTCGGCTGAAAAGGCTCATATGCGATGGGCAGGCCACTCGCCGTGTGGGTCGAGACCATCAACTGAGTGGACGGATGACATCTAGGGCCTTATTTATACTTTTTGGTGCAAAACTGCACTAAGGCAGTTTTGCCCCAAAAAGTTTTGCACCGGCTTGCACCATTTTTTAGCACCAGCTGGGCACCATATTTATGGAATGGTGCAAGCCGGTGCAAAGGGTAGGCTAGCTTAAAAAAAAATTACGTTAGGCAGTTTTGAGTCAAAATAAATGATTCTGACCAGATTAGCATCATTTTTTTACGCTAAGGGGCATATTTATACTCTGTTTGCACTGAATTAGCATAATTTTTTTTTAACTCTAATTCAGTGCAAAACTAACTCCATATTTATACTTTGGTGCTAGACCCGTCTAGCACCAAATTTATGGAGTTAAAGTCATTTTTTGGAAGTGGAAACCTACCTTGCCTTAATGAGATGCAAGGTAGGCATTCCCGTGCAAAAAAATTACTCTATGGCCTTAACACCATATTTATACTCCCATGTAAAAATGGTGCAAGGGAGGGAGGAGGGGTCAAAAAATGGGGCAAAGCTTGCTTTGCCCCATTTTTTAAGACCTGGGTCAGGGCAGGTGTTAGGGGACCTGTGGCCCTATTTCCATGGTGGAACACCATGGAATAAGCCCAGAGGTGCCCTCCCTTGGCCCTAGGGGCACCCCCACCCACACTAGAGGGACTGCAAGGATGGGGGACCCCATCCCAGGTAAGTACAGGTAAGTGCATTTTATTTTTGAAAGTGCCATAGGGGGCCCTGAAATGGGCCCCCATACATGGCACCGGGTGCAATGGCCATGCCCAGGGACCCCTGTCCTCTGTGCTGGCCACTGGGATGGTGGGCATGACTCCTGCCTTTTCTAAGGCAGGAGTCATGTGGCATGGTAGGTTTAGCACCATAAAATGACGCTAATCTGGTTAGAGTCATTTTCTTTTACTCTAACCTGCCTAAAGCCATTTTTTAGTGCTAAACCCTCTTCTTCTATACTGCCAGCCCCATCCGACTAAAGTCATTTTTTAAAACTCTAGCCTACCCTTTGCACCGGCTTGCACCATTCCATAAATATGGTGCCCGGCTGGTGCACAGAAATGGTGCAAGCCGGTGCTAAACTTTTTGGTGCAAAACTGAGTTAGTGCAGTTTTGCAGCAAAAAGTATAAATAAGGGCCAATATTTTGTAAGTTTGCGCCACTTTTGTGTCATAAAATGACGTTAATGCAGTGCAAAAAAAGTTTAAATCAGGGCCTTGGTGCTAGATGGGTCTAGCACCAAAGTATAAATATGGAGTTAGTTTTGCATCAAATTAGAGTAAAAAAAATGATACTAATTCGGTGCAAACAGAGTATAAATATGCCGCAGAGTATAAATATGCCCCTAAATATGGCGTTAAGGCCATAGAGTCATTTTTTGCACAGGAACGCCTACCTTGCATCTCATTAAGGCAAAGTAGGACTACACTTTCAAAAAATGACTTTAACTCCATAAATTTGGTGCTAGAGGGGTCTTGCACCAAAGTATAAATATGGAGTTAGTTTTGCACCGAATTAGAGTAAAATAAAGGCCCATATTTATACTTTTTGACGCTAAACTGCGCTAACGCAGTTTAGCGTCAAAAAGTTTTGCGCCGGCTAACGCCATTCTGAAGCGCCATGCGGGCGCCGTATTTATTGAATGGCGTTAGCCGGCGCAAGCAGACCGGCGCTGCCTGGTGTGCGCGAGAAAAACCACGTACACCAGGCAGCGCCGGCGTAGGGGGAAAATGGCGCATGGGCGTCTTAAAATGGGGCAAGTCAGGTTACGTCGAAAAAATCGTCGTAACCCGACTTGCGCCATTTATTTTCGACGCCCATCCCCCATCAACATGACTCCTATCATTGTAAAGATAGGAGTCATGCCCCCTTGCCCAATGGCCATGCCCAGGGGACTTCTGTCCCCTGGGCATGGTCATTGGGCATAGTGGCATGTAGGGGGGCACAAATCAGGCCCCCCTATGCCAAAAAAAATTATTAAAAAAAAATAAAAAAATACTTACCTGAACTTACCTGAATGTCCCTGGGGTGGGTCCCTCCAGCCTTGGGTGTCCTCCTGGGGTGGGCAAGGGTGGCAGGGGGGGTCCCTGGGGGCAGGGGAGGGCACTCTGGGCTCATTTTGAGCCCACTTGTCCCTTAACGCCATGCCTGACCCAGGCGTTAAAAAGCGGCGCAAATGCGCCGTTTTTAGCCACGCCCACTCCCGGGCGTCTCTTTTGCCCGGGAGTATAAATACCACGTAAAGGCCTGGGAGTCATTTTTTAGACGGGAACGCCTCCCTTGCATATCATTAACGCAAGGAAGGGGTTCACGCTAAAAAATGACGCACATTCCGGGAACTTTGGCGCTATTCGCCTCTAACGCCATAGTATAAATATGGCGTTAGTTGGCGTTAGTTTAGCGTCGAATTTGCGTCGAAAAAAACGACGCAAATTCAGCGCAAACGGAGTATAAATACGGCCCAAAATGACACTAATTCGGTGCAAACAGAGTATAAATATGCCCCTTACTGCATCCAGAGCTCTAAGTCAACATCCTCCCAATGTTTGTTAGGATTCACCCTGACCTTAGCCCGAAATTCCTCAACATAGCTGAGCCAGTCATATTCACCAAAATGAATCTGTGCCTTCCTTATTATGTCAATGTATTTAAATAAGGTAAAAGTGCTGGCACATATATGAAAGGCCAAAGTCCAATTTTCCACAGTAATGGGAACTCTGGGCCTACGCCCCAGCTCCTATTCTTCTTCCTTTGACCCTTCTTTCGGATGAAGGTCCCTGTGTAACAATTTAAACACATCAACATAGTCATGCTCCCCTTCCTGTTCTTTGTCTTATTAGATACATGTGACCCAAGGGGCATAAGGAGCCCCCATGTATGGCAACCTTTTCTTGTATCCACCCTCGTCTTTCTGCTCTTCATCCATGCCTGCGCTTACCATCGCTGACTCCATTTGTACCCTTAAGCCATCTTCCACTTTTTTGTTCTATTTCTTCTGATTCTGCCCTTTCTTGTCTTCTGTTGCTTCATTCATCTCACTCTTATTTACTACTACTCCATCTCCTACCCCTATCAATTTACATGTCTTAGCACTATGCCTCCCACTTTGAGACTCTCATGCTGACCACCTTTCTCACCTGCCGATAATCCTCAAGCCTCCTTTCTTGGTCTGCTGCTTCCTTTGAGAGCCTCTTTCCATTGCCCAGACGTGTCTCCACCACCCACTTGACCATCCTCCCACTCATCACTCCCAAACTCGTAATCCAATTCCAAATCAACATTTCAGACATCATCCAGTCTTTCGCTTCTCCAGACACAAGCATCACCCTGTCTGAGTTGAAAACAAAGCAGCAGTTGCTTGGCCTGAATGATCCTTTGGTAGGAAAGGCCGCTGAAGACCCCCTTACTGCTTCAGGCCAGCGTCCAGGGGCCATCATGCTCCCTGCTGATGTCCCCAACTGCCTGCCAGCCTTATCTACTGGCTTTGTTCCGCTAACCAATTGGCTGCTCCAACTAGACAGGTCTCCCACACCACCAGACCCATGAGCTGCAATAGCTCCTGACATCGATGCTGCACCCTCTCCCTTGTCCGGTATTCACAGCCATCAACCCCCCGGCATACTGCCCTTGACTGTCCATGCCTCACTACTCACCAACGCCCCCTGGTATGCTTTGCTTCTATCGCCTGGTCTTCCGCTGTCTCCCTAGCTCTGCAAAGGCGCTCCTAGCACAGTTCCATCTGCTCAATAATCCTGCGTTGCTCAAGAATCCTGGTTTCCAGGTCAATTCCTTGCCACCCAGCTGCCTGATCACTCCCCAGCCCAGTTGGCCTCTCTACATCAACTAGCTCCTGGTGCCTGCTGAACCTCTCTTAAGGTCACTGCATGGTCACTAGGCCCTCCCTACGGGCCGCACTTATGGCCACCCCACCTGCCTCCTCCACAAAGCTGTAGTCACTGCTCAAGGCCCCTGCCTGCTTTCTTTTACCCTGTAGGTCAGGGCCCACGTCCTGCTCAACAGCCTTGCCTACCTTTGCTGCCCTACATGACAAGTCTAACAGGGCCTCAGATGGCATGCACCTATCAGCCCCTGTAGTCACATTCACTGTTTGGCCCTGAACTTTAATACTAGGCCCTGGACCCCCCACACTCCCCTGTTTACCCACTGCATGTGCAGACAAATCTAGCCTCAACATAGCAGGGAGACTCTGGCACCTTCCTCCTTTCCCTGACTGCCAAGCCCTACTTTGCCTTAGTCATCCTCGGCAGCACTAAGCATGCAGCCTTCGCCACAGCAACTCCACTTGACGTGGCCCACATCGGCCTATTCATCCCTACCCAGGCCTGGTTAAGAACACCAACCCTAAGAAGGTGAGGATGCCCAACCACACCTAGGTTGCAGAACTCCTGCTGCAGCGCATCCGCCTCACCATTTGTCTCCATGCCGTGGCAATGCTGAAAAAAATGGCCTCAGTGAAATGAGCAGCCCCAAGCCACCCAAGCCCGACACACTGCAAACTTGCTGCCCTGCCCCAACTTTGATCAGCCGCCGTGTGGTGTGGAAGAGACAGGAAAGGGCTGTACCTCCCTTTCTTCACTCTTTAGGTAACCTCACATTATATCCTGCCCCTCGCCCAAACTCACCTATCTTCTCCATCCTGCGCTCATCTCCACAAAGATTCATGCTGGAAGACTAAGCTGTGCCTTAGCATTCCCCAGGACCTTTCAGCGCAAGACAGCTGTGAGTTAAATTAGCGTGTAGTGGCACTAAGGCAGCTCAATAGATGACACACATGGAATGCTGCTCCATATGAAATTGCTGCATTCCATGGCATGTCAACACTCCAACACTCTAAACACTACATCACCACACTGGGCTGCCATTTATTTCCATCAGGCATTTCCCCTGTGGTCTGAAGGCACTGGAGATCAGTACTGAACGCCAATGACCACTGCTGGTGCTTCTGTAACTTTTCCCAGCTCCCAGTGATTAATTACAGCAGAACCAGTGGGCTTCAAGTGAGAAAGGAAGAGAAGGAGAGGAAGAGAAGGAGAGATGGGAAGTGAGCAAGAGGTCACAGAACTAGAAGAGAGAGATGAGAAACAAAGAAAAATGGATGACAAGAGATAGAGAGTGAGGAAAGGAAAGCAGCAGGTCTTGTTTGGCTATTTTTGCTAGGGCTGCTTTTGGCTCCGAGTCTGACCCTAATCACCCTTGTGGTTCATCTGAGCTGGTGTGCCAGTGAAATCTTTATTAACATTAACAGTATCAACGGTGAATCATTACACATATTGTGGAATGTTGTTGATTGGCAGTCTCAACACAAAAGGATGATGGACGGAGTGCTGAAACATTTCAGACACTCGCCCCCAGTTACAGATCTGGGTTTGTGCTGCTAAGATTGGCAGTATCATCCAGAAATGTTTTAACATTTCCTGCATCATGCTTTGGTCATATAAGTTTGCCTTAAATCTTGTTGTGAGACTCAGATTAAGCTAGTAAACTTGGCTTTTATTAACAGGCACAGTACAGTGTCTGTTAGGGGTTATAGTGTTATTTAGGGCTCAGGCTTGCTGGTGAGCAGACTACTAGGCATGCCACCAGGGCTTGTGGTACAGGGTACGATAAGGAGGATTACCAGATCTGTCTGACCTTTCCTTAGTGTGTGCCCCCTCTAGTTGTGAGGACCTTTAGAGGTGGTCACCTTAAGCATTTCTATGTGTCATTTTGTATACATTTGTGTGCAGTATTTAGTAGCATGTGTAATAATGTATTATTCCTTTTTTAATAAGAAAAGGCACTGCCTGCACAGCAATTTATTAGTGGTGTTTATTCTGTCAAAGTCTAAAATCAATAAAAGAGATAAAATAGATATGCAGTATGGGTCAAAGGGACACTTTCTCACATACACAGCTGTGCAGAGTCAGATATAAGTTTGCTCTTGACTCACCAAAGACCAATTTTCACAGGATTTTATATAATTAAACATATATTGCTTAAGATACATATTTCTTAACCATCATCCAATTATTTATTTAATAATTATCACTAGACTAATTCATGATGTTAGACCATTCCTCCAACAAGCTGTACATGTCTGCTTATTATAATATAATTGTTTCCTCCTCTCTTGATACAGGAGCTGCTGATTGAATGTGGTCTTTGAAAATGAAAGGCTACATTGTTAGGAGGCTGGTGCAAAAGAACATTATACAGCTGCCACCCAAGATCACTTACTGGTATTTATTCAGATGTGTCAGCCATTGTTCACAAAGAGCTCACCATTACTTCACATGCTCCTGTTGCTGGTCTTGAAAATCAAGTCTTCTTAGATGGGTGCTAGTAGTATTCTTCCCTCTCTGGTGGTATATGCTTCCCCTTCTGAGATTCTTCTGTGCTCTGGGAGATATTTGGGAGTGTGGCATTTTTTTGTGTGGCAACATTATAGCAGGAAGTCAGTCCAGCGCATTTTACTGCAGTGCCCATTGTCAGGAGGTGTTAAAATGGACCCTTACAACAGGATCTGATATGGGCCTTCATATAAATTCAACCACCTGGTTGCAGAAATGTCTTGCAGCCCCTGGTAGATCAGGAAGAGCATGCAGTAGCTGGCAGTAGAAACAATATAACATATCTGTTAGTTTCGTGCAGTATTGTAGTACTGAACCATCTATTAACAGTGGAGGAACAGACATGTTCCAGGTATGTGCAAGGGTCTCCCCATCAAAATATTGTGTCAGTTTAAATTTGTTAGTAGGTCAGGGGTGCATCTCATAGCCATCAAATCCAACAGGAGAGTTAACAGGTGAACATCCATCCAAGACAGCTCAATGGATTCAATGGATACACAATTATTTTCCAGAAAAAAACACCGAATTCACCCATTCCTATATTGTTTTGTGCACAAATGGCACAGCGGCCTTTACACAATTTTCAGCTTCATGATGAACTTCTGGGTGATACCAGCATTGAGAAAACAATGTTGTCATACAATTCCGACCTACATGAGAATGGCCAACGAAGAGCCGATCCCCTGATGGAAGCAATGCTGAAGTTAAAACAATCCTCCCAGTTTTGTACCCATATCATATTTTCTGTTTGCACAAATCAACTTTGACACCAACTTTGTAACTCGTCATTAGTTACCTGTTACTAACAATAGTCTGGATCAACACATTTATGAGTTGTAACAGTTGCACCTTCCTGTGGAATTTTAGTACGCATGGTAAGAAAATAACCTCAGTTAGCAAGTTCCTTAGCTTTTGAAACAGCCCAAGAATTCCTCATGGAAACATAATCCTTAGAAGATGTGTGGGCTGAACATTCCATTATCACCACATTGGGTGGTAAGAACAGAGGTTACAGAAAGTCATATATCAATTGTGCATGTTGTATTTCTTTTCCTCCTAAGGTTAGAAAATGTCTAATGGTCCATAACTGACTGAAGTCTTAAGTAACCCCAAATGCAATACTGGCTATTAGTATAACTGTTAAGCTTCATTTTTGTGCTATACACCAGGCTCATATTACTGCTATTATTTCAACTGCATGTGCACTTTTCACGCCTTCTACATGTGAACCTTCCACTAATCTTAATGCAGTGCAGGTAGCATAAGAAGATTGTAAGGTGCCAAATGTATTGGCTGTCGGAGTGCAAGGGCATTGTGAGGAAGGCAGAACTCAATTCAAGCACTGTAAAGTGCTTAGCAGTAATTTGTATATAGGAAAGGATGGTGGCAGGCTTAGGCAGCTCTGGAAATGAAGGTACTACTATCTTGTTTATTTCTTGTTGATACTGCAAAAAATGAAAGACATCAGCCTTACTAGGAACCTTACCAGTTTTTTTTTGACTGGGAGTATAGGGGCGTTGAGAGGAATACAGGCAATTTCTTTTAATACTCATTCTTTTAAGAGTTTCCTTACCACTGGTTATATTCTCAACTCTCCTTCTTTTGATATGTTGTATTGGGGAACTCCTGGTAGTGGGGCTCCTGGGCATTCTGCTATTTGTACTTTTGGGAACCGACAGCCTGTCCTACATCATTAGGATGTTAGGTTCATATGTAGGGAATAACAGCCTGTTGCGGTTCCAGGGGTAACAGTGATGTTTTGCATGCTTGAAATGTTTAAAGTAATATCCCCCTATTTTGCTTTTCAGGAAGATGCAATCCAGTTGACAAGGAATTACACATAGTAATTTATATAGAAGGGCTCTTCCTAAAAGATCAACGGGGTACGTACGACTGAAAGGAAAAATATGCTTTACCGTTAATAGACCTAGCACTATTTGTAGATGCTTTGTTATAGTTCACCAACTAATTCTCCTGTTACTCTTACTGCCTTAACAGTTGTTCCCCAAATGGGTTAACCAGACACTTCAGATGCCTTTCGCATAGATATTGCTACTCCTGTGTCTATTAATAAGGGCACTGGCTTTTCCATCAAAAAGACAAGTGTCATTGTGGTCATTGTGTAGATCAGGAGCATGTATGCAGGTGTCTCCTTTCAAGCAGCCCTAAAATGTTTAGTGGGGTGGAGGGTAAGGTGGAAATCACAATTGGTTGTGTCTGGGTCAAGGATCCAGTGTCCCTAAGGTATTAGTGGGGGTGCGGTAGGAAAACATCATATTTTTTAGGCATTTTGGCCATAGGGAGTCATGGTGATACAGATACCCTCTTCTCTGTTTACTCTTTGTGGGGCAGTACATTCATTTCACCAGTGACCAAGTTGATTGCACTGGAAACACATGTTACATTGGCTGTTCTGTTGACCCAAGGGCCCCCATTTTCGTAGACCATGGCTGTGGCCTCTCCTAGGTGCATCCCATAGTGTATTTCTGCCACTGTGTCACTGTGTGCATTACCATTAGTTTCTCCTTCCTCTTTTTTATTTTCCCCTCTTGGTACTCTGCAATCTTCTCCTGATAGTCTGGATAGTGTTTAGCTGTTGCTAATAGTTTATTGTGGGGCTCTATTTTCCAGCAAACAAAAGTAGTTTTCAAATATGTTCTGATATTTGAGTGCAACCCCTGTAGGAAGGTGGTGACAAAGGATGGTAATCCTTCAGCCAATGAGTTTTTCATGACACTATGCTGCTGATATGCTTGAAACAAGAGCGCACAATAGATATGCAGTGTCTCATCTCTTCCTTGATTTATTGAAATATTATAGGCCATTCAGTTCTCTCCTCTGGAACCTTTATCCTGACATGGGACCTCAGTTCATTTATCTGCATACTCTACTATGCCCAGGTGCATTGTACTCCCCTCGTTTTAGTTCTTGTTAACCACTTCAATACTTTCTTTGCATTCTCCTACTGGGTGGTGCAGCTATCTTCCCCTGCTGCGAATTTCCACAGGAGAAGAATGGTGGTGGGATCTGGTTCCATGAAGTGGTAATTTTTGAGTGGTA
Source organism: Pleurodeles waltl (assembly GCF_031143425.1). Taxonomy (NCBI): domain Eukaryota; kingdom Metazoa; phylum Chordata; class Amphibia; order Caudata; family Salamandridae; genus Pleurodeles; species Pleurodeles waltl. Next base: position 214,997,195 of record NC_090440.1, read on the forward strand.
TATAGGCCCTTTTTATCTTGTCTATTTCCCTATCTAAATCCTGCAAACTTGCTTTTCTCGTTTTGAGAGACAGTGTGGGTGTTAGGTGGGATAGTAATTTAGACATATTCCAAGTGTGTAATTTGAGGGGGAGGAGGGGTGGAAGAAGGGCTGATATGGTCTTTGAGGGGGAGGACGGGCAGAAGAAGGGCTGATGTGGTATTGAAAAAAGTACCTGTGGCCTGAGAAATGATTAAACCCACTTTAAACCAAATCACTGGAGCCCGGAGAGAGGGCCACTGCTGTTTGCACGACCCTAATACAGATATCTCCTTGCGCCACTTGTAAGATTGATGTCCTGGGATTGGGCATAGGTTGCCAGTGTCAAAAGCCAGCCTGACGCCACCTAACGCCCTTATACGAAAACAAGATTATTTACACATATCATGAAAATAACATAGGTGAACATACAAAAATCTACTTTATTCATTTACATATACATATTAAAACCATGTCTCTATCTCTTTTCCATAGAAACAACCCATCTCATAATCAAAAAAACAGAAGGACAAACCAAAAGTGAGGAAAAAGTGCTCGTGATAGATAGTAACCAAAGAAAGAATAACCAATATCCTAATCATCCAAAAATTGCATAAAAATAGTAAGAGCCGTCGGCTGGTTATCCTTTTACTGCATTGAATCAATTTCGAATAATCAAGGAATATGAATCTCCTTCGGCGTATATATTCCAGTCGGGAATGGTTTCTGCATACAATATCAGGGCTGAGGGGCCGGCAATGGTAAGTGCTGGCACAAAATGAAGCAACCCTTCCAGGCTGAGGGGCTGCTCACGGCAAACAGCAAACAAACCTTCCGGTGGTGAATCCAGTGGCAATCCGGCAACTCCAAACTCCAACCTCCCCCCTGGCTATTCCTGCATGTCATATATGGCGTGTTGTGCATGTGGACGAGCACAAGTAAGGCGTCAGGGGAGGAAGTGATAGTTGTTGGTCTCACAAGGCCTTCGGACACTTCCGTTGAGTGATCAATGACCACCAGCGGTTGTAGTGGGGATGGAAGCCTACTTACCCGGACATTACTTGAACAAAGGACTGAGTCTGCGTCTTTTAAGAAAGTGAATTTGGTGTACATTTTCGACTGATAGCTTTATCATGTAGATGTTAATGCAATCTCCAAAGCTGGTGGGGAGGCCCCAGGGTCCCATGCAGCTATTTCATGAAAAGAAGGGGCGGTAAAATCCTCCCATATATGTGACTTACTTTTGCTTATGCCGCATGCATCCTGGGGGCTTCTTTTTCTTTTGCTGGCTGGTGAGGGGGCCTGGTGCCTTAATCTGTCTGATCTCATTGTGCCCAGCCTGTGCCCCGCCTATGTGGGATGTAGCTTTTGGCCTATGCATATATGTGTTGGTCTTTTACATTGGGCCTACGTTTAAGAAACGTTTAAAAGATGTGGAAAATTAAAACACCCTAAATGGGACAGCTAGGCCTTGGTGCCTCAAGCTGGTATCAAATTGTTTCACACTCCATAGCACGGGTGATCAAATAGGCCCGGTAATCCTTGTTAAACATGGCACCGACAGTGAGGCAGTGGCCAGCAAAGGGGGCCTGGAGATGCAGAACCCTATCTGTTATGTTCTGGTGTGTACTGATGTGGTATTGGCAAACGCAGGCAATTAATGCAGACAATTATTGCTGTAATTGTCTGGTCTGGCCCCTGCTGGCCACTAAGGGGGTGAAGGGGCCAGCTGAAGCCAGTCAAGATTGAAAACAAGCTTTGGCAAATGCATTAAGTTTTGCCTATGTGATTAATATTATTTTTGTTGTTGCAAAATTTTAGCTTGGTGAGCAGTTATACAATATAACTTACTGAAACTCTATAAAAGTGTTATATGTGGGTACTCGCTGTGATTCATTGACTGCATTCCATTCCACAAAGTATTTAAGTGTTAATGTGCCACAATTTATTACCATCAAGTGTGAGCAGGCCATGCAGGATGGGGTCTCTCTTGTTAACCACTACAGGTGGAAATACTGGCAACTCTGTGCTGGCCGGTGCATTGAGATGGCATGCATCTCAGGTGATGCTTTCCACTCGATTATTGCAGCAATCTCGGACTTGGTCCCTAAATGTTGTAATGTTGAAGTTTACCTTCAATCCCAGACTTGAAAACTTGGAATTTGTATTTTTTCTGCCTGGAGGTCATATTCTCACAAGCAATGACTGGTGCGATGATGCAGGACATTTAAATAATGTGAATGAAGGTGCACTGAATCTTTCAGAAAAAAAGTGGATTTTGTGATTGTTTAACCATGCAACTATAACAATAGCTAGCTGTATAAATTTAGTTTGTTACTATGCAGACTCTGCCTCTACGTAATATGCTGCATGCATTGTGAAATAGAGCTTCCATATAAATGAGTTAATTCTTCTCTCTTAGCAGAAGGAAGCCTGAAATCTGTGTCTCACGGTGGAAGCTGGAACGGACCTTAAAAGCAGGATGCTGGTTGTAAAAACAGCAGCTGAAGCTCAACAAGCCTGCATTTCTGAGGCAGGCACAGCTGATTTACCACTCAACTTGCCGATTATATCTCATCTTCCGAGGCACATTAGTGTCAGTACCTGGAGGCATGCCAGAGCTGGGAGTGGGCGGTGCTGAGGATTGAGAGCATCGGTTTTTGTCGTAAAACAATGTTTGCACACGTTCACTTCAACTAAAACTCAAGCACATAAATAAGACCTAAGTCACAAAGCACGTTATATGTACAACAACATACTCTGCTCTGTCTACAGACCCGTCCCCAATGCACTGAGGTTGCATTGGGGTTGGGGGGCTATATCAACCAATAGGGATAACACATTTTTAAAACGTCATGTTTTAACGCAAAAGCGGTGCAAACTCACAAAATACAATTGTATTTTGTGAGTTTGCGCCGCTTTTGCATCAAAAAGCCTCGGAAATGCAGCGCAAAAAAAGTATAAATACAGGCCTAAAGCTCTTTAAGGTTGCAATATGGGATTATGTAGAAACTGCACTAGAGAAAGTGATGAAAATGCACAAGTAGCAAAACACAGCCGTGAGAACTCTGCAGTCATAAAAAGGGAAATCAAATAGTGTAGCACAAGGTGCTAGAGAGCTATTTCTCAGACCAGTAGGGGATATTGTGTCCACTTCACTCAGACCAGAAGTTGTTGTGATGGTCAGGAAGGGCAGTGGAGAATGCATTCGCTTAGTCCCCCTACATCTCACCCGTCGTCATCGGACAGCGCATGTCCTTTTAGATGCCGATGCCCAACGATGTTTAATCCATATGAGAGGAAAGACGTGTTTCCCGTTTCCAGTTAAAAATAATGCTGAATGTTCCACTTCCCTGTAACTGTTAATGCTACATGTCCTACTTCGGATGAAAAGCAACAGAAATTGCTGTGGGCCTTACCACCCCAGACAATGGAGGAACACAGTACTTGGGCCTTGGGACACTGATAAGCGCAAACACACGAGGAAGAATCATTGGTAACTACTGGAAATAGTGCTACAGCCAATAGAAATGGAGAAAAAGTAAGTGGCAAGCACAAGAATCAAAAGAAAGCAAGGAGGCGGGATGTAATCCCCTTTTAAGAGTCATAATAAATACAATAGATTTCACAAGCCCAGCACTAGCACTGTGGAGGCAAAACCTACCAAGCATTTGCAATGTAATGAGTCTCGCGTTTGCTCGAGTTAGAAGTATTAGAACTGTAAATTCCTAACTGGACTTTTCTTGCCACATAAATTGAAAATGAAAAGTAAAACAGTTGATACATGTGAGCCAATTCAAAGCGCCATGGCCGCCATGAGCATGAGCGCGAAGGAGAGACACAAAGGGAAAAAGAAGTTTGTTCGCAGTCAAACGTATCTACAAAAGTGCAATTATCCATGTAACAGGGTTGATGGCCCAGGCGGTAACAAAACTGCCCCAAGGAGAGATAAATATAAAGCATTTACCAATGATAACAAAAGACTTTTGAAAGGCAAGCCCATGAACGAGATATACTGATGGGTGTGCTTTGGGCATGGTTAAAAGCCCACAGATAGATTATAGCAGGCCAGAGTGCTTGCGCGCTCAGCCTAAAAAGGGGTGTTCTCCCCCTGTATCACGACTAAGTCTGTAAGCTTCAGGGTTCAGTGCCTGCACAATACTTTTTATCACAATTCCCTTTGTTGCAATTCTTATAATCACAATTCTTGCTATCAAATGAACCACCACAGTTGAGCACTAGTTATGTAGAATATAGATGAAGGGCTGCTGTAGAGACACTGGCTCAGTAGAGAAAAAAGGGGCAGCTCCACAGCCTAGTGCGGCCACTACCACCTCTCACCTCCGTCTCCCCTGGCCACAGGAACCCTAATGGTAACCACGCAGGGCTGCTCACCGCCAATCCAGCTAGGTGTGCAGCCTGTCTTTTTCTCACCTCTGCAAAACTTAACTCGAAACTTAACAGGGCACCTGAAGTATCCTAGCGTGTCCCGGAGGGACTGAGAAATGGACAGCTTTTCAGTCAGAGCTGAATCATCAACTTGGTTCCCTCGGCTCGATTCCCTGGCTGGATTTCAGGGAGGCAAGGTAGCAGAGCAGCCGGCAGCTCCAGAGGCGTTACAGCGTTGCAGTTACAGCGTCGGCGCCAGCGTAAGACCATCCATCCAGGCGCGGCTTGTCCTTTAGGGGGAGGGGCCACGCCCCCCCCCCACCTTTTGCCCCTCACGAAGAGTGTCTGTCAGAGTGAAAAAAGGTCAGCCTGACAGACACTCTTGATGTTCAGGTCAGATAGCCAGTAGCAGTCATGCGTCTTTGTGCAAAAAAATCATAAAGTACATAGTCGTGTTTTGTCCTCTTAACAGCAGAGCTCATTGTTCACATGACCGCTTCTCTATTAAGCTGCAGTTGAGAGATTTTCAGATCTAAATTTGACATATAAAGTGAGACGAGCCTCTAGCTGAATATAGTCAAGATACTGCTCAAATGCAGGTAATTGTTTATTAGAAGGTAACTCGAGGTCATTAGGTTGGCTTGAAGGGAGTAATCATACATTTTATTTTATGTTACCAATGTGCTTACCTGTCTAATTTGATCCCATCTGGACAGATCGTTATTGGGTTATTCCAAAAGTGACCAAACCCTAATTCTTTGAGGATGTTTTTAACACATACTGAACAGGAATTTCTGGCAGCATTACCCAGGGGAAATAATTTTGTTATAGGTTTTAGATATATTTCCCCAAAGAGGCTTCTATTCAGTCGCGACCAATGCAGCATAGGACTGATGAAAGAGCTAGGTTTAATACCAGTCTCCATGTACACGGGACCTGGCTTATGTAAGGACCTTGTAAATCCATTTTCAATTATTTTAAAATCCTGGCCTTAGTGTATAACCTCAATGTGTAGTATGGTACTAAGAGACTGATTCACAATTTTGTATTTGAGTCACAGTACACCATTAGCTGTTCATTTTTGAGCAATTGCAGCCTTTTCTATGTTAGCATCCTAGTTTAATTGATGCTTTAAGCTTATGCCAAGATGATCACAAATGATTGTGCACTTCTAAAGGAAGGGCAGACTTCATTACCATAATTTTGGTCTTGGTAGAATTAATAATCAAGTCTATCTCTGCAGTCATTTTTAAATTCCCTTAATAACTTGTGCATAGCATTTTGTGGCCGTGTAAGCACAACAGCAACTTCTCCAAAGAGGACAAATTATATCTTCCTATTAGACAATTTGAATACATCAAAGTTGCTTTTTTCTAACTTGGAAACATCGTTCCCAAACAGGCTATACAAAAGTGGAGCTAAGACACACCCCTGGATTAAATCTGAGTGAACGAGAAGTGTCTGTACATTTCTTAGATGCACCATACCCAAAACATGTGTTAGGTTCCATTTCTATGCCTACCACCTCCTGCAGCAATACCTTGTCAATTCCTACCCGGCCTGGCTAATGTTAGCATGCTTGGTTATTTTTCATTTGTTTATAAGGGGACACGTTAGAGATTCGGTGGACCTTTTGACCGCTCGGCTGGTGCACAGAAATGGTGCAAGTCGGTGCTAAACTTTTTGGTGCAAAACTGAGTTAGTGCAGTTTTGCAGCAAAACGTATAAATAAGGGCCAATATTTTGTAAGTTTGCGCCACTTTTGCATCAAAAAATGACGTTAATGCGGCACAAAAAAAGTATAAATCTGGGCCTTGGTGCTAGACGGGACTAGCACCAAAGTATAAATCTGGAGTTAGTTTTGCACCGAATTAGAGTAAAAAAAATTACACTAATTCGGTGCAAACAGAGTATAAATATGCTGCAGAGTATAAATATGCCCCTAAAGATGGCGTTAAGGCCATCAAGTCATTTTTTGCACGGGAACGCCTACCTTGCATCTCATTAAGGCAAGGTAGGTCTCCACTTCCAGAAAATGACTTTAACTCCATAAAGTTGGCGCTAGACGGGTCTAGCACCAAAGTATAAATATGGAGTTTGTTTTGCACCAAATTAGAGTTAAAAAAAATGACACTAATTCGGTGCAAACAGAGTATAAATATGCCCCTTAGTCTCAAAATCAAATGATAAGCATACAGAAAGTATACTTGTTGCCCGAATCTTCTAAAGAATCTCAATTTAATCAAAGCTTGGATCACTACACACTCTAGAGTTACAGTACAAATTAATAACAAGAATAACTGCGCAATAGAAATTACATACATTTAGATTCAGCAAAGAAAAGACATCAGCTGTTGTTAATATCCAGCAGGCATCAATCAGTGAGTATCCTATCTAACCTTCAGATTAGAATAGCATGTTTGGGCTTCATGCAAAACAATTTAGTCAACACAAATTTGGAAAACATCTAACTATGGCTGTATCAAATTTAGCGGTTGGTTCCTAAGGACAAAAGCAAATAGACATAGCAATCAGTAACATTGTCTTATACCTTGCCTCAGTATGATTAAGCAAGATATGACTGTCTTGTCAACTGGACATCTGTTCGGTCAGCAACTCATTGGAATTCAGCATTAAAGTTCAAGATAGGAAATGTCTCTTCATGCAGTTCAGAAAGAATAATGACAATCCTTTTGGGACAGTTAGGAAAGAACGGGGAGAATGGCCTCTCTCCTCCCAGTGCAGTCTGGCTAAGTTAGATTCCCTAAACTTCCCACCTTGGTGAAAGAATCGAAGGTTTAAGTTTAGTCCAATGAAAGTAGAACCTCAAATCTTAGAATTTACTAAACCATTGTTCAGATTTTGATGATTGGCTCCTCTTCTCCTGTTCCTATCATTGGGCTTGACAGGTAACACATTTGTATCAGCTTATTCTCCAGTCAGTGCATCCATAGCCTGCTCCTGGGAACAATGCCTTTACACACACTCAGTTGTACAAAGTATCCTTAGCTAGTACAACATATTCTAGAAAGCAGTTCTCAAGGGAAAGAGTTTTAGCTACTAACATTCGGTCAATGCAATGGAAAATTACAATTTAATTCTCTAAGCAGCCATTTTATGATTCGTCTAAGCAATGCAACTTGACATAAGGCTATGCAACTAGGCCCAAGACCTCGCTAATTTAAGGTCTATTATTAATAAAGCAAGTATATAATACATAACCATTAATATGACATACTACTACATTAATCCAAACAAAAGCTTGACAATTTACATTAATAAGCTGTTAACAAGTACACTTCATTATCACTGGGGGACACTCAAGTAGGCACATTTTCAAATGTGTATATTCATTTTCTATGTTAACTCATTTTCTATACAGATTTAACATTCATAATAAATGAATTTTTATTAGTAACATTTCAGCGTTAACACTAATCGATGCCGTAATACAAATTTGTTGACCAAGTTGAGGGCCGTTCTTAGGTGACTAAAACCGATATAAAGAAACTTTCTTTAGATCAGTGTATTTAATACAAATCAAATGCAGCCGAATCACCTCATCAACCGGGCCTATTCCTTTGGGGAAGACGGCTTGTACATCGGTGAGGATAATTTCTTTATCAACCCAGCTCTGCAGCCTGTTAAACAAAATGTGAGCAAACATTGTAATCGCATTATCTAAAAGGGATATTGGTCGATAATTGACGGGCTGCATTCTGCTACCTTTCTTGTGCATAGGAACTAGAATGACAGTATGCAATGATGCAGGTATAGAATTATTTGCCAGGACTGCATTGAATAAACATGTTAGAACTTGTGCTAAAAGCTTAGTGTCTGGATGGTACGTGATGACTGGCAAAAAGTCTGGCACCGGGGCTTTAATCGCTTTCTAGCATAGCATTGCTCTCTCTGTCTTGGGAGAAAGGATTGACAGGTTACCAATTTGCACCATTGCATATCCTATCATACCATATTGAGATGTCATTATTGAGCGATCCGCAATATTACGTGCATCATGGAGCTTCTTCACATGTGCTATTTATACTTCAGCATTAATTTGAAACTCTTGTTTGTTTACAATATTGTAATAAATATTAGATACAAATGCCCAAAATATTTGTGTGCCTTTATCTGTAGCAGCAGTTCTTAGCTCCTTCCAAATGAGTACTTGGCCTCCATATTTTATCTTTTTTTTACTGGGGTGTTATACTCCTACTCTAGTTTCCTAAAGTGGTCTGATGGTACAGAGCGCTGCCTAGTTAGAGCTTTCAACAATGCTTTCTTCCTGTCCCTGCACTTGCTATCAAACTATATGTGATTATTATTTGAAGCTTTCATAGGTAGTTGAGTGGTCAGCCAAACTGCAGACATTTTTGCTATTATTACTTGAAAGGAGTCTAAAATAATGGTGTTGTCGTCTTGTTCAGCCATATAGATAGAACTGAATGGATCTTAAAATTACCCAGCAACAACAATCCTTGAGTGAAAAATCTTTCCGGGATCCATTTCATTGCTTTTCTGTTGTTACCAGTTTGTGACAAGAGGGCTGTCAGAAGCAGTATGGCCATTTAAAAAGCATGGTTAACAGTTCTGCCACAAATTAGTGTAGCTCTTCCCACGCTAAGCTTAGAGTTGGAATTCTCCAACCAGCTTCTTCATAGATGATAGTGTCTTTCCAGATTCCTCTGGGCAGCGGGGTGTTAAGATCACCACAAATGATCAATGTATATTTATCTCAAATACTGAAGAACGTCCGATCTGCAACATATAACTCTCTTGTATAATGCATACTATGAACTGAGACACATCTAGGAAGTACAAGTGATTCAGACTGTGAATGGGTGTTTGTGAAGGTAAATCATTGAGAGTGATAAAAATGGAGTAAATTTACTCCAGGTGGGATCCCATAAATGTTGGATCATAGGATAGCAGCAGAAAGGGTTGGAGTTAAGATGCAGTGATGGTTAATGCCTTTGCTGGAGAGATCTGTCTGCAGTTTTGTCACATGTTTCACTCATAATGAAATAGATTTGAGGATTAGTTTATTTGCTGTAAAGTACAGCATGTAGCATGCAGTTCACAGATTTATATTTTGGCACAGATTGAGTTACTGTTCTTTTACAGAAAATCTTGTATTACCTGCAGATCAGGGGTTACTATCTTTTCAGTATACCTCACTGACGGTCAGTATTGGAAGTGGGTGGTGTCACTGGGAAAGTGGACTGCATCCTCTTTAGGAAAAATGTTGGGCACCCGCATATATTTTTTTATTTGTTATTATTATTTTTTTGTTTTACAAATTAAGCACTGATATCCGTCTGATGCGTCAGTGTCACTGCAGTTCTCATAGGCAAAGTTGCAAATCCTTCAATGAGGAAAAGCTAACTAGCTCTCCTGGCCATTCGTTTTAACAGTTATAATGGTGTATTAATACTGAATCTAAGGGCCAGATGTATCAAGAGGTTTTGCATTCGCAAAGGTACAAATCACCAAAATAGGGCCATTTGTGAATGCAAAATCGCCTTTTACAATGTATGAAAGGCATTTGCAGGCCAATTGTAAGGAATCACAAAATTACTGATTCTCTAAAATTGCGACTCAATTTTGCTACTCGCAAATTGCTATTCGCAAATAGGTAATCACAAATTCAATGTAAGGACCATTCGCAAATAGCGAACGGTCACAAAATTGTGATTTTGCATGTGCAATTTACCACCAACTTAAATCAAGTGGTGATCAGGTGCAACCTATATAAAGAGGTCCTGAGACCTGCTGCATGATTGTGGTTACATGTGCTATATTGCACAACTTTGCAACATTCAGAGGCATACCCCCAAAAACCCTCAGATACGGAGTCTGATGATAATGATAACCCATTATCACCCCGTCACCCAGCAGATGGTCAAAAGCAGCAGAAGGCAGACAAAGACATACACAAATAACTATTTGTAATGTAAGTAATGAAGATGCCACATATTGTTCCCTATTTTTACAATTATCCTACTTATTGCCTTAACTTCAGGTCAATTATGTGGGCATACAACATAGGTAGTCCAAAAGCACTGTCTGTAATTAAATCAAGTGCTTCACCATAAACATGATATAAGTAGTCCAAAGTCACAAAACAACAACCCCTGGAACATGTCCCCTTTACTTTTTGCATCCACACACTCCACTGGAACAGTCAGTGGGCTCAGCAACATCTCTTGTTGAGGCTTCTGAGACAGTACTGTGTCTGGAACTGTGACACCTATACTCCATCACAGGGGCATTCACACTACTGAGGCTAGAGAGCTCCTGACTATCCCCACCACCTAGGTCACTGTTCCCAGCGATCCGGGCTGTCTGCATGTTCTCCAATGCGTTAACTTGTACAAATCCCCATGCAACGTCTCCACTGCAATGTGCCATCTTCACTTGCATGCCCACAGTTAACCAGTTGCATTTGTGAGGCGATGGACAGTTCTGCTAAAGCCACCCAATCTGCTCATCAATTGGTGATGGCACCTACATGGTCCTGCTGCATTACTGTGCAGAGTTCCTCAATGGCATTCGTCATCTCAGTTAAATTGTCTGCTGTTGCTTTCTGTCCTCAAAACACTGTTGTATTCAGCTCGTACATGTTATGATTTAGAGACACCAACTGCCTGTGCATTGATTTCATGTGCTTACATTGTAGGCATCACAGGTGATGGAAATTAAATGCTGCTTGTGGGCCTGCAGCACTGATTGTTCCACTCACCTAAGTAGCCCCCTAACCATGGCTCTGGCCTGCCATTGCAGCACCTGTGTGTGCAGTTTTGCTGCCATTTCGACTTGGCATTTAAAACTCTTGCCAAGCCTTAAACTCCCCTTTATTACACATAAATAACCCTTAATGTAGGCCCTAGGTAGCCCATAAGACAGTGTGCTCTGTTAGTAAAAGGTAGGACATGTCCTTTTAAGTTTTGCATGTCCTGGTAGTGAAAAACCTTCAAATGTGTTTTCCCTACTTTGTGGCCTACCTCTCACATAGGTTAACATTGCAAATTCCTTATTACACTTTTAAGCTGTAAATCCTGATTGAGAAGGAGTAGCTGTGGCATGTTTCATATAATTGGAATATTAATGATAAAGCCTCTTTATTGGTAAAGTTGGATTTAGCATAAATATTTTAGAAATGCCACCTTTACAATGTGGACATTTCTCTGCTCTTACAGCTCTGTGTGCCTGCAGCCTGTTTCCAAAATGTGTCTGGGGTGAGTGACAGCTATGTTTTGTGCATTTCCTCTAGGCAGCCACAAATACAGAAAGCTTAAGTGTGCCTGAGCACTCATCTGTACTCTAATGGCTTTTCCGGGGCGAGACGGGAAGGGAGGGGAGGGCTGACACTTACACCTAAATAGGTAGTGCCTGTTCCCACACAAAGGGCTGATTAACCCCTACTGATAGGCTGGAGCCAGGGCTGGTAAGAAAGGACCTCTGTACACTTCAAACACCCTTCTTTGAAGTCTCCGCCCCACTTCATCCTACTTCAAAGGCTCAACTTGGTATAAGTACTGGGCCTCTGACCCCACCAAATCTATACACTTCTAGACCTGTGAAGACTCTACCAGGAAGAATGACTGCTGTGCTGCTTGAAGGACTGCTACGCTGCTGGAGCCCTGCTTCGCTGGACTCTTGCCTTGCTGAGCTGCCATGCTGTCTGCTGTTCCCCTGCCTGGGTGAGAAGTACTGGACCTGAACACTTGAACCCAGATTTACTCCAAGGGCTTTCTGGTTTGCCTCCTGTTTTCTGAAGTTTCAGGGACACAAAAGACTTCCAATAATCCTACTACAGCATGTGGGCTCTGCCAAATATGAGCCCTGCCCTGCCAAGTGGTGCCAACACAGTCCTGGGCCCTTGGAAGCTGTTTTTTTCTGGCTGCTCCTGCAAAGAACTCTGCATCAGCTGTGTTGCGCCAATTGGAACCGATGCATCGCGTTTGGAGTTGACGCTTCACTACTTCATCATCGCTGCCGAAATGATGGGGGACACTACATTGCTGTTGATGACAGCGCGCCCCTGCTGCTAGAATCAGCGCACTGCATTGCAGACTAGGCAATGCATCATCCCTAATGCATGGCCTGGAATTGACGCATCACTTTCATCATCCAGATTAACAAGGACACATTGCTTCACTGCTTTCTTCAGCATAGACTCACAACCGATGCATCAACATAGTTGTGCTGATCCGATCCGACGCATCTCAAGGACCAGCGTACTTTCGCTCAACGGGCCCTGAGTGGGTCTTGTAGCTGGCCTGAAGTTCTGACTTTGGCCCAGTCTACTGCGACTAGATAGCACCAGTTGGCACTTTCTGCTTCTAAGCATTACAGTTTCATTTATTCTTTACAAATTCATACCTTGACTTCTACTTATTAGATTTTTGTTGTTTTGGTCTTGTTGTGTTCACTAAATTGAGGTCTATTTTACTAACCTGGCGTGGATTATTTTTGTGTGGTGTGGTGTCACTGTTTTACTGTTTGAAGTGTTACACAAATACTTTCACATTGCCTACTAAGTTAAGCCTGCTTTGTGCCAAGCTACCAAAGGGTGAGCACAGTTAACCTTTAGTGTGCATCTGACTTATCCTGACTAGAATTGTCGTTCCTGCTTGGAAAGTGTGCAAACTTCTGCCAACAGAAAACCCAAATGCTAACACTGGCCAATATCTGATGGGCATCTACGTATAATTCCTTGGTAAATATTGTAGATGGCTAAAGTGACAGGGGTATTTTTCCAACCAAGAGGCAAACTGCCAATATGTGTGAGGAGAAAGATTTGCTTCAACTACTTCTTCTCCCATTCACATGGAAGGCATTCTTCTGATGTTGCTGATTTTCCTGTTTCTTTAGCAGAAAGAGAAGGTAGAGAAGGTGGAGGAATTGGCCTGGTGATCCGATGTCACATTGCATTACTGCTTGGCAAGTGGTCCCAGCAAGCATCCTTATGGTGAACAACTACTTACCCTGACCCCCCACCTATTGCTATACACCCAGTATGTGCCATAAGATCCTGAAACACACTTTGGGAAGGTAGGTACAGCTCATGTGAGTGTTTGGAGGGGTGGCAGCCTGATGAGTGGCAGGCCTTTGGTTATATAAAGGGGGGTAATAATTCTGAAGTCAATAACTAGACAGAAATTTTGCATTGATATGGGGATACCCAAAATTCTGCCAAAGCCAAGATTTGTTCCAATAAAGCTTTAACACCTCAACTACCCTAATACCACAATACATGTATGGACTTCAGTCATAATTGTTGAGCATGTGCAGAAAGGAAAGGGAAAGATCTCAAAATGCAACCCCAAAATGCAACCTTTTGTCTTGAAGGTAGGTCAGCTTCGAATGCAAGCAATGGCGTCTCTAGAAGTGACTTTTTGGGGGAAGGGCACAAATTACATCACAGGTAAAACTGGTGAGGCCATCTACAAAATAAATATATTAAGGGGCTAATTTACATGTCGCTTGTGCCACTGTTCTGTAGGTTTTTTTTGACGCAGCAGTGGCGCAAAGAGTCTCCCACAGTAAGCCACATTTACAAACTGGTGCAATGGGACCTTTGCGCAAGTTAGAAAAGCCTTGCACCACAATGCACCTGCACCATGTATAATGTATTCAAGGTAGGTCTTCCCCCCTTAGAAGCTACACAGAACTGGTGCAGTGTAATCTACAAGATTTCACTCCATCATTTTGTCACTTTTCTAACGCCTGCTCAGAGCAGTCATTAAACTGATGCAGGGCTTTTTTGAATGGGGGCCTTCTGGCATTTCTGGAGTTGCATAATTCTTTTGATGCTAGTCCAGCAATGCGTCATTTTAGCGCCATAGATGCGTCCGAATTACTGATACATCTGTGGACACTGTGCGCCATGGAGCTTTGTATAGCAAATACGGCGCTACCATGGCATTGTTAGGGGGCGTAGGGCAGCACAAGAAATCTGACGCACTGATGATGATGCATCAGATTCTTGTAAATACGCCCCTAATTGTTTAAATCTGACTTTGTACGTGTGCATATACATCTATACACATACACACAAAGTCGTATTTAAGCATTTAAAAAAAAAAACATAGCAATGAAAGGTGGTTGTGTGTAACAAGATGCAATGTCTGTGTCACCTTCTAGTACATTAAGGAACTGTGGCGGTGGGGGCACAAGAGAGGTCAGGACAAAGAGAGCTGGGGCATGGACCCCATTAATCTTCCCTCCAGAGAGTATCCGTCTAATTTTCAACAAGACTGGGTCTTTCTTTGATAAAGGTTGAGTGGGCACTCGCACGATGCAGTGCAATTTAAGGCTCCAAGGGCCTTATTTATACTTTTTGGTGCAAAACTGCACTAACGCAGTTTTGCACCAAAAGGTTTTGCACCGGCTTGCACCATTTTTTAGCACCACCTGGGCACCATATTTATGGAATGGTGCAAGCCGGTGCAAAGGGTAGGCTAGCTTAAAAAAAAATGACGTTAGGCAGTTTTGAGTCAAAATAAATGATTCTGACCAGACTAGCATCATTTTTTGACGCTAAGGGGCATATTTATACTCTGTTTGCACTGAATTTGCGCCATTTTATTTTTACTCTAATGCAGTGCAAAACTAACTCCATAGTTATACTTTGGTGCTAGACCCATCTAGCGCCAAATTTATGGAGTTAAAGTCATTTTTTGTAAGTGGAAACCTACCTTGCCTTAATGAGATGCAAGGTAGGCATTCCCGTGCAAAAAATGACTCTATGGCCTTAACACCATATTTATACTCCCATGCAAAAATGGTGCAAGGGAGGGAGGAGTGGTCAAAAAATGGGGCAAAGCTTGCTTTGCCCCATTTTTTAAGACCTGGGTCAGGGCTGACGTTAGGGGACCTGTGGGCCTATTTCCATGGTGGAACACCATGGAATAAGGCCAAAGGTGGCCTCCCTAGGCCACAGGGGCACCCCCACCCACACTAGAGGGACTGCGAGGATGGGGGACCCCATCCCAGGATAGTACAGGTAAGTGCATTTTATTTTTGAAAGTGCCATAGGGGGCCCTTAAATGGGCCCCCATACATGGCACAGGGTTCAATGGCCATGCCCAGGGGACCCCTGTCCTCTGTGCTGGCCATTGGGGTGGTGGGCATGACCCCTGCCTTTTCTTAGGCAGGAGTCATGTGGCATGGTAGGTTTTGCACCATAAAATGACGCTAATCTGGATAGAGTCATTTGTTTTTACTCTAACCTGCCTAAAGCCATTTTTTGGTGCTAAACCCTCTTCTTCTATACTGCCAGCCCCACCCGACTAAAGTCATTTTTTAAAACTCTAGCCTACCCTTTGCACCGACTTGCACCATTCCATAAATATGGTGCCCAGCTGGTGCACAGAAATGGTGCAAGCCGGTGCTAAACTTTTTGGTGCAAAACTGAGTTAGTGCAGTTTTGCAGCAAAAAGTATAAATAAGGGCCAATATTTTGTAAGTTTGCGCCACTTTTGCGTCACAAAATGACGTTAATGTGGTGCAAAAAAAGTAGAAATCAGGGCCTTGGTGCTAGATGAATCTAGCACCAATGTATAAATATGGAGTTAGATTTGCACAGAATTAGAGAGTATAAATATGCTGCGGAGTATAAATATGCCCTTTTTTGCACGGGAACGCCTACCTTGCATCTCATTAAGGCAAGGTAGGTCTCCACTTTCAAAAATGACTTTAACTCCATAAATTTGGTGCTAGAGGGGTCTAGCACCAAAGTATAAATATGGAGTTAGTTTTGCACCGAATTAGAGTAAAAAAAAATGACACTAATTCGGTGCAAACAGAGTATAAATATGCCCCCAAATGTGGCCCTTACCAAATTGTTAGTATATTGGTGCTACCTTCTGCATTGTTTTGTATGAGCACCTACACAGAAGGTCAGTAAATAAGGACCCCAGGGTTTTTTTATTTTTTTTTAAGCGGCATCATGTAATCCCTCAAAAAGAAGTGGTGGCATAATTTTATCCTTAAATGTAATTTCCTCTTCCAGACGAACTACCGAATTCCTTCAGTGGATAATAAATGTAATAAAAATGCATTCATATTTTGTGATACCACTATTCTCCTAATAATGCCGTTGGTACTTAAACCTTTTTTGATCAATTTAATTGCTAATGGATATCCTTGTCTATTGAACATATTTTTTTTCTTTTTTTCTTAGTTAGCTTTTGCTGAATATTGCCCTTAATGGCATTCTTGCCTCCTTCTCTCCTTTCCTAAATATAGTATCTCCTCAGTCTTACCATTATGGTTTTTACGAGGCCTCTATTTTTTATTTGTCAACAAATATTACCTGTTTCTTATCTCAATGGATACCATGTGGGTCCATGCACAGGGTCACCTTCATTCTGTTTGTTTTTTTAACAGAACATCACATTCTGCGACTTGTTTTTGTTTTTCATATTCTAAGTATAAGCCCATAATTCACAGCCTACAACACTGTGGTTTATAAAAGCAAGAACTTGTGTTGGGTGACCATTATGAAATGTGCAAGTTGCAGCTGCTTCGCTTGACAGTTGTCAACCCCACCTACGCATTATTCTGCCCCTTTTTGGGTCTGAAGTTAGCCAAGATGTTTTAATTTTACTAAAATATGTATAATGTACTTACATACAGGGGCTTTCAACCTTCTCTTTTCATCCATTGGTCTGTTGTTGTGCTTTTTGCTTTTTGCTTCTGCACATTACAGCATCTAGCATGGGGAAATGGGGCAGCCTACTTAAGCTACTAGTTGACCTCACTTTGAGTGACTGCATTTTTCTCTCTCACAAGGAGCACATCTGCACACAAGCTAGTTCCCTACAGTGCCAGTGCTTTTTTCGTAATAATTACTTTAGTGTCACCTTTGTGTTTTGGATCCTGTGATAGCAGAAGGCGCCTGATACACATTCCATACTTATCAGATCCTACCTCCTGCCAATGCTGCTGTAAATTCCATTTGAAGTGTTTTGCTTTTGTGACTGCTGCTATTTCACAGCATACCAGATTGTGGCAATTTAAAATTGTTCTGTTTCAGGTAAACCTCTTTCTTTCTTTCTTTCTTTCTTTCTTTCTTTCTTTCTTTCTTTCTTTCTTTCTTGATCTGTGTTAGCCATACATCACTTATATGGGTTTCAGCCAGACTTCGTTTATTAGTCAGTGGTTGGTATCATTCACATTTTTCTTTCACCATCTCTAACACGCATTAGGTGGCAATGTATCAGCCACTTCAGCCATTGGCTGACTTTACTACGAGTTACGGAATGCTGCCCTTTCACAAGGAACACATCCACATAAAAAATAGTTCCCTTTAGTGCCAGGTAGTACTATAGTAATATGATTTTTTTTTAGACCACAAATACATTTTTTCCTGTAGCAAATGATTATTGTTTTTAGATTGATGAGGGTCGAGCATATTCAAACAATCACATTTTGCAAAAACCATGACAAGAAATCAAGACTTGCCATAAGGCTGGCAGCCAAGGCTAGTACTATTGGCTATGCCAATGCTTATTTACCTTTGTGACCCCACCCTCTCCTACATCACTTCCAAAGCCTAGAACCAACGCCAGCCCCATATCAGAGCCACCAGCTCTGTGCTCGAATTCTGTAAAAAACTGAAAACCTAGCTTTTCTAATAGGCCCTTCTCAGATAGATCCAGTGTTACTTCTTTCTCTGACGCCAAGATACCCTCAGGAGTGATATGCCTGCACTGTAAATCTGTGCAATATAATGTAACAGTGAAAAACCCACATGAATCACTAGAGGGTCTCTGAAAGTCATGTCTGAGCTCTAAGTTTATCTGTAGACATACATGCACCAAAGTGTATGCTAGTGCTTAGCCTCTATAAATCTTGTATATCTGGTAGAGCATAACATCTCAAATCGGTTATAACTGGTACCTGGTACCCCTCTGCATCAAAATCCCCTCTATGCATTTTAATAAATGTTTTTTTGTGAAACTTTCTTCCTCGTTTTTTTACTGCAGTGGTCATGGGTCCTAAAAGTAATACAAAGTACCTTACTAGGGCCTTTAAGAGTCTGTAGCATACATTCCAACATTTTAGATGAGGAAAGTGGGATATTTTCATAAAAGTAATCAGGAAAATGTATTTCTCCCATTAATTACTATTGAAGGAGAGGCAGCTTCAGGCGAGAGACAGCTAAACAAAGCTATTTTTGGGTTTAAAAATCTTGAGTCTCCCACCTGAATCGATCTATTGGCATGCATGCTGTAGGTAGTGTTTCAGAACCACTACAAAGAAAATGGAAGAAATATTTGTTTGCAAGTATCCAGGAAACAATAAGGTGTGAATCACAATGGAGGTGGTAATCACAGTTTGGGTGCAAACCTTCGCTTATATCCAAAATGAGGTTACAATGTAGTGCACATGCACTGTTTACACATATTGGAATGCCCTATTGGTGTGCTATTTCCCATTCCAAGCTGTCAACCTTAGAATCAGCCGCAGTTTGCACACCTGCTAATTTGCAGACCTCACACAAATAGAAAATTAGCAGCTGCGCCACATGCACCTATATTTTGCAACCACAATTGCAGCCTATGACTTCTATTGACAGGGCTATGCATTCAACAGTCCTGGAAATCCTAGTATAGCAGATAAGACTGTTGTGGTGCAATAAATACAACTTGGAGCGAACACCTTTAAAGTATCTATCAGTGAGAACAAACGTTATTTGGGCTCTGATCAGACAACTGGTGAGCCTTCCAAAGAAATCACACCAATCACACTGCAGGGTGCGTGTCAGTACTGTGAATAAAGATGCAAATTTGCAAATTGTGGCTGTCACAGGAAATAATCACATTAAATGGTTAATACATGGTCTATATAAAAATAACAGAGGTTTTGGTGTGTTTGACAAAATGAAAATTGATTTCCTTAATGAGATGAGGCAGGAGAATACTTTCCAACATGGCGCTCAAAAGTTGAGGAAGTCGTGAGACAAAGCACAGACAAATTTTTCAGGAAGTCAGATTTATCTCAAAATGTGGGAGGAGCTGCTTGCTTCCCAAACCACTTAGGGGGTCATTACGACCTCGGCGGTCTTGCAAAAAGATCGCTGAGGCCGCGGGAGACAGAATACCGCCATTGCCGGCGGTATTCCTGGCTCCCTATTATGACATTTCCGCTGGGCCAGTGGACGGTAACATTGTTACCGTCCGCTGGCCCCGCGGAAATGTCACATCAACATTGCTGCCGGCTCGTAATAGAGCCGTCGGCAATGCTGATGTGCAGCGGGTGCAGTAGCACCCATCGCGCATTTCACTGCCCAAAATTCGGGCAGTGAAATGCGCGACGGGGCTATGCCTGGGGCCCCCTGCACTGCCCATGCCAAGTGCATGGGCAGTGCTGGGGCCCCCAGGGCCACCCCAAGTCCCCTTACCTCCAGCCTTTCAATGGCGGTGTTTACCGCCACGGACAGGCTGGCGGTCGGGGACTCATAATCCCCAGGGCAGCGGTGCTTGCACCGCTGCCCTGGGGATTATGACCGCCAGGCGGAATCCTGGCGGGATATTGGAGGGGCCGGCGGTATGGCCGTGGCAATTCCGCCACGGTCATAATTGCCGGTGTTACCGCCACCTTACCGCCGGCCGCCAGGGTCGTAATGACCCCCTCAATCTCTTTGACTTTGACCCACAGGTGCATGGTAGGATTGTTTTCAATTATTTTTGACACAGCTTTAAGTGTGTGAACCTTCAGCAATTGGAGCAAGACATTTGAATAGACGTTTTCTGATTTCATGAAGACCCTGTTCAAAATATAAAGTGTTTGTACTAGGCTGTCCCAAAATGAAAGAAGCTCTATAAAATATTCATGATGCTACAGTAACCAGTACAATTAAGTTTGATACAAAAAAACAGCAGGTGCATATTTGTTGGGTCAACATTATTTAGTTCTGAGTTTAGTTTCATTTGACATCCAGAGAAAGACTGTCTGAACTTGCAGATGACTTTGTTTAATTTGTGAAAGTATTGCAAGCCATAAATCATGGCATTTGGAAGAGCACTAAATTAACTTAAAGGCTCTCTAGATTTATTTAGAAATGTCCTGTGCTGACTTTTGACAATTTCCTTGTGAGGAGAGAATTATTTGTTTAACAGATTTTGTGTAATGAACCTATTCTTTTCTCAGGTATAGCAACATTCCAAGTAAGGGAATTTTCCAAGTTACAACTATACGCTTTAGTAAAATGCTAGTCTTTTAGTTTAGATTTTCACTGAAGTGAGAGAATAGACAATCAGCACTCCAGTGAGACACACATCTGAAACATCTGTATTTTTTCTCTTCAAAGCTTTCCCTTTTCTCTTCCAAAGCCCCTTCTTCTGGACGACACTGTGCCAACAGTGAATTACTTTTCGGCGATGGATTCTGATAGGGCAAGTTGGAAAGTAATGCAGAGGATGGGCCGTCCCTGCAAGACAGGTACATCTGAATTCACGACAGTTTAGGAAGTCCACGGAGACTCTTGTCTGGATGCCATGAATACCGAAACCTTTTCACTAGGGAGCATGGGAGAGTAACAGTAGAATCTCAGACGGAGACAGTAGAAGCTTGCAATGAAAATCAATGGCTTAAACAGCAAGTTATACAAATGTCTCAAAGAACAGATTAAATGCATGCTTCCCATGCACCACTGTCTGATCAGGTTTCAGCATGTGCAACTCCACAGTCTCAGTTGTTTCCAGTTCTGTGTCATGTCCACAAATTGTGTTGCCTATATACATTTCTCTTGCAACCTTAGAGAAGTATTCTGGAGACCCTCAAAAGTTGAAATATTTTTATCATTCAATGTAGGATGCATGTCCTTCTTCCTTTCCCCCACAAGAATCTTGTGTAGCATTCATGCTGTTTTATTTGACAGGAGACGCAGCAGCTTAGTCTATGGTATTGGTGGAGCAAGATAGTCCATTACTGTATAATGTGGATAGCTTTAAGGATGAGCTTCAGCGTACATTTGATTGGCAACATTAACACAAAGTGTATGTTCAGAAGAGCAAGTTACTTACCTTTGGTAACGCTTTTTCTGGTGGATACACTAGCTACCTGTGGATTCCTCACCTAATGAATTCTCCCCATGTGCAGCATTCAACCGAAACTTCTTTCCAGCTCTGTACGTCGGCGAGGACGTCACCATTGCCCGACTCCATGCAGCTCCACCTAACGTCATCGTGGCAATAGGAGGCCCTCGCCGGCGTGCTGACGTCAGTTTATGCCATTTTTTTACGTGCCTTTGAGACAAATAGGTGAATATTGACATTCCAAACACCTCATATCTATATTCAAGAAAACTTTTATAGAAAAGGCAAAAGCCAACAATAGTAACAATACCAATACATGTCCGCAAAAGTTATGCACAATCATGAATGTATAACAATACATACAAATAGAACCATATATGCAAAAATATGTATAAACGTATATCCTCATAATGCAGAAACAATCAACAAATCATGTACACACCCGAGGAAATCTCGGTATGACCAGACAGACTACGGGGAGGTGGGAAGGACTGTGAGGAATCCACAGGGAGCTAGTGTATCCACCAGAAAAAGCATTACCGAAGGTAAGCAACTTGCTCTTCTGATGGATACAACTACCTGTGGATTCCTCACCTAATGAATAGAGTCCTAAAGCAGTACCGCCTCGGAGGAGGGTGTCTGCCTGGTCACACCAAAAAATCCTGCAGCACAGACCGCACAAAATGGCCATCCCTCCTCACCTCCGAGTCCAAGCAATAATGCTTTACAAAGGTGTGGAGGGACGTCCAAGTCGCGGCCTTACAAATGTCCGCCACTGGAACACCTCTAGCCAGGGCCGATGTGGCCGACTTAGCCCTGGTGGAATGGGCTCTTATCCCATCAGGAGGATCTTTCTTCGCCAACGAATAGCATATCTTAATACAAAGAACGACCCACCTGGATAGCGTTTGCTTGTGGACGGCCTTCCCCTTCCTCTTCCCCACGTATCCGACAAAGAGTTGGTCATCCAAGTGGAACTCTCTTGTTCTGTTTATGTAAAAGCTGAGAGCTCTCCTTGGGTCCAGTCGATGAAGCCTCTCCTCCTCCTTAGATGGATGTGGAGGAGGATAGAATGTTGAGAGAGTGATGGACTGTCCCAAATAAAACTGAGTCACTACCTTGGGGAGGAAAGCCGCCCTGGTCCTCAGTACCACTTTGTCCTTATGAAAGGTTGTAAAAGGGGGGTGAACAGAAAGAGCCTGAAGCTCACTTACACGCCTAGCAGACGTGATGGCCGTAGGAAACACAGTCTTTAGAACTAAAAACCTTAAAGGGCAAGAATGAAGCGGCTCAAAAGGAGAGCCCATCAAAAAGGTTAAGACCAGATTTAGATCCCACTGGGCATGAGAAACGGAGTGGGAGGAAACCTATTGGTAAGCCCCTTCAAAAACCTCATCACTAAAGGGGATTTGAACAAAGAGGGTTGATCAGGAAGACATAAGAAAGCCGAAAGGGCCGAAAGATAGCCTTTGACAGTAGCAACAGCGCAGCCTTGCTGTGCCAAGGACAATGCAAACAACAATATGTCCGACAAATGGGCACTTAAGGGATTAATTTGTCTCTCTCCACACCAATCAATGAATCTAGCCCATTAGCTAGCATAGACAGATTTGGTGGAGTGTCGCCGGGCCAATAAAATAACGTCCACCACATCCGGTGGGAGAGAAAAAGAACTCAGGTTGCCCCGTTCAATCTTCAGGCATGAAGGTGCAGGCTCTGGAGGTGGGGGTGTGGGTGTGGAACCCACCCCTGCGACTGCGAGAGGAGGTCACATCGCGGTCATATTGTCCGTCAAGACTTGTACCGACTGACCGCGAATGGAAGGGAGGAATGCCGTGAGCGCCAAACATATCGCCCGCAATTCCAGCAGGTTGATATGAAACACCTGCTCCACTGGAGACCAACGAACTTTGATCTCCAGGTCCCCCAGATGAGCTCCCCACCCCAAAGTGGAGGCATCCATTATCACCGTGGTCACAGGAGGCGGCAACGAGAACGGCTTTCCTTGAGACAGGTTGCCGGCCGCAGCCCACCATTGAAGATCCACTGCAGTGTCTCTGGAGATCCTTATTGACTCCTCGAGATCCCTTTTGTGCTGAAACCACTGCCTGCGAAGACACCACTGAAGAGCCCTCATGTGCCAGTGTGCATGGGGACCAACAGAATGCAAGAAGCGAACGGACCGAGCAAACGAAGGACCTTGAGGACTGGAACAACTGCTCCTTCTTGAAACATTGGAATCAACGCGGAGGAAAGGCTCGATTCAATGTAGTGTCCAGTACTGCCCCTATGAACAGGAGGCGTTGAGAGGGCTCCAGATGAGACTTGGGCATGTTTATTGAAAAGCCCAGACTGAACAACAACTGGGTTGTCATCTGCAGATGATGCAGCACAAGCTCCGGAGTCTTGGCTTTGATCAACCAATTGTCCAGGTAAGGGAATACTGCTATTCCCTTCCTCCTGAGGTCCGTTGCAACCACCGCCATCACCTTCGTGAAGACTTGAGGCGGGGAAGTAAGACCAAACGGAAGGACCGCAAACTGGTAGTGGTGCGACCCTACCACAAAACGGAGATACTTCCTGTGTGACTTGAGAAGGGGAATATGGAAATAAGCATCCTGCAAGTCGACAGACACCATCCAATCTTCCTTGTTCAACGCCATAAGCACCTGTGCTAGAGTCAACATCTTGAATTTCTCCTGTTTGAGGAACCAATTCAAAATCCTCAGGTCCAGGATAGGCTTCAAGCGACCATCCTTTTTGGGGATCAGAAAATACCTTGAATAACATCCCTGACCCCTCTCTTGCTCGGGAACCAACTCCACTGCACCCTTTGTCAATAGGGATAGAACCTCCTGTCCTAACAACAGGAGATGATCTTCTGAACAAAAGGAAGGACGGGGAGGGAAGGGAGGAGGAATCTCCCGAAAGGGAAGGGCATAGCCTTTCCTTACCACACTGATGACCCAGGAATCGGATGTTATCGACTCCCATATTGAAAGAAAAAGAGACAACCTTCCCCCTATCGGAGACACATGGGACGCAATGGTTAGAGGACTAGGGTTGCTTTCCCTGTTGCATCCCTCCTGAGGAAGAGGAAGGGTGCTGCTGTTGGGTGGCCCCTCTAGTGCGGACTCTACCCCGCACCCTAAATGATCTGTAAGGGAGGCTCGAAGGCTGTTGGGCTGCCTGCTGCGATCTCCCACGAGAGGACGCCCCTCGTCCAAATACTCTAAGCTGTCTTAAGGACCTAAAAGGGGTCGAAACAGCATGCAGGCCCAAGGATTTTGTTTTTGCCCTACACTCCTTAGAGCGCTCCAACGCAGAGTCAGCTTTAGTGCCAAATAATTTAGCACCATCAAAGGGCAAGTCTAAGAGCGTGGCTTGAACATCCGATGAAAACCCCGACGTGCGCAACCAAGCATGACGCCTGGTGGCAATGGAGGTTCCCATGGCTCTAGCAACAGAGTCCGTGGTGTCAAGTCCCGACTGTATGACCTGCGTCGCCGCTGACTGGGCATCCGAGAGGAGTCCTTGTAAGTCTTGGGGCATGTCTGGCAACGCTGCTTTAGCTGCATCCATTATTGCATGAATGTATCTGTCCAGGATACACGTAGCGTTAGCTGATTTCAGTGCCATGCTGCAGGAGGAGAAAACCTTCTTGGCAGACTGTTCCATGCGCTTGGACTCCCTGTCAGATGGCACTCCAGGGAAGGAGCCAGGAGCAGACTGCGATGAACAGGACACCTGCACGACCAGACTCTCAGGAGACGGATGCTTGGAAAGAAATTTGGGGTCTCCAGGTGCTGACCTGTACCGTCTGACCACCGACCTGCTCACTGCTGACAAAGAAACAGGCTTTGAGCAAACCTCCACTATGGGATCCATAAGAGCTTCATTAAACGGTAATAACGGATCCGCTTTAGCAGTGGCAGGATGGAGCACCTCCGTCAGGATATTAGTCTTGACCTGTGCCATTGGAAGTGGGAGTTCTAGGAAATCAGCAGCCTTCCTGATGACAGAATGAAATTAGGCTGCCTCTTCAGTATATTCCCCTGGCGAGGCATAACCCCACTCCGGGGAAGTATCCAGCCCACTGGCAGTGTCCAACCCCTGAAAATCACTTAGGGGCTCCGCAATCTCCCCTTCCTCAAGAAGCTGTCTTTGGTACTCTCTCTCCTCCAACAACCTGAGGGCCTTTCTCCGGGACCGCAATTTCGCCTCTAGCCCCGGCGTCGACAAAGAGTGGACCGACGTCGGAGAACAGCACTGATAAGGCGTCACCACAGGATCTCAGACCCCTCCGATGCCGGTGATGGATCCATCGGCGCCGTGGACACTAGATCTCCACCCATCGACGCCATCCGACTTCGGGACGCCTCCATCTGAATGGACACCGGCATCGAAGGTCTTTCTATCGACGTCGACGGCTGCACCACCGGCACCGGCTCCGGGCTAGTGTCTCCTGCCGGACAGAATGGCATGAACAGCGTCGGCCTGTACGGAGCCGGAGCGCCTAAATTAAATGCCAAGGGACCAGTGAGGCCAGCCGGTGCACCACCTCCCTGCGCCATGCTCTGGAACATGGCAAACATGGCATTAAGGAATGCCGTCGGATCCCTCCCCGGAGGAGGGAAGGAAGGATACTCTTGAGGGGCTGGAGCCAAAGCCGGACTCGAATCCTGAGCATCTGGATGCGCCGGAGATGAGTGATGACTCCGAAGCTCCACCACCTGAAAGACCAACGGTGCTGGCAAAGATTGCGGAGTCAAAGGCTGAGGAGACACCGTTGGGCTGACCTCCCAGGACTTATGGCGCCGGGCAGACGGAGACCTCGACCTCGACCTGCTTCCTCTGGAGCAACGGCGGGAGTCGTGATGGCGCCGCTTCCTGTGACTCTTCGCCGACTTCCCCGACGAATACCTATGGTGCCTCCTCTTAGCCTTCTTAGCTTTCACTAAGAATAATTTGGCCTCACACTCCTTCAGAGCTTTGGGGTTAATTTTTTGGCATGAACCACACTCCTGGACGTCATGGTCCGAGCTTAGTCACCATAGACAATCGTTATGCAGGTCAGTAAAAGACATTCGACCTCCGCATTCCCTGCAAGACTTGAACCCTGACTTCTTCGGGGCAGACATCTCGAAGAAACACAAAGTATCCCTCTCGACAGCAAACAATACAAGAGCTGGAGAAATAACTGTTATCGAAGGCACGGAAAAAAGGGAACTGACGTCAGCACGCCGGCAAGGGCCTCTTATTGCCACGATGACGTCAGGAGGAGCCGCGTGGAGTCGGGCAATTGTGACATCCTCGCCGACGTGCAGAGCTGGAAAGAAGTTTCCGTCGAATGCTGCGCATGGGGAGAATTCATTAGGTGAGGAATCCACAGGTAGTTGTATCCATCTGAAATGTTAGATTTAAAACTGGGAAAGAAAGCTTCAGTAACCTACCTCACCCAGTTTCAATGATTAGTTCTATAATTCACTTGGCTAACAGATTAACATGCTGCATCATTTAATTGAGGTTGAAAATGACCTTAAAGGTATGTTAGCTCAAGTTCCAGACTGACCAACAGATTCTGACAAATAAATAAAATTAATTTTAGTGATTGATCTTGGAATAACTAAGAGAAGAAATGAAAGGGAGAAAGGAGAAAGTGTAGGTAGAATGTTTGAGAAGGTTAACGTAGGAGATACATCCCGCAACCATCTCCTGAACCCATGCAGGTACAGTTCATTTACCCACCTCTAGATAGGATAGAAAGAGAATTGTGTAGGACAAATAATTTATGTCTTTACTGTGGTTCTGATAAACATTTTCTTACATTTTGTCCAAAGTGACCTCACAGAAGTCAATTGGGAAACAAGAAAGATCACCCGGAGGAAGGGGCAACCCATTGAACAATAAGGACCATTCAGACTTCTACAGAACTGCCACTGGGGTAATTTTGTCACAAAGACATTCTGAGACTGATCAAATGCATCCAGTAGGTTTCATTTATACTAAATTGAATAACACAGAATGTAATTACACTATCACAGAAAAAGAACTCTTAGCAATTAAAGCAGCATTCTTGGGATGGAGCCATTACCTATTTAGATCAAAGACTTCAGTCACTGTGTTCACTGATCACAGAAATCTTTTGTTTTTAAACTCAGCAAAGACCTTAACTTCAAGACAGTTAAGATGGTCACTTTGTTTTCCAGAATGTAGTTTTATAATAACATATCATATAATATCAATAAACCAATAATGGAAAAGCAGATGCTCTATCACAAGCTTACAATCTTGTTGAACCCATCATTAAGGAACGTAAATGTGTAATGGTAACACAGTCCATCACTGAACAGATTCAGAGCACATGGTCTCCAGAAAGACTTCTAAAATGGATTGAATAAGTAGCTAATAGAACTGGAGAACAAGGTTTACCATGAGTGAAGGGGAAAATATATCTGCCCACAAAGGAGATAAGAACAAAACCCTTGAAAGAACTATATGAATCTCTTTTCCAAGGTTATCCTTGAATATTTAAGACCCTAAAATTGCTGAAATGTTATTGCTATTGGCTAAAGATAGAAAAAGACATCATAGAAACTATTTCAACTTGTCATGTTTGTGTGTGAGCAAAGAAATAATAGAACGAGACCAACTGGATTGTTTCAGCCTCAACTAAAGCTTGGCATACCGTTACCAGACATTTTATTGAGGAGTTACCATCAGATCAAGGATATACAACTATTTTTATTGTGACTGATTCTTTCACCAAAATCTCTCATTTTATTCCTGTAAAAGGAATTGTTTCTTCTGCAGAGACTAGCAAAATCTTTCTAGAGAATATAATCAGATTGCTTGGATTGCCGAACATAATTATCTCTAATCCTGGCAGTTAATTTGTTTCAAACGTTTGGGAGGAGTTTTGTAAAAGCTTAAAGATTGATGTTTGTCTATCATTTGCATATCATCGTCAGACAGATGGCCAATCAGAGAGAGTAATCACGAACTGGAGATATATTTGCACTGCTCTATTCAAGATCAATGCAGTTAGGTTGAACACTTATGGTTGATATAATACTTTTATATCACCATACATTCTTCTACTGGTTATACACCTTTCTTTAACCCCCTAGGTGCCTGGGGCGAGCTGGTCTCACCCTGGCACATGGTTCCCGTGTGCTCAGGACGAGACCAGCTCGTCCTACATCCGGCCCACGGGGGGGAGCTGTAGCGCTCCCCGTGGGCCTCCCTCCCAAACGCCCAAGTCGGGGATGGAAGGAGAATCCCTTCCACCCCCGACCGCCCCTCCGGCAATCTGATGACATCAGCGCACTCACAGCACGCCGACGTCATCAAATGCTGCTGAGGATGCGCTGGAAGCTATTTGCTTCCAGCGTGTCGAGAAGAGAGGACGTCTACAGGTGAGTCCTTCCCTTTTGGGGGGTTTCGGGGATAAACAGACACAGGGGGAAAGTAAAGTTTTTCCTTTCCCTCTGTGCCTATTTTTAATGGATTCCTACTCCACGATCAGGAGCAGGAATCCACCACTAGGCAGTATGGATTTCAAGTTTGTTTATTTTGGGGGGTGACCCCTTGGGCAAGGGTCGCTTCCCTGGGGGCAATACAAAATCTGTGTTTCTGCCCCCACTGGGGGCAGATCGTACGTTTTCTCGCCCTATCTGCCCACCCACTAGGAACCAGGGATTATGATTTTTATTACGTTTTCGGGCAGTGACCACTCAGGGTCGCTGCCCCAGGGGCAATATTTTTTTATATGTTTCGGCCCTCCCTGGGGCTAGATCAGCCATGTTTTTGGCCGATCTCTTCCCCGGTGGAGTCGAAACCCACTAGGCCCCAGGGATTCTGTGTTGCGTATGTGTGTTTTGTGTCTTGGGGTACCACTTGGGCAAGGGTCGCCCCCCCAAAGGGGGGAAATTAGTGTTGGCCATTTCTGGCCTATTTCTTTTAGGCCCATCTGCCCCCAAAGAGGGCAGAAGCCACCAATACGCCAGGGATTTTTTTTGTTGTGTTTCCCTTTGTTATTTTGTGCTGGGGGACACCCCCTTTGGCAAGGTCAGCCCCCCCAAAGGGGGCACGGCGCTGTTGGCCATTTCTGCCTCCCTTGGGGGCAGATCGGCCTATTATTTTAGGCCCATCTGTCCCCAAGGGGGGGCGAATTTACTTAGGCATCAGGGATCTTATGTGTGTGTGTGTGTTTTGTGTGGGGGCGGCCCCTTTGTAAAGGTTCACCCCCCAAAGGGGGCCCATTACTGATGGCCATTTCTGCCTCCTTTGGGGCTCTCCCTTTTGTCCCCCTTTGGCAAGGGTCGCCCCCAAAGTGGGCACAGAGCTGTTGGCCAAGATCGGGCTATTTTTTTTAGGTTCATCTGCCCCCAAGGGGGGCAGAATCCACTTAGGCAAGAGTGCAGCAGCCTGGGGCTGAAGAGTTTCCCATTAGAAGACCTGACACCTGGATTGCCCCAAACATGGAGCAGCCACAGTTACCTGCATTTACTGGTCTCCCAGGGTGTAGAGTCAATATGGAAAACTTTTTGCCTGTCAATTTCTTTCACTTGTTTATGGATGATGTATTTTTGGAAGAGATTGTTAAGCAGACTAATCTGTATGCGGAGCAATATTTGAGGGACAACGCTGCCAAACTTAGGCCTCAATCTAGAGCTACCCAGTGGGTTCCCACAAAACCTGGAAGAGATGAAAAAGTTTTTAGGTTTTACTTTTTTGATGGGGTTGATAAGGAAGCCGTCACCGGCTTCTTATTGGTCTACTAGTCCCTTGATGGCAACGGCTATATTTCCTGCAACCATGACTCCTAATTGCTATATGCTTCTTCTTCGGATGCTGCATTTTGTTGACAATGCTTTAGCCCTGCCACAAGATCACCCTGATTGTGACCGTCTTTTAAAAATTAGGCCTGTCCTTGAACATTTTGTAGATCGGTTTTCAGAGGTGTATGTTCCAGGCAAAGAGATAAGTGTGGACGAGTCTTTGGTCCTGCTCAAGGGGCGTTTGGTTTTTAAGCAGTACATGCCTAACAAGAGGGCACGGTATTGAAGTAAATTGTATATGCTGTCAGAAAGTAGTGCAGGATGCGTGTATAATTTCCAGGTCTACACTGGTAGGGATTCCAGTATTGACCCCCTTGGTTGTCCGCCCACTTTTGGAGTTAGCGAGAAAATTATGTGGGAACTTGGTAGATGACTATTTAACAAAGGTCACCATTTGTACATAGATAATTTCTACACTGGAGTGCAGTTGTTCAAGGAGTTGTTTAGAGTGTACACTGTTGCTTGTGGCACAATCCATTCTAACCGGAAAGGCTATCCAAGGGAGCTTGTCTGTAAAAAACTTGAGAGGGGACAGTGCAGTGCCTTGTGGAATAATGAGCTGCTAGCTCTGAAAATTTCAGACAGGAGGGATGTGTACATGCTAACTACCATCCATGGTGAGAGTACTTCCCCTGTGACTGTTTGGGGTCAGGTTGCCAAAGTGCGCAAACCCGTGTGCATTTTGGACTACAATAAGCACATACAGTAGGTGGTGTTGATAGAGAAGTTCAGAGGTTGGAACCTTATACTGCTCTTCGTAAGTCTTACATGTGGTATAAAAAGTTGGCCATACATTTATTTCATTTGGCAACTTTTAATGCTTTTATTGTGTTCAAGGATTGTTCACCTGAATCAAGGATGAAATTTGTTAAATTTTCAGAGTCAGTGATAGAGATCCTTATTGTGGTGGAACAGGGAAGAGTTCCTAGAGTAGCAGTGGTTGAGGATGTGGCTAGATTGAAAGATTGTCACTTTCCAGATCACATTCCTTCCACTCCCAAAAAAGACTTGCCCACTAAGAAATGTAGAGTATGTGCCCGAAGAGGTATCCAGATGTACTGCCCCGATTGCTCTTCAAAGCCTGGGCGGTGTGTCGCCGGCTGTTTCAGGAGTTACCACACCCAAATTTTTTTTAGGGAAATACTGCGAGCATAAACTGCCTGTTTTATATTTTCAGATGTTCAGTTTCACATTTCTGTTATGTTTTTAGTTAGAGCTTTTGTGTTTGTAGTTTTGTACTTATTTTGCAATTAGTTAGTGGTTTCTTTGTTGTTTATAAACAAAAAAAAGTGATGGTGGTGTGCATGGGGTGGTGCTTGGCTGGTGGTGTGCGTGGGCTGGCGCTTGGCTGGTGGTGTGTGTGGGGTGGCGCTTGGCTGCTGGTGTGCGTGGGGGTGCTTGGCTGGCAGTGTGCGGGAGGTGGCGCTTGGCTGGCAGTGTGGCACTTGGCTGGCAGTGTGCGTGGGGTGGCGCTTGGCTGGCGGTGTGCGTGGGGTGGCTCTTGGCTGGCGGTGTGTGTGGAGTGGTGCTTGGCTGGCAGTGTGGCGCTTGGCTGGTGGTGTGTGTGGAGTGACGCTTGGCTGGCAGTGCAGGCCAAACATCAGTCCACACACTCCCATTAGTTAGTGTGATTGCTTTATCAGGCATATGTAAATGATGGGCCCTGTCTGTCGATGCGAGTTTTGTAATGTGCTGGGCCCGTAGCTGGCCGCGTGAATGGTCTTGTGCATGTCATGTATGAAAGGTGTGTGAATGGACTGTAAAGCGGTTGGTGCCTTGATGCAGCTTTACAGCTCACGAGCTGTGAGTCATTGGTTCCGTTTTTTGGCCTTTCAATTATTAACAGTGCATTTCATTTTTGTGAAATGTCTTGTTAATAAAATTTTATCTACTGAACCATCACTCACCCTTGTGCCAAATCCAACCAGTATGTGTGGTAAAAATGACAAAACCTGCTCTGCTGCAATCACGAGCTGTGAGTCATTGGTTCAGTTTTTTGTCCTTTCAATTATTAACAGTGCATTTCATTTTTGTGAAATGTCTTGTTAATAAAATTTTATCTACTGAACCATCACTCACCCTTGTGCCAAATCCAACCAGTATGTTTGGTAAAAATGACAAAACCTGCTCTGCTGCAATCAGGCGTCGCAGCACACCTGTGACACGCTAGGTGTCTCAGGTGAGACCCCGATGATGAAGCATGCCACCAACTTAGTTGGTGGGTGAGGGGTCTTTTTAACATAACCTAAGTGCGTTTCTTTTCACAATTTTAGTGTTTGGAACATCACAGAAGCATGTGGACACGTCAAAATGATATATTACAAAACTACCTGTGTTTGAGGTGGAGGGGCACCTATGTTTTTGGTCCCAGGTGCGGCCTTCATCTAGGGAAACCTACCAAACCCAGACATTTTTTTAAACTAGACATCCCAAGGAGTCCAGTGAGGTGTGGCTTGCATGGATCCCCCAACATTTTCTTACACAGACTCATCTGCAAATCTCAAAATTTGCTTACAAAAGCATATTTTCCTCACTTTTCTTTGTAGGATCACCGCTCCGGCAAAAAGTTCCTACTCCCCAGCGTTCCCCTCAGTCTCCCAAGTAAAATGATACCTCACTTGTGTGGGTCCCCAAAGTAGAGTAAGCCTAAAGATTCATAAAAGAAAACTATGTGCTTATGAACTCGCTGAGCTATCCCCTCAATCTCTATCCCCTCAATCTCTACAGGTTTTTGGCCTTTTTCTGTTGCAGTTTCCTGGGCCTCCACACAAGTGAGGTATTATTATTATCGGGAGATTTGGGGGAGCGCTGGATCGAAGGAAATTTGTGGCTCCTCTCAGGTTCTAAAACTTTCTGTCACCGAAATGTGAGGAAAAAGTGTTTTTTTAGCCATATTTTGAGGTTTGCAATGGATTCTGGGTAAGAAAACACTGGGAGATCAATGCAAGCCACACCTCCCTGAACTCCCTCGGGTGTCTAGTTTTCATAAATGTTTGGGTTTGGTAGGTTTCCCTATGTGGCTACTAAGCCCAAGACTAAAAATGCAGGTGCCCCCTCCCCCCAAAAAAACAGTCAGATTTGTATTTGATCATTTTGATGTGTCCACATAGGGTTTGGGGACATTTCCTTTTGCAGGCACTAGGCCTACCCACAGAAGTGAGGTACCATTCTTATTGGAAGACTTGGGGGAAAGCTGGGTGGAAGGAAATGTGTGGCTCCTCTCAGATTCAAGAACTTTCTGTCACGGAAATGTAAGGAAAAAGTGTTTTTTTAGCCAAAGTTTGAGGTTTGCAAAGGATTCTGGGTAACAGAACCTAGTGAGAGCCCCAGAAGTCACCCTATCTTGGATTCCCCTAGGTGTCTAGTTTTAAAAAATGCACAGGTTTGGTAGCCAGCTGAGCTAGAGGCAAAAATCCACAGATAGGCACTTTGCAAAAAACAGGTCTGTTTTCTTTGGGAAAATGTGATGTGTCTACGTTGTGTTTTGGGGCATTTCCTGTTGTGGGCACTAGGCCTACCCACACCAGTGAGGTACCATTTGCATCGGGAGACTTGGGGGAACACTGGGTGGAAGGACATTTGTGGCTCCTCTCAGATTCCAGAACTTTCTGTCACCACAATGTGAGGAAAAAGTGTTTTTTTTTCTTCCAAATTTTGAGGTTTGCAAAGGATTCTGGGTAACATAACCTGGTGAGAGCCCCACAAGTCACCCCATCTTGTATTTCCCTAGGTGTCTAGGTTTAAAAAATGCACAGGTTTGTTAGGTTTCCCTAGGTGCTGGCTGAGCTAGAGGCCAAAATCCACAGCTAGGCACTTTGGAAAAAACAGCTCTGTTTTCTTTGGGAAAATGTGATGAGTCCACATTGTGTTTTGAGGCATTTCCTGTCGCGGGCACTAGGCCTACCCACACAAGTGAGGTACCATTTCTATCAGGAGACTTGGGGGAACGCTGGGGGGAAGGACATTTTTGGCTCCTCTCAGATTCCAGAACTTTCTGTCACCGAAATGTGAGGAAAAAGTGCTTTTTTGCCCAAAGTTTGAGGTTTGCAAAGGATTCTGTGTAACAGAACCTGGTGAGAGCCCCACAAGTCACCCCATCTTAGATTCCCCTAGGTGTCTAGTTTTCAAAAATGCGCAGGTTTGGTAGGTTTCCCTAGGTGCCGGCTCAGCTAGAGGCCAAAATCTACAGCTAGACACTTTGCAAAAAAAACGTCAGATTTCAATGTAAAATGTGATATGTCCATGTTGCGTTTCCTGTCACGAGCATTAGGCCTACCCACGCAAGTGAAGTACCATTTTTATTGCGAGACTTGGGGAAACACAGAATAGCAAAACAAGTGTTATTGCCCCTTGTCTTCCTCTCCTTCCAAATGTAAGACAGTGTGTAATAAAACGTCTATTTGAGAAATGCCCTGTAATTCACATGCTAGTATGGGCACCCCAGAATTCAGAGATGTGCAAATAACCACTTCTTCTCAACACCTTATCTTGTGCCCATTTTGGAAATACAAAGGTTTGCTTGATACATATTTTTCACTCTTTATATTTCAGCAAATTAATTGCTGCATACCCGGTATGGAATGAAAACCCATTGCAAGGTGCAGCTCATTTATTGGCTCTGGGTACCTAGTGTTCTTGATGAACCTACAAACCCTATATATCCCTGCAACCAGAAGAGTCCAGCAGACGTAACGGTATATTGCTTTCAAAAATCTGTCATCGCAGGAAAATGTTAGAGGGTAAAACACCTAAATTTCAATATCTTTTCATTTCAGCTGTTATTTTCCGTAGAAAACTCTTGTAGGATCTACACAAATGACCCCTTGCTGAATTCAGAATTTTGTCTACTTTTCAGAAATTCTTAGCTTTCCAGGATCCAGCATTGGTTTCACACCCATTTCTGTCACTAACTGGAAGGAGGTTAAAAGCACAAAAGATAGTAAAAATGGGGTATGTCCCAGTAAAATGCCAAAATTGTGTTGAAAAATTGGGTTTTCTGATTCAAGTCTTCCTCTTCCTGAAAGCTGGGAAGATGGTGATTTTAGCACCGCAACCCCTTTGTTGATGCCATTTTCGGGGGAAAACCACAAGCCTTCTTCTGCAGCCCTTTTTTCCCTTCTTTTTTAAACAAAAAATTTAAATGTTCGCTGTATTTTGGCTAATTTCTTGATTTCCTTCAGGGGAACCCACAAACTCTGGGTACCTCTAGAATCCCTGGGATGTTGTAAAAAAATGACGCAAATTTGGCATCGGTAGCTTATGTGGACAAAACGTTATGAGGGCCTAAGCACAAACTGCTCCAAGTAGCCAAAAAAAGGCCTGGTACCTGAGGGGGAAAAGGCCTGGCAGCGAAGGGGTTAACTCCAATGATTATCATCCTCACTTCAGTGGTGTACAAACGGAAACAAAATCAAAGAATCAGCATGCTGGAAGATAATCAAAGAAAGGTTACAGAACATTTACAAGTTTCTAAAGAAAGATTCAAGATCTGTGCACATAAAAGAAGATGTCCTGCTCCCTAAAATCATGTGGGTGCTGTGTGGTTGTCTACTGAGAATATACATTTGCATGGGAAACATAACTTTCACCCAAGATTTATTGGGCCATTCTCCATTACTCAAACCAAAAGTCCAATAGCTGTAAAACTAGTTCTACCAGATTCCATGAAGATACATCAGGTTTTTCATTTATCCTTAATTAAACCAGTGAAGAATGGTACTCAGTTTTGCCAGCCTCCTCCTCCCATAGTGCAAGGCTCTCATATTGAATATGAAGTTCACTCTGTCGTGGACTCTCGATAGTTAAAGAGTAAACTCCAATTTTTAATTACTTGGAAGTGTTATGGGCATGAGGAACAATCATGGGAAGTTGCTACACAAGTTTATGCCCCCCCCAATTAGTAAACAAATTCCATAAATAAAACCCAGAGGAACCCGGCCCGGAGGCGAAGAAGAGGGACTGTCAGTACTGTGAATAAAGATGCAAATTTGCAAATTGTAGTTTTCACAGAAAATATTGTCATTAAATGGTTAATATGTTGTCTATGTAAAAATAACACGTGTTGTGATTAAAGTTTATTTCCTTAATAACATGGAGAATACTTCCAACATGCCACCCAAAAGTTGACAGAGTGGTGAGACAAGACAGACAGGTTTTTTAGGAAGTCAGATTTGTCTCACAAGATTTTGGAGAAATTAGTTTATTTGAAAATTATATTAAGAGAGCAATTTTGCAGCTGCTTGCATTCCCGACCCAATTAATCGCTTTCCTCATCCTTCTGTTTCTGTTTATATGCTGCAAAGGAACTTTCAAGTAGATTATATATTTTGTGTTATCTTGATTTGTAACTGTTGGACTGGGCCATTTTGGTAGGTTCATCCCCTGACTTTTTGCCTCCTTCCTCCTTTTTTTTTTACCTCTTGCTGTTGGCTCTAGGAGTCTGAGCACTTTATCACTGCAGATCAGTACTAAAGTGCAGGTGCTCTCCCTTCTAAAGTTGGTATGATTGGCTTATACCTAATTGGCATATTTAATTTACCTGTAAGCCCCTTGTATAGTGGTCTCTCTATACCCATGGCCTATAAATTAAATGCTACTAGTGGGCCTGCATTGCTGCTTGCGACACCCACTAAACTAGCCTGTCAAACCTGTCTCAGGCCTGCTAGCGCATGGCCTGCGGGTGCAGTTTTCTGCCACAGGGACCTGCATCGAAATTTACTTGCGAGGCACAGAACTCCCCTTTTCTACATGTTAGTCACCTCTAATGTAGGCCCTAGTTAGTTTATAGGCAGGGTGTAATGTATGTAGAAGGCAGGACATGTGCCTGGTAGCGTGGGCTGTCCTGGTAGTGACAAACATCCTATTTGGTTTCTCATTGCTGCGAGTGCTGCCATTTCATAGGATTGCATTGGAAATGCCATGCCCTAGGTCTTGGGGACATTGTCTGATTTATGAGGGGTGGTATAGGCATGTTTGGTATGGTTGTAATGGTAGTGAAAAATGCTGCTTACTGGTGTAGGAGGATTTTTATTACTATTACAGAAATGCCACTTCTAGAAAGTGAGCATTTCTCTGTGCTTATGACTCTGGTGTTTTGCAGCTTGACTCCAAACCACGTCTGGGCAGAGTGACAGTTGGGCTTTGTGCATACTTTTCAGACAGCCTGTACACAGGGATGGTGGAGGTGTCACAGAGGTGCATCTGCATACGGAATAGTCTTCCTGGGCTGAGAGAAGGGAGAGGCATCTGTAAAGGCTGTGCACTGGCCTCACACAAAAGGTTTGTTTACCCCAACTGATGTTTGGAGCCTGTGATGGAGGAGAGAGGGGGCACTCCCAGAAACAGTTGTAACTGGTTGGAACCTCCACTCCCCTTCATCGTTAACACACTGTAAATCTGAGTATACCTACAGGGGAGTTTGCCCCACAATTTGGAGACACTTTGGAACTGGAACATACATGGAACTTGACACAGAATGCTGCTGGAAGGACTCACCAGGAACCGCATTGGACCGCTGCTGCTATGCTGACCTGTGACCTGCTAGGTCACTTGGAGGAACTGCCACGGACTGCAACCCTTTGTGCTGGCCTGCTGCTGGGCCCTGCCACCCTGTGCTCCATCTGATGTGTCTGCAAGGGGCTGGGTCATGTGGCCCTGGAACCC
The DNA here is from genome assembly GCF_031143425.1 of Pleurodeles waltl. NCBI lineage: Eukaryota > Metazoa > Chordata > Amphibia > Caudata > Salamandridae > Pleurodeles > Pleurodeles waltl. The sequence goes on from NC_090440.1 coordinate 215,035,161, forward strand.
TGCTACGACCGGCCTGAAGTGAACAAGGAGTGCTTCACTTTTTCTGGCACAGCACCTTAAAAATTACTCTACCGGCTATATGGGCGGCTGGTGAGCATCCCTCTTCTATTTTTCTAATAGTGCCTGAAGTGCGCTATGGCCTGAAGTCCGCTTGGTGCCCCGGGGCACAAGCAGGCACCTACTCTGGTGCCTTCCCTCTGCTGCGACTCGTGTGGCCCTTTGTGTGTGTTCTTCAAGACGGGAGGGGAAGGAAGCCTCATTGGTGGCTCCCCGCCCCACCAAGCCCCCTTTGTTGCTGCAAGGATGGGCGGGGGAAAGGAAGCCTCATCGGAGACTCCCACACCCCACCAGAAGCCCTGATGGATCTTCTGAGACCGTGGAAGGGGCAGAAGCCTTGTCGGAAGCCCCCCGCACCCAAGGTCTCCCGATTTGGGCCCCATTTTGTTGTGCCAGCTTCAGCCGCCTCCTCTGAAGGGCTAGTTTCGGACTGGCCCAGCCTCCAGAGAATGCGGGCCCCAGGAGAGGTCTGTTGTAAAAGCAGGAGGGGGTACATACCACCCTCCTCCCCCCAAAATTATTGTGAGGCCCCCGTTTGACACAGAGGAGCTCTGTGGGCCCCCTTTGTTCTCTGCAGGGCACTAGAGGTGCCATTACATCATTAACCAGGTACTCTTTCTTATGACATATAATTTATAATGTTTCTGTTATGGAAAAGGTGGATTATTATGTTTTCCTGGTTCTTTGATGATGTGCCATATATGTTTGCTGATGTTCCTTTTATGGGCATTCCCTGCTGATATGTTTTCATGACTTGCCACATGTTTTATAATGTTCCGGATATGGGCGTTTAGGATATTTCCATGACAAGTGCATTTATTTAGTAATGTGATTCCTGACTACAGCTTATGTTGCAGAATAATAAGTAACCTGTGTGTTATGTGTGACTACTGCTGGTTCTGCAGAGTAACTATTGTGTAATGTCCTGACAACTGCTTGAGTAGCAGGGTATTGCTGACATGTGTTTGGTCTAATAATTAAGTTGTGTACAATACAGTTTATTTTTTATATAGCTTGGTGTTGTGTTTCCTTTGTGGTGGGGTTTGAGCATCACGTGTGTTGAGAGTGATGTGCAAATGCTTTACACATTGCCTCTGGGATAGGTTTGACTGCTGGTGCCAAGCTACCAAGGGGTTGAGCAAGGGTTATCTTGGATGTGTAACTCCCTTGCCCTGATTAGAGTGGGTGGGTTCTGCCTGGCTTAGGTGAATTACCTATCCAACCAGAAACCCCATTTCTAATAGTAACATGGACCTTGAGGTGCATGATAGTATTGTATTGAAATTGTTTTGTCAGGGAGTTAAATGTGAGAACCTTCAGCAATTTGGGGCAAGACATTTAAACCAATGATTTCTGATTTGGGAAACCTCCTGTCTCAAATAAAAAAGTGCACTAAGCAGTGCAAAATAAAAGAAGCTGGATAAAACATTTCTGATGCTTCAGTTTTCCCTATAGTTAAGTTTGATAAAGAACTGCAACTGCATATTTGTTTTGTGAACATTATTTATTTTAGAGCTTAGTTTCACTTGACACCTGTCTGAACTTGCAGATCCACTTTGTATAATTTGTGAAAGGATTGAAAGCCATAAATCATGGTATTTGGAAGGACACTAAATAAACTTAAGGTCTCTGGAGATGTATTTAGAAATGTTCTATGCTGACTTTTGACAATTTTGGTGTGAAGAGAGAATTATTTGTTTAACATTTTGTGTTATTAACCTATTCTTTTCTCTCAAGCATCCTTTGCATAGAGATGGGTGTAAACACTCTTATTCACAATTTATTGTATTCAAATATGTTCACACATTACAAGGTTAGTTTACAGACTGCCATATTCGATGAATACAATAGAAAAGAGATATCTAACAAAATATATGTAAATCCACAGGTATAGCAGTATTCCAAGTAAAATAGTTTTCCAAGTTACAATAATACACTTTAGTAAAATACTGTCATTCTATTTTAGATTTTCTGTGAAGAGAGCGACAAGAAAACCTGCGCTCCAGTGAGACATACATCTGACCTGCTGTCTTTTTTGTCTTCCAAATCCCCTTCCCCCGGGACAAACCATGCCAACAGTTAATTCCTTTTGGGCGGTGCATTCTGGTAGGGCAAGTTGGAGAGTATTGTGGAGTTTGTGGCATCTCTAAACGACAGGTAGACCTGAATTTGTGACAATGTTTAACTATGTGCCAGGATCTTGGATTATGTAGAGAGAACTAAATTCCTCAAACAATAACCTCCTACACATGAATACCTGACCTGGTAAGCATCAAAGGACTGCAAAGAAGTACCGGTACAGTTATACATATGAGATAATTTTATAAGCTGCTGCTAAGCAGCCCATCCTACCAAGATCACAAAAGAGATATCAGGGACACACATGTGTATTACAATATGCTTCTATTGCAGTTCAAGTCAACCTGTTTTATAAATGGATTAGCACTTCAGTAGTTCAGATCTTTCCGACCAAATGAATAAATGAATGAATAATACTCTGGTTCCCCAGGTGCACCCTCACGCTAGAATTTGTCAGAATATCTAAGAATTAACAGAAGGCCTACTTGAAGGGTAAATCTGGAAGGAGGCATTAAAGATTTGCTCCCAGAAACAGCAAAGTTTTCTTCAAAGAATATAGGGGTCATTACGACCCCGGCAGTCGGCGTTAATATGGCGGTAAGTACTGCCAACAGGCTGGCGGTACTTACCGCCATATTATTACATTGGCGGGTTGGTTGAAGCCAACCCACCAATGTACCATTCCGAACGCCACGGCGGTAACAGCTGCCGGGCTAGAGGTATCCATCTCTGGCCCAGCGGCCGTCACTGTTCCGCCTGCGGGATTATGACCCCGCCTAACACCATGGTTTTTGTGGCTTTCTTATCGCCACGAAAACCATGGCGTTAGGCACTATCAGTGACAGGGAATTTCTTCCCTGTCACTGATGGGGGTCTCTCCCGTTCCCCCTCCAGCTAGCCTCCCCACCCCCTACCTCTCCAAAGCCCTCCCATCCCCCCTACATTCACACCCCCTCTTCACACACACGCATACACACACCCATTCCCACATGCATCCACGCGTGCATACATCCATTCACACACACATCTGCACACACTTTCATACACACACGTAGACACGTATTCACATAACACAACATACACTCACACCTCCATACATGCACACACGCATTCAACACACAACAGACACCCACATCCACACACACAAACATTCACACACACCCCACACACACACACACACAACACCCCCCACCTCCCTCCCCTGTCGGAGACCCGACTTACCTGTGTTTAGGGGGTCCTCTGGCAGGAGACAGGACGGGGCGCTGCTGCCACCAGCAGCACCCACCAGCAGACCAACGCCAGGTCGCATTTTGGGTCATAATACGGCTAGCGGCGGTCTACTGGCATGGCAGTACAGCAGCGCCACCTTACCTCCATCCACCGGCATGGCCACAGCCGAATTTCTGACATTCTTCTGGCGTAGCCGTGGCGACCCTCTTTTGGCAGCCGTAGCCGCGGCGGTAGGCGTTTTTTACCACCAATCTCAAAATGCTGATGCTGCCGAATATAAAGAGGAAGAAAATCTCAGTGGTTGAATTGTTTCCGAAGCGAGATTTGCAAATTTCTGGTGTAGCCAATTGTGCAGCATAAAGCACACATGAAGCACACTCTGCAGGTCAAATTGGGACTGTCTCTCTACACATCCACCATGATGCTTAGTGGGCTTGCCCACAGATCCTCACTTTTCTATTTATGCGTACATTACTGCTTACATATTGCCTACTACCTATATGATGATGATAAACAAATTAATGTCATGATAAGAAACGGTCAGCTAAACCTCCACACTATCACTGATAATCTCTTACATGTGCAACTGAACTGGCATTGCACTTGTGGTGCAAAATCTAAGCTCTTACTACTTCTTTCAAGGCACCCAACTGTGTTCCTGCTTGACTGGCCCTCCATCTTGGTATTCCCACCAATGCATTTGCACTAACCTTTACATTTGAATGGTTGTCTTCAGCTCAGTGTTATCTTTTGTACTACATTAAAAAACTGAACTACAAACATGTTTCACTACCTTTATTGCCTTCATAATTTGAACTATCCACCATTGATAAACAACCACATTCATTTCTTCCTGAAACACCGCATAGACTACACCATGTATATGCTGACTTTCCTTCTGAATCAATCTGCAAGCTCCAAATAGCTCAAATCTTCACATCTGATCATTGGCCTAAAAGAATCATATTATCTCTCACCTGCATAAACATCAATCCAGGAAGTACCAATTCAGTGGAGATTTAAGTTGAAAATCTCCTTGTCTATAAATCCCTGCACATCTGCATCCCTCAGAACATATCCAAATTACTCTTGCATGTTACAGTCTGGTGCTTATGATCTGCCTGGCAGAACTTTATAATTTTCTCACAAATTAAAAAATGCTTAAGGACTTACATCTTTCATCAAGCAGGCAGCACTGGAGTACTGGTCTTTGCCAGCAGTTATTTTGTTTTCTGCTTACTTGTGTCTCTGCTCTGTGAACTCACCCCTGTCAGCTGCTATAGCTTCCTGTAGTGATATGATGTAGCTGTGTATGCATGGGATTTTGTAGGCATGCTGTGTAATGCTGAGTGTGGGTGCTGTCAGAATGTGATGATGCATTAAATATTGTGTCTGTTTTCTGGGTCCGGTCTAGCTGTTAATTACAAGTGCCGAGAGCATAAAGCCATAACAGGAGCTATCAGGCTGTAGCTGTAACTTAAGTGCCCAACAAGACATAACAAAAATATCTTCTACTTGAAAGGCTCCAGATTTTTGTGTGAAGATCATGTCCTTCAACTACAACACCACTTCAGTGTCTGGCAGAACTCTGCTTGTAGTTGCAGGGTTTCATAGCAGTGGAAACTGAGAAGCAAAACAAGCTTAATTTAATAGATGCATGGGGCTGGAGAGAGATTCTGGCAGACAGGAATCCAAACTTTCTGTATATTTCTTTCTTTTGTATATTTCTAGGCATTTGTGACATGAACAACATAATTCACCATTCAGGCCCTGAACCAAACACCTCAAGAAAGACCACTGTTTGACTATAAATACAGTAAGAAGACCTGCTCTAAATATAGAATTATAATCATAGACATATGCATGCATTAGACATAGTCCACTCCCTACAAGAAATGGACATATCCAAAAAGCATGTGATAGAGCACACGTTGGAGCATTATGGAATACACTGGTCATGTTGGTGCCAGGATCACTGCATTATTCCTGTTTAAGGAAATAGGAGGGCAAGAGGAGGCAGAACAGCACAGGGTCAAAGGTAGGCAGCCAAATACCATTATGGGCTCATCAGTCAATACTCTCTGGCACTATCAGATCAGTGGACTAGGTTATTCCATTGCCTGGAGCCACAACAGTTGATTGAGAAGCAATCAGCTAACTATACCTTCTCCGCAGTGATTGCTGACTGCTAAGGAGAGCAAAATGCAGACGTACAGGACACATAGACACCTATGCTCAACAATATGACAAGTTATAGTCTACTCTACTCTTTGGGAAGGCCCTCTGCCCAAAATGTAAGGTTGTGTATCATCTAGACACAACCAATTCTGTCTTGAATGTGCAGTCTTGTGGGAGCAAGATGATGGTATCAGAGGTGGATTCCCTATGCCACCAAGGCCCTTCTACCACCCAAGATATGATATAAGTCCAGGCAATTACAACACCCAGGGGAAAGGGGGAGTAGAAGAAGAAAGAGAGATGGCATCCTAGGGTCCCTTCAAGGTAACTGCATCAACTCTCAGCACTGTAGATTCTTCCAGTGTTCAGGTGTTGTGGTGCATCTACACATATATGCTGAGGATTTACCACCTACATCTTTTCAAGTATGAACATGGATATACATAGAAAATACTTTGTGAACATATGCTCTTACCTGATAGCTCCCACTTTCTAACTTTAATTCAAGTTCCTGGAATCCCTGAGAATGTAGTAAAAATCCTGACAGAATACAGGAGACTGAGTAATTAAAGGACCAGAATATCACTACTACTAGAACATCCCTTTGGCACTCAATAGTTGCCTAAGTAATAAAACGCAAAAGGTGTAAAGGCAGATTGGAAATGGAATTGCATAATTCCTTCAATGTTTAGTAAACAATTCTATATAAGCGTTGATTGAGTGATAACCCATGGAGCTCTAAAATATAGGTATTTAGAAAAAATAAGTCTTTGAACTCTCAATCACTATTCGTAGTGGAGTAACAACAAATAGTTGTATTTTCCTCCTCTTAGCAGAGTGTGAATGTTCACCATCCAAAAGTTCAGGGATTTGCAGCACTTGATGGTGGGTATATATAACAAACAGTTTTTGTATGTATGCACCTTACAACTAGAAAAGCAGAAGCTGTTGGTAAACCTTTATCACCCTCATGTCTTTACAGGTGCCACATGAGAGGCAGAAACAAAAACAGAAAGTATCACCAGGTAGCATGAAGTTACATGGAGCAGCTACCAGAGGAAGTCTGGAATTCAACACAATAGTTGTCAGTACAAAGGCAGAGATGCGGCCATTGGGGAACAAAGGTTTAAGTGTAGTGGGTTTCTATATTAATCACAGGCACAGCGTTTTTTTGAGTGCAGATTTTACATTGCTGAACTCAAGAAAACTCAACTAAAGAACATTACAGAAGGCCCATTCATTTTTTAGGCTATCAAGTTTTTTTATCTCACTTATTCCCAATCTAGCCAGCGAGGAACACAGCCTGATGATGAAGCATGCCATTTTGGATAAGGGATGCTTCCTCTATTTGACTCAACTATATGAAATACCAAATAAGTACTAATCCTTCATTCGAACAGCACACATCTTTGTGTGTTTATTTAAGGATTGGGGTGTGTGTGCTGGACCGTAAGATCCCTTTTAGCCTCATATTTGTTTCTTGTAGTTATCTCCAAACTCCACAAGTGGTGGTCTAGCATTCAAGCGTGTGCCATCTATCAAAGGTTTGCTCAAAGACACCTGAAAAATCGTTTGTACTGGCAAGGTAGTGGGCAGTTCTAGTTTAAGGTCTACAGGATTGATTAAGGGACTCACAAATTTCGGCTGGAATTTATTATACCCCTTTAGACGTAAATGTTTTGTATATAATCACACCTGATCCCCAACTGCATATTACATTTCTGCTGTTCTGTGTTTGTTAGCATATATCTTGAATCTCTGCTTTGCTTGCTGTAAGTTCTCCTGAGCTGGGTGTTGTATTTTAATGATGTGTTCCTGAAACTCGTGTGCAGCAGGTTCTTCTGGAGGAGTTTGTATTTCACTATTCATCATCTTTAGGTGAAAAACATATGTACAGTAAAAGGGGAAAACCCCAGAGATTTGTTTGTGCCATTATTACATGGAAATTTCGGAGTCCACAATGGGCTCCCCCAATTGGGACTGTTTTGTAAGTTTTGACACATGATGTACTCAGAACAGGCTCATCAAGGAAGTCAGAATCATCACCCGGAGATATATCAAGTACACATCATGAAATGGAACCCTTGGGTACGACAAGGCGAGAGGTTAGCAGTACCAACCAACAATCCCAGGACAGGATGGGTCAGGTGATCACCATCATGCAGGAGAACCAGCTGCTGCAGTGGGAACACCACCAGGAGATGAAGCAAGAATTGCAGGCCTTGAATACCACCATGGTCTCCATTGCAGGTCTGCTGTGTGACATGGCCAACATCATGAGGGAATACACAGCACACCAGCGGGCCCCTACCACTAGCCAGTGTACAGACACGCTCTCCACATCTGCTGCAGCTAGTGGACAGGAGGCCCTGCCACAGGACTCACAGGCCACCAGCCCCCCTCACCCTGCAGAAGCTGAACCACCCCTCAAACGTTCCCTGCTACCCAGACAGACACCAGAGACAGTTGCCAAGACCAAGACCACTGCCAGGAAATAAGCCCCTCCTGAATTTCCCCCTTGTGTTCCACTGTGTCACCTTGTCCACTATGAACTGCCATTGCTCCCCTGCCTATGGCCCCTTGGACACTGGACCTGTGCAACAAACAGACTGGCCCACTATACTGGACTTTTCCCAACCATCACCCCACTCCATTGCACTTTGCAGAATAATTGCACTTTCCAGAATAATTATTAAACACCCTTGGACACAATTTGAGTAATAGTGCTTTATCTGAAGTAAATTGAAGTACAATGTATTGAACTGTTTTGAACTGAATGGTCCTGTACAAATGTCTAGTAATATGTTGATCCATCCTACATATGTGTCTCAGCAGTCTGTACACATAACAGCATCAAACTGTTGTAACCACACCAAAATCTGCAATATGGGAAGCCATAGGTGACAGTCAGTTGGGATGCAAATGCAGTGACTGGCACAATGCTACAACCACACAGCACACCACTTAAATGAATACATATTTAGTTCAACAGTCTTACCTGAGTGTCATTGGAAGTACTGCTGTATCATATGTGTCCTGTTGTCCACATCCTCCTCCTCTTCCTCCTCCTCACTGTCCTCACTGCCCACTGCTGCCACAGATGCATTGTCACCCCCCCCCTTCCTGCAGATAGGGCACATGGCGTCTGAGGGCCAAGTTGTGCAACATGCAGCACACATCAGCAATCCTGTAGACCTTCTCAGGGGAGTAGCATAGGGATCCACCTGTCAGTTGGAGGCACCTGAACCTGGCCTTCAAGAGACCAAAGGTCCTTTCAACAATCCTCCTGGCACGCCCATGAGCAACATTGTACCTATTCTTAGCCCCTGTTCTCAGATTCCTAACAAAGGTCAAGTGCCAGGACAGGTTTGGGTAGCCGGTATCACCTGCAAGACACACATTAGCCTTGCAAAATGGGGGTATGACTCCTGAAGGCTTACACTGACATACATTGGGTACTCAGGCTCACCCATAAGCCACACTCTGTGTTTCTGTAGTTGAGCCATCAGCTGTGCAACACTGCTATTCCTCAGGACAAAGGCATCATGCACTGACCCAGGATACTTGGCAGTGACGTGGGAGATGTACTGGTCAGCAAGGCACACCATCTGGACATTGAGTGAGTGGAAAATCTTCCTATTCCTGTACTCCTGTTCATTGGCCCGGGGGAGGGGACTAGGACAATATGGGTCCCGTCAATGGCCCCAGTAACATGTGGTATATGTCATATTGCATAGAATCCAGCCTTCACAGTGGGCAATTCATCTACCTGGGGGAATGTGATGTAGCTGCACATGTGTTTGAGCAAAGCTGCCAAAACCCTTGCAAGCACAATAGAGAATATTGGCTGTGACATACCTGCAGCCAAGCCCACTGTCACCTGGAAAGAGCATGTTGCCAGGAAATGGAGCACTGCTAGTACCTGCACAAGAGGGGGGATTACTGTGGTGCAATGGATAGCAGGTAGCAGATCAGGCACCAATTGTGCATATATCTCTGTGATTGTGGCTCGGTCCAGACGATAGGTGAGTATGATGTACCTGTCCTCCAGGGTGGCCAAGTCCACAAGGGGTTTGTACACGGGTGCTTGACTCCTCCTCCTATTTATCCACAGTGGTTGGTACCAAAGAGACCCAAAAGTAAGAAGGGAGTGACAACAGGAACTATAGACACACCGCATCAGTATACACAGAGCATGTTTGTATGTTGGACACTGGAATTGTCTAGGTGTGTACATTCAACAACAATGACACACTTTTAAATCAGTACATGTGTACTAGCAGTAGAAAATGGCAACCGCCTGTCCTGTATGCAGGGACAGGTGGAAGTGACCTTACTCCAACTGTGTTAGGCGACATGGCGGGAGGCAGTCTGCACTGCTGTGCAATTCCTTATTGGCTAGCATGGGCCTCTATGCAGTACAGAAACCAATGATGATCAATGCCGGGGGTGACTGTATTCACCACCAGGACCGTGACCGCCATTTTCTTTCTATCAGTTCACTGGATTCCTGACTTTCCACAGGACCACATCTCCACTGTGTGTGCTGCTGTGACCCATGACTGGAACCTGCCATGGCCCATGCAACAGGGGAAAAGGCCTGAGCCTTCATGTCAGAGGAGTTGGATCGGCTCATGGATTGGGTCCTACCCCTGTACGGGCAGTTGTAAGGACCTCCAGACCACCAGGTGAGTACACAATGGGTACGTTGCATGCAACATGGCTGCATAGAGATGTGTGTTTGCTGGCAGTGTGTCATTTGGGGGGATATGGCTGGTGGCAGTGTTTTTGCAGTGGTATGGGTCATGTGTGTGCTTGATGAAGGGCAAATGCAGTATGTGAGCCATTTCTTTGACAGGATGGATTGTATGGTTAATGGTGTCCTTCTGTCTGTGTTTCCTCTGCAGGTGAGCGCCCATCAGTAGAAGGGGTTGTGGCCTGCCATGGCCAAGGACATGCGAACCCTCGGGATCCATAGCCGGCAGAGCACCCACTGCAGGAAATGGTGGGAGGACCTGAGACGCTGGCCCGGAAGACCGCAGAAGCCCAGCTGGTGACGGCCTCCCAACAAGGGAGAGGTGCCCATTGGAGCCTGACCCCCCTCCCCCATGGCCCGCATAATGGCAGTGGCCTACCCAGGGCTGGATGGGCGCTTGAGGGCATCACAGCAGCCACGAGGGGGTGAGTACAGTGTGTTTGACAATCAACTATATTGCCTGGCATTGGATTTTGGTCAGGGTTCTAGTCAGTAGATGCCCCAGTATGCCAGCTTAGACATTGCAGCATGGTCCAGCTTAGGTATTTGGGGTATAATTCATATATTAGATGGCCGGTAGCTAGCTTTCCATGTCAGACAGGGCTTAGTTAGTTCCAATTGATGTGCAGATGGCAGTGTTTGGCTCCTTCCTGCTGTGGTACCTAGTCAGTGGTATACAAGTGTGGTCCATACTGCCCATTTTTAGTCCCTGTGTGTGATAGTGATGTGTATGCCATCTGTGATGGTGTTGCAGTGATTGACCCTGGGCTCCCTCGCCTCCCTCCTTTTGTCATCCTGTCCTTGTGCGCATTAGCATCATCTGGTGAAGGAGCAGGTACACTGGCGAGTAAAGGAGCTGCAGCCCATGGGACACAGGAGGCAGAGTCGACCGACGCCGAGGGGACCAGTGGGACGGAGAGCAAGGGGAGCACCATGGGAGGGGGACAGGAGCTGATTCAACTGACTTTGATCGCTCCTCCGATGGGAGCACCCAGCTGGTGGCGGACCCCTCTGGGACCACCCAGCTACAGGTTCAACCACCACCCCTGTGCCAGCACCGCTCTCCCAGTAACCCCCCACTGAGGGCGTCTCTTTCGCCCCAGGCACCTCAGGCCCTGCCCCAGTCAGCCCTGCTGCTCTCAGTGAGGAGGCTATTGATCTCCTGAGATCCATCTCTGTAGGGCAGTCAACCATAGGCTAGCATCCCAGGTGCAGCAATGCAATGCCTTCGAGGAGGCCATTCACAGTGGCTTGGTGGCCCTACAGAAATCGTTTCAGGGTCTGGCCTGCTCTCTGCCGGCAACCAGTGTCCCTATTTCTTCCGACCCAATCCAACTACCACTTGCCAGTCCCAGTCTTCTCACCCCAAGCCCATCCCAGGCACACATTCTGATAAGCATGCACCCAAAACAAAAGACAAGACTCACACAAAGAAACACAGGCAGCACACTTAAGTCCACAAGCACTCACACAACCAACACACAGATGCACACACAACATCATCCACTGCCTCCACTGTCTCCCCCTCCTCATCCTCCCTCACAGTCACATCAGCACTCACACCTGCATGCACTACATCAGCAGTCCCTGAACCTGCAACCTGCACATCCTTGCCCATAGCCACAACAGCAGACCCGCAGACATGAACCCTACACACCACAAGAGCAGTCACCACCACCACCATCACCACCTCATGCAGCACACCCACCTCACTTGCAGACAACACCACAACATCCATCCACACGTCCTGTTTGACCTCCCTCACCGTGTCTGCCCCCCACCAAAGACACAACCTCCTACAAGCACTCCCTCTACATCCACTCCCATTCCTCCTCCCACAACATGCCCCATTGGCCCTAAAAAGCTTTTCCTTTACCACCTTGACCTCTTACCTCTCCCTCCCCCATCCTGCCCATGAGAGAAAGGTCCTACCCCCCAGCCCAGTACCTCCAGCACCACGTCTGGCCTTGTTCTACCCCCAAAGACTTCAGCTGCCACTAAGGGGCACATGAATGCAACTCCGGCCCCTCGCCCCAAGCCCACTCCACCACCCCAAAATGGAAGGGAAAAGTGCCCCCCCACTCCCAAACTCAAACCCAAGGACCCCCCTCCCAAAAAGAAGCCCCTCGACCCCCCCCCCCTTTTGCCCCATGAGGTGCCTGCCCATTTCCAACATGATGCCCATGCACAGTGGAATCCCGATGTTGTCAGAAAGCCAAGCTGGGGTTTGGACTTTGCCCTGTGGACTTATTCAGACTTTGGACTCTGGCCACTGGCCCTGCATGTGAATATGAATTGATGTATATATTTTGGATTTGAGCTCTTCATCCAACAGGATTATCGTGGTTGGAACAGAGGTATGTGTCCTGGCTTTTTTTGCTCCTGGGTTCTGTTACTGTCGTTTAACTCTGGAGAGGATTATGGATGTGTGGTGTGTGTTGTGCATGTGTGTGTCACTCTCCCCTCCCTCCCTTGTGTGTGGCTGTACCCACCGTCATCTTCATAGGCGTTGGTGCTCCAGGATGGACATGGCATGGTACAGCATTGGGAAGACTTGCAGTTCAGGTTCCATGGCGGCTGCTGACTCCTCTGGGTCCCTGGAGGTGAGTGTCTCCTTTTATATGATGTGTTTCTGCCAGGCTTTTGGTGGCATTGCTACCACCCCGGAAATCCTTGCAGTGTGCTATATCATAATATGGTGGGTGGATCCTTATATTCCACCTGCCTGGAAATTGCTACCACTGTGATCAGTGTTCGTACTGCACTGGCGCTTGGGGTGGTACATTGGTTGTCTATTAGAGGTATCACTGCCATGGTCATTATTTGGAGTCATTACTGCCGGCCTGGCGATGGTACCACCGACATCGCCGGCGTGGCAGTCACCTGACCGCCAAGATCATAAGGACATCCATAGTGTCAATAAAACTTTTAATCCACCAGTCAAGCCTCCGTGGTTCTTCCAGATACAAACAACTGGGTTTACTAAGCAAAGAAAGCGTAATATTACGATCACTAACACCTTTTCCCTGCTATAGTACTGTTCCAAATGCTGGTTCACTCTCTCAGTTTGACCATCTGTTTGAGGCCGATAGCTTGATGGAAGTCTGATTTGAATGCCCATAAGATCACACAAGGTTCTCCAATAATGACAGATAAACTTTGAAGCATGATTCAAAATGAGTACTGAAGGTACTCCATTTGATCAGATTATGGCCTGTGTAAAGATCTCTGCCAATTTTTTTGCTGTAGGGAGACTTTCAAAAGAATACAAATGCGCCATCTTAGTCAAGTGATCCACCATTACAAGTACTGTATTAAAGGAGGAACAGGGACAGACATTAATAACCCTGTAGAAGCTGCATGTGTAACGTTTCCCTTAGTACATACATCACAGGGTTACACAAAACTTTGGAAGTTTGTTACCATGCTGGGCCAAAATAAATGTCTTTGTAAAAGATCCAGGTTTTTCTCCCATATGGCCAGCTAACTTACTTGAATGATTCCAATCAAATACCTACTATAAGTAGGCAAGAATAGACCGCCTTTTATGCAATGTACTTGATCCTTTTCCTCACTGCCATGTTGTTCTAGAATTGATTTACTTTCTTTTGTGATTTATGCTTGTCAAACCTAGGTAAATAAAATCAGGTGTTATTATAAGCCCTAATACTTTGTCAGCAGGTATTATATGTGGGGGGTCAGGCAACTGTTCACATGGTTCATGACTGTATGGAGAGAGGGTATCTGCTTTACCATTTTTCCTTCCCAGGTTGGAAACTGATAACAAAACAGTAATCAGAGAAAAACTGTGTCAGCAACCAAATTATTGGGATTTGTGGTCGTTGTAGCTACTCCCCAATGTCCCTACGTTAATAACAAGAGTGCAGACTCTATACGATACAGAGGTAGTATAAAATAGTCCTGGTCCCCAATAAGTAAAGGTGGGGAGTAGATTCTCATATTTCCTTAAGATTTTGATGCAAATACAAAGGTCACACTCCTGTGAATTACTATATAATTGAAATGATCCAAAGAATGAAGAAAAGAACACACATTTAGTACTCAACACAAACATTTGTTTATAAGGAGTTGCACAGTAGTAGTAATGGTCACTTAGGTCCATTGGAACCGTTTTTTGTTGCACTTCTTATTCACAGAACAAAGATCTTTCTAATACATCCTTCATGTAAAACAGTTGCAGTGCATGGGACAAATTCATAACTTCCATCATAATAAAAAATTGATTTTGTATCATAAAAATGATGTAAAGTTTAAGTGATTTCAAGAGATGACACTTGCAACACATACTCAATGTATGTTATTGTTAGTCAACAAATTAGCTTGCAAACATGAATAAAATGGTGCATTAAATTATTAAATTCATGCTGCACAATATACTTGATTATATATGTGCAACACTAATAGAGTCATTGTAGTGGGACAACATGTTTTTTTGGGACCAATAATGACTTGTCATCATAAATGCCAATGACACTGCTCTTATCTTACTCCCTCCTGAGTTCCACACTAAGGCCCTCATTATGACATTGGCGGTAAATCCAACTTACCTCCAAGCTGACTGCCGCCAACATACCGCCGCCCCGGCGGATATCCGTTTACCATATTATGACACCGACACACACCAATCCGTCACTATTCAGCCACAGACACAAGTCCACCACACCAAAGGTCAGTGATAAACTGGCAGTATCAAAACCCACACCATTACGCCAACAGAACAACGCCCATCACATTATGACCCACGAATCACCACAGTGGACATTCTACTGCGGTAAACCATTGGCGGTACATATCGCCGCGCTCAATATACACACACACATACAAAACAATGCTACATTGGTCAGTTTAAATAACACACACCTGACATCCATACACACACCACACTCACACACCCACACAACTATGAAACACACACCCACATTACCCACAACCCTTTACGACTACAATTAATTGCCACCAGAGAGAGACAGCAAGACCACTCACACAACCAGAGCCACATACCACTCACACCTATACATCACTCACGCACCCCACATCACACACCCCAACACATTACCCTGCACACCCTCACCTACACACCTTAACCAACAACCATGGCACCACAAAGACACCCCCGATTCTCAGAAGAGGAGCTAAGGGTCATGGTGGAGGAAATCATCAGGGTAGAGCCTCAGCTATTTGGAGCACATGTGGAGCAGATATCTATAGCTAGGAAGATGGAGCTATGGCAGAGAATCATGGACAGGGTCAATGCCGTGGGACAACACCCAAGAACCAGGGATGACATCAGGAAGAGGTGGAATGACCTACAGGGGAAGGTACGTTACATTGCAGCAAGACACCAACTCGCTGTACAGAGGACACTGGCAGTGGACCCCCGCCTCCTCCCCCACAACTAACAACATGGGAGGAGTAGGTCTTGGCAATCATGCATCCTGAGGGCCTGGCCGGAGTAGGAGGAGGACTGGACTCTTGTAAGTCAACTCTATACTACTACTACTACCGCCCTTCCTGCATGCCATCACATACCCTCACCCTCACTCCCATCACTCCACCTCCTCCCACACACCCCATCATTACACCCCACTCATCCCAATGCCAAGCCCTGCATGCCATGCCAATGCATGGACACCACTTACAGACCTGCACGGACACGTATCACCAAAGCATGCACACTAGAGAGAATCTACTAGCCCCCCATATACCAACTTACACAAGTGAAAGCTGCCAGGGCAAATACAACTGAAGAGGGCAACCTACTGATGCACAATATGTCACACACAGAAACAATAACACTTCATTTACATCCCCAGAGGTACCCCAGCCAATGTCACCGGAGAAGAGGTGCCAGCACTATCCAGTCCCCCAACTGAAGAGGCCCACAGTAATGACAGCAACTCTGGTCATCTGGATCTGGATGACCAACCTGGCCCATCAGGGACCTCTGGACAGTCGGTTACCCAGGCACTGTCACACACCACCACAGAGCCTCCCCCATCTGGAAACACCACCACAGCACCCACCCAGCGTACCCAAATCTCTGTCCCCAGGACATGTCAATCAGCAGTGTGTTCCCCTCTACAGGGACCCCAGGGCACACCTCATACCCAAGACAATCAGGGACCTGGGGTCAGTGGACACATGGTTCAGGGGACAGAGGCACAGGACAATATGGAAACAGGGAGGAGTGCTGTGTGCCAACGGGAGGAAGGGCCCAGGGAACCAACTCTCCAGGAGACACTCACTGAGATCCTGGGAGCATATCAACATTTCCAGGACACGATGGGCAAGATCCTGGACAACGTGCAGGAGAACAGGCGGCTGCATGAGCGACAGTACCAGGGGATCAGCGAGGACTTGCAGGCTATCAACACCACCCTGGTCTCCATTGCAGGGGTGCTGGCAGACATGGCCAACATTATGAGGGAGGCAGTTTCACAACAGCGGGCCCCTGCCACTAGCCAGACATCCGAACTGCCTTCCACTGCCGCTAGTGGACAGGAGGCCCATCACAGGACTCACAGGCCACCAGCACCCCTCCCCCTGCAGAAGGAGAACCACCCCACAAATGTTCCCTGCGATCCAGGCAGAAGCCAGAGACTATTGCCAAGACCCCCGCCAGGAAATGAGACTCTCCTGATTGTCACCCTTGTGTCCCACTCAGTCACCCTGTCCACCTTGAACTACCACTGCTCCACTTCCTATGTCCCCTTGGACAATGCACCTGTGCTAAAAATAGACTGGAACAATACCCTGGACTTTCCTCCATCATCACCCCATCCCCTTGCACTTCCCCTCTTCTTCTTAGCACTTCAATAAATACCCTTGGGAAAAAAAACACGTATGCTAAATTTTTAAAGTATGTATTCGCGTAACCAGGTTCAAACATTGCAATTCAACTGTACAGTAATTGTGCACATAGGAAAGACCTGTATTTGGCTGCAGTGATAACACCAGGAGCTATAGTGGGGCACCAACATCTGTAAAATGAATTGCCAAAGGGTACAGTAAGTGGGCATAGAAGTTGGAAATAACAGCATGCCAGCGCCAAAGATATACAAATATTTGCCAATGAAATGTGAAGTAACACTGTCTTACCTGTGTGTCATTGGAAGTATTGTCATATCATTGCTGTTCTGTTGTCCTCATCCTCATCCTCTGCCTGCTCATCCTCACTGTCCACAGGGTCCACTGCTGCCATCTCCAGCCTCCTCCTCCTGCAGAAAAGGCACATGGCGTCTCAAGGCAAGGTTGTGCAACATGCAGCATGCCACGATTATCTGGCTGACCTTCTTGGGTGAGTCAGATGGAGGCACCGGAACCTGGCCTTCTTCTGCCCTTGTCCTGGCATTCCTCACAGGGGTCAGTAGCCATGATAGGTTGGGGTAAACAGAGTCACCTGCAAATATCGAGGGACAACAGTTAGCCACACATTATTCCATATGGCCCACACCATACCCATACACCAACACCCACTGGGTGGGAACCAGGGATCACCTATTAGCCACATCCTGTGCCTCTGTAGTTGGGCCATCACATTTGGGAGGCAGCTGTTCCTCAGGATAAAGGCATCATTCACCGACCCAGGACACTGAGCATTGACATGGGAGATGTACTGGTCTGCACACCATCTGTACATTCATGGAGTGAAAACTCTTACAATTTCGGTACACCTGTTCATTGTGTTGGGGGGGCACAAATGCAAAATGAGTTCCATCAATCGCCCCAATTATGTTGGGGATATAACCCATTGCATAGAAGTCAGCCTTCACTGGGGCCAAATCCTCCACCTGGGGAAAAACAATGTAGCTGCACATGTGTTTAATCAGGGCAGACAACACTCTGGTCAGCACTATTGAGAACATTGGCTGTGATATTCCTGCTGCCAAGCCCACTGTCACTTGGAAAGAACCAGTTGCCAGGAAATGGAGCACTGATAGAACTTGAACAAGAGGGGGGGCTCCCAGTGGGGTGACGGATAGCTGATATCAGGTCAGGCTCAGGCTCCAATTGGGCACACAGCTCTGTGATTGTGGCCCTGTCAAGTATATAGGTGAGGATGATGTGCCTGTCCTCCAGTGTTGCCAAGTCCACCAGGGGTCTGTACACGGGGGTATGTCTCCATCTCCTATTCATCTGCAGCGGTAGCAATCTAAGGGACAAAGGAGTGAGGAGCCGGTCACAAAATGAAAATTGGAGCCACAACAGCACAATCCATGATGTCAATTTGTATTGGGTAAGTGGGATTTGTCCTGTATGTCTACATTTTAACTGTGACGCAGTTATTATCCAGGGCCTGGCTCCCCCCCGAAATGGCATCCGCCTGTCCTGTGTGGAAGGACAGGTGGAAGTGAGGTAATTCCACTGACATTGTGCGCTGTTACGGGAGGCGGTCGGGAACCGCCATGCAACTCCTCATTGGTTAACATTGGGCTCTATGGGGTACAATGGCCAATGGTGATGTACGCTGGTGGTGATGGTATGCACCGCTGTGGACGTGACCTCCATTTTCTATCTGATTCCTCACTTGCTACCTGACCTTCAACAGGAGAGGACCTACACTGCATGTGCTGCTGTGACCTGTGTCTGGAACCTACCATGGCCAGTGTGACTGGGAAAAGGGCCCCTGCCTTCACTTTGCGGAGTTGGAGCGACTGGTGGATGGGGTCCTACCCCAGTCCGGACTGCTGTATGGGCCTCCAGACCAACAGGTGAGTACACTGTGAGCACGATGCATGTGGCATGAATGCATGGAGTGGTGTGTGTGAAGACCTGATGTAAGGGGGGTGCGTGGATGTCCTGTGGGCGACATATTGGTTGTGAGCTGGCCCATGTGTGTGCAAATGGTGATGTGAAGGGGTATGGTGGGCCATAAGTGTAACAGGCAGGACTGTCTGACTGATACCATTTTCCTGTGCGTATTACCTCTTCAGGTCAGCGCCCATCAAAAGAAGGGTATATGGCGTGTCTTCGCCAAAGACGTGCGGAGGAGCACCCACTGTCGGAAACGGTGGGAGGACCTGAGACGGTGGGCACGGAAGATGGCGGAGGCCCAGCTGGGGATGGCCTCCCAATGAGGAAGGGGTGCCCGTCGAACCCTGACCCCCCTGATGGCCCGCATACTGGCGGTGGCCTATCCTGAGCTGGATGGGCACTTGAGGGCATCACAGCAGCCACAAGGGGGTTTGTACAGTGCCCATCATTACAACTTACGCATGATAGGGTGATATATTGGTGGGGGATGTGTGTCAGTGGGTGCCCCTAGCCCAGGTCTGACATTGCAGAGTAGGCTCCCTGTTGGCAAGGGTCCTGAAGGGATAATCATGCTACATAGCTCGTAGGCATCCACAATTGTTCAGGGCTGCGTGGGTCCCAGGTGTGCTGCATTTGGTGGTGTGTGCCCCTCCCCGTGCCTTGATGGCTAGCAAAATAACTTGTAGTGCAATGCATAGTGCGTAGGGCTGTCCCCTGTGTGTGAGAGTGGTGTGTACGCCAACGGTGGTGTTGGTGCAGCCATTGACCTGAGATCCATCTCTATAGGGCAGTCAAGCATTGTGAATGCCATCCAGGGGCTGGCAGCCCAAATGCAACAAACTAATGCATTTCTGGAGGGCATTCACACTGGCTTGGCGGCCCAACAGAGATCTATCCAGGCTCTGGCCTCCTCTCTGATGGCAGCCATTGTCCCTGTTTCCACCCTCCCACTCCAACTTCCTCTTCCCAATCCCATTCCCCTCAACCCCAACCTATCCCAAGCATACAGGCTGACGAGCATGCACACAAGACAACACACAAGAGTGGCACAGGCAAACACAAGCACCATACACCATCCAACAGGCACTCACACAAACACCATCCAGATGCAGACATACCAACATCCAAAATGTCCACTGTCTCCCCCTCCTCCTCCTCCACCTCCATCCCAGTTGCGTCTACACTCACACCTGCATGCACTACATCCTCATCCACTACCAGCATCACCATCACATCTAGCAGAACACACACCTCACTGGCAGACACCTCCACAACAGCCATGCACACGTCCCCTGTGTCCTCTCCCACTGTGTCTGTCCCCCCTCCTAAAGTACACAAACGCAAGCACTCAAACACACAATAGCCATCCACCTCACAACAGCATCCAGCCCATGCACCTGCACCCAAACTCAGCAGACACCTCCTACAACCACTCCTTCTTCCTCCACTCCCAAACCTTCTCCTTCTTCCCGCCCCAATGTCCCTAAGAAGATTTTCCTCTCCACTATTGAACTCTTCCCTACCCCTACCCCCTGTCCTTCACATCTGGCTAGGGTGGCAAAACTCCAGGAAAGCACCTCACCAACCCAGTCTACGGGCCCAGTAGTCTCCACACCCACTCGTGGCAGGAAAGGATCCAGGGCACTTGTGTAGAGGGTGATGGAGCCTGCATCAGGCAGCCTCAATCAAACGGTGCCTGCCCCCGCTGCTGACCAGAAGGGCAAGAAGCCAGCTCCAGCTGCTGCCAGGAAGGGCAAGGACCCAGCCCCAGCTGCTGCCAGAAAGGGCAAAGAGCCAGCCCCAGCTGCTGCCAGGAAGGGCAAGGAGCCAGACCCAGCTGCTGCCAGGAAGGGCAAGAAGCCAGCCCCAGCTGCTGCCAGGAAGGGCAAGGAGCCAGGGGCAGGAACTCAGATGGAGCCCCCACCACCACCATGGTTGTGCAGCCAACCGAGGCTGCAGGGGATGGTCAGGAGCTTCCCCCCAGCAGCAGCAGCAGCACCACCACCCCCAGTAGGCAGCTGCCCGAGGCTGCAGGGGATGGGCAGGAGCTTCCCCCCACCAGCAGCAGTAGCACCATCACCAAAAGTGGGCAGCCCTCCGAGGCTGCGGAGGATGGGCAGGAGCTTCCCCCCAGCAGCAGCAGCAGCAAAACCACCACCACCACTGAGCAGCCATCCAAGGCTGCAGTAGATGGGCAGGAGCTTCCCCCACCAGCAGCAGCAGCACCACCACCACTGAGCAGCCGTCACCGCCGGCGGACGGTATGTAGTTCTGCTTCCATGGGCTGCTGTGTGTCATGGCCCCTGCAAATCCAGTGGGTATGACACCCACCTGAGAGACTGTGGCCTTGCACTCCCCAGGATCAAGAGCACAGGGCACGATGCCCCCTCCAGAACCAGTGAGTAAGACACCCACCAACCCCAGCCTCCCCAGGATCAAGAGCATAGGGCACGATGCCCCCTCCAGAACCAGTGGGTAAGAAACCCACCAACCCCAGCCTCCCCAGGCTTTTGATGTAATTGGTACCACCCAGGAAAAGGTGGCAGATTGCAGGGTCTTAATACGGTGGGTGGGACATTGGCTTCCGCCTGGCTATAGGCGGCTACCGTTGTGGTGGCTGTTGTTTTCGCCCTGGCGGTCGGTGTGGAAAAGTGGCTGTCTATCTGAGTTCTCACCGCCATGGTCATAATTTGGCGGTAATTACCGCCAGCCTGTTGGTGGTATTACTGCCACTTTATCACCGGCTGCCAGGGTTGTAATGAAGGCGAAAGTCCCACACTACTCCCTCCACCCCAAATAATGTTCTACAAAACATTTTCCTTGGCAATGGGGCAAGTAACTGTATGATAAGGTAAGTTATAAACATTATGAGGCTAGGACTATGCAAAGGTTAGGCTAAGGACTAAGTGGGTATCAGACTCATCATGTAATAGTAGGCTTAGAGACAAAAGGGTAGTAAGGGTGAAAGGCGCCGCACCTCTAGGCAATAAACAAATGATTTTAACCAAGTAAAGAAGTACGAGCAATGTCTGGTGCAACCTGGCCCAGTGCCTTACTACCCAGTAGGCACCAACAGGGGTACTTGGAGTACCCTAGGACAAAATGGGACAAGATGGCCACAGCACACAGAATGTAATGTCCAACAGTATAGCAAAAATAGATATTCCTGATGTCGTATTGCAGGTTGGAGGAAGTATGTGGTTGAAAAGAGTCTCAAGTCTTGTTTGCAGATGGTGTCTTTATTTGAAGGTGTTAGAGATCATTGTGTCATCAGGGAGATACAGCCAACACGTGTTTCGTCACACAAGTGACTTCATCAAGGCTGCAAAACAG
This sequence comes from Pleurodeles waltl, assembly GCF_031143425.1. Classification (NCBI taxonomy): domain Eukaryota; kingdom Metazoa; phylum Chordata; class Amphibia; order Caudata; family Salamandridae; genus Pleurodeles; species Pleurodeles waltl. The sequence continues at coordinate 215,057,569 of NC_090440.1, forward strand.
TAATGAAAGCAAAAATTGGGCATATATTTTTGTTTGGAATCTAGTGTGGACTAATCAGTGACCATGTGGGGAAGATTCCAAGTCCATAAACCAGTAACCAGTGGTAAGGACTTGTGTAAGTGAGCATTGAGTGAACATGGCAAGAAAATAGTTATTTCTTACACTGAGTTCCCTAAAATGGCATTACTCCTCCACTCGCTTGCCTTCAGTTATGCTATTTTGCCTAGGCTTAATTTTGTCACTCTGAATCCTATGATAAAAGTCAGTCTGTCTTCCTGTACTACACCACAAAGAGATGGAGAGGAGATATTCACAAAAGGGGGGAGGGGAAAGGTTTCTGCTGCGGGAACAAAAAGGCCCGGTTGAAGGAAGCTACAGAAAGGAGGAAGGCAGCTGAAGAATCAGGGAATTAAGAAAACAGAAAGAATGTTGCAGATATAACTATTATTAGGTCAAGGGACTTTGGGAAAATTGTATCGAAGACACTCATACATACTGGCGTGACTAGTTAATGGTAAAAAAAATAATAAACATGAACACTTACCAGCACCAGCAGGAACGGCTTTTAAGGCTAGGGCTTCTCTCCAAGCACCATCGTCCTGTGCCCCGGTCAAGTTGCTGCTGCTAGTGGCCTTCTTCCTCTTGGCCAGCTGCGTGGTTTTCTCTTTACAGGCATAGCATTATCAATAATGACTGACTAACCAATCTAATTTCTCTCTTTACACTCTATCCTAAAATTTGTTCTCTGTCCTACACATCGTTTGCTTCCTAGAAATGATATTGCCACTCCCTCAATTCATATTTGTTTTGCTATTGTTGGACAAAAACAGACTTGCTTTGCATAATACACCTCATGGAGATTAAGACATTATTTGCAACATAAAGTACAGAGGAATGCCACCACCTCTGATATTAGACTGGCTCAGTGACATCCCTTCAATCAGCTCAAGCAAACAGCTGTGTCACCCTGGAACAGAAAATGGACATTATGATTCACTTGTCGTCCACTCCCAATACTCCAGTCCTGCACCCAACAGGGAGTGTCAAGCTACCGGTGTCATCATGTCCCAGTACTCAGCATCACATGCAGTGCACTCCCAAAGTGTTTAGAGAATTGTTAACATTTAATATGTACCATCATTCGAAATAAAGACAGTGAATACAGGCACTCTCTGATACAAAAAGTGCTGTCATTTATGTGTGTTGCATCCTCCAACATAAAATAATGTCTGGCATCATCACTTCGAACAGCCTCCAAACACGACACCACAGACATTAATAAATGTTTTTGCACCACCAAAGGACACTCTTTACAGCATAACATACATAAACACAATTTTATACACATATTTAATTATATATGCATCTTATTAAGAAACACAATCATATTTATATATACAATATTATATATAAATATATATAATATATTGTGAATAGTATGCATATATATTATATAAAAAATATATTTATAAACATTTTAAAATAAACAATTGTATTTATAGAAAGTATAAATTAATTTCGATATACATTTGTATGTTGTTTACAATAAACAATTATATTTATAGAAAGTACAGAATATAGATATATATAGATAGATACAGATATGTAGTGGAGGTTACCAATTTGTAGTCATAGTTAGGACCAAGAGCATTCTTTACTTGCTAATATAACTTTGCACCGTTTGGCAAATTATCACAAAACGTTTAAAAAAAGAGGAATCCACCTCAGCTCCTTCCTTGAAAGTTTTGGGTGATCCGTCAAGCAGGGCTGAGAAAAAAAAGAAGGTCCCAGCACCCGATTTCCACAGGGATTTGTGAACAGCAGTACAGCCAAAACTAATGAATGGAATAACAACAAATTTGGCAGCACACTAGATCTTTACCCAGAAAACATGCTTTTGTGATTTGATGTAAATATGTTCAGTAGTTTTTTGTGAAATTATGATTAAAAATCTTTGTAAATCTGGATGGTTGAGTTTGCAAGGCTTTTGCAGAAGTCCCTCGATTTGGGATGTCCATTTCGGTACATGAGGACTCAGTCCCCATGTCCTGAAAATTTCAAAAACTATGATATAAGGGGATTTTAAATTGTTGCAGTCCCACCCAGATCTCCCTGAGGTACTCTCATGGAAGACAGCTGGACCCAGTACCCCCTAGCTCCTGCTAGAGTATTGGGGGTTGACTGGAGCTGTGTTATCACAAGAGTCCCTCAGAATTGGAAAACCTTTTAAAAAAGATGGCAGCATGGGTGTCTATTGTGGGTTGGTCGCCTACAGGCGGTTGACCCTGCAGCTATCTCATGCTGTATACAGCCAACGGCCAACCACATGGGGCATTGCCAAAGGCTGTGTGCAGCAAGAGTTGGCTGCCCACAGGAGGTTGAGCGCAGGGCCCGGCTACAGACCAGGCCCTGCGGCTGCCACACACTCACTTGGTTCCAACCACAGGGACAATGCTGAACCTCCAATCCCAGCTGGGGCTGCACAGTGTAACAAGTAACAACTGTCTGGTTCCACCGACAGTCCTCCGAGAGAAAAGCAGGATGGGATGAAGAAGAAAAGGAAGAACCCAAATCACTGGGGGAACTGCTCAACTGCCTCATACAATGCCTAAATGGTTGGGACTCCCTGGACCTCACTATCTACTATGCAGATGTGGTACACAACAAATGACAAAAAACTTTACTTACTATTCCCTACTTAGAAACCTCAAACAATTATTCACACTTCTGGTAAACTTACAGGCATCATCATACTTGTTACATGAAAGAGAGAACTGCACCCAATTCAAGAATAATTGAAGAACTTCCAGAACTCCGCAATATGCAGGTTTTCCAAGTCTGAAGGAATACAACTATAGTCTCTAGGAACCTATCCCAAGGTGCTGGATATAATTTGTCAAGAACATAATGACAAACTTTCAGTTCATATTTGAAGAGTTCAGAGTGCTACAACAAGGGTTCAAAGTGCTGAACCCTGGGTTTAGGACTCAATTCTTCAGCGAAATTCAAAGTCCAAAACAGGATCAAGTTGTCAAGGAAGAAAGTCTTCAAATATAAAAAGTCTGTAGATTAGTGCACACTAACTTGAGAGTTAAGTACTTAGCCTTAACAGCACTGGAACTGAAATCTGAACACAACAGGAAATTCAGTGCAAGAAGCTCAGCAGAAGCGGCATCGTAACTCATGAAGGAAAACATTGGAAGCGTTGCAGATGCCAGAATCAAGGAATCATCAGAAGGGCTCGGAAAACAAGAGAGCTGGAAACACTGGGCTAATCAGGAGATGATCGCAGGGAAGAGACTTGCACAGGACTGGAACACTGGAAGGTGAGTGTAGGAATGATGCTGGTGCACATCGGGAAAAGGTTTGAGGCCAAGCGCTGATGCACTGTGACAAAGGATATTTATACAGGAAGTAAGGAGTCTTCTAGAAGGGCACGTGGCCCACGTGGAGACGTGGAATATTCCAATGAACCTGTGGAGGGGGAAATACACCTGTTGCATAACAGAGGAAATGGGCCTACCCTGTAGCATGTTCAAGCAGTAATTGACATAGGACCATTACAATGGAATCCAAGTGCAAGAGGGTACAACCCAGTGCTCTTCAGAGGAAACATGGTTATTCTAACTGGGCACATGATGTCTGCAGGTGCATACTGGAAGAAATTTGCATAGCATCACAACAGGAGGGTCAATTGCTTATATTTCAGCAGGAGGAGGAAACCATAGAGAGAACACATGTCTGAGAAGCATCACTAGGGAAACAAGCACGACTGGGATTATTAAGGTTAGGGAGACATCACAAAGGAACAGTGACATGGTTCTGACGGGTACATTTGACTGCACTTAGAACACAAGATGGAGTTGTGACAGCAGCCAACTCCACACTGCACATGGCTGAAGGCCATGCACTGCTAAGGTTGGCCACCAGTGGGAGATTAGGCCCTCTGGCCAAACCCACTTTTTTTTACAGCTGAAGCCCATGCGTGATGGGGAGCTGGCTGTATTTGTTGTGGACACTGGGCCTAGCCACACAAGCATGACAGCATTTTCAATGGGGTAAGTGGGAGAATGCTGTATGGAAGGAAAATGGTGGAAATTTTCCATCACAGAAATGTGTTGAAATTGAGTTTTTGCAGTCAAAGTTTGAGTTTTGAGAGAGCTTTTGGGCAGGTGAACCTGGATTGCCCCAGGTGTCTAGTTTCCAAAAATATGCAGGTTTGCTAGGTTTCCCTAAGTGCAAGCTGAGCTAGGGCCCACAATCAATAGCTAGGCACAGTGCAAAAAATGGTCAGTTTTCAATGAACAAATGTGAGGTGTCCAAGTTGCGTTTTGGTGCATCTTGGGCCATATTTATAGGCCCCTAGCGCCACAGGAGCGTCACTTTTAGTGACGCTCCTGTGGTGCAAAGCACAGCGCCGTATTTACATGGTGGCATTAGGCCACTTTTTGTGGCTTAACGCCACCTTGTAAATACAGCCCCTTCCCACAGAGCACTGTGTGTGGAAGGGGCGTGCAATGGGTGTTGCTGTGGCATGCCCACAGCAACACCCACTGCATTTTGACGCTGCCTCAAATTTATGAAATCTCATAAACCTGAGGCAGTACCAACATCTAACACTACCCCTAGGGGTGGCGTTAGCAGGGCGCAATGAGGAGGAATACTTTTATTCTCCCTCGTTTTTTGCTTTTTCTATGCATGCTGCTTTCTGCCGAAACCAGAGAAAGAGCAAAATGCCAGAAATTATTGTTTATGCGGGACGGTGTCCCTTGCTGCACATAAACAATCATTTGAAAATGATGCTTTGGCACTTCTGTGTGTGCTGCATTGTGCAGCACACAAAGAAGGGCCAAAGCGCCATTAGTGATTGTTTATGTGCAGGAAGGGACACCTTCCCGCACATAAACAACCACCCCCCTCAACACAGACATGCTTGCACGATGGCGCAAGGAAGCCTACGTTGGAGCTAGCAGCTAAATTTAGTGCCAGCACAGGGGGAAATCAGGGGTGCGCCGTAGTCCCTTAAATTTGGCGCATCCCTCTGTTTCCAAAGTGACACAGCGCTGCGCTGCCAATTTTGGCGCAGCACCACGCTGCACCACTTTTCTTTAACTCTGCCCCTTGTGCCATGGCCACTAGCCCTACCCACACAAGTGAGGTACCATTTTTATCGGAAGACTTTGGGGAATGTTAGGTGGTAGGCAATTAGTTGCTCCCTGCAGATTCCAGAACTTTCCATTACAGTAATTTGAGGAAATTTGTTTTCTCAGTCAATGTTGGAGGTTTGTAAGAGGCTCTGCATAGATAAACCTGGTGGGAGCCATACAAGTCACCCAACCCTCAATTCCCCCACATGTCTACTTTACAAAAGTGTGCAGGTTTGCTAGGTTTCCCTAGGTACCAGCTGAGCTACGCCCAAAATCTACAGCTAGGCACATTGATTTTTCAATGGAAAAATGTGATGTGTCCATGTTGCGTTTGGGTGCCTTTCATGTCGCAGGACCTAGCCTCACTAACACAAATGAGGTACTATTTTTATCAGGAGGGTTGGGGCAATTTTAGGTGGTAGTAAATTAGTTGCTCCCTGCACAAAAATATGAGAAAATGTTGTTTTTTTCAGTTAAAGTGTAAGGTTTAAAAGGGCTTCTGATAGGAAAAGCTGGTGTAAGCCACACAAATCACCCCACCCTGATTCTCCAAGATGTATAATTTTCGAAAATATGCAGGTTTCCTAGGTTCCCCTAGGTGTTGGCTGAGCTAGGGCCCAAAACGTACAGTTAGGCACATTGCAAAAAAGGGGTCAATTTTCAGTGGGAAAAATGTGATGTGTTCATGTTGCGTTTCAGCAGCTTTCATGTTGTGACAACCAGCCCTACCCACATAAGTGAGGTACCATTGTTATCTGGAGACTTAGGGGAATTTAGACTAGTAGAACATATGTTATTACCAATCGTCTTTCTCTTCATATGAACTTTCCAAATGTAAGCCAGTGTGAACAAGAAGACATTTTCAGAAATTGCCTCTAATTCACATGCAAGTATCAGTACCCACAAATTCAGAGATGTGCAAGTACCCATTGCTCCAAAACTCTAAATCTTGTTCTCATTTCAGAAATACACAGGTTTCCTTGATAGCTATTTTTCACTCTTTATGTTTTACCACATGAATTGCTCTATGCCTGGTCCACAACAAAAGACCATTGCAAGGTGTAGCTTAAGGCTCTATTCCCACAACCAGAAGCATCTAGCAAATGCAATGGTATATTGTTTTGTAAATCAGCCACCATGAAGAAAAGTTACAAATTTAAGTGTTGTCACAAATGGATGCTCTTTTGTTTTAATTTTCAGTATTTGATTCAACAGTCTCTTCTGAAAAACCTTCAATGATTAACACAAATGACCCCTTGCTGAATGTAGAATTTGTCTCGTTTTCAGAGATGTATAGTTTTCTGGGATCCACCAAGGGTTTCATACCTGTTCAAACTGGAAGGGAGTTGAAAGCACATAAAATAGGAAAAATGGTCTATCGCCCAGTAAAATGTTAAAACTGTAGTAAAACTTTTGGTTTTCTTAATCAGGTCTGTCTGTTTCTGAAAGCTGGTAAGATGGTGATTTTAGCACCACAAACCTTTTGTTGATGCTGTTTGCACGTGAAAAAACAGACACTTTCTTCTACAGCACTTTTTCCCCATTTTCCAACGAAAAATGTTTTGCTATATTTTGGCTAATTTCTCAGTCCCCTCCAGGAGAATCCACAAACACTGTTAGAATCCCCATCATGTTTTTAAAAAGAGGACACACATTTGGCGTGGATAGCCTATGAGGGAAAAAAGTTATGGAGGCCTAAGCTCAACCTATCCCAGGTAGCCAAAAAACAGCCTAGCACTGGAAGGGGGTGTGGTGGGATGTCATACAGGACAAGATGTACTAAGTAAATTTGTGACCACAAACTATGTGATTCACAAAATCACAGTATAGAAAATTGGGTCAATGGTTGAGGGAGATGAAACCCTACTCAAGCAGAAACCACAATCTCTGCCAGTGTGAAACACAAACAAATCCCAAATTAACCTGTGCTTAACCCTCTGATAGCTTGCCACAAAAGCATTTAGGCTTAACTTAGAGGTAATGTGTAAAGTTTTATGCAGCAGCTCAAGCAGTAGCACAGTGAAATTACAACCCAAGAAAACTCACAGAACAATTTAGAACGAAAGGGTGAAATGTAATCTATTATTTGACACCTAAACAACAAAAATTGAATCAGTAGATCCAAAGATGTGCAATTTAAAGATTTAGGTGAAAATAGTGCCTAGAAGCACAAAGTGGCAACTTTAGTTATCTGGTCCTGCCAAACCAGGAAAAAGTCACAGGTTCATACGCACCACAATGGAACATTGGCTTGATACATGAACCAAGTTAGGCCCGCTGAATAACAGTACCTTAAATCCTGGTTGTGGAGTATTTGCAAAATCCCGTATTGAGGATGCGTCACAGAGAAATGGTTGCAAGCAGCTGCGAGGCTGTGATGCGAGGTCAGGCATCATCGCAGACGATGACGTTGACTAGGGATTTGGAATGTGAAGGTCTGCGTTGAAGAAGTCAGGTATTGGCTGGTTCCAAAAAAGTTGCAGGGCTTGCGATGCGGACTCTGGTGTCACCATCCAAGATGCCATCAATCAGTGGCCTGTGGTTTGAAGGCCTGTCTTGGGGAACTCTGAGGGGGTTGCGGGCTGCAATGCATTGTGCCTCGTTGGTTCTGCTATCAATACCACAGCTGGGCCAGCAGAGCAAATTCAGGTCTACTTCCAAGGGTCCAGGACAGGGGTGACACCATTTGGGAACAAGAGTCCTGCAGACTGAGTCCAGGTGCGTTTAAGGAAGAAGGGCAGCAGGGAGCAGGGTAGCAGGGCAACAGAGTGCAGCCCTTTTCACAGAGCAGCACAGCAGTCTTTCACAGGTCCATAGAAGTGTTGGATCTGAAGGGCCAATATGTATTCCTGGTGCCCACTTTGAAGTACTTAAAGGTTTTGGAGGGCTCCACCTCAGAGTTACTTGGACAGTCCTTCCCCTCTCCACCGGCCCCAGATTGTCTGAGTCACAATAGACTAGTGTCATCACCTTTGGGAGTGTGCTCAGGCAGAGCATTTATGATGTGCAAGTGTGGTATGTGACAGCTCCCCATCCATCAAGTCATACATGGCACATCCTGCCAACACCTATTGTCTCTTTGTCTCACTGTCTGGTAGAAATACATAAAGATCAACTGCCAACTACAACTAGTCATGTGACTCAGTAAAGAAGCTGAAGGCACCAAATGGTTAGGACAAGAAAATGCTAACTTTCTAGAAGTGGGATTTCCAGAATTGTGACTCAAAATCAATTGTTACCATTAAAGAGAGCTTTAAATTATAATTCTTTAGACACCATAGTCGACATCCTTACCTACTCCCAGTTGAAAATGATAATTTATTAAAAGTAATAAGTGAACCCAATGTTATCCTATAGGAGAGGTAGACCTTGGAGTAGTGAAAAACACGTTTAAGAGTTTTTCACTACCTGAACATGTAAAACTTAAAAGTACATGTTCAGCTTTTCAAATACACTGCATCCAGCCCTCTGGGCTCTAGAAGACATACCGCAGGGGTGACATATGAATTAAAAAGGAGGGTTTAGGCCTGGCAAAGAGTTCATTTTGCCAGGTCGAAATGGTAGTCCTGAGACATGCTTAAAGGCTACTTAAGTGGGTGGTACAGTAAGTGCTGCAGGCCCACTAGTAGCATTTAATTTATAGGCCCTGGGTACATGTAGTACACCTTTGCTAGGGACTTACAGGGAAATTAGATGTGCCAATTGGGTTTAAGCTAATTCTACCATGTTTAAAGGTAAGAACACACACACACTTTAGCATTGCTTCACAGTTGCAAAGTACACAGGGTCCTAAAAGTAACAAAAAGTGTTCAGCTAACAGTAGAGTAATGCACAGTATTAAAAACAGTAATATTCATGTGTTGTGCTTGCTGTCCTGTCTGTTCACATACACGGGTGCACTGTCTGTCGAGACACGGCAATAGTGACACTCCCTGGGGCGTTTCTAAGCTCCTTTCTTCCCTCGTGTGCAATTAATAGAGTCAGCACATACATAATAGATGACTACTTTGTACATGTGAACGCTCCAGGACATTTCTAAATGAGCTGAGGAATCAAAGCGTGAAAACTGTGGGCGTTCCGAGATTCATGCGGCGGACCTTTCCTTTGGTCGCTGTCTAAACTATACGTGTGACCATCTATTAAACAAGAGTATGTACATATTGCAAAAATGCTTACGTACCATGAAGCCTTCTGTCAAGTCATGTGTAAAACGGACTTGCTTTAATTTCCTGTATCATAATTACCGCAGTACATTTCGATATGTGGTCTCCAGCCTGACCCTTAAGGTGAAAGATAAGCACACACACAGACACAAATAACCGGAGTAGGATTGCACATTTATCCCTCCCCGCGTCGCAGCCACTGGGGCCGTGTTTTTTCAGGCAGCCAGGAGGCCGCTGCTGGCGCCTCTGCTCCTTCAGCTTCTCCGGGTAATTACATCCGGCAAAAGAGGAGAGAGAAAGAGAAAGAGAAGAGTGCGAGATTAGAGAGGGGGCAGGGGAAGGGCAGGTTTTAAATTTTTTTGCCTTATTGCTTTTGGTTTGTAAACCAGCTCTGGTCCTAGCAGGGTCATAACGTAGGCCTTTGCATCCCATGTGGCACAAAGGGGCCCACAACCTTCCCTCAAACTCCAGAGGGCCCGTCATTCAGCCTCAATCGTATGAATATTCGTAAGTCTCAAGGGCCCCTCACCACATTTGGCAAGGAGGTCCCGTCATTTTGTGTTACGCCACTCCGCCATAGCACTAATTGACTATGCAATTTACATCCACACTTCCCTAAATTCAATTACTCAGGCAGACGCACAAGTTCAGAGGAACGTAATAGGCATGAGCTGGTGCTTGTTAGCATTTAGGTACGTGCAGCCACTTAAACCTGTGCCGTCCCTGCTAAAACCTCTTATAGCAGGCGTCCAAAGCTCACAAGCAGCTCTCACGGCGCGAAACGTGGAGGAGGAACTAGAAACTAGATAGATTCATATACGGTAAGCGCTTATATAAATACTTTTACAATACAATACAATATACGTAGTGCTGTAAATGGGAAGGTAGTGTCAGGCACTGAGCGAATGTATTTCTTTAACTTAAAGGCAACCATCAGCATTACTTTGCAGAGGCGCATTCCTTTTAATGAGGAACTACCATCACCACTCAGTAGCGAAGTTTCTCTATGATAGAGAGTACCATCACTTCTATATTTCCATTTTGAGTCCTGAGCCTACCCATTTTATTGCAAAGCTAATCATGACAATATGAGATGCCTTGACTTCACTTAGAGCACATCACCATGAAACGGAGAACTGAAATTGACCTTTGATAAGAATGCAAGTGCATGCACTGATGCTCCATCTTAGGTATCTCACAACAATGCAATTCTCTGCCCACCCAGAATTTCCTAGTAAACGTATAGATATGATGGTGTGGTATTGAATCAGAATATTATAATTTAAATATGCATAGATTTACTATTTTCATCTCCATATATATGATAATAACTCTGGCCCTCATTACGATCATGGTGGTTCGGCCCGCCATGCCGGCAGTGGCGGCTGAAACCGCCAGCCGGCATGGCGGGCTGAACTGCCATATAAAGAACAGGGTGATGGCAGCCAGAGGTAGCCATCACCCACCGCCATGCTCCCGCTGCGCTACCTTGCGGATAATGTTTCAAATGCCGCCAGCCTTTTCCTGGCGGGATATCCCGCCAGGAAAAGGCTGGCGTAGGGGGTGCCCCGGGGCACCCCTGGGGGCCCCTGCACTTCCTATGCACTTTGCATGGGCAGTACAGGGGCCTCCGTGCAGGCACCCGTTGCGCATGTCACTGCCCGATTTACGGGCAGTAACATGCGCGACGGGGGCTGCTGCACCCGCCGCACACCAACATTGGCGGTGGCTCCTCATGGAGCCGCCCTTAATGTTGCGGCCGTGTTCCCCGCCAGGCCGGCGGGCGGAGACACTGTATGAGCAGTGGGTTTTCCAGGAGGCTGGCGGTCGATGGAAAGACCGCCAGCCCGAACCGTGTTCGAAATGACCACCTATATTTTGAAGGTACAAAGATATGGAGTTAGAAATAGTAAAACTAAACTTGTTTATTTAAACTTATTTTTATGATATTGCGGCAGTTGATATCCTGATTAAGACATTGTTATAGGATGATATGTAAAACATAATATTACACAATATTTTTGTAAAGAGATATTTTTTGTACTCAATATTTTGCAATACAACCAATGGTGCATCTACTCAGGACATCCAGTTAAGTAGTCATATTTTAATTTTCACCTAGCTAAGTTTCAGAGCACTTAATACATGACCCAATGACATCTTTTAGATTTCTTTTACTGAAATAAATTGTTTGCTAATGATTAAACTGGATCAGACCACTTGATTTACAAAAAACATCATATAGCGTAGGTTACATAACAGTCCATGCCCTTACAGTTATCCAGGCATTAATCAGGCAGAAAAACATAATCATAAAAGCAAATCTTTAAAAAAAAAACAGTCCAAATGTTTTAGTGGAGAAAATGATATCCTGGAAGAAAGAGAAATGTCTTCAGTGGTCCTCTGAGCTCTACAGCAGTGGTTCCCAACCTGTGGTCTGGGGACCCCTGGGGGTCCACAAAGCCTCCTCAGGGGGTCCTTGACTGCTTAGAAAATTTAATAATATTAACATATTAGGTCCACAGCTTTTAGTAATGACTCAGTGGGGGGGGATAATGATTTAGTGGGGGTACCCGGGTTTCAGTAATGATAAAGTAGTGATTCACAGAAGTCAACACTTGGGAAACCACTACTCTACAGGGTTTGGTTTGTGTAGTAGTCAAACAGTAAGGACATTTCATGATCTCTTATCATCATGAAAAGGAGCTTTCGATACAGGCTTTTTTCCAAGCATAGACGTACAAGCATTTGAATAGCATGACTTCAAAGACTCTCTGCTAGATCAGTATTTATCTGTTTATTTATTTATTGGTTTCACAGTGGAAAGAGGCAGGCCCAGGGGCCATCAGATCTCATTAAGGAAATGAGCATTGCTTTGGGGGCCAAACCTAACAAGCGAACACAGGGTTTTGAGCCCATCATGTAATGGAGCATAGAGTCCAATAATAATGTATTAAAATGGGCCTGGGTGGAATTTCAGTTACACCAAAATAATTGGAGTAATTTTGATAATTCTGCATTGCACTTTTACCTAGAATTGCTAATAATTAGGAGATTTCTCCTCCTCATATAATTAAGAGTAACTTGGGGGGGTGGAATCCTAAAGCAAGAGCACATTTAGCAAGCAAGAGAGGACACTCACACTTGTAATTCATGTTATTATTCGTTAAGTGCTGTTTCTTAGTGCAAAATGCATCTTCATGTCCATTATGGATGCAAGGGTGCAAAGAAAATAGTGCTGAATGTTGGTAGTAAGTTCAGGGAAATTCCTATCCCCAAAGCACATTTAGCAAACATGAACAGCCACTCATACGCTTTATTTGTGTTCTGTTGTATTTAGCGCTATTTCTTAGTGCAAAATGCATCCTTGCATCCTTTTTGGATGTGAGGGGGGATCTTTGCACTAAGATGTAGCGCTAAATACAGAATAACTCTTCTCGTGTAATTCAAGCGCAATTATGTGGAATTGTTAGGTAAATCTATGTAATTACGCTACACTGAATTACTCGAGTTACTCCCCCCCCTAATTACAAACAATAGGCTAAATATGACACTTTCTATTCTCATACGTGGTACTGGTGAGGCCAACTGTGGAATAGAGGGAGGCTGAGTGGAAAGCTTTGACTATGCAATATTTATATCTTCAGCACACAGAAAATGAATCGCAGAAGATGTCTGACCAGGCTTGTGTAGCAGGGTGAAAACAAGTATATCAGTTTTGAGAGAGCATCATCTAACATCATGATATTGATCGACAATAAGAACATCTCGGTTCTGACGGAGCAAGGATGACCATTGATGGTGTGAGGGAACCTCCCTGCCAGCCCACCCATATGAAGATAGCTGAAGAACAACAGTCTAACCCTCTGATTTTAAGTGGTATAAATGCAGGAGGCCTGGTTGTACCACCTTCACATGGATTAATGCGGATTGCAGCACTGGTGCAGTAAGAAGTGTGTTGCGGGTTGTGCAGCATAGCGAGCTAAAATGGTGGCATGGGAGGAGATGAATCAAATATCAAAAGAAGCCATGACTGACATTCATGACTGTCAACAAAACATGTTGTTATATATTCTGTGGTCTTTAACCACGCCCATCTCACGCTCATTATTTTCATTTGTTCCTAGGCCTGCCTTTCAAAAATCCTTTGTTGTTGCTGGTAAATGCTTTTGTTTATCCCAACTTGAGGCAGTTTTGAGGCAGTTTTGTTACTGCCTTGGAGACTGGCTCTGTTACATGGATGATTGCACAATCGGCGAGATACTTTAGTGTGGTGCACAATTTTTTTATTCTGCCACTTCCCGCTCACTGCAGTATGCTGTTTCTTCCTCTTCCTTGGTTTTGGGCATCTTGATGTTTCTTTGCAATGTCTGTGGGGTCTTTTTTTTTTTTTTTTACAGTTTTTTGTGGCACAAAATCAACACTAATGTATGGAGGTGCTTTATTTATTTATTTTTATTTGCATTTTATACAGCGCAAACTTGACACAAAGGTACTACAGCACTCTACATGCGCACCAGTCACATTACACAAGAACACATTCATTTTTGGTAGCAAGGGAAGATTAAGTGATTTCCCCAGAACTATAGGATGTTGAGCCAACGCTGAGACTCAAACTTTGTTCTCCAGCTCCAAAGTCAGCAACTCTGGCCCTTACACCACATCCTCTCACCTAGGATTCTTTGTCTGGTGCATGTTGGGGCAGTCTGGGAATAACTCTTTTTTTTGTAGCGCTTTGTAATACAGGTTCTGACATTTCATTGCAGGTGCCATTTTTAACAAAATCAATATAATTCATTTGCATCGATGTTGCAGAGATGAAGAAATGAAAAGACTATGCCAGGATTGTAATCTGTGACATTCTCGTTCTGCCAAGACCTCTGCAGTGGGTGCATTAACCAACTGACTTGAGTACAGCTTAACACTAGGCGAAATCACGTGCTCTTGATAACCTCTGGAGATTCACCAATCAAGCACATAGTTTAGTTCTAGGCAAGAAGATGGCAAAAGGTGTTATCTCCAAAATGGTGGCAAAGAAGTCGTGACTCCAGACCTAAGCACTTCACAACCTCAAGCTTGATAGCAAAATACATCTAGCCTTTGGATGTGAACTGGGCCTCTTCAAATAGAGTTCAGCTAGTGTGAACTCAATACAAAGGTATTACAGTGCTTAAAACCCATGCAGACATCAAGCAAAGGAAAATTCTGTAATGCCTATTGCTGTTGATTGTTAGGCATGCAGGACTGGGTAACTAATACTTTTTTTGTGTAAACTGGATGGCCGCTTGAGTATGTTTGTTAATCTTTATAGTGACACATAAAAGCTATAATGACCGATAAAATGTTCCAGTATTTAAAAGCAATTATTTGTCTGTTTGCATTGCGTATTTTGTGTTCTTTTTTGCACATATGGCTATCAAAAGGAATAAAGGAAAACAGAGCTACTAGTTATATGAAACAGTTTATCTTAAAATAGCTGACTTCTGACACTTTGTGGTACAAATTGCAGCTAAAAGGGAACTCTATTTTTGTATCAATTTTCTACTACAATAATGAAATCAAGGCTTTCTCTTTAACATGCTGGAGAATGTATTGAAAATAAAACTTTTGCTGATCTTTTGCAACAATCACTTCATATGTGTAGTGGTATCTAGGCAATGTTCAACCCTTGAACATATGAGCTCCAACCACATGATTTCATATGAGCAAATTTAGATAGTAACTAATCTGTCAGATTATTTTCCTCAATATGAATTTATTTTGTCTACATGTAGCCTTAGTCTTTGATATCTGACATAGGTCATTCCACATATGCATTAAGGGCTTCATGGCCACTCCTTACCTTTATTTTAAGTGCTACATAGATTAAAGTAGTTTCGTTTTTTTCTTTGTGATTTGTGTTTTTGATCTGTGTGTGTTTTTTCAAGTTTTTTGCCACTATGTTATGATGACTAAAGATGACACACTGCAATACAGTATACTTAACCTTACAAGTGCATCACAAAAAATAGTTTTTGTTATTAAGGGCCATATGTACGAACACTTTTTCCCATAGGCACAGAATGGGTAAAAACCTTTGCTACATCTGGCCCTAAATCCCTTTGTTTGCCCAGATACAGTATATGTTTCTATTAGGCCTCTGCCACTGGATATGTGGTATGCCATTGTGATTCTAACCTAGATTGTGCGTGTGTTGCAGAAGTTACTATGACTGATAACCCTTTCATGAGCACACAGTACAGTGAATATCTGCACTTTAAGGCATATTCAGATGCTATCTTGTTGCTAAGTTGTGCCATTGAGGGCAGTCATTGTGGAGCAAGAATTCAAACTAATAAACAACATTGATGACCATATTTTCTTCAACAACACCTAGCTCTCTGCCATGGATGCCGACTACATATTTATTCTTATGTGTTTTATTTTAATAGAGTTTATATTTCATATTTGTGTATACCTTGTATTGCATTTACATTTCTAGTAGCTTAAACAGTGACCTGATAATCACAATCAATGAGCTTTACATTGAAGAAAAGTTTGTGGTCTTACACCCTTTTTCACGGGCAAAACTTGCTAGCTATAATGTGAACAAATTCTAATAAGGGGTAATTCCTTTAAAGTATTTTTAATTTTCAACAAATGTAAAAAAATCCAAAAATGTCATGGACATTATCTTATCTGTGATCTGTTTACTACATTCTGCTCATCTCCATCTCTCTTGATTATTCAATTTCCTGCCTGTTGAACTATAGCTATGTCAAACCAGCCCACATCAATAAACTAGAAACCTTAACTTATTCAAGGTCCAAGTGAATAAATAGGCTTAACTCAGCACCACTCTTGAACCCGTTGTAGTTCTGTATTTGCAGCAGTAAAGATAATTCAGAATCAGAAATAGTTTTAAGTTAACATCAGCCCCAATAAAGTCATGCAATGTCAATGTATATTGTACCATTACACCACCCAATTTGTATCCAATTTTTTAATAACACTCAAAACCTCAACTTGGAATGAGTCATTAGGGAGATGAGGAGTGAGCAAGGATCGGTTTAGAGAATAGAGTCCCTCCTCACCTTAGTTCAAGGTTTAGGGCTGAAAGATAGAATGTGCTGCACTGCGAATCCAAAGAACATAACATAACTTGAAAAATTCCAGGGGTACCAGGAGGGGGTAGTTGCATCAGAGTTGCTATGTGTCCAGCATTAGTCCACCATGAGAGCTGGCCCAGCTCCTAGGCAGGCTGCCCAATTTATAGTCAAAGAGCTGCAGCCCTCTCTGCCTGAGAGTTTGAAAGCACAGGAATTCCAGTTTCGGAGAGGTAATCAATCAATGGTTGCCAAAGGTAGATGAATCTCCTCTCAGATGGGGAAACCTTGTTAGACTCATGTTCTACTGCTAGGATCTGCCATAGGTGGTGAAACCAAGACACTACTGGGGTTGGCTTTGCCCTCTTCCAGTAGAGTGCGAGGAGTTGTGTGCCCACTCCAGGCATGTGGCGGGTCAGCACTCTCTCTACATGTGTCAGTCCATGTAGTGTGGAGGGTTTCATGTCTAATACCAAGGTGGTGGGGCCAAACAGCAGGAAGTAGTAGCCCACAACCCCTTTAATGTGCTCTAGGATTTCTTTCCAATATATTTGGATCACACAGCAGGACCACCAAATTTGTAGGAACGTCCCTGTGTCTGTGTGACAGCTCCAATATGACTTGGAAGCATTGGGGAACATGCAGGTGAGCCTGACGACAGTCAGATACCATTGAAACATTACCTTCAAAGTTGATACCTTATGGGGGGTACTTCTATGAGCTTGGAGGATTTTCCTCCAAATTCATTCCATTGTTTATCTGTAAATGTACAGTCCAGGTCTCGCTCCCAGTGTGCGGGGCATGAGGTTTGGACTCCTGTATTGTGATGTAAGTGCACAAGATCAGCCCTTTTGTGCCCTCAAATTATCTGACCGGTTTTTCAAATGGGGTGAGCTTTCCTGTGACTGCCTGTGTGTTTGAGGGGTGTAGGGTCCGGTGTCGAAGCTGCAAAAATTGGAGATGGACAGATACGGGGATCTGAAAGTTGTGTTTAGATTGTTTGAAGCATTTAATGGAGAAGCTTTGAAAGAGGTCTCTGAGTGTCGTACAGTTCCCTCGTGACCAGACCCTGAATGGCTTGGGTTTGATTACTGAGGAGTAGTGTGGATTGCCAAATAGGGGGTTAAGGAGGTGAGGGGAAAGATGTGAAACATTTCCTGACCACTATGCGGTCCCAGATCTCAAGCACAGTGTTTGTAAAATGTGAATATATATGCACTCCTGCGTTGATTTTGTTTTGGTAGCCAGGCTAGAGCCCATAGTGACCTGCAGGCCACTGTGGCCATTCTGACACATATCAGAGATGTGTTGCTGAAAATTACTCTACCACAGTAGGGCAGGACAGTCCTCCTCATGAGGATGGTAGGAGCAGCAGCTTGTTTGATGTGTGTGGTTTTGCTCCCCCCATGTAAAGATGCATAGTTTATTTTTGGAGGGCATGGATGTCAGCCTCGGGTATTGAGGTTGGTAGGGTCTGAAATTGGTAAAGCATCCTAGGCAGCATGTTTATTTTGATTACGTTGATATGCCCCAACCGAGATCCTCCAAAATGTTGCATTGCAGGGCTGCCCAGTTAGCTTTAGTTCAGCCATCAGGGCAGGGAGTTTTAATGAGGCTCAGGCTTAGAATGGAGTTGGGTGCCCAGTGAAGTGGGGCCAGAACCTTGAGATGGGGAATCAGGTCCACCAGATGTTGAGATTGAGCACCTGGGATTTTTCTTTGGTAATATTGATGCCTGAGACTTTCTCAAACCTGTTGATAACATGAACCACTGTTGGTAGAGGGTCCGCTGTATCAGTCAGAGTTAGAAGGAGATCATCTGCGAAAAGATTAGTGTTATGGATACTGTCCCCAAAAAGAATCACGGAGATTCCAGGCATGTCTGTGATCTGGATGGACAGAGGCTTGACCACAATGGCAAAGAGAAGGTGAGAACAGTGGGCATCCCGCCTCGTGCCCCGTTCAATCTGGAAAGAGGAGGAGCAGTGGACATTGAGGAGTATGGAGGCAGATGGGGATGTATATCCTGCCAATCAGTTTCAGCCCCAGTGTGATTTTACGCAAGAAGGCCCAGCTGCCCAGGTCAAAGTCTTTCTCTGCCTCTAGAGATAGAAACATAGAAGGGATATTGTGTTTGAGTGCCTTTTCCTCTAGGTAGGTCAGGCGTCTAATGTTGTTGACTCTCTGGCAGTTATGGATGAATCCCACTTGTTCATGGTCGATTAGGCTATGAAGTAAGGGTTCCAGGCGGTGAGCGAGAATTTCAGTGTAAAGCCAGTTGTCTATGTTTATCAGTGCTATGGAATGTAAGAGGTGCATTTGGTATGGTCTTTCTCGAGTTTTGGAATTAGCACCAATTCCGGTTCAAATTTAGTAAGGGTTAAACTTGCAGCACAAGTGAAGGAACTGAAAAAGAGGGTTGCAGTGGTTCAGGAGTAGTGGCAGTAAGCCTCTGTAAAAACAGACAAGAAGACTGTTGGGCCCTGGAGTTTTCCGTGCTGGGATGAAGAGGAGGGCCTCTCGAATTTCATCAGACTCTATTGGGACCTCCAGAAAGTCCTGATCTATGGGAACAAAAAGTACCCCGTCACATGTGTGTAGGTATGCATGTATGTCTTGGAGGGTTTAGTCTTGGAGGGTTTCAATATCCTGTTTGTACAGGGTTTGATAGAGTCCTGAAATGCTCTCTGTTTCTCTGGTTTCCTATTTGCCCAGGTACCATACCGTCCCTCGACGCAAGCGATGTGTGCTTTAGCCTGTTAAAAGCACAGGTTGCATGTGAGGTGGGGCCCACCTTATCCCTTTTGTCATAGAAGAGCTGTCTTAAGTATAATGAGCATTCAGCATGATTTGTCCTGTGCACTCTGAGTTGGCTTCACTGCAATGCGAGCTTCCTTTAAGATTCCCTAGAAAGATTCTGGAGGTCCTGGCCTTTCTCCATCTTTATTGCAGCTGGTAGAGTGCCTTTTAACAGGTGAGATTCCCTAGCTCTATCAATCTCAAGTACAATGAGGGTACATCATATTGTTGCCTTAAAGGCATCCCATTCCACATAAAGAGGGGTGAGTGTTGATGTAGAAGTAATTTCTCTGTTTACCTGGTCTCACAGGATATTGGGTTTGTCCATGGCGACTCACTCAACCAAGATATTTCCACATGGATGTAGTCTGATATGGAGATGTCCAAAATCGCCATGAGCCCACGGGTCTAAGAAGTGAGTGAGAGCTAGCTATGTAGTCGATCCTAGAGAATGATTTGTGAGAGTAATAAAAATAGTCCCTGATGCCCAGGTGGAGATAGCGTCAAGTATCTTCCAAGCCTAGTTTGGTATTTTCCTTCTTAAGTATGGCTGACATCACCCTCATTCCCTGATATGAGTTAGAGCTTCTGTCATGTGTCATGTCAATGCCTGGTTTTGGCCACACCGTGATATTATGTCATCCTTAGCATCCTTTAGATCGTCTCTAAAGAGGGAATGTAAGAATGCATCTTGTACTGAGTTGGAAGCATATATATTAAGGAGTGTCAGGGTTGTGCCTGCACTTGGTAGGTGGAGTATGAGGAAGCGAACCTCCTTATCTTTGGAGATGGAGTGTTGCTACTTTCAGGTGTGCTTTGCAAAAGATGACAACTCCCACTGTTTTTCCCTGTGAAGGAGACCTAGAATTGGTGGGAGTGTCATGGGTGGTGCACGTATGGCTGGTCCTTCAGGAGGAGTAGAGTATCCTTCAAAAAGATTATGTTGGGGCCGTGTTGGATAAGGCGTTGCCAGATTTGAGTCTGTTTGTTGGGGAATTAAGCCCTCGAACGATCAAGGGGAGGAGTTTAAGGGAATGAGGTCCCTCATCTAGTGAGTCTGGGTCGTGTGAGTAGCATCATAAAGGGCCCCCCTTCCTTTGTCTGGTGTCTCCCCCTCCTGATATCATCGCCTGGGGTAGGAGAACCATAACAGTTAACAGAATGTCGTACAACGCAAGGTCAACCGGGCAAAACTCAATGTCTTTAAGTGTATGGGTGATGTGACCAATCCACCCAAAAAGAGTTGTGACCCTCTGACATGGATGTTGGAAGGGGGTAGCGTCCCCAGAATGTAGTGAGAGAGAGAAACAGGTGAGGTGGCAAAGCAGAGCATAATAGCAACAGTGCATGCCTGCATGTCCGAGGACACAACTCAACCCATCTGGATGGGTCAGTTGGGTAAGCAGCGCCGTTACTGGGACAGTTTGATCATGAGTCCAATGTGATGTGGTATGGCTGTAAATACTGGGGTCCTGGAGAGAGGTCTGAGTTCATGTTTTGTAGGTGGGTTACGAGGATCGTAGGGACTTGGCCTGCCTCCCTGCAATCTAGAGGGGCCGACTAACTGTGTACCATTTAGAATGCCAGTCAGATCGCTTGCATGGTGAGTTCGAGTCACTGTCATTGTTGCCCTCTGTTGTCATGAGCCACAGTAACTTTTTGGCTTCTAGAAGTGAGCAGATTTGTCAGATTTTTCCCTTCAAGGTCACTATTATACTGAACAAATGGTACTACTGTTATTTGACTTTGTGTTCCTGAATATGGTCTGCGACTGTCTTGAAGTCTTTACGTTTCTGGAGGATGGTTGATGCCAGGACTTGGAAGAGTTGTACAGTTGAATCTCTGAAGAAAATATATGCTTTTTCCCTGCTTTTGTGCATGATTTCCTCTTTGACCTTGAAATAGTAGGCTCAAGTGAGAATGTCCTGGGTATCCCCTGTGGGGGGTGTGCTCGGTGAAGTCCGATGGGCGGTGCCTCGTGCCTACCCCTAATTGTGTGCAGTAAGTAGCAAGTGAAGCAAATAATGTTGTTCCTCCTACAGACTTTAAAAGAAAAAGGTATGTTAGCACACGAAAAACAAAGATTTGGAGATACAAGTCATAGCCCTATTTGGACGTCACAGGAATCCTGTCAGGTCATGTGGGAAAGCCATGTCTTTTGCAAGAGGAAGCCTCACACACTGTTCATGTAATGCCTCATCATAGGCAACCTTTCCCCACTCTGGTATGGCAATGTCACCAGGGAGGACCCAGCCTCCTGGTGGGTTCAAAAGAAGGAGGGAGTTCCTAAATAAAGTTTAACTGGGCCTGAACGGGATCCCAAGGTATACCCAGGTGTATCACCTTTAATATTGGAACCCCAGGTATATCTAAAAACTTCAATGAGATGGTCAGTGAGAACAATGGCTGAAACCATCTCCCTAAGCCAACGTTTCTGCCTCTATGGTTAGCCTAAGTGGTCTTGGGCATTCATCATGGCCAAGGATCCCTAATGGATTGGGCTATTCACCAACAGCAAAAACTTTGTGAAACCAAGCACTCAGGTCAGGTGAATCCTACCTAGATATAAATACGTTGTACTTAGAAACATAAAAATATCACAAAGAAAGAAAAATTCAAAATTAAAGGGCAATTCTAGTGCAAACATGGAGAGATCAATCAATCAATCAATCAAAGATTTATAAAGCGCGCTATGTACCTGTCAGGGTTTCGAGGCGCTGGGGGGTGGGGGGGGTGCTGATAACGTTCGAAGAGCCATGTCTTGAGGAGTCTCCTGACGGTGAGGAGGTCCTGGGTCTGGCGAAGAGAGGTGGGGAGAGAGTTCCAGGTCTTGGCGGCGAGGTAGGAGAAGGATCTGCCGCCAGAGGTCTTGCGCTGGATTCGGGGGACGATGGCGAGGGCGAGGTTGGCAGAGCGTAGTTGACGTGAGGGAACGTAGAAGTTGAGTCTGGAGTTCAGGTAGGTGGGTCCGGTGTTGTGGAGTGCCTTGTGTGCGTGGGTGAGGAGTTTAAAGGTGATCCTCTTTTCCACGGGGAGCCAGTGGAGGTTCTTCAGGTGGGGGGAGATGTGACCTCGGCGGGGTACGTCGAGGATCAGGCGGGCGGCTGCGTTCTGGATGCGTTGGAGTCGTTTGATGTCTTTCGTTGGGATGCCTGTGTAGAGTGCGTTGCCGTAGTCGAGTCTGCTACTGACGAGGGCTTGGGTCACCGTCTTTCTGGTTCCTGTTGGAATCCACTTGAAAATCCTGCGGAGCATGCGGAGGGTGTTGAAACAGGAAGAGGAGACAGCGTTGACCTGTTTGGACATGGTGAGAGCGGAGTTGAGGATGAAGCCCAGGTTTCATGCGTGGCTGGCAGGGGTGGGTGGCGGGCCGAGGGCGGTGGGCCACCAGGAGTCGTTCCAGGCCGAGAGACAGAAATGTCTCAGGGTAAGAACACATGTGACACTGCACAGAATGCCACTATACACATGTGACACAAGTGGGCAAGCGCACACACAGAAAACCAGCGTACATGAACATTAAAACCAGCTGATTGGTGCTCAGGGTCCATTCCTTATCCTAATGTTCAGGCATACCAGTTACCCGATCTGGGAAGGAACAATGTCCTCTATAGTCACACACTATAAGTATTGGATACAAGGGAAATCAAAGTAGTACATGATAAGTCATTAAAATACAAAGGACGAGTGGTCCACTCTGATTATTCTCAAGTCCCCCTCCGCCCCTTCAGGAGTCCCCTGATTCATATATTGTTGCAGAGACTTCTGTTATCTAGATCCTCCTGTTTTGCCTGCAGTTGCCAGAGCATCTCCTGAATTCTGGCATTCATGAAGCGGTCCACATCATCCACTCTGTCATCCTGTTTCACAGCGTGACAAGTCCTCTAATTTGAAAGGTCTGCCTGGTACATTGTGATGCCAGAGGTCAGCCACTGGGTCTTTGTGTTGTCTCCCTATCACCATGGTTCCCACACGAGGGTGGGAACAAGTTGGTGGGCCAGGGTACTAGGAGTTGATATACCTGGGGAAGCCTGTGGAGGGCTTTGATGATTATATTCTGAATCAGTTTAAGTCCGGGAACTGGGGTTGCTCAGGATGTCCAGTGACAAGGCAGAATGAGTTCAAATGGCAAGGCTGCATGCCTGGTCTGGAGAACCTGCTTCCCTCTGTTTCTGGGGGGCTCCTCTTCAGTCCTGAATCCTTCAAACCTTCTCCCCATGTAGGGCCCAGTCAATTGCTTAGGGGCTGATGTGGCCTCACAGGGTACACTAATCGGTGGGGGCTAGGTTCACCCCTCAATGGTTTCTCAGGACAAGTCCATAAAGGTCCCCATTAGGGATGGTTTACCCTTTTTGCTCAGCCAGTGGAGAGTCTGCATGGTAGTCTGATGAATGAGCTCTCTGTGAGGGGGCACTGGGCTACCACTTCCTATTGGCATCATGGACTAGCAGTGAAATCCCTTTAAGTCCCCAGAAGTTCCAGGGTTGCCAGAAATTGCTCCTGTGAAGCAAAGGAAGGTGGCTGCAGGTACGTAGGTTTCACATCAGTTCCAGGCCCCCAACCTGAGATCACCACATAATCATCTGCCCCTGGTTTGTGGGGGAGGAGGGTTGCTGTTTCAGAGGTCAGAGCACCCTACCGTCTGCTCTGGAGTCCAACCCCTCATGGTGTCAAGGTGTTGGGCGAGGGTCCCCTTCACAAAAAAGAGCTCTGGAATCCTACGTTTCCCCCTGTTGTTGGGTCCGGTGCTTCATTCAGTCCTCACGATCTCTGGCTGAAGCCTGCTGTGGCTTTATGCTCTGTCTGCTCTGCCGGTAGAGGGCCTGACAAGCTCTTTGGAAGTTCTCGGGACCAGTCCATATGGGACTCCTTCTGTTCACCCAGTGGAGAGCCTGCATGGGGGTCTGATGAATGAGCTCTCTGTGAGGGCGATGCTGGGCTTCACCTTGCTAGTAGTTTCACGGACTAGCCATGAAATGCCTGAGCCCCTTGCAGTCCCCCAGCAGCCCTGGGTTGTCAGAAATTGTTCCTTGGAGGCAAAGGAAGGTGGCTGCAAGTATGCAGGTTTCACATCAGTTCCAGGCCCCTAACCTCAGCTCACCACATATTCATCTGCCTCTAGTGTGTGGGGGAGGAGGGTTTCCGATGCAGGGGTTGGAATGACTCTCCAGCTGCATTGAAGTTACCTCTAGGAGCTGAAAGGTGTCACTGCTGGCCTCCTGCAAGGTCTCCTAATCCAACACCTCATGATTTCAAGGTGTTGGCCAAGGGACCCTTCGCAAAAGTGACTCCAGATTCCCAGGATACCTCCCATTGTGCAGCCAAGTGCTTTGTTCAGTCCTCATGACCTAGGACCATGGCTTGCTACGGCTTCATTCACTGTCTACTGTGCACCCTGGGCTCCCTCTGCTACTTTGCCACTTGTGAGAACTCTCAGCAGTGGCTAGTTGCCCCATCAGCTGAAGAATCACCACTGACTTGTCTGTCAGAGGCACTGTGAGGCTATTACTGATTAAGTAAAGGCCGAATCTGGGGCTCAGGGCGGCTCTCGAGCTGGGCCTTTCATGTCGGGGGACCAAGATGGTCACTGCACCTGGCTGTCACTGCAGCTAAAAGACCCACTATGCCTACCTTATGAGGGCTCTGGGGCAACTGGTGGGTCCTGGGATGCTTGAGGTGTCCTCTAGAATGAGAGGAGACCAAGTTAGCTTGCAGAGGGTAGCAGGCTGGTATAGTGCAGAACAGCCGAGACAGTGTTTCACTCCATTCCCAGCCCTTCCACCCGCCCCCAGAGTGTTGTAATTGGCAGTGCTCACTAACATTTTAAGCACAAACCATAAGGCACTAAGGGGAATGAAATGCATCTGTTAGATGTATTATCATCTGTGTTCACTAAATGACTTTGTGTGGCTAACTAATCAGGCACTTGATTAAATCAAAACATGCCTTCCTCTGTGTGCAGTTGACCATCTCTGAAAACCGGTACGCATGCTAAATTTATTGAAATTTGCTTAGACAGATAGTACAATCTGGGACTGTCATAGAACGTCTGGGAAGCTTCCACATTTTACCACTCGCTGTGATCTGCCTTAATGTATGATTTTTAGGGGACTGGCTTGGCAAGACAGCTGAAATCCATCTGTGAAGCTGCAATAATTGCAGTCTAATTGCCTGTAATATCCTGGGAACAGAAAGGCAGCTACAACCTGTGACCTACAGTATGTTACAGAGAGACGGAAGCACTGTTGGATGGTTGGTAGCTAACGTGGCTGATACTGTGTATCCCATTACACAACTGCTGATGAATATTTTGCCTCTGGAGTGAATCAGCAGTGGAGCTCTGTTTGTGGCGGCATGTTCTGTTTGGCTGAAGCGAGGCCTCAGCCAGGCAAAACCTACCACTCCTGTCAGGGTTGGGTGATTACACTCACTGTATAACCTGCGCTCACCCTTGCGTATCTTGGCATGGAGCAGTTAGGCTTATCACAGGTGCAATGTGTAAAGCTTTGGAATAGCACTCTTGTACAATAATTATACTGAGCATCACAAAAGAGAATTCACATGGGTTGTATGTAAAGAAAGTTTGTATCCAACGCAAACATTAGTTAACACAACATGAACTTCATGTAAATATGGGCATGAATCATATTCAGAAATATCGCTAGCAGTACTAGGTCTAACCATATTAAAAACAAGATTAGCAATATGCACACTTGGGAAAAAACCCACGTTCCCTTTCAGCACTGTCATGCGGTGCAAAACATTGTCAGCACGAGACCCATCTCAGCAAGTATCCCAATTCAGGATCAAACAGTTCTAGGGTGCACCCCGTTTCACAAATTTAGCATCAATGTGTGCACACAGATAATTCCAGCACTTTTAAACAGCTCAGCAGCCTAGGCCACATGGATAAGAACCAATGTCAAATGTGATAGTCTTTTGACAAGGAAAAAACGTGTACGGCAACACTGCTGTGCAGTGTAGTCTGTCACAGGCAGTCTCTTCCACACACTCACTCCACACCGTTATGCATGCCAATGAGTAGCACGCATTTGCACACACTCGCTCTCCGCTCCCTAATGAGGTGCACTGATATCCAGCCAGTCAGTTGTCACTGTATACTAACTAAAGGGAGAAGGAGGGTTCACAGGGTCTGGGTCTATCCTCCTTAAGGCTTCAGTAAACGTACATAAAGGCCCAGCCTGGAAAAGAAACTTCCACAGGGAGAAAAAAAAATGTTTTTGTTTCAAAAACCCTCTCCAACCAGGGTTACCACTTGGTGGCATGCTTCATCATTGGGTTTCTTCCCGTTCTGCTGCAGAACGAGGTGTGCTGCGACCGATGGAGTACGTGGGAGCACTGTTGGTTTCAACAATGTGCACACTAGTAAGGAATAGGAGTGGTGGGGTCTTGGTGAGTTAAAAATACTACCATCTTGATGATATTACCAATTTAATACGTCTCATGGGGTGGTGTGATTAAAAAGAGGTATGGAGAGGGTGGGTATATTATGTACGTGTCCTCCTAGGTGGTCTACATGTTTTGGAGTCTACCCCTAGACTCCTCCTCAGGACCAAAGTGAACTCCCTAGTTTCACTCCTTGTGTGCCTGCCACTTATAGAAGTACTGTTACTACTCGCTATGTGGTAAGGTAATGTATATAACTAAATTAAATAAATAAAATAGTACCCATCAGTAATGTTATCCTGCTGGCCAAACTTTCTGTGTCTATGCTAATCGCATCTTAGGTCCTCCGGGAGGGGTGTGTGCTTGTAGTCACACATTCATCAAAGCAGCACTCCCACCATTAACCTACTTCTCACCTCGCCGGGGGCCCGAATAACACCCTTACTAGTATGCACATTGTTGAAACCAACAGTGCTCCTACGTATTCCGTCGGTCGCAGCACGCCTCGTTCTGCAGCAGAACATGAAGAAACCCAATAATGAAGCATGCCACCAAGGGGTAACCCTGGTGGGTGAGGGTTTTTCAAACAATTTTGTTTTTCTCCCTGTGGAAGTTTCTTTTCCGGGCTAGGCCTTTATGTATGTTTACTCAGTTGTCACTGTACTCACAGATCCAATGGGCCCAACATCCCTTCACCTTTCAACCAATCCCTACTACCCTGCCATCTCCATGAGCTGGAGACGAAAGTAACCTTTACCCAGATAACAGGTGTTAGAAATGGGGTCTTTGGTTGGCAGTCAGGTTACCCCCTGTCCAAGCAAGGACCCTCACTCTAGTCAGGGTAAAGGAGAATCACCCTCAGCTAACCCCCGCTAAGCCCTTTGGTAGCTTAGCACAAGCAGGTAGGCTTAACTTCAGACTCTAGGTGTAAAGTATTTGTACCAACACACACAGTAACTCAGTGAAAACACTTCAAAATGACACAACATGAGTTTAGAAAAATAGGAAATATTTATCTAAACAAAACAAGACCAAAACGACAAAAATCCAACGTACACAAGTCAAGTTATTAATTTTAAAACCAAAGAGTCTTAAATCCTTTTGTAAATAGTAAAAACACTGTTAGCATTGAAAAGTACCTGGGTAGCGTCAAAATAACACGCACGGGCAAGTGTGCGTCAGAAAAGGGTAGCGATGCGTCAATTTCTCACCCGCAAGAGAGACCGTACGTTGTTTCCCCCCCTTAGGTGGGGTTGCGTGTTGTTATTCCTCTCTGCAGGAGAGTAATGTGTCGATCCGGGCAAGCACTCTGGTCCGGGCAGGCGTTGTGTCATTTTTCCGCGCCCAGAAAGTTTGCGTTGCAAATCCTACCGCAAGGTATCCGAAAAACCGCGCTGTGTGGGTTGTGATGTTACCAGCCTCCATTAGCGGTGTTGCTCATTGTTTCTTCAGCCGTGTACATCGATCTTCCAGCCGCGCTGCAGACGGAGCATCTATTTCAGCCGCAAAGACAGAGGTGCGTCATTTTTTCAGCCGCGTCTCAGACGTTGCGTTAGAAATGTCCCCACACAGTGGTCTGTGCATGGATTTTCAATCTTGGTCCGTCAGCTTTACCTGTCAAGGTCCCAGGAACTGGATAGGGCACCACTTGGCAGGGCAGGAGTCTCAGCAGAGAGTCCAGGTGCTTGCAGGGGAAGACTTTGATGGCCCTGAGACTTCAACAACAGCAGGCAAGCTCAGGACAAGCCCTTGGAGATTTCCTCACAAGCTTGTATGCACAACAAAGTCCAGTCATTGTTCCCTTTCACCAGGGCGAAGCAGCAACTGCAGGGTAGCTCCACTAAGCCCAGTCACAGGCAGGGCAGCACTTCTCCTCAGCTTTTCTCCAGGCAGAAGTTCCTTTTGATGTCCAGAAGTGATCTAAAGTCTGTGGTTTTAGGTGCTCTTCTTATACCAATTTTGGCCTTTGAAGTAGGCTTACTTCAAAGGAAAGTCTCTTTTATTTGTGAAATCCTGCATTGCCGAGGCCAGGCCTCAGACACACACCAGGGGTTTGGAGGCTGCAATGTGTGAGGGCAGGCACAGCCCTTCCAGGTGTGAGTGACCACTCTTCCCCTCACTCCTAACACAGATGGCTCATCAGGATATGCAGGCGTCACCCCAGCTCCCTTTGTGTCACTGTCTAGAGAGAGGTGCAAACAGCCCAACTGTCAAACTGACCCAGACAGGGAATCCACAAACAGGCAAAGTCACAGAATGGTTTAAGCAAGCTTTCTAAAAGTGGCATTTTCAAACACACAATCTTAAAACCAAGTTTACTAAAAGATGTATTTTTAAATTGTGAGTTCAGAGACCCCAAACTCCACATGTCTATCCGCTCCCAAAGGGAATCTACGCTTTAATCATATTTAAAGGCAGCACCCATGTTAACCTTTCCGAGGGATAGGCCTTGCAACAGTGAAAAACAAATTTGGCAGTATTTCACTGTTAGGACGTATAAAACACATTAGTATTTGTCCTACCTTAAACATACACTGCACCCTGTCCATGGGGCTACCTAGGGCCTACCTTAAGGATGTCTTACATGTAAGAAAAGGGAAGGTTTTTAGCCTGGCAAGTGGGTACACTTGCCAAGTCTAATTGGCAGTTTACAACTGCACACACAGACACTGAAGTGGCAGGTCTGAGCCATGTTTACAGAGCTACTATTGTGGGTGGCACAACCAGTGCTGCAGGCCCACTAGTAGTATTTGATCTACAGGCCCTGGGTACCTCTAGTGCTCTGCACTAGGGACTTACCAGTAAATCAAATATTCTAATTGTGGAAATCCAATCAACAATACAATTTACACAGAGAGTATATGCACTTTAGCACTGGTTAGCAGTGGTAAAGTGCTCACAGGTCAGGAAAAAATAGGAGGCAGGAGGCAAAAAGATTGGGGATGACCCTGCATAAGGAAAAAAGTCCAACCATAGGCCAATCGGAGTCACACTTATTCGGGTCCTGGAGGAAAGGTGGGTGGAAAGAATATACAATGGTGCTCACCCCGGCCAGGCACTCCAATGCACAAATACTTGACAATTCCGCCTCTCCCTGGAATGAAGCACAATGTCTGGTGCGCAATGACTTGAGTCACACTAGACAATCTGGTTGCACATGAAATATCACTAGTTCCGTGCCTCCCTGGAATGAGGCACAATGTCTGGGGTACAATTACCTGAGTCGCACCAGACAATTCAGATTACCCACAAAAAGTTACCATGTGTACTGGAATGAGGCACAACGTCTGGTGCATAATGACTTGAGATGCACCAGCCAATACTGATCACCCACAGAAAGTTACCAATGTCCGTACTTCCTGGAATGAGGCTCAACATCTGGTGCACGATGATTTGAGTTGCACCAGACATTTCCAGCCACACACAAAAGACGCAAATTCAGAAATGCCACTCTAGGGAGAATTTGGTACTGCTCTGGATATTCCCCCACCTCTGAGGGTCACAACCTGTGAATCGAACACCGTACGCAATGAGTGTGCAGTTGGCGTGTCCCACAAGAGTAATGTGGCGCAATGAACAAAGCGGTGAATTTGCCCACAACCAACACAATGGTTATGCATGTTGTGGCCCGACAATGAAGGGCGCACTCCTTGAATGCAAGTACTTTGAAAACTCCGCACCAGGCAATCCAGTCTCCAGGCAAAATTCTTAGTTTCATGCTCACACCACTGCTAACAGGTGAAATCCAGCAAATGAAGTAGGCACTTAAGAGGTCACCGCTCTCCAGATAACACAGGCAGAAGGTGTAGGTCCCTGAGACCTCCACCGAGAACAGGAGGCAAGCCAACAAGCCCTTCGGAGTGCCACACAGCAGCAGGCAGTCTGCCCAAAATGTTAGCCCTGTCTGCCATGGGGCCGTGGAATGCAGATCTTAATCTTTGTTGGGGCCATGATCTGTCGCCAAAAGGTCAAGTGTTAAAACCTTTCCCTCAAATCTATCCAGCAAGGTCTTCAAATGGCAGAGGTCTGTCATTCAAATTGTATGCCCAAGGTTTATAGCTGTTGCTGGGGAATGCACAGATGAGCTCCTCAGCCTCCAGGGTGAAATAGAGTCCAATTAGAAAAAGCACACAAAGGGGGTCATTCCTACCCTGGCGGTCCGAGACCGCCAGAGTAGGGGACGGAGGAAGCACCGCCAACAGGCTGGCGGTGCTTCTGGGGCTATTCTGACCGCGGCGGTAAAGCCGCGGTCAGAAAAGGGAATTTTCCGCCGGCTTCCCGCTGCCCCTGTGAATCCTCCACGGCGGCGCTGCAAGCAGCGCCGCCATGTGGATTCCGACCCCCTTCCCGCCAGCCTGGTCCGCCAGAACCTGGATGGCGGGAACGGGTGTCGTGGGGCCCCTGGGAACCCCTGCAGTGCCCATGCCACAGGCATGGGCACTGCAGGGGCCCCCTAACAGGGCCCCACATTGATTTTCAGTGTCTGCTTGGCATACACTGAAAATCGTGACGGGTGCAACTGCACCCGTCGCACACCAGCAACTCCGCCGGCTCCATTCGGAGCCGGCTTCCTCGTTGCTGGTGCTTTCCCGCTGGGTGGGCGGGCGGCCTTTTGGCGGTCGCCCGCCAGCCCAGCGGGAAAGACAGAATGACCGCCGCGGTCTTTTGACCGCGGTACGGTCTTCTGGCGGTTCCAGCCATGCGGGCGGCGACCGCCGCCCGCCAAGGTAGGAATGACCGCCAAAGTGTTTTAGAGCAAAGAAATGCCCACTTTACAGAAGTGGCATTTCTCTGTGATTATTGACAAACCCATCTTTACCATAGGAAGGGGTTTGTCAGGATGATTTCAATTATAGAAAGCATTATGAGGCTGTTCTACTGCAATCCAATATTGCAGTTAGGAGTAATGCTTAACGTATGGGCAGGGCAGTCCACATTGGAAGTGAAAACACACATGGGTAGTCTTCACTCCCTGAGTACATGTGCCCTGGTGCACATACAAGTGTGCAAGGGCAGGCTGGACACAAGTTTAAGACCACCTCAAGCTGCAAGGACACCCACAAAGGCCTGCTGTGACAGCCTCAGTACATATTGAAACACCATTGAACCAGTTTGCACACACTGGCCTACAGTGGCAGGCTCAGTATGTTAAAACACCATTGTGAAAGTACCCACACACTAGTTAGCACCACTTCCTAACATATGAAGGAAGGGCGTGCATGCTTTCCCACTTAACATACAGATTCCCTTGGGTTCCATGGCTGTTGTGTGGAAACACCCTCAAGCAGCACCCATGGAAAAACCCTGTTATGCAGCGTTATGCTAGAAAGGGATCCATATTTACAAGACCATGAAAAACCATGAAAGGTGGCTTTGCGTGGCCTTGTCAATATGGGCTGGCTTACCTTGACATCGAAACATAATAAAAAATACTACTCTAGTGGGTGGGTGTTTGTTGCTAGGGCTTGCAAATGAGGCCCTTAGTCTTCCAATATTTGAAAAATGTTTTTCTTCCCAATTGCATACAGTTATTACATTCAGAGAGGATTAACATAAAAAGACAATATTGCTGTATGGATTGGCAGGACACATCGGAAAACCTTTTGCTGGCAGATGTGAAGCTCCCGGATGGATGTCCAGGCCTATTTATTCTAATGAAGTGTGGAAATGGAAGATTAAGCAAATAACTATACAACCACCATTTATGCTGGAAGTGTCACTGCGGGGTCTGCCACATTTTTAGACATTGAGGGACGATAAAACAGCAATCCCACTGACCAAGTGAGGGTATTTGGAAAATGGTAATCTGTATAATGATAATGATGGTAATAAATTCCTTTCTTAAGATGAGGAACATGCCCAGTTTAGTATACAACTGAGAACGTTTTTAATATTTACCACACATGCTACAGCTGTGACAGACAAGCCAGGGGAATTGACACTGTTGAGATGACTTGTATTATTGAAAGGAAAAAATTATATCTGCTATCCATATGGCTCTATGTGTAGGTAAACCGTGTCTACATTCAAGGTTACAGTATAAATAGAAGGATGATTGTCTTTTGTCAAGATGGAAGCAGAAGGAAACAGGCACTGCCAACAGACCAAGGAAGTTTCTACTAATGCCTGATTTAAACTGCTGCATTTCATTTTGTACGATGGATGTACTAAACATCAACTGTTCTGCATTAAACCTACACTTCATAATTCTGCATGCCGCAAATTTAAGAAAGGAAGTGCAGGTTTCCATGTTAAGACAGGGTCCTTTCTAGTGGTAGGTTCATTGGTGGACAAGGCTTTGTCCTCGCTACAGAATATTCCAGGGCAGGTGACTTCTTTGGACCATATAAAATGCTTATTGAATTTCATATGGCTGTCAAAAGGGAGAGAATACTGGGCATGGACTGGATGCCTACAAGATGGCCACGTAGCTGTGGAGATCTGCACCAACAGTCCTAACAACCTTGGCGATTCAGAGAGCTTCTTCTCTTCCTGTTGTAAATGCGGGAAATGCCTTTTCAAAGATGACGGGGAACTTTTGAACTCCTCACTGACAGTTTTCAACCTATTTATGCTGATTTTTACCTCATCACGCTGTTCTCTGTTCATGACAACCACCATATGTGGCGCAAGCCGATCATTCGCTCGGGAGGCGGCCGTGAGCCACGGCAGCAGGGCGTGCTGCGCCCCTGCCATTTCCTATTTTTAGCGACGCCCCAAATTGGGCATGGGGCCTCAACACATTAAGGGTGTGGCGCGCCCCTGCTAGTTTGTGCCTCCCTCCTCTCTCCTTTCACCCCCACTTACCTTCTGCTTCTTTTTTCTTTCTTCTTTTCTGCTTTCCTCATTTCTTCCTGTATTTATGCCTTACTTTCATTTCCATTATCCTTTCTCCTTCCCAGCATACCTTCCTTCTCCCTGCATGCCTATTGAACCTTACTTACCATGGTGACTTTTTCTATAGGTTTCTGTGCTATATCCCCAATCCAATATGGTGCCTTTTACTTCCTGACGGTCACTTCCTGTTCTTCGAGTATATACGGTGTGTGATTCCTGTTCTCTTTGCGCTGCAACACTTCCTTTGGGTGGTGATCTTCGCTCCTGTTCTTCTGCATCAGTTATGTGTTTTCTGAGCCTGTTTCAGCTTTTTTCAGTGTCATTTTTGTCTTTTGTTC
The DNA here is from genome assembly GCF_031143425.1 of Pleurodeles waltl. NCBI lineage: Eukaryota > Metazoa > Chordata > Amphibia > Caudata > Salamandridae > Pleurodeles > Pleurodeles waltl. The sequence continues at coordinate 215,091,345 of NC_090440.1, forward strand.
AGATTTACTTCTTACTTTTACTTTTTGTTTTTGTTCCAGGAGTTCCAGTTTTAGGTTTTTTCCCTTTTTGGGTTTTTTCCCTCAGGGACTCCTTCTGGAGGGCACGGACTGCCTTTGGCGTTCCCTCCGTCAGCAGCACCGTGGCTACCAGAAAGGGTCACCCCTACTTGGGTCAAGGCAGAACCTATAGGAACCAAGACCTCGCCTCATTTCCAGTGGGCCACAGTCATAGACAACGAGTGGGTTGTGACACTACATTGTACTCCTTGTAGGTTCCGAACGTTCTGGTGGCACTTCTTATGGACAAGCTATGATTTAACTGACTGGCATCATAAGTGAAGCAAGTATCTGCTATATCCTCTTGGAGCCTGTTTAACCCTTTTTTTCTATTCAAAGCTTGAAATATATCTCACTGCTCCCGCAAATGGCAGCCATCTTATATCTTTCTCACTTCACAATATATTAGTAGCAGCTTCATTCCGCGAATAACTAGCTCTTGCAACCCAGAGTCTGCTTGTTATTTGAGAATTTAGACAATTTTAGCCATTTTTGAGTGCCTTCTGTCTTCGTCTGCATGCTTGTTAAACCTGGCATCCTTGGTGTGGTCTCCCCTAACTTTTTGCCTCTGCTTCCCAGGTTATTGCTGTGTGCTGGACTCTGGTTTTATTGTTTTTGTTCCTCTGGGCACTTTACCACTGCTGACCAGTGCTAAAGTGCAAGTGCTCCCTCTGTGAAATTGTATGTGGAATTGGCTTTTCCCATGATTGGCATTATTTGATTTACTTATAAGTCCCTAGTGAAGTGCACTAGAGGTGCCTAGGGCCTGTAAATCAAGTGCTACTAGTGGGCATGCAGTACTGATTGTGCCACCCACTTGAGTAGGCCTGTAAACATGGCTGAGGCCTGCCACTGCAGTGTCTGTGTGTGCAGTTTGAAACTGCCAATTCAACTTGGCAAGTGTACCCACTTGACAAACACAAAACTTCCCTTTTTATACATGTAAGACACCGGTAAGGTAGGCCCTAGGCAGTCCCATTGGCAGGATGCAGTGTATGTTAAAGGTAGGACATGTAGTGATGTGTTTTTACATGTCCCAACAGTGAAATACTGCCAAATTCAGTTTTCACTGTTGCAAGGCCTATCTCTCTCATAGGTTAACATAGGGGGGTGCCTTTAAGTATCCTTAAGGTGCAGTTTCCCTTTGAGAGCAGCTAGAAATATGGAGCTTGGGTCTCTGAAGTCACAATTTAAAAATACATTTTTTAGTGAAGTTGCTTTTTAGATTGTTAGTTTGAAAATGCCACTTTTAGACAGTATGCATTTTCTTGCTTAAACCATTCTGTGACTCTGCCTGTTTGTGGATTCCTTGTCTGGGTCAAACTGACAGTTGGGCTGTTTTGTGATTCTCCTCTAGACAGTGACACAAAGGGAGCTGAGGTGTCGCCTGCATATCCCGATGAGCCATCTGGACTAGAGTGGAGGGATGAGTGGTCACTTACACCTGAAAAGGCTGTGCCTGCCCTCACACAATGCAGTCTCCAACCCCCTGGGGTGTTTCTGGGGCCAGTCCAGGGCAAGGCAGAATTCTATAAACAACAGGGACTTGTCTTGGAAGTTGGCAACTTCAAAGGCAGAAAAGGGTATAAGTATTGGATCTACTTTCAGTATTGCATCAGACTTTATATCACCTCAAGATTACTTCAAAGATTCAAGAGGAACTTCGGCCAGAAGAGGGGCTGAAAAGGTGAGGAGAAGTGCTGCCCTGCCTGTGACTGTATTTTGTTGGGCTGTCCTGCAGTTGCTGCTTCTGCCTGTGAAAAGGGACGATGACTGGGCTTTGTTGTGCATTCCTGCTTGAGAGGTATCTCTAATGGCTTAGACTGAGCTTGCCTCCTGTTATTGAAGCCTCAGTGACAGCAAAGGCTTCACCAACCAGTTTCTGAGTCTGCATGCTGTGGACTCTAGCTTGTCAGAGTGTGCCATTCCAGTTCCTGGGACTCTGAGAGTGAATTTCTGGTAAAATCCTGTGAAACAACACCGGATGGCGCCATGCAACTTTGCAAGGATGCCGCTGCATGGAACCTGTGACAACGCCTGCACCTGAAGCTGTAGACCACACAGCAGCGCGACAACACCACTGACTATGCAGGCCCCACGTCACTGACACTGCTGGTATCCCAAGAACTTGCAAGATCGGTGTGTGATTGCACCAGCATTTGTGACACCAGACTCCTTTGCAGCGCCAGTTACCCTGTGATGTGACCGCGACCCCGTGAGGTCGCCTGCAGCATTGTGACTTCGCCAGATTTCAACTTTGCTGGAGGTGCGTTGCATTGTGGGCAACAACTCTGTCACAACATCGCTTAACATCAAATTGTATCACTGGTGATTCTAGCCACTATATTTGTGTTTTTAATTGCTAAAGTCATATTTTTAATTGTGTGTTGTGGATCTTTATTGTAGTTGGTCTTGTTTACTTAGATAAATATTTACTATTTTTCTAAACCTGTGTGGTGTCCATTTTGTAGTTTTTCACTATATTACTATGTGTTTTTTACAAATACTTTACGCATTGTTTCTGGGTTGAGCAATGAACAAAATGGTGATATATCTTGTTTTTCATACAACAGCTCCCACCTCAAATTATCAGTGTATACCAATGATATTCTCCTTTAGGTCTCTAACCCCCTCTGTCTCCATTCTTCCTTTTCAGCCTGACGTTCACAAATTTACTAGTGTTTCAGGATATAAATTAAATGTAGTTAAATTGGAGATCTTGCCTCTTAATAAATTCTGTCTAAGAGAAAACTTTAGGGATTTGGGTGTAATGTGGAGTCCAACCAAAATTAAATATTTATGTTTGTGGATTGCTAAATCTATTAAAACAGCCCTTACGTTATATTTTGAAGAAACAACACAAAAGATATGCCAGTTACTGTACTAAATGGAATCCTTTATTTTTAATCATGGGGGGGAGGTTAAGTTCCATTAAAATGATGCTATCTCCACGAGTAATGTACCTTATTTCCATGATCCCTGTTCAGATTCCCATGCATTCCTTAAATAAAAATTAAACACCCCGGAATGTCCTTATCATGGTTAAAACTTCCTAAGAATAATGGTGGGGTACATTTTCCCATGTTTTCAAAATGTCATGAAATTTTCTGTCTCAATCAGTCTTCCTTTGCCTTCAACATAATAATGCTTTACCTAAACCTTTATGGTTTTCCTTTGAATCCTCATTTATTCCTCCCTTTTCCTTTATATATTTTTTATCTTTTTCATCTAAGTTCAGTTTTCTGTCATCCTATTGCATCTTCATATAATTTTCCAAATCTCTATCTCACATTAACTTTATCAATTCCTCCCCTTGGTATAATAAATATCTTAAAATACATAATAGAATTCTTTTTTTGGAAGATATGGAATGAAAAAGGAGTTCATTGTATCAACCAATTAGTTTTTAACAATACTCTCCTTCCGTTCTCCAAATTTCAATCACTTTTTAAATTACCTTATTAAGTTTTTTAGAAATATACACGGTTATCTCAACATGTTTAAAAATCCATGTCATCCTTACAGGATGATGATGAATTACCATCCCAGTATGAACATATATTACTTTCTTTATTAACACATAATTCTAAATCAGCTATCAAATACAAACACCTTAATTCAGATTCCAAAATTAGAACCAACTCTACTGTAGAATTACAATGGAAAAATGATTTTTAGGTGCAGTGGTCCAGCCAGTGTTGGGATAAAATTTGGTCTAAGTTGCATACTGTTTTAAGAGCAGCAAATGTTACCCAAACAATGTTTTTTATATGCAACAGATTATTTGTTACTCCTATGCTCTTACAAAAAATGAAAGTTGTTACACATGACAAATGAATATGTTATTCCTTTGTTCTTGCATTGATGCTTTTTGGTGGCAGGTTTGGGATCAACTTATTAGAATTTTTAAATGCAGAATCCCATGTTCTATACATATTTTTGGCAGTCTATCTCCAGTTTGGTCTTCTCTAACACATCCTCCTAAGTTACTTGACACGTTGATAGCTATAGCTTTTCAAGAAATAACATCTAATTGGAAAAACAATATGCATTTTTCTTATAAATCCTGGTGGTATGCGGTTTGCTTTAATCATCGATAAGATAGAGCCTATGTTTACCCAATCATCTTAGCTTTTTTTTAAGAGAGAACGTATGTGGTTACCTTTAACAATATTCATTGATACTTTAAGTTACAATAGTACATCAGTTGATATTTTAGCTAAAGAGGTTTCCAAACCTCCCTGAAATGTTCCTTGTTTCTTTTTTCTGTAGACTTATTCTGTATTAGATTTAATAATGCTTATTTATAGTGCTTACAATGTCATATTTGATCATTTTTTCAGTCTTTTATCTAGTTTTATATTACTTTTTTCTTTCCTCTCTATCTTTTTCTTGCAATGTTTTATTGAGCTTCTTAACCCACTTACTTTATATTTTGCTTCTTTTTTTTTACTCATATGGATACATTCTGTAAGATTAATGTATAATTGCTTATATGTTAAATAGCATTATACTTCCTTGTTAGTATTTATGATTATTCTTTCAATAAAACAAGCTTCAATTTAAAAAAGGGAAACAGCGCAACAAAAATTTTCAGCATTGAGGTTTTTATTACCTGAAGGGTAATATTCAAATATATTTCAGAATGTACTGTGTTATGTTGAGATATGTTTTGTATTGCTCATCAGTAGAAGAAATAATTTATAGGTTTTGGTATGAGAAAACAGAATTGTATCAGACAGCAATCACGCACAATGGTTTGCGTGTGCATCAAAATATGAAGCTAAACATTGTGTGCTTTTTGGCGCAATGCAGATCTGTGTCCTAAAAAAAGACAAATGTGAATAGGTAAAATATTGATGTCTGTAAGCGAGACCCGTGTATATTTATATATTTCTTTCCTCCATATTCCTCAGCACTAAAAAGTGTTGCCTCTTACCACTGTACTCTTTTTGAGGGCTATATGACAATACAATGCGTATCTTTACCACACAAAGCCTTAATGACAGAATGCTTCACCCATGCCTTTAAACCCCAACACCTCCCTTTCTTAAAATTATTTTTATTCTCCAAATTTCAATCTTACTAACCTATACCTCCACCCACCCCTAAACCCTAAAATGGACCCTTACATCCTTTACCTCTGCCCAACCATAAACCCTAAAAATCCCCTTGCCACCCTATATCTCTACCCATCCCTGGACCATATAAAACACCCTTAAAGTCCTACCCATCCCTAAATCCTAAATATTCCCTTATCACTCTATACCTATGACCACCCCTAAATGCTAAAAAAAACCTTACCACTCTATACTCCTACTCACACCTAAACCCTATTAAATATCCATATGACCCATTACCCCTACCCACCCCTAAACCCTAAAAATGCACTTTCTACCCTATATCTCTAGCCACCCCTAAACCATAGAAAAATACTGTTACCACATTATGGCCCTCATTCCAACCCTGGTGGTCGGTGATAAAGCGGCGGTAATACGGTTAACAGGCCGGCGGTAAAAAAAATGGAATCACGACCATGGCGGAAACCGCCAACACAGACAGCCACTTTAACACTCCGACCGCCACGGTGGTAGCAACAAACACCATGGCGGTAACTGCCAACAGACAGGCGGAACACAATGTACCGCCCACACTATTACATGGCACCAATCCGCCAGCTTTTCCGGAGCGGTACCAATGCCATCAAAAGCACTCGGAAACAGTCTTTGGAAGGGAAACCACTCACCTCACGACACACAACGAAGAACCAGGACGCCATGGAGCCCGAACTACAGGTCCTGCCCATGTTGCTGTATCTTTTAATACACCACGAAGTGGAAGGAAGGCGGCGGCGGTGACGACCACGGCGAGTACTGCACCTAGCACACATGGGAGGAGGGAAAAGAGAGTGACACACACATGCAAAACGCAACACCCCCACCCTCCCACTCCAACAACACACACACACACACACACACACATATCCAATAACATCACAGATACATCCCGTCACCCCCTGGAAGAACGCAAGGACCAAACAAAATGAGTTTAACTAGTGTAATATTCAAACAATCAGAGAGCCCAAGAGAACAGAAAATAATTAGTATACACAAATATTTACAGCAAGTACACAGGTCTGTACACTGTCCCATGAAATGTCCGTGGACCAGTGGTCCCAAAAAGCATGTGCGAAGGCCACACATGACACCTGCCTCAAAGCGGAGAGAACACTGCAGGGGCATCAGGTTGAAAAAAAAAGGAACCTCAGGGGGAAGGGGAGGGGGGGCACCTCAGCTGGATGATGGTACAACACCACTGCTCCTCGAGGGGGCTCCATGTCCACTGCTTGCTTCTGGGGAGTGCAAAGCCACAGTCTCTCAAGTGGATGGGTTGCCCACTGCTTGGTCCTGGGGAGTGCAAAGCCACAGACTCTCAAGTCTCTCAAGTGGGTGGGATACCCACTGCTTGCTCCTTGGGGAGTGCAGAGCCACAGTCTCTCAAGTCGGTGACATGTTCCACTTGTTCTGGAGGGGGCTTTGTGCCCACAGTGCTTCATCCTGCCAAGGACTGTGTTAGTGGATGTTTTTCTCCACTGATTCTGGAGGGGGCTTTGTGCCCAGTGATGCTGCACTTGGGGTGTGGCATGTTGACTTCGTCTCACCTGTGTGTCACAGCCACGCGATGTACCCGGAACAGGTAGCATGATACTTCATGGAGGCAGACCCACACGCCATCCTGCGGCGACTTCGGCTGTCAATTGCTGGTTCGTGTCAGTGCTGGAGGTGGTGTCTCAAGTGGTGTGTCCAGGGTCCAGGACTTCACCTGCAGACTCTGACGGCCGCACACTGGGGATGGGGCTGACGTCCGACAGAGTGGCATCGGCTGTGCACGTGGCGTTGCTGATGGTGGTGGAGGCGCCGGTGGCTGCGGTGGAGATGCTGCCTTTGCTGGCCAAGGTGCAAGTGACTGTTGGGGTGGATGGAGACACCATACCGTCTCCGGCAGCCTCTGATGGCTGATCCTTGGGGAGGATACTGTAGACTGACGTTGTGGCAGCCGCGGTGCAGGTGGCGGTGCAGGTGGCGGTGCAGGTGGCAGTGCAGGTGGCGGTCGGAGCAGCAGTGGTGTCTGGGGTGCATGTAGCTGCTATCCCTGATGATTTGGTAGTCACTAGCCCGTCCCCAGGTGAACTCGTGCCCAGAGGTGATGTGCCCTTTGGCCTGTGCCCCTTTCCCATCTTGACAGCCACTGCAGGGACCTTGGCACTGTCTACTCTGTGTTTGTGTGAGGCCTTGCTGGGTCGGTGGTGTGACTGTCCCCTGCTTGAAGCCGGTCCCTTTTTGAGCTTTGCAGGTGGTGCAATAGGGTGGTCCTTCTTTTCTGTCGGTGGCACACTGGCAGCTCTGACGGGTGCCCCTTTTCACCATACTGGAGTAGCAGGGACCACAGCGGATGCAGATTTGGTGGCTGAGGTGCTGGGCTGGGATCTAGATATCCTGGCCCTAGGAGAAGGACGGGGGCAGTTGTAGGGAAGAGCTCCAGGTTAGCTGGGTAAATTTGTTTGGACACACTGGGACGGGAAGATGGAGGGGGATTGGGAGTGGAGGAAGAGGTAGTGGTTGTAGGAGGTGTACGTCTGCTGAGTTTGGGTGAAGGTGCATGAGTTGGAGGCTGTTATGAGGTGGATGGCTGTTGAGTGGGTGTGTGCCTGCATTTGTGTACTTTGTGAGGAGGGCTCACAGACACACTGGGAGAGTACACATAGGACGTGTGAATGGTAGTGGGGGTGGTGATTGCACGTGAGCGGTGTGTAGTGATGGGTGTGCTAGTGATGGAGGTAGTGGCTGAGGATGTAGTGCATGCAGGTGTGAGTGGAGACGAGACTGGGAGGGAGGTGGAGGATGTGGAGGAGGGGGACACAGTGGAGGCAGTGGATGTTGGTGTGTCTGCATGGGGATGATGCTTGTGTGAGTGCCTGTGGGATGTGTGGTGCTTTTGTGTGCCTGAGCCACTTTTGTGTGTTGATTTGTGTGCATGCTGGTCTGATGGTGTGCTGAGGTAGAGGGGATTGGGTCTGGGTAGTGGAAATTGGAGGGGGGAGGCTGGACACAGCTACAATGGCTGCCATCAGTGCTGAGGCCACAGCCTGAAATGCTCTCTGCTGGGCTGCCACACCAGAATGAATGCCCTCCAGGTATGCATTTGTTTGCTGCAAATGCCTCTCAACACCCTGTATGGCATTCAGAATGGTTGACTGCCCAACAGTGAGGGATCTCAGGAGGTCAATAGCCTCCTCACTGAGGGCAGCAGGGCTGACTGGGGGCAGGGCCTGAGGTGCCTGGGGTGAAGGAGATGCCCACCCTCCTTGGTGAGCGGGCACGGGAAACACGCTGAGGGGCTGCTGGGAGGGCGGTGCTGGTAGGGGGGTGGCGACTGTACCTGTTGCTGCGGTGAGCACAGAGGTGCCCACCACCAAAAGGGAGCTCCCATCAGAGGAGGAGTCGCTGTCGCTGGTGCCCCCTCCTGTCCCAGTCGTGAAGCTCCCCTCGCCCTCGGTCCCACTTTTGCCCTCACCGTCGGTGGATTCACCCTCCTGGGCCATGTGGGATGCAACTCCCTCCGTCTCCAGTGCCTCTGCTCCTCCGCCAGATGATGCTAATGCACACAAGGAAAGGGTGACAAAACAAGAAGTGGGGGAAAGACAGAGGAGACACATGGTCAATGCCAGCAACACCACTACCGTTGGCGGACACAACACACAGGGAGCAGCCCTATTTACTAGGCCATGCACTAGCAGTTAGTAGTAAAATCACCTGCCCATGGGGGACTATGCCTAATACCATTTGCTGCACACCTGGAACCCACAGGAGCCTGACTAGTTGTAGATGCCCACTACCACTATTGGGGTTGGAGTGCTGTGAAGTTGTCTTATGAAGGAGGCTGTGGGGTGGAATGTCCAAGGTCTATGATGTAAGAGATGGAATGTAGGGGGGTGAACAGAAGAGGGAGAGAAGAGGTGGAAGGTAGCTAGAGGAAGGAGCTGTGCTGGAGGTGTTGTGTACAAGGATCAAGAAAATAAAGAAGAACAAGAAATCATCTTAGCTGAAGTATCGTCTTTACACTGGCGACGAAGGACAGTCTGCGCGGGGGCAGATTGAACGTAATAGACACCTTCACCCCTGGAAATAGTCCTTAAGATACCTGATCAGGAGGATCCAAGGCTTTTTTCTTTTTTTTTACTAATCGAAATCCTAGCGTGCTATGGACAAACTAATCTAGAGTTACAAAACTTCATCTGTAACGGTTACAAGAGTTTACGAGTTAAACGTAGAACCCCTCCAGCTTCGTTTTTAACTGTAAATGCTGAACTTCGATACCTAATATATTAAGCATTTACTATACGCTTGTACATACGTTTTACAAAGCGTCTTAATTAAAATCGACATTTTCATTCCAAAAACATTGGAGTGACACTCCAACTGCAGTCTTCCGCGCAGCAACGCATTGTTGAAATTTAAGAGGCACGCGTCTTTCCGCGCGACGACACATTACTGGAGATAAGAAGAAGCGCTGGCAGTATTCCGCGCGGCAGCGCATTGTTTACATTTAAGAGGTACGCGTCTTTCCACGCGACAACGCGTTAATGGAGATGTGAACAACCGCATTGATGGCAATAGTAATTCTGCAACATTTTATAAATCACAAACAGCAACGGAGTTTATTAATACCTGAAATCTTCCTGAATTCCGGAACCTCCATCGATCTACATCATCCAGGAAGTGTGATAAAGAAGTTAAAATAGAGGAAGGACTCTTTAGAAAATAGACATAAAGAAAAGACTTATAGTAGTTTTCAAATAACAAGACATGGACATACAAAGTAGACTAAAAGGAGTTTATTGTGTTAGTTAAAAAAATTTATTTGTTATAATAGTCTATTATATTAATTCCTTATTTTATTTAATTGTGTCAGTTTGTTACTTTTGAACTTTACTTTGTTACTTAATAAGTATTAGAGACAACATATTTAGAATACATACAAAACAATGGGAGATCAAAGCATGACATCACCACCCCCTTTCCTGTCAACACCGGGGGAACCAACAATACCATGGAAGCAATGGAAAAATATGTTTTTGACTTACATTTTGGCAATTGGGGTGATCGTTATAGCCCTGTGACAAAACAAGCCATTCTCTTACAGCATTTGGGAGTTGAAGGGAGAAGGATTTATGAAGACTTGCCTGAGGTTTCTTTGGGGGTGGGTGAGGGGCAACCAATGAATGTTTTTGACATGTCAATACAAATGTTGGATGTTCAATTTATTACTAAAACAAATTTAGTCCTAGAGCGCCACAAATTCTTCACAAGAATACAGAGGGCAGATGAAGACATGGCATTGTTTGTGGCGGCATTGAGAGGATTGGCATTGTCATGCCGTTTTGAACAACTTACTGACTCCTTGATAAGAGACCAAATTGTGAGTTGTTCTTATAATAGAAAGATAAGAGAAAAGTTGTTGATGAAAGATCCATCCTTGGAAGAAGCCATACAGATTGCAAAAAGAATGGAGCATACAGCCTTATGGTTGAAAGAATTTGACAAGCCATCGTACTGTACTGTAGAAGAGATAAAATATAAGTCTGAGTTGAATAGATGTACAAAGGATAAAAGAAGTGAACTATATGTAGAAGGTGAACAATGAAAAGTGAAGGATGTGAAAGTCAGAAAAAAACAGATTGGAGAGAGTGTAAATGTTACCGGTGCGGTGCTCCAGGGCATATTGCCTCTAGTAAAATGTGTGCGGCAAAAAATGCTCTGTGGGAGAAGAGGGCATTTTGCTAAGGTGTGCAGATTCAAATCGGAGATGAGTAGCAGTAAGAAAATTCATGCAGTTGATCAGGAAATTAAAGACAGAGGTGAGAAAGTTGACAAGATAATATTGACTGTTGAGGAAGAGTGTCGAGACAATTTGTCGAATGTTCAATGCGTGGATGGTTCAACAAGGGAAGTAAGAAGTGAGAGTGTTGATAACTTGAAAAAACCCCATGCTCAAGTAAATTTGAAAAATGTATCAATCAGTGTATTAGTAGATTCAGGGAGCTTATTCACACTCATCTCAAAGGTAACATATCAATTAAAATGGCCAAATACTCAGGAACTTGAACTTGATGAACCGGATATAAAGTCAGTGGGATATGCTGGAAAACGTATAGCTATACTAGGGATGAAATGGATGACGATATCTTTCAGAGGCAGGGCTGTCTATGGAAGGGTGTATATTACTGACTATGGGACGGACTTATTGGGGAGGCTGCACCAAAAGGATTTAGGCATAATTTTAAACCCTAATGCTCAGGAACCAGTGATGTTAACTGAAACGAACAAACAGGTTAGTGTGATACTTCATAGAGATTTGTTCAAAAAATATCCAAGAGTATTTTCAAATAAATTAGGCTTACTGAAAGGGTTTTCGCACAAGATTATATTGAAGGACAAGGCTAAACCGGTAGTTCATAAATTCCGCAATGTCCCCTACATGATGAGGGACCCATTGAAACAGGAGTTAGATAGATTATTGGATGAAGGCATCATTGAACCAATTGAAGCATTGGAGTGGTTGGCGCCAATTGTGGTAGCGCCAAAGGATGGAGGAAAAATTTGCTTATGCATTGACCTTTGAGATCTAAATAAAAACATATGGGTTGACAGACAGCCACTATCCAATATTTCAGAAATGTCAACGATGGAGGGTAAGGGTGAAGTATTTAGTGTCCTAGATATGTCATCTGCCTACCATCAGGTGGAACTCCACGAACAGTCCAGACACTTGACATCTTTTGTGACACTATTGGGGGCTTTCCAATATAGAAGAATGCCTTTCGGTTTAGCTTCAGCATCCTCCGTTTTTCAGAGAGTAATGATGAACATTTTTGGAGATATGAAACGTGTGTTGTGTTTTCACATAATGATTGTGGGGAGAAATGAACAGGATCATGACTCATTATTTGAAGAGACTTGAAAAATATGGTTTAACCATAAAAAAAGAAAAGTGTCAAAATAAACAAAGGGAGGAGACATATTTGGGACATGTAGTGAGTGAGGAAGGAATCAACCAAAAGAAAAGCACTGTAGACGCAGTTGGAAACGCTCCAGTACCTAGTAGTAAGGACGAACTAAAATAATTTCTTGGATTGGCAGAATACTGTTCAAAACTTGTAAAAAAATTCTCTGAGATAGTGGAGCCTTTGAGAAAACTGATGAAAAGAAATGTAGAATGTGTATGGGACAAGCAATGTGAGTGTGCATTTAATGAAGTCAAAAGTTGCATAGCGCATGCTCCAACATTGGGACACTTTGATATCATGGCAAAAACTTATATTACCACTGATGCAAGTAAGGTGGGCATAGGTGCAATTCTAACCCAAGTCAAGGATAATGTGGAATATATAGTAGGCTTTGCTTCTAGGAGGTTGCAAGGTTCAGAGTTGTCATACTCGGTTATTGAAAGAGAAGCATTGGCATGTTGCTGGGGAATTAATCATTTTAAGTTTTACGTGTGGGGTATACCCTTTAAGCTAAGAACGGATCATCAGCCATTGACTTAGATCTTCAAAGGTGGAAAGGGGTTAGAAGGAAATGTCACTCCACGAATCTCGAGATGGCTATTAACGATTATGGGTTACAATTACCAAATTTAATTTTTGTGTGGGAATAAGAATGTAGTAGCTGATTGTTTATCAAGATTGCCAGTGGATGTAAGGGAGAGAGAGGATGAAGGTGTGGTTGTGCAGGAAGTTGGTGAACTCTTGTGGAATGTGGCAGGTAGTAAGGAGGAATGGGAGCTTGCTAGAAAGGAAGACGTAATCATGGATGAGGTAGAAAAGAGAGTAGTACATGGTTGGAAGGATTACGATGAGTTGAAGGGTGAATTATCCAATTACTTTAAAGTCAAAGATCAATTGAGTGTACAGGATGGTAGACTGATGAGAAGAGAACAGTTTGTTCCACCAATTGGAGTTCGTAAGCATATAATTAAGATCGTTCACAAAGGTCATTTAGTTAGAGGGATCATGAAGAGGAAAGTAAGGCAATTCTTTTGGTGGCCAGGAATGGATCGAGAGGTGGAGGAAATTGTAAGTAATTGTATGGCATGTGCAAATAGTGATAAAACTAAGATTGTGCAGCAGCCTCTCTTGAGGGCGGTGCCATTTCCGAATAAACCTTGGGAAAAGTTAGCTATAGATTTTATAGTCCCAATCGCTAAACTTGGAGAGAAGAGCAAGTACATTATAGTTTTGGTGGATTATCATTCAAAGTGGTTTGTGATCGAGGATGTTGCGCAAGTGACCAAGTCAATTGTTATTGAGTTTTTTAAGGAGGTTTTTGACGAAGAAGGTATACCTAAGACGATCGTATCGGACAATGGTGTACAATTTGTTTCTAAGGACATGACATTACTTGACTAGGATGGGGATAATTCATGAAAAGGTTGCCCTGTTCCGTCCACAAGCTAACGGACTAGTTGAAAGAGTAAATCACATTATAATGGACAATATTCAATTGTCACTAGCCAATCATCTTCCATGAATGCGTGAATTAAAGAAAATGATGTGGGCACATTGGACGACTCCTCACTCGGTAACTGGTGTATCACCGTTTGTGTCCCTGAAAGGTAGAGAACCAGGAGTAAAAGAGTGTCCTGTGTGGCTAAAGGAGAAAGGAAGGGTAAAGGTGGATCATGTGCTTGTGAAGAAGAGAGTAGAAGATAGACAAAGAAAAGCTTCTTTGTATTACAATAGAAGAGTGAGAGCCAAGCAATGCTGGGTATGCACGGGGGATTGGGTCGTTGTAAAGAAAGGGAAAATTGTCAGAAAAGGGGAGAGTAAGTATTCGACTCCATACAGAGTAAAAGAAGTCAAACATAATGTTGTAATCCTTGATAATGGATCGGTGTGGAGTTTAGGGAACGTATGTAAAGTTCAGAACAGATAAAAGTTTCCATTGTGTGATTTATGTAATATGTAAAAATGAAAGTAGTTACGTAGCTAGTTTGTATTTCGGGTTATTGACACTGTTGTTATTTATTTATTTATTTATTTATTTGTTGTTCAAAGTTTTATAAAGGGGAAGATGTGTGAAGTTGTGTTATGAAGCAGGCTGTGGGGTTGAATGTCCAAGGTCTATGATGTAAGAGATGGAATGTAGGGGTGTGAGCAGAAGAGGGAGAGAAGAGGTGGAAGGTAGCTAGAGGAAGTAGCTGTGCTGGAGGTGTTGTGTACAAGGATCAAGAAAATAAAGAAGAACAAGAAATCATCTTGGCTGAAGTATCTTCTTTACAAGTGCCTCAGAGCCTGCCTAACAAAGGACCTACCCTACCAAGTTCGCCCTGGCCTAGGGGAACCCACAGCCCACATCCCCCACCCAGACACCTCGTAAAGCGCGCAGAGTCAGCTGAATGAGACAGTACTCACCCCCTTGTGGCTGCTGTGATGCCCTCAAGCGCCCATCCAACTCCGGATATGCCACCGCCAGGATCCGGAACATCAGGGGGGTCATGGTGCGACGGGCACCCCTTCCACATTGGGAGGCCATCCCCGGCTGGGTCTCCGCTGTCTTGCTCCAGCGGCGCAGGTCCTCCCATCTCTTGCAGCAGTGGGTGCTCCGTCTATGAAAGACTCCCAGGGTCCGCACTTGCTTGGCGATGGCACGCCAAATACCCTTCTTCTGGTGGGTGCTGACCTAGAGGAAAGGTACAGGATGAAAGGAAATTACTCTCCTGTCCGGACCGTCATAGTCATTGCCCACCAGTTCCCACCCAGGCCCTGACGCACATACACTCACCAATCTCACATGCAGGTCTCAGCCTCCCCACATGTATCTTCCATCCACACAACTCCATACATTCATGGCCCACGCATCATGCTCTCAGTGTACTCACCTGTTTGTCTGGGAGACCGTAGAGTAGGGTGTACTGGGGGAGGACCCCATCCACTAGTCTCTCCAACTCCTCCGAAGTGAAGGCAGGGGCTCTTTCCCCAGACACTCGAGCCATTGTCGCTTCCAGACACAGGTCACAGCAGCACTTGCGGTGTAGCTCCTCTCCTGTTGAAGGTCAGGTATCAAGTGAGTGAACAGATAGAAAATGGCAGTCACGTCCGTGGCGGTGTGTACCGTCACCACCAGCGTACATCGTCATTGGCTCCTGGAACCCATGGGGCCCAATGATAACCAATGCTAAATTGTGCGGCGGTCTTTGACCGCCTACCGCAACGCTGCACAACGCCAGAGCAGTTACCTCATTTCCCTTTGCCCCTCCTTACAGGTCAGGCAGCCGCCATTTCAGGGGGGCACATGGCATGGCACCTAACTGTGTCACAGCATAATTTGGCAGCTATACGGACAAACAACGCCGCACAAGGATTTACTCACATTACAGCATACTCACTTGTGCATCCTATGTGGTACATGACCCTCTGCTCACCATTCTCCTCCATAGGGCACATCCGCTGGGGCAGATGATGAGATGACATCATCCTCCGGTGAACAGACCCATGATGGACCTGTTGACAATGGAAGTCAGACACATCATTATCACCTACAGACTTGATCGTGCCACAATTCAAGACCTGTGTGCCCAATTGGAGCCAGATCTGATGTCAGCTATCTGCCATCCCACAGGAATCCCCCATCCGGTGCAGGTCCTGTCAGTGCTCCCTTTCCTGGCAAGTGGCTCCTTTCAAACTACAGTGGCCATGGCATCAGGGATGTCTCAGCCAATGTTTTCTAACATGTTGACCAGAGTTTTGTCAGCCCTGCTGAAACACATGTGCAGCTACATCGTATTCCCCCAGGTGGAGGATTTGCCCACAGTGAAAGCTGACTTCTATGCCCTGGAACATATCCCCAACATAATTGGGGCCATTGATGGTACACATGTGGCATTTGCCCCCCCCCTGTAGAAATGAACAGGTGTACAGAAATAAAAAAAGCTACCATTCTATGAATGTGCAGATGGTGTGTTTGGCAGAACAGTACATCTCTCATGTGAATGCCAAGTATCCTGGCTCTGTGCATGACGCTTACATTTTGAGGAATAGCAGCATCCCTTATGTGATGGGCCAACTCCAGAGGCACAGGGCGTGGCTAATAGGTGAGCCCAAGGTCCCCACACAGTATGAATAGCTGTCTGGGTATGGGGTAGTCCCTAAGGGTTAGTGTGTGTCTAACAGATTTCCCCTGACATTTGCAGGTGACTCTGGTTACTCCAGCCTCTTATGGATACTGACCCCAGTGAGGAATGTCAGGACAAGGGCAGAGGAACGCTTCAATGAGGCACATGGGTGAACTAGGCGTATTATTGAGCAGACTTTCGACCTCCTGAAGGCCAGATTCCGGTGCCTCCATCTAACAGGTGGCTCCCTATACTACTCACCGAAGAAGGTGTGGCAGATAATCGTGGCATGCTGCATGTTGCACAACCTGGCTTTGTGGCGCCAGGTGCCTTTTCTGCAGGAGGATGGGCCTGATGATGGTATTGTGGCAGCTGTGGAGCCTGTGGACCGTGAGGAAGAGGAGGCAGAGGAAGAAGATATTGACAGCCGAAACAACAGCATCATGCAGTACTTCCAGTGAGACAAAGGTAAGAGCTTTAAGAGATTGGGTGTTTGGTGTGTGTATGTGTATCAGGTGTGTGTATTTTGAATTGTCCAATGTGGTGGTGTTTTGTAGGTGTGTGTGTATTTTGAGCACAGTGGTGTGTACCGCCAATGGTTTCCCATGGTTGAATGACGGCACCGTTGATTCATGGGTCGTGATAGTGTGGGCGTATTCCTGTTGGTGTAACGGTGTGGGTTTTGGTACCGCCAATTTATCACTGACCTTTGGTGTGGCGGACTTGTGTGGGTGTCTGTATTGTGGAAGATTTCTAAGTGTGGGTCATAATACCCATAGCAGATTTCCGCCGCGGACACGGAATGTTGGCGGCCTTCAGCACGGCGGTCAGCGGACTTTACCGCCAGGGTTGTAATGAGGGCCTATATCAGTACCCAACCCTAAACCCAAAAATACAGTTAGCACCTTGTGCTCCCACCTACCTCCCTATATCCCTAACTACCCCAAATCCTAAAAATACCCTTACTACCCTATACAGGAGTATACACAAAAATACCCTTACCACCCTATACCCATACCTATGATATACCCTAAAAATTCCCTATACCTCTACTCACCCATGAATCCTAAAGTTATGCTTACCAACCTACACCCCTATCCATCTCAAACCCTAAAAATACCCTTACTACCCTACATCCCTACCCAGCCCTTAACCCTTAAAATACCCTTAACACCCTATACCTCTACCACCCCTAAAATCTAAAAACACCCTTATCACCTTTATTCCTACCTACCCATTAACCCTAAAAATGCCCTTACCACCCTATACACCTACCCACCCAAGAGTCTAAAAATACCTTTACCACTCTGTACCCCTACTCAACCCTAAAAATATGCCTACCCACAACCCTAGAAAAATCTTCCTAGAACCCTATACCCCTACCCTATAGGGACTTGAATGATTCACAACCCCTCATGCTGAGATCTGATTGACTGCCAACAATCCAAACCAGGAAATATTGGCAGCCATCTTAGAACTTGGCCCCCTTAACTCTGGTACTGGGGTCCACAAAGGCACCACCCAAGAGCAAAAAAGCATTTTTAAAAAATGTTGCCGCTATTAGAAGTGAATCCAGCAAAAATTCCACAAAGAAAACAAAGTGCGGGCTCCCGCACTTCATCTTTTTCAAGCCTCTTGGTGGGCCTAGTCGTGGGGGCAATGCTTATTGTGTGAAAGAGGGGGAGGCTAGCACCACCCCACAGTCCCGGAAACCGCCACCTCCCCGGGGCAAATTTAAGTGAAATAGGGGGCCCGTTTGAGACCTTCTGCAGCACCGGGGACCACCACCTCCACAGGACAAATTTTAAAAGAAATAGTGGTTTTCGGACCCCCCTGCTGCCCTGGAGACCACCACCTCCTCGGGACGTCAAGTAAATTGTGTGGGGGGAGTCACTTGGCCCCACTGCAGCCCCAGGGACCACCACCTCCTGGGGGCAGATGTAAAAAAAAAAAGAAACGAGATCGGGGTCCGTTTCGTGATGCCGGAACTCAAACCTGGTTCCTCAGTTGCAAGGTCTGCAGCTCTCGCCATAATGTCACATCGTCTCCCTTAAGTGCAACAAATATTTAAGTGATCAGCTGGTTAAAAAAACATAAAGATGGCAAATAATTCAAAAGTGCTTTGTCACAATATGAGAATACAAAAAATATGTCCTCATTTTCAGTTTTGGATGCCCTGCAGCCCCGGGGACCACCACCTCCCTGGGGCTACAAATATTGGAGGGGGACTGCGTCGCCTTTTTTGTGGAGCCAATGATGGCCCTCGGGAACGCCTCCTGCTATCTCTCTGGGTGCTCACCTCCATTTTAGTTTTTACAGCAATAACCATAATTTCTAGGAGAGTAAGGCCCTCATTGCGAGTTTGGCGGTCTGCAGATCGCCTCAGTGGAGTTGGCGGTCGCCTTGCTGTGGGCCCAGTGGCGAAGACCGCCATATCACAAGTACTGGGAAGGCACCTGCAGAACACAGCTAAGTTACTGTTTGGACCACCACTGTGGAGAGGCCGGAACGGCTGGTGGCAGCCATTTCTAGGCCACCTGTCAGACACTATCCCACAACAACATTACAAGATTGCACACCAACAGGATTTCTGGGGCGGAATCACTGCCACCAAAAGCCTGGCAGAAACGAACAATATAAAAGGGAACACCCACCTTCAGGAACATAGGCATGTCTGTAGGCACCATGGCATGCAAATTGCAACTCCTCCCAATGCTCTACCTGGCCATGCAACTCTAGGACCAGCAACAGCAACCACAATACTAAGCATTAGTACACCAGCCTAGCACACACTGGAGGGAACGACGTTAGTACACACATACAACACACACACAACACAGGAAGCCACGCACACACACATGCAAACAAACACCCGTACCAATACACACACACATGCATACAAGCTAATACCCACAACCACCACACATGAATGTGGAAGGAAAGCCAGGACTAGGTAGGTACCATCAACACCAATGGTGTTGTGGCGCAGATATATTATAAATGGTAACATCAGGAATAAACTATCTACACACAGGCCCAAGGGCCAGTCCAAAAGTCCCACAGTGCCCGAGCACACTGCGCACAAGGTGATGCTCCAACTTGACTCCTGACTGTAAAGTGCAGGCCTCCACAGGGCAGGGGCATCAATGGGGTATGCAGGCAACTCAGGGATGAGGGGGGTTCAGGGGTGGGTTTTTTTTGGGCTTGGAGGGGGGTCCTTGGGAGTGGATTTGGAGAGGGGTCCTTGGGTTTGCTCTTGGAAGGGGGTTTAGCTAGGGAGGAGGTGTTTGGCTTGGCCTTGGAACTGGAATGATTGGGCTTGGCCTTGGAAGTGGAGGGAGTGGGCTTGGCTTTGGAAGTGGAGGGAGTGGGGTTGGCCTTGGAAGTGGAGGGAGCGGACTTGGCCTTGGAATTGGAGGGATCGGGCATGGGCATGGGCTTGGGTTTAGCAGAAAGAGCAGTGGACTTGAAAGGGGTGGAAGTAGCAGGTGGTGGAGTGGCATGGCGAGGAGCAGTGGTGGACATAGAAGTGGAAGGCAGGGGGCTTGGAAGGGTGGCAGGGAGCTTGGGAGAAACAGGGACTGGGGCAGTGGTGGGGAACAGGGAGAACTCTTGGAAGAAATGTTTTTTGGGGACACAAGGGAGGTCAAGGTAAGGACGTTTGGGAATGGAGGGAGTGGGTATGGTTGTGAGTTATATATGTGGAGGTGACTTGGGTGCAAGTGCGTGCGTTGATGAAATGTGTGTGCTGGGGGACTGTTGGGTGGGTGAGTGCGGGTGTTTATATGTACTGGGAGGAGGTGGGGAGGAGATACAGGGAGATGGCAGGGTGAAGTCTAAGTGTATTTTGGGGTGGTGTCTGCAGGTAGGGTGGATGTTCTGCTTGTGGATGTGTTGACAGTCACGTTGTCTGCATCAGTGGTGTATGGGGTGCATGAATGGGGGTCATATAATGTGCTGATGGTGGCAGTGAAGGCACATGTGGCACGATCAGTGACTGATGTGGTGCTGACTGCTGGTGTGAGTGGTGTACTGACTGTGAGGTGGGAGGTGGAGGGGATGTCGGTGCAGGGTGTGGATGTTGTCATGTCTGCATGTGTCTGTTGTGTGTGTGCATAGCGGTGTTGACATTTGTGGTGCTTATGTCTGTCCTTGCGTACCGTGACTGTTGATGTGGATGCATGTGGGTCAGTAGGTGTGCCTTGGATGGGTGAGGGGAGAGGGATGTGCATATGGGAACAGGTAGCTGGAGGGGGGACGGAAGAAGAAGGGACACTGGCTGCCATCAAGATGGAGGCCAGAGCCTGAAACGATCTCTGTAGGCCAGACAAGGCACAGTGAATGCCTTCCAGGAATGCATTGGTCTGTTGCATCTGGGATGCCAGTCCCTGGATGGCATTCACAATAGTTGTCTGCCCCACAGAGATGGACCTCAGGATGGCAGCAGGGCTGACTGAGGCAGGGGCAGAGGTGCCTGTGGCGAAGGAGATGCCCACCCTCTTGGGTGAGCGGGCATGGGAAACTGGGTGGGGAGCTACAGAGAGGGCGGTGCTGGTAAGGGGGGTGGCAGACAAGGATGGTGCTGGGATGGTCCCAAATGAGTTCTCCACCACCAGGGAGCCTCCATCGGAGGAGGAATCAGAAGATGGTGTGGCCAATCCTGTCTCCCTCGTGTCACTCCCCTCACCATATGTCCCACTGGTCCCCTCAGCTCTGCAGGGGTCAGCCTCCTGGGTCCCGTGGGCACAGCTTTGCCACTCGCTGGTACCCCTTCTCCTTCACCAGATGATGCTGATGCATACAAAGACAGGGAGGACAGGGAGAGAGGGAGAGAGTGAGAGACAGGGTGCAATTGGTCAATGCCAGCACAGCACTAACACAAGGTAGAACATCAGCATTTGATGCCATGCCATAATACAATATCCTCACCCCTGCACATCCTACAACTAGGGAACACCATGGGGAAAGTCACAACAATGCACATGTCAACCGCTGATGGTCTGGCTGATGAAAACATGTACATGAGGAGTGGCATACCCTCCACACCTGTCCAGTACCTGCCCACTACCCATGGCCATTGAGACAGGCATGTAATGGACTGCACACCCAACAGAATCCTGCATGGCTAGTTGGCAGGCCTACTTGGCTATTGTCAATTAGCACTGTTTCCACTTGCCACACCCTACCCCATTACACATGCAATGCCGGCCAGCTGATTGAGGTCCCGGGATCCACCCCTGGCACAGTGTTTGGCAAGGACTAATCACAATGGCCTGACACCCCAAGTCCAATCATCCTGTTGCCATGAACTGGCAAGCACATCTAGCTAGTAGGTGGCCGCACAGTTTCAACATTGGAGGAAGCTGCCCCGCTACCACTGTCTCCATGGCATTACCAACACCTGTGATGCCAATCCTGCCCAAATGGACACTACCCATAGTGGACATCATTGTACCAAGCACCCATGCCACAGCTACCCAATGGTGCCCACCCAGAGCCACTATGGCAACACATGTAGCAAGTGAGAGTGGGTACTTACCCCCATGCAGCTGCTGTGCTGCCCTCAAGCGCCCATCCACCTCAGGGTAGGCCACCACCAATATGCAGGTCATTAGGGGGGTCAGGGCAACCCACCCACATTGGGAGGATGTCCCCAACTAGACCGGGACCAGCTTCTCAGGTCTTGCCACCGCTTTCTGCAGTGGATGCTCTGGTGGGCATGGACTCCCAGGGTCCGTACATGCTTGGCATTGGCACGCCAAATCCCCTTCTTCTGATGGCGCTGACCTGCATGGGTGACACAGACAGAAGGAAAAAGTCATGTAGAGTGGCATCCCTGGGACAGTGGACAGCACACATCACACTTCCACACCCACATGTCATCACCCAACATAGCCTTAGGCCCCTCACCCATGTCCATGCCCCAGGCACACTGCCACCTACCAAGGCCCCATCCCCATGTGCACAACTCACATACAGGACAATGCTGCTGCTCTGGTGCCCCATACAACTATCCATACACGGATAGGACTCTGGCCACAAGCCGCTCCAACTCTTCCTGGGTGAAGGCTGGGGCCCTATCTCCTGCAGGAATGGCATCTTGGCTACCAGAGTCAGTGCATGAGGTTCAGGAGTCAAGTTTGCAGGAGCACATGAAATGGCAGTCACAGCCATGGTGGACATCATCACCATTTTACATGTCCAATGTGTATTGTGGGTGAAATGTTAGTGCATCATGGGTGACATTTGGTGACCTGTGGCCACATCAACACCGTCTACGGTGCACAACATAATACCCACTCTCTCCTGTTCCCAGGTACAATGTAAGGTTGAGGAATAGGAATGCACCAGTGTACAGGCCCCTAGTCGACTGTGCTACCCTGGAGGAGCTTCATGTCATCCAGACCTATGCCAGAACCGTGAGACCATCATGGAACTGGTGGCCCAGTTGGAGCCGGATCTGTTACCTGCCATTCGTCATCTCAATGCCATCCTTCCCACGGTGTAGGTATTGTCAACCCTCCACTGCCTTGCCTCAGGATCCTTCCAGATCACAGTGGGCCTGGCAGCAGGGATGTCGGAGCCCATGTTTAGCAACGTCCTGAGTGATGTACTGTGTGCTCTGCTCAAACATCTGGACAGTTACATCCGGTTCCCCCAACGGCAGAATTGCCCACTGTCAAGGCTGCGTTCTACGGAGTGGCACACGTCCCTCATGTCATTGGGGCCATTGATGGCACCCACATGGCCCTGGTGCCACCCAGGAGGAGTGAACAGGTCTATAGGAACTGCAAAAATGTTCATTCGGTTAATGTGCAGGTGGTGTGTCTCGTGGACCAATGCATCTCCCATGTGACAGCCAGATTCCCAGGCTTTGTGCACGATTCCTTCATCCTGCGGAACAGCAGCATCCCACGCATGATGGCACCACTTACGAGGGACCGGGTCTGGCTCTTCGGTATGTACCCCTGCATAGTGTGCCCCTCAGCTCTCTTCACTCTTGTGTCCCTGCCCTATCGCCCTCCCGGTCTTGACATGTCTCTTATCTCTGTGCACACAGGTGACTGGCTATCCTAACCTGCCCTGGCTCCTGACACCCATGAGGCATCCAACTTCAGATGCAGAGGACCGTTACAATGAGGCCCACGGTTGTGCCAGACGGGTCATTGAGAGGTGCTTCAGCCTGCTGAAGGTCAGATTCCGTAGTCTGCATATCTCCTGGGATGCCCTGCTCTACGACCCACAGAAGGTGTGCCAGATGATTGTGGTCTGCTGCATGCTGCACCATCTGGCCCTGAGGTGTCACATCCCATTGCTGAATGCAGAGGAGGGGGGAGCTTTATCAGCGGCTGATGAAAGGTACATGGGGAGTGATGAAGAGGAGGATGATGAGGATGCAGCCGATTCCAGGGCAGAGCTGATTCAACAGTACTTTGACTGAGATGCCGGTATGTGTCAACTGTCTTGTATGTGTCCTCTACGACTGCCTGCCTTGTCTCTGCTACCACCTGTTGTCTGTGACCACTGACAGTATTGGTTGCAGCACTGACACTGGTTGGGTTGGGGGGGTGTCACATGTGCCCATGACTTAGGTAGTCACATTGTACAGATCAGGCCTATAGTCAGGCAGCTGTTGTGCTGGTGCACTAGTGCCATCAACGTGTATGTACAATGTTCCCTGAGCTGCCATTTCAAGTGCTATGTGTGTGACACACAGGGTTGTTGCATCTGTGCAGCATCTATCCTGGGAGTCGACATTGGGTGGCAGTGCTACATTGTTGTTGGTGGCAGTGGGTATGGGACCAGGTCTGGCGCTGGGTGCTGTGAGGGTGTTGCCATTTTGTTGGTATGTGTTATTTGTGTTTGCTGGTACTGGCGATATGGTTGTGGACTTGACTGCCTTATTTGCCTTGGATACTCTAGAGCTTTTGTGTTGAGTTGGCATCTGTGACTCCTACAGTGATTGTTGTCCCTGCCTGCTCTACTTTCAGGACATTGCAGTGGTGCACTCTGGTCCCTGCATGACCTGTTGCCTCCCTTGACATATATCGCCAGCCACTGGCTGCTCCACGATAAAACTCCCTGCGTTTTGCTCCCCCCTCTGTCACCCTCCCATTCATGTGCTGGGCGATGGGTTTCCAGTTGCACATGTTTTGGAAGTTCCATTCGTACTCATGCCAAATAAAGACGTAGGCAGTAACTCTGCTCAATGGTGTTTATTTGGGAGGGACCAGTGCAAGGGGTCATGGTGGCTGAGATCATCAGAGTGGTGAGGCCAGCTGTGGGTAGTCCAGGTCCAGTATGCTGGCCATGGGAAAACAGAGACATGAGAGTGGACAGTGGATAGAGTGTCTCAGTCACACACAAGGGAGAATGTTCAGGAGAGGATCACTTCCTGGCAGTGTTCGTGGTCTTGGCATCATGTCCGGCTAGATGTCTAGATGGACATCCTCGCTTGCGTTGGTGTAGGAGTGCTGGAGTCCTGCGGTTCATGTGGTAGGGTCTCCATACCACTGGCTGCCGCTGAAATGGAGGGCTCTGATGGGATATAGCCAGTGAAAGGGGCCTGATGGTGGGTGGTGGACTCACGCATGATGGTGGTCAGGTCCTTCAGCACCCCTACTGTGGAGGTCATGATGGCATTGTGCGCCTGCCATTGTTGCATGGCCTCCTGATAGTATTCCCCCTGTAGTCTCTGGTTTTCCTGCTCGGTAGCGAGGATCTAGGCCCTGTGTCCTGGGTCTGCTGGTATACACCGAGGATATATTAGAGAGTAATGGCACACATGAAATATTAAAATTTTAATACATAACAAAAATCTTTAAATCAAAATCTACCTACCAACTATCATATCTAATGCAGCACAAAAATAATAGTAGAACAGTGTGGGTTCCTTAAACCTAAATCCATCTTAAATCCATTCTCTAAATTAATATCCAACTCGATTGTTCAAATTCACAATAATATAATTAGTCCAATTGTCCCATTCACATAACCATCAGCTCCAAGTTTGTTTGTACGTCGTCAAATTCACAATAATATAATTAGTCCAATTGTCCCATTCATATAACCATCAACTCCAAAATTGCTTGTACGTCGTCAACACGTGTTCCATCCGGGGGAGTACCCTTGGGATTTCCTCAGGACTTTCTTGTCATTAATCCCTAAAACAGTATTATCAAGTATTATAAGACAATTACAATTTAACTATGTCCATTACCACATTGATAAAGTTTTGTAACTACCAAGTAACCAAGTGAGAACCATGCATTTTCCTATAACTAAGTGTTGCCCCTTCACGTGACCTTAAGTGACGAGTGTGTTTAATTAATTCTAATCATGATCCCTTATGTATGTGAACTTTATGCTCATTCCTATTAAACAATCCAGTTACAGCATATAAGTGCAGCCATCTTGTGAGTCACAGTGACAAATGTTAAAGAAAGTGTATACCTTACTCCTCATTAACTGAAAGGGAAATCTCCCTGTGCTACCTTGAATCCCCTTTAATTTGAAAAATAATCCTTAATTTCGCATGATTTTGACTTACTGTTCTTCTAGTGCTGTCATAGTACCTCTCGTATTTCTAAAAATGAAATCTAATTTAATAAAGTGTATTAAAATATATCTCACTGTTTCCTTATCTTAAATTATTCACATGAAACATACTGTAGTGTTAATTTTAGTTTCAAACCTCGAGAAGCTTACCGTTTCATGGTTCCCTCGATCTAATTATAAATCATCTCTCCACGTATTTGTCTTGTAATTCGTATCTATTGTGGAATAACAACCAATTAATTACTTGCCCAGAAATAATCCGGATTTAATAGCTATATCTGAATTTCTCCTTACCTGTGACTCGATTTCAAAAGTTAGCGAGTACGCTTCTTGAACAAGTAAACCGAGTGACTGGCCAGCATTCTATTTAACCGCGTCGGCTCTTTAGTTAAAATCAATGACGGACTGCAAGTCTAGGTAACTCTGAGACGCTCTGTCTACACTCGTCGGTTCTTTTACTAAAAATAGAAGACGGACTACAAAGATTTCAGCCGTCGCTCTATCGCTACAAATGATGTCCTCCTTCATAAGAATTATCCACATTTCATTCTATTTTAAATCATTTTAAATTACTGAAAATCCAAAACGGACCATATTAACTCCACAAATATACATAAAAGAAACTATCCCATAATTTCTAATATTTAGTTCTTATTTATCCACTCCATCCCTACACGGACTAACTCATTGCAAATATAAGTATCTATTAAACTTTATATATTAAATGGTAAACTGATACCACTATTGAGGTACCAAGCTCATGAGTTGCTCTCTATGTCATCTATGCCTTCAACTATATATCTATCACTGACTTTAATCAAGATGCAAATCCATTGAAAATATATTGAAAATATAATATACTACACAAACTCTCTAAATTTGAATATTGACCACTTACCTTATTTACATACACTGCAAAATGGGATGGTACTTTTATTGCCTGACTTATAATATATTTGCTAATTATTTATCTCCCAAAAAATATTCCATCTCGTGATCTGTATTTAATCCTAATTCCACGGCTCCTACTTTCATAATCCACAACGATTCCCTCCTTCTTAGGGCCAGTTCCCTATTCCCTCCGTGTGGGTTATTTCCACATTGTTCAAAACCAAAGAACTTAAAGTCTTTATGTACCCCCCGTGCCTCACATACTACCATGTGAGAAGCTATCGGATAACGTTCATCCAACTATTTTATCGCTCTCCAATGTTCCGAAATCCTTGTCTTAAGTGGACGTATCGTGCTGCCCACGTATATTTTCTCACATTTACATTTAAGCATGTATATTACAAATTTTGTGTTACAACCTATATGTGAACTTATGGGTATTTTACATCCTCTTTTGTCAACAAAATCTTTTTTAGCTTGACATGCCCATTTACACATTGCACATGTGCCACATTTAAAGAAACCTCTATTTCGTACATTAAGCCAATCTGCCTTACTCTCATCTGGTAAGTAACTCGGACTCAAAATATTATTGAGGGTATTCCATCTTCTAAACGAAACCTCCGGTTTACTCCCTATATATTTCTTGAGTGTCTCATCTGGGATCAGTACTGGCCAGTGTTTTTTCATTATTCTCAATAATTTCTGAGAAATGTCTGTATAATCTAAAACAATTCTCAATCTCTGAGCGCTGTCGCTCTTGATCTCTCTGTTCCTTTGGGCCGTTAGTGATAATGTCTGTGCACGTGAAGTTTTAAAAGCCTTATTGCGACATTTACATAAATTATTCTCTGAGTAACCTCTACTCCTAAATCTATATTCCATATCTTTAATGACACCATAAAAGTCACAATCTTTACTGCAATTCCTCTTGCTCTGATCATTTCTCCCAACGGTATGGCCTCTATTTGATGCTTGGGGTGTGAACTTGTCGCATGTAATATAGTGTTACACGCAGTGCTTTTCCGAAATAATCTACTCTCTAGCTTATTGTTTTCTACAAAAAGCATTACATCTAGAAATTCTATTTTTGACTCACTGTGATTATATATGAACTTAATATTTACATCATTACCATTAAGGTAGTTACAGAAGCTCTCCAATGTCACTACATCCCCTGTCCATAACATAAGACAATCATCAATGTATCGTCCCCAATAAAGGATATGTGAGTGCCATGTCGCTGCTTTTGGGCCCCACACCCAATTTTCCTCGAACCATCCCATGAACAAATTAGCATACAATGGTGAGAATTTCGAACCCATTGCTACACCTTGTATTTGTCTAAACCAATTTTGTTTCACTAGAAAGTAATTATTATTAAGTATGAGATCAATCATGTTCAGCAACATTTGTGTATGTTCAAATAAACTCGCCGATCTTCTATTCAAAATATATTCCATTGCTTTTAAACCCCATTCATGTTGTATGCTGGTATAAAGTGATACCACATCTAGAGTTACCAAAATCATTCCTGGTTCCCATTGAATATCTGACAACATACTTAATACATGTTTAGTATCATTAATATGTGATGGTAAATTATTTACGAATGGTTGTAGAAAAATATCTACATATTCTGACAATCTCTCAGTGGGGCCTCCTATGCCCGATACAATAGGTCTTCCTGGTGGAAATTTAGATTGTTTGTGTATTTTAGGTAGCGTATATAGACATGGGTATCTGGGACGAAATACTTGTAAGTATAGAAATTCTTCCTCATTCAATAGATTCCTGTCCCTCCAATCCATTAACATTCGGTTAATTTTCCCTGTCAATGCTGACATCGGATTGTATGACACTTTTTCATAACATGCAGTATCATTTAATTGTGCACTCATTTCTAATTCGTAGTCTTTCCGATTCATTACGACTATATTACCTCCCTTATCCAGCCAGGACTTGGTTGAGGGGCTCATGGACAGCCACTTGGTGAGGCTCTTCTGAACCTTGGACCACGGTTCCCCTCCCACTACCCCTGGCCCCCTGTGCCTGTGCCCTTGGCACAGTGAGCCAACTCCCAGCAGCGGCAGGGCTTTCATTGTCTGGGGCCTATGCCCTTGACTCTGGGCCCTGTACTATGGGGCTTACCTCTGATTGTGAGGTCCCTGGGGCACAGGTTTGGTCTTAGTGGCTGGCTGTGGTGTTGTTGCCACATGACTTAGGGCGTCCGGTGAGTCCAGGGTGAGTCTGCTGCTGGTGGACTGTCCAGTGGCCCCATATTGCCCAGGCAAGTCAACCCGATATTCATATGAAGGAATTTGATGTCTCCATAAACCGCGTGGCACACAGTTCACAAATGGGACAAAACTTGCTTTTATCAATATAAACAAACATGCAATGCAATATTCATTGATCATTTTCCTCACAAGTTACAAGGAAGTGCTGTACTGTCAACACATTCATGACATTTTTCATCTTTTTTCATACATACTGATTTATTTTGTAAGGGAGCAGCAAGAAGCGTGCATGTGTGAGTGTGAGTCCTAGCAGGAATGGACTTTGTAAGTTTCTGTCTGTTTTTCCTTGGCTCTTAAGAACCTTTGACTCTGTGCAGCTCTCTCTGCACCACACTGATGATGCCTGACTGGACTCTGCTGTTGATCTAATGCTTTGCTGATGAAGCATCTTTGAATGCTGACCCTTTGAGAAGTATATCTCCCTGCTGTTTGGCATTTCCCTTGACATGTCTTTCTTTTCTTAGAATAGAAGCTAGCACACTGACACTTAATATTTTTACTTTTCTAGTTAGTAATCTATAGCCCTAGATATATTCTTTACAAAGTATTTTTGTCTTCTTTTGTATTTTGCCCGCATGTGTTTGACCCCACACATCGATTTCCTAATTTGGTTAGCTGTAGGGACAACCTATGTCCAACCCAAATATTTGAAGACTCTGCTTAATTGAACTTGACTAATATTGAAACATTATGACCCGAGATATGTTTCTATATTTCAGATTATTTCTTTAAATATATGTATTGTTCTCCTTGAATGCTAATTGCGTTAATGCTAATTCGATTACATTTATTTCACTGCTTTGGGCAGCCAATGGTGTTGATATATCTTTATAATTAGATTTTGCGCACAGTATTCATGACATTAGTTTTGTGGCTATGAAATAAAACTTTCCATTGATCGGAGTCATCTTCCATGGCTACATTGGTCATTGTGTCTAAATTATTTGTATGGTGTTAATGTAAGTTTGTGTATGGTTCACCACAATCTTTCTGGATCAAAAGGTCCGTCGACCTTGGTGAAGCGTTTGATTCCAGTGAAGGATGAAAAATGCTTTCACAGTTTGGTGAGTGGTGGTTCTGTCCCATAAGAGGGGGAACCATATTTTAGGTTAATCGTAGGGAATTAGGATTCACAGTTTTGATAACAGAGTTACAGTCTCATCCCAGAAGAGGGGGGAACCACATTTTGTTCAGTGTTAGGACTGACAGTTTGGGTAATAGAGTTAAAGGTTTTGCCCCATAAGAGGGGGAATCATATTTTTAAGTAGAATAGTGGACTCCCTAATTCACATGTCATTGCCCAGTTCATATTTTGCCCACCCTCTTGTTTGTCCCGTGGTCCATTCCAGAGGTTGTTGAAGTTCCAGCGTCATGACTACAACTGACATGTTGTGTGAGTATAAATAGGAATTTGCACTTGTGATGCTTTTTGCTTGAAGATTGAGGTGAAGTGTGATGTTGTGATACTCTAAGTGATTGTGTCTCTTTGTGCTCAAAAATTGTCCCCAGTTGTTATTGTTGTTGACTGGGCAATTGAGGCCTAAGATACAGGATAATGAACATGTGTAGAAGACACTTGGTTAATTTATTGTCTGCAGTGATACTGGTCATGAGGTGCCATTGACAGTGCCATTAGCTTTCCTTGAGAATGTGTGAGTTGATGGCTAGCATTAGGGGAATCTCAAAGGCCTAGTGTGGATCCGTATCAACAAGGGTGAGAATTGCCGGTCAAGTTTCACTGTTGTATAATTGCGAAAGCTACAGTCGGAAGTGGAACTGTACAGCTTTCCGAGGGTTTTAGCCCAACCCAAGTTTTTGGTTTTTGATTTTGCCCACAACATTTTGCATTTAGTTTATGTGTGAGTGATAATTGTGAAGCGACTACAGCTGCTGAGTGAAGTGAGTGTGATGCGAGTGTGATGCCATTTGTAACACAATGGGATAGGTCAGTTAGTGAGAAAGCTGCACTGGTATTGGTGGACAGTACGATGTTGCTATTCGTTGAGAATGAATTATGAAAAGGATTGTAGGATTGAACTTACTCCCTGGTTTCATTGAAAATCATTGTTATTAATTGAAATTGTGCAAAAATTACATTTTTCAAAGCTTTAGGAGGGCACTTAGAGTAAGATTTCTTTGTTCCATTTAGAGTGGGTGAACAGGTAGCACCTGAAGGAAAGCCAGCATACGAAGTGTCAGAGGCGAAAGGATTTTCAGCATGCATTTAGGTTCAACAGTGGTACAAGATCACTGAGAAAGAAGGTTCATTAGCTTTTCCTCGTTATTTTGAGAATTATAGAAAATTTGAGGAGAGTATTGTGCGAATTAAAGCCTCCTGAAAGACTCACACAATTTGAAGCTATTGCTATTTGGGAACTTGTTGTAAGACAGAAAGAAACAGCAAAAATTAAGAGTACAATAAAGAAAGCAGTTATTAGCGGAAGCTAGATGGGATGCAGAATAGAAAAGATGGAGAGCCAACATACTAGATGGAGTGAGAATATTTCCAGCCATCACAGAGGAAGATGATGGGAGTAGAAAACCTAAGACAAGAAAGAAGCAGGCAGCTAAAGCAGAGTAGACAGCAAATGAGGGTAAAAAGACAGCCACATACGAAAGTGATTCGGAAGATAAGTTCATAAATCAGCTTCTGATGAATCGTCCCTCACCGTATCATTCAGTCGAGAAAGCAGTACAGAATACAAGCCCAAATGTGCCAACTACTTTAGTTACACAGAGACCAATTCAGAAGATAGTTCCAAGTATATATGCAAATTCAGTGACACAATTGCCTGTAGTTTATCCACCAGTTTTGACTGTCAATACAACACGGTACATTGCAAGCCCAGTTATGAATTAGGTAATGCCAAGTCCTCATATGAACCAGATGGTGTCTACACCTAATGTGACTACACCTGCACTGAATTTTAATCTGAATCAAACTATGCCTATGTATTCACCAGTGCAGACTGTGTCAGATTTTGCCCTGAGTCAAACAGGACAGACTTTCAGTACTGTTTCAATGGGTCAAAGTTCTGGAATGACCATTCCACAGAATCAGAGGTGTCCTATGGGATCACCCAATGCATTAACAGTTCCCATGACAATAGGTTCAGTTGTTACATTGTATGCTTCAAATAACCCTTGAAGTAATGCCCAAAAAACAAATCCAGTATCTGCAGGGATGTCACCAAGTGATATGCAGAGATTGGTATATTCAAACAATTCTGAGATGGAGAGAATAGCTTAGTGTGTCCCAACTTAGAACCCTACACGAATTGCAATACTAAACTAGATGTTAAATCAAGCAAGTCCAGTTTTTGATGCGAGGTGTCCTCAGGATCCCAACTTCCTTACATGTCCAAATCAGGTTATGAGTGTACATTGTAGTACCCCACAAAATATGCCTCAGAGAAGTAATATTCGTTTGCAAGGTTTTTCAGCACAGCAGTTAACTGCGTGATTAGACAATCTGAGCCCAAAAGCAGCAACAGATGCAACAAATGGTAATGTTAGAACAGATGATACACCAGAAAAGTACACAACAGGACAGTGATTGAATTAATTAATTAAAGGAATGCTTGAGAGGGAGCAGTTGAAAACATATACAGAGGACAAATTGCAATTCACATGCAAGCATGTTACACAACGTGCAGGACTGGCTTCTGAGAAGTTGGCAGATTTGGAAAATCTAACCCCTTAAGAATAAGTTACAGGTTGGAGCTCAGTACCAAAGACATAGCAAACTTGAGATCACCCGGAATGAGAATGCACATTAAGGAACTAATTAAATACATACAAACATGGGGTGCATAAGATAAATGGGAAGGCAGATGGGCTAAGAAAAGAGATCAGAAGAAAGCAAAGATAAATATGTCTCTGGCTGGAGCAAATTAATCTGATGATATTGTAAAAATGATGCCTACGAGAGAAAAATCAGGTGGAGGTTATGTACATGTCCCTTGGAGCAGAAGTGATATACTGTCATTCACAAATGATTACCCGAGATTGAGGGAGAAGCCAGTAAAGTGATACAAGCAGACAGAAAGGTTTGTGAAGCTTTCAAAATGCCTGTGGGAAGATTTGAACACATTGTTTGACATTGTGGTTCCATTTGATTTTTTGGTTGAGTGCAAGAGAAGTGTTGATTGGCCAGATCATGAACTGCCGAGAGATCCAGTAACAGGTGCGCCGTCTGAAGAGGTGATAAAAGGGTATTATAAAGTGCATGAATTTCTGAAGAACAAAGTTTCACTGAACGATGTTGATTGGCAGAAGATTGACAGGACATCACAGGAAACAAAAGAGTAATTTCATGCTTATTATAAAAGATTATTGCAAGCGTTCAAACAGCACAGTAGTTCTAAAATCATTGAGCCGAAAGATATGAGTCATTTTGTATTTAGATTTGTGCAAGGATTGAAGCCTGATATTAGCACCATGATTCAGCAGCATTTAATTTGTTGGCAGAACACTGACGAGGTACTACAGTACACAAGGTATAGCAGTGACGAAATTGAATTGAAGCAGAAAACGCTGAAGGAGAAATTAATGGTGATGAACTTGAAATCTGCTCAAACAAAAAATCAGAGCCCATGGATGATGGTGAACACCTGTCAAATGCAGGGTGTGCAACAGCAGGTTAACAAAGTGCCTCAGTTTAGAGGTAGAGGACGTGGTGTTCAGATAGATCACAGTGGAAATTTGATTGATGTGCACTCAATGAAGAAAATTCAGCCACATCATGCGTGCAGGAGTTTTGGACATTGGAGATGGGAATGTCCTTATAATAATGTGAATAATTTGGTGCAGAATGGGGGTGATGCTCAGACTGTTGGCAATGGTCAAGTTCAAATTCAGAGAATTCAGAGTCCCAGAGTCCAAAATGTGGTTGCTTCCACAGTTACACATCAGGTACAGGTTCTACAGCAGATACAGGTCCTGCAACCAATGCAGATTCCACAAACCCTGATGACACAGCAGCAAGTGATTGTTCCTCAGCAAAACGTGAATCAGAGATAAAATGCAAATGTAAATCAACTAGTGACACAGTTTCCTTTAATTGATTTGAGTGATGAGGAGTTTTCAGAAACATATGATAGTGACAGTTCTGATGATGGGGATTGCATATTAGAAGCATCCTTAGAGGTAGATCAACATGGTCCCTATGTAAATGCCAGTATTATGGGACACAATGTTTCATTCCTGTTTGACACTGGAGCTACACATTCCACTGTCTGAGCTTCAGAAGTACCAAATGTGCCCTTGTGAGGAAAAATAATTCATGTGGTAGGAGTAGCAAATAAGTAATTGACAAATCCTTTTACCGAACATATCCCAGTTAAAATAGGGTCAATTGAGGACTGGCACCAATTTGTGGCTCACGATTCAAGTCCTGTGAGCCTGTTAGGTCATGATCTGTTGTGTAAGCTAAATTGTCCATTAGCTGTACACACAATGGAATAGCAATTCAAACAAATAGTGATGAAGAAATGCTCTGTAAAACTGAAGAACTGTACCCTCTTACCACATTTTTCCCAATGATGACAGTGAAAGATTTACCTGAGGAGTTGCAAGGGACAGTTATGGGAAAAGTCTGGGTTTTTTCAGGAAAAGGGATAGTACTCATAAAAGGATTTCAGCCAGTTAAAATTACAGAGATGACAAACGCAGTGTATCCAAGGATACCGCCTTATAACATGACTCCAGAAGTAAATGCAGGAATAACTCCCGTAATTGAACATTTTCTTGAACAAGGTGCTCTAAAAGAAATCTTGGCAAAGCCCATATAATTCCCCTATTTTAGGATTGTGAAAGCCCAATGGAAAATACCACATAGTTCAGGATTTGAGAAAAATTAACAAGATTGTCGTTCCATGTTGTCCTGTGGTACCAAATCCAGCAGTGATCTTGTTCCAGATTTCTTGTGAAGCAGAATGCTTCACAGTTGGTCATTGATTTGTGCTGAGCATTTTTCTCCATTCCACTCCATGAGGATAGACAATTCTTATTTGCTTTTACATTTAGAAGCTGTGTTTTTTCATGGTGTAGTACACCTCAAGGATATACTGAGTTACCATCAATTTTTATTCGGATTTTGAAAAAGAATTCTGAGTCACTTAAAATGCCCTTGCATTCAGCTTTCGTGCAAAACACTGATGATTTGATGGTTGCATCGAATACACGTAAAGCCTGTATCAGAGATACAATTACCCTGTTAAATCATTTAGGAGAAAATGGACATGAAGTTTCCCCAGCAAAGTTGTAGTATTGTCAAAAAGAAGTGAAATACTGAGGTCACCACATACAGAAGTGTACACGGAAGGTGTCCCAAGAGAGAACTTCAGTAATCTTGCAGATGAATCTACTAGTAATGCACAGAGATGTCAGAATGTATTGGGGAATTGTTAGCTACTGGCATCGGACTGCTGGGAACAACTCACTCATGATGCTGTGATAGCACAAGTTTTAGATATTGGTGGTCATTATGACCATGGCGGTATTACAACCGCAGGGCCAAAACAACGGGAGCACCGCCAACAGGCTGGCGGTGCCTCCCGGCGTATTTTGACCGCGGCAGTAGCACTGCGGTCGCAACGCCGGGGCCGGCGGTTTACCGCCCCATGGCCCCGGCGGATGTAATCCGCCAGGGCAGCGCTGCCCAGGGGATTACGAGTCCCCGATCGCCAGCCTTTTTCTGGCGGTCTGAACCGCCAGGAAAAGGCTGGCGGTACGGGGAGTCGTGGGGCCCCTGGGGGCCTCTGCACTGCCCATGCCACCGGCATGGGCAGTGCAGGGGCTCCCTGACAGGGCCCCATGCGGCAAAGCGCGACGGATCAAACTGCACCCGTCGCACGGCCGCAACACTACCGGCTCCATTTGGAGCCGGCTCCCATGTTGCGGCCCACATCCCCGCTGGGCCGGCGGGGATGTCCAAATGGGCACCGCCTGAGTCCGGCCGCATTGGTGGCCGCACGGCGGTTACAGCTTGGCGGGCGGCAATAGCCGCCCAACAATGTTGTAATGAGGCCTATTGTGTTTCTAAGGGCCATATGTACGAACACATTTTCCCATAGACACAGAATGGGAAAAACTGCTTGCTAGATCTGGCCCTAAGTGCTTTGTTGGGATTTAATCTATTAAAATGCACATCTTTGTTTGTGTATGTTGGCTTTTTGTTGCTTTGGTCTGGTTTTACTTAGATAAATATTGACTATTTTTCTAAAACTACTGTGGTGTCCAATGGTAGTGTTTTTACTGTGTCACTGTGTGTGGGAACAAATACCTAACCATTGCCTCTGAGATAAACCTTACTGCTCTTGCCAAGCTACCAAAGGAGTGAGTAGGAATTATCTTAGGAGTGTGACTCCCTTTCCCTGACTAGAGTGAGGGTCCCTACTTGGACAGGGTGTAAACTGTCTACAAATTAGATACCCCATTTCTAACATTGGTGATCAGCAGTAAGGATAGGACTTGTGCTTGTACCTGACATACAGTGATTGGTGTACACTACTGCATGGTGCAGACCATTACGCAATCATATACAGCTTTTTTTATTTTTTGACAATCATTGGAGTTTTCAACAAATCATGTCTCTCTCTGGTGAACCAGCAAGTGAAGTTGCAGAGGTTGTGTTTTAGATTGAGAAGTTGAAATGCTACTCAGTGCCTCAACTAAAACAGTTCTGCAAGGATCTTAATTGCCCTTCAAAGAGTTCCTCTAGGGAAGAGGAGCTGCAAAAGGTGCTGATGGCCTGATAGGCAGCAAGACAAGCAGGGGAGGCTGAGAATGAGGATGTAGAAGTACAGAAACAACAAGGGGAGTTTGGAGCTCAGGATCTGCCTGTAGGGAGAGTACCTGCCAGGAGTAGCAGCAGTGTGAGATTTGTCCCCAGAGGAGTTGAAGGACATGTGACAGGCCAGAGCGCATGAGCTGGGAATTGAGAAGCTTAGGTTGGAAGCAGAAAGCCAAACGTTTGAAATGGAGCAAAAGCGACAAGAGAAGGAAAGGGTCCTTGCTCTGGAGAAAAAGAAATTGCTTTTCCACGAGTTGAGTATGAGGGAGTTAGACCTCAAGGCCAAGCAGGCCGATCTCAGCACGAATGGTGGCAGCTTTCTTCTAGTGCAGTCTGAAAGGAGGGTGAAAGGATTATAAGAGGTAGGATGACATACACTTGTGGTTTAAGGGGTATGAGTCAGCTGTCCACATGAACGGGGTCCCTGTAAATGCACTTTGAGGTAGAAGGAAGGGACACCTTTGCAGCATTAGGGGCTCCCAAGGGGCTCTCCCACTCTACCACTCTACCATGAAGGACACCCAACTCACCTGGTATATTCTCACCCTAGAGCAGTACAAGTAAAAGTTTAGACCCTATCAGAAGTCGGCTTCCCAAACTTGGCTAGTATGTGTTGATTCTTTTTGCAGAGTACTGGATGGTTGGGTGAAGGGCAGCAGGGTAACAGATTTTATGAGGGGCTATACCATTTGATTGCATGGGAGCACTTGTATAGTCTTTGTTTTTTAGAGCGGTGCAAGCATCTGATTGACAGCAAGCTGACTGACCCCAGGAAGCTTGCCCAGGTAGTGGACCTCTGGGACAATACAACGGTCCACAAAAGGTTTGGGGAGGACTCCACCAAGGGTTGGCAGGGTCCCCATCAGAATAAGGAAGGGGAGGTCAAGGGAGAAACTGACAGTTCCCAGGAGAAGGGGGGGGAGAAAAAAGTTCCCATGCCCCTTCTGACAAAAAGGAGGGAGGTTCTCATGTGAGGTGGCCCAAGGCGCCCCATTTTCAACCCTGTTGCTTTGAGTGTTTCCCAGTTAGGACACAAGAAATGGGATTCTGCTTGTCCTAAGAGAACCCCCACTGGTGGGCCCTCTATGGCCTTAAGGGGAGTTAGTCCCCGGGGGCATGTCAAAGACTATGCAGTGATTTCCCTTGCTTGGGAGGTAGACTGAGAGGGTGAGTTGGTGATCCCTGAGGGTAGGAGTCATCACTTCCAACAGGTGACAGTGAATGAGGTCCCAGTCACTGCTCTGAGAGACAGTGGGGCTAGCCATACCATGATGGCGGAAAGGCGTGTCTCCCCAGAGCAGTACACCAGCCAGGTATATAGGTGATGCCAGCCCAAGTGTAGTACTTCTTTCACCCTATGGCCGTGGTATGCCTAGAGTGGGGTTCGGAGGTGACCCAGAGTAGGGTCATAGTTAGTCCCAGGTGCCCATAGACTGCCTTCTGGAGAATGGGTTGCCCCAGATGTCAGGGGAATTGGGAGGGACAGCTGCCAGAGGTGCCATCACAGTTCAGTTTTCTGGGGGTACCACTCCTAAGCTGAAGGTACAGG
This sequence comes from Pleurodeles waltl, assembly GCF_031143425.1. Classification (NCBI taxonomy): domain Eukaryota; kingdom Metazoa; phylum Chordata; class Amphibia; order Caudata; family Salamandridae; genus Pleurodeles; species Pleurodeles waltl. The sequence goes on from NC_090440.1 coordinate 215,129,668, forward strand.
ACCCCAGCATGAGTGACAGGAGGAAATACAGCCCTCCCCTGCCTTCTGCTCAGCCTGAGGGCACAGACCCTAAGTTGAGTGACCAGTCTCAGGATGCACCCCTGAACTGGTGGGAGATGAAGTGGAAAAAGGGTGCAAGGCACCTAGGACTCCCGCCCCCAACTTTTATAAAACCACAGAGGCTAGAGACCCTGGGATGGCCTGGGGCCTGGCTCTTGAAACTGACAGCTGTCAATGGCCTCTGTTGGTTGTTGTCCTTGTGTTCAGAGTTTTCCCTGGGTTGGGGACCAAAGTCAGACCCAAGGGGCGGAATGGGCCACATCACACTGTTGGCCATGCTGGTACTCTCTGCATACTGGGATGCATCTGTGAGAAACGGTAAGGTTAAGTGCTGCACAGATGGAGTCCACAGATGAGGAAAAGTGTTCCTCCTGGGTTAGTGAAGTGGGCCCTGAGAATTTAGACATAGGGATTAACCTGGGTTCAGAGAGACATAGAGCTGGCAAAAGCCCCTGCAATAGTGGCCCATTGTCCAGGTTCTATTGCCCTAAGCAGGGAAGTCCAGCAAGGTATTGATTGGCCTACCCTGGCTGTAGGCTGGGAGGGGGGTTGTGTTGGAAATAGTCCTTTTTGCAGAAAGGCTTTTGTCCTCTTCTTCCTATTTTTTTCTGAACTGTTTCTGTTGGTTTTAGGACTCTGAATACTTTACCACTGCTGACCAGTGCTAAAGTGCAAGTGGTCTCTGTCTAAATTGGATTGTTGATTTGTTTATCCATGATTGGCAGATTTGATTTACCTGTGTGTACCCTGTAAAGTGCACTATGTGTGCCCAGGGCCTGCACATTAAATCCAGCATTGACTGTGCCACCCACATGAGTAGCCCTGTAAGCATGTCTCAGACGTGCCACTGTAGTGTCTGTGTGTGCAGTTTTGAACTGCCAGTTCAACCTGGCAAGTGCATCCACTTGGGCCCAAGTCAGCCCTATGGGCAGGGTCCAGTGTATTTAAAAGGTAGGACATGTACTGGTGCGTTTTACATATCCTATTAGTGAAATACTGCTACATTTGTTTCTCACTATTGCAAGTCCTATCCCTCCCATAGGTAAACATGGGGATTTCCTTGAAATATCTTTTAAGTGCAATTTCCCTTTGGGAGTAATTAGAGACATGTACTGGTGTGTTTTACATATCCTATTAGTGATACACTGCTACATTTGTTTCTCATTATTGCAAGTCCTATCCCTCCCATAGGTAAACATGGGGATTGCCTTGAAATATCTTTTAAGTGCAATTCCCCTTTGGGAGTAATTAGAGATATGGAGTTTGAGATCTTTGAATCTTTGAACTTACAATTTAAAAATGCATCTTTTGATGGAATTGGAATTGGTTTTTGGACTGTAAGTTTGAAAATGCCACTTTTAGAAAGAGGGTATTTTTTTCCTTAACCATTCTGTGCATCTGCCTGTCTGTGGAATACAGTCTGGATCAGGATGACAGTTGGGCTGTTTATGAATTCACCCAGACTGTCACACAAGGAGATCTGAGGTATGCCCTTCATATCCTGATGGGTCTTCCTGGGCTAGACTGGTGGGAGGAGCTAATACTTACACCTGAATGGGGCTGTGCCTATCCTTACATAAATCAGTCTCCAACCCTCTGGAGAGTTTCTGGGTCAGGGCAGGAAAGGCAGGGTCTTATACACTACAAAGACTTTCCTTAGAAGTTTCTCTACTTCAAAGACAGAAATGAGTACAAGTATTGGGCCTCTGAGACCAGAGACCAGAACACTTCTGGATCAAGACGAGTCTGTGCCAAGGAGAAGAGCTGAAGAGCTGTGAGGAGGAGTAGTGCCCATTTGTTGAATGTGCTGGGTTGGTCTGCAGTTGCTGCTTCTGCTTTGAAGAGGACAAAGACTGGACTTTGCTGTGTATCCTGCTTGTGAACTTTTTCCAAGGGCTTGGACTGAGCTTGCTTCCAGTTAAGAAGTCTCAGGGACATAAAAGACTTCACCGCAAAGCCTGTGGGTTCTCTTGCTGAGGACCCTGACTTGCCAAGAGGTGCCCACTCTCGTTTCTGGGCCTTTGGGAGTGAACTCTGGCACAAAACAAGAAGAACCAGGTACACGGACTCCGGACGACTCCAGAAACTGCACCGTTGCCTGACTGCGTGCTGCTGCCTGCACCTCAAGCATTGTCCTCAATGAAGTGCAACGACTACGACCGACACTTCAGGCCCAATGCTGCTACAGCACCTATGAAGTCCTGCAACACTGTGAGTCCTGAGTGGCATGTCACCGACATCTGTGACATCTGACTCCTCCGCGGCCTGTGGCCCTGCGGTGTGAGTGCGACACCTCAAATCGCCTCATCGCATCTTGATCTGCTGGACTCATCGTGAGCAACTGATGCCTCGCTGCTGACACCTACTCATCTCCGACACCTGACCTCCCCTGCACAGCAGGAGGGAACCAATGCCTCACCTCCCTGGTAGCAGTATGGAACCAACGCCACCCCAGCTCCAGCGATGCTTCATCTTCCTGGCTCCGTGCCACTACTTTGACTCTGCCTCGTTTCTAAGGTACTTTACCTGGGTTCCGTGCAAGTGCGTGACTGGTGCTGCACTCCCTCATAAGTGGCACCAGACTGTTGCGAGCCACCCCGTCACGACTCTGTGATAGCACCAGTTGGACCTATTGTGTTTCTAAGAACTGGGACTTAGGCCCTCATTACAACCCTGGCCATCGGTGATAAAGCGGCGGTAATACCGCCAACAGGCCGGTGGTAAAAAAAATGGAACTATGACCATGGCGGAAACCGCCAATAGACAGCCACTTTAACACACCGACCGGCATGGCGGTAGCAACAAGCACAGCAGCGGTAATCGCCAACAGCCAGGCGGACGACAAGGTTCCACCCACTGTATTATGAGACACCAATCCGCCACCTTTGGTACCAACGCCATCAAAAGCACGTTGGAAACAGTACATAGAAGGGAAACAACCCACCTCTGGACACTCAAGGAAGAACCACAACGCCATGGAGCCTGAACTACAGGTGTTACGCATGCTGGTCTACCTCCTCCTACACCAAGAACACCAACAGCGGAGAAGACGACCACAGTGAGTTCCGTCCCTAGCACACAAGAGAGAGGGGGAGGAAAAACAGAGTGGCACACACACGCAACACGCAGTACTCCCACCCTCAACAACATACACACAAACAGATGCAATAACATTAAATATCCACCCCGTACCCCTCAGAAATAATGCAAGGACAAAAGGAATAGAGTAAAGTGAGTGTAATAATATAAAGTTCTAGAAATACGTCCTCAAATCACAAAACAGTATTTACATATATATACAAATGGAGGGACACTGCCCAGTCCATAATGTCCGTGGGCCACAGGGCCATATCACATAGGCCAAGGCCCCACTTGACTCCTACCTCAATACAGAGAGAACACTGCTGGGGCATCAGGTCAAAAAATACACAGGCACCTGAGGGGAAGGGGAAGGGGAGCACCTCAGCCGGAAAATGGTACAACGCCACTCCTCCTGGAGGAGGCTACTTGCCCACTGCTTGGTCCTGGGGAGTACAAAGCCACAGTCTCTCAAGTCTCTCAAGTGGGTGGTTTGCCCACTGCTTGGTCCTGGGGAGTGCAAAGCAACAGTCTCTCTAGTGGATGGCTTCTCCAAAGGTTCTGGAGGGGGCTTTGTGTCCAGTGTGCTTCATCCTGGCAAGGAGGGGGTGAGTGGATGCCTTCTTCCACTAGTTCTGGAGGGGGCTGTGTGCCCATTGTGCTTCATCATGGCAAGGAGTAGGTGGATGCCTTCTTCCACTGGTTCTGGAGGGGGCTTTGTGCCCTGTGATGCAGCACTAGGGGAGCTCAAGGTCACAGTCTCTCACCTGGGTGTCACACCTACAGGATTTGCAGGGGCCAGGACGCACTACAGCCCATGAAGGCACGCTACACACTGCCCGCCGGCAGTGATGGCTGCTCAGTGGTGGCAGTGGTGGTGCTGGTGTCGGCGCTGGCAGTGGTGGGGGAGGCTCCAGCCCATCCCCTGCAGCCTCGGACAGCTGCCCACTGGGGCTGCTGATGCTGGCAGTGGTGCTGGTGGCGGTGCAGGTGGCGGTGCTGGTGGCGGTGCTGCCAGTGGTGGGGGGAGGCTCCAACCCATCCTCTGCAGCCTCGGACGGCTGCCCACTAAGTCTGCTGATGCTGGCAGTGGTGCTGGTGGCGGTGCAGGTGGCGGTGCTGCGGCTGTGCTGGCGGCGGAGCTGCCAGTGGTGGGGGGAAGCTCCAGCCCATCCCCTGCAGCCTCGCATGGCTGAAGTGCCTTGGCTGGTGTTGTGTGCTCAGATTCTGCTCCAGCACCAGGCCTCATATCCATCCTGCCTGCAGCGTCCAGGCCTTTGTCATTGCCTTCGGCAGCTGGTGGTCCCTTCTTGCCTTTGTCAGCTGGTGGTGCCTCCTTGCCTTTGCCAGCTGGTGGTGCCTCCTTGCCCTTGGCAGCTGGTGGTCCCTTCTTGCCTCTGCCAGCTGGTGGTGCCTCCTTGCCCTTGGTAGCTGGTGGTCCCTTCTTGCCCTTGGTATCTGGTGCAGGCACACTGGCTGTGCTGACGGGTGTCTCCTTGGAGCCTCTCACAACTGTAGTAGCTGCCGAAACTACAGTGGCTGTGGACTGGGTGGCTGAGGGCCTAGCGTGGGTTCTGACAACCCTGGCCCAAAGTGAAGGACGGGGGGAGACACAGAGAATAGGCCAAGGGTGGAGCGGAAGAGCTTTTTAGGGACACTGGGGTGGGAAGAGGGTGAAGGTTTGGGAGTGGAGGAAGAGGGAGTGGTGGTAGGAGGTGTCTGTCTGCTGTGTTTGGGTACAGGTGCATGGGCTAGATGCTGTTGTGAGGTGGATGGCTGTTGGGTGTCTGAGTGCTTGCGTTTGTGTACTTTGGGAGGAGGGGGCACAGACACAGTGGGAGAGGACACAGGGGACGTGTACATAGATGTGGGGGTGATGACTGCCAGTGAGGGGTGTGTAGTGATAGGCGTGATGGTGATGGAGGCAGTGGGTGTGGATGTAGTGCATGCAGGTTTGAGTGTAGAAGCTACTGTGAGGGAGGTGGACGAGGAGGAGGAGGGGGACACAGTGAGGCAGTGGATGTTGGTGTGTCTGCATTTGGGTGGGGCTTGTGTGAGTGCCTGTGGTGCTTGTGTTTGCCTGAGCCACTCCTGTGTTTTGTCTTGGGTGCATGCTGGTCTGATAGTGTGCTTGGGATAGGCTGGGGTTGAGGGGAATGGGACTGGGTAGTGAAAGTTGGAGGGGGGAGGCTAGAGACAGGAACAATGGCTGCCTCAGGGAGGAAGCAAGAGCCTGGAATGATCTCTGTTGGGCCGTCATGCCAGAGTGAATGCCCTACAGGAATGCATTTGTTTGTTGCAAATGCCCTGCCAGACGTGTAACCCTTTCTCGTTGGGAGTCCATCCCCAGCTGGGCCTCCGCCGTCTACCTTGCCCAGTGTCGCAGGTCCTCCCACCTTTTGTGTCAGTGGGTGCTCCGCCTGCCGTAGACCCCAGGGTCCACATGTCCTTGGCGATGGCATGCCAAATACCCTCTTTCTGATGGGGGCTGATCTGCAGAGAAAGATACATGGAAAAAGGTATCAGCCATACCGTCCGGCCTGTTAGACTCATGGCCCACCATATCCCTCCCATCCCCTTATGCACATAGATTGGCCACCATACATGCAGCACTCTGCCCAGGACCCCTCAACCACCACCCCCTTACACGAGGCCTACACACACAGCACTCCATGTATTTGGGCCCCATGCATCGTGCTCACAGTGTACTCACCTGTTGGTCTGGAGGACCATAAATTAAACAGTACTGGGGTAGGACCCTATCCACCAGTCTCTCCAACTCCTCCGAAGTGAAGGCTGGGGCCCTTTCCCCAGAGACTCGAGCCATGGTCACTTCCAGACACAGGTCACAGCAGCACTTGCAGTGTAGGTCCTCTCCTGTTGAAGGTCAAGTAGCAAGTGAGTGAACAGATAGAAAATGGTGGTCACTTCCGCGTCGGTGCGTACCGTCACCACTGGCGTACATCACCATTGGCTACTGTAACCCATAGGGCCAAATGATAACCAATGAGGAGTTGCACGGCGGACCTCGACCGCCTTCCGCAATGGCGCACAACATCAGCAAAATTACCTCATTTCCACTTGTCCCTCCACACAGGTTAGGCAGCCGCCATTTCAGGGGGGGCATGGTACCTAACTGCGTCACAGCAGACATAGCCACATATACGGTACTACATGTTAACATACTGTTTCTGTCACAACATGCAAGCCATTTTACTCTGAGGATATGTTTGAATATGACCAGCTGCTCACCGTTTTTCCCCCTAGAGTACAACTGCTGAGGATGATTAGGAGATGGAGACATACCCCCATGTACAGATCCCTGGTGGACTTGGCAACAATGGAAGACATGCACATTATCCTCACCTACAGACTTGATTGGGCCACAATCCAAGAGCTGTGTGCCCAATTGGAGACAGACCTGATCTCAGCTATCCGTCACCCCACTGGGATCCCCCCTCTTATGCAAGTCCTATCAGTGCTCCATTTCTTGGCAAGTGGCTCCTTCCAAGTGACAGTGGACATGGCAGGAGGGATGTCACAGCCTATGTTCTCAAACGTGCTGACCAGAGTGTTTTCTGCCCTGATGAAACAAATGTGCAGCTACATCGTTTCTCCCAGGTGGGGGATTTGGCCACAGTGAAGGCTGACTTCTATGCAATGGGACATATCCCCAAAATCAGTGGTGCAATTAATGGTACACATATTGCCTTTGTCCCCCTATGGAGAAATTAGCAGGTGTTCAGAAATCTAAAGAGCTTTCACTCGATAAATGTGCAGAGAGTGTGACTGGAGGACCAGTACATCTCCCGTGTGAATACAAAGTATCCTGGGTCTGTGCATGAGGAATAGCAGCATCCCATATGTGTAAAGGGTCAACTCCAGAGGCACTGGTGTGGCTAATAGGTGAGCCCATGGTCCCCACCCAGTGTTTGTTGGTATATGGCTGTGGGGTTGGCCCTAAGGGTGAGTGTCTGGCTATTTGCAGGTGACTCTGGTCACCCCAACCTCTCATGGCTGCTGACCCCAGTGAGGAATGCCAGGACAAGGGCAGAGGAACATTACAAAGGGGCACATGGGTGAGCAAGGAGGATTATTGAGTGCACCTTTGGCCTCCTGAAGGCCAGGTTCAGGTGCCTCCATCTGACAGGTGGATCCCTGTGCTAGTCACCAAAGAAGGTCTGCCAGATCATCGTGGCATGTTGCATGTTGCACAACCTAGCCTTGAGACGACAGGTGCCTTTTCTGCAGGAGGATGAGGCTGAAGATAGGCGTGTGGCAGCGGTGGAGCCTGTGGACAGTGACGAAGAGGAAGCAGAGAATGAGGATGTGGACAACAGAAAAACTATCATACAACAGTACTTCCAGTGACACACAGGTAAGACACGGTAACCTCACCTTCCATTGCTGTTTTGTGTAGTGAATTTGCTCTGGCTGGCTGCTGTTCCCACTACTGTGGCCACTTACTGTACCCTTTAACATGTCTGTTTGCAGGTATTTGTGCCCTACTCTTGCTCCTGGTGTATTGACTGCAACACATTATAGGTCATACCCTGTCCACTGTACAGTCTATTTGCAATGTCTACAGATTGTTAAATGAATACATCCTTAAATCATTTGACATACTCCATACTTTTAGGCCCAGCAGAGACGCTTTCTGGCGTCGAGACGAGACGGAGGAGGAGGACAACAGCCCCGAAGCAGAAGAGCCCGACGACGACGGGAGGAATCCCTGCTGGATCGCAGATGACTCCTGCGGAGGCAGCCACCGGAAGAAGGAAGGCGCCGGCCGGATCTTCACGACCCCAGGACCGGAGAACCCGGAAGGTGGAGAACCCAAAACCCCAGCCAAGCTCTAGTAAGAGTGTGGTCCTCACAGGTACGGTCCCACAGTGGACAGGTCTGCGTGGTGAACAGGGAGGCGGGAGATGGTAGATAGGAGGTATGAGGAAGGGTAGAAAAGGAGGGGACCCACGGAGGTAACAGAAAGCAGCTGTATCGTGCGCAGGGCAGCCATGAAGAGTGTGTGTGTTTATGTTCCCCGAGTATAAAGGAAAGCGGGGAACAGAAGTCCACAGCCGGTAGCAGGCTTAATTTGTTTTGTTGTTTATTTTGAGAAAACAATTCCCCCCCCAAATAGCAGAAAGGAAGCAAAAGAACAGCATTGAAGGACGGGACAGGGACTGTGAGAAAAAGGACAAATTTGATAAAAGAGAAAAGAGAGCAAAACCACAGTAAAAGGAGAAGAGAGAGAGGCAAACTACAACCAGGGATAATAGAGACAGAAGAACAGGGAAAAAGGGGAGAGCAGAAGATAGCTACGGGCAAAAATAACCATCTAGACAACAAGAACTAGAGCAAGGAAAGAAACAGGGAAAAATTAAGGAAAGGAGAAAACATCTTACCATTTCACCAACAGATGTTTTATTCTTTTTCCTCCCACGCGCGCCTCCTGAGACTCCACCTGGAAGGAAGGAAACAAGAGTTGAGAAAAGTCCTGTAAAGGCCAGATCCCAGATCAAAGGAAACAGATAAAGTCTACCTCCTATGCTCCCATAGTCCCATAATCAATAAAGAGACATTTGTATAATACTGCTGCTTACGAGTCCTCATTACGGTACCCTATCACATGGAGGAAAGTCCAGGATGGAGTCCAGTCTATTGGTATCACAGGTGCATTGTCCAATGGGGCATAGGAAGTGGGGCAATGGCAGTTCAAGGTGGACAGGGTGACATAGTGGGACACAAGAGTGACAATCAGGAGAGTCTTATTTCCTGGCGGGGTCTTGGCAATGTTCTCAGGCTTTTGCCTGGATGGCAGGGTCCATTTGCAGGGTGGTTCTCCTTCTGCAGGGGGTGGGGTGCTGATGGCCTGTTGTTCCTGTGGTGGGGCCTCCTGTCCACTGGCGTCTGCTGAGGTGGAGGGCTGTTCATCGGTGTGGCGAGTGTCAGGGACCAATTGGTGTGCCACTGCCTCCCTCATGGTGTTGGCCATGTCTGCCAGCACCCCTGCAGTGGTGACCAGGGTGGTGTGGATGTCCCTCAGGTCCTCCCTGATCCCCAAGTACTGTCCCTCCTGCAGCCGCTGGGTCTCCTGCAACTTTGCCAGTATCCTGCCCATGGTCTCCTGGGAATGGTGGTATGTTCCCAGGATGTTGGTGAGTGCCTCGTGGAGAGTCGGTTCCCTGGGCCTGTCCTCCCCCGTCGCACAGCAGTCCCATCAGCTTCCCTGTTGTCCTGTGCCTCTGTCCCCTGAACCGTGTGCCCACTGCCACTGAACCCAGGTCCCTGATCGTCCTGTGTTTGTGGGGTTGCCTGGGGTCCCTGTAGTGGTGGACACACTGCTGATTGACTTGTCCTGGGGACAGAGGTATGTGCCTGCTGGGTGGGTGCTGTGGTGGTGTTTCCTGAGGGGGGAGGCTCTGTGGTGTATGGTACTGTGCCTGGGTAACCGACTGTCCAGAGATCCCTGATGGGCCAGGTTGGTCATCCAGATCCAGTCGAGCAGAGCTGCTGTCATCACTGTGAGCCTTTTCTGGGGGGGACTGGAAGCTTCTGGCACCTCCTCTTCGGTGATGTTGTGTGGGGAACCTGTGGGGATGTAAATGCAGTGTTATTATTTCTGCGTGTGACATCTTGTGCATGGGTATGTTGCCCTCTATGGTTGATATTGCCATGGCAGATTGGCCTTAGTCTGAGTTATTATTTTGTTGGCTAGGTGATTGTCTCTAGTGTGCATGCAGTGGTGATGGTTGTCCATGCAGGTTTGTGACGGGTGTCCATGCATTGGTGTTGCATACAGGCTTGGTGGAGGGAGGGATGGGTTGTGATGGTGGGGTATGTTGGAGGTGGTGGAGTGATGGGAGTGAGGGTAAAGGTGGGGGTATGTGATGGCAAGCAGGTAGGGGGGTGACAGAAATAGAGAGCTGACTTACCAGAGTCCAGTCCTCCTGCTACTAATGCCAGGCCCTCAGGATGCAGTATTGCCAAGACTTGTTCCTCCCATGTTCTTAGTTGTGGGGAAGGAGGTAGGGGTCCACCGCCAGTCCTCTGTACAGCTATCTGGTGTCTTGCTACCATGGAACGCACCTTCTCCCGCAGGTCGTTCCACCTCTTCCTGATATCATCCCTTGTTCTGGGGTGCTGTCCCACGGCGTTGACCCTGTCCACGACTCTCCGCCATAGCTCCATCTTCCTTGCAATGGATGTCTGCTGCACCTGTGATCCGAATAGCTGTGGCTCTACCCGGATGATTTCCTCCGCCATGACCCTTAGCTCCTCCTCAGAGAATCTGGGGTGTCTTTGTGGTGCCATGGGTGTAGTGTGTGTGGTTTGTGTGAGGCTGTATGGGGTGATGTTTTAGGGTTATGCTGTGAGGTGCGTGGATGGTGTATGGGTGATGGTGTTCTGTGGCTCTGGTTCTGTGGGTACTCTTGGTGTGGCTCTCTTTCAGTTGTGAATTGTTTGCAGTCATAAAGGGTTGTGGGTAAAGTGGGTGTGTGTTTTATAGGGGTGTGGGTGTGTGGGTGTGGTGTGTATATGGGTGTCAGGTGTGTGATGTTTGACTTGTCCAATGTGGTGTTGTTTTGTATGTGTGTGTGAATTTTGAGCGCGGTGGTATGTACAGCCAACGGTTTACCACGGTTGAATGTCCCCCGCAGTGATTCGTGGGTCATAATGCTGTGGGCGTAGTTCTGTTGGCTTGACGGTGTGGAATTTGGTACCACCAGTTTATCACTGACCTATGGGCTGGCGGACTTGTGTGTGTGGCTGTATAGTGGCAGATTTCTATGTGTGGGTCATAATACGGGTAGCGGTATACCGCCGCGGTCGCATTATGTTTGCGGCAGTCAGCATGGCGGTAAGCGCCATTTACCGCAAATGTCATAATGAGGCCCTTAATCTTTTAAAATTCATATCTTTGGTTGTATATGCTGAATGTTTTCTGTTTTGGTCTTGTTTTACTTAGATTGATATTGGCTATTTTTCTAAACTGTGTATTGTACTTGCGTAGTGTTTTCACAGTGTTACTGTGTGTAGATACAAATACTTAACAGATGGCCTCTGAGATAAGCCTGACTGCTTGTGCCAAGCTACCAAGGAGGTGAGCAGGGGTTAACTTTGAAGTGTGACTCCCTTACCCTGACTAGAGTGAGAGTCCCTACTTGGACCAGATGTAAAATGGTTGCCAACTAGAGACCTTTTTTCTAACACCAGGTGAAAATGAGTTCATTGGACAAGTAGATGACAGAAAAAAGCAATGAAGGCAAAGAAAGAAAGGGGAGTCGTTTTACAAGACTTGCAGAAAAACCCTGTACATGCTTCAGGTAGCAATATACAAGGATACTTAAGTTTAGACTGGCAACTCGTAGGGAAATTATGTATATATAGACCTAAGTCAAAGACAGACACACATTTTCTATGTACTAGTGAATGCAGAGATGTATTTTTGTTTAAGAGTGTTTGGACTTTTATGTTGAATGGACAAGATCCTGCCATACTAGGTGTTTATTTCATTTATGGTAAAAATGCCTATTACAAACTGCCAAAAAGCTGGTATGGTGCATGTTACCTGGGAGTGGCATTTCTGAAATTCATCATGTGGACAATTTGAAAATCCAGCCTGAAAAGAGAAACCAAATTCCAGAGTTAAAGGAGGAGCCAGTGCAGCAGAGATGACAGGAGATATTTGTAGTGCCATCATTCCATCAGTGGGAGTAATCTTGAATGATATCAAGATTAAGAAATTGTCAATAATAGTAGATACGTTATCTACTGATTATGCTGGAGCTATTTTTTTAATGGATATGGAGATGGATGCTGATCGATCAATGGTTTTACAAAATCATTTTGGGTTAGACGGCTCATTGGCGAAGGAGGGCAGAGTCTGTAAAGTTTTACATGTGTAACATTGTTGCATTTACATAATGCATAATACTAAGGAGATGAGAAAGTTTATCTCTAACATCACAAATCTGAAAAATGACCTGAAAGAATTGTCAGCCGCCGGTGCACGGGGGCAATAGGTAATGGTTTTTCAACCATTGTAAAGTGGTTTGGGAACTTGGGAAAGAAATGATCTTGAGACCTGATTTGTTTGTGGCTTTCTGTGCCTTGTTTGCACCTGGATTATACAAACTATACTAATTGTGGAAAGATGAAAAAGAGTAGACAGAGCAGGATAGACATAGAAATGGAGAAGATGAGAAGTGTTTATCATTGTAATCTCTAGAAAATGGAGAATTACAGCAGAGCTTTCTGAAATAAGACATCCAACTTTTGAGTTGTCTCCTTGAAATGAAATTGTGTCTTTTTGTGATGGCATAGGTGGAGGGACTGTTGAAGCATAAATGTTAGTAATGCTTTTAGTTACCCAGACGTCAGCAGAAGATGACAAATTATGTCTTATGTTAACAGTCTAAGGTAGAAAGCTGCACTGACACGTATTTTAAAAGTGCTCATGTTTTAATTTTTGGTGGTCTCAGTTCTGGCTACCGGATTTAACAATGTGCTAATAAGATTTAAGTAATGCCAAAGTATAATTTAGACTCTAGACTAATTGCTAGTACTGAAACAAATTTGGTTTTCTAATGTTTCATGTGTGATTTATGAGTTTAAATAGATGATGATAAATGCACTTCTCTGTAATATCTAATGTGATGGATTAACAAAAGATTTACAGGATATAATGAAATGTTTTACTTATTCTTATGATATATTATTAATGCTGAATTTATAAGTTTGCATAATATCGGTATTTTATTGACAAATATATTAATGCATTTTATATTTCTTGTGTTAGCACAGGCAGGCCTGCAGGGCTCGTATTGTCATATAAAGTGATAAATCATTATTCTTTCTAATGTGACATTGTCCTCTAGGTTCTGTTTTCATGAGTAGCAAGACTGCACTGAGATATTTAGGTCCTCATTACAACCCTGGCGGTCAGTAATAAAGAGGCAGTAATATTGCCATCAGGCCAGCGGAATTTTTTAAAAAATTTTTTTACCATGGCGGAAACCGCCCACACAGACAGCCACTTTAACACATCGACCTCCAAGGCGGTAGCAACAAGCACATCAGCAGTAACCGCCAACAGCCAGGTGGAAGACAATGTACCACCCACAGTATTACAACTGGCCTATCCGCCACCTTTTCCGGAGCGGTACTAACGACATCAAAAGCACGGCGGAAACAGTACACAGAAGGCAAAGAACTCACCTCTGGACACTCAGGGAACAACCACGATGCCATGGAGCCCAAACTGCAGGTATTCCCCACGCTGGTCTACCTCCTCCTACACCAGGAATACTAACGCCGGCGACGACGACCACGGTGAGTACTGCCGCCTAGCACACAAGGGAGGGGGGAGGAAAAAGAGAGTGACACACACACACAACACCCCCACCCCCAGCACCATACACAAAACCCACAAACAGATGCAGTAACATTACATAGCCACCCCATACCCCTCAAGAATAATGCAAGGACAAAAGGAAGTGATTAAAGTGAGTGTAAGAAGATAAAATAGGAGCAAATCGTGATTCAAAATCTAAACAGTATATACATATATACAAATGGAGGGACACTGTCCAGTCCAGAATGTCTGTGAGCTACAGGGCCACATCACATAGGCCAAAGCCCCACTTTACTCCTGCATCAACACAGAGAGAACACTGCTGGGGTGTCAGGTCGAAAATACACAGGCACCTCAGGTGGACAGGGAATGGGGGGGTACCTCATCCAGAAGATGGTACAACACCACTGGTCCTGGAGGGGGCTACATGCCCTGTGTGATGTCCTGGGGAGTGCCAAGCCACAGTCTCTCAAGTGGGTGGTTTGCCCACTGCTTGGTCCTGGGGAGTGCAAAGCCACAGTCTCTCTAGTGGGTGGTTTGCCCACTGCTTGGTCCTGGGGAGTGCAAAGCCACAGTCTCTCTAGTGGGTGGTTTGCCGACTGCTTGGTCCTAGGGAGTGCAAAGCCACAGTCTCTCAAGTGGGTGGTTTGCCCACATGCCTGGTCCTGGGGAGTGCAAAGCCATAGCCTCGCAAGTGGGTGGTTTGCCCACATGCCCTGGAGGGGGCTTTGTGCCCAGTGTGCTTCATCCTGTCAGGGAGGAGGTGAGTGGATGGCTTCTTCCACTGGTTCTGGAGGAGGCCTTGTGCCCAGTGTGCTTCATCCTGGCAAGGAGGAGGTGAGTGGATGACTTCTTCCACTGGTTCTGGAGGGGGCCTTGTGCCCAGTGTTATTCATCCTGGCAAAGAGGAGGTGAGTAGATGCCTTCTTCCACTGGTCCTGGAGGGGGCATTGTGCCCTGTGATGCAGCACTTGGGGAGTGCAAGGTCACAGTCTCTCACCTGGGTGTTACACCCACACAATTTGCAGTGGTCAGGATGCATTGCAGTCCGTGGAGGCAGGACTACACACTGCCCGGCAGTGGCGATGGCTGCGCAGTGGTGGCAGTGCAGGTGCTGGTGTCGGGGCTGCCAGTGGTGGGGAGAGCCTCCAGCCCTTCCCCTGCAGCCTCGGATGGCTGCCCACTGGGGATGCTGCTGCTGGCAGTTGTGCTGGTGGTGGTGCTGCCAGTGGTGGGGGGAGGCTCCAGCCCTGCCCCTGCAGCCTCGGGCGGCTGCACATCGGGGCTGCTGCTGCTGGCACTGGTGCAGGTGGCAGTGCTGGTGGTGGTGCTGGTGGCGGTGCTGCCAGTGGTGGGGCGGAGGCTCCAGCCCTTCCCCTGCAGCTTCGGACAGCTGAAGCACCATGGCTGCTGTTGGGGGCTTAAATTCAGTCCCAGCACCAGGCCTCCTATCCTCCCTGATTGCAGTGGCAGTCCCTTGCCCTGTGTTGGTGCCTCCTTGCCCTTGCCATGTGGTGGTGCCTCCTTGCCCTTGTCCTTGCCATGTGTTGGTGCCTCCTTGCCCTTGCCATGTGTTTGGTGCTTCCTTGCCCTTGCCACGGGGTGGTGCCTCCTTCCCCTTGGCAGCTGGTGGTACATCCTTGCCCTTCCCCTTGGCAGCTGGTGCAAGCATACTGGTAGTGTTGATGTGTGTTTCTCTGGAGCCGCTCACATCTGCAGTAGCTGCCGAAACAACTGTAGCCGTGCAACAGAACCCAGGCTGAGGTGCTAGCCTGGGTTCTGCTCACCCTGGCCTGATGTGAAGGACTGGGGGGTAGAGAAGAGGTCAATGGTGGAGAGGAAAAGCTTCTTAGGGATACTGGGGTGGGAAGAGGGTGAAGGTTTGGGAATGGAGGAAAAGGGAGTGGTGGTTGGAGGTGTCTGCTGTGTTTGTGTGCAGGTGCATGGGCTGGATGCTGGTGTGAGGTGGATAGCTGTTGGGTGTCTGAGTGCTTGCGTTTGTGTACATTGGGAGGAGGTGGCACAGACACAGTAGGAGAGGACACAGGGGACGTGCGCATGGATGTGCTGGTGGTGACTGCCAGTGATGGGTGTGTACTGATAGGCGTGATGGTGGTAGTAGATGAGGACGTAGTGCATGCAGGTGTGAGTGTAGACGATACTGGGAGGGGGACACAGTGGAGGCAGTAATGTTGGTGTTGTCTGCATCTGGATGGTGTTTGTGTGAGTGCCTGTGGGATGATGTGTGGTGCTTGTGTTTGCCTGAGCCACTCTTGTGTGTTGTCTTGGGTGCATGCTGATCTGCCTGTGTACTTGGGATAGGTTGGGGTTCAGGGGAATGGGACTGGGCAGAGGAAGTCGGAGGGCGAAGGCTAGAGACAGGGACAATGGCAGCCATCAGGGAGGAGTCCAGAGCCTGGAATGATCTCTGTTGGGCCGTCATGCCAGAGTGAATGCCCTACAGGAATGCATTTGTTTGTTGCAAATGCCCTGCCAGACCCTGGATGGCATTCACAATGGTTGACTGCCCAACACACATGGTTCGCAGGAGGTCAATAGCCTCTTCACTCAGGGCAGCAGGGATCACTGGGGCAGGGCCTGAGGTGCCTGGGGCGAAGGAGCTGCCCACCCTCCTTGGTGAGCGGGCATGGGAAACTCGCTGAGGGGCTGCCGGGAGGGCGGTGCTGGTACGGGGATGGCGGATGTACCTGTAGTTGGGGTGGCCACAAAGCTGTCCGCAACCACTAGGGAGCTTCCATCGGAGGAGGTATCACTTTCAGAACCATCCTCTCCTGTCTCCACCGTGTTGCTCTCCTCACCCTCTGTCCCACTGGTGCCCTCACCGTTGGTGTATTTGGCCTCATGGGGCCTGTATGATGCAGCTCCCTCTGTTGCCGGTGCCTCTGCTGCTCTGCCAGATGATGCTAATGCACAGAAGTACAGGATGACAAAACAAAAAGGGGGGGAAGAGACAAAGGAAACACTTGGTCAATGGCAGCAACAACACCACCGTTGGCATACACAACACACACACACACAGGTAACAGCCCTAAGCACTAGGCAAAGCACTACCAGTCACAATGCTAGTCACCAGCCCATGGACAGGAATACCTAACCCCAATTGCAGCATACCTGAGACCCACAGAGCCCTAACCAGTAGTGGATGCCCAATATCTTGGTTGGAGGTGGAGTTCATCAGCCCCTGCCCCACAAGGAACCTACCCTGCAATGTCAGGCCTGGCCTAGGGGCACCAACAGGCCCACATCCCCCACCTCACCACGCACAAATAGTATATTGGGAAACTGTACTCACCCCCTTGTGGCTGCTGTGATGCCCTCAAGCGCCCATCCAGCTCCTTATAGGCCACCGCCAGTATGCGGAACATCAGGGGGGTCAGGGTTCAACGGGCACCCCTTCCTCGTTGGGAGGCCATCCCCAGGTGGGCGTCCACCTTCTTCCTTGCCCAGCATCTCAGGTCCTCCCACCGTTTGCACCATTGGGTGCTCTGCCTGCCGTAGACACCCAGGGTCCGCACATCCTTGGTGATGGCATGCCACATACCCTTTTTCGGATGGGCGCTGACCTGCAGGGGAAATAAACATAGAAAAAGGGTATCAGTCACACCGTCCGGCCTGTTACACTAATGGCCCACCATATCCCTCCCATCCCCTTACGCACATACATTGCCCACTATACATGCATCACGCTGCCCAGGACCCCCTCAACCACCCCACCTTGCACCAGGCCCTCACATACAGAACTCCATGCATTCATGCCCCATGCATCGTGCTCACAGTGTACTCACCTGTTGGTCTGGAGGCCCATACAGCATTCGGTACTGGGATAGGACCCCATCCACCAGTCTCTCCAACTCCGCAGCGGTGAAAGCAGGGGTCCTTTCCCCAGTGACTCGAGCCATGGTCGGTTCCAGACACAGGTCACAGCAACACTTGCAGTGTAGGTCCTCTCCTGTTGATGGTCAGGTAGCAAGTGAGAGAACAAATAGAAAATGGCAGTCACGTCCACAGCGGTGCGTACCGTCACCGCCGGCATACATCACCATTGGCTACTGTAACCCATAGGGCCCAATGACAACCAATAAGGAGTTGCATGGCGGTACTCGACCGCCTCCCGCAATGGTGCACAAAGTCAACGGCATTACCTCATGTCCACATGTCCCTCCCAACAGGTCAGGCAGGCGCCATTTCATGGGAGGGGCGGCCATGGCACCTAACTGCATCACAGCACACATAGGCACCATTTTGCCCTATAGAACAATGTACTGTTTCTGTCACAACTTGCATTGCACTGTACATTTAGGAAATGTTGACTACTGACCAGATGCTCATTGTTTTGCCCCCTAGATTACAACTGCAGTGGATGAATAGGAGATGGAGACATCCCCCCGTGTACAGGGCCCTGGTGGACTTGGCTACAATGGAGGACAGGCACATTATCCTCACCTACAGACTTGACAGGGCCACAATCCAAGAGCTGTGTACCCGATTGGAGCCTAACCTGATCTCTGCTGTCCGTCACCCCACTGTGATCCCCCATCTTGTGCAAGTCCTATCAGTGCTCCATTTCCTGGCAACTGGCTCCTTCCAAGTGAAAGTGGGCTTGGCAGCAGGAATGTCACAGCCATTGTTCTCAATAGCGCTGACCAGAATGTTGTCTGCCCTGATGAAACACATGCGCAGCTACATTGTTTTCCCCCAGGTGGAGGATTTAGCCACAGTGAAAGCTGACTTCTATGCAATGGGACATATCCCCAACATCATTGGGGCAATTGATGGTACACATATAGCATTTGTCCTGTCCCCCCCGGAGAAATGAACAGGTGTTCAGAAATCGAAAGAGCTTTCACTCTATGAATGTGCAGTTAGTGTGCCTGGCGGACCAGTACTTCTCCCATGTCAATGCAAAGTATCCTGGTTCTGAGCATGATGCCTTCATCCTGAGGAATAGCAGCATCCCATATGTGATGGCTCAACTTCAGAGGCACAGGGTGTGGCTAATAAGTGAGCCCATTGTCCCCACCCAGTATATGTTGGCGCATGGGTATATGTTTGGCCCTAAGAGTTAGTGTGTGGCTAACAGGTATCCCTCGGTATTTGCAGGTGACTCTGGTTACCCCAACCTCTCATGGCAACTGACTCCAGTGAGGAATCCCAGGACAAGAGCAGAGGAGTGTTACAACGAGGCACATGGGCAAACAAGAAGAATTATAGAGTGAACCTTTGGCCTCCTGAAGGGCAGGTTTCAGTGCCTCCATCTAACAGGTGGTTCCCTGTGCTACTCACCCAAAAAGGTGTGCCAGATCATCGTGGCATGTTGCATGTTGCACAACCTTGTCTTACGTCACCAGGTGCCTTTTCTGCAGGTGGATAAGGCTGGAGATGGGCATGTGGCAGCGATGGAGCCTGCGGACAGTGACTAAGATCAGGCAGGGGATGAGGATGTGGGCAACAGAACATCAATCATTCGACAGTACTTCCAGTGACACACAGGTAAGAGATGTAACTTGACATTCTATTGTAGTTTTAAATTGTATTTTTTCACTGGCAGGCTGATATTCCCACTACTATGGCCACTTACTGTACCCTTTAACATGTCTATTTACAGATATCTGTTCCCCACTCTGGCTCCTGGTGTATTGACTGCAGCAAACTACAGGTCATGCCTATGTATTCATTACTGTACAGTTGTATTGCAATGTTTAACCTTGTTAAACGAATACATAGTTAAATCATTTGACATACTCCATACTATTTTTTCAAATTGTGTTTATTTATGTGCTAATAAGTAGAGGGGGATGTACAATGGGCTGGGGTGATGGTGGAGGAAAGTCCAGGATAGAGTCCAGTCTATGTGGATCACAGGTGCATTGTCCAAGGGGGCGTTGGAAGGGGAGCAATGGCAGTTCAAAGTGGACAGGGTGACAGGGTGGGACACAAGGGTGCCATTCAGGAGATTCTTATTTCCTTGGCAATGCTCTCTGGCTTCTGCCTGGATTGCAGGGACCGTTTGCGAGGTGGTTCTCCTTCTACAGGGGGTGGGGTGCTGGTGGCCTGTTGTTCCTGTGGCAGGGCCTCCTGTCCACTAGCATCAGCAGAGGTGGAAGGCTGTTCATCGCTGTGGCTAGTGTCAGGGGCCCGTTGGTGTGCCACTGCCTCCCTCATGGTGTTGGCCATGTCTGCCAGCACCAATGCAATGGTGACCAGGGTGGTGTTGATGTCTTCAAGTCCTCCCTGAATCCCAGGTACTGTCCCTCCTGCAGCCGCTAGGTCTCCTGCAACTTGGCCAGTATCTGGCCCATCCGCTCCTGGGAATGGTGGTGTGCTCCCAGGATGTTGCTGAGTGAATCATAGAGAGTCGGTTCCCTGGGCCTGTCCTCCCCCTGTCGCACAGCAGTCCTCCCAGTTTCCCAGTTGTCCTGTGCCTCTGTCCCCTGAACCGTGTGCCCACTGCCACTGACCCCAGGTTCCTGATCCACCTGTGTTTGTAGGATGTCCTGGGGTCCCTGTAGTGGCGGAGACACTGCTGATTGATGTGTCCTGGGAACAGAGGTATGGGCCCACTGTGTGGGTACTGTGGTGGTGTTTCCCGAGGGGGAGGCTCTGTGGTGGTATGGGACTGTGGATGGGTGACTGACTGTCTGGAGGTTCCTGATGGGCCAGGTTGGTCATCCTGATCAAGGCGTGCAGAGCTGCTGTCATCACTGTGGGCCTCTTCTGGGGGGGGACTGGAACCTGAGTAAATACCTGACTGTTGCAGTCTGACAGCTTATTGATTTTTGATTGAATGCTGCACCTTTTGCGTGATGTGAGGCCACTGAACTGACCAATCAAAGACATTGGTGTGCTTTTCTATAGGGATGGACTTTGTAAGTTTAATTCAGTCTTTCCTTGGCTTTTGAGAACTCTTGCCTCTGTGCAGTTCTATCTCTGCACTTTCCTGATGATGCCTGACTGGACTTTGCTGCTGATCCAGTGCTTTGTTGATGATGAATCCTTGAATGCTGACCCTTGGAGAGGTCGATCTCCATGCTGACTGTCATTTCCCTTGACATGTCTTTCTTTTTCTAGAATAGAAGCTAGCATGCGGACACTCACTCTTTTATTTTTCTATTTAGTAATCTATAGCCCTAGATGTATTCCTTCCAAATAATTGTTGTCTTCTTTTGTATTGTGCCCGCATGTGTTTGTCTGCACAGAACCATTTCCTACTTTGGTTAGCTGTAGGGGCAACCTATGTCCAACACAAAAATGTGCATACTTCAATTAATTTGACTAATGTTGATACAATCTGACCTGAAATTAGTTTCTGTGTTTCAGATTATCTCTTTAATGATATGTATTGTTCTTCTTGAATGCTTAATTGTGTTAATGTTAATTCGATTACATTTGTTCCGCAGCTTTGGGTAGCCAATGGAGTTGATATAGCACCTCCTCTCCGGTGACATTGTGTGGGGGACCTGTGGGGTTGCACATGCAATGGTATAGTTTCTGTGTGTGACATATTGTGCATGGGTGTGTTGCCCTGTTAGATTGTGTTTGTCCTGGCAGCTTAGGCTTGTGTGACTGGTGATTTGGTTGGCTAGGTGATTGTCTCAAGTGTGCATGCTTAGGTGATGGTTGCCCAGGCAAGTCTGTGATGGGTGTCAGTGCATTGGTGTTGCATGCAGGGCTTGGTATTGTGAGGGGTTGTTTGTGATGGTGGGGTGTATGTGAGGTGGTGGAGTGATGGGGTGAGGGTAGGGGTGGGGGTATGTGATGGCATGCAGGTGGGGGGGAAGTAGTGAAGAGTTGGCTTACCAGAGTCCAGTCCTCCTGCCAGGCCCTCAGGATGCAGTATTGCCAAGACTTGCTCCTCCCATGTTGTTAGTTGTGGGGGAGGAGGTGGGGGTCCACCGCCAGTCCTCTGTACTGCTATCTGGTGTCTTGCTGCTGTGGAACGCACCTTCCCCCGTAGGTCGTTCCACCTCTTCCTGATGTCATCCCTTGTTCTGGGGTGCTGTCCCATGGCGTTCACCCTGTCCACGATCCTCTGCCACATCTCTATCTTCCTTGCAATGGACGTCTGCTGCACCTGTGATCCGAATATCTTTGGCTCTACCCGGATGATTTCCTCCACTATGACCCCTAGCTCCTCCTCTGAGAACCTGGGGTATCTTTGTGGTGCCATGGGTGTAGGGTGTGTGATGTGTGAGGGTGTGTGAGATAATGTGTTGGGGTGTGTGCTGTGAGGTGTGTGTATGGTGTATGGGTGATGGTGTTCTGTTGCTCTGATTGTGTGGGTGCTCTTGCTGTATCTCTCTCTAATGGCAATTTTTGTTAGTTGTAAAGGGTTGTGGGTATTGTGGGTGTGTGTTTATAGTGGTGTGGGTGTGTGGGTGTGGTGTGTGTACGGGTGTCAGGTGTGTGTTATTCAAATTGTCCATTGTGGTGTTGTTTTATATGTGTGTGTGTGTATTTTGAGCACAGCGGTATGTAGTGCCAATGGTTTACTGTCATTGAATGTCCGCTGCGGTGATTCGTGGGTCATAATGCTGTAGGCGTAGTTCTGTTGGCTTAACGGAGTGGGTTTTGCTACCGCCATTTTATCACTGACCTTTGGACTGGCGGGCTTATGTGTGTGTCTGTATAGTGACAGATTGCTATGTGTGTGTCATAATATGGGTAGCGGTAAACCGCTGCAGCGGTGGTATGTTGGCGGCAGTCTTCATGCCGGTAAGTGGGATTTACCGCCAATGTCATGATGGGGGCCTTAGTTTAGTAACCTTGAAGAAGGAGAATCCAGGCCAGTGAACATAACATAAAATATTTAGTTTCAATTTACGTATGGATTCACATGGGACTGAGACAAGTCCATTGTACACACTGGAGGAAACTGGATTGTTACAAGTGAAGATGAATTGTTACCTAACTGTTTGAATTCACGGGGAGAGAGGAGATGATCCAAGACTGAACCTGAGTAAATACCTGACTGTTGCAGTCTGACAGCTTATTGATTTTTGATTGAATGCTGCACCTTTTGCGTGATGTGAGGCCACTGAACTGACAAATCAAAGACATTGGTGTGCTTTTCTATAGGGATGGACTTTGTAAGTTTAATTCAGTCTTTCCTTGGCTTTTGAGAACTCTTGCCTCTGTGCAGTTCTCTCTCTGCACTTTCCTGATGATGCCTGACTGGACTTTGCTGCTGATCCAGTGCTTTGTTGATGATGAATCCTTGAATGCTGACCCTTGGAGAGGTCGATCTCCATGCTGACTGTCATTTCCCTTGACATGTCTTTCTTTTTCTAGAATAGAAGCTAGCATGCGGACACTCACTCTTTTATTTTTCTATTTAGTAATCTATAGCCCTAGATGTATTCCTTCCAAATAATTGTTGTCTTCTTTTGTATTGTGCCCGCATGTGTTTGTCTGCACAGAACCATTTCCTACTTTGGTTAGCTGTAGGGGCAACCTATGTCCAACACAAAAATGTGCATACTTCAATTAATTTGACTAATGTTGATACAATCTGACCTGAAATTTGTTTCTGTGTTTCAGATTATCTCTTTAATGATATGTATTGTTCTTCTTGAATGCTTAATTGTGTTAATGTTAATTCGATTACATTTGTTCCGCAGCTTTGGGTAGCCAATGGAGTTGATATAGCACCTCCTCTCCGGTGACATTGTGTGGGGGACCTGTGGGGTTGCACATGCAATGGTATAGTTTCTGTGTGTGACATATTGTGCATGGGTGTGTTGCCCTGTTAGATTGTGTTTGTCCTGGCAGCTTAGGCTTGTGTGACTGGTGATTTGGTTGGCTAGGTGATTGTCTCAAGTGTGCATGCTTAGGTGATGGTTGCCCATGCAGGTCTGTGATGGGTGTCAGTGCATTGGTGTTGCATGCAGGGCTTGGTATTGTGAGGGGTGGGTTGTGATGGTGGGGTGTATGTGAGGTGGTGGAGTGATGGGGTGAGGGTAGGGGTGGGGGTATGTGATGGCATGCAGGTGGGGGGGGAAGTAGTGAAGAGTTGGCTTACCAGAGTCCAGTCCTCCTGCCAGGCCCTCAGGATGCAGTATTGCCAAAACTTGCTCCTCCCATGTTGTTAGTTGTGGGGGAGGAGGTGGGGGTCCACCGCCAGTCCTCTGTACTGCTATCTGGTGTCTTGCTGCTGTGGAACGCACCTTCCCCCGTAGGTCGTTCCACCTCTTCCTGATTTCATCCCTTGTTCTGGGGTGCTGTCCCATGGCGTTCACCCTGTCCACGATCCTCTGCCACATCTCTATCTTCCTTGCAATGGACGTCTGCTGCACCTGTGATCCGAATATCTTTGGCTCTACCCGGATGATTTCCTCCACTATGACCCCTAGCTCCTCCTCTGAGAACCTGGGGTGTCTTTGTGGTGCCATGGGTGTAGGGTGTGTGATGTGTGAGGGTGTGTGAGATAATGTGTTGGGGTGTGTGCTGTGAGGTGTGTGTATGGTGTATGGGTGATGGTGTTCTGTTGCTCTGATTGTGTGGGTGCTCTTGCTGTATCTCTCTCTAATGGCAATTTTTGTTAGTCGTAAAGGGTTGTGGGTATTGTGGGTGTGTGTTTATAGTGGTGTATGTGTGTGGGTGTGGTGTGTGTATGGGTGTCAGGTGTGTGTTATTCAAATTGTCCATTGTGGTGTTGTTTTATATGTGTGTGTGTGTATTTTGAGCACAGCGGTATGTAGTGCCAATGGTTTACTGTCATTGAATGTCCGCTGCGGTGATTCGTGGGTCATAATGCTGTAGGCGTAGTTCTGTTGGCGTAACGGAGTGGGTTTTGCTACCGCCATTTTATCACTGACCTTTGGACTGGCGGACTTATGTGTGTGTCTGTAGAGTGACAGATTGCTATGTGTGTGTCATAATATGGGTAGCGGTAAACCGCTGCAGCGGTGGTATGTTGGCGGCAGTCTTCATGCCGGTAAGTGGGATTTACCGCCAATGTCATAATGGGGGCCTTAGTTTAGTAACCTTGAGGAAGGAGAATCCAGGCCAGTGAACATA
Organism: Pleurodeles waltl; assembly: GCF_031143425.1. Lineage (NCBI taxonomy): Eukaryota > Metazoa > Chordata > Amphibia > Caudata > Salamandridae > Pleurodeles > Pleurodeles waltl. Next base: position 215,154,200 of record NC_090440.1, read on the forward strand.
ACATAAAATATTTAGTTTCAATTTACGTATGGATTCACATGGGACTGAGACAAGTCCATTGTACACACTGGAGGAAACTGGATTGTTACAAGTGAAGATGAATTGTTACCTAACTGTTTGAATTCACGGGGAGAGAGGAGATGATCCAAGACTGAACCTGAGTAAATACCTGACTGTTGCAGTCTGACAGCTTATTGATTTTTGATTGAATGCTGCACCTTTTGCGTGATGTGAGGCCACTGAACTGACAAATCAAAGACATTGGTGTGCTTTTCTATAGGGATGGACTTTGTAAGTTTAATTCAGTCTTTCCTTGGCTTTTGAGAACTCTTGCCTCTGTGCAGTTCTCTCTCTGCACTTTCCTGATGATGCCTGACTGGACTTTGCTGCTGATCCAGTGCTTTGTTGATGATGAATCCTTGAATGCTGACCCTTGGAGAGGTCGATCTCCATGCTGACTGTCATTTCCCTTGGCATGTCTTTCTTTTTCTAGAATAGAAGCTAGCATGCGGACACTCACTCTTTTAATTTTCTATTTAGTAATCTATAGCCCCAGATGTATTCCTTCCAAATAATTGTTGTCTTCTTTTGTATTGTGCCCGCATGCGTTTGTCTGCACAGAACCATTTCCTACTTTGGTTAGCTGTAGGGGCAACCTATGTCCAACACAAAAATGTGCATACTTCAATTAATTTGACTAATGTTGATACAATCTGACCTGAAATTTGTTTCTGTGTTTCAGATTATGGGGGTGATTCTAACCCTGGCGGTCGGTGATAAAGCGGCGGCCAACCCGCCAACAGGCCGGCGGTCCAAAAAATGGAATTCTGACCCTGGCGGGAACCGCCAACACAGCCCGCCACATTAACACTCCGACCGCCACGGCGGTACAAACAAACAGCACGGCGGTCACCGCCAACAGACAGGCGGCAGACAATGTACCGCCCACACTATTATGACAGGCCAATCCTCCACCTTTTCCAGGGCGGGAGCACCGCCGATAAAAACACGGCGGAAACAGACTACGAACGGGAAAACGCACACCTCTACGCACTCCACGAGGAAGGAGGACAGCATGGAACCCGAATTAAACATCCTACCTGCTCTCGTCTACCTGCTCATCTACCACGAGTACGAACGCCGGCGCAGACGACAACGGTGAGTACTGCACCTACGACACACGGGAGGGGGGAGGAGGAAAGCTTACGGCACACACATATGCGACCCCCACCCCCCCAAACTATGTACACACCAATGCAGAGCAACAAGTCACAGTGACACCACCCAAACCCCCCAGAAAAATGCAAAGACATAATTAAATTGTGAATAAAAATGTATGTACAAAATAGGCTCTGAAAAGTAATGGTCAACTAGCCAAATAATCAATATCAAAATAATTCCATATACAGTGCAATGGATAACCGAGGCAATTAGTCCTGCACATCAAAAGAAAATGGAAGTGTCCGTGGGCCAAAGTGTAACAACACAAGGGCAAAGCCCACACAGGAGACCTGAGTCCTCTGGAGAGAACACTGCAGGGGCATCTGATGAAAAAACTACAGGCACCTCAGGGGGAAGGGAAGGGGGGGGGCACCACAGCCACATGAGTCCACGACGCCAGATCCACGAAGGGGCCACCATGCCTACTGTGCCATCCTGGGGAGTGCAAAGCCACAGTCTCTCAAGTCTCTACAGTTGGTGGGTTGCCCACTGTTCCATCCTGGGGAGTGAAAAGCCACAGTCCATCAGGTGGATTACAGTCTCCACTGGTCAAGGAGGAGGCATGGTGGGCACAGTGAACCGTTAACAGTGCATGCAGGAAGGGCCCAGCAGAGCGGTGCTTGAGACGGCGGGGCCCAGCGGAGCGGTGCTCGAGACGGCGGGGCCCAGCGGAGCGGTGCTTGACAGGAAGGGCCCAGCGGAGCGGTGCTTGAGACGGCGGGGCCCAGCGGAGCGGTGCTTGAGACGGCGGGGCCCAGCGGAGCGGTGCTTGACAGGAAGGGCCCAGCGGAGCGGTGCTCGAGACGGCGGGGCCCAGCGGAGCGGTGCTTGACAGGAAGGGCCCAGCGGAGCGGTGCTTGAGACGGCGGGGCCCAGCGGAGCAGAGCTTGAGACGGCGGGGCCCAGCGGAGCGGTGCTTGAGATGGCAGGGCCCAGCGGAGCGGTGCTTGAGACGACGGGGCCCAGCGGAGCAGTGCTTGACAGGAAGGGCCCAGCGGAGCGGTGCTCAAGACGGCGGGGCCCAGCGTAGCGGTGCTTGACAGGAAGGGCCCAGCGGAGCGGTGCTTGAGACGGCGGGGCCCAGCGGAGCGGTGCTTGACAGGAAGGGCCCAGCGGAGCGGTGCTTGACAAGAAGGGCCCAGCGGAGCGGTGCTCGAGACGGCGGGGCCCAGCGGAGCGGTGCTTGAGACGGCGGGGCCCAGCGGAGCGGTGCTTGAGACGGCGGGGCCCAGCGGAGCGGTGCTTGACAGGAAGGGCCCAGCAGAGCGGTGCCTGACAGGAAGGGCCCAGCGGAGCGGTGCTTGACAGGAAGGGCCCAGCGGAGCGGTGCTTGAGACGGCGGGGCCCTCTTCAGCGGTGCTCCTCTGCACGGCGGGGCCCTGTTCAGCGGTGCTCTTCTGCACGGCGGGGCCCTGTTCAGCGGTGCTCTTCTGCACGGCGGGGCCCTCTTCAGCGGTGCTCTTCTGCACGGCGGGGCCCTGTTCAGCGGTGCTCTTCTGCACGGCGGGGCCCTCTTCAGCGGTGCTCTTCTGCACGGCGGGGCCCTCTTCAGCGGTGCTCTTCTGCACGGCGGGGCCCTCTTCAGCGGTGCTCTTCTGCACGGCGGGGCCCTCTTCAGCGGTGCTCTTCTGCACGGCGGGGCCCTCTTCAGCGGTGCTCTTCTGCACGGCGGGGCCCTGTTCAGCGGTGCTCTTCTGCACGGCGGGGCCCTCTTCAGCGGTGCTCTTCTGCACGGCGGGGCCCTCTTCAGCGGTGCTCTTCTGCACGGCGGGGCCCTCTTCAGCGGTGCTCTTCTGCACGGCGGGGCCCTGTTCAGCGGTGCTCTTCTGCACGGCGGGGCCCTCTTCAGCGGTGCTCTTCTGCACGGCGGTGCCCTCTTCAGCGGTGCTCTTCTGCACGGCGGGGCCCTCTTCAGCTGTGCTCTTCTGCACGGCGGGGCCCTGTTCAGCGGTGCTCTTCTGCACGGCGGGGCCCTGTTCAGCGGTGCTCGTCCAGTAAGTCAAGGGAGCCAGACCTGGCCTGGACTCCCTGCTCAGTCGCCCTCCGACCGTGCTGTTGCTGGACCCTTCGGTGACGGAGTCCTGGGCCCTTTGGTGTCCTCCCTAACACCCGGGATGGGGCTTGTGGGCCCCTCCTGCTCCGCGCTCCTGCTGGCTGACTTCTCCGCCCTGCTGCCCTTTCGCTCCTTAGATGGGGCTCTCGGGCCCTTGCCTCCCCTAGATGTTGTGGCTGGTGAAGTGGGCGAACTTTGCTCCTTGGGGGCAGCCGTGTCAGTCCTCTCACGGCGGCCCGTTAGTTTCCTGGTCCTCTTGCCTGGGGGGGGGCTGGCTGTCCCCTTGCTGCTGATTGAAGTGTCACTGCTGGCAAAGGGTGGACTCCAGAACCCATGCACCACAGTGACACTCGAAGCTGGGCTGGTGGTGGCTGAGGTGCTCTTGGGACTCTTTGCAGATGGAGGGGGTGGGTCAGTGGAGGGAAAGAGGTCAAGATTAGCGAGGAAAACTTTCTTAGGACCAAGGTAAAAGGTAGGAGAAGTGGTGATGGGAGTGGAGGAAGAGGATGTGGTTGTAGGAGAGTCAGGTGTGCTGTCTTTGGGTGCAGGTGCTTGTGCTGGAGGCTGTCGTGAGGTGGATGGCTGTTGGGTGGGTGTCTGCCTGCGTTTGTGTGTCTTGGAAGAGGGGGTGACAGACACAGTGGGAGAGGACACAGGGGACGTGTAAATGGTAGTGGGGGTGGTGACTGCACGTGTGCGGACTGTACTGGAGGGTGTGCTAGTGATGGAAGCACTGGCTGATGGTGGTTTGCATGCAGGTGTGAGTGTAGACGTCACAGGGAGGGAGGAGGGAGACGAGGAGGAGGGGGACACAGAGGTGGTAGTGACTGTTGGAATGTCTGCATCTGGGTGTTGCTTGCGTGAATGCTTGTGGGTTCTGTGGTGCTTGTGTCTGGATGAGCTGCCCTTGGGTGATGAGGTGTGTGCAGGCTGGTCAGTTGGTGTGGATGGGATAGGCTGAGGAACAGGAGACAGAGACAGGGTGGAGGCAGTCAGAAGAGGGAGGCTGGAAACAGGGACAATGGCTGCCGTCAGTGCTGAGGCCGGAGCATTGAACGATCGTTGATGGGCAGCCTGACCCGAATGAATGCCCTCCAGGTAGGCATTGCTCCGATGCACCTCCCTTTCTACCCCCTGGATGGCATTCAAAAGGGTAGTCTGCCCAACAATGATGGTCTGAAGGAGGTCAATGACCTCCTCACTGAGGGCAGCAGGGGTAACAGGGGCAGGCGCTGAGGTGCCTGGGGCGAAGGAGACGCCCGCCTTCCTGGGCGAGTGGGCATGGAGCGTAGGCTGAGGGGCTGCTGGGAGGGCGGGGCTGGTGCGCTGGGTGGCGGCTGTACCTGTAGAGGCGGGGGGCCCGGATGTTGGCACCACCGCTAGGGAGCTCCCATCCGAGGACGTGTCGGTGTCGCTGGTGTCACCACCGGTCCCCGTTGTGGTGCTCCCCTCGCCCTCCGGATCACTGGTGCCCTCGGTGTCTGTTCCTGGTCCCACCGGGGCCTTGTGACTTGCAGCTCCCTCGTGCTCCGATGCCAATTCTCCTCCGCCTGATGATGCTAATGCACACATGCACAAGAAGATGAAGAAGAAGGGTGGGGGGAGAAAAACGAAGACCAGGTTGAGTGCATGCAATGTCAACACCGTTGGCGGAGAGGACAGACACAGGAGCCTCATGCACTAAGCCGCGCATTCGGGGTACACTACTCAGTACTTCTGACTAGGACAACAGGTCTAGAGACGACAAACGCGCACATGTGTGATGCTGGACCATCGATAGCTGTACTTGTCACCCTACAGAGGTGGGGGCCGGGAGCACAGGGCCATGCCTAAAGGAGAGGACTACACTACAGAAAGCGCCCTGGCCTCATGTCACCCACAACCCTCCTCCCCCACCCAGACGCCTCCACTGCGCAGAGAGATAGCAGAATGTGCTGGTACTCACCCCCTTGTGTCTGCTGTGATGTCCTCAAGCGCCCATCCAAATCAGGGTAGGCCACCGCCAGGATCCGGGAATCAGGGGGGTCAGGGTACGACTGGCACCCCTCCTAGGTTGGGAGGCCATCCCCAGCAGTGACTCTGTGGTCTTCCTGGTCCCGCGGCGGATGTCCTCCCACCTCTTGCGGCAGTGGGTGCCCCGTCTGACGTGGACCCCCAGGGCCCGGACTGCCTTGGCGATGGCACACCAAATGTCCACTTTCTGATGGGCGCTGACCTATTTGACATGTACAGGGTGGGAAGGAAAAAATCATAAATTTTCTGCATGTTAGATGCGATTGGCCCCCCCCTCCCCAACCTTGCCATATGGCACATGCTCTCATCTGTCGTGCGTTGCACTCCTCATTCGCCCCCCACCCCACCAACTTACATCCACCCCACTCCACACAGGCATAGCCCATTCAATGTGCACCCAGTGTACTTACCTGTTGGTCTGGAGGACCGTAGAGTAACGCATACTGGGGGAGGACCCCATCCACAAGTTTCTCCAACTCCTCAGATGTGAAGGCAGGGGCCCTTTCCCCAGTCGCAGCAGCCATTGTCACTTCCAGACCGAGGTCACAGCAGCACTTGCAGTATAGGTCCTCTCCTGTGGATGATCAGGTCTCGAGTGATTAAGCAGATAGAAAATGGCGGTCACGCCCGCGGCGGTGCGTACCGCGGAGGTGCATACCGCGACCGCCGGCGCACCTCGTCATTGGCTCCTGAAACCCATAGGCTTCAATGTTAGCCAATGCGGCTTCGTATAGCGGTCTTCGACCGCCTACCGCCACGGTGTGCCACGCCAGCGCATTGACCTCACATCCCATTGTCCCACTTCACAGGTCAGGCAGCCGCCATTTCAAGGGCCCACCTGGCATAATTTGTACTGCGTCACACAGGCCTAGGCCTTGCATTGCCACACATACACGCCTTTCAATACATAGATAATCGTGTGCTATGCATGCTGTGGTGAACGTACCTGTGATTTGCTTGACTCTGTGCTCCATGTTGTCCTTCCTAGGCACCGTCCGCTGGGACTTGCGAGGAGAAGGATGAATCCTCGCGTGTACCGACCGCTGGTGGACCTGTCGACAATGGAAGAACGCCATATCATACTACGATACCGACTTGACCGAGCCACTATACATGAACTGTGTGCCCAGCTGGAGCCAGCCCTGATGTCCCCCATCCGCCAACCCACAGGAATTCCCCCTCTAGTGCAGGTTCTGTCAGTCCTACATTTTTTTGGCAAGTGGCTCATTCCAGACAACAGTGGCCATGTCATCTGGAATGTCTCAGCCTATGTTTTCAAAAATATTGTCTAGAGTGTTGTCTGCCCTGACGAAACACATGTGGAGCTACATTGTATTCCCTGAGGAGGTTGATTTGGCCACTGTGAAGGGTGATTTTTATGCCCTTGGACATATCCCCAACATAATTGGTGCCATTGATGGGACCCATGTGGCTTTAGTACCCCCAAAAGACGATGAGCAGGTGTACAGAAACAGGAAAAGTTACCATTCTATGAACGTCCAGGTGGTCTGTTTGGCTGACCAGTACATCTCCCATGTGAATGCCAAGTTCCCTGGGTCAGTGCATGACGCGTATGTGATGCGAAATAGCAGCATCCCTTATGTGATGGAACAGCTACAGAGACACCGTGTGTGGCTAATTGGTGACTCTGGTTACCCCAACCTGCCTTGGCTATTGACCCCAGTGAGGAATCCCCAGACCAGGGCAGAGGAACGGTACAATGAGGCCCATGGGCGAACTAGGAGGATCATAGAAAGAATCTTTGGCCTCCTGAAGGCCAGGTTTAGGTGCCTGCATATGACAGGGGGATCCCTGATGTACTCACCAAAGAAGGTGTGCCAGATCATCGTGGTCTGCTGTATGCTTCACAATCTGGCATTGCGACGTCAGGTGCCTTTCCTGCAGGAGGATGGTCCAGATGGTGGTGTTGAAGCAGCTGTGGAGCCTGCGGAGAGTGAAGAGGAGGAAGACGAAGAGGACGACCCAGACAACAGGGACAGAGTTATCCAACAGTATTTTCAGTAGCACACAGGTAAGAATCACCCACGCCATTTAACATTTACTGAAAGCCCCCTGCATCTTTACTTTGTGTATTTCCCCCCAGTTCTTTTAAACTGATGTTTGATTTTCCCTTCCCTTTTCAGTGCTGTATGACCCACTGCGTGACTTCTGCTTGGTTAGCCCATGGACTAATGCTTATTGACATCGGTATGTTGTCATCACAAAAATAACAGAACATTATTGATCAGTAATGTGTTATACATTTGTAAATAATACAGGCTGACTCCTGAATGATTTCAGTGCAATGAGTGATTTATTTTTAGTGCTAGATATTGGTACATGGTATTAAAACGGTGATGGGTGAGGGTGGAGTTATGTCCATGGCAGAGTCCAGTTCTCGGTCGCACAGGTGCATTGTCCATATGCCTGTGGAAGGATGGAGCAGGGGCAGTTCAAGGTTGGACAGGGTGACACTGTGGGACAGTGGAATGACATCCGGGGGGATATTAGGCTGGCGGGGGTCTTGGCATCCTACTCTGTCTTCCTTTGAGATCTCAGGTTCCTCTTGCGGGGTGGTTGTTCTTCAGCAGGAGGTGGGGTTCTGGTGGGCCGTCGTTCTGTGGGGGCCTCCTGACCACTAGCGCCGGCGGAGGTGGTAGGCTGTTCCTGGCTAGTGACAGGGGCCCTTTGTGGTGCCACATGGTCCCGCAATGTGGTTTCTATCCGGTTGAGGTCCTGGACTATGGTCCCCATAGCGGTAGCGATGTTCCTGAGTTCATTGCTGAACCCCATGTACCGTTCCTCCTGCTGTGCCTGGATCTCGGTGAACCTGGCCAGTACCGTCGCCATCGTCTCCTGGGAGTGATGGTATGCTCCCATGATGGTGGTGAGGGCCTCTTGGAGAGTCGGTTCCCTGGGCCTGTCCTCCCCCCCCTCTCGCACAGCAGCCCTCCCAGTTGCCCTGTTTCCCCGGGCCTCTGTCCCCTGGACGGTGTGCCCACTACCACTGCCCCCAGGTCCCTGTTGTTGTTGGGGTGTTGGGTCAGCCTGGGTGCCCTGTAGTGGCGGACACACCGCTGATTGACGCGTCCGCGAGACAGAGGCATGGGCCCGCTGGGTGGGAGCTGTGCTGGTGTTCCCAGAGGGGGTTGGGTCTGCTGTGGCCTGTGTCTGTGTATGGGGAACCGACTGTCCAGAGGTCCCCGATGGTCCGGGCTGGTCATCAGGTTCTAGGTCGACAGAGCTGCTGTCCTCGCTGGGGGCCTGTTCTGGGGGTGGGATGGACAAATCTGGACCCTCTGTGGCGGTGTGTTGGCGTTCGGGCCCTGCAGGGGTAAAGGAGTATGGTTATTGTTTCTGTGTGTGCCATGGCGTGCATTTTGAGTGCCCTTGTCCCCCAGTGCTGGCATTCCCTTGTGGGAGGTGTTGTGAGGGTGGTGGGGGGGGGGGGTGTATGGGTATGTGCAATGGTCATGCTTTGGTGGTGGCTGTCTATGGTTTGTGTTGGCATTCAGGGGTTGGTGTTGTTTAGGGTGGGTTGTTCTGGTGAGACATTGGCAGGGAGGTTATGTGCTGGGGGGTTGAGATTGGGGGTTAGGGGGGGTTTGGAATGCTGGTGGTTGGGGGGGGGTGAAGTAGTTGAGATTCGACTTACCAGAGTCCATTCCTCCGTGTACTCCAGCGAGGCCATCAGGATGCAGGATGTTTACCACCTCTTGCTCCCATGCTGTGAATTGGGGTGGAGTGGGTGGGGGTCCGCCGCCAGTCTTCTGCACAGCGATGTTGTGCCTTGAGATCATCGAGCGCACCTTCCCCCGTAGGTCGTTCCATCGCTTTCTGATATCTTCCCGATTTCTGGGATGCTGTCCCACAGCGTTGACCCTGTCTACGATCCTTTGCCATAGCTCAGCCTTCCTTGCTATAGTGGTGTGCTGCACCTGTGTGCCGAAGAGCTGGGGCTCAACCCTTATAATTTCCTCCACCATGACCCTGAGTTCTTGGTCCGAGAACCTGGGGTGTCTTTGGGATGCCATGGGGTGGTGTGGATGAGGTGTGGGGTGGTGTTTGTGGTGATGTGCGTGGTGATATGTGGTGATGTGTGCGTAGATGTGGTGTGGGTGATGAAGTTGGGTTCCTGTGTGTGTTGGGGTTTTCGATTGGTGTGCTCGCTCTCTCTATCTCTATCTCTATCGCCTTCTCTCCGATTTCCAACTAGTGGTGGTTTGTGGGTGATGTGGGTGTGTGTTTTATAGTTGATTGGATGTGTGGGAGTGTTGTTTGTATGTGTGTCAGGTGTGTGTATTTCAAATTGTCCAATGTGGCTGTGTTTTGGAGCTGTGTGTGTATTTTGAGCGCGGCGGTGTGTACCGCCAATGGAATACCGCGGTTGAAAGACCGCCGCGTGGATTCGTGGGTCAGAATGGCATGGGCGTGTTTGATTTGGCGTGACGGTGGAGGTTTGGTCATCTCCAGTTTTCCGCGGCCCGCTGATGAGGCGGCCTTCCTTGGATGTCGGATTGTTGGCGGTTTCACAGTTGGTGGTCAGAATGACCGTGGCGGTTTACCGCGGCGGTAGAATGGCGGACTTCTGACCGGCGGTAAGGGCCTTTTACCGCCGAGGTCAGAATGACCCCCTATCTCTTTAATGATATGTATTGTTCTTCTTGAATGCTTAATTGTGTTAATGTTAATTCGATTACATTTGTTCCGCAGCTTTGGGTAGCCAATGGAGTTGATATAGCTTTATAATTTGATGTTGTGCACAGACTTCATGACATTAGCTTTGTGGTTATAAAATAAAGCTTTGAAACTTTTCATTGATTGGAGTCTGCTTCCTTGGCTACACTGTTTTATGGCGTCTAAATTGTTTGGGTGGTGTTAATGTTAATATGTGCATGGTTCACCACACACTTTCTGGGTCAAAAGGTCCGTCGACCTCAGTGAAGTGTGAAGGATTAAAAAAGTGCTCGCGCAGCACAATGGACCATCAAGGGCAGGGGTAAAGAGGGATGGGGAAACAAGCCAACAATGCAGAACAGGCAAGAGAGGCTTTGACAATGTAACAGACCATTGAGGGCAGAAGGAAAGGCAGTGGCACAACAGCCACATATGCCAACAGACCCAATTCAGCCAGGAGACTACTGATGTCTTCAAGCCCAAAAGGGCTTTATTTTATCTGCCTCCTGTCTAAAACATCCTCTTTTTCAATGTAAGTCAAGGGGGGAAATCAATTCCTGAGTTTTTTTTTATTTTTGTTATTTTTTATTTTTTATTTTACAAAATCTCCCTCTTACCAAGTTCACATTGTTGGCACGTATGGTACATTGGTACATTGGATCACAGAGAATAGGAGGAATGGTGTAGGGACATTAAGTCAGATAACAGAGGGCAGGAGGGAGATGGGCATGGGCATCAAACTGACCTTACAAGGCAAGCATCAGGGGCTGTAGCAGCACATTACAGCACACAGGGCAAGCAGGAGGGCAGTGCAGCACAGCAAACCATGGAAAACAATAGGGAAGGGACAGGGCCATGCACATTGACAACAGAGGCAGAACTATGGCCACACAGGGCTGTAATGAGGGAGCAGGGACCTAGACTTGGACAGTGGATAGTAAGGAGAGGGTGGCAGGAGCAGCAAGCTTGGGTGGGGGCAGCACAATGCCTGGCCAGGCCCTGTGTCCAACCCCCCCTGCCACTGTGCATTGTGATGGGCATCTTACTTAACATTAAAAAACCCTAGAAATTCACTGAAAAAACAAAGGTTGCGGGGACATTATAGTTAGAAAGTAGAAATAAAATAACCTTAGAAATTTACTAATAAAACCAAAGGTTACAGCGATGTTCTAGTTAGGTTCAGATTTTGCACACACTAAACCATAGAAATTCGGTTGTTATGGTTAGAGTTATTTCAAGTAACCATAACTTGTGCCCTAAAGTAACTATAACTCGCTTCCTCACCAGGCACTGTTAATTACCCCCAGACATTACAACACTCATGATATCTTCTATGACATCATTGATAATATCACTGAAACATTTTCATTTTAAAAAGTGATGAGAAAACTGTGTATGGTGAGAGTTTGAGTTATAGTTACCTTAAGGCACGAGTTATAGTTACTTGAAATAACTCTAACTATAACAGTTGAATTTCTATGGTTTTGTATGGTGTGGTTAAAATCTGAACCTAACTATGACGTCCCTGAAACCTGTGGTTTTTTAGTGAATTTATACCTGCTGGTGGTTGCATGGTGGGGGTGCGAGTTATACTTACCTTAGTGTGAAAGTTATAGTTACTTGAGTTAACCATAACTATAACTGCAGAATTTCGATGGTTTTGTGTGAGTAAATTCAGAACCTTATTATAACATCCCTATAACCTTTGTTTTTTCAGTGAATATACACACACACACACACATATGTATATATATATATATATATATATATATGTATATATATATATATATATATATATGTATATATATATACATATATAAACACATATATACACACATACTTACCTTAAATATACTTACCTTGCACTGTAAAGGCATGCATGGTAAATGTATATGCGTAGTAAAGGCACACGTGGTAAAGGCATTGCATTGTAAAGGCAATGCATTGTAAATGATATCCATATGATGTCTATCCTCAGATCATGACTAGAGTACCTCTCTTTAACCATTTCCAGAAATGTTGATTCTCTGCTTTCCATGAACCACAAGAGTATGCTGACCATTCGTGCACATAGTGAAAGGCTATACAGATATGTGAGAGACTGCTTTGTAAATGGAATGTCTTCTTTCATTCATTAACCAGAATTAAACACAGAGAATTATTAGATACTAAGACGATCATGCAGAGAAGTATCAATATTAAGGCCAAGCATGCTTAGTGCTGAATTGGAGTTTGGTGGACTTGGATCTCTGTCATAAACAGGGTGTAGCAACCTGCCCGATAAAGCAACAATCTGTCCACCTTATTTAGAGTAAGACAGACCATAATCTTTTTGACTGCCTTGCTCCCACTGGTACTACCATTGCAAAGCTTACTCAAATGGTCTGATGAAGTAAAGGCCACTGGAATGAGGACATCATATTGCCCACCCTATTTAGGGCAGACAGTCTAAGGTGTTTTTTTGTGCCTGTTACCATCAGGAAAGACATGCCAGTTTCAGACAGGAAAAAAAAATAAAAACGACCACCACACCCTATGAAAAAGATCCTAGGGAGTGGGGGCAGTAGTTGTTTGGTTTTGCATTAATATGCTCCCACTTTGGGAGTTTACTTTTAAAAAACAAAAACATTTGGTGTGCAGGTGATTGAATGACAGAAACTCCCAAAGTGGAGTTTACTTTTAAAAAACAAAAACATTTGGTGTGCAGGTGATTGAATGACAGAAACCTTGCACTAAACTTACAGTACCTTCAAAGGAACCACAGTGATGTCAGTCCCTGTGAAGACACATAGATTACAGCTGGGCTGACAATGATGTCTAAATTTGGTGGGCAATGTCTGGTCAGCATGGCAGACATAATGTCCTCCGCCACCCTGACAGATGGTAGACTGCCTGCTAAACGTAAAGGCAGGGCCTTAGTCTGGCCACTAGCAAGCAAAGATAGTGGACTGGGAAAACAGGGAGCAGTACTACCATAAATTACAAAAACAAGATGGTTTCAGTGGGAGAGAGGGGAAAATTATTACATATAATAGAGATTGTTTCAAAGACTGGTTTCAAAGAAAGTTTTGTTCCATGGCCACTTACTAGGCTGTCTGAATTTGTAGTGGGATGATGGAATGGTAATGGTTTACTCTCTACCCACTAGAGAGTACTAAATTGCTGACACAGTACTTAGGCTAAGTATTATATAAAGCTTTATAAATGGTGTAATTCGTATTAAATGTAATGAGAGTCGGAAGGAGGAGAGGTACAGATCCCTTAGGATAGATGTGAATTGATCATATTTTCTGTGGTCATTGATTAGTCAGGTAGTCTTTTAGCAAACTGCCTCCAAATCGTTAAGTGTGGAGTCTTGGCACTCAATGAGCAAGTTAAGACTTCTATCAGTGCAAGATAGCAATAGAATTTCTAAAGTAAAGTGAAAACTGTCAGACAAGATGAATAGAATTAGTATTTGGTGATGGCTTAGCCACAACCAACCGTTTTGAATCTTTTTTTCTTGACTGGATCCTTAAGGGTGATTTCCGACTAAGGCAAAAGCTAATCAATTTAAAGCAGTGCTTGAATGGGAGAGTCAAGCTTTGAAGTTCAAGGAAAAAAGCTAGGATTATATATGAAGTTTGGGGTTTTAACCTTGAGAGCATTTTTTCTTTGTGGTTTAAAATAAAGTAGATGCATGAGGGTCAAAATTTCATGAGGCTGGGATGGGCCCTTTTGGTGCTGAATGTCGTGTCAGAGAAAGACCCTGAGGTACCACTGAGTATGTTAGCACGTCTGAGCTTATTTGGTTTCTTCTCATTAATTTATAAGGGGACGCGTTAGAAGTTCTACAGACCTTTTGACTGCAATGCCAATCAATAACAATATCAGTCAATAGGATCAACAATCTTGGGAGTCAGTTATTTCCACGCACCACGACCCCTTGGTCATGCATGAATAACCACACATTATGTAAAAGTTAGAATGTTTATTTCCCTATATTAACAATGCTAATATCACCTAACTTAGTCTCAAAATCAAATGGTAAACATACAGAAACAATTGTATACAAATATGTGGAAGATAGTAATGGTAGAGAACTGCACCTCCTAGATGTGTCCAATTTTACATACAAATACGTCTTAAAGAAGTGGTGCTCGATGGTCGATTGCCCTACTGCCCAAAGGCAAGAAATTTTATGTATTTTTAAAAATCACAATGCACATATAAACAACTAAGACCACAGCACGCAAAGCACAAATATTTACAAACACAATATCGAAGTCTGATGAAAAAAGTCCATCTGTGAATAGTACAGTAGTCTTCTTTCTGTTCCAGTAAGGTTTTTATTTGGATCAACAATTGCTCTGTATAGTCGGATAAGTCATAGGCAATGTACAGTAATACCTTTAGATCATACATATATTCATACACAGCCAACACGTGTTTTGTCACACAGAGACTTTTTCAAGGCTGTAAAATATAACATAAATAAGTGTTTACAATATTGGTACATAAAGATAAAAGCATTCAGACATGAAAGAAGTGAAAGAGCGTGCAGTAGTGGGATGTTACGCCGTGTAGAAGTGTAACATGAGTTGCATATATAAATCACTGAAAAACGGGACAAGATAAGTACCTCAAGATTGGTTCTAATTGACATTTCCTACAACACCCAAGGCGTGAGATAGAGGGGCGTAGGGGTGAATTGAATAGAAATAGATGCAGATCCTATATTGTGTCGAAAATAAAGAAAATTCGACGTGAAAACAGAGCTGCACCCGGATTTAGAACCTACCTAAGATGTTGACAAAATATATCCATGCCTGGCTAGATTTATAATGTGAGAGAACTGTAACGGGAACATAGAAAAATCAACTAAGATGGATATCTTATTAAATGCCACTTAGAGATCAATTACGTAAAGCAGACGACAGCTAATATAAATACCTGTGTCCAAGTTTGGAGAACGAGGAAGTTTGATGTATGAATACTTCAAATAGATTGTAACCTCTGGTATATATCACAAGTGTGGAATAAAAAGGGTCATCAAGAATAGAGAAGCTGTGAGACCATGGTAAGTCCTATAGCAAAAAAAGGGAGCAAGATCAGTACTGGAAGATGTGGAGGAACAGAAACAATTGGTGTATTGTTGATAGAGTTGCACAAAATATATAGGTAATAACTAATTATGTGTTGGCCATATTAGTTTGTACGAACAACCTAGTTTTATAAAGGACTTGGAAGAACTGTCTCTAAGAAAAGAGGGACCAATAAATTAAGTAAGTTATGGCATAGTAGTTCGAAAGAAGGGTTCGTATGTTATCAATGTGATGGTGTAAAACATATATAATGCAGGCGGCTGCGGGTACTTTGAATTTAATATTTATGCAATGTCAGTATTCAGGATTGAGAACTCTGAGTTTAATAATTATGCAATGTCAGTACTAAGGGTTGAGTACGTGGAGTAAAATGGGCGGAAGTAACATAGGCTGAAGAACTGGTGGAGAAGGCCGTAATTGCATATAAGACTATCCTGTAAACAACACACTTGCACAGAAAGGTGACCATACAATGTGAAGACTGGCCTGTAAAAAGCGCTGTCGTACAGAGAGGTAAGCGTCCAATATGAAGTTGGAATCTAGTCTGAAAAGCTTGGAACCATATCTATAAATGAGCCCAAGACACAACACGTATCCAAAGAGAGCATTTCAATTGCACGCTACTTTTTCAATGTAACTAAATTTGTTACTAGTCCTTCCTCTATCTTAGGAAGCATTTTCAGTGAGCCTTCAGTGAGTCCCCCAACTAACCTTCTGATTAGAATAGCATGTTTGGGCTTCATGCAAAACAATTTAGTCAACCCAAGTTTGGAAAACATCTAACTATGGCTCTATCAAAATTAGCGGTTGGTACCTAAAGACAAAAGCAAATGACATTGAGATCCATAACATAGTCTTATATCTTGCATCAGTATGGTTGAGCAAGCTGTGACAGTATTTGTCAACTGAATATCTGTTCGGTCAACAAGACATCGGGACTCAGCAGTAATGTTCAAGATAGAAATTATGTAAATGAAGGAAAAAGATAGAAAAGATGTCAAATGAAGGGAAAAGATGTAATTGTCTCCTCTCGGTACCGTCTCCTCTCAGTACTCGGTAAGTTAGATTCCCTAGGACATCATTCCACATTGAAATTGGTCAACAAGCCGTATGTTTACATTTGGTCCAATAAAAGTATAACCTCAAATCTAAGATATAACTAAACTGTCTTTCACATGTCGATGATTGGTTCCTCTCCTCCTGTTCCCATCGTTGGGCTCGTCAGGTAACAATTTTGTATTGCCTTGTATTCTAGTCGTAGCATCCATTGTTAGTTCCTGGGAACATCACCTTTACATACACTAAATTCTACAAATTATCAGTAGCTAGTACAACACATTCTAGCAAGCAATACTCATGGGAAAGAAATTTAGCTACTAGCATCTGGTCAACAGAGTGGAAAAATACAATTCTAACTCTCTATGCAGCCATTTTAAGTGACTTGTTTAAACAGTGAAACTTAACATGAGGCTGTGCAACTAGGCCCAAGACCTTGCTAATTTAAGGCCAGTGATTAATAAAGCAAACACATAATACGTGACCATTAATATAACATACTACTACATTGATCTACACATGAGCACAACATTTAATTTTAATAAGCAGTTAATAAGACACTTTGGGGGTCATTCTGACCCTCGCGGTCTTGGACCGCCAGGGCCACGAATGACGGAAGCACCGCCAACAGGCTGGCGGTGCTTCAATCCCCATTCCGACCGCGGCGGTAAAGCCGCGGTCGGATTGCCGGGGCCGGCGGTCATCCGCCGTTTTTACCCCGGCTGGGAGAATCCGCCAGGGCAGCGCTGCAAGCAGTGCTGCCCTGGGGATTCTGACCCCCGTACCGCCAGCCTGTTTCTGGTGGTTTTCACCGCCAGGAAGAGGCTGGCGGTAACGGGTGTCCTTGGGCCCCTGGGGGCCCCTGCACTGCCCATGCCACTGGCATGGGCAGTGCAGGGGCCCCATAACAGGGCCCCGGCCTGCTTTTCACTGTCTGCATGGCAGACAGTGAAAAGCGCGACGGGTGCAACTGCACCCGTCGCACCGCCGCAACACCGCCGGCTCCATTCGGAGCCGGCTCCTGTGTTGCGGCCTCATTCCCGCTGGGCCGGCGGGCGCTAACTTGGTTAGCGCCCGCCGGCCCAGCGGGAATGTCAGAATGGGGGCCGCTGAATTTTGGCCGCATGGCGGCCAAATGGCGGTTTCCGCCTGGCGGGCGGCAGTAGCCGCCCGCCAGAGTTGGAATCACCCCCTTTGTGATTACTGACGGTCATTCAAGTAGGCACATTTTCAAACTTGTATAATATTTTCTCTATATTAATTCATTTTCTATGCAGATGTAACATTCAGAATACATGAATATTTAGTAGTAAAATTTCAATGTTAACAACTACAGTGGGCTTATTGCTTGATTCAAACGTGCTGTTCAGCCATCAGTGCCCTTTCAGCTCCACATAAGTATTGAATCATATTAGTTGAAGGATGGTACAGAGTGAGCATTGCAGGTGAAAAGTACAGAAGGAATCTGGATGTATCCAACTGAATGGGCTTCTGACAACCAAGCCTGTATTACATGAAGTGTCTTCGAGGTAATGGGCATGTGTATTCACAGCCTGCATACCCGGGGGTACTTTAGTTTTACAAACGGGTCTGCAGATGCGTGTGTGGCTCCTTCTGTAATACATATAGCTTTGGTACACAGGTAGCACTAGCACGATCCTAAAAGAGAGTTCTTTTATTTGTATTGCCGTGGCTTCTTCTAAATTAGGGTAACACTTTGCCTCTGCACCTGCACTGTATTATGGATGTGGGCACAAAGTCAAAGAGTCAATCAGAGAGCGCAATGTCTGTGACCCACAAAGAGGTGCAAGATAGAGCCTTGTGAAAGATGGTGTGGCTGCTTCAAACACCTTTCATGAATGTCAGGGCAGTCGTGAGTTAGCGACTAGCTTAGAGGGGAAGTGTTTTGTGTAATAAGGCACAGTCTCCCTTTTTGCACCTGGCACTGTGCAGTGCAGGATAGCAATAGAGTTTCTAAAGTAAAGTGAAAACTACCGGACAGGATGAATAAAATTAGTATTTGGTGAAAGCTTAGCCACAACCAATCCGTCTGCATCTTTTTTGTTAACATGATCCTTAAGGCATATTTTCGACTAAGGCAAAAGGCTAACATTTTGAAGCAATGCTTGAATGGAAGAGTCAAGCTTTAAGGTTCAAGCCTAAAAGCTAGGATCACATATGAAATTTGTGGTTTTCACCTTGACAAAATGTTTTCTTTGTGATTTAAATTAAAGTAGATGCATGGTGGTCAAGATTGGATGAGGCTTGGATGGGCCCTTTTGGTTATGAATGTCATGTTCAAGAGACACCATGAGGTATCACTGAGTACAGAGGGCTTATTGTTTGATTCTGCTATGTTGTTCAGCCATCAGTGCCCTATCAGCTCCACATAAGTATTGAACCATATTAATTCAAGGATGGCACCCTAGCGAGCACTGCAGATGAAAGCGACACTAGGAATCTGGATGTATCCAACTGAAGGGGCGTCTGGCAACAGAACCTCTATTACATGAAGTGTCTCCGTGATAATGGGCTTATGTGCTCACAGACTGCATACCCAGGGGTACTTTGGTTTTACAGAAGAGACGCAAATGCTTATGTGGCCCCTTCAGTAGTACATATAGCTCTGGTACACAGGTATCACTGGAACGATCCTAAAAGAGACGTCTTTCATTTACATTACGGTTGCTTCTTCTAAATGAAGGTAACATTTTGCCTCTGCAACTGCGCTGTATTATGGATGTGGGCACAAAGTCAAAGAGTCTATCAGAGAGTACAATGTCTGTGAACCACAAAGGGATACAGGATGGAGCCTTGTGAAAAATGGTGTGGCAGCTTCAAACACCTTACACGAATGCCAGGGCAGCTGTGAGTTAGCAACTGGTGGGTGGGGGGAGTATTTTGTGTAATAAGGCACAGTCTCTCTCTTCGCACCTGGCACTGTGTTAAAGTTGTGTTATGATGCATACAGGGGCATTGCACACTTTCAATAATGAGAAACCCATAGAGAAAGACAATGAACCAATTGAGTATAGTCTACCCAAGGATCATGAAGGTAGAAAGGATCTTAAGGCGGCTCTGGTGGTAAATAGTATCAATTGATAGATCCAACAAGATGAGCCTAATAGTGTCGCTTGGTCAGTAAAACACTGGGCAATCTTCAGGTCACCGGACATAGACTTGTACAGTGCAGCGACTGGGGAAGAAATGTAGGAAGTTTAGGAGGTGGAGATTTTGGCTTGTTCTTATAAAACGAGAAAAATCCCATACCTAGTTGGTGGCTGTTATGAGGTTATGCTGTAGTCCTACTATGCACCTTTAGTTTCTGTTTCCTCTCTGGGGCCTCTTTATTCTACTGATTGGGCATTCCCAGGGTTTCTCAATTCTCGGTCCACAACAATGGCCTCTTTCCCCATATACTGCACAGCAAGGCTCTCTTCTCTACCTCCCTCTGCTCAGCTAATAGCTCTTCTCATTCACTGAGAAGCGTCTTGCCCTCGTTAGCACATTCACAGGGATAGCTATGAATGATTTAACACCAGGATTTACTCTGGTCCCCTTTGGGCCCGAGCCAAAGCCTTGTAAATCAGGTTCTTAGTCATTTATTCGCTGCCTGCACAGCTTTGATGAAAAATTAATTCCGAGTCTGCAGGCTTTTGTGTCTGGGTAATTTGCCTCCTTTCCTTGTGGTTTTTGGTGAGACTGTTGATGTTTGCGTAGTTTATGCGGCATATGTGCTGCACATACACCACCCACGGCAGGGGCGGCTGCCCATTTTAGAGCACTGCTGCATGTGATAAGTGGATTCATAGCGTGATCAAAACAAATGCACAGTGTCCCAAGGAAATTCAGCAGAACTGCAAAAAATGCCATTTCCCAGTACGAGTCTAAACATACTTTCCAGGGAGGACCGACAGCGGTGGCGTAACAAAGGGCCCCGCAGCCGTTGCGGTGCGAGGGTGTTAGGGGGGCGTTCAGGGGGCCCCCTCAGAACATTGTGACTGTGCACGGGCGGCAGGCCGCTGAACGGAGTACTTTGCTTTCAAATCTTTACATCATAATTAGGGATGTGAAAAATTCACGGAATTTGCTTTTACATAACTACGCATAATGTCGGCAAAATTATTTGAAATCACATGTAAATATGCAAAAAGTGTGAAATGCGTCCTTGGCAGGAGGATGCATTCTAATAAAATCATCGGAACAAAAGCTGCTCTGGTCCGTTGCAGCAAATGGTGTCCAATAATATCCTCTCTCGGGCTCTTGCTTCTCAGGCCCCAAAAGCCCAGCCCCTTAAGCTTTTAGCTTCCAAGCAGGGCTGTCACAAATTCGTGTGGCCCAGGCTGAAACATTTGAAACATCTATGCCCCTAACTATTCTGAAAACGGCACTGGGGTGAGGAGAGCTTCAGTTTATTTTACCAGTTTGCCTTTACTTTCCACAACCGCACTCTATGCACACAGTCCTATCTTGCGTCCCTCCTGCTTTTCTCAGCATTTGCACCTCTTCTGTGCACTTTTGTCCTTTTCCTGTTCACTTTTCATGAATCAACATTACCCCTGCACCCCAATCCTCTCTCTTCTGCACACCTCGCACTTACCCCTCCCACCTTTACTCTCATGGTCTCTACCACACAGCTCATCTGCCCCCAGGCCCTTTGCGTGAGCCTGTCCCATGGTGCTTCTGGATAACTTGTCTATACCCTGCCGGAAAGCAACAGTAAGCATAACAATGGGCCAAAGCATGACGTACCTCTCAGCCACAGACAACAATAGATGATAACTTTGTTCATTAAATCAGCACACATCATTTTTAACCTGTAAAACCGTTTATGTATGAAACCAGGGAGGCAGGCACAGCTTAACAAGTGCATCTCAACTATCCATTCTTTTTATAGCACTAGGACCAAAAAACAGCCCAGCTATTGCACTTCAATCCGGACCCACAATACACTTTGCGTTTCTAATTCTGCACTGTAATCCCGAAACAGCTCATCAAATGCAGTACATCCTGCTCGGCTTTACTTGGTAAACTGACTAGTTCGAGTCATTTGGTTCCAGTTACATGTAGTCTGAATGACTGAATCACAGGTCAGCAAAACAATAAGCAACAAAATAATTATGAAAATGGTAGGAGGTTTGTAATAAGAAAATCTGACAACCCAAGGGTCATGAGCAGGGAACTCAGAGTTTGGGGTAAAGACTAAGGGTTGAGGTTTACACACTTGTGTTGTGTCATGGTGTCGTGTTATGTTGTGTATTTGTATGATGCACACATTACCTGGAAGGGCATTCTGGTGCCTTGGGGAAAAAGTGTTGCCCTGAATGAGGCCTATTGAAAGGGCCAGGTTTCAGTTTTTTTGCAGAATTCTAGGACTGAACTGGCGGTTCTAACATGCAGAGGGAGGTCGTTCCAGGCTTTG
The DNA here is from genome assembly GCF_031143425.1 of Pleurodeles waltl. Lineage (NCBI taxonomy): Eukaryota > Metazoa > Chordata > Amphibia > Caudata > Salamandridae > Pleurodeles > Pleurodeles waltl. The sequence continues at coordinate 215,175,726 of NC_090440.1, forward strand.
AGGGCCAGGTAAGAGAAGGCACAGCAACTGGCTCTTTAGATGTGGGAGACATCAGCTAGCAAGAGAATGGTGGAGAGGATGTACCAGATATGTGTATGGAAGCTAATGTGGCTGTTCAGGTATGTTGGTCCTTGGTTATACATTACTTTGAATGTGTGTGTTCAGCGCCTTGGGACCCTGCCGGGTGAGTAGCGCGCTTAACAAATCACTGATTGATTGATTGATTGATTGTGTGAGGAGTTTGATAAGAGTGCATCTTTGGATGGGGGACCAGTGGAGGTCTATGATGTGTGTGGAAATCATAGAGTAGGGTGGGAGTTTGAGCAGGAGTGTGGCTGCTGTATTCTGAATAACTTGGAGTCCTTCTGTGAGCTGTCCAGTGATGCCGACATTTAGTGCATTTCTGTAGGCCAGCTGGGAATCAGAACTTAGGTAATTGTTCTGCGGATGCTGAGCAGGAGCCTTTGAAGGTTTTCCTGAGGAGTTTGAGAATGTGAAAGCAGGGGAGGATGACTGAGTTGACATGGCTGGTCATCAAGATTTGACTGTTGATTATGATCCCTAGGTGCCTGGCTTGTTTCAACGAGATGGGTGTAGGTCCTCATTATGAGGGCCATCAGGCAAAGGACCAGAGAGCTATGGCTTCTCCAAAGAGAACCACCTCTTTCTTGTCAGGGTTGAGCTACAAGCAGTTGGTCTTCATCCAGTTTGTGACTTCAGACATGCAGTTGAGTTTGAGTATTGGAGGTGTCAATGAAGAGGGAGAGGAAGAGTTTGGTGTCATTGGTGTAGGACATTGGGTTACTGGTTAAAGGGGATGAATTCCTACCAAATTAGCAACCATAGTTCTTGCCAAGGTGAGACATAAGCAAACCACAAATTAACCTGTGCCCAACTCTCTGGTATCTTGGCACAGATCAGACAGACGTAACGTAGAGGCAAAGTGTAAACTATTTATGCAGCACTTCCATCAGTAATAAAGTGAAAACACTACACAAGAAAAATCTCACATAAATTTAGAAAAATAGAGTAAAATGTAATAAATTATGAGACCAAAACAACATAAATCCATTTAGTAGAACCGGAGGTAGGCCATTTTAAAGATTTAGGTACAAAATAGTTCCCAGAAGCACAAAGCACAAACTGTGGCTATCTGTTCACGGCAGATCAGAACAAAGTCACAAGTTTAGGCTAACCATGATGGAGTGTGGGCCGGATAAAGGGACCAAGATAGGCTCACTGAACAAAGTACCTTAAATCCTGGGTCAGAGCATTGCGAGATCCTGCATTGAGGGTGTGTTGCACAGCAGCGGTTCTGATGAGCTGTGGGTGGAAATGCGAGATCCTGCAATGAGTGCAACAGCAGTTCCAGTGAAGCTGTCATGAAGCTGAAGATGCAAGGTCTTGCTTTGTCATTGAGAGTGACATGTCAACGGATGCTTGAGATGCAAAGTCTGGCATCAGGGATGTATCCCACAGCTGCAGTTCCGATGAGCTGAGGGCTGCAGTGAAATGCCCTGCACTGCTGATGCATTGCACATTGCCGGTTCTGATGCAGAGCTGTGAGGAGATGTGTCGTCCCACATCTGTTCTTTCCAAAGGACCATAGCTGGCTGGTAGAGCACCTTCAGGCCGTCTTCTAATGATCCAGGACTGGAATGGCATCACTTGGAGGGCAGGACTCACGGCAGACAGAGTCTAGGTGCTGGGTTCAAGGTGGTTATGGCCTTTCATGTCTCTGAAGCTTTGCTCAGAAGACTAGCCAACTAGCCCCTAGAGACACTCTGATGGTCCTGGATTCATGATGCAGATCCAGTCCTCCTCACTCAGTCAGCAAGGCAGCATAGCAGCAGAGCAGCAGAGTAGCAGAGCAGCAGAGTAGCAGGGCTTCTTGCAGCAGAGTAACACAGCAGTCCTGTGTCCTCCACAAATTCAGAGGTGTACTGAAGAGTTGGGTCTGAAGGTTCAATGTTTATACCTGTTGCCAGCTTTGAAGTAGGTGAAGTTTCTAGAGGGTCCACTTCCAGAAGTGTTCGGAGTTCCCTGTATCCCTGGCCTTGTCAGAGCTACTCTGGAGGTACAAAAGACTAGTGTGAACCCCTTTGTGAGTGTGGTGAAGCAGCGTTTTTGTAATGTGCAAGTGTGTGATAGCTCCTTCCCCTCATCAAGTCAGAGATGGTCATTCCTGCCAACTTCTATTTCCCCTTTGTCTCACTGTCTGGAAGCAATAAACAAAGACAAACCACCAGCTACACGTAGTCATGTGACCGAGAATTCAGCCTGCAGGCACCAATGATTGAGACAAGAAAATGCCAATTTTCTAAAAGTAAGTATACAACACAGGGATGGATGGAACACTTGAATTAATCTCAACCATTGGTAATCATTTAGGTCTCATTCAAATCCATCCTTATTTTGCACACCACGCTACCTCAGTTTGGAAACAGCTATATGCATATCAGTCTTGACCCTGCTCCAGTGGGAACAGGTCAGTCCGACCTGCCTAAGCCATGTCCTTGAAATGGAACACAATCAACCCAGGATTGGTTTCACCCTAGTTATGGGCTGTTCATCAGCCATGCATGGCTTGATTCCAGTGACAAAATGTGCACGGGACCCATGGCTAGGCATAACCATCCCTCTTAGAGTGACACAATAAGTATAAAAAAACAGTGATAGATGGAATTATTAAATTAATCTCAGCTGATGGCAATCACTCAGGTCACATCCCAATCCACTGTTATTTTTCACACCATGCCACCAAATCTTAGACCCAGCTATATTGCAAATCAGTTTTGACCCTGCTCCAATATGAAAAGTCAAGCCTGAACTGTCAAGCCAGGTCCTCTCTGTACCAGAACACAAGCCACCCAGCTCTGGTTTGGCCCCAGTTATGGGCTCATTGGCTGGGTACAGCTTGGTTCCAGTGATACAGTGTGCACAGGATCCACATCTTGGCATATCCGTCCCACTTAGGGCGACACAAAAAGTAAACAAAACAGTGCTCTTTGGAATGCTTGAATTAATCTCAGCTACTGGTAATCATCCCAATCTATTGTTTTTTTGTTTGTCAGTTCAGGCCGGACTGTTCCTATCGGAGCAGGGTCAAGACTGATTAGCATATAGCTGGGTCCAAACTGAGTTGACATGATGTGAAAATAACAATGGATTTCAATGTGGCAACAAGTGATTACCAGTGGCTGAGATTAATTCAGGCATTCCAACCACCACTGTTTTGTACACTCTTTTCTTAAAGCTTTATTTATCATTTTCCAATGTAATGCAAACAGTGGAGCCACAGTTCAAAAAGGAAAGAAGAATGCCAGGTGGGACAAGTCAAGAGTAGTAGGTGGAAGAGAGAAATGGAAACAAATGAGGAGAAGTAAGGGGAGACGGGGAGAAGAAACGAAAGAATGCTGAGTGTCAGGTAAGCAGGAGAGGTGTATGACAACAAGAACATGGAACAGAACAGCGGGGCAACACAATATGAACCTGTGTTGGCCTCCCGTGGGCAGTCAGGGATTAATGAGGTTTCAGTCCACCGTCATCAGGGCATTCAAATGTTAAGAGGCAGTCACACAGCGGCTGCCAAAAATCTTTTGCTCTGGAAGTGACTGCTTACAGGGAGGTGTAGAGTTTGGAGGTAATGTTGCAGTAGGACAGATATTTCAGCCAAGCTGACACTGTAGAAAGTGTACCATTGCCCCAGTGGAGTGAGATCAGTTGTCTGGCCAGGAGTAGTACAATGTCGGTATAGCAACACATTCGCAGAGGTAGCGACTTGACATACCACAGTGGGGCCATCAGGGGGTCTGGAGCAAGAGGTTGTTCAAGCATGAGAGACAACGTGGTATAGATTTTCCCCCAATAAATTGCAATCACCCCACATTTCCGTGAAAGATGAAGGAAGTCAGCCTGTTCCACCTGGTACTTAGGGGAACAGTGAGATCTGGTGAGAACTAGTTTGGCCAGGGCCTAAGGGTTCGTGTAGGCCCGGATGAGATATTTGTAATGCAACAATTTGTGATGGTGGCTGCCGGAAATTAGTTTTGTCTGTGTACAGCAGTAATACCAGGTTTCATCTGGGATGGAGATTCCCAGATCGCACTTCCAAGCGGCCCTGGCTTTTTCCATGCTATTGGATCTCAACTGTAATGAAGTATGGTACAACTTGAAGATGATGTGGCGACTATCTGGTGAGGAACTTACCAGTGTAAGAGAAGAGAAGTCTTTGGGCTCTACTGGGCAGGCAGGTAATTTCTCATGAAGTCTTCTATGTAAGCAATTTAATATGCAGCCATCCATGAGTGTCAATCCACCCCCTCAACTATGGTGGAACTGGGTTTGAGCACACCATTAACAAATAAATCACCTGCGACCTGCATACCATGAGCACGAAAAGTGCATTGTACCAGGCACTCCTCAGTGAGCTGGAGCCATGGGTTATTTATGAGAGCAATATGTGGGGAATAGAGGGTGTCTCTGCCAAGATAGCACTGGAGTGTGGACCAGGCCCATCTACTAGTAGCAAGAGTCCGTATTTCAGTAGGGTTGCATTGAAGTCCGGTTGAAGGATAGTGGACAATGGGAGATGTGATATTTGTGCCCTTTTGGGTACACAACTATGGATTAAAATACAGATTATATGAGAGTAGGAACAGTATAGAGAGAAATATCTGTGAGAGACTCAAGAGGTGGCATAGGTGCACTTAGGTCTGGGAGATAAGTGGGTCTCCTGAAAGAAGGCTTCCTTAACTCTGTAACAACTAAGGTATGTGAGAACCTGCTTCACTTTCCTCAGATTATTAACCCCTTCAGTGCCAAGACAGGAACAATTCCATCCTCACCCATGGCGCACATGTTGTGAGGACAGAACTGTTCTGTCCCGGGATCCATCCATAGAGAAAGCACAGGTGCCCCCCACCCGTGGTCCATCCCTTTTCACCCCCAAGCAGGGATGGCAGCAGAAACGCTTCTGCTGCAACCCTCCCCCTTGGCATCTGATGATGTCAGCACGCATGGCAATCAGTAGTCGGAATCAGTATTTGCTTCTTCTTTGGATGCTGCATTTTGTTGATAATGTTTTAGCATTGATGACAAAGTTCACCCTGATTGTGACTGCCTTTTTAAGATTTGGCCTGTCCGTGATTACTTTGTAGATCAATTTCCGAGATCTATGTTCTAGAGAAAAAAAAGCTGTGGATGAGTCTTTGCTCCTGTTCAAGGATCCATTGGTTTTTAGACAGTACATTCCTAGCAAGAGAGCACGTTATGGAATTAAGATTTATATGCTCTCTGATATTATTACTAGATATGTATGAAATTTCAGTGGGTACACCTGTAGGTGTTCCTGTATTAACCCCCCGGTTGCCCATCCAATTTTAGAGTAAGTGGGAAAATTGGGTAAGAATCCTTTGGGGGATTCATGATAACCCCACCTCCCTGGATTCCTCCGTGTGTCTAGTTTTCAGAAATGTCTGAGTTTGATATGTTTCCATAGATGGCCGCAGAGCCCAGGACCAAAAACGCAGGTGACCTCCTTGCAAAAACAGGTCATTTTGTGAGAGCTAATTTTGATGTCTCCCCGTAAGTTTTTGGTCATTTACTGTCGCAGGCACTAGCCCTACCCACACAAGTGATGTAACATTTTACTCTGGAGACTTAGGGAAATACTAGATGGAAGGAAGTTTGCGCCTCCCCTCAAATTTCAGAACTTTCATGGTTTCCCTTAGAGGTCTAGTTTTCAAAAATGTACATGTTTGCAAGGTTTCACTAGCTGCTGGCTGAGCTAGGGCTCAACATCCACAGCTAGGCACTTTGCCAAAAATGGACAGTTTCCAGTGGAAAAATGTGATTTGCCCACATAGCATTTTGGGCCATTTCCTTTTGTGGGCACTAGATCTACCCAGACTCCTTTTATCAGGAGACTTGGAGGAATGCTGGTTAGTGGAAATGTGTGGCTCCAGCAGATTCCAGAACCTTTTATCACAGAATTGTGTGGAAACGTATTTTTAGATAACTTTTGAGGTTTGCAGGAGATTCTGGATAACAGTACCTGGTAAGAGCCACACAAGTCGGTCCACCGTGGATTCCCCCAGGTGTCTAGTTTTGAAAAATGTACAGGTTTGCAAAGTTTTCCTAGATGCTGGCTGGACTAGTGCCCAAAATCCATAGCTAGGCACATTGCAAAAACAAGGACAGTTTTCAGTGGAAAAATGTGATGTGTGTGTGATGTGTCCACATAGCGTTTTGGGTCATTCTTGTCATGGACACTAGGCCTACCTTAACAAGTTAGGTACCATTTCTATTGGTAGACACTGAGAAATGCCGGGTGGGTGGAAGTTTGTGGCTCCCCACAGGTTTCAGAACATTCTATCACATAAATGTGAGGAAAATTTGTTTTTAAAAGGTTGAGGTTTGCAAGGGATTCTAGGTAAAAAAAAACAGGTTACAAGCCAAGCAAGTCCACCCACTCTTGATACCCCTAGCTCTCTGGTTTTAAAAAATGTACAGGTTTGCTAGGTTTCCCTAGATGCCAGCTGAGCTAGTGCCCAAAATCCACAGCTAGGCACATTGCAACAAAGAGTCAGTTTTCAGGAGAAACTGTGACGTGTCCATGTTGCGTTTTGGGCCATTTCCTGTCGCGGGCATTAGGTCTACCCACAAAAGTGAGGTACCACTTTTATTAAGGGTCCTAAGGGAATGCTGAGTGGGTGGAAGTTTGTGGCTCCCAGCAGATTCCAGAACATTTGTTCACAGAAATGTGAGGAAAATGTGTTTTTGTAGACAAATTGTGAGGTTTTCAAGAGATTCTGGGTAGAAAAATGTAGAGAGAGCCCCGCAAGTGAGCCCACCCTGGATACCCCTAAGGTGTCTAGTTTTAAAAAATGTACAGGTTTGCTAGGTTTCTCTAGATGCCGGCTAAGTTGGAGCCCAAAATCCACAGCTAGCCACACTGCAAAAAAGGGTCTGTTTGCAGTGAAAACATTTGATGTATTAACATTGTGTTTTGGGCAGTTTCCTGTTGCAGGCACTAGCCCTACCCACATAAGTGAGGTACCATATTTATCAGGAAACTTGTGGAAATGCTGGGTAGGTGGTAGCTCCACACAGATTCCAGAAATTCCCATCAAAGAAATGTGAGGAAAATGTGTTTGTTAGACACATTTTAGAGATTTGCAAGGGATTCTGGGACAGAACCAGGTGTGAGTCACAGATCTCACCTCATCCTGGATTCCCCTAGGAGTCTGGTTTTAAAAAATGTACAAGTTTGACACATTTTCCTTCGTGCCGGCTGACCTAGGGCCCAAAATTCTCAGCTAGGCATATTAAAGAAGGGTCCATTTTCAGTAGAAAAATGTGATGTGTCCACATAGTGTTTTGGGCCATTTCCTGTCCTGGGTACCAGGACTGCCCACACAACTGAGGTAGAAATTTTATCGGGAGACTTTGAGGAATGCCGGGTGGGTGCAAGTTTGTGGCTCTCCACAGATTCAAGAACTTTCCTTCACATAAAAAGTTTGGGGTTTGCAAGGGATTCTGGGTAATAGAACCTGGTGAGAGCCACAGAAGTCACCACATCCTGGATTCCCATGGGAGTCTAGTTTTCCAAAAAGTACAGGTTTGCTAGGTTTCCCTTGATTCCAGCTGAGCTAGGACCCAAAACCAACAGCTAGGCACATTGAATAAAAGGGTCAGTTTTCAGTGGGAAAATGTTATGTATCCAAATAGCGTTTTGGGCCATCACCTGTTTTTGGCACTAGGCCTACCCTCACAAGTGAGATACCATTGTTATTAGAAGACTTGGGGTATGTTGGGTGTGTGGAAGTTTGACATTCCTGAACTTTCCATCACAGAAATGTGAGGAAAGTGTGTTTTTTAGTCAATGTTTGAGGTTGAGGTTTGCAAAGGATTCTGGGTAAATAAATGTGGTGAGAACCATACAAGTCAGCACACCCTGGATTCCCCTAGGTGTCTAGTTTTAAAAAAATGGACAGGGTTGCTACGTTTCCCTAGATGTCGGCTAAGCTGGGACCCAAAATCCACTGCTGGGGACATGGCAAAAAAGGGTCAGCTTTCAGTTGAAAAATGTGATGTGTTGAAGTTACTTTTTGGGCCATTTCCTGCTCTTGCACTAGACCTTCCCACACAAGTGAGGTACCATTTATATATTTGAGGACTTGTGGAAATGCTGGGAAGGGTGGGCGTTTGTGGTTCACTGCAGATTCCAGAACTTTCTGTCACAGAAATATGAGGAAAATGTGTTTTTAGTTTTTGAGGTCTGCAAGGGATTCTGGGTAACAGAACTGAGTGAAAGCCACAGACGTCAACACATCCTGGATTCCCTGGGAATAGTTATAAAAAATGTAAAGGTTTGCTAGGTTTCCCTGGGTGATGGGTGAGCTACGGCCCAAAGTCCACAGCTCGACACATTGCAAAAAAAATGGTCAGTTTTCAGTGGAAAATGTGATCAGTCCACATTGCATTTTAGGCCATTTCCTGTTGCGGGCACTAGGCCTACCCTCAAAAGTGAGACACCATTGTTATTGAGAGTCTTTGAGACATGCGAGGTGGATGGAAGTATATGGTTTCCATCACAGAAAAGTGAGAAAAATGTGTTTTTTAGACAGCTTTTGAGGCTTGCATGGGATTCTGGGTTGAAAGATGTGGGGAGAACCACCCAAGGCAGTCCATCCTTGTCTAATTTTAAAAAATGTACAGGTTTGCTAGGATTCCATAGTTTTCAGCTGAGCTAGGGACCCAAACCCCTCAGCTAGGCACGTTGCACAAAAAGGGCCAGTTTTCAGTGGAAAATTGGGATGTATTCTTGTAGTGTTTTGGGCCATTTATTGTCACGGGCACTAGGCCTACCGACACAAGTGGGGCACCATTTTTAACAGGAGACTTGAGGAAATGCTGTAGGGGTGGAAGTTTGTGGTTCCCCATATATTCCAGCACTGTTCATCGCAGAAAAGTGAGGAACATGTGTTTTTAGACACATTTTGAGGTTTGCAAGGGATTCTATGTAATATGACCTGGTGTGAGCCATACACGTCACCCCATCCTGGATTCTCCTACGTGTCTATTTTTAAAAAATTTATAGGTTTGCTAGGTTTCCCTAGATGCCAGCTGAGGTAGGGCCCAAAAACCACAGTTGGGCACATTGCATAAAAAGGGTCAGTTTCAGTGTAAAAATGTGATGTGTTCACGTAGTGATTTGGGCCATTTTCTGCTGCAGGCACTATGCATACCCGCACAAGTGAAATGCCATTTATATCGGGAGACTTGGGGAAATGGTGGGTGGGCAGGCATTTGTGGCTCTCTGCAGATTCCACAAGTTTCCTTCACCGAAATGTGAAGAAAATGTGTTTTAATAGTCAAAGTTTTAGGTTTGCAAGGGATTTTTGGTAAAAATAAGAAGTGGAAAAAGCTGTGCAAGTAAGACCATAATGGATTCACCTAGGTGTCTGGTTTTCACAAATATACTGGTTTGCAAGTTTCCCTAAGTGCTGGATGAGGTAGGGCCCAAACACAACAGCTAAGCATGTTGCAAAAAACTGTCAGTTTTCAGTGGAAAAATTTTATGTGTCCACATTGCATTTTGGGCCATTTCCTGTTGCAGGCAGTAAAGCTACCCACACAAGTGATGTACCATTTGTATCAGAGGACATAGAGGAACACAGAACAGTAGGACAAGTGCTATTACCGATTGTCTTTCTCTGCATTTTTGCCTTTCAAATGTAAGACAGTGTGTAAAAAAGAATTAAGTATGAAAAATGCCCTGTGATTCTCTTGCTAGTATGGGCACCCACAAATTCAGAGTGTGCAAATAGCCACTGCTTCTAAACTCCATATATTGTTCCCATTTCAGAAATACATAGGTTTTCTTGATACCTTTTCTATTTAACCAAATTAATTTCTGAATATCAGGTACACAATGAAAAAACATTGCAAGGTGCAGCTCAGTTATTGACTCTTGGTACCTCAGGTTCTTGGTGAATCTTCAAGCCCTATACATCCCCACATCCATGATGATCCAGCAGACGTGACGGTATATTGCTTCAAAAATTTCTGGCATAGTTAGAAGACATTACAGGGGAAAACGTAGGCATAAAGGGCTGCTTTTTCAACTCAATTTCAATATATTGTTACTTTCTATAGGAAAACCTTAACGGATGTACACAAATGACCCCCTGCTACATTCAGAATTGTGTCTACCTTTTAGAAATGTATAGCTTTCCAGGATCCACCATTGGTTACATACCCATTTCTGCCTCTAACTGGAAGGCGGTTGAAAGCACACAAAATAGGACTGTGTCATAGTGAAGTGCCAAAACTGAGTGAAAAATGTGGTTTCTGACAAAAGTCTTCCTGCTCCTGAAAGATGGAAAGATGGTGATTTTAGCACCAGAAACCCTTCATTGATAATCAGACGTTTTCTTTTGCAGCACTTTTTTCCTATCTTTTCCACAAAACTCAAAATGTTGCTGTATTTTGGCTAATTTCTCGGTCCACTCCAGGGGAATCCACAAACCCTGGGTACCATTAGGATCCCCAGGATGTTGGAAAAAAAAGGATGTAATTTTTCATGAATACCATATGTGGACAATAAGTTATGGGGGCCTAAGTGCAAACGACCCCAAATAGCCAAAAAAGCATTTGACAAGGGCGGTGAGGAGGGCTGGTAGAGAAGGTGTTAAGGCCTATAATGTTCCGTGTCATGCAGGAGAGAGTAAGTGCAGAGTCTCTGTTAGTGTGGGCAACCATAGTAACAAGGGATATAGTGGCATGCATGTATGGGGCAAGGCTCTAGGGTGTCACACAATATAGGTGTCTTAAATAATCAAAAGAACAGCATACCAAATGTCCCTACCGCCCCTCCCACTCCGGCAGTAACAAAGGCTAGAGAACCCTAAACACCTTAGAACAAATTAATAATACAAACAAAGCGGTATATGCCTGGGGGGCGACTATGTTCAGAGGAGCAAAGCCCTAATAAACAATGAAGTCATATTAAATAGAGTAAACTACTGGGGGGGAAAAAGAGTTGGTTACAAGAGGGACAATAACAACAATGGAAACATGAGCATGATGGTGCACAACAAATCTTCCTGATGACAATTGACAGTGTGCTTGGGATACAAGATCAGCTAGGCTGTGTGGGCAGTTGGAGAGTTATGTACGGAATTAGTAGGGCTGCCAAAGGGTGGAACATCGCTAGGAGAGGTTCCTCCAGGTGTGTTGCACTTGCAGAACTGCACAGCATAAGCAGGGATATTGAAAACATAGTGGCGACCATCCATCTCCACATGCACCCATACAAGTTAAAGCATCCTGTTATAATGTGCTATTGGTTAGAATAGAATGTTGGTAGGTTGTTATAGGAACAGTGTCTTAGTAACGTGAGATTCTGCCTGGGAACGGTTGATTCAAGCTGGCCGAGGTGGAGGTCACGTTTATGTAGTGTACTTAATAAACACGTAATGAAGACATCATCGCTGTCCAGACCCTTCATTACAACATAAATTTGGCGACGAGTTGGAGCCAGCTGCTACGACCTAGGAGTGGTGTGACCTCTATCCTCAAGGAGTAAATGGACTAGCGTGCAGTGGAAAAGAGAAGACTTCGTTGAATCTATGCCTGGTTACAATACAGCTGTATTGTTGATGGTGATTAAAGCTTAGGCTTGTCGGAAGAAATCAACGGAGGCTGTGGTCATCTGGAGACCAAAAGGGAAGAGAAAGGATATCGTTGGACTGACGTTTTGCTACAATTTAGCGCATACAGTACAGCGCAGGTACTGTGTGTAAAGGAAACACAGCCAACGGTAATTATAGGTTGCGGGCGCTGTGTGGAGTGCGACTGTATCTGTTATTCGTTCAGCGCAGAGCGCAAGAGTCCAGAAAAAGGAAAAGAAAGGACTCGGTTGAACTTTAACTTTTGCAACTTTAACTTTTGCCTTGTTACAATACAGAGTTTTGCTACAATTTAGCGCATACAATTTAGCGCAGTTACTGTGTGTAAAGGTAACACAGTCAACGGTAATTATAAGTCGCGCGCGCTGAGTGGAGCGCGGTGGTGTCTGTTATTTTTTCAGCGCAGAGCGCGAGACTGGCTCTGTTATTCTTTCAGCGCAGAGCGCGAGACTGGCTGCGTGGGACAGCGCAATCTGCAGCGTGTAACTCACCTCAGTTCTTCACGGCGACCGCGGAGTGGTGTGCGATCTCATCCTGCAGCGTGTGAGACTTGAGCTCATCTCAGTTTTCACGGTGGGCGCGGAGTTGTGTGTAGTCTCATCTGTGTTCGTGCTTTATCTCATGAGGTCTTCACGGCAAGTGGTTCCGGTGTTACGGTATTAGAGGAAAGGACCTCGTTCCAGCACATGTACTTTAGATGAAAGGACCTAACCATCAACTTGACATGAACTTAAGCTGGTCACAAGCTGGAAAACTTTAGATTTTAAATTTGACTTGGCATATTTTCATGTTCTTATTGCATTGTTGTTGTTTACGGGGAAGATTACTTTGATATTTGTATTTTAGGTGTCAACATCAACATGGATTTGTATGCCATTGTGCCACCACCATTGTTTTTACCTCAACCTGGTGAGCCTTCGCTTGAATGGGAAGAATGGATAGATGTTTTTGATAACTATTTAGAAGCAATAGATGGGCGCAACTTTTCTCTTGGGAGGAAAAAGGCCATTTTATTGAATGCTTTAGGTAAGGAAGGGCAACACATCTTTAAGTATCTACCGGCTTTTCCCATTCAAGAAGACCAACCTGGTGTAGATGTTTATTCTGATGCTTGTAAACGTTTAGAAATTAGATTTGCAAAGGGTCGAAATATTGTAATTAGACGACACAAATTTTACACTCAGCCACAACGTTCTGGGGAGTCGATTGATGACTTCATTACTAGATTAAGAGAATTATCGTTAAAATGTCAGTTTGGTCCAATGACTGAGGAGATGATACGTGATCAATTGATAGTGCAGTGCGCGGAGTTGTGTGTAGTCTCATCTGTGTTCGTGCTTTATCTCATGAGGTCTTCACGGCAAGTGGTTCCGGTGTTACGGTATTAGAATGTGTTGTTGCAGACAATTTTCCACTCCCAAATATCAACGAACTTTTGACTCTCTTGAAGGGTGGAAAATCTTTCACGAAACTAGATCTGAAGCATGCATATCATCAGATCAAATTGCACAGTGACTCTAAGGGGGTGAGTCTGACCCCGGCGGTCGGCGGGAGCACCGGCGACAGGCCGGCGGTGCCCCGCAGGGCATTCTGACCGCGGCGGTTCGGCCGCGGTCAGAAGAGGCAAATCGGCGGTCTCCCGCCGGTTTACCGCTGCCCTTAGAATCCCCCATGGCGGCGCAGCTTGCTGCGCCGCCATGGGGGATTCTGACACCCCCTACCACCATCCTGTTCCTGGCGGTTCGCCCGCCAGGAACAGGATGGCGGTAGGGGGTGCCGCGGGGCCCCTGGGGGCCCCTGCCGTGCCCATGCCAATGGCATGGGCACGGCAGGGGCCCCCGTAAGAGGGCCCCGCAAAGTATTTCAGTGTCTGCTAAGCAGACACTGAAATACGCGACGGGTGCAACTGCACCCGTCGCACCCCTGCAACTCCGCCGGCTCAATTCTGAGCCGGCGTCCTCGTTGCAGGGGCTTTTCCTCTGGGCCGGCGGGCGCTCTTTTGGAGAGCGCCCGCCGGCCCAGAGGAAATGTCTAAATGGCCGCCGCGGTCTTTTGACCGCGGTGCGGTCATTCAGCGGCGGTACCTTGGCGGACGGCCTCCGCCGTCCGCCAGGGTCATAATCAGGCCCTAAATCTTTAACCTCCTTCATAACTATGGAAGGCATGTTTCAATTTACACGTATGCCTTTTGGGTTATGTTCGGCGGCTAGTGTGTTTCAGAGAGTAATGACTGATGTATTCCGTGAATTGGAAAATGTTCTATTTTTCCAGGATGATATCTTAATTTTTGGAGACAAAGTGGAGAATCATAATTTCACCTTGAAGCAGGTCTTGGACAGAATTTCTAATGCTGGGCTAACTTTGAGGAAGGAGAAATGTGTGTCAGGGAGATAGAATATCTCGGGCATACTCTTTCAGGGGAAGGTATCAAGCCTAAAAAATAACTACTTGATTCCATTAGACTGGCTCCATCGCCGCAGGACAAAGATCAATTAAGGTCTTTTTTAGGAATGTTAGAATATTACTCTAAGTTTGTGAAGAACTTCGCCTCTAAGACTGAGAGTTTGAGAGGGTTGTTAAGGAAAGGGGCAAGATTTTCATGGACCAACATGCATCAAGAGTGTTTTGAGAGTATTAAAGAGGAGGTGTGCTGCGCTGGTATATTGACTCCATTTGACATTGGAAAGAAATCCACAATTACGGTAGATGCGAGTGCATGTGGTATAGGGGCAGTGCTGGCACAAATACACCCAACAGGTGAGAAGACTGTTGCGTTTGCTTCGCGTTCCTTAACGGATTCAGAGCGCAATTACTCCGTTATCGAGAGAGAAGCTTTGGCTGCAGCTTGGGGCATGGAGTATTTCAGAGTCTGTGTATGGGGAACAAGAGTAACTCTACGTTTCGATCACAAACCTTTGTTGAAAATTTTGTCTTCGGTGGTGCTGGCAAGTGTTCTGCAAGATTGGCTCGACTAGCTGCAAGGTTGCAGGAATATATGTACGACCTAGAATACATACCAGGGTGGAGGAATGTGCAGGCACACTGTTTATCACGCTTACCTTTAGGTTGGGAGGTAGTTGATGGTGAAGGTGTATTGAAATACGAAAGTGAAGGTGCAGTTGCAAGTGTTTGTGATGTAAATCATTGGACCTTGGGGACGGTGAGTAAAGAAGAGTGGGAACGAGCTTTTACACATGATGAGGTGCTTATGGGAGTAGTTAAAATGATAGTGGAAGGGGGAAGGAGAGAGAGTACGTTACCCCCAGCTCTTAGACCTTATGGTAAGGTCTTGGACGAATTATCTATCTTGGACAAAGGAGTTTTAGTATGGGGAGAAAGGTTGATACCTCTGGTAGGTGTCAGGAAAAGGTTATTTGATATAGCCCATGAAGGGCACTTAGGACAAACTATGTCAAAGAAACGCCTCAGGGCTGAGTTTTGGTGGCCAGGAATGGACGATGATGTGGTAAACTGGGTGGAAAGGTGTTCTGAATGCATGGAGAGTGAGAAAAGGTTGAAGGTGGGCAAACAAACGGTGTGTGGGACCATGCGGGATCCAGGCATAGCTTGGCATACTGTTTGTGGTGATTTTATTGGTCCAATTGCAGGTGTAAGTTATAGTCAGAGGTTTGCATTTGTATTGATTGATTTGAATACCAAATGGTTAGTAGTTAAGTTTATGGTGGAGGTGACGACGCTTTCTACTATAAGGGTGCTATCTGAGATTTTTAGTGAGGAAGGTTATCCTGATTGTCTCATCACTGATAATGGTAATCAGCTTACTTCAGATCGTATGAAACAATTCTTAAATGAATGTGGTGTGAAACATGCACACACTTCTCTCTATAATCCTCAGGGAAATGGCACTGTAGAAAGAGCTAATAGGGTAGTTAAGGGCGCCATTCAACTAGCTTTGGCAAATATACTAAGCGTAGGAAAAGTTGTGAGTGATTTGGTGTGGGCTTATCGGTCTACTGTGCACAATACGCTAGTATCTTCACCTTTTGAGTTGATGCGGGGCAGGAAGCCCAGTACCAAATTAACGCAGTTTTGGATTAAATCCCTGCTGGAAGGAAATAGTTTGGAGGAGGAATGTCAGAAGGGTGAAAGTAAACACACTAAAAACATAAGTTCTGGTAATTAGGTAAAAAAAAATCGGGACGGTGTGCTGTAGGATTGAACAAATTTCGTGGGCCGTTTCAAGTTAAGCATGTTGGCAGATGGCATGTTGTGTTAGAAAATGGTGAAAAGTGGAATTTTAGGTGGGTAGCTAGGTTTGGTGCGCAAGACTCAAAGTTTGGTACACAGAGGAGTGAGTGTGAGGGGTCAGTGTTGGGTGAGGATGAAGGAGTAACTTCAGAATCTCGGAGTTCTACTAAAGAGATTGGGTCAAATTCTTTAACATTTAATGTTGATGTTGATAGACCCAGTAGCGAAACAACACAGGATTTGAAGAAGGGTGCCACATCTTTCTCTAAGGATTTAGTAGAGAATAGAGTGTCTTTTTCTCAAACATCAGGCATTGAATCTTCTGGAATTATTCCAGAGGTGGAACAATACTCCGGATCTTCCCGAAGGGTTGCAAGTTGTGTACAAAACACTGCGGAGGAAAGTTTGCCTGTAAGGGAGCGGAGACAAAGACGTCCTCCTATGTATTTGCAAGATTATGTAAGATAGTTATATTTAAAGTGATACATACCTTAAGGTGAATTTCAAGTAATGTTAGTTAGGTGATGTTTGATAATGTACTTGTGCTTCAAATCAAAAGGGTGTTATTATGTAAAGGGGGAGGATATGTTATAATGTGCTATTGGTTAGAATAGAATGTTGGTAGGTTGTTATAGGAACAGTGTCTTAGTAACGTGAGATTCTGCCTGGGAACGGTTGATTCAAGCTGGCCGAGGTGGAGGTCACATTTATGTAGTGTGCTTAATAAACACGTAATGAAGACATCATCGCTGTCCAGACCCTTCATTACAACACATCCCACACTTGAGGCCTTCTTTTTGAAGAGTGCACTTGACATCAGTAAAGTTAAATAGGTCTCCTGAACCACTGGAGTTTAGTCCTGAAAGAAGGAGACTGCGGTGTCTTGATATTGCAGGGGGCCCTTGTCTCGGGCAAGGCACAGGGCCATATCTTGGTCTCAAATATTAGGGAGTCTAGCAATAATCTGCCTAATAGGTGCTCCAGAGACAGAGCACTGGTCGAACGATTGATGGGCCATTTTTACCACAAAGGTGTCAGTGAAAGAGTTTCTGTCAAGGAGTTCCATCAGTAGGTGCTCTACGAAGGCATCCATATGCCCAGTGTTAATGTACTCCACTTTTTCAGCCATACAAATATTATTTCGGCAGGATCGTGCCTCCAAATCCTCATTCTTGGCACCTGTGGTTTTCACAATTGGCTCAAAGCATTCAAGGCCCTTCATCATCTTCGATCTCTGAAATTCTGCACTCTGCGCCATCAAGCCTAGTATTGTGTTGATCAAGCCACTCATTCATGCTGTCCAAATGGTGCGATAGGGTATCAAATCAAGAGTCAATTGTCCTGAAGCCAGCACGCAACTCGGTCATTATAGCTGTTGAGTGGGGGTCTGCATCTGTATTGCTGGGGGGCACTTCAGCACCAGGAGGTGAGTGCAGATGATGCAGAGTCCTTGTGGCCTCAAAGGTGAGCTGGTTTGGCTTGGCCTCCCCACTGCCCATCTTGGCTGCATAGATCGCACTGCTACAACAGCAGGTACAAAAATCACTGGATCCAGGGAGTAATGCAGGTAAAGTGTGTCTGTGCACCCTCCACAGGAATGAAGATTCAGACTCTGCCATTAAAAGCACAGATGGAGGAAGCACAAAACACAGTGCAAACAAAAGATAGTCACTCTACTGGAGTGGGGGCCATGACTGGCAGTGCCAGAACGTAAATCTTAGACCTCGCTGAGAAGTGGTGCATATAAAAGGTGTGATGGACTGGCAGCATCACTGCGAGCGAGGTAAGGTTAGTTCACCAATGCAGCAGAGGAGTATTACATGAGTGTCCCGTGCCTAGTACCCCAAGGCCCCCAAGGGCTATATGGAAGGTAAGGGCTAGTAGCAGTTTAAGTTGCAGGATTTCAATGGGGGGCATAGATCTCCTGATGTCCGTCTTGCTCAGCATCATAGCAAACCCCGTCCTTACCACCGTCTGGCATGAAAAACGAGGGGAAGCGAGCCGCAATCCAAGGGAGCAGGCAGTTGTGGCTCAAGCAGTGGCCAGGGTCCCCCAGCACCGCTTGATGCCACAGCCAGTTGCCATAGGCCACAGGGTGGTTCAGAGAGGTCACACCACAAAGTCAGGCCCAAGGGGAGCTCCCCCAGTGGTGCGGCTCCAGAACCACTGCCAGGTGTGGGTCGCAAATCCTGGGGGGCGACATATCCAACAGGTCAGGCTTGGCATGTCAGCAGCTAGAGGCAGGGCTGCCGAGGTCAATAGCGATATGGTCTTTGGCCTCACTTGCTCGCAAGCCACACTGCAGCCCCCCCTTCAGTCTCACCCGCAGGCCCTGTATCAGTTGGACCTCCAAAGGCCATATTAGACTGTGTTAGACAGCTCACTTAGCAGGAAGCATGATGCGGCTTTCATCTGGTCTGGCAGCAGCAATATCACACTCAGTGTGACCATGCCATCCAGGGAGGAGCGGAGATTAGACATTATAGCTAGCAAATGCTCGACGTAGCAGTTTTATCGGGTGATGCTTGGTTGTCGGCTTGGCCACACCCCCACGGTTTTGCACACTTAACTTTCTAAAAGTGGTATTTTCAAAATTGTGACTTAAAATACAACTTTATCATTAACAAGTGTTTTAAATTACAGTTCTTCAGAGACCAAATTCAACATTCCTATCTACTGCCAATTGAAAGTTATAAATTATTAAATGTAATAAGGTAACCCAATGTTCTCCTAAGGGAGAGATATGCCTCACAAAAGTGAAAAAAGAACATAGGAGTTTTCACTACGAGGGCAGGTAAAACTTAAATGTACATGTCCAACTTTTAAAATACATTGCACCCTGCCCTATGGGCTGTTTAGGGCCTATTTTAGGGGTGACATATGTATTAAAAAGAGGGGGTTGGGCCTGGCAAAAGGGTTATTTTGCCAGATTGAAATTGCAGTTTCAAAACTGCACACACATGCTGCAGTAGCAGGCCTGAGATATGTTTGAGAGGCTACTTAAGTGGGTGCCAAATAAGTGTTACAGGCCCACAAGTAGCATTTGTTATACAGGCCCAGGGTACATGTTGTGCAGTGTTTGCGGTAGCAGGCTGACTCACTGAGTGCAACATGTAACATTTAAGGCCCAATAAGTAAGCATTAGAGGTCATCTCTTAGAGATAAAGGACAATTAAAGAGGGCAATAAGCTAAAGCTTCTGCATTTGGAGTTAGTGTTTGGCCCAGCACTGAGGCATTAATAATTAAGGGCTAGAGGTAAGGAGTCTCAAGCAAGGGTTTGAGAGATATTAGACGTTAGGACATATGAGTTAGTCCCAAGAGGCAGATCTCTGTTTAGGCAGTTTGAAACAATAATCAAAAGTATACTATTCAAATCAATGTCCATTGCAGGGAAAAAATCAAGTTTTTAAGCTGTTTGGTGTTAAACTATTTGAAATGAATTAAATGTTAATTTGCAATAATTAAATAAACTATTTACCTTAAAATGCTTCAGTTAAGCAGTTGTGCTTGTTCGAAGGCACTGCCAGGACCCCTAAATTCTGACTTTTATCATCTCTTGTTATGCCAATAACAAGACCTACACACACCTCTTCCACTGCACTTTGACTATGTTATGTTTTGTTATATGTTTTATGCTTTGTTATATATTTTAAGTTTTATATATGTTTTATTACATGTTTTATGTTTTGTTATACGTTTTGTTTTGTTATATGTTTTATTATATGTTATGTTTTGTTATATGTTTTGTTATATGTTTTGTTATATGTTATGTTATATGTTATGGTATGTTATGCAGATATGTCAAGTGCACTATCACCCGGGAGAGTATCCTGACGCTGAGCAGGTGTGAGCCTAGCCAAAGCTAAGGCCTGGTGGGACTACTTAGAAAGCCAGGTCTTCAGCTTCTTGCGGAACTCAAAAGTAAGGAGAAGAATCTTCATTGTAGCAGCAGCTCATTTCAAACTTTTGGAACAATGTAGGAGAAGGCTTGACCAACAGCTGGATCTGATTTTTTATATGCGTGTGATGTGTGGAAGAAGAAGTCTGGACGAGTGGCGGTATCTATAATGTTTATGAAAGTTGATGTGATTGTTGAGCTATGCTGGGTCAGTGTAGTGTCTTGAAAATATTCATGAAGATTTTGAATATTGCTGCTTTTGTATGGGGAGCCAGTGAGCTCCTCCAGGGATGGAGTGATGTGAGTGTGGTGTGGGAGGTTGAGAGTGTTTCTAGCTGCCAATTTCTGATTGGTCTGCAGCATTCTGGTGAGTATTTTTGTTGATCCTGGCATGGAGGGTGTACCCCGTAGTCCAGCTTGCTTGTGACAATGGCGTGTGTGCCGGTTTTCTGGGTGTCAATAGGGAGCCATTTCAAAGTCTCCCTCAGTATCGTCAGGATATGGAAACACGAGCTGGTGACGGTGTTGACTTGGGCATCTTGAGTTTGGGCATGTTGAGGTTGCTGTTGATGATGATCCTGTGGTTTGTGGCATGGGTTGTGAGGGCTGGTGTCGGTCCTAGCTCTGTTGGCCACCAGTTAGTATCCCACGGTGAAGTGCTCTTCCTGAAGATCACAATTTCAGATTTAAGCATTTGTTTGTCATCCAGTGGGTGATTTCATTCATGCAGACATTGAACTTGATCCTGGTATTGGTCCCCTTGTCAGAGTAGAAGAGGATGTTGTTGTCCTGAGAGAGGATGATGCTAGTTAGAGGAATCATAAATGTGTTAAAGAGGGTCGGGCTCATGGAGGATCCTAGCATAACTCTGCAGATGAGGGCAATGGAGTCTGAGGTAGAAAGAGCCAGGCTGACTGACTGGGTCCTTACTTTCAGTAATCAGTTAATTCAGATACATATACTGGGTGGAAATAAAACTGTGCTTTGCCTTCTACCAAGAGTATTTTATTTGCCTCACTTATTCCCAAAGGTAATAGTCTGCACTCATACTTGCTTTGAATAACAGTTTCACAAAGAGTAGACACACTATAACTATTTTGGCACACACCTGACACAGTACAAACATGAAAATACCTATACACTTACAGTGGCAGTACTGCAACCAGCACAAACAGTATGTCTCTGTGAACACACAAAAAGCGACTGTATTAAATGAAAATAGTTTTGTTAATTTGAACCAACCATAATTAATATTGGATCATTCCATTCCCATTGTTTACTTTAATTTTGGCGTTACATAAAGGGGTCTACCAATATCTTGAACTTGCCTTAATGAAAGTGTATCTTAGAGTTTTGCAACAAGCTATGGGTTGTTCACTGATTCAAGCAACATAAAGTTTTTTTCGGAACTTTGCAAATCTCATAAACTATGAAAACGTATTAAAAGCAGGAAAATACTCCTAAACAAAGTTTTTTTTCAGGATGAAAACACTGCAACATATTATTTAAGAAGGCAAACTGCCCTGTAAAAAACATATTTGTGCAAGAAAATCCTCACTCAAAAACTTATTAGATGAACTTTACACAATTTGTAACACAATAACGCACAAAGATTATGAATTTTGCTCTTCATTCCCAAGGAATGTTTACTGTCCACATCTGTAATATTTGCATAGTGCAAAGTCCAGTGTTTAGAAGAACACTTTAGATAGAACAAGGATTACGTGCTGGTAAACTGCAAAAGGTTATGGAAAAAGACGAGGTGGGTAAAACATGTACCAAAGAGCAGGGGAATGGCAGGGGAGAGCTCGAAAAAGAGGAAACTAGTATTGAAAATAGTAGGAGGCTTCCCCCAGGCAAGAAATGTAATAAAACTCATCCCCGGCAGCCTTTATAACTTAAAACAAGCATTGGTAAATGCATTAGGTTTCGCCTATGGGATTAATAATAAGTTAAGAGATGAAGAAGCAGTGCATTAGTGCAGAGAGAATGGTGTGAGTGCTCTCTGTGCCGGGTGAGTAGTGCATGAATGAAGGTGTGGTCACTGCAAAATGTAAACGTGTGCCTACACGTTGCACCCTTCCATTCCAAAGTTGCGAGAATTTCCCCCGCAAAATAACCCAAATACACAAGCAGTCAAGCATGGAAGAATCCCAAGATTCCTGGCCGTGAGAATGCCATCATGTGAAAACAAAGAAAAAAAAAACATAGGAACAGAACGCCCGTACGAAATAGCCAGTCTGCATATGGTGGAATGCGCTGATGCGGCCAGCAGGATATTTAAGCACACCTCACTCTTGCAGTGTTATCTCCACCTCCATTTCTGGCATACAAAGTGAAAAAATCTGCCATATTGTAAAACAGGATGTGCAACGTCAGAAGGTGACAGGGGAGGTGTTGGTTTACTGCACCAAAACAAATAAAACAAAATAGGGCAGAGGAACAAGTTAGCTGACCTCTCCTGTATGTAAAAATCATTAACCGAAATAAAACAGATTTGTCACTGAAAATAAATAAAACAAAATATGGGGCAGAGGAACATGTTAGCTGACCTCACCCGTATGTGAAAAACAGGAAGTGAGATAAAAGAGATTACTGTTTTATTTACGTTAATGCAGTACAGCGCGTTGTCAAATGTTGCTAGCATGTACCTGTCGCCCTGACTAGAAGGGTCCTGGGCACGTCAAACTCCTGAGCACTCAGTTTGTGCATGTGCCGTCATTAACCAGTGCATGTCATCATGAATGACACCATATTCTGAAGAAAATATGCACCAGGGGCATTTTTACACATTGTGCAAACAGCGCTGATGCACACACCCAAAGTGTAAGTTGTCAGATGTGCATTCACATGAACAATGACAGCATGAAATGAAAAGAAGCACACTTGAAATTCATGCAGCCACATAGATTGTGTAAAGAAGCAAGCACTGTGCAGGTAAACCATCAAAATGAAAGTTCCAGAAAAGCACACGAACCAATGAAAAGCGAGGGTGGGATGTAAGCCCCCTTATGATTTATATGAAATACAATAGATTTCACAAGCACAGCACAAGCAATGTGCAGGTGAATCCTAAAACTACTACGGGAGGAGGGTAGGGACCTCGTGCTCGGAACCGCCTTAGAGTCACTTTCGCCTCTTCCTCCCAGCCGACCCCCAACCAAAACAAAAGCTTAATGAGGCTGGTGCCAATATCCTGGGGTGTTTTTGCACCCATTAATGGACATTGGCTGTTTCAAAGCCTTCTAAGAGGAGATGGAAGCCCATATGTGCAGTGTGTTTTAGCTAATCTTCCCTACCACCTTGTGATATCTGCTCCTCAGCACAAGACTGTTAGACCTGACAGCCTTGGGCTGGTCATCCCCCAATATTTTGCCTGCCTCCCTTCATTTTTCTGACCCTGTTTTTGCTGGTTTCAGGGCTTTGCAGATTTTACCACTGCTGACCGGTGCTAAAGTGCACGTGATCCCTCCTTAAACATGGTAACATTAGTTCCTACTAAATTGGCATATTTAATTTACATGTAAGTCCCTAGTAAAGTGCACTACCTTTGCCAAGGGCCTGTAAATTAAATGCGACAAGTGGGCCTGTAGCACTGACTTCGCTACCCACTTAAGTAGCCTCTTAACCATGTCTCAGGCCTGCCATTGCAAGGCCTGGGTGTGCAGTTGTACTGCCATTTCGATTTGGCATTGTAGGAAAGTACCATCTTGCCTGGCATGTTACCCCCATTTTTACTTGTGTGTCAGTTTGTTTTTGCCTGTCCCACTGGGATCCTGCCAGCCAGGACCCCAGTGCTCATAGTTTGTGGCCTGAATGTGTGTCCCTGTGTAGTGGCTCTACTAATCAGAACCTCAGTGCTTATTCTCTCTCTGTCTTTAAAATTGTCACTGTAGGCTAGTGATAATTTTTATCAATTCTATTTGGCACACTGAAGCACCCTTATAATTCCCAAGTATATGGTACCTAGGTACCCAAGGTATTGGGGTTCCAGGAGATCACTATGGTTTGCAGCATTTCTTTTGCCACCCATAAGGAGCTCAGACAATTCTTACACAGGACTGCCACTGCAGCCTGAGTGAAATAACGTCCACGTTATTTCACAGCCATTTTACACTGCACTTAAGTAACTTATAAGTCACTTATATGTCTAACCCTCACTAGGTGAAGGTTAGGTGCAAAGTTACTAAGTGTGAGGGCACCCTGGCACCAGCCACAGTGTCCCCACATAGTTCAGGGCAATTTCCCCGGACTTTGTGAGTGCGGGGACACCATTACCCGCGTGCACTACATACAAGTCAATACCTATATGTAGCTTCACAATGGTAACTGCTTCTACCCTCCTGGGGTCTAGGCAGCCCAGTCCCAGAGAGGCACAACAAAGGATTTCCTCTGAGAGAGGGTGTTGCACCATCTCCCTTTGGAAACAAGTGTTAAGGGCCAGAGAGGAGCAGCCTCTCCTGACCTCTGGAAATGCTTTGAAGGGCACAGATGGTGCCCTTCTTGCATAAACCAGTCTACACCGGTTCAGGGAACCTTCAGACCTGCTCTGGTGCGAAACTGGTCAAAGGAAAGAGGAGTGACCACTCCCCTGTCCATCATCACCAAAGCGGTGGTGCCCATAGCTCCTCCAGGGTGTCCCAGACCTCTGCCATCTTGAATCCATAAGTGTGAGGAACAATGGGGGCCTCTGAGTGGCCAGTGCCAGCAGGTGACGTCTGAGACCCCTCCTGACAGGTGCTTACCTGACTAGGTGGCCAATCCTCCTCTGAGGGCTAGTTAGGGTCTCACCTGTGGGCTTTTCCTCAGATAACTAATGCAAGAGCTCACAAGAGTTCCTCTGCATCTCCTTCTTTGACTTCTGCCAATGATCGACTGTTGACTGCTCCAGGACGCCTGCAAAACTGCAACAAAGTAACAAGAAGACTACCGGCGACATTGTATCGCCTAATCCTTCTGGCTTTCTCGACTGTTTCCTGGTGGTGCATGCTCTGGGGGCTGTCTGCCTTCACCCTGCACTGGAAGCCAAGAAGAAATCTCCCGTGGGTTGACGAAATCTTCCCCCTGCTAACGCAGGCACCAAACCTCTGCTTCACTGATCCTCTGCGTCCCCTCTCATCGTGACGAGCGTGATCCCTGGAACACAGGTGCGAGATCTAAGTGACCCCGACAGTCCAGTGGTCAATCTGTCCAAATTTAGCAGAGTTAAGCCATTGCCCCCCCTTGCCAGACAGTAATCCTGTGTACTATGTGAACTGCAGCTGCTAGGGCTTCTCTGCACTTTTGCAAGGAATCCTTTGTGCACAGCACAGCCCAGGTCCCCAGCACTCCATCCTGCATTGCTCAACTGGCTGAGTTGACCACCGGCTACGTGGGACCCTCCTTTGTAGGGTTGAGATGACTGCTGTGCTCAGTTTTCTTGAACCCACATTAAGGTATTTCTGCAGGTGCTGCATTCTTCTGAATGGGCTTTGTGTGTTGCTGCGGGCCCCCTCTGTCTCCTCTTCCAAGTGGCGACCTCCTGGTCCTTCCTGGGCCCGGGCAGCACCCATTTTCTTCAACCGTGACCTTTGCAGCTAGCAAGGCTTTTTTGCGGTCTTTCTGCATAGAAACAACTCTGCATCCTCCAGCATTCTGTGGTACATCTTCTGTGCAAAGGAGAAGTTCCAGGCATCTTCCGTTGTTGCAGAATCTTCAGCTTCTTCCAGCCGAAGGCAGCCATTTTGCACCTTCACTTGGGGTTTAGTGGGCTCCTGCCCCCCCTCCCCATCCCGGACATTTTCGTGACTCCTGGACTTGGTCCGCTTCCTTTGCACGTCCTCAGGTCCAGGAATCCACCTTCAGTGCTTTGCAGTCAGTTGTGGTCTTTGCAGAATCTCCTATCAGGACTTTAGTGTGTTTCTGGTGGAAAACGGGTCACTTTACTCCTACTTTTCAGGGTATTGGGCTGGGGTATCTTGGACATCCTTATTGTTTTCTTACATTCACAGTGACCCTCTACACACTACACTAGAGTCCCTAAGTGGTTCTCATTCCACTTTCTTAGTATATGGTTTGTGTTGCCCCAAGGCACCTTGTATCCTATTGTGTTCCACAGTGTTTGCACTACTTTTCAAACTGTTTACTTACCTGATTTTGTATGTATATTTTGTGTATTTTACTTACCTCCTAAGGGAGTATATCCTCTGAGATATTTTTGCCACATTGTCCCTAAAATAAAGTACCTTTATTTTTAGTAACCCTGAGTATTGTGATTCTTATGATATGGTGCTATATGATATAAGTGGTATAGCGGGAGCATTGCATGTCTCCTACTTCAGCCTAAGCTGCTCTGCTATAGCTACCTCTATCAGCCTAAGCTGCTTGAACACTACTAATCTACCAATAAGGGATAACTGGACATTACACAATGTGTAAGTACCATCAGGTACCCACTATAAGCCAGGCCAGGCTACTACAGGCATTTAAATTAAAACTAATTACCAAGCCTTAAACTCCACTTTTTCTACAAATAGGTCACCCCTAGGGTAGTCCCTGGGTAACCCATAAGGCAGGTGCTATGTGAATAAAAGGCAGAACAATGTGATTATGCATTTTCCATGTCTTGATAGTGAAAAACTCACCAATTCATTTTCCACTACTTTGAGGCCTGGTCCTCACACAGACCAGCATTAGAACTACCCTCATATACTTTTAAGTGGAAGATTCTGATCTGGAAGGTGTAGCGCTGTCACGTTCAGTAGTACCAGAATGGTAAAAAAGCATGCTTTCTGTTGAAGTTGAATTTGGTATTACTATTTTAGAAATGTCACTTTTAGAAAACGAGCATTTCTCTGCACTTACTGTGCCTTACAGCCCTGTCTCCAATCTACATCTGGTCTGTGCTGGTCGACAGCTCCCCTTGAACTTTCTACCCAGACAACCATAAATACAGGACACTCAGTCATATCTGCATTCATCTGCATACTGAATGGGTCTCCCTGGGCTGGAAGGGTGGAGGGGCTTTCTCTTACACTTCAAAGGCCAGTGGCCTGCCCTCACATAAAGGACTGATAACCAACCACAGGGATTCTGACTGTCATGATTGGGCTGAAAGAGGAATTTGTGTGCTTTAAAACCACTCTTTGAAGTTTCCCCCATTTCAAAGCATTTTTAGGTATATGAACTGAGTCCACGACCCCACCAAATCAGACACTTCTGGAGCTACACCTGGACTCTGTTAGAGAGACTGTCTGACTGCACAAAGGACTCATCTGGACTGCTTTGCTGAAGGGCTGCTTTCCTTCTTGTTGCCCTGCAGCCTGGTGCTCCTGACTCTGCAGGAAGGACTCTGCCTTCCTCCTAAAGTGCTCTCCAAGGTCTTGGATAGAACTTGCCTCCTGTTTCTGAAGTCTCAGGGCCAACAAAGACTTCACCCCTTCAGGAAAACCTTGTGCCTCGAAAGCACACAATGGCGGCAGAAATTGTTTAAAACAAATAGCTATGAATTAAAGCAGTTCCTATGGCTTACAGCAAGATGAAAAAATGGGTGGTCTCCGAGAATGAGGTCTGGCTTATGAAGCTTAACTTGAGTCTTTTCCAAGAGGCGTGGCATAAAGCATGTAAAATAAAGTCCTGTGATCTCTCTAGTGAGCCACACAACCAATATTTTGGTGCCTCCATGACATATCAGTTATTTTATTCAATCATCTCACACAATAACAGACATGCACCTAAAACAAGCCAGACAACTGGTTTTACCAGTGCTTGTTAATAGTATTAGATGCATTAGTAACAACAATGACTTAGTTAGGAATAATTAGAATTAGGAATGGTCAAATTCTGAAAATATGCTACTGAATTAAGCATTACCAAGGTCTGTGGTGTGGTGTGGAAGTAGTCTTCAGAATGTCCCAATCACTTCTGGCCTACCCTTCACACCACTTTCCTCTGTTACCTCTCTGTGAGACACTTACATCCTTTTTCTCCTCATATTTTTTTGAACTTCTCCACCTGCACATTTCGCTCTTCATCTTAGTCTTCTTTGCACTCTCTTTTTACTCTCTCCTCCATGTACTTCATCACATCACACACACGTGCGCGCGCACACACACACACTTACACCTGTCTGTTTTCATTTACCATCACACTGCAAATATTTTAGCAATTGCATCCCTTCTTCACACCCATTTGTGTAGAATCACAGTTAAATATGGAAACGCCTCATCACTCATTTATGCGCTCTGCAGAAGGGCCAGGGACTGGAACAGCATATATTTGCACGCGTCAAGCTACACTAACAGGCACTGTGAGAAACTTGCACACCGTTTGGTTACACACACCTACTAACTGCACTCTTATAGACACTACAAGCATGGCCGTCATTTAGGGATTGCCAGGGGGTCGCAGTGCGGCCCCTGGCTTGCCCCTTGCGACGCCGGGTACCGCCTTTGCGACTCTCGACCTTAGAGGTGGCAAATTCATTGCCTGGAGCACAGGGGCAGCTCCTTCTAATGGTGGTAGGTTGGGACTCCACTTTCCCGGTTTCTCTCTCAATCTCCGATGCTTACATGGCAGTCTTGCACTCCATGATGCGTCGCAGTTTAGCACTGAAATAACCGACAGCAGTTTGTTTAGAGTGGGCGTGCTACAATGTAGTTGTCAGACTCATACTGCTCAACCTTTGGCAGCAGCTTGGTGGATGAGACTCTCAGTTTCGACATAAGATTCTTGCAAATTTATTTTTACTCACGTATCATATTATTTTTATTTTAAACCTTACATTTGAATCCCTATGTCTAAAGCTCTCTGGGTAACCATCGATTCAAGTCTGATGGCAAATAAGGTGGTTTTAGCATTACACACGTCACTTGTTTTCCTCTCTATAGTGGAGTGATGAGTAAGAGCTGATAGACAAGAACCACAAGGTCACAGACGTGTCCGATAAAAAGCAGATGGTGGACCTGGGCTGCTAGAACAGGACAACGAGTTTGAGGATTTTCCTGCAGAAGACTAGGATGACTTAATGAGGATAAAGATGCACAAATCTGGGAAGATGACGGGAAAATATGGGATGATGGTAATGTAGAAGATGATTTCTCCAATTAATTAAGCTGTCTTTAAGCATGAGTTTTGACTGGACACATGCATCACCCTGGCTGCATCGTTCTGGCCCCATCACCTCTATGCTTTTTTAAAAGGCTTGTTGTAAGGAAATACCCCCTTGGCATGGTTACCCTCTGACTTTTTGCCTTTGCTGATGCCAAGTTATGATTTGAAAGTGTGCTGAGGCCTGCTAACCAGGCCCCAGCACTAGTGTTCTTTCCCTAACCTGTACCTTTGTCTCCACAATTGGCACACCCTGGCATCCAGGTAAGTTCCTTGTAACTGGTACCCCTGGTACCAAGGGCCCTGATGCCAGGGAAGGTCTCTAAGGGCTGCAGCATGTCTTATGCCACCCTAGGGACCCCTCACTCAACACAGACACACTGCTTGCCAGCTTGTGTGTGCTGGTGGGGGGAAAATGACTAAGTCGACATGGCACTTCCCTCAGGGCGCCATGCCAACCTCACACTGCCCATGGCATAGATAAGTCACCCCTCTAGCAGGCCTTACAGCCCTAAGGCAGGGTGCACTATACCATAGGTGACGGCATAAGTGCATGAGAACTATGCCCCTACAGTGTCTAAGCAAAACCTAAGACATTGTAAGTGCAGGGTTGCCATAAGAGTATATGGTCTGGGAGTCTGTCAAACACGAACTCCACAGCACCATAGTGGCTACACTGAAAACTGGGAAGTTTGGTATCAAACTTCTCAGCACCATAATTGCACACTGATGCCAGTGTACATTTTATTGTGAAATACACTCCAGAAGGCATCTTAGAGATACCCCCTGAAAACATACCCGACTTCCAGTGTAGGCTGACTAGTTTTACCAGCCTGCCACACACCAGACATGTTGCTGGCCACATGGGGAGAGTGCCTTTGTCACTCTGCGGCTAATAACAAAGCCTGTACTGGGTGGAGGTGCTTCTCACCTCCCCCTGCAGGAGCTGTAACACCTGGCGGTGAGCCTCAAAGGCTCACCCCCTTTGTTACAGCGCCACAGGGCATTCCAGCTAGTGGAGATGCCCGCCCCCTCCGGCCACGGCCCCACTTTTGGGCAAGGCCGGAGGAGATAATGAGAAAAACAAGGAGGAGTCACTGGCCAGTCAGGACAACCCCTAGGGTGCCCTGAGCTGAGGTGACTCTGACTTTTAGAAATCCTCCATCTTGCAGATGGAGGATTCCCCCAATAGGATTATGGATGTGCCACCCTCCCCTCAGGGAGGAGGCACAAAGAGGGTGTAGCCACCCTCAGGGCTAGTAGCCATTGGCTACTAACCCCCCAGACCTAAACACACCCCTAAATTCAGTATTTAGGGGCACCCCAGAACCTAGGAAACTAGATTCCTGCAACCTAAGACAAAGAAGGACTGCTGACCTGAAGCCCTGCAGAGAAGACGGAGACACTGACTGCTTTGGCCCCAGCCCTACCAGCCTGTCTCCCCACTTCGAGAGAAACTGCAACAGCGACGCGCTCCCCAGGGTCCAGCGACCTCTGAAGCCTCAGAGGACTACCCTGCATCTAAAAGGACCAAGAACTCCTAAGGACAGCGGCCCTGTTCCAAAGAAACCAAAACTTGCAACAAAGAAACAACTTTAAAAGGACTCCACGTTTCCCGCCGGAAGCGTGAGACTTTCCACTCTGCACCCGACGCCCCCAGCTCGACCTGCGGAGAAACAACACTACAGGGAGGACTCCCCTGCGACTGCGACACTGTGAGTAGCCAGAGTTGACCCCCCTGAGCCACTCCCAGCGACGCCTGCAGAGGGAATCCAGAGGCTCCCCCTGACCGCGACTGCCTGCTTCCAAGAACCCGACGCCTGGTAAAGACACTGCACCCGCAGCCCCCAGGACCTGAAGAATCTGACCTCAAGTGCAGGAGCGACCGTCAGGTGGCCCTCTCCCTTTCCCAGGTGGTGGCTACCCTAAGGAGCCCCCCCCTTGCCTGCCTGCTTCGCTGAAGAGACCCCTGGGTCTCCCATTGGAACCTATTGCAAACCCGACGCCTGTTTGCACTCTGCACCCGGCCGCCCCTGTGCCGCTGTGGGTGTACTTTTTGTGCTGACTTGTGTCCCCCCCAGTGCCCTACACAACCCCCCTGGTCTGCCTTCTGAAGTCGCGGGTACTTACCTGCTGGCAGACTGGAACCGGGACACCCCCTTCTCCATTGAAGTCTATGCGTTTTGGGCACCATTTTGACCTCTGCACCTGACCGGCACTGAGCTGCTGGTGTGGTGACTTTGGGGTTGCCCTGAACCCCCATCAGTGGGCTACTTTGGACCCAACTTTGAACCCTGTAGTTGGTTTACTTACCTGCAAAACTAACAAATAGTTACCTCCCCCAGGAACTGTTGAAATTTGCAGTGTCTAGTTTTAAAATAGCTTATTGCCATTTTTGCCAAAACTGTACATGCTATTTTGCTGATTCAAAGTTCCTATGATACCTAAGTGCAGTACTTTTCATTTGAAGTATTGATTGTAAATCTTGAACCTGTGGTTCTTAAAATAAACTAAGAAAAGATTTCTATATAACAACCTATCGGCCTGGAATTGTCTTTGAGTGTGTGTTCCTCATTTATTGCCTGTGTGTGTACAACAAATGCTTAACACTACACTCTGGTAAGTCTACTGCTCGACCACACTACCACAAAATAGAGCATTACAATGATCTATTTTTGCCACTATCCTACCTCTAAGGGGAACCCTTGGACTCTGTTCATGCTATTTCTTACTTTGAAATAGTACATACAGAGCCAACTTCCTACAGTTGTCCATTCCATGCAGGACTCCTCTAATAGAGGGCCAATCAGCAAACAAATGTAATTCGCTGGATGGCTTAGTGACCTCTACCCAACCTGGCGGACCACCCTTCAACCACCAAAAAGAGAGACAAGGCTTATAACATATCATTTTGTCAGCTGCTACCCTTCCCATAGATGTAACCTAACCAGGTGAATAATAATCAAGCAGTCTGAGAATAAGCTGTTCATTTTAAGATGTCTCTCACATCCCTACATTCCATGATTAATATTCATCCAATAGAAAATATAATGGGAGATGCACTATTATCCAAAGTAAGCAGTTTGATGCATGCAAGACTTTTTAGGTCACAAAGGGCCAGATTTAAAGAATAGTGGCACAGCGTGGTGCTGCGCTAAAACTGGAAGTGCCTCGCTGCGTCACTTTAGAAATGCAGGGATGCGCCGCATTTAAGGGAATGCGGCGCACCCCTGAGTTTCCTCCTGCGCTGGCGCTAAATTTAGCTGCCAGGGCCAATGCAGGCATTCTTGCACAATCGTGCAAAGATGTCTGTGTTGAGGGATGTGATTGTTTATGTGTGGAAAGTTGTCACCTCCTGCACATAAACAATCACTAATGGCACTTTGGCACTTCTGTGTGTGTTGCACAATGCAGCACACACAAAAGTGCCAAAGCTTCATTTTCAAATGCTTGTTAATGTGCAGAAAAATACACCTTCCCGCACATAAACAATTATTTCTGGCATTTTGCTTTTTCTATGCATGCAGAAGAATGCAGCACACATGGAAAAAGCAAAAAACAAGGAGGAATAAAAGTATGCCTCCTCATTGCGCTCTGTTAATGCCACCCCTGGAAGTGGTGTTAGATTTTGGCACTGCCTCAGGTTTACGAAATTTCATAAATCTGAGGCAGCATCAAAATGCAATGGCTGTTGCTGTGGCATGCCCACAGCAACACCCATTGTACTCCCCTTCCACGCACAGTGCTCCGTGGGAAGGGACCATATTTACAAGTTGGTGTTAAGCCACAAAAGTGGCTTAACACCACCTTGTAAATACATTGCTGTGCTTAGGGCCACTAGAGCGTCACAAATAGGGATGCTCCTCTGGCGCTAGGGGCCTATAAATTCTGCCCAAAGTTGTTTTTTTTGTGTATTCTTCCCATTGATACTCTTTAAAAACACATGGCTTTCTTTAAAACACTTCTTTGTTCCATGGTTCGCCTTTTTTACATAAAAAGACACCCAAACGTCATAAAAAGACACCCAAACGTGTTGGTCCTCCAAACAGAACTTCTACGGTTATATAAATGGAAGGGAAACCCAGGGATAACAGGGACCAGGGGTAATAATTATTTTCATGGAACAAAACAACCTAAACAACCAATATGAGCTCATATACTGGGAAAAAGTATTGCCCAGGGTAATGGTCCAATCACCTATTAAGAACAATATACTATTTGCAAAGTTAAAAGAAACAGTGGGTGTAAGAACCTCCACTAGGGCCATCAACAAAATAAAAAATAACTTTAAAACAAGGCTCGGGCATATTCATGTGACGGAATTCATAAAATTGTACAGTCATTGTACACACATCTGCACCCAAAAAATAATTTACAGAGTTGTCTAGGGTCAGGTTATGAAGGTTGACTAAAGGAATGGGGAAAAGAAGAAAGCAAAAAGCAAAAAGAACAAAGAACAAAGAAAGAAGAAAGAAAAAAAGTAAAGTAAAGAAAAATAAAGAAAGGAAGAAAAAGGAACCACAGCCCATATACATATAGTGGTCAACAAGCATAACAATGTCAGCAATCTAGGGTCACCATTGCAACAAAATTAGAAATTATGGAAATTACTCTGCAGCAGGATTCACACATAAGAAAGATAATAATGATTAGTTGTATGACTTCATATATACAAGGCTGCATGAATTATCAAAAACATTGAACAAAACTCACTAATCACATGAGAGGGGAGCTAAAGTAATCCGACACATAAATAAAGCATATCCAGCTAGTATAAAGAAAGCAGAAAGGACTGTGAACCAAGGACGGGATTAAATTAAAGATGTCCAACCCTCCATCCTGTTAAATCCATTGTGAAAACTGTCCGTCCTCAAAATCCATGTGAGTTCCTCTTTATTTAATAGTGCTGTTACAGTGCCACTACAGTCACGTAATTTCTCAAAGGTGATGACTTGCCAGCATAGCTCTTTATCGGTGTGGTTGAATGCCTGAAAGTGTTCCACCAGGTGTACATTCATGACCTTGTATCAGAAGCAACTTCTGTGCTCACAGATCTGGATTCTTACTTTTTGGATATTTTGACCAACATAAATCAAGTTACAAGTAGAAGTAATGGCATAAACCATATTCGATGTATTACAGTTAGAAAAGTGGTTAATCAATTTCCACATTTTTATATATAATTTCTTTGTTCTCAATAGTATTCTCGCATAAAATGCAATTCCCACATTTGTAATGGCCCGTGACAGAGACCAGGCCTCATAAGTCATTCAGTGTGCGATTCATTTTGGGTGGTGGTAAACGTGCCTTGACCAAATGATCCTTAATGTTTTTATTCTTACGAAATGCAAAAATTGGACGTTCTAATGAGAGTTCACCTGTATTTAAAACATCCCAGTGCTGTAATATACTCTTTTTGCCTCAAAAATGTTGACACATAGACTAGTTTCTTATTATTGTCTTTGACTCTAGGGGTCAGCAAGTCCTCCCTGAGCCAATACCACGCTGTCTTCATCGATCTCCTGATCAATTTGCAAAGGTAACCACAGGCATGTAACTTTTCAGAAAATATCTCAGCCTCCCCAAAGAAATCATTCCTGAATGAGCAGTTTCTCCTAATTCATATAAATTGGAAAAAGAGCAAGGAGTTGCGTAATGCTCTAGGGTGGTAACTAGAGTATGTTAATAAGGTATTCATCTCAGTGGGTTTGTGGTACAAAGAAGTGTATAATTCACCATTGTGGACTCTGACCCACAAATCTAGGAAGGAAATTTCACTCCTGCTATATTCAAGGTGTTGGAAAATGGGTTATTGGTAAGGGCAGGTAGGTACCTACACTTAGCAATAGGCCACTAACCTCCACTAAGGTCCAGTTAGGTCTCAGTAAATTAAACCCAGCTCAACCCTTGGTAGCTTGGCAACGAGCGTCAAGGCTTAACTTAGGAGACAGAGTGTAAAGCATTCAAATATCACAAAACAGTATTTAAAAAAAACACAGGAAACAGTTTACAAATCCAAAAACAATTTTTAAAAATAGATTATATTTTTATTTTTAAAATTAAACCAAAACGAATTAATTCGGATAAGGGGAACCGGAGATATGAATTTTTAAAGGATTATTATTTTTTTAGTGCCTAGAAAAAAAAAGTGCCAATCGGGTCATCTGGTTGCACCTCGACCGGGTCAAAGTCAAAGTTTCAGGCCGACCGCGATGGAGCCCTGCTCGGCTACAGGCCGCGGGAGGCCTCGGTTAAAAGTTTACCTTCACACTTAGTCTCTTTTTCGAAGATTTTCTTCAGCGGGACGAACCTGCCAGTCCTATCCGACCTCCTGGAGCCCTTCTCCGGATACGCGTCACGGGAATC
Source organism: Pleurodeles waltl (assembly GCF_031143425.1). NCBI lineage: Eukaryota > Metazoa > Chordata > Amphibia > Caudata > Salamandridae > Pleurodeles > Pleurodeles waltl. The sequence continues at coordinate 215,210,983 of NC_090440.1, forward strand.
CTCAGTGGAGATTTTTACCTTCGGACTTAGTCGTTGTTTCGAAGTGAAAATCCTTCGACCGGGGTAAACCTGGGCCCATATTTATACTTTTTGACGCTAAACTGCGCTAACGCAGTTTAGCGTCAAAAAGTTTTGCGCCGTCTAACGCCATTCTGAAGCGCCATGCGGGCGCCGTATTTATGGAATGGCGTTAGACGGCGCAATCAGACCGGCGCTGCCTGGTTTGCGTGGGAAAAAACCACGTAGACCAGACAGCGCCGGCGTAGGGGGAAAATGGCGCATGGGCGTCTTAAAATGGGGCAAGTCAGGTTACGTCGAAAAAATCGTCTTAACCCGACTTGCGCCATTTTTTAACGACGCCCATCCCCCATCAACATGACTCCTATCATTGTAAAGATAGGAGTCATGCCCCCTTGCCCAATGGCCATGCCCAGGGGACTTCTGTCCCCTGGGCATGGTCATTGGGCATAGTGGCATGTAGGGGGGCACAAATCAGGCCCCCCTATGCCACAAAATATTATTTAAAAAAAATAAAAAAAAACTTACCTGAACTTACCTGAATGTCCCTGGGGTGGGTCCCTCCAGCCTTGGGTGTCCTCCTGGGGTGGGCAAGGGTGGCAGGGGGGGTCCCTGGGGGCAGGGGAGGGCACTCTGGGCTCATTTTGAGCCCACTTGTCCCTTAACGCCATGCCTGACCCAGGCGTTAAAAAGCGGCGCAAATGCGCCGTTTTTAGCCACGCCCACTCCCGGGCGTCGCTTTTGCCCGGGAGTATAAATACCACGTAAAGGCCTGGGAGTCATTTTTTAGACGGGAACGCCTCCCTTGCATATCATTAACGCAAGGAAGGGGTTCACGCTAAAAAATGACGCACATTCCGGGAACTTTGGCGCTATTCGCCTCTAACGCCATAGTATAAATATGGCGTTAGTTGGCGTTAGTTTTGCGTCGAAAATGCGTAAAAAAAAACGACGCAATTTCGGCGCAAACGGAGTATAAATATGGCCCCTGGATCTTGATCCGACGTCCATAGAGCCCTCCTCGGATATGCTGGCTGGGAGGTCCCGGTCAACTTTTTACCTTCGGACTTGGTCTCTTTTTCGGAGATTTTCTTTACAGGGACGAACCAGCAAATCAGGCCGGGTCGCGGTTGAGTCAAGCCGGCTAGAGTTGCCGCGGTGGGTCGGTCCCTCTATGGATCTTTTTTTCAAAAGTTCTCCAAACTTCTCCAGACTTCTGGGGCTTCTCCCAGATGTCCTTTTAAGGTTCTTTTGAGGTCCACAACTCACCCCAAGGGTCCAGGATTTCTGAGATGGTCCTTGGGGGGTGCGGACTACAACTCCCAGAATGCACCTGGCGCAAACTCCTTTTTGGCACCGGACAGCGGTCAGCTGGTCGCTTTCTTCAGGAGTTGGTGCAGGGGACTCTGGTTAGCAATTTTTCACCTGTAGCAAACAGGGAGTCCCTCCTTGAACCAGTTGAAGCCAGGCAAAGTCCTTCTTGTGGTGAAGCCCAGGTGTGTAGCTGGTGCAGTCCTTCTGAGTGCAGGTTCCAGGTGCAGGCCAGGGGTCCAGCAGGGCAGTCCTTCTTCTTCTGTAGTTCTTCCTTGTTGGATGTGGTAGGGAACTGAGGTGTGGATGCAGGTCGGCCAGTTTTATCCTTGCTCCTGGGTGAAAAGCAGGGGGGGTCCTGGTTCTCCAATCAGGTGCAGGGTCCTTCCCCCTGTGATGACCACTTCCTGGGAAGTGTGGCAAAAATCAATCCCAGGAGGCAACATTCTCCAAAAATCCATCATGGCTGAATCTGATTTTTGGAGGTTACATCTGGCTGAGCCCACCCACTGGTGTGGCTAAAAATTATAAACACACCCCTCTCCTGCCCTCTCCTAATCTAATCAAAGGGGCACCTAGTTGTCTGGGGTTGCAGGATGTGGGGGTGTTGCTGGTTGCTCCAAATGTCCTTCTCTGCCTTTGAAGACCAGTTTGGCAGCCCTCCCCCTTCCTGCCTCACCATCTGCTGAGGGGAAATTCCCTCCTACATGCACATTCCTTTGTGTGAAGCCAGGCCACTTCACACCTCATCAAGGCAGCCCAGACAGGCTGCTAGAGGCTGGCCAATCAGAGTACGGCAGCAACAACAATGCAGGGCCGAAACTGGCAACTTTTCAGGTAAAGTTTAAAACTCTTTACCTGAACATGTTATATTAAATCCCACAACTGGAAGTTGTGGGATTTATTACAACAATTAATTTGATACCAAACTCTTTGGTATCCATCATTTAAGGGGACTTTAAAAATTAAAATAATGTCTCCCCATTCTAGCCTATGAAGGCCATTTACTACAATGAGGGAAAAACGAATTTGGCTGTTTTTACCTCACCAGGGCTTATATAACCATTTTATAAGATCCCTGCTTATAGTTACATGGCACCCAGCCCTAGGGGCACATATGGAACACCTTAATGGTGACTTATATGTAAAAATAAGGTAGTTTAGGACTTTGGAACTACTTTTAATTCCAAAGTCGAATTTGCATATAACTTTAATTTAAAAGCAGCCAGCAAGGCAGGCCTGCCTTTAAAATGACACTGGGCACCTCAGCAGTGCACCTATGGGTGCACTACCTAAGCTGTGGTCCCTAAACCTACATTCCCTACCATATACTAGGGACTTATAGGTAGGTTGACTTAGCCAGTTATAATTAGCCTAATTTGCATATCCATTTTACACAGACCACAGGCCCTGGTACTGGTTAGCAGTACCCAGGGCACCATCAGAGTCAGGAAAACACCAGCAAGAAGTGAAAAAAGGAGCAAAAAGTTAGGGGGCCTCTGCAATCAGCCCTGTTTTCTCACACAAGGACACATCTAAGCCTCTCACAGTGGGTGTTAAGCCCCAGGAAAAATTCATTGAGAGTGTCAGTGTCTCCTTTCTAAATTAGTAAGATACTTTCTATATAGTGTTGCACACCCTTATATGATTTTGGAATGGGTTGCTATTAGCTAAGATGGTACCTTTTTCATCAGAGTCACAGGCTTTTTTCCGGTTTACAATGTGACGCCAGCAGGGGCTTGCTTCCTCCCTTGGCATGGCTGTTCTTGTATTTTGATGACGGTGTACAGAGCTAATATTTTTGCATGTGGGCTATTTTTGCCCTAGGCACTCTGTTTGTTCACTGCATTCTTACAGCATGGAATGATGCAAACGACTACATGGCTACACCACTATGTTTTTCTAACCTTGGTTTGATTTCTCTCACTTTGATTTCCTTGCTTGTATTTTTTGCCATTTATGCTTTTTTTCTTGCTTTCTTTGTTTTGCTTTACTTTTGTCTTTTTTCTTTGTTCTTTTTCCTTTTTCCTTTCTTTCACCCCCTTCTTTTCCCCTCTCCTTTCATTTCAGTATTTCATTTAGATATTATTGTACAGGCATAATCCCTAATGTCCTGATGATGATCCTATATTAACTAAGGGATCGAAACATCACCGTCTTGGATACACTGACCATAGACAATTCTGTAAATAATTTTTTGGGGTGCAGCTGTGTCTTGATATATATTATAAAAAGCAACTGTATAATTTTATGATTTCCATTACATTAATATGGCTAAGCCTTGTTTTGAAGTTATTTTCTGTTTTGTTGCTGGCCCTAGTGGAGGTCCTTACTCACACTGTTTCTTTTCACTTTGTCAATAAAATATCGTTCTTAACAGGCGAGTGGTCCATTGCCCTGGGCATTATTATTTTCCCAGTATATGAGTTGATATTGGTTGTATAGGGACTTTTTGTTCCATGAAAATAACCAAAATAATACAGCAAATTATACAAAGAACATAAAAACATACATCTTAACCATCTTGTATAAGATCTAATTTTACAAGAATTCAACATGCCATGTATTGTGACAGAAATGAAAGGGGTTGTTAGGATATAGAATTGTCTTACAAGCACAAGTCTAATTCCTTTACAGTTATTGATTGCCTACACAGATGACAGATACTATAGACTTATTTTGAATGATTCTGACGATTTATACAGTGAGAGTTTTTGCTAACTGGGGTAAACACAAATATGAAATAAGGTAAGATCAAAAGATACTGTATAAACGTCATAATCATCCTTTGAAAATTGGCTAAGTATTCAATTTCATTCATCCTGCTGTCAGACAAGGCTATACATGCAAAGCTCTGCATAGTTTTCTGTACTGAGGACAACCTCAGTCTTGTCCTCAAATCGTGTGACAGTTACCATTCCAGTAAAAGCGCTTGCTTGTTTTATGTGTTCTACCATGTTAAAAAAGAGTGCCTTAAATACTTATCGGTAATCCTCATTATTCTTAGTCTTACTTGTCCTCGACCCAGTCCTATTTTCCCTCGCGCCCTCCCAGTTCAGGCCTTTGAGGATTTGGAATTTCAAGGAGCCCTCCAAATGGTTGGGGGATATATGCCTGACCTGGAGGGCGGCATATATCCTTGTTTCCTGTCTAGGTAGGGGATAACCTCATGACGTCAGAACTGGGTGGAGGACGTGGGATGTAGAGGTAATGTACTCAAGCAAAATCAGCTTTTTCTGCACAAGCAAATTTAGTGTGCAACCATAGTCAAAGAAAGCGAAAGAAGCGCAAGTGATTTCAACAAAATGGCCATCTTCTAAAGAGGCACACTTGGTAAGTGCGAGACTTCTCTTGCCTCTTCAGTCGTACAGACTCAAGCTTGAATTAACACAAGACCATGCGTCCATTTTGGCTATGGGATGCCTGTTTGTCTCTTAAAAAGATAAGGAGGAAGGAAGGCTTAAACAAATCTGATGAAGGAAGTACAGCGCCAACATCAGTGCACACGTTTGTTTGCTTGTTACCCCATGAAAGGATTCCTTAATACTCATTAGCACGGAGAGGGATGGCTCAAGGGTCACTTGATCGTGGGGCGATGGTTCGAATCCCCATAGCGCTGACTCTGCCTTCCTCTCAAACGAAGGTAAATTGACAATTCTTGGGTGTAGTCACATGACATCTGATTTTAACAGTTGATAAGGCGCTACAAAAAACAGATTCAACGTTAATACGTGCATATTGTTTGGAGCCCCGGCTGTTCTGCATCCGAGCTGCATTGCAGCTGGAGTCTGTTGTACCCAGGGCGTATGCAGGTGAAGAAAGCAGGTTGGCGGGTGAGAAGGTGTAAGACAAAAAGAGTGAGTGTCACTCGCCTAAAGAGGGTGAGTTTGCAGCTGTGCAGGCTGCAGCGTCGAGGCAAAAGTTTGCACAGCGTTGTGTGCAAATATGAAGCACAGGCCATCCTCTGAGTGTGTTTTTGGCAGCCAAAAATGATGCTGGTCCGTCAAATATGAAATGGACACTCTATACTCTTTGCACACAATGTAGCACACAAAATCTGCTCCATAGTCGAAGATGACCCTGTGGTTGCAAACCGTGTTTGAGAAGCCCAAACACGTAGCCCAATCAACCAGTGCCTTTGCATTATTAATGCAGCCTACATGCTGCAAACGATGTTTATGAAGATCAAAGACTTAGCTCAATCACATGAGACCCCTGGTGATTAACCAAAACAATGGAGGGCAGTGCTGGGCTTGCTAGAAAATTGATTACGCAAACGTCCGGCTGGTAAAACCGTGTACAATCAGGTTACTTTTTCCCATCTTACTAGCTTCCTCTGTAAATAGAGTGTTTCCTATATTTAATGCTATTCTGTTTCTTGTTCTCTGCAAACCTTTCGTTTTTTACATGTTCAGCTCTATTTTCACATTTCGCCTCCGCTCGTGAAGGCCGGCCAGAGGGAGCAGAAAACTGCAAGGTCGGGTGATTAAGATGTGCGTGTCCTGGGGTTGTGGGGGCTGGTGGGCCGAGAATACCGCGGGGTGACAGATTCAGCCATCATGCCCTGTGTGCTGCTTTCTTCTCCATTGTCATCAGAAACAGAGAAATGCTGAAAAGCAGTTTAACTCCTTCCTCCACTCTCGTTTACTCTCTGTCCGGAAGACCGAGGGAATCTGCGTCCTATTTATTTTTTATGATGACTCCTTGAGTTTTATCTGCCAGATATGTTTTTTTGTGGTTTTCTTTTGCTTTCCATTTAGCTTTAATCTTTAAAAAAACTAGAAAGCCTACATTTCTGTAATAAATCTATTTTTTCACCCAGTGCATGGTTTCCGTTTCCCAAGCTAGAAAGGTCCAACCCCATGCAGCCCTTTTAGGAAAGTAGCCTCTTTCTAGCATTGTTACCCCCAGTTTTGGCCTGTTTGTCAGTGTGCTTGACTGTGTTCACTTGGATCCTGCTAACCAGGACCCCAGTGATTATGCTCTCGCTCCTCTAAATGTTGCCACTGCATACTGGTAACTCAGTATTGCACCCAAAATTGGCATACTGGTCCCCCCGTATAAGTCCCTAGAATATGTTGCCTAGGTACCAAGGGCATTGGGGTTCCAGGGGATCCCTATGGGCAGCAGCATTTCTTCTGCCATTTACACTGTACCAGGTCACTTATAAGTCACCCATATTGTAGGCCTTCTAGCCCTGAAGGCTGGGTGCAGAGTACCTGTGTGTGAGGGCACCCATGCACTAGCAGAGGTGCCGCCACGACCTCCAGGACAATTTCCCCAAACTTCGTGCATGTGGGGACGTCATTTTACATGTGCACTGGACATAGGTCACCACCTATGTCCAGCTTCACAATGGTAACTCAGAATATGGCCATGTTTGGTATCAAACATGTTGGAATCATACCCCCAGGCTTTTGGAAGAATTGGTTGTATGATTTCATGCACTCTGGGTGCTCCTTAGAGGACCCACAGTACTGCCATTACAGCCTTCTGAGGTTTTCCATGCAGCCCCAGCTGCTGCCACCTCTCAGACAGGTTTCTGTCCTCCTGTTGCTTAAGCAGCTCGAGCCCAGGAAGGCAGAACAAAGCATTTCCTTTGAGAGAGAGGTGTTACACGCTCTCCCTTTGGAAATAGGTGTTACAGGCGTAGGAGGGGTAGCCTCCCAGAGCCTCTAGACATGCTTTGAAGGGCACAGATGGTGCCCTTCTTGCATAATCCAGTCTACACCAGTTTACGGACCCCCAGTCCTTGCTCTGGTGTGAAACTGGACAAAAGAAAGGGTAGTGACAACTCCCCTGTCCATCACCACCCCAGGAGTGGTGCTCAGAGCCCCTCCAGAGGGTCCCTGGGCTTTGCCATCTGGATTCCAAGTTGGCAGGGCACTCTGGGAGCATCTGAGCGGCCAGTGCCAGCAGGTGACATTAGAGCCCTCCGCTGATAGGTTCTTATCTGTTTAGCTGACCAATCCCCCTTTCAGGGCTCTTTGGGTGTCTCTTTTGTGTAGTTCTTCAGATTCGGATTGCAAGACTCCAGCAGGAATCCTCTGCATCCTTTGCTTCACCTTCTTACGGAAGAAACTGCATCTGGACCCTCCAGGAATTCTACAAACTGCAACAAAGAAGCATAGATGACTTCTGCAACATTGTATCTTCAGCTCCTGCCAGCAACTGCAACTGTTTCCAGGTCATGCATCCTCCGAGGACTTCCTGTCTTCAGTCTGCACCAGAAGAATGAAGGACTGTCCCTTGAAGTGAAGGAGTCACTTCCCTGCTTCGGCAGTCACCCCTCCGCAGCGATGACCGGTGGCATGGGTCCCCTCTCCTGAAGAAGTGCATGGATCCAGCAACAGGAGTGATGGAGTGAAGTGGTCCCGTCTGTCCCTACATCCAGCTGTCCAACTTTGGTGGAGGTAAGAGCTTGCCTCCCCATGCAAGACAGTACCCCCATGCACTGCATGTTTTACAGTTATCAAGGCTTGTTGGCATCCTTCCACAAAGGTCTTCGTGCACCGTGCAGCTCCGGCCCCCAGCACTCTATCCTGCGATGCACAGCTCCCTGAGTGGTTCTCTGGCGGCGTGGGATCCTTTTGTGTAGTGCTGCATGGGCCCTCTTTTGCACCTTCTTTGTCCCTGTGCTGTGGGACTCCTGTGTGTGCTGCCTGGTCTTCCGAGGGCTTTCTGAGTTGCTGAGAGCCCCCTCTGACTCATACTCCTAGTAGAGTACACCAGGTACCTCTTGATCCTGGGCAGCACCATTTTCAGCTAATCGCATGCTTTGCGTGTGGCAAGGCTTGTTGGCAGAATCCAGCGACGTAAACCAGACTGCAATCATCCATCCAGTGTGGGGCATCTTCTGCACCAACCAGGGACCCACATCTATCTTCTTGGGTGCAGAACTGACTGTTGTTCTTCACCGGTGGTTCTTCTTATGCACCTTCATCTGGGTTAGCAGGGGCTCCTGTTCTCCCTGGACTCTTCAGTGCTTCTTGCACTTGGTCCCCTTCTTCCACAGGTCTTCAGGTCCCGGAATCCATCATTGGTGTCTTGCAGTCTCTTCTGGTTCTTGCACAATCTTCTTTCTCATGTTCTTGTGTGGTCTAGGAAAGTCACTGTGATTTACTCCTACTTTCCTGGGCTCTGGGGTGGGTTCTATTACTTAACTTTGGTGTTTTCTAATACTCCCAGTGCCCCTCTACACACTACACTTGCCTAGGCGGAAAACCAACTTTTGCATCCGCTTTCTTAGTATATGGTTTTTGTTTCCCCAGGCCCATTTCTAACTATTGTGATTTTCACTATTTGCACTGTTTTCTAACTGTTTTTACAGCTATTTCTGCATACTAGTATATATAATTTGTGTATTACTTACCTCCTAAGGGAGTATAGTCTCTATGGTATTTTTGGCATTTGTGTCACCAAAATAAAGTACCTTTATTTTTGTAACACTGAGTATTTTCTTTCATGTGTGTGAGTACTGTGTGACTATAGTGATAACGCACGAGCTTTGCATGTCTCCTAGTTAGGCCTTGGCTGCTCATCCACACTAACCCTAGAGAGCCTAGCTTCTAGACACTCGCTACATTTTACTAATAAGGGATAACTGCCCACAACAACCTTTAGGGAATGTTTAAATGCCGGCTGCATCGCTAAGCCATCCTTCGTACTCGTGTACACTATTCCGCCCTTTCTCACAGCTGCACAAACAACATAGCCCACATTTACTAACGCTTTGCAGTGGGTTTGCATTACTTTAGTAGCGACGCAGTATGTTGTAATTTACTATCTAACGCTAATCAGGATTTGCATTGTAAAGTTTCCCAATGTAATGCAAAGTTGCGGTATGCACTGCTTTGCGTTACTTTGCCCCAAGAGCCTATTCCAAGGGTGAGCATAGACAGGTATTTGTCAGTGGCGTAAACAGACCTGGGAGCGCTGCACAGAAAATGGAGCGGTCCCCCTCCATACCCACTCACACCAGGTTCTGTGCTGAGAAGGCCCTCTGGAGCTCGGCACTCCCCCAACACCTTGGGGGCTGTGGGGGCCTTTGTTACACCACTGGTAATTGCATCAAAAGTCTTAGGCATCTTTGAGGCAAGCATAGCAAGGATTTCCCTGCTTTGGATGTGTGATGTATTGTACAGCACACATACAAAGCAGGAAAAGTGTTACAGTAAAGTTTTTGTATTGTAAAGGTTTCCTTCCGGTACAAAAGCTATTCCTTACAGAACATGCACACTGTTGCACTAACATGCAAAGGTGTTTGTGTTGGCACATGCCAGCTTAAAGTGTGCCAGCACAGGGAGCGAGGGAAACTGTGCTATATCTTATTTGATATGGCGCTGTCCTGTTCTCTCCAGTTGGCACAGCACAGCGACTTTAGTTGCTGCTGTGCGTTGCAAGACGTTTTTGTAAATCTGGTCTCATAACTCCAACATAATACAACTACCCAAGAGCATTCATCCGAGCATGACCACTCACTGACTAGCTAGGTAGCACTTTGAGACCCAACTCTAAAAATGATCCAAGCCACCAGTAACACAGCCATCCCAATAGGTAAAATTAATTCCCAGTCTCTTCTAAACGCTCCCATATAAAATGCATTTAGGGCCTGATTCATACTTTTTTAGCGCCACATTTGCGTCACTTTTTGATGTAAAAGCTGAGCAAACTTACAAAATTCAATTACAATTCGGACAAATGTAAAACCACCAATGATCCCTTAGATTAAGGCCTACAGGGCTTCTCCAAATATGAAAGAAATATGACGTAATTCAGAATGACCTTCACCCTCAATTAGAAACCCACTATTATTTCTATACCAGTCATGATTCCTTAGAGGTCACCACTGACAAGGCACTTTGACTCCATGCACACTCCATGTAACCCAATCACACAACACACTGAGTTGAAGAGATTTCTCATGAGGAGGTACAGATAAAGGGCATATGGTCCTGTATATTAATTAGCCATCACAGTCATTCCACAGCTTGTTGAAGGAGCTATAGACAGACTCCACTATGGGTGTACACCCTAGTTTCCCCACCCCAATCATCTGCTGGAAATGCAAACAAAAATGTAAACCCTGACTTCAGTAAACTGGATGATGTGAGGCAAAGAATGACACACACCAAGGGAAATTGAAAACCAAGGAAAATTGGGGCCTAAACGTGTGAACTTTGGTTACTGGTTGAGGGGGATATGTCCTACTCAGGCAGCAATCACTATACCTGTGAGGATGAAGCACTAGCAAACCCCAAATTAACCTGTTCTTAACCTTCAGACAGCTTGGCACAAAGGCAGTCAGACTTAACTTAAAGGAATTGTGTACAGTATTTATGCAGCACTTCAAACAGTAATAAAAAGAAACAGAACACAAGAAAAATCTCACACCAATTAAAAAAAATAGAGTAACAATGAATACATTACTTCACAGTAAAACAACAAAACTTCAATTAGTAGACCTGGAGATATACAATTTTAAATATTTAAGTGAAAATAGCATCTAGAAGAACAAAGCACCAACTGTGCTTATCTGGTCGTACCGTACTGGGACAAAGTCACAAGTTCAGACTGACTGCCATGGAGCACGGGCTGGATACAGGGACGCAGTTTGGTCTGCTGAACAAAGTACCTTAAATTGTAGTAGCAAAGCACTGCGAGATCTTGCAGTAAAGATACGGCATGCAGCGGCTGTTCCACGGATCTGCAAGACTGTGATGGGAGTTCTGTGTCATCATTGAGGATGCCATTCATGAGGGACTTGCAATGCAAAATCATGCATAGAGGAAGCATTGTGCACCTGCAGTACCAAAGAAACAGTGGGTTGTGATGCAAAGTCTTGCATCGTTGTCGAGGATGGCGCCGATGACGGGCTTGCTACGTGAGGGACTGCTTCAAGGATGCATCATGCAGCAGCAGTTCTGAGGAGACTAAGAGCTGCGCTGCAAGGATCTAGTGTCAGGGATGCGTTGCACGACAGGAGCTTCTATACGGCTGTGAGTATATGCATTGCACTGCATCAGTTCTGCTTCACAGGACCACAGCTGGGCTGCAGAGCACCTTCAGGCCTCCTTCCAAGGGTCCAGGACTGGAGTGGCATCACTTTGGTGGCACGACTCACAGGAAGTTGAGTCTAGGTGCTGGGTTCAAGATGGTTGGAACCTTTTCTGTCCCTGAAGCTCTGATCAAGAGGCCAGCCACCCTTCCCTTGGAGTCATTCTGGTGGTTCTGGGATAAGAAGCAGTTCCAGTACTTTTACTCAGGCAGCAGGGCAGTTGGGCAACAGAGTGGCAGTTTTTGCAGAGCAGCACAACAGTCCTTCTGAGTTTTCCACAGGTCCAGAGGTGTTCTGAAGAGTTGGATCTGAAGGTCCATTATTTATACCTGGTGCAGCTTTGAAGTAGGAGAAGGTCCTGGACGTTTCCACTAGGGGTGGGCAAAGAATTTTGCTCTGCTGGTGGAGTTCACTGAGTTTTGCCCACTCTGCACAAGGCCCAGAGCACGGAGTTCTAAAAAATGACGGGAAGAGACACTGAGCAGAGTTCTTACTCTTGCGGTTCATCAACGTTAAGTTGGCAAGCAAGCCCAATTGCTATGTTGGCGTGCACGAGTGAGATTTCTGAATGTGGGCAGCGCGGCTGATCACGCCCACCCACATTGAGAAAGCTTCCCCTAGCATTGAGGAAGCAGTCACTCAAGTAGAAAATCTACTCGAGCGATCGAAAAAAGTTAGCACCCTGTGACACTCCATGTGATGCCTTTCACACTGATTTTAGAACACAGGTGTATTGCTATCTGTATTTAACCACCTATTCAATCTTGCCCACTGAATCCTTTTTGTGCTTAGCTTAGCTTCAAATGCCATCACATTGGTGGTGCAGCTAGTTTTCTGTGCACAGCTTTTTAACCTGTTTTCGCTTTTATCACTAGGTCAGGGAACATAATGTGGGGTATGAAACACTGATAAGACTGTACAAGGCTGAGAATGTTTATGGTAGAGAAGGGTACAGCTTGGTCTTGGAAATACACCTTGGGGTCTGCCCAGTCTCTGGGATGTTTTTCAACACTGATCTAGTACATGCAGCTCCTGAATTTTACAACTTACTCAACAGGATGGGGGGTTTCTGGATCTTTCCTCTTAAGTTTGTTTAAGGTATATAAGGTGGGGAAGCTTAAAACTGAGAGAGAAGGAACTCATCTCTCAGAATGGACGCATTGCTCAGAGTCATCCTGTTGGGGTGGTCTATCCTGCCACAGCTAGATGTTGGCAAACAAAGGATGATGTTGGATTCGATCCCCATGGTGATGCATTTACTGCATTCATGCACAAATATACGTATTCACAACATAAATGTACACTGTTGATGAATTGCGTTTTCTTCGATTATTATTATTCCACTGCTTTGATTATTGTAAGGGTTGCTTGTATGTTGCTGCAATCACACTCAGTGCTCATGTTATTCTCTTCATGTATATGAAACCTCAGAAGTGCGTAATAAATTAATTACTCAGACTAAGAGTGCTGCGTTCTTTGCATTCCTTTAGCTGTGCTCCCTCTCAGTCTGAAGCAAAGCAGAACAAATTGGCGTAGTCAGTATTACGAAGGTTGAAAAGTGAAGAGTTAAATGTGAAAAATGTTTGGCAGGAAGCCAAAGGCAGTTTTCCAGGTTTCACATGAGATTCCAGGGTGGGAGAATGAACCGTGTAATGTTCTTGCAAACAAATGGTCTTGTGGTGCAGGTTTATGTGAGAGCTGGGACGGATGTCTTAGTGATGCTGAGCCAAAAAATGTTTTACTCTGTTTACAGACAGTACTTCTGGAACGGGAATGTGATTTATCTATTTTAGGCAGAAGGGACTGGATCCTGTTATCTGCTTATAGAAAAATGCATAACAAAGTTAGGCAGCTGGAACAAGAAAACCAGCAATTAAAGGCAGCTAGTTGAAGCTAAAAATATTGCAACAATGCTGTAGTGTCAGACTAAGTTATTGCAAGATAAAGCAGATACTTATCAATTTGTAGTTCAGAAGGCAGTTGTCAGAGTCGCTCAATACAGGTATCAGAAACAGAGGGATCAAATCAATCAAAAGAAAGTTCATTTAGCTATTGCTACAGCAAGGTTAAACTGGGATACCAACATTTGGAACTCAAATATCTTAGAATCCACTGATTTGTCAAATTCCAGTGATGAAGAAGTTCAAAAAGGTGGGGGCCACCTTGAGCCATATGAGCCAAACGTGCTACGTGCACAGCCAATATTTAGATGGAAGATATATGGCACTTCAAAGAATCCGGGAGGAATTGAAATGCACTCCGTAGAAGATTACATCCAACAAGAAGTTAATGATATTATAGACAGATTCAAGCAAAGATCTGGGGAAGCATTGCTTACGTTGATGGTGCGGTTGTTTGACATGGGTGCCTCTCGGGTGGCACTGGATGAGGGAGATGCCATGAACCCATAATACAAGAACAGTTTAGTGGTTATGGGAATCAAGGAGCGACTAACTTCTTGCATTTGGCAGTTGTGGGATGGAGTCAGAAATATCGTACTGAATCAGACGAGCCACCAAATGATAAGCCTTGGTACTAGTTGAGAGATGCTATGCAAAGAATTAAAGAAGAAAGTCTGAAAACTGCTATTCTCTTGGATGAAGCCCACAATTTGTTAGATGCTCCACTAACAATTTCAGTATGAACTCAAATTATTTGCCTTGCTGCCCCAGCTAACACACGTCTCATTAATCAGACAGGACAGGCATTGAAAGAAGTGCTGGAGGCAGTTTGCGAGTTAGGAGAGCTTAGCGATTGGACAAAACCTGAGAAAGCCTCGAGGTGTGAGGGTTGCACAGATAATTACAGTGTATCTAGGAGAGACATGTTTATGGCATTATTGAAGTATGGTGTCAACAAGGAGCAGATTGTGAGATGTATACCATAAGCTTGTGAGAGATGTACCATAAGAGGGAGTCGGACAGAGAGGATGGCAGCAGGAAAGCTAACAAGCAAGATAATAAACAAGTGAATCAGGGCCAGCTGCAGATACAGGAGGACAGAAAGAGAGGGAGAAACATTTTTTGTTCACAAGGGAAAAAGGAAGAAGATTTGGACAGTCAGTGGTTAAGTGCTGAGAACAGGGAAAGAGGAATGTACTCGCTGATATGAAAACATATATCCAGACCTGACTTGGGCAAAAGTTGACAGGCTTAAATCAGAGTAGGAAATAGGCTAAGCTCTGGTACAGGGATGGGCTTGTAAAGATAACAGACTCTGGCCCTAATTCTGAGTCTGACGGGCGGCGGAGGCCGCCCGCCAGACTTCCCCCCTCCGAAATACCGCTCCGCGGTCGAAAGACCGCGGAGGGTATTCCGAGTTTTCCCCTGGGCTGGCGGGCGGTCTTCGCAAGACCGCCCGCCAGCCCAGGGGAAAACTCCCTTCCCACGATGACGCCGGCTCGTAATAGAGCCGGCGGAGTGGGAAGGTGCGACGGGTGCAGTTGCACCCGTCGCGTATTTCAGTGTCTGCTTTGCAGACACTGAAATACTTTTAGGGGCCCTCTTACGGGGGCCCCTGCCGTGCCCATGCCATAGGCATGGGCACGGCAGGGGCCCCCAGGGGCCCCGCGACTCCCCCTCCCGCCATCCGGTTCCCGGCGGGAGAACCGCCAGGAACTGGATGGCGGGAGGATTCCTACGAGCGGCGGAAAGTCAGCGGGAGACCGCTGGCTTTCCGCGTCTGACCGCGGCTAAACCGCCGCGGTCAGAATGCTCGTAGGAGCACCGCCAGCCTGTTGGCGGTGCTCCCGTGGTCGGTGGCCCTGGCGGCCACCGACCGCCAGGGTCGGAATGACCCGCTCTATGTTGATTTAGAAATTTACTGGAAGCACAAAAATGTTCAAAAGTTCAGGACGTTAGTTGACATGGAGCAGAGGTCTTTTTAATTGATGGAAATCCAAAATGTTTACTGGTCAGCACTACACCATCACAGGGTTGGGTGGAAAACAAACCCATGCCGTGCAGACTACTGTTCAAATGAAAATAGGAAGAACACCAGAAAGAGAATATACTGTTCTGATTGTGCCCATCCTAGAATAAATACTGGGAATTGAGATTCTAAAGGGGATGACTTTATATTTTAATGATAGTTATTATCAATTTGGATCAAAGAGATACATTTCAGTGGCAGCAATGAGGGTAGGTCATCTGAAGATACCCCCAGTGAAGGTGCCCCCAGCAACCATGGTGGTCTGTTTGAAACAATATTGAATTCCAGGAGGGCATGAGGAAATAAGTGAAACTATACAGGGGTTGCTTGAGGCTGGTGTGGTGGTTCCAGTCACCAATGAATGGAATAATCCTCTGTGGCCTGTGCGCAAACCAGATGGACACTATAGAGTGACTGTTAATTACTGTGAGTTGAATAAATACACATCCCGTTTGACTGCTGCAGTCCCCAACACCATCACTTTGAATGAAAGAATACAAAAACATAAAGGGACCTGGCATGCAACCATTGATATTGCTAATGCTTTCTTTTCTATACCACTGGCCCCGCAGAGTCAAGACCAATTCAGTTTTTTTGCACAGTGGCAGACAATTTAGGATACTATCCTTGCCTTTGGGGTATGTACATAGCCCCACCATGTGTCACCGGCTGGTGGCAGAACACCTGGATGAAGTATTTTTCGTTCCTGGGGTGCAATTGACCCACTATATTGATGGTGTGATGATTCTGGGAGAGACTCAAGAACAAATGCAGACTCAGTTTGATAGGGTTGTAGAACTCTTGCAGAGCAAAGGGTGGATGATTAATCCAGATACGACATAGGGACCCTCTCAAGATGTGAGGTTTCTAGGAATCAAGTTGAATGAGGGCCATACAGAGGTGTTGCCACAGGGAAATCAAAAGATCTTAGAATTTGCCACACCTCCCACTAAAGCAGGAGACTCAGCGATTCATTGGATTGGATGGGTTTTGGAGACAGGATATCCCTCCCTTGAGTCAGATTTTGTCACCTTTGTGCAAAGTTATAAGAAAGAAACATGAGTTTGAATGGGGAGAGAAGCAGCAGTGTGTGTTTGACTTGGCAGAAAGAGGTGATTTAGCAGGCTTTAGACTTATGGCCAGTAGAAGAAGGAGACATTGGGTTGCTTGTAACCGTTCAGGGTCAATATGCAAAATGGAGCATGTGGCAAAAACAGGGAAGAACGAGGGTGTCCCTGGGTTTCTGGACTAAGAAGTTACCTGATGCTGGAGAGTGATATACTCCCTTTGAGAAACAGTTACTTGCTTGTTCCTGGGCTCTAGTGGATACTGAGCAAATGACCCTAGGTCTTAATGTGATTATAAGACCTGAGATCCCAATAATGCAGTGTGTGATGAGTTCACCTAAAACTCACCGCATAGGACATGCACAGGATGCCAGTATTATCAGGTGGAAAAGGTACATACAAGACAGGGCCTGAGTGGGACCCGGAGGGACAGCAGGTCTACATGAACGGGTGTCATGAGCCCCTGTGCAGGAAGATGAGAGGGTGCAGAAGGTACCACAGGTAAAAGAATCACCAGTGAGATGGGGTGAGTCATTTGAATCCCTGTCCCCTGAGGATAGGAAGCATGTATGGTTTACAGATGGTTCAGCCAAGCAAGTGGTGGCCAAAAGACATTGGAAGGCAGTGTCATATAACCCAGTCACCAAGAAGTTGTTATCTACTACAGGAGAAGGGAAGAATAGTCAATATGCAGAATTGTACACTGTGTATAAGGTACTGAAACAAGATGTGGCTAGGACTTGCCACATTTATACTGATTCTTGGTCTACCGGCAATGGCTTCCCACATGGCATGCACATAACTGGCAAAAACATTCTGATTAAGTGTGGGGCAAAGAGTTCTGGCATGAAATTTGTGAAATGCTAGAGCAAAGTACCGTTACTGTGCATCATATAGATGCCCACTGTCCCACTGATTCACTAGCACAATGGTTTAATTCTCTTATAGACGACAAAGCCAAAATCTCAGAGGCAGAAGTATTGACACAGGATTCTGACTTGGTGGGCATGGCTAAGTGGGCACACCAAAAATGTGAATGCAAACGTTAACCCCAGCATTTCAGATACAAACCCATGTAGTGACTAACACCATCACATATTGGCAATAAAGCCAGGAGCCTTAGCTTCTTGTCGAGCCACACCTGAATCTGCAGGTCTTGATTTACATGCCTATTAGAAATGGGGTCTTTGGTTGACAGGTAGATTACCCCCTGTTCAAGCAAGGACCATCACTCTAGTCAGGGTAAAAGAGAATCACCCTCAGCTAACCCGTACTTATCCCCTTGGTAGCTTGGCAGAGCAGTAGGTTTAACTTCAGAGTGCTAGGTGTAAAGTATTTGTACCAACACACACACTAACACTGTTAGCGTAAGAAAGTACCTTGGGTGCGTCAAAAATAACCCCGCACGGGCGAGTGCACGTCAAAAAGGGCTTGCGATGTGTTGATTCCACTCACGAGCGGGACCTTGCATTGTTTCTCCTTTCGCCGGGTCAGGCACGTCGTTTCTTCTCTCTGCAGGAGAGCGATGCGTCGATCCGGTCAGCAGTCTCAGGTCTGGGCAGGCCTTGTGTTGTTTTTACATGCCCAGCAGTACTTGAGTCGGAAATCCAGCCGCAAAGTGATCCGAAAACCCCGCAGCGTGGGTTGCGATCTCCCAGCCTCCGTCAGCGATGCTGTGCGCCGTTTTTCCAGATCCATGCTTCAATTCTTCGGTCGCGTTTCTGGTGAGGTTCGACTTTCAGCTGCGGAGCCGGCAGCGCGTCGTTTCTCCAGCTGCAGATCAGAGTCGCTTCAATCTTTTCCCCTCATGGCGCTCTGTGAGTGGAGTTCCTTTTCTTTAGGCTGCCAGCAAATCCTTTCCGGGTCCCAGGAACTGGAATGTGCACCACAGGGCAGAGTAAGATTCTCTCCAGCAACTCCAGGAGCTGGCAGAGAGAAGTCTTTGCTGTGACTGAGACTTCAAACAACAGGAGGCAGGCTCAAAATCAAGCCCTTGTAGATTTCTTCTCAAGATGGAAGGCACACAAAGTCCAGTCTTTGCCCTCTTACTCTGGCAGAAGCAGCAACTGCAGGATAGTTCCACAAAGCACAGTCACAGGCAGGGCAGCTCTTCTTCCTCAGCTCTTCAGCTCTTCTACAGGCAGAGGTTCCTCTTGCTTCCAGAAGTGTTTCTAAAGTGTGTGGTTTTGGGTGCCCTTCTTAAACCCAATTTCTCCTTTGAAGTAGGCCTACTTCAAAGTAAAGTCTCTTTTGAATGTGAAATCCTGCCTTGCCCAGGCCAGGCCCCAGACACTCACCATTGTGTGAGGGCAGGCACAACCCTTTCAGGTGTGAGGGACCACTCCTCCAATCCCTCCTAGCAAAGATTACTCATCAGGATATGCAGGCTACACCCCAGCTCCCTTGTGTCACAGTCTAGTGTGAGGTACAACCAGCCCAAATGTCAAACTGACCCAGACAGGGAATCCACAAACAGACAGAGTCACAGAAATGGTATAAGCAAGAAAATGCTCACTTTCTAAAAGTGCCATTTTCAAACACACAATCTCAAAATCAACTTTACTAAAAGATGTATTTTTAAATTGTGAGCTCAGAGACCCCAAACTCCACATGTCCATCCGTTCCCAAAGGGAATCTACACTTTAATCAGATATAAAGGTATCCCCCATGTTAACCTATGAGAGGAACAGGCCTTGCAACAGTGAAAAACAAATTTAGCAATATTTCACTGACAGGACATATAAAACACGTTACTATATGTCCTACCTTAACCATACACTGCACCCTGCCCTTGAGGCTACCTAGAGCCTACCTTAGGGGTGTCTGACATGTAAGAAAAGGGAAGGGTTAGGCCTGGCAAGTGGGTACACTTACCAAGTTGAATTTACAGTTAAAACTGCACACACAGACACTGCAGTGGCAGGTCTGAGACATGATTACAGAGCTACTTATGTGGGTGGCACAACCAATGTTGCAGGCCCACTAGTACCATTTGATTTACAGGCCCTGGCACCTCTAGTGCACTTTACTAGGGACTTACTAGTGAGCCAAATATGCCAATCATGGATACGCCAATTACATACACATTTTGTACAGGAGCACTTGCACTTTAGCACTGGTCGGCAGTGGTAAAGTGCCCAGGGTAACAAAAACAGCAAAATCAGAGTCCAGAGGCAAAAAGTTAAGGGAGACCACGCCAAGGATGAAAAGTCTAACAATGCCTTAAAGACTTACACATTGAAATCAAGAGATATGACACTCTTTGAAACAGATGGTGGAATACAGATTCCCTCTGAGCATTTTGAATTGATTGCTCCCAGATCTGGGTTGGCACTCAAAGGTATTCAGGTCTTGGGTGGAGTGATTGATGCAGACTACCAGGGAGAAATCAAAACCATTCTTCTGAATGGTGGAGACACTGACTTAAAAATACAATCTGGAGACAGAATTGTGCAGATTGTAATTATCCCAGTGAATCCAGGAATAGTGAAAAAGGGGACTGCCCCAGCCCTTTTAACAGTGTGTGGGGATGGAGGTTTTGGTTCAACTGACAAAGACCCTGTTGCTAAGGTGTGGGTAGAATCCCAAAATCATCCTCCAGAACCAGCAGAAATAATAGTAAAGGGTAATGACAATGTGTCATGACCAAACAAACTTGCCAAGTCAAATCAAAGAAGTGCATGAGAAAAGCAAAGAGATATCCTCAGCGGAGACAGCAAAGCCCAAACTGGAAGAAGGTTTGCAGAGTAATCTTACGCTTATTTCAAAGGAAGAATCAAGAAGAGAAGATCCAAGATGGCCACTGTGAGTGCTGAAGGTTAGTTACAGTTCTAGTCTTGCAATCGGTTGGTTGCTAGGTTACGAGCTCTCCAGCTGGAAGCCTTGCACTTCAACTGAGGTCTGACAGGAATCAGCTGTGTGGAGAGAGAGTGTGCTTCAGAACAGAAACTCCTGTGAGGTAAAATTACATTTGAAGATTATATTACAGAAAATGGATAAATATTGTCAAGGTTTATTCGAAGAGTTTGATAGTAGACCGTTCCCGTGGAAGTCGGCAAGGCTACAGAGTTAATGTTTGAATTAATCTTATGTTTACAAGGTTCTTGTTTAAGATATTAAAGTCAAAGAAAAACGAACTTTAAAAGAGCAAGTATCTACAAATGTCAAGGTTATAAACGAAGGCCAAGTTTAAAGGAGAAACGAACTGTTAACAAATAAGCATTCACAAATTCAATGGTAATAAACCAAAATAGAGTTTAAAAGAGAAACAAACTTAAATAAACAAGCATTTACAACTACAAGTTATCGACAGATGTCGAAGTAAGGAAGGAGAAACTAACTGTAATAAACAAGCATGTACAAATACAAGTCAACAAATGTCGAAGTAAGAAAGGAGAAACGAACTTTAATAAACAAGCATTTACAAATACAAGTATTGACAGAAGTCACAATAAGACAGGAGAAATTAAATAACATCAGCTGATTTGAAGAACGCATTATCACCAACTATATATATATATAGCAACATAAAACCAATCTCTAACAAAGGTTGAGAAGTTCTTCCAGAATCAGTAATAAGCATTTTTTTTAAGAAGAGCTATCATTTATAGAGAGAAGCAAGGCTACAGAGAACTCAGGGTGAGTGAAGAAATAATAGAATTAAAGAGAATTAAGTGTTGAGAGTAGAAAGTGAAAAATGTATGTTGTATGTCCCTAGTAATTGCGACTGTGACTCTTGCAGGTGCTGTATCCAATCTTAGATGTGAAGAGGCAGACTGAGTACTGGCGTTCATCATCTCTGTGGCAGTCTCTCTACCATCCCATTCCCCTTTCCCCCTCCGGGGTACTCAGCACGAAGGATTAATATTCGTTGTGAGTAGCTCGGGTCGGGACTGAGGAGTTATCTTCTGCTTCTGAGGAAATCGAATTGAAGTATCCTGACACAATGTCCTGTTAATCATGAAACCAGGGAAGGAGAGATGGGAATACTGTACGTACCAGATGATAAATGTTATTTGTGAGATTAATCACACTTGTCTCTTTTACAGAAAACACTATGGGCCTGATTCTAACTTTGGAGGACGGTGTTAAACCATCCCAAAAGTGGCGGATATACCACCTACCGTATTACGAGTTCCATAGGATATAATGGACTCGTAATACGGTAGGTGGTATATCCGCCACTTTTGGGACGGTTTAACACCGTCCTCCAAAGTTAGAATCAGGCCCTATGTTGTGTGTGTGTACTAGCTGTGATACGTGGTCTCCCTTCGGTCATGTGCATGTGGGGTCGGGAGTGACCGAAAGCCCCCAGCTCCGAAATGATTGACCGACCTTGCTGATCAATACCTTTACTGCACTTGACTGAAAATGTATGGACTCATCTGGCAAGAGTCGAACTCAACAGGTCGGACTTCTGCATGACTCAGATGCAAAGTACGGTGGATGTCATCTCCAACTGTTTGGTGGCAATTCCCACTCCTGCCAAGGTTTTATTACAAATATTCAACGCCACTAATAAAGATGGAGCAGTTAAAAAAAAAGTTAAGTGTTAGCTCATTTTAATCCCTTCAAATATTGTAGGTTTTGCCAGGAGGTAACAGTTGAGAAATAGAACAATTTGACCCAGGTGATTATTTACAATATTATCACCGGTGAGGTCTGTAATAACCTAACTTGTGATTCTCACAAAATCTGAAAATGTGTTCAAATGCACCTAGAGGCAGCAAGAGGGTCTTCTCAAGAGATCCTGTGGGAACAACGAACACTGTGTCAGCTTAGAAATGATAAACATTGAAAAAATATGGATAATAGCATGTTTTGTTTCCACATTGTCACATCAAGCATGTCAAACATGTCAAACTACCAGTGGGATGGTTGTTCTTTTGTGGAAATACCACTTTTAAATACATTACTGCTAATACAACAGGTGGACCGTGTACCTTTACACAATTAGGACTCGTGAAGTTTCCATTTCAATCTGTACATATTCACTATCCAAGGGAAACAGTTCAATTAAGCGAAGACTGTGACTATGAAATTCACTTATTAACTATATCAGAATATATGAGATTAAGCATTTCCATAGTAGGAATTCCAGGGTTAGCTGTTTATAATACTTGAGTTATTAACAAGATAGCATGTTTAATGGTTAAGAACATCAATCATACATCCATAGCTTTAGCTGAGTTATTGCTAGATATACGAGATACTAGAAAAGCTGTATTGTAAAACAGGGCCACCATTGACTATTCACTGTTAACGCATGATCATGTTTGCTCAGAATGTGAAGGCATGTTCTGTTTTAACTTATCAGACCACTCTAAATCCATTCCGTCTCATATTGACACCTTACATGAATTGGTAAAAGAAGTAAAACAAGATGTGGACCAAGGGTGATGGGACTAGATTTTGAAAAGGATCCCTGAATTTGGGCAATTGCACAATGTTGTAGGTGGGATACTTGTAGTGATTTGTATTATAATCAGGTTATGTTGCTGTATGCAATGCATACCTAATCTATTTACAATGTTTAAACCAAAAAGCGTTACTGTTAAACCTGAATGTTATGGAAGTCACTGGTCCATGGGTGGAGTGTAATACTGTCTGTATTTAACCACCGACTCCATCTTGACCAATGACTCAATATTGTGCTTAGCTTATCTTCAAATGCCATGACATTGGTGGCACAGGTATTTTTCCGCACACAGCTTGTTAACATGTTTTCGCTTTTCTCACTAGGTAAGGGAACATAATGTGGGGGATGAAACATTGCTAGGACTGTACAAGGCTGAGAATGTTTATGGTAGAGAAAGGTACAGCTCGGCCTTGGAAATATACCTTGAGACTGGCCAGTCTCTGGAGTGTTTTTTCAGCAACTACCTAGTACAGTCAGCGCTTGAATGTCACAACTTACTCGACTAGAGGGGGGGCTTTCTAGAACCTTCCTCTTAAGTTTGTTTAAGGTATTTAAGGTGGGCAAACGTGACACAGAGAGAGAAGGAACCTAGGGCCAGATGTATCAAGCGTTTTTGCATTCGCGAATGATCCAAATGGCTGTTTGTGAATGCAAAAATGCCCTTCAGTATGTATGAAAGGCATTCGCTATGCAATTTTAAGGAATCGCTAAAATAGTGATTCCTTAAAATTGCGAGCCATTTCAGAGAACTGCAAATTGTGATTCGTTAAATAAGAAATCGCAAATAAGGAATCCTTATTTGCGATTTCTTAAGCACATGTATCAAGCTTTTCCTTAATGTGAATTCAGCATTAAGGAATCACAATTATCACCAAGTAAAACTTGGTGGTAACCATGTGCAGAATTTAAAAATGCATTTTTAAAATTGACATGTAATGCACACATGCCCCTTTAGCATGTGTGTGCCTTACATGTCCTAAATTATTTTTTTGGGGTGCAACAGAGGGGGCCTTAGGCCCCCAGCACCCTGGGGTTTGCATTTCCCAAATTGCGAATTCCAGTTAGGAATTTGCAATTTGGGAAATGCAAAAAATTCACAAATATGGGCCTACAGGCCCATAGGTGCAAATGGGGTCAGAATCGCTATTTGCGATTCGGTAATAGCATTTGCGATTTTTAAGAAATCGCTATTACCGAATCGCAAATATGATACATACCATTTTGCGACTCAGAAATAGCGATTTCTTAAAAATCGCTATTAGAGAATCACAAAGTGGATTCTACATACATCTGGCCCTCAGTTCTGAGAGTGGATGCATTTTTTAGAGTAATCCTGTTGGGGTGGTCTCTCCTGTCTCAGCTGTCATGGGTTCTACAGCTTGATGTTGGCAGTCAAAGGAAGATGCTAGATTCGAGCCACATGGTGATGCATTTTTAATTCTTAATATCTAGCTTTTCTGCGTGCATGCACAAATATATGCGGTTACTATTATAAATTCATTGTTGGTTTATTGTGTTTTCTTTGATTATTATTATTATTCCACCGCTGTGATTATTTTAAAGGTTGCACGTGTGTTGCTACATTCACAATAAGTGCTCACTTTATTCTCTTTGTGTATATGAAACCTGGGAAGTGTCTTAATAAATTAATTACTCAGAGTAAGAGTGCTGCATCCTTTGCATTCCTTTAGCCTCGTTCCCTCTCATTCTGAAGCAAAGCAGAGCAATGGGAGAAACTTTTGGTGGTGTAAATCAGCATGAACAATGCCACTTACCCAAACTCAGCCGCTCACGGAACTCTGCATAACATTGCAGAGATTTTTTGACACTTTACGGAGTTCCGTGTAGCAGAACTCTGTGAACTCTGCCCAGACCTAGTTTCCACCCACAGAGGTGTTTGGAATTTCCTTGTACTGGCCCCATCCTGTCGGGGGGTCACAAAAGTCTAGTGTCAAACCCTTTGTGAGTGTGCCCTTGAAGAGCCTTTGTGATGTGGCAGGTGACAGCTCCTCCACTTCATCAAGTCAGACATGGCCCATCCTGTCAACACCTGTTGTCCTTTGTCACACTCTCTGGGATACATAAACAAATACCAGCTGCCAGCTACACCCGGTTGTGTGACCCAGGATACAGAGAACAGGCACCGAATTGTCAGACTAGAAAATGCCAACTTTTTATAAGTGGCACTTTCAGAATTGGGAATTAAAATCTAACTTCACCATTAAAGAGGGTTTAAAAATAAAATTCCAGAGACACCAAACTTGACATTCCCACCTCCTCCAAATTGAAAGTTATCACTTAGTAAATGGAATACGTTAACCCAATTTTATCCTCTATGAGTGGCAGCCATCACAGTGGGGAAAAAAGATTTTAGGAGTTTGTCACTACCAGATCTTGAAAAGTCCTGGTAAAAGTGCATGGCCCATGTTTTAAATACACTGCACCCCGCCCTCTGGGCTATTCTTGGGCTACCTTAGAGGTGACTTAAAAGTATTTCTTCAGTATGTGGTGCAATCACTGCTGCAGGTCAACTAGTAGCATTTAATTTACAGGCCCAGGGTACATTTATTACCACCTTACTACAAGTAAAATAAATATGGCAATTGGGAGTAAGGCAATGTTGCTATGTTTAAAGGAGAGAACATGTGTACTTTAGCACTGAGCAACAGTGGTACAGTACACAGAGTCCTAAGGCCAACAAAAATGAGATCAGCTAAAAAATGGAGGAGTAAGGCCAACAAAAATGAGATCAACTAAAAAATGGAAGAGTAAGGCAAAAGGTTTGGGGGAAAACCACTGTTAGGCTTGACAGCCTTGGGATGGTCTTTCCCCAAATGTTTTGCCTGCTTCCTCACTATTTTTTAGTGAATTCCTTTTGCTGGCTTTGGGACTCTAAACACGTTACCACTGCTGACCAGTGCAGAAGTGCATGTTGTTAGACCTGGAATCCTTGGCGAGGTCTCCCTAACTTATTGCCTCTGCTTCCAGGTTGTTAATGTGTGCTGGACTCTGTTTTTGCTGTTTTTTTATACTCTGGGCACTTTACCACTGCTAACCAGTGCAAAAGTGCAGTGCTCCTATGAAAAATGTATGTTTAATTGGCTTATCCATAATTGCCATATTTGATTTACTAGTATGTCCTTAGTAACGTGCACTAGAAGCGCCCAGGGCCTGTAAATCAAATGCTACTAGTGGACCTGCAGCCCTATTTGTGCCACCCACATTAGTTGCCCTGTAAACATGGCTCAGACCTGCCACTACAGTGTCTGTGGGTGCAGTTTTAATCTGCCAATTCGACTTGGAAAGAGTACCCTCTAGCCAGGCCCAAACCTTCCTTTTTCATACATACAAGGCACCCCTAAGGTAGGCCCTAGGTAGCCCAATGGTGCAGTGTATGGCAAAGGTGGGACATGTACTGATGTGTGTTACATGTCTTATCAGTGAAATACTGCTAAATTCAGTCTTCACTGATAGGTGAACATAGGTTAACATGGGGACTGCCTTTAAATAACCTTAAAGAGCAGATTCCCTTTGAGAGCAGATCGAAATTTGGAGTTTGGGGTCTCTGAACTCACAATTTAAAAATACATCTTGTAGTGAAGTTATTTTTTAGATTTTTAGTTTGAAAATGCCACTTTTAGAAAGTAGGCATTTTCTTGCTTAAAGCATTATGTGACTCTGCCTGTTTGTGGATTGCCTGACTGGGTCAGTTTGACAGTTGGGCTATT
The DNA here is from genome assembly GCF_031143425.1 of Pleurodeles waltl. Classification (NCBI taxonomy): domain Eukaryota; kingdom Metazoa; phylum Chordata; class Amphibia; order Caudata; family Salamandridae; genus Pleurodeles; species Pleurodeles waltl. The sequence goes on from NC_090440.1 coordinate 215,237,512, forward strand.
TGTGAATCCCCTCTAGACAGTGAGACAAAGGGAGCTGAGGTATAGCATACATATCCCGATGAGCCATCTGTGCTAGAGTTAGGGAGGAGTGGTCACTTGCACTTGAATGTGCTGTGCCTGCCCTCTCACAATGCAGTCTCCAATCCCCTGGTGTGTGTCTGGGGCCTGGCCTGGGCAAGGCAGAATCTTGAAAACAGCAGAGACTTTCCTTTGAAGTATGCTTATTTCAGAGGCCGAAAGGGTTATAAGTATTGGACCCAAAACCCATGAAAATTAGATCACTTCTGGAACCAAGAAGAACCTCTGCCAAGGAAAAGAGCTGGAGAGCTGAGGAGGAGTGCTGCCCCTGCCTGTGACTGTGCTTTGTTGGGCTATCCTGCAGTTGCTGCTTCTGCCTGTGAAAGGGGACAAAAACTGGAATTTGTGGCATATTCCTGCTTGTGAGGAATCTCCAAGGGCTTGAACTGAGCTTGCCTCCTGTTTCTAAGTCTCAGGGCCATCAAAGACTTCCTCTGCTAACATATGGGCTCTCTGCTGAGACTCCTGCCCTGCCAAGTGGTGCCCTATGTAGTCCCTGCCCTCTTGAAAGGTGAAGTTGGCAGACAAGAGCTGAAAATCCACGCACAGAATGCTGTGTGGGGAATTTTACGGCACACCATCTGCAACGCTGGTGATAAACGATGTGCAGCTGCTGATAACGACGCAAACCCCATGCAGCGCGGTTTTCTAATACCGTGCAACAGGATTTTCCAAGCATCATTCCTGGGCGTCAAAGTCAACCTGACTCTGCACAGATCCTATATGCCCCGTCCGGAAATTGACGCACCACTCTCTTGCAAGGGAGAAAAACAACACATCTTTGACCCCACCAGAGAAGAAACAATGCACGGCCTCCCTTGCGAGTAAGGAATCGACCCATTGCTGCTTTTTCCAATGCATGCTCACCCGTGCGGCTTTATTTTTGACGCTAAGCAGGTACTTTGTGCAAAATCTTAATTTCCATTGTTTTTTATAGAGTAAGACTCTTATTCGTTTGAAAAGTCATATTTTAACATGTGTATGTTGGATTTGTGTCTTGTTTGATTTAGATAAATATTACCTATTCTTCTAAACTGGTGTGGTGCCCATTTTGTAGGGTTTTAACTGTATTAATGTGTGTATTGGGACAAATAATGTACACATTGGTTATGTAGTTAAGCCTGCCTGCTCATGCCAAGCTACCAGGGGGCTGAGCAGGGGTTAACTGAGTATGATTCTTCTTTACCCTTATTAGTGTGAGGGTCCTTTCTTGGACAGGGGATAACCTGGCTGCCAACCAAAGACCCCATTTCTAACACATGTGCTCTCTCCCTAAATCATAGTTTGATTGGAATACACCTGATTGGCATATTTAATTTACCTATAATACCTTAGTAAAGTGCATTAGATGTAGCCATGGCCTGTAAATTGACTGCTACTAGTGGGCCTGCAGCACTGCTTTTGTCACTTACTTAAGTAGCACTTTAAAACATGTCCCAGGCCTCCCATTGCAGCCTGAATGCATTGTTACACTGCCATATCGGCTTTTACAATTTGAAACCCTTTGCCAAACCTTAATTCTTCCATGCCTTTTTATATCTTTATATGTTACCTCTAGGTTAGGCACTAAGCAACCCATACGGTAGGGTGCTATGTTATTAAAAGGCAGTACATATACTTTTAAGTTTTACATTTCCTGGTAGTGAAAAGGTCTCAATTTATTTTTCATTACTGTGAGGCCTACCCCTCGCATAGTATAGCATTGGGGAATTCCTTATTACACTTAATAACCTGTAATTTCTGATTGGGAAAGGGTAGACCTGTCATGTTTAGCACCTATGGAATTGATAAATACTCTTTAATGGTAAAGTCAGATTTATTGTAACGTTTTTGAAAATGCCGCTTTTAGAAAGCTGGCATTTTCCTGCTCCTAGCCCTGTGTGCCTGCAGCCTGTCTCCAATACACGCCTGGGGTGGCATGATAGGTGGACTTGTGCTTTTCTTCTAGACAGCCAGACACAAATAGAGTTTAGATGTGACTGATGGACCATCAACGTCCTGATGGGCCATCCTGGGCAAGATGGAAGGGTTGAGCTGACCACAGCCTCACACATACAACTGAATAGGCTGTGTCCTGTCCCCACACGAAGGGCTGCATGCCGCTCTGTAGTCAGTCTGGAGCCAGGGATGGAAGGTAGGGCCTGTGTGCACTTCAGAGTCCTTCTTTGAAAGGTCCCCTACTTAAAAGGCACCCCTGGGCATATGAGACCTGGACTTCTGGCCCTACCGACTCAGTACACATCTGGACCTGTGGATACTGTGCCAGGAAGAAGGACTGCTACTCTGCTGGACTGCTGGTCTGGAAGTAATGCTTTCTGGCTGTGTTGACCTGCTGTCTGCTGCCCTCCATGCTTGGGTGAGAAGGACTGGACCCACAACACTTAAATACAGAACCAGAGTGAACCCAAGGGCTTGCTGGCTTGCCTCCTGCTTTCTGAAGTCTCAGAGACACAAACAACTTCCAACTCATCACCTGTAGAAGCTGAACTCTGCCATCTGTGAGTTTTGCCCTGCCAAGTGGAGTCAATCCAGTCCTGGCCCCTGGAAGAGGGTATAAAGTGCTGCACCTCTCTAGAACCAATGCATCAATGCTGTTTCACCCCTTGGCACCAGCACATCTCCATTGGTGCTAATGCATCACCCCTGTTGCGAGGATTGGGAACATCGCATCGCCAACTGCACATCACCTCCAGTTCCAACGCATCTTTGACTTTGCACTGCTCAGAACTGATGCACTGCCTACATCTTTGGAATCAACACCAAGGCATCACCTCTTTTTCTTCTCACATCTTGTATGTGACATCAATGCAACTCCGAACCAAAGTACTGTTCCTGCAGGCCTAGGCTGATCCCTGTTTCTGACCAGTGCTCCATCGTGGTAAGATTTGACTCGGTCTAGCACCGGTTGTTGCTTTATGCTTTTAAGCACTACAACTATGTTTCTTTTCTAAAAATTAATTTCTTACCTTTAACATACTGGATGTTCATTGTTTTTGTCTTGTTTTGTTCATTAAATTGTGATTTATTTTTCTAACGAGGTGCAGTATTTTTCTGTGTGATGTTTTCACTGTGTTACAGTTTGAAGTGGTGCACAAATACTAATCACATTGCCTCCCAAGTGAAGCCTTCCTGCTCTGTGCCAAGCTACTAGAGTGTGTGCACAGATTATTTTAAGATGTGTATCTAACTCACCCCGAATACGATTGTGGTTCCCGCTTGGACAGGGCACATACCTCTGCCAACCAGAAACCCAGTTTCTAACAACCACCTTAAGGCTGTCGGCTCTAATATTAATGGTTTAGCTCCTTCCTGTGCAGGGACTTTGACTCTGCAAGAAATGGGGCTAAGAGAGGCATAGAGAGATTCACATTCCACACAGTCCCCAGAACCATTTGACAAGCATCCCCCACAGCCTGTCACCCACTCTATGATTCTATTTGTAGGTTGCATGTATTATTGGCAGAATCAGACCCCACGTTGAAGATGCCATTGAGTTGGATAATGCAAAACATTCTTGAGCGAGTGCCAATTCAAAAGGAAGTTTGAGATGTGCATTATATTCATATGGTAAATAATTAAGTCTCCCGGCCTTCCGTCACTACTGACTTACACATACATAAAGAAGGGAAACAATCTATTTACCCATGAGCGTTGTAGACCGGCCTTTTGGCGATTCATATTTTGTTTTGTCATGGTCTGCCGGGTCTTCATGAATCTAGTAAAAAATTGACTAAAGGCAAAAATGTTTTAGTCTCAAAACAGCAGACATTACTATAGTACTCCCTGGAACTGAAGGGAACTACTTTTTGTATACGTGTGGTTCTTGTGAAAGGGTAGGCTGCCATACCTCGTAGTGAAGTCAGCCAATGGCTGAAGCAAGCTCACACAGTGCTCTTTGATGCATGCTCCAGTGGGATGGAGAAAAATGTGAATGACAATACCACAGACAAATTGATGAAGTGTCCCTAAAAGCACCTAAAAGTAACTGCCTACTGCTCATAATTTTAGTGAAATCAAAAGGTCTTAGTAAACACAGACTTAAAAAAACCCAATCATTTGGTCATTGGCTGCCAGCATGTTGCCTTTGAGAAAGAAGGAAAGAAAGCACACAGTCCTGCACTTGACGGGTGTGCTTGGGAGCATAATACGCCAAACTCACTAGTACTGAAGTTGTGCAAAGTAATAAAGGGCTGTCTGTGCTCTCTGAAGGTTGGTTCCGCTTGGCATAGAGCATTGTGTCTCTGGAAGGCATGCTAGATGTCATCCTCCAAGTGCAAACTGCATTTCCCATGAACACATTAAATGATTGCAATATTTGTAAACAGTGGTTGTCACTTTGACATTTGAGCATAAGTTTCCTCATGATTCACAGTGTCCTTATTAGGCAATCGAGATACTATGTTATTGCAGCCTTATGAAAACTTTGGAGATTGTTTGTTTTCTCTATTGTTTATAATAGATGAGCTGTGGAAAACCATTACAAAGTTATGCTATGCCTTCTAATATAGTGCTAAAGTTGTTTTGTTAAATGTAATGCTTTGCAGTCATGAAAATTAGTACTTGAGCTAACCTATGGCCAACCTAACCTTAGACTCATTTTTTTCTGTGAGGTTTCAAACTTGCATTTTCATGTCTCACTAGAGTAAAAATTAAGTGAGCCTCACAGAGAAGAAGGAATACTTTCACAAGAGGCTCCTAATAAAGTATACGCATTCAAGGTTAAACCTAGTTGTCACAGGAAGATTCACACATTGTATAACTTTTTTTCTGTTCCGTGTGTAGAGGAATGTTGTTGCTTGTGGGAAGCTCTATAAAGTAGGATTATGCGAATAATGTTGAATGCATTCAGTTGTAAATGTTCCTCTTTTGCTCTAGTCTGATTAGTTAAGAGCCTTTGAACCATATACTACTGTACAGAATGTATGAAATCCTTTGTTTAGATCCCTATAGAAGAGTATGATTTCTTGGTGAGGCTTTGAGCCACTTTTCACTTCCTTTTTAAAGCAAATTTATAGTGGAATAATTCTCCATTTTAGGGGCAGATTTAAGAGCCACTAGCTCCACTGGAGCGTCACTTTTTGTGATGCTCTGGTGGCGCTAACCACTGTTCCATATTTCCAAGAAGGTGTAACACCACTTTTTGTGGCTTTACGCCTCCTTGTAAATATCCCCCTCCCCCAATGCAATTTTCTGCATCAGAGGGGCGTGCAATGGGTATTGAAGTGGGCGTTCCACTGCAACACCCATTGCTTTTGACGCTGCCCCAGATTTAGAAGAAATTGTAAATGTGTAGCAGCGCCAAAAACTAATGCTACCCCAGGGGTGGCGTTAGCATGGCAAAACAAGGAGGAATGCTTTTATTCCTCCTCGTGTTTTGCTTTTTCCATGTGTGCTGCATTCTGCAGCACAGATAGAAAGAGCAAAATGCCATGGATGATTGTTTTAGGAAGGTGTTCCTTCGTGCACATAAACAATCATTCCAAAATTATGCTTTGGTAGCAAATCACTATTATAGATTGTTTAAGTGCAGGAAGGGACACCTTCCTGCACCTAAACAATCTATACCCTCAATGCAGACACCCTTGCACTATGGTGCAAGGATTCCTGTTTTGGGCCAGGCAGCTTAATACAGCACTGGTGCAGGGGAAAAACACAGGGGTCCTACGTATTCCTGAAAATACGGTGCATCCCTGTCTTTCAAAAATGGCACAGCGCTGCTATTTTTCGCACAGCACCGCGCTGCATCACTTTGTAATAAATCAGGGCCTTAGCCTCTGTATTTTGCTGATATAAACTTTACTGAGTTCTTGATTGACTCTGCACTTTAAGTAAGCGTTGCTTTGCAATTTATTGATACATTGATTTTGACTGTTTTGAATTAACTCCCTTATGCCTAAATCCTGAAATAAAAAGTCTAAGGTTGAGACTCCATTTTCTGTCATTCTTGTAGAAGCAACTGTGTTCTTCATTGCTGTAACTTGAAAATGCCACCTTCCTAAGGTTGTGGAGAATCCAGCAGGGTTAATCAAAGTCCGTCTAAGGACTACACCACTGCCAATCCACTAAAACGTGCGTTGGAGCAAGTTTAAAAGGGTTTTGTGCACCCTCAAAGTTATGAGGCAGGGTGGGTGGATGTGCAAGAAGTTATGCATGGGTGAAAAAATGCTTTAGGACCTCCCCTTTATGTCAGCTCCACTTGACGATCTCCCCAAAACTTCCCAAGAAGGAGCTGAGGTGGATGAACCTTTTTTCTTGAATGTTTTGTAAGGATTTTTCAAAGAGCGCCAAAAATATTAGCAAAATGAAAAACACTCTTCCTATAGAAACTCTAAGATCCAGCACCTACTGCAGCAATTACATAGCTAATGGACAGTCTTTCAGACAGTTACCAGAAAAGTACCATGAGCATGACCACCACTCCTGAGCTGGGGACCATGGTGAGCTGAATGGAGGAGGCGGTTCTCTGTTGTATCCCAAATGGTCCAGCACAAAACCTGGGGCGAAGGGTAGGAAAGTGGGCTTGAGGGGGCACAGAACAGGATGCTATGTCATCCCTCGTGTTTCTGTTCTATTTGTAAGGGAAACCAGGACACATTTTCTGAGATCATCTCGTGCCTTCTTTCTGTATTCTGGCAGTGCAAAACTATCCTATCCGTGAGACAAACCTACACTCCTTCTGCATGTGCTATATGTTTGAATGTTAAGAGAAGTTGTACAGTTGCTGCTGAAGCTGCATGCGTACCGTGTCCATGCATTGCTTTCTGTACTGTACCTGCTGGATTGTGTGAAGCGCTCCCACTCTGCTTCAGTTATAGATGATGGATTATGTCTATGGCGGCCAAAGCAGGATTGCTTTTTTTTAATCCATGTTGAGTCAGTTGATTGTCGATTTGGCTTGTAGTGATTTAATTAGGTTTAATCAGCACTAACAATGCACACACCAAATGTGTTTAGGATTATCAGTCCAAGCGGCTTGACCACTACAGATTCAGTCAGAAAAGTTATGGTGACCATTTTAGTGGTAGTTAGCAAAACATGTACACAGCCCAGGGTGGGCAGTAAACATTGTTGCCACAAACAGAGCTGAGTCACATCAGCAAGGTTTGAGGGTAATACTACGCTTAGGTTTAAGGCAAGGCGTGAATCCAATTCTCAGTGCAATTGTCATGAATGTGGGCAGAGAATGACGATGGCACGATACCTTGTCAGTCCCGCCACCCCTCTGGACAACCCATCTTGGCGTCCACCGTTATGGCCATTTTCTAAAACGCATTTTCATATGAACTGGTTTCAGACTCTGCATTAAGTACTTACATCTGTGCTATTGTTCCATCGGAAAGGCTCGAGTTGGGGGGCCTGCTTTAAAATGAGCAGAGCTGGCCTTCACAATACGACTGCTGCTTGCCCAGCCACTCTCCAGTACCGTAGTGACTAATACTAACATATCTCTCACACATCGCCAACATTCATTGGTGTCTCACTCACTTTCTCTATTGTGTATTCAATGTATAGTACACTTCACCGTGAATTTAGAGCCTCATATACTGTCTACAATGTAATGTTGATGCCTTTCACTCTTCGCAATTTCTCACTGATGCCTCATAGGGTGTCAAGCATCCAGTTGAGACTCTGCCTACAACGAGACTTTGATTCTCACTGCTGTCAAGAGTGCATCGATGCCTTGCTTGCTGCCCTCAAATAGAGTCTCACTAAGAGTTCCCCTGTTAGCTCATCATTGTTCTCTGCTTGCTTCTAATAGCTATCACACACTTCAACATATTAGAGCATGAAACTTCTTTCTTGTCTACATGACTGTCCACAATGTTCCTTCAGTACAGTCTAAATCTTCCGTCATTCTCTGATTCGCTGTTTCTGTTTCATACTTTCTGTGACATCTCACTCCCTTTCAGCAATATTGCTTCGATGTTTCACCTACTGACGCGATGTTTCTTTGATGGTTCACTTCCTTTCGCTAACGAGTGTCAGTGGCTCACTCACTGGCCCAAAGGTTCTTTGATGTCTCTCTTACTACCCTGATGTGCATTCATTATGCATAGCTTTCCTTTGAAGCGAGACTCGCTGTCTTCAACATGGCTTTCATGTCTCACTCTCTGTTCCCTATGGGCCATTGATATCGCGCTCACTACACCCAATGATCATTTGATGTCTCATTTGCTTCTTCAGCATGCTGCCAATGCCTCAATTACTGCACAGTATCTTAACTTGTACCAATCACAGCGAGCACGCTCTGACATTAAAATGCTGGTACAACTTGATTTTTTATTTGAAAGGTGTTGGAATGGATGAATACTTTGGTTGGTACCAGCAGAAAACTGGTCATATTTTGAATACAAGTGAGAGTAAAGTGTGTGGAACTTCCAAAAGAGATTCACTTGAGAGCTATTATACTGTCCCAATAATACCTGCCATCTCTAACTCGTGCATGTCTTTATATTTCATATTTTGCCAAAATCGTACGTTTTAATTTCTGTCACACGTTTGATGTTCATCTTACACTCTTGTCAACACAGATTTCGCACTTCTCCGACATGCCTTTTATGAAGGATTTCATATTTTTCCGAACGTGGAATTCTATTTGGCTATCAAATGTTCCTAGTGGCTTCACTATTTTTTTGGGATGCTATGAAAAAGTGGATTTGGTTATTGCTCTTGACTTCACAAAATTTACCAACTCTTCCCTTCAGGGTTGAGTAAATGTGTGGAACTGCAAACAATATAAAGGTTCTAATGGGAACGCTTCCAACGTTTCATTCTAAGATACTAGTGTCTACCCTCTAAACTGAATCCCATCAATATTTATGCTGCATTAAGCATATTGTTAGTAACACACCTAACTGTAAAGCTGTCTGATAACACTCTAAAGGTACGAGTACTGTTTGATAAGAGATAACACAACGTTTCAACATGGAATATGCAGGAACCCCAGACATCTATTTGCATATTGCAGCTTTATCTGTGATGTGGAATTTGAGTTCCTTATTCGCACAATTCTGGTGTGTGTGGATACCCAAAGGTTTTCTTAGAAAGCAGTTGTCCGCCGTCACTGCTGGGATGTCTCACTTCCACCACTGGCACTGCCCACTGAATCATGGGCGCTGCCCACTGTTTTAGTGCTAGAGCCAGACTGTCCTGTGTGCTGCCTCGTTCTCACTACCTTCTCCTCCTGTCCCCCTGTTTTACTGAGTGCTTTCTCCTGCCTTTTGCCTCATTTTAACTGCTTTCTTCCTCCTCCTTTCCCTCTGCTTTTCTGAGTGCTTTCTCCTGCTTTCCGCCTCATTTTCACTGCTTTCACCCTCCTTTCCCTCCATTTCTCTGAATGCTTTCTACTGCTTTCTGCCTCGTTTTCACTGCTTTCTCCTCTTTTCCCCCATGTTTCTGAGTACTTTCTCCTGCTTTTTGTCTCTTCTTTCTCTGTTCATTCCTTTTTTCCCCTTTCCTGCTCCCGTCTGCTGCCCATTATCCCACCTCCTACTGAGCCCCAACCACTGCCTCCCAGCACCCCTCTCTCCTTCCAGTGACAGCGTCACGTATATCCATAACACACCACTCACATGGTCCGACCACCTCAGCAAACACTTCACCATCTCCGGACCCACATACCCGACACAGTGCTCCCCAAGAAACTGGAAAAAGGTATCAGAGGGTCGGTGGAACAACATACTTTGCTCCTACCTCCCAGACCCTACACACAACCCTGAACATGCTGCAAAGAGTTTCTCCCAGTAGATCACAGAATGTGCAGACACCATTGCCCCCACCAAGTCAGCCAAGGTCAAAGAACAAAGCAAAAGAGCAATCTGGTTTACTAAGGATCTGCACTCCTCTAAATGCAATTGCTGACAACTTAAAAGGAAATGATGCACCACCAAAAAACAGAAAACCACACCGCCTACAGGACTCCCTCAACCAGTACCACCGCCTCCTGAAAGAAACCGAGAAGAATGAACTAGAAGACCAAATCAGAGTCAGCACAAACCACTACAAAGAACTATTCGCCATTGTGAAGGAGTTGGCCAATCCTGAAGACAACAAGAACAACATCACCCTCTCCCAGGAACTGTGCTACAATCTTGCAGACTTCTTTCACAACAAGATCATGGCTATCTACAAAAACTTCAAAGGTTAACCCTCTGCACAGACAGCATCAACCAGCTCACATGCACAAACACAAACCGTGAACAGCTTCTCACCCACTGGCAACTCCTCACCATGCAAGACCCTATCTCCATCATGAACTCCGTACACTCGGGAGCACACACGGATCCTTGCCCCCACCATGTCTTCAATCTTGAAATACAATTGGCAATGAGCTCAGGAAGGTCCTGAATACCTCCATCATCTTGGCCTCCTTCCTGGAGATCTGGAAACACGCTGAAGTGAGGCCCCTTCTAAAAAAAAATCCACCGACCCAGCTGAATTGAAGAACTACCAGCTCATCCCTTTGCTCCCCTATCCAGCAAAACTCCTTGAGAAAGTGATCAAACAGCATCTCACCCAACACCTAGAAGACCACAACCTCCTGGAGCCCTCCCAATCTGCATTTCGATGTAACCACAGCACCAAGACAGCCCTGATTGCAGTCACAGATGACATCAGAGCTCTTCTGGACCAAGGAGAAACAGCAGTCCTCATCCTCCTGTACCTGTCCACCACATTTGACATCATCTCCCATCACAGGCTGATCAACAGACTCCACCACATTAGGATGTAAGGAAACACCCTCAAATGGATCACTTCGTACCTCACGAGGTGGACCAGTCTCCCACCATTCACCTCAGAGCCCAAAAAGGTCATCTGTGGAGTTCCCCAAGGCTCGTCCCTCAGCGTGACCCTCTTCAACACCTACATGACCCCCTTGGCCGTCATCATCAGATCACACTGACTCAAAATCGTCTCCTATACTGAGGACACACAGCTGATCCTCTTACTGTCCACAGTTCTCTCCACTACAAAAGACAACTTCCACAGATGCATGATGAACGTAGCGGACTGGATGAAGGACAACTGTCTCAAACTCAACACCGAAAAAATTGAAGTCATAATTTTTTGGAACAACACCTCACCATGGACTGACACATGGTGGACCGCAGACCTCGGCACACCCCTGCCCCAACACACCACACTCACAACCTTGGCATCATCCTGGTTAGCAAGCTATCCATGATGAAACAGATAGCTGCAGTCTCATCCGCCTGGTTCCACATCCTTAGCATGCTCTGCAAGATCTTCATGTGGCCCCCAGCAGACACCAGAAGGACTGTCAGGCAGGTCCTCATCTCCAGCAGACCTGACTACGGAAACATGACTCTAGGTAGGAATCACAGGACGTCTCCTGAAGAGACTCCAGACAATACAGAACTCAGTGGCAAGACTCGTATTCAACCTCTCCAGAATGACAAGCATCACACTTCCATCGTAAAAAACTCCACTGGCACCCTATTCAGAAGAGATGCCAGTCCAAGATGCTGACCCACGCCTACAAGGCCATGCACTACGCAGGACCAGCATACAACAAGAAATGCCTAACCTTCCACCAACTGACCAGACACCTATGATCAGCTTCCCTCTCTCGCACGGACACCCCACAGATCTGTCGAGCCAAAAGTGGAGAACGCACCTTCTCGCATCTGGCAGGCAGGCAACAACCTCCCCCTGCACCTCAGGACTGCACCATCACTCCAGCAATTCAGAAGAAAACTAAAGACCTAGATGTTCAAATGATTAGTCCTCCTTGCAGCAGCATACACCTCCAGCGCCTCGAGACCCTCACAGGTGATTTGCCGTGCTCTATTAATGTTTGATTGATTGATTGATTGATTAGTACCTGCCTCAAATAGGATCATTTGAGCAAACTAAATGAGTTAGTCAAACTTTTTTAAGTGGAATCACCCAGGATATCTTTTTGGCAAATGGTGAATTTTACATCACAATTTTTACATTTTACATGCATGGACTTTTGAGAAAGGAATGTCCACTGCATGGTAAAAAGGCATGTACCCCTGTTGTGTGAAATTTGACCACATGTGAAACTAGTATCCTGACTTTTTGTTGACCCAACTGTCACGCTAATCTAGCATGTGTGTTGAGATCCTGGGCTGTCCATGGTGAATCCAAGCTCAGAACCTGTTCTGTGGTCTGGAGGGAAGCATTAAGAGTACTCTCTTTGGCAACATGGGACTACTCTCCGCATCTTGAGTGGTTGAAATGAAGCGGTGGCTGCAGCATATTGTCTTTTTGTGAATTAGCAGTCTTGAGAAGACCTTTTCTTCTGTTGTCATAGAGTGTGGCCTACCAGCCCTCTCATGTTTATATTCTGTGCAGGCATCAAGAGCATTTTTGTATGGTGTAGATGGCTGCAAAACGCTGTTCTGTGGCGAGAGTCTGTCTGATTGATGGGACTAGTGGGATCCATTTTGGACTGTCCCTGGTTTAGCACAATAGGAGTATGCCATTCCTCTTGACAGACAGTGGAAGTGTACTGAAGCTGTAGGCCCAGGCATTGAAGCGATAGAGAATGGTGATAGGGTCAACTTTAGAACTTCTTAAAGTATCTTGTAACAGGTGATTATTGATTAGTCCTTTCTAAGCATTGTCATTTGGTGGATGGTGAGAGAGATGGGGTGAATCAGCAGATTCTGTTAAGGATGGGATTGTTTATGGCCAAGGACTGCCCTTTTGTCTTTCATTATTACTACGTTAGGAAGGCTGATGAGAGGTGGGTGCAAAGTCTCCCACTTCATTGTGCCCATGTTTTGAGGACTCTTGCTTGCTGTCAGAATCATCATTGCCTGCTGTCAGAGTGTTCGCCAAGATTGGAGAAGGACAGAAAATAGGCTCAGGCACTAATATAAAAGTGGCCCCCATTAGCCCATCAGATGGCTAAATAAATGGTGCACCTTGGCAAATCAGGGTGGTTTTGAACTTGTAAAGAAACACTGTATAAGTAATTTGCAAGGTATGGAAGACTGCATGCATTTGTGCTCACTGCAGGCACTATTCTGGTAATGTCAGGGAAATGAATGAAAATAAAAACAACACACAAAAAACATGTCCACAAGTAGCCAAAAACTAGTCCAAACACTGTTTTGAAAATGAGTACAAAAGTGGAACCCAAACGATTCAATGCTGTTTGTTCTCACAGTTCTTCTTGACAAAGGATGGGAGTGTTCCACAGAGTACTCATAGAGTTGCTCTGTGACCAGGGCTGGCATCTGCATGATAGCCAGTCTCCAGTGAGGAGATATCATCTGAAGTCTACACAACTTGCTAGAGAGGCTGTGGGCCTGCCCACGGCTTAAATGACTCCTTGTCTGCTTGGAGAGATAAGGAGAGTGCTTCGCCCTGCAAGAGAAGAGGCTGTAAACAAAAGAGCAAGCCATGTGGAGCATCAAGAATAGCTGACTGACATAAGGAATGCAAGTTGTGAGGAGCCACCTGACCTCCCTGCACAGTTGATGTGGCAAATTGCATGAGGTAACTACAAACCCAAACAACTCTGTGCCATCCAACACTCCTGCAATGCAACTAAAGGGGCATATGTGATGGAGTAACCCCCTCCACCAGAATCTAAATCAGGCCCTAAAACTGATTATTGTATCTGGTCTGAGGTGGTATTAAGGGCAAAACAATGTTGGACTTAATTGTGCCCCAGAGTAATTACCAGTGCTTATGATTAAGTCAAACAGTAAACCCATCATATTTTTGTTTTCTTGCTTCCTTGACATGTGACACCTCCACTAGCAGGACTGATGGTGCTGCCATAGCCGAGGACCTGCCCCACCATCTGGAAGCTGCAATTGCAGAAGACAAGCACACTCCAATCAGGCCTGCATGTTTTTTGTTTCCAGCAGCCAAAGTGAGGGGGCCATTTGCGATACTATACTGCTGGCAATGATGCCAACAGTGCATTCTAGGTGAGCACACCACCAACCTGCATCTCCGATGAGCAGGTAAGGTAGACCTGAGACTGAAAGACTGAGACCCTGATTTATACTTTTAGACAGCGGTAAGGCCCGGCTAGCGTCATAAAAAAGGCCGCTAGCCGGGTGTGGGAGGCGTAGGTGGAACAGGGGGTTTAACGTCAAAGGATGACTCTAGTACGGGCAGAGGCATAACAATGTGTCTAACCAGACTAGCGTCATTTTCTGATGTTAAAACCACATTGACATGATTCCTGTCTTAGTTAAGAAAAAAGTCATGCCCACCACCCGGTGGCCAGGACCCCTGGGCATGGCCATTCCGCCCAGTGCCATGTAGGGGAGCCCTAGTTAGGCCCCCCTATAGCACTACAGAAAATACAAAAATAATACTTACCTCTACTTACCTATACTTACCTGGGGTATCCTCCGCTGTACCTCTGGTGTGGGTGGGTTTGTCCCTGGGGCTAGGGAAGGGCACCTGGGGGTTCTTTTCATGGTCTCCGACCATGGAAAAAGGCCCACAGGTCCCCTAACGCCTGCCCTGACCCAGGCATTTAATAATGATGCTAAGCAAGCTTAGAGCCATTTTTTAAGGCCCCCATTCCCCGTGCTTGATTTTAGCATTGGGAGATAAATATGGCGCTAAGGCCATATCATAATTTTTTGCCGAGGATCTCATTGACTCAAGGTAGTTTTCCGCAGGCAAAAATTGACTTTAACTCCAATATTTTGGCGCTAGACATGTCTAGCACCAAAATATTAATATGGAGTTAAGTTTGCGATGAATTAGCGTGAAAGAAATTACGCTGATACATTGCAAACAGAGTATAAATATGCCCATGAGAGTCTAGTTCTTGATCGCACTAACTGAGACGTCTCTCTATTTGTTCGTCATGTGATCGCACTTCTTCATGGCAATGTATTCTTGGACTTTGATGGTGTATCTTTATTTGATCAAAATATATATATAAACTATAATAATATTAATTATGAAAGATAAGAATTATTATTTGTTTGAGCGAGTACCTCTGATGTTACTATATTGTCTGATCCTTTCCAAGTAGATTCAGGCACATCTTGAGGTTCTACTTGATGATGCGATGGGATTTGTCTGAGGTATAGAGGTAGGTTATTCCACCTCTTTGCTGCGATGTAGATGAAGGATCGTCCTCGGCTTTAGTTTTCGGAATGTGAAGGACAGTGGTCAGAGCCAATTGAGCGGAACGGAGGGATCTGGTGGGGGTGTGGAAGGAGACGTGGTTGTTCAGGAAGGCCGGTCCGACGTTATGTATGGCTTTATACATGTTGGTGAGTAGCTTGAAGGTGATTCGTTTTTCTATCGGGAGCCAATGGAGGGTCCTCAGGTGCTAGGAGATATGTTCTTGGTGTGGGAGGTTAAGGACAAGTCTGGCAGCAGCGTTATGGATGAGTTGCAGCTTTTTAATGTTTCTTGTCGAGGTGCTGACGTTGAGAGCATTGCCGTAGTCAAGCTTGCTTGTGACTGAGGCATGGGTGACTGTCCTGTGGCAGTCTGCTGGGACCCATTTGAAATTTTTCCGGAGTTTACGGAGGGTGTGCCAGCAGGAGGAGGTGACTGAGTTTACCTGTCCGGTCATAGTTAGGGAGGAGTCGAGGATGATGCCTAGGTTGCGGGCGTGCTCATTCGGTGAAGGCGGTGTGCAGAGAGATGTAGGCCACCAGGAGTCATCCCATGCTGAGGTGGCGTTTCCGAAAATGATGTGCTCTGTTTTGTCAGAGTTGAGCATGAGTCAGCTTTCTCTCATCCAGGTGGTGACAGCTTCCATTCCCAAGTGGAAATTCCTTTTGCCATGTCCTGTTCTTCGGTGAGGGAAACGATGAGTTCTGTGTCATCAACGTATGACACAATGTCTATTCCGTGGCTTCTGATGATGGTTGTGAGTGGGGTCATGTGTATGTTGAAAAGAGTTGGACTCTGACTCCTGTGAGTTTAGATGTGTAGGGAGGGAGCCTGACCCTCTGAGTCCTTCCGGGGAGTGGGTCCATTTCAGGGCTGTTCCGCTGATTCCTATGTCATAGAGCTGTCTCTGTGCTGTGGTTGCTGGGGAACCTGGACTGGGAGCGGTCCAGAGAGTTCTTGACTTCAATAACACTTCGTAATTGTGTGTTGATGGCTTTCTCCAGTACTTTGGCCGGGGAGGATAGCAGCGAGATGTGCCAGAAGTTCTTCAGCTTTGATGGGTCCACTTAGGGTTTCTTTAGGAGGGGGTGTACTTTGGAGTGTTTCCAGTCCTTGGGGAAGGTGCCAGTATTGATGGAGCGCTTTATCGTGTTCCGGAGCCCGGGGGCGATGGATGTGCTGGCTCTGACGTAGATGTGGTGCACAAGAGGGTCAGTGGGGGCTCTAGAGTGGGTGCTGTTCATGATGTATTCTGTTTCTTCTGTGGTGAGCGTGGACCAGCTGTGGGTGTTTTGGGCAGGTTCTGGGGGGTGGGTCAGTCATAGGTTCTGGTGCTGGGTTGGTTTTCTGGGAGCAAGCTGTCGTAGATGTTTGGATCTTGCGCTGGAAGAAGGTGGCATGTTTGTTGCAGAGGTTTTGCGATCAGTGGTTGCTGGTGGCTTCGGAGGGGGGATTTGTGAACTTGTTTCTGACTGAGAAAAGTTCCTTCGATTTGTGTGTGTAGGAGTTGATGCATTCCCGGAGTGCGTTCTTACTTGCGTTCTTGATATGTCGGCGTGGATGGAGGTTGCGGCTCTGAAGGAGACGAGGTCTTCCCTGGTTTGGCTATTCCTCCATTTTCTCTCTAGGTGCCTGCAGGTGCATTTGGATTCTTGGAGTTCAGTGGTAAACCACATGGCTTTCTTTGGTATGCGCTTGGCCGATGTCAGACGGAGGGGTCTAGAGTGTCAGCGCATTCGGAGATCCATGCGTTGAGATTGGGCACTGAGGTGTTGGCATCATTGGAGGGAGGCGGGAGGGATTTGGAAAGAGTTGTGGTGAGTTGCTCGTTGGTTATTTTGTTCCATTTCCTATGGGGGGACCTGGGGGCGTGGATGCGGCTACTGGGTGCGGTGATGGTGAAGTGTATGCAGTGTGGTCGATCCAGTCTGGGGTGGAGTTGGTCTCAAAGATAATCTGTTTGCTTGAGGGGAAGATGGGGGTCCAGTGTGTGTTTTGCGATGTGCGTGGGTGCAGTGATCAGCTGTCTGAGGCCAAGGGTGGCAAGGTTGTTGAGTAGAGCAGTGGTGTTTGGATCGTTGCAGTCCTCGAGGTGGAAATTCAGGTTGCTGAGGAGGAGGTAGCCACTAGATGCCAGGGCCAGGGTGGTGACAATGACTACAATGTCAATAATGAAGACCGGTTGGTCTGTAGGCCAAGGTGGCGCGGTTATTGGTGTGGACCAGGAAGTGAAGGTGTTCCAAGACTTGTGTATGATGGCGAGTCCTCTGTCCAGGCAGGAGGGCCGGTCCCTCCTTAGGATGCTGTGTCTGTCCCGGATGGGGATGTCTGGTCCCGAGTTGGGGTTGGTCTAGGTCTTGGGATGGAAGGAGATGTCAGGTCGGGTGGTGTCAATCAAATCCCAGATTTTGGTGGCGTGCTTGTGGAGGGGGCGGATGTTCATGAGGAGGCAGTTGATGTGGTTGTGGTGTACATTGTTGTTTCTGGGTGTGGGGAGTACCTTCTGCTTGTTGTGGCTGGCACTGAAGTTGCAGTTCCTGCATGAAAAAGGTCCATGGGTGTCCATTGGGGATGTGGTGCAGTAGTCGCTGAGACGTCCAGTGTTAAGGTGGTGGAGGGTCACAGCGTCATAATGGATGCTGGCCAGCGGATGGCTTGTTGGACAGCCAGGGTTCCTGGTGCATGGGACGGTCCGGGTGCGGACGGGCACAGACGGGCTTGCCTTTGGTGCGTGGCTGCCATTAAGAAGCGAAGGGTGGTGGGGAGTCCGGACAGCTGGGTGGCAGGAGGGTGGGAAAGGCGATTTGTGGGGGAGGGAGAGTGGGGCCGTAAGGGCAGGAGCGGTGCGTGAGGGAGAGGGACAGAAAAGGACAGAAAAAGAGAAAAACCAAAAGAAAAAAATTAGTGAAAGAAAAAAGGCAGAAGTGTAAAAGCAGGAGTAAAGGAGAGATAGAGCGAGATACTTACTTGTTGATGGCCACTAGACCACCAGGGATGAGGCACAGTCAGGAGCCTGCGGGTAGAGAAGGGCCATGAACTCGAACTGAGAGTCAGACAGGCTCTCAGTTCATTCCCAGGCAAGCAGAGGGAGCAGCAGGAGCAGCCAGAAGAACTGGGGAGGGCAGCAGACGCAGACCAGGAGGTCAGTGTAGTTGTCCTCTCATCACTGTGCGAAGAAGGTGAGGGGGCGGGGGTCCGATCAGCTCGGAAGCGGGAGGGTGAGGAGGAGGTTGGGCCATAGGGGCAGGAGCGGTGCGGGAGGGAGAGGGACAGAAAAGGACAGAAAAAGAGAAAAACCAAAAGTAGAAAACAAGTGAAAGAAAAAAGGCAGGAGTAAAGGAGAGAGTAAAGGAGAGATAGAGAGAGATACTTACTTGTTGATGACCACTAGACCACCAGGGATAAGGCGCAGGCAGGAGCCTGCGGGTGGAGGAGGGCCTTGAACTCAAACTGGGAGTCAGATAGGCTCTCAGTTTGTTCCCAGGCAAGGCAGAGGCAGCAGCAGCCAGAGGAGCTGGGGAGGGCAGCAGACGCTGACCAGGAGGTCAGTGTAGTTATAAAAATTCATTCTAATGTTTAGCATATTTCAACATTGTTAAATCATGTTAACATTTTGTCAGGCTCTGGTAGGCACAACGTCTGCCATGGTAGGCACAATGTCCATCACAATTAAAATGTGTACACTTTTAAAAAACATGTTAGTGCATCTATCTAAGTTGAGCTTTTAAATGCAAATGTAAAAGTTGCCTAGTGATGAATTCTGTGCCATTAAAGCATTACCAATATTCACACTCCAACATGCTTACAATTCATTGCTTCTCTGAATTAATAAATGGCAGGGGCTCAGCTTGGTCTGTAAGATTGGGGAGGAGGGGGAGCTTCATATTTCCCAACAATCACACTGGTTAAAATGATATGAGAAGCGGAGTCGGAGCTCAAGAAGCAGTAGGAACGGAGAGGAGCGCGGATTGTGAGGGGTACTTTAAACTAAAAGTTTTGTAAAATTGTAATTTTTAAGACCTTTAAAACAGAGTTGAGTGTGTGTGTTTTTGTCTGCATGTGAATGTAAAAATTCCAAGTGAACTCTGACAAACACCTCACAATACCTGACTTAAACCACCTATACCCAAGTATTTACTACAAAATACATTTATTTAGGGAGGTGTAACACCCCAAACACCCCCTGAAGCTAAATCCCTGATGAATGGATACATAAAGAGATTGGATATCACCGCCATCTGAACATCACCACTACAAAATCTATCTGTTTCTTTCCCTTAAACCTTGCTCCCTTTCTCAATGTGCACTGTTTTTTTCATTGAGGTCTCTTTCTTCGGGCTCACCCCTCGTTAATCATCTCTTGCTCCCTCTTCTCCTACATAGGAATGAAAGATTTGTACCTCTCTCTTACTAACCATTTTTCACTTGCTATGCAGTACTTTCTCATTATTTATATTTTCTTTACCTACCCACTACTCTATTACCTAGTTATCTCTTTCTCCTCACCTCTGCTTCTGTCTCTCTTCCATTTGATTTCTCTTCCTCCCTGCATCAATCACCTTAGTAATGCTGCCTCTCTCTTCCAGTGGCAGCTGGTGGTGACATGTCAAAGTAGCGGGTGTAAACGTTGGGGATGAGTGTTACGTAGCGAGCAAAGCGAGTGAGACAGACTAAAATATGGAGGGTTTGGGGGGTTCTCCCCTGAGAATGCTTTTTTTAGGAGTGGAGAGTGGGTGAATGCTGCATTATGATCAAATTTGAAAAAGCATGACAGTAATGTCATACCTTGCTATTTTGCATGGAATCCTGAATCTGTCACTTGGGCACATTGTGTGATCCTTTACCTCTAATGCCTTATCTGCACATATTAGAAGCACCTAGAAAACCGAAGAACCACATTCATGCACATTTCAATATGTGAATCAATGGCTGCTTACCACATGTGTTATTTTTACAACTGAACCAATAGCACTAGGTGAGGGAAAGCTCTGACCGGAACATGAACTGTCTCCCAGATCCAAAGTCAGCAGCTCTGTCCAGCAACACCACATCCTTTCCTCCAATCTTTTCAGCATTCTTTTTAATACGGGTCACAAACTAACATGATTTCCTTCTGATATCCATGTATATGGACCCCATGAACATTTCCTTTCCAAGTATGGGAGAACATATCACAGTTCACATGCTATGCCATTTGTTAATGGTATGACTATGTATCCAAAAATTGATTTAGTGGTGTACAAGAACAAGTTACCTATCTTTGGTAACAAATTATCTGGTAGAGATATGTTCTAGTTGCAGATTCCTTACCTTAGATTTCCCCCAGGCATCAGTCTGGATCTGGAGATTTTCCCTCAAGCAGTACCCCTGTGCGCCGTTAGGGGGCATGGGTTCACTCTGTGTCCGTCGTTGGCATCATATTCACAGGATATGACTTTGTGGGTCCTATATAGGTGCCACCCCAGTGTGCTGATGTCAGTTTCTTTTCACGACTTTCCATGTCAGAAGCACAGAGCCATGAAGAACACTGACCCTAGTGTGTCAGAAGTAGGGCCCTAAAATGGAAGTCCCTATGCCTAGAAATAAGTTCACAGAGCATGAGTGGGTCGATAAGGAATCTGAAGCTAGAATGTTGCCCCACGGTGACGGTCTCACCACCGCGGGACCGGCAGTGAAAACCACCATTTTACAACCATGGTGGTTTGACCACTTCCTCCCATCCCGCAGCTTTACCGCTGCCTGCTGGGCTGGAGGTTTCCACCTCCAGCCCAGAGGGAGTCGAATAACTGCCGAGGGTATTTTGACTCGGGACACCAACAGCATTTTCCTGGCGGTCTCATTGCCAGGAAAATGCTGGTGAAAAGGTATCCTGATGAAAGGAACTTGTGTTGCTGTCGCTGGGATACCCCCAAACACCTCTTCAGACACGCATGCACATGCACACACAATCACACACAGACACACATACACTCACACATGCACTCACAACATTCACCCCATAGACACACATATATACCCATACACATCACACATGCATGCATACACTCTCCATTCCCCTACCCCCTCCCTTCAACTACATACATACATAAACAACCCCCACCCCTCACTTATTTTCACACAACCTCACCCCCACCGCCCAAACGTACCTCACCGCAAGCACACACACACACACCATATACACACACAAATATACACACACCTGCATGCATGCACTCCTTCACACACCCATTCACACACTCCCAGGCCCCCTCCCCTTGCAGACAACACTTACCTTGTCCAATGAGGTGCTTCACTATGAGGGGATGGGACCCAGCGCTCCCACCGTTAGCAGCACCCCACCACCAGAAGACCGTCACACAGAATTACGGGTTGTAATTCTGTGGGCGGTCTTTTTCTGGTGTGACGGTGCCAGCAGTGTGACCGCCTAAGCGCCTCCAACCGCTGTTGTGAATGCCGCTGGATATCCGACCACCTGCAGTGCGGCTATCTGGAGGCAGTCGTAATACGGCAGTCAGAAGACCGCAAGCACTGGCGGTCTTCCGGCGCCTGTGGCTGCGACGGTCTTAGGAAAAGACTGCCACAGTCATTTTGAGGGCCTATGTCTTTATCAGATAATTAGATACCAAAGGTAAGTAACTTGTTTATCTGATAAAGACTTCTCATGCACATTCCTTACCTTAGAATAGATACCTAAGTAATACCATCCCCGGAGTTGGGTCTGCGAACCAAGATTATGCCAGGAAGTCCTGCAGGACTGAATGGGCAAAGTACCCGTCCCTTCGGACCTGACTGTGCACACAGTAGTGTTTGTTGAATGTGTGCAAAGACGCCCACGTTGCTGCCTGGGAGATGTCAAGGACTGGAACTCTGTGTGCTAACATAGTGGTTGCAGCTGTTGCTCTAGTGGAGTGAGCACGCAAACCCTCCAGGGGTTGCTTCTTAGGCAATACATATCACATTTTAATGCAGAGAACAATCCATCTATAGATGGTTCTCTTCTACAATGCTCAAAATTTCTTCGCACCCATATAACCCACAAAGAGTTGATCATCCACCCGGAGCTCTTTGGTACGATCAAGATAGAACACCAATGCTTTTTTTTAGGTCCAGGCGGTGGAATCTCTCCTCTTCCTTAGAGGGATGTGGGTGCGTAAAAAGTAGGTAAGGTTATGGATTGGCTTAACTGAAAGGGCATGACCACTTTAGATAAAAAGGAAGCCCCTGGTACGAAGCACCACCTTCTCATGGAAATGAAAGGGAGCTTCAAGGAAAGTGCCCTCAGCTCACTCACTCTAAGAAGCCTAAGTGGACAGTTGTGAAGTGGCTTTAAAGGAGCACACATCAGGACAGTGAGAAAACTTCAAATCCCATTGGGATATTATGAACAGAGAAGAAGGAAACATATGGGTAACACCCTTCAGAAATCCCTCAACAATAGGAGATTTTAAAAAGAGGATTGGTCAGATGATTGCAGGAAAGCTGAGTTGGCAGGCAAATAACTCTTGAGGGTGCACAAAGCAGAGCCCTGTTGGGTTAGAGAAAGAACAAACAAAAGGACCTCAGAAAGAGGCGCAGAGAGGAGGTCAATAGACTTGTCTGAACACTATGCAACAAATTTGTTCCAAAAGCAGGCATATACCGTTTTGGTGGAGGGACGCCTGGCTGCCAAGGTAAAACTACAGACTTTTGACGGAAGGTCAAAAGCTGTCAACTGCTGCCACTCAATCTTCATGCAAGAAGTCAGAGACTGAACAGGTTCAGGTGGAGAACCATTCCCTGCTGCAGTAACTGAATATCCTCCCGAATGGGCAGTCTGATTGGAGGATCGATGGCCATGCTCAAGAACTCGGGATACAAGACTCTTCGTGCCCAGTCTGGAGCCACAAGAATGATTTGGGCCCGGTCGGTCTCGATCTTCTTGAGAACTTTGGGCAGAAGTGGTCTTGGTAGAAAGGCAGAAAGGAGGCCGGAGGTCTACTCAAGACAAAAAGCATTGCCAAGTAAGTGCTGCCTTGGAAACTCCAACGTGCAAAACAGCTGACATTGTGCGTTCTCTGTGAAGGTGAACAGATCTAGCCAAGACTCTCCCCACTGCTGAAAGAGACCTTGCTCCACCTCCAGATGAAAAAGCCATTTGTGATTGACCATGCATTGACAGCTGAGTTTATATGCTATGGCATTCAGAGAGCCCACCAGATGTTGAAGCAATAGAGATATGCCCTGATGCTCTAGTCATGTCCAGAGTCACAGAGCCTCCTGACAAAGGGTCCATGACCCCACCCGACCTGCTTGTTGCAGTACCACATGACGGTAGTGTTATCCCTGAACACCTGCAACACTTTCCCTTTGAGAGGGGGAAGTAATGCTTTCAATGCTAGCTTGATTGCCCTGAGCACCAAAAGATTGATATGGAGCCTGGACTCTGCTGCAGACCAGATGCCTCTGATCTCCACCTTTCCCATGTGGCCCTTCCAAACCCAGGAGTAATGCATCTGTCACTACTGTCAGATCTGGTTAAGGAAGGGAGAGGGATCTGCCTCTGACACAATTGTGTTCAAAAGCCACCACTGCAGATCTTGTGCAGTTCCCTCTGAGATCTGAGCCATGTCAGAGAGATTCCCTGGATACTGCACCCACTGGAACTTCAGGTCCTACTTGTAGAGCCTGCATATGCCATCTGGCATGTGTCAGCAGCAGGATGCAGGAGGCCGTGAGGTGCAGCAGCCTCAGAGTCATCGAAATCCAGGATAGAGGCTGAAACATTGGTACCATAGCCTCATTATTCTGAACTTGCCACTGGGGAGGATAGGCCTGATACTGCACTGTCCAGAACAGCTCAGATGAAAGGAAGCTTCTGAGAGCGAGTCTGGTGTGACTTCAGCACATTTAGAGTGAGCCCCAGCGAATACAGGAGGACCTCCATAGTCTGGAGGGGGGAGACGACAGCTTGGGGTGAGCCCGCTTTCAACAGCCAGTTGTTAAGGTAGGAAAAGACTGAAACCCCTAACCTGTGCAGTTGAACTGTGACCGCCACCATCACTTTGGTGAACACCAAGGGGCGCTGGTAAGGCCAAAAGGGAGCACACTAACCTGAAAATGCTTGTGGCATACCATGGACTGCAAAAAACGTCTGTGGGCAGGCAGGAAGGGAATATGGAAATATGCGTCCTGTAAGTACAACGCTACCAACCAGTCTCCTGGGTCCAGGGCAGATAGGACCTGGGCCAGAGTGAGCATTTCGAACTTCTCCTTTTTAAGGAAGAGATTGTGGGACCAGAAGTCTAGGATAGAGCGTAAGCCCTGGTCCTTTTTGGGCACCAGAAAGTAGAGGGAATAACAACTATGACCTACCTCTGACACAGGGACCCTCTCTATGGCTCCCTTAGCCAAGAGAGCCATAACCTCCTCGCTGAAAAGTGCCAGGTGATCCTCAGTCATCCGATTGTAGGATGTGGCATGGATGGAGGTGTAGTCTCGAAGGGGAAGGAGTAGCTCCTATTTGCAAAACCCACCTGTCTGACGTGATGGATTCCCACCAGGGCAAGTGATGGTGAACACTGCCTCCGACTGGTCCCTGATGGGGAAGCATCAGACTAGAAAGGTTTGGAGGCTACAGCGAGAGGGGTGATGGACTGGACTGACCGCTGGCTCAATGATCCACGAGGATGTTGGATCCCACGTCCCCTGGCCACAGAGAAGATGGGCAGCATGCGCGACACAGTAGCTGGAGGGTAAGGGACGTGGTTTGTCACCCCTTCCGTAGCCACAAAAGGGGCAAAAAGCAGGCTGAGGGGGACGAGGGGCAGCTGCAAGGCCCAAGGACTGAGCCAATGCCCAGGACTCCTTAAGGCACATGAGCACCGAGTGCGCTTTGTCTCTGAAGAGATGGGTGCCATTGAAGGGCATGTTAATCAGCGCAGCTTGGACATTCTCTGTGTTAGAAATGGGGTCTTTGGTTGACAGTCAGGTTACCCCCTGTTCAAGCAAGGATCCTCACTCTAGTCAGGGTAAAAGAGAATCACCCTCAGCTAATCTCTGCTCACCCCCTTGGTAGCGTGGCAGAGCAGTAGGCTTAGCTTCAGAGTGCTAGGTGTAAAGTATTTGTACCAACACACACAGTAACACAATGCAAACACTACAAAATGACACAACACAGGTTTAGAAAAATAGGAAATATTTATCTGAAGAAAACAAGACCAAACCGACAAAAATCCACAATACACAAGCCATCAATTAAAAAGAGTCTTTATGTAGTTTAAAACACACTAGCACTGTTAGCATGAAAATGTACCTTGGGTGCGTTAAAAATAACCCCGCACGGGCGAGTGTGTGTCAAAAAGGGCTTTTGTTGCATCGATTCCACTTACGAGCGGGACTTTGCGTTGCTTCTCCTTTTGTCGGGTCGGGGCGCGTCTATCCTTCTCTCCGCAGGAGAGCGATGCATCGATCCGGTCAGCACTCTCGGGTCCGAGCAGGCCTTGCGTTGTTTTTACATGCCCAGCGGTACTTGCATCGGAAATCCAGCTGCACGATGATTCAAAAACCACGCAGCGCAGGTTTCGATCTCCGAGTTTCCGTCAGCGGTGCTGCGCGGCGTGTGTCCAGCTCCGTGCGACAATTCTTCGGTTGTGTTTCTGGCGAGCGTCGATTTTCAGCTGCAGAGCCGGCGGCGCGTCAGTTCTTCAGCCCAGATCAGAGTTGTGTCAAACATTTCCCCGCACAGCGCTCTGTGAGTGGATTTCTCACTCTTGGGCTGCCACCTTCTCTTTTCAGGGTCCAAGGAACCGGATGGGCACCACAGGGCAGAGTAAAAGTCTCTCCAGAGACTCCAGGTGCTGGCAGAGAGAAGTCTTTGCTGTCCCTGAGACTTCAAACAACAGGAGGCAAGCTCTAAATCAAGCCCTTCGAGATTTCTTATCAAGATGGAAGGCACACAAAGTCCAGTCTTTGCCCTCTTACTCTGGCAGAACCAGCAACTGCAGGATAGCTCCACAAAGCACAGTCACAGGCAGGGCAGCTCTTCTTCCTCAGCTCTTCAGCTCTTCTCCAGGCAGAGGTTCCTCTTCTTTCCAGAAGTGTTCTAAAGTCTGTGGTTTTGGGTGCCCTTCTTATACCCAATTTCCCCTTTGAAGTAGGCCTACTTTAAAGCAAAGTCTCTCTTGAATGTGAAATTCTGCCTTGCCCAGGCCAGGGCCCATACACTCACCAGGGGGTCGGACACTGCAATGTGTGAGGGCAGGCACAGCCCTTTCACATGTGAGTGACCACTCCGCTCCTCACTCCTAGCACAGATGGCTCATCAGGATATGCAGGCTGTACCCCAGCTCCCTTTGTTTCACTCTCTAGTGTGAGGTGCAACAAGCCCAACTGTCAAACTGACCCAGACACGAGTCCACAAACAGGCAGAGTCACAGAAATGGTATAAGCAAGAAAATGCTCACTTTCTAAAACTGGCATTTTCAAACACACAATCTCAAAATCAACTTTACTAAAGGATGTATTTTTACATTGTGAGCTCAGAGACCCCAAACTCCACATGTCCATCCGCTCCCAAAGGGAATCTACACTTTAATCAAATTTGAAGGTAGCCCCCATGTTAACCTATGAGAGGGACATGCCTTGCAACAGTGAAAAACGAATTTAGCAACATGTCAGGACATATAAAACACATCACTATATGTCATACCTTAACCATACACTGCACCCTGCCCCTGGGGATACCTAGGGCCTACCTCAGGGGTGTCTTACATGTAAGAAAAGGGAAGGTTTAGGCCTGGCAAGTGGGTACACTTGCCAAGTCGAATTTACAGTTAAAAGTGCACACACAGACACAGTGCAGTGGCAGGACTGAGACATGATTACAGAGCTACTTATGTGGGTGGCACAACCAGTGCTGCAGACCCACTAGTACCATTTGATTTACAGGCCCTGGCACCTCTAGGGCACTTTACTAGGGACTTACTAATAATTCAAATATGCCAATCATGGATAAGCCAATTCCATACACATTTTGTAAAGGAGCACTTGCAGTTTGGCACTGGTTAGCAGTGGTAAAGTGCCCGGAGTAATAAAAACAGCAAAATCAGAATCCAGCAAACATCAACAACCTGGGGAACAGAGGCAAAAAGATAAGGAAGACCACGCCAAGGATGAAAAGTCTAACACTCCAAAAAGGCAGACGTCCTCAACAAAGTGTGGCACCTCTAGGCCACTGTCGATGCAACTGATCTTCTGTTAGGGTTTGTGCACAACAAAGAGCATGTCCCCTCTCACTGCACTAGTGGGTTCTGTAATAGCTCCCTTTTAAAATTACTATTGAAAGCCTTTCTTGTTATCTCACCTTCCCCCCCCCCAGGCTTCTGTGTATGTTGTTTAATGTGCTGTTTTGTTTACACATTGGGCCTTGCTTTTACCAAGGCTTCTTTAAAACACTCCTCTCTAGGCCATGTGTTAATTTAACTCATTTGCATAATAACTGAAACTCTGCACACCTTTCAAGAACATGTGCAGCATGTGAGGACCACACCCAGCTCTTCAAAGCACACCCAGCTCTGCACACCTTTCAAGAACATGTGCAGCATGTGAGGACCACACCCAGCCCTGTCTATAAAAGGCAGCCCTCGAGCCTCGCCCAGTGCTTGTGCTCGTCTACCTCCCGCTTACCTGAGGACAGATCCCTCGGCGCTGGCACTCCTGCTCTCTACAGACTTTCATTGGCTTCAATGGGCGCAGCTGCTGGCTCTTCCTTCTTCCGGTTTCCGGTTCCTCCTTGCCTCAGACTCTCTCCTACAAGCAACCTGCAAAAGAGAAAGAAGACAAGGTTAGACTGATCAGTATCTCTTGCCAGCAACAAGTAAGTGCAAAACTTTTATTACCTGAAAGAACTTTGACAACAATGTCTGGATTCGTGTATAGACAATTTGAAACAAGATACCTTCCACGAACATTGTGATTCAAACTCTTTGTTACAACAATACTTTGCGGAACTTTGTGAAGCAAACATTTTTTTTATGGAACTTTAAGAATCGAACCGTGGAAACCATTAACAGCAAGGCAAACAGTAAATCAAGGACTTGCACAAATTACATGCTGTATTTTGACGTAAAAGTACAGTATTTGTTTTATAAAAGATTCTGGAAATATGGGAAAAGTGAGTCTGCTATTGGCAATTTAGGCTTTAGTTATATTAAGATGAATGTTTGATATTGATAATTCTGATAACGGTATTTGTTTAATGTTTTAGAAGCTTTAGAGTAATAGAAAGCACATCCCAGAGCAGTAACACATTCCAAACCTGGAAACTAGAGACCAGGATCCAAGAGGTACTTTTAGAAGAACATTTCTAATAAATAAAGGGATAGTCAGGAACCCAGTTAGGAATAGGATGTACTTATCTGTTCTTTGTTTATGTTTCATTAGGCACCAGTTTCTACCGAAGTCAGAGAGGGCCGCAGATTTGTGCAGCACTTCAACAGTGGAAACGCAAGAACGCTGTTGTCTCTTTATTTTATTTTATCCACTTCCCCCCTTCCATTGAGCTTCTGTTCTTAGTGCACTGTTTTAAAAACTAGTGTGCTGGAACAAGCAGTTTCAGGGTGGGGTCGGATTGTCTTCAACCTCCATCAGAACTGAACAAGGACTCAGGTGAGCTGGGCTTTGACAGAAGCACAAGCCTTAAATAAAAACAACATTTTCAGTTCTGGTGGACGATGAATATCGGGGAAGAAATAGAGGGCATTGACGTCACGGATATGGCGCAGGCCCTAAATGAGGACTTGGCTCATAATGAATCAGTGTTTGGCATCTTCCAACATATGCAAGAGGAAATAGAGAGATTAAAGTTGGAGAATACCTCTTTAAAACAGGATTTAAGCAGGTATAAATTTAGGGTATCTCAGTGGAACACAGCTTTTACGCCTTTGTTTAAAACCTCCTCAGAGACAGGGGCGCCATCAAAACATACAACTTTGCCTCCCCCAGTTGAGGTCACTGTTAATGTTCCTAATGCTGTGCCCTTAGCAGCACCTGAACGTTTTCATGGAGATAGTAACAAATTCCATGTTTTTATCAATCAATGTCAATTACACTTCGTTTGTAAGCCACAACAGTTCCCTACTGATGCTACGAAAGTGGCATTCGTCTTGTCTTATTTGGGTGGCACAGCAGCCAATTGGTCAATTCCTTTCGTGGAGAGAGATGATCCCATCCTCCATAATTGGAATCAATTTAAACGTACCATGACCAGCCTTTTTGCAAAACACACTTTCATGCAGGCAAGTGATAATGAGCTTTTAAATCTTAAACAAGGTAACAAGGATTTATTGACCTATCTCACTAGTTTTAATCGTTTACTCACCGAGACACACTGGCCAGAAGAAAAGCGTCTCCCTTTTCTATAAAGGTTTGAGAGACGAGTTAAAAGACGTGCTGGCTCATATCGTTGATTTGCCAGAAGACTATTCGGACTTTGTAGATTTAGTTGTGAAATTAGAACATAGACTAGGAGAAAGAAAGGGAGATAAATACAAACTGGAATCACGGTTAACTTGTATTAGACACGAGAAGAAAGACCCAGATAATAAACTCCCTGAACCTGAGCCTATGCAAATAGGGACACTCAGAGGTTCACTCACATCAGAGGAAAAAGAAAGAAGGAGAAAACTTCAATTATGTTTATATTGTGGAAGGGCAGGTCACTTTGCCAGAGAATGTCCAGTAAAGCCTAAAAATCCACGAAAGGGTGCTGTTTCCTCCACCTCCTCAACTGAATCGGGAAACGATTAAGCTCGACAAGGGGAGAGGTTACTTGTTCGAGAAAACATCTTAATCAAACCTCTAATGCTGCAGCCTTCATGGTACCGCACATACCTAGACATTTCATAATTCAGGTCGTTTTAATTGTTACTACCCAAGTGAGGCATTCTCTCCCTGTCCTACTGGACTCAGGCGCGACAGGAAATTTTGTGGATAATAAGTTAGCTGAAAACTTAGGACTTCCTATGTGCCTAAAGCCTTGTCCAGAAGCAGTATGCGCAGTAGATGGGTCAGAATTGACCTCTGGATTAATCACAAAACAAACAAGTCCACTTGTTATGGTCTGTCAGAACGGGCACACAGAGGTGATTAGCTTTGATCTGATAGATACTCCTAATTTTGGTTTGATTCTCGGGGTACCCTGGTTAACAACTCATAACCCAAAAATTGATTGGGTGAATAGAAATGTTACTTTGGGTTCCTCTTTCTGTAGAACCAATTGCTATCAAGAAGCAGGTACAGAACAGAGCACAGTATTACACTGTGCTAGTGTTATACAAGATGAACCAAGTCTCCCTCCTGAATATTCTGACTTTAAAGACGTCTTTGATCCAGTAAAGGCTAGTGTGCTGCCCCCACATAGGTCTTATGACTGTCGTATAGATCTTATCCCAGGGGCCCCTTTACCTAATAACAGAGTATATGCTTTGACTGACGAAGAAACCAAATACTTAAGAACCTACCTAGATGACCTACTACAGTCTGGGTTCATCCGTCATTCCACATCTCCGGTGTCATCTCCACTCTTTTTTATCCCGAAGCCGGATAAATCCCTGCTTGCGTGTATCGATTATAGAGGACTAAATAAGGCTACAATAAAGAATAAATATCCTCTTCCTCTAATACCTGTGTTGTTGGATCAGTTAAGATATTCTACTGTATACACTAAACTAGATCTGCGGGGAGCTTACCACCTGGTCCGAGTAAAAGAGGGGGATGAGTGGAAGACAGCTTTCAAGACAAAGTTTGGTTTATTTGAGTACACAGTAATGCCCTTTGGGTTATGTAATGCCCCTGCGGCCTTTCAGTTCTTTATAAATGAGGTCCTACACGAATTCCTGGACGTTTGGGTCATAGTATACATAGACGACATCCTCATTTACTCTAAGAACTCAGAAGAACATACCCAACATGTTCGTGCAGTATTATCAAAGTTAAAAGAAAATCATCTTTTTGCTAAGTTAGAAAAGTGTACTTTTAATGTCAGCAAGGTGGACTTTTTAGGATACTGCCTGTCACCTCAAGGAATAACTATGGATGTAAAGAAAATCAGTGCTATTGCTGATTGGCCAGAACCATCCTCTGTAAAAGATATTCAGAAATTTCTGGGTTTCGCCAATTTTTATAGGAGGTTTATTGCACATTTCGCAGACATTGCGGCCCCAATAACTACCTTGTTGCGGAAAGGGCAACGATTTCTTTGGACTGATGAGGCGGCACACGCCTTTCAACTCCTAAAACAAAAGTTCACTTCAGCCCCAATTCTGAAACATCCTGATCCTGACTTGCCTTTTTTTGTTGAAGCGGATGCTTCACAAGTAGCTTTAGGAGGAGTTCTCTCTCAACGAGATGCAGTAGATGGCCAGTTACATCCTATAGCCTTCTATTCCAAAAAGTTATTACCAGCTGAACAAAATGACACTGTGGCTGAAAGGGAACTACTAGCTATCAAAGTAGCCTTTTCAGAATGGAGGCACCATTTAATGGGAGCCAAGTACCCAGTTACAATCTTTTCTGACCATAGGAACCTACAGTTTTTTGGATCACTTAAAGCACTAACACCACGTCAGATGCGCTGGTTAATTTTTTTTAGCACATTTGACTTTGTAATAACCTATAGACCAGGCGCACAACAAATTCAATCTGATGTGTTATCTAGATACGGACATACTTCAGACATGAAACAAGATAAAATAGGAGAACCCATTATTCCTCCCCAAAAGTTTTTGGCACCAGTACAACAGAAGGATTTCATCACAGATCTATATAATGCACACATGCAAATAGCACCTCAGGATTGGTTAAAAGATTCCCATAACACAATACAACGAGGTTTATTGTATCACAACAACATGCTGTTAGTGCCCACCTCTGAATTACAAACACAGGTGATAATTTGGCATCACGCCTCACCGTTGGCAAGTCATCCTGGTTGGGTAAAAACCCTGGAAAATGTGCAAAAACACTTTTGGTGGGACACTATAAGAAAGGACATTAAGCAATTTGTCACTACCTGTCCAATTTGTGCAAGACATAAATCTTCTCATAAGGCCCCTGACGGTTTGTTAATACCAATGCCAACACCCAAGCAACCTTGGCACACTGTGAGCGTAGACTTTATTGTAGGTTTACCACCTGTAAAATCTTTCACAACAGTGTTGGTTATAGTGGATTTTTTATCTAAAATGGCACATTTTGTACCATTACGGATATTACCCACGGCGGCAGAATTTGCAGATATTTTTATAAGGGAAATTGTGCGTTTACATGGTTTGCCAAGCAAAGTGGTGTCAGACCGAGGGAGCCAGTTCAACTCTAAATTTTGGAAAAAATTATGTAAAAAACTGAAAATTTATGTGGCATTATCCACTGCTTTCCACCCAGAGGCAGATGGACAGACTGAACGACTGAACCAAACCTTACTTCAAACGCTACGTTGTTTATTGGCTGATTATTCTAGTGAATGGTTGGAAGCTCTCCCTGTAGCGGAGTTTGTTTATAATAATACTGAGCATTCAGCTCTACTTTGCTCACCATTCTATTTCTTGCAGGGGTATCATCCAAGAGCTATACCCATTTTGTTAGAAGATTCTCTGTTACCTACAGTAACGGATAGACTAACAAGGTTAGGTGACATACAAGACAAAGCCAGGAAACATTTATTAAAGTACAAGGAAAGCATGAAAAGACAAGCAGACAAACACAGATCTGAGGCCCCAATGTATAAAATCGGTGACAAGGTATGGCTCTCCACAAAGAACCTAAACATAGAGGGATCCCGAAAGCTGCAACCACGTTTCATTGGACCCTTTAGTATAACTGCCATAGTAAACCCGGTAACAGTAAAATTAGATTTACCAAAAGAATATCCAGTACATACTACATTCCATGTGTCCTTGCTTAAGCCGTACAATCCAAAAACCCGACCTGAACCACCACCTCCACCCATACCAATTAAGGGAAATCTAGAATATGAAGTGAAAAGCATAAAAGACTCAAAAAGAATTAGGGGACGTCTGTTTTATTTAGTAGAATGGAAAGGATATGATGAATCTGTGAATTCATGGGAACCAGCATCATATGTACATGCCCCACAGCTGATTAGACGGTTTTATTTAAAAAATCCAGGAAAACCCCGTCCTGTAGGAGGGCCTTTGAGGGGGGCAACTGTTAGGGTTTGTGCACAGCAAAGAGCATGTCCCCTCTCACTGCACTAGTGGGTTCTGTAATAGCTCCCTTTTAAAATTACTATTGAAAGCCTTTCTTGTTATCTCACCTTCCCCCCCCCTAGGCTTCTGTGTATGTTGTTTAATGTGCTGTTTTGTTTACCCATTGGGCCTTGCTT
The DNA here is from genome assembly GCF_031143425.1 of Pleurodeles waltl. NCBI lineage: Eukaryota > Metazoa > Chordata > Amphibia > Caudata > Salamandridae > Pleurodeles > Pleurodeles waltl. The sequence continues at coordinate 215,271,068 of NC_090440.1, forward strand.
TTACCAAGGCTTCTTTAAAACACTCCTCTCTAGGCCATGTGTTAATTTAACTCATTTGCATAATAACTGAAACTCTGCACACCTTTCAAGAACATGTGCAGCATGTGAGGACCACACCCAGCTCTTCAAAGCACACCCAGCTCTGCACACCTTTCAAGAACATGTGCAGCATGTGAGGACCACACCCAGCCCTGTCTATAAAAGGCAGCCCTCGAGCCTCGCCCAGTGCTTGTGCTCGTCTACCTCCCGCTTACCTGAGGACAGATCCCTCAGCGCTGGCACTCCTGCTCTCTACAGACTTTCATTGGCTTCAATGGGCGCAGCTGCTGGCTCTTCCTTCTTCCGGTTTCCGGTTCCTCCTTGCCTCAGCCTCTCTCCTACAAGCAACCTGCAAAAGAGAAAGAAGACAAGGTTAGACTGATCAGTATCTCTTGCCAGCAACAAGTAAGTGCAAAACTTTTATTACCTGAAAGAACTTTGACAACAATTTCTGGATTCGTGTATAGACAATTTGAAACAAGATACCTTCCAGGAACATTGTGATTCAAACTCTTTGTTACAACAATACTTTGCGGAACTTTGTGAAGCAAACATTTTTTTTATGGAACTTTAAGAATCGAACCGTGGAAACCATTAACAGCAAGGCAAACAGTAAATCAAGGACTTGCACAAATTACATGCTGTATTTTGACGTAAAAGTACAGTATTTGTTTTATAAAAGATTCTGGAAATATGGGAAAAGTGAGTCTGCTATTGGCAATTTAGGCTTTAGTTATATTAAGATGAATGTTTGATATTGATAATTCTGATAACGGTATTTGTTTAATGTTTTAGAAGCTTTAGAGTAATAGAAAGCACATCCCAGAGCAGTAACACATTCCAAACCTGGAAACTAGAGACCAGGATCCAAGAGGTACTTTTAGAAGAAAATTTCTAATAAATAAAGGGATAGTCAGGAACCCAGTTAGGAATAGGATGTACTTATCTGTTCTTTGTTTATGTTTCATTAGGCACCAGTTTCTACCGAAGTCAGAGAGGGCCGCAGATTTGTGCAGCACTTCAACAGTGGAAACGCAAGAACGCTGTTGTCTCCTTATTTTATTTTATCCACTTCCCCCCTTCCCTTGAGCTTCTGTTCTTAGTGCACTGTTTTAAAAACTAGTGTGCTGGAACAAGCAGTTTCAGGGTGGGGTCGGATTGTCTTCAACCTCCATCAGAAGTGAACAAGGACTCAGGTGAGCTGGGCTTTGACATCTTCCCACTGAGTCGGTCGTATCCAGTCCACACCGTATGGTGAACTTAGCTGCGCCTCTCCCATTAGCAACAGCTTGAAGGAGAATAGCCTGGGCCTCCTCCAAGACCTGCACAACTGTGTCCCATAAAGTATGGGAGTAACGGCCCAAAAGGCATGCAGTTTTCACTGACCGCAATGCCAGACTGGAGGAAGAAAGCATTTTCTTCCCAAGCTGATGAAGTCTTTTTGAGTCCCTATCCGGGCTGCGGAAGGGAATGTGCCTGGGGATGTAGAGGCCTGGATAACCAAACTCTCGGGGTGGGCTGTTGGGTCAGAAATACTGGGTCATTAGGCGCAGGCCTATGGCGGTGGGTGATTGTCCTATTAACAGGAGCTGTTGTGATGGGTTTGGGCCACGTCCCCAGCAGGACATCAGTAAGTGCCAGAGGAGTTCAGAAGAAGAAGCACCAGGCTGAAGTACCTCAGTCAGGAGGTTGGTCCTGATGGACACAGAAGGCAGCTTGAGACCCAGCACCTCGAATGCTCTCCTCACCACCATACGTCACTCCCTCCTTCATGGCCACAGTAGGGGGGAAAGCATGTCAGTGTCAGGGGAAGTGTCTAGACCACTGCCTTCACCCAGGTCCTGAGCCCAGTCCATGGGGTCATCAAGCTGGTACTCTAAAGGGATCAGCAACCCTCCATACTTTCACCATACCCATATGAATAAGGGTCCGGATCTGACCTAGGGAGCAGGGTCCCCATCGAAGTTGGAATCGACATAGAGCGATGCTGGTCCAGCATAGTGTCAGTGTTGGCAACAAGTATGGGATCTACGACAACCGCGGGGCATGGGCAGCATAAGGAGCATTGACGTCTCCACCACTGTCGGGGACCAGTCCCTCAAAGCCTTTGAGTTCATGGCCTCGCACACAAAGCATGACTTTGGGTTGTGGTTGGGTTGGGTTGTGGTTGCGCAGTGTTCTGTGACAACATCTCTATGCACCAGAATGTCAGAAAATCTTTGACAAAAGTAAAAAAGGCCAGTCAAAAAGTGATTGAGGGGTAGCTCTTCTTCAGATCTGTGAGTAGTCTGTCTCGGAAAAAAAAGAACTAACGTCAGTACGACCCGTGATATCATATCCAGTGAACACAATGCCATCAACAGACACGGATTTGAGAGATGCTACCTAACGGCACGAAGGAGTACTGCTCTAGGAAAAATCTCTGGATTCAGACTGACGCCTGGGGGAAATTCTAAGGTAAGGAATCTGCAAATACAAGTCTCTATCAGATTGGGTAAAACAGTCCGTATTTAAAAAAGTAAAAAAGGAACCCTGACTGCACAAGCCCCCTCCACCCACACTCCCTATCTCAACCGCAGACCTATGGGGAGATGGCAAGCAGCTGGGTGCTGTTTTTCTTTTACCTTTTAAATCCTAGCAGAGGGGGGGAACAAAAAGGAGAACTTTGAAAATGTTATTTTTATCATGCTGCATTTGCAGCCATTCTGTGGTGGGTATCTATACAAAAAAAATGAGCTCACATTATTTCTTCACCCTCTTATTTAGAATATAGATAATGTGGACCACTAAAGAGTGACCCCTCAGAAGAGTGGACTAATGCAACATACATGAAAAATTTGCTGTTTTGACCAATCCCATTTTTCAGAGAGATGAACGACAGATGCTTTTTTACTTCTTACTTTGTCTTTCAGGACAGACTGCAGCCTGATAATACCACTCCACCACAACAGGACTGTGTGTGAGGTGAGGTCAGGTGCAAATAACTCTTTTTACCACTTCCTTCCTTGTGGGCAATATTGTTACTGGTGATAGGAACGAAGAGGGAAGAGAGCAAGGGACAGAAAATGACCAATCACTGCAAGGCTTCTTAATAAAGCCATGCAGTGATTGGCCATTTTCTGTTAACCTGAGCCTTCCACCCTGCCATGCCTCATGTGCTGGACGAGAGGTTATCAGCATCTCCTCAGCTAATCCAGACATTGCTCACTTGCTGTTTATGTTGGCAAACAGCGTTAGCACAGCACCAGGATTGGCTGTGACATGCTGATCTAGCGCTCTTTAGGGGACGGGGGCTTAATTGCACAGATAGGTAGAGACTTCAAGTCTGCATGTCAGGCTGGTGAGAGAAACTTGACATGCAAACTTCACTCAAAAAGTGAGTGACTCAGCTGAGTATGCCTGCTATCAATGTAGCCCCAAGCTGTCCGCCCTGTCATGGACAGGCAGTTAAGGCACCCATTATCCGGCCTGGATAGCTGAAATTAAAGCACTGCCGCAGCCAGAAAAAAAACCATCTTTTGAACATTTCTTATTAGGGCAGAGAAGGCAACAAATACAGGGAACAACACACTAACGTCTCAAAAGAGGAGCCATTCCTGCTCTCTTCCTATGATTCTTTGTCCCACTCGCTACTTCTTTCTCAATCTCTAAATCACATTCTCTCCACCCTCTTTCCTATTTCTCTACATCTACCTTTTCATTACTCTCTCTCTCTCCTTATTTCTTATCCCTATGTACCACTTTCTTTGCTTATCTCCTGCGTCTTTCTGATCCTTCTCTCTCTCTCTTGCTTTCCTCAATCTGTTCTTCTCTTGGCCTCTCTCCCTTGATTCATCTCCATCTTTCTGCTCTTCTCTCTCCACCTATCTTTCTGTGCGTCTCTTATCTCTCGTCTCACTCTGCGTATTCTTTCTCTTCCGTTCTCCTTGTTTCTGTTCTCCATATCTATGCCTGTCTTGCTCTCCTCTTTCTATTTTGCCTCTCCCCTCTCACGTTCTCCTCAGACTCACCTGTTGTATGCCCCCTCTGTAACTTATCTCTGTTCTTGTCCTTCTTAATATCCCTTCTCAACTTCTCTCCTTCTCCCCTCTGGGTCTTTGTTTCTGCTCCTTTCTACTCCATGTTACTGCACAGCGGGCGAGCCGGTGGGCAGGTGGAGTTACCTGGGCACAATCACGGCTTGGTGAATAACAGCAAATGGGTGATGCATGCATTTTGAGCAGTAGTGAACTAAGCACAAGTCCTGTGAACACCAGCGCTGCCTAAAACCAGTAGGGGCTTCTGCTGAGCACGGAAGCCAGGCTCTGCAAAGAAAAGCCGGGTTTTTGGTGGTAGTAGGAGGGCGCTGAGGGGCGCAAGGAAAGTGGTGCTGCACTGGGCCTGTAGTAATATGATAGGATCTCTCCAAAAGTGTATTTTATTCACATGCATAGATGTTCCACCTTCTTGCATTGGATAATATCAGTGCAACTGCTTTATCCCCTTAAGTGTGAGTGTTGGTCAATGGCCAACACCCACACTACCTCCCCAGTGCGTTTGTTGGCATATCTCAGCTCTAAGGACTGATTGCGCCAGGAGAGGTATTTTGCAAAGAGGAGAATCTCCTCTTTCCAATGATATCTCTGCCCAGTGGATCCCCATGAGAGCGGTCCCCAAGCAGGGATCCACCCACTAGGCCAGATGGACATAGCAGAGAGGCCCCTTAGGCAAGAACCTGTGCTCCCCACCACCCTCAAAGAGGAGGTGGATTGGGGAAATTACAGCCAATTTGCCCCCAAAGGGAACAGAAAGCCCACTAGACACCAAGGGGCATATTTATACTCCGTCTGCGCCGATTGTGCGTCAAAACATTTGACGCACAATCAGCGCAAACGTTGCCCCGTATTTAAACTTTGACGCCCGAGCCCGCAGACTTCAAAATTCCGCCATGTGCATCATTTTTTGGATGCGGCAACCCGCCTTGCGTTAATTATATGCAAGATAGGCGTTCCCATCTAAAAAATTGATTGCATCAAAATTTAACACCTGGGTCAGGGCAGGCGTTAAAATGGGGCAAACACACCTGTATTTAATCAGAACACACAGAACAAACAGCAGAGCAGCAGAGCAGCAAAAGGGAGCCATGGAGGTGATTCTAATCCAGCGTGCACGCAGACGCAGAGCCCAGCAGCAACAAAAGCAGCTACAACAACATCAGCAGGGACCCCCAAGGCAGCGCAGAAGGCAGGAGAGGATATTCCGCCCAAGAACCACCCTGCAGGGCCTCAGGGAACACAACATCATACAGAGGTACCGGTTGAACTGGCAGGCCATTCAGCAGCTGCTGCGCAACATTGAACAGCAGTTGGCACCCACTTTGGTGACACCCCGCACCATCCCAACAGAAACAAAGCTGCTTGCCATACTTCATATGCTGGCAAGTGGCTCTTTCCAAACAACTGGTGCCCTGGTTGGCGGAATATCACAACCATCATTCTCCGCCTTTTTGCCCAAAGTCTTGGATGCCATCATTCGACTGACACCCCGCCACATCTGCTTCCCTAACACACTGCAGAATCAGCAGGAAACAAAACAGGGGTTCTACGCAATCAGTGGCTTCCCACACGTCCTTGGTGCAATCGACTGCACACATGTACGCCTTGTGCCACCTGCTGCAACTGAACACCTCTACCGCAACAGGAAGCACACACATTCCATCAACATGCAGGCCATTGTCGATCACCAGGGATTGATCACCAACATCGTGGCTAAATATCCTGGGAGTGTACATGACTCATACATCTTCCGTCTCTGCACCATCAATGAACACTTCCAGGATGGACGGTATGGCAATGGACTACTTGTTGGTAAGTACAAAAACCTACTTATATACACACTGCACAGCAACCCTCTAGGACACTCAACACATACACCACAACAGCAACATGTGAACAGGAACATACTGAGGTCGTGACATCGCTAGCCATGTTTCTGAAGTCACCATTGAACCTGTCACACATCGGAAATTACTGTACAGCCTAATGTTAAGACGTTAATGAGTGTGGTTGCCTAAATGTCACCTTGCAAATAGTAAGTGTCCCAATGACCTTTACATTAATACATTGCATAAGTTTCAAGGTACGGGATGTCCAGGGTACTTTGATATGAACGTGTTACCAACACTTTCAATTTTAACTGTACCTGGAACTATCATCTCACCCCCAGTGAAGACACACGGACACCTGTAACACAAGTCACAATGCTAGAGAGGGCACACTGTACTGCAAATCCCAAAACATACTGCTGACAAACCGTTAGCAGACAAACAGTCGTTCAGCCAAGGAAACAACACAATGCAGATGGTACAGCCTACAAGCATAGGATGCCACATTAGTACACAAAAGAGTCACAGACAACACAAGACAACTACTTCCATGAAAGGTCTTTTCAATAGTGCCAGCTACATCAACATGATCCCATTCATTTTCTCTTGCAGCTGATCAGGGGTATGGCATCCAGCCATGGATTATGACACCATTTGGCAACCCAAGTACTGCTGCAGAGCGTGCATACAACGAGGCCCGTAGGAGGACACGCAGCATTGTCGAGCGGACCTTCGGCATCCTCAAGTCAAGGTTCCGCTGCCTCAACATCACTGGTGGTAGCCTCCTATATTCCCCCGAGATGGTCTGTAGGATCATCCTCACATGTGCAATATTGCACAACATTTGTATCAAAAGAAACATTCTCCTCCTGGAACCAGAGCCACACATGCCTGAAGAGGAGGAAGAGGAGGATGCTGGCCTGCAACAGGAGGGGGGGAACTACAGAACACAGCTGCTGGTATACGCAGGCGGCAACAGATTGTAAATAATTTCTTCTGAATATGATCACCTTCACCACTTTAGTTAACAAATTGAAATAAACACCTATTCTAATCACCATATCATGGCCTGGCTATTCCTTTTTGCACACCTTCATCTCTACTCATGGAGCATTGCTGAGATACTGAGTAGGACACGGAACATCCCAGAGCTAATTTGATCCCTAACATACAATGGTCACATACACACACACTCTTAATGACATATATCATGTACATATCTCCTTTGATGGCCAATAGCAGAGGGCCACAACTATTTCACACATACATGTTGAAAGCAAGGTCCAACGCAGCATATGGCACACAACTATGACACCATCACTCAATAAGGGGAAAACAAGCCTCATACATGAGGCAGTCAATGTGCTTTGGCATCACTAACAGGAATGCCTGACCAGACCCTTGACAGCAGTTAGTCCAACTGCATCCAATATTTGCAAGGAATATCTGTGACTAGAGTTCCATAGAAGCAGAACATAGACAGCACAAGTGCCACACATATGACATGCATTGCGCACATGACATTCAATGTACATGTCAGCCCATTTCCTAACTCCTGACACACCCATGCACCTGGTCACAACCCACCTGTCGGAAGAGGTCCATGGAATACTAAGATGTGTACCCTGATTATACCTCCTCTACACACACAGACCAACATTAGCAAACCAGTGTGCTACACCCTTTCCTAAGGTATGCCATTGTCATATAACATCTGACTGCAAGGACGTCAGGTCAGTTTATACACTGTCTTCTAGTTTCAAAGCCCTTTTAGCACATGTAGATTGCTTCCCCTTGTGAAAATGTCTGTTGGCCCTTAGAATGCAAGTCTCACCTACAGGACTGGTGAGAAACAGATGCAGCCCACACCTGTGATCACCTCCATGCACACCACCCATTTCAAAAAGCACTGCCCCTGATGATGCCTGGAACAGCATAGGAGTTGCCATTATGTCAAATACACCGTCAACCATTGATACTAATTAAGTCGTGTAACACAGCCCTTGGGTTCATTTGTCACCTTCAAAAACACAGGACGTACACAGTTTGACATGTCAACTGTCAACTTTGTCCTCAATACAGTCTCAGTCAGACCACTGATTACGTAACTTGTCAAGTAACTGGATCCTGAATCACCTTGCATTCTGTCAGCCTGACTGTCAACTGTCTGTGCGTCACACTAAAGTATCCCTGTGTCTACATATGTGCCACACGTGCGTAAGCAAACCTCCCATTCATCAGGGGGCATTGGGCATGGGCTTCTTCCATGCATACCCAAATACATTGTATAGCATCATCTGCCTTTTAACTGTACCATTTGAGTTACATCCTCCTGGAAAAGCAAAATTCATGGCCATCCCTTGTCTGGGTTGCATATATGCATGAATGACAAAGTGTGACAGTGTCCCAGGGTCATAGGCAGGGATTGGGTATGGGGCTTTCAGCACAACCAGCAACCTCTGATAATGTCCATGAATAATACACAAATGTCAGGACCATGACAGTTCACACACAGCATCACAGTGCACACAACATAGTGATGGGCCGTGTGTGGTCAATAGCTGCGAGAATAAACAGCACAGAGGCTATGATGTTCCCAGATGCAGTGGGAAGTGCAGAGGCCAACCTGTGTACAAATATTGTAATGACACCTGCCGGAACATGACAATTGAGACATTATCTCACTCAGCACACCAAGGTTGCCCTGTTGACTGTCTCATTACACGTCTTTAGTGACAGGGTGGGACCATCCACATGTTGGTTCACATGTCCACATCTACTTTACTCACACTGATCAACAAAGGATACTCAGTAGTTACAGGAATAGCTGCCACTGACTCATGATGAGTCCTGGTCCGAACTGTGGCAAATTACACCCCAAACAATCTACAGGATCATCATTGGACCACACACATGAACAAGACACCTATGTGCAATTGATCACTGGAAATATGTGGACACGTGCTGTCTTGTATGCTGGTCCACCACAGCCACTTGATAGTTGGGGATCACTTCTATGGCCTCAACTGTGGTGTCATCATACATATGAGATTGACCCTTGTCTGTCTGTGCAAACAACATGGTACCCACTTCCTCAATGCATGTGTATGACTCACTGTGGGATTCATCAACTAGTGCCTAGGAAGCTCTTATCAATACTCTAGGACATAGGATGTAGAAAATGTGGACCATTGACATGAACATGCGTCTGCCATCCATCTGGTGCATGCTATGTCACATGTGGTGTCTACGTGACCCTAAAACTTGGAAGTATACTTTAAGGGTGTTGTTACATGTATGACTAACACATGCCCTTGCTCATTTTCAATTTGACTTGCATCTTAGGATTGGACACATGGACGTCACATTCTTACAACCATACGTACAATTATGCTTCATGTGATACACACACACTTGGTCAACCAACACATTAGTTGTCAAAGCACACACTTTGAGCCAAAGGAATTTAGGTATTGTACATATGTGCGTCACAATGCTATCCTCTCCTTATGACAAACATTCACAATTTGTGCCACACATATACGTAGGCCACACTTATGACCATCTATTGCGTCAGCCAACTGTAAAAATACTGTGAAGGGTGTAGTGGATGATGTTCCGCTGCAGTATGATGTCACACATGTGAACATACACCATCAACACCATACTGTCTTCAATTAGCCAATCTCTGATGTGTTCCAAATGTAAAATAACAAAAAACAAGTAAAAATGCCCCAAACCAGTTAATGCACTGTAATTTTGACGTCCCTAGCGGTGTGCGTCATTTTTTGTTTACCAAAACTGTATTTGCGTAATTTTTTTACGCACAGGAGTGAAATTTAGCCCGCATCCAGATATTTGTACAGTCCATGTATCATTATGTGGATGCGGGTTAATATTCACGTCTGTGCGTCAAAAAAAATGACGCAAATACAGTTTTATGCAACAAAAAATGACACATAACGCGAAAAAGGCGGGACTTTTCATACAGGAAGTGATGTAATAGGATATCCTGTTTACAGATCATGTACAGTGGGTGTACTTCACTTTCACTTTGCAGTCTATGATCCTTCTAGACTGTGTGGCTGTGTAGAGAGTGTTGTCCAGAGATTTTGTGCTGTATTTGTCCTGTGTGCTATCTGTAAAGTCCTTTTGTGAAATAAATATTGTTTGTGTATACTGTAGTACTGTGTTTTGTCTACATTTGTCCATTTATCTTGTGTATTTCTTGTTTGTGGGAGTCTGTTGTGAATAGTGTTAGTTTGGGTATAGTTGGGCTCTTTTAGTGTTTAGGTTTACTTTTTTTTTGTCTTTTTACCTCTACTTTCACCCATTTCCCCTTTCTATTTCTTTTACCCCTATTCCTTATCTTCAACTATAAGTACATCTGGTAGGCCACGTCTTGGCAGGATGGGGGAAGAGGAGTTGGGGGGCTTCATCTGGCTGGTGACACATTTCTTGCCGCTCATGATCCAGGCAGAGGGCAGGGTCATACAGGGGTACCCGACAGAGGCGCGCAGAATCCGGTGGGGAAAAGTGCTGCATCACCTGCAGCGTGTGTATGCCAGCCAGAGGAGTGACCACCAGCTGAAGCACCGGTGGGCTGACCTCATCACCAGGGAGAAGGATCTCTTGGACCACCTGGGAATCATGATTGGTGGCACTGTTGGTGAGTACGACAATTGCTAATGTGCACGATTAAATGCTCTTTAGTGACATCAGGGGATTAGTGCAATGTCTGCCAGCTAACTTGATGACTGTGTGTAATGCTGGGGAAATATAAGGGGATCATTGATGCACTATGGCAAGGATCACAATTGCTAGCTGTCAGGTAGCACGTGCTCAGCAAACGTACAGGTAACTTTACCATGAAGGAAATTGGTGCGGCCTTTTTGTCAGCACAGCTAACAAAATAGGAGGCAATCATGTCTATATAGGGTATTATTGACAGAGAAGTACAGATGTACCAACATTTAGGCCAACTATGTTGACGCAATTGCTAGACTGACTTTAGAATCACTACATGATGCTGAAAATGAGTGCTGGCTTCACGTCAATTGATAATAGCAAAGTGGCTCAAACATTGGTCTCATGTTAGTCTGGTGAGTGTGGAAGGAAAGCGTTCACAGAAGTACTATGAATGTGTGGGATTATTGTGTTCCTTGATCTTTTTGGATACATGTCAGTTCATGATTTGAAAACATCGTGAAAAGGTGTAAGGTGCCCTCAGCTAACATCTTAAGATGTTTGTTGGAATTAGTTGAGCCACAATCCAAATATGGATGGCAGTCCAAGTGTATGCACATGGCTTCACATCTCCATGGTTGGTGCAAATCACCATAGCTGGGCCACCTCAATTGACTATACTGTAACAACAGGATGGCTTACAGGAGTCCCTGCCCCTCCCTCTGTACATTGGGCCTATGTGCAATAAATGTGTCATGGCCACAAGGCATGTTTGACTGGTAATGCAGTCCTCAAGTAACCAGGCCTTGGATGTTTCTCTTGGATGCACATGATGAGACGATTACACTCCATATTTTTTAGTGCTCACCAATTATGGGGCAAGTTTGCAACCACATGATAGTTAGTGCCAATGTATGTGTGCAGATATGTGTGTAACTGTCACAGGAGACCCTTGCTATGTACAAGTTGGCCGTGAAATATCAGATGCAGTACCATCATGTCTGAATAGCTGCCATGTCCTTACTCAGCCTACACATTGTAAATGATTATGAAATTGTTGCACAGATTTTGGACACATTTCTTCCTTCCATACCTTACAGGTGGACCGACACCCTACACCAACGGTACTCAAAGTACGGCCCGCGGGCCGCCAGCGGCCCCACGGACCTAGCTTGGCGGCCCGCGAGACGCACACCAAACGCCACATCATAATGGCAGCCGTATGTAAACATGCTCCCGCGGCCCTCCTCTATGTTTACATACGGCGGCCATTGTTTATGGCGTTGCCCTGACGATCCTGGAAGCCAAAGCCCCATAAAAGTCAGCGCTTGCAGATAACTTTTATGGGGCTTTGGTCGTCTGCTTCCTGTCACCGGCTCCACGTCTGCTGCCCGCCTGCCTGCCTGCTGTTCCACATTTGTGTCATCTTTACAGTGCTTTGAGTCAGGTAAGGCTCTTTGGTTATTTATTTATTTGTTTTTAATGTAGTGTGTGTTACTGGGGTAGGCGTGAGAGCAGATTGCGCTGTGTGTGTGCGCGCTGTGTGTGTGTGTTACTGGGGTAGGGGTGAGAGCAGATGGCGCTGTGTGTGTGCGCGCTGTGTGTGTTACTGGGGTAGGGGTGAGAGCAGATGGCGCTGTATGTGTGCGCGCTGTGTGTGTTACTGGGGTAGGGGTGAGAGCAGATGGCGCTGTGTGTGTGCGCGCTGTGTGTGTTACTGGGGTAGGGGTGAGAGCAGATGGCGCTGTGTGTGTGCGCTGTGTGTGTGTGTGTTACTGGGGTGGGGTGAGAGCAGATGGCGCTGTGTGCAGATGGCGCAGTGTGTGTTACTGGGGTAGGGGTGAGAACAGATGGCGCTGTGTGTGTTATTGGGGTAGGGGTGAGAGCAGATGGCGCTGTGTGTGTTACTGGGGTAGGGGTGAGAGCAGATGGCGCAGTGTGTGTTACTGGGGTAGGGGTGAGAGCAGATGGCGCTGTGTGCAGATGGTGCAGTGTGTGTTACTGGGGTAGGGGTGAGAGCAGATGGCGCTGTGTGTGTTACTGGGGTAGGGGTGGGAGCAGATGGCGCTGTGTGCAGATGGCGCAGTGTGTGTTACTGGGGTAGGGGTGAGAGCAGATGGCGCTGTGTGCAGATGGCGCAGTGTGTGTTACTGGGGTAGGGGTGAGAGCAGATGGCGCTGTGTGTGTTACTGGGGTAGGGGTGAGAGCAGATGGCGCTGTGTGTGTTACTGGGGTAGGGGTGGGAGCAGATGGCGCTGTGTGCAGATGGCGCAGTGTGTGTTACTGGGGTAGTGGTGAGAGCAGATGGCGCTGTGTGCAGATGGCGCAGTGTGTGTTACTGGGGTAGGGGTTAGAGCAGATGGCGCTGTGTGCAGATGGTGCAGTGTGTGTTACTGGGGTAGGGGTGAGAGCAGATCGCGCTGTGTGTGTTACTGGGGTAGGGGTGGGAGCAGATGGCGCTGTGTGCAGATGGCGCAGTGTGTGTTACTGGGGTAGGGGTGGGAGCAGATGGCGCTGTGTGCAGATTGCGCAGTGTGTGTTACTGGGGTAGGGGTGAGAGCAGATGGCGCTGTGTGTGTTACTGGGGTAGGGGTGAGAGCAGATGGCGCAGTGTGTGTTACTGGGGTAGGGGTGAGAGCAGATGGCGCTGTGTGTGTTACTGGGGTAGGGGTGAGAGCAGATGGCGCAGTGTGTGTTACTGGGGTAGGGGTGAGAGCAGATGGCGCTGTGTGTGTTACTGGGGTAGGGGTGGGAGCAGATGGCGCTGTGTGCAGATGGCGCAGTGTGTGTTACTGGGGTAGGGGTGAGAGCAGATGGCGCTGTGTGTGTTACTGGGGTAGGGGTGAGAGCAGATGGCGCTGTGTGTGTGCGCGCTGTGTGTGTTACTGGGGTAGGGGTGAGAGCAGATGGCGCTGTATGTGTGCGTGCTGTGTGTGTTACTGGGGTAGGGGTGAGAGCAGATGGCGCTGTATGTGTGCGCGCTGTGTGTGTTACTGGGGTAGGGGCATTGTTTTGAAAAAGGGGGTGGGGTGGTTGTTCCCCCTCTAAGCCCCGCCCCCTCTAAGCCCCGCCCCCCGCTGTCACTTCAAGTTTGTGAGTACCCATGCCCTACACTGTGGGAGAGGTGGCGACATTTGAGGACCCCGACCACTCCAGTAAGTGTTGATATGTCTGTTATGTGTTGTGTTTGCTGGTTATGGACTCACGTGAGTTGGACGCATAGCAAGGTGTGATGCGTTGGGCAAGTTTTTCACTTGTTCCATGAGTGGGAATGCAGTTCTCACATGTTTTGAGTTTGCCAATGCGTATCCAATGGTATCATGTAGGGATTGTAGGACATCCCTGTAGGCCCCACTGTGAGTACAGGGGATAGTCATGTGTATGACACTTGTATCACCAAGAGTCGCAATGGAAGTCAGCCCCTATTTAGTCAGCCTGTCAGACCCACATTCTCTAAGATTGGTAGAGCTAATAGCTTTCCAATAGACATCTGCTTCCCTATTTACCTACGTAAGTTTGAAACAGTAGGTAGAACCTCCTAGCAGCATGTACTTCCACATGTAGTGCATCAAGTCTGTGGAACCTGAGTGTAATGGCCTAGGTCTGCATGCAATCCATGATCATGGGTGTTCTAGCAACTCTGTGTCCGATGTAAGTCAGGCCTCACTGGAAGTATATGTTGTGTACTAAGTTCTGCATTTCCTGACATGTCTGACCCTATGAGTGCTCTAGGGTTTGCTGACTCCTAATTGTAGATAGACCTTACCTGTGGTGTGTCTGTAGAGACAAACATGTGTGGAGTTGCCTATAGACTCCTCGGTGTACATGTTGTTGGCAAATTATAGTTGTGTATCCACCGCACCCCCTCAAACACGGCCATGGCTTTGTGAATGGGGTACCTAGTACTGATGCTACCTTTATGTTACACATACATGTGAATAAGTGACGGTTTGGTTGCATAATAGTATACACACTCAGGTTTGGTACTTGGTACCATACTGGCAAGTCCAGTTACAACTTGCAGACCATGTGGCTTTAGTTTTGCTTTCCGTACACTGACATTTGTAGCCCAGCTCTTGGAGGAGGATATGCAGCATGATTCTTAGATGATAACTGTCAGAAGTCAGATAGCAAGTCAAAGCCAGTTGTTACCCATCTTGTAGGTTATGGATGTGCTTTGTGTGATGTGACCTTTGTTGTCTGGCCTGCCATATACTTCCTCAGGGACATTCAATGCTCTGTATCGTGATATGAGCTGTTACAAGTACAGTAGATGTAATGTCTGATTAACTTGCTGTGCCGTTTCACACAATGCAGTTACTAATGTAGCATATCTGCATTTGTCTTCACAGCATCTAACATGACTCCAGACCAAGTCCGTGAATTTCAGCGCCGGGTCAATGCGATACCAGCACATCCTGCTGGTGGAGTCGGGTTCCGGAGGATGGCCCGGCGATATCGCCATGAACGTGCCTCCGGGGCATGGCGAGCCTTCCCACAGGGTGGGCCTACTTTGCCCACCACAGCCACCACAGAAACAACCACCAATCAGAGCCAGGTGGCCCCACCCACAGCTGCCACTGTTGATCCAACATCTGCTGGACTTCCTAGCCCCAGCATTGCCACCGGTGCAGGACAGCCCACACAGACCTCCTCCTTCGGTCCCCAGACTGCCACTGCTCCATCTGTTGACCCTGCAGCCTTCAACAGACTTGAACATAAGATGGACAAAGTGCTGCACAAGGTGAGCCACCTGAGCCGGGACGTGCGGCACATTAAACGGCGGGTCAAGGATATTAAGAGGACCCTCCGGAGGGCCAACCTCTAGACACTTGGGCCCGTATTTATACTTTTTGACGCTAAACTGCGCTAATGCAGTTTAGCGTCAAAAAGTTTAGCGCCGGCTAACGCCATTCTGAAGCACCATGCGGGCGCCGTATTTATTGAATGGCGTTAGCCGGCGCTAGCAGACCGGCGCTGCCTGGTGTGCGTGGAAAAAAAACACGTACACCAGGCAGCGCCGGCGTAGGGAAAAATGGCGTTAGGGCGTCTTAAAAATGGTGCAAGTCAGGTTGACGCAAAAAAATCGCCTCCACCCGATTTGCGCCATTTTTAACGACGCCCAGACGCCATTTACATGACTCCTGTCTTAGTAAAGACAGGAGTCATGCCTCCTTGCCCAATGGCCATGCCCAGGGGACTTATGTCCCCTGGGCATGGTCATTGGGCATTGTGGCATATAGGGGGGCACAAATCAGGCCCCCCAATGCCAAAAAAATATATAATTTTTTTTTTGTTTTTATACTTACCTGAACTTACCTAAATGTCCCTGGGATGGGTCCCTCCATCCTTGGGTGTCCTCCTGGGGTGGGCAAGGGTGGCAAGGGGGGTCCCTGGGGGCATGGGAGGGCAGCTGTGGGCTCATTTTGAGCCCACAGGTCCCTTAACGCCTGCCCTGACCCAGGCGTTAAAAAGAGGCGCAAATGCGGGGTTTTTTGCCCCGCCCACTCCCGGGCGTGATTTTTGCCCGGGAGTATAAATACGACGCATTTGCGGCGCAGTCATTTTTTTAGACGGGAACGCCTACCTTGCATCTCATTAACGCAAGGAAGGCGTTCACGCAAAAAAATGACGCTCTTTCCTCATACTTTGGCGCTAGACGCGTATAACGCCAAAGTATAAATACGGCGTTAGTTTTGCGCCGAATTTGCGTCGAAAAAAACGACGCAAATTTGGTGCAAACGGAGTATAAATATGCCCCTTGATTTGATGGACATGATACCCTCCCCTCCCTCCTCTTTCCTTGTTCTTATAGTTAGTGGGCTTAGGGGGCTTAGTGTTAGGTTAGTATAGGCTGTTAGTTTAGTTAGTGTTAGTGGGTGTGGGGTGGGGGGTCCTGCTTGTTTCTTTTTTGACTTAATACATGTGTGGGTGGGGGGCTATGTTGGGGTTCTTGTGTGTAAAAAACAAAATAAAAAAATTTAAAAATTAAAAAATAAAAAATACAAAAAATATATGTTTGTTTAGGATAGTATAGTGTGTGTTTAGGTTAGTATGTGTTGTCCTCAATGTGTCCCGTCTCATAAGGGGGGTGGGGGTAGATGTTTAGAACGTTTCGCAACATGTGATAAGTAAGTGTAGCTTAGGTTACTTAGGGACAGTTGTGGGTAATGAGTAGTCAGGGTAGATTAGGGTAGGTAAGATTTTTCCTTCAGTTTCCTCATCTATGGTTAGCTTTTAATAAATATTTGGTTACCCCTTAATAGTATGTGTTGAATGGTACTTGGGGCCAGATGTAGCAAAGTGTTTGCACCTCGCAAACAGCGAAAAACGCCGTTTGCGAGGCGCAAAAGCCTCTTTGCTATGCAGAAATGCATTTTGCGAGTCGTATCCGACTCGCAAAATGCATTTCCGGCTCGCAAATAGGAAGGGGTGTTCCCTTCCTATTTGCGACTCGCAATGCAATTCAATTTCATTTACGACTGCGAAAGGTTTCGCGAAAGGTTTCGTTTTTTTTTCTAAGTGCAGCTCGTTTTCCTTTAAGGAAAACGGGCTGCAGATAGAAAAAAAAAACTGCTTTATTAAAAAGCAGTCACGGACATGGTGGTCTGCTGTCTCCAGCAGGCCACCATCCCCGTGAGTGCCCATACTCGCAATGGGGTCGCAAACTGCGACCCACCTCATTAATATTAATGAGGTGAGTCTTTGCGACCCCATTGCGAGTTGCAGAAGGTGTCTGAGACACCTTTCTGCATACCAAATTGCAACTTGCAATTTGCGAGTCGCACGGACTCGCAAATTGCAAGTCGCAATTTCCTACCTACCTACCTACATCTGGCCCTTGATCGTGGGTTTGGATTCAGTGATGCAGTTTTGCGTCAAAAAGTATAAATATGGGCCCAAGTAACTCCATTAATGTAGTGTTTTTTTTAGGGCGAGTGGCCCTCCTTAGCATTGGCCCATGCATTCCCTCACTCCTGGCCCAAAAACATTCTTTCCCTCTGGAGGCTGGATGGGGGTATCCACCACTAATCTTCTCCATTTGGGGGCAGAAAGCCCTCTAAATACAAGAGCTTTCAAAACAGAGCCAAATCAGACAAAAGGAAGGGGGTGGACAACCCTGAGATTGAGCCACACACTGACTCAGAAGGGGCAGTAGTGTCTTGCGGCACCCATGTGTATGTTGCTGAGATTTGTAGTTTGAAATGTAGGTATTCCATGAAGGAGGTCGTGTTCTCTGTGGTTGTAATTGTATTTATATAGCACTTACTGCCCTTGATGAGGAATTGAAGCGATTTTCAGTGATTAGCACGCTACTCCCAAAGCCAAAGCGGATTAGTGGGGGATTATAATAGGGAAATCTAAGTTGTTAATTCACATAGTGGACATGTGAGTCTATTAGTTGGATTGAATAGTATAAATGAGTGATGGCGGAAGGATGAGCATAGAAAGTGGTATTTAGGAGATCAGAGTAGTACAATGAGTTTTGGGATGAGTCAAAGGACGGATAGAGGAGGGAAAGGTCTACAAAAGGTTGCTAGGGAGCTCATGCAGTACAATGAAGCTTGGGATAACTCAGATGAGACATAGAGTAGTGAATTTGAGAGAGATGACGAGTTAGTGTTTTATATATATATATATATATATATATACACATATATACACATACATATATGTATATATATATATATATATACACACACACTCATAACTAACTAGAACGGTATAGATGTATATAGAAAATAATAGAGCTATAAAGTTGTATTATTTAAAGTCCTATATGTACATTTAAGGAAACTTTCAAGTGTTGCTGTACATAAAGGAATTAATTTATGTATTTTATTTTTTTATTTTTTTTATTTTATTCTCCCCCAATATTTCAGTAGTGAAGCACTAATAGATACAAAAGTTATAATCATTTTAACACATTGTGATAAATAAAATAAAATACAAGGTAGCCATAGGTATATTATCAAATACTTATATAACTTATCATATATTGAGATAGATGAAATACAATAAAACAGATGCCCAGAAGCATATAATTAAATAACATTGTTTGCAGTGACCTAGATAAATTTTAAGCATATAATATATATATATATATATATATATATATATATATATATATATATATATATATATATATACATATGTACATATATTTTAACAATAAGTACTAGATCTATAAAAATATCTACATATTTCTAAACCATAAGTAGTATATAAATTAGTGCACAGAAATGTGCATACCTAAATACATACATATAATCAAATTATACGTGCGTACATACACAGGCATATGCTTCACATTTGTGTTTTGAGTGTGGTGGTCATGTAGGAAAGAGCCAACTATTTAATAGCCTTCTGAAGATAATATAGTTATCTGTGGATGTTACGTTTGGGGTAATGAATTCCATAGTTTGGCTGCTTGAAAAGAGAAAGATGTACCACCCAAGATTTCTTTTTTTTTTTTCTGGTAGGGTGGGGTTTTTGTATGGTGGGGTTCTGAAGGGAGGCACCAATCTGGAGCAGGGGTCATTCTGGTGTATGTACTTGATGATTTTATGCCTGATGAAGAGTGGTCCTGTTCCACCTATTGCTTTGTGGGTGACACAAAGCAGCTTGTAGGTGATTCATGTGGCAATTGACAACCAATGTAGTAGGGCGCGCATGGCAGGGGAGATGTGGGCTTGTGGTTTTACATGTCGGAGCAGTCTCACAGTAGAGCACTGAAGTTGTTGTGGTCTTTTTTCATAGTTAATGATGATGGTCCATGGAAGAGGCCATTGGCATAATCCAGTTTAGACAACATAAGAGAGATAGTAGCTTGGACCTTGTGTGGAAATCGTGGGTGGAAGAAGATGTGTTGCAGAGTTTTCATAGTAATGAAGCTTGATCTTGCTAACTTATCCACTTGGGCATTCATTGATAGCTTGGAGATCATAGTAATTTCAAAGTTTCTTACTTCCTTGGATAGTTTAGAAGGGTGTCCCAAATTGTCAGGCCAGTGACAGAGTGGGTCCTAATTTTTCCAATAGCCACATGTGAGTATTTCAGTTTTGGTCGCATTCAATTTGAGATGACTCCATGTCATACAGTACACTGTTCAACGGCTTAGACATCTGAATGTTTTCAAGTTTCCAATATTTTTGGGGCCTTCCAGTTTAAGAAGTATTTGTGTGCCATCTGCAAAGTTGTAGCATGCCAGCTGAAATTCATAGACCATTGCCGGCTCTATGTAAATGTTGAAGAGCATGGGTGAATAAATAGAGCCTTGAGGGACCCCTGCTTTTGTTAAGTACAGTTTGGATGACAAAGGGTGAGTATGGATGACATTTATTCTGTTTTGAAGGTAGGAAGTCTGCTTTGGTTGTGCAATGATTTGCCAGTTTGTCAATAAATTCTTAATAAATGGAATGAGTTCCTTATATGCATTTAAGTTATTGAAATTTAGTGAGAATTTTATTAAATTCGTTATTTGCACAGTTAGGGTTTTAAATTATGTTGAAATAGTACCATTTATTGTAGCTTTATTGATGATTGACTTGTATATTCTGGTATATTTATGTGTGTGAAGGTTGTATTGATTATTATCAGTTTTGTTCCAGTGTGTTACACCTTTCCAATTTGTTATTTTATCTTTTTTTCAGTTCTGCATTCATCCAAGGTGCTAGTTTTCTTTTGTCCTGTTTTGTTGTCTTTAGTGGTATTAGGATATCAAAAGCTTCCTGGAGCCACTGATAGAGTTTTGAACTGACTTTATTGTATCTTGTTCTGTGTTCGATGTTAGCTGTGTTTTTAAGTATTCAAAATGGAGTTTGTTCCACTGTCGATACATATTTGCAAGTAAGGTGGCCTAAGGTGTGGTGATTTGTGGTGTTTTGTGTTAGAAAGCTATTAGAGGGTGGTTGGACTATGTGACTGGAGTATTTCTTTGAAAGTTAACTAGTTTTGGATTTGCAAAAAGCTAGTATGGGTCCAGCAATGTGTAGGTTTGTGGATGATCTGGTGTAGGTTCAGTGTGTCTAGGCCAGTGATGGTAGTTCTTGGATGGGGCATATTGGGTTTGTCAAACCATATGTTTAGGTCACCAAGGATGCATAGGTTGGAATGCAGTGTCATAAGGTTTGAAACTGTGTCTAGAAATGTGTTTGGGAATGTTGCATTGGTGGGTCGTGTTCTCTAAAGAAGGAGGATGTACAGCAGGAAGTTGGCATAGGTTTGTATCTGGTGATGAGGGCCTCACAACCTTGTATGGAAACCTTGTCAGCTTTGGTGAGATTTATTGTGTCTATGAATTTAACAGCTAGTCTGCCTCCTCTTTTGCCTGTGCGATGGTGTGTGAGAATTTGATAGCCTGGAGGAACAGCTTTGTGCTATACTGAAGCCATGCCATCACCCAACCATGATTCAGTTATAAAGCATAAATCAGGTTGTGTGACAGTGAGTGGTCATAGATGTGGTGCTTGGTTTTAGAGAGTGATCAACCATTTATCAGTAGGCAGCCTAGAGATTGTGTTTTGGTAGTGGTGTGACTTTGTTTTCTAGAAGAGTAAGCAATATTCTTTGAACTAGTAGCAGGTGTATTATTAGTGTTGATATTAACTGTATCAGAATAGCAATGTGTTGTTTTTCTTTATCGTAATCCTCATCCAACAAGTTTAGAAGGCTTTTTTCTTTCGTTTGTGTGTGTGCAGGTTGTGGAAATGGTGGTTCAGAGAGAATTGGAGGGTTGTGTTGTTTTTGTAGAGTAGACTTGTGTAATAGGCAATTTGTGAAGAGTGGTAAGTTGTTTATTTTGTTTGCATCTGGTTAGGGTGGAAGGTGTATGAGTTGGGGTGGTATTGGAGCATGTGGGTCATGTTTTATGGCGCTAAATTGAGCAATGGATGAGAGGCGGGTGAATATGTGTTGTTGTGTTGTGGTGTTTGTGGTAGGTGAAGGTGAAGATAGAAAATGTGGGAGGAAAGTTGGTTTAGGATCTGTATTATTTGTGTAGTCATGAGGGTGGGAGTGGGTGTTTGTTTCTATTTTGTGACGGAATGTTGTATGAAATGTTGTGTGAGATTTTGATGGACTGGCATGTGAGTTATGTTTTGTTTTTGTGGAGTAGTGAGATGAAATATTGATCTAGTGAATTTTTTAATGAGTGTCCAGTTGGATTCGGGCGAATGAGTGTCCAGTCGAAATTGGACCGCTTTAGACAATTGGGGTCACCTCTTCTGGCAGTGAAGTTGGCATTGGTGTCAGTGGAGGCCTGGCATGGTTTTAGGGGACATCATCATAACAGGAGCTAAAGGCAAGATTGGTTCAGAGGAACCAGATCGTGCTGAGGGCAAACCTGCTAGTGGTATCATAGGTGGAAGGCCTTTCAGCTCCTTAAGGCTGGAAAGCACATCAAAGGGAGATGGTAGGGATCTGAGGAGCTGCAGCATAGCTGTGCAGAACTCTTCAATCTATTGCGGTGTGGCTGAGTTAGGGGCTGATTACTCAACTGCGCTACCAGGAGAGTCAAGGAGACTTAGGAGGTCGATTTCTGTAGCAGAACGAGTAACCAGCATTCTGGGGAACAGAGAAAACCCTGAATCTCACATTTGATGTTGAAAGGTTGACCCAGTGACTGTAAGTTTCTGGGAAATGCTTGACAATTTATCAGCTGTAAGAAGGGTTGTGGAATGTCTTTATCTGTGTAGTTTAGTCTTTGATTCTCTGGTGATGCTTAGTCTACAGGGTTATCTGGCATATGGTGGATTTGTGTGAAATGGATTTTGACTAGCAGGTAATTAATGATGGGAGTTTGAAGACAGAGCCTGTGTGTCCCTCGTTGCTTAGTCACCTAAAAACTAACCTAAAATACTTGGAACACAGTGGAACGACCAGTAATGTGTCTCTGGAGATTCATCTTCCATTGTTACAGAGTTTTGGGAGTTTTGCATTGTAAGCTGTGGGCCATGCGCCTTATAACCAGCTTTCCAGCAGTTTTTAGAACACACTCTGCCTGCCTTAATATGAGCAACCCTCTAGAAAGTGTGTGCAGTGAACAAGGAGTATTTGCACGTCATTTCTTGTCCTCTCTAGAGTAACCCTAAGTGGATTTACCATGTTCAGTAACGAACCCTTGTTGCTGTGCATATAAATGATAAAGGCCAGCAACATCTCGCAAATGAGGCCCAGTGAGAAGGAAACACCTAAAGTTGCTTTTTATGTGACTAAGCAGTTTCGGCCATAAACTTATTAGTCAGTTGTGTTCATCTGAGCTGCATGAGGTTCATTCTTTCCTTAAAGGCACCAATACATTACCAAATGAGGAAACTGCTATCTTGAGGTTGCTGCAATGAAGCATTTTCATCAAATGTATGTTCTCCTGGTAGAATGGGAGATGGAGTCCTGCCTACCCTGGAGAGAGGAGTCAGAAGTTCGGTTTTCTGCATACTGTCTGTTAAGCCTGACAAATGATGAAGCAGAAAAAGAAAGACTAACAAATATTCATATGTCATGTAACCAAATCGTTTAAGGTAGTGTGATTTTAGCAAAGAAAAATAATGTATGTGGGAAAATGTGCTCACGAGGTAGTTCGCCATTATTATAAACGAGCTTAATTAATCATGAAGAATCGACAAATGTAGTAATCCGTTATAATTGCAAATGTATTCTATGATTTTCTTGTTGAAACTGTTTTATGCTTAGCCTAAATTTAGCAGAGGCTTTGGCCTAGTTGCCTGGTCTCAAATTTAACTGCGTGGTTTTCACTTGTATTAACAAAGACACATTTTTACTTTAAGGTTGTATTTTTCAAAGTAGAAGTGACTAATACACTTATATCAAGGTTTCGTGCTAGGCTAGTTTCATCCCCTTTGAAGCAAGGTCAGTTTCTGCAGGTGCAGACAATAAAGACTCTGATACAGAAATAATTGGCAAACTTTGTTGCTACTTGTGTTCCAAGGCTCCAAGGACACCTTATGCATAAATGAGTACTAAGAGAAAGACACTATTCATTGGTCAAAAGGGAGCCACCCTATGAACCCTCCAATGGAAGACCCTGAAGAATTTGGAACGTTTCTTACTTAAACCCACCGGACAAAGAGAAGTCAGCCATTTTCTTTGATGCCATTTTGAAGCCATATTCAAGACGCCATTTTAAATGACATTTTGATGCCTTTTCTCTGTCGCAGAGAAAGAGACTTTAAGAATTCTCACCCTAGAGACTTTAACTTTAAATTTGCCCCGTTTTGTCCATGCAGTAACTTTTGCCCCATTCTCCTTGCTGCCGCAAGGAAACTTGCTTTAACTTTGCCCCTTTGAAATCTGCCCCATGCTGATCGAACCGGTACCTGAAGGACGAAGACTTTTCCTTGAATGCTGATTGTATTTGGTAAATATGAAAGGATAATTGTATTATGCATTGTGTTTTCCTTCTTAGGTACCAACTGCTTATTTTGATAGAACCCAAGCTAGACGTTTTCAAAATTTGTGTTGACTACATTCGTTTTGCATGAAGCCCCACATGCCAATGCTAATTAGAGGCTAGTCGAGGTCTTCATCTGATGCATCACGCTAAATTGAAATCTTGTTATGCTGACCGATGTATGCAATTAGTCAAATTCAGTTACTTATATTAGTGATTTGCATTGCTATAACTGAGTGCATTATAATCCAGTTATTGCGTAGATTGCGTTTCTTCCATCGCTATGAACAGCTAGTAATGTTCGTATACGTATATCATTTGATTTTGAGACTTACTTATATTGTGCTAGCTTTGTTAATACAGGGAAATAAACTCATTAACTTTTAATAAACTGGTGTGGTTATTCACGACTGAAAGGTCATGGTGTGTCTAATTACTGATTTTCTGTTTTACTAAATTGTTGATTGATTATTAATTGATTATTGGTTATTGATTATAAATGGTTATTGATGATTGATTTGAGTGATCCGACTATTCTTGGATGAGGAGAACCCAACTCGGTTAAAAGGTTCACCGACCTCCGGCGTGTCCAAGCCCAAGTAATTAATAAAGACTGGACGTGCTATCAGAAGTGAAGAGTAGAAGTATAAACACACACACACACACTCTCTCTCTCTCTCTCTTTTACTTTCGGATTTCACTCCAAGCTTGCATGCTGTGTGTAGGTTTGTCTAGGTGTTCATCTGTGTATGTATGTGTGGGTAAAGGTGAGGGCAGCCACACACCACTAAAAGTGTTACATTCACATTTCTCATCGTGTTCTCCGGCGGTAATTCCTTCCAGCCTGATGGTCCATTGGTCTCATTATCGGTGCCATAAATAGGATTAGCCAAAGAGAGGAGAAGGCGAGGAACAGCCTGGGACAGTATGAGATGGGCCGCCATTGCTGCTGTCACGTGTCTCTGCCCTCATTGCTGCCTGCTTTAGGTTTCAAGGGTGCTCCTGCCCAGCGCCAATCTGCTGCTTCTGCAGTACTGGCCATGAGCCTTGATGGCTTGGGAGGATGCCTGTATGAATAAGTGAGTTGGGCCGTCACTGTGTATTTTTTTATTTATTTTTATTTATTGAAGGTATTTTATATTCTTATTCTGTTAAACAGCATGAGTTTTATGTAACGTAGAACGGTGACATTACAAAACAAAGATATATAAAAGACAGCTCATATGCAAAGAGGAAACAATAGTTTGCACTCCAAATAGGATTACAAGCCCTATCGTAATCAGAGCCTTTAAATTGTTATTTAAGTGGTAGTTCAGGATGGGTTCAGTACACCTTTGGCTGGTTTTATTTATTAGGTGCCATGGCAAAATTGCTGCCAAGGCTGTTATTTCATGATTCATATAGCCTTTCTTCAGCTACATTTTTAAAGTTTTTTGTTGTACATGAGCATGGCCATCTACACGAGCTTTTGGAATATGTCTGCTGTTAGAACATGTAATGCCGACCGAGTAAAAGCCATTCCCGCTACACACACATATCTCTTAAAAAATGCTGGAATATTATATAATAATGCACAATCAGGTTACCTTAACTGCCTGTTATATCTAGTATAATTTCAACCACACTTTAATTAAATTGAGCTGAAGAATACATAATTTTACTACCATAATTTCAAAGCTTTTTTGGGGGGGGGAATATTCCACCACCATTGTCAAGGGTGTGGTGTGCTTGCCACAAAATGGAGATATTAACCCCTACCCCGCCATGGACGTAATGGTTACGTCCATTGCAGCGCCCGTGTGGCGCCATGGACGTAACCATTACGTCCTGCCACCGGCCCTCGAGGGAAGCGCTAGCGCTCCCCCCGAGGGCCGCCCCCCCACCCCCCCAGGCCAGGGCTGAAAGGGGAATCCCTTCCCCTTCCACCCCCGACGCCCCCCCACCCCCCCGCCTGTGACGTCAGCGCGCGCTGACAATCACAGAGCCTCCCCCATTGCGCTGGAAGCTCAGCTTCCAGCGCGATCGAAAGAGAAATGCTTTGCATCTCTCTTTCGATCACGTGGGGGAGGCCCGGAGAGGCTTCAAAGGGAAGGAAATGTATTTCCTTCCCTTTGAAGTCTCTCCAAGCGTTTCAAAAGCCGGATTGCTTGCAATCCGGCTTTTAAAACGCCCACTAGACACCAGGGATGGTTTCTTTTTTTTAAAATTGTCATAAGGGAGCGACCCCTTGGGCAAGGGTCGCTCCCAGGGGGGGCATTTTTTTTTAAGGCCTTTTCTGCCCCCCCCCGGGGGCAGAAACATCTAGGCACCAGGAGAAAAAAAAAATTGTTTTTTTTTTTTTTTGTTTTGTTTTTTGTTTTAGGTGTGGGGAGCGACCCCTTAGGCAAGGGTCGCTCCCATAGGGGGCAAATTATATTTAGGCCATTTCTGCCCCCCTTGGGAGCAGATTGTCCTATTTTTATGAGGCCAATCTGCCCCCAAGGGTGGCAGAAACCACTAGACACCAGGGATTTTTTTTTTTTTTTTTTTCACGCAAGGGGAGCGACCCCTTAGGCAAGGGTCGTTCCCCTGGGGGCCAAATTTATTTTAGGCCATTTCTGCCCCCCATGGGGGCAGATCAGCCTATTTTAATTAGGCCGATCTGCCCCCAAGGGGTTTTACAGATGGGGAGCGACCCCTTAGGCAAGGGTCGCTCCCCTGCAGGGGCAAATTTTATATAGGCCATTTCTGCCCGCTTTGGGGGCAGATCGGCTGATTATAGGTCAATCTGCCCCCAAGGAGGGCAGAAACCATTAGGCACCAGGGATCTTTTTTTTGCGCTGAAACGCAAGGGGAGCGACCTTGTAGGCAAGGGTCGCTCCCCAGGGGGTGGTGGGGGGGCAAATTTATTTTAGGCCATTTCTGCCCCCCCTGGGGGCAGATTGGCCTATTGTTATTAAGCCGATCTGCCCCCAGGGGGGGCAGAAACCTCTAAGCGCCAGGGCAATTTTTTTATTTTTTTTTGTTTGTTTTTTTAGAGATGGGGAGCGACCCCTTAGGCAAAGCTTGCACCCCTGGAGGGGCAAATTGTATTTAGGCCATTTCTGCCCGCTTTGGGGGCAGATCGGCCGATTTTAGGTCAATCTGCCCCCAAGGGGGGCAGAAACCACTAGGCACCAGGGATCTTTTTTTGCGCCGTCACGCAAGGGGAGCGACCTTGTAGGCAAGGGTCGCTCCCCAGGGGGGATGGGGGGAAATTTATTTTAGGCCATTTCTGCCCCCCCTGGGGCAGATCGGCCTATTATTATTAGGCCGATCTGCCCCCAGGGGGGGCAGAAACCTCTAGGCGCCAGGGAAAATTCTTTTTTTTTGTTGTTGTTTATTTAGAGATGGGGAGCGACCCCTTAGGCAAGGGTCACTCCCCTGGAGGGGCAAATTGTATTTAGGCCATTTCTGCCCGCTTTGGGGGCAGATTGGCAGATTTTAGGTCAATCTGCCCCCAAGGGCGGCAGAAACCACTAGGCACCAGGGATCTTTTTTTTTGCGCCGTCACACAAGAGGAGCGACCTTGTAGGCAAGGGTCGCTCACTGGGAGGGTGGGGGGGCACATTTATTTTAGGCCATTTCTGCCCCCCTGGGGGCAGATCGGCCTATTATTATTAGGCCGATCTGCCCCCAGGGGGGGCAGAAACCTCTAGGCGCCAGGGCAAATTCGTTTTTTTTGTTGTTGATTTTTTAGAGATGGGGAGCGACCCCTTAGGCAAGGGTCACTCCCCTGGAGGGGCAAATTGTATTTAGGCCATTTCTGCCCGCTTTGGGGGCAGATTGGCCGATTTTTGGTCAATCTGCCCCCAAGGGGGGCAGAAACCACTAGGCACCAGGGATCTTTTTTTTTTGCGCCGTCACGCAAGGGGAGTGAGCTTGTAGGCAAGGGTCGCTCCCGGGGGGGGGGGTGAGGGCAAATTTATTTTAGGCCTTTTCTGCCCGCCCTGGGGGCAGATCGGCCTATTGTTATTAGATTGGCAGATTTTAGGTCACGCAAGGGGAGCGACCCCGTAGGCAAGGGTCGCTCCCCGGGGTGGGGGGCAAATTTATTTTAGGCCATTTCTGCCCCCACCCCCTGGGGCCGGCTGAGCTGGAGGCCAAAATCCACAGGTAGGCACTTTGCAAAAAACACCTCTGTTTTCTGTGAAAAAATGTGATGTGTCCACGTTGTGTTTTGGGCCCTTTCCTTTCGTGGGCGCTAGGCCCACCCACACAAGTGAGGTACCATTTTTATCGGGAGACTTGGGGGAACGCTGGGTGGAAGGACATTTGTGGCTCCTCTCAGATTCCAGAACTTTCTGTCACCGAAATGAGAGGAAAAAGTGTTTTTTTGGCCACATTTTGAGGTTTGCAAAGGATTCTGGGTAACAGAACCTGGTCAGACCCCCACAAGTCACCCCATCCTGGATTCCCCTAGGTGTCTAGTTTTCAGAAATGTGCTGGTTTGCTAGGTTTCCCCAGGTGCCGGCTGAGCTAGAGGCCAAAATCCACAGGTAGGCACTGTTTTCTGTGAAAAAATGTGATGTGTCCATGTTGTGTTTTGGGCCATTTCCTTTCGTGGGCGCTAGGCCTACCCGCACAAGTGAGGTACCATTTTTATCAGGAGACTTGGGGGAACGCTGGGTAATGTAATGTAATGTAATGTAATTCGAGATTTATAAAGCGCGTTCCTACTCAAAGAGCATAGAAGCGCTGGGAAGAAAGCATGTAGTAAAAAATAGACAGAGGATAAGAAAAATAACAGAAATAATGAAGATAGAAAAACATCCAATAGAAGAAACTGAAACGAACTAAATCAAAGACCCTGATCTTGATGTACCAAAAAAATTAACGAGGAAAGAGCCAAGTTTTCACCATTTTCCTA
This sequence comes from Pleurodeles waltl, assembly GCF_031143425.1. Classification (NCBI taxonomy): domain Eukaryota; kingdom Metazoa; phylum Chordata; class Amphibia; order Caudata; family Salamandridae; genus Pleurodeles; species Pleurodeles waltl. Next base: position 215,299,952 of record NC_090440.1, read on the forward strand.
AATTTCATATAACCTGATTCTTGCCTAATATTCTGTGGGAGAGAGTTCCATCCTCTGGCTGCAGCTACTGTAAAAGCTTTGTCTCCCCATTTGGCTTTATGTGTGCGAGGGACCTGAATCAAGTGAGCTTGGGAAGACCTCAAGCTTCTTTTAGGTACATGCAGGAGGAGTCTGGAAGTCAGGTAACGTGGTCCTATTCCATGAACTGCCTTAAAAGTAAGACAGAGCGACTTAAACTGGATACGCTGCGCCACTGATAACCAATGTAATTTCCTGAGACTCTCTCTAACTGATATACATTGTGGGAGATTAAGAACCGCTCTTACAGCGGAATTCTGAACTAAGGGAGGAAGGAAGGAAGGAAGGAAGGAAGGAAGGAAGGAAGGAAGGAAGGAAGGAAATTTGTGGCTCCTCTCAGATTCCAGAACTTTCTGTCACCGAAATGTGAGGAAAATGTGTTTTTTAGCCACATTTTGAGGTTTGCAAAGGATTCTGGGTCGAGGCCAAAATCTACAGGTATGCACTTTGCAAAAAACACCTCTGCTTTCTTTAAAAAAATGTGATCTGTCCACGTTGCGTTTTGGGGCATTTCCTGTCGTGGGCGCTAGGCCTACCCGCACAAGTGAGGTACCATTTCTATTGGGAGACTTGGGGAAACGATGGGTGGAAGGGAATTTGTGGCTCCTCTCAGATTCCAGAACTTTCTGTCACCGAAATGTGAGGAAAATTTGTTTTTTTTAGCCAAATTTTGAGGTTTGCAAAGGATTCTGGGTAACAGAACCTAGTCAGAGCCCCACAAGTCACCCCATCTTGGATTCCCCTAGGTCTCTAGTTTTAAAAAATGCACAGGTTTGGTAGGTTTCCCTAGGTGCCGGCTGAGCTAGAGGCCAAAATCTACAGGTAGGCACTTTGCAAAAAACACCTCTGTTTTCTTTCAAAAAATGTGATGTGTCCACGTTGCGTTTTGGGGTATTTCCTGTCACAGGCGCTAGTCCTACCCATACAAGTGAGGTATCATTTTTATCGGGAGACTTGGGGGAACGCTGGGTGGAAGGAAATTCGTGGCTCCTCTCAGATTCCAGAACTTTCTGTCTCCGAAATGTGAGGAAAATTTGTTTTTTTAGCCAAATTTTGAGGTTTGCAAAGGATTCTGGGTAACAGAACCTAGTCAGAGCCCCACAAGTCACCCAATCTTGGATTCCCCTAGGTCTCTAGTTTTCAAAAATGCACAGGTTTGGTAGGTTTCCCTAGGTGCCGGCTGAGCTAGAGGCCAAAATCAACAGGTAGGCACTTTGCAAAAAACACCTCTGTTTTCTTTCAAAAAATGTGATGTGTCCACGTTGCGTTTTGGGGCATTTCCTGTCACAGGCGCTAGGCCTACCCATACAAGTGAGGTATCATTTTTATCGGGAGACTTGGGGCAACGCTGGGTGAAAGGAAATTCGTGGCTCCTCTCAGATTCCAGAACTTTCTGTCTCCGAAATGTGAGGAAAATGTGTTTTTTTAGCCAAATTTTGAGGTTTGCAAAGGATTCTGGGTAACAGAACCTGGTCAGAGCCCACAAGTCACCCCATCTTGGATTCCCCTAGGTCTCTAGTTTTAAAAAATGCAGAGGTTTGGTAGGTTTCCCTAGGTGCCGGCTGAGCTAGAGGCCAAAATCTACAGGTAGGCACTTTGCAAAAAACACCTCTGTTTTCTTTCAAAAAATGTGATGTGTCCACGTTGCGTTTTGGGGCATTTCCTGTTGCGGGCGCTAGGCCTACCCACACAAGTGAGGTATCATTTTTATCGGGAGACTTGAGGGAACGCTGGGTGGAAGGAAATATGTGGCTCCTCTCTGATTCCAGAACTTTCTGTCACCAAAATGTGAGGAAAATGTGTTTTTTTTGCAAAGGATTCTGGGTAACAGAACCTGGTCAGAGCCCCACAAGTCACCCCATCTTGGATTCCCCTAGGTATCTAGTTTTTAAAAATGCACAGGTTTGGTAGGTTTCCCTAGGTGCCGGCTGAGCTAGAGGCCAAAATCTACAGGTAGGCACTTTGCAAAAAACACCTCTGTTTTCTTTCAAAAAATGTGATGTGTCCACGTTGCGTTTTGGGGCATTTCCTGTTGCGGGCGCTAGGCCTACCCACACAAGTGAGGTATCATTTTTATCGGGAGACTTGGGGGAACGCTGGGTGGAAGGAAATTCGTGGCTCCTCTCAGATTTCAGAACTTTCTGTCTCCGAAATGTGAGGAAAATGTGTTTTTTTAGCCAAATTTTGAGGTTTGCAAAGGAATCTGGGTAACAGAACCTGGTCAGAGCCCCACAAGTCACCCAATCTTGGATTCCCCTAGGTCTCTAGTTTTCAAAAATGCACAGGTTTGGTAGGTTTCCCTAGGTGCCGGCTGAGCTAGAGGCCAAAATCAACAGGTAGGCACTTTGCAAAAAACACCTCTGTTTTCTTTCAAAAAATGTGATGTGTCCACGTTGCGTTTTGGGGCATTTCCTGTCACAGGCGCTAGGCCTACCCATACAAGTGAGGTATCATTTTTATCGGGAGACTTGGGGCAACGCTGGGTGAAAGGAAATTCGTGGCTCCTCTCAGATTCCAGAACTTTCTGTCTCCGAAATGTGAGGAAAATGTGTTTTTTTAGCCAAATTTTGAGGTTTGCAAAGGATTCTGGGTAACAGAACCTGGTCAGAGCCCACAAGTCACCCCATCTTGGATTCCCCTAGGTCTCTAGTTTTAAAAAATGCAGAGGTTTGGTAGGTTTCCCTAGGTGCCGGCTGAGCTAGAGGCCAAAATCTACAGGTAGGCACTTTGCAAAAAACACCTCTGTTTTCTTTCAAAAAATGTGATGTGTCCACGTTGCGTTTTGGGGCATTTCCTGTTGCGGGCGCTAGGCCTACCCACACAAGTGAGGTATCATTTTTATCGGGAGACTTGAGGGAACGCTGGGTGGAAGGAAATATGTGGCTCCTCTCTGATTCCAGAACTTTCTGTCACCAAAATGTGAGGAAAATGTGTTTTTTTTGCAAAGGATTCTGGGTAACAGAACCTGGTCAGAGCCCCACAAGTCACCCCATCTTGGATTCCCCTAGGTATCTAGTTTTTAAAAATGCACAGGTTTGGTAGGTTTCCCTAGGTGCCGGCTGAGCTAGAGGCCAAAATCTACAGGTAGGCACTTTGCAAAAAACACCTCTGTTTTCTTTCAAAAAATTTGATGTGTCCACGTTGCGTTTTGGGGCATTTCCTGTTGCGGGCGCTAGGCCTACCCACACAAGTGAGGTATCATTTTTATCGGGAGACTTGGGGGAACGCTGGGTGGAAGGAAATTCGTGGCTCCTCTCAGATTTCAGAACTTTCTGTCTCCGAAATGTGAGGAAAATGTGTTTTTTTAGCCAAATTTTGAGGTTTGCAAAGGAATCTGGGTAACAGAACCTGGTCAGAGCCCCACAAGTCACCCCATCTTGGATTCCCCTAGGTCTCTAGTTTTCACAAATGCAGAGGTTTGGTAGGTTTCCCTAGGTGCCGGCTGAGCTAGAGGCCAAAATCTACAGGTAGGCACTTTGCAAAAAACACCTCTGTTTTCTTTCAAAAAATGTGATGTGTCCACGTTGCGTTTTGGGGCATTTCCTGTTGCGGGCGCTAGGCCTACCCACACAAGTGAGGTATCATTTTTATCGGGAGACTTGGGGGACCGCTGGGTGGAAGGAAATTTGTGGCTTCTCTCTGATTCCAGAACTTTCTGTCACCAAAATGTGAGGAAAATGTGTTTTTTTTGCAAAGGATTCTGGGTAACAGAACCTGGTCAGAGCCCCACAAGTCACCCCATCTTGGATTCCCCTAGGTATCTAGTTTTTAAAAATGCACAGGTTTGGTAGGTTTCCCTAGGTGCCGGCTGAGCTAGAGGCCAAAATCTACAGGTAGGTACTTTGCAAAAAACACCTCTGTTTTCTTTCAAAAAATTTGATGTGTCCACGTTGCGTTTTGGGGCATTTCCTGTTGCGGGCGCTAGGCCTACCCACACAAGTGAGGTATCATTTTTATCGGGAGACTTGGGGGAACGCTGGGTGGAAGGAAATTCGTGGCTCCTCTCAGATTTCAGAACTTTCTGTCTCCGAAATGTGAGGAAAATGTGTTTTTTTAGCCAAATTTTGAGGTTTGCAAAGGATTCTGGGTAACAGAACCTGGTCAGAGCCCACAAGTCACCCCATCTTGGATTCCCCTAGGTCTCTAGTTTTAAAAAATGCAGTGGTTTGGTAGGTTTCCCTAGGTGCCGGCTGAGCTAGAGGCCAAAATCTACAGGTAGGCACTTTGCAAAAAACACCTCTGTTTTCTTTCAAAAAATGTGATGTGTCCACGTTGCGTTTTGGGGCATTTCCTGTTGCGGGCGCTAGGCCTACCCACACAAGTGAGGTATCATTTTTATCGGGAGACTTGAGGGAACGCTGGGTGGAAGGAAATATGTGGCTCCTCTCTGATTCCAGAACTTTCTGTCACCAAAATGTGAGGAAAATGTGTTTTTTTTGCAAAGGATTCTGGGTAACAGAACCTGGTCAGAGCCCCACAAGTCACCCCATCTTGGATTCCCCTAGGTATCTAGTTTTTAAAAATGCACAGGTTTGGTAGGTTTCCCTAGGTGCCGGCTGAGCTAGAGGCCAAAATCTACAGGTAGGCACTTTGCAAAAAACACCTCTGTTTTCTTTCAAAAAATGTGATGTGTCCACGTTGCGTTTTGGGGCATTTCCTGTTGCGGGCGCTAGGCCTACCCACACAAGTGAGGTATCATTTTTATCGGGAGACTTGGGGGAACGCTGGGTGGAAGGAAATTCGTGGCTCCTCTCAGATTTCAGAACTTTCTGTCTCCGAAATGTGAGGAAAATGTGTTTTTTTAGCCAAATTTTGAGGTTTGCAAAGGATTCTGGGTAACAGAACCTGGTCAGAGCCCCACAAGTCACCCCATCTTGGATTCCCCTAGGTCTCTAGTTTTCACAAATGCAGAGGTTTGGTAGGTTTCCCTAGGTGCCGGCTGAGCTAGAGGCCAAAATCTACAGGTAGGCACTTTGCAAAAAACACCTCTGTTTTCTTTCAAAAAATGTGATGTGTCCACGTTGCGTTTTGGGGCATTTCCTGTTGCGGGCGCTAGGCCTACCCACACAAGTGAGGTATCATTTTTATCGGGAGACTTGGGGGAACGCTGGGTGGAAGGAAATTTGTGGCTTCTCTCTGATTCCAGAACTTTCTGTCACCAAAATGTGAGGAAAATGTGTTTTTTTTGCAAAGGATTCTGGGTAACAGAACCTGGTCAGAGCCCCACAAGTCACCCCATCTTGGATTCCCCTAGGTATCTAGTTTTTAAAAATGCACAGGTTTGGTAGGTTTCCCTAGGTGCCGGCTGAGCTAGAGGCCAAAATCTACAGGTAGGTACTTTGCAAAAAACACCTCTGTTTTCTTTCAAAAAATTTGATGTGTCCACGTTGCGTTTTGGGGCATTTCCTGTTGCGGGCGCTAGGCCTACCCACACAAGTGAGGTATCATTTTTATCGGGAGACTTGGGGGAACGCTGGGTGGAAAGAAATTCGTGGCTCCTCTCTGATTCCAGAACTTTCTGTCACCAAAATGTGAGGAAAATGTGTTTTTTTAGCCAAATTTTGAGGTTTGCAACGGATTCTGGGTAACAGAACCTGGTCAGAGCCCCACAAGTCACCCCATCTTGGATTCCCCTAGGTCTCTAGTTTTCAAAAATGCACAGGTTTGGTAGGTTTCCCTAGGTGCCGGCTGAACTAGGGGCCAAAATCTACAGGTAGGCACTTGGCAAAAAATACCTCTGTTTTCTGTCAAAAAATGGGATGTGTCCACGTTGTGATTTGGGGCATTTCCTGTTGCGGGCACTAGGCCTACCCACACAAGTGAGGTATCATTTTTATCGGGAGACTTGGGGGAACATAGAATAGCAAAACAAGTGTTATTGCCCCTTGTCTTTCTCTACATTTTTTCCTTCCAAATGTAAGAGAGTGTGTAAAAAAGACATCTATTTGAGAAATGCCCTGTAATTCACATGCTAGTATGGACACCCCGGAATTCAGAGATGTGCAAATAACCACTGCTCCTCAACACCTTATCTTGTGCCCATTTTGGAAATACAAATGTTTTCTTGATAGCTATTTTGTACTCTTTATATTTCAGCAAATTAATTGCTGTATACCCGGTATAGAATGAAAACCCATTGCAGGGTGCTGGTCATTTATTGGCTCTGGGTACCTAGAGTTCTTGATGAACCTACAAGCCCTATACATCCCCACAGCCAAAAGAGTCCAGCAGACGTAACGGTATATTGCTTTCAAAACTCTGACATTGCAGGAAAAAGTTACAGAGTAAAACGTAGAGAAAAATTGCAGATTTTTTCACCTCATAAGATCTACACAAATTACCCCTTTCTGAATTCAGAATTTTGTCTACTTTTCAGAAATGTTGCGGATACTGGGATCCAGCATTGGTTTCATGCCCATTTCTGTCACTGACTGGAAGGAGGCTGAAAGCACAAAAAATCGTAAAAATGGGGTATGTCCCAGTAAAATGCCAAAATTGTGTTGAAAAATTGGGTTTTCTGATTCAAGTCTGCCTGTTCTTGAAAGCTGGGAAGCTGGTGTTTTTAGCACCGCAAACCCTTTGGTGATGCAATTGTCAGGGAAAAAACCACAAGCCTTCTTCTGCAGCCCCTTTTTCCAATTTTTTTTAAAAAAACGAGATTTTCACTGTATTATGGCTAATTTCTTGGCCTCCTTCTAGGGAACCCACAAAGTCTGTGTACCTCTAGAATCCCTAGGATGTTGGAAAAAAAGGACGCAAATTTGGCGTGGGTAGCTTATGTGAACAAAAAGTTATGAGGGCCTAAGCGGGAACTGCCCCAAATAGCCAAAAAAAGGCTTGGCACCTGAGAAAGGAAAAGGCTTGGCAGCGAAGGGGTTAAAATATTTCATAAGCTCTCCTCCTAACAGTTTACAAATCAGCTGCATTTTGTCTAATTTACGTGTACATTGCACAGTAAAATCAATATTTTACTGAACATTTGGCTGTATAGTTTTTGAAGAAGTAGCTCCTATCAAGGTCCAAATTTCCTCTGATGAGGTAGCTCCTGTAAAGGTCAACATTTTCATCATGCCAAACCTTCTGTCCCTGGTACAGACACCAACTGATTCTAACTAAACTGGCCTATAAGTACATTGAACATGATTGGGGAAAACACTAGTCCACCACGGCCAAAACCTAATATAATGCTGCTTTGAGGAATTACGGGAAGGAAATGACTTCTGCAGTCACTAAATACCATGCCTCCCCGATATCGAAGGCCAATGTGAAAATAAGGAAGTTTCTAAAATAGTGCCGGAATTCACCAATTCCTTATGCAATGAGAAGTTCCTTTCCCCTTCTACGAACTTGTGTGAATCCACCTTTCTTTTTTTCAAAGATAAGATTTAGATAATTTACGATAACTTTAATCCTCTGCATTTGTAGGAAGCACTTCCTAGATCCAGTCTGCCAGGTACAAGATGCAGGCAGCAACTTAGTAGAGTTTGCCCGGGTGTCTGCTGAATCCACTCTTCAGTTGCTTCACACTGTTAAATCAGGCTCACCAGATGACCCTAACCCAGCTGATTCTTTCATCAGCATGCCATTCTTCTTGGAGTTTGAAATTCTTTATTTAGACAATCAAGTTCATCAAGGCACATAGCATCAAATAACAATATTAAAATAGATGAAATGCATAATATGAGAAAAACAGAAGACATCATGGATTATTCAATCAATTCGTAAGTGGTTTAGGCCATCTACGTCAAGTCATAAAATAAGAAATACTGCTATTAATGCAAATTAAAGACAAACGGTTGATAAAAGCCATGGATTTGGCTTAAAGTGCTGGAGTCAAAAGTACCATGTACTAAAAGACTATGTAGGAAAGTCCTTTTTTTTTGCCTGATCACCCCCACTCTTTCTGGATAGGTACTGGTGGTTACTGACTCTTGGCTGTGCCCTGGGTACTGCTTACCAGTCCCAGGGCCAGTGCTCTGTGTAAAATGGATATGCAAATTAGGCTAATTATAATTGGCTAAGTTAACCTACCTATAAGTCCCTAGTATATGGTAGGGCATGTAGGTTTAGGGACCACAGCATAGGTGGTGCACACCTAGGTGCATTGCTGAGGTGCCCAGTGTCATTTTAAAAGCCAGCCTGCATTGCTGGCTGCTTTTAAATTAAAGTTATATGCAAATTCGACTTTGGAATTAAAGGTACTTCCAAAGTTTTAAACTACCTTATTTTTACATATAAGTCACCCCTAAGGTGTGCCCTATGTGCCCCTAGGGCTGGGTGCCATGTAACTATAAGCAGGGACTTTATAAAAATAGATTTATAAGCCCTGGTGAGGTAAAAACAGCCAAATTCGTTTTTCCCTCATTGAAGTAAATGGCCTTCATAGGCTAGAATGGGCAGACTTTATTTTAAATTTTAAAGTCTCCTTAAATGTTACATACCAAGAATTTGGTATCAAATTGATTGTTATAATAAATCCCACAACTTCCAGTTGTTGGATTTAATATAACTAGTGCAGGTAAAAAGTTTAGACTTTACCTAAAAAGTTGCCAATTTCAGCTCTGCATTGTTTTTGCTGCTGTGCTCTGATTGGCCAGCCTGCAGCAGCTTCTGCCAGGCCACTTTTATGAGGTGTGAAGTGGCCTGGCTTTACACAAAGGAATGTGCTTGGGGGAGAGAATCTCCCCTCAGCAGATGGGGAAGCAGGAAGGGGGAGGGCTGCCAAACTGGTCTTCAAAGGCAGAGAAGGACATCTGGAGCACCCAGCAACACCCCCACATCCTGCAACCCCAGACAGCTAGGTGCCCCCTTGATTAGATTAGGAGAGGGCAGGAGAGGGGTGTGTTTATGATTTTTAGCCACACCAGTGGGTGGGCTCAGCCAGATCTCTCCTCTAAAAATCAGATTCATCCATTTTGGATTTTTAGAGACTATTGCCTTCTGGGATGGATTTTTGCCACACTTCCCAGGAAGTGGTCATCACAGGGGGACGACCCTGTCCCTGATTGGAGGACCAGGGCCCCCCTGCTTTTCACCCAGGAGCAAGGATAAAACTGGCAGACCTGCACCCACGCCTCAGATCCCCACCAAATTTCAAGAAGAAAGAACTACAAGAAGAAGAAGGACTGCCCTGCTGGACCCCTGGCCTGCACCTGGACCCTGCACTCAGAAAGACTGCACCAGCTGCACACTTGGGCTTCACCACAAGAAGGACTTTGCCTGGCTTCCACTGGTTCAAGGAGGGACTCCCTGTTTGCTACAGGTGAAAAATTGCTAACCAGAGTCCCCTGCACCAACTCCTGAAAAAGTGACCAGCTGACCACTGTCCAGTGGCCAAAAAGGAGTTTGCGCCAGGTGTATTCTGGGAGTTGAAGTCCGCACTTCCCAAGGACCATCACAGAACTTCTGGACCCTTGGGGTGAGCTGTGGACCCCAAAAGAACCTTAAAAGAACATCTGGGTGAAGCCCCAGAAGTTTGGAAAAGATTGGAGAAATTTTAGAAAAAAGCTCCATAAAGTGACCGACTCGACGCGGAAATTCTAGCCGGCTTGCCTCAACCGCGACCCGGCCTGACTTCGTGGTTCGTCCCGGTCAAGAAAAACATCCGAAAAAAAGACTAAGTCCGAACGTAAAAAGTTGACCGGGACCTTCCAGCCATCGTATCCGAGAAGGGCTCCACGGACGTCGGATCAAGATCCAGGTTTACCCCGGTCGAAGGATTTTCGTCTCGAAAAAACGACTAAGTCCGAAGGTAAAAATCACCACCGAGGAAACCGACTTCGCGTATCCGGACAAGGGCTCCAGGAGGTCGGATCCAACTGGCAGGTTCGTCCCGGGGAAGAAAAACATCGAAAAAGAGACTAAGTCAGAAGGTAACTTTTTGACCGAGGCCTCCCGCGACTTGTAGCCGAGCAGGGCTCCATCGCGGTCGGCCTGAAAGTTTGACTTTGCCCCGGTCCTGGTGCAACCAGATGACCCGATTGGCGCTTTTCGTTTCTGAGCGCTAGAAAATAATAATACTTTAAAAATTCATATCTCCGGTTCCCCTGAACCGATTTTAATCGTTTTTGTGTCATTTTAAAGATAAAAATATAAGCTATTTTTATAAATTGGTTTTGGATTTTTAAACTGTTTCCTGTGTTTTATTTAATTACTGTTTTGTGATATTTGAATGCTTTACACTTTGTCTCCTAAGTTAAGCCTTGACGCTCGATGCTAAGCTACCAAGGGTAGAGCTGGGATTAATTTACTGAGACCTAACTGTACTTTTGTGGAGGTTTGTGGCTTGTTGCTAGGTGTAGGTACCTACCTGCCCTACCAATAACCCATTTTCCAACATAATTGGAAGCAGCGACGGGATCCTGTACTTGTGTTCAATATCACGTTACAGTTTTAGATAAAACAAATTAAAAATCCTTTAAATTGTCCTAGTGCAAAAATTGTTTTTAATTTTTAATTTTAATTTTTTTTTTAAATTAATTTGGATTAATTTCAATTATTGAATTTTTGTAATTTTTCTAAATTATTGTTTCCAATTTTTGCAAAAAGTTTTTGTGACACAAAACTAGGGAACCATGGAGCTTGATCTGGCTAGCCTACCCACACTGACAGTAGTCCATCTTAGGGGGTTGTGTATTGAGAGGGGGTTGCCTGCAACCACTAATCTCAGGAAGGAAATCCTGATTAAATCCCTGACAGCATGGGCTGAGGCCCAAGAGGTGGAGACAGAGAAAGCTCCAGAGGAGGAACCAAAAGAGGATGATGCTAACTCTAACCACTCAGGGGAGGAAAGGCATCAGACCCCAAGTGAGGAAGAAGAGGAACGGTCCTCACTGGACACAGTCACTAGGGGCAGACCCAAAGCTAGTGGTAGGAAGAGGGTCCTTTCAGGAGGAGAGAACCCATCCATCAGGGAAAGAGAGCTGGAAGCCCAGCTAGCCTACATAGCTTTGGAAGCAGAGAAGCTGGCCCTAGAGAAGAAAAAGTGGGCATACAAAGAAAAAAGAGATGGAAGCAGCGAGAAAGAAACTGAGGTGTCCCTGGGTGGGGGTTTTGCCCCCAGATTACCCAAAGGGGTGGTTCCTGCCTATGTAGAGGGGGATGACATCGATAAGTGGCTGGGGGCCTTTGAGAGGGCCCTCCAGATGAGGAAAGTCAAGCCTCAGTACTGGGGTTCACTCCTTTGGGAGTTAGTTCCCAACTCTGGGAGGGATAGGCTCCTAACCATGAGTGGGGAGGATGCAGACTCATACCCCAGTATGAAGAGTTGCTTGACTAAGAAGTTTGGTCTAACCCCAGAGCAGTATAGGCTTAAGTTTAGGGACACCCAAAAGACAAGCACCCAGTCCTGGGTGGACTTTGTGGACATTTCAGTGAAAGCACTGGAGGGCTGGATACAGGGCAACAGGGTAAGTACCTTTGAGGGGCTGTACAATTTGATTATGAGGGAGCACCTTCTAACTAATTGTGTCCAAGAGAGGCTCCGCCAGTATCTAGTAGACTCTAGGTTGACCAACCCCAGAGAGCTGGGGGAGGCAGCAGATGACTGGTTAAGAACTAGAGTTAACCAGAGACCCCCAGGGGGTGATCAGAAAAAGGGAGGACATGGTTCTTCTCAGGGGAAGAACCACGGGAAAGATGACAAAAAACCCAAAGAGTCCTCACAAGAGTCCCCAAAAACTTCTCAGGGAGGGGGAGCCCCGAGCCAATTCACTTCTAAAGGGAAAGAGTATCAGGGAAAGAATTTTGATCCTGCTAAAGCAGGAAAGTTTCAGGAGCTTGCTAAGGCCGGCAAGTGTTTTGACTGTTGTCAGCCAGGACATAAAAGAGGAGATGCTATCTGCACCAAGAAGCCCCCCACTGGTGGGCAATCCCAGGGGATTGCTAGTGTAGGGTTGGGGGTGGAAGTTGGCCCAGGGGTGGAATCAGGGTACACTGAAGTCACCTTAGTATCCGTGGGTGGGGTGGACATTGCAACTATGGCCACCTTACCTCCCATCATGCAGAGGTATAGGCAGAGGCCTAAAGTCAATGGGACTGAAGTGGAAGCTCTGAGAGATACAGGAGCCAGTGTGACAATGGTCACAGAAAAGCTGGTTTCTCCAGAGCAGGTCTTACCTGGTGTCTTCCACCAGGTGACTTATGCAGATAGCAGAACCAAACTCCATCCCATGGCTATGGTGAGTCTGGAATGGGGAGGTGTGACTGGCCCTAAAAAAGTAGCTGTAGCTCCTGCCCTCCCAGTAGAGTGTCTACTGGGAAATGATCTTGAAGCATCTGAATGGTCAGAAGTGGAGAGAAGGGTCCATGCAAAGATGCTGGATCTCCCTGAATGGGTGTGTGCTGTGACCAGGTCACAGGCAGCACAACAGGGAAATGCTGGACACTTGGACCCTGGAACAATGGGCCAAGCCTCCAAGAAGAAGAGAAAGGGCACTGGGTCTGGCTTACCAGCCCCAACAAGTACAGAGGGTCAGGAAGAATCCAACCCTGAGGGGGAGGATCTGAACTCTGAGGGAGGGACACCTTCCCTGCAAACTCTGCCTGACTTGGCAGAATTGCAAGGGGCAGGTGGGCCCACCAGAGAAGATTTGTGCCAGGGACAAAGAGAGTGTCCCACTCTTGAGGGCCTGAGGCAGACTGCTGCCAGGCAAGAACAAGGGGATACCAGTGGTACCCACAAGGTTTACTGGGAGGATGGAGTTCTCTACACTGAGGCTAGGACCCTCAAAGAAGGGGCTACTAGGAGAGTAGTGGTCCCCCAAAAGTATAGAGAATTCCTCCTTACCTTAAGCCATGATATCCCCTTAGCTGGTCATTTGGGACAGACCAAGACCTGGAACAGGCTGGTCAACCATTTTTTTTGGCCAGAAATGTCAGAAAAAGTCAGGGAGTTTTGCAGCTCCTGTGTCACCTGTCAAGCCAGTGGCAAGACAGGGGGCAAGCCAAAGGCTCCCTTAATTCCACTGCCAGTGGTTGGGACTCCCTTTGAGAGGGTGGGGATTGACATTGTTGGTCCCCTAGACCCACCAACTGCTTCAGGTAACAGGTACATTGTGGTGGTAGTGGACCATGCCACCAGGTACCCTGAGGCAATACCCCTCCGGACAATCACTGCACCCACAGTGGCTAGGGCCCTACTTGGTGTGTTCACCAGAGTGGGATTCCCAAAGGAGGTGGTCTCAGATAGGGGCACAAACTTTATGTCAGCCTATCTGAAAGCCATGTGGGAGGAGTGTGGTGTTACTTATAAGTTCAGCACACCCTACCATCCACAGACCAATGGTCTAGTGGAAAGATTCAATAAGACCCTGAAGGGCATGATCATGGGTTTGTCTGACAAACTCAGGAGGAGATGGGATGTCCTCCTCCCATGCCTGCTGTTTGCCTACAGGGAGGTGCCACAGAAGGGGGTTGGATTCAGCCCCTTTGAGTTACTGTTTGGGCACCCTGTAAGAGGCCCATTGTGCTTGGTGAGAGAGTCTTGGGAAAAGCCTCTCAAGGAAGCCAAGGAGAATGTGCTAGATTATGTACTAGGCCTGCGGTCTCGCATGGCTGAGTATATGAAGAAGGCAAGCAGGAACCTGGAGGCCAGTCAGGAGCTCATGAAGCTCTGGCATGATCAAAAGGCTACCATGCCTGAGTATCACCCAGGACAGCTGGTGTGGGTTTTGGAGCCCATGGCTCATAGGGCACTACAGGCCAAATGGACTGGGCCCTATCCAATCCTAGAAAAAAAAGGTGAGGTCACCTACTTGGTGGACCTTGGCACCCCCAGGAATCCTCACAGGATCCTGCATGTTAATAGGATGAAACCCCACCAGGACAGGGCAGACATGACCATGCTGATGGTCACTGATGAAGGGAAGGAGGAGGAGGGTGAACCTCTGCCAGACCTCCTGTCCTCAAAGGAAAAAGATGGGTCAGTGGAGGGAGTGGTACTCTCTCCCAAACTGACAGATCAGCAACAACAAGACTGTAAGCAAGTCTTGGGACAGTTTGCTAGTCTGTTCTCCCTGACCCCTGGACTCACCAATTGGTGTGTCCATGATGTTGACACTGGTGACAGCTTGCCTGTCAAGAACAAGCTGTACAGGCTGTCTGACCAGGTCAAGGCCAACATCAAAGCTGAAGTGGCTAAGATGTTGGATCTGAAGGTAATTGAGCACTCTGATAGTCCTTGGTCCAGTCCAGTGGTACTGGTGCCCAAAGCTAGTCCCCAAGGTGGGAAGAAAGAATTAAGATTCTGTGTGGACTACAGAGGTCTAAATGCAGTCACTAGGACTGATGCTCACCCCATACCTAGAGCTGATGAGCTCATTGACAGGTTGGGGGCTGCCAAATTCCTGAGCACATTTGATCTGACCTCAGGATATTGGCAGATTGCCTTAAGTCCAAGAGCCAAGGAGAGGTCAGCATTTTCCACACCAGAGGGCCACTTTCAGTTCAAGGTGATGCCCTTTGGGATGAAAAATGCTCCTGCCACCTTCCAACGGTTGGTGAATAGAGTCCTATCTGGGTTGGAATCTTTTAGTGCAGCTTATCTAGATGATATAGCTGTATTTAGTTCCACCTGGAGGGACCACCTGGTCCACCTGAAGGAAGTGCTTCAGGCCCTGCTTCAAGCAGGCCTGACTATCAAGGCAAGCAAGTGCCAGATAGGGCAAAGTTCTGTTGTGTACCTGGGCCACCTTGTTGGTGGAGGCCATGTACAACCTCTCCAGCCCAAGATCCAGACTATCCTGGATTGGGAGGCTCCAAAAACCCAGACTCAGGTCAGGGCCTTTCTTGGCCTGACTGGGTATTACAGGAGGTTTGTTCAGAATTTTGGGACCATAGTGGCCCCTCTGACTGAGCTTACCTCCAAGAAACAACCCAAGAAGGTCATTTGGACCCCAGAGTGTCAAAAAGCTTTTGACACCCTAAAACAGGCTATGTGTTCAGCACCAGTGTTACTGGCCCCTGACTATAGCAAGGAGTTTGTAGTGCAAACAGATGCTTCAGAGGAAGGGATTGGGGCAGTGTTAGCACAAGTTAATGAAGAGGGCCATGATCACCCAGTTGCCTTCATCAGCAGGCGACTACTCCCCAGAGAGAAGAAATGGAGTGCCATTGAGAGGGAGGCCTTTGCTGTGGTTTGGTCCCTGAAGAAGTTGAGGCCTTACTTGTTTGGCACTCACTTCCGTGTACAAACTGACCACAGACCTCTCAGATGGTTGATGCAGATGAGGGGGGAGAACCCAAAACTGTTAAGGTGGTCCATTTCCCTACAGGGGATGGACTTCACAGTGGAGCACAGACCTGGGACTGCTCATGCCAATGCAGATGGCCTTTCCAGGTTTTTCCACTTAGCTGATGAGGACTACCAGGGTGTAGGTTAGTACCCATCACCTTTCATCTGGGGGGGGGCAGTGTAGGAAAGTCCTTTTTTTTTGCCTGATCACCCCCACTCTTTCTGGATAGGTACTGGTGGTTACTGACTCTTGGCTGTGCCCTGGGTACTGCTTACCAGTCCCAGGGCCAGTGCTCTGTGTAAAATGGATATGCAAATTAGGCTAATTATAATTGGCTAAGTTAACCTACCTATAAGTCCCTAGTATATGGTAGGGCATGTAGGTTTAGGGACCACAGCATAGGTGGTGCACACCTAGGTGCATTGCTGAGGTGCCCAGTGTCATTTTAAAAGCCAGCCTGCATTGCTGGCTGCTTTTAAATTAAAGTTATATGCAAATTCGACTTTGGAATTAAAGGTACTTCCAAAGTTTTAAACTACCTTATTTTTACATATAAGTCACCCCTAAGGTGTGCCCTATGTGCCCCTAGGGCTGGGTGCCATGTAACTATAAGCAGGGACTTTATAAAAATAGATTTATAAGCCCTGGTGAGGTAAAAACAGCCAAATTCGTTTTTCCCTCATTGAAGTAAATGGCCTTCATAGGCTAGAATGGGCAGACTTTATTTTAAATTTTAAAGTCTCCTTAAATGTTACATACCAAGAATTTGGTATCAAATTGATTGTTATAATAAATCCCACAACTTCCAGTTGTTGGATTTAATATAACTAGTGCAGGTAAAAAGTTTAGACTTTACCTAAAAAGTTGCCAATTTCAGCTCTGCATTGTTTTTGCTGCTGTGCTCTGATTGGCCAGCCTGCAGCAGCTTCTGCCAGGCCACTTTTATGAGGTGTGAAGTGGCCTGGCTTTACACAAAGGAATGTGCTTGGGGGAGAGAATCTCCCCTCAGCAGATGGGGAAGCAGGAAGGGGGAGGGCTGCCAAACTGGTCTTCAAAGGCAGAGAAGGACATCTGGAGCACCCAGCAACACCCCCACATCCTGCAACCCCAGACAGCTAGGTGCCCCCTTGATTAGATTAGGAGAGGGCAGGAGAGGGGTGTGTTTATGATTTTTAGCCACACCAGTGGGTGGGCTCAGCCAGATCTCTCCTCTAAAAATCAGATTCATCCATTTTGGATTTTTAGAGACTATTGCCTTCTGGGATGGATTTTTGCCACACTTCCCAGGAAGTGGTCATCACAGGGGGACGACCCTGTCCCTGATTGGAGGACCAGGGCCCCCCTGCTTTTCACCCAGGAGCAAGGATAAAACTGGCAGACCTGCACCCACGCCTCAGATCCCCACCAAATTTCAAGAAGAAAGAACTACAAGAAGAAGAAGGACTGCCCTGCTGGACCCCTGGCCTGCACCTGGACCCTGCACTCAGAAAGACTGCACCAGCTGCACACTTGGGCTTCACCACAAGAAGGACTTTGCCTGGCTTCCACTGGTTCAAGGAGGGACTCCCTGTTTGCTACAGGTGAAAAATTGCTAACCAGAGTCCCCTGCACCAACTCCTGAAAAAGTGACCAGCTGACCACTGTCCAGTGGCCAAAAAGGAGTTTGCGCCAGGTGTATTCTGGGAGTTGAAGTCCGCACTTCCCAAGGACCATCACAGAACTTCTGGACCCTTGGGGTGAGCTGTGGACCCCAAAAGAACCTTAAAAGAACATCTGGGTGAAGCCCCAGAAGTTTGGAAAAGATTGGAGAAATTTTAGAAAAAAGCTCCATAAAGTGACCGACTCGACGCGGAAATTCTAGCCGGCTTGCCTCAACCGCGACCCGGCCTGACTTCGTGGTTCGTCCCGGTCAAGAAAAACATCCGAAAAAAAGACTAAGTCCGAACGTAAAAAGTTGACCGGGACCTTCCAGCCATCGTATCCGAGAAGGGCTCCACGGACGTCGGATCAAGATCCAGGTTTACCCCGGTCGAAGGATTTTCGTCTCGAAAAAACGACTAAGTCCGAAGGTAAAAATCACCACCGAGGAAACCGACTTCGCGTATCCGGACAAGGGCTCCAGGAGGTCGGATCCAACTGGCAGGTTCGTCCCGGGGAAGAAAAACATCGAAAAAGAGACTAAGTCAGAAGGTAACTTTTTGACCGAGGCCTCCCGCGACTTGTAGCCGAGCAGGGCTCCATCGCGGTCGGCCTGAAAGTTTGACTTTGCCCCGGTCCTGGTGCAACCAGATGACCCGATTGGCGCTTTTCGTTTCTGAGCGCTAGAAAATAATAATACTTTAAAAATTCATATCTCCGGTTCCCCTGAACCGATTTTAATCGTTTTTGTGTCATTTTAAAGATAAAAATATAAGCTATTTTTATAAATTGGTTTTGGATTTTTAAACTGTTTCCTGTGTTTTATTTAATTACTGTTTTGTGATATTTGAATGCTTTACACTTTGTCTCCTAAGTTAAGCCTTGACGCTCGATGCTAAGCTACCAAGGGTAGAGCTGGGATTAATTTACTGAGACCTAACTGTACTTTTGTGGAGGTTTGTGGCTTGTTGCTAGGTGTAGGTACCTACCTGCCCTACCAATAACCCATTTTCCAACAGACTAATAAAGTGCAAAGTGGTTACTATGAAAATGCTATTAAAAAAGCCCCATTACCTATGTCAGGCGCCGGGCAAAGAGAGAGAGAATTGAGGGTCAGGATAGGTAAAACTCATCACTCTGTCAACCATCAGTGGTGGATGAAAGTGGCTTGTGACCGCATTGTGATGACGGAACTCACCTAGCAGCTTGCCCATACTGTTTTATTGTTAGTTAACACAAGGGGAATTTACACATTAAGAACTCATAAAAATAAAGTCATGTCTCAGACGCATCTCAGGGTCATAATCCTACAACACTGAGGAATGTGGAAGTAAGGTTAAATTTCTTAACATTTTATCTACTTTGCCCAGACATTTTTATCATATCGGAGATTGCTTGACGTTGAGCATCATTCAGAAGAAACTCAACAGCAGCCTGTATTATCTGTTTAACCAGAAAATGACGATGGAGCCTTCTGTGGTCATTAGTTAACACAAGGCAGATACAGAATAGGTGTGGTAAAGACTACTGAAACAACCGACAGAGGCGGCCCTTATTGCGATTTGGACGACTCACTCATGGGTGAGAAGATCTAATGAGAAGAAACTGCCCATTCGGATGAGGCAGAACGTATCTTTGTATTACAAAGAGAATGTATCTGTGATGTATTTTTGCACTCCTTTTCTAGCATAGATCCCCAAATACTCTGCTCCTGAAGGTCCGATTATTTGGTTCAAAAGATTCCTTTTGCACCGCTTTCTTTAAGACTAATTTTAATCACTGGTGGGTGAGATTTTGGTTCCAGAGAGTTACTGCATCATTGAGCTCCAAGGCTTCTAAGAAGACTAGCTTCCGGGGGTTTTGAGGCACCAAGTTGTTCGCAGATAGTACTTCCAGCCAGATTAGGTTCTTCTGTGGGCCTTCTTCTACAGCACACACCCACTGCATATATTTGAAAAGGCTGTCTTTCTGTGTTAGAGATTGGTTGCACAACATGAATTTCAGCCTGATCTGGGCTGCAGAGGTGTGAAAAGGGAGCTTGAACAGTGATCTGTAAACAGAGCTGTGGGTCTATTAAAAAAGTGCCCAATTTCCCTGGGAAAGCTTCTGAACCATAGCCCAGTGTGGGAATGAGTTTGGCCTTCACTATCTTCAACAGGGGTTTAAGGGTGGGCAGTTTTGATCGCTTGAAGATGCTTTGAAAGGAGAATAGTAATGAGGCAGATTTTGTTTTTAATGAATTTAGGTGAATTAAGTAGCCTCTTTTGTTATTCAGCCACCATCCCAGATATTTGTATTTTGCTGCTGCGATCAAGCGGCTGTTAGTTAAGTGCCATGTATTCCTTTTCAGGACAAATATCACGATGTTCCTGTTTTCAAAGTTCACTGGCATGGTTGAAGGCCCTGCTCTAGTCTACAAAGAAAGAAGCGACTTTTTCCTTATCTGCTTTGCCACCACTATCCTGATGGCCAGTAAGTTGTCAGTGGCACCCAGCAGAGGCCTGAAACCAGTTTGATTGAGGTAGATCAGTTTTTTCAAAATCTGTCCATGCGCTCAGATCGTCTAGTAATAGGGAGGCAAAGTAGTTTGCTTCTGCATCTAAGAAGGCTATGAGATAATAGCTGTTGGGGCTTGCCACTGGGCCCTTTTTGTAAATGGGATGCAGTATTGAGCTCTGCTAGGACAGAGGGATGGAGTCGGTGGTGAGACAGATTGTGAACAGCTTTTCCATCAATTGGGATCAAAACTCAATGTCCTCCTTATATAGAGAGGCAGGGATGCCATTTGGACTGGGAGCACCATTGGCTCTACTTTTCTTGTTCAGGGTTGCTACTCTTAAATATTGTCATCTTTGAATTTCTTTGGCCTCAGATCTTCCCTGTGTCTGGCTGAATTTGTAATGCCAGGCTTGTGAGTTATAGCTTTCTGGTTGGGTTTTATAAAGGGTGCTGATATGTTTGGCCCAAATTTCAGCAGTGACATTATTTCCATTTAATTTGACAGTTTCAGTCTCTCTACTGCGACAATTAAAAGTAATCCAGAACTGCTTTGAGTCTTTGGCTCGACAGGTCATAAGTAGCTTCAGCTGAAGTGCCTCCTCGTCTCTCTATTTTGCTTACCTGGTTCACTTTTTATAGCAGCCACATAGGTTGTGTTTTTCCCCGGGGAAACGGTGTTAGACTCAGATTTCAGTGCTTTAATCATTTTGTTCAAAGAGCTTTTCAGGATCTTAAGGTCTTTTGTAAACCAGGGATGTGATGCAGTAGATACTGGGGTCCTTAGGGACCACCAAGGGCTGAGAAAAGAAGTTGAACAAAGGGTTCAGAGTCATGAATTGTATGCTGCAACGGATTCTCGGATTAACCAAAGTTGATTTCCTTAACATGTATTTCGCTGCGGCTTCCAAAGAGCATTTGATTCGCTTCCAGTTTTGATAAGAGCCACTTAAACCAACGGTCTCACCAAGTTCTGTAGTCAACGTCTGGGGCACACGCCCGCTTTCGCAGTGCAAAGTGATCAATGGGATTGAAAGAAAGTGTAGTCTAAGACTGCAGATCTTTTCAAAGAAAAATGTGGGTACTGGGATAGTTTATCCTCAGTATAGCGCCCATTCAGTGCGAGCAAGGGCATCCCCTCTAAGACAGCTATTAAAGAATGTCCTCTCCTGCAGGATCACAGCTTTGTGAAGATGTTACCTGCAATGGAATCAGCCACTGAGAATCTGCTATTTCAGGAGAGAGGTTACAAAAGGGATTATAGAGTAGGTTTAGATTAAAATCTTTGGTCAAGAAGAGATGAGCTTTAGGGTGGGAGGTCCTGATGTCCAAGAATAGAAGTTTCAGCTCCCTAACTTTTTGCTTTTTCCCAGAGTCTGACGGATGAATATACACATTTAGCAGAAATAATTTCCCTAATGAGGCATTACAGATGTCAATTCTAGATTTCCACACATAAGAGATTATAATGACTGGTTGTGAGGACAGAGGTCACAAAGTCCCAGCGTGATGATATGAAAATAGACGGGCCACCCATTGTGTTGCCTTTGGTGGATTGTCTGGTGACAGGGAGAAAAACTTGTGGTAGCCTCCAAGTGGAGTTTCCACTTCACGCCAGGATTCCTGGATGCATATTTTGTCATGTGATATTACAAAAGACATGGTGTCCGAGTTTATTAGGAGATTTTCAAAGCCAGCCACTTCCTAGGAAAGTAGACTTCCAAGCTTGGGCTTTTCCTTCAAGCTTGGCATCGAGGCAAGATGCCCTTTGAGTGTAAGTCAATTGAATGAGGATCCGGCCAGGGTGGCAGCAAGCCAGCCCAAGTCATCTTGATCGATTTCCCCTGGAGATATAGGGAACTTTCACAGTCGTCCTGCTTGACTGTGAGTATAGATAGTTAAAGTTTCCCGGTTGTTGAGGGTTCTTGAGAAAAGGCGGCCTATTGCATTTCTGAGTAGAGATTAAATTCTTGGTGTTTTACTTGGACTTAAAAAACTTTTGATTTTAGCCTGGTCAAGTGGGAGCTGCCGAGGAGCACACTCAGGGTCTTGTTGAATGAGAGGTGGAATATATCGAGGCTTTGTTGGTAGTGTTATCAGAATCCCCCACTCTTCCAATATTTTGTGATTTTCGCATACTGTATTGACTATTGAATGAGTGGTCCAGGTCACAGCTGTTGCTTCCCTTTGGGGTAATACATTTGAAGAAATGCCTCCAATTTTGCTAGTGTTTAAGTGCCAAAGGTTTGGGTGAGAAGCCAGAAGTCTGACAATGTTTCCTTAGTTCAATATTTTGTTGTATCCTTGAGAAATGTACTCCGGGTGCCAAATTGCCATTAGCGTCAGGGTGTCTTGAGGAGAGATATTTTGAGCGGGGAAAGTGCCAGAATGGAGCCAAGGCTTCAGCAGCTTATGCAGTTGTTCATTGAAAGTCCCAGTTCTTAGTGGTCGGATGAATACTTGCTCTAGTGGAGAGATCACTTCAATTTACAATTTTAGAGGGGCCAATTGTGGGAAAAGGCTCGAGGGCTGCCCCAGTAGGTGAAATTCAGATGTACAATGAGTTTCTTGCACCAAAGATGCCTGCGTAGTGGTTACAACTGAGATGCTGGTCGCTGACTTCACCAGAGACTGTGTTCTAGCAGTTTTTGGGGGCGCTGATGGAGTACAAGAGGGCTGAGTTGGTGCTTGATGATCCCTTCCTAATGAGTTTGAATTCAGAGCTGAGATCAGTTCTGTCTGAAGCTATTTTTCTATAGGGTGGAAGACAATTTTGATTTTGGAGGCCTGGTATGCTGCTCTCAAGATTTTTTCCAGTTTTTATTTTTTTTCCTGAGATGCTTTCTCTTGCGCTTCAACATTTGGGGCACGGAAGTGCTATGTATGCTAGTGATAACCTTGTCCACCATTGTTAATGGTTTGGGTGGGGAGTTGGGTGATGTAATTGCACCTGTGTCTACATTGGTTGTTGCCATGAAGTAGTTATCTATTATTTCAAGATGCTTGGGAATGGTGTGAACTTCTGCGTTGGAGTCTGAGCAACTGGGCTTAACAAAACAGTTTGGAGCAAGACAGTTTGAGTGTTTGTTGGTGGGGACTGTTTTTTCCCTATCAGTTTGACTTCCTGAAGTAAACACCAGCTATAGACGGTAGGGCGAGTACCTTTTCCAGCAGAGTTGAGCAGACACATTCTTGTATGAATGGATTCGGAGCTGATGAATTATGAGCATTTAATACCAAGCTACTGACTGGGGCATTGAGATGTTCAAAGTGAGCATCAGTGGTTGATGTGTATTAGTCTAGCTTCTCTAGCAGTGAGATTTGGATGTCAAGCTTGTTTGACTGATATTCCAATGCTTCACAGTAGTATCAACAATTAGTTGTTGCCAGGTCCTAATGTTAATAGGTGAATTTAAACTTTGATTTTGTGTTAGAGACTCAATGTGAAAATTGCCAATTAAAGTTGATTTATGTGAGGTAGAGGCAATGAAAGTGTCCTTTACTGACTAGAGGGGGAGCTGTTTTCCATGCTCATATCCATTGTTAGTGGACATTATAGGGCTTGTGGAGGAGCCCGAAGTTAGACATAAGAGACAACCTTCGGAGTGAAGAAGTTGAAGTTGGGATGATGAATGCCTTCAGATACATCATGTTCAGTATTGTGCATTGTGTCATCAGAAACTTTGGGTGAAATCCAATCTGAGACTGAGTGCTGAATTGGCTGCTCTCCTAGAGAAACATATTGAATGCTTATTGTTTGCAGTGAGGGTCCGCGTGAAGATCTAGACAGTTGCTGCACAGGAAAGAGGTTTAGAATAGAGAGAGGGGCTGGGCAGGGACTGCTGGTCAGTATGATTGTTAGTTTGTATCTGTGGGGCGGGACAGTTGTCCTTATCCAATAAGGCAAATTGAGGAGTCATGGGTGGCTGTAGCTCTGGGAGAACCTCTTTGATCTCCTCTGGAGATGGATAAAGAATGGCACTCTCTTCTTTCATAAATGTGAATTTTGACAAATTGTTTTTTTGAGGTTTGGGCCATGAGGCAAATATACTAGTTGTGTTGTAAAAGGTGAGACTAATGGGTTGACCTTCGAAGGTGAAGATGAGGATGACATAAGGTTTTACACAGGTTTGGACGACTGGATATCTGAATCAGGTGCTTTTTGGCCCTTTTTTTGTACTGTATCAGAGGGGGGTTAACCCTGGGTCTACCTGACCTCATTGTTAATTAAATTTGCCAGCAAGTAGAGTAGGCCTATTAGGACGTGTTCGGGGAGACGCCAAAGGCGGCTTCAAACAATTATTATGGGGAAAAAGAGGAAAGTCATGGATAGGTAATGGATGGAACAAGCACTGAGGCTACGGTACTGCAGCATCAAAAACTCCAAGAGGCTTTCCTTAGGACATACCAATCAAGAAAGGTATAGGTTGGCAGGGGAGCACACAGAGCTAACCTGGCCACCTTGATGCCACTTCATCTCTACCCTGCTGCAGCGGCTCGAACGCCGTGACAATGCTCACCACAAATCACTCTAGCAAAAGTGCACTTTGCCTTGCCTAAAGTTCTTCTTGCAGTGAGAAATCATCATAGTCTGTGTAGGACAGATTAATTGTAAACAATGTGTAGTCGACTTGCGTGTTGGCATGCAGAAAAGCAGCTTTCCAGGCTGGAGAATAAGACTAGGCTGACTGGAGCCAGCTAGAAGAGCAGGGTAGAACTTACAATCAGGGCTTGCTGGCAAATTCAGAAGCTCAGATCCTCGCTTGCACAAGAGGGGGTGTCAGCAAGAAGACCAGCAGTAAGTATAAGGGTGAAAGTTTCAATAAGGCTGTTAGACCTGGCATCCTTGGCATGGTCTCCCCTAACTTTTTGCCTCTGCTTACCAGGTTGTTGCTGTGTGCTGGACTCTGTTTTTTTCTGTTTTTGTTACTCTGGGCACTTTACCACTTCTGACCAGTGCTAAAGTGCACGTGCTCCCTATGTGAAATTGTATGTGTAATTGGCTTTTCCATAATTGGCATATTTGATTTACTAGTAAGTCCCTAGTAAAGTGCGCTAGAGGGGCCTGAGACCTGTAAATCAAATGCTACTAGTGGGCCTGCTGCCCTGATTGTGCCACCCACCTGAGTAGCCCTATAAACATGGCTCAGACCTGCCACTGGAGTGTCTGTGTGTGCAGTTTCTAAACTGTCAATTCGACCTGGCAAGTGTACCCACTTGCCAGGCCCAAACCTTCTCTTATTATGCATGTAAGGCATCCCTAAGGCAGGCCCTAGGTAGCACCTTGGGCAGGGTGCAGTGTATGTGAAAGGTGGGACATGTACTGATGTGCTTTGCATGTCCTAACAGTGAAATACTGCCAAATTCAGTTTTCACTGTTGCAAGGCCTATCTCTCTCACCGGTTTACAAGGGGGCTGCCTTTAAATATTCTTAATATTCCCTTAGAGGGCAGATGGAAATATGGAGTTTGTGGTCTCTGAACTCACAATTTCAAAATCCATATTTTAGTGAAGTTGGTTTTTAGATTGTTAGTTTGAAAATGACACTTTTAGAAAGTAGGCATTTTCTTGCTTTAACCATTCTGTGACTCTGCCTGTTTGTGGATTCCCTGTCTGGGTCAGACTGAATGTTGGGCTGTTTGTGAATCACCTCTAGAGAGTGACACAAAGGGAACGGGTGTAGCCTGCATATCCTGATGAACCACCTGGGCTAGAGTGGAGGGTGGAGTGGTCACTTATACCTGAATGGACTGTGCCTGCCCTCACACAATGCAGTCTCCAATCCCCTGGTGCATGTCTGGGGTCTGGCCTGAGCAAGACAGGATCCTGTAAACAACAGAGACATTTCTTTGAAGTTGGGCAACTTCAAAGGCAGTAAGGGGTATAAGTAGTGGACCCATAACCCCAGACCTAAGATTATTTCAAGATTTGCTTCTGGAACCAAGAGGAACGTCTGCCAAGGAGAAGAGCTGAAGAGCTGAGGATAAGTGCCACCCCTGCCTGTGACTGTGCTTTGTTGAGCTATCCTGCAGTTGCTGCTTCTGCCTGTGAAAGGGGACAAAGACTGGACTTCGTGGTATATTTCTGCTTGAGAAGAATCTCCAAGGGCTTGGACTGAGCTTGTCTCCTGTTTTTGAAGACTCAGGGACAGCAAAGGCTTCACCAACCAGTCTCTGAGTCTGCATGCTGTGGACTCTAGCTGGTCAGATGGTGCCATTCCAGATCCTGAGCCCCTCAGAGTGAATTTCTGGTAAAATCCTGCGAAACAATGCCAGAGGACGCTGTACAACTTAGGAAGCATGCCGATGCACAGAAACCGTGATGCCACCTGCACCTGAAGCTGTGGACCTCGCAGAAGCGTGCCGACCCCACTGGCATCACAGGCCGCGTCGTCACCGATGCCGTTGAAGTCCCAAGAACTTGCAAGATCGAGTGGTATAACATTGACATTCGTGACACCCAACTCCGTTGCAGCGCATGTGACCCTGTGACATGACCGTGACCCTGTGAGGTTGCCCCCAGCATTGTGACTTTGAAGGACTTTGACTTTGCCGGGGGTGCCCAGGGACTGACTCCTCGCAACTGACGCCACCTCACCTCCACCGCTCTGCAGGAAGGACCCAGTGCCTCTTCGTGAGGTCTCCGCTCCTTCACCTCGTAACACCGATACCGACGCCACCTCGAATCCTGCAACGTCTCACTCCGTGACTCTGTGCACTGGGTTGTTTCAACATTTTTGCTAAGGTACTGTACCTGGGGGTCGGTGTGACTCTGTAAACGGCACCAGTGGTGTCGCATTGTGGGAAATAACTCTGTCATAATGCTGCTTAACATCAAATGGCAGCATTGGTGTTTCGGAGCACTATTTTTGTGTTTTTAATTGCTAAAGTCATATTGTAACTGTATATTGTGGATTTTTATCATATTTGGCCTCATTTTTCTAAACCTGTTTGTGTCTATTTTGGAGTGAATTACTTTATTACTGCGTGTGTTGGTACAAATACTTTACACATTGCTTCTGGGTTAAGCCTTTCTGCTCATGTCAAGCTGCCAAGGGGGTCAGTGGGGTTTTTCCTTTGCCCTGACTAGAGTGAGGGTCATTGCTTGGACAGGGGGCAACCTGACTGCCATCCAAAGACCCCATTTCTAACAAAGGCACTTTTTTTCCTCAGGAGGCTGCTTTGTGTGATGGGGATATTCAAGAGTCCAAGGGCCAGGTTGAGCTGGAGTGGATAATAGACACAGAGAGACACGCAGGTGACAGTGAGACAAATCATGGAGGCGCACTATCTCAGATGAACTCCAAGGGTCTCTAGTGGCCTGAAACAATATTAACTGCTGATGGCGGCTGTTGCAGCCGCTGCAGCATGCTTGGTGCGTTGCGTGCAGGGACAGCATGGCGCCTCATCTTTTCAAGCTCTGAGGCTCACAGGAGGTGCCAGGGTTCCACTGGGATGAGTTGCCGCTGGCTGCAGAGATGCAGAATGACAGGCGGGCTTTCTGGTGTTTTCTGTGTCCCATGTAGTTCCCAGTTGCTGTTGCTCTATGAGTCTATGGCTGGGCAGGACCTGGCTGCCGATGGCTGAGCTGCCACGGGTGGGCAGACTGCAGCTGAGAAGGGCCACCACACAAGCTGCACCATCACCTCCTCACACAGCACTCGCCCAACTCACACCTACCCTGAACTGGAATCAGAGTACCAGCCACTTCAGCATCCTCCCTTGCCAGCTGTCATCTTGTCAGAATTATCAATAAACTACTCTTTTGGCTTCTTGCACCCACAAGCCAAGAATTAGTTAATTCTTCTTATGCAGCCTGTGACATTTGACTTTTAATGAAACTTTCACTACATACTGTGGTATTGAGTAATTACCCCATTAGACCTGTCAGCCATAGGTGGTCTTACCCAGACTTTTTGCCTCTCTTCCTCTATTTTTACTGGACCTATTTTTGTTGACTTTAGGACTCTGAGCACTTTAGCGCTGCTAATCAGTGCTAATGTGCATGTGTTGTAACACAAGGAGAGAGTATCAGGAGTATTCTAACCTCACACTACCTCCTGTTTGAACTAGAGACTGTAAACACACCAAGTGTTTGGGGTCACATGAAAGAAGGAACAGGGCTTTTAGGGCCTGTTCGAGAGGCGCTGGTTGAGCATGAGATGAAGAAAAGGTGTATGAGTATGATTGGTGGCTTGACCTTTAGGAGTTCCCTTTACGGACTAGGTGGTCTCACACACAATATAGTGTCCTGCTTCATCATATGACCACCTAGCCCCACCCAGGTAAGATGGTACTACCTGGGCGGACTCAACCTTGTTGTTAAAAGAACTGCAGAGGGAGTGCTGAAATTTAATCTAGCTGGATAATACAAGGGATCCAGATAA
This sequence comes from Pleurodeles waltl, assembly GCF_031143425.1. Taxonomy (NCBI): domain Eukaryota; kingdom Metazoa; phylum Chordata; class Amphibia; order Caudata; family Salamandridae; genus Pleurodeles; species Pleurodeles waltl. The sequence goes on from NC_090440.1 coordinate 215,327,783, forward strand.
GAGTGAGAATAGGAAAATTACCTTACAAATCACCTGTTTTGGTTTAGGAACATTTTGATGTAGGTGTTTGTAGGTAAGAGTAAAACCAGAGGGGAAGACTCCATTAAGAATAATAGCTCAAGGTGTCTAAAAATTGGAGACAAACATGTTTCTGCCCGCACTAAGAGCCAAAAAGTTCTGGGGCATTCATCAGGGTTGGGCATCCCTACAAATGAAGAGCAGAGTTAAATGCTCAACAGAAAGAAAGGTGCTTGGAAGAAAAAAGGCCTACCTTAGACAATCTGGAGGTGGCCTAAAGGGAGAGAAAAGGATGCAGATAAATAATTGTGAGATATCTGTGCCACTACAAATCACAGCACACTAAAGGTGTCAGAAACATGCCGTGGGCGAAATACACATACACATGCAAGAAAAACAAGGGGCAGGAGAAGCCCATTATTATTGTCTTACCCTGCGAGAAAAGGCAGTTTTCCTCTGGTCTGGGATCTGACGGTGGGGGGTTGCCCCTTATAGTCACACTCTGTGGAAAAGAAGAAGAAAGGATCTAGGTTGTGGATACATAAAATTAAGTTAAAACTCGGATAAGGAATGTGCACCTGGTCATCAAGATTGGCTATAAAAGAATTGCAGGCTAGTAGTAAGGGCGTAGTAAGAATACGTAGTAGTAAGTACAACGAGATCAATCAGATGATCTGACACAACAGCATCACTGTATAATACATATAGAATTTGGATGTCCGGGTAGAGAACAAACACACATTTGAAATCATGCATATTTTGATACTTATCTCAAGTTGAAAGGCCAAGACAAGTCAAAGGGGGCCCTCAATGGGGCCTATGAGGTCATACGACTTACTGCTCCAAAGGCCGCAACCTGTTGGTGCACCTTGTGCCCGTGTTCCAGCCGCTCGTGTGCACTGTTCCGAGTGCGGCGGGTTGTTTTAAATGGACCAGCTGATTGTTGTTAATTGGGCGCATGAGCACCTTCGCTGTGGTGTGGTAACAGCGTATTTCCGGTCATCCGGCTGGCCAGCGTGGGAGCATCCTGCCGCTGTGGGAATGGGAAACACAGTGAATAGATGACGGACACTGTACGTCAACCCGGGCCAGGGAGTGCTGGGAGTGGTAGTCCTTACACTCCGAGGTCCGCGCATCGGGCGTTTGCCAAAGCAACCTGAAGTCTAAGTGAGACGCCAGTGCTCTGCTGTGAGTTGATGGAGTCGGTATGTTAGGTAGAGGAGCACATGGCTCTGAGAAGGATGAAGAGGGGGACTGGGGTGGGCGGGACGGGGCGAGCAGAGGAAACAAAGGAGAAGACAGGGGAGGCAATTGAAGGAAAGATATATGGTGAGAAACCAATGGAGATGGGGGAGCCCAAACCGAAAAACAGACGGAAAAAAGAAGGAAAAAATAAAAAAGGAAACTAGAGAAGGTGGCAGGGGGGTGAGAGGAAAGGAAACTGGGGGTGAAACTGGTGAGAGAAAAGAAGATGAGAACAATGATGGGGTCAAATGGGGGAACAAGGAAAGGGAGGGTGGAGAAGGGGGGTTTGGAGGTGTGGTGGGTATAGGGGTGAAAAAAGGGGAAGAGGGAGGAACAAGGAGAGTGGGGGAGAGAGGGAAAATAAAGCAGAGAGAGGGGGAAGCTGGGAGAAAAAAAGAGGACAGGAGAGGGGAAACTTAGCTGGGGATGGAGGAGAGGGGGAGGAAAATGGAGGTGGTTAGATGGGAGAGGGGTGAAAGGAAAAGGGAAGGGGGAGTGAAAGATGGAAACCGGGGAAAGGGGGGTTGGTATACGGAGGTGCTGCAGATTTACAGAGCTGACCATTGGATAATGTCATTGAGTCCCACAGTGTCTGTATGTAACCTCCACACCCATCTCTGTTTGTAAAACAGCAGCTTTTGTTTCATATTCACGTTCCGATCATCAAGTTTGTCGATGACACACCACTCCATGTCATTGGGATTGGGATTGTTGGTGAGATAATGTTCTGTTAGGCGGGTCGCATCCCGTCTGCATCTGATCATGCTACGATGTTTGCAGATGCGTGTGCCCACTCTCCTGGTTGTCATGCCAATGTACATGAATTGGCACGGGCATCTAATCATATAGATAACGTTTTTACTATTGCAATTTGTGAGGTTCCTCAGTTCCCATGGTGTCTGCTGGCCTACTCCTAGTTTAGTGGTCTTCTTAGTGAATTGGCAGACACTGCAATTACCGCAGGGAAAGTGACCTTTTGCCGGTGGTAAGTGCCATAGAGTCATTTGTTTGTTGGAAGGGGACTTGTCTCATGGTCGAGTATGGACAATCATGTCACAAATGCTTTGTGCCTTTTTGAAGGCGTTAAGTGGGGGTTCAAAGGGAAAGCCTCCTGATGTTAAGATCTTCCAATCTTCCTTGATTATCTTTTTCACTGTGTTTGATAGGGGATTGAAGGTAGTTACGCAGATTATACTGTCCTTTTTGTCAGCTCTTGTTGATGGTTGCAGCAACAGATCCCTGTGGCTGAAGCAAGCTCTTTTCTTGGCTTTTCTCATGAGGTGGGAAGGATAGCCTTTAGCCCAGAGTTTATTAGTAAGTTTCTTGGCGTGTTTAGTGTAGTCTGTCAATTCTGTACAGTTATGTTGTAGGTGTAAGAATTGGCCTACTGGAAGGTTCTCTTTAAGAGAACGCGGGTGGAAGCTGTGGAATTGTAACAAGTTATTCCTGTCAGTTGGCTTATAAAAAACTTCCATCTTTAGGAAGCCATTTTTTTCAGAGAAGAGGAGTTCAAAAAAGGAAAGGTCTGTGCCACCTATCGTTGATGTAAATCTCCAGAACGGATTCAGGGCATTCAACCAATTCACAAAGGTTGTTGCTTCTTCTTTCGTACCTTTCCAGATCAGGAGGATGTCAACAATGTAACGTTTCCATATACTGATTTGGTCATGGAATGGATTGTCTTCATTTAGGACAAATTCTCTCTTAAAGTGGTCACATAGAGACAAGCCAGGCTCGGGGCAAAGGTACTGCCCATCGAGGTACCATGTACTTGGAGATAGTAGTTCTTGTTGAATTCAAAAAAGTTTCTTGTGAGTGCTGTGTGTGGAAGATCTAAAATAAAGTCTGGGGTCATTATTGAGTCCCAAGCACTGTTATTGAAGAGGTTGCTGATAACTTCAAGGGTGGCTTCTTGAGGTATGTTCGTATACAGGGACTCAACGTCTAGGGTTATCAAATGTTCCTTTTCTTTGTTGAATTATAAGCCGTCTAGTAAATTGAGTACATCTTTAGTGTCCTTTAGATATGTTGGAATATGTTTTACGAATGGTTTTAGGAACCAGTCGCAGAATTGCAAAAGGGGCTCTAAAATGGATCCGATTCCGGATACTATTGGCCTCCCTGGAGGTTGGTGTTTGTTTTTATGCATTTTCGGTAATAGGTAGAAGTATAGTATTTTGGGGTTCTATTGGTTGAGAAAGGCTGCCTCGTGTTTAGTGAGCCATCCATTATCAAGGCCTTTTGATATTAAGAAGGCTATTTCTTCTTTGATCTCGTGTGTGGGGTCTCTGGAGAGTTTTTTTATAATGCTGAGTGTTCTCTAATAGACGTAAGCAGTCTTCATTATACATAGCAATGGGCATTATAACTGTGGCACCTCCTTTGCCTGCTGGTTTTACTATTATTGAGGTATCCGCGGTGAGTTCTCGCAAGACTGTTAATTCCTGCATGCTTATATTTTGGAATACATCTGCAGAGTTCTGTCGTAAGTTGTCGATTTTTTGGTTCACTGATTTCTCAAAGGCCAGCACTTCCGGTGGCATTTGGGTACTGGGAGGGGTACATTTCGATTTGGGTCGTAACCCAGTATTCGTATCTTGTCCTGTGTTAGCAAAAGGGTGTTCTAAGAAGAAGGTCTTAAGTCTAGTTTTGTGAAAGAACTCTGCTATTTCAATTCTCAGTTTGAAGATGTCGACTTTTGGTGTGGGGACAAAGCCAAGGCCCTTCTCCAGGGCTTTTAGTTTGTTGGCCTTGAGTATCCTTTGGCTTAGAGTGATTACTGTGGTTGATTTTGTTGTTACATCTTGCTCGTGCTGGGAGTCTCGCTTTCTGCTAGATCCTTCCTTGGTTTCCAACGTACTCCCTTCTTCTTCCCTCTCCCTCTTCCATGGCCCATTCTAAGAAAGGAGCATTAGGGTATGCCCAAGATGCGAGTGGTTGAGGGTATATTAGGGGTTGGAAGTGGGCAGGAGGCCCAAAGGGGGGAGGCCATCCCCACGGTTGAGTATTCATTTGGGGGAACTGGGATGCCACGTGTGCGTGGTTCCATCTATTCCTTGGGGTACCCCGCCGTCCGCATCTAGGGCGTGATGTTTGTGCATGGTCTGTGTCTGAATCAGAGCTCGTGTACCCTCATGAGGATGTATCTGAGGGCTTGGAAGATTTGGGAACATAATTTTCCTTGGTGTATGGATATATTCTTTCGAGTGAGAATTTTTGCAAATCTTTTTGAAATTGTGAGATTTTAGGTTGGGTCAGATAATCTTTGAATTCGTTGATGGTCTTCTTGGTTTCTTCTAACTTTTTTTTGAAGGAGGCTATTGTCAGTCCTGTTTTCAGGTTGTTTTCAGCTGTCTTTATCTGTATTACTAGGGCTTCTGATAGTCTGGTAGCTGTTTTAATGATCAAAATCAGTCAGTCTTGTGTGCACTTCCAGGCTATCATAGACCAGTCTTTTCTGAACTCACGGTCTTCTAAAAAGATGCGAGGCTCAGTGGTCACGATAAGCCCATTAGGTGCTGTGTTATTTCACAGATATTCCGTAAGGACAGCATCATGAAGGATGGTTTTAACCTGTGTCCTCTTTAATTCTATTAGAGTATCCCAATCTCCCATTTGGGATATTGTTTTGGTTAAGGAGGAGTCTCCTAACAAGGATGGTGCTGAGAGGATAGTCAGGACCTCCTCCTCATCATAAGCTATCCCTTCTGCCATGATTGACTGACCTGTATAGTCAAGAGTGTTTTTTAAAAAGATTCTACTCTAGTGTTATCTCGGTCTGTCCACAGAGGTAATCCTAATATAGCAATAAACTCTCACAGCTAAGCAGCTGTTCTATACTAATGTAACACAAGGAGAGAGTATTGGGAGTAATCTAAACCCACACTAACTCCCGTTTGAACTAGAGACTGTAAACACACCAAGTGTGTTGGGTCATATGAAAGAAGGAACAGGGCTTTTAGGGCCTGTTCAAGAGGCGCTGGTTGAGCGCAAGATGAACAAAAGGTGTATGAGTATGATTGGTGGCTTGACCTTTAGGGGAGTTCCCTTTACAGACTAGGTGGTCTCACACACATTATAGTGTCCTGCTTCATCATATGAGCTCCTAGCCCCACCCAGATAAGATGGTACTACCTGGGGGGACTAAACCTCGTTGTTAAAAGAACTGCAGAGGTAGTGTCCAAATGTAATCTAGTTGGATAATACAAGGGATCCAGATAAGGGTGAACATTTTAAAAACACCTCACAAATCACTTTTTTGGTTTAGGAACATTTTAATGTAGATGTTTGTAGGTAGGAGTAAAACCAGGGATGAAGACTCAGTTGAGAATAATGGCTCAAGGTGTCTAGCAATTGGGGACCAACATGTTTCTGCTCACAATAAGAGCCAAAAAGGTCTGGGGCGTTCATCAGGGTCGGGGATCCCTACAAATGAAGAGCAGAGCATGGTGCTTGGAAGAAAAAAAGCCTACCTTAGACAATCTGGGGGTGACCTAAAGGGAGAGAAACAGAATGCAGATAAATAATTGTGAGATATCTGTGCCACTACAAATCGCAGCACACTAAAGGTGTCAGAAACATGCCGTAGGAGAAATACACATACACATGCAAGAAAAACAAGGTCTTGGGCAGGAGAAGCTCATTGATATGGTCTTACCCTGTGGGCAAAGGCGGTTAGCCTCTGGTCTGGGATCTGACGGTGGGGGGTTGACCCTTACAGTCACACTCTGTGGGAAAGACAAAGAAAGGATCTAGGTTGTGGATACATAAAATTAAGTTAAAACTATGATAAGGAATGTGCACCTGGTCATCAAGATTGGCTATAAAAGAATGGCAGGCTAGTAGTAAGGGTGTAGTAATAATACATAGTAGTAAGTACAACAAGATCATTCAGATGATCTGACACAACAGCATCACTGTGTAATACATATAGAATTTGGGTCAGGGTAGAGAACAAACACACATCCGAAAGCATGCATATTTTGATACTTATCTCAAGTTGAAAGGCCAAGACGAGTCAAAGGGAGCCACCCAAGGGGGACTATTAGGTCATACGACTTACTACTCCAAAGGTTGCAACCTGTTGGTGCACCTAGTGTCCATGTCCCAGCCGCCCGTATGCACTGTTCAGAGTGCGGCAGGTTCTTTTAAAAGTACCAGCTGATTGTTGGTAATTGGTCACACGAGCGCCTTCTCTGTTGCGTGGTAACAACGTATTTCCAGTCATCCGGCTGGCCGGGGCAGCAGCGTACTGCCGCTGTGGGAACCGGAAACACAGTGAATGGATGACGGACGCCGTGTGTCTACCCAGGCCAGGGAGTGCTGGGAGTGCGCATGTGCTCACTCCTTAAAACATGGTAACATTGGCTTACCCCCCACTTGGCATATTTAATTTACCTATAAGTCCTTGGTAAGGTGCACAGGTCATGTAAAGTAAATGCTACTAGTGGGCCTACAGCAGTGGTTGTGCCATCCATTTAAGGAGCCCTTTAAGAACATGTCTCAGGCCTGGGACTGTAGAGCCTGTGTGCAGTTTACCCTGCCATGTCGACCTGGCAAATTACACCTTTTGCCAGGCTCAAACTGTCCTATTTAATACATATGAGCATGGACTGATTTAGAGGTTGATGGAGCTTGCAAATGTGAACCCTGGCCTGCTTTTTGCTACCCCTGATAGAGTACCTACAACCTCTGGTGCAGTTTTATCAGCAGGCTAACATAATTGGATTTGCCAAGCAGTAGTGAAATACAGACCCTCTCAGTTCCAATGGCGCAAGTTTGGGTGGACTTTTTTTCCCTGCTTGGGGTGGGGGCCCTCTGCTACTTCTCCAAGGTAGTCTCAGATCTGTCAGCAGGCTTCAGCCTGCCATGTCCTTCTGTGCAGAGACAGCGAGTCTGGCGCTGCTTTGCAGAAACAAAAGTAAAAAGAGATTGCTCCATTTTCTGCAACTTTTGAATATTTTAGAGCGTTTTTTTGTAGGAGGCCGGATGAGGGTTACAAAGGAGTCCTGGATTACTCAGTTCAGTAGTGTGTGTGAGCCCCTGCAGATGGACTGGTTGGGTGGATTAACATAGCGAGCCGGTGAGCTTGCCACCTCTACCAGTGCCATTTTTAGCCTGCCAAAATGAGCAAGAGAGGTTGTGTTTTGATTTTGTGTCCTTCTCCCTCTGTCATAGTGAACTGAACAGTGGAAGCTGACACAATTTAAAAGTAGTGGGGCAGGGAGAATGGAGTGGGGGAAACAGTGAGGGGGCTGCAGAAGGGTGGTTTAATAATTTAATAAAAAACACTTAAATGGTGCTGCCTGCCGCCTTGAGCTCCTCTGCTTCCTGGTCCCATCAGTCCCTGGGACAGCATCAGAGACTCCCTTTGCAATCTTTACATTACTCTCATGCTTTTACCAGGCATGAGAGCAGTGTGGGGATTGGCCTGAGCTGGCTGATTTACTGCTTGCTCAGGCACAGGGAGTCTGTGCTGTTTCTCCAACCTGGCTGTCAAATACAGCTGGGTTGGAGAAACCTAAGTGTGCATGTCAGGCGGCTGGCCAACCTGACATCAGCACTTAAGGGCAATCACTCCACTCCACTCTTTCTCTCCCCTCTCATGACCTAGCCTCTCTCAAAGCCAGCAGCTGAAAAATAAAACAATAATCAAATATTGTTTTATTTTTCAGCTGCTGGCACTGAGCCAGTAGGCCGATGCTCCTCCGCCATTGTGGAGGAGCCGTGGCTGTAACTGAGACTGTAGCAGTGTTTCCCCAGCCAATCTGTGAGACTTTATTGATAAACAGGTGACCACAGTAGACCATTTCGTGTTTGTTAGAACTGTGTTGTGTCCTCTGCTGCAAAAGAGAGATTTTCACCGCCCTAGACATGAATAGATTATTTTAGGATGCTGGTAGGGTATTAAGTGTCAGAAAACAGGAATATTTTGTCTAGAGATATATGTTTTGGCTATCTGTTGGTTGTATTGTTTACAAAACCAAAAACAAAGTAGAAAGAATTAGAACAAAAAAGGAATATTGATACATACATTTCCAAAACCAATGTTAAGGTAAGCAGTTGTCTCTTGGTCACAAAATTATTTTGAAGCTAATTTACCTACAAATTATTATTGTGGTGTAGGTGCAGCAAGCAGCCATCAAAGCAGAAATATTGTTTGGGCAATCCCTTGCTAAAGACATTGGTACCTTACCATGGCGGATGGGGCGGGCAAGTCAAAAATCATTACTTTAGTCTGCGTTCATGACTTCATCTAAAAATGTGCACTACACTTACACTCATTTGGTTTTGAGGCAGAGCTACCTTCATGTGACTGAAAAATTGAAGGTTTTGCTGAAAGCTCGTAGAACCAACCTGATGCCACACAGAAGATAATGAATTTATAAAATACAGGTCCCTGACAGCAGTGGTGTATCTTAGAGACTTCACTACTCCATTGCATGACTGGTTAAAGATAACATAGTACTGCCAAGCAGGATGCCCAAGAGCAGTCACACTGAATCTCTCCTGAGAACAGGAAACTGTTCAATTGAAGCCGAGAATTTTGTCACTCTGCACCTTGACAGATCTCCGATAGAAGTTCCCACAAGGAACAAGGAACTTTTTGAGAGAAAAATGATGTTAACAGATTGAGAAATGCAGTAATACCTTTTCTTGGCACAAGAAAGCGGGGCTCATTAGCAACAGATTCATATGTTTGAAAACATAAGGAGGCACGGTTGTCACATGCTATCCCTCATTCAGTTCTAGGTTTGTTGTAATTTCACAGGTACTGATTGTGGTAATTACCAGAACTGTCATATTACCAACAATGTTCACTCTAATGTTCTACGAATGATGGTCAGTATGTTTTTACACAATTTGCCTCTTTTATTTTCATTTCTCCTTTTTTCTCTTTTGCACTCTGTTTCTTTCTCATAATCACTTTCGTCTCTTTCACATTTCCTAGCAACATGTTAAAAAAACTGAATTTCTTTACACAGATTCATCAACATCCTGTTGCAAATCCCACTTTGAGTACACATTCATGCCAAAAATGGGATTTTGCTGGTGGGGAAATCATGAGTGTTTGCTCGTCCGATAGTTTGTAAAACCGTGCAAACATAGTAGGTGGTAAATAGTGCAAAGTTGCTTTTTACAAATGATATAATGAGGTGTAACAAATGCCATTTATGTGTCAATGCCCATACCTGCATAATTGGAATCAAATTGGGCACCCTCTAGTTTGGGAACCCCCCCAAAAATTGCAAATTTACAGGGGAGCAGTGGCCCTATCAAGATTGAGTCGTTAGCGATGGAGACAGAGATGAAGGCTACAGACAGAGAGCAAGGGAGAATCTTTCAGACTGCTAGAATAAACCCATGCATTTTTATAAAAAATGCCCCTCATCACTGAGTTGCAGGTATATGAGAGAGTCTTTCCAGTGCTAAGAGTCACTTTAAAATCCAGACACAAGGAGGCAAAGGAAGACAAACTTCCAGTGCAAAAGAGCACAGAGGCACCGGAACATGGGCTGCACACAACACAAAACCGGTCTGAATAACAAGGACCAGTCACACTCCAAATGTTCCAGGAGTGTTGCTCCAAAATGCTGCATCATACGTTCACGACACAGCTGCGCTGATGGGAGCGCCGTCATTTGTCCTTGTTGCAGCGGGACAGCCATTGCGCATAAACAACAGCAATAGCAAGATGCCGGCTAATAAAGCCAAAGTTATTGGAAATCCCCCAAAAAGACTACAGAAAATTGAATGGATAGCTGAAAGTATCAAACCGAATATGGAGGAGAAGGTGTGAACAAAACCAGAACCAACAGCTTTAAAAAAATGTGCTAATCCAGCCGTGCTGGACGCATTAAATATTCGTCCCACGAGTTCACCAAAGTGTCTCGGAAAGTTAGTATTTAGCAGGGACTGTATTTCCGCTGATGACCTTGCCACTTGAAGTGCGTAGGTCTCGTGTACAGATGTAGGGGCCACATGCTTTTGAAACAATAAAGCCTTGAGTCTACTTAACTTGTCAAAATTCATGTTTGAAGTAGCAATGTGAGGCCAGATTTCGGCTACCTCCTTCATTTTAGTGGGGGGAAACAGTACGTTCCCGCAGCATGTAACGACCTTAGAGACCGAAACAACGTAAACTATTCCAGCTCGCATGCCACAACAGTCTTCACTATTGAGAAGGACCCAGCTGCCGTTTGAAAGCACCAGAATGTAGGTCTAATCAAGGGGACTGGAACTACCTTAAGATAACAAGCCAAGTTTGCAGCCGAGGCGTTACACGCTCCATGCAAGGACAGCTGTTTACAAATCATCGAATAGCTGACAGAAGTCTTGCATTCACTACCGCTAAGAAAGACCTCTTTCATGCCATTGAAGCATTTGTATGAGAAGGGAAGCTCCCACACTGCATGGATGTAACTATCTCCCAGATTTTCATATCTGCCTACCGGAATGTGTTTCAAACAGGAGGTGAATTGTAGTGTTGAAATAGGCAGATTAATAACACTGTGTATTCACCACTCTGCCGATGGTATTTCGGCCACGGTAAAAGGCAACCTTTCTAATTTCTCGATGTTAAGCATGACATAAGTCTCTTCCTTTTTAGCCATTAGTTGTTGTTGCCGCGTTAGATTAAAGGAAGAAAATATTTCCTTTGCACTGACGTGCTGCCATGGAACGCAACCCCGCTTCAATGTTTGAAGCGTCCAACCCAACTGCACAATGGACCTGGTCTGACTCTGTCCATGGTATAAAGAAGACATATCAGATCGTATAATGTCTATAGCAGAAGAGCCAATGTTGTTAATTGTATGTATCCGGTCAGACAAGGTGTTGATCCCATTATTCACAAAAGCTAATGCCTTTTTCAGATTTTCCTGATCTATTTGCCTTAACCGGGCAGCAGCATCTTGTTGGGAAAGTTTCCATATTTCATTGTATACTGCATATAAGAAATGCTTCCTACGTGGTATCCTGGGGCCTGACAAGAAATCTTGTAAGTCAGTGGTGTTAGACAACAGATTGAGGTGTGCTTTAACCGGGTTTAGTGAGGATGATTTTAGCCACTGGTGGCATAATTTTCCTACACTATGGCCCTCATTACAACATTGGCGGTAAAAGCCGCTTACCGCTGTGCGGAATTCCACCACAGATATTACGACCCACTGCTTGAAATCCGCAAAAATTGAGACACTCACACAAGTCCGCCACACCAAAGGTAAGTGATAAACTGGCGAAAACAAAACATCCACCGTCACACCAACAGAAATACACCCACACTATCACGACCCACGAATCCATGTGGCGGTCTTTCAACAGCGGTATTCCATTGGCGGTACACACCGCCGCGCTCAAAATACACACACATTGACAAAACACTGCCACATTGGACAATTCGAAATACACACACCTGATACACATACACACACCACTCCCACACACCCATTCCAATATAAAACTCACACCCAAATCACCCACAAACCCCTACGACCAAAATACCGAAAGAAGGCCAGAGGGAGACACTACAAACTACTACCAAGCATCCACAGGCACACAATACCATCACCCACATAACTTCCACGCACCTCACACAACACACCACTAAATATCACCCCACTTATCACTACACACACCACCCCACACATCACCCACACCACCCCATGGCACGGCAAAGACACCCCAGGGTCTCTGGGGAGGAGCTCAAGGTCATGGTGGAGGAAATCATCCGTGTAGAGCCACAGCTATTCGGATCACAGGTGCAGCACACCTCTATAGCTAGGAAGATGGAGCTATGGCGAAGAATAGTGGACAGGGTTAACGCAGTGGGACAGCACCCAAGAAATAGGGATGACATCAGGAAGAGGTGGAACGACCTACGGGGGAAGGTGTGTTCCGTGGTCTCAAGACACCACCTTGCGGTTCAGCAGACTGGCGGCGGATCCCCACCTCCTCCCACACAACTAACAACATGGGAGGAGCAAGTCTTGGCGATTCTGCATCCTGAGGGCCTCGCAGGAGTAGATGGAGGAATGGACTCAGGTAAGGCAATGCGTTACTACTATATCCCCCATCCTTCCTGCATGCCATAACATACCTCCACCCTCGCCCTCACCCCCATCACTCCAACTCCTCACAAATGTCCCAATATCACAAACCACACATCCCAACACCAAGCCCTGCATGCAACAACAAAGCATGGACACCCATCCCCAAAGCATGGCCACCGCACATACCAATACACCCCCCTATACCACCATCACACAAGGTCCCACACAGGAATGCAAGCACTGGGGTACACGGTCACCCACCCATTGCACACCATGGCACACACAGATGCAATAAACATCCTTTTATACCCCTGCAGGACCCCTACCCAACGTCACCGGACAGGAGGGTCCACACATGTCCACACCACCACCAGAAGAGGCCCACAGTGATGACAGCAGCTCTGTCCAACTGGATCTAGATGACCAGCCCGGCCCATCTGGGACCTCGGGACAGGCGGTTACCCTCACACTGGCACAGGCCACCACAGAGCTTCCCCCCTCTGGAAACACCAGCACAGCACCCACCCAGCGGGCCCATACCTCTGTCGCCAGGACACGTCAAACAGCAGTGTGTCAACCACTACAGGGAACCCAGGCTAACCCACCACCCCAACAACAACAGGGACCTGAGGGCAGTGGCAGTGGGCACACGGTCCAGGGGACAGAGGCCCAGGAACACAGGGGAACTGGGAGGGCTGCTGTGCAACAGGGGGAGGACAGGCCCAGGGAACCCACTCTCTACGAGGCCCTCTCCAACATCATGGTAGCCTACCACCATTCCCAGTAGAGGATGGCAACGGTACTGGCCAAGTTACAGGAGACCCAGCGGCTGCAGGAGGAACAGTATTTGGGCTTCAGGGAGGACCTCAGATCCATCAATTCCACCCTGGGCACCATCGTAGGGGTGCTGAAGGAAGTCCTCAACACCAGGAGGGACACTGTGGCACTACAAGGGGCCCCTCGCACTAGCCTGGACGATGAACTGCCCACCACCTACGCCGGCGCTAGTGGACAGGAGGCACCGCCACAGGAACACCAAACCAGCACCCCACCCCCTGCAGAGGGAGAACCACCCTGCAAACAGTCCCTGAGATCCAGGACAAAGACAGAGAACGATGCCAAGACCCCCGCCAAGAAATGAGACCACCCTGATTGTCATCCTTCTGTCCCACCTTGTCACCGTGTCCATCCTCAAACTGCCCCAGCTCCACTTCATATGCCCATTTGGGCAATGCACCTGTGAGACTAATAGGCTGGACTATGCCATGAACATTCCTCCACCATCACCCCTACCATTTTACAGCACCCTCCAATATTGAGCACTTAAATAAACACCCTTAAAGCACAAAACAATCTGGAGTCTGTCTGTGATTTCGAAATAGTGTATTAGAAATTACAGTGTCAAAATGCTCTTTCAATTGTAATGTCAACATAACTATGTCACACAGCTCTAGTCCATGAGGAAGCAAAGCAGATGTCACACAGTGGGACCCACATCTGTGAAATCGTAAGGGAAAGTGACAACTCAGTGACCTTATACTGGGTAAAAACGACAGACAGTAGAGAGGTAGTAGTGGTAAAGTACATGTAGTAGGCAGGTTTGTATTCTTACCTGTGTCTCACTGGAAGTATTGCAGGATCACCGAGTTCCTGTTGTCGATGTCCTCTTCTTCTGCTTCCTCGTCTTCACTGTCCACAGGCTCCACAGCTGCCACAACACCTCCATCTGGACCATCCTCTGTTAGGGTTTGTACACAGCAAAGAGCATGTCCCCTCTCACTGCACTAGTGGGTTCTGTAATAGCTCCCTTTTAAACTTACTATTGAAAGCCTTTCTTGTTATCTCACCTTCCTCCCCCCCCCCCCCTAGGCTTCTGTGTATGTTGTTTAATGTGCTGTTTTGTTTACACATTTTGCCTTGCTTTTACCAAGGCTTCTTTAAAACACTCCTCCCTAGGCCATGTGTTAATCCAACTCATTTGCATAATAACTGAAACTCTGCACACCTTTCAAGAACATGTGCAGCATGTGAGGACCACACCCAGCTCTTCAAACCACACCCAGCTCTGCACACCTTCCAAGAACATGTGCAGCATGTGAGGACCACACCCAGCCCTTCAAACCACACCCAGCCCTGTCTATAAAAGGCATCCCCCGAGCCTCACCCAGTGCTTGTGCTCGTCTACCTCCCGCTTACCTGAGAACAGATCCCTCGGCGCTGGCACTCCTGCTCTTTACAGACTTTCATTGACTTCAATGGGCGCAGCTTCTGGCTCTTCCTTCTTCCGGTTTCCGGTTCCTCCTTGCTTCAGCCTCTCTCCTATGAGTAACCTGCAAAAGAGAAAGAAGACAAGGTTAGACTGATCAGTATCTCTTGCCAGCAACAAGTAAGTGCAAAACTTTTTACTACCTGAAAGAACTTTGACAACAATTTCTGGATTCGTGTATAGACAATTCGAAACGAAATACCTTCCACGAACATTGTGATTCAAACTCTTTGTTACAAGAATATTTTGCAGAACTTTGTGAAGCAAACATTGTTTTTTCTCATGGAACTTTTAAGAATCGAACAGTGGAAACCATTAACAGCAAGGCAAACAGTAAATCAAGGACTTGCACAAATTACATGCTGTATTTTGATGTAAAAGTACAGTATTTGTTTTATAAAAGATTCTGGAAATATGGGAAAAAAGCTTTACAGTAATAGAAAACACATCCCAGAGCAGTAACACATTCCAAACCTGGAAACTAGAGACCAGGATCCAAGAGGTACTTTTAGAAAAGAATTTCTAATAAATAAAGGGATAGTCAGGAACCCATTTAGGAATAGGTTGCACTTATCTGTTCTTTGTTTATGTTTCATTAGGCACCAGTTTCTACAGAAGTCAGAAAGGGCCGCAGATTTGTGCAGCACTTCAACAGTGGAAACGCAAGAACGGTGTTGTCTCTCTTTTTTATTTTATCCACTTCCCCCCTTCCCTTGAGCTTCTGTTCTTAGTGCACTGTTTTAAAAACTAGTGTGCTGGAACAAGCAGTTTCAGGGTGGGGTCGGATTGTCTTCAACCTCCATCAGAACTGAACAAGAACTCAGGTGAGCTGGGCTTTGACAGAAGCACAAGCCTTAAAAAATTTCAGTTCTGGTGGACGATGAATACCGGGGAAGAAATAGAGGGCATTGACGTCACGGATATGGCTCAGGCCCTAAATGAGGACTTGGCTCATAATGAATCAGTGTCTGGCATCTTACAACATATGCAAGAGGAAATAGAGAGATTAAAGAGGTAGGGTAGGGTAAAGGGTAGGTCGCTCCCCCTGCCGCTGCAGCTCCTCCAAGTTCCCGAGTTCCTGTGTTCCTGAGACCCACCTAACTGTAAGTACCCCCCTCCTCCCAGCCCCTCGCCCTGCCCCGCGCCACTCACCTTCTCTCCTGCTCCTGCTTCTTTTCCTCCTCTCTGTCTCTTCCTCCTCGCTCCCCCTCTGCAATCTTCTTCTGTGTTCTTCTGTTCTTCTCTTCTGTTCTTCTGTTCTTCCCTTCTGTTCTTCTGTGTTCTTCCGGTCTTCTGTGTTCTTCTTCTCTGTTCTTCTCGGTGCTTCTGTGTTCTTCTTCTCGGTTCTTCTGTGTTCTTCTCTGTTCTTCTCTGTTCTTCTCTGTTCTTCTGCTCTTCCGATCTTCTGTGCTTCTGTCTTCTGTTCTTCTGCTCTTCCGGTCTTCTGTTCTTCTGTCTTCTGTTCTTCTGTCTTCTGTTCTCCTGTCTTCGGCTCTTCTACCTCCTCCGTCTTCTTCCCCCGAGCCTGCCCTCCTGCTCCTTCCTCATCCCCCTCCCTCACTCGCCTCCCCCTCTCTCACCCCTAGCTAACCCGTTCGCTATCTACCTCCCTCACTCCTCCTATCTTCCTATCTCTCTAGCTCCCTATCTCACTATCTAACTCCCCCACTCTCCACCTCCTCCTACCTACCTATCTGTCTATCTATCTATTTCCCTATCTATCGACTTCTCTATCTATTTTCTCTATCTATTTCTCTATCTCTCCCCCCCTCCCGCCACCCCCTCTACTACCTATCTCCCTATCCTCTCACTCTACCTCTCTCCCTCACCCACCTCTACAACCCCCCCTCCCCTATCTTCACAACCCTACTCCTATCTCTCTCCCTAATCTCCAAACCTCCTAACACTCACCCTCCTCCACCCTAAACCCCCTCCCCCAGCTCCTCTCACTCTACCTGTCCCCCCCCCCTCCCTCGCGCTTTCCCGCCGCGACCTCCTGCACGCCCCCGCCCCCCAGCTCCCATTCGCCCCCAGCTGACCCCTCCCCCCCCCTCCTACCTCTTATGGCGGCCGCTGCGCGACAGTGGTAGCGACCCTTGACCCAAGGGTAGGTCGCTCCCCCTGCCGCTGCAGCTCCTCCAAGTTCCCGAGTTCCTGTGTTCCTGAGACCCACCTAACTGTAAGTACCCCCCTCCTCCCAGCCCCTCGCCCTGCCCCGCGCCACTCACCTTCTCTCCTGCTCCTGCTTCTTTTCCTCCTCTCTGTCTCTTCCTCCTCGCTCCCCCTCTGCAATCTTCTTCTGTGTTCTTCTGTTCTTCTCTTCTGTTCTTCTGTTCTTCCCTTCTGTTCTTCTGTGTTCTTCCGGTCTTCTGTGTTCTTCTTCTCTGTTCTTCTCGGTGCTTCTGTGTTCTTCTTCTCGGTTCTTCTGTGTTCTTCTGTGTTCTTCTCTGTTCTTCTCTGTTCTTCTGCTCTTCCGATCTTCTGTGCTTCTGTCTTCTGTTCTTCTGTCTTCTGCTCTTCCGGTCTTCTGTTCTTCTGTCTTCTGTTCTTCTGTCTTCTGTTCTCCTGTCTTCGGCTCTTCTACCTCCTCCGTCTTCTTCCCCCGAGCCTGCCCTCCTGCTCCTTCCTCATCCCCCTCCCTCACTCGCCTCCCCCTCTCTCACCCCTAGCTAACCCGTTCGCTATCTACCTCCCTCACTCCTCCTATCTTCCTATCTCTCTAGCTCCCTATCTCACTATCTAACTCCCCCACTCTCCACCTCCTCCTACCTACCTATCTGTCTATCTATCTATTTCCCTATCTATCGACTTCTCTATCTATTTTCTCTATCTATTTCTCTATCTCTCCCCCCCTCCCGCCACCCCCTCTACTACCTATCTCCCTATCCTCTCACTCTACCTCTCTCCCTCACCCACCTCTACAACCCCCCCTCCCCTATCTTCACAACCCTACTCCTATCTCTCTCCCTAATCTCCAAACCTCCTAACACTCACCCTCCTCCACCCTAAACCCCCTCCCCCAGCTCCTCTCACTCTACCTGTCCCCCCCCCTCCCTCGCGCTTTCCCGCCGCGACCTCCTGCACGCCCCCGCCCCCCAGCTCCCATTCGCCCCCAGCTGACCCCTCCCCCCCCTCCTACCTCTTATGGCGGCCGCTGCGCGACAGTGGTAGCGACCCTTGACCCAAGGGTAAGTCGCTCCCCCTGCCGCTGCAGCTCCTCCAAGTTCCCGAGTTCCTGTGTTCCTGAGACCCACCTAACTGTAAGTACCCCCCTCCTCCCAGCCCCTCGCCCTGCCCCGCGCCACTCACCTTCTCTCCTGCTCCTGCTTCTTTTCCTCCTCTCTGTCTCTTCCTCCTCGCTCCCCCTCTGCAATCTTCTTCTGTGTTCTTCTGTTCTTCTCTTCTGTTCTTCTGTTCTTCCCTTCTGTTCTTCTGTGTTCTTCCGGTCTTCTGTGTTCTTCTTCTCTGTTCTTCTCGGTGCTTCTGTGTTCTTCTTCTCGGTTCTTCTGTGTTCTTCTCTGTTCTTCTCTGTTCTTCTCTGTTCTTCTGCTCTTCCGATCTTCTGTGCTTCTGTCTTCTGTTCTTCTGTTCTTCTGTTCTTCTGTCTTCTGCTCTTCCGGTCTTCTGTTCTTCTGTCTTCTGTTCTTCTGTCTTCTGTTCTCCTGTCTTCGGCTCTTCTACCTCCTCCGTCTTCTTCCCCCGAGCCTGCCCTCCTGCTCCTTCCTCATCCCCCTCCCTCACTCGCCTCCCCCTCTCTCACCCCTAGCTAACCCGTTCGCTATCTACCTCCCTCACTCCTCCTATCTTCCTATCTCTCTAGCTCCCTATCTCACTATCTAACTCCCCCACTCTCCACCTCCTCCTACCTACCTATCTGTCTATCTATCTATTTCCCTATCTATCGACTTCTCTATCTATTTTCTCTATCTATTTCTCTATCTCTCCCCCCCTCCCGCCACCCCCTCTACTACCTATCTCCCTATCCTCTCACTCTACCTCTCTCCCTCACCCACCTCTACAACCCCCCCTCCCCTATCTTCACAACCCTACTCCTATCTCTCTCCCTAATCTCCAAACCTCCTAACACTCACCCTCCTCCACCCTAAACCCCCTCCCCCAGCTCCTCTCACTCTACCTGTCCCCCCCCCTCCCTCGCGCTTTCCCGCCGCGACCTCCTGCACGCCCCCGCCCCCCAGCTCCCATTCGCCCCCAGCTGACCCCTCCCCCCCCCCCCCTCCTACCTCTTATGGCGGCCGCTGCGCGACTGCGCAGCGGGCACGCCGGAGGCGCGCCAGAGGCAAGCCCGTCCGCGCCCGTCCGCGCCTGGCCCGCGCCCAGCGCCACGACCCCTGGTCCCCAGCTCCCCCAAGCCCCGCTGATCCGCTACGACCCCACCACCCTCCACGCCCTCAACCCAGGGCGCTCCAAAACCTGCTTCCTAGCTCACCCAAAACGCACCCATGGACCCTTCGCCTGCAACTCCTGCAAACGCATCTTCCACCACGCAACTACCACGACCACAAGCCCACGCGCCATCAACCACCTCAAGTGCATCCTGGTCAACGCTCGTTCCGTCCACAAGCACGCAGTTGAACTTTGGGACCTCCTGGACTCCACAGCCCCGGACGTCGCCTTCATCACGGAGACATGGATGAACGCCTCCTCTGCTCCAGACATCGCTACCCGCCATCCCCGAAGGCTACAAGATCTCCAGAAAAGACCGCACCAACCAAGTAGGAGGAGGTGTCGCCATCATCTTCAAAGACTCCATCAGCGTCACCACCTCCACCGAAGACCCCCCCCTCGCCGCTGAACACCTGCATTTTCAGATTCGCACCGACCCAAGGACCACCCTCAGAGGATCCCTCGTTTACCGTCCTCCCGGACCTCGCGCCTCTTTCAGCGACGCCATCGCCGACTTCATCTCCCCGCACGCCCTCGCCTCACCGGACTACATCCTCCTAGGCGACCTCAACTTCCATCTGGAACAAAACAACGACCCCAACACCACCACCCTGCTCGACAACCTCGCCAACCTCGGCCTCAAACAACTGGTGAACACCGCCACCCACATCGCCGGACACACGCTCGACCCTATCTTCTCCGCCAGCAAACACGTCTTCTTCAGCCACACCTCTGCCCTACACTGGACCGACCACAGCTGCGTCCACTTCACATTCCGACGCGAGACCTCCCACCTCCGCACTCAACCCATCCCTCGTCGACAGTGGAACAAGATCCCTGAAGAGCAATTCTTCTCCGCTCTCGCCGCCAACCAACCCACCCTCACCACCGACCCCAACGACGCAGCTCTCAACCTCACAAACTGGATCTCCAACTGCGCTGACAACCTTGCTCCCCTCAAACGCACGCATCGACAGACCAACACCAAAAAACCTCTCTGGTTCTCTGACACCCTCAAAGAATCAAAGAAAACTTGTCGTGCCCTTGAGAAGGCCTGGCGCAAGGACCACACCGCTGACAACATGACCGCCCTCAAGAACGCTACACGCGAACACCACCACCTGATCCGCACTGCCAAAAGGAACTTTTTCACCGACAGACTAGACAAAAACAGCCACAACAGCAGAGAACTCTTCAGCATCGTCAAAGAGTTCTCCAACCCCAGCGCCAGCGCCAACGCCGTCACGCCCTCACAGGATTTGTGCGAATCCCTCGCCACTTTCTTCCATCGCAAGATCAGCGACCTCCACGACAGCTTCGGACACCAGACCCAACCATACACCACTGAACCCACTTCCCCGGACATCACCCTCAACAACTGGACCCACATCAACACGGAAGAAACCAAATCCATCATGAACTCTATCCACTCCGGCGCCCCTTCGGACCCCTGCCCGCACTTCATCTTTAACAAAGCCGACGACATCATCGCCCCGCACCTCCAGACCGTCATCAACTCTTCTTTTTCTTCTGCTACCTTCCCCGAATGCTGGAAGCACGCTGAAGTCAACGCCCTACTAAAGAAACCTACGGCTGACCCAAGCGACCTGAAAAACTTCCGCCCCATCTCTCTTCTACCTTTCCCAGCCAAGGTAATAGAAAAGACCGTCAACAAACAGCTGACCACCTTCCTGGAAGACAACAACCTGCTCGACCCTTCACAAACCGGATTCCGAACCAACCACAGCACGGAAACCGCCCTCATCTCAGTCACAGACGACATCAGAACCCTGATGGACAACGGTGAAACAGTCGCCCTCATTCTCCTCGACCTCTCGGCTGCCTTTGACACCGTCTGTCACCGCACCCTAATCACCCGCCTACGCTCCACCGGGATCCAAGGCCAGGCCCTGGACTGGATCGCCTCCTTCCTCGCTAACCGCTCCCAAAGAGTTTACCTCCCTCCGTTTCGCTCAGAACCCACCAAGATCATCTGCGGCGTACCTCAAGGCTCATCGCTCAGCCCGACACTCTTCAATGTCTACATGAGCCCCCTCGCCGACATCGTACGCAAGCACGACATCATCATCACCTCCTACGCCGACGACACCCAACTTGTACTCTCCCTCACCAAGGACCCCACCAGCGCCAAGACCAACCTACAAGAGGGTATGAAGGACGTCGCAGATTGGATGAGGCTCAGCCGCCTAAAGCTGAACTCTGAAAAAACGGAAGTCCTCATCCTCGGCAACACCCCGTCCGCCTGGGACGACTCCTGGTGGCCCACGGCCCTCGGCACCGCACCGACCCCCGCAGACCACGCCCGCAACCTCGGCTTCATCTTGGACCCTCTTCTCACCATGACCAAGCAAGTCAACGCCGTGTCCTCCGCCTGCTTCCTCACTCTCCGCATGCTCCGCAAGATCTTCCGCTGGATCCCCGCCGACACCAGAAAAACCGTGACCCACGCCCTTGTCACGAGTCGCCTGGACTACGGCAACACCCTCTACGCCGGGACCACCGCCAAACTCCAAAACCGCCTGCAACGCATCCAAAACGCCTCGGCCCGCCTCATCCTCGACGTACCCCGCAACAGCCACATCTCCGCACACCTGAGACACCTGCATTGGCTCCCAGTCAGCAAAAGGATCACCTTCCGTCTTCTCACCCACGCACACAAAGCCCTCCACAACAAGGGACCGGAATACCTCAACAGACGCCTCAGCTTCTACGTCCCCACCCGCCCCCTCCGCTCCGCTGGCCTCGCACTTGCTGCCGTCCCTCGCACCCGCCGCTCCACGGCGGGTGGGAGATCTTTCTCCTTCCTGGCGGCCAAGACCTGGAACTCCCTCCCCACCAGCCTCAGGACCACCCAGGACCACTCCGCTTTCCGGAGACTCCTAAAGACTTGGCTGTTCGAGCAGCGATAACCCCCCCTTTCCCCCCTAGCGCCTTGAGACCCGCACGGGTGAGTAGCGCGCTTTATAAATGTTAATGATTTGATTTGATTTGAAAGATGGAGAATACCTCTTTAAAACAGGATTTAAGCAGGTATAAATTTAGGGGATCTCAGTGGAACACAGCTTCTACGCCTTTGTTTAAAACCTCCTCAGAGACAGGGGCGCCATCAAAACATACAACTTTGCCTTCCCCAGTTGAGGTTACTGCTAATGTTCCTAATGTTGTGCCCTTAGCAGCACCTGAACGTTTTCATGGAGATAGTAACAAATTCCATGTGTTTATCAATCAATGTCAATTACACTTCATTTGTAAGCCACAACAGTTCCCTACTGATGATACGAAAGTGGCATTCGTCTTGTCTTATTTGGGTGGCACACCAGCCAATTGGTCAATTCCTTTCGTGGATAGAGATGATCCCATCCTCCATAATTGGAATCAATTTAAACGTACCATGACCAGCCTTTTTGCAAAACACACTTTCATGCAGGCAAGTGATAATGAGCTTTTAAATCTTAAACAAGGTAATAAGGATTTATTGACCTATCTCACTAGTTTTAATCGTTTACTCACCGAGACACAGTGGCCAGAAGAAAAGCGTGTCTCCCTTTTTTATAAAGGTTTGAGAGACGAGTTAAAAGACGCGCTGGCTCATATCGTTGATTTGCCAAAAGACTATTCGGACTTTGTAGATTTAGTTGTGAAATTAGAACATAGACTAGGAGAAAGAAAGGGAGATAAATACAAACTGGAATCACGGTTAACTTTTATTAGACACGAGAAGAAAGACACAGATAATAAACTCCCTGAACCAAAGCCTATGCAAATAGGGACACTCAGAGGTCCACTCACATCAGAGGAAAAAGAAAGAAGGAGAAAATTTCAATTATGTTTATATTGTGGCAGGGCAGGTCACTTTGCCAGAGAATGTCCAGTAAAGCCTAAAACTCCACGAAAGGGTGCTGTTTCCTCCACCTCCTCAACTGAATCGGGAAACGATTAAGCTCGACATGGGGAGAGGTTACTTGTTCGAGAAAACATCTTAATCAAACCTCTAATGCTGCAGCCTTCCGGGTACCGCACATACCTAGACATTTCATAATTCAGGTCGTTTTAATTGTTACTACCCAAGTGAGGCATTCTCTCCCTGTCCTACTGGACTCAGGTGCGACAGGAAATTTTGTGGATAATAAGTTAGCTGAAATCTTAGGACTTCCTATGTGCCTAAAGCCTTGTCCAGAAGCAGTATGTGCAGTGGATGGGTCAGAATTGACCTCTGGATTAATCACAAAACAAACAAGTCCACTTGTTATGGTCTGTCAGAACGGGCACACAGAGGTGATTAGCTTTGATCTGATAGATACTCCTAATTTTGGTTTGATTCTCGGGGTACCCTGGTTAACAACTCACAACCCAAAAATTGATTGGGTGAATAGAACTGTTACTTTGGATTCCTCTTTCTGTAGAACCAATTGCTATCAAGAAGCAGGTACAGAACAGAGCACAGTATTACACTGTGCTAGTGTTACACAAGATGAACCAAGTCTCCCTCCTGAATATTCTGACTTTAAAGACGTCTTTGATCCAGTAAAGGCTAGTGTGCTGCCCCCACATCGGTCTTATGACTGCCGTATAGATCTTATCCCAGGGGCCCCTTTACCTAATAACAGAGTATATGCTTTGACTGACGAAGAAACCAAATACTTAAGAACCTACCTAGATGACCTACTACAGTCTGGGTTCATCCGTCATTCCACATCTCCGGTGTCATCTCCACTCTTTTTTATCCCGAAGCCGGATAAATCCCTGCGCGCGTGTATCGATTATAGAGGACTAAATAAGGCTACAATAAAGAATAAATATCCTCTTCCTCTAATACCTGTGTTGTTGGATCAATTAAGACATTCTACTGTATACACTAAACTAGATCTGCGGGGAGCTTACCACCTGGTCCGAGTAAAAGAGGGGGATGAGAGGAAGACAGCTTTCAAGACAAAGTTTGGTTTATTTGAGTACACAGTAATGCCCTTTGGGTTATGTAATGCCCCTGCGGCCTTTCAGTTCTTTATAAATGAGGTCCTACACGAATTCCTGGACGTTTGTGTCATAGTATACATAGACGACATCCTCATTTACTCTAAGAACTCAGAAGAACATACCCAACATGTTCGTGCAGTATTATCAAAGTTAAAAGAAAATCATCTTTTTGCTAAGTTAGAAAAGTGTACTTTTAATGTCAACAAGGTGGACTTTTTAGGATACTGCCTGTCACCTCAAGGAATAACTATGGATGTAAAGAAAATCAGTGCTATTGCTGATTGGCCAGAACCATCCTCTGTAAAAGATATTCAGAAATTTCTGGGTTTCGCCAATTTTTATAGGAGGTTTATTGCACATTTTGCAGACATTGCGGCCCCAATAACTACCTTGTTGCGGAAAGGGCAACGATTTCTTTGGACTGATGATGCGGCACACGCCTTTCAACTCCTAAAACAAAAGTTCACTTCAGCCCCAATTCTGAAACATCCTGATCCTGACTTGCCCTTTTTTGTTGAAGCGGATGCTTCACAAGTAGCTTTAGGAGGAGTTCTCTCTCAACGAGATGCAGTAGATGGCCAGTTACATCCTATAGCCTTCTATTCCAAAAAGTTATTGCCAGCTGAACAAAATTACACTGTGGCTGAAAGGGAACTACTAGCTATCAAAGTAGCCTTTTCAGAATGGAGGCACCATTTAATGGGAGCCAAGTACCCAGTTACAATCTTTTCTGACCATAAGAACCTACAGTTTTTTGGATCACTTAAAGCACTAACACCACGTCAGATGCGCTGGTTAATTTTTTTTAGCACATTTGACTTTGTTATAATTTATAGACCAGGTGCACAACAAATTCAATCTGATGTGTTATCTAGATACGGACATACCTCAGACATGAAACAAGATAAAATAGGAGAACCCATTATTCCTCTCCAAAAGTTGTTGGCACCAGTACAACAGAAGGATTTCATCACAGATCTATATAATGCACACATGCAAATAGCACATCAGGATTGGTTAAAGGATTCCCATAACACAATACAACGAGGTTTATTGTATCATGACAACATGCTGTTCGTGCCCACCTCTGAATTACAAACACAGGTGATAATTTGGCATCACGCCTCACCGTTGGCAGGTCATCCTGGTTGGGTAAAAACCCTGGAAAATGTGCAAAAACACTTTTGGTGGGACACTATAAGAAAGGACATTAAGCAATTTGTCACTACCTGTCCAATTTGTGCAAGACATAAATCTTCTCATAAGGCTCCTGACGGCTTGTTAATACCAATGCCAACACCCAAACAACCTTGGCACACTGTGAGCGTAGACTTTATTGTAGGTTTACCACCTGTAAAATCCTTCACAACAGTGTTGGTTATAGTGGATTTTTTATCTAAAATGGCACATTTTGTACCATTACGGAAATTACCCACGGCGGCAGAATTTGCCGATATTTTTATAAGGGAAATTGTGCGTTTACATGGTTTGCCAAGCAAAGTGGTGTCAGACCGAGGGAGCCAGTTCAACTCCAGATTTTGGAAAAAATTATGTGAAAAACTGAAAATAGATGTGGCGTTATCCACTGCTTTCCACCCAGAGACA
Source organism: Pleurodeles waltl (assembly GCF_031143425.1). NCBI lineage: Eukaryota > Metazoa > Chordata > Amphibia > Caudata > Salamandridae > Pleurodeles > Pleurodeles waltl. Next base: position 215,353,367 of record NC_090440.1, read on the forward strand.
GATGGACAGACTGAACGAATGAACCAAACCTTACTTCAAATGCTACGTTGTTTATTGGCTGATTATTCTAGTGAATGGTTGGAAGCTCTCCCTGTAGCAGAGTTTGTTTATAATAATACTGAGCATTCAGCTCTACTTTGCTCACCATTCTATTTCTTGCAGGGGTATCATCCAAGAGCTATACCCATTTTGTTAGAAGATTCCCTGTTGCCTACAGTAACGGACAGACTAACGAGGTTAGGTGACATACAAGACAAAGCCAGGAAACATTTATTAAAGTACAAGGAAAGCATGAAAAGACAAGCAGACAAACACAGGTCTGAGGCCCCAATGTATAAAATTGGTGACAAGGTATGGCTCTCCACAAAGAACCTAAACATAGAGGGATCCCGAAAGCTGCAACCACGTTTCATTGGACCCTTTAGTATAACTGCCATAGTAAACCCGGTAACAGTAAAATTAGATTTAACAAAAGAATATCCAGTACATACTACATTCCATGTGTCCTTGCTTAAGCCGTACAACTCAAAAACCCGACCTGAACCACCACCTCCACCCATACCAATTAAGGGAAATCTGGAATATGAAGTGAAAAGCATAAAAGACTCAAAAAGATTTAGTGGACGTCTGTTTTATTTAGTAGAATGGAAAGGATATGATGAATCTGAGAATTCATGGGAACCAGCATCATATGTACATGCCCCACAGCTGATTAGACGGTTTTATTTAAAAAATCCAGGAAAACCCCGTCCTGTAGGAGGGCCTTTGAGGGGGGCAACTGTTAGGGTTTGTACACAGCAAAGAGCATGTCCCCTCTCACTGCACTAGTGGGTTCTGTAATAGCTCCCTTTTAAACTTACTATTGAAAGCCTTTCTTGTTATCTCACCTTCCCCCCCCCCTTGGCTTCTGTGTATGTTGTTTAATGTGCTGTTTTGTTTACACATTGGGCCTTGCTTTTACCAAGGCTTCTTTAAAACACTCCTCCCTAGGCCAGGTGTTAATCCACCTCATTTGCATAATAACTGAAACTCTGCACACCTTTCAAGAACATGTGCAGCATGTGAGGACCACACCCAGCTCTTCAAACCACACCCAGCTCTGCACACCTTCCAAGAACATGTGCAGCATGTGAGGACCACACCCAGCCCTTCAAACCACACCCAGCCCTGTCTATAAAAGGCATCCCCCGAGCCTCACCCAGTGCTTGTGCTTGTCTACCTCCCGCTTACCTGAGAACAGATCCCTCGGCGCTGGCACTCCTGCTCTTTACAGACTTTCATTGACTTCAATGGGCGCAGCTTCTGGCTCTTCCTTCTTCCGGTTTCCGGTTCCTCCTTGCTTCAGCCTCTCTCCTATGAGTAACCTGCAAAAGAGAAAGAAGACAAGGTTAGACTGATCAGTATCTCATGCCAGCAACAAGTAAGTGCAAAACTTTTTACTACCTGAAAGAACTTTGACAACAATTTCTGGATTCGTGTATAGACAATTCGAAACGAAATACCTTCCACGAACATTGTGATTCAAACTCTTTGTTACAAGAATATTTTGCAGAACTTTGTGAAGCAAACATTGTTTTTTCTCATGGAACTTTTAAGAATCGAACAGTGGAAACCATTAACAGCAAGGCAAACAGTAAATCAAGGACTTGCACAAATTACATGCTGTATTTTGATGTAAAAGTACAGTATTTGTTTTATAGAAGATTCTGGAAATATGGGAAAAAAGCTTTACAGTAATAGAAAACACATCCCAGAGCAGTAACACATTCCAAACCTGGAAACTAGAGACCAGGATCCAAGAGGTACTTTTAGAAAAGAATTTCTAATAAATAAAGGGATAGTCAGGAACCCATTTAGGAATAGGTTGCACTTATCTGTTCTTTGTTTATGTTTCATTAGGCACCAGTTTCTACAGAAGTCAGAAAGGCCCGCAGATTTGTGCAGCACTTCAACAGTGGAAACGCAAGAACGGTGTTGTCTCTCTTTTTTATTTTATCCACTTCCCCCCCTTCCCTTGAGCTTCTGTTCTTAGTGCACTGTTTTAAAAACTAGTGTGCTGGAACAAGCAGTTTCAGGGTGGGGTCGGATTGTCTTCAACCTCCATCAGAACTGAACAAGAACTCAGGTGAGCTGGGCTTTGACATCCTCCTGCAGAAAAGGCACCTGTCGTCGCAAAGCTAAGTTGTGAAGCATACAGAAGGCCACGATGATCTGGCACACCTTCTTTGGTGAGTAGAATAGGGATCCACCTGTCATATGGAGGCACCTGAACCTGGCCTTCAGGAGGCCGAAGGTCCGTTCTATAATCCTCCGAGTTCGCCCACGGGCCTCATTGTAGCGTTCCTCTGCTCTTGTCCTGGGATTCCTCACTGGGGTCAGTAGCCATGACAGGTTGGGGTAACCTGAGTCACCTGCAAATGGCGAGGGACAACTGTTAGACACACACTAACCTGTAGGGATATCCCCAGACCCAGACAACCATTCCCACTGACTTGCTTCAAGGTGCTCACCTAATAGCCACACACAGTGCCTCTGGAGTTTCCCCATCACATAAGGGATGCTGCTATTCCGTAGGATGTAAGCGTCATGCACTGAGCCAGGGAATTTGGCATTAACACAGGAGATGTACTGGTCGGCCAAACACACCATCTGCACATTCATCGAATGATAACTCTTCCAGTTTCTGTACACCTGTTCACTCTTGCGGGGGGTACCAAAGCCACATGTGTCCCATCAGTGGCACCTATGATGTTGGGGATATGTCCCAGGGCATAGAAGTTACCTTTCACTGTAGGCAAATTTTCCACCTGAGGGAAAACGATGTAGCTCTGCATGTGTTTCAGCAGGGCAGACAACATTCTGGACAACACGTTGGAAAACATAGGCTGGGACATCCCTGATACTATGGCCACTGTTGTTTGAAATGACCCACTTGCAAGGAAATGGAGTACTGACAGCACCTGCTCTAGAGTGGGGATTCCCCTTTGGGATGGAGGATAGCTGACATCAGGTCTGGCTCCAACCGTGCACACAGTTCCAGGATTGTGGCACGATCAAGCCTGTAGGTGATGATCACATGTCTTTCCTCCATTGTCGACAGGTCCACCAGCAGTCTGTACACCGGAGGTTGCCGACATCTCCTCACATGTCCCAGCGGACGGTGCCTATGAAGGACAACAGCGAGCACAGAGTCAACCAACTCAGAGGTACGTACCCACAGCTTATACAGAACACGATTCATAATCCGAAATTTGCATGTATGAGTGTTGAGGCAAGGCCTAGGTATGTGTGACGCAGTTAAAAATGCCGTGTGGGCCCCTGAAATGGTGGCTGCCTGACTTGTAAAGTGGGACAATGGGATGTGAGGTAACTGTGCTGGCGTTGTACACCGTCGCAGTAGGCGGTCGAAGACCGCGGCGCAATTCTGCATTGGTTAACATTGGACCCTATGGGTCCCAAGAGCCAATGACGATGTACGCCGGCGGTGACGGTACGCACCGCTGCGGACGTGGCCGCCATTTTCTATCTGTTCAATCACTTGATACCTGATCTTCGACAGGAGAGGACCTACAATGCAAGTGTTGATGTGACGTCAGTCTGGAAGAGACAATGGCTCGTGTGTCTGGGGAAAGGGCCCCTGCCTTCACATCGGAGGAGTTGGAGAAACTCGTGGATGGGGTCCTCCCCCAGTACACGCTACCCTACGGTCCTCCAGACAAACAGGTAAGTACACTGGGAGCATGCTGTATGGGCTGTGCCTGTGTGGAGTGGGGTGGAAGAAAGATGGGGGGGAGATTGAGGCGTGCATGAAACGACGGTGAATGCATGTGCCACATGGCAAGGGTAGGGATGGGGGCCAATGACTGTGACGGTGCAGTTGGTAATAACTCTTCTTTTTCCCCTGTACAATTCCTGTAGGTCAGCGCCCACCAGAAGAAGGATGTTTAGCCTGCCATCGCCAAGGACGTCCGGACCCTGGGGGTCTATCACAGACGGAGCACCCACTGCCGTAAGAGATGGGAGGACATTCGCCGCTGGAGAAGAAGACGGCGGAGGCCCAGCTAGGGATGACCTCCCATGGGAGGGGTGCCCGTCGCACCATGAACCCCCTGATGTTCAGGATCCTGGCGGTGGCGTACCCGGAGTTGGATGAGCGCTTGAGGGCATCACAGCAGCCACAAGGCAATGAGTACAATCTCAGTCTGCTGATTCAGTGCGCAGTGGAGGTGTCTGGGTGGGGGAGGTGGGCTGTGGGTTTCCATAGTCCAGGGCGAGTGTGCTAGTTAGGTCGCCTTCTTCTGGCAGACCCTGTGCCACCCCACCCCACCTGTGTACAGTGCCAACTACACCTAGTCAGGCTCCTGTGACATCCATGTGTGCAGATGTCAGCCATAGCCTTATAGGCCATGTCCCAGGGATTGGAACAGTGGAACCCAAGTGCACTGCGTAGTGCAGGGGGCTTCTGTGTCTGTCATGTCTGCCAACTGTAGCGGCAATGCATGCACTCAACATGTCTTTCTTCTGTCGCCCCCCCCCTTTTTGTGGTCTCCCTGTTCTTGTGTGCATTAGCATCATCAGGCAGAGGAGCAGTGGCACCGGAGCAGGAGGGAGTTGCATCCCACATGGCCCTGGAGAGCGAGACTACAGACTCGGAATTCACCAGTGGGACGGAGGGCGAGGGGAGCTCCACAGCGGGGACAGGAGCTGAGACCAGTGATACAGACTCGTCCTCTGATGGGAGCTCCCTTGTGGTGGCGGCCACATCTGTGTCCCCCGCATCTACAGGTACAGCCGCCACCCTCCCTACCAGCACCGCCCTCCCAGCAGCCCCTCAGCCTTTGCCCCGTGCCTGCTCAACCAGGAGGGTGGACATCACCCTCAGGCACCTCAGGCCCTGCCCCACTCACCCCTGCTGCCCTCAGTGAGGAGGCCATTGACCTCCTCAGGTCCCTCACTGTTGGGCAGTCTACCATTTTGAATGCCATCCAGGGTGTAGAGAGGCAGTTGCAACAAACAAATGCATTTCTGGAGGGAATTCATTTTGGTCAGGGAGCCCTTCAGCGAGCTTTTCAGACTCTGGCCTTAGCACTGATGGCAGCTATTGTCCCTGGCTCTAGCCTCCCTCTCCAACTTCCTCCACCCAGACCCACACCCCTGTACCTCAGCCTACCCCAAGCACACGATCAGACCAGCATGCACACAAGTCAACACACAAGGGAAGCTCTGGCAAACATAAGCACCACACATTCCACAGGCACTCACGCAAGCATCACACACATGCAGACACACCAACATCCACTGCCTCCACTGTGTCCCCTTCCTCCTCGTCTCCCTCCTCCCACCCAGTCTTGTCTCCGCTCACACCTGCATGCACTACATCTACAGCCACTACTTCCATCACAAGCACATACACCACCACACCCCACTCACGTGCAGTCACCACCCCCACTACCATTCACACATCCCCTGTGTCCTCTTCCAGTGTGTCTGTGATGCCACCTCCCAAGATACAAAAACGCAGGCACACACCCACCCAACAGCCATCCACCTCACGACAGCCTCCAGCGCATGCACATTCACCCAAAGTCACCAAACGAACACCTCCTACAACCACAGCCTCTTCCTCCACTCCCAAACCCCCTCCAGCTACCTGTCCCAGTGTTCCCAAGAAACTTTTCCTGTCTACCCTTGACCTCTTTCCCTCACCTCCCCCACCCCGTCAGGTCCCAACCTAGCACCTCAGCCACAACATCTCCGGGACCAGTGCTGCCAATAGTCACCGGATTCTGGAGTGCACCAGGCAGCAGGGCAGCCAGTGTCGCAAGGAGCCACAGCACGGACAGTCCCCCACCTGTCAAGCATCAAAAGCTGGCCAGTGCCCGGCGGGAGAGGGGGAAGACTCCAGCCACCAAAGCCACTCCCAGGGGTACAGGTGGGAGTGTGGAGTCAGCTGCGACACCTTCCAAGGTGGGGAAGGGGCACAAGAAGCTCAGCAAGTCTGGGATAATCAGCACGGCGGAGAAGACGCCATCAGTCCTGCTGCCCAGGAGGCAACCGCCATCATCCCCGCTGCCCAGGAGGCCACCGCCATCATCCCCGCTGCCCAGGAGGCCACCGCCATCATCCCCACTGCTCAGGAGGCCACTGCCATCATTCCCGCTGCCCAGGAGGCCACCGCCATCATCCCCACTGCCCAGGAGGCCACCGCCATCAGCCCCCCTGGGCCAGAAAGGACCGCCAGCACCAGCCCCGCTGGGCCAGACAGGACCGCCAGCACCAGCCCCACTGGGCCAGAAAGGACCGCCAGCACCGCTGGGCCAGACAGGACCGCCAGCACCAGCCCAGCTGGGCCAGACAGGACCGCCATCACCAGCCCCGCTGGGCCAGAAATGACCACCAGCACCAGCCCCGCTGGGCCAGAAAGGACTGCCAGAACCAGCCCCGCTGGGCCAGAAAGGACCACCAGCACCAGCCCCGCTGGGCCAGAAAGGACCGCCATCACCAGCCCCGCTGGGCCAGACACGACCGCCAGCAGCTGAGTTGCTGCCAAGGACCCCGCCGCAACAAGCACCGCTGAACAGGACACCGACGCCACAAGCACTGCTGAATAGGACACTGCCGCCGCCACAAACACCGCTGAACAGGACACCACTGTCACAAGCACCGCTGCCAAGGACACCGCCGCCACAAGCACCGCTGGCCCATGAGCGCAAAGGGCAATGATGCTACTGTGTCCGCCACGAGCAGGATGAAGCACTCTGGGCACAAAGCGCCTTCCAGAACCAGTGGAGAAAGGAATCCACTACCACTGTCCTTGGCAGGATGAAGCACTCTGGGCACAAAGCCCCCTCCAGAACCAGTGGAGAAAGGCGTCCACTACCTCAGTCCTTGGCAGGATGAAGCACTCTGGGCACAAAGCCCCCTCCAGAACCAGTGGAGACTGTCATCCACTTGAGGGACTGTCGCTTTGCACTCCCCAGGATTGAACAGTGGGCATACCACCCACTGTATAGACTCGAGAGGCTGTGGCTTTGCACTCCCCATGATCGAACAGTGGGCAACCCACCCACTGTATAGACTTGAGAGACTGTGGCTTTGCACTCCCCAGGATTGAACAGTGGGCAACCCACCCACTGTAGAGACTTGATAGACTGTGGCTTTGCACTCCCCAGGATTGAACAGTGGTCAAACCACCCACTGTAGAGACTTGAGAGACTGTGGCTTTGCACTCCCCAGGATTGAACAGTGGGCATGTGGTCTCCTCGTGGATATGGCGTCTTGCACTCAACCGGCTGAGGTGCACTCCCTTTCCCTTCCCCCTGAGGTGCCTGTTTTATTGCTATCTGATGCCCTGCAGTGTTCTCTCCGTCATGTTCGGGTATTGAGTGTGGGCCTAGTGCTCCACGGACTTCAATGGAGCAATAGCTGGACTACTATTCTTGGTGTATATATTTGTTAATAGTGTATATATATTTTTGCGTACTGGATTTTAATATATTACAATGGTTACACTCATTTCCTTTTGTCTTTGCATTCTTCGGGGGGTTTAGTGGGTGTAACTGTAATGTATCATGCTGTATTAGTGTGTGTTGTAGTGGGTGAGGGTGGGGGTGGGGGTGTTGCGTGTGTGTGTCCCTGTTTTTTCCCTCCCCCCTTCCCTGTGTCGTAGGTGCAGTACTCACCGTGGTCTTCGCCGCCGGCGTTCGTGCTCCTGGTAGAGGAGCAAGAAGATAAGGGCAGGGAAAATGTGCAACTCTGGTTCCATGGCATTCTGGTTCCTCGTGGGGTGTGTAGAGGTGAGCGTTTTCCCTTCGAAGTCCTGTTTCTGCTGTGTTTTTGTTCGCGGTGAATCCGCCCCGGAAAAGGTGGCGGATTGGTAGGTTGTGATACTGTGGGCGGTACATTGTCCTCTGCGTGTCTGTTGGCGGTGACCGCCATGCTGTTTGTTTGTACCGCCGTGGCGGTCGGAGTGTTAAAGTGGCTGTCTTTGTTGGCATTTTCCGCCACGGTCGTGATTCAATTTTTTTTTCCCGCCGGCCTGTTGGCGGTCTTACCACCTATTTAACACCGTCCGCCAGGGTTGTAATGACCACCTATATATTGTAATGATATCTGCATGTTCTGGAGATATATAGCGAGGGTCTGGCCTACTCGTCCTAAAACCCCCCGAGGAGTTAATTAAACTTTGATGACACCCGTTGGTATCTATGGGCCACAATAACCACCCGCCTGAATGTGTTATTGAAGCATTAAATGTACCATTCTGGAGCCACTCATCGAGCTCATCTTTAGTTGCATTTCATGTATTTTTGCCATATATAAAATTTATGAGGGGACGGTATGCTGGGCATGTTCAATTCCCTGATTGTTGCTAAGCCTAAACAACTGGTTTGTTGCACTGTTTCATTTAAAAAGATCATTTGAACAGGGATGAGACATGCTCTAAACAATGTTTCTTTTCCCTTGATCTGCCAATTTTTAATTCCCCTGACACTTTTCAGGTCAATTGATTTGGACCAATATTCATAGCCTTTTATTGATAACTGGGAAACAAAAGATTCAGAATATATAAATTTTGTATTTGTCAATAACATATGTATATCCTTAGTAGAAGATACTTAAAAAAAATATGACTTAGCATTCTTTTGATTGTACCCAGAAAAATATGTAAACTTTTCAGTGTACGTTTTAGAACTCCTTTGCGGTGGAGTTGGACAATGTTCCCATTGCGTGTAATTAAATATAATTTTGGGACTACTCGCTCTATGTATGAAGTGGTGCCCATAATAATTATAGCAAAACATATCACCATAATTTTCTTTGAATTGGTAAACATCTTCGTTTTCAAAGACAGTATAACATTGCAATTCTGTCATCATAGAATCAACTGTTTTCACATCCCAATCATCAGATACAATGCCTGGTATTACTATATCATTCATCGATAATTTGAACACATACGGTATTTGAATAATTTCCGTGGGACCATATATATCAAACATTACTTTGTCCCAAACAATCTTATCAGGATTTGGCACTGCGGAAATGTTCACAAAGGATAAGTCTCTTCGGACCTTATGTGATGAAAAATGTGGTTTCAAAACCTCCTCCACCTGTTCAACCGCTGATCTTTGAGGAAGAAAATTACCATGTATTAATAAGAAAAAGGTAATGACAAAACCAATCCAAAGTAGAAAGGCTAGGACAGTCAGAGAAAGCCATACATAGTTCCATGGAAAAATGAAATATGTTTCTTTAAGCCAGTTTGTTAGCTTACGTGCACTTGACAAATCAGCTGTCGAAGAGGTGAATGAGTCTGAGAAATCATAGTGGAAGTCAGCAAAATAACCAGAGGCAGTTCGTGCAAATGGCGGAGCCGTTGTCAGTAGTGGAGTTGGTGTTTCCTGTGGTGGCACACTATAGACAGCACCATCCGTTTGGCTTGTAGTCATGTTGACTTGTTCAAATGTTTCTAAGTTAGTTGATGTTAGTGGAACTAATGCAAGCACCCTCCCCACGCTCGGACAGGTATCAGTGTTGGTATAAACAACTTGTAGCGGAACTTCTTCTCCAGTAGTGAGAGGGATTCGGGAACTACTGGATGTTCCTCTTGGTCGGCTGTGCAGGATCTGCCACATGGTGTAACTTGACATTGTCAATTGAAACAAAACGATTTTCTTTGGCACCTGCCAACGGTGGTAGAGTAACAGTTCTGGTACCGTGTATCCCTAGTACAGGGACTGTGTCAAAGCCCAGCTCACCTGAGTTCTTGTTCAGTTCTGATGGAGGTTGAAGACAATCCAACCCCACCCTGAAACTGCTTGTTCCAGCACACTAGTTTTTAAAACAGTGCACTAAGAACAGAAGCTCAAGGGAAGGGGGAAGTGGATAAAATAAAAAAAAAAGAGACAACACCGTTCTTGCGTTTCCACTGTTGAAGTGCTGCACAAATCTGCGGCCCTTTCTGACTTCTGTAGAAACTGGTGCCTAATGAAACATAAACAAAGAACAGATAAGTGCAACCTATTCCTAAATGGGTTCCTGACTATCCCTTTATTTATTAGAAATTATCTTCTAAAAGTACCTCTTGGATCCTGGTCTCTAGTTTCCAGGTTTGGAATGTGTTACTGCTCTGGGATGTGTTTTCTATTACTGTAAAACTTTTTTCCCATATTTCCAGAATCTTTTATAAAACAAATACTGTACTTTTACATCAAAATACAGCATGTAATTTGTGCAAGTCCTTGATTTACTGTTTGCCTTGCTGTTAATGGTTTCCACTGTTCGATTCTTAAAAGTTCCATGAGAAAAAACAATGTTTGCTTCACAAAGTTCTGCAAAATATTCTTGTAACAAAGAGTTTGAATTACAATGTTCGTGGAAGGTATTTCGTTTCAAATTGTCTATACACGAATCCAGAAATTGTTGTCAAAGTTCTTTCAGGTAATAAAAGGTTTTGCACTTACTTGTTGCTGGCAAGAGATACTGATCAGTCTAACCTTGTCTTCTTTCTCTTTTGCAGGTTACTCATAGGAGAGAGGCTGAAGCAAGGAGGAACCGGAAACCGGAAGAAGGAAGAGCCAGCAGCTGCGCCCATTGAAGTCAATGAAAGTCTGTAAAGAGCAGGAGTGCCAGCGCCGAGGGATCTGTTCTCAGGAAAGCGGGAGGTAGACGAGCACAAGCACTGGGTGAGGCTCGGGGGATGCCTTTTATAGACAAGGCTGGGTGTGGTTTGAAGGGCTGGGTGTGGTCCTCACATGCTGCACATGTTCTTGGAAGGTGTGCAGAGCTGGGTGTGGTTTAAAGAGCTGGGTGTGGTCCTCACATGCTGCACATGTTCTTGAAAGGTGTGCAGAGTTTCAGTTATTATGCAAATGAGTTGGATTAACACATGGCCTAGGGAGGAGTGTTTTAAAGAAGCCTTGGTAAAAACAAGGCCCAATGTGTAAACAAAACAGCACATTAAACAACATACACAGAAGCCTAGGGGGGGGGGGAAGGTGAGATAACAAGAAAGGCTTTCAATAGTAAGTTTAAAAGGGAGCTATTACAGAACCCACTAGTGCAGTGAGAGGGGACATGCTCTTTGCTGTGTACAAACCCTAACAAAGGCCCTCCTACAGGATGGGGTTTTCCTGGATTTTTTAAATAAAACCGTCTAATCAGCTGTGGGGCATGTACATATGATGCTGGTTCCCATGAATTCTCAGATTCATCATATCCTTTCCATTCTACTAAATAAAACAGACGTCCACTAATTCTTTTTGAGTCTTTTATGCTTTTCACTTCATATTCCAGATTTCACTTAATTGGTATGGGTGGAGGTGGTGGTTCAGGTCGGGTTTTTGAGTTATACGGCTTAAGCAAGGACACATGGAATGTAGTATGTACTGGATATTCTTTTGGTAAATCTAATTTTACTGTTACCGGGTTTACTATGGCAGTTATACTAAAGGGTCCAATGAAACGTGGTTGCAGCTTTCGGGATCCCTCTATGTTTAGGTTCTTTGTGGAGAGCCATACCTTGTCACCAATTTTATACATTGGGGCCTCAGACCTGTGTTTGTCTGCTTGTCTTTTCATGCTTTCCTTGTACTTTAATAAATGTTTCCTGGCTTTGTCTTGTATGTCACCTAACCTCGTTAGTCTATCCGTTACTGTAGGCAACAGGGAATCTTCTAACAAAATGGGTATAGCTCTTGGATGATACCCCTGCAAGAAATAGAATGGTGAGCAAAGTAGAGCTGAATGCTCAGTATTATTATAAACAAACTCTGCTACAGGGAGAGCTTCCAACCATTCACTAGAATAATCAGCCAATAAACAACGTAGCGTTTGAAGTAAGGTTTGGTTCAGTCGTTCAGTCTGTCCATCTGTCTCTGGGTGGAAAGCAGTGGATAAGGCCACATCTATTTTCAGTTTTTCACATAATTTTTTCCAAAATCTGGAGTTGAACTGGCTCCTTCGGTCTGAAACCACTTTGCTTGGCAAACCATGTAAACGCACAATTTCCCTTATAAAAATATCTGCAAATTCTGCCGCCGTGTGTAATTTCCGTAATGGTACAAAATGTGCCATTTTAGATAAAAAATCCACTATAACCAACACTGTTGTGAAGGATTTTACAGGTGGTAAACCTACAATAATGTCTACGCTCACAGTGTGCCAAGGTTGTTTGGGTGTTGGCATTGGTATTAACAAGCCGTCAGGAGCCTTATGAGAAGATTTATGTCTTGCACAAATTGGACAGGTAGTGACAAATTGCTTAATGTCCTTTCTTATAGTGTCCCACCAAAAGTGTTTTTGCAAATTTTCCAGGGTTTTTACCCAACCAGGATGACCTGCCAAGGGTGAGGCGTGATGCCAAATTATCACCTGTGTTTGTAATTCAGAGGTGGGCACTAACAGCATGTTGTCGTGATACAATAAACCTCGTTGTATTGTGTTATGGGAATCCTTTAACCAATCCTGAGGTGCTATTTGCATGTGTGCATTATATAGATCTGTGATGAAATCCGTCTGTTGTACTGGTGCCAACAACTTTTGGGGAGGAATAATGGGTTCTCCTATTTTATCTTGTTTCATGTCTGAGATATGTCCGTATCTAGATAACACATCAGATTGAATTTGTTGTGCACCTGGTCTATAGGTTATAACAAAGTCAAATGTGCTAAAAAAAATTAACCAGCGCATCTGACGTGGTGTTAGTGCTTTAAGTGATCAAAAAAACTGTAGGTTCTTATGGTCAGAAAAGATTGTAACTGGGTACTTGGCTCCCATTAAATGGTGCCTCCATTCTGAAAAGGCTACTTTGATAGCTAGTAGTTCCCTTTCAGCCACAGTGTAATTTTGTTCAGCTGGCAATAACTTTTTGGAATAGAAGGCTATAGGATGTAACTGGCCATCTACTGCATCTCGTTGAGAGAGAACTCCTCCTAAAGCTACTTGTGAAGCATCCGCTTCAACAAAAAAGGGCAAGTCAGGATCAGGATGTTTCAGAATTGGGGCTGAAGTGAACTTTTGTTTTAGGAGTTGAAAGGCGTGTGCCGCCTCATCAGTCCAAAGAAATAATTGCCCTTTCAGCAACAAGGTAGTTATTGGGGCCGCAATGTCTGCAAAATGTGCAATAAACCTCCTATAAAAATTGGCGAAACCCAGAAATTTCGGAATATCTTTTACAGAGGATGGTTCTGGCCAATCAGCAATAGCACTGATTTTCTTTACATCCATAGTTATTCCTTGAGGTGACAGGCAGTATCCTAAAAAGTCCACCTTGTTGACATTAAAAGTACACTTTTCTAACTTAGCAAAAAGATGATTTTCTTTTAACTTTGATAATACTGCACGAACATGTTGGGTATGTTCTTCTGAGTTCTTAGAGTAAATGAGGATGTCGTCTATGTATACTATGACACAAACGTCCAGGAATTCGTGTAGGACCTCATTTATAAAGAACTGAAAGGCCGCAGGGGCATTACATAACCCAAAGGGCATTACTGTGTACTCAAATAAACCAAACTTTGTCTTGAAAGCTGTCTTCCTCTCATCCCCCTCTTTTACTCGGACCAGGTGGTAAGCTCCCCGCAGATCTAGTTTAGTGTATACAGTAGAATGTCTTAATTGATCCAACAACACAGGTATTAGAGGAAGAGGATATTTATTCTTTATTGTAGCCTTATTTAGTCCTCTATAATCGATACACGCGCGCAGGGATTTATCCGGCTTCGGGATAAAAAAGAGTGGAGATGACACCGGAGATGTGGAATGACGGATGAACCCAGACTGTAGTAGGTCATCTAGGTAGGTTCTTAAGTATTTGGTTTCTTCGTCAGTCAAAGCATATATTCTGTTATTAGGTAAAGGGGCCCCTGGGATAAGATCCTTACGGCAGTCATAAGACCGATGTGGGGGCAGCACACTAGCCTTTACTGGATCAAAGACGTCTTTAAAGTCAGAATATTCAGGAGGGAGACTTGGTTCATCTTGTGTAACACTAGCACAGTGTAATACTGTGCTCTGTTCTGTACCTGCTTCTTGATAGCAATTGGTTCTACAGAAAGAGGAATCCAAAGTAACAGTTCTATTCACCCAATCAATTTTTGGGTTATGAGTTGTTAACCAGGGTACCCCGAGAATCAAACCAAAATTAGGAGTATCTATCAGATCAAAGCTAATCACCTCTGTGTGCCCGTTCTGACAGACCATAACAAGTGGACTTGTTTGTTTTGTGATTAATCCAGAGGTCAATTCTGACCCATCCACTGCACATACTGCTTCTGGACAAGGCTTTAGCCACATAGGAAGTCCTAAGATTTCAGCTAACTTATTATCCACAAAATTTCCTGTCGTGCCTGAGTCCAGTAGGACAGGGAGAGAATGCCTCACTTGGGTAGTAACAATTAAAACGACCTGAATTATGAAATGTCTAGGTATGTGCGGTACCCTGAAGGCTGCAGCATTAGAGGTTTGATTAAGATGTTTTCTCGAACAAGTAACCTCTCCCCTTGTCGCGCTTAATCGTTTCCCGATTCAGTTGAGGAGGTGGAGGAAACAGCACCCTTTCGTGGAGTTTTAGGCTTTACTGGACATTCTCTGGCAAAGTGACCTGCCCTGCCACAATATAAACATAATTGAAATTTTCTTCTTCTTTCTTTTTCCTCTGATGTGAGTGGACCTCTGAGTGTCCCTATTTGCATAGGCTCTGGTTCAGGGAGTTTATTATCTGTGTCTTTCTTCTCGTGTCTAATAAAAGTTAACCGTGATTCCAGTTTGTATTTATCTCCCTTTCTTTCTCCTAGTCTATGTTATAATTTCACAACTAAATCTACAAAGTCTGAATAGTCTTTTGGCAAATCAACGATATGAGTCAGCGCGTCTTTTAACTCGTCTCTCAAACCTTTATAAAAAAGGGAGACACGCTTTTCTTGTGGCCACTGTGTCTCTGTGAGTAAACGATTAAAACTAGTGAGATAGGTCAATAAATCCTTGTTACCTTGTTTAAGATTTAAAAGCTCATTATCACTTGCCTGCATGAAAGTGTGTTTTGCAAAAAGGCTGGTCATGGTACGTTTAAATTGATTCCAATTATGGAGGATGGGATCATCTCTATCCACGAAAGGAATTGACCAATTGGCTGCTGTGCCACCCAAATAAGACAAGACGAATGCCACTTTCGTATCATCAGTAGGGAACTGTTGGGCTTACAAATGAAGTGTAATTGACATTGATTGATAAAAACATGGAATTTGTTACTATCTCCATGAAAACGTTCAGGTGCTGCTAAGGGCACAACATTAGGAACATTAACAGTAACCTCAACTGGGAAAGGCAAAGTTGTATGTTTTGATGGCGCCCCTGTCTCTGAGGAGGTTTTAAACAAAGGCGTAGAAGCTGTGTTCCACTGAGATCCCCTAAATTTATACCTGCTTTAATCCTGTTTTAAAGAGGTATTCTCCATCTTTAATCTCTCTGTTTCCTCTTGCATATGTTGCAAGATGCCAGACACTGATTCATTATGAGCCAAGTCCTCATTTAGGGCCTGCGCCATATCCGTGACGACAATGCCCTCTATTTCTTCCCCGGTATTCATCGTCCACCAGAACTGAAATTTTTTAAAGGCTTGTGCTTCTGTCAAAGCCCAGCTCACCTGAGTTCTTGTTCAGTTCTGATGGAGGTTGAAGACAATCCGACCCCACCCTGAAACTGCTTGTTCCAGCACACTAGTTTTTAAAACAGTGCACTAAGAACAGAAGCTCAAGGGAAGGGGGGAAGTGGATTAAATTTAAAAAAAAGAGACAACACCGTTCTTGCGTTTCCACTGTTGAAGTGCTGCACAAATCTGCGGCCCTTTCTGACTTCTGTAGAAACTGGTGCCTAATGAAACATAAACAAAGAACAGATAAGTGCAACCTATTCCTAAATGGGTTCCTGACTATCCCTTTATTTATTAGAAATTCTCTTCTAAAAGTACCTCTTGGACCCTGGTCTCTAGTTTCCAGGTTTGGAATGTGTTACTGCTCTGGGATGTGTTTTCTATTACTGTAAAACTTTTTTCCCATATTTCCAGAATCTTTTATAAAACAAATACTGTACTTTTACATCAAAATACAGCATGTAATTTGTGCAAGTCCTTGATTTACTGTTTGCCTTGCTGTTAATGGTTTCCACTGTTCGATTCTTAAAAGTTCCATGAGAAAAAACAATGTTTGCTTCACAAAGTTCTGCAAAATATTCTTGTAACAAAGAGTTTGAATCACAATGTTCGTGGAAGGTATTTCGTTTCAAATTGTCTATACACGAATCCAGAAATTGTTGTCAAAGTTCTTTCAGGTAATAAAAGGTTTTGCACTTACTTGTTGCTGGCAAGAGATACTGATCAGTCTAACCTTGTCTTCTTTCTCTTTTGCAGGTTACTCATAGGAGAGAGGCTGAAGCAAGGAGGAACCGGAAACCGGAAGAAGGAAGAGCCAGAAGCTGCGCCCATTGAAGTCAATGAAAGTCTGTAAAGAGCAGGAGTGCCAGCGCCGAGGGATCTGTTCTCAGGAAAGCGGGAGGTAGACGAGCACAAGCACTGGGTGAGGCTCGGGGGATGCCTTTTATAGACAGGGCTGGGTGTGGTTTGAAGGGCTGGGTGTGGTCCTCACATGCTGCACATGTTCTTGGAAGGTGTGCAGAGCTGGGTGTGGTTTGAAGAGCTGGGTGTGGTCCTCACATGCTGCACATGTTCTTGAAAGGTGTGCAGAGTTTCAGTTATTATGCAAATGAGTTGGATTAACACATGGCCTAGGGAGGAGTGTTTTAAAGAAGCCTTGGTAAAAGCAAGGCCCAATGTGTAAACAAAACAGCACATTAAACAACATACACAGAAGCCGAGGGGGGGGGAAGGTGAGATAACAAGAAAGGCTTTCAATAGTAAGTTTAAAAGGGAGCTATTACAGAACCCACTAGTGCAGTGAGAGGGGACATGCTCTTTGCTGTGTACAAACCCTAACAGACTG
Source organism: Pleurodeles waltl (assembly GCF_031143425.1). NCBI lineage: Eukaryota > Metazoa > Chordata > Amphibia > Caudata > Salamandridae > Pleurodeles > Pleurodeles waltl. The sequence continues at coordinate 215,370,364 of NC_090440.1, forward strand.
GTGCTCGGTAAGAACGGCCAAATTCCTTTTTCACTGCGACTTTTTCACGTACAAGACCCCATACTCTGGGAATCCAGCCAGTAGATGTTACTGGCACATCCTTAATTCCTATGGAGGTGGCACTTTTGGAACAATTATCGTCATAGAACTGTTGCAATTCCTGTAAGACAGTGACACGTGCATTTATGTCAAAAGGTGTTTCTGCTGCCTCCACGCCAGGACCATCAAGATCCAGAACATACATTTGAGTTCCGAACAGGCACTCATATGAAGTATGACCCCCCAGGGACCTACTAGGCAGGTTGTTTAGTGCTCTCTGTACTCCGTACAGTTGATTAAGCCAACTACGACCCGTACCTAAGACTCTGGCTGTTAAGGATTGCTTCAAATCGCGATTTAATCACTCCACAACACTATTTCCCTCAGGATGAAATGGAGACGAGTACTGCAGTTGGACCCCAAATGAAGCCATGGTGTCCCTGAATGCCCTTGAGGCGAAAGCAGGGCCCTAGTCCGAATGAAATGCCGCAACTGCAAATGTACCGATAAAGACTCGCAAATCTTTAATAACAGTCCGAGCATCAGCCGAGCGTTGTGGCCACACCCATACAAATCTGGAGCATGAATCAACATGGACTAATATGTATTTGTACGCACTATCAGGTGTTAGGGGACCACAGTGGTCCATATACACACATTGTATGGCTTGTTTGAAATTAAGAGGGGTGTCTGCGGCGGGCGCTTGGCCGTGGAAACCTTAATTTGTTGACAGATGTCACAACAAAGGACATACTGCTTAGTCTCTTTATAGAGACCTGGCCACCAATAAAGGGCCTGTAAGATTGAAATTGTAGCCGCCACACCAGCCTGTGCAAATGCCACCCCCTCATGCGGTGCTTTGATCAATTGTGGTCTTATATCTTTGTTAGGGACGTCTCGTACGTCTACGCCTGGTATCTTAACTTCAGCGTTCAGCATACTTCCCATATGATATTGATATTTGTTAGGAAATCCTTTAGGATGGGGCATACCATCAGCCGTAGCTTTCACGGCAGCCCAAATGTCTGCGTCTGGTTTGGAACTCGAGCGAGTCACTGAAGCTACAGTGGCTACTGCCACTGCTAACTTTGCAGCTTCATCAGCCAATGTATTTCCAGCAACGTGTATTCCAACGCGCTGGTGTCAAAGTGTATGCACAACATGGACATTCAGTAGCGTCTCTTTCAGATTCGCTACTTTCCCCCACAGTAGTCTGTGTTTAATGGTGTTGCCTTTGGAGTCTCTGAACCCATTCTGGTGCCAATAATGCAGGTATTCATTATAGGACTGGACACAATAATATGAATCACAAACAATCAGTGTAGGCTGTGCTGGATCCGTGTGTTCCAATGCCATCAGCAGAGCCTTTAGCTCAGCCAATTGTGCTGTACAATCCCCTAGGGTCTGTGTAAAGGTATGTAGAGGACAAAATGTATCCCCTTCCATATAGCCACTTACGACTGCGCAAGCAGCAGAATATTGATGTTTAGTTCCAATCGCTGGTTGTGCAGAGCCATCTGTGTACATGACTCTTTGATACTGATCAATAGGCAAGGTATTTGCTGGAACTGGATATTCTACTTCATATTGCAGGAATTCCTGAATTTGTAACTTTGGGTCAAAAATGTAGTCTACCTCAGTGGCTGTTAAAGACGTAGCCCATTGTATCCAACGTGGATGTAGTGCTTTTGTGTTACAACGCTGGTTTTTGTAACAGCCTCTAGGGCTGGGATTGGAGAAACAACAATAATGCGTTTTCCTTGGGCGAGAGGTCTTTCTTTAATAACAGCCATCTTCCCAGCAGTGAGAATTTTCTCTGTGGGAGCAAAGCGTTGTTCAGCTGCTGAATACAAATGTGATTTGTATGCAATCGGGACTGTCTCACCTTCATTGAATGTCACATAGGTGAAACCGATGGCCCCAGCTACTACCCTGATGACCAAATGTGTTTTGTTGTCCCTTGTGTGTAAATGTTGTGCTGCAAGCATGTCTGTCTGCAATTCTTTAAGAATGCGTGTATGTTCAGTTGTCCAGAATTTACTTGAAAAATCAGGACGTATTAAGTCATATAAAGGTTTTATGCACGTAGCATAATCTAGAATGTATGTTCTGCCAAAGTTTAAGAAACCCAATAATGATTGAAGTTCTTTAATCATATTCGGTGGTTGTAGCTGTACGCATTTTTCTAAAAATTGTGGTGCTAGGCTCTTCCCTTCACTTGACACCTCATATCCTAGAAACAGGACACTGAAGAAGACAATTTTTGTTTGTTTGAAGTTAAATTTGTAGCCAAGTTCGGCAAACCCTACAACAATGCGGGCTACCCATCTTAGATGTTGTAGTAACTCATCATCTGTGAGATATATATCATCTACATAGGACAATGCTTCCGGGTCGATCTCGTGTAAAATGGCAGTGACACGAGCCGCGAACAGTCCTGGGCTATTCTTATACCCCTGAGGCAAATGGCAGAAGTTTTTCTGATAGCCTAGTGCGCTAAAAGTTGTTAAGTCCCTGCTTTCAGGCGCTATATTCTGGCAGAAAAATCCATTGGAAATGTCTAATGTTGTTTTGTATTTTTTACGCACTATGTTGCTCATTAGTGCAGTGCTATGTGAGTTTTGTATAGTATAGGTGCATGTATGACTGTTTAAATGTCTGTAGTTTAAGACTATTCTGTATGAATGGTCCGGCTTAGCCACGGGGAATTAGGGGTTATTCAATGGTGAGACACAGGGTTCAATCACACCCTGGTACTCTAGTTGCGTAAGTATTTCTCTCACTGGTGCTTTTGCTTCATGATTTATAGGATACTGCGGTTGTGGCTGAGGTTCACTTTTAATGGGAGTTACATGGTAGGGGGAGTCTTTATCCCACCTTACGTGATTTCTGTACAATGCAGGTGCTTGTGCCAAAGCCCATTCAATGGAATAGGATTCAGCGAGTTCCTCTGGAACAAGGAGCGAGAAGGAAGGCTTAATGACATCTTCTCCATACGGGCAGGTACGGACAAAGTCAGGCGGCCAATCTTGTTCAGCCAACAATACATCAGACACCTTTACTATGTGATCCCAAAAGATTGCGTTTATTATGCGTTCAGTGTCTCCTTCTAATTGCAGCATTACTTTGTACACCCTATCGGGCTTGGAGACACGCATGTCCACTGTTTCTACTTGTATAAAGTCATCAGTTGCTTTCACCTCCAGATGCTCTAGAAGATTCCAACGAACTATTGTGACCGCTGCTGCGCTGTCTAGCAATGCTAGAGCCTAATTCTTGTTCTTCAAAAGGACCCTCTTCCTGTGTGGCATGTCGAACTGCGACTGCTACCACTTTTTTCTTTTTAAATTGTTGTTTTTGTTGGGCAGGTTTTCCCTTCCTTTTTAACAGAAACCTCAGAAGAGCGTTGTGATTCCTGTCTCGGTTTCACGTACTCTGTTCTTCGCTCTGATCGCTCACCTCTCTCGTTTCTTTTTTCCAATGAGTCCTGAAAGGAATGAGATTGGCGTGTATCAGTATATTGATATCTATCAGGTGTTTTATTATTATCTCTATTTCTGAGATTATACCTATTCTGTGGGGTCTCCGTACATGGAGATTCTCCACTTTCTTTTTAGGCGTTTAATGCTTTTTATCCCAGCGTTTCTTATTACCCTCAGGTTGCTGATTGGAGTTATCTTTATTTGATTTACCCTGGAATTTAAGTTTTTGCGGTCTGGCCCCTAAGCTATCTCGACCGATACTATAATATGTTTCCGCTATTATTTTAGGCAGTTCTCGTTCTTGTTCTTGTTGCGGAACGTCACTAATCCGCATGTGCACTGCAAGTGCGACTGCTTCCCCTTTAAGGTTACTTAAAATTATTGAGAACACTGTGGCAAAATTGCCCATCAATTGCATCCCCACATCTAGGGCCGGGGCAGCCCCATATTCATCTTGAATTTGTTTCAGCACATCCGGTAAATTGGCAAGTGTCGGTGCACCATGTGCGGTTGTATAGAGCGCGGCAAATACCGTACCACAGGTATTACAGTTTTCTACTGTAGGGATCATCCCAAAGGGCAAGCACATCGTTAATATTCTATGTTTATCCTGAGGTCCCGTATGGGGAAATACTGCCTCCAGTGTATTAATTTTTTGTGCTAACCAATACGGAGTTTCTTCTCGTTTGGCGGGTACTTTACCCATAATTTAATGTACAGTTTCAGGATTTATACCTGGTGTTACTGCATGTTGTTGTGCTGGAGCAGCACGCGCTGGGTTTGTATTCAATGTTTGCATCACAAATTGTACTAATCGTCTGTATATTGCTATTAACTCAATGTATAAGCGACAAACCTCAGCTATCGCTAAATTCCCAACCACAGGATGTGGTGTATAGGTGGCCAATAAAGGCCAGGTAGGACCGTCATTACTTAGTGGACCTAACCTTACTGGTAATATTGTATGGGGTAGGGCACCATCAAGCCAATTATTATGTTCTTGATAAGATAGAGGAATCTCTAAATATGCATACACTCTGTATTGTCCAGGCGCGTTCGCAGGTATGTATTGGTGAAACGTATTTGTGTTCCCATCAAGTGCTGGAAATGTGACCCAAGAATAAAAAAGTTCTGTTCTATAAGCTGCGTGGGTGTCCACCACGAATGTTACTGGACCTCCCTGGAACATTAGGCTATTTGCTAATAAATGTGCTGTGAGAGGTTGACTCATGTTAACAGCTATTTGTACATGTTGGGGATTTACCATGATAGTAACACTATTAGTTCAGAGAAAGCACACCAAAAATGGGGTTTCCTTTTAAAGTTCAAGCTTGAACAACAACCAGTTTTAATAGGATTACCTACACAGCTGTGGTGGAAATTCTCAGTACCACGGACGTCTCCGCGAAATTTAGAGTCTGACCAAGCGTTGGCGGCGCCATGTTGCGTAGGTTCTCATTATTCTAACGAGACTACTGGATTTTGAGCAGCAAGATCGTCCACGGTGTGGGAGACTGAGTCTGACCCATGGTGGGTGACACCTGTTGCTCCAAATCCGGGTTTTGCTCTGGCTAACTAGCAGTGCCTCATCTCCCCCAAAAGGTAGAGATGATTGGGCAGCCGAGCGCATGACATGTTGTACTTCTCAGGGAAGTCGTGGTCACCCAGGTTGCATCCGGTTCTCTCATTCACAATTCGGTCTCATATATAAATGACAATCAGAGCAGTATAAGTTTTAAAGATTGGTTTAATAAAATGACTGCATTTTAGATAGCAAAGCGTGAGCTGCAATAACCAGAACGACACAACACAACAATATTAAAATGGTGACGATGAGATTGAAGCATAAGAATAATGCTATCATACTGCCACTAGAATCGATGGACTATTTTCTATCTAATCATATTTCGAGCACGGCATGTTAAACTCTAATCCTGACTTTCAGGTTCCCCTGGGAGGACATCAATCCTCATACCTGAGCAAAGGCCTGTAGTCTGCGTCAGCATCTGCAGCGAAGCATTCAGCATACAGTTGTGGTTCCCTGGCTGGAATCTCCCTCTTGACGTGTAATGGGACTAGAAAGTGTTTTTATAATTAACACAGCTGATGTTCTAAGAAAATGTCCCTACGTAAGGATGTGTATTTTCTACGAATGTTGGAGACTAAACTTCTACCACGTTTACCGGCAATGTACCAGACTGTAGCCTTGACTGAAGCACAGAGTGATCAAGAATGTGTTGTTTGAGAACACAGTGCTGAACTAAGCAAAAGCAGTTAGATAGAAGAAAATAAAACAAGACCGTAAAACTGGTTATTGTAAAAATAACAATGCAAATCTGAATAAAATATATCTGGTCAAGATGCACAGAGGCCTAAAATATTAAACTAACATGCATGAAGCTATAATTAAAATGGCTACACAACAATAGTAGGAGTGAAAGGTCGACATCTTAGCATCCAAGTTCTTCAGTAAAGTACATAACATGACTAACAAACCCCCTTTTCCCCTGCATGTGTTGAATGGATCAGCCAGAGAGCAAAAGGATCTAAATCCATCAATAGCAATACATTCAAAAACCCAAGTTTCCTGACAACAGATATCATCAAATTTCTCAATAAAAGACAGCCAATCTTTGTTCCATTTAGAGCTTACCCTGCCACATTCCATGAAAAGAGCTGTAGGGCCCTTGTCTGCTTTACAGGGTGGTCTATTGTTTCAGGCATGAACTCCTGGGTAGGATTATAGCAACACAGACTGAGTAGGCAGTTTGATGTCACCTCTGGACTAGCGGAAACAGGTGTCTCCTCATACAAAGGTAAATTCCTACTAGCAGAAATTGGGCATGCATTTTTACCATATGGGTTAGATTGTGTCATTGTGATTTGCTTCAAATCTAAGTATGGGACACCAGGTTCCAAAATACCAAGGATGTCACAAGCTAAATGTTGAGCCTGATCCTACTTGTTCATTTTAATAGCAAATGTCTCCAGGTGATAATGCACAATCACCTTGTTTCACAACGATTCCCCTGAGGGGGCTCTCCCCTTCTGATCTGGGAAAGAACAACAGGTCCATATTTGGACAGTAGTATTAATAAGTCAGTCATTTATAGCCAGGCAGGTGAAAGGCAGAAATCTATTGTGGGTCGGGATCAAGACGTCTCCCAGTGCATGTACTCTAGGGCGATCAACCTCATTCCTTACCTCCCATCAACATGAGCTGGAAGACCTTGGGTGATAAAAGTACCTTAAAGGGACAATGCTTACGGTTGCCAGAGACCCCCCAGTGCATGACCTGAGACCAGTTATTAACGAGGGCTGTCCCAATCCATCCAACTCTCCTGCCAGTAAGATATCATCGTACTCCCAAGATATAAATGTGGTATTCCAAGAGAGCCAATGGCAGACTTCATTCTTCACTTAAATGTACATATGCTCTCTGTGCGATGAGGCAGGTGGGACGTCAACCAAAACTACCACGTATGGGCAATGGTACGCCAGTAGATTCAAAGCCTCTTTTACTTTTGGTAAATTGAGCCGGCCGAGCTGTTTATTTTTATCACTTTGACCTGGAGGCCTTCCTTGTCTTCTCTAGCGCCACCTGCGAGCTGTTGTGTGTTAGGCATGTTCCTTTCCCTGTGCTCTACCTGAGGCCTAATTTCCAGAGAGAGAGCTCCTCTTTAATGTAGATATTTGACTCAACCCCTGAGAAGAAATTTAACCATTGCACCACTTGCAAATGTCACACTACTGGTTAATAACTTCTGTAACCCTTCCCATGATGGGCTAAGTTCTCCTTTGTTCTTTTCAGCAAATAAGGTTTTTTCTAAGTCCTTTTGTAAATAGGCCCCTTCAGTATTATATGACTGAGTGTTAGAAATGTGTCTTTTCACATTACCAGCAGTCACACCTGGTTTGATTTTCCTTCCTTTCCTTACTGGTCATTCAACACCTCTACTGGTCACTGAAATGTGGAAGCTTATTGCATCCATTTCTAGATCTACTCCTCCCCTGCAGTTCCCTCACAAGGGTAGCCCCCTCCTCCATCTGATTTGAAGTGGGTTCAGTCTCTAGAAGATCCTCTGTGGGCACCAGTTGCAATGGGCTAAGCCCTTTGTCCATGTCAAGAGACAACCTCCCTTCTGCCAATTCTACCTTCTTTGAAAATACACTAACAGCTCACACTAAAAAATAATCCAGCGTAGTACCAGAATAGGAGTTGGGGGCACTATCCTTCCCTGCTACAGGTTTGTGCTTCCCCATACTTAAAAGGAGGGACACAAACTATAATTAATAAATAAATTGTAGACTCACCGAAAGGAGGGTATCTTCTGCCAGCGTAAAAACCAAATAAGGTGGTGTAGCCCAGCCTCTTCAGGGTGATGATGGGTGAAGGTGGGCTCAGTCTTTGCCTGGTGCCACACACAGGCATGCCCAGTGCACCTTCTGGGCTGGGGGATGCCATTGGCGCTTTTCCGCACAACGTGCTCTCTCTGGCCCCCCACAAACACACAGGAGTCTGGGGGACAAAGTCCCACCCCAGACAGTGGCCAGATTGCTGGTTTTGCAAAGATCTGCTGCCAGTAATGAAAACCAGTGCTGTGGGACACTGATGGTGCTTTTCAGTGTGCTGTGCTCTCTCGGCCCACCCACAAACCCTCGGGAGTCTGGAGGACACAGTCCCACCCCAGAAAGTGACCAGTTTGCCTGTTTTGCCAAGTTCTGCTGCCAGTTATGGAAACCCACGGTGCAGGATTCCATTGTTGCTTTTCAGCACTTTGTGCTGTCCCTGGCCCTCCCACAAACACAGAGGAGTCTGGAGGATAAAGTCACACCCCAAACAGTGACCGGATTGCCTGTTTTGCCAAGTTCTGCTGCAAGTAATGAAAACCCACGCTGCGGGATACCGTTGGTGCTTTTCAGCACATCGTGCTCTCCCCCGCCTGCCCACAAAATCACAGGAGGCTCTAGGGCAAAGTCCCACCCTAAACAGTAGCCAGATTGCCAGTTTTGCCAAGTTTTGCTGCCATTAATGAAACATCCAATGTCCAAATGTGTTCTTTACAGCTGCTTAACAGAATAGATTGAAAAGATAGCTGTTATAATGCTAAAAGGCAGTTATTTTTCATTCACTTCACTTCCCCAAGTGAAGGGTCATATGAGGTCACTTCCTGTGATGTCACAAGAGGATAGGGCAAAATGTGTAATGCCTATTATGCTATCCCTGGCATTTGGTGAATAAATGTCCATGCAGATGTCACCCCTAGGGTAGGCCCTGTACAGCCCAGAGGGCAGGGTGCAATGGATTCAACGCGTTGGATATGTACTTTTTAGTTTTACATGTCCTGTTAGCAAAAAACTCTTAAATTCATTTTTCACTACTGCAAGGCCTATCTCTCCCATAGGATAACATTGAAGTTGCCTTAATACATCCTGTAAGTGTAACTTCCAAATGGGAAGAGATCTCCCCTTCTACTTTGTTGGCCCTGGAATCACAATTTAAAATCCTAACTTATGGTGACATTAGATTTTAAATTGTAATTCTTAAAATGCCACTTTTAGAAAGTTGGTATTTTACGTGGTTTAGCCATTTGGTGCATGCAGCCTGTCTCTAGTCACATGTCTAAGTATGGTTGGCATTTGGGCTTTGTGTATTCCTCCCAGACAGACACACACAATGGGAGCTTAGGTATGACTGAATGGGATATCCTGGGCAGAATGGGAGGGAGGAGTTGGACAGAGCCTCAATTACACCTGAACAGTCTTTGTCCTGTCCAAACACAAAGAGCTTACAACCATGTATTGTCACTTCAGCCAGCTTAGAGCCAGGGCAGGGGAGGAAGGGAATTACTTGCACGTCAAAGCCACTGTCCCGAAGCTTCTCCCACTTTCCAATACCAGGGCACCAAAATATAAATACTGGACTTCATCACCACCACTTCAGTACACTCCCGGACCTGTGGGTACTCAGCCAAGAAGGAGGACTGTTGTGCTGTCGAGGACTGTTGTTCTGCTGGACTCATTCTTTGCTGGGCTGTCCTGTGCCTTCTGTCCTCTTGCCTGCGAGTGACAAGAACCAAACCTGCATCTATCCAACACAGAACCCAGAGTGACTCCAACAGCCAGCTGACTGGTCTTCGGATCTGTAGTTTCAGGGACCTGAAATACGTCCAACCAACCTACCTCCGCAACTGGGCTCTGCCAGCTATGAGTCTGCTCTGCCAAGTGGTGCCACCCCAGTCTTGGACTCTTGAAAATGGGCCTAAGGTGCTTGCCCTGGTAGAACCGAAGCATCTGCTATCAACCCACTGCATCACTGTTGCTGCACAAATCAGAACTGGTGCATCGCCCATGTTGCATGGATCAGAACTGGTGCATCACTTCTGCTGCAGGGATCGACTCTGATGCATCGCTTCTGGTGCAGCAACACAACCAGTGCATCTCTGTTGCTGTGTAGAAAGAATCAACCTATCTCCTCTACTGAGTGGAGAAAATGAGTGCATCTCCTCCACTGAGTGGATCAACACCGGTGCATCGCTTCATCTGCACCCCGCATCTTTGTCATCAACGCAACCAGGATTAGGGTACTTTTGTTCAGTGGGCCTCACTGGGTCCCTCAATCATGGTTGGCCTCAACTCGTGACTTTGTCTTGGTCTTGTGTGACCAGATATCCCTGATTAGTGCTTCTTGCTTCTAAGCAATATTTTTCAGTTTAATCTTTACAAATTCAGAACTCACATTCTGCGTATTGGATTTTTGTTATTGTGGTCTTATTGTCTATTTTTGTAACTTGGTTTTGGATCATTTTTTTGGTGTTTCATTATTTTAATGTTGCACAAATACTTAACACGTTGCCTCCAGGTTATGCCAGACTGCTCTTTGCCAAGCTACTAGGAGGCTGCGCACAGGTTGATTTGGGGTTTGCTTTTTCCTTACCCTGATGAGGATTGTGGGTGCTGCTTGATCAAGGTTCACATTCCAGTCAACCAACAACCCAGTTTTTAATACCCCTTCATTGCTTTTACCTTTTTTGTCTGAAACTGCGGAGAAGGACGCAAATGACCAATTGTCCATCTTACTGGCTTCTACAGCTACTCTTGCTCTAACCAGGCTGACTTTCGCACAGCCCTTGTCACCAAAGTTGACATCATTGCAGTTAAAAATTACCTTCACATACTTTTAGATAACTAGAGAGTTGCCCCTTTGATTTTATTCAATCTGTCTGTTGCATTCTTTGCAGTTTCCGATAGGGCATTAATCATGAGGTTGCATGAGATAGGTATCTGTGGTCGAGCCTTGAGCTGGGTTATAGCTTTTCTACCTGGCAAAAGTCAGCAGGTTGTGTTCTCATCATGCTGATCCTCTCTGATCATGCTATCCTGCAGTGTCCCTGAATGCTCTCCCATCATCGTTATCATCTACTATGTCTAGGGTGCCCCGCTAGACAAGTTTATCAGTTCCTTTGGTGTATGTTCCATTTGTAATGCAGAAGACACCCAGCTAATTCTCATATTATATGAAGAATATGAGCTGTCTCTTCAAAATGTTTGCACATGTTTGACAGAAGGGTCCAAATGGATGAATAACTGTGGTAGGTGGTAGTGCTAGGATGGCCTACATTGACCCTGGTCATTGGCATAGTAGCCTGACTACTTAGGATCTTGTCCCGTTCGTACTGCATCTGCTTTATTTGAACATCATGGCAAGTGCTATCCACTCTCTGCAACTAGCAAGAACAAGCATTTGCAATGCAATAGGTCTCGTGTTTGCTCGAGTTAGATCTATTAACTCCTAACTGGACTTTACATGCCACATAAATAGAAAATAAAAAGTAAAACAGTTGACATAAGGGAGCCGATTCAAAGTGCCGCCATGAGTGCAAAGAGAGAGACAAAAGGAACAAGACAACCACAGGGGTGTAACAAGAGAAATAAAATAGGAGTGTCACCCTCACACAGGGGGGAGAATTCTTCCTTGTTGAACATGTAGGTGGAGAATTTGCACCAGTTCTACTTGCACATCCATACCAGGATCCCAAACAATCACTATTCCATGGATGTCATTTATCAAAAGCTTACTCTGGATTGCCAGTTGGCGCCTCAACCACTGCCCCTAGAACCGAGGTACCACCTTTTCCAGAGAAACATAATGTGCCCTTGTTTATGTTTTGAGAATATAGAAATGTCCGGGGATGATACTTTAATAATATTTTAGGAAAGTACTCTATTTTTTTAAAATGCCAATTTTGCATTTGTTTAGTAATAATTTTGTGACTGTTTAAATAATTTAACAATACCCTTGAAATTATTTTCTTTTGGAATATTCTGATGTATGTTTACCTTTCAAATGGAAACAGTAGTGGTTTTGCCACCATCTGTGTCAATGAAACATGATTAGGTGTTTTTATTGAAGGGCCTGCGTGTGGCATGTGTGTGTAAGGAGGCAATCAGCACACACTACTATTTCTTCATATGATTTAAAATTGTGTCTCAAATCTGGAACGTCACAGATTTCGTGCCCCATATTTATCTGCATGGCAATTTCCAAATACGCTGAGGAGATTGTGCGCACAAAGATGTGTGTTAAAGGGAATATCATGCGGTAGAGCCTGTCACAAAAATATTAATCCCAACTGCATGGAAAAAACTCATTAATGAGAAAACCCATATTATATAGTGCAATGGTACTTTTTTTGCATTCCCTTTTGCACTGCACTCATTATGAAGCAGTAAGATTCCTGTTTAATTTCTGTATTTTCCATGCTTTACTCTTATTCTATTCCTTGGACAGTAAATAAAAGGTATGGCATGGAGGCAGTAATGCTGGTACCACCCTAGTGATGTTGTTAGAGGTCAAAGGGTATTTGATGTCACTTCCGCTTCCCCTGGTCTTTTGGTGAATAGGCGTCCTTGTGCACAAGGTAGCGGCACCCATACACAGATGTACAACATTTTGTAAACACACACGTTTAAGAGAGAGGTTAAAAGTAAATGTACTGCAGTGATTGAAAACAAGTATTATTCTCAGGAGTTGTAACCCAGGCTAAACGTTGCCCACACAAGCGCCTAGGTCCCTGCAGCTAAGACCACGTTAATTGGAAAACTCAGACAAAAAAAATCGTTTTACATAAATAAGCAGCGCAATTACGCAGCCAGTTAATAGCGTGGCAGTGGCCAATGTGTCCCAGTGATATTTTCAAACTGTAACCCGATAGTACTGTTTCCATCCTAATGCCTGGCCTGCACTCCACAGGGCACGGCAAGCTCTTGCTGTTCATTAATGTTAAGACAGACACTCTGGGGGTTATTCCAACTTTGGAGGAGGTGGTAATCCGTCCCAAATGTGACGGATTTACCACCGGCTGTATTACGAGTTCCATAGGATATAATGGACTCGTAATACGGCTGGTGGTATATCCGTCACTTTACCGTCACTTTTGGGATGGATTACCACTTCCTCCAAAGTTGGAATAACCCCCTCAGTTTTCGACTGTGATCAGCGCAAGTTCCTGCAAAACACACAGGCCACTGAACGTGAAACCCTGCTAATGTAGAACATCAACTCGACGGCTAAGAAACTGAGACATACAAAAGTAAAAAAACTTTCATTAACTTAACAAAACAGTACTAGAATATTCTTAAGAACAAATAGCAAGCTTGCAAATCTGGCAAAAGGTTGAGAGACGCCCAAGTTAAATGTACTGTACTTGGTCGCTGCGCTCGAGGAGGGCTTGCCACCGGAAAAGGCATGACATATGGGTGCCTTTGACTAATGAAAGCAATCAGATTTTATTCGGGAAGCACATGAACCAATAAAAAACACTGACGTGAAGTTGACAGGGCGCCGAGCCCTTTTCTAAATACAAAAGAGTCTTGCTGCGATACGCATGCGCGAGCGCATGCAACTCAGGCTCGACCCTAAAAATGCAGCCGCCATGTTGTTACTCAAACTTCAGCATTCTTATTCCATTTCTACCTGTTTAAAGTCATTGCATTGGCTGCCTATTCATAAGCATTTTATGTTTAGAACCTCTATTTATGTTTCAATTACCCTATAAGCCAGGAGTGCGTTTTGATTGGGCAGACGTTGCATGCTTCCACCATAAATGCTTGCCCTCCACACAGATGCGATCATTTAGTTTATTTATCTAGCTGCCTACGCTTGAATCTCCAACCTGGCATTGTAAAGCTATTAAAGACTGTATTAGATAACTAAAGAATTTATGTTGTTTTTCTCTGGTGGCAGCACAGATGGAAGGAGAACAGCTATTAACCTATATGGATTTTCAGGTCTGGCTTGACTGTGCAACTCTCACTTGACCATTTAACCTACACCAATAATATTCTAACTTTCTTTGTGTCCACCCAATGCATATTGTTGCCTGTGCTATCTACCTGTAATGTTTCACATTATCATACAACATTCCATTAAAGCATGACAGATTTGCATTGCCAATGCTCGCTTGTTGTTAATCTTGCAGTTAGGGGTGGGTGTAGTATTTGAGTGAATTTCAAAAGATGCAAAATTTGATTTTTTTTTAATGGCTGTGCAGTAGAGTTAGGGTTGGTCCCCCGCTCACAGGTTAAAAGAAGTACAATCTCAACATATTTGCTTTTAGGAGTACTGTGAGGGAAGGTCAATGTATTTAGCTATATGATAATTGCGTTAGGGTGGATACACTGCTAGCGTTCCTCACAGAACTCTTTAAAGCAACTTCCCCATCAGGGTATCCTATGTGCAGCATCTGTCTGCAGAGTCTTCCTGGTGCTGTAGCCACCAAACACTCAATTGCCCGGGAGCTTGTTTTAAAGGACTGAAAGGGATTGGACTGTGAAATTAACTTAAAGTAATTATCATTAAGATAATTCTACTTTATTGACCCTGACAATGCTGGAGATCACAGGAATTCCTTGTTTCCTGTATTTCCCAATGCATCAAACAAGGAATTCTTAGCTGCAAGGCACGCTGCCTGCTTCACCGTTTTTTAACTTGGGCCAGATGGACGTGAATCCAGTTGACAAAAGCAGAATTGCTTGCAGTCTTGCAGTTGCTTACCGTGGATTTAAAAAAAAGAAAATTAGTAGGAGTAGGTGGAACTCATGAAATGTCACTCCCTGAATCCTATGGAGTTACATAAAAATCCCACAAGATTCAGCAGAGTTCTATCAACTGGCGTAAATATGCACTGCAAGGTGCTTGAGATGCGAGCAGCACGAGATGGGCAGGAGCAATTAGCCATTCAAGTTGATTTTGCTGCTTCTGGAGTAGAAAATCTACTTGAGAAGTAGCCCTCTGCCCACACCTGCAACCATTTGCTGCCATCCACATTAGAACATCTCACCAGAAGTCCTTCTAGCAACTGGGAGAAAAAAGTCTGCCAAACTGCTATTGGTCGGATTTGGCCATTACTCTTGCAAATTGGAGTTGCCAAATACCACCAATTCTGCAAGTGGAATTACATTTTGTGCCTAGGCCTAGTAATTAGACCCTCCCTACTCAAAAGATCACACATTATTAGTATATTTTTCTGCTTCTTAACAAGGTTTAATTCTTTCTAACAAAGCCTATTCCATAACTCTAGACGAAGATGTGTGATGTATGTGAATTAATGGAAAACCGAAAACCTAGAAATCACATAGGAGGAATCAGAGAAAACCATTGTAAGAAAAGAAAGTTTATGGAAATACAAATAAATGGAGCATTAAAAGAACCATTTTGAAGGAAAGATAATTTTAACGAAAAGAAATCCAAAAGAAATGTAAAGGTGAGTGGCGTTTAAGAGTTGTGAGCATTATTTGGGTTCAAGGATTGGTGATGAGGGGCTTTGAGGGGTCAGGGATGGGTGGAGTTTATGGTTGGTGAAGGGTTTTCGGGGTTCAAGGATGAGTGAAGTTTAGGGATAGTTAGAGTTTAAGGGTCAGTGACGGGTAAAGGTTTAGGGTTTCAACTTTTCAGAAATGGGTCGGATTTAGGAGTGGTGAGGGGGTTTTATGGTGCAATGAATGAGTGGAGTTTATCAACAGTTTTAGTGTTCAGGAATGGATGGACTTTAGAGGTGGTGGGAGGTTTAAGGGTTCATCAATAGGAGACTTTTACTTGAAGAAATGGTTGTAGCTTTCATGGCTGGGTAATGTTTAGGGGCTTTAAGTGGTTTTCAGGGATAGAGTGGTGAGGGGTTTCTTTAGATTCTTGGATGAGTGTATGTTTGAGTGTAGTGAGGGTTGTTTCTGGTCTACTGATTGTTGGAGTTTAGGGGTAGAAAGGGATTTTATGGTTCAAGGATGAGTGGGGTTAAAGATAGGGGATTGGTGCAGTTGAAGCACAGTGAGTGGTTTCTGCGGGGCAGGGATGGATGGTCTTTAATGGTGGTGAGAGGTAAGCGAATTAAAGGCATACAGAGTATTTTTTGGGCAATGTAAAAGATATACATTTGAAATGATGTCACTGAAGTGAAGCACTGAAATAAATACCTCAGACAAAAATGTTTCTGAAAATAAGCCCTGCAACTACTGAATTTACACCTTAACAAGTGAGCTATGAGTGTGTTTCTATAAAAATGTAAAAGCCATCCATCCAGCAAATTTCCATTGAACAGTTTTAATTAAATGGATTCCAAGTAATGGTATTCTGTTTTTCTATATACATTCTATTCACATACAACTGAAGATATTGATTCCAATCCTAACTTTAGCACTTCTCGGAAAAACATGTGATTCTGAGAAAATCACTTTTTTTTTGTAACTGCATATAACATAGTTCACAGAAACACAGTACAGAATATATGAACTCTGTGTAGTCACGTTTGCACCGTGCTTTAGTAACATAGGAATGAGTGTTGGTGCCCAGAGCTCTACTCAAAAGCCCATGGCTGATGAAATATAACATCTGTACACTGAATATCAGGTCAGAGTAGTCTTGAATCCACCTGACACCACTTTAATTTGCCACCAGACACTGCCTGCCATTTTATCTCATTCCTGCTTTCTCCCTTTGTGATGGTTTTTCTGTCTTTCTCTTACTCCTTCTCTCCTATTTGTGTGCTTTTCCCTTTCTTACTGTCAGTAAATGTCTGGTGAGGAAAAATAAGTGCCAGTCCTTAAAAATGAGTGCCGGTGGGCCCCACTGGAACCACTGTCTCAAATTAAGCACTGATTTTTGTCCGCAACACATCCTGGTGTCTGTGACATTGTCTCACGATGACCCCATACCCTATACACTTCTGTGTAAACACCTCATGTTCGAGACGCTGCAATAAAAATGTCTTGCATGAACTATTCCTTGAATCTACATCTGGGCTAACCCAGGGGTGTAACTCAAACCCTCGTACCCTTCCTCTCAGCCTGGAGGAGACCCCTCATCCATCCCTGCAACCTGTGTTAAAAATTGGGGACAATAATAGAGAGCAGTCTCAGCCTGTCTGCACACAGCCTGCTTTAAGTTCTGGGTCTTGTCTGAGCAGAAAGCACAAACAATATTAACAACGTTCCCAAGTATTTTTTTAAGGTGAGATGCATCTTGACCTTTGTGTGTCTGTCTGGCATGTAAGCAGAGAAGAAAATACAGAGAGGTAGAGGGGGATTAGTAGAAAAGGGGGGAGAGGCACTACAGATACCCAGGTGAGAGGTAAAGAGGTGTGGGATGAGAGAGAGAGGTAAGACAGGCAGCTCTAAGAGAGACACAAGAGACCAGTATGAGAAATAGGTGATGATCAGGCTGATGAAAGAGCGGAGGAGAGAGAGAGACAGATTTGGAAACAACAAGAGTGACGTAATAAAAGGACACCTTTGTGACAGTAGCATGACGAAATTGGAGGGGGCCCCACTGCAAACTACATGGAGGGATTCCCCCCCCTGCAGACTCAGTCAGGAGCTCCCAGGCCAGGGTACTGTGCTGTGGGGCCCCCCTGGAGCTTAGGGCATGGCAGGGGCTGCATGACCTATGTTACACCACTGCTTTGGGGAAGAAAGTGGGAGATAGCTCTGAGAGAGAGAAAGGGATCTGACAAGTGTGTGTGAGTCCAATGAGAAAGGGGCCATACAGGCACAGCTGATAGAAAAAGCTAAGAGAGAGTGAAGGGAGATGGATGAAAGAGCAAGGGAGGGACACACAAATGGAAAGACAAGTGAAAGAGAGGCACGGGTGAAAAATAAACTGATAGATGCAGAAAACAGAGAAGTTGTACCATCACAAATGTGAGAATCATTCAGAAAGACATGCAGTCTGTACTCCTGGAAGAAGACATCAAGCTCATCAATCAGAGTTGGGCTAAAATACTGATAATGAAATGAGGACACAAAATAGAAACAAGTGTGGAAAACCTAGGAGAGGATTGTCATAGGAGTGATATAGAAAGGTTAGAGAAGAAAAATCAACCAGATGGAGGATGCTAGACCTCAGAACCTTAGAGTGGTCTTCCCCCAAAACGTTTACTTTCGTCCTCTATTTTTGCTCATCTTGCTTTTAATGGCCTTAGGTCTCTCTACGCTTTGCCACTTCTAATCAATGCTAACATGCTTGTGCGCTCTCCTTTAAACCTGGTAACATTGGCTTACATCCAATTGACACATTTATAGCAGTACCAAATATGTACGCAGGGGCTGTATATTAAATGCTATTAGTGGGCTTGCAGCACTAATTGTGCAACCCACTTAAGTATCCTTTTAAACATATCTCAGGACTCTCATTGCGGCATGTGGGTACGGTTTTGACTGCCATTTTGACATGTCAAAATAAACCTTTTGACAGGCCCAAACCTTCCATTCTAGTATGTAAAAGTCACCCTTAGAATAGAACATGAACAGCACATAGGGCACGTTTTCAATGACCTCGTAGTGAGAAACTCTTAATTTTTTTTTTCACTACTGAAGGCCTACCTCTCCCATTGGATAACATTGGGCTAACTTATTATATTTAATAAGCGATAACTTTCAACTGGAAGCAGGTAGAAATGTCATGTTTTGTGTCTAAAGAATTGTAATTTAAAGACCTCTTCAATGGTAAAGTCAGATTTTAAGTCACAGTTTTGAAAATGGCACTTTTAGAAAGTTGGAATATCCTTATCCCAACCATTTGGTGTGTGCTGCCTGTATCCTGGGTCACATAACTAAGTGTAGCTGGCAGTTAAACTTTATGTATTGCTCCCAGGCAGTGAGACAACTGTAAAATAGGGGGGAGCAGCTGTCACCTACCACATTTGTACACCTCAAAGGCTCTGCCTGAGCACACTCACAAAGGGTTTGACGCTAGTTTAATGGGTCCACATACAATTTAGGGCCACTGCTGAGGTTGGATACCTGCAGAACCTGTTCCTACCTCAAATTGGGCACAAGGAATAAATACTGGACCCTCAGATCCAACTCTTCAGTACAACCTGGACCTGTGGCAGACTGAGAAGGACTACTGTTCTGCTGTGCAAGAACTACTACTACTTTGGTGCCCTGTTGCCTACTGCCATGCTGTCTGAGTGAAGGACTGGACCTGCATCTTGAACTCAGGCCCACCACAGTGACTCAAAGGGCCAATGGGCTGGAGTCCTGATCAGAGCTTCAGTGACAGAGCTGTCTCCAACAACCTTGAATTTAACACCTGGACTCTGACAGCTGGGACTCCTACCCTCCAAAGTGGTGTCACTCCAATACTGGACCCTTGGAAGTGGGCCTAAAGGTGCTCTGCCAGCCGTCTGTGGTCACAACAGAGCTGGCACAGTGGGATGCATTGTCTCACAAGACTCTGCATCAGAACTACTGTGTAATGCATCCCCAACGCAGGACCTTGCATCGCAGACCTCAGTCTCCTCAGAGCTGCCACTCCATGGTGCATCCTCGATGCAAGCTTTTGCATCGCAAGCCCCTCCTCAACAGCACCCTCAACGATAACACTGGACTACGTATCACAGCCCCCAGTATCTTTGGAACTGATGGTTCATGACACATCTTCGACGCAGGACTTTGCATCACAAGACCCTCATTGAAGGCATCCTTGACAGCAATGCAGGACCTCGCATTGCAGCCTAGCAGCTCTTTGGAACCACCACTGTACAAAGCATTCTTAATGTGGGATATCTTAACACTGCTCAATCAGGATTTAAGGTACTCTCATCGTGGTCGGACTGAACTTGTGACTTTGCCGCTCTCTGGCACGACCAGATGACCACTGTTGGCACTTTGTGCACTATTTTTACTAAAACTCAAAAATTGCAAATCTCCTGTTGTACTGATTGGATTTTTGTCTTTTTGGCCTCAAATAAGGTGTTTAATTTTACACTATTTTTCTAAATTGGTGTGTGATTTGGTTTGTGTTGTGTTGTGTTCTCACGTTATTACTATTTGGAGTGCTGCATAAATACTATACACATTGCCGCTAAGTTAAGCCTAACTGCTTGTCAAGATATCAGAGGGATAAGCACAGGTTAATTTGGGGTTTGCTTGTGTTTCACCCTGACAGAGGTTGTGGTTGTTGCTTGAGTAGGGTCCCTTCCTCCCAACAAGTAACCCAATTTCCAACAGATGAGATGGACAAGAGAGAAGAAAGAACAGGAGGAAGGTGAGGAAAGTGTGCAGACGGGAGGTGTGGGAGGTGAAATATAGATTGGGAGAGTAGTGAGACAACATAGGGAAGATGTGAGGGACAGCACAGAAAGGTGACAAAGGAGGAAAGAGAGATGGGAGAGCTGGGATACAGAGTGAGGAAGAAAGGTAAAGGAGAGAGATCTAGGGAGAGGAAAGTAAACACATTCTATTCTACACATATATTAATAATCTGGCACACTATCACCAGGGTGATGAAGTAAATGACTCCATTGCCCTGGTGGATGGACTGCCTGCCAGATAAATAAATGACCACTAAGCTGGCAGTCATTTATGGAGCATTGACAGGAACTGCAGTCACGGCCGTTCCTATCTATGGCTCTTATTATGACACTGGTGGTAAATCCCACTTACTGCCATGCTGACTGCCGCCAACTTACCTCCGCTGTGGTGGATATTTGTTCACCATATTATGACACACACACACCAATCCGTCAGTATTCAGCCACATACACAAATCCGCCAGCCCAAAGGTCAGTGATAAACTGGCGGTCTCAAAACCCACACCGTTACACCAACAGAATTACGCCCACCACATTATGACCCACGAATCACCACAGCAGACTTTCAATGGCGGTAAACCATTGGCGGTACATACCGCCACGCTCAAAATGGACACACACAAACAAAACACCACCACATTGGACAATTCAAACAACAAACACCTGACACCCGTACACACACCACACCACTATAAAACACACACCCACAGTACCCACAACCCTTTACCATTCCAAACCATTGCCAGCAGAGACAAATCAAGACCACAGACACAACTAGAGCCACACACTATTCACACCTATACACCACTCACACACCCCACATCACACACCCCAACACATTACTCAACACACCCTCACCTATACACCTCACACAAAACCCATGGCACCACAAAGACACCCCCGTTTCACAGAGGAGGAGCTAAGGTCATGGTGGAGGAAATTATCAGGGTAGAGCCACAGTTATTTGGAGCACAAGTGCAACAGATATCGATAGGTAGGAAGATGGAGCTATGGTAGAGAATCGTGGACAGGGTCAACGCCATGGGACAGCACCCAAGAACTAGGGATGACATCAGGAAGAGGTGGAACGACCTACGGGGGAAGGTGCATTCCATTGTAGCAAGACACCAGCTTGCTGTACAGAGGACTGGCGGTGGACCCCCACCTCCTCCCCCACAACTAACAGCATGGGAGGAGCAAGCCTTGGCAATACTGCATCCTAAGGGCCTGGCCGGAGTAGGGGAAGGACTGGACTCTGGTAAGTCAACTCTCATTCCCATCACTCCACAACTTCTCACACACCCCACCATCACATCTCACTCTTCCCAATGCCAAGCCCTGCATGCTCTACCAATGCATGGACACCACTCTAAGCCCTGCATGGGCACTCATCACTAAAGCATGCACACTATTGAGAATTAATCATCCCACGATACACCATCGTAAACAAGTGAAAGCTGCCAGGGCAAATACAAGCAAAGAGGGAAAGCCACAGATTTACAATATGTCAGACACAGAAATCATAACACAACATTTACATCCCTACAGGTACCCCAGCCAATGTCAGCGGAGAAGAGGTGCCAGCAATATCCAGTCCCCCAACAGAAGAGGCCCACAGTGATGACAGCAACTCTGGTCTTCAGTAACTTGATGACCTACCTGTCCTATCTGGGACCTCTGGATAGCCGGTTACCCAGACCCATTCACACACCACCACAGAGCCTCCCTCATCTGCTCCCCTTCCTATGTTCTCTTGGACAATGTACCTGTGCTACAAACAGACTGGAACACTACCCTGGACTTTCCTCCATCATCGCCCCATCCCATTGCACTTGCCCCTCTATATTTTAACACTTCAAAAAACACTCTTGGAAAAAAAGAAGTTTGGAGTGTGTCATGTACATCAATTATGTGTTCATTGAAACAGGTACAAACATTGCAATTCAACTGTACAGAAAATGAGCATATATTAATGACCTGGCTGCAGTGATCACACCAGGAGTATATGTGAGGTCACCAACATCTGAAAAATGAATTGTCAGAGGGAACAGTAAGTGGGCATAAAAGTGAGAAATGGCAACATGCCAGTGCCACAGAAATTCAAACAAATGTCATTGAAATGTGAAGTAACACTGCCCTACCTTTGTGTCATTGGAAGTACTGTCTGATCACAGATGTTCTGTTGTCCTCATCCTCATCCTCTGCCTCCTCACCCTCACTGTCCACAGGGTCCACTGCTGGCACAAGGGTATCTCCTTCCTCCTCCTCCTGCAGGAATGGGACATGGCGTCTGAGGGCCCGGTTATGCAACATGTAGCATGCCATCACTATCTGACAGACCTTCTTGGGTGAGTAGCTCAGGTATCCACCTGTCAGATGGAGGCACCGGAACCTGGCCTTTAGGAGGCCAAAGGTCCTTTCAATTATCCTTCTGGTTTACCCATGGGCCTCATTATAACGTTCTTCTGCCCTGGTCCTGGCATTCCTCACAGGGGTCAGCAGCCATGATAGGTTGGGGTAACCAGAGTCACCTGAAATATTGAGGGACAACATTTAGCCACACACTATGCCATATGGCCCATACCATACACCAACATCAACTGGGTGGGAACCAGGGCTCACCTATTAGCCACACCCTCTTCCTCTGTAGTTGGGATGCTGCTGTTCATCAGGACAAAGACATCATGCACCGACCCTGGATACTTAGCATTGACGTGGGAGATGTACTGGTCCAAAAGACACCCCATCTGTATATTCATAGAGTGGAAACTCTTACGATTTCTAAACACCTGTTCATTCTGGCGGCCGGAGGAGACAAATGCAATATGTTTTTCATCAATCGCCCCAATTATGTTGGGGAAATGTCCCATTGCATAGAACTCAGCCTTCACTGCAGCCAAATCTTCAATCTGGGGGAAAACAATGTAGCTGCACATGTGTTTAATCAGGGCAGTCCACACTCTTGTCAGCACTATTGAGAACATTGGCTGTGACATTCCTGCTTCCAAGCCCACTGTCACTCGGAAAGAACCAGTTGCCAGGAAATGGAGCACTGATAGCACTTGCACAAGAGGGGGGATCCCGGTGGGGTGACGGACAGCAGATATCAGGTCAGGCTCCAATTGGGCACACAGCTCAGTGATTGTGGCCCTGTCAAGTCTAGTGAGGATAATGTGCCTGTCCGCCAGTGTTCACAAGGCCACCAGGGGTCTGTACACGGGGTATGTCTCCATCTCCTATTCATCTGCAGCGGTAGGAATCTAAGGGACAAAAGAGTGAGGAGACAGTCACAAACTGAACAATGGAGCTACAACAGAACTTTGCATCCTGTTAACTTGTAATGTGCCAGTGTGATTTGTCCAGTATGGCAGCTGAAGCACCCACTGTTGCAAACGGTGTGAGGACCTGAGACAGTGGATGTGGAAGACGGCAGAGGCCCAGCTGGAGATGGCCTCCCAATGAGGAAGGAGTGCCAGTCGAATTCTGACCCCCCTGATGGGCCCGCATACTGGCAGTGGCCTATCCACATGGCGGATGGGCGCTTGAGGGCATCACAGCAGACACAAGGGGGTGAGTACAGTGCCCATCATTACAACTTATGCATGGTAGGGTGGTATTCAGGTGGGGGATGTGTGTCAGTGGGTGCCCCTAGGCCAAGCCAGACATTGCAGCGTAGGTCCCCTGGTGGCTAGGGTTCAGAATGGAAAATCTTGCTACCTAGCTCGTAGGCATCCACTACTGGTCAGTGCTGCGTGGGTCCCAGGTGTGCTGCATTTGGCAGTGTGTGCCCCACCCCATGCCTTGACCGCTAACTATTTCTCTGGTAGTGCTATGGCATATTGCGTTGGGCTGTTCTCTGTGTGTGAGGGTGCTGTGTACACCAACGGTGGTGGTGCAGCCATTGACCAAGTGTATCCTTTGTCTCTTCCTGCCCTGTTTTTGTTTTTGTTTTGTCATCCTGTCCTTATGTGCATTAGCATCATCTGGCAGAGGAGCAGAGGCACCGGTGACAGAGGGAGCTGCATCCCACAGGAACCAGGAGACAGAGTCCACCGACGCTAAGGGCACCAGTGGGACAAAGGGCGAGTGGAGCACCACGGCGGAGACTGGAGGGGACAGTTCTGACACAGATACCTCCTCTGATGGAAGCTCCCTGGTGGTGGCGGACACTTCTGTGACCACCCAGCTACAGGTACATCCTCCACCCCCCTACCAGCACAGTCCTTCCAGCAGCCCCTCATCGAGTTGACCCTGCCCGCTCACCACGGAGGGTGGGTATCCACTTCACCCCAGTTAGCCCTGTTGCCCTGAGCGAGGAGGCTATTGACCTCCTGAGATCCATCTCTGTAGGGCAGTCAACCATTGTGAATGCCATCCAGGGACTGGCAGCCCAAATGCAACAATCTAATGCATTCCTGGAGGGCATTCACACTGGATTGGCGGCCCAACAGAGATCGATTCAGGCTCTGGCCTCCTCTCTGATGGCAGCCATTGTCCCTGTTCCTACCATCCCCCCTCTAAATTCCACTGCCCAGTCCCATTCTCCTCAACTCCAACCCATCCCAAGCACACAGGCAGACAAGCATGCACACAAGACAACACCCAAGAGTGCCACAGGCAAACACAAACACCATCCTCTTGCAGACACATCCACTATTTCCACTGCCTCCACCTCCCACCCAGTTCCATCTACACTCACACCTGCATGCACTACATCATCATCCACCACCAGCATCACCACACCAAGCAGAACACACACCTCACTGGCACACACCTCCACAACAGCCATGCACCCGTCCCCAGTTTCCTCTCCCACTGTGTCTGCCCCCCCTAAAGTACACAGACGCAAGCACCCAGACACCCAACAGCCATCCACCTTACAACAGCATACAGGTCATGCACCTGCACCCAAAAGCAGCAGACAGACACCTCCAATAACCACTCCATCATCCTCCACTCCCATTCCTTCTCCCTCTTCCCGCCCCAGTGTCCCTAAAAAACTGTTCCTATCCACCATTGACCTCTTCCCTCCACCTCCCCCCTGTCCTGCACGTATGGGCAGGGTAGGAAGAACCCAGCCAAGCACCTCAGCCACACAGTCCACGGGCCCAGTCGTCACCACACCCACTCGTGGTGGAAAGGGATCCAGGCCACATGTCCTGAAGGTGAAGGAGCCTGTACCAGGCAGCCTCAAGCGAAAGGAGCCAGCCCCAGCAGGCAAATAAATCAAGGAGCCTGCACAAGCAGGCAAGAAGGGAAAGGAGCCTGCCCCAGCCGGCAGGAAGACCAAGGAGCCTGCACCAGCAAGCAAGAAGGGAAGGGAGCCTGCCCCAGCTGCCAGGAAGATCAAGGAGCCTGCACCAGCAGGCAAGAAGGGGAAGGAGCCTGCCCCAGCTGCCAGGAAGACCAAGGAGCCTGCACCAGCAGGCAGGAAGCCCAAGGGGCCTTGGGCAGGAACTGTGACAGAGACCCCACCACCAACCATGGTTGTGCAGCATCCAAGGTTGCAGGGGATGGGCAGGAGCCTCCCCCCAGCAGCAGCAGCACCAGCAGCACCACCACTACCACCACCACTGTGCAGTTATCCGAGGTTGCTGGGGATGGGCAGGAGCCTCTCCCCACCAGCAGCATCACTACCACTGTGCAGCTGTCACTGGACAGTACGTAATCCGGCCTCCATGGCCTGATGTGCGGCCTGCCCCGTCCAAAGCCAGTGGGTATGACACCCACTTGAGAGACTGTGGCCTTGCACTCCCCAGAATCAAGCACAGGGCATGATGCCTCCACCAGAACCAGTGGGTATGACACCCACATGCCCATCACTCCCCAGGATCAAGCACAGAGCAGGTTGCCCCCTCCAGAACCAATGGGTATGACACCCACCTGAGAGACTGTGACCCATCACTCCCCAGGATCAAGCACAGGGCAGGTTGCCCCAACCAGTGGGTACGACACCCACCTGAGAGACTGTGGCCCATCACTCCCCCGGATCAAGCACAGGGCAGGTTACCCCCTCCAGAACCAGTGGGTATGACACGCACCTGAGAGACTGTGGCCCATCACTCTCCAGGATCAAGCACAGGGCATGTTGCCCCCTCCAGAACCAGTGGTCTTGTAACATCTCCCGGCTGAGGTGCTTCCCTCGTCCCCCATCCCCATGAGGTGCCTGCCTATTTACCAACTGATGCCCCTGCAGTGTTCTCTCTGTGTTTTGAGCAGGTGACATGTGTGGCCTTGGACTTTGGCCTGTGGCCATGTGGCCTACGAATATTGTGGACTGGGCTGTGTCCCTTTTTCTGTATATATCTATTATCTTGCACTTCACATTTGCGAAATCGTTTTGTCCTTGCATTATTCAGCTGAATGACGGGTAAAATAGTTTTTACAATGCATCTAGTTGTGTGTATGGTGTGTGTGTGAGGTGTGTGTTATGCATGTGTGTGTCACTCTCTTTTTCCTCCCACCCTTCCTTGTGTGCTAGGCGTCTGTACTTACCGTCATCGTCGTCTCCGGCGTTGGTGTTGTGGTGGAGCAGAACGTAGAAGATCATCAGGAAGACATGCAGCTCAGTTTCCATGGCGGCGTGGTTGTTCCCTGTGTCTCCAATTGTGAGTCCTTTCCCTTCGGAGCCCTGTTTCCACCAGGCTTTGGTGTCATTCGTACCGCCCCGGAAAAGGTGGTGAATTGTGTAGTTGTAATATGGTGGGCGGACCTTTGACATCCGCCCTGGCCCTGGCGGTCGGTGTGGTACATTGGCTATCTATCGGAGATCTTTCCGCCATGGTCATAATTTGGCAGTAGTTACTGTCAGCCTGTTGGTGGTATTACTGCCACTTTAACACCGAATAAACTGTTTTATTATTTTATTTTACAAAGGTAAATCCCAAAATGGGATTTTCCTTCTCAAAATGTGACAATTAATGCTCCCATTACCATAGGAGTCATCTCCTATTGCGGGGGGAACATTATTTCCATTTTATTGTCTCTCACCAGCAGGGTTTGCCTGAGGGTGACGCATAATTAAAAAATAGCTACATGTCCACCCATCTAATTTGGGCAGTTGAACATTTAGCCATTTCTCTGATGACTCTTACTCCGTTAGGCCACCATGGAGGTTTGGCCGTGGCAGTAACAGAGTAGTCACTGCCATAGCCAACGGAAGGTCTGACTGCTTTTATGTCATTGCAAGTGTGAGTATACATACTGCCAACATATAAATGTGGCCCTAGTGTCATTGAGGATTTGTATATGTGCATATGCAATGTACGAGTTGCATAGCTGGGCAAGAGGCCAATGACACTTCACCAGGTAATTTAAGTATCTCTTGGAGACTGTTTAGTTTGTAAATAAAAACGGACCGGTGCCCAAAGCCTTCCTCTTAAACATGCAGCTGCTGCAATTAAATGTACGAATACGGAATACTGAAGCAGAGTAATCCTGAAGACGTCTCAGGCCTCTTCAATCCATTAAAAGCCACTGCCTGCCCCTTCAGTTCACTCTTGCAGCTTTCTCCCTTTGTGACGCTTTTTTGTTTTTCTCTGCTTCCGTCTTTCCCATATGTGTCTTTTGTTCGTAGTAAATGCTTGAGGCGAAACATAAGCGCCGGCCCCCAAAAATAAGTGCTCCACACCAGAAACAATAAGCACAAATTAAGCACTGCTGAGAGATAAGTGCCACCTGATTTGACTAGACTGTTAAGTTACAAGGTCCATTTCTCCTAAACAGGTTTATTAGCAAAATATAACTGCTCAAAATCTACTCATTGTTGCTCCAGCTTCAGTGAAGAGGTTGTCTAAATGGCATTACATGAGCAATTTGATATGGACATCCTGAGCACAGCCAGTCTACAAAATCTGTCCCACTCCTATTTCCATATCAAAAACTTTGATGTCCGCACCTATGTCCAACAACGCTTTAAAGAAAAGCGGAAGTGGAGAAGGGATATTTTTTTTGTAATATTTCTGGTTTTATAGCGTTGAGGGATAGTTTACTCACTCTTTTCTTCCAATCTACTTTACCTATGCACGAATCAAGCTGTACTTTATCCTCTCTACTTTCTCCAGATGAACTATCAATTGGGTGTCTTCTGCACAAGCTGAAAGTCCGGATGAAACGCCCTTCATTTTCTTAATTATGCCATGGGTCCGTGAAGATTGAGGGAGCAATCGTAGAACTGTGAGGGAATCCTCATGGAAGTTTTGCAAACACCAAACACTCTGTATTCACATACCCCTGTTGGAGGAACACATGGCACATACCACAACACTACCATGTTAGCCTCCATTCCAAAGTTCATAAATCAGAATGGTGCACACAGTAAACACAACTCCCGATGGAATTTAGTACTCGCCACTCTGCAATAAAAGTCGAGGGTTGCTGAGGACATGTAACGAGGCCCTTAGCAGAAAGATAATGAAAAGTGAAAGGTGAGAGTAAATCCATACAGCTGGAGACATATTTTGCATAAATCTCATGATAGTAATCAAAACAACCCAAATCAAATGTGACTATTGGAAACTTCGGAGTCATCATCGATCTGTGAAATGGGGAGATTGGGAGAGGCGGTGTAGCGATGATATTAAGGCAATAATGGCAAAGAATCAGAATAAATTAAGGTACATCTCTGCTGGCAAAAGACACAGGCAATCATTTTAGGGAGGTAGAGGGCTAAAGTAAAGTCATTTTTGGTTTTTAAAATCAGGAGTCTCAAGTGGATCTGTTGTCATGCATGTACATATTGGGCGATCGTTCGGCATATGACAAGCTGAACAATTACCAGCACGTCATGTAAAGTTGTACCTGAAAAACAGGCTTTGGCAGAATATTGGTTGAGCCTTTTAATAACGTAATGCACAAGCACTATTTGCCCACCAATAACACTGGGTTTGAAAAGGTTTTATTATGCTAAGCGAGTCTCCTGTGAAATGGGGTCGCTGGTAGGCAATAACATACAAGGAGAGAAAGAGAGGAAAAAGCTTCACTCCACACGTCCTCCCTAAAAAATCAATAATCACAAATGGTGTGGTGGAATAGACCTCAAAGTATAATGTTTTGTCTACTTCTGATAAGTGGAACCATTTGTCACGCCCATAGATGGTCTTGAAAATGTAGCACCAATCCAGCAACCGGGATATTTCCTTAATGGAAGAGATGGTCCCACACACTTATAGTGTCATGCTTCATCCTTGGACAACGCTCCCCACACTGGGAGGACAATACCACCAGGGTGGACAAAACCTCTTGGTAGGGCCTACACCAGAGGTAGTTCTTATATAAAAAACTACTGGATAAAGTCAGGGATCCAGATCTTGGACTGCTGGTGTCGTTCACCTTTATTCGTGGTGTCCAAGGGTATGATTAAAAACACTCTAGGACATTGTTAAGAGGCCCTTAATTGTCTTAACTGTCTACTCTAGTCAACATATTTCTGCCCACTCTATGAGCCTAAATTGGTCTGGGGCTTTCGTCAGGACCAACCGTAAACTGTGAATTTCAGTTCAAAACTACACATGTGAACATGCAAGAGTGAAAAGCACATCTGATAGAGACTTCTAGCTGCAGCTTCCTTACCTTAGAATTCCTTGGCGTCAGCTTCGAATCTGGAGTATTTTCTGAGCAGTACCCTGCGTGCGCGCCGTCTGGCGTCGTCGTTCAGATCCGCATGCGTCGACCAGCTCCGCGTGTGTCGTCAGCGTCGTTGGAGCCGTATATGACATCACGGTTGTCTATATAGACGCCGTCTCAGCGCGCGTACGTCAGTTCTTTTCCTTCCGCGCCGGTTAAGCACCGTTCTGGAAAGAGCTACCCTGCTTCGACGGTTTATCAACGCTTTTTTGACTGTTTGAAGTCATGTCTTCGAGAAAGACAGTATTCAAGCCGTGTGGTGCGTGTCATCGCACCATGTCGGTGACGGATCCGCACAGTGTTTGTCTTTGGTGCCTGGAGAAGGACCACAATTCCACCTCGTGCTCCGACTGTTGGGCCATGGCGCCGAAGGCCTTGAGGGAGAGATCCCTTAAGCTTCTTGCGGCCCGACATTCGTCTTTGGTCGGCGCGACTCCGCAGAGGTCATGGTCCCAAAGTAGGAGGAGGTCGCGGCACCGCTCCGGGAGCCCCAAGTCCTCTTCTTCGCATTCAAGGTCATCCGAAGGTAAGAGGCACAAGAAGAAGAAGAAGTCCAAGCGGACTTCGCCACGCCCATCGACCGACGATGTGTCTAGGGAACGTCGACGGTCTGAACGCGGTTCTGCGGAGCCGTCACCAGGGTCGACTCCGCGTCTTCCACCCTTTCCGGGGACCGGATCGTCCCCCGCTCAAATAAAAGAGTTTTACCAGCCCATGCGTCTGTTTTTGAGCAGGCTGCACCCTCGGGTGGGCCTTCGGGCCCGAAGGGTCAGCGGGGGCCCCTTCGGATTCGATGCAGGTGGCTTCGGCCTCGGCGCCGTTGGGGACCCCAGGATCCGATACTGGATCCGGACCGGCGCCGGTCTCTCACAGTCGACCTCCTTTGGCACTGGGTCCGACGTCGACGATTCCGCCACCGGCGCCCACCGGTGGCAGCCCCATCCTTATTCAGGATGATCTGGAGCCGGAGCGACGTCATACGACGTCGACTCTGACTTCGGTTGAGCCAATTCGGCCCAGATCATTGTCTGA
The DNA here is from genome assembly GCF_031143425.1 of Pleurodeles waltl. Lineage (NCBI taxonomy): Eukaryota > Metazoa > Chordata > Amphibia > Caudata > Salamandridae > Pleurodeles > Pleurodeles waltl. The sequence continues at coordinate 215,401,130 of NC_090440.1, forward strand.
GCATTATTTAGATCAGCCAGACGCAGGAGAGGAATGGGAGGGGTCTGAGGACCCTTTAGAAAGTGGATTACAACAGGACTGGTATGAGGATCTAGGGGAGGCCAGTGGACTGGACACGTCTCCAGATACTGGTATGCTCTCTCCTCCTAATGTGGCTACGGAGGAGGGTGCTTCTTTCGCTATGGTGGTGCGTAGGGCAGCTGAGGTCTTAGACCTAGATCTGCCTACGGTCCCAGTCAGGACGAATATCCTGACAGAAGTGCTTCAGCCGGGGGTGACAACATCAGAGCCGATGTTGCCCTTCAATGAGACTCTTACAGACGTCCTTCTGGGTACGTGGTCCAAACCCAGCACAGGGGCTCCTGTGAATAGGACGGTCGGCGGCCGCCATAGGCCCGCTCCGAGCGACCCTAGTTTCCTGACACAATACCCCACTCCTGAGAGCTAGGTTGTCCAAGCCTCTATTTCCCGTGGTGCCTTCCCTTCCGCTCCCCAGATACGGAATCCAAGAGTCTGGATCAGCTTGGGAAGACGATGTTTTCTTCCTCCAGTCTGGCATTGAGGTCCGTAAACACCTCTTGCCTATTGGGCCGCTATTCCCATATGTTATGGGATAGGTGGCACAGGTGCTGCCCCAGGTCCTGGAGGGCGTACGGGACACTCTCAACAAGGCTGTCAAGGATGGGAGAGATGCAGCCAAGTTTACGATCCAGTGTGGTTTGGACACTACCGACTCACTGGGCAGAGCGATTTCATCGTCAGTGGCCCTACGTCGCCACGCCTGGCTACGTTCTACCGGTTTTTCAGGGGATGTCCAGTCCAGCTTGATGGACATGCCCTTTGATGGCTCTCACCTTTTTGGCGAAAAGGCAGACTTTGCGCTTGAGAGGTTCAAAGATTCTCGAGCCACGGCCAGATCCTTGGGCCTTTCAGCACCAACACAACAGCAGTCTTTCTTTCGCCCCTTTCGAGGCTTCGGAAGGGGAGTGGTGCCACGCCAGTCACAGTTTAGCCGCCGTCCTCAGGCTTCACAGCATCCCGGAAGAGGACGTGGTCGTGGTACCATCAGACCCAGAGGGTTTGGCCAGAGGTCGACCGCCACACAGCCCCCTCCACTGCGCACAAGCCCTCCTAGTATGGTTCTGCGGGATCACGTCCGTCCAGTTGGAGGGAGGATTCGTTTTCATCTCCCTCACTGGCTTTCCATCACCACGGACAAGTAGGTCCTGCAGATCATACGGAAGGGCTACTCCCTTCCCTTCCAGTCTTTCCCTCCTTCTATCCCTCTGACACAGGAATGGCTGATGGAGGACCATCTGGCTTTGGTCCGCGAGGAAGTTACGGCTCTCTTGGCCAAGGGAGCCATAGAAAGAGTCCCGATATCAGAAGTAGGCAGTGGTTGTTATTCCCGCTACTTTCTGATTCCCAAAAAGAACAAAGGCCTTCGCCCTATCTTGGATTTACGGGACGTCAATCTCTTCCTCAAGAAGAAGAAATTCAAGATGCTCACTCTTGCTCAGGTTTTGTCTGCCCTAGACCAAGGAGACTGGATGGTAGCGTAGGATTTGCAGGATGCGTATTTCCACATTCCTATCCTGCCAGCCCCGCAGGCGTTACCTGCGGTTCAAGGTGGGCCACGAGCACTTTCAGTTTACCGTGCTTCCTTTCAGTCTCACCAGTGCCCCTTGGGTGTTCACAAAGGTGATGGCGGTGGTGGCAGCTCATCTGCTCAGGTCAGGGATTTCAGTCTTCCCCTACCTGGACGATTGGCTGTTGAAGGCTTCTATGCCCCAGGCTCTCGTCACCCACCTCCAGACGACGGCGGACCTCCTGCATTCGCTGGGGTTCACTATAAATGTGCTGAAGTCACACCTGACTCCCTCTCAGAAGCTCTCTTTCATCGGAGCTGTTCTGGACACAATGCAGTATCGGGCTTATCCTCCCGAACAGCGGGTTCAGGATATTCAGGTAATGATACCGATGTTTCGGCCTCTATCCAGGATTTCGGTGAGACAGACTCTGAGGCTGTTGGGACTCATGGCTTCCTGCATCCTATTGGTCAAGCAGGACAGATGGTGCATGAGGGCTCTGCAGTGGGACCTGAAGTTCCAATGGCCACAGCATCAGGGAAATCTTACCGACGTGGTTCAGATCTCGGAGGGGATGGCAAAAGATCTGTAGTGGTGGTTAGTGAACTGCGATTGGGTCAAAGGCAGACTCCTCTCCCTTCCCCAACCAGACCTAACAGTAGTGACAGATGCATCACTTCTGGGAAGGGGCGGCCATCTGGGGGAGGTGGAGATCAGAGGTCACTGGTCTCTGGTGGAATCCGGGCTCCACATCAATTTGCTGGAGCTTCGGGCGATCCGGCTAGCATTAAAAGCATTTCTTCCTGTTGTGAAAGGGAAGGTGGTGCAGGTGTTCACGGACAACACTACCGCAATGTGGTACTGCAACAAGGAGGGCGGTGTGGGGTCGTGGACCCTTTGTCAAGAGACTTTACGTCTCTGGACATGGCTGTAACAGCAGGGCATGACCCTGGTGGTTCAACACCTGGCAGGTTCTCTGAACGCCATGGAAGACGAGCTCAGCCGAAAATGCTTAGAGTATTACGAATGGTATCTCCATCCGGAGGTGGCGCAAGGACTCTTTCAACAGTGGGGAGAGCCTTGGTTAGATCTGTTCGCCTCCGTAGAGAACGCGCAATGTCAGAAGTTTTGCGCGTTTGAGTTTCCAAGGGGGCTATCGCTAGGTGACGCTTTTCATCGCGAGTGGAATTCAGGCCTCCTGTACGCCTTTCCGCCTATACCACTTCTGCCCAGAGTTCTCAAGAAAATCAAGAACGACCGGGCCCAAGTAATCCTAGTGGCTCCGGAAGGCTGCTTCTTCTGGAGGATCTTCTGTCGCAACAGCAGGTGAAGGTTCTCCACCCGAACCTGTCAACTCTGCGCCTCCCTCCCGAGGTCTGTGATGTAATTCTGGCAGCCAGGCATCCCTCTACTAAGTCAATCTACGCCTGCCGTTGGAAGCGCTTTGTTTCATATTGTACAGAGAGGTCTATTGATCCTCTTTCTTCTTCTCTGTCTAACATCCTTTTGTTTATATTGTCTCTTGCCAGCAGGGTTCCTCCTTGAGGACTCTCAAGGGCTCTCTTGCAGTCTTATCAGGTTTTCTTCTGTTGCCCGATCAACCATCTCTGTTTAAATCACCTATAGTACAGAGGTTTTTGAAAGGGCTTGTGCATCTGTTCCCGCCTGTGTCTTTCGTTATGCCCCAGTGGGATCTTAATTTGCTTCTTACCTTCCTTATGTGCGCTCCCTTCGAGCCCTTGCATAACATTCATCTCCGGCTGCTCACTATTAAAACAGCCTTTTTGGTGGCAATTACATCTGCCAGGAGAGTGAGTGAGCTGCAGGCTTTATCTTCAAAGCCACCTTATCTCATGGTATATCCTGAGAAGGTAGTGTTAAGAACTCGTGCCTCTTTCCTCCCCAAGATGGTGACCCCTTTCCATCTGGGTCAAAATATCACCCTGCCCACCTTCTTTGCACCTCCGCATCCCTCTAAGGAAGAGGAGGGTCTCCATCGGCTGGACCCAAAAAGTGCGTTATCGTTCTACTTTGACCACACTAAAGAGTTCCGGGTTGGATGACCAACTCTTTGTGGGGTACGTTGGTACAAAAAAGGGTCGGGCAGTGCAGAAACAATCCATTTCGCGCTGGGTCGTTCTCTGCATAAATATCTGCTACGCTTTGGCAAAGAAGCAGCCTCCTGAGGGCTTGAGAGCTCACTCTACTAGGGGAAAAGCTGCTACCACTCCGTTAGCATGTGGCATACCGGTGGTGGACATCTGTCAGGCTGCAACGTGGGCTTCTTTTCACATGTTTGCAAAACACTACTACCTGGATAGCTAGGTAAGAAGAGAGGGGCATTTTGCCCGGTCTGTTTTGCAGGACTTCCTAGCGTAAAAATCTCCTTCAGACCCACCGCCAGGGGTTATAGCATGGGTATCTATTCTAAGGTAAGGAAGCTGCAGCTAGAAGTCTCTATCAGATGAACAAGTTACTTACCTTCGGTAACGAGGTATCTGGTAGAGACTCTATCTAGCTGCAGATTCCTTACACCCACCCAAGCCTCCCCGCTCTGCGGATATTTTTTATACAGACATATATACCTATATTTATATATACATATGTATATATATATGATTTTGGCATTTTTGCCTTTCTTAAAGGCATGAAAGAATTTTTATTTCAAACAGTCAAAGAGGTAAAATCCATAATTGTTGGTTCTTCCATGACTCTGCGCTTCTGGCGTACGCGTGCCGAGACGGCGTCTATATAGACAACCGTGATGTCATAGATGGCTCCAACGACGCTGACAACGCACGCAGAGCTGGTCGACGCATGCGGATCCGAACGACGCTGCCCGTTGGCGCGCGTGCAGGGTACTGCTCAGAAAAAACTCCGGATTCGAAGCTGACACCAGGGAATTCTAAGGTAAGAAATCTGCAACTAGATAGAGTCTCTACCAGATACCTCGTCACACCGGTGCTAGAGAGGGCTAGTTTTCTCATTAACTTCATATCAGTAGATGTCTCTGCATCCCTTGTTGAACCTTAAATGTAAATCTATATAATGTCTATTTCCTTGCTTGCTTTTTAGGATAAACAGACCCCTTACTCTCTATTTGGGGGGTCGGGTAGCAAGCTTTCGGTCTGACGCAAAGGCAATGTCCTTTGTAGTCACACACTAGGGAGACAATTAAAAATACTAAAAATATTAAGCATCCGGATCATATTAATGTCGATTGTTAGCAAGTTGTCTTATCACCAAAAACTAGAGGATGACAGTAACCACAACACAGGTGCCTTCTACGGAACCCCCTTCACTGTGATGCTGTTAGTAGCGTCACACATGTACTTAAGTGACCCATAACGCCTAGAACACGGGGGTCAAGAAGGTGATTTCTATTGTGATGAAATGAGGAACAAAGATAATCGGCACAGAATTATGATAGAGCCCTATGGGAACTCTCACCTGTTATATCAGAAGCCTGTACATGTCACACTCATATTGTACTCACTTCGTCAAAACATCCATCACAAGTATTATTGCTTCCATCCGCTTGTCCACTGTTACTACAACAGGACAGCATATTTCAAGGCCCCTGCGGGAGCAGGAGAATGACGTCTAGGTCATGAAGCTACTCACCTGGAGGCACGTCATATTTCATACAGCCGTGCCCACCGGTATGTGACAATGCCGGGTTGCACATTCTCTTTTCTCTCTGAGCAAAAAGGGAGACAAGGCCAGATTGACAGAAAAGTCCTGGCCGGGCAACCCCAGTAATACTGTGGGCATTCAAGATCTGCCCCTGGGGGATCGGAGAGTGTGCCACAGATCAAGGCCCTCGGGTCCAAGCAGGTTCACTGTGGTTCTGAAGCCCAGCGATGATGCGTGCGATGCAGGTGGTGTGTTGATTTTTCTGTCGCAAAGCAGTTGCCATGTCAGTTCCTCTCCCACTCAGCTCCTGTGTGTGAATTTCTGTCTTGGTTTCACCAGTGTCTCCTTTCAAGGGCCCAGGGACTAGATGGGGCACCTGCTGGCAGAGGAAGTCTTTGATGGCCCTGAGACTTCAGAATAGGGGCCAAGCTCAATCCAAGCCCTGGGAGACACTTCCTGAGCAGGAAAACACAGCAAATACAGTCTTTGTTCTCTCAATGTCAGAAGCAGCAACTGCAGCCCAACCCAGAAAAACACCATCACAGGCAAAGGGGCAGGACTCCTCCTCCAGCTCTTCATCTCTTCTCCTTGGCAGAGGTTCCTCTTGATCCAGACGTAATCTGAAAATCTGGGGTTTTGGGTCCACCACTTATACTTATTTCTGCCTTTGAAGTAGACAAACTTCAAAGGAAAGTCTCTGTTGTTCGTAAGACCCTTCCCTGCCCAGGCCTGGACCCAGACCCATACCAGGGGGTTGGAGACTGCATTGTGTGAGGACAGGCACAGCCCTTTTGGTGTGTCAGCTCCTCCCTCCCCACTCTAGCCCAGGAGACTCATTGGGATATGCAGACTATACCCCAGCTGCCTTTGTGTCACTGTCTAGAGGGAATTCACAATTGTCAGTCTGACCCAGACGTGGGTTCCACAAGCAGGCAGGGCAACAGAATGGTTAAGCCATTAAATGCCCATTTTCTAAAAGTGGCATTTTCAAACTGATAGTTTAAAAACCAACTTTACCAATAGATTTTTGTTTTAAATTGTGAGTTCAGAGACCCCAAACTCCACATCTCTATCTGCTTCTAATGGGAAACTGCACTTAAAAGATTAAAGGCAGTCCATATGTTAACCTATGACAGAGATAAGCATTGGAACAGTGAAAACTGAATTTGGCAGCATTCCACTGTCAGGACATGTAAAACACATCAGTATATGGCCTACCTTTAACATACACTGCACCCTGCCCATGGGGCTACCTAGGGCCTGACTTAGGGGTGCCATAAATGTACAAAAAGGGAAGGTTTGGGCCTGGCAAGTGGGTATGCTTGCCAGGTCGAGCTGGCAGTTTAAAGCTGCACTCACAGACACTGCAGTGGCAGGTCTGAGCCATGTTTACAGGGTGGGTGGCACAATCAGTGTTGTAAGCCCACTAGTAGCATTTGATTTACAGGCCGTAGGCACCTCTAGTTCACTTTACTAAGGACTTACTACTAAATCAAATATGCCAATCATGGAAAAGCCTATTACACATACAGTTTACACAGATAGCACTTGCACTTTAGCACTGGTCAGCAGTGGTAAAGTGCCCAGAGTACCAAAACCAGCCAAAAAGAAGTCCAGCACAGTCAAAAACACAGGAAGCAGATGCAAAATGACAGGGGAAACTACGCCAAGGATGCCAGGTCTAACAATGTTTTTCCGACATTTAAGACATTGCATAGTTTTTTTTCCTGCAAACTGACAGTACTTTGTTTCGAATGCCAGTTCGCACAAAAATGGATGAGCCATTTTCTCGCAAGGTAACTTGAAATCTATTTTTCTTGCTACTTTAAAACTGAACAGATGTTGGTAATTTTTGTATTCAAAACAATATATTTGGGTCATTGAAAGGCTTATTTTAACATGAAAACCAAGATGCAGAAAAGTCTACAGATACCAATTGTAGTATTAGGTAGAGTTAAAGGAAGTACTTCTCTGTTTCCCTGTGGCCCACCTTATAGCCTTGGAGAGTCGCTTACCATATTACCCAGACCAGTGGGCCTGGCCTTGCATAGCCCATCCTTGCTGCTGTTGCTGCCATTTTGCAGGGCTGGGAGGATGAGCAATGCTGTGCTGTGATAGCCTTGAGAGACTTCTGATACCAGTAATAGTCCACTATCATTTTCTTCAGTTTATCTCTTCCCTGACTGTCTCATAACAAAATAAGAGATAAGATGATGTGGGTGATTGTCTTTGATTTTTTACCGGGATCCCAATGTTGAGTGCTGGTTTGACACTGGCACCTATTTTTGTTTAGGTCTTGCTAAAAACCTCTTGCAGGCTGTCAAAAAACCTGCAGTGGGCTGACAGACTGTCTATTCCTTAGTTTTGGTTGGCTTTATCTTCATTCGGATTTGATGGCTTGCCTTCCTCTTCTTGTGTTTATCACTTCTTTGGAGTTCAGCCTCTTTTTATCCTTTCAACTGTGTCTTTTCACTGCTCACTTTTCAAGGAATTACTTTTTTTGGTTAAGCACTCTATGAGAGTGCATTTGTTTTCCGGCTTTCTCCGTCATGTGTTTCTACCCCTTCAAACTCCACAGTTCCTGTGCACCATGCTGCTCTCGTCCGCATGTGCTTCTAGTCTGTTGCTCTCCTTAGCATGTGCTGGTCGTTCTTTTTCTTGTGTGCCATTGTCCTAGCCAAATTTACTGCCCTTGTGCTCCATGTTCTCTCTCTCTCTTGTGTGATGTGTTCCACCTATTGTTGCTTTTTCCTTCCTATGCTGTTTGCTCTCTTTCTCTCTTGTGCTTCTCACCTGGGAAAACTCCTCACTTCCCCATGCTCTGTGTTGTTCGCTACCTTGTGTGCTTCTCCCCTGCCCAAAGGTGCTCTCTCCCTCTTGTGTAGCTTTACTCCTTCCAACCACCGACTGCTGCTACCGCTACACGAACCCCTTTGGTGTCGCCACCAACACATGCTCTCCTTTTTTATTTTATTTTTTTGAAGGACCAGGCAGCAAACTTCTGCCAGCTACACCACCTTACAAAAAGCTCATTTGCAGTACTGTTTTAAAAAAAAAGATGCCAATCTATTTTAGATTGGTAAACAAAAAAGGCCACGTGTCATTTTGTGGGTTCACACATGCATACACAATCACGCTTGCCCAAGCCTACGGAGTAATGCAGCACAGCATTACCAGACATCTTTTTCAAAATAAATAGGTCTAAAAGGAATGACCTATTAACTTTGTCAATGCTTGTTGTACATAGTAAGCACTAAACTCCTTGAATGTCTCACTTGCTGCCTTAGATGACTGTAGGAAGCTGGCTCTGTATATACTACATCAAAGAGTCCAGGGGTTCAGCAGAGGCTTAACAGAGGCTAAAGTAGATAATACTAATGCTCTCTTTTGTGGTAGTGTAGTCAAGCAGTTAGGCTTATCAGAGGGTAGTGCAAAGCATGTGTTGTACACACACAGACTATAGAAGAAGCACACACTCAATGACTTAACTCCAGACCAATGGTTTTTATATAGCAAAAATATATTTTCTTCATTTATTTTTAGAACCACAAGATTCAAATTACAGGTAAGTACTTCAATAGTTTCATATTTCACACATGTATCAATAGTACTTTGAAATCGATAAGTTATACAGTTTTTGAAATATTGGCAATAATCCATTTGAAAAGTTGACAGTGCAATTTTCAGAAACAGTTCCTGGAGGGAAGAAAAGTTAGATCGGTTTGCAGGTAAGTACAACGCTTACAGTTCCAGTCTCTGGGAGTTAGGAAGTCCACAGGTTGGGGTTCAAGTTATCCCCAAACACCCACCACCAGCAACACAGGGCTACCCGGGTGCAGAGGGCAAAGTGTAGGCAAAATTAACACAGGCTCCTATGGAGACTGGGGGCACTCAGATTTCGATTTGCAGGCAGGTAAGTACCTGCATCTTTGGAGGGCAGACCTGGGGGTTTAGAGGAGCACTGGGGGGGCCACAAGTAGGCACCAAACATACACTCTCAGCAGTGCTGGAGCTGTCGGGTGAGGGTACAAACAAGGTGAAAGGTCTCCAATTATTCTCTACAAGAGGACCGCCGGGGTCACTCAGGGGCCGCAGGCGAGGTCCATGAGGTCATCTCAGACAAACCACTGGCTGGACAGGAATGAGGGCCGCCTGCTGAACCTTGCTTTACAGGGGGTCAGTTTCTTCAAGACCTGGGGCCTACGGGTGCAGTGTGTCCTTAGGCATCAGATATCTTCATCCGGAGCTTTCGCAGTCAGGGGAGTCCTCAGGATTCCCTCTGCAGCATCGTCGTGGAGGGGTGGAGAGGTCAACCCAGGGTGGACACTTGCTCGGAATTGTCTGGGGATCCTCTCTAGCTGGTTGGGCCACCTGGACACGGGCTGTGACCGTTGGGGGCAGAGTGGACAGGACTCACGCATTCGGAGTGGGGTTGGAGTCCTTGGTTGCTGTTTGTTCTTGGACAAGGCCACTGTCCACTGGAGTTCTTGGTCCTTTTGGGTGCAGGGCAGTCCTCAGGAGCTTGGAAAAGGTTGCTTTCCCACTGGATGCGTCACTGTGCTGGTGCAGGTTCTTTGAAGCAGGAGACAGGACAGTAGGGCTGGGGCGAAATCAGTTTTCATCTTCCTTCTTCTCTGCTGAGGGTTTCAGCTATGCAGTCCTTCTTCTTCTCATCAGGTTGCCAGGAATCTGGTGAGCTGGGTTCAGGGAAGCCCTTAAATCCTAAATTTAGGGGCGTTTTAGAGTCATAGGGCAGTAGCCAGTGGCTACTGACCCTGAGGGTGGCTACACCCTCCTTGTGTCCACTCACTTTGGGGAGGGGGCACAAATTTAATCCTATTGGTCCCTGTCCTCCAAACTAAGATGGAGGATTCTGCAGTGAGGGGTTCACCTCAACTCTGAACACCTTAGTGGTGTTCATAGCTGGGGTGGTCACTCTTCCCTGTTTTCCCTAATTTTCCCACCAGACTTGCCGCCAAAAGTGGGGCTTTGTCTGGGGGGTGGGCAACTCCACTAGTTGGAGTGCCCTAGGCCCCTGTAACACAAGGCTTGAACTTTTGAGGTTTGCCGCCAGGTGTTACAGTTCCTGCAGGGGGGAGGTGTGAAGCACCTCCACACAGGACAGGCTGTGTTTCTGACCACCAAGAGCACAAAGGCTCCCAACCCATGTGGTCAGAAACGTGTCTGAAAGTGGCAGGCTGGCATCAACCGGTCAGTCCTACACTAGCAGTTTGGCTAACATACAGGGGGCATTTCGTAGATGTCATCTGTGTGCATTTTTCAATAAATCCCACACTGGCATGAGCAGGGGGTTAACTGTGCTGAGCAGTTTGATATCAAACTTCCCAGTATTCAGTGAAGCCATTATGGAGCTATGGAGTTAGTAATGACAAACTCCAAGACCATATACTCAATATGGCTACACTGCACTTACAATGTCTAAGAATGGACATAGACACTGTAGGGGCATATTGCTCATCCTACATTCCTATCCTGTGGTATAGTGCACCCTGCCTTAGGGCTGTAAGGCCTGCTAGATGGGTGTCTTACCTATGCCATAGGCAGTAGTTTGTGGGCACCCTAAGAGGGATGCCTTGTTGACTTTGTCTTTTTCTTCCCACCAGTATACACAAGCATCAAAGGCAGTGTACATGTGCTTGGTGAGGGGTCTTCTAGGGCAGCATAATACATGCTGCAGCCCTTGGGGACCTTCCTTGGCCACAGGGCCCTTGCTACCATTGGTACATTTTACAAGGGACTTAACTGTGTGCCAGGGGTGTGCCAGTTGTGGAAACAAAGGTACAGATTTTGGGAAAGAACACTGGTGCTGGGGCCTCGTTAGCAGGATCCTAGCACACTTTCAATCAAAGTTGGCATCAACACTAGGCAAAAGGTGGGGGGGTAACCATGCCAACAGTGGCACTTTCCTACAATGACTCATTCAGTAACCCCCAACAACCTGTCTCACTCAGGGTGACCAACATTTGAGCACAGCACCTGAAGTGTGCAGCTTTATGCCCTTTAGACAAACATTCACATGAATGTTCTTCCCCTGCAGAAAGGGCTTCTGCTGGTAGGCAATTTAACCTTCCAACAAAAATGTTTCTTGTTTTGCCATCATGATCTCGGGCGGGAATATGCAAAAGAAAATACATAGCACAGCTAAGCAAATGGAATAGTAACACGGGGTTGTTGAAGCGGTGGTATAGTACGGAGGTCGCAAGGGGAGAACTCTGTAAACCTGTATCTGTTAAATGGTAATGAAAATCCCAGTGAAGGCCAGCGTTTTTACTCAAGACCTCTCACTTTCCTAATAAAGTAGTCGTGAAATTCAATTAATCTGCACTTCAAATGAAACTATAACTCACTGTAAACATCAGTGTGAATAACCTTTCATGGTGGTATACAAAGGGTGTCAGATATTAATATAAGCAAGGAAAATTCCTTCTTCCACCACCCATTTGGATACTAAAAGACAAGTATGTGTGGGGTGCAATGGAGTCCATACCCAACGGACTCCAGTGGCATTGCACCATCTGCAGTAATCATGACTACATCAGTGCCTATTGTGCCACGTTTAGAAATCTACTGATTTATTAAGTTGCAGTTATACCCCCCTGCTGAGATCTACATTGCTAGAGTTGTAGGCCTGAGCTGCAGGCGAGGGCCTATAATGAGGGAGGGCACCTTTAACAAACCGTGTAGCCCAAGGCAGAAGGGCTAGAAAACGTTTAGACGACTCCATCCTTTGAGGGTAGAAAGGTTTAATTTAAAAAGAAAGAAACTGAAAGGTAAACATTGGATGATTGGAGAAGAAGATCCATACCAGTCATTATTAGTCTTGAGCAACTTTATTGCCTTCAATGAAACTCACGGCATTTTAATGTCCTATTGACTGACACAACACTTTTAATGCAGGGTCTGTGAAGCCAATTTATCCCATCCTCACAACCAGTAAGAGTTAATTGCAGGGGACGGAAAGACACAGAGACACACACCTGTTTAGCACGTGATTGGTGATACGTGGCGGAGGTGGCTTGTGTACAGGCGTTCCCCACTTCCCATCATTGATGGTGGCAGTGCACTCCATGAAGGTATGGAATCTGAAGTTGGCAAAAATGGAATTGATCTCGGGTAAGTTCTTAAAGAGTACAGAGTTCAACTCTTTGATCCTTAGATGGATGTAAGTGAGTATATTTTAATTTCGTTGGGAGATACTGGAGCAAGTGGATATACAGGCATTGCTGCAACCTGGCAGTATTAGAGGACAAACATACAGCCTAGGAATAATACAATAAAATTCGCTATACAAGGTATTCAAATGCCCTTTTATAAAGACACATAACATAACATCCAAAATAAGGAAAGACAACCCAATGCAGGCTTATCTGGAAAGATCTGGATATTCAACAAGCAATCATGCACAGCGGCACTGTAGGATTCAAATGCAAAGACAGTCCTTCCCTTAGGCATACACGAAGAAAGCATGCCCACAAGAAACACTATGGAGGTCATTATGATCCTGGCGGTCTAAATTTATGCAGGTAATGTTTTTGTTTGTAAAGTATTTGTTTTAGCAAAGTTAATCCTGTTAATGGCATTTCCATTTTGTATTCAACTGTGGGGATGTTTTACCATAGTTCTTCTGAAGTGCATTTAGGACATCATTTTTTAATGTACTTGCCAGAGCAGTACAAGGTACAGCATAACGTTGTGGCAGATGTGTATTGTGCAGGAGTTAGGGCAAAAAATTATTGGACTTTGTGAAATAAGATGGAAATCGCTTCTTCCTACATTACAGGAAATGTCCAGTCTGAGAAATATCTTAACATGAAGGACGTAATGATCTTTCTTACACCTTTGTTTTGCAATGAAGGAAAATCTCGACTCTTTACAGTCCTTGTATCCCAATACACACTTTTGTTCAAACATTGGCCGGTGTCAAAAGGGGCTTTCACTACGGACTTTAACCCAAAGATGTAGTGTGCCTGTCGCAATGTTAGTCATGTCATCACTGCACTTTCTGGAGATTACCAATTTGACAGTACAAGATACAGCAATTCATATCTATTTGTCAGCGATATAGCTACTTGGTCCCGTCATTCAAATCTGTTCAATGTTTGCAAACATCACACTGATTTTTACGAACACCAGCCACATCAAATTATAATTATATAAAAATAATGTCTCATCAACTTGTACACCATTTTGCGGCTCAGGAGAGACATGTAGATGTATATGATAATACAGAAAAGTGGAAACATTAAAGAGAATGCAGGCTGACAACTGGTTGTATTCAATCAGGTTGATGTTCCCAACTAACGTGCATTTCTACCAGAGTATATATACCGACCTCAGCCATCACAACAAATGTAACAAAAATATCAATTAATCTTGTGCTCTCTTTGTACTATGATGGCAGTGGAAGCCTCTTGGGAGTGTTCTGAAGTAGATTCACCCAAGACCAAACGTTGAACACTGGTTCTCTTCCAACACATTGAGGAGACCCAATTGCTTCATTATTCTCAGCATGGTGTATTCTACCACCTGGAGTTAGCTGCAGATGTATTTCTTGAGCAGTGTTATGGTATGGCAATGTTTGAAGATGCCTTATCCTTGTCGCTGTGCCAACATTGTACTGACAATTACGTTTACTATGTTTAAAGACATCACCACATTTAGAACAGGTTACCATTTCAGCATGCTTATGATCTATGCCATACAAAGTCTAAAGTAACCTAAAACCATAGACTATTGTAGCCCAGTGTGATCAACAACCACTCCTTAGATGGGTACTCCCTTGTCCTGTGGATCAGGTACCAAAAGTGGTAATTCACGCAATATTACCTCCTTCTAGTTGCCTGTTCTATGCACGTTTCCCAAAAACAGTGATCATGCAATATTTGACTCAAATGAACATTAGCTTCCCAACTATCACACGAAACAGTGACTAATTTCAGGTTTACCAGGTACGAGAGAGTAGCAAGTGTCTCACAATAGAAATGGTGTGCTTTACCAGGTAGAAGCGATTGATTCTTGCTATATGTTGTTGCCATGGTGCTTAGTATCTCATGAAAAAGTAAATTGTTTGCAATTTGGACTGCAGAGTGCTTCTTAATACTACATGTTCCAAAAAGCGTTTTTAGCTTAATTTTAGTTCCTTTTACTAACATGCGAAATAATATGACATTTGCATAAACTTCACTGTTGGATTTAAAGGCGTGTCATACATTATTTGCATACGTTTTAATTTCCTTGTTTGAATTTTTCTCAAACATATGCTTTGCTAACGTGAAAGTACATCTGGAAATGATGTTGTTGTTCTTGGCTTCCACTCTGAAAATGCAAAAGTTTTACCTTAAGTTTTCGATTTCTAGTCAGGGTCCAAAGATATGTTTTGACCATTTATTTGTTGAATTTTCTGATTTTGTAGTGTGAATGGTTTTCTACTACTGTTTTCCCTTAGGCTCTGCATATGTGCAGATTTTAAAGTTGTTGCTTACTTTGGTAATGATCTAGACCTTTCTTTGTAGAAGCCACTGCTCTGAATGTATGACATTACAAGGAATGCTTTTACTTCACATGATAAACATACATAAGGTAAGTAAAACATATATACACATATGTATGTAAAAATAAATATTTGGTAATTCGTTTCCATTACCAAAAGGAAACTCGCACTCTTAGATGCACGTTAAAACGAAAATTTATTCGGCAACGCATTTCAACCAGTTCTTCGTCACAGCCATATTCCAATATGTATATATATGTACATGTATATAAATAATAATTCACTTAAAAAAGCAAAGGTTATAGAGAAGGTGTAGTTAGGCTCAGATTTTAAACGTACAAAACAAAACCATAGAAATTCACCAGTTATAGTTAGAGCTACCTCAAGTAACTGTAATTCGTGCCTTAAGGTAAATAGAACTTGCGCCCCTGCCATGCACAGTTTTTCTGTCAAAATGTTACTGTAAATATTACACTGATATTATTAATGGTGTTATCAAAGATGTTATGAGTGCCATAATTTGTGTGGTAATTAGCAGTGCATGCCAAGGGCGCAAGGTATAGTTACCTTAGGGCACAGATTATAGTTATTTCAGATAACTCTAACCATAACAGGTGAATTTCCATGGTTTTGTACGTTTAAAATGTGAGCCTAATTATAATGTCCCTGTAACCTTTGTTTTTTTCAATGAATTTTCTTTGTTGTTTTGACATAAATTAATTGTCATTGCTATACGTTAATCTAACTACCACTTCATACGGCCTTCGGCTGTGTGCAGTGGCGGTTGTCAACAGGGCCTGGCCTGCGGTCAGACCCTGTGGCCAACCCCTAAAACCACCCAGGCCCCCTCTTCGCATGTCTTTCCGTCCTGTGCAGTGGGGGTTGGCCACAGGGCCTGTCTCTAACAGGCGATCTGTGAGTTGGTGCGTGAGTGGGTCTGAAAGTGAGTGTATGAGTTTTTTCTTTCAAATTATGTTCATATTGGTGAATATTTAGCGAATAATTCATGAGAATCATGAAAATTCATGGATTTTCATGAATTTCATGCATGGTGACACAAAATTATTTTAAGCTTATAATGTGCCCCTAAAACACACCTATATCACACCCATGGGGTCAGGGACCCTTATGCCACTTTCAATTAGTATTTTCACTCCTGGGGACTGTGACCCGTGAAAAAAAATGGCGGCTGCAACTTTCCAGTCAGATTGCGGTCAGCCAATTATAGTGCTTCTTTTCACACAAAATATTAGCGAAGGCGCCACTGCCAAAGATATACAAATGTGTTTTCCCTTTAATTTCTCAAAAACTACTGAATGATTCACACCAAACAAGCAAAAGCATAATCTGGGCACTAAAAGCTAGCTTTGGGCTAAATTTGGTGTAATTCCATCCAGCGGTTCGGGCTGTAGTCGTGTCTAAAGCTCACATGGGAAAAACAACTTTCAGCAGTTATAGTTATAGGTATACTTATGTTAGGAAACTTTAACTCGTTGCCCAAAGTTACTTTACGGCACAAGTTATAGTTCTTCAGATAAGTATAACTTTAAGACTAACTATAACTGCTGAATTTTTTATGGTTTTGTATGGATAAAACGTCAACCTATCACATCCCTGTAACCTTTGTTTTTTTTCAGTGAACTTCTATGTTTTTTAACACACACTTTAACATTTGTGTCAGGTTGCAGCAAGTCAAGCAGGGCCTTGCTTTTCCCCAGTATCTGAGGAGAATCCTCCAATCTGCTAATTGGCCAAGAAAAAAGGCAGTTTTTTGCCCATGACCCCTCCATGTGTCCAATGGGGTGAGGATACCTGTAGCATAAAAACACTTTTCCTATAGAAACTGGGTCCTAACTATAACTTCCTAGTGGTGACTAGGGTGTGTGTGTGTAAATATATATATATATATATATATATATATATATATATATATATATATATATATATATAAATAACACTTCGGCGAAGGCTTCCAGAGTTCTTCAAGTTGTCAGAGCTCCGTGAAGGCTGCCAGAGCAGCTTCCCAACTCGCAAAATTACTATAAGCCTTATCCCAAAAGGGGAAGGGGGAATCTTTTCTTCATCTAGTTGCTGGAGCTAGCAGGGGTGCAACACTGTCCATGTCCTCCTCATTGGTCCTCACTGGTGAGTCAAGGGCAGTTTCTTCACAGTATGGGTCCATCACGCAGAACATAGCCTCAGGATCTCTTTCGGGTGGCGGCCCAAATACTTTGACAGTACTGGTGGCCCCTCGTGGCATACTGGGTTGCCATGGTACTAGATAATACAGACACACGCTTCTCCAGCACAAGAGCCCCTTCCCAAAGGATTGCAAGTTTAGGCACCCCTCAAAGTAGCAATTTTACCGGTGGCCCCCTCTAGCATGTGGGGTCACTGCAGCATGGTGGTATAAGCTTAGCAAGACCTGTGCAGCACTCAACACATGGCTCAGTCCACAGTGGCCCTCTTCTGGAATACAGGGGTTGCCAAATCAATACTGCATATGGGTAATGACCCAATTGGTGCACAGCCAATCCTCACACCTTGCACAGAGTCATCATGGTAGGGCTCCTCACTGGACTTCGCTCCCTCCAACACTTCTCTTTTCCTCACAAGGTACACTGGTCTTGGCATGCAGGCTGTTGCTGGTGTCCCTGCTCCAGAGCAGGTGGTCTTTATTTCCCTTGGTGATGTTCCTTCACCCATCAGGGAAACTAGCGGGCATTTGCTCAAAGTCCTCAAAGAGTTGCCCCTTCCAATACAGCCTGTCTGGCTGTTTGTCAGATAACAAAGTTTGGGGTGTCAACCTCGCCTTCTTATAGGTCATTTCCAGACACCAAAATGCAATTTAGAGTCTGATTCTTGGAATTTTTTTGTTGGGGTTCTGCTTCTTTTAAAGTGAACACTTCTCCTTTTCTTCTTACCTCATGTGAGACTGCCTATCACAGCAGGCAAGACTCTGAAGCTGATTGTCCAATAACACAATTTTACAGGAGTGACCAGAGTTCACAGATGGATGTCAGCCATAGTGGTATGTGCAGCAAAAGATTAATCCTAGAGCTCCAACCCTACTCTTTATGATTTCCAGTACTTTGTAGTTTTAAGTGTTAAGTTACTCTTTTGCTTTTCTCCTCCTGTGTGTCCCACCCAGCTCACTGGGTGGGCAGTACACAAATCTGTCTAGGGGATTCCTCTCCTCTTCATGTCTTCACCAGGCAGACATGAGCATCCCAAAATGGAACCCAGGGTCCTCCATGTAATGTGCCATTGCAGGCATGCTGAATCAGTGATTGTCAGGGAGACCAGATCCTCGGGGCTTGCGCATGTTCCCAACATGTCCACCTCTTTGCAGTGCCAAACTCCACTAGATATTATATCACAGAGTTAAAGAATGGCCAAGTGGGGGAATGGGTTTTGGGTGAGAACAGCGGGGAAGGAGACCTGTAGAAGCAAGAGTTAAACAACACAATTGCAAGATTAAACACAATGACTTTCAATAAGCCTTGTTTTCAAATACCATTATACTGAGAACTTGAATGGCTGAGAGTTTCACTATAACTAGCCCTCAGAAATCTGGGTACCTGGAAATCAAGAAGGATTATGCAAACTGTCATATGAGCATTCCAGAGTTAACATCTCACACTTTGAATATTAAACACTCTCCATTTGGTTCTTAGAATAGTCACTGCATTATAACAAAGATCAAAGAACACATGGTTTTTCCTTCATGAATGAACTGTACTAGAATCATGAATACCACTCCAACATCACACTCTGTCTAAGAGTCTTAAGTTTCAACTGTTCAGGAATTATTGTGCACATTAATAATCAAACTGTACATAAAAGATTTCAAGATCTAGAAATGATCGCGCACTCTGCCGATCTGTACTTCAAGAGTTAAATGCCAGGAAAGAATCGCGCACACTGTTGCCGATTCGAACATCAAGATGCCAATGTCATGAAATGATCGCGCACACTGCCGATCTGAATGCCAAGAGTTTTATGCCAGTAATGAATCGCGCACACTGTTGCTGATTCGAACATCACAATGCAAATGGCATGAAATGATTGCGCACACTGCCGACCTGAAAGCCATGGATAAATGCCAGGTAAAACAATTGCACACACGATTTCAGAATTAGGCCCAAAACTCGAATGTCACTGAAAACGGAGTCGGGGGCCTAACCCGACCTCCGCCTTACCGCCCTGCTTGAGGATCACCAAGGAAATGAGGGCAGGCCTGGAAATGCCTAGGTAGGCCTCCGGAATGAGAGCTCAAGAAAATGCTGCTGCTCTGCACCAGGACCTCTAAATAGTGAGTACGTGGAGCTGGGATGGCTCCCTTAAATAGAGCCAAGCCCCGCCCACGAGCCAAACCCAGCGACGCTGCAGGAAATACTTCTAGAAAGTCTTAGAATAGGGACCACTCCCTAACCATACCCTGTAAGCCTGCAGCAAAGCATTGCAAATGAACAATACATTACAAACAGCAATAATGGCTTTTCAAGGTAAAAGTTCTGCAATGCAAAAGGTTAACATACTGCATAGAAACACAATGCATGAATTATGACCCTGCATAAGAACTGGGTTTTTGCATTTATGTCGCCTATAGAGTGCACACTGTCCTGATGTTGACAGTAATGAATCATTGTGAACATTTGCAGCACACTTTTTATCCGTCACTGTTACCTCCATGCATTGTACCCTTACATATATATACATATGCATTCATCACAAACACTCAGGCCCTCATTATGACCCTGGTGGTCTACTGACCGCCAGGGTCATGGTGGCGGTATCACCGCCAACAGGCTGGCGATGAAGACCTCCACATTATGAGTGTGGCAGGTTGGCCTCTGCCAACCCAACACATCTCTGCTCAGACAGCCAGGGGGGTTGGACCAGGTGGGCCGGAGATGAGTGTCTCAGACCCGGCAGTCCACAGTACACTGGCAGTGGTATTCGGAGCCACCTTGCCATCAGGGTTTCCTGGGCAGTAGCACCGCCACCAAAACTCTGGCGGAAAGGCTACCAGTGACAGGGAATTTCTTCTCTGTCTCCGGCAGATGACTCCCTCATCCCCCCAGCAAGCACAATACCCCCCACCCTTTCTTCAGGTACAGTGCCTCCACCCTCCTTCCAGGTATAGTGCCCCCCTCTAACCCCTCTTCTCCGCATATATGCACACACACACACAGGCACCCACACTCATTCACCAACACTGACATACACGCATTCACCCACATGCATCCATACACGCATTCACTTCATCACTCATACTCGCATTCACCGCAACATTCATACTCGCATTCACTACAACACTCATACTCGCATACACACATGCATATACACACACATACACACTTACATTTATACACACACACTTCTACATTTATACATACATTCAACCATGCATACACACATACATGCACACACACAGACAAAACCCACTCAGAGACACACACAACCCCCCTGCCCTCCCACCCCTCCCTTGGACAATCAACTTACC
The DNA here is from genome assembly GCF_031143425.1 of Pleurodeles waltl. Taxonomy (NCBI): domain Eukaryota; kingdom Metazoa; phylum Chordata; class Amphibia; order Caudata; family Salamandridae; genus Pleurodeles; species Pleurodeles waltl. The sequence continues at coordinate 215,421,375 of NC_090440.1, forward strand.
TGGTCTGGGGAGCAGGTTGTCCAGCAGGGAAGGGAATGGGTGCTTCCACCTCAGCAGCGCCCCGCCATCAGGACACTGCCACGCCATAGTACTGCTCATAATACTGTGGGCAGGGTCCTTCTGGCGGGGCGGGACGGTTGTGGAACCGCCCCTGCGCCTCCACCCACCAGCATGACTATTGCTGGATTTCCACCCAAAATGTGGCAGAAATCCAGAAGTACTCATAATATGGCAGTCTTCTTCTTTCAAAAAGACTGCCAAAGTCATAATGAGGGCCTCAGTCTGTGCACACTGTTCAGCACTGAAGCTTTTCTATATTTAACCAAGATATGGTACTTACAAACACACACACTGCTAGCACACACACTCGCCATGTGCACACTGCACCAGACTGCACCCGCCATGGTTAGTATTTCATGCAAGCACACATGCATCCAGTACGATTTAAATGCGCACACACTGCACAGCACTACATCTCTCCTGTAATGTATTCCTCACAGGTATTTATACACCCCATACATGCAATAACCACACTTGCAATGGACAGTTCTGCTCTATCCCTATACTCTATCCTTCCCAGGCACATGAACATCCAGCACAGAGTCACTACTCCTGCACTGTGCAGCATTTCACATCTAGCTGATGTAGACTGAGGTTTAGTTAAGCACCCAGCAGTGGAACGTGAAGGTGAGTGAGCCTCTAGGCTTCACTCCAGTAATAGAGGGTAAAAATGTCCTGTTCACTTCTACTGATCACTATGTGGTATGCTGCCACCACTGCACTTGTGCTGCTTAGCTCCTTTTGAATGTAGTAGCCTTCCACTACTAAGTGGGTAGTGCCTTGGCATCTCTCACAGTCTAACAAGAACCTAATCCACAAGACACGCCCATGTCATGGCACACATGCACGATCCATGACCATCTATGTAAAGAAATTTGCATTAGAGATCCAGACAACAGTACAGTTGGGTACTCAGGGCAGGGGTTCATGTCTCTGACCATGCAGAAGACTGTTCCTTCCCAACAGTTTTTTTCAGTACATTTTTTAGGGTTTTTTAAAATGTAAAGTAATATTTTATTACCAATATAAAGGCAACCCTCACAACTCATGGCTTTTGCCTTGCCCAACATAGGATTTTCAGCAGTGCCTGACCTGCACCAAGGCCCTGTGACCAACCCCCTGTGGGCAGCTAGTCCCTTGCCGTGCAGAGCATTTGGCTGTGCGCGGCATGGAGTGGCTTGCATGGCCTGGCCAGTGGCCAGGCCCTACTTCCAATTCCCGTATAGCAGCCTATACCAAGCCATGCATAGGCATGTGCAGCATGTGATTGGGTGCGGGGCCTGGCCTGCAGCAGCCAACCCTACACCATGCACAGCTTTCTGGCATACACAGCATGTTATTGGTTTCGCAGCTCCTGGCAACACACATGCAGACTTACTGATTTTATCAAGGTTTCACAAAGTGAGCCTATTGGCTTTAATTAGTGGTGAGCATATCCGACCTCTTGTAAAGGGAAACTGGCACCTGCTCCTCTTAATTTGCAAGGATATTGTCCCTAGTGATTTTAGCAATTATGTCATTATGAAAGTGATATCATAGAACATGTCATGAGTGATGTAATATGTGGGGTACTTAGAACTACAGGTTGAGTGCACAAGTTATATTTACCTAAGGGGATGATTTATAGTTACTTGACATGTCTGTAACTGGTGAATTTCAGTAGTTTTAAACATTCATTTTGACACTTTCACTTAACAATAACGTCCCTTTCACATCTTTTATCTGTAAATGTCTAGAACTTTTTAAATAGAGCATCAACCCACTCCAAGCACACATTTCCTCCATGCACGGTGTGAGTTGGGACAAAGAATCTGGCCACAGCCAATCACAAGGGGGCCCAGGACTCCATCTGGCGACCATAGAGCTTGCGAGACCCTGGCCACACACATTTTTTTTTTATTAAGAGTGTCGGGGTAATCCCAGGGCCTCCTCGGGTTGCCTGTCATCACCCAGCCTGGGTGCCACCAGAAGCCGGGCATGTAGACCCCCTCTTCAAGCCTTTACAGGCCACAGGGACATTATCCACATAGACAGTATTGCATTTGTAAGGGAAGGTGGTGTGAAACCCCCCTCTCCAAGGTTTAATGGGCCCGAGGACCCCAACTGCAAGGGCTGTGGTTTTTTTATGGTTATGCGGGCACTCAGCCCCCCTCTTCAAGCCTTTCGGGCCCTGGGGACCCCATCCCATGTAGCCTTTTTTAAGGGAAGGGGGCAATAAACTTTTCCCCCAAATAAATCCTAGATACCAAACTACTTTGCTGTAGAGGTATAGGGTCTTTTGCAGACAGATTTTTTTTTTTTGTGGTTATTGTCATGGAAGAACATATCCGAATCTCCCATAACAATTGTTGAAAGGTCTCTCCTCCCTTCCTGGAGGTCTCTTTTCCTCTGCTGGGGATTCCTCCTTTGTGCTAGTTAGGGTACGTTTTAATACATGTGGGGGCATATCTGCATGAGGGTACATGCCCTTGTGATGTCTTGTTTCCTTCCTAGACATTGCAAGTGGCCAGGCAGCCATCTTAAACATGTACTGGACACTGGTCAGCACGAGTGACCCAGCTACATAATGGCTGCACAGAAAATAGTGGTGTTTGGTATCAAACACCTCATCTTAATAAATCCATACTGATGCCAGTATTGGATTAAATATGATGTGCACCCAGAGGGCACCTTAGAGGTGCCCCTTGAAACCTAATAGTCCTGTAGTGTGCTAGCTGATTGGTTTCAACTAGCCTGCCACCACAGATGAGTTTTTGACCTACTGGAGGTGAGAGTCTCTGATCTCTGAGATTAGAAACAATGCATGCTCTGGTAGGAGGTGTTATCACTTCTGCCAGCAAGATTGCTAGTAAATCTGCTTACCAAGGCAAAGGACTTCAAAGTCCCTGCCTGCTTTGGTATGCAACCCTCAACTTCCCCCAGACCTGGGAGAGGCAACCTCAAGCCCTGAGACCCATTTGGCACCTGGACAGGTGGGAAAATTAGCTATGCAGGAGGCGTGTTGCACTGCCAGACTGAAAAAACCTCTAGGGTGACCAGCATGAAGTGAACACAAAGTTAGGAATCCCACCACCTTGTGTGTGGTAGAATTTGGAATTCTGGGACAGGGTGATGCCCACTACCCAAAGGAATTGGTCATCTAGGGGGTGTAGAGACTCCAGGGATAAGTAGCCCATTGGCTACTACCTTACTCTTCCCTTAACACCACTAAATTTAGTATTTAGGGGACCCCCTGGTACCAGGACTTCTGATTCACTGGACCAAAAAAGAATGACCCGAAAATCAGCAAAAAGCAAAATGTGAGGAGTAGCAGCTGACTTGCGTGTGACCTCGTCGCCCTTCCTACTCGACAACTACAGCAAAGACGACTTGTCCTGCAGCTGTTCTGCCTCTAAAAGCCTGGGAGGGCTGCCAGTACTGTGAGAAGTAACCACGATCTCCCATGGAGTAGTGGAGCTGCTTCCCTGCACCCTGTCGGTGCCAAAGAAGACTCTTGACGACTCCAGACTGGTAAAACATGACACCATATAGCACCACTGCACCTGTGCCCCTAAGCCTGAGTTGAAGTGGGCCAATGGTGCCAGCGTGGACCAAAGACCATCCAGTGTTAAAGCCCACCTTATGTTTTCCAACAGTGGACTGCCTGATATCACGTGCAGCCTCTTTGTGCAGGCCCCCTCTACCGGGTGTGCCTCGGGTGACAAAAACTCAATGCCTCAGAACACATCTGCTCTTACTTGCCTCGGCCCGATTAGAAGAGGACCAAAGGTGTCCCCAAGCACTGTGAAACCTGAGGCCCCCTGTGAATGGTACACCAACACCATAATGCACTTTTGCACCTTGGTTCCCCAGAGCCCCTTGAGGTGACCTGTTGGTGTGTCCTTGGACTTTGCCCCATACTCACCTAAAGTCCAGATGAACAGTCCTGCAAGTTGTTGCCACGTACCTGCATGGGGTGTCTGTTTCTTTCCCGTAGGATAACATTAGGGCACCCAGTGCCTTCCGAAGTAAACTGTTGGTGCAGCTTTGGACCTTGCCCCATCGTTGCTAACTTCAGAAGAACAGTCCTGTAAGTCATTTTAAGTGCATTAGGATAACATTACTACTCCAGAAATTGCACTGTGTCAACTTTTGAAACATATAAGAATCCAGATTTTGAAAAGAACTTACCTGATTTGTCCTGAATGACTGTCGTCTCTCAGTGAGACTGCTAGATTAGGGGTGGCAACCCTCGTGCCCATAGGTGAGTGAGTCACTCCTACGCCAGTTAGAAGCTGTTGACCCAAACCTCCTGGCTTTCTTGCAGGACCACACCTAAACTAAGTAGCAAAGGTGATTTCTGGCATCCTAGCACATGGACTCTGGAGACCTCTCAGGGACGTTGTGGTGTAACAAATCTTACCCCTTAGCTTGCATTAGAAATAAGTCTCCTACACACACACACACAGGCAAAGAAGGGAATGCAGGATAGTTGTCAATAGTATTATTGAAAAGACTACAATCTACGATAAAGTGCATGTGCTGCAATGATTATGACAATGAGAAATAACAGAAACAGAATGGTGAGGACAAAAGTGCTAAATACGGTAAATAGTGGTAAATATGAACCCCTCCCCCCAAATATATTGCAATAAACATGAAATTTGCAATTCCTAGTAATAAGGCCTAAACCCTTCCCTAAAGCAAGAGCTGGGCATGAAAAGCCTATCCTGCCAGTACAGTGCCCATGAGAAATGCCCCCAACTCAGTTACCTTGGGATGAGATCAGACCCTTAGTCTCCAGATCAGGAATTGAAGAGACACAAGGCCGTGATTCGCTGCAAAGTGGCATGTTGTCTAGATGGTGTATATTGGTGAGACCCCTCTAACATCCTTGGACTTGTGAGGTGTTTTTAAAAGGCACGTTATTGTTTGTGCAGGAATCCTGATGTGAGTATGTACCTAAACATCAGATTGTGTGCACAAACTTCCGTGGGAAATTTACATAACAAATACCTGACATATTCGCATACTGTTCTTGTCAATGTGAAACAAATGGAGTATGATGACATTAACCACGTACACCTCTGATAATGACACTTTCTCAGAATGGCACTGATTAGGAACATAAAAACATTTCTCTAGAATACAAGCATCTGCAAGCAGTGCTAAGGGCAACAGGTCCGCAAGCTAAAAGCTAAGATATCCACTGTGCCCAGGTAGGGAACTAAAATGGATCCACAACATATTCTAATAATCTGTCATCTAAATTCATATAAAAAAGTGTTATTTTTATAAATTGGTGTCAGATTTCCTTATTGAGTATGTATCTCGCTTACTGGCTCTGTGTGTGCAATAAATGCTTAACACTGTCCTCTAATAAGCCTAACAGCTTGCCCATGCCACCACAAAAGAGAGCTTTTAGGGTTATTATTTTAACCCCGTCAGCCAATAAGGGTCACCCTGGATTATCTCTATAGTGTCCTCTTGCACTGATACACTGCATAGATAGCAGGCATCCTATAGAGTGTTGCAGAGTACAGTGGACAAGAGTGTCATAGTGTAGAGTGCTGTGTCATATAGTGGAGTGACATATCGTAGGGAGAAGTTGAGTGGCATGTCATACAGTGCCATACAGTGTAGTACAGGGGCAACGAGTGGATGGACATATAACGGAGAAAAGTTTCATAAAGTGGTATAGAGTGTAATACAGTGTTATATAGCAGAATACAGTGATGTAGAGTGTTGGACAGTAGAGCTGCATAGAGCGGAGTATAGTACAGTGGAGTGGAGTGGGATAAAGTGTAGTAGAGTGGAGTATAGTTGAGTGGAGTACACTGGAGTTGGGTAGTATAGAGTGGAATAAAGTGGTATAGAGTGGAGTGGTGCTTTGTAGACAGTAGTGGTGTGGAGTGCAGTAGAGTGGAGTGGCATAGCAAAGAGTTGAGAAAATTGTCATAAATTTGAGCGACGTGTTGTACTGTTGGATGTTGCACAGCAGTAGTTCCCAATCTTTTGACTTCTGTGGGCCCCCACTTTCTCATTACTGAACCCAGGGACCCCCACTCAATCATTATTGGAATCTGCCACCCCCCACTGAGTCATTATTAGAAGGCAGTGACCCCGGCCTAAACATTATTGATGATTTGAACTGAAAAACAATACACATAAATTACAGATGCATTCATCAAACACATACACAAATGACAACACCTTTTATTTAATTTTCAAACAAATATAAATACAGAAAATACAGATGTTAATTGTAATAGAAGGTTTAGAATTTGTCTAAGTTCAATTGAAGCCACACATCGTCCATACAAAATTCTGTTTTATGCACCTGCACTGCTCCCACTAAACAATCTGAGGATACTAATTTAATTTTTAGTCTCCAATTTCAAATTCCTCGACATTCATAGTACATTTTAGTTTTCCATTGTACATTTAGCCACTTTATTTATATACACTTTATTAATCTGTTAATATTATTTATTTTTTTATCAGTCAAGGACCCCCTGAGGAGGCTTTGCGTACCCCCAGAGGTCCACGGACCACAGGTTGAGCACCACTGCCGTACAGTAATGGAAAGTGATGTAGATTACAGTACAGTAGAGTGGCATACAATCTAGTTGATTTTTGTTGAGTGGTGTACAGTACAATACAGTGTTGTAAAGTGTGATACAGTGGATTGGCATAAAGTGTTGAGTGGAGTGGGGTAGAGTGGAGTAGAGTGGAGTACTGTGTCAGAGTAGAGTAAAAAGAAGTGGGGTGCAGTGACATACAAAGAGTTGCATACAATGTTGTATAGTGGAAGGAGTATCATATAGTAGAGTGGAATAGAGTGTTTTGCAGGGGTATACAGTATAATACAGTGTTGCACAGTGGAGTGAAGGGGTATAGACACAAGTAAAGTATCTGAAAGTGGCATGCAGTGTAGTAGAGTGTTGTACAGTTGAGTTGCATAGAGTATAGTAGTGTGTGAAACAGTGGAGCTGAATGAAGTGGGTTGTTGTGTAGTAGCATGGAGTGAGGTAAATTCATATTCACATTCAGTGAAGTAGAATTGAATGGACTAGTGTAACACAGTGTGGATTAAAGTAGAATAGAGTACATTGGTGTGTCGTAAAGTACAGTTTCATAGAGTGGAGTGTACTGGCATAGTGTAGGTAGTAAACAGTTATAAATTGGAGTGGGCCCCCTACAGGTGAGTGGAGTGCGGTTTTGTATAGAAAATTGTTTTATGTGGAATAGATCGTTGTACATTGGAGTGCACAGGAATAGAGTGGAGTATAGAGTTGGACAGTAGAGTTTACAACGCTAGAGCGGAGTAGAATGTTGTAGAGTGCCATAAAATGTAGTAGACTTTAAGAGTGGAGTTATATAGAGTGGAGGACAGTGTCATACAATGGAGCGGCTTAGAGTGGATTTTTTGTAGTGTGGACGTATACAGAGTACACTGGAGTGTCATACAGTGGTGAAGCGTACAGTGGAGTGGCATAAAATGAAATAGTGTGAAGTGGAGTAGCATAGACAGGAGTGGATCCACTGACGCTTCATCAGGACACCGTTCCAGAGGGGGGGTCCACAGTTTGGACCTTCGACAAAAACCTGTCATTTTGAGTCCCAGGAACGTGTTACCCATGGGGCCCTCTCTCAATTCAGGGATGGGTGACCTGTTGTAACCAGTATACTTAAATGTAAGTTAATGGTTCTTCTACCCCACCAGTGGTGGCTATTTTCAGCATTTTTTGAAGAGGTGATTCACTTTTGGTCCTGATGAAGCGTCAGTGGATCCGGATGGACCGATAGACGCGAAACATGTTGACCTGTCCCTAAGGGCTCTACCAAAACCTCGAGTCCTTAGCATTATGTGAAAGTCTTATGAGCATTACACTCTATATATGACTTTTTATTCTTTGTTTTAAACTTGGTCTTCATCTCCGCCTTACTGATTAAAATTATGATGTCTATTGGAAGATGAATAACCAATTTTAACTATATTTTTTGACCTCTCTCTTTTTGCATTGGTGCTTGAATGTCAGCACCTCTGACTGCATAACAAATTGCACAATATGGTCCAGAGCCCCCGTCAGGGGTGCCCGCCAGGCATTGCAGCGCCAGCTTGGTGTGGAGCAATTCCCAATGATGATACTAGTCATCCATTGTGATGCTTGAGGGCTCTTGCTCCTGAGACCAGTGGTTCCCAAGGATAATCCATAAGATTTTGGAACAGTGTACCTTATATTTTTTCACTTGAATTTGGGAGACTGTACACTGGACCACTCAATCTCCCGGACCCTCCCCCAATTTGTTTTTTGAGACCCATGGACAATGCACCTGTGAGACCAAGAAACTGAACTCTACCATGGACATTCCTCCACCATCACCCCAGCCCATTGCACCCCCCCTCTCCACGTATTAGCACATAAATAAACACCATTGAATCAGAAATCAATCTGGAGTCAGTCTGTACTTTCACAAATGTGTAATTGCAACCTTTCGGAAATCTAGCAATGTCAATGTTCATGTTCACATACCATGGTTAGACAGTTGTTGGGCAGCAGTAAACATAGCAGAGGGCACAAAGAGCGACCCAGATCTGTGAAATGGAAAGGCAAAGTGACATGTCAGGGTCCATACACAGAGGTAAAAAGGCAAATTTATGCTATGTCCTACTGTGGTATGAGATGTGTGAAGCAGTGCCATACTCTTGCCTGTGTCTCACTGAAAGTATTGCATGATGGTGTTGTTTCAGTTGCCTATATATCTTCTTCTTCTGCTTCCTCTTCTTCACTGTCCACAGGCTCCACAGCTGCCACAAGACCAGCATCAGGCCCATCCTCCTGCAGAAAAGGCACATGGCCTCGCAAAGCCAGGTTGTGCAACATACAGCATGCCACGATTATCTGACACCTTCTTCGGTGAGTAGTATAGGGAGCCACCTGTCAGATGGAGGCCTCAGGACGCCGAAGGTGCGCTCTATTATCCTCCTAGTTCGCCCATGTGCCTCATTGTAGTGTTCCTCACTGGGGTCAGTAGCCATGACAGGTTGTGGTAACCGGAGTCACCTGCAAATATCGAGGGACAACTGTTAGACATCCTCCAACCATTAGGGAATCTCCCATACCCAGACACCTATTTAAACTGTGTGGAGACCTTGGGCTCACCTATTAGCCACACACAGTGCCTCTGGAGTTGCCCCATAACATAAGGGATGCTGCTATTCCTCAAAATGTAAGCGTCATGCACTGAGCCAGGATACTTGCCATTCACATGGGAGATGTACTGGTCTGCCAAACACACCATCGGCACATTCATTGAATGGTAGCTTTTCCGGTTTCTGTACACCTGTTCATTCTTGCGGGGGGGGACAAATGCCACATGTGTACCATCAATGGCACCAATGATGTTGGGGAGATGTCCCAGGGCATAAAGGTCACATTTCACTGTGGGTAGATCCTCCACCTGAGGGAAAACGATGTAGCTGCGCATGTGTTTCAGCCGTGGACGTGACCGCCATCAGTTCCCTCACTTGATACCTGACCTTCAACAGGAGAGGACCTACACTGCAAGTGCTGCTGTCACCTGCGTCTGGAAGCAACAATGGCTACAGTGTCTGGGGAAAGGGCCCCTGCCTTCACTGCAGAGGAGTTAGAGAAACTAGTGGATGGGGTCCTCCCCTAGTACACACTACTCTACGGTCCTCCAGACAACCAGGTGAGTGAACTGTGTGCATGGTGGATGGGACGTGATTGTATGGAGTGTCGTGGATGGAAGGGATGGGGGGACAGGCCAGCATGTAAGGATGGTGAGTGTATGTTTTTCGGGGCCAGGGTGGGAGGTTTGTGGCCAATGTGTGAGAAGAACTGTACGGGGGAGTAACATCCTTTTTTACTTCACTATTCCTCTAGGTCAGCGCCCACCAGAAGAAGGGTACTTGGCGTGCCATCGCCAAGGAAGTGGCACCGTAGACGGAGCACCAACCGCCATAAAAAATGGGAGGACCTGTGCCGCTGGAGCAAGAAGACGGCGGAGGCCCAGCTGGGGATGGTCTCCCAACGTGGAAGTGGTGCCTGTCGCACCATGACCCCTCTGATGTTCCGGGTTCCTGGTGGTGGGATATCCTGAGTTGGATGGGTGCTTGAGGGCATCACAGCAGCCACAAGGGGGTGAGTACACTCTCATTCAGCTGACTCTGCACGCTTGATGAGGTGTCTGGGTGGGGGAGGTGGGCTGTGGGTTCCGCTAGGCCAGGGCAGACGTGCAAAGATAGATCCATTGATTTGCAGGCTCAGTCCCACTCCAACCCCAAAGGTGGTAGTTGCCCTCTACACCTAGTCAGGCTCCTATGGGTTCCAGCTGTGCATGAAATGGATCTAGACAGAGTCCCCCATGGGCATGTGTTTTTCCCCTGCACTGTTAGTGCGTGGCTTAGTGCATAGGGCTGCTCCCTGTGTGTTGTGTCCGCCAACGGTAGTGGTGTTGCAGGCATTGACCATGTGTCTCCTCTGTCTTTCCCCCCCTTTTTGATTTGTCACCCTGTCCTTGTGTGCATTACCATCATCTGGCAGAGGAGCATTGGCACCCCACATGGCCCTGGAGTCAGAAGGCACCAGTGGGACGGAGGGTGAGGGGAGCTCCACGACGGGGACAGGAGCAGACACCTGCGACAGTGACTCCTCCTCTGATGGGAGCTCCCTTGCAGTGGCGGGCACCTCTGTGCCCACCGCAACAACAGGTACAGCCGCCACCCCCCCTACCAGCACTGCCCTCCCAGTAGCCTCTCATCGAGTTGCCCATGCCCGCTCACCCAGGAGGGTGGGCATCTCCTTCGCCCCAGGCACATCAGGCCCTGCCCCAGTCAGCCCTGCTGCCCTCAGTGAGGAGGCTATTGACCTCTTGAGATCCCTCATGTTGGGCAATCAACCCATTTGAATGCCATCCAAGGTGTTGAGAGGCATTTGCAGCAAACAAATGCATACCTACAGGGCATTCATTCTGGCGTGGTGGCCCAACAGAGAGCATTTCAGGCTCTGGCCTCAGCACTGATGGCAGCCATTGTCCCTGTGTCCAGCCTCCCCCCTCCAACTTCCTCTACCCAGACCCAATCCCCTGTACCTCAGCCTATCCCAAGCATACCATCAGACCAGCATGCACACTCATCAACACACAAGAGTGGACATGGCAAACAGAAGCATCACACATCCCACAGGCACTCACACAAGCACCATCCTCCTGCAGACACACCAACATCCACTGCCTCCACTGTGTCCCCCTCTTCCACGTCCTCCTCCTCCCTCCCTGTCTCGTCTCTACTCACACCTGCATGCACTACATCTTCATCCACTACCTCCATCACCAGCACGCCCATCACCACACCGCTCACGTGCAATCACCACCCCCACTACCATTCACACATCCCCTGTGTCCTCTCCCAGTGTGTCTGTGAGCCCTCCTCCCAAAATATACAAACGCAGGCACACACCCACCCAACAGCCATCCACCTCACAACAGCCTTCAGCCGATGCATCTTCACCCAAATTCAGCAGACGTACACCTCCTACAACCACTACCTCTTCCTCCACTCCCAAACCCCCTCCATCTTCCTGTCCCAGTGTGTCTAAGAAACTCTTCCTCGCTAACATTGACCTATTACCTACACCTCCCCCCCTGTCCTTCCCCTAGGGCCAGGATGTCCAGGTCCCAGCCCAGCACCTCAGCCACCAAATCCTCCAGCACTGTGGTCTCAGCAAGTCCTATCACATCGCGGGTACCACTGATCAGGGCTGCCAGTGTGCCACCTAGTGAGGCCAAGGATCAGCCCATTCCACCACCTGCCAAGGTGAAGAAGATGCCCACTTGCCATAGGGAGAAGCCACACCAACCACCCAGCAAGGGCTCCTCCAAGCAAAAAAGGGGACAGGGCCAAGGGAGCAGCAGTGACATCAAAGGTGGGGGACCAGAGTCACCCCTTCTGGCAACCAGAACAGCAACCTGTATGGTTGTGGACACCGCCACCTGCATCGCTACCGGCACCGCCACCTGCATGTCTGCTGACTCAGCAACAGTCCCCAGCATCCTCCCCAGTGGGCAGCCCTCCGAGGCTGCAGGAGACGTCCTGCTGTGTCTCTCCACAGGTACTGACACATTCACCACCACCAGTATCTCCGCCACAGACACCGCCGCAACCACCGCCACCAGCCCTGCAACGTGCTCAGACAGTGCCACCACAGCTGACATGGCTATCATCCCCAGTTGCCAGCTGTTCGAGGCTGCAGGAGATGTCCTGGACCCTGGACCCTGCACAGTGTACATGAGGCACGACACCCATCACTGTTTGTACCTGCAGGTGGCAGGCGAAGTCGCAGCAGGGTGGAGTGTGTCTCTGCCTCCATGGAGTATCATGCTACCTGTTCCCAGTCAATCTCGTGGCACACACACCCAGGTGAGGGAATGGGATCTGCCACACTGCATGTGAAGCACTCTGGGCACAAAGCCCCCTCCAGAACCAGTGGAGAAAAAATCCACTTACAAAGTCCTTGGCAGGATGAAGCACTCTGGGCACAAAACCCCCTCCAGAACCAGTGGAGAAAAGCATCCACTCACACAGTCCTTGGCAGAATGAAGCACTCTGGGCACAAAACCCCCTCCAGAACCAGTGGAGAAAAGCATACACTCACACAGTCCTTGGCAGAATGAAGCACTCTGGGCACAATGCACCCTCCAGAACCAGTCGAGAAAAGCATCCACTCACACAGTCCTTGGCAGGATGAAGCACTCTGGGAGCAATGCCCCCTCCAGAACCAGTAGAGAATGACATCCACTTGAGAGACTGTGACTTTGCACTCCCCAGGATAAAGCAGTGGGAAAACCACCCACTTGAGAGACTTGAAAGACTGTGGCTTTGCACTCCCCAGGACCAAACTGTGGGCATGGAGCTCCCTTGTGGAGCAGTGTCGTACGTTCATCCAGCTGAGGTGCCCCTCCTCCCCCTGAGGTGCCTGTTTATTTTCGATCTGATGCCCCAGCAGTGTTCTCTCCATTTCGAGTCAGGTATCATGTGTGGGCTTCGCCCATGCATTTTGGGACCACTGGTCCAAGGACAATGATTTCATTACTATCCGAACTTGTGTGGTTGGTGTACATATTTGAATATACTGATGATTTAAATTTTGGACTATCTGATTTTTTTATGATTACACTCGTAACAATCATTTCATTTTGTCCTTGCGTTCTTCCAGAGGGTGACGGGGTGTAAATGTCAAGTTGCTGCATGTGTTTGTGTGTATGTTGTTGTGGGTGAGGGTGGGGGTGGGGGTGTTGCGTGTGTGTGTGTCACTCTCTTTCCTCCCCCTCCCATGTGTGCTAGGTGCAGTACTCACCATGGTCGTCGCCGGCGTCTTTGCTGCTCCTGGTAGAAGAGGAGGTAAACCAACATGGGCAGGACCTGTAACTCGGGCTCCATGGTGGTCTGGTTCTTCGTTGGGTGTCGAGAGTTGAGTGGTTTCCCTTCAAAGTACTGTTTCCGCCGTACTTTTGATGGCATTGGTACCATCCCGGAAAAGGTGGCGGATTGGTGCCTTGTAATACAGTGGGCGGTACATTGTTTCCCGTCTGTCTGTTGGCGGTTACTGCCGCGGTGTTTGTTTCTACCACCGTGGCGGTCAGAGTGTTAAAGTGGCTGTCTATGTTGGCGGTTTCCGCCATGGTGGTGATTCCATTTTTTTAACCGCCGGCCTGTTGGCGGTATTACCGCCACTTTAACACTGACCGTCAGGGTTGTAATGAAGGCCTATACCTGCACCAGGTAAATTATGATTGCTATTCTTAAAACAAGCACCATGGTTTGCCATATTGTTCATACAGCTCATCCATATTGTGATTAGGTGGGGCAGAGGCAGCGCAAGAAAAGTGGCGCATCAGGACTGATGAGCCACTTTCTTGTAGATCTGGCCCATAGTATAGTTGCATACAGTGGAGAGGCGCATAGTGAAGTGGTTTACACTAGAGTGGTGTTTGTGGGGCAAGGTAGGGTGTAATAGCATACAGTGGAGTGGCGTACAGTGGAGTGGGGAGAGTGAAATACATACACTTGAGGGGCAAAGACTGATAGCATAGAATGGAGTGACATACAGTGGAATGGCGTAGCGCGAAGTACAGTGGAGTGGCATAGAGTACAATAGCTCATAGTGGAATGACGTACAGTGGAATGGTGTACATTGGAGTAGTGTACACTGGAGTGTCGTAGGGTGAAATCGAATATGGTGGAGAGGCATAGAATGGAGTGGCATTCAATGGACTACTGTAGAATGGAGTGGCATCGAGAGGAGTGGTCTGCAGTGGGGTAGCGTAGAGTGGAGTAGCATATAGTGGGGTGGCATACAGTGGTAGCATATAGTTGAGTAGCGTACAGTGCAAAAGCAATCAGCGAAGTGATGTAGACTGGAGTGGAATACACTGGAATGGGGTACAGTGTAATAGAATACAATGATGTGGCATAGAGTGGAGTGGCGTCCACTGGAATTGCATACAATGGAGTGGCTTAGAGTGGAGTACCATACAGTAGAGTGGCATGCAGTGCCTTGTAGAGACTGGAGTAGTGTATAGCGGAGTGACATACAGTAAAGTAGCGCACACTGAAGAGACATGGACTGGAGTTGCATAAGATGTAATAGAGTAGAGTGGAATGGCAATGAGCGGAGCTGTATACAGTGTAATGTCATAGAATGGAGTGGCATAGAGCAGAGATAGTGTATAGAGAGGCTGCATTCAGTGGCGGGATGTACAATCGAGTGAGGTAGACTGGAGTGTCATACAGTGGTATGGGGTAAAATGAAATAGAATACCGTTGATAGTCATACATTGGATTGGGGTCCGATTAAATATTGTAGAATGAAGTGGAGTGGACTGCCATACACTGGAGTAGCGTAGAGTGGAGTAGCATACAGTAGTGTGGCATACAGTGAAATAGTGTACAGTCTAGTATTGTAGAGTGGAGTGACAAACAGTGAAAAAGAGTAGAATGGAGTGACATACAATAGAATGGCATAGGGTGGGGATAGCATATAGTGGAGTAGCTTCCAATGGAGTGGCATACAGTGGAGTAACGTATACTGGAGTAGCATAGTGTGGCATTGCATACAGTGTAATAGCACAGAGTGGAGTAGGATAGAGTGGAGTGTCATACATTAAAGAGAAGTAGAGTGGAATGTTGTAGAGAGGACTAGCGTAAAGTGAAGTGGTTACAGTGGCATGGCATACCTATGTATGTGAAATTTATCAGCAATGTAGATTATGGTGTGCAGAGTAATGCAGAACAGAGAGTTGTGCTGCCTTAAATTTCTCCAGATTTACCAATCAACACAGGGCCATGCATGGTGGCCTTGCATTACTTTGTAAATCTGACATATGTATTGAATTGCTCAGGCGATACAGCAAGTGATGCAAGGGTATTGTTGGACCTGGCATCCTTGGGGTGGTCTCCCTTGTCCTTTTTGCCTCTGCTTCCCATCTTTTGACTGTGTGCTGAACTCTGTTTTTGCTATTTTTCGTACTCTGGGCACTCTACCACTGCTGACAACAGAGACTTTGCTTTGAAGTTGGGCAACTTCAGAGGCAGAAAGTAGTATAAGTAGTGGACCCAAAGCCTCAGACTTTAGAATACATCTGGATTCAAGAGGAACCTCTGCCAAGGAGAAGAGCTCAGGCGAACTGTTGCCCCTGCCTGTGACTGTGCTTTGTTGGGCTATCCTGCAGTAGCTGCTTCTGCCTGTTAAAGGGAACAAAGACTGGACTTTGTGGTATGTTCCAGCTTGAGAAGAATCTCCAAGGCCTTAGACTGAACTTGCCCCATGTTCTGAAGTCTCAGGGCCATCAAAGCCTTCCTTTGCCAGCACCTGGACTCTCTGCTGAGACTCCTGCCCTGCCAAGTGGTCCCTAATCCAGTCCCTGGACCCTTGAAAGGAGAAGCTGGTGGAAAACTGAGAACATCTAAGAAAACCGACTTTGGATGGCTCAGGACGATGCAGCTGCCGAATCCCATGGCTCTGCCTGCAACCAAACCCGTGGCCCTCTCTGGAGAGCAACAAACTTACAGGCCGGATGCAGCTGCAGCCCCCTGAAGTCTGCAGTTCTGTGGAAGTCGCTGCACCACATCTTGACCTCCAGACATCGAATGTGACGGAAGTGCGTGGATGCAAAGTTTTATCACTGAAGCCACATCACCGGCACCGCTCTTCAGGACGGACCCAACGCCGCTTCGTGATGCCTCTGCTCCTTTGCTCTGCAGCACCGGAACCAACACCGCCTTGGATCCAGCGACGCCACGATCACCGACTCTGTGTACCGGTATGTATCCTCATTTTCACAAGGTACTGTACCTGGGGGTCTGTGTGACTCTGTGACCTGTGCCATTGGCATCGGATTCTTGGGAACGACTCCGTTATGACGTCTTGATATCACCTAATTGAAGCATTTGTGTTTTTAAGAACTTATTTTGTGTTTAATCTTTAAAAATTCATAACTTGACTTGTGTATGTTGGATTTTTGTGGTTTTGTCTTGTTTTATTCAGATATATATTGGCTGGCTATTTTTCTAAACTGGTATGATGTCCATTTCATTGTGTTTTCACTGTATTTCTGTATGTGTTGGTACAAATACTTTACACATTGCTTCTTAGATATGCCTGACTGCTTGTGCCAAGCTACCAAGGTGGTAAGCAGGGGTTATCTAAGTGTGAGGCTCCCTGCTTGGACAGAATACAAACTGACTGCCAACCAGAGACCCTATATCTAGGTACCAAAATCCAATAATACAGCTAAGCCTTAGTTATATTTTGGGCCATGGTATACCATGATAACTTTGCTGTATACCATTGTACATGGCAATATGAAGCCAGTATATAATCGGATAATGGCTGTTTTCTGAGAATGAAAAGACCCCTTTGGCTATGTTTAGTGTTAGGGCCTTAGATACAGGTAATAAGAAAGTCCATCCCTACTACCACTTTATTAAAGTGGTACTAGGTAGGAAAATATATTTATTTCTAAATAAGTTTACAGCCATGTTCCACACTGGTTTCACACAATTATTGAAATTCTACGAAAGTACAGTGGTGACAAATATCACTAAGTTTAAAAGCTTTATAACTTAAAAAATACTTACCCTACTTTTAACAAAGTCAAAAACTCAGAGCGACCGTGCTGGAGCACCAGCCTGCTACAGAGATCCAGTGAGGCCCCTGAACAAAAGTACCATAATCGTGGTTGCGTTGAAGTTGAGGATGCGTGGAGCAGACTGAAACGATGCATCAGTGTCAATCCCCACAGTGGGTGCGGCGCGTCAATCCTTTACAGGCAGTAGCGAAGATGTGTTGATTTTCTCCACGCAACAGTGGCGATGTGTCAGCTTGGAGATGCAGCGGTTCCGAAAGCGATGCACCATGGTCAATCTGGGTTGGAGAGGCAATGCACACAGTGGGGCCAATGTGCCTTTTCCAATCCACAAAACAGGCACACTGAGCTAGTTCCGATCTGCACAGCAGTGACGATGCACTGATTTGGACTGGAGCAGCACTTTATACCCACTTCCGGGGGCCCAGGACTGGATTGGCACCACTGTGCAGGGTATGACTCACAGTTGGCAGAGTCCGGGTGCTATAGCAGGTGAGTTAGGAGTCACTTGTGTTCCTGAGACTTCAGAAAACAAGAGGTAAGCCAGCCAGTCCTTGGATTCATTTTGGTTCAGGGTTGGAGACATGTAGGTCTGGTCCTTCTCACTCGGAGGAAAATATGGTAGCTGACAGCAGGAAAGCTCAGCAGGCCAGAAGCCCAGCAGAGTAGTAGTCCAGCAGAGTGGCAGTCATTTAATGCAATCCTTCGTCCTGGCAGAGTATCCACAAGTCCAGAAATGTACTGAGATGGTGGTGTCTGAGGTCCAGTACTTTTACCTAGTTGTTCCTTTGAAGTGGCTGGGACTTCAAAGAGAGGCCTTTGAAGTGCACAGAGTCCATGCCCATCCTGCCCTGGTTCCAGACTCACTACAGGGGGAATGCAGGTCTCTGTGTGGGAACAGAACACAACCTACTCAAGTGTATCTGTCAACTCCTCCCTCCCATCCTGCTCATGGTAGCCTGTCAGGCTGTGGATTGCCCATCAGTCACACCTAAGCTCTGGTTGTGTGTTGCTGTCAAGAGAGAATGCACAAAGCTCCCAGCTATTACCCACCCCTGACATGTATCCAGAGACAGGCAGAAGGCACCAAATTGTTAAAGTAAGAAAATGCCAACTTTCTAAAAGTAGCATTTTCAGAATTACAATTTAAAATCTGCCGTCACCATACGTTGTGATTTTGAATTGTGATTCCAGAGACACCAAACTTGGGAGTCACATCTCTTTCTAAATGGAAACTGCACTTATAAAGTGTAATAAGGTAATCTCAATGTTATCCTATGGACAGTTAGGCCCTGTAGTAGTTTTCCACTATTAGGACATATAAAACTTAACAAGACATGTCCTACTTTTTAAATGCATTACACGCTGCCCTCAGGCTGTCCAGGCCCTAACGTAGAGGTGACTTATATGTATTAAAAATGAAGGTTTGGGCCTGGCAAGAGGGTTAACTTGCCTGGTTGACATGGCACTTTAAAACTGCATGCACAGACTCTGTAATGACAGGCCTGTGACATTGTTTTTAGTGTTACTGAGACAAGTAGCATAATCAGTGCAGGCCCAATAGTACCATTTAATTTACAGGTCCTGGACACAGGTAGTGCAATTTATTAGGGACATATGAGTAAATTGAGGATAAGCCAATGTTACCATGTTCTTGGTAGAGAGCATAAGCACTTTAGCACTGGTTAGCAGTGTTATAGTGCCCAGAGTCATAAAGCCAGCAAAAACAAGGTCAGCAAAACAGGTCTGAAGTCAAAAAGTCAGGATAAACCACTCTAAGGATGCTAGGTCTAATGGAATGAAAGACAATCATTGTTATTGTTCTCAAAATTGAGATTATTATTTTTTGCCCAGTTGCCAATTGTCATGTCTTGCAAATAGTAGTTTGTGTTGCTCACTGCTAGGGCAATTTGTCATTTTGTTGCACAGGTGTGCAGAAGAAAGTTGGCTTGTTTGGCTTGTTGGGACACTTATTTTGTGTGTATTTGTTTATAGTTTTCCATATATAGGTCTTTCAGCTGTTCGGCTAGTAAATCTGATATTTTACATATGCAGTCCAGTTTATTTTTTGGGCTTCCTTGCTACTTTTAGTAGGAGTGTGTTACACATGAAGGGTAAACTGAATGAAAGGCAATCCTTGTGTTTGTTAAAAAACATGTGACTATTATTTTATTTTTTTGGCTAATTATCATGACCTCCAAATAGTAGTTTATTTGGCTCACTGCTAGATAGATCAATTTTGCATTTTGTTTTGCAGGGGTGCATAAGAAAGATTTTTCTGTTTGGCTTATTGAGCCAGTTTTATTTTGTGAGCCAGAGAGCATGCAAAGAAAATGTAAAGAGATTAATATGCATTCTATTGATTATATATTAGTTCATAGGTTTCAGTTAGCGTGTGATCAAAAAGGGTCTTTCACTTGTTCATGTTGTAAACCTGAAACGTTACATATGCAGTATAATTTATCTTTTGGGCTTCCTTACTATTTTTAGTAACAGTGTGCTACAATATATCACTAAGTTATAAAACCTTATAACTTAACCTTTAGTTGTTCTACTTTCCTGCAATACCCCAACAGAGTTATCTCTGTCCCCTGATATGTAGGAATGCCAGTTTCATAAAAATCCAGCTGACAGTTTTTGTGCTAAGTGGAATACAAAAGTATACAGAAAATACTTTGGATTTGAAGCCCGTTTTGGGAACCCCCTCTTTTCTTTGCACCCCTTACCAAATGCCATGACATTTTCAGTCCCCTCAAATTGAAACGGGGGCAGCAGTTCTGCAAAGTTTCATGCACGTGCACATGCACATGCACATTCATGAAAGGAGAGTAAAGTTATAAAGGGACATAAATCTGGAAAATCCCTATCTCTGATCACCCTAACTATAATTACAGAGTAGCTATATAGATATATATATAGATATCAAGATATATAGATATAGATATATGTACACGTATATCCATACATCACTCAACTCCCTTGCTCCTCTTGCAACAAACAATGGCACAGTGCAGTACTTTTTATTGTCACCCCAGGAGATGGGGTCCCCAGTGTTACAGCCTCAGCCCTCAGATTCCATTCTGAGTATGGAAAAAGGCTTTTGTGATCCTGACAATTCCATGACACATGGCATTTTGGGCATGTTTCCGGCTAAGTAAACAGAAGCTACTGAAAAGTGGTTAGGGTTTGCCCCCAGGAATTATTTAAATTGGTTAGGGGGTGCCTAAGAGTCACTCCCATACCCCTAACTGATTCCAGGCATAAATATGGCAACTCCTGACAACAACTTCAGAACACTTTCTGGGCCTAGGGAGGATCAGAAAAGGAATTCAAGATGTGCTCTTTGTGACCCTGTATGTGTCCTGAAGGCTGGGACCTACTCCCTATCCAGGAAAAAGAAGTTGACTTAAAGGGTGACCTTGTGTGTGGCTACAAGAAATCTACAAGGTCCAATCAATCTGTTCCAACTGATCCCTGGGGACTGGACCCTATTGTTGTCCTCTGCCCGACAACATGTGAGTCTCTAAGTACCCTTCCCCCTGCGGGGCTTTAGAAGCGTACTCCTGTGGTTCATTTGAATTTTAGGGGCTAAAGCAAAAGATATTTTTTTTAAATTTAGATTAACCTGGTTGGAATATCTGTCCCGTTCTCTATCACGTTCAGCCTGAAATTGCCCTTAAATCCCAGTGTACCATGACGTTAGACTGTCATTGGCACCTAGCACTTTTTCACACTATTTCTACTCAAAACTTTCAAAAATAATGTTTCCAGTACCCTTTATAGGATTTTGGGTTATTTTGGTTTCATTTTGTTTATTAAAACATACACTATTTTTCTAATTCAGTTTGAGAATTTTATTGTTTTGCATTTTGACTTTTTTTTAATGTTTTGGTATTGCGTAAATACATTACAGACTGCCCTAAGTTAAGCCTTTTTCTTCTGTGCCAAAGATATCGGGTGGTTGAGTGCAGGTTAATTTAGTGATATCATGAGTTCACTCTGACAAGGATTGGGATTATTTCTTTAGGTGGATACCCGTCCCAGATAACAATTACGTTTATTTTAATAGCCATGCTGCACAGTAGCCATAATGTTGTACAGCATGGCTGAAAGCAAAGCCAGTAGGTCTTATTAGTGAGACCTATCAGTGGCAGATGCCGCATGTCCTAGGGGGAGGGCAGTACGGGGGGGATAAAATAATCTGAAAAAAAAACTTACCAGCTGCCACCATCAGCCTTAATCCACTTCCTGTGATTGTGCTGGTGTCCCAGCAGTCCCTGGGACACCAGCACAGGCTCTCCAGCAATCCTGGTGATGCTCTCATGCTATATCTAGCATGAGAGCAATGTCAGGATTGGTCTAAGCGACTTGTTCTGCCGCTCAAACAGTGCCCTGGTGTCTGAGCAATTTCTCCAACCCAGCTGTAGCACAGCCAGGTTGGAGAAACCCAAGTGTGCAGATCAGTTTGGCCGGCCTAAGACGGCCGACCAAACTGACATGCACGCTTAGTGCACGCTAACTCCACTCCCCCTCCCATGGACTACCCCTGCACCTGCTGGCTGAGCCAGCAACTGAAAAATAAAACAATATTATAATATTGTTTTATTTTACAGCTGCTGGCTCAGTGGAGCAACTCTCCTTTGCCATTGCAAAGGACCCGCCCTCGGAGACCTTTTGACTTTGCCAACATTTGCAGTAGTTTATCACATTCTTCTTAAAACTTATGATTGAAACAGGTGATAACGCGTCCAAACCTTGTTAATTTAACTTACAAGGGGACTCGTTTTAGGCCAAT
Source organism: Pleurodeles waltl (assembly GCF_031143425.1). Classification (NCBI taxonomy): domain Eukaryota; kingdom Metazoa; phylum Chordata; class Amphibia; order Caudata; family Salamandridae; genus Pleurodeles; species Pleurodeles waltl. Next base: position 215,443,381 of record NC_090440.1, read on the forward strand.
GAATCTTTTGACCGCGTTTGGGGACTTCACAGAACGAGATATCCGTTTAGCATTTCAATCAATAGATCAATAACCCAATCAATATTCACAATCTAATGAATCAAACTAATCAATATCGTTTAATAAGAATTAAACATACCATGACCCTTCAGCCATGAATAACCACACAAATCAAATAAGGTTTAGGATATTTATTCCCTATTAGTTACACTCTAGTATATATTCATTAGTCGCAATATCAATAAGCACATCAATATAAATATTATTTGGCAACTCGAATAAGACTTTATCAAAGCATAGGTCATGAACATTAGAACAAAGCACAACATCAACATGAGTCAACTCTAGCAGAGTATCATTAGTACATTATTCAACAAAGCAAGAATTCAGTAATTTGTCTCTTTGCACCCAATATTAGTGAGCTCCTTAACTAACCTCGAATTAGCATCAGCATGTTGGGCTTCATGCAAAACAATTTAGCAACATGAATTTGGAAAAAACATCTAACTATGGCCTTTATCAAAAGAGCAGTTGGTACCTAGAAAGAAAAGGCAAACTGACAATTACAATTTATCATCAAATAGTTACCCATCCAAATAGGACAGCATACAGTGTCAGTCTTCGTCCTCAGGACATCAGTCGATTCGCCATCAGCCAGGATAATTAGGCAAGTCTCAGCAGGGCATAGCAAGAAAACTCTTCCCTCATAAGGAGGAGAAGTGCATATCAGGCAAGGGGTAAGACGAGGATGGTTAGAGTATCAGACAGCTAAAGACAAAGGTGGTCATTACAACCCTGGCGGTCGGTGTTAAAGTGGCGGTAAGACCGGCAACAGGCCGGTGGTAAAATATTTGGAATCACGGCCGTGGCGGAAACCGCCAACAAAGACAGCCACTTTAACACTCCGACCGCCACGGCGGTACAAACAAACAGCGCGGCGGTCACCGCCAACAGACAGGCGGGAGACAATGTACCGCCCACAGTATCATGACAGGCCAATCCGCCACCTTTTCCGGGGCGGATTCACTGCGGACAAAAACACGGTGGAAACAGGAATTTCGAAGGGAAAACGCTCACCTCTACACACTCCATGAGGAACGAGGACATCATGGACCCGGAACTCCAAATCCTACCTGCGATAGTCTTCCTGCTCCTGTACCAGGAGCACGAACGCCGGCGGCGAAGAGCACGATGAGTACTGCACCTACGACATAGGGGAGGGAAAAAACCGGGACACACACACGCAACACCCCCACCCCCACCCTCACCCACTACAACACACACACTAATACATATCTACACATCATAGTTACACCCCCCAAACCCCCTGGAAGAATGCAAAGACCAAAGGAAATGATTGTAACCATTGTAATCTATTAAAATACAGTATAATAAAATATATATACACTATAAACAAATATATACACCAATAATACAAGTCCAGGTATTGCACCATTTATAGTCCGTGGACCACTGGGCCCAAAATGCATGGGCGAGGCCCACACTCGATACCAGATCAAAACAGAGAGAACACTGCAGGGACATCAGATAGAAATACAACAGACACCTCAGGGGGAAGGGAAAGGGGGGCACCTCAGCCGGATGAGTGCACGATGCCAGATCCACGAGGGGGCTCAATGCCCACTGTTCAATCCTGGGGAGTGCAAAGCCACAGTCTCGCAAGTCTCTACAGTGGGTGGTTTGCCCACTGTTCCATCCTGGGGAGTGCAAAGCCACAGTCTCACAAGTTGATAACAGTCTCCACTGGTTCTGGAGGGGGACTGGTGCCCAGAGTGCTTCATCCTGTGAAGGACAGACGGAGTGGATGCATGTCTCCACTGGTTCTGGGGGGGACTGGTGCCCAGAGTGCTTCATCCTGTGAAGGACAGACGGAGGGGATGCATGTCTCCACTGGTTCTGGAGGGGGACTGGTGCCCAGAGTGCTTCATCCTGTGAAGGACAGACGGAGTGGATGCATGTCTCCACTGGTTCTGGAGGGGGACTGGTGCCCAGAGTGCATCACTCACCCCGTGACGGTCCCAGTTGCGTCAGTGCCCTTGCTGCTCATGGGCTAGCGGTGCTTGAGTTGGCGGTGCCCTGTTCAGCGGTGCTTGAGTTGGCGGTGCCCTGTTCAGCGGTGCTTGCCCTGTTCAGCGGTGTTTGAATGGCGGTGCCCTGTTCAGCGGGGCTTGTGCTGGCGGTCCTTCATGGCCCAACGGAGCTTGTGCTGGTGGTCCTTCATGGCCCAACGGGGCTTGTGCTGGCGGTCCTTCATGGCCCAGCGGGGCTTGTGCTGTCGGTCCTTCATGGCCTTCTCTCAGTAATTGTTGTCGTAGGGGTTTGTGGGTGATGTGGGTGTGTTTTATATTGTATTGGGTGTGTGGGAGATGTGTGTGTATGTGTATCAGGTGTGTGTATTTCAAATAGTCCAATGTGGCTGTGTTTTGTAAGAGTGTGTGTATTTTGAGCGCGGCGGTGTGTACCACCAATGGAATACCGCGGTTGAAAAACCTCTGCGTGGATTCGTCTGTCGTGATAGTGTGGGTGTATTTCTGTTGGCGTGACTGTGTCGGTTTTGTTTTCGCCAGTTTATCACTGGCCTTTGGTGTGTCGGACTTGTGTGGGTTTCTGAATTTTGGCAGGTTCCGAGGTGTGGGTCATAATAGCTGTGGCGGAATTCCGCGGCGGTGTGTTGGCGGTCTTCTGCACGGCGGTAAGTGGCTTTTACTGCCAATGTTGTAATGACCCCCAAAATCTCTCAGAATGGCAAAGGGGGATGAGGATTTGCGAAGAATGGCTCGGTAATGGCTGATTTCTCCTTGTGTCACGCCGCTATATTGAAGTTGTCGAACAAGTCTCTAATTTCCCATTGGGCAATATTTGGTGCATCGTTATCTGTGTCCAATAATCCGTCACACACCTTACTAGAACTTTCACCTAAGACAGTTCTCATGCAGTGTATTGGCTCGTGTGATTGACGTCTTCAACGGGTAGAATGTCAGGTAAGAAAAGTTACACTTGTCACTCCAGTCAGTAGTTCCATTGTCTTCTAGTCTAAGCGACCTTGCACCTGTTGCGAATTACACTGTTGCATTTGGCAAGAATGTCTCCTTGAGCAAGTGGGGTCTCATGAGAAAGAATTTACTACAGCTACACACATATCTCTAGCTCCTGGAAAAGCACAGCTTTGTGTCCTTCAGGAAGGCAGCACATTGCACGTTAGAAAACACAGTTAATATGAGACCAGGCAGCTAGGCCCAGACCCTTGCTAACTAAGGCCTAGTGAGTAATTTAGCAGAACCTTAATACAAAACTCTAATTAGGATATGTTAATACAAAACCATACATGAATACATTATTATTTCATTATTAGTCAGTTTCATTAATGAGCGTATACCTTGGTGGCCAGTCCCCGTGGGCACATTTCAAATGCGTGCATTAGTATTACATTAACACATTTTATGCGGTTTTATTAGACATTACATTGCAAGCTTTTCATGTTAATATTAATTATAAAAGTCACACTCCAACACAGGTGAGTACCATAAGTAGGGTGGCATGCGTGTGACATGAAAAAAACGCATACCCATAAAGCGCATTGCTTTGCAAAATAGTCAGGGTATCAAAGGTTAATCATGGTGACTTTGTAGAAATGGGCGACTGTTTGATGTGTACCTTCACTGTCCACGTTTTTACAATCCCTAAATCTAAAGAGCTGCACTGCTATTTATGAAAGAGTTCTAGTGGCGTGTCGATGTCCGTATGCGGTCCATCCTTCAGAACAACGAAGAAGGCAGTTCCCAAATTTTGCTCATAGGAGTAGCGCCCTTTTCTATCATCGGTTTAATGCTGTCAAGTAGCCAGAAGTACAGCGCTTCAAATATTCTCCCGAGCCTTGCATCAGGCGTGGAAGAGAGCTCAGGAGAAAACCAGATGAACACATCATAACCTCGGCACCACAGGAGGGCAGCGCAAGTGAATCAGATCTTGCCTCTTGCTTAGCCCCTAACTTTATACGTGGGTCATAGATTTACTGAAGCTATTTTTAAATCCCGTGAGCTCCTCTTGTTGCATTTTTCACACAGTGTGACACTTCACAAGTACAATGAGTTGTTTTTTGTCACAGTTTTCAATCTGACTCTGTTCACAGTTATTACTGGCAACCAACACCTACGGTGGTTAATTATCACAGTCTACTTTTCCATATATGCAATGAAAACTGAATATTTACCGCCTTAAAGCACAGCCATTGCATACACAGACGTCTCCATCTTTGGCAGAGGGAGGATGGGTGCCTTTACTTTTTACATTTGATTGTATTACGCTGTATTTTGTGTTTAGCTGCACACTAGGATCTATTTGTTTGAGATAATTTTAAAGAACTGTAGGCCTTAGTTTTTTTACATTTGCAAAAGATCCTATTCGCAAAAGAGGACCATTTGGGGCCCCATAATTTCCTTTTGATATGTACCAAACACAAATTTCATTTCGACATTTGGGTTTGTGACTACATACTAAATCGGTGTCTGGAATGGGAGTGTTTAGGGCATCCCTTCCAAACAACAATTCAGAATGGGATGTAATGATGTTTTGCAACCGAAATATGGTTACAAAACATTAAAATTACCAACTACACAAAAATAAGGAGCCTATTTGCAAATGGGAAGGGGTCCCAAGGGACCTTTTCCCATTGGTAAATGTTGACAAAGAAATGTTTCAAGATTAGACAGTGGTCTCAGGGACCATTGCCTAGTCTTACAAAAGATGTTCGATAAAACTTTTTATTTTTTAAAAAGCATCCTGTTTTCCTTTAAAGAAAACCTGCAGCATTTTTAAAACACAATCACAGAAATGGTGGTCTTCTGAATCATGTAGGCCACCATCTCTGTGTTAGCTGCAAGTTGTAGTGGGTCACAATTTTCACCTATCTCTTTAATATTTCTGAGGCATGTCGAATCACGACCTACTACAATTTGTATTTTGCCAATTGACCTATGAGTACATAGGTCAGTTTGCAAAACACCACATTGGTCTTAAATATACTGGTCTCAATTTGTGACCATTATTTCGAAAATTTGGCCCTAAATACCATCTAAACCAGCTTCCACATGCTGTTTTGCCTGAACCTGAGAGGTTTGGCATGGAACATTATTTCAACTAAATGTGAATGTCTAAGTATTTTCGTAGCACTTCTTGCATGAATCTGCCTTACTTCTAAGCACACCTTGGCCCATATTTATGCTCGGTTTGTGCTGAATTAGAGTAGTTTTTTTACACTAATTCAGCGCAAACCTAACTTCATATTCATATTTTGACGCTAGACACGTCTAGCACCAAAGTTATGCAGTTAATGTTGTTTTCTGGATGTTAAAACCTACCTTGTGTCAATGAGATGCAAGGTAGGCGTTCCCGGACAGAAAAGGATGATATGGCCTTAGTGCCATATTTATCCCCCGTGCTAAAATCCAGCATGAGGGTATGGGGTCCTTAAATAATGGCGCTAAGTGTGCTTAGCGCCATTATTTAACACCTGGGTATGGGCAGGCGTTAGGGGACCTTTAGGCATATTTCCATGGTCAGAGACCATGGAAAGAGCCCACAGGTGCCCTTCACTGGCCCCAGGGACACCCCTACCCACACCAGAGGGACACCACAGGATGGGGGACCCATCCCAGGCAAGTCCCAGTAAGTTTTTTATTTATTTTTTATTTTTATTTACACGCTCGGGGCCCTGACTTGGGGCCCCCTGCATGGCGCTGACCCCAGTGGCCATGCCCAAGGGACATTCGTCCCCTGGGCATGGCCATTGGGGTGATGGGCATGCTCCTGTCTTTACAAAGACAGGAGCCGTGTCCATGGGGGTTGTGTGCCAGAAAATGGCGCTACGCTGCTTAAACGCATTTCTTTGCCTCTAAACACTGTAGTGCCATAATTTGGCGCACAAGCTCCGGTTTCCCCTACGTCTCCCCACCCTGTTAGCATCCTTTACAAGGAAGCTAACAGGGCATTATCGCCAGCTAGCGCTATTTCATAAACTTAGGAGTAGAAAAAATTGCTTTAAAGCAACAGTGTTAAAGTAACTACTGTAATACAGCAGTACATTAAATGCATCAAACATTGGTATTTTCAATGTATAATTGTATTACAACTGCTTTTAGTTGTCTAATAAAATTAAATGAAACTGAAAAAGGAAATTGTGCTAATGAATTCACAATCAAAGACCACATACGCTGAACGTTAACCTTTCTGGAGCGCATGCATGTGCTTTGACCTTTTCTGTTGCCAAGATTCGTGCTTAATTTGAGCCGGTAGTTTCCGGTGGGGGGGCACCAGCACTTTTTTTTGAGGACCAGCAGTAGAGCTCATGTGCCAGCTGACAGCAGCTGATCTTGTTTTTATAGGGAGTGCAACTATCGCTTTTGAAATGGCCTCTTGGTATGAAAACATGATGCTGCGAAGGCTTCACAAGTCCAAGAAAAAACATTTCATGGTAAGCATGAAAATGTATTCCCTCCTGATGCATGGCTGAAACTTTTAAAAAATGCTATGATGTGGCCAGCGCTAGTCGCATCATAGCATTTTTTTTTATTGCTGGCAGGAGTGTGGGGAGCAACAGAGAGAGAGGGAAAGCATACGTTGGGTGGTTCAGCAATGGAGAGAATTAGGAACAAAAGCACTATGAAGTGGCCAGCATTGGCCACAATATAGCATGTTTTGTTTATTATAGAGGTCATGCGGGCAACAAGGAGAAAGGGTGAGTGGGGAGCAAAATGGACATCAAAGGATGGGAAGAAGGGGCTGGGAATAACACAAATAAAGGTGGGTTGGTGGGGCACTGGGAGCAAGCACAATGTTGGGAGGGAGTGGCACAACCCAGACATCAACAGAATGAGGATGGTTAGGGGCACAGAGGCGGAGAATTCCATGAGGATGCCTGCTAAAAAAGCTGCATTTTGTTAGAGTGCTTCAACCAAAAGAAAACGAGAGCACCTAAAAATACGAGCAGTGGAAGTAATGCATCCATGCTCCATGGCAGGGGCAAATCCATGAAGGAAGCCTACGGGCAGATGACCAATGGTAATCAAGCATATAGGAGGGACAATGAAGCCAGGCATAGGTAAGTAATGGGCAGCTTTAAAGCCCAATGAATTGAAAACAAAATGTCTCGAAGTAACAGTGCATGCTCTGTCCAGCCAAGACCTAAAAATTGAGTTTTTTCCAAGCCAAAATCGCATAACAGAGGTATTTAAGAGATTCTAACAGAGGACGGAGGAAGCCTCGTCCATGGGAGACTCAAAGGCTGCTTTACATGCTGCTCTCCAGAGCAATCAGAAATCACTAAATCAAACTTGGCTTTCTAAGTCTAACTCACAGGATGCAGCACAACATACATTTTGTGTGTGAATTATTAATACGGTTCTGATTGTGAAGCTGATGAATTTGTCTTTAGATATTTTCATAATTAAAGCATTCTGACATGGAAGGAAGGACGCAGATGAAGAAATGCAACAAGAACTAAAAGACAATCGTTCATTCTGCCACGTGCACTTTCCATATTTCTCTCACATCCTTTTGTCTCCCGATTTGCCCAGCCCTACTCCCCATCTCCATTTCTCTCTCTGCATAGCATCCACGTTTCCAAGATCCATGCTTGAATAGTTGGCACAGTCTCGTTTTCTTAGAATTCTGGGACTTGTCATCCTATATTATACTGAGTTAAATTAGACTACAAATCTCAGGATGCTAAATAAAAAATAGTACTTACCTAAATAGTCAGGCATGACCTTGGAAAACTTAGAAACTATGGGCCTCATTTACAAGCCCTGTGGCACAGTGCGGCACAGCAAGTGCCCTGCTGCGCTGGCCTTCCCCACTGGGAAAGGGCATAAATGCACTGTATCTACATGAAACAACACATTTCTGTCCTCTCCCCCTGTGCTAGTGCACAGACTGCTGCCATGCGCCAATACAGGGACCCTTCCACCATGGTGCAAGGGTGCCTGCTTTGTAGGGATGATTGTTTTTGAGCAGAAAGAGACAACTTTCTGCACAAAAACAATCACAAAGGTGTTTTCCTCTTTCTGTGTGCTGCAAAATGCAGCACACATAGAAAGGGGAAAAACTGTTGAAATAAAGATATTCCTTCCCGTTGTGTCACTCTTACACCACCCCTGAGGTAGCATAGGAATCTGATGCATTCCCAGACTTGTAAATCCGGGAATGCGTCAGATTCATTCTGGTTCCATGGGTGCTACGAGGGAACACCCCAAGCAACACCCATGGAACACCCCTTTCACTCAATGTTATGCATGAAAGGTATCCATATTTACATGGCCATGAACAGCCACACAAGATGGCTTTGATCGGCCTTGTAAATATGGGATGGAACACTGCACCACTACGATGTCAAAGAAATGATGCTCCAGTGTGCTGCTACGGCCTTGTAAACGAGGGCATATGTTTTGTCACATACACACACAGGCACCAGTGGTTGGAGTTGGTGGAATCTGAGGGGCACAACTTTATTAATTGAAGAAAAACAGTTCCTCCACTTTTTATGACAGTTAATTTCAATAGTTAAAATGATTCAGCTGAAGTGTAACACAGGGAGTTTCCTGTGCTGGGAAACAGAGGGAAGGGGCAGACAGCTAAACAAGGCTTCTTGCTAGGGTGCCTGCTTGTCTGAAAGAAGTATAAATGTGCGTAACTGGTAATCCTCAAATGAAAAGGGTGCTTGGAAGTTGTTATTGGAATTAATTGATGGATCTACTTGAAGCTTTCCTGTTGAAAGAGATTTATTCATTTTGAGTGGATTTACAAGGGAATTACCGGTTGAGTTGTGAAATGTGTCTTTTTAGCCATGCATCTGACCCTGCACCCACACTCACTTGCCCCACCCCATTGCATGCAGCATCATGATTCCCATACTTTTTTGATGCACTTAGACTGCTGAAACACACACACAAAAACATGAACACACACATGCAAACACACACACAGTTCATCCTCTCTCACAAAGTAGAAAAACCCAAATCTGTCACACACACCCAAAGTGCATAACTTAATACTTTACAAACTTAGGCCCTGATTTCAAGTGCAATGGTCCTGGGACTGCTGTACCCGCGGTGGCAGTCCAGCCGCCACATCCTCGGCGGGTCCCACCACCAGATTATGAGGATGGTGATCAAACTGCCACAAGATCTCCGCAATCACCAGGATCTTCGATCCCACGGAAGCAGCAGTGGAGAAATATGTGATTAGTCACGGCAGTGCCAATGCTGGCACCACTGTGCTGATCACGACCTGCCTTTCCGCCGAGCTTTTCATGGCAGGGACCCTGCCATGAAAAGCTCAGCGGAAAGGCAGGGAAGGGGCTCAAACAGGGCCCCTGGGCGATTTTACCCACTGGGCAGTGTGGCTGGGGGCACATGTTGTGCATGTTCCTGCACTGTCGGTGCACGCTGCTGCCATGCAAAACATTGTGCATGGCAACAGTGCGCCCAAGGTGCATCTGGCACTGCAGGGTGGTGGCTCTGTGATGGCTTGTGCTTCAGGCATGCTGTCACAGGGACACCACCACAAACACTACTGCAAGCCCAGCGGTAGTGTTGTAATATGGTGGTGGAGAGGCCACCGGTGTGGCGGCGTCCTCCTGACTGCCGTATTGGTGGTCCGGCGGTCAGACATCCAACATAATAATCAGGCCCTTAAACTGTCAAATTATCTCCTGCTTGCTCCACTTCTCAGACACTCTCCCAAATGCTCTCATTCTCTGTAATACAGGTTCATCTCTAAGGCCTCAACATATTATGTTGTATCTTTCCTGGGATTTCATTTGGCAACTCAATGCATTATCAGAGTGGTAGCCTTATTCACATCAGTAAGAAACCCTGGATACATGTCAGTAATTTGTAGGAGGAAATCCGAACTGGAATACAGTGACCATGATGATATAATGTCAACACTTACGTTTTTCTCTTTTGCCACAGTATAGTATCATCGAACGCAATTGTCCTATGGAGGCATTTTCTTTGCATTCTTGGACATGCAGTCCTGTTTTATAATGGAATAAACAATACTACCAGTCCCAGAATTTAAGTAAAAAAACCTGGACTGGGGGCAGCACATCATGTCACATCAGCGTAGTTAATAAAATAGCCATCTGGTGTTTCCAGCGGCAGCTAATACCTGCAAAATAATGTCTGTGTAATTGCTCCATGACCCTGTCTGAGTTAGCTATAAGGTCCCAGGCCTACCTCCCAACACATGGTGTCAAAGGTGGGATGTGAAGGAGGCCATCTGTTTGCCACCCAATAGCTGGTGTGGCCGCAAATAGAGGGCCCGTCTTCTGTGTGAGTTTGCACACCTTATCCATTTAGAGGAGCACCTGAAGGTCAAGAGGCTCCATTATCATGAACTTGATCTCCGTAAGCAGCTGAGTGGAATGGTGCTGCAGGCCATGGCGTATATCTGTTCCATGGAGCCATTCATTGTAGAAAGCTCCTGGTCATCCCAGGTCCCCAAGCAGAAGATGTGGGTGGAACGCCTGAATCTACATTTCACAGCCACAGAACTATTGCAAATGAGCCCTTCTGCTTCATCTGGTGGGGGCTGAGATTTGCAAGCTATCCCATAGCTTTCCAGAGGCGGGACCCTCCATATGTGACACCATTGTGGCCTCGCGGAACACCTACATCGAGCCAATGGCCAACACTGACTAAAATAGGTTCATATTCAGACAAGCCCGACAGGGGCCAGAAAAATTCCTGGATGTCTTCCATGCTCAGCTCAAATACTTATTGAGTACCTGTATGTTTACGAAAGAGACAGAGGAGATACAGGCACAGATAATTCAAGGGTGTTTCTCCAACAAACTGAGAGACCAGATACTACTACAGCCTGGAAAACCATTACCAGACATTTTGATGCTAGGAAGGTCAAAAGAGTTATCCTGTGCCAGAGCATCCCCCCATGGAGGCGGACCTCCACAAACACATTAAGTCTAAACTGGACAACCTGGTTACCCAGAAATTTCCAGAGGAGAAGCCCAATTCTCGGCCTCAGCCACAAGCAGCATATGGGTATTGTGGTGAACCCCAGCACAGAAAGTCTGAGTGCCCAGCCTGAGGAAAGAGGTATGCAGCAAACAGAACCACTTTGCAAAAGTATTCTGCTCCTTCCATGCAAGGTGGCTGAAACACCCAGCCTCCATAAATATCAAGAACCCGGACACCAGGGTAAGTGGCAAAGATGCCAACTCCCTGGAGGCGCCGGCACACACAGCGCTGGGTGTCAGAGCCAAGGTGCAAGCTAGAAGCCAGCTGTCATAATGCACAGGAGTGTCAATCAATATTATGGCCAAGACCCTACATGCGAAACTCACACAACAGCCATTGCTAATCCCCAGCTAAAATAAACATGTACGCTTATGGTCAGATACGCCCACTCATCATGGCAGGACAGTTCACTACCATCATCTCCCATGGAAATCCCCAGACATCAGCTCCAGTGTAAGTTACCCAAGATGGAACAGAGATGCTACTCATTGGCCGCACAGCAGAACAACTAGGCTTAGTACAGTGTAGCTAGACATTGAACACTCAGTCCAACCAGTGGCCCTAAGACACCAATGCATTGCATTCCATCTATGGCTCAAAGTGGAGGCAGAGAAATTCAAATTGGAACAAGTGGACATTATAGAAAGAATAGATGAGCCCACACCTTGGGATTCCCGGATTTTAGTTACCAGAAAGCCAAGGCAATTGGGAGATGTGGTGCTGTACATGGACATGAGACATCCCAATGTTGCCATTAAACATAAAGGACAACTCACATCCACAGTTGACAATATTATCGGAGAGCTAAGTGGGTCTCAAACATGGACCTGCGTTCATGGTATTATCAGATACCACCCTATCCTGACTCCAGGAATACCACAACGTTCTCCACACACCTTGGGCTCCACTGCTACAAGAGACTTGATGTTGGCATCTCAAGTGCTGCAGCGGTGTTCCACAACACAATCAAAGAGGTATTGTCGGGATGGGCTGGTGTCAGTGATGACATTTTAGTATATGCAAAAACTCTGGATGAACACGACAATCGCCTAAGCGGCATACTTCATTGCCTCAAAGAGAATTGCCTGACACTCCACCGTGACAAATGCAAGTTTAAGCAGAACATCATCAGTTTCTTTGGTTATCAATTAGCAGCGGATGGAGAAGGTCCAGACCCAGTAAAGATACAAGACATCAAGACAGCCAAGGCTCCTACAAATACCTCAGAGGTGCAAAGTTTTCTTGGCATGGTAAACTACTGTGGCAGATCCCTAAAAGGGCTCACCATGCCAACACAGTCGTTGAGGAACTTACAGAAGCCAATGCCCTGTGGGTATGGGAGCCTTCACAGGAGCCCACATTTCAATGTGCAAAAGATGTTGTGTTAGCAGACACAACACTTGCATATTTTGACCCAAAGCAACCCACAGCCTTCACAGTTGATGCCAATCCAGCAGGCCTGGAGGCCAATGTTACCCCAACAAAAGGGGTGCAGAGAGTGAGCCAGTAGACTGTGCCAGCTGTGCACTGACCCCCACCTTGTATAGGTACTCAAAGATTGAGAGGGAAGCCTTGGCTGTCCACTAGGGGTGACAAGACCTCCACATTTATGTTTACAGCCACACCTTTTCAATCCACACAGATCACAAGCCATTAGTCCCTTTGTTTAAAGGAACCTCGTTTCAGCCAATGGCACACATTGAAAAGTGGGTGCTGCAGGTGTATGACTTCTAACTTGAGTACCAACCAGAGTCATCCTACCCGGCATACCATCTGTCACAACATCCCAGGGTGGCCAGTCTAATAGATGGAACAGGAGGCAGCAGCCATGGAGAAGTATGTGAGGTATGTGGTGGAGCGATCAGGACCCATGACAGTCATGTTGTAAACCATCCGAGAAGCACCCAGCCGTGCAGCCATAACTATTGCCTGCAACTGGCACTGCAGGGGGTTGCCTCAGGGTGATGGGATAACCTCTAAGTTCGAGGGGCCAGGTGAAAATTCCCACGCCACAACAGACCTTGAAAGCTCTATTCAATTTACAGAACAAGCTAGCAGAAGGGGCAGAAGTATGACTTTTGAAAGGGACATGACTGGTCATGCCAGACAGCATTTTTACCCGCATAGTACAAGTCACTCATGTGGGACACCAAAGCCTGAGCAAAACAAAGAGCAGGCTTTGAAGCAAGTTCTGGTTCCCAGGTCTGGGTGAAGTTGTAGAAGCCGTAGTCTGAGGGTGCATGATGTTCAAGGCAACCAGACAGCCAGACTCTGCAACACCCATCACAATGGAAGAAGCACCATGGCACCCATTGGTGTGCACCAGTATGGATTTCAGCAGCCTTCCTCCTGGGCACCACATGTCAGTAACGATTGACAACTTCTCAAAGTACTCACAGGTTGAGGTGATCAACACCCTGACAGCCAGTAAAGTTGTGCCCAAGCTAGAGAAAATAATGGCCTCCCACTGAGTTATCCGAGAACTGCAGATGAACAATGGTCCCCTTCCACTCGCCAATAAATAGCATTGTACCTCCAGTCACTCACATGTGCCACAGGAAGTCAATGCCCCAGTGGCAACAAGCAGATGGGAAGGCGGATGCTTCATGCTCGTCATGAGAAAAATGATGCGAATTGCCCAGGTCAGAGGCCTGCAGCTTGAGATGGCCATTTACTCATTTCTTTGGGAATACAGGCAAACATCTTATGCCACGACAGGCCAAGCTCAGGTTCATGGGTTCGTGAAACCGATAGTCCAAGATGTGATCCTGCGGTGTCCATTGCTGAATTGGGCCTCATTGATGACCAGGCTGTCTTTCATCAGAGGAAAGAACAAAATGATCAGGTCATCCGAAGAAGAAGGGCCTGAGCAGCCAACATTTAGTTCAGGGATGTGGTCCTCGTCAAAGAACTGTCACCCAGGGAGAAAATTTCACATGGCATTTCAGCCTCACCAGTGGACAGTAGTAAGAAGGCGTGGCACAATAGTAATGGCATGGAGAAGCAAGGAGGAGATTATCCAAAAAAGATTTCTCTTTAAATTATATATGCCACCGCTAAATGACCGAAGTGAGGAGTCTAGTCCACAAATGGGCCGGCCGGTATTTGGTGAAGACATGGAGAGAGAGTGGACAGAAAGTCTCACCAAAGACCGAGAGAGGACCGAGGCTGGGAAAGAGGAGGATGAGATGACGGATGACCACCAGGAACCGTTGCCGCACCAGTGCCGCACAGATCCCAACACTGTTGTCAGCTGAGAATCAACCCGGCCCCATCCACAAGGCTGAGGGACTTTGTGGTGTCATCAACAGCAGTATTATTCTGAAGGGTGTTCTAATGTTTGTTTGTTGTGGATGGGGAGGGATGTAATATTGAAAGCACACTCCTGGAGTGCACCATTGTTAAAGGGGTGTCGGGAATGCGACTAGGAATAATTTAACTGCATGTTGCATGCAAGTGGTTGAGGCTGATGTAACGTCAGCCTAGTTAATAAAATAGCCATGGAGTATTTCCAGCTTCAGTCAATACCTGCAAATAGTGTCTGTGTGGTTGCTCCCTTACCCTGTTTGCACCAGCCATGAGGCCCCTGACATACCTCCCAACAAGCTTTAGCTATAGTAAAGCCATTTTTATATTTATGGTTAGTAAACATGGCTCGGTCCTGGTCTGCATTTTTCATTTTATTAGTCTGCAAAGCAGTTTTTGGCAGTTGGAGTCAGAAGAATGCTGGGATGTGTGGTTCTAGTGAAACATGCTCTGTTTGGCCAATAGTTTCTAGGCAAGAGACAAATCTTCCCATTCTGCTAATCCTCATGCTGATTAGGCCAAGGTTGCATAACAACCTATATTTAAGGATGTTTTTTTCTACTCTGCTTGTCAGCAATGATGCAGGGCAGCTAAAAAGCAGGCAACAGGAAGAATTAGGAAGTCCTTCAGTTTGAGGAAGAAGATTCCTACTTTGGCAGATGTTACGGTAATGGCAGTAAGGGCTGCCTTTAAGTCTTGGAGGCACCAGTTGATCCTCAAAAAGAAACCTAAATTGAATGCTCAAGACCCTGATGATGTGGAGGATGAGAAAATCAAGGATAGATGTATTCAGTGGGACAGTTTTGAAAGAGTTCCTACAACATTAATAGAACAAATGTATCATTTCCCAAGGCTACGCTGTAAGTAAATGGCTCCCTGTTGCAGTTACCCCCCACTTTGTGCCTGATACTGAGGCTGACTTGACTGAGAAGTGTGCTGGGACTCTGCTAACCAGGCCCCAGCACCAGTGTTCTTTCACATAAAATGTACCATTGTTTCCACAATTGGCACACCCCTGGCACACAGATAAGGGAAGGTCTGTAAGGGCTGCAGCATGTGTTGTGCCACCCTTAATGACCCCTTACCTAACACATGCACACTACCATTGCAGATTGTGTGTGTTGGTGGGGAGAAAAAGGCAAAGTCCACATGGCATCCCCCCCCAGGGTGCCATGCATACAAAATACTGCCTGTGGCATAGGTAAGTCACCCCTCTAGCAGGCCTTACAGCCCTAAGGCAGGGTGCACTATACCACAGGTGAGGGCATAGCTGCATGAGCAATATGCCCCTACAGTGCTAAGTCCATTCTTAGACATTGTAACATATTAAGTATATGGTCAGGGAGTTTGTCAAAAAGGAACTCCACAGCTCCATAATGGCTGCACTGAATACTGGGAAGTTTGGTATCAAACTTCTCAGAATAATAAACCCACACTGATGCCAGTGTTGGATTTATTAAAAAAATGCACACAGAGGGCATCGTAGAGATGCCCCCTGTATTTTACCCAATCCTTCAGTGTAGGACAGACTGGTCTGTGCCAGCCTGCTGCTGAGAGATGAGTTTCTGACCCCCTGGGGTGAGAGCCTTTGTGCTCTCTGAGGCCAGAAACAAAGCCTGCACTGGGTGGAGCTGCTTAACACCTCCCCCCTGCCGGAACTGTAACACCTAGCAGTGAGCCTCAAAGGATCAAGCTTCGTGTTACAATGCCCCAGGGCCCTCCAGCTAGTGGAGATGCCCACCCCCTGGACACAGCCCCCACTTTTGGCGGCAAGTCCAGGGGAGATAATGAGAAAAACAAGGAGTCACCCACCAGGCATGACAGCCCCTAAGGTGTCCTGAGCTGAGGTGACCCCTGCCTTTAGAAATCCTCCATCTTGATTTTGGAGAATTCCCCCAATAGGATTAGGGATGTGACACCTCCCAACAGGGAGGAGGCACAAAGAGGGTGTAGCTACCCTCAAGGACAGTAGCCATTGGCTACTGCCCTCCCAGACCTAAACACACCCCTAAATTCAGTATTTAGGGGCTCCCCAGAACCCAGAAAATCAGATTCCTGCAACGTGAAGAAAGAAGAAGGACTGCTGACCTACAAGTCTGCAGAGAAGGAGTAAGACGACAACTGATTTGGCCCCAGCCCTACCGGCCTGTCTCCAACTTCGAAAACCTGCTCCAGCGACGCATCCGACAGGGACCAGCAACCTCTGAAGCCTCAGAGGACTGCCCTGGACTACAGGACCAAGAAATTCCAGTGAACAGCGGCCCTGTTCAAAACCTGCAACTTCTTTGCAACAAAGAAGCAACTTCCAAAGACTTCACGTTTCCTGCCGGAAGCGTGAGTCTCTACACTCTGCACCTGACGCCCCCGGCTCGACCTGCAGAAAACCAACTCCCCGGTGACTGCGAGCCCGTGAGTAACCAGAGACGACCCCCTGAGCCCCCACAGCGATACCTGCAGAGAGAATCCAGAGGCTACCCCTGACCGCGACTGCCTGTAACAAGGGACCCGACGCCTGGAACCAACACTGCACCCGCAGCCCCCAGGACCTGAAGGAACCGAACCTCAGTGCAGGAGCGACCTGCAGGCCACCCTCTGCCTAGCCCAGGTGGTGGCTGTCCTGAGAAGCCCCCGTGCCTGCCTGCAACGCTAGAGTGACCCCCGGGTCCCTCAATTGTTTTCAATCTAAAACCCGACGCCTGCTTTGCTCACTGTACCCGGCCGCCCTTGTGCCGCTGAGGGTGTTCTTTGTGTGCCGTCTCATGTTCCCCCATGCTGTACAAAACCTTCCCTGGTCTGCCCCCCGAGGACGCAAGTACTTACCTGCTGGCAGACTGGAACCGGAGCACCCCTGTTCCCCATAGGTACCTATGTGTTTTGGGCGCCTCTTTGACCGCTGCATCTGACCGGCCCTGAGCTGCTGGTGTGGTAACTTTGGGGTTGTCTTGAACCCCCAACGGTGGGCTGCCTATGCCCCAAACGTGAGACTTGTAAGTCTTTTACTTACCTTCAAAACTAACCTTTACTTACCTCCCCCAGGAACTGTAGATTTTTGCAGTGTCCACTTTGAAAATAGCTTATTGCCATTTTTACAAAGACTGTACATGATATTGTTTTCATTCAAAGTTCCTAAAGTATCTAAGTGAAGTAACTTACATTTAAAGTATTAACTGTAAATCTTGAACCTGTGGTTCTTAAAATAAACTAAGAAAATATATTTTTCAATATAAAAACCTATTGGCCTGGAGTAAGTCTTTGAGTATGTGTTCCTCATTTATTGCCTGTGTGTGTACAACAAATGCTTAACACTACCCTCTGATAAGCCTACTGCTCGACCACACTACCACAGCATAGAGCATTAGAATTATCTACTTTTCCCACTATCTTACCTCTAAGGGGAACCCTTGGACTCTGTTCACACTATTTCTTACTTTGAAATAGTATATACAGAGCCAACTTCCTACATATGCCCACAGGTGCATCTGATGATTTCTTTTTGAAGTATCAAAAGAAAGAACCTGACTTGTTGCCATTACACAAATCCATTAAGGAAGACATGGAGAAGCAATGGCATGCTACTAGTAAGTATTCTTTTCTTGGGTTTCTGAGCAAGAGATATATTTTAAAGGAATTTGCTGATGGTCTTCCAACCATGGTGAAGGTAGACTCTGTGATGCTAAGTTTGTCCACTCAGGGCTCAATCATTCCACAGGGTGCAGTACTTTCAGACTCAGTTGAAAAAAGCATACACCACATCCAACTTCTCAATTAGGGGCCCAGCATATTCAAGCTATGCAGTGCAGTCATTATTTAAGGACTTTCAAACTTTGGCAGATATGATTCAGGAAGATTCATACATCACAGCACGTATGGCAATGATGGAGCAGCTGATTCACTTCCTGTTGGACTTGTCCTGTGATTCACTCTGTGCTGTTTCAGCTGCAACAGGGTTTCAGTGGCCATTTGAAGACAATTGTGGATGACGTCCTAGAGGGTGGAATAATCAGAACAGAATCTGCTGATGAAGGATCCCTTCTATCCCTTCTCAGGATAAAATTAATTTGGGGATCAGCTGGAAACTATGATAAAAAACATAATCTATGGATGAGAAGCTTTTGACTCAGTTTCGCCAGCCTGCAAAGAGAAGATCACTTCAATGCACAGAGAGGATTTGGCCTGGCATTTCAGGCAAGGATGGGGCCACCAGTAAAATTCTGACTATACCACTCCATTGACATCATTACCAGTCCGAGGTTGATGTGAGTTTTTTTGGAGGCCTCGAGTAAGTCAATCCAATATAGATAAGGACTACAGATAATTCAGGACAGCTATCAAGTAGAATTTCAAGTCTCCTACAGAAAATGTCTTTGTAACCCTGTGGCCGTCATCACCAGAAAAGTCAGAGACCAGAATCCAATGGAATCCAGAAACTCCTGGATAAAGAGCACATAAGAGTTCCTTTTTACTGAAGAATGAAAGGAACATATTTAACATATTTAATTCTGTTTCTTGTAAAAAGGTGAATGGAGAGTTCATACTGCTATTGGGCTTCAAAGGAATGAATGCTTTCAATTCTCACAGAAAATGTAAAAATGTTGACAGTACTGATGATCACTCACTTCCCTTCAAAGAGGATTTCTTTCAGTCATTGAACCCAAGAGACACATCTATATATTCTAGCACAAGCAGCCTCCCAGAGATTTCTGCAGTTTTGTGAAAAGGGGGCAGACTGACTATTTCAGGTATTGCCATTTGGTCTTTCTTCCTCCTCCACAGTCTTCACTAAAGTATTAGCTTGTTTGGTGGGATTGCTTCAATTCAGAGGAATCCAGGTTTATCATTTCCTCTTCTTATTCCAAAGCATAGCTGCAGACAGTGCTTAATTTGTAAAAGAATGAGTGTCGGTTCCCCAGGCTCTGATAAGAAGCCCATGGCTGGCACTGTTAAAAGTCACAGCACGAAGCCGGGAAACCACCTCATCCTCTTTAACTCCTTTAATGCGGGCGTCGGCCACTGGCTGCGATCTAGGGACAGGAAACGCCACTAGACACCAGGGATTTCTCTTAGGGGGGTCGGCCCTCCTAGTATCAGTTGACCTTGATTCATTACTTGATTTATCTGATTTTTCGATTTGAGATACATCGATTTGTTCTTTCAAATTAGCATTTATAAATCTCCTTGCAAAAGTGAAAATTCTCCCCTCTTCATAATCACTTTTATCCCTTTGGAATTTAGTTTGTTTGCATGTTTTCACAGTCTCCTAATGTTGTTGAATTTTTACAGCCATTTCACTCCTGATGTTACTCTCTTCTTCAGTTAGCTTTATGCCCTCAATTTCTTGTTCTAAAACTCTCAATTGGTTTGGAATCTTATTCAGTGCTATTTCCGCATGTTTGATTGGTATCTCTTAGGGGGGTCGGCCCCCCTAGAAAAACGCACCATCCCCAGGGCCTAATTTAAAAAAAAAAAAAAAAACGAAATTGACAGGGGGTCGCCCGTAGGCAGGGTGACCCCCTGTGGGGGCAATTTGTTTTTTTAGTAGTTGTAGGGTTTCCCTGGGGGCCATTTTGGCTCCCTAGGAAACCCTACAACTACCCAAGAAAATACAGATCTATATTTATATATATATATATATATATATATATATATATATATATATATATATATATATGTATATAGATTTATAGATAGATATATCAAACCATGTAGATAGATATGTTAATCTACATGGATATATCTATAGATAAATATATATATATATATATTAAATATATAAATATATATATATATATATATATATATATATATATATATATTTAAAGAGGAGAATTGTCCGGACAAGCGTGTTGTGGCGCACTTATTTCACCGGTGGTGCTGATTGAAGGCAGGACGTCTGTATTTCAAAAGAAGAGGATTTCTCTTTCACTTTGTCAAGAGAAAAGAACCGCACTCCGTCGTTGTGCAATTAATAATTAAACTTGTATTCCATTTGTGGGATTACAAACAAACAAGACAGGAATCCCCTGACGCGTTTCGGTCACACCGGACCTTGTTCACAGGTGTTTCCTGTGTGCTCATTTAGCGCTTTAAATAAACTACCTAGACTCAACAGAAAATATACTACTAAAATTGCACCCAAACATCAAAAAATCTAAAAATGCTCCTTAACATCACAAAATATATACACTTTAGCAAGAAAAAACAAAAACTTTTTTTTACTAATGTTTTCAACCAAAAATAATATTGTTACAAAAATCTGAGATGTTTGTCTCCTAAATTTCCCATTTGCTATGTCTTCTGCTAGATGTAGTTTATAACATCTCCTCAAATAAATTAAATTATTTTAACATGTATTATTTTAAATTTTGTTTCTTGAATTGATTGAAAAACAATATTAGAGCAGTTCTAGAGGTGTTTTAACATACTGCATGGAGCCTCATTAATTTTTAATTATTAATTAATAGAATAAGGATCATATACATTTCTTGCCTATAATAGCACAATCCCCAAAAATCTATTTTAACAATGGCCCACACTTAATCCTACACCTCTGATGTCAGTATATTTTGATGTTATTACTGCAATAAACTTCTATTTTTGGCGCCAAAAATATATGTATGTCCATCATAATAATAACTAAGAAAGACAGAGAGAGGAGGTGAGAAAGAACAAGGGGAGGGAGGGAGGGGGAGAGGGAGAGGAGGAGAGTATGACGGGTGGGAAAGTGAAGGGAAAGTGAAGGGTGAAGCAAAAGCCTATAATTCTTCCCTCAGAAATAAAATGGAAAAATATTTTCTTCTCTTTTCTCTTTACTAACATATAGGCCAAAACAAACCCCCCAAGGAGAAGCATCTTAAAAATGATGAAATTCAGTTAGATAAATAGCAAGCTTTTTAACCCTTATAGGTGTACAAATAACTCTTCATCCTGGTTTAAACCTAACGGAGTGAGAGATCGCATATCCAGTATATATCTGGATTCCAGCTGGCGTAATTTCTTTTCTCTATCACCACCGCGCTCCAGTTTTGGTACCTGATCAATTGCATAAAATGTCATGAGTTCCCACTTGCTATCATGTTTTTGTTCCATGTGTCTCGCCGTTGCATAGCTCCTATCTGTATTGATAGTTGCTCGAATGTGTTCTAAAATTCGCTTTTTAGTTTCACATATAGTACTGCCAATATATTTCAGCCCACAAGGGCACTCAATGACATATACTGTGAAACGACTTTTACACTTCAAATGTTTGCGTATCACTCTTTCCATGCCAGTATTTGTAGAGTACTCTTTCTTGTTCACACCAATTTTACATGCCTTACAGCTACTGCATTTCCAAAAAACAGGTTTCTGTAACCAGTTTGTTTTTCTTATTTGGAAATGACTGTGTGTTAATTTGTCTCTTAGATTTGCTGTTCTTCTAAAAGTCATTTGTGGGTATTGTCCCATAATTTCTCCCACTGTTGGGTCCATAAGTAAAATTGCCCAGTGACTCTCCAAAATTTTTCGAACTTGTGTGGCACTCTGAGAGTATGTGGTTATAAACCTCAACTGCTGTTGTTTGGAATGTTTAGTAACTTGGTTACCACCATGCATTAGTTGTTCTCTTGATGATTGTTTCAAACGTTCCTTCGCTCCAGCTAAACATTTGTTCGGGTATTGTCTTGCCAGGAATCTCTCCTCCGATAATTTAAGTGATCCTCACAGTCTTTTGGTTCTGAACAGATTTTCTTTATTCGTAAGAATTCACCATAAGGGATATTCCACTTTGTTCGTGGTGGGTGAAAACTATTAGCATGTAGTATAGAATTCGTGGCTGTTATTTTTCTATGAAATGAGGTTTGAATTGTCCCCTCTTTGACATAAATTTCAGTATCTAGGAAAGTCACACGTTTTGCACTGATGTTATAGGTGAAATTCAATTTTGCTGCATTAGAATTCAAAATCTTAAAATATTCATCAAATTCTAGCTCAGTGCCATCCCAGATCAGAAAAAGGTCATCAATGAACCTCAGCCAGATGACTACTTTTTGTTGATAAGTCTCATTCTCTTCTGCCCAAGCTATTCGCTGTTCAAACCACCCCATTGTCAAATTAGCAAAGTTTGGGGAGAAAGAAAAACCCATTGCAGTGCCCTTTATTTGCAGGTATAGTTGTTGATTAAACAGGAAATAATTATTAGTTAAACAAATGTTGATCATTCCCAACAACATCTCATTATGTTGATAAAAACGTATATTCCTTTGGTCAAGGAAAAATTTGCATGCCTGGATCCCTACATGATGTTCAATATTTGTGTAGAGTGAGACCACATCCATCGTTACTAATTTGTAGGTATCCTGCCAGGGTATGCCTTCCAGTTGCAACAATAGGTCTCCTGTATCCCGCAAATAGGAGTTCAAATTTCTTGCTAAAGGTGCTAAGAAGAAATCAATATATTCTGACATAGGTTCTAATAAGGATGCTTTGGCTGATATTTTTGGTCTGCCCGGTGGATGTTGCAAGTTTTTATGAATTTTAGGGAGGAAGTATATTGTTGGAATTACAGGATGTTCCACTTGTAAGTATTTGGCCTCTACTTGATCAATGAGACCTAGATTTTCCTACCTTATAATACACAGATTTATCTCATCCTTCAATTTTAATAGTGGGTTCCCAATAGCATGTGCATAACATGTTTTGTCTAACAATTGCTGCATGGCTTCTTTCACATAATCCTGTTTATTTTGTATTACGATGTTTCCACCTTTATCAGCGGGTTTGATTTCCACCGTTGTATCCATTTGAAGTCTGTGCAGCGCCTGTTTCTCTGGTATCGTTAGATTCTCCACTTTTTTATTCCAGTTCTTTTTATAAAGATCATGAATGACCATCTCCGCGAATAGATCTATTTTGTTCCCTGCTGGTAAAACTGGGTAAAACTTGGAAGGTGGTCTTTTATCTGTCAGGCCAGCCCCAAGAGGTTTCACTATATCACTTGCTTCCACTGGTTTGTCTCCTAGGTCTAAGTTCACCAAAGTCATCAAAGTATCTTTATCTCCCACAGTTAAATCATGCTCATATGGTAGTGGGTCAGTTTTCTCTTTCATTTTTGCTTCTGCAAATGTTTTTGCAAGTTTAATTTTACATATATACTTGTAAAAATCGATTCGTGTTTGTACTAAATCCAGATCAGTAGATGGGCAGAATTGTAACCCCTTTTTTAGGACAGATTCCTCTGATTGGGACATTTCTCTGGTAGAAAGATTAATGATGTTTAACTCTTGAAAATTGCCGCTGTTTGTGCCCTGGTTTTTCTTTGTCTTCCCTCTTTGTCCCCTTCGTGTGGGTTTATTCCTTTTGCGCCCCATCCTCTTCCTCTCCCTCTTGTTTTCACTTGCTGATCTTTGGATTGTTGTTGAAGGGCGAGGCGCATCTCGTTTAACAAAGTTAGTTTTGCTCCCTGTGTATTGGGGGAGCTTGATTCTCCTTCACTGGATTCATTATCAGTTGACCTTGATTCATTACTTGATTTATCCGATTTTTCGATTTGAGATACATCGATTTGTTCTTTCAACTTTGCATTTTTAAATCTCCTTGCAAAAGTGAAAATTCTCCCCTCTTCATAATCACTTTTATCCCTTTGGAATTTAGTTTGTTTGCGTGTTTTCACAGTCTCCTCATGTTGTTGAATTTTTACAGCCATTTCACTCCTGATTTTGCTCTCTTCTTCAGTTAGCTTTATGCCCTCAATTTCTTGTTCTAAAACTCTCAATTGGTTTTGAATCTTATTCAGTGCTATTTCCGCATGTTTGATTGGTATCAAAACTAATCCCTTTGATGAATCCAAAATATGCGCACCCCACTCTTCCAATAGTTCACTGCTTGCATCTTGATGACTGGGCATGATGCCTATTCGCAGGCCCCTTGGAATACTATTCACTTCAATGTATTTCCGACGGAGTGCGGTTCTTTTCTCTTGACAAAGTGAAAGAGAAATCCCCTTCTTTTGAAATATATATATATATATATATATATATATATATATATATATATATATATATCTCCACGTAGATAGATATATCTATATAGATATAAATATATATAGATATATATATCTATACAGATATATATATCTATATAGATATATATATATATATATATCACTTTTGTCAGTGCAAGTGTGGTTTCCCTGGGGGCTGCAATCGGCCCCCAGGAAAACCAGACCCACATATAAAAGTCATTTATATATATATATCTTATATATATATATTTGCCACCAGTTGTCTCGCAGTTGCAGCTTGCGTCTTCAAAGCAGTGCACATACTTCAACTGACGCATTTCAACTGTAGCTTTTAGGCAGCAATAAAGAAGTCAAGTAAGTCTTGTGATTATGTTTCTGCTACAAAAGTATCAGACTTTTGTCTAGTGGCAGTTTTATTGCCATCAAGAAGCACAGAAGGTTTATATGACTACTGCAAAGAGCAAATCTGTATTTTATGGAAATAGCTGAGTACATTAGTAAAGTTAGCCACTACCTGTGCTATAATACAAATGAAATGTATGCGCGGGTGGGGGGTGGCTATGGAGAGATGAAGAACACGTTTGCTGGGTGGTAATGAGGGAATCCGAGGAGGAGGACACGGGAGTGGGGGCACCAATAATGATTGTTGGACTGGGCGCAGGAGGTGCTAAAGACTGTGATGAATGGTATGTGACAAGGTGTTTGAGTGTCTTGAAAGAACGTGCTGATTGAGGGAAGAAGCGCAGGTAAGGTGGCCGCTAGTGTTACACGTATCACACAAACACACCAGCAATTTTGTGACTGTCTATGTAGGCTAGTGTTTTAGAGCAACAGTTTAGCCAATAGCAGAGATGGCATCTTGATGGATGACTGCTGCTGACGTCACTCTGGTTATAGAGGACAGCTCTGACATAGGATCAGAGACTGAGACAGCAGATACTGAGACAACATCTGAGGGATAGGACAATGGCGCAGACTTTGGGAGTGATTTTTCAGTTGGAGGAGTCCCATTGGATAACTCCTTCCAGTAAATTGTGAGGGAGGTGATGAGGGCAGTCCTGTTGTCCCTTCGCAAGCACAGTCTGTGCAACAGGGCAATAGTGGGTTAGCCCAACACCGATAGCAGATGAATGCGGGGCAAGCACAGAGAGGGTGCTCTCTTGGAAGCTCCCCAATTTAGTTCAGCCCGAATTCCACTGCCCAAATTGTATTGTGGAGACATCAAAATTATCTATCACAAAACAAACTGGTTTTGTAAGGCAGGCACCTGTATTTTTGGTCCTGGGTTCGGCGGCTATATAGGGAAACATACTAAACCCAAACATTTCTGGAAACTAGACATCTGGGGGAGTCCACAGAGGTGTGACTTGTGTGGATTTCCAAAGTTTTCTTACCCAGAATACCCTGCAAAGCTGAAATGTTGAATAAAAACTCTATTTTTCTTGTATTTCTGTCACACAAACTACAGGAATAAGCTGTGATCCACAAAATTCCTACCACCCAGTGATTCCTCACCTGTCCTGATAAAAACACTACCGCACTTGAGTGCCTATACCTAGTGACTGCGTAAGGAATGGATCACCCCAGGGTCAACAGTTGCCTCATGTAAGTACCAACATTGACCGTTGATCTATTCCTGTCGCGGGCACCAGGCCTACCCACACAAGTGAGGTACCATTTTTATCGGGAGACTTGGGGGAATGCTGGGTGGAAGGACATTTGTGGCTCCTCTCAGATTCCAGAACTTTCTGTCACCGAAATGTGAGGAAAAAGTGTTTTTTTGGCCACATTTTAAGGTTTGCAAAGGATTCTGGGTAACAGAACCTGATCAGAACCCCACAAGTCACCCCATCTTGGATTCCCCTAGGTGTCTAGTTTTCAAAACTGTGCAGGTTTGCTAGGTTTCCCTAGGTGCCAGCTGAGCTAGAGGCCAAAATCCACAGCTAGGCACTTTGCAAAAAACAGCTATGTTTTCTTTGTGAAAATGTGATATGTCCACATTGTGTTTTGGGACATTTCCTGTCGCTGGCACTAGGCCTACCCCCACAAGTGAGGTATCATTTTTATCAGGAGACTAGGGGGACAGAACCTGATCAGAGCCCCACAAGTCAGCCCATCCTGGATTCCCCTAGGTGTCTAGTTTTAAAAAATGTGCAGGTTTGGTAGGTTTCCCTAGGTGCCGACTGAGCTAGAGGCCAAAATCCACAGCTAGGCACTTTGCAAAAAACACATCAGATTTCAATGTAAAAATGTGATGTGTCGATATTGGCATTCCTGTCACGAGCATTGGGCCTACCCACGCAATTGAGGTACCATTTTTATCGGGAGACTTGGGGGAACACAGAATAGCACAACAAGTGTTATTGCCCCTTGTCTTTCTCTACATTTTTTCCTTCCAAATGTAAGACAGTGTGTAAAACAGACGTCTATTTGAGAAATGGCCTGTAATTCACATGCTAGTATGGGCACCCCGGAATTCAGAGATGGGCAAATAACCACTGCTGCTCAATACCTTATCTTATGCCCATTTTGGAAATACAAAGGTTTTCTTGATACCTATGTTTCACTCTTTATATTTCAGCAAATGAATTGCTGTATACCCGGTATAGAATGAAAACCCATTGCAAGGTGCAGCTCATTTATTGGCTCTGGGTACCTAGGGATCTTGATGAACCTACAAGCCCTATATATCCATGCAACCAGAAGAGTCCAGCACACGTAACGGTATATTGCTTTAAAAAATCTGACATTGCAGGAAAAAGTTACAGAGTAAAACGCTGAGAAAAATGGCTGTTTTGTTTCAGCTTAATTTCATTTTTTTTTTTTTTCAGCTGTTATTTTCTGTAGGAAAACCTTGTAGGATCTACACAAATGACCCCTTGCTGAATTCAGAACTTTGTCTACTTTTAAGAAACACTTAGCGTTCCAGGATCCAGTGTTGGTTTCACACCCATTCCTGTCACTAACTGGAAGGAGGATAAAAGCACCAAAAATGGTAAAAATTAAGAATGTCCTAGTAAAATGCCAAAATTGTGTTGAAAAATGTGGTTTTCTGATTCAACTCTGCCTGTTCCTGAAAGCTGGAAGGATGGTGATTTTAGCACTGCAAACTCTTTGTTGATGCCGTTTTCAGGGTAAAAACCACAAGCCTTCTTCGGCAGCCCTTTTTTCCCATATTTTTGAAAATAAATAAATTTTAGGTGTATTTTGGCTAATTTCTTTGTCTCCTCCAGGGGAACCCAGAAACTCTGGGTACCTTTAGAATCCCTGGGATGTTGGAAAAAAAGGACGCAAATTTGGCGTGGATAGCTTTTGTGGACAAAAAGTTATGAATGCCTGTAGGAAAGTACCATCTTGCCTGGCATGTTACCCCCATTTTTCACTGTATATATGTTGTTTTAGTTGTATGTGTCACTGGGACCCTGTTCACCAGGGCCCCAGTGCTCATAAGTGTGCCTGAATGTGTTACCTGTGTAGTGACTAACTGTCTCACTGAGGCTCTGCTAATCAGAACCTCAGTGGTTATGCTCTCTCATTTCTTTCAAATTGTCACTGACAGGCTAGTGACCAATTTTACCAATTTACATTGGCTTACTGGAACACCCTTATAATTCCCTAGTATATGGTACTGAGGTACCCAGGGTATTGGGGTTCCAGGAGATCCCTATGGGCTGCAGCATTTCTTTTGCCACCCATAGGGAGCTCTGACAATTCTTACACAGGCCTGCCACTGCAGCCTGAGTGAAATAACGTACACGTTATTTCACAGCCATTTTTCACTGCACTTAAGTAACTTATAAGTCACCTATATGTCTAACCTTTACCTGGTAAAGGTTAGGTGCAAAGTTACTTAGTGTGAGGGCACCCTGGCACTAGCCAAGGTGCCCCCACATTGTTCAGGGCTAATTCCCCGGACTTTGTGAGTGCGGGGACACCATTACACGCGTGCACTACATATAGGTCACTACCTATATGTAGCTTCACAATGGTAACTCCGAATATGGCCATGTAACATGTCTATGATCATGGAATTGACCCCTCTATACCATCCTGGCATAGCTGGCACACTCCCATGATCCCAGTGGTCTGTAGCACAGACCCTGGTACTGCCAAACTGCCCTTCCTGGGGTTTCACTGCAGCTGCTGCTGCCAGCCCCTCAGACAGGCAGCTGCCCTCCTGGGGTCCAGCCAGGCCTGGCCCAGGATGGCAGAACAAAGGACTTCCTCTGAGAGAGGGTGTGACACCCTCTCCCTTTGGAAAATGGTGTGAAGGCAGGGGAGGAGTAGCCTCCCCCAGCCTCTGGAAATGCTTTCTTGGGCACAGATGTGCCCAATTCTGCATAAGCCAGTCTACACCGGTTCAGGGGACCCCTTAGCCCTGCTCTGGCGCGAAACTGGACAAAGGAAAGGGGAGTGACCACTCCCCTGACCTGTACCTCCCCTGGGAGGTGCCCAGAGCTCCTCCAGTGTGCTCCAGACCTCTGCCATCTTGGAAACAGAGGTGCTGCTGGCACACTGGACTGCTCTGAGTGGCCAGTGCCACCAGGTGACGTCAGAGACTCCTTGTGATAGGCTCCTTCAGGTGTTGCTAGCCTATCCTCTCTCCTAGGTAGCCAAACCCTCTTTTCTGGCTATTTAGGGTCTCTGTCTCTTGAGATTCCTTAGATAACGAATGCAAGAGCTCATCCGAGTTCCTCTGCATCTCTCTCTTCACCTTCTGCCAAGGAATCGACTGCTGACCGCGCTGGAAGCCTGCAAACCTGCAACATAGTAGCAAAGACGACTACTGCAACTCTGTAACGCTGATCCTGCCGCCTTCTCGACTGTTTTCCTGGTGGTGCATGCTGTGGGGGTAGTCTGCCTCCTCTCTGCACTAGAAGCTCCGAAGAAATCTCCTGTGGGTCGACGGAATCTTCCCCCTGCAACCGCAGGCACCAAAAAGCTGCATTACCGGTCCCTTGGGTCTCCTCTCAGCATGACGAGCGAGGTCCATCGAAACCAGCAACTCTGTCCAAGTGACTCCCACAGTCCAGTGACTCTTCAGTCCAAGTTTGGTGGAGGTAAGTCCTTGCCTCACCTCGCTAGACTGCATTGCTGGGAACCGTGACTTTTGCAGCTACTCCGGCCCCTGTGCACTTCCGGCGGAAATCCTTCATGCACAGCCAAGCCTGGGTCCACGGCACTCTAACCTGCATTGCACGACTTTCTAAGTTGGTCTCCGGCGACGTGGGACTCCTTTGTGCGACTTCGGGTGAGCACCGTTTCACACATCCTCGTAGTGCCTGTTTATGGCACTTCTCCGGGTGCTACCTGCTGCTAAGAGAGCTCCTTGTCTTGCTCGACGTCCCCTCTACCTCCTGGTCCAATTTGCGCCCTCCTGGTCCTTCCTGGGCCGCAGCAGCGTCCAAAAACACTAACCGCACGATTTGCAGCTAGCAAGGCTTGTTGGCGTTCTTTCGGCGGGAAAACACTTTTGCACAACTCTACAAGGCGAGAGGGATCCGTCCTCCAAAGGGAAAGTCTCTAGCCCTTTGCGTTCCTGCAGAAACTGCAGCTTCTTCAGTCCAGTCGAAGCTTCTTTGCACCCGCAGCTGGCATTTCCTGGGCATCTGCCCATCTCCGACTTGCTTGTGACTTTTGGACTTGGTCCCCTTGTTCCACAGGTACCCCAGATTGGAAATCCAGCGTTGTTGCATTGTTGGTTTGTGTCTTTCCTGCCTTATTCCTCTAACACGACTTCTTTGTCCTTAGGGGAACTTTAGTGCACTTTACACCCACTTTTCAGGGTCTTGGGGAGGGTTATTTTTCTAACTCTCACTATTTTCTAATAGTCCCAGCGACCCTCTACAAGGTCACATAGGTTTGGGGTCCATTTGTGGTTCGCATTCCACTTTTGGAGTATATGGTTTGTGTTGCCCCTATCCCTATGTGTCCCCATTGCATCCTATTGTAACTATACATTGTTTGCACTGTTTTCTAAGACTATACTGCATATTTCTGGTATTGTGTATATATATCTTGTGTATATTTCCTATCCTCTCACTGAGGGTACACTCTGATATACTTTGGCATATTGTCATAAAAATAAAGTACCTTTATTTTTAGTATAACTGTGTATTGTGTTTTCTTATGATATTGTGCACATGACACTAGGTGGTACTGTAGTAGCTTCACACGTCTCCTAGTTCAGCCTAAGCTGCTCTGCTAAGCTACCATTATCTATCAGCCTAAGCTGCTAGACACCCTATACACTAATAAGGGATAACTGGGCCTGGTGCAAGGTGCAAGTACCCCTTGGTACTCACTACAAGCCAGTCCAGCCTCCTACAATGCCTAAGCGCAAACTATCCCAAATAGCCAAAAAAGGGCTCGGCACGGGGGGGTGGTTAGGCCCAGCAGCTAAGAAGTTAATCCACTACCAGGCACTTCCTCTCCCTTTATCTCACTTCTTCTTTTTCCCTTTGTGATGGTTTTCCCATGTTTCTCTTCCCGCTTCTTTTCCCCATTGTCCGTTGTCCTTCTCTTATTTTCAGAAAATGTCTGATGAGTTAAAAAATAAGTGTTGGTCCACACAAATGAGTGCCAGTAGATTCTTGTGGCAAACACTGACTCAAATTAAAGACTGGCTACAGACCAAAGAGGTACGTATGATGGTGGAGCAGCACTGGTATCTTCTAAATTATGAAAAAATGCATCTTCTCCCATCCTAGGGTCTACACTTCATTGATGGTCATTTCAGGATGGAGCTTGGAAAAGTTTTTCTTTCACAGTCAACAAGAGTGACATTGAGATCACAATTTACTTTACTCCTGTAAGCCCGTTACAAGGAGTGATGGCTTTGACAGTCATGATTATTCCATTGGCTAGTCTGCACATGTACCCTGTGGTAAACAACCTCTCAACCCACTGAAGTCCCACCTAAGAAAATTATGGGCAGCAGATTCCAGTAGATTCAGAGTTTGGACAAAATATGCAGTGGTGGTTGGCGAATGATCATTTGATGAGAGAGACCCCATTAATTTATCCACCAATGGTGGTATTAACTATGAATGGTTAGGGAGCTGTCACAGACCAAGAGACAATTCAGGGATGATTGTCAGCCCAGGAGGAGAATGCCTCATCAAATTGGAAGAAGCAAAGTGCAGTCCAATTAGCCTTAAGAGACTTCATGCCTCAGATTTGACAGGAGTAGGCTCAACGCGATAGCAGACAACACAATAGTTGTATCTTATGTAAATAATCATGTGAATTGGGTGATCTAATCTTTGGATCTGTTAACAGAGGAGATTCGTCAGTAGACAAAGTTGAATATATTGTTTCTAAGGGCTGTGCATCTTCCAGAGAAACAGAATGTACTGGCACAGCAGTTGAGTAGAATTTTCAACATTCAATTTCTTTAAAGATGCAAGTACTCAAGCATTTGGTAAGGATGTTTGGCCTCATCTATGGTTCCCATTACTACTTCAATTGGCAATGGCTCCTCCTGTAAGATTCTGATTCACCCATACTCAGTTGTCGGAGGCAGCAATGAGCCATTTTCAGCTGGGACTGACTTTTAAGAGGATAAACCTTGCAGTTAGAGGATGTTCATTAAACAATTGCTCTTTTCAAATAGCAATCCAGGCATCCTGCAACATTATGATCTTCCACTCATCACTGGCAATAATTTGACAAATGGTGTGTCAAAAACTGGTCATCTGGAGTGGTATAGATGAGAATAAAGTACTTGATTTTCTGAAAGAAGGTTTTGATTTAGGTTTGGACATTTCTACCTTGAGGGCTCAGTGGGCTGCAGTTAGAGCTTTGAGAGTTTCTGATTCAGAGTCCATGAGTTCTCTCGTGGCTAGATTTTTGAGGTGTCTTCTTTCTTAAAGAAGTATGATTTTCATTCTCCGCTGTCTGTCTCAGACTTTACGTCTTGTAATGCAAGCATAACAGCCCACTCCATTTGAGTGTTTGGATCAGGGAAATTGGAAATTCCTCACTATCAAGGTGGTATTTAAAATTGCCATTACCTCCACTAGAAGAGTGGGAGAGTTGGCAACGCTTTTATTTTCTGAGCCATTTTTGAGGTTTTGTCAAGATATGGTGATCCTTCGACCAGGTCCCCGATTTATACCTAGGATATCATCCCCTTTTCACTGTTCTGAAGATCTGGTTTTGCCACTGATAGGCCCAGATCCAAACTCTCATGAGGAACAGTTTTTACATATCTTAGATGTAAAAAAGGGCATTGTTGAATTATCCTGCTAATGCAGCACAATTTAAGCAGTCAGATGCTTTCTTGGCATGTTTTATGTTAGTACTGACATGTTGTAAACCATCGATTTCAACTTTGAAAAGGTGGCTAGAATGCTCCATCATTAAAACATTTGATGGACAAGAGAGGTGACTACCCACTAGAGACCAAGGAAGTTTGACTAAAGATATAGTGGTTTCCTGGTCAAAATTGAAGTGTGTCTCATTGACGGAAACCTGTAATGCTGTTTCTTGGCCTTCTCCTCAAACATTTATGTCTCATTATAGGTTATAGGTGAAGGAAAATGTTTTTTCAGATTTTGGCATTGCTGTATTGAGTTCACTAGGAGATCATGGATTGCGTTACTCATGATTGGTACGATTGTTCAGTATATAAAATGTATACCGTACTCAAATACAATCAATCAACTTGTCATTTTAGAAGCCGATTACATTCTTGGGCATGTCCTCATTGTGGATTGACAGTGATGGGGAAGTTGGACAAAGAAGTAATGGTCTGTTACTTACTGGTAATCTACATTACTCAGAATTCAAGACTTCCCTGTTACAGTCCACTTTCCCATCCCTTCCAACTTGCAGATAGCTAGCTTGAAAGTACAGTAAGTAATTTTAGTAGGATTACTGTTTATGTCAACTGACAGGAAGATGTGTAAGCTACATTGGTGGGACAGAATTGTTTTTATTTCAGCTTGATGATCATTTTGGTTGGAGGAACTAATGCTCAGGGTTTGATGACTGTGAAGGGGAAGTCCTAGGAGGCTGAGTTAAGAGGTTGAACACTTTATTTCAGCTTGATGATCATTTTGGTGAGAGGAACCGATGCTCAGGGTGTGATGACTGTGAAGAGGACGTCCTAGTGGGCTGAGATAGGAGGGTTGAACAAACCTCAGAACTTCCAGGTGCCATCCTGAGTTTTCAAGAGCAAACCACTCTTATGTGTGCTAAAAACACTTCTCTGTCTGCTGCAGGAAGGCCATATACTGCCTGACAGAGTATCAGAAGATATTTAGCTCCTACCTTTAATGTGAAAGTGTGCGCTCAGGTATTGTTACAGAATTAAAGGAGCCGGTTCCTTCAATGGGTCCCCAGTCATAATCTGACATCTCTCTGCTGAAAGACTGTTTCAGCAAGAGCAATGTGATTGGAATCTGCAGTGGTCCTTGATTCTGAAGAAGTTGCTAACCACATAGAATTCCTGAAACAAGTGGACTGGATGATCAAAACCCTGCTTTGAAGACTTATAGTTTGGATTGTGGTGTGTAAAGTCGTGAATTCGTACAATGCTCAATATTGCCATTTTGTAAATTTGTAGTTTATCAACCTGTAAAGCATGCAAGGTTTTTCAAAAAATGACAAAGCAGTTTTAGAGGCCATTCTCTGAAGTTGGACGTTGTTCCAGCCACAGCAAACATCTGCACTGGCCAGTTACATCTGCTTTTCCACATCCTTTGAACCAGATCCCTATCCCAGACAAATTAGTGAGTCCAGCCTAAATACTGTGTGGCTAATTAGCAAACTGACTTCTGTAGTATGTAGAGTAGTACAACAGCACGGCTACTCATGTACTGCAAAATGCCATTCACAACCCTTTATGCAAAGACTTCCATCTCCCCCTACTTTTTGTATACAAAGATCTACAACAACGTGGCAGAGATCGTCGTACAAGAAAGTGTACAGTTTAGAGGTACGTGTGGAAGGGTGCAGGGGGAGTGGTAGGTAAATGGAAAATAATTACTCAGAAATGAGAGGGGATTAAGGAACTACAAGGAGGTGTTCAGGAAGGGACATACAAATACAATCATACCACAGAGAGGAATATAATTGCTATTCACAAATTACATTTCTAAAGTTATTACAAACCTAAAGATCACAAAACAAGTAGCAACATACCTGCCAGCTTTGGAGTAAGTCTAACATCACACAGGGCCACTCACAGGTACTGCAACACAATCCAATGAAAAATAATGGGGACAGGGACTTTAAATAACACCCAATAGCAATTAATTAAGTTACTTTGATATTATAATATCATGTGCGAATGTGTGTGTGGAGGTTCTGTATTAAAAATCACATAGAAATTAACATTTTATTAGCTTAAAAATTACTGGTTAATTTATTTTGTAAAAATATTAAACTATATATTAATTTTTTTACTAGAAATGTAAAAAAAAAACATTAATTATACACAGAACGCGTAATTAAACTACTACATAATATATAATGGTAAATAAACCCATTATGCCACATAACGTAATTGGAGCACAAACACCTCTTCGACTCCCCTCAAAACAACAAAAATCTGGCAAAATGGTGCATCCATCCACTGCCGTAATCCTAGCACCAAATGAAAACAGAAGCACATAAGGCCATATTTATACTTTTTGGCGCACAACTGCGCCAACTCAGTTATGCGTCAAGAAATTTAACGCCGGCTAACGCCATTCCAAAGTGCCATGCGGGCGCCTTATTTATGGAATGACGTTAGCCGGCGGAGCTGCCTGGTGTGCGTAAAAAAAAATGACTTACACCAGGCAGCGCCGGCGTAGGGGAAAATGGAGCTTGGGCGTCAAAAAATGGGGCAAGTCAGGCTGAGGCAAAATTTTCGCCTCAACCTGATTAGCGCCATTTTTTTTTACTCCCAACCCCCATTGAAATGACTCCTGTCTTAGCAAAGACAGGAGTCATGCCCCTTTGCCCAATGGCCATGCCCAGGGGACGTATGTCCCCTGGGCATGGTCATTAGGCATAGTGGCATGTAGGGGGGCACAAATAAGGCCCCCCTATGCCACAATTTTTTTTTAAAAAAAATACTTACCTGAACTTACCTTAAGTTCCCTGGGATGGGTCCCTCCATCCTTGGGCGTCCTCCTGGGGTGGGCAAGGGTGGCAGGGGGTGTCCCTGGGGGCATGGGAGGGCACCTCTGGGCTCCTTCCGAGCCCACAGGTCCCTTAACGCCTGCCCTGACCAGGCGTTAAAAAATGACGCTAAAGCAGCTGGATGCCATTTTTTTGACCCACCCACTCCCGGGCGTCATTTTTGCCCGGGAGTGTAAATACGGCGCACATGCCTCGGAGTCATTTTTTAGAAGGGAACGCCTATCTTGCATATCATTAACGCAAGGTAGGTGTCCACGCAAAAAAATGATGCAAACTCCAAGATCTTTGGCGCTAGACGGGTCTAACGCCAAAGTATAAATATGGAGTTAGTTTTGCGTCGGATTTGCGTAAAAAAAATGACGCAAATCCGGCGCAAACAGAGTATAAATATGCCCCATAATTTATATTTTCATGCGTAGTTGTCTGCACAGAGAAATTTGTACTAGAGAATGTGAATTGAGTGCAAACCTCATGCAATACAATGCTTGTTTGTCTTGTGCAAACAAGGCATTTTAGTGTCTGCATAAACGACGACATCATCAGCGTACAATGAATAGTAAATATAGGGAGGCACAGGTTTTTGCCATTCACGCAATGCAAGGCTTCAGATTTCTGAGCAATGTTGCACCGCACAAATATTGCCCATCTGACCCTTTTTCTGTTGCCTGCAGATGGAGAATCGTGCTCCATGGATGAAGGACAAGCCCACATATATAAGAAATGCAGTTAAATACAGTACACAAATAAGAAGCATCATCTAGACCGGTAAGGAAACAATAAACATTGCCTAGACCACCCCATTGAGGAGCAAAGCAAAGCAAGAATGTATTAAAGTCCACCCTAATAATAAAAGGACAATGCACAATCACACCCAAAAGAAGTTGCCGCTATATAATAAATTTATACACATAGAATAACCTTGAGCGAGAAAGGTCGTGATTCTGAATACGCAGGATGATGCTACTGCATGTCCACTTTTGAAAGAATAAAACAAATGCCTCAGTGGAAACAGAGAGTAGAGGATTGACTGCGACCAGCCACAAGGTTCAGATTGGCCATGATAGGGCTTGGGTTGGATGGATGGAAAGTTTGCTGCTGGGAGACCGCTCCTCACATACTGCAGCCGCCTGAGTGTGTAGGTACAAAATTAGCAAAGTGAAGAGTAATTACTGGGTCTTTAGGGCCAGATGTATGAAAAGGTTTTGCACTCGCAAAAACAAGAAATCCCATTTTTTGCGATTTTTTTGTGTTGCGACCTGGTTTTGCGAGTCGCATTTTGCGATTCGGTATTTCCAGTAGGAAATTGCGAGGAGCAAAATGCGAATCGCAAAATCCGATTCGCAAAGAGATGCATCAAAAAAACGCAATTAGCGATTTTTCGCAGAATGGGATTTTGCACATGCAAAATACCACTAAGTGAAAGCAGGTAGTAACCAGGTGCAACCTATATGAAGAGGCCCAGAATGCCTCAGACTCCCCACCACAATGGCTGCACTCTACGTCATGGCGAGGAGGATGAGGATCCTGGCAGGTTTGATGAGAGGGAGGAGGAGACAGGAGCGCATTTTCAGAGTGCGCATTACACTTTTTGACCTGACAGAGTAGGAAATATATGAGAGGTATAGGTTGAACTCAGCCATGATTCTTGATCTGATAGCCGAGCTACAACCCATACTGCAGCGCAGAACACTAAGGACACATAGCATACCCACCCATGTACAGGTATTATGCACCCTCCACCTACTTGCCACAGGGAGCTATCAAGGGGTTATAGCAGCGGCTGGGGGGGGGGGGTCACACAGAGCACCCTCTCCAGAGTTGTCAATGCATTTATCAACGCCATGCCAAGCAAACTTCAACAGTACATCAGATTCCCCCACACCCCACAGGTAGTACAGCAGACAAAAATTTAATTTTATCAGATAGCACAGTTCCCCCACGTCCTTGGTGCCATAGATGGCACACATGTGGCAATATGTCCACCATCAGTCACAGAGTATGTGTACCTAAACCGTAAACACCAACATTCCATGAATATACAGGAGATATGCAATGCCACCTACATCATAACTGATCTCGTGGCCAGGTACCCAGGGAGTACACATGATTCATACATCTTTCGTCACAGCGGCATTCACACAAGACTGCTAACTGGGGAGTTTGGTGAAGGATATCTACTAGGTAATGTCACTCTTTACACTGGGGCATAGGTAACAAATCCATGTCAGATGGCTGAGGTACCCTACAAACCTTCTGTTCCTTTCAGGAGACAGTGCCTATGCAGTGCACACCTACATGATGACACCCTACCTCAACCCGACCACACCGGCAGAACGGAGATACAATGCAGCACACAGGGCAACCCGCAACGTGGTGGAGCGCACATGTGGACTCCTGAAGAGTCGCTTCCGTTGCCTCCACAAGAGTGGAGGGGCACTACAGTACAGTCCAGAAACCACATGTAGAATAGTGGCTACTTGTGCAATCTTGCACGATATAGCTACAACCAGGGGCATACCTATAGATATCAGTGACACTGAATCAGATGAGGATGACGATCCCATACCACCTCTACAGCCAGCAGACAGGACCAGTGCAGCAGAGGGACAGCAAAGGCGTGCTGACATCACACACAACCATTTCAGACGTAAGTATGTACAATCAAACTCTACTGACTACTGTAGCTATAGTAAAAAAAAAAAAATATTCCTTTACGGCAGGTTATGAATTGTGATGAGTAAAGTAAAAGGGGGATTGTTAAAACGAAAATAAACAAATGAACTGAGTCCCACACTATTACTCCATAGTGGGGACACCAGAGTCAATGAGGCAGAAGTCACTTCCTCCTCCCTCACACACCACTGGGGTGCCCAGTTGAATCACTGGCACCCTGAATTTCAGGCTCTGTGGCAGTGCTGTGCCTGGCACTGCGCCGTCTGTGGTCTGGAGCTGGTATGTGCACTCTGCTGAGGCTTGAGGTGTCCTCTGTGTCCACCAAGGCAACCTCACTGGGAGTGGCCGACCTCTGTCCCATTACTTGTTCGATCACAGTGGTGATCTGGACAAGGGCCTGGACCACATCCCTACTGGTGTGTGCAGCCTCTACCTGGGCCACCACAGCACGACGGGCGATGAGGGCGGTGGAGTTGGCCATGCGATTGGAGGACCGGCAGTATGTCACAAACATGGTGCGAAAATGGTGCTCATGTCTGCGTCTACTCAGTCTTTCTTGTCGTAGCTCCTCGCACAGGTCACGCACAGCAGTGGTCAGCTCCCTAGTGTCCTGGGAGGCCTGTACCTGTCCCTCACGCAGCAGGTTGATGTTATCATTCAGGGTGTCCAGTCTCCGATGCAGTCCAACTGTATTCCAATTGTGGACTCTGAGGCTTCTGTCCAAACTTTGGATCCTTCTATTTTGCAGCCGCTGTTGCTGCAACATAGCAGCCTCAAGTCCACCAAACAGGGATGTACCCTCAGCTGCCTCCTGCAATTGCTGTAGTGACACTGGGGCATTTGGACGACGTGCTGCAGGACCCCTGTTCTCAGGTACCTGGCTGCGCATCCCGGATGCAGATGGTGTGCCTGAACTCTCCTGCTGCACATCAGAGTCACCACTGAGGTCTGGTAGTGGTAACGGCCTAGGCCTGCGGCGCACAGTTGGGAGATTGCTGGACCCACTGGTGTTGTTGTCAGAGGGCAGCTGTGTGTCCGTGTCCGCTACACCCGTCATTGCTGTGGCTGCTGTGCCAGGCCCACCTGCAAAAACAATATGCAGCATGTCAGTTATGTATGTTACATTATCTGTCCAGAAATGGCAATAATACTATACATACTGCTGTACATGGTGTAGTGTGTGTTGTGTTACCTTGGGTGTCACTATGCTTGCTAACATTATCATGCCACTGTCTGTACTAGTTTGTGGACCACGACTGCCATAATGCATTTTTTTGCTGCTACTGAGATGTGGAGTGGACTACTTCACACACTACTTCACATTACATGCTAATTCCTAAGGGGCTTTTATGCATGCACATACAGTGTTCACACAACAGAATTTGCACTTACCTTGGCTGGTACTTGGTTGGGCCGATGTGTCTATGTCAGTGACCCCTGTCACTGCTTCTGGTAGGAGGGTTGATTCCACCAGGTCCTCCAGTGGTGTGGCAGGTGGCTCAGTTGGTGGTCCACCTCCTGTGCTCCTGGCCTCTGCAAGTCGCCTTGCCACCCTCTCCTTTGCCCGGGACCGCAGGTCATACCAGCGCTTCTTGATTTCATCTATGGAGCGCTGGGCCACTTCAATGGCGCAAATCTTGGTTTGGATATCCAGCCAGAGTCTCCTCTTCTCACTCTCTGGCACTTGGAGGGATGATTTGCCAAACAGGCTGTCATGGCTCCTCACCACCTCCTCTGTTAGGATCTCCAGCTCCTGCTCACTGAACTTGAGCTTGCTCCATTGTGGCTCAGATGATGCTGCTCCTTCACAGTGCTCCTCACAGTGGCTAGGCTGCTCTAACTCTGGATGCTGGCTTGGGTGTGGCTCTTGTACCTGCCTGGGATGACTCATTTCCTGCTGATGAGTCATCAAGCACCTCCAGGTGTGCATTCTCGAACTTTCTCGCATTTTGCGATTTTTCACCGAATCGCAAAAAAAACGCAAATTGCGATTCGGAAATTGGGCCTCCCAAACCGCAAATAGCGATTTTTAAGAAATCGCTAATTCCCAATCGCAATTTTGTTACATGGGCAATTGCGATTTCTTAAAATTCGCATTTTGCGATTCGCAGACCCCAGTTTTGATACATCTGGCACTTAGTTCTTGCAATGGCTTTCCCGTTATAATATGCGTTTGTAATATTTGAAGACATGCTCCTTCCTCACTCTTGGTCTCATCTCTTACACAGGAGCAGTTTCAAATACTTTTCTTCAGATTATCTTGCTTCTTTGAGTTCCTTCCTATGGGGCCAAATTGATCCATGATGATGGGGAATATTGTACTCTCATACTGAACATTATACCATCTAACTCCAGTGAGAAGAACACCTCACTACAGCAGCACAGATTAGTTCTAGGACAGGAGACATAAAGGCATCCAATCCTGTTCATTGCCTTTGCTGAAGGTTACTTCCGAGTGTATTCCAGAGGAAAAATGTGTCTTCTCTGTAAAATTTAAGCATAAAATTCACGTGGTCATACCTGCTGGATTACTCTCAGATTTACCTGAGATTCTAGTGCATTCTTTTATCAGAACAATTGTGTGGCTCAGAATTTAGCATTTTGGATTCTAAGAAGGAACATCACAATAAGATTAAATTCCCAAACAGAAATACTCTGGTATCCGTCTTCTGTTCTAGGTTGGTGTGTCTTCTGCTCCAGCAGGGAGTGGAATTCAGTGAGTCATGAGGAATGTGTGACATCTTCAGTGTGTATGTTCTTGCCCTGATAATGGGAGTTTCTACCCACAGATGGAGTCTGAGCTTCTTAAATCCTAGCTTCTGC
Source organism: Pleurodeles waltl (assembly GCF_031143425.1). Lineage (NCBI taxonomy): Eukaryota > Metazoa > Chordata > Amphibia > Caudata > Salamandridae > Pleurodeles > Pleurodeles waltl. The sequence goes on from NC_090440.1 coordinate 215,484,373, forward strand.
TTGGTTCCATTACTTATTCCATGATTAGATAGAAATGTATGTACCTGTCTGCCTCCTGGTTTTTTCTACCAGCTTGCATCTTCATAATTCAGCAGTGGCAACGAATGAAAACTAAAGGTGTTAGAGATCGATGTAACTGCAGAGCTGAGGATGGAACCCAATCAGTGCCTCAAGACCTAGTAGTCCTAAAGCAGAGCACAGCAGCTGTATGATGAGTGTGCAGCAGTAGGAGGAATGAGTGCTAAGGAGAAGTGCTGCTTAAGAAAGAAACACCAGCGTCATGATCAGTGGATGAATGCTGCAAGAAGAGCTACTAGTTCAGTTTAAGTGATGCACTGTTAGTGACAGAGACATAGCAGACGAGGCAGTGCTAGCGTGTCTGATCTTAATAATTAAACTTACAAGGGGACGCGAATAAATCAATTAACCTTTTGAATCGCAATTAAGATGTTCTTACCATAGATCCAGTACATAATCAATACTCAATAATTAATAATCATTAGTCATCAACAAATCAATAACCAATGGAGTCAGTAATTGTCACGCACCATGACCTTTCATTCATGAATAGCCACACCCTTTAGTAAACGTTTAGAATGTTTATTTGCCTATATTAACAATGCTAAGGCTATGTAGATTAATCTCAAAATCAAATGAAACACATACAGAAACAATACTGGTTGTCCAAAGCCGAGGAAGAAACGTAATCTAATCAAAGCTTGAACAACAACACATTCTAAAGTTATGGCGCAAATCAATAGCAAAGTCAGCTGCGTCAATGTTATGATGTACATGTTCAGCAGAGAAATTCAGCAAGCATTAGTCCCTGTTATCATAAGTCATTAGTGAGAATCCTTAACTAACATCAGATTAGCATCAGCATGTTGGGCTTCATGCAAAACAATTTAGTAACACAAATTTGGAAAAACATCTAACTATGGCTCTATCTAAACAGCGCAGTTGGTACCTAGAAAGAAAAAGCAAATATGCATAACAATCTGGATATACCTATCCTCAGGGTTGATCAGCAAAGCAGAATCAGTCTTCGTCCTCAGGACATCAGTTGATCAGCAAGGCATCAGGCTTCTGCTTCAGAATTTAAAAAGGGAAAGGTCTTTACGCATTAAAATTAAGCACGTCTCTTGTCAAGATGCATAAGAAAGTAGTAACCTCTCGGTCAGAAAAAATGGGCAGTAATGTCTTCTCTCTGTGCAGTGTTGTTAAGTCAAAGTTACCTAAACTACCCCAAAAAATCCCTATTGGTCAGTTAATCGTACAGTCGCACTTTGTCCATTAAAACTAAAATCCCATATCTATGAATTCTAATATTACTCCGTTCACATGTTGTTGATTGGTTTGTCTTGCGATGTCCTCATCATCCGGCTTGTTAGGTAACAATATTGTTGCAGCTTCTACTCTAGTTAGTATCTTCATTGTTCTTCTCCTGGGAAAGTCAGTCTCACACACATTACACATAAATTGTTGCATTAGCAAGAACATCATCTCTTATCAGTCAATTCACACGAGAGGCTTCCGTTATGAGCACATTTAAACAGTACAATAGAAATTCACAGTTTAACTTTGTTGGTCAGCTATCTCATTTAATGCTAAGAAATATAGCTTTTACATGAGGCCTGGCAAATAGGTCAAGACACTCGCTAAGTTAAGGCCTACAATTAATAAAGCTAAAACATAATTCATAACCCTTAATATGACATATTACTGCATTAGTCTAACATATAGTCAACATTTCATAATATTAAATCATTGATTAGAGCATTTCGTAAACATTGGTGGCCATTCTTCGTAATCACATTTTCAATTGCGTGCATTTGTTTTCTATGTTACCATATTTTCTGCATAACCGTAATATTCAAAATACATAAACACTCATTAATAATTTTTATTAAAATACCTGCGCTAGCAGCAGTGCTAAGGAGTCCTGATCCCCAAGAGCTGAAAATGTGTTTATTGTAGCAGCTTTTACAATATTGCATTTAGAAGATCTGACCCATATCCGCCCAGGACTACAAGGGGCCTCATCACGGTATAGTGAAGGTGGGCAGCAGTGTGGTGCAGGGAGGTTTTATTGTACTGCCATGCAGTGAAGCTTGTGTTGACCTGAAAAAGTGGTGCTCTATAATCCTAAAAGAAAAGCACAGTGTAGCGTGAAAAGAGGTTGTTCGTATGAATTCTTTAAGAGGTACCTTTTCAGTGTAGAAATGCTGGCCAGTGGGATTTTGTTTAGTGAAGTACAACACCGCAGAAAGGGGTTCAAAGTTATTTACTGAAGTTCTTTCGACATATAAAATGTCTCGGCCACCATACAGCAACCTGATCTCCTACGGTGTCATTTCAGTTCTCAAACCTAAACATTCTTAGAACATTACATCACTAACTTGTAAAGGGAATGTTCTTTCAACTACCAATAAGAATTATATGCTATCCTTCTGATGTTACTTTTAGCCACAGATATCTAATTGAGCAAGTGAATCATTTATGGGAGTCTAAGTACATTCCATCAAATGTCACTTCTGGCTTATATTTAATGTTTATGAATTGCTTATACATTTTGATACTGGTGTTTCAGGTACTTTATTGGCATCAATGTGGATATTAATGTACAATTTAGTGCTGAATTTTACCTATTGCCATAGAATACCTAGACTTGTGCTCATGCAAGGGTTTATTTTAAATACTTTGACTGCAGATTAGTGTTTAGTGCAAATGTGGGTTTTTTTTTGTGCGTCATGGAACGTACATCATAACTCAACTTCATTGCCAATTTTATTACTGTATTGCTTGCATTGTTTTACTTTATGTAGCATGAGTGTGTGGGTCCATCTGAAGGGGTGTGTGTAGTAGTGAATGTACTTAGGTGTGTGGTGACAGTGTGTACATTCCCTCCTTAGGCATACTTTGGTTAGTTGGAAAAGATTGCAGGCCCAAGGCTATTCTGTTTCCAGTATTCTGTTTGTGTGAAAGGCACATACTCCACTGTGTTGAAGGCCTTTGTGCTGTTAGTTTGGAGGGTGCATACTTCACTGCATTTATGACCCATCTGATGTTAGCATGGAGGGTGTGAACTCCACTGGGTTGAAGGCTTGAGTGCTGTTTACGTGTAGGGTGCATGCATGCACAACTGGTTTAAATTTGTGTGTGCTGTTTGCATGAATGGTGCATTTTCCACTGGCTTGAAGGCCTGTGTTTTGTTTGTGTGGAAGGTGCTTACTTCCCTGGGTTGAAGGCTTATTTGCTTTTCATGTGGAGTGTTCAGACTCCTCCACGTTGAATGCCTGTGTGCTTCTTGCATGGAGAATGCATACTCAACTTGGTATAATGTCTAGGTTCTGTTAGCATGGAGGGTGCATATTCCACTAGGGGTGATGGCTGTGCACTGTTGCATGGAGAGTCACACTCCTCTGAGTTGTTCTTGTGTGTACTGTTTGCAAGGAGAGTACATACTCCTATTTTCTGTTCTAGCCTAGTGTCCCTTCTCTTCTAGTCTAATATGGTGTTGGAAATTGCCCTTTCTGCAGGGTCAGCCTCAAACCTTTTTGCCTTTCTCCTCCTATTTGATAACCCTCTTTTTGTTGGCCTCAGGCCCTAGATAGCCCTATGGGCAGGATGTTGTGTATGTAGAAGGTAGGACATGTACCTTTATGTTTTCCATGTCCTAGTAGTGAGAAACAGCCTATTTAAATTGTCATAGGATACCATTAGGAATTCCCATAAATGTGTTTGATTTGTAATTTCCGATCTGAGTAGTAGCATGGGCATGTTCGGTATGTGTTAGACTTGGCAACTTTGGTGTGGTCTCCCTTAATTTTTTGCCTCTGCTTCCCAGGTTGTTGATGTGTAATTGGTTTCCATGATTGGCATATTTGATTTACGAGAAAGTCCCTATACAGTGCACTAGAGGTGCCCAGGGCCTGTAAATCAAATGCTACTAGAGGGCCTGCAGCACTGGTTGTGCCACCCACATTAGTAGCCTGTAAACATGGGTCAGACCTGCCACTGCAGTGTCTGTCTGCGCAGTTTTAAACTGCCAATTTGAGTTGGCAAGTGTACCCACTTACCAAGCCTAAACCTTCCCTATTCATATATGTAAAGCAGCCCTAAAGAAGGCCCTAGTTAGCCCCATGGGCAGGATGCTGTGTATGTTAAAGTGGGGCATGTATTGATGTGTATTACATGTCCTAACAGTGAAATACTGCTAAATTCAGTCTTCACTGTTGCAAGGCCTATCTCTCTCAAAGGTTAACACGGGGGACTGCCTTTAAATAACTTTAAAGTGCTGATTCCCTTTGAGAGCAGATAGAAATGTGGAGTTTGGGTTCTCTGAACTCACAATTTAAAAATACATCTTTTAATGTAGTTGTTTTTTAGATTGTTAGTTTGAAAATGATCCTTTTAGAATGTAGGCATTTTCTTGCTTAAACCATTCTGTGACTCTGCCTGTTTGTGGATTCCCTGACTGGGTCAGTTTGACAGTTGGTTGTTTGTGAATCCTCTGTAGGCAGTGAGACAAAGGGAACTGGGGAGTAGCCTGCATATCCCGATGAGCGATCTGCGATCCAAGAGTGGAGGGAGGAGTGGTCACTTACACCAGAATGGGCTGTGCCTGCCCCCTCACAATGCAGCTACCAACACCCTGGTGTGTGTCTGGGGCCTGGCCTGGGCAAGGCAGGATCTTGTGAACAACAGAGACTTTCCTTGGAAGTAGACCTACTTCAGTGCCACAAAGGAGTATAAGTATTGGACCCAAAACATCTGAAAAGTAGATCACTTCTGGAACCAAGAGGAACCACTGCCAAAGAGAAGAGCTGACGAGCTGAGGAGAAGTACTGCCCCTGCCTGTGACTGTGCTTTGTTGGGCTGTCCTGCAGTTGTTGCTTCTGCATGTGAAAGGGGACAAATATTAGACTTTGTGGTATATTCGTGCTTGTGAAGAATCTCCAGGGGCTTGAACTGAGCTTGCCTCTTGTTTGAAGTCTCGGGCCATCAATGACTTCCTCTGCCAGCATCTGGACTCTCTGCTGTGACTCCTGCCCTGCCAAGTGGTGCCCTATCCAGTTCCTGGGTCCTTAAAAGGTGAAGTTTGCAGAACAAGAGCTGAAATCCACGCACAGAACGCAGTGCAGGGAACCTTTCGATACACCATCTGCCATGAGGCTGATAAACGATGCTCTGCTGGCCTCGCGGCTAAAATTGATGCTCCAACTGCATCGTGGCTGGGAGATCGATGCATCCTGGCTGGAGAAATGACGCGCAACACCCGCTTACGGCTGTTGATAACAACGCAAACCCCACACAGCACGGTTTTCTAACACCGTGTGTTAAACCTGACAGCCTTAGGGGGTCACCCCTAACTTGTTGCCTGCCTCCCTCCACCTTTTGACACTGTTTTTGCTGGTTTTAGGACTCTGCGCACTTTACTATTGCTAACCAATGCTAACGTGCATATGCTCTCTCACTTAAATCATGGTAACATTGGTTCATACCCAACTGGCATATTTGATCTACTAGTAAGTCCCTAGTAAAGTGCACTACATGTGCCCAGGCCTGTAGATTGAATGCTACTAGTGGGCTTGCAGCACTGGTAGTGCCACCCACATAAGTAGCCCCTTAACCACATCTCAGCCTGCCATTGCAAGGCCTGTGTGTGCAGTTTCACTGCCACTTTGACTTGGCATTTAAAGTACTTGCCAAGCCGTAAACTCCCCTTTTTCTACATATAAGTCAACCTGAAGGTAGGCCCTAGGAAACCCAGGGTGCTGTGTGGGTAAAAGGCAGGACATATATCTGTGTGTTTTATATGTCCTGTTAGTGGAAAACTCAGAAATTCATTTTCCAATGCTGTGAGGCCTGCTCCTTTCATAGGCTAACATTAAGGCTTCCCTCATAAACTGTGTGAGTTGCAGAGTCTGGTTAGAAAGAGGTAAAGAGGTCATATTTAGCAAGGCCAGGATGGTAATACAAAGTCCTGCTGACTGGTGAAGTTGGATTTTATATTACTATTTCAGAAATGCCACTTTTAGAAAGTGAACATTTCTCTGCACTTAAATTCTTCTGTGCCTTACAATCCAGAACTGGGCTGGGATGGTCGACAGCTCCTTTGTGCATTTCACCCAGAGACCCACAAACACAGGATGCTCAGTCACACCTGCCCACATCTGCATACTGAATGGGTCTTCCTGGGCTGGAAGGGTGGAGGGCCTGACACTTACATTTCAAAAGACAGTGGCCTGCCCTCACACAATGGACTGACAACCCCTCTACTGGGACCCTGGCAGACAGGATTGAACTGAAAGGGGACACTGTGCACAGCTAAACAACTCTTTGAAGTCTCCCCCACTTCAAAGGCACATTTGGGTATATGAACTGGGTCCCTGACCCTACCAACTCAGACACTTCCTGGGAAAGAAACTCTGAACCAGAACCTGCAATCAGCCAAGAGAAGCTGCCTGGCTGCCCAAAGGACTCACCTGGACTGCTGTGCTGTAAAGGACTGCTGCCTTGCTGTTGCCCTGCTGCCTTGCTGGCCTCTGGCTCTGCTGAGAAGTGCTCTCCAAGGGCTTGGATTGAGCTTGCCTCCTGTTTCCTGAAGTCTCAGGGCCAAAAAGACTTCATCTCTACAAAGACCTCCTTGTGTGGTGAAAAATTGACACACAGCCTTCCGGAAATGACGCACAGCCTGCTGTCAGGATACTTCAATTCGATTTCCTCAGAAGCAGAAGATAACTCCTCAGTCCCGACCTGAGCTACTCACAACGAATGTTAATCCTTCGTGCTGAGTACCCGGAGGGGGAAAGGGGAATGGGATGGTAGAGAGACTGCCACAGAGATGATGAACGCCAGTACTCAGTCTGCCTCTTCACATCTAAGATTGGATACAGCACCTGCAAGAGTCACAGTCGCAATTACTAGGGACATACAACATTAGTTTTTCACTTTCTACTCTCAACACTTAATTCTCTTTAATTCTATTATTTCTTCACTCACCCTGAGTTCTTTGTAGCCTTGCTTCTCTCTATAAATGATAGCTCTTCTTAAATAAATGTTTATTACTGATTCTGGAAGAACTTCTCAACCTTTGTTAGAGATTGGTTTTATGTTGCTATATATATATATTTATATATATATAGTTGGTGATAATGCGTTCTTCAAATCAGATGATGTTATTTAATTTCTCCTGTCTTATTGTGACTTCTGTCAATACTTGTATTTGTAAATGCTTGTTTATTAAAGTTTGTTTATCCTTTCTTACTTCGACATTTGTTGATAACTTGTATTTGTAAATGCTTGTTTATTACAGTTAGTTTCTCCTTCCTTACTTCGACATCTGTCGATAACTTGTAGTTGTAAATGCTTGTTTATTTAAGTTCGTTTCTCTTTTAAACTCTATTTTGGTTTATTACCATTGAATTTGTAAATGCTTATTTGTTAACAGTTCTTTTCTCCTTTAAACTTGGCCTTCGTTTATAACCTTGACATTTGTAGATACTTGCTCTTTTAAAGTTTTTTAACTTTAAAAGGAAAACCCGCCATGAACAGGATGGCGGTAGGGGGTGCCGCGGGGCCCCTAGGGGCCCCTGCAGTGCCCATGCCAATGGCATGGGCACTGCAGGGGCCCCCGTAAGAGGGCCCCGCAAAGTATTTCAGTGTCTGCTATGCAGACACTGAAATACGCGACGGGTGCAACTGCACCCGTCGCACCCCTGCAACTACGCCGGCTCAATTCTGAGCCGGCGTCCTCGTTGCAGGGGCATTTCCTCTGGGCCGGCGGGCGCTCTTTTGGAGAGCGCCCGCCGGCCCAGAGGAAATGTGTGAATGGCCGCCGCGGTCTTTTGACCGCGGTGCGGTCATTTGGCGGCGGGACTATGGCGGACGGCCTCCGCCGTCCGCCATAGTCGGAATCAGGCCCATATTGTCTTATCTGAGTTTTCATTTTTGGCCACCAAAATTCTCGTTGTATTAGATTTTGAGTCTTTTGAATTCCTTTGTGTCCAGCCAATTGATCGTCATGATAAGCCTGAAGATTATTTTCTTGCAGCTCCACAGTCGGAACATACAGTGCACCTTTAAAGTATGGCAAACCTTTTTTGATTTCTCTTTCTTGGCCTTCTTTGGACAACTTCAGCATTCCTTCGAATGTTAAGTTTTCTTGAATTTCTTTGGTTAAATTTTAATACAATATGGCAGATATGAACTTCTCTTGTGGAATAATCAATTATTTTTCTGGAGACTCTTTAACTGCACCGGTATCAATTCGAGATAGAGCATCTGCCTTCCCATTTACTTTTCCTGGTCTGAAAGTGATAACAAAATCAAAGTCTGCAAAATATAGGGACCAACGCAGTTGTCTAGCTGTTAGAGTTCGAGCTGATTTTAAAAACTGTAAATTTCGGTGGTCCGTGTAAACAGTCTTATGCTTAGCTCCCAAAATGTAATGCCTCCACTCACGAAACGTTTCTTTGACTGCCAATAGCTCCTTATCCACAATTGAATAATTTATCTCTGGTGGTGTTAATTTTCGAGAGAAATAGGCCACTGGATGTAATTGACCTGTATCTTTATGACGCTGGGAAAGGATACCTCCTATGGCAACATCTGAAGCATCTGCCTCCACATAATATGGCTCATCTGGATTGGGGTGGAGCAAGATTGGAGCTGAGACGAAGGAATTCTTCAAAAAATTTAAAGCATTTTCAGCTTCTTTTGTCCACTCAAACTTCACTCCTTTCTTCAACAATCGAGTAATGGGTGTAACTGTTTGAGAAAAATTGAATATGAATCTTTGATAAAAATTAGCGAACCCCTAGAAACTCTGGATCTCTTTGACATTGCAAGGAGAAGGCAAATGTTGCACTGTCTTTATCTTGGCAGGATCCATACTAACTCCTTCTGGTGACAAAATGAATCCTAAGAACTCAACTCGTTCCACATGAAATGCACACTTCTCCAATTTTACACAGAGATGGTTTTCTTGCAACCTTGTGAGGATGGATCGAACATGGGAAATGTGCTCCTGTAGATTGTCGGAAAATATTAAAATGTCATCTATATAAACCACGGCAATCCGGTCGAGGAATTCTCGTAATATATCATTAACAAAATGCTGGAAGGCAGCGGGAGCATTGCATAACCCATAAGGCATCACTTGATATTCAAATAATCCGTATCGAGTCCGAAAAGCGGTTTTCCATTCATCCCCTGAAGCCACTCGAATCAAATGATATGCTCCTCGCAGGTCCAATTTGGTGTAGATTCTAGCATTCTTTACTTGATCTAATAAAACTGACACTAAAGGCAGTGGGTATCGATTCTTGATGGTAACCTGATTGAGGGCTCGATAATCAATGCAAATTCGAAGACTCCCATCCTTCTTTGGTATGAAAAATAGTGGGGATGACACTGGAGATTCAGAAGGACGAATAAATCCATTAGCAAGATATTGATCCAAATACTCCTTTAAATGTTGATTCTCTGCTTCGTCAATGCGTATATTCTGCTACATGGCAATATCGCACCTGGCTCCAGTTCAATTTTGCAGTCGTAGGGTCGATGTGGTGGCAATTTCTCAGCCTCCTTTTCATCAAAAACGGTGACTAAATCCTCATATTCTTTTGGGATTTCTGCTGTCTTTAGTGCACAGATCACTGAAGAGTGTGATGATAAACAGGCCGCTTGGGACTTGGTGGACACTTCCACTCCATCATGAAAGCAATTCTCTTTGCAGTAAGAGGAATTCATCTTGATCGTTCTTTTGCTCCAATCAATTTGTGGATTATGTTCTGTAAGCCAGGGCAGACCTAAAATGAGTTGAAATTGTGGAGCATCTATCAAATTAAAGATTATCTGCTCCTGATGTCCACCAAAACCTTGCATCTGAATTGGTTCGTCTCATGGGAAATGGGTCCTGAAGAAAGATTGGTTCCATCCACAGCTCTTCCTACTTCCAAAGTAGATTTCTTGATAAATCGAATACCCATTTTACGAGCGTATTTGATATCACAGAAGTTGCCCGTAGCTCCTGAGTCTATCATAACTGAGATCCCTTGAATTTCCTTCTCAAGGGTCTTAACTGATACTGTTTGTACCAAATGTGGCGCTGCGGTTTGTAAGGTATTCGCCACTCGTTGATCTAAAGGAGTTGTCTTGGGTTCTGCTTTCATCAGGACAACTCCCTCTACTGATGAAGCTGGCCTTTTCCCGACTGAAGAGCTTTGGGTTTCTTGGGACAGTTTTTAACAAAATGCCCAGTTGCACCGCAATATAAACATAGTTGATTCACTCTTCTTTTCTCTTTTTCTTCCTTAGATAAAGGACCTCGGATGGAACCAATTTGCATTGGTTCTTCTATCGTTATCCCTTCTCCGGCTCTCGTATGATCATTTCTTACATGATCAATTCTCAGGGGAAATGGTGGATACTCTCTTATCTTTTCTGCTCTTCGTTCAGTTAACCAGTGGTCAATCTGTAACACAAGATCAATTAACTCCGAAATTTCGGTGGGTCTATTTGGAACTTGTGCTAAGGCATCTTTCAATTCATCTCTCAGTCCACGATAAAATATGGCAGCTCTTTTTGACTCCGGCCAGGCAGTCTCTACAATGAGTTTTTTTTTTAAATGAGCCAGATAGGCTACTAAACCTTTATTACCTTGCCTGACTTCCAGTAGTTCATTGTCAGTGGCTTGAGCTGCAGTTCGACGATCAAATATTCTTAAGAACTCTTCCTTGAAATTTTGGAAATTATATAAAACAGGATCATTTCTGGAAATTATTGGCATGGACCATGCGGCCGCATCTCCTGTCAGAAAAGACAATATAAATGCCATTTTGGACTGGTCTTCGGAAGAAATGACTGGTCTACATAAAAAATGCAATGAGCATTGGGTCAGAAAAATCTGCGCCTTATTTGGATCCCCACCGAAGCGCTCGGGTTGAGCCAAAGGAATAATAGGGGAAACTGCATGAATTACTTGAGTGGATATACCTGCAGACTGTGAAGGGCTAGGGATTTGTGAAAACACAGATTCATTTGATTTAGCGGTGTTCCCTAACTCATTTATTCGCTGTTTTATTTGGACTGTTTCTTCTATGGTGTTATTTAATTGTTTCTGTAACCCTTCCAAAATGGTGGCTAATGCTTTTATATCAATTCCTTCTGCCATTCTGCTCAGGAGGAAATCTGTTTTTTCCCTAAAATTAGGGTGATGTCACTTCAATCTGTCAGGATACTTCAATTCGATTTCCTCAGAAGCAGAAGATAACTCCTCAGTCCCGACCCAAGCTACTCACAACGAATATTAATCCTTCGCGCTGAGTACCCCGGAGGGGGAAAGGGGAATGGGATGGTAGAGAGACTGCCACAGAGATGATGAACGCCAGTACTCAGTCTGCCTCTTCACTTCTAAGATTGGATACAGCAACTGCAAGAGTCACAGTCGCAATTACTAGGGACATACAACATCAGTTTTTCACTTTCTACTCTCAACACTTAATTCTCTTTAATTCTATTATTTCTTCACTCACCCTGAGTTCTCTGTAGCCTTGCTTCTCTCTATAAATGATAGCTCTTCTTAAAAAAATGCTTATTACTGATTCTGGAAGAACTTCTCAACCTTTGTTAGAGATTAGTTTTATGTTGCTATATATATATATATATATAGTTGGTGATAATGTGTTCTTCAAATCAGCTGATGTTATTTAATTTCTCCTGTCTTATTGTGACTTCTGTCAATACTTGTATTTGTAAATGCTTGTTTATTAAAGTTTGTTTCTCCTTTCTTACTTCGACATTTGTTGATAACTTGTATTTGTAAATGCTTGTTTATTACAGTTAGTTTCTCCTTCCTTACTTCGACATCTGTCGATAACTTGTAGTTGTCAATGCTTGTTTATTTAAGTTTGTTTCTCTTTTAAACTCTATTTTGGTTTATTACCATTGAATTTGTAAATGCTTATTTGTTAACAGTTCTTTTCTCCTTTAAAGTTGGCCTTCGTTTATAACCTTGACATTTGTAGATACTTGCTCTTTTAAAGTTTGTTTTTTTCTTTGACTTTAATATCTTAAACAAGAACCTTGTAAACATAAGGTTAATTCAAACATTAACTCTGTAGCCTTGCCGACTTCCACGGGAACGGTCTACTATCAAACTCTTCGGATAAACCTTGACAATATTTATCAGTTTTCTGTAATATAATCTTCAAATGTAATTTTACCTCACAGGAGTTTCTGTTCTGAAACGCGCTCTCTCTCCACACAGCTGATTCCTGTCAGACCTCAGTTGAAGTGCAAGGCTTCCAGCTGGAGAGCTCGTAACCTAGCAACCAACCGATTGCAAGACTAGAACTGTAACTAACCTTCAGGACTCACAGCGGCCATCTTGGATCTTCTCTTCTTGATTCTTCCTTTGAAATAAGCGCAAGATTACTCTGCAAACCTTCTTCCAGTTTGGGCTTTGCTGTCTCCACTGAGGATATCTCTTTGCTTTTCTCATGCACTTCTTTGATTTGACTTGGCAAGTTTGTGTGGTCATGACACCTGCTTAGTGGGGAAAGAATCCCGCATCGCCGAACCGGAACAATGCAGCCCAGCTCCCTGAGTGGAGATTGATGCAGTGCCAGCGTTGCAAACGGAACTTCGATGCACAGCCCATTTGAGCGACGCTGAGCCGGAATGACGCAGCCCAACTTCCTGCAAGAGAAATCAATGCAGCGCCTGCCCTGCGACAGAAACTCTGACGCAACACCCACTGGATCAACGCAGCACCTGTGACTTCATCCTGGGCTCCCCGAATTTCCACGCATCATCCCTGGGCATCAAAAGACCCAGCATCACAAAGAGGATTTACCCTGTGTGGTGGAATTCAATGCAAAGCTCTTGCCGCGTGGAAAATAATTGATGCATTGTCTGTGTGCGCCCAGAAATCCAACGCACACCTATCTTTTTCAATGCATCTCCTCCTCTTCAGTCTTCGTGCATGTAATTTTGACGCAAACCAGGTACTTTGTGCTTGCAAGAGACCAGTGTTGCTTCTAAGAACTTAAAACTCATCATATCATTACAAAAGTGATATTTCAACTTGTATTTATCAAATCTTGATTGTTTGGACCTTAATCTACTCAGATAAATATTCTATATTTTTCAAAACCTGTGTGGTATATTTTTGTGGTGTTTTCACTGTGTTATTGCATGATTTATTGCACAAATATTTTACACATTGCCTTCTAAGTTAAGCTTGACTGCTCAGTGCCAAGCTACCAGAGGGTGGGCACAGGATAATTTGGATTGTGTGTGACTTACCCTGACAAGAGTGAGGGTCCTTGCTTGGACAGGGGGTAACCTGACCACCAACCAAAGACCCCATTTCTAACATCGTGCTACTGGATTTTCCATGCATCGTCCCTGGGCTTCAAAGTCAACCCGGCTCTGCGCAGGTTCGAGCTGCCCCGTCTGGAAATCGATGCATTGCCTTTTTGTGAGGGAGAAAAATGCCACATTGCCGACCTTACCGGAGAAGAAATGATGCACGGCCTCCCTTGCAGGGAAGGAATCAACGCATTGCTGACTTTTCCAATGCACACTCACGCGTGCAGCTTTATTTTTGACGCAAACCAGGTACTTTGTTCAAAATAATTGTTTTCATTGTTTTCTAAGAAGTAAGACTCTTATTCTTTTGAAAATTCATATTTTAATTTGTGTATGTTGGATTTTTGTCATTTTGGTCTTGTTTGATTTAGATAAACTAGTGTGGTGTCTATTTTGTAGTATTTTCATTGTATTACTGTGTGTGTTGGTACAAATACCTTACACATTGCTTTGCTTGTGTCAAGCTACCAAAGGGGTGGGTGGGGTTTAACCAGGTGTGTTTCTCCTTTGCCCTGACTAGAGTGAGAGTTCTTGCTTAGACAGGGGTTAACCTGACTGCGAACCAAAGACCCCATTTCTAACAGTGCGTTTGAAATGGTAGTGAGAAATTCTGCTTACTAGTGTAGTTGGATTCTATATCCCTATTTCAGAAATGCCACTTTTAGAAAGTGGGAATTTCCCTGTGCTTATAACTCTATGGCCCTCATTAAAACATTGGCGGTATAAGGCACTTACCGCCGTGCAGAAGACCGCCAATACACCGTCGCGGCCGCGGTAGACCGCCACAGCTATTATGACACCCATCACGGAATCCGCCGAAATTCAGACACCCACACAATACCGCCACACCAAAGGTCAGCGATAAACTGGCGGAAACACATCCTCCACCTCCACGCCAACAGAAGCACGTCAATGCTATTACGACCCACGAATCCACGCGGTGGTCTTTCAACCGCGGTATTCCATTGGCGGTACACACCGCCGCGCTCAAAATACACACACATCTCCAAAACACTGTCACATTGGACAATTCAAAATACACACACCTGATACACATACAAACAACACTCCCACACACCAAACACAATATAAAACACACACCCACATCACCCACAAACCCCTACAACCAGAAATTCTGAGAGAAGGCCAAAGAGACAGCACAGCTATTGACAACCCCATCACACAGAGGCACACAACACCATCACCCACACTACATCCACGCACTAAACACCACATACCACTAAACTCACCACACTCATCACCACATACACCACCCCACACCTCCCTATGTCACGCCAAAGACACCCCCGGTACTCTGAGGAGGAGCTCAGGGTCTTGGTGGAGGAAATCGTACGGGTAGAGCCACAGCTATTTGGCTCACAGGTACAGCACACATCAATAGCCAGGAAGATGGAGCTATGGCGAAGAATAGTCGACAGGGTCAACGCAGTGGGACAGCACCCAAGAAATAGGGAGGACATCAGGAAGAGGTGGAACGACCTACGGGGGAAGGTGCGTTCCACGGTCTCCAGGAACAACATCGCAGTGCAGCGGACTGGCGGCGGACCCCCACCTCCTCCCCCACAACTAACAACATGGGAGGAGCAAGTCCTGACCATCTTCCATCCTGAGGGCCTCGGAGGAGTCGGTGGAGGAACGGACACTGGTAAGTCAAATCTTAACTATCACATCCCCCACTCTACCTGCATGCCATCACACACACCCACCCTCACATCCTCCCCTATCACCCCAAATCCTCAGTAATGTACCCATGACACCAACCACCCATCCCAACATCAAGCCCTGCATGACACAACTAAGCAGGGGCACCCCTCACTAAAGCATGCCCACTGCACATACCCAGAACACCCCCCCAACCATCACCAGACAAGCCCCCACACAGGAATGCTAGCACTGGGGTACACAAACACCCACCCATTGCACACCATGACACACACAGATGCAATAATGATGTTCTTATACCCCTGCAGGAACCTGAAGGAATGTCACCACACCAGAGGGTCCAGACAACACCACTCCACCCCCAGAAGAGGCCCACAGTGAGAGACAGCAGCTGTGCCCTACTGGATCCTGATGACCAGCCCGGACCATCGTGGGCCTCAGGACAGTCGGTTCCCCTTGCCCAGCCACAGCCCAACACTGAGCTGCCACCCTCTGGTAACACCAGCACAGCACCCACCCAGCGGGCCCAAACCTCCCTACCCAGGACAGGTCAATCAGCGGTGTGTCCACCACTACAGGGCACCCAGGGTAACCCACCACTCCAACAACAACAGGGACCTGGGGGCAGTGGTAGTGGGCACACGGTCCAGGCGACGGAGGCACAGAAACACTGGGGAACTGGGAGGGCTGCTGTGCGACAGAGGGAGGACAGGCCAAGGGAACCAACTCTGCACGAGGCCCTCTCCTCCATCATGGGAGCATACCACCACTCCCAGGAGACGATGGCGACGGTCCTGGACAAGTTGCAGGAGACCCTGCGTCTGCAGGACGAACTGTATTTGGGGTTCAGGGAGCAGCTCAGGACCATCAGCTCCGCCCTGGGCACCATCGTAGGGGTGCTGACGGACATTCAAAAGACCTTGAGGGACACCGTGGCACTCCAAGGGGCCCCTGACACTAGCCTGACGACGAACTGCCCACCACCTCCGCCGGCGCTAGTGGACAGGCCGCCCCACCACAGGACCAACACACCAGCACCCCATCCCCTGCAGACAGACAACCACCACGCAAGCGGGCCCTGAGATCCAGGAACAGGACAGAGCAAGATGGCAAGGCCACCGCCAGGAAATAAGACCACCCTGATTGTCCCCTCACTGTCCCACTTTGTCACCCTGTCCAGATTGGAAGTGCCCCAGCTCCACTTCCAATGCCCAGATGGGCAGTGCACCTGTGAGACTAATAGACTGGACTCTGCCATGGACATTCCCCCACCATCATCCATCACCATTTTACAACCTTCCTTGATTTTTTTATCACTTAAATAAACACTCTTGAAAGCCAAAGAAATCTGGAGTCAGTCTATGATTTGGAACTTTGTATTATCAATTACAGTGTCATAATGGGTTACCCATTGTAAGGCTAACATACCAATGTCACACATCACAAGCCCTTCAAGGATGCAAGCAGTTGACACGTAGGTAACCACACCTGTGAAACTGAAATGGAAGGGTACAACTCAATTAACAAATAGTGAGTGAAATGTAGGTACAGGATAGAGGTAGACGTGTGAAAGTGAATGTAATGTTAAACCTGAAAATGTTCTCACCTGTGTGTCACTGGAAATATTGCTGTATGACTGTCTCCCTGTTGTCGTTTTCTTCATCCTCAGCTTCATCCTCATCACTGTCCACTCGCTCCACAGGCTCCACAGCTGCCACAACACCGTCATCTGGATCATCCTCCTGCAGAAAAGGCACCTGGCGTCACAATGCTAAATTAGGGAGCATGGAGCAGGCGATGATGGTGTCGCACACCTTCTTCGGTGAGCAGAATAGGGATCCACCTGTCATATGGAGGCACCTGGCCTTAAGAAGGCCGAAGGTGCGTTCGATAACCCTCCTAGTCCGCCCCTGGGCATCATTGTACCGTTCCTCTGCCCTGGTCCGGGGATTCTTCACTGGGGTCAATAGCCAGGAAAGGTTAGCGTAACCAGAGTCCCCTAATAGCCATACACGGTGCCTCTGGAGTTGACCCATCATATCAGGGATGCTGCTATTCCGCAGGATGTAGGCGTCATGCACTGAGCCAGGGAACATTGCATTTACCTGCAAGATGTACTGGTCTGCCAAACAGACCATCTGGACATTCATCGAATGATAATTCTTCCTGTTCCTGTACACCTGTTCACTCCTGTGGGGGGGGGACCAGAGCTACATGGGTCCCATCAATAGCACCTATGACGTTCGGGATATGTCCCCATGGCCACTGTTGTCTGAAAAGACCCACTTGCAAGGAAATGGAGCACTGATAGCAGCTGCACGTCAGGGGGGATACCAGTTGGATGGCGGATCGGTGACATCAGGTCTGGCTCCAACTGAGTACATAGTTCCTGGATTGTGGCACGGTCAAACCTGTAGGTGACGATGATATGTCTTTCTTCCATTGTCAACAGGTCCACCAGCGGTCGGTACACCAGAGGATTCCGCCATCTTCTCATATGTCCCAGCTGACGGTGCCTAAGAAGGACAACAGCGAAGAACCAGTCACTATTCCTCCAGGTATGTACCCACAGTTACACACAAGACTACACCAGACAAAACCCCTTCCTGTATGTGTGTTGAGTATAGGCCTAGCTATGTGTGACGCAGTAGTAAATGAAGCCATGTGGGCCCCTGAAATGGCGGCTGCCTGACCTCTAAACTGGGACAATGGGATTGTGGGGTAACTGCGCTGGCGTTGCACACCGTCGCGGTAGGCGCTCGTAGACCGCTGCGCAATGCTGCATTGGTTAACATTGGACCCTATGGGTCCCAGGAGCCAATGAACAGGTGCGCTGGCGGTGATGATGCGCACCGCCGCGGACGTCACCGCTGCGGACGTCACTGCCATTTTCTATCTCTTCAATCACTAGATACCTGACCTTCGACAGGAGAGGACCTACACTGCTAGTGCTGCTGTGACCTCGATCTGGAAGCGACGATGGCTGCTGCGTCTGGGGAAAGGGCCCCTGCCTTCACTGCACAGGAGTTGGAGAAACTTGTGGATGTGGTCCTCCCCCAGTACACGCTACTCTACGGTCCTCCAGACCAACAGGTTAGTACACAGGGAGCACGTTGTATGGGCTAGGCCTGGGTGGAAAGGGCTGGGTGGAAGAGGGAAGGGGGCAGAGTTCATAGAACATTAATACATGGGAATGAATGGGCCACATGGCCAGAGTAGGGAGGGGGCCACTCACATTGACGGTGCAGTTGGTAATGACTGTTCCTCTTTCCTTGTGCATGTCATGTAGGTCAGCGCCCACCAGAAGAGGGACATTTGGCGTGCCATCGCCAAGGAAGTCCGGACCCTGGGGGCCCACCAGAGACGGGGCACCCACTGCCGTAAGAGATGGGAGGACATTCGCCGCTGCAGCAAGAAGATGGCGGAGTCTCAGTTGGGGATGGCCTCCCAACGTGGGAGGGGTGCCCGTCGCACCATGACCCCCCTGATGTTCTGGATCCTGGCGGTGGCCTACCCGGAGTTGGATGGGCGCTTGAGGACATCACAGCAGACACAAGGGGGTGAGTACAACCTCATTCTGCGGACTTTGTGCGCATTAGAGGGGTCTGGGTGGGGGAGGAGGCCTGTGGGTGTACCTAGGCCAGTGCGAGTTAGGTAGGCAAGGCCCCTCCATAATGTAGGCCATGTGGCACTCAACCCCACCTCAGCAGAGTGCCAAGTTGAGGTATAGTTGCCCCTGTGGCATCCATGTGCGCAGATTTCCACCATTGCCATGTAGGCCATGTCCCAGAAATTGCATGTGCAGAGGTCAGTAGCAAGGCGTAATGCAGGGGGCTGCTGCGTCTGTCTTGTCTGCCAACGGTAGCGGAATGCCATGCACTAAAACTCTCTTTCTTCTGTCTCCCCCCCTTTTCCTGCACTCCCGGTCCTTTTGTACATCAGCATCATCAGGCGGAGGTACAGTGGCACCAGAGCACGAGGGAGCTGCATCCCACATGGCCATGGAGTGCCACACCACAGACTCTGAATGCACCAGTGGGACGGAGGGCGAGGGGAGCTTCACGTCGGCCAGCGGATCACCAACCAGCGACATGGACTCGTCCGCCGATGGGAGCTCCCCTGTGGTGGCGGCACCATCTGTGCGCCCCACTTCTACAGGTACAGCTGCCACCCCCCCTACCAGCACCGCCCTCCCAGCAGCCCCTCAGCGTTCGCCCCGTGCCCGCTCACCCAGGAGGGTGGGCATCACCTTCGCCCCAGGCACCTCAGCCCCTGCCCCAGTCACCCCTGCTGCCCTCAGTGAGGAGGCCATTGACCTCCTCAGGTCACTCACTGTTGGGCAGTCTACCATTGTGAATGCCATCCAGGGTGTAGAAAGGGAGTTGCAACATGGTAATGCATTCCTGGAGGGCATTCATTCTGGTCAGGCTGTCCTTCAGCGAACCCTGCAATCTCTGGCCTCAGCACTGATGGCAGCCATTGTCCCTGTGTCTAGCCTCCCCCCTCCAACTTCCTCCACCCAGACCCAATCTCCTGTACCCCAGCCCATCCCAAGCACACCTACAGACCAGCATGCACACAAGTCAACACACACAAGTAGCTCAGGCAAACATAGGCACCACACACACCACAGGGACTCACGCAAGCCTCACCCACTACAGACACAGCAACATCCACTGCCTCCACTGTGTCCCCCTCCTCTTCTCCCTCCTCCCTCCCAGTCTCGTCTACACACCACTGCATGCACCACATCTACAGGCACTAGGACTCGCACCAGGACACCCAGCACCACAAGCCGCTCACCTGCTCTCACCACCTCCACTGCCATTTACACGTCCCCTGTGTCCTCTCCCAGTGTGTCTGTGACGCCCCCTCCCAAAGTACACAAACGCCGGCAATCACTCACCCAACATCCATCCACCTCACAACAGCCTCCAGTATCTGCACCTGCACCCAAAACAGCTAAAGTGACACCTCCTACAACCACCTCCTCTTCCTCCACTCCCAGACCCCCTCCAGCTACCCATCCCAGTGTACGTCAGAAACTGTCCCTCTGTCAAATTGACCTTTTTGTCCCCACCCCCCCTCCAATTCATCAGTCCTGTCGTAGCGCCTCAGCCAAAAAGCCTCCAGTACCAGTGGTGCGTGTTCCAGGTTTTTGGAGTGCACCGTCCACCAGGGCAGGCAGTAGGACCCGGAGCCAAGGCACTGGCAGCCCACCCCCTGTAAAGGCTCTTAAAATGGAGAGTGGACGACGGGACCGTCTTAAGACCCCTGGTGGGACAACAAGTGACATGGGATCGAAGAGGATTGGTGAGTCATCTGTAACTCCAACAAAGGTGGGGAAGTCCAGAAGAAGTCTGCCCAGCCTGTTGTGAGTGTCACGGCGGAGAAGTGCACCATCATGTCCGGCGGTCCAGACACAACCACCAGCACCGTCGTCACTGGTCAGGAGACCACCGCCGGAGTCACAGCCCAGGAGGGCACAAGTATCGTCACTGGTCCAGAAACCACCGCCAGAGTCGCAGCCCAGGAGCGCACAAGTATCGTCACTGGTCAGGAGACCACCGCCAGAGTCACAGCCCAGGAGGGCCCAAGTATCGTCACTGGTCCAGAAACCACCGCCAGAGTCACAGCCCAGGAGGGCACAAGTATCGTCACTGGTCAGGAGACCACCGCCGGAGTCACAGCCCAGGAGGGCACAAGTATTGTCACTGGTCCAGAAACCACCGCCAGAGTCACAGCCCAGGAGGGCACAAGTATCGTCACTGGTCCAGAAACCACCGCCAGAGTCACAGCACAGGAGGGCACAAGTATCGTCACTGGTCAGGAGACCACCGCCGGAGTCACAGCCCAGGAGGGCACAAGTATCGTCACTGGTCCAGAAACCACCGCCAGAGTCACAGCCCAGGAGGGCACAAGTATCGTCACTGGTCCAGAAACCACCGCCGGAGTCACAGCCCAGGAGGTGCCAGGATGCCACAGCCCCGCTGGGCAATGATGGAACGTCATGCCACACACCAATGCCCAGTGTGGAGATCATCATGCCACACACTGATGTCCAGTGTGGAGATCGTCATACCACACACCAATGCCCAGTGTAGAGATCGTCATGCCACACACCAATGTCCAGTGTGGAGATCGTCATGCCACACACCAATGTCCAGTGTGGAGATCATCATGCCACACACCAATGTCCGTATCAGAACGGCCATGGCAAAGCACCGCTGAACTGTCCAGAACCGCCATGGCAAAGCACCGCTGAACAGGGCAAAGACCGCCATGGCAAAGCACCACTGAACAGGGCAAAGACCGCCATGGCAAAGCACTGCTGAACTGTCCAGAACCGCCATGGCAAAGCACCGCTGAACTGTCCAGAACCGCCATGGCAAAGCACCGCTGAACAGGGCAAAGACCGCCATGGCAAAGCACCGCTAAACAGGGCAAAGACTGCCATGGCAAAGCACTGCTGAACTGTCCAGAACCGCCATGGCAAAGCACCGCTGAACAGGGCAAAGTCCGCCATGGCAAAGCACCGCTGAACAGGGCAAAGACCGCCATGGCAAAGCACCGCTGAACTGTCCAGAACCACCATGGCAAAGCACCGCTGAACAGGGCAAAGACCGCCATGGCAAAGCACCGCTGAACAGGGCAAAGACCGCAATGGCAAAGCACCCCTGAACAGGGCAAAGACCGCCATGGCAAAGCACCGCTGAACAGGGCAAAGACCGCCTATGCAAAGCACCGCTGAACTGTCCAGAACCGCCATGGCAAAGCACCGCTGAACAGGGCAAAAACCGCCATGGCAAAGCACCGCTGAACTGTCCAGAACTGCCATGGCAAAGCACCGCAGAACAGGGCAAAGACCGCCAGGGCAAAGCACCGCTGAACAGGGCATGCACCGTGTAGGAATGAAAAGGCCGCCACATCAGGCATCCTTATCCCATGTTCAGATGGGACAGTGACAGGACAGGTACTTCCACGTGGAGACTCATCCAGTCTGGGCACCAGTCCCCCTCCAGAACCAGTGGAGACCTGCATGTACTTGAGAGACGGCGGCTTTGCACTCCCCAGGATTGAACAGTGGGCAACCCACCCACTGTAGAGACTTGAGAGACTGTGGCTTTGCACTCCCCAGGATGTAACAGTGGGCAAGCCACCCACTTCTGAGACTTGAGATACTGTGGCTTTGCACTTCCCAGGATGGTACAGTGGGCAAGCCACCCACTGTAGAGACTTGAGAGACTGTGGCTTTGCACTCCCCAGGATTGAACAGTGGGCAAGCCACCCACTTGTGAGACTTGAGAGACTGTGGCTTTGCATTTCCCAGGATGGTACAGTGGGCAAGCCACCCACTGTAGAGACTTGAGAGACTGTGGCTTTGCACTCCCCAGGATTGAACAGTGGGCAAGCCACCCACTTGTGAGACTTGAGAGACTGTGGCTTTGCACTTCCCAGGATGGTATCGTGGGCAAGCCACCCACTTGTGAGACTTGAGAGACTGTGGCTTTGCACGCCCCAGGATACATCAATGGGCATGGAGCACCGTTGTGGATCTGGCTTCGCATTCATCTGGCTGAGGTGCCCCCCCTTTCCTTCCCCCTGAGGTGGCTGTTTTATTTCCCTCTGATGCCCCGGCAGTGTTCTCTCCGATTTTGGTCAGGTATCTATTGTGGGCCTCGCCCATGCATTTTTGGACTGTTGGTGCACGGACATTGTTGTGTACATATCTGCACTACTTCTCGGATTGTATGTGTAAATAAGAGTGATTTTGAGCTATAAATATCTGTATATTTTTTTATGACATGTATATTGGCACATTACAATGTTTGCCCGAATTTGGCTTTGTGTTTTCATTCTTCCGGGGGGATTGTGGGTTGTTACTGTGATTTTTGATAATGCATTGGTGTGCATGTTGTATAATGCGAGGGTGGGGTTGTTTGGTGGGTGTCCCCCTAACTTTTGGCCCCCTCCCTCCCCCGTGTCATAGGTGCAGTACTCACCGGTATCTTCTGCGCCTACGTAGCTGTTGGTCGTAAAGGAGCAGAAAAACAAGCGCAGGGAGTATTTGGAGTTCGGGCTCCATGGTGTCCTCGTTCCTCGTGGGATGTGTTCAGGTGAGCGTTTTCCCATTGCAAAAGCTGTTTCCGCTGTGTTTTTATCCGCGGTGCATCCGCCCCGGAAAAGGTGGCGGATTGGCGGGTTGTAATAGTGTGGGCAGTACATTGTCTCCCGCCTGTCTGTTGGCGGTAACCGCCGCGCTGCTTGTCTGTACCGCCGTGGCGGGCGGTGTGTTAAAGTGGCTGTCTTTGTTGGCGGGTTCCTCCAGGGTCATGATTCCTTTTTTTTTATGTCCGCCGGCCTGTTTGCGGTATTACCGCACCTTTAACATCGTCCGCCAGGGTTGTAATGACCCCCTATGTGTTTTGCAGCCTGACTCCGATCCACGTCCTGGGTAGATAACAGCTGGACTTTGTGCATTCCCTCTAGACAGTCACACAATGGGAGCTTTGAAGTGAATCCTATCTTGTGCTAATGGGAAGCAGGAGTTAGCTTAGCCTTGTGGCTTGCATACCCGTGCCTTGTCACCCAGTGACTTTTACCCTATTTAGCTAGCTCTTAGCGCAATTATTTAATTATATGTTTCCAAGATAGCTTCACTGTTTTTAGTTAGGACAATATTTTAGTTTCCTGCTATCAGTGCCACTCTGCTAAGGCATCACTATCAGCAGCAGTAGACAGATAAGATGTAGGTATTCACATTAGGTATTTTCCTTCTTTGGGCTTTCGAGGAATAGTTTATGTTATTTCCACCCCAAGCATGTCTTGTTATCTATTTTAAGGGAACAGACCTATCTCAGGGGTCCGAGCTGATCTGTATAAATGCACCTCACATAGACAGATAGTGAGAGGGATTTCTACCAGATGCCATCAACACTATCCATGCTGCACATCCCCTTGACGCAGTCTTCGTGTCCCTACGGAGTCTGATCTAGAGACCTCATTCCAAGGTAACGAGGGTTGGGGGGCTCTCCTCATGGACATGGCATTGGCACATCAGGATTAACATACCTAGCTCTCTTTAGGTTAGAGATTAGGTCATCATGCTAGGGTAGTAGGTACAGCATCCATTTTAGGACATTCTCATTCCTCACTCCTCATCCCTACTTCTCATCCCTGCTTCTCATCCCTGCTTCTCATCCATCATCCCTACTTCTCATCCATCATCCCTACTTCTCATCCATCATACATCATCCCTACTTCTTATCCATCATCCCCACTTCTCATCCCTATGTCTAATCCCTGCTTCTCATCCATCACCCCTACTTCTCATCCATGCTTCTCATCCATCATCCCTACTTCTCATCCATCATCCCTACATCTCATCCATCATCCATCATCCTTATGTCTCATTCATCATCCCTACTTCTCTTCCATCGTCCTTACTTCTTATCCATCATACATCATCCCCACTTCTTATCCATCATCCTACTTCTCATCCCACATCCCTGCTTCCCATGCCTACTATTCATCCATCATCCCTACTTCTTATCCATCATACAACATCCTTACTTCTCATCCATCATCCCTACTTCTCATCCTTACTTCTCATCCATCATCCCTACTTCTCACCCATCATCCCTACTTCTCTTCCATCATCCTTACTTCTCATCCCTTCTTCTCATCAATACTTCTCTTCCATCATCCCTACTTCTCATCCCTCATCCCTGCTTCTCAACTATCATCATTACTCCTCATTCCTCATCCCTCAGTCATACCCACACATTTCAACTTTTTTGAAACACACCTTCACACTGATTGGTTGGAAACAGTCAATCAGAGTTATGAGAGAGGCCTGCATTCAATTTCACTGAAAATGAGCCTTCTCATTGCATGTGCTGGGTGAAGATGGAGGACAGAAAATGCAACTGTGTATTTGTTTCCTGTTAATTCAAGGCTGTACAACATTTCATTTTATTTAACTATGTGCTTTTCTGTTTACACAGGCCTCTGCAGAAAGCTCTGCTGGTTTGGGAAATACAAGGAGCCCACAGCTTAGGCCATAAATCAGCTCTTGAATAAAGGGTTATAGAGTTCAACTACAGTTCAACCAAAAACCTAGTAGGGATGATGGATGCGAAGTAGGGATGATGTATGATGGATGAGAAGGAGGGATAATGGATGAGAAGTATGGATGATGGAAGAGAAGCAGGGATGATGGAAGAGAAGTAGGGATAATGGATGAGAAGTAGGGATGATGTATGATGAATGAGAAGTAGGGATGATGGATGAGAAGTAGGGATGATGGATGACACATAGGGATGATGGGTGAGAAGCAGCGATGAGAAGTGGGGATGAGGAATGAGGATGTCCTAAAATGGATCCTGTAAGTAGGACATATTTCTTATCTCATGTTATTGCAAGATGGTGGAGGTCTTTGTGTTAATGACTCAAGTGTTCACAATTCTGTTTCTTGCATTATTCATTATCCTTATCATTGCAGCCCATGCAACTAATTGTAGATTGCAGTTTTGCTAATAAAACCTATTGAAAACTTAACTGCATCTCCTTTATTGCCTGTGTTTGATTGAGACATGTTGTTAATGTGAGAAAGGGGCAATATCTGTTTAACCATGACACTCCCTGAGATGTCGTACTCTTGAGTCCATGCATAAAGGCTGCCATAAATCACCTTTTACTGTTTGGGTCTTGTGAGCCAGGAGGGTTGGGACGACAGTTGTGACTTGTAGAACTGGCATAGTCGCCTAGAAACATTTAGTACTGCCATCCTTAAACCAGCAGTCTTGCCTAGAGCAGGAGGCAAACTATGACACTTAGGTGTGAATTAATGGGCCTTAATGGCCCAATAACTGGCTTGATGGGGGCAGCTTAGCACTGCCTCACCTATACATGAATAGGGCTGTGCTTCTCCTCATACCAAAGGGCTGCATAAACCCCAGTAGAATATCTGGAGCCAGGGAGGGCAGGACAGGGACCTTGTGGACTTTAAAGGAAGGCCTTGAAGTTTCTCCCAGCCTCCAGAAACAATGCACTGAAAGTAAAGATACTTGCCCCGAAAGCCTGACCAAATCAGATCTCTACTGGAAGCAAGGACACTCTGCCAAGAAAAAGGACTGCTGTGCTGCCAGGAAAAACTGTCACTCTGCATTGCTGTGTTGGCCCACTGTAGCTCTGTGCTGTTCTGTAGGGCGAACTGCCTCTTTGCTGTTTGCTCTGCTGTGTGGGTCTGCTGCCTGCTGCTTCTGTCCTGCAGTGAGAGGGACTGGACTTGCTCTCTACATCCTTGAACTCAAGAGTCTCCAAGGGCTTGCTAGCTTGCCCTCTGTTCTTCTACAGTCTTAGGGACATCAAAGACTGCTTGCAACTCTTCTGGTGCTGTTGGACTCTTCCATCTGTGAGTTCTACCCTTACCTGAAGTGCCCCTTCCAGTCCTGGGCCTCAGAAGTGGGTTCTTCAGTTGCAAACTTCAACAAGCGTTTGCAATGAAACGGGTCTCACATTTGCTAGCGTTAGAGCTATTAGCATTGTAAACTCCTCATCAGACTTTTCTTGCCACACAAATTAATAATGAAAAGTAAAACAGTTTCACATATGCATGCCGATGGTTGCCATGAGTGTGAAGGAGATACAGAAAAGGAAACAGAAGTTCGCTCGCGTTGAAACTTAATGGCAAACGTGCAATTATCCATGTTGCCAGCAAAAGTACAATTATCCATGTTACCAGCAAAAGTGCAATTATTCATGTAACAGGGTCGATGTCATGCAAAGCGCTTGACTTCTGCCCAGCAAGATCACGCTGCGCAGGAAATGAATTGATAAAGTAGTCCAGTAACCAGCTGAAAACATAGAGCCTTGTATGGTTTCAGTAGTTTACCAGTGCGCTTGAGGCGGGCTAAACACCGGAAAAGGCATGACATATGCATGACTTTCATAAATGGAATCAATTGATTTTTGAAAGACAAGCCCACAAACTAATGAAAGTGACGGGCGTGGTTAAACGCCCACAGAGAGATTACAACATGGTCCAGAGAGCTTGCGTGAGCTCGACCCTAAAATGCAATGCATCTCCCGAGTGCTGCAGACATATTGACCCATTGTGTGCTCACCATCGACTCATTGCTCCAACAAAGGTAATGTTCAGCGGACCCTGCATGAGTTCTGTAGCCGGCCTAGCCTCCATCACAGTCAATCTAGGTTTTGGTTTTGCACTGGTCCCTCGTGACCCCAAGTAACCTTTATACTGCTATCGAATTCTAAGTACTGTCTTCACATTTACTCTTTAAAAATTCATAACTCAACTTCAACTGATTAGATTGTTGTCATTTTGATCTTGTTTTACTCAGGTAAATATTATCTACATTTGTACACTGGTGTTGAGTCTTTTTGTGGTATCTTCCACTGTGTAACTGTAAATTAGTGGTGCACAAATACTTTCCACATTGCCTTCTAAGTTAAGCCTGCCTGTTCTGTGCCAAGATACCAGAGGGTGAGCACAGGTTAACTTAGGCTGCGTATCTAACTTACCCTGACTAGGATTATGGTCCCTACTTGGACAGGGTATGTACCTCTGCCAATTAGAGACCAAATTTCTAACATGTGGAATGTTAGTCATGTAGAATATGTGATGTTATTAGTGTGAGTGTTCCCTGCCTGTCTGTTGGAGTTTCTGTCTACAGCTGGGGCCTGGGCTTGCTACACTCTAGCTCCTGGCTGGGGTGAATGGGTCCATTAGTTATAACATATTCCTTAATAAAATAACTGTTCCTGCACCCACCTGCATCCTAGGTCTTCCTGTCAGTGTGCATCTTTATAAAGGAAAGTTAAGCAATTTGAGTTTAAATTCGAGTTTAAATGATAGGGTAAATAGTCCTGTTCATATGAGCAAAGCTTGTTCTTGTAACTAAAAATGAGGATCTCTCCCTTCAGAGTCAGAATGCAGGCGGCTGCCAAAGATACAATTATTTCGATCAGGCATAGGAGACATTTCTGTGAGGCTCGAGTGAAAAACTTTGTGTGGTCTAAAAAATGTCACAAGCACCTCTTTCATGTCAGAAAGAGAAAGCCCAGCAACACCAGCATTTAATGCCAACTAGTGGTTTAAGAAATGTTTAGCCTCCTCCTTATTAATTAGAAGGCCAGATTGGTTTCAAAACCTATAAATAGATTCTGTAGCACAAGCACAGGACATTGAAAAATCAATGAGCCTGGGCAATAATTCCTGCTTAGCTCTGAAGTTCCTGTTTCCTAACAGAGATACTTAAATGAAAGAGATTAGGGGGGTTGGCATGAACTGTGTTATCTGGAGTAATTTGAGACAGTCCCATTCTCATAAAAAACACTACAAATGGCTATCTTTGGGTTGTGTGTCAGTATATTGATGACTGAACCCTTTCTATTAAAATACTGTGATCTAAATATTGAGAACCAAAATATAGTGAAGGTAAGTATAAACACGTAGGTATAGATTTACTATTCTTAATTCCACATCCATGTACCTTGACAAAATCTATAATATGTATGTGAGTTTAAGCAGAACAAACCCACAGTTGATTATCAATATTTAGCTTCACAATATTTTGGTAGTTGATTTTATGCCCACAGAATTTGTGCGACCATGTTTCATTCACAATATTCTAGAAGGCTACACCACCCCAAGAGGCCAGATGGTTTTCTTAACTATAATAATTTAGACAAACAGGGCCACCATGTGTCAGGCTGTCATACATGCCACTATTGACAATTAAGTGCTGTACAGAAAACCGGAAACCACCGCTCAAATTAAGCACTGGTGTTAAAGAATACAATTAATTGCGAGTTCTGATGGGACGAAGATCCGGAGGTATTTCCTTTCAGATGAGGGGAGGGGGAGTCCGCCTTTAGCATCTCTTCGTTCCGCAGCTCTGCTTTTTGTCCACTCCGAGCACGGAGGCCTCCCCGGCATTCCTGCTGGCACGGCTGCTGTTTACATGCGCTTATATGCATGGCCTGTTTGAGAATCCCAGCTGGACACTGAGAAGCTGCCAACGCAGCACCGAGGAAGGAAGCCGAGGAGCCTCGTCTGTCTTTTTTGCAGCACTTGCGGGACGTGGGAAGGAGGGAGAAAGAGGTGAGGCGTAACGTAATGATGAAGGCTGATTGGACCCGGAGGAGCTGCTTATCATCAAGCAGGTGTCCCTCTGGTTGTAGGGTACGCAGCAGAAACTAGCATTCCATGGGGGTTGCCCTGCTGAGAAATGCCAATTTTTATTTCTTTTGTTTTTTTTTTCCTCACAGTGGACGGTAGTGTTATGAAGGTAATAATTTTTATAAAACAGCACAACACAGAGCATCGCAATCTGATACAAGATGTTTCTGTGGTGACGAAATATTGCAGTCCATGACACTTTGTACTACTTTCGTAAGAATAAAATATGGAATGTGTAGAGTACGATCTATCTCCTTAGTCTCCATGGACAATCGGTGATGCAATCATGGTACAGCTGAGGGATGTAAACAACATGTCTCCATAATGATAGTTTGAAGGATTGGGAGAAAGAAACAGGGCAGAGCACATCCCCCATTTAAAGCAGGCCAGCCGCCTCGTCTGTTTTCCCCGCCAAACAGGAAATCAACAGGCGCATATATCCAGCTCCTGTTCTCCATTGTCGTGATGCACTAGAGGCCTGCACGGAATTCCAGTTCAGAGTCACTGCAGACTCTCCCTAGCCCCTCTCTAGGGAGGGATCATTACACCTTATGTTGGTTTCCTATTACCTGCACAGTAGAAACTGAATTCCCTCTGTGAAGTCATTTGCAGAAGACTGTCAAAGTGAAGATGTGGCTGGGAGAGATATGGCTCTATTGACAGTGAGAAAAAGAACCCAGAGCTTGTCATTCAGTATGATGATGAGTGAAAGAAAGTAATTGAAGTCTAGTAGTGAGAGCGGGTCTCTGACAGTGGTTTTCAAACTTTTTAATGTCGCGCCCCCGCCCCCCGTGGAACCAACAAATCAGCGTCCCCTACCCCCACTCAGATTTTTTCACAGTTATTCTTTTACAAAGAGCACCCACAATAGAAAGTCAGTCAGGAGAGGCAGTTGCAAGAGGGAAACAAGAGCAGGCATAGTTTGTATTGTGATCAAGAGAGGACCCTTGGTCTGTTCCTTCACCTTTCAGTGAGAAACAAGGATAAATATATATATCTGAGCCAGGGTTGAGAGAGAGACTGGAACTGGTGAGAGGGCATATTGTCTAATAGAGCGGAGTGACCAGAGGTTCTCTTCTATGTTTATATTGAAATTGGGGTGTGTCGACAGGCGGTTCGTAGTGAGATATACCAATGAAATGGACAGCAGAAATAATGGTGACGGGTGAAGAAAACCTTTAGATCTGGTTGGATCACTGGAATCTATAATAAAGATCGGTGCAGTATACCAAACCAGTAGGAATATTATAACTTTAACGGTGGTGGCAGTGTAACCTTAAAGGTACCTAATAATTCAGTCTCACTCTGAATATATGTTACTGTCTTGTCCCGATTTCTTAAACTTCCAATGCTTTAAGCCTCTAGATAAATCAAACAGGATTTGTAGTGCATGACTAATCACCTTCATTCATTGCAGGTCTCAGCGGCTCATTTGAATAGCCAGGTTTTGAGGGCTCTATGTAATTCCAGATGAGAGGTGACGGTCTGGGGATACCTTGCGAGGCTGTTCCAGGTTTCTGCTGCTAAGTGGGAGAAGGCACATCCTCCACTTCTGCTTCCGTGGGTCAGTTTTAAAGCACTTTTTTGTCAAATCCCTCACTCTTGCACTCACTTCCGGCAAATTTATCAAAAAGATCTCCGGCAAAGAGCCCTCTAGCAGGGACTGTCAGGCATTGCAGTGCTTCCTGACGAGGAGCATGGCCCGCTGATGAAGCATGTCACCTGATGGTGAGTGAGGGCTACTGTTCCTAGTCATCTAATGCTTGCAGGGACCATGAGACTCCTGCCCTTGTATGTAGCGTGGAGCCTCATCTTTTAGAACTGTGCATCTTGTTTTTTTGAATGTGTTTAGGTGCAGCCAGTTTTCTTTCATCCAGCGAGAGATGCTTGTGATGCATCTATGGAAGTTTATTTTGGTGGTGGTGGGGTCGTCGGTGAGCGAGAGGATGAGTTGGGTGTTGTCTGTGTAGGAGATTATGTGGAGGCCGTGGGATCTGACAATGTTGGCCAGAGGGATCATATATTCATTAACAAGCATGGGGCTGAGGGATGATTCTTGGGGGACCCCACAGGTGATGTCTTATGGTTCAGATGTTAAAGGAGGTACGTAAATCCTGTGGGTTCTTCTGGTGAGGAAGGAGGTGATCCATCTGAATGCATCCCCTTGGATGGAGGTACGGATGTCATCTGTGGCTGCGATCAGGGCAGCGTAGTTGCTGTGAGTTCTGCGGAAGATGGATTGGGAGAAGTCGATTAGCTGGTTCTGCTCCAGGTAGATTATAAGTTGCCTGTTGATGATTGTTTTCAGTACCTTAGCTGGGACAGGGAGCAGGGAGACTGACCAGTAGTTTCTGAGTATGTTGGGGTTCTTTGATGGTTTATTTTAGTAGCAGTTTTACTTCAGCATGTTTCCAAGTGTCAGCAAAGGTTGTAGTGGTGATGGAGGTGTTGAGTGGAGTGTTGAGCTTTTCCCCAATCCTTTAGTTTCCAAGATTGAAGATGTGGTGCGGGAAGGGGTTTGTGGGGCCTCCTGAGTGGATGGATTTCATGTTGGAGGTGGTGTCCTTGGTGGAGAAAAGGTTCCAGGTGGGTGGTGTTGGTTGTGGTGGTGGTGATGACTCTGTCAATGAAGTCTGTAGGTGTAGGTTGGGTTTTGAGGTTCCTCTATATGGTTGCAGTCTTGTGAAAGACATCAGCAAGGTTGTCACAGAGTGCCTATGAGGGTGTGATGTTGTTTGCAGTAGCCGCAGGGTTGAAGAGTTCTTTAACAATGTTAAAGAGTTCCTCGGTGTTGCTGCTGCTGGTTTCAATACAAGTGGCTAGTGCTGCCTTCTTTGTTGCTCTCAGCAGACAGTGGTAGAGGTTGAGGGAGGCTTTGAAAGCTGCCCTATTGAAGTTGTCTTTGCTAGCATGCCACTTCCTCATCCAGCTGTTCCTGTCTCGTTTAGATGTTCTGAGTTCAGGGGTGTACCAGCTAGCCTTTTTTGGAGGGTTTTCTCTGTATGCTGCTTTTGACAGGGATGATGCTGTCAGCACAGTTGGTGTTCCAGACGGTGAAGTACTTTACTCCCTATTCAATGTTCCGGGCGGGGCTGTAGGTGTTGAGGGCATCAGTCCAGTTGGTCTCTGAAACTTTGCTCCACGTCCGGTGGGAGGCGCTACATGTCTAGGGGGGTGGTGTTGCAAGGGCTGGAGATGTGGAAGTGGACAACAGAGTGATCAGTCCCTGTGAGTTTGGTGACGAGGATGTATGTGACATAGCTGCTGGAGGTGAACATAGGGTCCAGCATGTGTCCTGCAGTGTGCGTAGGGTTGTGGACCTTCTTGGTTAATCGGAGTAAGTAGCTCATACTATTGACGAGGTGTGTGGTGCTGTTGTTGTTGGGGTCATTGATGTGGAAGTTAAGGTCACTGAGGAAGATGTATTTCTTGGATTCTAAGGCTAGGGGTGCAATAAAGCCTGTGATAGTGTTGTAGAAGCTGGCTTGTCAGCCTAAGGGCCTGTATGCTAGGGTACCTCTGACGGTAGTCTGGTCTTCTGTGCGGAGCTTGAAGTTGAGGTGCACTATTGGGCAGTAGTGTTGTCAGTGGAGGTGGTGCACTGTATGGTTCATTTGTGGACTATGGCTATTCCACCCCCTGGCTTGCTGTTGCAGTGTTCGTAAGTGATTTTATATCCATCTGAGATTACTGTGGCAATGCCTGAGGCGCAAGTGAGTTTGAGCCAGGTTTCAGTGAGGAAGAGGATGGCAGGTATGAGGGTAGTGATTTTGTGCCATAGTTTGGTGGATTGCTTGTACATTGAGTGTGTGTTGAGTAGCAGGCAGTGGAGCTGGTGTATTGCTTCTGGCATGTTGTGGTGATAGTTCGGCATAGTGCTGGGTGGAGTGACAGTGGTTATGCAGGAGAAGGTGCATCTGGTGCAGGAGAACGATCCTACCGCAGAGTGCCGTGCGGCATGATAGCAGTGTTTGCTGGGTCATCCAGTTTATGGGCATGGGGACTGAGACACCTACCCGATTTGTTACAGGTTTCATCTTGTGGTAGAGGGGATAATATGGAATCCTCAGTTCTGTAAGCAGAGTCTTGAGGAGGGGCGGGCAACATGTGGAAAGTATTTGTAGAATGAATGGAATAAGGTACAGAGAATAAGGTGAAGCTCTTGGTTGTGCCATAGTTACCACCAGATGTATTTTAGTGAATGCAAATGGAGGAGGTGGCACTATTGCATGCTCTATTTAAATTTACTTGAGAGACTTCAGGAACTTTCAAATTACTTTTTGTTTCTATCCTGGCTACATACATGGCTTTAACAACAGCAACAGAGGTTGGTGCTGTCAGGTTTCCTTTTCATGTCTTCTGATACAAGGAAATCCATTTAATCGAAGCATGTGTCAGTATCTCTGTTAGGAAAGAGAGAGGGTATTTTTCCTCGAGCCCCTTGCTTTTTGAGCTTGGGCATTTGTACTGCAAACTGTATTTGTAGGTTTTGAAGCAAATCTGCCCTGTTTATAAGTGATGAGGTAGCTAACATGTCTAAAACCACTAGATGGGACCAGAAGTTGGTGTTGCTCTGCTTTCTCTGAGGAAGGAAGCGCATGTGACATTTTTTAGGCCCTGCAAAGTTTTTAATGAGGGCCCCACAAAACCTTCTCAGAAGGCTGGTAGGAAGGATTGTATCTTTGGGAGCTGTTTTCCTTCGTACTCTGAAATGGGAGAGCCTCACCTTTGGAAGTGACCATCTTTTGTGTGGTGCACGCCAGATTTTTGTCGTGACTACTTTTGCTGGCTGTAAATGACTGTGGACTTTACCCTTGCTAACTACTTGTAAGGTGTCTGTGCTCTCGCTTTCAACATGATGAAGGTGGCCCACTTCTGATTGGTATATGTAACTTACTTATAAGACCTTATTATACGGTACAGAGTGTACCCAGGGCCTGAAAGTTAAATGTGACTATGGGACTTCAGCACACATTGTGCCACGCACTAAAGTGACAGTGCAAACATGACTGAAGACCTACAAGCCTAGTGGTGCAGTTTTGAAGCTGCATATTCGACCTGCGAAAATAACCCCTTTTGATAGGCCTAACCCATCCTTTCAACTATGAATAAGTCACAGCCCTGTGGGCCGTACTGCTCATAAGGTAGGGTGTGTGCGTTTTAAAAGTAGAACATGGAGAAATGTAATGTTAAACATGTCCCTACAGTAAAAGGATCCTTAAAGCTATGTGTACTGTAGCATTGTTGGCTGCTCCATACAAAAGCATACAGATACAATATTAAAGTTAATTGTTGGACTTTTTTAAATATGTATTTCAAGCCCAGTTCACTGAAGAAATCAGATTTGTAATACATGTAGAAAGTCACCTTTTCCCTGCCTACAGCCTACGTACGCCCATTTGCATGATCACAGATGTCACCTGGTGTGAGAAAGTAGCCTCTTTCTAGCCTTGTTACCCCCACTTTTGGCCTGTTTGTGAGTATATGTCAGGGTGTTTTCACTGTCTCACTGGAATCCTGCTAGCCAGGGCCCGGTGCTCATAGTGAAAACCCTATGTTGTAAGTGTGGTTGTTATGTGTCACTGGGATCCTGCTAGCGAGGACCCCAGTGCTCATAAGTTTGTGGCCTATATGTATGTGTTCCCTGTGTGATGCCTAACTGTCTCACTGAGGCTCTGCTAACCAGAACCTCAGTGGTTATGCTCTCTCTGCTTTCCAAATTTGTCACTAACAGACTAGTGACTAGATTTACCAATTCACGTTGGCATACTGTTACACCCATATAATTCCCTAGTATATGGTACTGAGGTACCCAGGGTATTGGGGTTCCAGGAGATCCCTATGGGCTGCAGCCTTTCTTTTTCCACCCATAGGGAGCTCTAACAATTCTTACACAGGCCTGCCAGTGCAGCCTGAGTGAAATAACATACACGTTATTTCACAGCCATTTACCACTGCACTTAAGTAACTTATAAGTCACCTATATGTCTAACCTTCACCTGGTGAAGGTTGGGTGCAAAGTTACTTAGCGTGTGGGCACCCTGGCACCAGCCAAGGTGCCCCCACATCGTTCAGGGCAA
The DNA here is from genome assembly GCF_031143425.1 of Pleurodeles waltl. Classification (NCBI taxonomy): domain Eukaryota; kingdom Metazoa; phylum Chordata; class Amphibia; order Caudata; family Salamandridae; genus Pleurodeles; species Pleurodeles waltl. Next base: position 215,519,722 of record NC_090440.1, read on the forward strand.
ATTCCCTGGACTTTGTGAGTGCAGGGACACCATTACACGTGTGCACTGTACATAGGTCACTACCTATGTACAACGTCACAATGGTAACTCCGAACATGGCCATGTAACATGTCTAAGATCATGGAATTGTCACCCCAATGCCATTCTGGCATTGGGGGGATTATTCCATGATCCCCGGGTCTCTAGCATAGAACCCGGGTACTGCCAAACTGCCTTTCCGGGGTCTCCACTGCAGCTGCTGCTGCTGCCAACCCCTCAGACAGGTTTCTGCCCTACTGGGGTCCAGGCAGCCCTGGCCCAGGAAGGCAGAACAAAGGACTTCCTCTGAGAGAGGGTGTAACACCCTGTCCCTTTGGAAATAGGTGTGAGGGCTGGGGAGGAGTAGCCTCCCCCAGTCTCTGGAAATGCTTTGATGGGCATAGATGGTGCCCATCTCTGCATAAGCCAGTATACACCGGTTCAGGGATCCCCCAGCCCTGCTCTGGCGCGAAACTGGACAAAGGAAAGGGGAGTGACCACTCCCCTGACCTGCACCTCCCAGGGGAGGTGCCCAGAGCTCCTACAGTGTGTCCCAGACCTCTGCCATCTTGGAAACAGAGGTGTTTGTGGCACACTGGACTGCTCTGAGTGGCCAGTGCCAGCAGGTGACGTCAGAGGCTCCTTCTGATAGGCTCTTACCTCTCTTGGTAGCCAATCCTCCTTCCTAGGTAGCCAAAACTCCTTTTCTGGCTATTTAGGGTCTCTGCTTTGGGGATCTTACCAGATAACGAATGCAAGAGCTCATCAGAGTTCCTCTGCATCTCCCTCTTCACCTTCTGCCAAAGGATCGACCGCTGACTGCTCAGGATGCCAGCAAAACCGCAACAAAGTAGCAAGATGACTACTAGCAACCTTGTATCGCTTCATCCTGCCGGCTTTCTCGACTGTTTCCAGGTGGTGCATGCTCTGGGTGTAGCCTGCCTCCTCTCTGCACCAGGAGCTCTGAAGAAATCTCCTGTGTGTTAACATAATCTTCCCCCTGCAACTGCAGGCACCAAAAGACTGCATCACTGGTCCTCTGGGTCCCCTCTCAGCACGACGAGCGTGGTCCCTGGAACTCAGCAACTCAATCCAAGTGATTCCCACAGTCCAGTGACTCTTCTGTCCAAGTTTGGTGGAGGTAAGTCCTTGCCTCCCCACGCTAGACTGCATTGGTGGGCACCGCATGATTTGCAGCTGCTCCGGCTCCTGTGCACTCTTCCAGGATTTCCTTCATGCACAGCCAATCCTGGGTCCCCGACACTCCTTCCTGCAGTGCACAACCTTCTGAGTTGTCCTCCGGCGTCGTGGGACTCCCTTTTGTGACTTCGGGTGGACTCCGGTTCACTTTTCTTCTAAGTGTTCAGGTACTTCTGCGGGTGCTGGCTGCTTCTGTGAGGGCTCCCTATGTTGCTGGGCGCTCCCTCTGTCTCCTCCTCCAAGTGGGACATCCTGGTCCCTCCTGGAGCGCAGCAGCAACAAAAAAACCTTACCGCAACCCTTGCAGGTAGCAAGGCTTGTTTGCGGTCTTTCTACGTGGGAATACCTCTGCAAGCTTCTTCGCAACGTGGGACATCCATCCTCCAAAGGGGAAGTTCCTAGTCCTCTTCTTTCTTGCAGAACTCCAAGCTTCTTCCAACTGATGGCAGCTTCCTTGCACCCTCAGCTGCCATTTCCTGGGCCCCTGCCCACTCTAGACACTGTTGCGACTATTGGACTTGGTCCCCTTGTCTTACAGGTACTCAGGTCCGGAAATCCACTGTTGTTGCATTGCTGGTGTTTGTTCTTCCTGCAGAATCCCCCTATCACAACTTCTGTGCTCTCTGAGGGTAGTTGGTGCTCTTTACACCTACCTTTCAGGGTCTTGGGGTGGGCTATGTTTCTAACCCTCACTGCTTTCGTACAGTCCCAGCAACCCTCTACAAGCTCACATAGGTTTGGGGTCCATTCGTGGTTCGCATTCCACTTTTGGAGTATATGGTTTGTGTTGCCCCTATACCTATGTGCTCCTATTGCAATCTATTGTAACTTTACATTGCTTGCATTACTTCCTTTTGCTATTACCTGCATAATTTTGGTTTGTGTACATATATCTTGTCTATATAACTTATCCTCATACTGACGGTACTCACTGAGATGCTTTTGGCATATTGTCATAAAAATAAAGTACCTTTATTTTTAGTACTTCTGTGTATTGTGTTTTCTTATGATATTGTGCATATGACACCAGTGGTATAGTAGGAGCTTTACATGTCTCCTAGTTCAGCCTAAGCTGCTTTGCCATAGCTACCTTCTATCAGCCTAAGCTGCTAGAAACACCTCTTCTACACTAATAAGGGATAACTGGACCTAGCACAAGGTGTAAGTACCTCTGATACCCACTACAAGCCAGGCCAGTCTCCTACACCTGGTGGCTGAATAACTCTCTTGTTGGTGTGTAAACTTGCTCCCAGAACTGAGACAAAGGCTTGATTGTGGAGTGTGGAGAGATGATTTGTTCTTCTGACAGGATAATCATCTGGGCTGTATCCAGAAACTTAATTAACTATAAAGAGGCCTACACTATCTCAGGCAGATGTTAGCTGTCATCTGGGCAGCACTCACTTTTGTCATTCCAGCCAAACAGGGTGGCCATCCCCCACCTTATTACTTGCCTCCCTCCATTTTATTGACCCTGTTTTTTGCTGATGTTAGGACTCTGTGCACTTTACCCCTGCTGACGAGTGCTAAAGTGCATGTGCTGTCTCTTCCAAAACATGGCAACATGGGTTCCTACCTACTTGGCATATTTAATTTACTTGTATGCTCCTAGTAAAAGTGCACTAGAGGAGCCCAGGGCCTGTAAATTAAATGCTACTAGTGGGCCTGCAGCACTGGTTGTGCCACCCACATAAGCAGCCCCTTAACCATGCCTCAGACCTGTAATTGCTAGGCCTGTGTGTGCAGTTTCACTGCCACTTCAACTGGGCATTTGCAACTACTTGCCAAGCCTTAATCTCTCATTTTTCTACATAAATGTCACCCCTAAGGTAGGCCTTAGGAAACCCATATGGCAGGGTGCTATGTAAGACAAAGGCAGGACATGTACTTATGTGTTTTATATGTCCTGTAGAGGAAAATTCACAAATTGATTTTCCAGTGATGTGAGACCAGCTCCTCTCGTAGGCTAGCACTAGAATTGGCATTATATATACCTTTAAGTGGTAGATTCTGATCTGAAAGGAGAAGCCCTGTCATGTTTAGTATGGCCACAATGGCAATAGAAAATCCTCCTTACTGGTGAAGTTGGAGTTAATATTACTATTTTAGGAATGCCACTTTTAGAAAGTGGGTATTTCTCTGCATTTACTGCTACCTGTGCCTTACGGCCTGTCTCCAATCCACGTCTGGACTGTGCTGGTTGACAGCTCCCCTTGTGCATTCCATCCAGACAGCCATAAACACAGGACACTCAGTCACTTCAGCATTCATCTGCATACTGAATGGGTTTCTTTGGCCAAGAAGGGTGGAGGGGCTCTCTCTTATACTTCAAAGGCAAGCAGCCTGTCCTCACACAAAGGACTGATAACCCCCCCACAGCGATCCTGGCCGACAGGACTGGGCTGAATGGGGAACTTGTGCAAATCATCACCACTCTTTGAAGTTTTCCCCACTTCAAAGGCATTTTGGGTAAATATACTAGATCTCTGAGCCTACCAAATCAGACACTTCTGGATCTACACCTGGACTCTGTCAGAGGGACTGCCTGGCTGCCCAAAAGACTCATCAGGACTGCTTTGCTGAGAAGGACTGCTGCCCTGATTGTTGCCCTGCTGTCTGCAGGCCTTTGACTTTGCTGGAAGGACTCTGCTTTCCCCATAAGTGCTCTCCAAGGGATTGGTTTGCGCTTGCCTCTTGTTCTGAAATCTAAGTGCCACAAAGACTTCACCTCAGAGAAGAAAATCCCTGGGTGTCAGAAAATTAAAGCAACACCTGCAGAAATCAACACAGCACCTGCCTCATGGCTGAAAATTCGCCACATCGCCTACCACATCGATGCAGTGCCCGCTCCTTCTTCCCAGTGAGTCAGGTATTTTCAATGCATCATCCCTGGGCATCAAAATAATCCCGCATTGCAGTGAGGAACCAAGGCTGCGGTCTTGGAAATTGACGCATCACCTTGCAGTGTGGAAAGAAACAACGCATCGTCTATGCCATGCCGGAAAACCCGGTGCAGGGTCTTGTTTTTTAACGCATCTCCTCCTCTGTGGCCCGCACGTCGCTATTTTTGACGCATCCCAGGTACTGTGTGTTACAAGGATGCAACCACTGATTCTTAAGGATTAAGAATCTTTTACACCTTCAAAAAGTGATATCTCGACTTCTGCGTATTGGATTTTTGTCATTTTGATCTTATTGCATTCAGATAAATATTATCTATATTTTTCTAAACCTGTGTGGTGCATTTTTGTGGTGTTTTTCACTGTGTTACTGTATGAGGTACTGCCCAAATACTTTAAACATTGCCTTTTAAGTTAAGCCTGCCTGCTACCAGAGGTTCAGCACTGGATAATTTGGCTTATGTTGTGACTTACCCTGACTAGGATTGTGGTCCCTACTTGGAGAAGAGTGTATACCCATGCCAACTAGAGACCCAATTTCTGACAAGGAGGAACTGCCACAGAACTGGTTTAGTGTGACCACATTGGAGGGGTTTCCTTAGGCACAAAAGCTCTGCTCAGGGGAAGAAAGGTTCTGCCATCTTGGTTCAAGGTAGAGAGGGGCACTGTAGGATTGTTTGCAGAGGACACGCACAGAACATGCTGCAAAAGTGGGTAGTATTGCCCCTGCCAACTATACCCTGTATGCTTAAGGAGGAGTGAGGTGTCACTCCTACCCATAGAATAATACCAGGTACACACGTGGCACCCACAGAACTCTCCTCAGAACACTTCCTGGACCTGTAGAAGAACACAAGAAGACTGGACCTGATTTCTGTGACCTGGGAAGCGTCTAGATGACTGGGCCTGCTCTGGACAAAGAAGAGGACTCCAAAAGTCAAAAGGCTGACCTCCTCTTCATGCTACAGGAACAGATTCAAGAGGTCTTTTCCACAACTGCCCAACTGACCTGTTCTAACTGGACCTGCTGATGGCCTCCTCTGAAATGAGTCTTGATCCCCATGTGCTGTTTGGTACTGCATAAATAGATTACATATTACCTGCAGGTTAAGTCTGTCTGCTCTGTGCCATAGCATCCAAGGGGTTGCGCTCAGGTTAACTTAGTGACTTTACTGCTTCACCCTATCAAGGGTTGTGCTATGGCATATTATGTTATGTATGGAAGAGGTAGTCACCTGTGAGGGTATCCAGATGCATGAGCAGGCACGTGGGCTTAGGAATAGGGTGTAGGGAGTCCACCCCGCAGAGTTAGTTGAAGAGACAGGTCTTCAAGAAGTGAGGATTAGGTCCTGATGTGTTGAGGGAGGCTGTTCCAGGTTTTGAATGTGACGTAGGAGAATGCTCGCCCTCCCGCTCTGCTTTTGTGGATGCAGGGGGTCTGTGCGAGTGACAGTGTGAATGAGAACAAGTGTCTGATGTAGGTTGTTATTCAAGTATGCTTGTTCAATGTTGTGTAGTACTGTGTATGCATGCATGAAGAGTTTGAATTTGCTGTGTTTGTGGATAGAGTGCCAGTGGAGCTCCCTGAGGTGTGGTGAGATGTGGATGCATCACAGGATGTCAAGGATGAGTTTTATTGCAGTGTTCTGGATGGTTTGGAGCTGGTGTAGAAGGTGGTTGGAAATCCCAGGATAGAGTTTGTTGCTGTAGTCTAATCTGCTTGTGTGACTGTACCATTTTAAAATCTTATGGAGCATGCAGAGGTTGTGGCAGCAGGAGGGGCTAACCTTGTTGACGTGTGCTGTAATGTTGAGCTTGTCATGCAGGATGATTCCCAGGTTTCTAGCATGGTCGGTAGGTGTTTGAGCAAGCTCTGCTGGCCGCCATGTGGAGGCCAGTGGCGGCTGGTGGATTTTAGAAGTGGTGGGGTGGACCTTTTTGTACCATGCAACCGAGTCCAAAGTGAAACAGGGGCATGTATTGGGGGGGGGGGGGGGGGGGGGGGGGTTCATATGCAAGAAAATGGTGAAAAAATGGAATCACATGGTGGATTTTACAGCATATATTTACTGCAAGTTATTGGAAAAAACTGGATCCGAACATGCCATTTTATAGCACAAGTATCAAGAAAGCTTTAGAAGCAAGTCAAAGGCCATAAGACTTTCTGGCCAAGCACACACTCGAACCCAAGAAAATAGGCACTGTAGGTATTTCTTACACGTAACACTTCAGTGCTTCCTTAGAGGTAGTAACACCATTTATGCCAAATACTGAAACAAATCAGATGACATCCATCCCTAGCATTTCATTCTTGAAGTTTGGTACTAGCCAGACAAATATAAATAATATTTCAGGAAAGTGTGTTCAGTTTGTAAAATATAACATTTATGTAATATATATTTACATACAGAGAAGAACAAAATGTTGAGATGTAAATCTTAGAAAACTGACCAGCTTTTACGGGAAGAAGCACAGATATAATAAAAGTGACTACTGTTTTTTTATAAATAGGGCTCTTGTTTTTGTGGTATTTATTTTTTCACATATCTGCTTCTATTTACCGATATACATATATATCTTTGCAATTTTTTCTCTATCCATTTATGTTTATGTTTACAAGCGAAACTGTGATGGGTATATTTCTACACTTACTTAACTGATAAATGCATACTCACATTGGGATGCCCAACAGCTCATGCCAATATACAGTACAATACAGTCATATGAAAACATTTCCATTGTAAAACAGCATACAAAGATGTATATCTGCACTTATTTAATTATCATCAGGAAATCGTTTTCTTTTTATCCCCCCATCTGTCAATCTGCACACCAACTGAGCTAGCATTCTTGATAGACAGTAGTGAGAATCATCCAAAGTAGGCATATCTTTTGACTTTTTCAGTATTTAAAAATAAATAAGGACAAGAAAATGGTTTCCTGACCTTATTTGACTGTAAAAATCGGGGAAAAAACTGAAAACTGGTAGCTCTATTTAAGTGTCTCAAAAGTTACAATACCAGCAACCAATATTTAACAAAATATTTGTTTTGTAAATAGAAAGAAAAATAAAGTGAAATACATATAAACACAGAGACACACAGAGTATAACAGTATACACCAACAAGGTAACGTTTGTGCAGAGTGAGCTTCTGTGTTTTTCCCGTTTATGCTCCACTCATAAGTAAAAACCTCATTTTACCAACTAAATAAAAAATACAGGATGTTGATCAACTATGCTACGTTTAAGGAGAAGAGCATCTGATGCAATAAACGAAGGCTGGACTGTGCTAAAAACTCCAGCTGTGAGAAGAAATAGTTCAGTGTTTCTCAATCCTGCAATGCACTATGCATGATTTATTGAAGAATGACCCAAGAACTAAAACGGGTTACTTTACAAAAAATCAGTCATTACTGTTACACTATTAATCACTGGTATTTACCTATTATATTGCTTTGATAAGATTTTCCTGACAGTGCCATCTCACAATTTCCAGTATCCGGAAAACTCTACAGCTCTGGAGTAATCCACGATAAAAGTTCTATCTACAATCTACAGTGTATACATATATATATATATATATATATATATATATATATATATCAGATTGCTGTATCAAGTGTCAGTAGCATGTATGCAGAGTACATTAAATACAAACTGAGATCAACTTTAAGGTCAAAATGCTTGACATAGCACATGAGAAAGCTGGGGCGTAAAGCAAACTAATCTTGCCTGATAATAGTAGCCATCAATAGTGCAGCAGGTACATTGGCACCTGGGTTCTGAAGGGCCCACTGCATGACTATTATAAATGTTTTTTTTTTTAACTTGAACAAAGGATGGAGAGCATATTCATTCTTTTCTTAGGGCCAGTGGCATCCTTACTAAACCATCAAGAGAAAGGGCTGCTAGCAGCGGGGCAAGATTTGCTGCTTGTAAAGACAATCTAGCCTTGCTGTCAGTTGAACTAAAAGTAGCCATATTTTTGTACTACGCCTCTTTACAAGTATAGGGCAGTGGCACCATGGCCCAGTAGGTACCTTTGACGAATGATTAGGGCTTTATTTAATACCAAACCAACAGTTGAGATGCATTATCATTGTTTGACTGCACCATCGATAGCAACACCCCTGCACCTGTGCTTTTCCTATCTGGTGTCCCCAGCTGCAGCAAGGAAATGTGCCAGAAAAGGTCAGAATATACAAACAAGAGCAATTGACACCTGGCATGTAGGCATATTGAAAAATCGGAGGAAAGGGGATATCCATGCTGGCACGGAGTGCTGAGTATGGATTCCATGCTAGCCTGCAAAAGTGTGCAACAGGTAAGAGGGTTCATATGTGCTATATGATGGTAAATGTAGAGCAAATCTGGACAATAAAGTGTTCACCAAGTCAGAGCTCATCGGTGGTCTTATAGGAAGCATTATCAGTGAGGCTATACCTTTCACAACTTTGGAGCTTGTTTCAAGGTGCTCTAAATGTAGACCCCTCCGAAAATGTCCCTTGGGTTTCAGATGCATTGTTTCCGATGTGCCATTTCAACCTTAGCTGTGGCGTAGCAACAGCCCCATGGGTCCTAATGCAAGGACGATCAAACATCCTATAGGCCCTGGTTTAGTAATAGTTTCAGATGGCTATTAATAGAACTCAGTGCAGTACTCATACCATTGGCCCAGGTGCCAATGCACTGGCTTCACAATTGGTAGCTACGGCCCTGTACATGCCCAAAGTTAGGGGGTGGGAACAAAGTCGCGGCTATCCATCATTCAGCACCAGGCTCCATCTTTCCTGTAAATCAGGCGTGTCTGTCACAATGCCAGTGTATAGTCATAAACCAGGAGCCAGACAAATATCTGGAATAGCTGGACACATCAAATTTCACTCACCCATTGCATCAAAGTGAAGCATTTGAGGTTGGCACAGCACAAAAACACCTGGGGCAACCAAAACCACTTCCAGTGGAATAAAGAAAGGAGCCCTGTGAGTGGGCAAGTCTTACCAGAAACATTTAGGGCCTGATTTAGAACTTGGCAGGCGGGTTACTTCATCACAACAGTGACAGATTTTGCGTTCGCTATAATCTAAATCACATTAGCTATAATGGAATTTAGATTCGGCGGACGGGATATCCGTCACTGTTGTGATGAAATGACCCGTCCGCCAAGTTCTAAATCAGGCCTTAAATGTATTGACAGAAAACAGCCATTTAACAATCTGAAGAATTACAAGGTAATGCAAAGAAAATCTGATTAAGGCCACAGCCTACCTTCTCCCCTTTTGCCATCTCCTACCCATAATAATAATTCTGTATAGCAGTTAGGACCAACTAGATTGTCTCTGCCAATATTGCCCACGAAAGAGAGCTAAGATGGACAAACTCTGAGTGGGATCCAAACGGAATGTAAGCCCACAGTAAGCCTATAGTATTCATCATCCTTCCTATGTACAGCAACTCAGCAAAAATGGGGTAGTTCCTTCTACTCGTCGACAGTGGTGATGCAACCTACGCAGATAGGTGGTCCATGGTGCAGCGGGTGCAGCGGGTGCAGTGACACTGAGGCCCAGAGTTGTGCGGGCCTGTCTACATTCCGATTGTGGATGTTTTTCACAAACCAACTGTAGCTAGAGAGCCCACATTTGTATTATGGCACCCCTGCTGACCAACTGCTGCTAATAATCAGTGAATGAAGGAATTGGCAGGGGATCAGCCTGCTGGGCACCACAGAGAGCATGGAGCCCTTATGTTCTCGTAGTGTTGTCACTGGGAATTGGGAGGAAATGATAAGGCTATGCAGGGTACAACCAGTGCTTTCAACAGCATTCATGTGTTTTTCTTTTTGTGTTTTTAAAAAAAAGATTGCTCCCACCCACAGGGAAGAGTATTATTAGCTGCTCCCTGTGGGTGGGATCAATGCTGGCTCCCGCTGGATGCAGGGAGCTGGCTGGGGCTAACAATAGTGGGAGGGTGCCCTGGGTGGGCACCAGGGCACCCACTCTTTGTTGGCTGGGCCAGGGGAATGGGGCCACAGGCCTGAAATCGGCCTGGAGAGAGAGGGCTGTATGCCCCCCTCCCCCTCACCATCACTGCTGATTGGACCACATATTACATCATTCATGACATCTACTATGACATAATAGATAATATCACTGCAACACTTGCAGTGAAATCATTGATGAGAAAACTGTTACCTTAGAGCACAAGTTATAGATATTTGAGATAACTATAACTGATGAATTTGTATGTTTTTTTGTGTGTAAAAACTGAACCTAACTCTAACATGCCTGTAACCTTTGGTTTTTTAGTGAATTTCTGACATTTTTCAAATGATTTTTTCTAACTATAACATCCCTGTAACCTTTGTTTTTTTCAGTGTATATAATACCAGACCCAAACCTTTTAATACAGGTAAGTAATCCATAGGGAGGCCCAGAACAGCCCAAAGGGCAGGATGTAGTATATTTAAAAAGTAGGATATGTACTTTTGAATTTTACATGCCCTTGTAGTGAAAATCTTCTAAATTCATTTCTTTCTACCTCAAGGCTCCCATAGGCTAACATGAGAGTTACCTTCTTACATTTAATTAGCTGTAACTTCCAATTGGGAGCGGCTAGGGAAGTCAAGTTTGCTGGCTAAAGAATTGTAATTAAACCCCTCTTTAATGGTAAAGTCAGACTTTTAGTTACAATTCTTAAAATGCCACTTTTAGAGAGTTGGTATTTTTTTTTGCAGCCATTTGGTGCCTGCAGCCTGATCCTGGGTGGCATGACTAGGTGTACCTGGCAGTTGGTCCTTGTGTATTGCTCCCAGACAGTGAGACTAAGAAAAGCTAGGTTTTGGCAGGATGGTCAACTCTGAATTAACAAGGGTGAGGAGCTGTCACCTACCATACTTGTGTATCACAAAGGCTCTGCCTGAGAACTCTCACTAAAGGTTTGTGCCTTGCCTTTTGTGACCCTGGAAAGCTGGGTCCAGGGCAGGGAAGAAGGGGATGTCTGACACCTCAGGGGGTGGAAACCTGTGATAGTTTCTCCTGCTGTAAAGTAGGTACTCTTCAGCACACTTCTGGACCTGTGGAAGACTCTACCAGGAAGAAGGACTACTGTGTTGTTGAAAGAGCAGCCACTCTGCTGGACTTCTACCCTGAAGTACTGATGCCCTGCTATGATGACCTGCTGCCCTCTTGCCTTTGTGAGAGGGACTGGACCTGCAACCTGTACCCAGGACTAAGAAACTGACTCCAAGGGCCAGTCTCTTGTAACCAGCACCTGGGCTCTACAACTGTGAGCCCTACCTTGCCAAGTGGTGCCACCCCAGTCCTGGACCCTTGGAAGTGGGACTGAAGTGCTCTGCCATCTCCCTGTGTACTAGACAGAACCAATGCATCTCCTCTGCTCCACAGCACAACTCTGAGCAGAACAGACGCATCACTTCTACTTTGTGGACTTTCCTGGTACCAGGACTTAACATTGCCCTTACAGACCCCAGTCTCATCAGAACTGCCACTGCATGACACAAACCTTAGACAGGCCCTTGCATTGCATGCCTCCCATCAAAGGCATCCTCCATGATGACGCAGGACTCTGAATCGCAAGCCCCGTAGCTTCTTCAGAATCATCTGGTGTGCAATGAAGACTCAACGCAAGACCTCGCATCACAAGCCTCCTTGTCGACGGCTTCCTCAGAGACGATGTAGGACCTCACATCGTAGGCTTGCAGCATGCCAGAACTGACTGTGGGTTGCAGTTCATACCCGGACTTTGCATCGCCTCGACTAGGAGAACAAAAAAGGGCTCTGCCCAGATTTGCAGTTTCAGTTCTCCCACTACTCAGAATATCTTATCTTTCTGACTTTGTGCTTGCTGAAAAACCTTATTAACGGGTCAATCTTGTGGAGTTATAGAAAAAAATGTCTTTATTCCACCATCTACCATCATCCAGTAGTACAACTGCCTTTTTCACACACACAATCTTTCTCAGAACAGAAAATGTAGAACTACCTTTGGGCAAAATACTAGTTAACCTCACCCTTACCATGTCTCTTAACCCTACTGTGCACAATGACTTCTTCACTTCAGTGTACTTTCCTTCAGCTAAAAACTGTTCCTTCGATGCTAATCTTTAAAAATTAGTATGTCTGATTTGTGTAATTTTATTTATTTACATGTACTCTTTTTTTATAAATTGATTGAGGCTTTCCATTATTTACTCAATTGTAAATTGAAACTTAGTCATCCATTATCAGACCAGCTCGCACAAAATCTCACGTCCCGTCATGAAAACAAAAGTTGACACACCAGTATAACTACTGGGAGTAGTATGAATGGCTTGCAACATCTTTTTTACCTGTTCCATACAATCTAATTGTTTAACGAAGGACAAGTGTAGATTACCTTTAATCAATCTACAGCACCTCTTCACTAAAGTATTGCTCCTATGGGGTATAAGGAGGTATAATGTTTATGTTTTAATGCCCATGACTGTAGCATATGCTTCACATTCTTTTGACTCTAATTGTGTTTGCTTGCCGATTACCATCTCTTCTGATAGGCCTTCCTTGGCCAAATAAACTCTACAAAGTCAATTATGTGTTGGGAGATCATACCATTCACAAATTTGACCACTAACAAATGAGAAAAATAATCTATTACTACCACACCAAAGTTAGATCCATCTTTCTTCATATCAACTGGTCCTATTAAACCTATCTTATTTTCACCCAGGCCTTGTGGGAGACCAGTACTGGCTTAATTGAACTTGGAATGGTGACTTGTGATTTGTCACCACTGGCCCAAGATATACAACCTCTCACAAAGTGTTCTACAGTTCTCTTTATCCTCTGCCACCAACCCTTTTCTCTCAATTTTGTTTTCATGGCTCTCATGCCGATATGTCCTTTATGAGCTAAGTCTGCAACTCTAGACCACAGCCCCATAGGCACAACTAGAAGGCCAGCACCCCTAAGATAACCATCATGATTGATTGTTCATCAGCAACTTAATAATACTGTTTACTTTCTTCCTGTAATATTTTCATGTAGGGCCACCCTTCGTAAACAAAACACATCACTTTCTTTATTATCTGATCTTTGTGAATAGCTTCATCCCATTCAGTTTTAGATAAAGTAGACCCAGTTATCTGAATGAAGACAAACACAATTAAAGATTTCTGATCTTCATTATTGAATGTACTAAGAACAACAATTGCAATAATCAGTCTGCTGAGACATTCCTTGCACCAAAAATATATTGAATTGTATACGCAAATTCCTATAATCTATATTGCCATTTTGCTGTTATAGGTGTTTTTTTTGCCAGCACCTTTGTGAAAACAGATCAGTAAGGGTTTTATGATCAAGGTTAATGGTGAATTACCCTGCCCATAAGTAGGTCTTGAAAACATTGACACCTCCTTTCTCCCCTTCAAACTCCTAGAAGCAAATTCTTCTTTGCAGAAAACTCAACCATTCCAAAGGACAACATCAATTAATCTTTAGCTAAAGGGGAGAGGAAGTCTAATATGGCTTGCACTAAGTCCACCCCCTTTGCAGATATACGAAATCCTAAATATTCAACACTTGAAACACCCAATTTTCTTTTTTGTAACTTCTAAGTCATAACCTTGTATTTTAATATAGTTAAAATATTGGCAAGTGTCTTGTCATGAGTGTTCTTATCATTAGCATAGATTAACTTGTCATCCTGGAAGCATACAACCACTGGAATATTCTTAAACATGTTCCCCATTAGCTGTTGAAAAATGTCTAAAGCTGATATTTTGTGTATAATATCTCCTATATATTTAGGGGGTTATTCTAACTTTGGAGGAGTGTTAATCCGTCCCAAAAGTGACGGTAAAGTGACGGATATACCACCAGCCGTATTACAAGTTCCATAGGATATAATGGACTCGTAATACGGCTGGTGGTAAATCCGTCACTTTTCCGTCACTTTTGGGACGGATTAACACCTCCTCCAAAGTTAGAATAACCCCCTAAGTGTCTTAATGTTTTGGTTAGTCACCAAAGGGTATTGTTGTGGCTCTTTGAATCTCTTTAACAATTCAGGTGTTTTTATGTGATGGCATCCACTGCTATTTTGTATGGTCCATTAATATAATAAATAAGTAATGTAATTTTGGTATTCCTTCATTATCACTGATCATTTTTAGCATGAAAGATGGATGGAAGGAATTTATAGGTGTGATATGGTATAGGTTGTGTGTTTTGTTACCAAGGGGAATAATTAATACACATTACTATATCTAAAGTGAAACATATACTTGCTACTCCTAGGGTGGTCACCATTTCCGTAATTTTATAAAGGGGATGATGTTACACCCATATGTTGTCATTTAAATATATTAGGTCTACACACATTCTATTTTCTTTAATTGCTTTCTTATATGAAGACAACAACATCCAGTCGAAAATTCATTACATCAAATTGTTTCCATATTGTTACATTTCTATTTCAATTCCTGAAGATGAGTTTTGTATTACAAAAAGGAAAAACATACAATAAGCAGTAGTAGCTCACTATTCCCAGCACATGAGATCATATAACTCTCTCCCATTCGTTTATCTCAAAGTGTCATGCCTAGATGCTTCTCAATCCAGCAGCAAAGAGGCACTACGGGATGATACGTGTCGTCACACCCCCCGTGTGAGAGTCTCAGTCCGTCTTAACAAATATCCTCTTAAGGGACCCCAGATATCTTTTGGCTTTGCCATAGGTGATACAAGGGTGGCATAAGTCTCAGCCTGATCACTGTTGGGCCATAGTTTAACCTAATCGCGGATTGCTCTTCCTTGTGAAGCATCACGCCTATGTATCTAACCGAGTCCTACACTGAGTGTATATTTGTAGTGAGAGGGAAAAGGCCTGGTTTTCCCAATTAATTACTAGTTCTGAAAAGCAACCATATCTGATCACCTTTCTGAGCAAGGGGGACACATTCACCTCTGTATCACGGACAAACAGTGGTTTGTCACCCACATATATGGATAGCAGAAGACAGCCCCAGAGGATGGTAAGACCTCTGTGCGTGTGTTTCCTTGGAGTTGGCACGGAGGAGGATTGATCGCAAAAATAAATAATAATGATGACAGGGAGCATCACTGTCTAGTTCCCCTACCTAAGGAGATAATCTTGGACCTGAGACTGTAAACACGCGGTCAGACCGGCAACACTGGCGGTCTCCCGTCAGTGTACCACTGCCCTATTGAATCCTCCAAGGCGGCGCAGCTAGCTGCGCCGCCGAGGGAATTCCGACCCCCCCTACCGCCATCCAGTTCCCGGCGGTCCGCCCGCCGGGAACCGGATGGCGGTAGGGGGGGTCGCGGGGCACTGCAGGGGCCCCCGTAAGAGGGCCCCTACAAGTATTTCACTGTCTGCTTGGCAGACAGTGAAATACGCGACAGGTGCAAATGCACCCGTCGCACCTTCCCACTCCGCCGGCTCGATTACGAGCCGGCATCCTCGTGGGAAGGTCGTTTTCCCCTGGGCTGGCGGGCGGCCTTTTGGCGGCCGCCCGCCAGCCCAGGGGAAAACTTGAAATACCCGCCGCGGTCTTTTGACCGTGGCGCGGTATTTTGGAGGGCGGAATTCTGGCGGGCGGCCTCCGCCGCCCGCCAGAATCAGAATCAGGCCCATAATATTGGGTTAACTCTCTCAGTACACTTTCACTATCCGTGAGGGATTCCCCACTATCATTGTCTATTTGGACTATGTTGGTTCTGGTGTGGTCTCTGTTAAGGAGCCAGGACAAGCTTCTTCTGGGTCACTTTCCCTCCACATGCCGTCTAGTCAATGCATGTTTACTATGGAAATGAACCTTCCTGTCTGCCACATCTCTGTACTGTTGTAACAGTTGTTTTTTACTCCTCCAAGAGATGATTGGCTTCACACATAAACCATGAAGGCCTCCTACAACATAGCATTGGACGAGACCTCACCCCTGTTTAGATTTAAGTACTTAGTAATGGCCTCCTGTAGGTACCCACGGAACACTGAGTCCATCTGGGACCTCTGAGGAAATCTCCAGCAGAAACGTAAGAACTTAGACCCCAGAAACATCAGTGTGAGTCTCACCGAGGAATTGTCAAACAGTTTACGCGGGGGATACATCAACTCAGTCACATTAGGAAGCAGCTTCCGACTGTCCAGCCAGCAGTCAAAACAGGACAATGTACAATGCAGAGCTGAGCATGAAGTAAACTTCAGTCTACTCACATTTTTAAAGTACCACACATCCTCCAGCCTACATAGCTCCAATACCCCCCACAGAGCCTCTGCAGCTTGCATATTCTGAAACCTTCTAGTTCCTATTTGATGGGGTCTAGTACAAGATTACGATCTCCCTACAGGATATTCTGTGTGTGTACATTTTGCAACACTGGGAGGACCTGTAGAAAAAACTGTGGCATGTCTATATTAGGTGCATAAGTGTTCACCAATGCCATACATGTGTTATCAACAGTCCCCATCAGAATTAGGCCTGTATCTAGAACTCTGCTCTGTTGGTGGAGTTTGCAGAATTCGGGCACTTCACACTACGCGGAGTAGTACGGAGTTCCCGAATTCCGCAATCTGGTATGAACCGGAGTTCACTCTCGCACGTGAGATTTCATTTTGGTGGTCTCTCACGAGCACCACAATACTTTTGAGCGACTTGCGAGCTTGCATGAGACTTTGGGTTCACTCCTGCTGTTTCCAGACTTTGGGTTCACTCCTGCTGTTTCCGGATTTCACATTTATCCCCGCTGCTTCCGGCCGCGATGGCGGCCAAAACTGTCCCACTAGCGAGCACAAATGCACCTGAAGTAGATTTTCTACATCAATCAATCAATCAATGACACTTATAAAGCGCGCTACATACCCGTAGGGTCTCAAGGCGCTGGGGGGGGGGGTGCTGCTACTGCTCGAATAGCCAGGTCTTCAGCTTCTTCCTGAAGGAGAGGTGGTCTTGGGTCAGGCGCAGGTCGGTCGGGAGGGAGTTCCAGTTCTTGGCGGCCAGGTAGGAGAAGGACCTTCCTCCTGTAGTCGCTCTTCGGATGCGGGGGACGGCGGCGAGGGCGTGGTTGGCTGATCGGAGGTGGCGCGTGGGAGCGTAGAAGTTGACTCGGCTGTTGAGGTAGCTCGGGCCTTGGTCGTGTAGGGCTTTGTGTGCGTGGGTGAGGAGGCGGAAGGTGATTCTCTTGTTGACGGGGAGCCAGTGCAGGTCTCTCAGGTGTCCGGAGATGTGGCTGGATCGTGGGATGTCGAGGATGAGTCTGGCTGAGGCGTTCTGGATCCGCTGGAGTCTCTTCTGGAGCTTGGCGGTGGTACCGGCGTAGAGGGCGTTACCGTAGTCCAGTCGGCTGGTGACGAGGGCCTGGGTGACGGTCCTCCTGGTCTCGGTGGGGATCCACCAGAAGATCTTCCGAAGTGTGCGTAGGATGTTGAAGCACGCCGAGGAGACGTTGTTGACCTGCCTGGTCATGGAGAGGGAGGAGTCCAGGATGAAGCCCAGGTTGCGTGCATGGTCTGTCGGTTTGGGTGCGGTGCCCAGGGCGGGAGGCCACCAGGAGTCGTCCCAGGCGGAGGGTGAAGAGCCCAGGATGAGAACCTCCGTCTTGTCCGAGTTCAGTTTCAGGCGGCTGGTCGTCATCCACTCGGCTACCTCTTTCATCCCTTTGTGCAGGTTGGCTCTGGCGGCGGCGGGGTCGTTGGTCAGGGAGAGGATCAGCTGGGTGTCGTCGGCGTAGGAGATTATGCTGAGGTTGTGTTTGCGTACGATGGCCGCGAGGGGGCTCATGTAGACGTTGAAGAGGGTGGGGCTCAGAGATGATCCTTGTGGGACGCCGCAGATGACTTCGGAGGCCTCTGACTTGTACGGTGGTAGGCGGACTCTCTGTGTTCTTCCGTCGAGGAAGGAGATGATCCATTCCAGCGCCTTGTCCTTGATTCCGATGTTGCTGAGGCGCCGTACTAGGGTGCGGTGGCAGACCGTGTCGAATGCCGCGGAGAGGTCTAGGAGGATGAGGGCCGCTGTTTCTCCATTGTCCATCAGGGCTCGGATGTCATCGGTGGCGGCGATGAGGGCGGTCTCGGTGCTGTGGTTGGCTCGGAAGCCGGACTGTGAGGGGTCGAGGGATCCGTTCGTCTCGAGGAAGGCGGCCATCTGCTTGTTGACGGTCTTCTCGATGACTTTGGCTGGAAACGGGAGAAGCGAGATGGGGCGGTGATTCTTGAGGTCGGTGGGGTCCGCTGTTGGTTTCTTGAGTAGAGCGCTGAGTTCGGCGTGTTTCCAGCTCTCGGGGAAGATGGTGGTGTCGAAGGATGTGTTGATGATGTCTCGCAGGTGGGGTGCGATGACAGCGTCGGCCTTGTTGAAGACGTGGTGAGGGCAGGGGTCGGTCGGTGATCCGGAGTGGATGGAGTTCATCGTGCGGATGGTGTCTTCGGTGCTGATCGGGGTCCAGGCGTGGAGGGTGGTGGTGGGGGGTGGTTGTTCGGTCATGGTGTGCGTTGGTTGGTTGTTGAAGCTGTTGTGTATGTCCGCGATCTTGTTGTGGAAGTATGAAGCGAGGGAGTTGCAGAGGTCTTGTGATGGGGTGATTTCGTTGTTTCCTGCGCTGGGGTTGGAGAGCTCATTCACGATGTTGAAGAGTTCCTTGCTGTTGTGTGCGTTGTTGTCCAACCGGTCCTTGAATGCTGTTTTCTTGGCGGCGCGGATCAGCTGGTGGTGTTTCCGGGTGGCAAGTTTGTAGGAGGTCCTGTTGTCCGGTGTTGGTTCCCTTTTCCAGACTTTCTCGAGGGCTCGGAGGTTCTTCTTGGAGCACTTGAGTTCGTCGGTGAACCATGGGGCCTTCTTGCTGCCGGGTCTGCTAGGCGGGGTCCTCAGCGGGGCGAGCTCGTCCGCGCAGTTGCTGATCCACTTCGTGAGGTTGTCGGCGGCCTGGCTGGGGTTCGCTGAGCTGGCAGGAGGGTGCTGGCTCAGGGAGGTGGCGAGCTGGTCTGCTGTGATCTTGTTCCAGCTTCTGTGGGCGGCTTGTTGCTGGTGTTGGTGGGTCGTCGTTCTCTTGAAGGTGAAGTGGACGCAGCTGTGGTCCGTCCATTGAAGCTCTGTGGCGTGGCTGAAGAGGATGTCTGTGCTGGATGAGAAGACGGCGTCGAGTGTGTGTCCGGCGAGGTGGGTGGGGGTGGACACCAGTTGCTTGAGTCCCAGGTTGGCGAGGTTGTCGAGCAGGGTGCTGGTGTTGTGGTCGTTGTTGTTCTCCAGATGGTAGTTGAGGTCTCCCAGGAGGATGTAGTCAGCGGAGGGGAGGGCATGCGGGCTGACGAAGTCGGCGATGTCCTCGCTGAATTGCGTGCGTGGACCAGGGGGTCGGTAGATCAGGGTGCCTCTGAGGGTGGTGTTCGGGTTGGTGTGGATCTGGAAGTGCAGGTGTTCGGCGCTGGTCAGGGTGATGTCGGTGCTGGTCGTGATCCGGATGGTGTTTCTGTGGATGATGGCGATGCCTCCTCCCATCTGGTTGGCGTTTCGGTCCCTCCGGACGATCTTGTAGCCCTCTGGGATAGCGATGGCGATGTCGGGAGCTGAAGAGGCGTTCATCCAGGTCTCCGTGAGGAAGGCAACGTCCGGGGCGGTGGCGTCTAGGAGGTTCCAGAGTTCGATGGCGTGTCTGTGGACGGAGCGGGTGTTGAGCAGGATGCACTTGAGGTGGGTGCTGCTGGTGTTCGACTTGGCGGGTGCTGGTGTGCGTCTGGTCTGGGTGCGGGAGAACTTGCAGGCGTGGCAGCTGAAGGGTCCGTGGGTGCGTCGTGGTGTGGCTTGGTGGCAGTCTGGGAGTCGGCCGGTGTTGAGAGCGATGAGGGTGGCGGCGGAGTACGTCAGGCGGGTCGGTCTGGATCTTCTTTGGCCAGGGGTCCTGGCGCTGGACGCGATCCGGTCGCGGACGGGCGCAGACGGGCTTACCTTTGGCGCGCCTTCGGCGCGCCATCGGCGCGCCCGCTGCGCGCGACCGCTGCGCGCGACCGCTGCGCGTTCGCACGGTCGCCATATAAGGCGAAGTGCGCGGGTGGGCGGGGCAGCTGGGAGGCGGGAGCGGGGAGGGAACAGAAAGGAAAAAGGGGCGTGGTCAGCGGTGGTGGCGGGAAGCGGGGAGCGGGGAGGGAGGTGGGCAGACAGGCAGGAGAACGCAAAGGGCTGAAACTGACTAGAAAAAATACAGGCACAAAAGTCAGACAAACGCTGGTAACACGGGAGGAAAATGAAGAGACTGATTAGAAAAAAAAAAAAAATACAGGCACAAAAGTCAGGCAAAAGCTGCTAACACGGGAGGAAAATGCAGTTCAAACAAGCACAAATGCTAGACAAAACAAGCAAAACCGACGCCAGCGGCGTCAGCCGGCAGCGAGGCAGGCAGCGAGGCAGGGGCAAGGCGAGGGGGCACACACAGCAGCTGGTGGCCGTGCGGCGCGGGGGTGTCCCACAAGTGGGTCACGTGAGATACATCTAAAGCTAATCAGAAGGAGGTCTGGATTTCAGGGTGGAAGGATCACTCTCTTTGTCTCTTGGATATACCTCTAAGTAATTTAAAAAAACTACTGAATAAGGGTGTTGTCTATTTGCTTGGGCATGCACCAGTATTGTTTTGTACTTTAATTTGATTTGAAAAATGTATAGCCAAGGGTGGCCTGAAGTTTAAGTATGGGCCAAGTTATTATCTATTTTATATTTCATTGACTTTATCTTTTGTAAAGGAACATTTCTGCAAAGCTTAGTACCTTTTCTACATGTTGTAACATTTGTAATAGTATTTTACTATGTGGCCTAGATTTACAAAGGCCATGTAGCCAGTAGGCCCAGTACTAGTAGTCATCAGTGCATGAAATAAATGTGTCAGTGTTCTATGTTTCTAAAACTTCATTTATGGCACAGATGGTATTAGATTAAATTAAAATTGTTGGCTATTGTTTGCATTTCATATTTTTTTTACAAAAAGTGTATTTGTTGTAGAGTCATATTTGATGGCATAGGAGGATGAGTACTGTTGTTGTGAATTTCTTATAGCTCAGTTAATTTCCGTATTTTGCATTGCTGAATTAATATTAGCGTTTTCTTCAGTGTTATCACCATGACTCCCTATGGCCAGTGTGTGTATGTATTTTTGTGTGTGTGTGTGTGCAAGTGTGCATGTGTGTGTGTGTGCTTGTCATTGTCCACGATTTGTGTCTGTTCTCTATGCCATGTGGCCAGGGGTCATTTTATGTAGTCTATGACCATAGGATTGCTTGAATTCTTTGTTTTCCATGCCTCCTTGCTCTCAATTTTTGTTTGACCATATGGCTTGTGGCCATTTTGTGCATTTAGCCAGTGTGTCTTTGCCATAGGCTTGCATGAGTTCTTTGTTCCTTATGCCTCCTTGCTCCTTGTTGTTGTTGTTTGACCATGTGGCTGGCAGCCATTGTATGCATCCAGCCAGTGTCCATTTGCCGGAGGCTTGCATGTGTTCTTTGTTTGCCATGCCTCTTTGTTTCTTGTTGTTGTTTAACCATGTAGATGACAGCCATTTTGTGTATGTAGCCAGTGTGCCTTTACCACAGTCTTGCATACAAACATTGGCAATTATTGATCATTTGTTTACTTAAAGTTTATAATTTAATTGTTTATTTAAATTTTCTATTCACATTTTTTATTTTTTATTTTAATTTTCAATTGTAGTTTTTATAGATTTTTTAGTTTCTTGTTTTTCTTTTAAATTAAAATGTTTATTTTAGTTTTTCAAATTGTTTTCATTTTTTTTTAGTTAACATTTTTTTTATTTTATTTTATTGAACTCTGTATTTTTCCTTGATCTATCTATCCATCCATCCACATCCATTCCTCCATCCATCCACCAAAGGCGCAGCCGTGCTACAGCATTCAGTTTCTTTAAGTGTATAATAATTCCATTTCCCCGGGACCACCTTCCTTCAATAGTTTTTTTAACGATTATTTTATTTTCCCATGCACCTCTCTATGACTACCACAGGTGCCTCCTTAAAAAGAGAAGGAGATAAAACAAAGAGCTATATCTGCATGTAGTGCTGCATGATTTGAAATGAAAGTGTATGGTCTGATGGTGTGGTTTGACTTTACAATGCATGATTAAATTGGTATTTATTACATAAGTAAACAACCAAACTAATATTGCATTTGTCTGTACCATTTCAACCTTGAACAATGCCACATTTCACTAACTACATGTTTTTCTTGCTTGGTTGCTTTTAGGTGCACAAGAAAAAAGATGTCACATCACCCTCAGTACTGCCAAATAAAAGGCCTGTACAATTAGTTCTCCAATCTCGTCATTTGTGCAGCTTAGTGCCACTGCCAATTGAGAGCTTTGATATGGGCCCAAAGAAAGGTGCTCCCAAGAAAGTGGTCAGTGAGAAGAAGTAGCTTTCCACCAGTGGTGTGCCGACCATAACCTTTTTCGAGAAACGTGTGCCTGCCACACCAGTCTCCAGGGAGGAACCTGGGAGTAGCACTCCCACATCTACAGCACCACCCCAACTTAAGCCCAAGACCATGTCTATCAGTGAGGCAGGCACTGCAATCATGATGACGCTGACGAGCAGTGACTTTGAACTGGAT
Source organism: Pleurodeles waltl (assembly GCF_031143425.1). Lineage (NCBI taxonomy): Eukaryota > Metazoa > Chordata > Amphibia > Caudata > Salamandridae > Pleurodeles > Pleurodeles waltl. Next base: position 215,542,466 of record NC_090440.1, read on the forward strand.
TTGTCCCTTTCGCAAAGTAGTACCCAGTCATTTCAGGAAACAGAGCAAAGTGAACAGAAGCCACAGCCAGCAATAGTAGATGTTCTCAAAGTTGGAGCAGAACAGGAGGTCAAGCTTCCTGCAAGCAAGAACCTCCTCTTTTAAAATCAATGGCTCCCAGATCCTCAGCAAGAAAAAAAGAGAACTCCTCACCCATCTTCTCCAAGCACCACTTCTGATGACGATTATAGGGACATGGAGTAGACCCCAGCAGAGTCTGGGAGATACCAGGACAGGCAGGGGAAAAGAAAAGTTCCAGAAAGCTTTAAAATCATGGAAGGGGATGATGGTGAGGAGGATGATGACAACAAGCCAGTCATTGTGGAAGGTAGAGCAGGGGAGTCTGACATTACTATCTAACCTGCTCTGAGGGATGTGGCACAGACAGCATGGCCAGGTCCCATATTTATAAGGCCTCAGTAGAGATCTGCACCAAACCATACCTCAGTATAGGTATGCACTGCAGAGTGGCAATCGACACACACACCAACCTCCAGTTCTTCTTCAGGCATTGGCAGTTGCCCAATAAGAAATCTGGTTCACATTATGGTACTAGAGGCCAGACGACTCATATGAAAAAACACCACACAATCTGGTGGGAGGAGAACCTTAAAAACATTGTTAAACCTGGTTGCAGTGATGAAAGTGAGAGGAGCTGGGAAACATCAGCTACAACTGGTCAAATGATGGTGGAAGGTGACGAAGAAGAGGGAGACATCTCACGCAAAGCAGCCCTATACCCAGCAGTGCACCAGAATCACCTGCCTCAGCGACCTCACAATGGCACAGGAATACTCAGAGTCATCAGATAAAGACACCACAGCATACGGTGACTGCACCACGACACACATTGAGCTTACCACCAGCTACATCTCAAAAATCAACAGCGTCAGTGGCACCACAAAAGAAGAAAATACTATTATGGACATGTTTAGGCAGGAGGGGCCCGACGATTACAATCACCCAATGGCACATATGTATAATGGGACACTGGCAAAAATTTTAGTGCTGGACCTCCTCCCTTTTTCTTTTGTGGAAGGAGTGGGATTCTTAGAGTTTGTGGCAGCCATCTTTCCGAAAAAGAAGGTTCCAAGTTGGACCTATTTTGCCAGAGTTGCTGTTCTAGCGCTGCATCACGATGTGCTGCAACTGATTGGACAATCTATGAAGCAATGTTTTGGCCACACAATCCACCTGACGACAGACATGACGACAGACATGTGGACCAGTTGTCAGGCTACTGATTACATGTGCATCACAGCACTCTTGATCACTTTTTTGCAGGGGTAAAGTAAAAGCTAACTACAAGACTTGGCCCTGAAGAAATTTTAATGAGCATTTGGTAACATGCAACATTAACCATGTTCACCATGGAGAAATCACATAGACCTGCAAACATCTTGGACAAATTTAATAGCAAGGTGTCTAAATGGTTGTGACCCAAATGTCTCTTAATTGGATTTGTTGCAATGGACAATGGCAGTAACATATTCATTGCCTGGCAGACGGTGGCTGTTTCAGGGTCCTGTGTTTGGTGCACTGCATCAACTTGGTTGTGCAAGACTTTCTCAATAAAGAAGACATAGCAACATACTAACCACCGGAAGAGGAATCTGCACTCATTTCAAGCATTCTTTTAAAGCCTGGAAGTAGATGCAGACTATTCAGCGTGGTCAGCATGTCTGATGTTACAATGAGAAGGACTAGCCTCTCACCTCAAAATGTGGCAAAATTAACCATGATCAAATGAACCAGCATTTTATACCACATGATTGGTAGCTTGGCATGAGCAGTCTGGCTTATCTCAGAAGCAATGTGTAATGCATTTGCACATAACACCCAGCAATACTGTGAAAGCACTAAAAAGGACACCACACCAGTTTTAGAACAATAGCCAGTATTTATCTATATAAAAAAAGACCAAATATGATAAAAATCCAACATACAATAATTAAGATACACATTTTGCAAGAATTACTTAAAAAGACAGCTCCTGGAAGTCAATAGCTCCATCTGGGCTATCACGGCGTTGTGAACAACAAATCCAACAGTTCAGGCAGGCCGTGGTGTCGTGGGCCAGTTACGGTGTTGGGAAGACCCGCAAACAGTGCCTTGGACATGCAGGGCATTGCGATCCTTATGATGAGGTCCAGAGAGCAGCGTCGCTGGTGTTGCAGTGTCGGTTCCGAAGGTTGGTGCGGGGCTCATTGAGCCCTTGAAGTCACACGTGTTGCATATCGAACTCAGGGCTGATAAAGTCAGGAGCACTGCTGTGGATGGAATCGTGGGTGCGGTGCAAAGGGGGACGATGCGACGTGCAATGCCTACAGGTCACGGTGCAGGCAGCGGCTCAGTGATGGCATCCAGCGGCATCGGTGAAACTAGGGCTGCATTGTGAAGTGGGGCGGTGTGACGTGCGGTGTCACCAGGTCACTTGCAGACAGTGGTGTTGTTGTTGCTGAAGTGCTGTCATCGGTAGGCCCAAGTCAGTGGTGCAGCACTGGATCGGCTCCATGTAGCATCCACAGGTTGCGGTGTAGGTAGGGACACCAGCTGACGATACCGGAGTCAATGATGCTGGCAGGAGCAACGTCGCCGGGGATGCCCAGGATGCGCTGTGAGCAAGGCGATGCTGGAGTGTGGGGCCCACAGTTCATGCTGCAAGCAACGACTTGGTGGCGGCATCAGATGGGGGTGTTGGTGAGACCAGGGTAGCAGTGTGTAGCAGGATGGTGCAGCTCCGGCAGGTGTCGGCAGGTCACAGTGCATGCCAGCTGCGTTGTTGGCAGTGATGTGGTGGTTTTTCTTCTTGAACAGCAAAGAACACACAGTTCCCAGTGCACAGGCAGATGAAACTGAAGTCTTTGGTATCCCTGAGACTTCCAAGCCCTTGGAGAACTCTCTCAAGCAGGACACACAGCAAAGTTTACCCTTTGCTCTCTTTTGAGGCAGAAGCAGCGACTGCAGGCCAACCCAGCAAAGCACACACAGCAAAGGTGCAGTACTCCTCCTTCAGCTCTTCAGATCTTCTCCTTGGCAGAGGTTCCTCTTTATCCAGAAAGATTCTAAATGTCTGGGGTTTTGGGCCCATTACGTATACCCCTTTCTGCTTTTGAAGTAGGCAAACCTAAAAGGAAAGTCTCTGTTGTTAACAAGATCCTGCCTTGCCCAGGCATGGCCCCAGACACACACCGGCGGTCTGAGTCTACATTGTGTGAGGGCAGGCACAGCCCTTTCTTGTGTAAGTGACCACTCCTCCCTCCACTCTAGCCCAGATGGCTCATTGGGATATGCAGGCTACATTCCAGGTCCCTGTGTGTCACTATCTAGAGGGAATTCACAACAGCCCAAATGTCAGTCTAACCCAGACGTGGAACACACAAGCCGGCAGAGGCACAAAATAGTTTAAGCAAGAAAATGCCAACTTTATAAAATTGCCATTTTCAAACTGACAATCTAAAAACCAACTTTATCAAAAGGTGTATTTTTAAATTGTGAGTTCAGAGAGCCCAAACTCCAAATTTCTATCTCCTTTCAAAGGGAAACTGCACTTTAAGAATAATTAAAGGCAGCCCCCATGTTAACCTGTGAGAGAGATAGGCCTTGCAACAGTGAAATCTGAATTTGGCAGTATTTCACTTTTAGGACATGTCAGAACAGGTCCCACCTTTAACATACACTGACCCTGTCCATGGGGCTACCTAGGGCCTACCTTAGGGGTGCCTTACATGTACAAAACTGGAAGGTTTGGGGCTGGAAAGTGGGTACACTTGCCAGGTCGAATTCACAGTTTAAAACTGCGCACACAGACACTTCAGTGGGTGGTCTGACACATGTTCACATGGCTTTTCATGTGGGTGGCACAATCAGCACTGCAGGCCCAATAGTAACATTTGATTTATAGGCCTTGGGCACCTATAGTGCACTTTACTAGGGACTTTCTAGTAAATCAAAAATGCCAATCATGGATAAACCAATCACCAATACAATTTACATAGGTGGCACTTGCACTTTAGCACTGATTAGCAGTGGAAAAGTGCCCAGAGACAATAAACCAGCAAAAACCAATCAGAAAAAATAGGAGGAAGAAAGTGAAAAGTTAGGGCATAACCCTGCAAAAAGGACCATTTCCAACACAACCCCCTGCCAGCCAAAAGCCAGGGTAGGCTAATCAATACCTTGCTGGACAGCTTAGAGAGATAGAACCTGGACAATGGCCCCGTACTGCAGAGGCTCTTGCCAGTTCTACACCTCTCTGAAGCCAGGTGGCTCTCTCGGTCAACATTCTCAGGGCCCACTGAATGATCCCAGGAGGAATCCTTCTACTTATCTGGGGACTCCATCTGTGCAGCATCTAACCTTACCTTGCTCACAGATGCATCCCAGTAGGTAGACAGCACCACCATGGCCAACAGTACGATGTGGCCTCTTCCGCCCTGGATTCTGACTTTGGGCCCCTCCCAGGGAAAACACCGACCACAAGGATGACAACTAAAGGAGGCCACTGACAGCTCTCAATGTCAAGAACCAGGCCTCAGGCCATCCTTGGTTCTTTAGCCTCTGTAGTTTTGAAAAGTGGGGGGCAGTAACCCCAGGTGACTTGCACCCTTTATCCACTTCACCTCCCACCAGTCCAGGAGTGGTATCCTGAAACTGGTTACTCAACTGAGGGTCTGTACCTAAGGATGAGCAGAGGACAGGGATGGGCTCTTCCTCCTCCTGTCTCTCTTGCTGGGGCCCTGTAAATTCCATCTTGGAGTGGTACCCCCAGACAACTGAACTGTGAGGAGCACCTCTGGGGGCCACCCCCCTAGTTCCCCTGACACCTGGGGCAACTCATTCCCCAGAAGGCAGTCTATGGGCATCTGTAGACTGACTCTGACCCTCCACTCGGTCACCTCCCCATCACACTCTAGGGACACCAGTGCCATAGGGCAGAAGAAGTCATGCCGATAGGCTGGTGTCACCCTACACACCTGGCCAGTGTACTGCTCTGGGGAGACAAGCCTTTCCACCATGATGGTATGGCTAGCCCCATTATCCCTCAGAGCAGTGACTGGGACCCCATTCACTGTCACCTGGTGGAAGTGACAACTCCCATCCTCAGGGATCACCAACTCACCCTCTGAGTCTACCTCCCAACCACGGGATATCATAGCATAGTCCATGACCTGCCCCTATGGGTTACTTCCCCCTAAGTCCACATTGGGCACCCCTGTGGAGGGGCCACCAGTGGGGGGTTTCTTAGGACAGAGAGAGTCCCCTTGCTTGTGTCCTAACTGTGAACACTCAAAGCACTGGGGTTGAAAATGGGGTGCCCTGGGCCACCGCCCACCAGAACCGCCCTCCTTCCTGTCAAAAGGGGTCATGGGACCCTTTTTCTCCCCCCTTATCCTGGGACCTATCTGTGTCTTCCTTGACCACCCCCTTCTTCTTCTGTTGGGGACCCTGCCTACCCTTGTCTGCGTATCCCACATACACCTTCTTGTGGACCCAGGTACTCACCCAGCAGTCCGCCTCCATAGCAAGATTCCTAGGGTCCGTCAGCTTGCTATCTATCATGTGCTGGCACAGCTAAGCAAAACACAGACTAGACAAGCGCTCCCATGCAATTAAGTTGTAAAGCCCCTGAAAATCTGTGACATTACTGTCCTTCACCCAGCCATCCAGTGCCCTAAAAAAAAATATCCACACATTCTAACCAGGTCTGTGAATCAGTTTTCTTACTCCTTCTAAACTGATCCCTGTACTTATCAGGAGTGAGACCGTATCTGGTAAGAAGAGCCTCCTTCATGACAGCATAGGTGAAGTTGTACCCCTTACCCAAAGCTAGCAAAGTGCCCCTCCTCTCCCCTGTGAAGTGGTTTCACAATCCTGCTTCCCAATGCTTCTTAGGGATCCCATTCATGTGGATAGATGCCTTATATCCCTTAAACCACCTCTGGATGTCATCTCCCTTCTTGTACTCTCTTTCTCCATTCTTCGGAATGTGAACTATTCTATCTGACTGCACTGAGGTATTGCTGCCACCATGGCTGCTGGATCTACTTTTTTGTTCCACCTCCTTTAATCTGAGCTCATGATCTACGAACATTTTCTTCTCCTCCATTTTTAGCCTCTCCAACTCTATCTGGTGCCTCCTGGCTTCTCTCCTGCCATCCAGCTCCTTTGCTGTCTGACCTGGGGGGGTACCTCCCCCCTAGTAGCTCCTGCACCCTCATCACATCTTCCCTATGATGTGGTTCCACAGACTCCCCAGTTAGATCCTCGGAGTGCCCACTAGCAGCTCTAGCTGCTACCCAGGCCCTCAGCCCCTTTTGTAGCTCCTCCTTCTTGGTGAAGCCTCTGACCTGGACTTAGAGGTTTCTGCAAACTGCCTTCAGTTCCTTCACGGTTCTAAACTATCCTCCTCAAAAACCAAATCCTGGGATGACACTGAAGATGTTCTTGACTTAGACATGATGTTGTTGGGATTCACTTGAATTCAAGACCAAAACTAGTTCAAAGGAAAAATTAAAAATCAAAAATCTGTATGTGGCACGTAGTGGTCTGCGATATGGTAGTAGTGTACACCAATCACTGCGGGTCAAGTGCAAATGCAAGTCCTATCCTCACCGCTGACAACCAATGTTACAAATGGGGTCTCTAGTTGGCAGTTGGTTTGCACCCTGTCCAAGTAGGGACCCTCACTCTAGTCAGAATAAGGGATATACCCACTCAGATAACCCATGCTCACCCCCTTGGTAGCTTGGCATGAGAAGTTATGCTTATCTCAGAAGCAATGTATAAAGCATTTGCACATAACATACAGTAAAACAGTGAAAACACTATAAAGAGGACACCAGAGCAGTTTTAGAAAAATAGCCAATATGTATCTATATAAAACAAGACCAACTATGATATAAATCCAACATACAATATAATGATCTGAATTTTGCAAGAATTATTTAAAAAGACATTTCCTTGAAGTCAATTGCTCCGTCTGGGTCTATCACGTTGTTGTGAAGAAGAAATCCAACAGTTCAGGCTGGCCGTGGTGTCGCATGCCAGCTACGGTGTTGGGAAGAAGCACAAACATTACCTTGGAAATGCAGGGTGTCGTAATCCTCGTGATGAGGTGCGTACAGTGGTGTCGCTGGCATCACGTGTCGGTTTCGCCGGTTGGTGTAGAGGTCGTGGAGCCATTGAAGTCACACACGTTGCAATTCAAACTCCGGGCTGATGAAGTCAGGAGCGCTTGCATGGATGGCATTGGGGCTGCAGTGCGAAGTGGGACTATGCAACGTGCGGTGCCCACAGGTCATGGTGCAGGCAGCGGCTCAGTGACGGCATCCAACGGCATCAGTGAGACCAGGGCTGCGGTGAAGTGGGGTGGTGTGACTTGCGGTGTCACCAGGTCACGGTGCAGGCAGTGGCATCATCATTGCTGAAGCACTGTCATCGGTAGGCCCAGGTCGGTGGTGTGGTGCTGGATGGGCTCCGTGCGGTGTCCATGGGTCGCGGTGCATACAGGAATGCATGGTGAGGATATTAGAGTTGATGGTGCTGACGTAGGTGGACCAGGGCTGTGGTGCAATACCGGACGGTGCTTTTTGTACTTCACGAGCGGTGTCCACAGGCCTCCTTGCAGGCAGCGGTGCAGGTGTCAGCAGGGGCGTCATCTGCGGGGAAGACCAGGCTGCGGTGTGAGCAAGGCGATGCCGGAGTGCGGGGCCCACAGGTCACAGTGCAAGCAACGGCTCAGTGGTGGTGTCAGATAGCGGCGACAGTGAGACCAGGGTTGCGGTGTGAAGCGGGGCGGTGAGGCTCTGTTTGGTGTTGGCAGGTCATGGTGCAGGCCAGCGGCATCATTGGGGCGTCGCTGTGGTTTTTCTTCTTGAACAGCACAGAACAAAGTTCCCAGTGCTGCAGGCACATGAAACTGAAGTCTTCGGTATCCCTGACACTTCCAAAAGGAGGCAAGCTCCACTCCAAGCCCTTGGAGAACTCTCTCAAGCAGGATACACAGCAAAGTTCACCCTTTGCTCTCTTATGAGGCAGAAGCAGCAACTTTAGGCCAACCCAGCAAAGCACACACAGCAAAGGAGCAGTACTCCTCCTCCAGCTCTTCAGATCTTCTCCTTGGCAGAGGCTCCTCTTGAGCCAGAAAGATTCTAAAAGTCTGGGGTTTTGGGTTTATTATTTATACCCATTTCTGCCTTAGACATAGGCAAACGTCAAAGGAAAGTCTCTGTTGTTGACAAGATCCTGCCTTGCCCAGGCCTGGCCCAGACACACACCAGGGGGTCAGAGACTGCATTGTGTGAGACCAGACACAGCCCTTTCAGGTGTAAGTGACCACTCCTCCCTCCACTCTAACCCAGATGGCTCATCAGGATATGCAGGCTACACCCCAGCTCCCTTTGTTTCACTGTTGAGAGGGCCTTAGACATAGGCAAACGTCAAAGGAAAGTCTCTGTTGTTGACAAGATCCTGCCTTGCCCAGGCCTGGCCCCAGACACACACCAGGGGGTCAGAGACTGCATTGTGTGAGACCAGACACAGCCCTTTCAGGTGTAAGTGACCACTCCTCCCTCCACTCTAACCCAGATGGCTCATCAGGATATGCAGGCTACACCCCAGCTCCCTTTGTTTCACTGTCGAGAGGGAATTGACAACAGCCCACATGTCAGTCTGACCCAGACATGGAATACACAAGCAGACAGATGCACAGAATGGTTTAAGCAAGAAAATGCCCACAGTAAAAAGTGCCATTTTCAAACTGACAATCTAAAAAACAACTTTACCAAAAGGTGTATTTTTAAATTGTGAGTTCAGAGAGACTAAACTCCAGATTTCTATCTGCTCTCAAAGGGAAACTACACTTTAAGAATATTTAAAGGCAGCCCCCATGTTAATCTGTGAAAAGGATAGGCTTCGCAACAGTGAAACCCGAATTTGGTAGTATTTCACTGTTAGAACATGTAGGACACATCAGTATATGTCCCACCTTTAAAATACAGTGCACCCTGCCCATGGGGCTACCTAGGGCCTACCACAGGGGTGCCTTACATGTGCAAAAAGAGAAGGTTTGGGCCTGGCAAGTGGTTACACTGCAGTGGCAGGTCTGAGACATGTTCACAGGGCTACTCATGTGGGTGGCAGAATCACCCCTGGGCACCATCGTAGGGGTGCTGAAGGAAGTCCTCAACGCCAGGAGGGACACTGTGGCACAACAAGGGGGCCCTGACACTAGCCTGGATGATGAATTGCCCACCACCTCCGCTGGCGCTAGTGGACAAGAGGCACTGCCACAGGACCACCACACCAGCACCCCACCCCCTGCAGAGGGAGAACCACCCCGCAAACGGTCCCTGAGATCCAGGACAAAGACAGAGAACGGTGCCAAGACCCCACCAAGAAATGAGACCACCCTGAATGTCATCCTTCTGTCCCACTTTGTCACCCTGAGACTAATAGACTGGACTCTGCCATGGACATTCCTCCATCATCAGCCCTCACCATTTTACAACCCCCTCCAATCTTGAGCACATAAATAAACACCCTTAAAGCACACAACAATCTGGAGTCTGTCTGTGATTTCGAAATAGTATATTAGCAATTACAGTGACAAAATGCTCTTTCAAATGTAATGTCAACATACCTATGTCACACAGATCGAGTCCATGAGGAAACAAAGGAGATGTCACACAGTGGAACACACATCTGTGAAATCGTAAGGGAAAGTGAAAACTCAGTGACCATTCACTGGGTGAAAATGACAGACAGTAGAGAGGTAGTAGTGTTAAAGTACATGTAGTAGGCAGGTTTGTATTCTTACCTGTGTCTCACTGGAAATATTGCAGGATAACCGAGTTCCTGTTGTCGATGTCCTCTTCTTCTGCTTCCTCGTCTTCACTGTCCACAGGCTCCAGAGCTGCCACAACACCGCCATCTGGACCATCCTCCTGCAGAAAAGTCACCTGTCATCGCAAAGCTAAGTTGTGAAGCATACAGCAGGCCACGATGATCTGGCACACCTTCTTTGGTGAGTAGAATAGGGATCCACCTCTCATATGGAGGCACCTGAACCTGGCCTTCAGGAGGCCGAAGGTCCGCTCTATAATCCACCAAGTTCACCCATGGGCCTCATTGTAGCGTTCCTCTGCCCTTGTCCTGGGATTCCTCACTGGGGTCAGTAGCCATGACAGGTTGGGGTAACCAGAGTCACCTGCAAATGGCGAGGGCAACTGTTAGACACACACTAACCTGTAGGAATATCCCCAGACCCAGACAACCATTCCCACTGACTTGCTTCCAGGTGCTCACCTAATAGCCACACACGGTGCCTCTGGAGTTGCCCCATCACATAAGGGATGCTGCTATTCCGCAGGATGTAAGCATCATGCACTGAGCAAGGGAATTTGGCATTCACATGGGAGATGTACTGGTCTGCCAAACACACCATCTGCACATTCATGGAATGATAACTCTTCTGGTTTCTGTACACCTGTTCACTCCTGCGGGTGGGTACCAAAGCCACATGTGTCCCATCAATGGCACCTATGATGTTGGGGATATGTCCCAGGGCATAGAAGTCACCTTTCACTGTAGGCAAATCCTCCACCTGAGGGAAAACAATGTAACTCCGCATGTGTTTCAGCAGGGCAGACAACACTCTGGACAACACGTTGGAAAACATAGGCTGGGACATCCCTGATGCTATGGCCACTGTTGTTTGAAATGACCCACTTGCAAGGAAATGGAGTACTGACAGCACCTGCACTAGAGGGGGGATTCCTGTGGGATGGCGGATAGCTGACATCAGGTCTGGCTGCAGCTGGGCACACAGTTCCAGGATTGAGGCACGACCAAGCCTGTAGGTGATGATCACATGTCGTTCCTCCATTGTTGACAGCTCCACCAGCGGTCTGTACACCGGAGGATGCCGCCATCTCCTCACATGTCCCAGCGGACGGTGCCTATGAAGGACAACAGCGAGCACAGAGTCAACCAACTCAGAGGTATGTACCCACAGCTTACACAGAACACGAATCATATTCAGAAATTTGGCCTGTATGAGTGTTGAGGCAAGGCTTAGATATGTGTGACGCAGTGAAAAATTAAGCCATGTGGGCCCCTGAAATGGCGGCTGTCTGACCTGTAAAGTGGGACAATGGGATCTGAGGTAACTGCGCTGGCGTTGTACACTGTCACGGTAGGCGGTCGAAGACCGCGGCGCAATTCTGCATTGGTTAACATTGATCCCTATGGGTCCCAGGAGCCAATGACGATGTACGCCTGCGGTGACGGTGCACACCGCCGTGGACGTGACCCCCATTTTCTATCTGTTCAATCACTCGATATCTAATCTTCGACAGGAGAGGACCTACACTGCAAGTGCTGCTGTGACCTCGGTCTGGAAGAGACAATGGCTCATGCGTCTGGGGAAAGGGCCCCTGCCTTCACATCAGAGGAGTTGGAGAAACAAGTGGATGGGGTCCTCCCCAGTACACGCTACTCTACGGTCCTCCAGACAAACAGGTAAGTATACTGGGAGCATGCTGTATGGGCTATGCCTGTGTGGAGTGGGGTGGATGAAAGATGGGGTGGGGGGATTGAGGCGTACATGAAACGACGGTGAGTGCATGTGCCACATGGCAAGGGTAGTTAAGGGGGCCAATGACTGTGCGGATGGTTATATCTTCTCCTTTTTCCCCTGTACTATTCCTGTAGGTCAGCGTCCACCAGAGGAAGGATATTTGGTGTGCCATTGCCAAGGAAGTCCGGACCCTGGGGGTCTACCACAGACGGAGCACCCACTGCCATAAAAGATGGGAGGACATTCGCCGCTGGAGCAAGAAGACGGCGGAGGCCCAGCTGGGGATGGCATCCCAATGTGGGAGGGGTGCCCGTTGCACCATGACCTCCACTGATGTTCAGGATCCTGGCAGTGGTGTACCCGGAGTTGGATGGGCGCTTGAGGGCATCACAGCAGCCACAAGGGGGTGAGTACACTCTCATTCTGCTGATTTTGCGCGCAGTGGAGGTGTCTGGGTGGGGGAGGTGGGCTGTGGGTTTTCCTAGGCCAGGGCAAGTGTGCTAGTTAGGTCCCCTTGTTCCGGCAGACCCTTTGGCACCCCACCCCACATGTGTACAGTGCCAACTACACCTAGTCAGGCTCCTGTGACATCAATGTGTGCAGATGTCGGCCAGAGCCTTGTAGGCCATGTCCCAGGGATTGAACAGTGGACCCCAAGTGCACGGCGTAGTGCAGGGGGCTTCTGTGTCTGTCATGTCCGCCAACTGTAGCAGTAATGCATGCACTCAACATGTCTTTCTTCTGTCGTTCCCCCCCTTTTTGTGGTCTCCCTGTTCTTGTGTGCATTAGCATCATCAGGCGGAGGAGCAGAGGCACCGGAGCAGGAGGGAGCTGCATCCCACATGGCCCTGGAGGGCGAGACTACGGACGCGGAATTCACCAGTGGGACAGAGGGCGAGGGGAGCTCCACGATGGGGACAGGAGCTGACACCAGTGATGCGGACTCGTCCTCTGATGGAAGCTCCCTTGTGGTGGCGGCCACATCTGTGCCCCCGCATCTACAGGTACAGCCACCACCCCTCCCTACCAGCACCGCCCTCCCAACATCCCCTCAGCCTTTGCCCCGCGCCCGCTCACCCTGGAGGGTGGGCATCACCTCGCCCCAGGCACCTCAGGCCCTGCCCCAGTCACCCCTGCTGCCCTCACTGAGGAGGCCATTGACCTCCCCAGGTCCCTCACTGTTGGGCAGTCTACCATTTTGAATGCTTTCCAGGGTGTAGAAAGGCAGTTGCAACAAACAAATGCATTCCTGGAGGGCATTCATTCTGGTCAGGCGGCCCTTCAGCAAGCTTTTCGGACTCTGGACTCAGCACTGATGGCAGCTATTGTCTCTGTCTCTATACTCCCCCCTCCAACTTCTTCCACCCAGACCCAATCCCCTGTACCTCAGCCTATCCCAAGCACACCTTCAGACCAACATGCACACACGTCAACACACAAGGGAAGCTCTGGCAAACATAAGCACCACAAATCCCACAGGCACTCACGCAAGCATCACACACATGCAGACACGCCAACATCCACTGCCTCCACTGTGTCCCCCTCCTCCTCGTCTCCCTCCTCCCTCCCAGTCTCGTCTACACTCACCCCTGCATGCACTACATCTACAGCCACTACTTCCATCACCAGCACACCCACCACTACACCCCGCTCACGTGCAGTCACCACCACACTACCATTCACACGTCCCCTGTGTCCTCTCCCAGTGTGTCTGTGACGCCACCTCCCAAGATACGCAAACGCAGCCATACACCCACCCAACAGCCATCCACCTCAAGACAGCCTACAGCGCATGCACCTTCATTCAAAGTCACCAAACGAACACCTCCTACAACCACAACCTCTTCCTCCACTCCCAAACCCCCTCCAGCTACCCGTCCCAGTGTTCCCAAGAAACTTTTCCTGTCCACCCTTGACCTCTTTCCCTTACCCCACCCACCCCGTCAGTGTCCTAGGGCCCGACTCTCCAGGTCCCAACCCATCACCTCAGCCACAACATCTCTGGGACCAGTGGTGCCTGTAGTCACCGGAATCTGGAGTGCACCGGGCAGCAGGGCAGCCAGTGTGGCATGGAGCCACAGCACGGACAGTCCCCCACCTGTCAAGCATCAAAAGTTGGCTAGTGCCCGGTGGGAGAGGGGGAAGATCCCAGCCACCAAAGCCGCTCCCAGGGGTACAGGTGGGAGTGTGGAGTCAGCTGCGACACCTTCCAAGGTGGGGAAGGGGCACAAGAAACTCAGCAAGTCTGGGAAGAGCAGCACGACGGAGAACACCGCCATCATCCCTGCTGCCAAGGAGGCCACCGCCATCATCCCCGCTGCCCAGGAGGCCACCGACATCATCTCCGCTGCCCAGGAGGACACCGCCATCATCCCCGCTGCCCAGGAGGCCACCTCCATCATCCCCGCTGCCCAGGAGGCCACAGCCCTCATCCCCGCTGCCCAGGACAGGACCGCCAGCACCAGCCCAGCTTCCCAGGACAGGACCGCCAGCACCAGCCCAGCTGCCCAGGAGGCCACCGCCAGCACCAGCCCAGCTGCCCAGGACAGGACCGCCAGCACCAGCCCAGCTGCCCAGGACAGGACCGCCAGCATCAGCCCAGCTGCCCAGGACGGGACCGCCAGCACCAGCCCTGCTGGGCCATAAAGGACCGCCAGAACCAGCCCCGCTGGGCCATAAAGGACCGCCAGCACCAGCCCCACTGGGCCAGACAGGACCGCCAGCAGCTGAGTCACTGCCCGCTGCCAAGGAACCCGCTGCAACAAGCACCGCTGAACAGGACACTGCCGCCACAAGCACCGCTGAACAGGACACTGCAGCCACAAGCACGCTGCCAAGGACACCGCCGCCACAAGCACCACTGACCAGGACACTGCCACCACAAGCACCGCTGGCCCATGAGCGCCAAGGGCACTGACGCTACTGAGTCCGTCATGAGCAGGATGAAGCACTCTGGGCACAAGGCCCCCTCCAGAACCAGTGGAGAGATACATCCACTACCTCAGTCCTTGGCAGGATGAAGCACTCTGGGCACAAGGCCCCCTCCAGAGATACATCCACTACCTCTGTCCTTGGCAGGATGAAGCACTCTGGGCACAAGGCCCGTCCAGAACCAGTGGAGAGATATATCTACTACCTCAGTCTTTGGCAGGATGAAGCACTCTGGGCACAAGGCCCCCTCCAGAACCAGTGGAGAGATACATCCACTACATCAGTCCTTGGCAGGATGAAGCACTCTGGGCACCAGGCCCCCTCCAGAACCAGTGGAGACTGTTATCCATTTGAGAGACTGTGGCTTTGCACTCCCCAGGATAGAACAGTGGGCAACCCACCCACTGTAGAGACTTGAGAGACTGTGGCTTTGCACTCCCCAGGATTGAACAGTGGGCAACCCACCCACTGTAGAGTCTTGAGAGACTGTGGCTTTGCACTCCCCAGGATGGAACAGTGGGCAACCCACCCACTGTAGAGACTTGAGAGACTGTGGCTTTGCACTCCCCAGGATGGAACAGTGGGCAACCCACCCACTGTAGAGACTTGAGAGACTGTGGTTTTGCACTCCCCAGGATAAATTAGTGGGCAACCCACCCACTGTTTAGACTTGAGAGACTGTGGCTTTGAACTCCCCAGGATTGAACAGTGGGCAACCCACCCACTGTAGAGACTTGTGAGACTGTGGCTTTGCACTCCCCAGGATTGAACAGTGGGCATGTGGCCCCCTCGTGAATTTGGTGTCGTGCACTCAACCGGCTGAGGTGCCCCCCCTTTCCCTTCCCCCTGAGGTGCCTGTTTTATTGCTATCTGATGCCCCTGCAGTGTTCTCTCCGTCATGTTCGGGGATTGAGTGTGGGCCTCGCCCATGCCGCGTGGGCCCAGTGTTCCACGGACTTCAATGAAGCACTACCTGGACTACTATTCTTGGTGTATATATTTGTTTATGGTGTATATTTTTTTTTGCGTACTGGATTTTAATATATTACAATGGTTACACTCATTTCCTTTTGTCTTTGCATTCTTCCGGGGGGGTGGGGGTGTAACTCTAATGTATCATGCTGTATTAGTGGGTGTGTTGTAGTGGGTGAGGGTGGGGATGGGGGTGCTGCGTGTGTGTGTCCCTGTTTAATCTCTCCCCCCTCCCCTGTGTCGTAGGTGCCGTACTCACCATGGTCTTCGCCACCAGCGTTCGTGCTCCTGGTAGAGGAGCAAGAAGATAAGGGCTGGCAGGATCTGGAGCTCGGTTTCCATGGCGTCCTGATTCCTCGTGGGTGTGTAGAGGTGAGCGGTTTCCCTTCGAAGTCCTGTTCCGCCGTGTTTTTGTTCACGGTGAATCCGCCCCGGAAAAGGTGGCGGGTTGGTAGGTTGTGATACTGTGGGTGGTACATTGTCCTCCGCCTGTCTGTTGGCGGTGACCACCATGCTGTTTGTTTGTACCGCCGTGGCGGTCGGAGTGTTACATGGCCGTCTATGTTTCCGCCATGGTCGTGATTCAATTTTTTTTTCCGCCGGCCTGTTGGCGGTCTTACCGCCGCTTTAACACTGACTGCCAGGGTTGTAATGACCCCCATACTATCTTGGTTCTCTCTGGGGCAAAAGGACTGTTTTGCAATGCATTCAAATGAACTGTGTCATACTTAGCCCTTCATTGTTTCCTTCCACAACAGATTGATGATGGTGTGCTGCTCAGCGCCCCAATGAATATTGTCATGATTTCTGTTGTGAAGTGTTTGTCTTTGCCACACCTTTCATTGAACACTAACCCTATCCCCCCGGGCTGTGTGATTTATTGAGGGGTGACTTAATTTGACACCATAAATGGATCACACACTTACTGGGGCGGATGGGGTGAAATCAAAAACAACTCACTGCATGTCCTTCTATTACCTGAGTAATATTCCACACCAGCCCCATCAACATAATCATTAAGGCCTCGTGTTGTGTGTTGAGTAAACACTTAACCTTGTCCAACCACTCCTCCTCACTCTGAACCCACCTTTCCTGACTCATGGATTTCATTTCCTAACTTTAGTTGTTACATACTAGCTCCCCATTGCTCAGAAGTTGTTCATATGCTAGTTTTTATTATCATATCAATTCTTCTTTGTTTTGTGTCAATTACTGTCTTTGTGTCAGTCTGGTCTTAGACTTCCTGAAGTAATCGTATAATATTTGACCCACTAACTCTCTGTTTTCTTTCAATCTAGATGACAGTGAAGGATAACACTTTGAATAATCCTGCAATTGGAGTTAGCATAGGTGGGAGTGGAAACTTGTGTCTTTCTTGTTAGCATGCTAGCCTGCTACTCCTACTACCCTCTTAAGTTAAAATAAGATGCCTCCCTTTGTAAAACCCTGCAATAAGAAGAATAAGCTATCAGCCCTTGCTTCATATATTCAGGTGAGAGAAGAACTATGGATTGAAGTGAACTTGTTTAATTACTAATCAACTTCTACTGAAGAAGCAATTAGTGGGTGTTTGTGTGTTTCTAGGTTTTTGTATGGTTGGAAAGCTGGAGGCTGAGGCTGGTGTGCTGCTGAACTGGGTCCTGGGTCAGAAGTAGCTATTTCCTCCTCTTCATCCTCCAGGCCCATCACCTCCGGTATTCGGCCTGTATCGTCTCCAGTCTCGGCCACTGCATATGGGCCAATTTCTCCTGCCTGGTGGGTGGTGCTGGTGGAACAGCAGGACTAGCTGTATCGAGAAAAACTAAAATAAAAAAGACAAATTGTAAACAATGCTCTTAGCAAACGCTTCTTTAAAAGTAGTGGGTGGCAGAGTAGCATTACTTTTCTGGTCTCTTAGAGACATTGGAATATGATGTGATTATGATTAGGTGAGTCACAGGGCCAATTTTATTTATTTACTTACAAATGCCACACTTAAAAAAAAGCACTGACTTTCTTAAGAATTAAGGCAGAATAACACCAGATTAGAAAAACTGTGATTTGATTTTTTTCTTTTAAATCCTTTTCTAGTAGCTAAACAGACACTTTTAGTGGACAAATACAAATACATTTCCTCTCATTTCTGAGTGAGACATTATGCACTATGGAGTAAGTGTCAAATGAATGGAGGCATGCTAGCCAGCATTTCTGGTACTGTGCTACTGTATGCTAAGGTATGCAGCTGGGACAGCTGTAGTTGACAATTATCTATCTTTAATTCCAATGACCCTGATCTTCTCCAAATGTCTTTCACTTAGTTCCTACCCTGACACCAAAGAGGCAGATGAATAATAATAAGGTACAACGTCACACACGTCACATTTAAAATGTGGATATATTATCCTGTTTGCCATAAGTAGACGGTAGTAAAAATTATGCACTGCACTACAGAGAAAGGAATGGGCTTTGTAGTTTGCATTTAGCACATTTGTCACACAGTATTCCTTACACCAAACTTGAAATCAAATTAGACATTTACCAGTCCCACTTTACTCACTGGCCTCACCCAACACCACAAATTATTTCTAACAAATTAATTCACTGGGCAGTAAGGAAAAGGAAACTTGGCTTACTTTACTGCAGGGTATGCTAGAGGGATAAGGTGGGTAGGTAAAGCTTTTGCTATAGAATAAAGGTGTGTCACTGATCATCAATTCATCATGTGCCTAAGCTTTGGCGTTTTAAGTCACTGTATAGACAAAAGTCTAAAAGGAAAAATCTGAACAAGAATAAAATTAATCTGTTATTGGAAACCATGAAATATTTTTGGCAAACATTTCATATGGCCACAAAATTGTGGCCCGTGGCAAAAATAGATTTTTCAATTTTTTTGGTAGGCTTGGACGGAAGAACTTAGGAACAATAAAGGAGTGAAGTACTAAGAGGTGACTGAGTGGGCGAAGGGAGGCACTCCTTGTGTGTTTGGTTTGAAATGCATTGAAAACTTTCTAAATGATGCATTAACTGAAGCAGACACACTTTGAACAGCCAACACTGAAGTCAGGAATTGAACCATGCTGCACTTCTTCAGTCATGGGTGGCGAAATGCCATGGGCAGGGAGGGGGCTGGTGTATGTTGATGAGTGGAATAGATATCTGCCTCGCTTAAGAAATACAGTGAGTCAAGGGATTAGAACACAAATTAAAATACCCCCCACTTTAAACCATAGCTTTGATAGCTCTGAAACCCTGAACAGCTCAAGCAATTATTAAATCATTCATCCTATTATGTTCACCCATGGCCACCATGATTTTAGCTTTACTTTCTCTCATCCAGTCTTTTACCAAAATGTCTGATCCATTATCCATCCATTCAGTAACCACCTTTTCTTTCAATCATCCTTTCACCCATCCATCCATTTACCCAATACTCACCCATGCATCCTTTCACCCACCCACGCATCCTTTCCTTTCACTAATTTCACCCATCCATTCTTTTAATCGTCTGTTCTGTTCATTTTCCCTCAAGCGATCATTTTTAGCATACATTATGTGAGCTTCTACTAAGTTGCAGATAGAAGAAGCCATAACTCAATTACCGCAGTATCTGGTAGAGCAGGGGTTCACGATCACGATAACATCCTTGTAGCTAGTGAGTATAACTGTAATTGTCAATAAGCAAGCAATGTGATTTACCACTGCCCATCCCTGCCGCCTCTTCTCTCCTGCAACTGACTCCTTCTGCACCGGCACTTCAGCTGGTGTCAATGGTGGTTGGTGTGGTGGCAAAAAAAAAATCATACATTTTTTAGATGTCAGATACGCCTCCCCATACTTTTTTAAATTAAAAAAATGCAACTGCAATATATTGCTACAATTTGGTTAGCACTGCAGTACCTTCTATCAAATATATCACTCAGGGTATTCTGTTGGTTCACAATGTTAGAAGAGTCAGGTAGTCAAGCAAACTTTTCATAATACAGGGGCAGAGCTATACCCTATGAGGATGATCACTCGGAATCACTGAAGAGCAATAAGAAAAAAAAGACAATGCAGGGAATGGATAACAGAAATTTAAAAATAATTGGATAGGGGAGTTGGAAAACAAGGAGACAGTATAAAAAAATAAACAAGACAAAATTTAAAGTAGTATAATAATGGGCAGAGGTAGAAGCTAGGGAAATAATAATAAAATAATAGAACTTACTGGGATGAGCAGTGGTGCTGGTGGTCGGTGCCTCCTGCTCCCCAGCTCTTCCCAGACCCGCCTTGACACTGCCCCTCATCTTGCCCTTGGGTGCTAATGTAAGAAATAAGGAATATTAAAAAAATAGATTAGTAGTACAGTTAATCTCCACAAAATTATCATAACAGGTAAACGCAGCAACATTTTACTTATCTAAATCAGATTGGCTATGGTACTAGTACTATCGTTCAGTTGGCTATACTAATCCTAAAATCCCTATTCCAAGTTTTCTTAACAAAAACCTCATTTGGAACTAATGCATTGCAATGAATGATCCTTGATTCTATTCTCATTTCTCAACCCCCTTGATGGACCAACACAGTCTCCCTTTTTTTCAATGCATAGAGACATTCTAGTAGCACTACACATTACTGTGAAATAGCTTGTAACTGTACATGCTACATAGATAAAAGTCATTGATATCATTAATTCAATATAGTGACAGGACAGAGGATTTTGCATTGCAATGGCTTTTTAAATGATCAGCCAAAGCAAGCATCGAAGAGTACAATTAGGTAGGCCAAGGCGTGGGCAAGGCAGGATCTTGTGGACAACAGAGACTTTCCTTTGATGTTTGCCTACATCAAAGGCCAGAACTGGTATAAGTAGTGGATCCAAAACCCCAGACTTTTAGAACACTTCTGGATCAAGAGGAACCTCTTCCAAGGAGAAGAGATGAAAAGCTGGAGGAGTACTGTCTCTTTGCGGTGAATGCTTTGCTGGGTTGGCCTGCAGTTGCTGCTTCTACCCTAAAGAGGGCAAAGACTGGACTTTGCTTTGTATCCTGCTTGTGAAGTTTCTCCAAGGGCTTGGAGTACAGCTTGCCTCCTGTTGGAAGTCTCATGGATATCAAAAACTTCAGCTTCATCTGCCTAAAGCACTGGGAACTGTGTGGTTTGTGCTGCAACAGAAGAAAAACCACTGCAACGCCTTCAATGACGCCACTGTCTGCACTGTGACCTGACAGCGACTCACAGAGCCATGCCGTGCATCACACTGCAACCCTGGACTCACTGACACTACCAAATGATGCCGCACCGAGCCGCTGCTTGCACCGTGACCTGTAGGCCCCGCACTCTGCATCACCTTGTTCACACCATAGCATTGGACTCCCCGACGACGACGCTCCATTAAATTCTTATTATTATTCTCATGAGGCAACAACTGACATCATCATTTACTTTCTTATAATGCTTTATCATCCATGGCAATCAATGTTTTTTCTACCTATCTAAAATGACTACCACTTGTCGTTGTGTGGGATTTCCTCACAGGTGAGAGCACATCATTTGTGCTTTCTCCATCTTGCTCCAGTCTTGTGCCTTCCCAAACAGTGGTCCTCTTAAATTGTTCCTGTAGGCTGCTGTCCCCTCACACTAGTGTGCTCACACACATGCTTCTTGGAGGCCTCCCTTAATCATCTACAAGAATCGTCATGCAGGTCACAGGATATGTGGTTCCTGTCAATGTATGGAAAGTGTGCTGTATGACTCCATCAACATGACATTTCCATCCATCACATTTCCAATATCCCAATATCTTTTTTTTACTTTCAAATCCAAAATCCCAAACCGCAATTTCTTTGAAAATAAAAAAAAAGCAATGACCACCTCCACATGAGAGTTTTCTCCAATGGTGTGGAGGGTCATTAAAATGTTACCGCCATGCTTTGGAATGTGGTGTGTGAAAATATGATCTAACCATTTGTCTGCCCACTCTAGGTGGGGCAGGCGGGCAAGTGGCTAAACCTCCAAAGACCCATAGTCCGTCAGTCTGTCAGTGGAGTATGTCAGAGATGATGTAGGGGGTGATTCTAAACCTGGCGGTCGGTGATAAAGCGGCGGCCAACCCGCCAACAGGCCGGCGGTCGAAAAAATGGAATTCTGACCCTGGCGGGAACCGCCAACACAGCCCGCCACATTAACACTCCGACCGCCGCGGCGGTGCAGACAAACAGCGTGGCGGTCACCGCCAACAGGCAGGCGGCAGACAATGTACCGCCCACACTATCACAACTCACCAATCCGCCACCTTTTCCGGGGTGGGAGCACCGCCGATAAAAACACAGCGGAAACAGACTACGAACGGGAAAACGCTCACCAAAACACACTCCACGAGGAAGGAGGACAGCATGGAACCCGAATTAAACATCCTACCTGCTCTCGTCTACCTTCTCATCTACCACGAGTACGAACTCCGGCGCAGACGACAACGGTGAGTACTGCACCTACGACACACGGGAGGGGGGAGGAGGGAAGCTTACGGCACACACATATGCGACCCCCCCCCCCAAACTATGTACACACTAATGCAGAGCAACAATGCACAGTGACACCACCCAAACCCCCCTTAAGAATGCAAAGACAGAAATAAATTGGGACGAAAAATTTATATAAAAAATAGACTCTGATATGGAGCGGTCAACTACGCAAAATATCCATAACAAAATGATACTATATACACTGCCATGGAGAACCGAGGAAATTAGTCCTGTACATGAAAGTTAAATGGAACAGTCCGTGGGCTACAGTGTAGCGACACAAGGGCAAAGCCCACACAGGAGACCTGAGTCCTTTGGAGAGAACACTGCAGG
Organism: Pleurodeles waltl; assembly: GCF_031143425.1. Lineage (NCBI taxonomy): Eukaryota > Metazoa > Chordata > Amphibia > Caudata > Salamandridae > Pleurodeles > Pleurodeles waltl. Next base: position 215,564,807 of record NC_090440.1, read on the forward strand.
GGCATCTGATGAAAAAATTACAGGCACCTCAGGGGGAAGGGAAGGGGGAGGCACCACAGCCACATGAGTCCACGACGCCAGATCCACGAAGGGGCCACCATGCCCATTGATGTATCCTGGGGAGTGCAAAGCCACAGTCTCTCAAGTCTCTCCAGTGGGTGGGTTGCCCACTTCACCATCCTGGGGAGTGCAAAGCCACAGTCTCCCTAGTCTCTACAGTGGGTGGGTTGCCCACTTCACCATCCTGGGGAGTGCAAAGCCACAGTCTCTCAAGTCTCTACAGTGGGTGGGTTGCCCACTTCACCATCCTGGGGAGTGCAAAGCCACAGTCTCGCAAGTCTCTACAGTGGGTGGGTTGCCCACTTCACCATCCTGGGGAGTGCAAAGCCACAGTCTCTCAAGTCTCTAAAGTGGGTGGGTTGCCCACTTCACCATCCTGGGGAGTGCAAAGCCACAGTCTCTCAAGTCTCTACAGTGGGTGGGTTGCCCACTTCACCATCCTGGGGAGTGCAAAGCCACAGTCCATCTGGTGGATGACAGTGTCCACTGCTCAAGGAGGAGGCATGGTGGACACAGTGAACCATAAACAGTGCTTGACAGGAAGGGCCCAGCGGAGCGGTGCATGAGACGGCGGGGCCCAGCGGAGCGGTGCTTGACAGGAAGGGCCCAGCGGAGCGGTGCATGAGACGGCGGGGCCCAGCGGAGCGGTGCTTGAGACCGCGGGGCCCAGCAGAGCGGTGCTTGAGAGGAAGGGCCCAGCGGAGCGGTGCTTGAGAGGAAGGGCCCAGCGGAGCGGTGCTTGAGACCGTGGGGCCCAGCGGAGCGGTGCTTGAGAGGAAGGGCCCAGCGGAGCGGTGCTTGAGACGGCGGGGCCCAGCGGAGCGGTGCTTGACAGGAAGGGCCCAGCGGAGCGGTGCTTGAGAGGAAGGGCCCACCGGAGCGGTGCTTGAGACGGCGGGGCCCAGCGGAGCGGTGCTTGACAGGAAGGGCCCAGCGGAGCGGTGCTTGCGACGGCGGGGCCCAGCGGAGCGGTGCTTGAGACGGCGGGGCCCAGCGGAGCGGTGCTTGAGACGGCGGGGCCCAGCGGAGCGGTGCTTGAGACGGCGGGGCCCAGCGGAGCGGTGCTTGAGAGGAAGGGCCCAGAGGAGCGGTGCATGAGACGGCGGGGCCCAGCGGAGCGGTGCTTGACAGGAAGGGCCCAGCGGAGCGGTGCTTGAGACGGCGGGGCCCAGCGGAGCGGTGCTTGACAGGAAGGGCCCAGCGGAGCGGTGCATGAGATGGCGGGCCCAGCGGAGCGGTGCTTGAGACCGCGGGGCCCAGCGGAGCGGTGCTTGAGAGGAAGGGCCCAGCGGAGCGGTGCTTGAGAGGAAGGGCCCAGCGGAGCGGTGCTTGAGACAGCGGGGCCCAGCGGAGCGGTGCTTGAGACCGCGGGGCCCAGCGGAGCGGTGCTTGAGACGGCGGGGCCCAGCGGAGCGGTGCTTGAGAGGAAGGGCCCAGCGGAGCGGTGCATGAGACGGCGGGGCCCAGCGGAGCGGTGCTTGACAGGAAAGGCCCAGCGGAGCCGTGCATGAGACGGCGGGGCCCAGCGGAGCGGTGCTTGAGACCGCGGGGCCCAGCGGAGCGGTGCTTGAGAGGAAGGGCCCAGCGGAGCGGTGCTTGAGAGGAAGGCCCAGCAGAGCGGTGCTTGAGACCGCGGGGCCCAGCGGAGCGGTGCTTGAGAGGAAGGGCCCAACGGAGCGGTGCTTGAGACGGCGGGGCCCAGCGGAGCGGTGCTTGACAGGAAGGGCCCAGCGGAGCGGTGCATGAGACGGCGGGGCCCAGCGGAGTGGTGCTTGAGACCGCGGGGCCCAGCGGAGCGGTGCTTGAGAGGAAGGGCCCAGCGGAGCGGTGCTTGAGAGGAAGGGCCCAGCGGAGCGGTGCATGAGACGGCGGGGCCCAGTGGAGCGGTGCTTGAGAGGAAGGGCCCAGAGGAGCGGTGCTTGAGACGGCGGGGCCCAGCGGAGCGGTGCTTGACGGGAAGGGCCCAGCGGAGCGGTGCTTGAGACGGCGGTGCCCAGCGGAGCGGTGCTTGAGACCGCGGGGCCCAGCGGAGCGGTGCTTGAGACCGCGGGGCCCAGCGGAGCGGTGCTCTTCTGCACGGCGGGGCCCTGTTCAGCGGTGCCTATCTTCACGGAGGGGCCCTGTTCAGCGGTGCTCTTCTCCACGGCGGGCCCTGTTCAGCGGTGCCTATCTTCACGGCGGGCCCTGTTCAGCGGTGCTCTTCTCCACGGCGGGGCCCTGTTCAGTGGTGCTCTTCTCCAAGGCGGGGCCCTGTTCAGCGGTCTCTTCTCCACAGCGGGCCCTGTTCAGTGGTGCTCTTCTCCACGGCGGGGCCCTGTTCAGCGGTGCTCTTCTCCACGGCGGGCCCTGTTCAGCGGTGCCTATCTTCACGGCGGGGCCCTGTTCAGCGGTGCCTATCTTCACGGCGGGCCCTGTTCAGCGGTGCTCTTCTCCACGGCGGACCCTGTTCAGCGGTGACTATCTTCACGGCGGGGCCCTGTTCAGCGGTGCCTATCTTCACGGCGGGCCCGGTTCAGCGGTGCTCTTCTCCACGGCGGGGCCCTGTTCAGCGGTGCTCTTCTCCGCGGCGGGGCCCTGTTCAGCGGTGCTCTTCTCCACGGCGGGCCCTGTTCAGCGGTGCTCTTCTCCGCGGCGGGGCCCTGTTCAGCGGTGCTCTTCTCCACGGCGGGCCCTGTTCAGCGGTGCACATCCAGTAGGTCAAGGGAGCCAGACCTGGCCTGGACTCCCTGCTCAGTCGCCCTCCGACCGTGATGCTTCTGGACCGTTCGGGGACGGAGTCCTGGGCCCTTTGGTGTCCTCCTTTCCAGCTGGGATGTGGCATGTGGGGCCCACCTGCTCCGCCCTCCTGCTGCCTGACTTCTCCGCCCTGCTGCCCTTACGCTCCTTAGATGGGGCTCTCGGGCCCTTGCCTCCCCTAGATGATGTGGCTGGTGAAGTGGGCGAAGTTTGCTCCTTGGGGGCAGCCGTGTCAGTCCTCGCACGGCGGCCCTTGTGTTTCCTGGTCCTCTTGCCGGGGGGGGGCTGGATGTGTCCTTGCTGCTGATGGAGGTGTCACTGCTGGCAAAGGGTGGACTCCAGAACCCATGCACAACAGTGACACCCGAAGCTGGGCTGGTGGTGGCTGTGGTGCTCTTGGGACTCTTTGCAGATGGAGGGGGTAGGTCATCGGAGGGAAAGAGGTCAAGATTAGCCAGGAAAACCTTTTTAGGGCCAAGGTAAAGGGTAGGAGGAGTGGTGATGGGAGTGGAGGAAGAGGATGTGGTTGTAGGAGAGTCAGGTGTGCTGTCATTGGGTGAAGGTGCTGGTGCTGTAGGCTGTCGTGAGGTGGATGGCTGTTGGGTGGTTGGCTGCCTGCGTTTGTGTGTCTTGGAAGAGGGGGTGACAGACACAGTGGGAGAGGACACAGGGGACGTGTAAATGGCAGTGGGGGTGGTGACTGCACGCGTGCGGACTGTACAGGAGGGTGTGGTGGTGATGGAAGCACTGGCTGATGTTGGTGTGCATGCAGGTGTGAGTGTAGACGTCACAGGGAGGGAGGAGGGAGACGAGGAGGAGGGGGACACAGGGGTGGCAGTGACTGTTGGAATGTCTGCATCTGGGTGTTGCTTGGGTGAGTGTTTGTGGGATCTGTGGTGCTTGTGTCTGGATGAGCTGCCCTTGGGTGTTGAGGTGTGTGCAGGCTGGTCAGATGGTGTGGATGGGATAGGCTGAGGAACAGGAGACAGAGACAGGCTGGAGGCAGTCAGAAGAGGGAGGCTGGAAACAGGGACAATGGCTGCCGTCAGTGCTGAGGCCAGAGCAGTGAACGATCGTTGATGGGCAGCCTGACCCGAATGAATGCCCTCCAGGTAGGCATTGCTCCGATGCACCTCCCTTTCTACCCCCTGGATGGCATTCAAAAGGGTAGTCTGCCCAACAATGAGCGTCCTCACAAGGTCAATGAGCTCCGCACTGAGGGCAGCAGGGGTGACAGGGGCAGGGGCTGAGGTGCCTGGGGCGAAGGAGACGCCCGCCTTCCTGGGCGAGCGGGCACGGAGCGTAGGCTGAGGGGCTGCAGGGAGGGCGGGGCTGGTGCGCTGGGTGGCGGCTGTACCTGTAGAGGCGGGGGTCCCGGATGTTTCCGCCACCGCTAGGGAGCACCCATCCGAGGACGTGTCTGTGTCGCTGCTCTCACCACCGGTCCCCGTTGTGGTGCTCCCCTCGCCCTCCGGATCACTGGTGCCCTCGGTGTCTGTTCCTGGGCCCACCGGGGCCTTGTGACTTGCAGCACCCTCGTGCTCCGATGCCAAATCTCCTCCGCCTGATGATGCTAATGCACACATGCACAAGAAGATGAAGAAGAAGGGGGGGGAGAAAAAAGAAGACCAGGTTGAGTGCATGCAATGTCAACACCGTTGGCGGAGAGGACAGACACAGGAGCCTCATGCACTAAGCCGCGCATTCGGGGTACACTACTCAGTACTTCTGACTAAGACAACAGGTCAAGAGAGGACAAACGCGCAGATGTGTGAGGCTGGACCATCAATAGCTGTACTTGTCACCCTACAGAGGTGGGGGCCGGGAGCACAGGGCCATGCCTAAGGGAGAGGACTACACTACAGAAAGCGCCCTGGCCTAATGTCACCCACAACCCTCCTCCCCCACCCAGACGCCTCCACTGCGCAGAAAGATAGCAGAATGTGCTGATACTCACCCCCTTGTGTCTGCTGTGATGCTCTCAAGCGCCCATCCAAATCAGGGTAGGCCACCGCCAGGATCCGAGACATCAGGGGGGTCAGGGTACGACTGGCACCCCTCCTAGGTTGGGAGGCCATCCCCAGCAGTGACTCGGCGGTCTTCCTGGTTCCGCGGCGGATGTCCTCCCACCTCTTGCGGCAGTGGGTGCCCCGTCTGACGTGGACCCCCAGGGCCCAGACTTCCTTGGCGATGGCACGCCAAATCTCGACTTTCTGATGGGCGCTGACCTATGTGACATGTACAGGGTGTGAAGGAAACATTCATCAACTTACTGCATGTTAGATGTTGTTGGCCCCCCCTCCCCAACCTTGCCATTTGGCACATGCTCTCATCTGTCGTGTGTTGCACTCCTCATTCGCCCCCCACCCCACCAACTTACATCCACCCCACTCCACACAGGCATCGCCCATTCCATGTGCACCCGGTGTACTTACCTGTTGGTCTGGAGGACCGTAGAGTAACGCATACTGGGGGAGGACCCCATCCACGAGCTTCTCCAACTCTTCAGACGTGAAGGCAGGGGCCCTTTCCCCAGTTGCAGCAGCCATTGTCACTTCCAGACCGAGGTCACAGCAGCACTTGCAGTATAGGTCCTCTCCTGTGGATGATCAGGTCTCGAGTGATTAGGCAGATAGAAAATGGCGGTCACGCCCGCGGCGGTGCGTACCGTGGCGGTGCGTACCGCTACCGCCGGCGCACATCGTCATTGGCTCCTGAAACCCATAGCATTCAATGTTAACCAATGCGGCTCCATGTAGCGGTCTTCGACCGCCTACCGCCACGGTGTGCTCCGCCTGCGCATTGACCTCACATCCCATTGTCCCACTTCACAGGTCAGGCAGCCGCCATTTCAAGGGCCTACATGGCATAATTTCTACTGTGACACACAGGCCTAGGCCTTGCACTGCCACACATACACGCCTTTCAAAACATAGATAACCGTGTGCTATGCAAGCTGTGGTGAACGTACCAGTGATTGGCTTGACTCTGTGCTCCATGTTGTCATTCCTAGGCACCGTCCGCTGGGACTTGCGAGGAGAAGGATGAATCCTCGCGTGTACCGACCGCTGGTGGACCTGTCGACAATGGAAGAACGCCACATCATACTACGATACCGACTTGACCGTGCCACTATCCATGAACTGTGTGCCCAGCTGGAGCCAGCCCTGATGTCCCCCATCCGCCAACCCACAGGAATTCCCCCTCTGGTGCAGGTTCTGTCAGTCCTCCATTTTCTTGCAAGTGGCTCATTCCAGACAACAGTGGCCATGTCATCTGGAATGTCAAAGCCTATGTTTTCCAAAGTTTTGTCTAGAGTGTTGTCTGCCCTGACGAAACACATGCGGAGTTACATTATATTCCCTGAGGAGGTTGATTTGGCCACTGTGAAGGGTGATTTTTATGCCCTTGGACATATTCCCAACATCATTGGTGCCATTGATGGGACCCATGTAGCCTTAGTCCCCCCAAAAGACGATGAGCAGGTGTACAGAAACAGGAAAAGTTACCATTCTATGAACGTCCAGGTGGTCTGTTTGGCTGACCAGTACATCTCCCATGTGAATGCCATGTTCCCTGGGTCAGTGCATGACGCGTATGTGATGCGTAATAGCAGCATCCCTTATGTGATGGAACAGCTACAGAGACAACGTGTGTGGCTAATAGGTGACTCTGGTTACCCCAACCTGCCTTGGCTATTGACCCCAGTGAGGAATCCCCGGACCAGGGCTGAGGAACGGTACAATGAGGCCCATGGGCGAACTAGGAGGATCATAGAAAGGACCTTTGGGCTCCTGAAGGCCAGATTTAGGTGCCTGCATATGACAGGGGGATCCCTGATGTACTCACCAAAGAAGGTGTGCCAGATCATCGTGGCCTGCTGTATGCTTCACAATCTGGCATTGCGACGTCAGGTGCCTTTCCTGCAGGAGGATGGTCCAGATGGTGGTGTTGAAGCAGCTGACACAGACAACAGGGACAGAGTTATCCAACAGTATTTTCAGTAGCACACAGGTAAGAATCAAGCACGCCATTTTACTTTTCCTGCAAGCCTCCTGCTTCTCAGCTTTGTCTATGACCCCCCAGTTCTTTTAAACTGATGTTTGATTTTCCCTTCCCTTTTCAGTGCTGTATGACCCACTCCGTGACTACTGCTTGGTTAGCCCATGGACTAATGCTTATTGATCTCGGTATGTGTTCAGCACAAAGTTAACAGAACATAATTGATCGGTAATGTGTTATACATTTGTAAATAATACAGCCTGACTCCTGTTTGATTTCAGTGCATTGAGTGATTTATTTTTTGTGCTAGATAATGGTACATGATATAAACACGGTGATGGGTGGGGGTGGAGTAATGGCCATAGCAGAGTCCAGTTCGCAGTCTCACAGGTGCATTGTCCATATGCCTGTGGAAGGATGGAGCAGGGGCAGTTCAAGGTTGGACAGGGTGGCAATGTGGGACAGTGGGATGACTTCAGGGGGTGTCTCATGCTGGCGGGGGTCTTGACATCCTACTCTATCGATTTTTTTTATCTCAGGCTCCTCTTGCGGGGTGGTTGTTCTTCAGCAGGAGGTGGGGTTCTGGTGGCCTGTCGTTGTGGTGGGGCCTCCTGTCCACTAGCGCCGGCGGAGGTGGTAGGCTGTTCCTGGCTAGTGACAGGGGCCCTGTGTGGTGCCACACGGTCCCGCAACGTGTCTTCTATACGGTTGAGGGCCTGGACTATGCTCCCCATAGCGGTAGAGATGTTGGTGAGTTGATTGGTGAACCCCATGTAGCGTTCCTCCTGCTGTGCCTGGATCTCCTGGAACCTGGCCAGTACCGTCGCCATCGTCTCTTGGGAGTGGTGGTAGGCTGCCATGATGGTGGTGAGGGCCTCTTGGAGAGTGGGTTCCCTGGGCCTCTCCTCCCCCCCCTGTCGCACAGCAGCCCTCCGAGTTGCCCTGTTTCCCTGGGCCTCTGTCCCCTGGACGGTGTGCCCACTACCACTGCCCCCAGGTCCCTGTTGTTGTTGGGGTGGTGGGTTAGCCTGGGTGCCCTGTAGTGGCAGACACACCGCTGATTGACCTGTCCTAGAGACAGAGGCATGGGCCCGCTGGGTGGGAGCTGTGCTGTTGGTCCCAGAGGGGGTTGGGTCTGCTGTGGCCTGTGTGTGGGGAACCCACTGTCCAGAGGTCCCCGATGGTCCGGGCTGGTCATCAGGTTCCAGGTCGACAGAGCTGCTGTCATCACTGGGGGCCTCTTCCGGGGGGGGATGGACATTTCTGGACCCTCCTGGCCGGTGTGTTGACGTTCGGGTCCTGCATGGGGTAAGAGAGTATGGTTATTGTTTCTGTGTGTGCTATTGCGTGCCATTGATTGGTGCCCTTGTCCCCCAGTGCTGCCATTCCCTTGGGGGAGGTGTTGTGGGGGTGTTTTGGGGGGGGGGGGGGGTATGTGCAGTGGTCATGCTTGGGTGATGGGTGTCCATAGTTTGTGGGGGCATGCAGGGGTTGGTGTTGGGTGGGTTGTGCTGGAGAGACATTCTCAGGGAGGATGTGTGATGGGGGGTTGGGGGTGAGGGTGGTGGTGGGGGTTAGCATGCTGGGGGGGGGTTGAAGTAGTTGAGATTGTACTTACCAGAGTCCATTCCTCCGTGTACTCCAGCGAGGCCATCAGGATGCAGGATGTTTAGTACCTCTTGCTCCCATGCTGTGAATTCGGGTGGAGTGGGTGGGGGTCCCCCGCCAGTCTTCTGCACTGCGATGTTGTGTCGCGAGACCATCGAGCGCACCTTTCCCCTTAAGTCGTTCCAGCGTTTGCGGATGTCGTCTCGATTTCTGGGATGCTGTCCCACCGCGTTGACCCTGTCCACGATCCGCTGCCATAGCTCCGCCTTCCTGGCTATAGTGGTGTGCTGCACCTGTGAGCCGAAGAGCTGCGGTTCAACTCTTATGATTTCCTCCACCATGACCCGGAGTTCTTGGTCCGAAAAGCGTGGGTGCCTTTGGGGTGCCATGGGGTGGTGTGGATGAGGTGTGGGGTGGTATATATGGTGATGAGTGTGTTGGTGTGTGGTGCTTTGTGCTTCTATGTGGTGTGTGTGATGGTGTAGTGTGCCTCTGTGTGATGTAGCTCTCTATTCTGGGATGTGTCTCTCTCTCCTTCGTCTCTGATCTTCGGTCGTAGGGGTTTGTGGGTGATGTGGGTGTGTGTTTTATAGTTGTATGGATGTGTGGGAGTGTTGTTGGTATGTGTGTCAGGTGTGTGTATTTCAAATTGCCCAATGTGGCAGTGTTTTGGAGCTGTGTGTGTATTTTGAGCGCGGCGGTGTGTACCGCCAATGGAATATCGCGGTTGAAAGACCGCCGCGTGGATTGGTGGGTCAGAATGGCATGGGCGTGTTTGTGTTGGCGTGGCGGTGGAGGTTTGGTCATCTCCAGTTTTCCGCGGCCCGCTGATGAGGCGGCCTTCCTTGGATGTCGTTTTTTTGGCGGATTCACAGTTGGTGGTCAGAATGACCGTGGCGGTTTACCGCGGCCGCGGCGGTAGTATGGCGGAGTTCTGACCGGCGGTATGGCCCTTTTACCGCCAAGGTCAGAATGACCCCCGTAGTCTCCATCCCTGACATACTAAAGTTCAGCCCGACTTTAAATGAGGTGGGCGGAACTTCAGGTTAGTGGAGAGGGTGCTCTGTTGCTTTTGCAATAGAGTCTCCTCTCCGCCAAATGCTAAATCATACTCTTAGATTAACAATGTTAGAGTTTCAATTTGCTCCGGAATGCTAACCAAATGGTGGCATAACGGATTTCCTAAAAAAGTGCATTCTATATTTTCAGTAGTATACACAAAAAGGTTTTGCACCCTTTGTATTGAATCTTGATCTTAAGTAAACTGGCATTCGTTTTCTGAATGTACTCGCACTGTGGTCAAATGACTGAAGGTTAAGCATGCGAGACCTACACAAGTGACCTTGATATTGATTCTGTCTGCTAACATAACCCAATGAACAGTTCCCTGGTTTTCCTAGACATGGTCCTTATTTTCAGCACACAAAGAAACGTAACTTCTGTTATTTATACACCTACTGCGTGAAAGAAGCTTAACTGGGAGGGTTACGTTCTAGGTATTGGAACACATTGACTGCAGACATCACAAATGAGGCCCTGTCCTTCATGAATAATACAAATATAATTGTGTATCGATTCGCTGTGCGATGGTTTTCTGATTACTGCTTTAGTAATTAGAATTTTAGATACTTAGGGCCAATGAAGGTAACATACATTTCTATGGAATGCGGAAGTGTTGATAGATTTTCTGGTTTGATGTACAGATCAGTAATTATTCTGACCTGGTGACGAAAGAAAGAACCTCATACCAGGCATAAAAGGAACATGGAACATGTTCAGTCAAGCCAGGTTGGAACTGTGATGCAATTGGTGGGTGGCATTGATGGTTGAATACAGAATCAGTAGCTAAAGTAATTATTTAGCAAGTCTGTGCAAGCGAGGACACTGGCTTGAATCCGTGAAAACATGAGAGAGGTTTTCAATCCTTTCAATTAATATATTTTCTTTGCAGTGCATGGGCAGCTAAGGTCCGTGTGCGATGATATAGGCATGAGCATATCAAGGAAAATGTAGGCGTCAGACTGGTTTAGACTGTGACAGATTATCCGCCCGGGAACCAAAATAAGTGGCCCCAATTTGTGACTAAGAACGTGGACCACACTTGCAAGTTGGGCCAGTTTTGAATTTGTAGAGAAAATGCTGTAAAGGTGGTTTGCAAGATATAGATGACTGCATGGATTTGTCTTTGCTGCATGCAATGTTGATGGCAATATCAGCGAAATTAGTGGTAAAAACTGACCTACCTGACCATAAAATAAGACCACAAACAGTCAAACAAATGACCCGAACACTGACCTATCAGACCATTCCTCCTGGCACTGCAAGATTGCACTTGAGGCCGCTCCGACCGGGGCATCAGTTGTGCATCTATCTGTGGTGTCCACATCCGACTAAAGAACTCTTTGTTTTTTAAGGATGCAGTAGGATTATCAATGATTTGGTGATCCATGTAGTGGTGTGACGACTACAAGATTAATCCCAACAGCAAACCTGCAATATTCAGCAGAACTGAGAAGTTCCAGAATCCCATCAGCCTTTCTCCAATGTTCAGCAGAACTGAGCAGGTCAGACTCAGAATCCGAACAGCATACCAGCAATACTCAGCAGAAATGAGGAGTTTCAGAATCTCAACAGTATGGATGCAAAGTTCAGCAGAACTGATCAGTTCCAGAATCACAACAGCATGCCTGCAAAGTTTAGCAGAACTAAGCAGTTCCAGAATCCCAACATCATGCCTGCAAAGTTCAGCAGAACTGAACAGTTCCAGAATCCCAACAGCATACCTGCAATGCTCAGCAGAACCGCGAAGTTTCATAATCTGAACAGCATGCCTGCAAAGATGATCAGTATTGAGCAGTTCCACACAGAGGAGTAGCTTGGTCAGGAAGCTTGGGAGGGGAGTGGGGGAGCTTCAGATCTCCCAACAATCAGGCTGGCATGTATTATTAAAACACATTATACAACAAGCATGGCACATGAGAGGGGCTTAAGGGGAAGTGGAAAGGGAGAAGAATGTGAATTGGTAGGGCCACTAAGTAAGTGAAAACACCGTATTTTTGAAGAATTTCTAAGCAAAGAGAGTGACAATGTATGTGCATTTTTATATGTATATGTCACAATTCCTGGTGAAATCCGAAAGATACATCACCACACCCGACTGAAATCACCTGTACCTAACAGTTTACCAGAAAATGCACTTATTAGGGGGGTGTAACACCCCAAACACACCCAACCCCCACCCCCTCAAGCTACACCTCTGATTCCAGAATCCCAACAGCATGCCTGCAATGCTCAGCAGAACTGAGCAGATACACTTCAGAACTGTAGCGTAAGACAAAAAAAGATAGTAGCCATTTTTCCATTATCAGAGTGTGCCACATTTGGAAATGAATGTTGCATCATTCAGTGGTACCATCTGGAAAGGAGGACAGTGAACCAGCTCTACCTAGCTATTGGAACATACTAAGCCCAGTGACATTTGCCAGAAAATAAAGTAAGAACCCTGAGACGTACACAGGCAAAGGTATATGCTAACATTTGGCAAAGGTTGACATTGATGCAAGACAAAAAAGTACTGAAACCAAAACGCAGAGCATTCTGATTATATAGACTGTTAGAAATGGGGTCTTTGGTTGGTAGTCAGGTTACCCCCTGTCCAAGCAAGGACCCTCACTCTAGTCAGGGTAAAAGAGAATCACCCTCAGCTAACCACTGCTTACCACCTTGGTAGTTTGGCACGAGCAGTAAGCTTAACTTCAGAGTGCTAGGTGTAAAGTATATGTACCAACACACACAGTGACTTAATGAAAACACTACAAAATGACACAACACAGGTTTAGAAGAATAGAAAATACTTATCTAAGCAAAACAAGAACAAAATGACAAAAATCCACAATACACAAGTCAAGTTTTCACTAAAAATGCAAAAAGAGTCTTCATGTAATTTTAAACACAACGCTAACGCTGTTAGCGTGAAAATGTACCTTGGGTGCATCAAAGATAACCCCGCACGTGCGACTGTGCAACAAAAAGGGCTTGCGATGAGTCGATTTCACTCACAAGCGAGACCTTGCATCGTTTCTCCTCTAGTCGGGTCGGCGTGGTTCATTTCTTCTCTCTGCAGGAGAACGATGCATCGATCCGGTCAGCGCTCTTGGGTCCGGGCAGGCCTTGAGTTGTTTTTACATGCCCAGCTGTGTTTGCATCAGAAATTGAGCCTCACGATAATCCGAAAACCACGCAGCACGGGTTGCACTCTCACCAGGCTCCATCAGTGATGCTGTGCATTGTTTCTCCAGCCCCGGGCATCGATCTTCACGTCGCATTGCAGGCTAGCATCGATTTTCAGCCGCGAAGCCGGCGGCACGTCGATTTTTCAGCCGCAGATCGGAGTTGCGTCAATCTTTTCCCCGCACAGCATTTTGTGCGTGGATTTCTCACTCTTGGGCTGCCAGCTTCTCCTTTCAGGGTCCCAGGAACTGGATGGGCACCACTCGCCAGATTAGGAGTCTCTCAAGGCACTCCAGGTGCTGGCAGAGAGAAGTCTTTGCTGTCCCTGAGACTTCAAATAACAGGAGGCAAGCTCTAAATCAAGCTCTTGGAGATCTTCATAAGAAGGAAGGCAACACAAAGTCCAGTCTTTGTCCTCTTAGCACAGGCAGAAGCAGCAACTGCAGGATAGCTCCACAAAGCACAGGCAGGGCAGCTCTTCTTCCTCAGCTCTTCAGCTCTTCTCCAAGCAGAAGTTCCTCTTGGTTTTCAGAAGTGTTCTAAAGTCTGTGGTTTTGGGTGCCTTTCCTATACCCATTTTGCCCTTTGAAGTAGGCCTACTTCAAAGGAAAGTCTCTCTTGATTGTGAAATCCTGCCTTGCCCAAGCCAGGCCCCAGACACACACCAGGGGGTTGGAGACTGTATTGTGTGAGGGCAGGCACAGCCCTTTCAGGTGTAAGTGACCACTCCTCCCCCCTAGCACAGATGGTTCATCAGGAAATGTAGACTACACCCCAGCTCCCTTTGTGTCACTGTCTAGTGAGAGGTGCAACCAGCGCAACTGTCAAACTGACCCAGACAGGGAATCCACAAACAGGCAGAGTCAGAAATGGTTTAAGCAAGAAAATGCTCACTTTCTAAAAGTGGCATTTTCAAACACACAAACTTAAAATCAACTTTACTAAAAGATTTATTTTTAAATTGTGAGCTCAGAGACCCCAAACTTCAAATGTCCATCCACTCCCAAAGGGAATCTACACTTTAATAATTTTTAAAGGTAGCCCCCATGTTAATCTATGAGAGGGACAGGCCTTCCAACAGTGAAAAAACAAATGTAGCAGTATTTCACTGTTAGGACATATAAAACACATTACCATATTGCCTACCTTAACCATACACTGCACCCTGCCCTTGGGTCTACCTAGGACCTACCTTAAGGGTGTCTTACATGTACGAAAAGGGAAGGTTTAGGCTTGGCAAGTGGGTACACTTGCCAAGTCGAATTTACAGTTAAAACTGCACCACAGACACTGCAGTGGCAGGTCTGAGACATGATTACAGAGCTACTTATGTGGGTGGCACAACCAGTGCTGCAGGCCGACTAGTAGCATTTGGTTTACAGGCCCTGGGCACCTCCAGTGCACTTTACTAGGGACTTACTAGTAAATCAAATACGCCAATCATGGATAAACCAATTAACCATAACATTTACACAGAGAGCATATGCACTTTAGCACTGGTTAGCAGTGGTAAAGTGCTCAGAGTTCAAAAGCTCCTCTAGTGCACTTTACTAGGGACTTACTAGTAAATCAAATACGCCAATCATGGATAAACCAATTAACCATAACATTTACACAGAGAGCATATGCACTTTAGCACTGGTTAGCAGTGGTAAAGTGCTCAGAGTTCAAAAGCTCCTCCAGTGCACTTTACTAGGGACTTACTAGTGAATAAAATATGCCAATCATGGATAAACCAATTAACCATAACATTTACACAGAGAGCATATGCACTTTAGTACTAGTTAGCAGTGGTAAAGTGCTCAGAGTTCAAAAGCCAACAGCAACAGGTCAGAACAAATAGGAGGCAGGAGGCAAAAAGATTGGGGATGACCCTGCATAAGCAAAAAAGTCCAACATACACTAAGTTGGCTATTTCTGTGCAAACACAAGAGAGAAATCTGGGTTTCCTCCACGTTTCATTGCATTAATTCAAACTCTATAGTATGTTGTAAGAGTTTTTATATTAACTAATGAGACTTGTTTCATTTACCTTACAAAGAGGAACACAGCACAGCTGCCCTCTCTCTCAATCTTGACTTTTCAAGCTGATAACCCTTACATTAAGCAATAAGAGATTAAACTACAATTAAACATATTACTCACAGTCACATTGGCCCTCATCATCAGCCACCTGAAGAACGGCAATGCACTATATGCAGGAATCTCATCACACTTCACGAAACAACTCCAAGTCATTCAGAACTCAGCAGCCAGACTCATCCTGGACCTCCCTAGATAGACCCATACTTGCCCCATCTAAAGATCCTCTACTTCCTACAGATACACAAGAGTTTCAAATTCAAGATCCTGACCTACGCACACAAAGCCCTGCACAACCTAGGACCCACCTTCCTCAAACACCAAAAGAAATTCCACCAATATTCCAGACTCTTCTGCCCTTCAGCACACTACCTCACACACACACCCTTTATATGTTGCAGCTCCTACGGAGCACGCACCTTCACCTTCATCGCAGCCAAAGCCTCGAACAGCCTCCTAGTACACCTGAGAACATCCCCCTCCAGGACTTCCAGAAAGTCCACAAGACCTGGCTGTTTGACTAGAGCCAAGCAGCATCTCAGCTCCTGGAAACCCTCATGGGTGATAAGTGTGCTATACAAATTCCTCTGATTGATTGACTCATCTCACTTGTTAATATACAACTCTTTCCTACAGTTCCAATGTGCTGCTTTATTATGTTACTCATGCTTGGAGTGACCACCTCCTCCCGGTCATTATGGAATTTCATGTGGTAACCTAATGTACTCTGGGAGTTTCAGTATTATTTTGCTTGCATTTAATTATTTGACTAACAAGATAACAATGATTTGCAAGTGATACATTCTGGACTGGAGACCCTGTTGGTAATGCCCCGGAGTGTGGTGGTTCACTAAAGACATGTTGTAGCATATAGAACTTTAAATCAAACATTCCCTCATAAGTCTTTATTCATAGGCTTCACTGCAAAATCTATTCAGATTCTAGTTTCACATCTTCACCAGTCTTCCAGAATGTATGTCCTTCATGTAGAATACGAGTTTTTATTTGTGAATTAATGTGTCCATCTGTAATATATTTAAATCATTAAGAGCATTTTATTGGCTGTTTCTCTGCTTTGTGACCTCCTGAGAAGCAAATGTCTTGTATTAAATCTAATGTACAAATCTTTCCAATACAAATGAAAGAAACAAACAATGACAAGGGAATTGTGATTTTGTCAGGCGCAGGTCAGAGAATTGCTGACATTGAGTCAGGGAACGGGCACTTGGTGAATGGATACTGTGCAACTTAAACTAGAAAACACTGACATGCGAACCAAAATACACTGACACTGAGTTGTTTGTCACAATATTGAGTGCTGAACAATCAACCTGCAGCAAATCAAGTGCAGGACCTCTACTGTGATTACTACCTCTGAGATTACCACTGCAGGGATTACCAATGCTGAATTACCACTACTGTGATTATTACCTCTGAGATTACCACTGTTTATATTACCACCACTGTGATTAATACCTCTGAGATTATCCCTGCATCGGTTACCACTGCTGAGG
The DNA here is from genome assembly GCF_031143425.1 of Pleurodeles waltl. Classification (NCBI taxonomy): domain Eukaryota; kingdom Metazoa; phylum Chordata; class Amphibia; order Caudata; family Salamandridae; genus Pleurodeles; species Pleurodeles waltl. Next base: position 215,581,039 of record NC_090440.1, read on the forward strand.
CTACCACTACTGTGATTACTACCTCCAAGATTACCAGTGCAGAGATGACCTCTTCTGAGATAACCACTGTTGAAATTATCAATGCAGGGATTGCCACTTATGAGATTACCATTTCTGGGATTACTACCTCTGAGATTACCGCTGCAAGGATTACCACTGCTAAGATTACCACTGATTTGATTGCTACCACTGAGATTACTACTACTCATATTACCACTACTGTGATTATTACCTCTGAGATTACCAATGCAACAATTACCACTGTAGAGATTACCACTACTGATATTACCACTACTGTGATTACTACCTCTGAGATGACCCCTGCAGGGATTACCACTGCTGAGATTACCACTACTGTGATTACCACTAATATGATTACTACTGCTGAGATTACCACTGCAGGGATTACCACTGTTGAGATTACCACTTCTAAGATTACCATTACATTGAGTAAAATAGATTCAAAAGTAAGTGTACTGGCCCTGTGCTAACCTACCTCTTAAAATGAAACATTACTTTATAACTATTGTGATTACTAACTCTGAGATTAACACTGCTGATATTACCACTACTGTGATTACTAATGCTGAGATTACCACTGCAGGGATTACCAGTGCAGGGATTACCACTACTGTGATTACTACCTCTCAAAACTACCACTGCAGGGGTTACCACTGCAGGGTTTACCACTGCAGAGGTTACCACTACTCTGATTACTAATGATGAGATTACCACTGTTGATATTACCACTGCTGGGTTTACCACTACTGAGATTGCTACCTCTGAGAGTACCACTGCAGGGATTACCACTGCTGAGATTACCACTGATGTGATTACTACCACTAATATTACCACTACTGTGATTACTATCTCTGAGATTACCACTGCAGGGATTACCACTGCTGAGATTACTACTGCTGAGATTGCCACTACTGTGATTACTACAGCTGAGATTACCACTGCAGGGATTACTGCTGCAGAAATTACCACTACTGTGATTGCTACCTCTGAGAGTACCACTGCAGGGATTACCACTGCTGAGATTATCACTACTGTGATTACTAATACTGAGATTACCACTGCTGATATTACCACTACTGTGATTTCTACCTCTGAGATAACCCCTGCAGGGGTTACCACTGCTGAGGTTACCACTACTGTGATTACTACCTCCGATATTACCAGTGAAGGGATTACCTCTGCTGCGATTACCACTGATTAAATTATCACTGCAGGGATTACCACTGCTGAGATTACTACTACTGGGATTACTACCTCTGAGATTATGACTGGAGGGTTTAAAACTGCTGAGATTACCACTGACATGATTACTACCACTGAGATTACCAGTACTGATGTTACCACTACTGTGATTACTAATGCTGAGATTACCACTGCAGGGATTACCACTGCAGGGATTACCACTACTGTGATTACTACCTCTCAAAAGTACCACTGCAGGGGTTACCACTGCAGGGTTTACCACTGCAGAGGTTACCACTACTCTGATTACTAATGCTGAGATTACCACTGTTGACATTACCACTGCTGGGTTTACCACTACTGAGATTGCTACCTCTGAGAGTACCACTGCAGGGATTACCACTGCTGAGATTACCACTGATGTGATTACTACCACTAATATTACCACTACTGTGATTACTATCTCTGAGATTACCACTGCAGGGATTACCACTGCTGAGATTACTACTGCTGAGATTGCCACTACTGTGATTACTACAGCTGAGATTACCACTGCAGGGATTACTGCTGCAGAAATTACCACTACTGTGATTGCTACCTCTGAGAGTACCACTGCAGGGATTACCACTGCTGAGATTATCACTACTGTGATTACTAATACTGAGATTACCACTGCTGATATTACCACTACTGTGATTTCTACCTCTGAGATAACCCCTGCAGGGGTTACCACTGCTGAGGTTACCACTACTGTGATTACTACCTCCGATATTACCAGTGCAGGGATTACCTCTGCTGCGATTACCACTGATTAAATTATCACTGCAGGGATTACCACTGCTGAGATTACTACTACTGGGATTACTACCTCTGAGATTATGACTGGAGGGTTTAAAACTGCTGAGATTACCACTGACATGATTACTACCACTGAGATTACCAGTACTGATGTTACCACTACTGTGATTACTACCTCTGAGATTACCACTGCTGAAATTACCGCTACTGTGATTACTACCGCTGAGATTACCACTGCAAGGATTACCACTGCTGAATTACCACTACTGTAATTAGTACCTCTGAGAGTACCACTGCAAGGATTACCACTGCTGAGATTACCACTACTGTGATTATTATCTCTGAGATTACAACTGCTGATATTACCACTACTATGATTACTATCACTGAGATTACTGCCTCAGGGGTTACCACTGCTGAGGTTACCACTACTGTGATTACTACCACAGAGATTACCAGTGCAGGGATTACCTCTGCTGAGATTACCACAGTTGAAATTATCACTGAAGGGATTACCACTGCTGGGATTACCACCACTGGGATTACTATCTCTGAGATTATCACTGCAGGGATTACCACTGCTGAGATTACCATTGATGTGATTACTACCACCAGGATTACAACTACTGATTTTAGCACTAATGTGGTTACCTCTAAGATTACCACTGCAGTGATTACCACTATAGAGATTACCACTATGGATATTACCACTTCTATGATTACTACCTCTGAGATTACCACTGCAAGATTACCACTGCTGAGATTACCACTACTGTGATTACTACCACTGGGATTACCACTGCAGGAATTACCACTGTTGAGAGTACCACTTCTGAGATTACCACTACATTGGGTAAAATAGATTCAAAAGTAAGTGTACTGACCCTATGCTAGCCTATCTCTTAAAATTAAACATTACTTTATAACTACCCACCACCCTATCGTTAAAGCCATACAGTGCCCTCTCCTTAACCCAGTGGTTACATTGGGCCGGGGGTGCCAGTGGCCCACCGGTACATATTTCGTAGAACCAGCACTCTTCCACTCTGTCCCATGGTGGTCCTATTGGTCTTTACCCTGCCCTGTCCAGGCCCAGGCATATACATGACTGGAGCATTCTCAAGTGGCAGGGACACCAAGCACTTCATTTTCCTGCATCCATTCTTATGTTAAACCATTCTGTGCTCAGGCAAAGACCCGCTTTCATTTTCATAAAATAATATTTTGTACCCTGTAACAAGTCCAACATTTCAGGATTTTATTAAGTATTTCCCTGTTCTTTCTCCATGTACACAGGCATGTTATCTGTTTTAGGTGGACCAGCCCCTTTGATATTTTAGTAGATGCTGCTTTGTTTTACTCTTTGCCTTTTTTTGGTTGAACACTAAAAATATGTTCCCATGACATCGACCCTGTTACATGGGTATTTGCACTTTTGCCAGTTACATGGATAATTGCACTTTTGCGGTTACATGGATAATTGCACTTTTGTCGATAAATTTCACTGCGAGCGTACTTCTGTTTCCTTTTGTGTGTTTGCTTTGAGCTCATGGTGGCCGTCGGTTCGCTTATGTGCAACTGTTTTTCTTTTCAGTTTATGTGGCAATAAAAGTCCGGTTAGGAGTTTACAACGCTATTAGCTTTAACTCGAGTAAAGACGAGACCCATTGCATTGCAAATGTTCGTTTACCATTGAGTTTGTGATAACGTATATAGCAAGTAACCCCTCCTAACATGATAAATGTATATCTGTGAGATAGACAAATGGTGAATACAATGACCAATGAGACTGATGCATAGCAGCGAAGTCATGATACTAATTACTGATCTATAACATTTTGCAACTTTCATTATTTTATTTTAGTGTCAGTGAGTATCTATATGGTAATCCCTTTTTCCTCAGGTTAACAGTGATTTGTCTAACCGTAATCAAATGGTAAGGTTAAGATATGTGCACCAGAATAAGTGTGTATAAGAGTTGGTTGCAGGGTCCAAGTAGCTAATTATAGGTACTGCATGTTGCAGTGTGCAGTGTTTCGGTTAATTGTAGCATGTCTTGGTCAAATTATTTTTCGAGCCAGTGCAAAGTATGCATGTGATTTTTCAATGTTTGTACTACCTCTACAAGCTCCATGTTGATCTCTCTGGCCCACAGAACGTAGCTGACGGCGTGGTAGTGCCATTCCCTAACAGGTACATTTTCAACGAATTGGTGGAATCTGGGCATGGGAGAACCTCATATGTTTCGAAATGCACTAGTCTTCTACATAGGATTAGCAAAAAAGACAGCCAGACACCCTTGTTGGTCCTGGCCAGAGATACAGACTGTTTTACCTTTGTGAACCCTCTCTCTCACAAAGGAAAGCTGTGTGAGAGCTTGTGGTTGAGCCCACCTAGACTCACACCAGTCAGGGGGTGGGAATACCAGAGATAAAGCATGCCATAATTAGTGGGTGGGGGCCTTGCTTTTCGCAAAATTGTGTCTGTGTCTGAAAGAGTGACTGCATACGATTATAGCCATATTCTTTCTCGTTGATGTGTTAAGTTAGTTTCTAGGAAGGAAGAAAAAATTACTCATTAGAGCATCTAACCCCATACCAGTGAATCATATAACAAACATCAACATGTTAGTTTTCACTCTATATGCTGACAGATTTTATACTTCAACAGTCTTTGAGGGAAATTACTGTGCTAACTGACCTCATACCCTTAGGACTGACCCACTCTCAGTTATCCTTACAGCAGTAAAATATACAAACCTGTTGATGATGACTAAAACTATGGCTAACTTAAGAGTGTTTATGAGTCCCTAGCTGCTGCAATCATCAACATCCGGTTAGTAATCCTGCATTGGGAATCTCCTCTCCGGAGCAATCTTGTTTGGAACCACTAAATCCCAACACACATGTAAAAATGTTCTCTTGGGTGCCTTAGTTTGTGAAGAGGCCAGATGAGATCTCACTATTTGCGATATTATTTGCCAAACACGTGTCGTCATATATGATCTCATATATATTTTATGCAACAAAAATATTGCTATTTCAAGTTTTCTATTGTTTCTCCAGCTCAGGAACATTTTCAATTCACTTGTGTCTTCACAGGTATTCCCAGAGTCCTCCCATGTCCTGTGTGCCAGGATCCTGAAGGGCATGTGATCTCTGAAAGGAAACCAAACCAGTCCATCAAAGTATAGATTGGTGTGCCTTAGGAGGCATAGTTGATAGTGCCCTGACCATCCATACTGCTTGCTGACATATATTAGAGAGTATCCTTGCACTGGGAACAGAAACACACTTATACTCAAACTATGAACATTAAAATAATCATGCAGGTATCTAAGGAATAAAGTGTCCCCTGCCATACATGATGTGAATATTGCAAGTCACAGAGAATTTCCATAACCATCCAGATGAATGAGGCTGAAGGCTGAGTTCCATTTTAAGGTTAGGAAACTTCCAGGCAACTTGCAAAATCTTTATCATTTACAGTAGTGGGTACTTTATCCCATTTAATACATAGTCTCACCCTCTATCACCTTTACCACAAACCACTTAAAACTTTGATGCGAACCTCTTTCATAAGAAAGAGAGAATATGTTTGCAAACATGAAGAATAAAAAGGAACCTTAAGTACAAAATTAAAATATCAAAAACCTGTTAGATATTTGTTGCGGAAAGACATTAGCAACGGTTCAATACAAGTCAGTTCTTTAATATTTTTTTTAAAATGCTGTTGATCAGAATATGTAGGAACATGCAGAAAGACTCTAACATTTCTATATTAGTCTAAGGAATGCAGAAAATAATCAGGTTCTTTCTGCTAGAAAAATAGAGCAGAAGAAAGAAAAGCCATGTTTCATTTTCATTGCTTTAAACACCTGCTCTGGGATTTAACCTGCCTTTCACTTCGGCTGCTGGCAGTGACAGCAGGCACTGTGACTTCAAAACTCTTATAATAGTTGGGTTCTGCTGTATTTTCTTTATAATTGGTGACTGGATATGTTGCAAGTCACTATTTATATATGGGATAAAGTACCCCCTGCTGTACATTATAAGGACATTACAAGTTACTGAGGAGTTCTATAACCATACAGAGGAGCAAAGCCAAAGGTCACGTTTCTTAATAAGGTTAGGGAACTCTGAGGTGACTTGCAATTCTCTTATCATGTTGACTGTAATAACCTATAATAGCCAAGTTCTGATGTCTTTTCTGTGTAATCAGTGACTGGGTCTATCGCAAGTCACCTATCATAAAGAAATTAGAGAACAAGCAAACTGTCACTGGGTCAAAAAAAAACAGTGGGTCAAAAAAACATAAATCATGAAGAATGGGGAGACACAATTGATGGGACAGAATTAACACTGACACTGGGACATTGAAGACACTTTTACTGGGACAGCAATACAAACTGATTAGGCAGTGAATATACCTAAATTGTGTCAGGGAGCATATGGGTACAGTGAGAGGGAGACCGATAAACCATGCAGTTAAAAAATTAAGGCCCATATTGATATATTTCTTGAGCCGCATTTGCGTCATTTTATGAGGCAAAAACGGTGCATACTTACAACATAAAATTATATTTTTTAAGTTTGCGCCGCTTTTGCGTCAAAAAAATAATGCAAATGCGATGCAAAAAAAATATAAATACGGGCCTAAGATATTTGGACTGGAAGTGGACTGAAAACTAATGTACTCTGTTTGAATGACCATCAAAGTGAGGCAGGGAGCCCAGAGAGAGTCACAGACTGCAACAGACACCCTAATGCTCACGCCGGTGGGGTGTCATGGGCATGTACTGAATCTGAGACAGGTAGTACACTGAGAGTGGGAGATGGGCACTCTTGCTTTTGGACAGGGAGAAATTAACCTGGAACTGAAAGACACATAAAATAATATACCATGTGTTATAGTTCGTGTGTATATAATGAAAGCACACACACCGTGAGTCGATGAATTCAGGAGTAGGCTTTATTCATGTTTTCAAGTATGCAGTACCAGGATAAGTGTCACATACTCAAACATCAACATTCTACGCTGGAATGATGAATGTAGAATCATCCCTAAACATTCTAAGGAGTGCTAAAATGCACTAGACTACTAGATCAAAAGGTAGACCTTATGTTTCCACACTTGGAAAAACGTACACAGTAATGAGGTGAGATAAGCAATGGGATACCATAAATGCATCACTTTAGGTAAACAAACACAGACTCAGGGGAACTGAGTGAGGATGTTAACAACACTGGGGCACAGGAGTTATGTACACTGGGTCAGGGAGACTTGTAGGCTATGACAGAGACTTGTGCACTGAAACTGGTATTACTTGGGCCCTAGGGCAGGGAATGCTCTGACAATGGGACAAGAACATCGTAGAAATGCAGAGATGGTAAATAGAGACACATTTACTGGAGTAGAGGCACAGACTCTAGGATACAGGAATATGCAACTAGGGCAGAGACTTGATTAGACACATACAGAACTGAGAAATCTTCACATATGGAGCATGGAGAAAGGTATACAGCGGGAGGATGACTGTCACTGGGTCGAAGTTTACGGTGGCATCTGTATAGTGAGCCAGGTTCACTGAGCTAGGGATTTTGGAAAAAGAGGCACATAATCTTAGACAGGAAGACATGGACTCCAAGTGATGGATAATGCTTAGAAAGTAAAAGTGAAACAATAATTCTACATGAAGAGAATCATACTCCTAGACAGGAGGTATCGCACTGCAGATGATGTAATACACTGACAAGGGTAAAGGTAAAGCACTGATTCTGGACAAAGAGACACATACTCCTGGACAGGAAGACTCGGATTCCAAGTGATAGAATATGCTGACAAGTGTAAAGATAAGACACTTCTTAGACCTGACATCCTTGTTGTGGTATTCCCCTACACTTTGGGGGTCATTCTGAAGACCGCCATAACACCTCTGCGGTCGCGGTAAACCGCCACGGTCATTCTGACCCGCAACTGGCAAACCGCCAAAAACCCGACATCAACAAAAGTCCGCCACACCAAAGGTCAGCGGGAAACTGGCGATGACCAAACCTCCACCGTCACGCCAACAGAAATACGCCCATACCATTCCGACCCACAAATCCCCGCAGCGGTCTTTCAACCGCGGTATTCCATTGGCGGTACACACCTCCGCGGTCAAAATACACACACCTTTACAAAACACATCCACATTGGATAATTCAAAATACACACACCTGAGACACATACACACACCACTCCCACACACCCAATTAAATATAAAACACACATCCACATCACCCACAAACCCCTACGACCACAATTGCGACTGAAGGACAGAGAGAAACAGCACAGAATAGAGTACACCATCACACAGAGGCAAATCACAACATCACCTACACAATATCCACGCACAAAACACCACACACCACCGCACTCACCACAGTCTACAACACATACACCACCCCTCACCTCATCCACACCACCCCATGGCACCCCAAAGACACCCCAGGTTCTCTGATGCAGAACTCAGGGTCATGGTGGAGGAAATAGTTCGTGTAGAGACCCAGCTCTTCGGGACACAGGTGCAGCACACCACCATTGCCAGGAAGATGGAGCTATGGCAAAGAATAGTGGACAGGGTCAACGCTGTGGGACAGCATCCACGAAATCGGGACGACATCAGGAAGCGGTGGAACGACCTACGGGGGAAGGTGCGTTCCATGGTATCAAGGCACAACATCGCGGTGCAGAAGACTGGCGGCGGACCCCCACCTACTCCCCCAGAATTCACAGCATGGGAGGAGGAAGTCTTGCACATCCTGCATCCTGAGGGCCTCGCAGGAGTAGGCGGAGGAATGGACTCTGGTAAGTCAAATCTTCACTACTTCATTCCCCCCACCCCACCTGCATGCCAAATCATACCCCCACCCTCACTCCCACCCCCACCCCCATCACACCAACTCCTTGCTAATGGCTCACCATCACAACCCACGCATCCTAAAACCTAGCCCTGAATGCGTCCCCAAAGCATGCCCACTGCACACACCCATCACCCCCACAAGCCACCGTCACAAAAGCCCCCACAAGGGAATGCCAGCACTGGGGGACACGGCCACCCACCCATTACACGAAATGGCACACACAGAAGCAATAACCATACTCTTATACCCCTGCAGGACCCGAACGCCACCACACCACCACGGAGGGTCCAGAGATGTCCATCCCACCCCCAGAAGGGGCCCCCAGTGATGACAGCAGCTCTGTCTCCCTGGACCCAGATGACCAGCCCGGCCCATCGGGGACCTCGGGACAGTCGGTTCCCCACAGACAGCCACAGGCTACAGCAGACCTAACCCCCTCTGGGAACACCAGCACAGCTCCCACCCAGCGGGCCCATGCCTCTGTCTCCAGGACACGTCAATCAGCGGTGTGTCCACCACTACAGGGCACCCAGGTTGACCCACCACCCCAACAACAACAGGGACCTGGGGGCAGTGGTAGTGGGCACACGGTCCAGGGGACAGAGGCCCAGGGAAACAGGGGAACTGGGAGGGCTGCTGTGCGACAGGGGGGGGACAGGCCCAGGGAACCGACTCTCCAAGAGGCCCTCTCCTCCATCATGGGAGCATACCACCGCTCCCAGGAGACGATGGCTACGGTACTGGCCAGGTTCCAGGAGATCCAGGTACTGCAGGAGGAACAGTACATGGGGTTCAGAGAGGAACTGCAAAACATTAGTTCCACAATGGGGACCATCGTCGTGGCCCTTAACCAGATAGTCACCACATTGCGGGACCATGTGGCACCACAAAGGGCCCCTGTCACTAGCATGGACCAGGAACAGCCTACCACCTCCGCCGGCGCTAGTGGACAGGAGGCTCCCACACAACGACAGGCCACCAGAACCCCACCTCCTGCAGAAGAAGAACCACCCTGCAAGCGGGCCCTGAGATCTCACAAGAAGACAGAGTAGGATGCCAAGACCCCCGCCAGCAAAGGATACCCCCTGATGTCATCCCACTGTCCCACATTGTCACCCTGTCCAAACTTAAACTGCCCCTGCTCCATCCTTCCACAGGCATATGGACAATGCACCTGTGAGACTGAAAACTGGACTCTGCCATGGACATTACTCCACCATCACCCATCACCATTTTACAATCATGTTCCTAAATTTAGCACTTTAATAAATTCACTTATTGCACTTAAAAAATCTGGAGTCTGCCTGTATTTTAAACAAATGTATTAGACATAACGGTGCCAAAATGTTTAGTTACATTGTGATGACAACATACCACTGTCACACAGCTGTAGTCCATGGGCAAACAAAGCAGAGGTCACGCAGTGGGGCCCACAGCTCTGAAAACGGAAGGGAAAGTCACAACTCAGTTAACTGGAACTGGGGGGAAACACAGACAGTAGAGAGGCAGGAGACTTTAAGTAAATGTAAAATGGCGGGGTTGATTCGTACCTGTGTGCTGCTGAAAATACTGTTGTATCACTGTGTCCCTGTTGTCTGTGTCGTCCCCGTCGTCTTCCTCCTCTTCACTCTCCACAGGCTCCACAGCTGCTACAACACCACCATCTGGACCATCCTCCTGCAGGAAAGGCACCTGGCGTCGCAAAGCCAGGTTGTGAAGCATACAGCAAGCCACGATGATATGGCACACCTTCTTTGGTGAGTACATTAGGGATCCACCTGTCATATGCAGGCACCTAAACCTGGCCTTCAGGAGGCCAAAGGTTCTTTCTATAATCCTCCTAGTTCGCCCATGGGCCTCATTGTAGCGTTCCTCTGCCCTTGTCCTGGGATTCCTCACTGGGGTAAGTAGCCACGACAGGTTGGGGTAACCAGAGTCACCTATTAGCCACACACGGTGTCTCTGTAGCTGTTCCATCACATAAGGAATGCTGCTATTTCGCATGATGTACGCGTCATGCATTGACCCAGGGAACTTGGCATTTACATGGGAGATGTACTGGTCAGCCAAACAGACCACCTGGACATTCATCGAATGATAACTTTTTCTGTTCCTGTACACCTGCTCACTTCCACTGGGGGGAACCAAAGCCACACGAGTCCCATCAATGGCACCAATGATGTTGGGGATATGTCCAAGGGCATAGAAATCACCCTTCACTGTCGCCAAATCGCCCACCTCAGGGAAAACAATGTAGCTCCGCATGTATTTCATCAGGGCAGACAACACTCTGGACAAAACCTTAGAAAACATAGGCTGAGACATCCATGATGATATGGCCACTGTTGTTTGGAATGATCCACTTGCTATAAAATGGAGTACTGACAGAACCTGCACCAGAGGGGGAATCCCTGTGGGTTGGCGAATGGGGGACATCAGGTCTGGCTCCAGCTGGGCACACAGTTCCTGTATAGTGGCTCGGTCAAGTCTGTATGTCAGTATGACATGTCTTTCTTCCATTGTCGACAGGTCCACCAGCGGTCTGTAAACGGGAGGATTCCTCCATCTCCTCGCAAGTCCCAGCGGACGGTGCCTAGGAAGAACAACATGGAGCACAGAGTCAAGCAACCCACATGTACGTAACCACAGCTTGCACAGTACACGATTCGCTATGCATTGATGGCTTGTATGATTGGCAATGCAAGGCCTAGGCCTGTGTGACGCAGTAGAAATTAAGCCATGTGGGCCCTTGAAATGGCGGCTGCCTGACCTGTGAAGTGTGACAATGGGATGTGAGGTCAATGCGCTGGCGAGGCACACCGTGGCGGTAGGCGGTCGAAGACCGCGGCGCAAAGCAGCATTGGTTAACAGTGAACGATGTGCGCCGGCGTTCGCGGTACGCACCACCGCGGTACGCACCGCCGCGGGCGTGACCGCCATTTTCTATCTGCTTAATCACTCGAGACCTGATCATCCACAGGAGAGGACCTATACTGCAAGTGCTGCTGGGACCTCGGTCTGGAAGAGACAATGGCTTCTGCGACTGGGGAAAGGGCCCCTGCCTTCACATCTGAGGAATTGGAGAAACTTGTTGATGGGGTCCTCCCCCAGTATGCGCTACTCTACGGTCCTCCAGACCAACAGGTAAGTACACAGGGAGCACGTTGTATGGACTATGCCTGTGTTGAGTGGGGTGGATGTAAGATGGAGGGGAGGGGAGCGAATGAGGAATGCAACGCACGACAGATGAGAGCATGTGCCACAGGGCAAGGTTGGGGTGGGAGGGCCACTCTTATCGACCATGCAGAAAAGTGATGATATTTCTTTTTCCACCCTGTACATGTCACACAGGTCAGCGCCCATCAGAAGATTGACATTTGGCGTGCCATCGCCAAGGACGTCCGGGCCCTGGGGGTCCACAACAGACGGGGCACCCACTGCCGCAAGAGGTGGGAGGACATCCGCCGCGGGAGCAGAAAGACCGCCGAGGCTCTGCTGGGGATGGCCTCCCAACCTAGGAGGGGTGCCACATGGCAATTGACCCCCCTGATGTCCCGGATCCTGGCGGTGGCCTACCCCGATTTGGATGGGCGCGTGAGGACATCACAGCAGACACAAGGGGGTGAGTATCAGTACATTCTGCTATATTAGCGCACAGTGGAGGTGTCTGGGTGGGGGAGGAGGGCTGTGGCTATCTCTAGGCCAGGGCGGTTTCTGTAGGCTAGGCCCCTCCATAAGGCATGGCCCTGTGCCCCGCCCCCCACCTCTGTAGGGTGCTAAGAACAGCTATCCATGGGACGGGCTCACCTATGTGTGCATTTGTCGTCCATAGACTTGTAGGCCCAGTGACAATAATTGAGTAGTGTACCCCGAGTGCGCGGCGTAGTGCAGGGGTCTTCTGTGTCTGTCCTCTCCGCCAACGGTGTCGCCAATGCATGCACTCAACATGTCTTTCTTTCTTCTTCCCCCCCTTTTTTTTGGTTTTCCTGTTCATGTGTGCCTTAGCATCATCAGGCGGAGGAGAAGTGGCATCAGCACACGAGGGAGCTGCATCTCACATGGCCCCGGAGGGCCATGCAACCGACTCCGAGTACACCAGTGAGACGGAGGGTGAGGGGAGCTCCACAACGGGGACCCGTGGAGACGTCAGCGACACCGACACGTCCTCGGAAGGGAGCTCCCTTGTGGTGGCGGCAACATCCGTGCCGACCGCAACAACAGGTACAGCCGCCACCCAGCGCACCAGCTCTGCCCTCCCAGCAGCCCCTCAGCGTTCGCCTCGTGCCCACTCGGCCAGGAAGCCAGGCATCTCCTTCGCCCCAGGCACCTCAGGCTCTGCCCCAGTTACTCCTGCTGCCCTCAGTGCGGAGATCATTGACCTCCTCCAGACGCTCATTGTTGGGCAGTCTACCCTTTTGAATGCCATCCAGGGAAAGGGAGGTGCATCGGAGCAATGCATACCTGGAGGGCATTCATTCGGGTCAGGCTGCCCATCAGCGATCGTTCAACGCTCTGGCCTCAGCACTGACGGCAGCCATTGTCCCTGTCTCCAGCCTCCCTCCTCCAACTCCCTCCACCCAGTCCCACTCCCCTGTTCCTCTGCTTATCCCTGACACACCTACAGACCAGCCTGCACACACATCAACACCCAAGGGCAGCTCATCCAGACATAAGCACCACAGATCACACAAGCATTCACCCAAGCAACATCCACATGCAGACATGCCAACAGCGACTGCCTCCTCTGTGTCCCCCTCCTCCTCGTCTCCCTCCTCCCTCCCTGTGACGTCTCCACTCACACCTGCATGCACACCACCATCAGCCAGTACGTCCATCACCACCACACCCACCAGAACAGTCCGCACACGTGCAGTCACCACCCCCACTGCCATTTACACGTCCCCTGTGTCCTCTCCCAGTGTGTCTGTCACCCCCTCTTCCAAACCACACAAACGCAGGCAGACACCCACCCAACAGCCATCCACCTCACGACAGCCTCCGTCACAAGCACGTGCACCCAAAGACAGCACACTTGACTCTCCTACAACCACATCCTCTTCCTCCACTCCCATACCCACTGCACCTACCCTTCCCATTGCTCCTAAAAAGTTGTTCCTCTCCAAAATTAACCTCTTTGCATCACCTGACCCACCCCTCCATCTCGTAAGAGTCCAAACAGCACCTCAGCCACCACAAGCCCTGCACCTACTAGGACCATCGTTCAGGGCTATTGGAGTCCACCAGCTCCTAGGGCAGGAACATCGGCCAGCAGCAAGGGGACAGCCAGCCCACCCCCTGGGAAAAGAACCAAAAAAGGGAAGGGCCGGCGCGACAGGCCTGAGACGGCTGCCCCCAAGGACACCACCATTGCACCGTCACCTGGCACATCCACAAAGGGAGGCAAGGGCCCCAGAGATTCGGCGAAGGAGGGCAAGGGCAGCAGGGCGGACAAGTCCGGCAGCAGGCGAGCTGCCCAGGAGGGCCCCACCTGCCCCATTTGGGGTGTGACGGAGGACACCCACGGGCCCAGGACTCCAGCACAGGAGGGCCCCGCAAGCAAAAGGTCGGATGGCGACTGAGCGGGAATTATTGCCCAGATCTGGTTCCCTAGGAAAACAAGACAAGCACCGCTGAACAGGGCCCAGCCGTGACAAGCACCGCTGAACAGGGCCCGCCAAGACAAGCACCGCTGAACAGGGCCCCGCCGTGACAAGCACCGCTGAACAGGGCCCCGCCGTGAGAAGCACCGCTGAACAGGGCCCCGTCGTGACAAGTACCGCTGAACAGTGCCCTGCCGTGAGAAGCACCGCTGAACAGGGCCCTGCCAAGACAAGCACCGCTGAACAGGGCCCCGCCAAGACAAGCACCGCTGAACAGGCCCCGCCGTGACAAGCACCGCTGAACAGGGCCCCGCCGTGACAAGCACCGCTGAACAGGGCCCCGCCGTGAGAAGCACCGCTGAACAGGGCCCCGCCGTGACAAGCACCGCTGAACAGGGCCCCGCCAAGACAAGCACCGCTGAACAGGGCCCCGCCGTGAGAAGCACCGCTGAACAGGGCCCCGCCAAGACAAGCACCGCTGAACAGGGCCCCGCCGTGAGATGCACCGCTGAACAGGGCCCTTCCTGTCAAGCACCGCTCCGCTGGGCCCCGCCATCTCTGAACTGGTCCGCTGGGCCCTTCCTATCAAGCACCGCTCCGCTGGGCCCTTCCTGTCAAGCACCGCTCCGCTGGGCCCTTCCTGTCAACCACCGCTCCGCTGGGCCCTTCCTGTCATTTACCGCTCCACTGGGCCCTTCATCTCAAGCACCTCTCCGCTGGGCCCTTCCTGTCAAGCACCGCTCCGCTGGGCCCTTCCTGTCAAGCACCGCTCCGCTGGGCCCTTCCTGTCATTCACCGCTCCACTGGGCCCTTCATCTCAAGCACCGCTCCGCTGGGCCCTTCATCTCAAGCACCGCTCTGCTGGGCACCGCCGTCTCTGAACTGCTCCGCTGAGCCCTTCCTGTCAAGCACCGCTGGCCCATTGGCAGGGCCGGATCTGTGTCGGGCAGGGCTTCACGAAGCACTCTGGCCAACATGCCTCCTCCATAACCAGTGGAGTCTGTAATCCACCTGATGGACTGTGGCTTTGCACTCCCCAGGATGGTACAGTGGGCAATCCACCCACTGTAGAGACTTGAGAGACTGTGGCTTTGCACTCCCCAGGATGGTACAGTGGGCATGGAGGCCCCTTGTGGATCTGGCGTCGTGGACTCATGTGGCTGAGGTGCCCCCCCTTCCCTTCCCCCTGAGGTGCCTGTGGTTTTATTATCTGATGCCCCAGCAGTGTTCTCTCCAATGGAATCGGGTCTCGTGTGTGGGCTTTGCCCATGTGTTTATGCACATTGGCCCACGAACAATGGAATGTAGCCAATATGTGCCGAACTTTTGGACTATGTATATATTGTTCATGTTGTAATATATTTATTTTATATATTTCATATTTCACTTGACTTCAAATATGCTATAATATACTTCAATTTTAATGATCATTTTATATTGTCTTTGCATTATTACGGGGGGTTTGTGGGGTGTCACTCTGACTTGTTGCTCTGCATTGGTGTGTAGGGATTTGGGGGTGGGGGGTGGGTGTGTCGCGTATGTGTGTGCCCGTAATCTTTTCTCCTCCCCCCTCCCCTGTGTCGTAGGTGCAGTACTCACCGTTGTCTTCTGCGCCGGCGTTCGTGCTCCTGGTAGAGGAGCAGGAAGACAATGGCTTGTAGGATGTTTAATTCGGGTTCCATGCTGTCCAGATTCCTCGTGGAGTGTGTATAGGTGAGCGTTTTCCCGTTCGTAGTCTGTTTCACTTCTTTCAAAAAGCTTGCAAGGAGACAAATCTCTGGGTCAGTACCTGAATGTCCAAGAAGGTACTGGGGGGATCACCAAAAGGGTAGACAGGTTCCAAACAAGACAAGAAAAGGGGGGAGGCGAAAATAAAAACAGTACTCAAAAGGCACAAAAAGCAGTTCTCAGGGGAATGAGTTCCAATCTCAATTTGACTCAAAGAAAGATAGTTATCCCGGAAAAAAATATTCTCAGGACATTTTCCCCTAAATCTAGGAGTGCTTCATGTAAAGACATGTCAAGGGGGACCCCACTGCCCTAAAACAGCAGTCCCTTATTGCTGGGCAGGCACCGGAGATGGCCAGTGTATTGCTTGGGTAGCAGGTTGCCCAGGTTAGTAAAGGGGGAGTGCAAAGGTTACTCTGATGTCCCTGGGTGACATAGATGATACCTAAGGCTCACTACCTAGCGATACTAAAATGTATAGGCAGTCAGTCACCCTCAATGGGCAGTGGGTGGAGGCTCTGAAAGACACAAGAGCCAGCATGACTACTGTCAGTTGTCATCTAGTGTCGCCAGAGCAGGTAATCCACAATGTATTCCACTGGGTTGTAGCAGGTGACAACCACAAATGTCACTATCATGTGGCTGTGGTTCCCTTTGATTGGGGGAGTCATGGGTTCCTTAAGGGTAGCTGTAAGTTCAGCCTTGCCTGTGAGTTATCTTCTTAGTAAAGACATGGAGCATACCATCTGGAAAGAGGTGGAGCTCCAGTCCCACGTAGAGATGTTAGGGTTGTCTGAGTAGGTGTACCTAACCACACAGTCCATGGCAGTCTGAGAGGGGAGTAAAGAGGACCTGGAGCCTGAAAAATGGCCCAGGTACTGACCAAAAATAGAAAGGGTAGGAGGCATGGGAAATCCACTCCTAAGACTCCCACTGTCCAGGAGGAGGATGAATCTGAGGGTGAAGACCCAGAACCTATATCACTACCTATTAGACCTAACTGAACTGGTCACCCAGCAAGTTAAAGGGGCGCCGTCCTGGGAAGAGGTCTACAAAGCCCAGCAAAAGTGGCCTACTTTTGAGAGCCTAAGGTGAAAGGCAGGGTTCAGGCAGCTGGCAACACCTTTGGTGATCACCGAATACATCTGGAGAATGATCTACTGTTTAGTAAGCCTGAAGTTCCTGAGCCTGGAGAAACCCATGTGTAGGTGGTCCCCCCAGAGCTACAGAGCCTTCCTATTGAATCAGACTTATGAAATACCCTTGGAAGTACATCTGGGACAGGCCAAAATGTTTGCAAAGTTGGTCACACACTTTTATTGGCCCAGGATGAAAATGACATCAGATGCCTTCTCTAGGTCCCATCGCGCATGCCAGGTCAGTGGGAAGTCAGAGGCAAAGCAGGAGGCCACCTTTCTTCCACCCCCTGTAGTGGGCACACCCTTTGAGAGGGTAGAAATAGATGTTGTTGGGCCCCTGGACTCCATGACTACCATAAGCAACAGATTCATCCTGGTTTTGGTGAACTATGCAACCCAGTACCTGGAGGTCATTCCTCTGAGGATAGTGATTGGTCCCACGGTGATGGGGATAGTTACCATAGTGGACTTCCCCAAAGAGGTTCTGTCAGACCAATGTACTAACTTCATGTCTGCCTACATGAAGTCAATGTGGGATGAGTGCGAGGTAACTAGTGGTGGGTGGAAATCACAGAATTTGTGAAAGTTGCAGAATTTCACATAGATTTTATGTAAAATGTGAGATTTTGCGGAGGTCTGCCAACAGGCAGATATTGGCATGTTGCATTGTTTGCGCTGTGATTTAGCGCCGGGAGTGCATTCCGATTTGAAAATCAGCAGGAACTACACCATGTGGTGCTCCAGAGGATGCATCCACTCAAGTTGATTTTGCTGTAGCTCTAGTAGATTTTCTACACAAGTTACAGCCTTCTGGCCACAAACAGTCACGAACGCCCACAATAGAAAAATCTCGCTGTATTTCCTTCTAGCAACTGGAACTCGCTAGGAAGACATCCGGCAATGGGGACACCAAATTTCTCTCACTAACTTACCATTCTGGAGCTGCACAAGAGAAGAAAATTCTGCAAGGTGGTGATTGGCAAAATTTGGCCAGAACTTTGTGTTTCAACAGTAAATTCTCCGGCAGAACAGAATATTTCACTAGTGGTAACTTACAAGTTCTCCATGCCATACCACTGCAAGACAAATTTACTTCTTGAAACATTCAACAAGAGCCTGAAGAGCATTACTATAGGCCTAGCAGAAGCCCTCTTACCATGCCTTCTTTTTGCCTACTGGGAAATGCCTAAGAAGGAAGTGGTGTTTCATAATTTTTTACTTCTGTTTGGCCACCATGTTCATGGACCTCTTGGTCTTATCAAAGAGGGGTGGGAGCAGGTTCACAAGAAATCCCCTCAAAATATATTAAGCTTCATATTGGAACTCAGGTCTCAGATGAAGCGCTTCTGGAAGGATGCCACTGAGAATATGAAAGGCAGCCAGGAAGTGAGGAAGCACTGGCATGACCAGAAGGCCACTTTGGTGGAGTTCCAACCTGGCCAAAAAGTGTGGGTTATAGTGCCTGTGGAGCCCAAGCCTTGAAGGACCAGTCGACCAGCCCTATGAGCTCAAGGAGCAGAAGGGTGGGGTCATCGACTTACTGTACCTCAAGACATCCAGGAACCACATAAGGATCCTTCATGTAAACCCCCTCAATCTCCACTATGAGAATTCCGAAGTAACCATGCTTCTGGTGATGGATGATGTTGTGGAAGAGGAGAGTGAGCCACTGCTTGACCTTGTATCTTCCAAGGAGCAGGATGAGTCAGAGAAAGGAGTTCTCCCTTCCTTTCGCCTACCCTGACCCCTGAGCAACAGAGTGACTGTCACCACTTGCTGGCGCAGTTTGCTTCACTATTCTCACATATTTGTCAAAGGCTGTAGCACCATGTTGGCCCCTGGACAGAGGTGACTTCTAAGTAGCAGCCCAAGACATTGAACTCAACAAAGGCATGCCAGAAGGCTTTTGACATCTGATGGAGGCCTTGTGCATAGCCCCAGTGGTCACAGCATTGGATTTCTCAAAATGATTCCTTGTCCAGGTGGACTCCTCAGAGCATGGCATAAGGACTGTGCTCTCACAGCTGAATGAAAAAGGCCTAGACTTACCTGAAGCCTTCATCATTAGGAGGTTTATTCCAAGGAAACAGAGGTGGAGTGCAGTTGAAAGGGAAGCCTTTGCAGTGGTCTGGACAGTAAAGAAGTGGAGACCATATTTGTTTTGTGACTCACTTCCTTGTTCAGACAGACCACAAACCCTCAGAAAGTTCATGCAGATGATGGGTGAGCATCTCAAATTATTGAGGTCCATCTCTCTACAGGGAATTAAATTTATGGTGGAATATCGCCCTGGAACTGACCACATCAATGATGATGGTCTCTCCAGGTTCTCCTGCCTTAGAGATGAGAACTCCCATCAGGGTAGGTAGATCTTGCTTCTTTCAGCTGGGGGACACATGTTAGATCTAACATCCATGGTGTGGTATTCCCCTCAACCTTTTGCCAGTAGCCCCCTGTTTTGCTGAATTTGTTTTTGTGGACTTGGGGACTCTGTGCTCTTTAGCACTGCAAACTAGTGCCAAACTACCTGTGTTCTCTCCTTCAAACATGGTAAAAATGGACTATGTCTAATTGGCACATTTAATTTACTTGCATGTCCCTAGTAAATGTTATTACTTGTACCTAGGGCCTGTAAATTAACTGCTTCTAGCGGGCTTGCAGCACTCATTGTGCCACCCAATTAAAGTGCTTTTTTAAAATGTGCCTCAGGCCTGGCACTGCATTTTCTAAACTGCCATTTCAACCTGGCTAAATAAACCTTTTTCCCAGGGCTAACTCATCCTTTTTAATACCTAAATGCCACCCATAATGACCCAGAGGGTAGGGAGCATTGTATATAAAAATTAGGACATGTGTGTGTATGTTTTACATGTTCTGACAGTAGAAAACTCCCAAATTAATTTTTCACTGTTGTAAGGCCTATATCTTCCATTGACTAACACTTGATTACCTTATTACCCTTAATAAATGTTATCTTTAGATAGAGAGGATATAGAAATATATATTTAACACTCAAATCAATTTTTATTTAAAATCATCTTTAATGGTAAAGCAGATTTCAAGGTAGAATCCTGAAAATGCCATTTTTAAAAGGTTGATATTTTCCTATCTCAACCATGTGTCCATTCTGCCAGTGACTTTGATCACATGACTTTGAATGGTTCTGCTGTTGGAGTTTGTGCATTGCTTCCAGACAGTAACAAAGGGTGGCATATGTGTGGGCAGATGGGACATCCTGGAAAGATAACTTGCATGGGCTGTACCCAGCCACAATTGCAATTCAAAGGGCTTTGCTTCCAGCACACAAAAAGAAGTCTGACAACAGGCCTTCCCTGCCTTTTGTCAACCCAGTTTTCAAAACCCGATGTGGGAGTAGGGAAGGGAGCACCCCCACACAAAGGCTGGCACCAAGTATAAATAATGGACTTCTGGAGCCACTCATGAGAACATTCTTGTATCTGTGGAAGTTATAGAAGAAGGACAACCCCGCTGCCAGAGGACTGCCCTGCTGCTTGACGGACTTCCTTGTTGTCTGTGCAAGAAGGCTGGACCTGCTTGCCTTCATCCAGGGCTAACCATATTGACTCAAAGGGGCAGCTGGCTGACTTCCTGCATGGTCTACAGAGACACAAGCTTCAGGGACCTCCGTGCAATAACCCGGCCGACCAGCGGCAACTGGATCCAACTGAACCTGCAATTGTACCTGCCTGACCTTGCTGGCCTCTGCTGGAGTGAATCTGTGATCTCCATGAGGTGCCTCCCCAGATCCTGGACTATTGGCTGGAATCAGAGGGCACTCCTTTTGAAGAAAAGGTGAAAATCCTGTTGTTTGGGGTCCTCACGTTTGTGACAAGGCTCTGCTGCCTGAGATGACCGCCAATGAGCTCTTTTGAAACATGCTTTTCACGCCAATGACTGTCTGCAGCTACAGGTAATGAGAGATCTGCACTTCGTGCTACAGCAACAACAGCCAGCAACAACTGCAGGTGTGAAGCTACAGCAAAGACCATCCATAACACCTGAGTGGCTCTCAACGCTACAGCGATGACCATCTGCGACTCCTGATCTGCTCTTCATGCTACCGCAACAACCATCCTCGACGCTCACCATTTTCCTCATGGCCTCTTCTAATGTGAATAGAACTCTTGATGCCAGACTTGGAAGGCAACTTTTCAGTGGGACTAACTTAGTCCCTGTATACAACCCTCACCTTCTCATGGCTGGCCTAAATCTGTGACATTACGTGCTCTTTTCAGTAAAAAATTTAAAATTGCATATCTCTGGTTCCGCTAATTGGATTTTTGTTGGTCTGGTATTATTTTATATTAAAATTGACTCTAATTTTCCAGATTGCTTAGGAATTTCTCTTTTGTTGTGTTTATCCAGCCTAACACTAAGCAGTGCATTTCACTGCCTTCTGTTACTCTGCATTAGAGAGGCGTTCCATAGGTCACTTAAATGATTTCAAAGGAGGAACATGACAGCAGTCTGAATCATCTTTTTGAGAGGCCACAGAACCACCAGCTCACATATACCCCCAGGTAAGAATTACCACAAGTGCCACAAGAATGAGGAAGAGATGACCCACTCCTGAATTCTTGAGAGGTCAGATTGGCAAGATATTGAGACAAGTGGGGGTTCAGAAATGGGGAGATCACTTAGAGAGGGCAAGCTTGATTTCATGGGAAAATCTGAGTGGATTGACCAATGAGAGGACTGAGAAATGTTAATATGCACAACTCCTCTCATGGTTTAAAAACATAAAAGTTGCCACACCAAGATATTTCAGATTTGATGGTGGACACACACAAGAAGGCACCTCTGAAAAAAGAGGGGGCAAAATGGTATAAAGCAATATGCGACATGGAAAAAGCAGTAATGGAGGTTCCATACTTAATTTGGGGAAAGTCTTTGCCAGATCAAGACCTTGGAAAGTTATGACTTTGAACAGCTTGTATTCTAAAGTCTGCCTCCCTCATTTCTTTAAATTAAATAGGTTGTACTAGACACATAAGAAGTTGAGCAATATTAGAGGAGTGTAGGGAACTGGCTCCAGGAAATGCAGGGCCCCATTGGTCGACTATATCCATATGTTTGCAACATGCCCCAACCTACAGTTATAGTGGATAAAAGTAGGTATAATTTGATCAGATATGCTCCAACAAGATATCAAGGAAAGCTCAGCACTAGCATTGTTTGTTGTTATCTGAGCAGATGATGGGGAGATGACACTGGGCAAACCATATGTAAAATAAATACTCTACTAGCTAGATGCTTGATCTATAGATACTGGATTAAAAAATCAGAACCTTCGGTATCAGAGTGGTTGAGGGAAATTTCAGCAGTGTACGAAATCTATACAATGTAGTGCTTGCGAGACTGTAGATACCTTGCAATTACAAGAAAATTGACTTGCGAGAAATGGGCACTAAAGTGTGGGAGTACACTTGGAAAAGTTAGGTCCAACAATTAAACCTCAAACACCAAGCACACGAGGCTGTATGCACTCACTTGTTTTCCATGATGTTGCTCATTGATAGTATGCTTGTGTGGCCAGATTAGGAAAGAAGAGCCTGCTACAAAGTTATATGTGGCCAACAAAAAATAAAAAAGGAGCCTCCCAACATCCACCCATGGATTTTGACACAACCCCAGATTTTCTAAGGTCAGTAAACCTTTGGATTGCATCAAAATGGTGCAGCTCCCAGACCCAGGTATAATGAGAAGAAATATCACTATTTCTCTGTGTTATTTCCTCTTTCCCTGTGGGCTGCATTTTACAGCACACATGGAAAGAGAAATATGGCTTCACAGGCTGTTTTTGTGCAGCAAGGTACTCCCTTCTTCACAAAAAAGTCCTCTCATAGAAGACACCCTTGCACCACGGCACAAGAGTACCTGCATTGGTGCTAGGCGGCAGACAGTGCACTGGCCCAGAGAGACTCCAGAAATGTGCCATATCTTTGTAAATATGGCGCATTTCTACTCTCTCCCTATCATGCAACACAGCGCAGCATGGTCCCTTACTGCGTTGCGTGACTTTTTAGCAAATCTGAGGCCTAGTGTGTTTATTTTGATTCACTTCTGTTTCAAATGTGCCTGTGGCAGCTCTGGTGAATATGTTTTTTGTGAGCTGTCTATGTATGTTTATATGGCTTAGGATATTAGACCTTTGTCATTGCCAAGGTCATCACTGGAGTTATTAATGATTATTGTAATGTTCTGCGTGTGGCCATTTGAACAAGACAGCCTGGCTCAAGGGCAGTTAGGTAATCATTTTGACAATTATTTTCTAGTCCTTAGAAATACGGTCCTATGAAGTACGGGAATCAGGACTATTGCTAGCTATATATATATAGATATATATATATATATATATATATATATATATATATATATATATATATATATATATATATATTCATTTAAAAAAAAAGCAAAGGTTTCAGGGATTTTATAGTTAGGTTCTGAATTTACTCACTCAAAACCAGAGAAATTCAGCAGTTAGAGTTAATTTAAATAACTATAACTTGCGCCGTAAGATAACTATAACTTGCACCCCCGTCAGGCACAGTTTTTTCATAATATTTTGGCTGCTAATCCTTCATTGAGATTTTTATTGACGTTATAAAAGTTGTCATGAGTGCTGTAATATCTGGGGTAATTAGACAGTGCATGGCAAAGGCGCGAGTTATAGTTGCCTTAGGCCACAAGTTATAGTTACTTGACATAAGTCTAACTATAACTGCTGTATTTCTCTGGTTTTGTGAGATTAAATTCAGAACCAAACTATAACATCCCTGTAACCTTTGGTTTTTAAGTAAATTTCTATATTTTTTAAAATTCTATTTCCTAACTATAATGTACCAGTAAACTTTGATTTATTCCATCAACTTCTATGTTTTTTTTAAGGTGAAGTAATTTTCTTTATTATACATTAATCCAACCACAATGACCCTGTGGCCAACCCCCATAACCACCCAACCCCATGCTGCACAAAGCCTTCGGTCATGCCTGGCAGGAGTTGGTCGCAGGGCCTGTCTCTCTGGGTATGAGAATAGGTGTGAGAGGGTGTTTTTGGGTGTGAAAGTGACCGCAGGAGTGCCTGTCTGGGTATGAGAGTGTCTATCCAACTGGAGTACTTTCTACTGGTTAGTTAGTTTGTGCTACCTCGTTGTGAGTGCTACCTCTTTGGGTGCAGTGTGCAGGAGAGGGGCTGTGTGGCCCCACCCTCCCTGGGCTAACTGTCCCCGGGGACCACATCCCCCGGGTCCTGGACATCTCTCCTGGGTGTCCTCCAGGGGCTCTTTAGACATGCCTGCAGCCTGAAGCACTGGATGGAATTACACTACATTTGACACAAAACATAGCTTTTGGTCCGCAGATCACGCTCTTTCTTATTCAGTGTAAATCCGTTCAGTAGGTTTGAAGATATTAAAGGGAAAATAAATGTATATATCTAGGGACACAGATTCAGAGAGATCTCCTGCTGAGATCTGATTGATCGTCTATGAATACTTCAAACAAGAAGTGTTGGCAGACATTTTGGGACTCAGCTTCAGCCCAAAACAAATATAAAAAAGGAAAGGTGCCAGGGTATGAGTAATTTGAGCCCCTAGCCTTGGTCTAGGGGTCCTACGTGGAACTCGCCAGGTCTAAATAGTTTTTTTTTTTAATCTTGGCAAAATCTGCTGCTGGATCCACATGTTTTGCTGAGATTTTCTTTAAAAAAGTGGTCTCCCGCGATTCTTGATTTTAGTTCCCCCAGGTGGGTCAGGTCACATGAGTATTTTTACTAAATAAAAGAGGGGGGCTCACAAGGCCCCCTTCTATGGCTAATGAAAGCCCAAGGGACAAACACCTCTCCAGGGCTGAATATTATAGTATTGGGTGGCTTCACACACCCCCCCTGCACTCGGGACCACCACCTCCAAGAACAACAAAAATTAGTAGGCGGTCCTGCTGATCCCCCTGGGCCACTAGGACTGCCACATCCCTGACTACATTATTAAACTACACGGGGGCAACGTGGACCCCCGCAACATAGAGGCCACCACCTCCCCAGGTCATCATCATCACTTTACTTTATTTCGGTAAAAACATACCATAAAAGTGCAATACATGACAATCCAGAAAAAATATTATAAATAACAAACTCTAAAAAGAGAAATGTTAAAAACAAGGTAAGACAAAAGTATAAAAAAAATATATTTCTCCATAAATATAATACTTGAGAAACATCCAGTCCCGACTAAAGCATAAAGCTAATAGACTTACACTTAAATACAACAAATGTGCACTATAATACCTGCTTCTAAGAACTACTACCAAGTCTTATTCTTTAAAAATCGCTAATCTAAAACGCCATATTGATTCAAGAAATTTTGCCACACGGTAAACTATTTGTACAGATGGATCAGATTTAAATACTCTCTCAGCAGATAAACATTTCCTAAAACCCATTTGTTTGCATGGGGGAATAATCTAAAACGCCCTCTGTCATATGCACAACATTGAAAAAGGACATGAAGATCAGACTCTTCATTCTTGCAGCCCATCGGGCATAACTTAGACTTGTTGGTAGAATTGGGCCATTTATAAGTTAATGAACACAGAGGAAGAGACCCTATTCTGAATCTGATAAAAAAGAGCATGCACAAATGGAGAGAGTACTGCATCCATAAAGGGCTCAAACTCATAATGACATTTGAATTGCAGAAAACTATCAGCCATGCAAGAGGGCAAAACTTCAGCCAATTGAACAGTTTGGACTTTGAGCCAAAAAGTGTCCTTCAATGTCTGAGCAGCATTTTTGGGAATAGAAGTGGGATCCTTCCAGTAAGACCCCAGGCCAAGATGAAATAAGGACCGTTCAACATAGGCACACCACTTGATTTTAGTGTTGAGGTTAGTACCCACCAGATTGGGCAGCCCACATCTAAATGGAATGAGAGCTTCTAATGACCATAGCCGGATCCAAAACAGTAGTGGCCTTAAAGCAGCAATCTGGTTGACTGGATTTTTTTAAAAATTCATTCGGATAGGCAAAGACGGGGTACTTGAAGGAACTTTTAACAACATCTTTAAAAACTGATTTTCCGCCCTAACCAGATTCTCCAAATTGCAGTGACCCCATAACTCAGCACCATACAAAGCCCCCCCCGCTTTGTGATTTGTATATTTCAAGAGCAGGAGTCAAGGCAAAGCTGAGGGATCTGGTTGCAAATCTCGCAATGTCACCCGCCTTTTGCTTCAGGCACATTAATGATTTCTGGAGATGGGCATGCCAGTAGTGTGAATCTTCTAATTATACACCTAGGTAATCAAAAGTGCCCACTCCATTAAGGCACCTTCTAAATAAACAGGTCTCTTCATTTTCTGCTTTTTGTCTCCAATCACCATATATTTTGTTTTTAATTAATTAATTTCCAGGCCATGATCTTTACAGAACTCCATGAACCTTACAAGCTAACTTTAAAGGCCCATGGCTGTTCGGGAAAGTAGCAAAGTATCATAAGCGAATAAAAGACATGGGAACTTCTGCCCTCCCATACTAGAGGCATCACTAGAACAATCCAAGAGGTAGGGAACACATGCATTGATAAATAAGAGAAACAGGGTGGGCGCAAGTACACAACCCTGTCTCACACCGCGAACTGTGGGAAATGCTGAAGTCAGATCACCTGCCAGACCTAATCATACTTTGGCACAATTTCCTGAGTAAAAATCTTTGTTTATATTAAGCATGGAGCCAGGGACTCCAGTTTTACTCATGACTTCCCACAGTTTGGGACGCGGGACAAGGTCAAAAGCGGATTTCAAATCAACAAATGCCACAAAAAAGTGGCCTGAGTCCACATCTACGGTCTTCCACTTTATGGTAGTGAAGCGGAAAACCTGGTCGATAGTACTGACCTTGTCTCTGAACCCTGCCAGGAGGTGACTTAATGCCTGATTTTTCACTATTCAATGCTTCAGCCTACTTAACAGCTGATAGCAGAATATGTTTTGCAAATTGTCTAGTAAGCTGATAGGTCTATAGTTCCCTGGAAGAATTTTCTCACCTTTCTTGTGCATGGTCACAATTATGTACCGAGTCCATTTGGGCAAATCTGATTTATATAAATCTGGGGGAATTCCATCCGGCCCAGGAGCCTTCCCTGATTTTTGGGCAAGAATTGCCAACTCAGTTTCTTTTAAAGTGAAAGGAGGCAGAGAGATCGCCGAAGAGCAAAGTGACGATATCTCTCCGGAGCTGATGACAACGGATTCAGGTGTGGAGCCACACAGCTCCCTAAAGTGAGTTAACCAGATGTCAGCGGCAAAATGGCATTCTGGGATGGATGAGAGATTTGAGACCAGAAGCCAGAAAAGTTTAGCATCATGGGCCCTAGCCGCCTCTGCCAGGTCGCCCCATAGTCTCTCCTCATGCTCGAGTTTGCACATCTTGCATGTGGTGACGTAAGTTCTTCTTGCTCTCACAATAGCTTCCCAATCCTTAGATCTTAACGCTTTGTTAAAAAAACTCTTGGCCTCTCGGCACCTCTTATCAAACCACTTGCTGCTAGATGGAGAGTAGGAAGTTCTTCGATTCATCACAGTTTTAATAAACAGCTCCTTAAGGGCCGCAAAGAGGTCCACGTGAGAGGACATAACTTCCAGTGAGGTTAAAACAGAATGATCGTCAAAAGTCTGGAGACTAAGGCACGCAGTTTATCCCTTAACATTTAGGACTTCTGGAACGAAACCCATCTCACAGCACGCCTGTTGCTGGACAGCTTCAAGGCTCCATGAGCATTGGAAACAAAAAAAGACACAGCTCCTGATAAAAGAGTTCTATCATACACAATTTGTAAAGGCGCATGATCACTAGTATGCCGTGGGCCCACCTTCACATCTATTATGGAATGCCAAACCCTCAAGTAAAAAATAACATAATCTAGAGAACTGCTATATGATCCCCTAAAAAAAGTTGATCTTGCGGGAGTATCAGCTGGAAACCGACCATTGCCAAGGCGAAGACCATGTGTTATTGTAAGATCTATTATCTCTGACACCCTACTACAAACAGTAGATGATGCTGGCTGGGTTGGAAGAGGGGGAATATTCTACACTTTATCTCCAATCTGCGTTGCCTCAGTAAAGACCGAGTTGAATTCAATTTGCACATTAAGGTCGCCTGCAATAATAATGCGATATTTGGGACGAAAATCTAAAATAAGATTATGCAGGAGATCGATGGTAGCAGACCGACGATTGGAAGGGCATGGTCTGTTGTAGATAATAATACACAAGACTGAAGTGCCTGAGTTTGGCAGTATTGCTATTGCCAGAATATTAGGGGAATCTACAAAAATCTCCTTTACTTCACCCACCTCAGTCGTCCTAACCCAGGTGCATTATCCCCCTATTGCCCTACCTATGGGAGACTGCATAGCATTTTTACTATAAGAACAAAACCCTTGCCTGTACACACTTCCCGTAGCCCATGTTTCCTGGAACATACAAATGCAAAAGGTTTCAACATAAGCCCCCCATTCAGAGTTGACTAATTTACTTTTATTGCCAGCCACATTCCAGGACAAAAACTTCCCTGTTAAGTGTGCAGTGCAGCGGGTAGGTTCACTAGATGAATCAACTGGGAAATGATTGTTGTTATGTTCAACATGCAGTACAGGATTAGAGTTCGCAATAAAGACAGTTTGAGGATCCTGTGAAATATGGGCACCTGGACTTGGCGAAATTCTTGAAAGTGATGAGGTCTGTAAGTCAGGTCTAATACTAGAGTTACAGAAACTGGAAAAACATAGTTAATCAACATCTGAAGTGACCCCCTGAAGCTCAGGATCACATGCACTAGTACGTTTGGGAGCGGAACCCATATCAGTCTCAACAGCTAGGCTGGATGTCGGGCCAATAAAAACATCATGGCCTGTTGCATTGATTGGTGCTGGCATAATCATGCTTGATCGAGTGGGCAAACTCATGCTTCCCAAAGCAGAACTGCTGTCACTGAAAAATATATCAAAATTCCTTCCTTGTGTACTTGCATGCTTCCATCTGTAATAGGCCCGTGACCAGAAGGGGACTTGAAAGGTTAAGTTTAATGATATCCCGCCTGCCAGATCGGCCACTTAACCGTTTGGCCGATACGATGTCGGCATGGATAATTGAGCCACAACATCTGACATGCCGAATCCAATGCAAAACCTTGTTGATTAAGGAAGATTTGTCTTCCCGCGATTGTACTGGAAGCAAAGGGACATTGCACATATAAATGCAATTTTCAATGGGCATATAAGAAGACTGGCCAGATACTAATGTAGTGTCCCGATTCCGATCAAGGTTAGAGAGAGAAGGTATAGATTTTGCCAAAGGTGGCACAGCATTTCTACTATGATGAGACCTATGATTGGGACCCTGGATAACCTAAGAGTTCGACGACAAATCTGCTGGCGAGGACACAGGAACTGAGGAATGGTTACATGGCAAAGGCAATGGCTTCAGTACACGAGGAAGAGGTAGATCAGGTTTCTTGAGAAGCTTGAGAACTTCAAGTAATAAATACTTCAACTCTCCTACTTCACTCCTTAAACTGGAGACCAGTGCTAGAAGTTCTTCTCTAGAAGGATCGCAATTGGAGAGCAAGGGAACCAGGGGGATCTGTTGAGCACTGCCCAAATCTAGTTGGTCCAGAATAGAAAAACGATTTGAACAGGAGATCCCATGAATAATAGTATCAGTGACTAAGGCTTCCGAGTTGGACATGGGTACAGAATGTAAGGGAGAATTGACATTTCGAGAGGGGCTATTAGAAGCAAGTGCTTGAGGTGGGACACTCACAGGCTGGGCATCAGTAGAAGAATTAGTTCCAGTTGTTAGAAACGGCAATAGAGTTCCCGATTTCAGCCTCTTCCAAATGTTCCTCTCTTTTTTATTAAGAATTAGCTCCACTTCTATTAAATTATCGATCTCTCTAGACACACAATTGGTGTGGGGTTGCGTGACTCTATTAGGTTTTGACATTTTTGATTTAGCAGGGCCCAAATCAGCACTAGTTCTCACCTTGCATTTTGCCCATTCTGTACAAAAATCTCTCCACCAATATGGGGGCAATTTGAAAAAAGGTAAGCACTACTGTATCAAAGAACCCCAAACCGTACCTTGGGGCCCAGAGGGGGAGCCCAGCCCGGCATCAGATGGTCACTGTCGGTCACAGACAAGCAAGTCCGTGTTCAGAGAGTGCAGCAGGGATCCTGGAGGATTGGAATAAGTCTAATCTCCTCAGGCCTCACTAATCTCTAGTTCCCAGTACAAAAAATAAAGAGGTGTGGCCCAACCCAGCCTCTTCCAGGCGATGACAGGCGCAGGACAGGCCCGCCCTTGGCCCGGGCTTGGCCCGGGCGCGTCCTGCGAAGCGGGCACACGTTGAGATTTAAAGGGGCCTGGCGGTCCCACCCCGATCAGCTGCTCCAAGTCCTGACCCCAGGTCAAGAAAGAAAAAAATTCATAGGGGGGCCTGTGGACCCTCACAGGCCCCAGCGACCACCACCTTCCAGGGGCTACAATATTGAAATATGCAGGGGGCTGCATGGACCCCGAGGCCCAGGGGACCACCACCTTCCCGGGGCTTTTTTAATGGAAAGTAGGTCCTTCCTGTAACTTCCTTCTAGTAGTCGCCAGTAGGTACTAAATATATATATACCTATATTTTTATAAATATTTTCTTTTCACTGAAAAAACAAAGGTTACAGGAACATTAAAGTTAGGTTGACGTTCTACCCATGTGAAACAATGACAATTCAGCAGTTACAGTTATACTTATAGTTATACTATACTTACATTAAGAAATTAGAACTCGTGTCCCAAAGTTACTTTCAGGCATGAGTACTAGTTTCTTCACATAAGCATGGTATGTTATGTTGTGTTATGTTAACTTATAGAGCGCATGGCTACCCGAAGGCCTCCAAGCGCTAGGGGTGGAACTCTGAAAAGTAGACCGAGGAGTTACGCTTTGAACAGCCAAGTTTTTAGTGCTTTCCGAAAGGAGAGTTCACGACTGGTAGGGAGTTCCAAATCTTGGCTCCATGATAAGCCAGAGAGCTTCCACCCCATCTAGAATTATTTACTCTAGGAATAAGGGCCAAAGCAGCTGTCGAGGACTGAAGCTGTCTAGAAGGTATGTAGAAAGAAGCCAGTGTCCTAAGCAAAGAAGGAGCTCTATCATACAGGGCTCTGTGAGGAAATGGCTGACTCATGCCTCAGTATATTCAGTATATTTAGAAGCAAACGGGCAGAGACATTCTGCCCCACCTGCAGCTTTCTGATCACAAATTTGGGGGATCCAATGTGCAGAGCATTACCATAATCTAGGCACAAGATGATCAGGGCCTGGATGATAAGTCTTTTGGCAACAAATGAAAGGATTTTAAAAACCGTCCTCAGAAGCCTAAGCAAACCAAAAGAGGTTGAAGAGACCTTATTGGCATGATGCACTATAGTAAGCTGAGGATCGAGCCAGACTCTCAGACTCTTGATGGGTTCTTTAGGGGGAGGATGATTTTCCAAATAGAAGGGTTAGATCTCAGATGTGAGTGATGTCCAAGTATCATTACCTCGGTCTTATTGTCGTTAAGTTTAAGCCTACTTTGGAACATCCATCCAGCCACTGCTTGAAGGCAGGGGGCGATTAATTAACAGTTTGTGCTGGTGTTTGAAGATAATGAAACTACCAACTGAGTGTCGTCAGCATACAATACTAGGGACAGTCCAAATGGCTTAACAATCTCTGCCAAAGGTAACATATAAATGTTAAATAAAGTAGGGCTAAGTGAGGATCCCTGTGGCACTCCACAACTGATCTTAAAAATGTCAGAAAGAAAGGACCGGTCCAGGACCTGAAACGATTTACCCTCCATAAAAGATGAGATCCAGTCCAGGGCAGCACCTGAGATTCCAACCTCTCTTATTCTACGAAGTAATATGTCAGAATCAACAGTATCAGGCGCAGCACTAAGATCTCGTAGAATAATTGCCGTTACAATAACCTGATCAAGACGCCGTCTAGCCTCTTCTGTGACTGCAATCAGAGCTGACTCTGTGCTGTGAAGGGGTCTGAATCCCATCTGGGTAGAATGAAGGATACTGTTATCTTCCAGGAAACAGGATAATTGAGTATTGACATGCCTTTCAATTATTTTGGATAAAGCAGGCAACAGAGATATAGGCCTGTAATTACTAATTAGTGAGGTGTCTAGGTTAGGCTTTTTCAACAGGGGTTTGACAATGGCATGTTTCCACTGTTCTGGTACTATACTCATGGACAGTGAAAAATTGCAGAGATTGGTAATAACAGGTACAATAAAATGTGCACCAAATGCCAGAACATAAGGAGGGGCTGGGTTGAGAGGGGAACCTGACTTAAGAGTAGTAAGTGATTTCAAGACCGAGTCTTCGGAAATAGGACAAAAATCCGAAAAGGAGGTAGGGCATAAGGTCTGCTTGCCTATCAACTCAGAGGACTAAGTGGCAACTGCTGGGAAGGTACAATCGATGTCTAAAACTTTTTGTTGGAAAAAACATGCAAGGTTGTTGCTGTGTTCTTGAGAGGCCTCCATTAGATCAGGATGATGGTGTGGCTGGATAAATTCTTTAAGAATCTGAAAAAACTCCTTAGGGGAGTTCGACGCATGCTCAATTCTGGAGGCATATTAAGTAGATTGGGCTAATTTAATTTCTAAATGGTAAAACCTGATAGCTCTCCTATATTCCTTTTTTAAGGGATCGTCATAGAATTTATGCCATCTTCTTTCCAGTCTCCTACATTCTCTTTTAAGGTGGTGAAGGTAAGGGGAAAACCAGGGGGCGTCTTTCCTATGACATCTTCCATCTTAGTACAATAGGGAAGCAGCATGTCTAGACCATTAGTAATCCAACCATTGAAGGTTCCTAGCAGACTCGCCATTTTGTCCTTGGGAGAGGATTTCAGCTTCTCCAAGGTGTTAATCTATGTGCTGACTTTAAGATTATGCCAGCGTCGGGAGGGTTGAATTGTAGTCTGAGGAGATCTTCTACTAATTGGGGTAGCTAATTTAAGAGTTATTAGAAAGTGATCAGTCCAAACTAGTGGGAGGGGAGGCATGGAAGTCAGACTCTTAATGTTTGTAAAAACTAAATTGATAGTGTGCCCCTTCACATGTGTAGGACCCTAACTAGTTAGGACCCTAACTAATTGGTCTAAATCTAGTACATCCATATCCAGAAGTAGGGATCTGGTGGAACAATTTTTTGGGTCCTCGGCATGAATATTAAAATCACCCAACACCGTAAAGTTGGGTTTGGTACAAATTAACTCAGAAATGTGTTCTGAAAGAGAGTTTAGAAAGGTTTCAAGTTACCTGGGGGATGATATAGCAAAGCTCCTGAAAAGGTCAAGTGAGGATTCAGTGTAAAGGAAAAATACATACTTTCACAGCCTATTAATTGCATAGGAAATGAAGTAAACTGTAATGTGTCTCTATAAATAATAGCAATTCCCTGACCTCTGGAGGCATCTCTGTGGAGCCTATTTATCAAATAACCATGAGTTAGGGCTAAAGTGACTTCAGGGGCAGAACGCTCATGAAGCCAGGTCTCAGTGAGAAAAACAAACAATGGACGAGAGCTCACCCAGAAGCAGATTTGCATCCAATTTGTGTGCTGCCAGGTAACGACAGTTTGCCAGGAGAAAGGTACATGTGTTTCCATCCTGGAGAAAAGATCCAGAACCCGATTCAGGCTGGGGGGACCAGAAACATGTAGTGCTAAGACCAATGGCATTAGTGGGTCGAAACTATGAAGACATGTTCCGAGGGAGGCAGGCCTAATTGAGGAAGTCAGAAGAATATGAAATTACTTTCCTCCTAGAAAGGAATGGGGTACTGGCCCCTGGGCCTGTCCAGGCGTGGACGGGTGCAGATGGGCATGCCTTTGGAGCGCCAGCGGTGCGTCTGCTGCGTGTCAGGGATAAATATAGGCCGGGAGACATAAAAGGGGCAACTAGGCCACTGACTAAATAAAATGGCAGCTGGAGGAGTGCTAGTGGAGAGGAGAAAAAAAAGACAGCCTCTGTGACCGAAACATCAACAGAGTTGCTCCACTAGCCACCGACAGCAAAGTGCAGGCAAAGAGGAACAAAATAAATATCTGCCCCCGAAGCCACTGAATATTTTTAAAGAAATATATGGTTTCCCTGGGGGCCATGATCACAACGCCCCCCCAGGGAAACCACACAGCTAGTAAAAAAAAATATACATACACATTTCCTTACAATAGAAGAAAATGTCAGGACACAATGCTACAGCTGAAACGCATTGGGAGGAATGCTCTGTGTGACAGTACACTTTTTGCATGTGGCTTGAAGTGTCCTAACCTTTTCTTCTATTGTAAGGAAATGTTTTTGCATTATTTATGGAATTCCCGAATCCATGGTCGGACCGCCACGTGAAGAGCCTCGGTATTTCTTGAACAGTTGGGTGGAGTTATATATATATATATATATATATATATATATATATATATATATATATATATATATATATATATATATATATATATATATTTGATATAGAGAGAGAGAAAGAGAAAGAAACTTTAAAGAGGGAGAGAAATCTCTGTCTCTCATATATATATATATATATATATATATATATATATATGTGTGTAAATATTGTATATACATATGTGGTTATATGTATATATATGTATAGCATGATCACTTTTGTCAATAGATGTGTGGTTTCTCTGGGGGCTGTGATTGGCCCCCATGGAAATCACACAAACATGTAAAAGTGATCTCTTTACATAGACACTCTCTCCCTATATATATGTATATTATATATATTAGCCATTTGCCACTGGTTGTCTCTCAGCGGGCATCTTCAAAGCAATGCACATACTCCAACCAACGCATTTCGACCCTAGGTTTTAGGCAGCAATAAAAATGTCAATATAACTCTTGTGATTATGTTCGTGCTAGAGAATGAGATCAGACTTTTGTCTAGTGGCAGTTTTGATACCATAAAATATCGCAGAAGGTTTATATGCCTGCTGCCAAGAATAAATCTCTGTATTTTATGTGAATAGCCAAGTGGATTAGTGAAGCCAGCCATTGCCTGCACTTTAAAACAAATTAAATGTATGTGCGAGAGGGTCTATGGAGAGATGAAGGGCACTTTTGCTGGGTTGTAGTGAGGGAATCTGAGGAGGAGGTAATGGGAGTGGGAGCACCAAAAATGATTGTGGGACTGGGCGCCACAGGCGCTAAAGACTTTGATGATGGGTATGTGGCAAGGTGAAGTAATAGTGTGTCTTTTCTTTTGTTCATTGTCTCAGAGAACCTGCTGATTGAGGGAAGAAGTGAAGGTAAGCTGACTGACATTTACTGTTGCACACATGACACACACACACACACAGCCACTAGCAATTTTGTTACAGTCTACGTAGGCTAGTGTTTTAGCAGGACAGTTTAACAAGCAGCACAGATGGCGCTTTGTTGGATGACTGGTGTTCAAGCCCTAAATCAGATTTTGGAGGACAATTCTGACGCACGATCAGAGACTGAGACAGCAGATACTGAGACAGCATCTGAGGGAGAGGACAATGAAGCAGACTCTGGGACTGATTTTTTAATTCGGAGGAGTCCCATCAGACAACTCTTCTTTTAGTGATTCTGAGGGAGGCCATAAGGCCAGTCATGCTGTCCCTTCTCAAGCACAGTTTGTGCAGCTAACAGTCAGTTAGTCCAACCCGGGGAGCAGGTACATGCTGCGGCAAGCACAAACAGAGTGCTCTCTTGGCAGCTCCTCAATTTAGTTCAACCCCAAGTTCCCCCTTTTACTGGTGACGCTGGATGTAAAGTCAATATGGCCAACTTTTTGCCAGTCCACTACGGCCATCTCTTTTTGCATATTGACTTCCTTCAACAAATTGTGCAGCAAATTTGTTGACATGCTTTCTGGGGGACCATGGAGGCAATCTAGGGTCCCGTTCTAGGACAAGCCAGTGGACTCCCACTTTGCTGGCAGAGTTGAGGATATCTGGGGCCTTACGCTCAAAATGGGGTTAGTGCTGAAACCCACCTTGCAGTTCTACTGGACAACTTGCATGGTTTGGGTAATTCCCATCTTCGCACAGGGCCACAACAGAGAAGGGCCCAAATTGTATGGTGGAAACGTCAAAGTTATCTTTGACAAAAAACAAACTGGTTTTGTAAGGCATGCACCTGCGTTTTCCGTCCTGGACTCAGCTGCAATATAGAGAAACCTATCAAACCTAGGCATTTCTGAAAACTAGACACCAGGGGGAGTCCATGGAGGTGTCACTTGTGTGGATTCCCCAAAGTTTTCTTACCCAGAATACCCTGCAAAAGTGAAACATTGAATACAAATTCTATTTTTCCTTGCATTTCTGTCACACAACCTATAGAAATATGCAGGGATCCACAAAATTCCTACCACCCAGCGTTTCCCCATTTATCCTGATAATGACGCTACCACACTTGTGTGCATGTGCCTAGTGCTTGCGTCAGGGATGGATCTCCCCAGGGTCAACAGTTGCCATCATGTGAGGACTACCGTTGACTGTTGACTGTTGAGTGATGCATTCATGTCATCGGCACTAGGCCTACCCACACAAATGAGGTACGATTTTTATCGGGAGAGTTGGGGAAGTGCTAGATAGAAGGAAGTTTGTTGCTCCCCTCAGATTCCAGGACTTTGCATCGCTGAAATGTGAGGAAAATGTGTTTTTTAGACATATTTTGAGGTTTGCAAAGATTTCTGGGTGACAGAACCCCACAAGTCACCCCATTCTGAATTCCCCTAGGTGTCTATTTCACAAATATGTATAGTTTGCTAGGTTTCCCTAGGTGCCGGCTGAACGAGAGGACAAAATTCACAGCTAGGCACTCAAGTTAGTTTTCAGCTGAAAAATGTCATGTGTCTATGTTGTCTTTTGGGGTGTTTCCTGTCGCGGGCACTAGGCCTAATCACTCAAGTGAGGTACCATTTTTATCGGAAGACTTGGAGGAACACAGAATAGAAGAACAAGTGCTATTGCCAATTGTCTTTCTCTACATTTGTGCCTTCGAAATGTAAGACGGTGTGTAAGAAAGAAGTCATTTTGAGAAATGCCCTTTAATTCACATTAGTATGGGTGATTTCAGAGATGTACAAGTAACCACTGCCTCTAAACTCCATATATTGTGCCAATTTTGGAAATACATAGGTTTCCTTGATATCTATTTTTCACTCTTTATATTTTACCAAATTAATTGAGGTATACCTGGTATACAATGAAAACCCATTGCAAGATGCAGCTCATTTATTGGCTCTGGGTACCTTGGGTTCTTGATAAACCTACAAGCCCTACATCTCCCCACAACCAGGAGGGTCCAGGAGATGTAACAGTATATTGCTTTAAAAAATCTGCCATTGTTGGAAACAATTACAGAAGAAAAAGTACACAAAATGGCTGTTATTTTCAACTCAATTTCAATATTTTTTTATTTTAACTGTTGTTTTCTATAGGAAAACCTTAAAGGATCTACACAAATGACCCCTTGCTAATTTCAGAATTTTGTATACTTTCCAGAAATGTTTAGCTATCCGG
Source organism: Pleurodeles waltl (assembly GCF_031143425.1). Taxonomy (NCBI): domain Eukaryota; kingdom Metazoa; phylum Chordata; class Amphibia; order Caudata; family Salamandridae; genus Pleurodeles; species Pleurodeles waltl. Next base: position 215,619,061 of record NC_090440.1, read on the forward strand.
GACCCACCATTGGTTTCACACCCATTTCTGTCACTAACTGGATGAAGGCTGAAAGCACAAAAAATTGAAAAAATGGGGTATGTCCTGGAAAAATGCCAAAACTATAATGAAAAATGTGGTTTTCTGATTTAAGCCTGCCTGTTGCTGAAAGCTGGGAAGATTATGATTTTAGCACCACACACCCTTTGATGATCCCATTGGCAGGGAAAAAATGGATGTGTTCTTCTGCAGCACTCTTTCCCATGTTTCCCAAAAAAACTCTAGCTCTATTTTGGCTAGTTTCTCTGTCTCCTCCAGGCAAACCCACCAACTCTGGGTACCTTGCCAGGACGCAAGGACACAAAATGGGCTTGGATAGCTTATGTCGACAAACAGTTATGGGGACCTAAGTGCAAACTACCCCAAATAGTCAAAAAAGAGCTACATTACATAATTTATTTTATATTTTGTATTTATATTTTATATATCATTATTACAATATATTTAAATTGACATGCTTAGTAACAGTAAGATCTTTAATAACATTTACAATACTTTGCGGTACATACAGAGTTATACTGTAGATCTTCTCCACTTTGCAGAGGAAGCTTATGCAGCTAACTAGGGATACAGTTATATTTCCCTTAAAACTGTAGCAAAGTGCAGCATCTGGTTGTGATGACCTTGGGATGTCAGTATTAACACCAATGCTTCTTGAGGTGTCCAACCGGGGTCACACTTAGGCCCACGTCATGCCCTTAATCATTTTCTTTGTTGAGCTCACTTTGAGGTTTCTGCTGTAGGTGTGCAGAGGGTCACAATGTGTTGGGCCACTAATGAACTATGGGCCAGTGACTGGATCACAAATCCCATCCTCCTGCCTGCAACTATGCCCATTCTTGAATGCACCGCTCAACAGGATCAGCTACTTCATGTCAGAAGGGGAATGTGGTTCAGTTTTAGGCTCTATTAGCAACTCTAAGAAACTCATGTAAGTAGAGGGTTCAATTTCAGACTAGGGTCCTGATTTAGAGCTTGTAGGAGGGGGTTACTCTGTTACAAACGTGTCAGATATCCCGTCCACCATATTATGATTCCATTAAACCCAATGGAAATTATAATATGGTGGACAGGTGTCCATCTCATTTGTGGCAGAGTAACCCATCTGCCAAACTCTAAATCAGGCACTACGTCTTTTCCAAGTGCTTTTGAGACCTACCTCCTTATTTAGCACAGCTCAACAGAAGTGTCTCGTTTCTATAAGTATAGCCCATACCTCTCAAAGGGAGCCAGTCAAGAGGTCCACCTCTGGCCTTTGTGTAACTCTACAAAGGTGTAAAGAGCTCCTTCACCCAAAGGTGCTCAATGAAGAAGCCAAAATAGGCAGCTTATGTCCAGTCTTAGGGCTGTTGGCCTGAAGAATACAACTGTCCAAGCAGATTCAAAGTTAGCACCAAACGTTAAGAGGCAACAAATACAAGATAAGTATGTGCAACGGAGACAACCCAATAACCCCAAGAACCACGGTAGTTATATAAAATCAAAAGACTGTGGTTTAACCACAAGGAGTGATGCTATAAAAATAAATTAAAACACATGCATGGTTTTGCAGTAAGCTTAACACCCAAAAGCACTCCAACATATATACGCCCAAAATAAATTACTAATAAATCCCTAATATGATACCAATGACCAAAAAATGGATAAATATTACAAATTGTTCTTTGTCAAAGAAGGAATTTAATCAAGCACAGTTTAAGAGCAGCACAAAAAGGACTGGCATAAGCTGTAGAGCGTAATAGGCTGCCACTAATTCAGCAAAAAACAACAAATAATTAAATCTGATAAAAAAATCTAATTTGATTACAAAATCAAACATACTGATTTTTCAACCAGTTTCAAAATTAGCCCCAGGGAGGTGGTGGTCCTCATGGTAACTAGCTCTTCCAAATGTTTTTTTGCCTGCTTTTAGTGCGTCCAACAAACAGATGTGCAGCTGATATTCAACCTTCGTAAACATGCAGTATGGTTGCTGATTTTGCAGACTTTGCCTGCAAGATTGGAAAAAGAACAACCATAGAAGTGACTCTTCGTATAGGTGAGAATTATGAAGAGTCCTCTGGGGGAGTGTAACCTTAATGGAGGGTAACAGACCTGAAATGTATCTGCAACAGAGAGTGGCCAGTCCAGATAACTATGCATATGAATTTAAACACAATGCGAGAAGGTCAGTTTCAAGCAGTTGGCTTCTCTTCAGTTTAGGAAAGCTCTCAAAGCCCACATTTTCTCACATAAGTTCTTACCTTTGTAAATGCTGTCATGGTTTGCCACTATCTTCCCGAGCAAGATACCCTGCTGGGTGACAGTTCACGCTTTTTAAATGCCCCATCATCACATGTTGAAACATATTTGCCATGTTCTCTCTCTCTCTAGCATAGATACTTTGTAATTATTTTCTTCGTCTTACTTTTTTCCAGTGTCAACTTTTGGTTTATTAAAACAGATAAGGGGTCCGTTGCAGATCCTTGGCCCCAGGGCTCACCCCCTCCCTGGGGCTATTGATGTCAAAGGGGGACTGCGCAGCCATCCTTGCGGAGCCACTTATGGTCCTGGGGATTGCCACATATAGGTCTAACTCTTGCTATGTCCCGGGGTGCCCACCCCACAAGAGACATAGATGTTTGCTCTGACTTGACTGGAGCTTTGACAGCTCCCACCAAGACAGAGCAAACACTTCGCTCACAGTTAGAGAGATCTCTTAAATTGCTCTTCTTACTGTGAGCAGAGGTTTCCTCTGTTTCCCTGCCCATAAAGGTGCTGGCAGGAAAACAGAGGAAACATTGCTGTCACTGAGAGAAAGCTGCTTTAACAGCTCCCTCTCTATTACAGCAATGCCGGCTCCCAAAGGAGGTGGGGTGCCAGGCTGGACCGTGGGGGCCTTCAGGCTCACCCCCCAGTCCCCAACATTGTGACTGGGTGCCCTGGAGGGCAGCCAGGTCACCTGGCTGGGTCCCGGGGCATGGGATCCCTGGGGCTGAGATTGGCTGCAGAAAGGGGGGCTGCACACCCCCTTCTCAAAACAATAATTAGGCTGGGCCTTGGGGGATGGGGTCCCTGGGGCCGAGATTGGCCTAAGGAGTGGTGTCATGCCTTTGACCCCCCTTCAGCCATGCCCAGCTCAGCGTTGGGTGATTATAGGGGTTGGACGCCTGCCAGACCCTGTGGCCAACCCCCCGTGCATAATAGAAAGCTGTGCCCAGCACGATGTGTAGGAGGCGCCTGGCTGTGCATGGCCAAATGCTGTTTCGCAGCATAGGGTTGGTGGTTATAGGGGTTAGCCACAGGGCCTGGCTGCAGACCAGGTGCTGTGGCCAACCACCACCGCAAAACAGAAGACCAAACCATACAAATTCACCTGTTTTAGTTAGAGTTATCTCAAGTAACTATAACTTGTGCCCTACGGTCATAGGCTGCCAGTCATTACAGGACCCAGGGACTCAGGGAATCATTACGAACCCAGTGGTTCAGAGGTCTTTTCTGCCGCCGCCGGCATGGCAGTCTGAACCACCATATAATTAACACAGGGAGGGCTGCCTGTAGCGGCCCTCCGCCACCGCCAGTCTACTGCCGACAGGCAGCCTGACGATGGCGGATTACATTATCCGACAGGGCAGCGCTGCTCGGGATAATGCACCCTGTTTCCCCCAGCCTTTCCCTGGCGGGCTCCGCCTCCAGGGAAAGGCTGGTGGAAGGGGTGCTCCGGGGCCCCTCTGGGGGCCCCTGCACTGCCCATGCACGTGGCATGGGCAGTGCAGGGGCCCCTGAGCAGTGCCCTGCCACGCAGGTCACTGCCCGGTTTACGGGCAGTGATCTGCGCAACGGGTGCTGCTGCACCCGCTGCACTGAGGCATTGCCAACGGCTCCATGTGGAGCCAGCGGCATTGTCCCGGCCCTGCATTCTGCTGGGCCAGCTGGCAAAAACACTGATTCCGCCCGCCGGCCCAGCAGAATGTTCATTATGCGGCCGGCGGGGTCTCTAGAGGGCTAGCGGTCTATGGAAAGACCGCCAGCATGAACACGGCGGTGTTTACCGCCGTGTTCAGAATGACCCCCTATGTCCCCTGTCCTGAAGTTATACAACAATTAATATAAAAGGCCAGGGTAGGCCTCCATGGGGCTAAAATTGAAAATAAAATGACAACTTTTGCCAACATTCTGCAGGAATCCTGTGAGATTGAAAAAAAAAAGAAATGGCAGCCCGGGTGCATGCTTTAATTAAGGAGAGGGCGCCCGCAGACCCTCTCCTCTGCTGTTTTCAGACCTGGGGACCCCATGTGGCCCAATTTATTTAATGAGTGGGACAGCACAGTCCTAGCTGCATTTGGCCTGGGGCCTGATGTAAATTACTAGTGGAAGGAGGCTCCCAGCTTCCCACCTCATGCCATTTTCATTCCCTTGGGCCCCATCCCCTGGGACCCGATTTAAATAATCGGAGGAAGGGGGCTGGAGGCTTCCCTCCCCAAGCCAAGCATTCGGCCCCAGGGACCCCATCCCCGGGGACCGGTTTATTAAATATGGGGAGGGACCCCTCCTCCCTTAGCCAGTAAAAGATCATGGGGATCCCATCCTCCAGGGCTGCTACTTTTAAAAATAGGGATCGAGGCCATGTGCCCCCCACTCCCTGAGCTATTAATGGCCCTAGGGTCCCGATCCCCCAGGGCTGGCTCCTATAATGTGTCCAGTGAAGCCCAACCCAGAGACACAACAGTTCCCCTGCTTGCCCCGGCGCTGACAGGGAAAGTTGTGTCTGCTCTTGCCTGGCAGGAGCATTTTTAAAACTCCCACCGAATGGGAGCAAACACAAAATCTACTCCCAGTGGGTAGGAGCTTTAAAAATGCTCCTGCCAGCCGGAAGTACAGTTGAGATCTGTTTCCGTGCCTGGAATTATACAGGCAGGGAAACAGATCAACAGATTTCTCCCCTCCGGAGGGAACAGCAAAAATAGCTACTCCCTCATACGTGAGCCATGCCAGCTCCCACTGCATGCTGGGAGCTTGCTGAGACCACAGAGGCTGTGGGGAGGGGCTCCCTCCACTGCACCTCAAATGTGTTTGTGGGTGCCCTAGGTGGGCACTGGGGCACCCACCTATTTTAAAGGTATGCCCGGGGGATAGGGTTCCCTGGGTTGAATACGGCTTGGGGTGGTGGCATGGCCTCTCCTCCCCCTTAAAATATGCTATGGGGGAAGAGCCTATGGCTCTCCCTTTTAATTGTTGCTGATTTTGCAAAGGTGCCAAATCACCTACAAGCTTCACCCATTTGGTTAGTACTATGCATTGGTGTTTCCTCCATTTTCCAGGTTGATAGACAGTGTTTTTTGTTTGTAATTACATGTTGAAGGACGATCTGGAATCCTTGATGGAGGTGAATGAATCATTGATTTATTGTAGCACACTGAGTTCTGTAATGATTGTCCAAGATGAGTGGGGTCTTTCTTGTTATCTCCTGGTCTGAGAGCAGAGTCTATGGTTCTTCCGTTTAATTGCTGTTAGGTATGCAAAGGTGCCAAAACACCTACAATGTCTGCCTTTTTGGCCCCGCCCTTTCTAGTTAGTAGAATACAACAGTGTTCCTGCTATTTTCCAGGCTGACAGACAGTGTGTTTTCTTTACAATTTATGTTGAAAAACAATCTGAAATCCTGGATGGATGTGACTGCATTGTTGATTTATTGGAGCGCAATGTCTTCTGTAGTGACTGTCCAAGATGAGTGGGTTCTTTCTTGTTGTCTCGGTTCTCCCTTTTAATTGCTGCTGAGTATGCAAAAGCACCAACTCGTCTAAAAGCTCCACTTGTTTGGCCCTGCCCCTTACAAATTATTAGTAAGCAATGATGTTGGCTCTGAATTCAGTTGGTCCCTTCAGCCAGGTGCTGTTGCTAGCCCCCTGCTGTGCACATCCAAAGGCCATGAGCAGTTTGGGGTTGGCTGCCTATAGGGGATTCTGTTACAGGGCCCGTTGCATGGCCAAAGAACAGCTGGGGTTGGCTTTACATATGATAATTAAATATTATATTACATCACAAAATCCTGTAGAAATTCACTGAAAAAACAAAGCTTAAGGAACATTATAGTTAGCTGTGATAAAAAGATATGTTTTTGTTAAAACAAACCTTAGTAATTAATTGCAAAAACTAAAACAAAGGTTAAAATAACGTTAAAGTTAGGTGAGTATGTCAGTGACAACATTAACATTTTGAACAAAAGAAAACAAAGAAATTCACTAGTTATAATTAGCAGAGCTAACTATAGCCTGTGTCCCGCCATACAGTGCTTATTACTTCACATATTGCGTCACTCATGACATGTTCCCTGATGTCATTTATAACATCACTCATGGCATCTCAAATATCATCATTAATGACATCTCTGATGACATCACTGTAAAATGTCAAAGATATATTAAAAAGTAAGTAAGTTAACTTCTGCAGGACTTCCACCTTGACCAAGTTGACTCAACCAAACTCTGTCAAGTGTAAATTGGTCCATTTTCTAAAAAGCATTTTTTCATCTCTCCTACCACCCTTTTTAAATTCAACACCGGGATCCTCTATCGTTAATATCTCCTGCTGCAGATGGGACAAGCTTTTACCTACATCTGCAGTATAGATAATAAGGTCATCTACATACAGAGCTACCTTCCTCCTAAAGCCCTTGCACTCAAAGGGAACTATCATTTGATTCAAACTGAAGCTTTGTACAATGGATTCTATATACAGATCAATTAAGAGGGGAAAGGGTACCCTTGTGTTGTCTCCCACCTTATTCTAACCTGCCCTGTTAGATTTTAATTTACCAGAATTCTTGCAGTTGAGGCTGTGTATATTATCTTAATGAATTTAAAAAACTGTGAATAGTCCCATATGCTCCAGTATATCCACCAGGTACCATCAATTAACCTAGTTGAATGCCTTAGCCACGTTGGTTAAAAGCACCGCTAACGGAGAAGAATAAGTTGAGGTCAAGTACACAGCACCAATCTGTTATATGTCAGTTCATGCAGACAGTGGCCGGGGGTAAAACCCTTCTGAGCTTTATGGACCAACAATTCTACTTGTTGAGTGTAGGAAGTTGGCTCTGTGTACACTATTTCAAAGTAAGAAATAGTGTGCACAGAGTCCAAGGGTTCCCCTTAGAGGTAAGATAGTGGCAAAGGTAGATAATTCTAATGCTCTATTTTGTGGTAGTGTGGTCGAGCAGTAGGCTTATCAGAGGGTAGTGTTAAGCATTTGTTGTACACACACAGGCAATAAATGAGGAACACACACTCAAAGACTTACTCAAGGCCAATAGGTTTTTATACTGAAAAATATATTTTCTAGTTTATTTTAAGAACCACAGGTTTAAAATTTATATTAAACACTTTCAATGTAAGGTACGTCACTTAGATACTTTAGGAACTTTGAATAAAAGCAATATCATATACAGTCTTCGTAAAAAATGGCAATAAGCTATTTTCAAAGTGGACAGTGCAAAAATCAACAGTTCCTGGGGGAGGTAAGTAAAGGTTAGATTAGGAGGTAAGTAAAACACTTACAAGTCTCAGTCCTGGGGCATTGGCAGCCCCCCGTTGGGGGTTCAAGGTAACCCCAAAGTTACCACACCAGCAGCTCAGGGCCGGTCAGGTGCAGAGGTCAAAGAGGTGCCCAAAACACATAGGTGCCTGTGGAGAACAGGAGTGCTCCGGTTCCAGTCTGCCAGCAGGTAAGTAGTTGTGTCCTCGGGGGGCAGAACAGGGGGGTTTTGGGGAGACACAAGTAGGCACACAAAACACACCCTCAGCGGCACAGGGGCGGCCGGGTGCAGTGTGCAAAGCAGGCGTGGGTCTCAGGTAGGAAACAATGGAGGGACCTGGGGGTCACTTTAGCGGTGCAGGCAGGCACAGGGGGGGCTTCTCGGGACAGCCACCACCTGGGCTAGGCAGAGGGTTGCCTGGGGGTCACTCCTGCATTGAAGTTCGGTTCCTTCAGGTCCTGGGGGCTGCGGGTACAGTGTTGGTTCCAGGCGTCGGGTCCCTTGTTACAGGCAGTCGGAGTCAGGGGGAGCCTCTAGATTCTCTCTGCAGGCATCGCTGTGGGGGCTCAGGGGGGTCATCTCTGGTTGCTCACCGGTTTGCAGTCACCAGGGAGTCCTCCCTGAGGTGTTTGTTCTCTGGACCTCGAGCCGGGGGCGTCGGGTGCAGAGTGTGAAGTCTCACGCTTCCGGCGGGAAACGTGCAGTCTTTGAAAGCTGCTTCTTTGTTGCAAAGAAGTAGCTGGTTTTGAACAGGGCCGCTGTTCACTGGAGTTTCTTGGTCCTTTAGTCCAGGGCAATCCTCTTAGGCTTCAGAGGTCGCTGGTCCCTGTCGGATGCATCGCTGGGGCAGGTTTTCGAAGTTGGAGACAGGCCGATAGGGCTGGGGACAAAGCAGTTGTCGTCTTCCTCCTTCTCTGCAGGTTTGTAGGTCAGCAGTCCTTCTTGTTTCTTCAGATTGCAGGAATCTGATTTCCTGGCTTCTGGGGTGCCCCTAAATACTCAATTTAGAGGTGTGTTTAGGTCTGGGGGCAGTAGCCAATGGCTACTGTCCTTGAGGGTGGCTACACCCTCCTTGTGCCTCCTCCCCGAGAAGAGGGGGGGGCACATCCCTATTCCTATTGGGGCAATCCTCCAAAATCAAGATGGAGGATTTCTAAAGGCAGGGGTCACCTCAGCTCAGGACACCTTAGGGGCTGTCCTGACTGGTGGGTGACTCCTCCTTGTTTTTCTCATTATCTCCCCTGGACTTGCCGCCAAAAGTGGGGGCTGAGTCCAGGGGGCGGGCATCTCCACTAGCTGGAGTGCCCTGGGGCATTGTAACACACAGCCTGAGCCTTTGAGGCTCACTGATAGGTGTTACAGTTCCTGCGGGGGTGTGAAGCACCTCCACCCAGAGCAGGCTTTGTTTCTGGCCCCAGAGGGCGCAAAGGCCCTCACCCCAGGGGGTCAGAAACTTGTCTCTCAGCAGCAGGCTGGCACAGACCAGTCAGTCCTGCACTGAAGGATTGGGTAAAATACAGGGGGCATCTCTAAGATGCCCTCTGTGTGCATTTTTTAATAAATCCAACACTGGCATCAGTGTGGGTTTATTATTCTGAGAAGTTTGATACCAAACTTCCCAGTATTCAGTGTAGCCATTATGGAGCTGTGGACTTCGTTTCTGACAAACTCCCAGACCATATACTTACTATCGTCACACTGTACTTACAATGTCTAAGAACTGACTTAGCCACTGTAGGGGCATATTGCTCATGCAGCTATGCCCTTACCTGTGGTATAGTGCACCCTGCCTTAGGGCTGTAAGGCCTGCTAGAGGGGTGACTTACCGATGCCACAGGCAGTATTTTGTGGGCATGGCATCCTGAGGGGGATGCCATGTCGACTTTGCCTTTTTCTCCCCACCAACACTCGCAATCTACAATGGCAGTGTGCATGTGTTAGGTGAGGGGTCCCTTAGGGTGGCACAACATATGCTGCAGCCCTTAGGGACTTTCCCTGGTCACAGGGCCCTTGGTACCACTGGTACCTTTTACAAGGGACTTATCTGTGTGCCAGGGGTGTGCCAATTGTGGAAACAATGCTACATTTTTAGTGAAAGAACACAGGTGTTGGGGCCTGGTTAGCAGGGTCCCAGCACTTCTCAGTCAAGTCAGCATCAATATCAGGCAAAAAGTGGGGGATAACTGCAACAGGGAGCCATTTTCCTACATTGAGCTAACCTCTTTGTCAGGATGATCGTAATTTTTTTATAATTGCAATTTAATATTGGCCTATAAGACATGCATCAATTCGGGGGGTTATTTGGTTTCCGAGTTAAGGGAATTACAGCTTCCTTCAACGAGGCTGGAATTTGAGAAGCACCTTCAACACTGGGGTTATTTTTTCCAGCGGGAAAAAAATAACATAGAGCTCTGTAGAAATGTCACCCGGCCTCGAAGACTTCTCTTTCTCGCTCTTTTTATTCCCTCCATAATCTCAACTTCACTATTTTCCTCAATGGGTGTCCTTTGTTGGTCCAGGCCTAATCTATTTATATGCATTTTACCTAACCAAGATCTTAGTTTAGCAATATCCGAGTTTAATTCATCCCTATCCCCCAAAAAATATTTGAAAAAAGTATAAAAGGTTTTTCCTATTTCCCGAGTAGTGTTAACGGAACTATTTACACTATCATCTATAACTTACTTTATATTGTTTCTATTCCACTCAGTTCTCGCTTTTCCAAGTTAGCAGTTTCCCACACTTCTCACTATATTCAAAGTTAACACCCTTACTAGCCTCCTGTTACACATCATCTTACAAAATCTTTATAAGCATCCCATACTGTGTGAATGCCATCAGTTTCTCAACCTAAAGGAAAATAACTCCCAGTTTCCGCCCTCAATTTTTGAATTATATTTTCTTCCAAGTGGACCCTTCTATCTGAGATCCATCTTGACTCACCTCAATATTCTTGTTCAGGGTACCATGGCATCCTGCTGAGCCAGCAGGACGGCAGCACATTTGCAAGACCAAGAGGCAGATACTGTAAACGGTAATGGCAGCAGTAAAGAACAGTGAATCAATGGACATTTAACTAAATTTAAAGAAAAAGGAAAGGATGTAGAGGAAAATACTGATTCTGCTGAATCTCAGATATACCTCCCCGCATGTTGCCAGATGCACCGCAGTGGTTTTGTGCGGCGCTGGAGCTCGGGAAGGGTCATGCGGCGTCCCCACCTATACTCTACTGGGTAAGAGTGCGTAGAGTCAGTACAATCACCGGGTTCTGCAGTGCTGAGAAGCAGTGGATGAGTAGTCTGAGGGGAACCGCTGACCTACTGATTGGGCAAGTGACCCACAGGGTGTGAAATCACAGCAAGGAATGGGCTGCAAGCAAGGGCACTAAGGCAAAAGTGCAGGACACTGCAGGCTCCATGGATCTCCAGGGACTGCCCCCAAGTAAAGAGGGAGAATCTGCACTTTCTATCAGAACTGGGACCAGTGCCAGCAGGCTTAGGAGTGCAGTCTGAGGTATTGGAAACCCCATGAACTGGGGAGGATTTGTGCTGTGGAAGGAGGAAAACTGTGTGACTCTCAGTGTGGAGAGCTAAAGGAGGTGAAAGGAAAAGACCTGAGCTCAGGAATAAAGTGAATGTAAAATCTGAACTACACCAGGAGGTCAGCACCATTCTGGGAGGTAGAGGTAGGCAGGTGAAAGGGCGAAGTCCATCCTTAAGGTAACCACCTCACTTCGCTCCTTTTTTAAAGTAAAAACTAGGCACAGGAAAGAGAAAGATATCTTGAAAGGTCAGGCAGCGGAAAGCCTGAGTAAAAACCCTATTGAGGTAGCCCTGGGTACACTCAGGAAGGTGCGAGATACAGAGCTTGTGTGTTACCATTAATAATAGATATG